>NC_058521.1:412932412-415432412 GCF_904849725.1 Hordeum vulgare subsp. vulgare | reverse complement strand
GACTAAAGGTGGCGTACATGCGGGCTGCCCACCGCGTAGCCCTTTAGTCCCGGTTTGGGACACGAACCGGGACTAAAGGCTCCTTACGGGCCGGGACTAAAGCCTCGAGGGAGGCATTGGGAATTGGGGCGACGTGGCCAGGCATTTAGTCCCGGCCCAGAGGCAGGCCGGGACTAAAGGGTCCAGGCCAAAGGCCCGTTTTCCACTAGTGAATGTGGTCTTATCTCTATCAGCGCTATCAGCCCTCTAGTGATGCTCTCTACTTATCTATGGTGTGCCAGAGCATACTCTTCAACAAGGTGACTCTTTTGTTGATGAGTTCTACACACAGAGTTCCGCCATCTCGCGCCAACTTGACTCTCTTTGGACAACTGTTTGTGGAACTTGATGTTGTTGCCAGACTACGCGGTCAGACATGGAGTTTCAGCGTGTCCATGAGTTCTTAGCTCGCCTCTGCCCCGAGTTTGAGCCTCGGCATGCTCACTTGCTTGATCATGGTCGTGTTCCTATCACGGAGGTACTTGTTGAACTTCGTGCTGAGGAGACCCGCCTTCGTTGTGCTGGTTTGCTTGCGGCTCCTTTTGTGTTGGCTGTCCGAGCTCCTATGCCATCTACTCGTCCCACTACATCGCCACTCCTGCCCACACCCATAGGGGGTGGGTCGCCCTCCTTATGCTAAGAAGGACCGGTCATGCCGTGATACATTCTGTGGCTAGTGCTCCAGGCTAGGTCATCCAGAGTCTAATTGTCGCCAGAAATAGCGAGACCAGAGACGTTCTTCCTCCAGTGGGAGTCTTGCATCTTCCTCGACTCCGTCACTCACTGACCAGGACATTATACGGCTCAAGCGCCTCTTGGATTCCTCTATCTCTTCATCGATAGGTTCCGCTGCCGCTGTGACCGCTCCCACCCGTGCATCACCATCAGCACCTTCACAGTCAGGTACATCTTCGTGGGTTCTGGATTCTGGAGCTTCTTTTCATATGTCCTCTGTTTCTTTCGCGTTGTCTTCTCTTCAACCTCTTGATTCGCCTGTTAATGTTCTCACTGCCGATGGCACTCCTCTTCCTATTGCTAGTCATGGCACTCTTTCTACTCCGTGTTTTTCTGTTCCTAGTGTTTCTCATGTTCACTCTATTACCATGAATCTCTTCTCCGTTGCCCAACTTACTGATTCTGGTTGCCTTGTAATTCTTGATACCGACTCTTGCTCTATTCAGGGTCTTCGCACCAAGGCTCTCGTTGGTGCTGGGCCTTGGCATCGTGAGTAGAAAGGTCTTTGGGAGGTTGACTGGCTTCATGTTCCTTCCTTTGCCACCACTTCTGCCAATTCTCATGCTCTTGTTGCCTCCTCTTGTGCGACCTTCCAACAGTGGCATCATCGACTTGGTCACCTATGTGGTTCTCGCTTGTCGTTGTTGGTGCGTCAGGGTGTCTTAGGGTCTGTATTCGGAGATGTATCTTTGCATTGTAATGGTTGTACACTTGGAAAACAGACTCAATTACCTTATCCTACTAGTGAGTCAGTATCTCAGCGTCCTTTTGACTTAGTTCATTCTGATGTGTGGGGTCCTGCTCCCTTTGATTCGAAAGGTGGCCATCGCTATTATGTTCTGTTTATTGATGGTTTCTCTCGCTACACTTGACTATATTTTATGAAATCTTGTAGCGAGGTTCTCTCTATGTACAAACGTTTTGATGCCATGGTTCACACCCAGTTTTCCACGCCTATTCGTACTTTTCATGCTGACACCTCTGGAGAGTATATCTTCGAGATGTTGCATGCCTTTCTCGCGGAATAGGGTACTCTTTCCCGGTTCTCATGTCCTGGTGCCCATGCTCAGAATGGCGTTGCGGAACGCAAGCATCTTCATCTACTTGAGACGGCTCGTGCGCTGATGATCGTTCCAATGGAGTGTCTCACTGGTCGTTCTCCTCACTACTCAGCTCTCCGTATGTTTGGGTGTGTATTCTATGTCCTTCTGGCCCCGCGAGAACGCACCAAACTGACCGCTGAGTCGGTCGAGTGTGTTTTTCTTGGCTACAATGATGAGCATAAGGGCTATCGCTGTTGAGATCCTGTTGGTCGTTGGTTGTGCATTTCGTGTGATGTGACTTTCCATGAGTCTCATTCTTACTACCCCTGCCCTTCCTCCTCGAGCTTTTCTGTAGACGATCTTCCTTTTCTTCTTCTTCTTCCCTATACACCCTCCTATGTGCCTCCTGTCTCCCCCCTTCCTCCGGACATCTCCCTCTTCCTCATCCACCACCGACATCACCCTCCCCTCCATCCTTCTCCCCACCCTCATCCTTTCTATCTCCTTCTCCTCCATCCTCCTCCCCACCCTCAGTATCCCTCTCTCCCTTTCCTCTTCACTACACCCGCCATCCTCGTAGTGAAGATGATCCTACTAACGCGCCCTCCACTTCCGGAGCGCCTCCCTTCACGCCTCCCCCCGGCTCATAACCTTTGGGCCGGCCTTGTACCCCACATGATCGCTATTCTCTTGACCATTATGGTCTCTATGTTGTGGCTGAGCCCACTTCTTATCGGGCTGCCATGACTCAGCCTGAATGGCAGCTTGCGATGGCTGAAGAGCTTGCTGCCCTTGAGCGCAATGGCACCTAGGATCTGGTTTCCCTCCCTTTCGGTGTTCGTAACCATCACCTGCAAGTGGGTCTATAAGATTAAGACTCGCTCCAATGACTCCTTCGAGTGCTACAAAGCTCGTCTTGTGGCTCGTAGTTTTCAGCAGGAGCAAGGACGCGATTATGATGAGACATTTGCTCCTGTAGCCCACATGACCACTGTCTGCACTCTGCTTGATGTGTCTTCTATTCATCATTGGTCTGTATCTCAACTTGACGTCCATAACGCTTTTCTCAATGGTGAGTTGCACCAGGAGGTTTATATGCAGCCACCATCGAGGTACTATGCTCCTGATGGTATGGTATGCCGACTTCGATGCTCCCTCTATGGTCTAAAACAGGCCCCTCGCGCTTGGTTTGAGCGTTCCGCCTCTGTGGTGACTGCCACGGGCTTCTCTCCCAGTGATCATGACCCCGCGTTGTTTGTTCACACGTCTCCTCGTGGTGGGACTCTTCTCCTTCTCTATGTTGATGACATGATCATCACTGGCGATGACTCCGACTACATTGCCTTTGTTAAGGCCCGCCTTCGCGACCAGTTCCTCATGTCTGATCTTGGTCCCCTTTGCTATTTTCTTGGGATTGAGATTTCTTCGACCCCGGATGGCTTCTTCATCTCTCAGGAAAAATATATTCAGGATCTTCTTGCTCACTCCGCTCTCGATGATGAGCGCATTGTTGTGACTCCTATGGAGCTGAACGTTCATCTTCGTGCTTCTGACGGTGATCCTCTTCCTAATCCCACTCGCTATCGCCGCCTCGTTGGGAGCCTTGTCTATCTTGTTGTTACACGTCCTGACATCCCCTATCCCGTTCACATTCTCACTCAGTTTGTTGCAGCTCCCACCTCTGTCCACTATAGTCACCTCCTTCGTGTTCTACAATATCTTCGTGGCATGATCTCTCATCGCCTTTTCTTTCCCCGCTCCAGCTCACTCGAGCTACAGGCCTACTCTGATGCTACGTTGGCTAGTGATCCCTCTGATCGCCGCTCACTATCTGCTTACTGTATTCTATTTCATGGCTCTCTCATTACCTGAAAGACCAAGAAATAGACTACAGTTTCTCGCTCGAGTACCGAGGCCGAGTTGCGTGCGATGGTTATGATGACGGCTGAGGTGATCTGGCTATGATGGTTACTTGAGGATTTTGATGTGTCTGCCACTACATCAACTCCCTTACTGTCAGACAACACATGTGCTCTCAGTATCGCGCGAGACCCGGTGAAGCATGAGCTCACCAAGCACATTGGTGTGGATGCCTACTTTGTGCGTGCTGTTGTGTAGGATCGGACACTCTCTCTTCAATATGTGCCTTTTGAGTTACAATTGGCAGACTTCTTCACGAAGGCACAGACTCGAGCGCATCATGGGTTCTTTCTCTCCAAACTCAGTGTTGTTGACTCACCATGAGTTTGAGGGGGGATGTTAGATGTGTATAGTTCCTTTACTGTATATCCCCATTGTATAAGGAGTTTCTTGCATTTTAGCACATGTATATGTACCGGCCCTTGCCCCCATATGAACGTTAGTTGCTCATTTGTAACAAAGTCACCCCACACACAACTCGTTGGACGCACAAGTCACCACACACACGACTCGCTGGATGCTCGTCTCCATCCTCAATGTCAGGTGTAACATATCAGCTAGATCGATAATACTCCCTCCGTCTGTAAACACATGTAAACCTTGACCACTGGTGGATGGAGCTCTTTCCCCTCTCCTTCTAGAAAAAAAAATACTACCTCAGTCTTGTCTCAACTTTGGCACTCCCTCCATCTTGTCTCAACTTTGGCACTCCCTCCGATCAAAATTAATTGACAGTCTATACAATCTCTATACAATGTTGTATAGAGTCTGCGTCAATTAATTTGAATGAATGGAGTATAACTTTGTACTTAAATTGTATTAATGTTGAGACATTTATTTTGGGATGGAGGGAGTAGTAGCTTTGATCCACCTTGGAAGGGTTTGAATCAACAAGCAAGAAACACTTTTTTTCTCTCTATTTCTTACCAAACAGATTTTGCTACATAGAGAGAAGGAAGCGAAATACATTGAGCAGCTCCCAAGCATCCGCTCAGCAGCCATCATCCCATCGGACTCCATGTTTAGCAGCGAGATAGTAAGCATTAATCGGTCCTTTATCCCCAGCCTCGTAGAGCTCAGGAGCAACCCTCTTCTGGTCGATCTCATGGAGTATTGGCGCCAACACGCTCCATGCAGCAGCTAATTCATCACTTCGCATGAACAGATGACTATCGCCATCTAGAACATCCAAAAGAAGATGCTCATATGAATCTGGAACTTCAACATCGTACCTACAAAGCGCGCATAATGATTCAGCATCAGCTCTCTTGAATAGATCACAAGATGATCAAAGTGACCTCCATACCTGTCTCTGTAAAGTAGGTTGAGCTCTGAAGCATCCAACTGGAGCCCAAGACCCGGGACCTTATTGTTGACTTTCAAGAGAATGGCTTCTTCGGGTAGGTCACGTAAAACCAGCTCATTTGTGTCAAGATCTATGTCATGACCAAAACGTTCACGGTAGATATTGCCAGGGACGTGATGAAATTGAATACGAATCTCAGCTCTGAAGGAAATGAAGGATTGAGAATCTTCAGTTATGCTTGATCAAGTAGGCAATTTTATTTTATTTCTAAGGATCCAGCATGCTGTTGGCTTTTTCATTGATAATTTAGCAGAGAGCAATGGAAAAAGAAATACATGGTGTCAATCCTAGGATAAAAAAGGAGAGAAAAAAGAGATAGAAAATAAAAGAAAAGGGGGTGCTCAGATTCCCTAGGATCAAGTAGGCAAGTGGTATTTTGTTTTTCTGAAACAGCAAGCATGCAAAGATCTCAATAATGTACTGAGAGGAGGGTGGGCTATTGAAAATAATAGTTTGCCACAACAGTGTTACCTATGCATACAAAACACTATGCATTTCTACCATTGAAGAATTCGAAGATTTATGGAAGCTATAATTATGATTCCATTATAACAAAAGGATATGATGAGGTGACTGAAATCAGACACTAACTTCTTTTGAGAGTAGGAGATAAATCAGCTAAGACATCTAATGGTAAAAGTTAGGGAACTCATCAGGAGTACCTATTCTCCATAAGTCCCATTCCAGTCTTGATCAAAAAAGGTACCCCATCCCAACGTGCATTGTCAATGTACATTGCGGCAGCCAAGTAGGTAGGTGTCATTGATTTTGTATATTGGTCAACTTTACCACAGGTATTTTTGAGTTGACCAAGGACGACATCATCAATGTCCACTTTTCTAATTGATCTGAGCACCTTCACCTGCATAATATATCGTTTTCTTAATCTTGTAACAATTATTAGCATTTTTTAACTTCTAGAATGGTAAGTGCATTGTTTTCTCTGGTATAAAATCATAGTGATCTACTCAGTTACCTTCTCATCGCGGATATCCTCCCCATCAAGACTTACAGGTGGTTCCATAGCAAATAGTGCTATCGTTTGAAGAATGTGGCTGTGCACTATATCACGGATTATCCCATAGTTTCCGAAGTACCTGAAATGATATGTTGGAGGAATTAAATGATAATATAATGTAACCTGATAAATTAGAGACTACAGTGAAGATTACAGACTCAGTTATAAGCTAATCATGCAGCATAAAACCAGGATTAAAACTGGTGCAGGACTACATTCCTTTGTTAAGAATTACTCAGTAGGATGGACTTGTGCTAATTCACGTAAAACCAGGATAGCCAAAGTGTATATTATTTAGACTGTGCAAAACAAATGGTGCCTGATGATGATGCAACCTAAAGAGCTTCAGCATTCTTTTATTGATGATAACTTAGTGATGTTTCTTTTTCCTTAAGAGAAATGCCTTCATGTTAACTGACCTCCCTTGTGTTTCTGTTGATGTTTCTTCTGAAAAAACGACCTGTAACAATGCATGCATATTAGTAATGTGTATGGAAAAATAAAAACATTGGTGAAATGAGCTTGTTTCAAAAGTACCTGCACATTACGTATGTACTTCCTACTCCATAATGGTTCAAACACCAAATTAGAAAATCTCAAGACAGTGAGATTTTCAATTAGATCCTTCCCCAAAAGATGATCAATTCTGTATGATATAATGTTTAGCAATAAGATTTAATGGAATGAAAGGTGCAGTAAAAATTAGTGACAGGACTTGTAACTTGCATGGATACAAGATGGTCACCGGTAAATTTGCTTCTCTTCAAATCTTGACAACAAAGACTGTGTTACCCGTTGTGAGGACAAACTAGTGAAGCCAAATGGTTTCTCGATAATTATCCTATTCCAGCCATGCTTAGTTTGGGCAATGTCAGATAATGGCAATGCCACATCAAGAAGTGCCTCTTGGGGAACAGCAAGGTAGAATATCCTGTTTGCTGCACAAGTGCCCTTTGAAACGAGAAGTTGGGAGTTAACATACAAATCCCAGGTTCAATTATAGCACTTGAATTTGATCCAACAGAATTTGGAAGTGTGACTCTCACCTCTATCTGTGTCATTCTCAAATTTAGTTTCGCCATCCCATCTTTATTATCGTGTCCTGCATCGACATAGTATGTCCTTTTAAGGAATTCATTTAACTTGTCTTCACAGTTTTCGCTGCAGCACAACAATATTATAAATATATATCAGATGAAAACTTCCTAAATTAATCCTTTGGCATGAAGCTCGGAGTCAAGGTCTGCTACCAAGGAAACGTACTGGTGATCTACCCGACAGGTCAAATTGGATTCAATCATGGATCTTAAATCCTCGTCTGCCAATGTCTTTCTAGAATATCCAAATATGGCAACATTCTGCAATTTAAAGCATTGAAGATGTGACAGGATGAAATGATCATACAGACAGTTGACAGGCAGCTACTACATTCAAACTCCCAGAAGTACTCGAAAATCTGATTTTCTACATCATTATTCACACGTACAACACCACCTTTATAGGCACTAAGCCTAACTATGTACGGGAAATGGAACTAATCCTAAATAGAAATTGATCATTCAGCGGGTTGATCACATACAGGATTGGAGATCAAGCCTTGTTTGATAAGGATGGTTCTAAAAATGGATAAAAATGAAGGCAGGCAGAAGTTATGACATGTTATGCTCATACCTGAGGAAGAAAACCACTGTAATACAGAGCAAATAGTGCTGGGAAGACTTTACTTCTTGCCAGTTCGCCAGTAGCTCCAATGACAGCAATGCAAAGAGATGGTACACTTTCAGGTTGGTCATTAAAGTTATCAAACAGAACAAGGTCTTCCTCTAGTACAGGACGATCAGCTTCAGAGTTGTTGAGTCCCAGATGCAATAAACCTTTGTCATCGATCGAGTTATCTGACATAACAGAGCTTGTATTTGCCGTTTCACCTCCAGTTTCTGCATAAAAGGAAGCAATAATGTGCATGTGAAAGCATCTGGATGCAAGCAAATAACCACGGAGAAATTTGTGATGACAATAGTAAGATAGTACTCCCTACGTAAGGAAATATAAGAGCGTTTAGATCACTAGATGCTTTCTAAACGCTCTTATATTTCTTTACGAAGGGAGTATGATGAAAGCTAGTGCCTACCATGTTTCACAAATGATGCACACTGAATGTAACTTCCAAATTTGCCAAAGAAAAAGGTAACTTTCAAAGTCACGAAACAAACTAGTGCCATGCATAAGTAAAACTGTCGGAATTATAGGCCAAGAATCACATAATTTTGATAGATATATGCAAATTTCTGAATACCAACCACCAGCAGGTTGTACATTCCGACGAGTTATATTTCCAGTCCGCCATGCAACCTCGAAGTAGTCAGGAATTTTACCATCCCCTCGAATATCCAGCTTTCTCTGGACTTGCCATCCATGCCTCCCCAGGGCCTTGTGGAGCTTCATCTTGGCAGTAATCCAACAATGCGCTCTAAAACCGACAGCAGGTCCTGCAACCTACGCGCAAAAGCATCAAACATTATTCAAGCGGCAGTTGGTTAGCACTTGACTGTGTCCATGTCTACTAGTACATCTGACACTGACAGTAATTAAACCAGATGCAGAACAAATAATACGCAAGCATCATCTGTAGGCAATATGGGCCTCTGTATTCCGTCAGCCTCAGGCGCCAGAACGGGCCACAAGAATCACAGGCTCAAACACCCATTTCATCGAACATCCTGATAGCAGATGGATGGGAGCACTCGCCCTTCCACCCCTCTTGGCCCATACATCCATGGTCACAGAATCCAGCTTCCAGTATAGCACCATAACCATAACAACTTGGTAAAGGCATTTTATCAAGCAGGTCAAGCGCGCCTCAAGGGTGGAAGGAAGCCAAAAGACACGACGGACACCAACCACAGGAGCTCAGCTGGAGCAGAGCACTCACCGGGCTGAAGCGCGCAGCCAACGACGGAGGCGGCGCTGGAGCTGCTGAAGCCGCCACGGCGAGGACTGTCGTAACCATGCTCGGGGTTAGCGCTTCTTTCTCAGTCCGCCGTATCCCGCCCCGCTTCTTTCTAGTCTCGTGGCGGCGGCCGGTGCCACGATCGTGTCAGACCCCGGCTGATCTGATAGTGATAGACATACACGCGACAGTAGCTAGCCGTACGTGTCGTCAGCTTCAGTTATCACGAGGGAGTGGATAGTGGCCAGAGTTAGTTTGCATTAGTTTAGATTCAACTAATTCAAAAATATTCAAACAGAAAGGTAAGTTTGGCTTATATGCATCTAACCGATCTAAAAAAATATGTCAACAGAAAGGTGTTTATTTGAGTTAGTTTAGTTAGGGCTCACAAAAAATTATTTTTTCCCTCTGCCTCGACCGCATCAAATCCTCTCATCCACTCCGGTCGACCCCATTCCGCGTCCACATCCCGCTAGCTCCGTCCTTCCCAATCTCGCCGCCCCGTTCAATCCCCATCTTGCCGGCCTCAACTTCGTCGGCCGCCGGCGGCAGCCGCCCTCATCTCGTCGCCCTCGTCCGGCTCGGCCGCCCCCATCTCACCGACCCTAACTCCGTCGATCGCTAGCACGAGCCACCTGTTGGGGAACGTCGCATGGGAAACAAAAATTTTCCTACGCGCACGAAGACCTATCATGGTGATGTCCATCTACGAAAGGGGATGAGTGATCTACGTACCCTTGTAGATCGTACAGCAGAAGCGATTAGAGATCGCGGTTGATGTAGTGGAACGTCCTCACGTCCCTCGATCCGCCCCGCGAACAATCCCGCGATCAGTCCCACGATCTAGTACCGAACGGACGGCACCTCCGCGTTCAGCACACGTACAACTCGACGATGATCTCGGCCTTCTTGATCCAGCAAGAGAGACGGAGAGGTAGAAGAGTTCTCCGGCAGCGTGACGGCGCTCCGGAGGTTGGTGATGATCTTGTCTCAGCAGGGCTCCGCCCGAGCTCCGCAGAAACACGATCTAGAGGAAAAACTATGGAGGTATGTGGTCGGGCAGCCGTGAGAAAGTCGTCTCAAATCTGCCCTAAAAGCCCCATATATATAGGAGGAGGGAGGGGGACCTTGCCTTGGGGTCCAAGGGAACCCCAAGGGGTCGGCCGAGCCAGGGGGGAGGACTCTCCCCCCCCCAAACCGAGTCCTACTTGGTTTGGTGGGAGGGAGTCCTTCCCCCTTCCCACTTCTCCCTTTTTTTTTCTTTCCTTTGATTTTTTTCCCTTCCTTGGCGCATAGGATTTGGTGGGCTGTCCCACCAGCCCACTAAGGGCTGGTGTGACCCCCACAAATACCTATGGGCTTCCCCGGAGTGGGTTGCCCCCCTCCGGTGAACCCCCGGAACCCATTCGTCATTCCCAGTACATTCCCGGTAACTCCGAAAACCTTCCGGTAATCAAATGAGGTCATCCTATATATCAATCTTCGTTTCCGGACCATTCCGGAAACCCTCGTGACGTCCGTGATCTCATCCGGAACTCCGAACAACATTCGGTAACCAACCATATAACTCAAATACGCATAAAACAACGTCGAACCTTAAGTGTGCAGACCCTGCGGGTTCGAGAACTATGTAGACATGACCCGAGAGACTCCTCGGTCAATATCCAATAGCGGGACCTGGATGCCCATATTGGATCCTACATATTCTACGAAGATCTTATCGTTTGAACCTCAGTGCCAAGGATTCGTATAATCCCGTATGTCATTCCCTTTGTCCTTCGGTATGTTACTTGCCCGAGATTTGATCGTCAGTATCCGCATACCTATTTCAATCTCGTTTACCGACAAGTCTCTTTACTCGTTCCGTAATACAAGATCCCGCAACTTACACTAAGTTACATTGCTTGCAAGGCTTGTGTGTGATGTTGTATTACCGAGTGGGCCCTGAGATACCTCTCCGTCACACGGAGTGACAAATCCCAGTCTTGATCCATACTAACTCAACTACCACCTTCGGAGATACCTGTAGAGCATCTTTATAGTCACCCAGTTACGTTGCGACGTTTGATACACACAAAGCATTCCTCCGGTGTCAGTGAGTTATATGATCTCATGGTCATAGGAATAAATACTTGACACGCAGAAAACAGTAGCAACAAAATGACACGATCAACATGCTACGTCTATTAGTTTGGGTCTGGTCCATCACGTGATTCTCCCAATGACGTGGTCCAGTTATCAAGCAACAACACCTTGTTCATAGTCAGAAGACACTGACTATCATCGATCAACTGGCTAGCCAACTAGAGGCATGCTAGGGACGGTGTTTTGTCTATGTATCCACACATGTAAATGAGTCTTCATTCAATACAATTATAGCATGGATAATAAACTATTATCTTGATACAGGAATTATAATAATAACTATACATTTATTATTGCCTCTAGGGCATAATTCCAACAGTCTCCCACTTGCACTAGAGTCAATAATCTAGCCCTCACATCACCATGTGAATTACATTGTAATAAATCTAACACACATACAGTTCTGGTGTCGATCATGTTTTGGCCGTGGAAGAGGTTTAGTCAGCGGGTCTGCTACATTCAGATCCATGTGCACTTTGCATATATTTACGTCCTCCTCCTCGACGTAGTCGCGGATGAGGTTGAAGCGTCGTTTGATGTGTCTGGTCTTCTTGTGAAACCTTGGTTCCTTTGCCAGGGCAATGGCACCAGTGTTGTCACAGAACAAGGTTATTGGATCCAGTGCACTTGGCACCACTCCAAGATCCGTCATGAACTGCTTCATCCAGACACCCTCCTTAGCCGCCTCCGAGGCAGCCATGTACTCTGCTTCACATGTAGAATCTGCTACGACGCTTTGCTTGGAACTGCACCAGCTTACTGCACCCCCATTAAGAATAAATACGTATCCGGTTTGCGACTTAGAGTCGTCCGGATCTGTGTCAAAGCTTGCATCGACGTAACCTTTTACGGCGAGCTCTTCGTCACCTCCATACACGAGAAACATCTCCTTAGTCCTTTTCAGGTACTTCAGGATATTCTTGACCGCCGTCCAGTGATCCACTCCTGGATTACTCTGGAACCTACCTGCCATACTTATGGCCAGGCTAACATCCGGTCTAGTGCACAGCATCGCATACATGATAGAGCCTATGGCTGAAGCATAGGGGACGGAGCGCATATGCTCTCTATCTTCATCAGTTGCTGGGCACTGAATCTTACTCAATCTCGTACCTTGTAACACTGGCAAGAACCCTTTCTTGGACTGTTCCATTTTGAACCTCTTCAAAACTTTATCAAGGTATGTGCTTTGTGAAAGTCCTATCAGGCGTTTTGATCTATCCCTATAGATCTTAATGCCTAGAATGTAAGCAGCTTCTCCTAGGTCCTTCATAGAGAAACTTTTATTCAAGTAACCTTTTATGCTCTCCAAAAGCTCTACGTTGTTTCCAATCAGTAATATGTCATCCACATATAATATTAGAAACGCCACAGAGCTCCCACTCACTTTCTTGTAAATACAAGATTCTCCAACCACTTGTATAAACCCAAATGCTTTGATCACCTCATCAAAGCGTTTGTTCCAACTCCGAGATGCTTGCACCAGTCCATAAATGGATCGCTGGAGCTTGCACACTTTGTCAGCATTTTTAGGATCGACAAAACCTTCGGGTTGCATCATATACAACTCTTCCTTAAGGAAACCGTTAAGGAACGCCGTTTTGACATCCATCTGCCAGATTTCATAATCGAAAAATGCAGCTATTGCTAACATGATTCTGATGGACTTAAGCATTGCTACGGGAGAGAAAGTCTCATCGTAGTCAATTCCTGGAACTTGTGAAAAACCCTTTGCCACAAGTCGAGCTTTATAAACGGTCACATTATCGTCAGCGTCCGTCTTCTTCTTAAAGATCCATTTGTTCTGAATAGCCTTGCGGCCCTCAGGTAGTATCTCCAAAGTCCACACTTTGTTCTCATACATGGATCCTATCTCGGATTTCATGGCTTCTAGCCATTTGATGGAATCTGGCCCCACCATTGCTTCTTCATAATTTGCAGGTTCATTGTTGTCTAACAACATGTTTGTTAAGACGGGATTACCGTACCACTCTGGAGCAGCGCGTGATCTCGTCGACCTACGTGGTTCAACAGAAACTTGAACTGGAGTTTCATGATCATCATCATTAACTTCCTCCTCAACCGGCGTCGCAATGACAGAGGTTTCCCCTTGCCCTGCGCCACCATCCAGAGGGATGAGAGGTTCGACAACCTCGTCAAGTTCTATCTTCCTCCCACTCAATTCTCTCGAGAGAAACTCCTTCTCGAGAAAAGTTCCGTTCTTAGCAACAAACACTTTGCCTTCGGATTTGAGATAGAAGGTGTACCCAACTGTCTCTTTTGGGTAACCTATGAAGACGCACTTTTCCGCTTTGGGTTCCAGCTTTTCAGGCTGAAGCTTTTTGACATAAGCATCACATCCCCAAACTTTAAGAAACGACAACTTTGGCCTTTTGCCATACCACAGTTCGTATGGTGTCGTCTCAACGGATTTTGATGGTGCCCTATTTAAAGTGAATGCAGCTGTTTCTAATGCATAACCCCAAAATGATAATGGCAAATCAGTAAGAGACATCATAGATCGCACCATTTCTAACAAAGTACGATTACGACGTTCGGACACACCATTACGCTGTGGTGTTCCAGGCGGTGTTAACTGCGAAACAATTCCACATTGTCTTAAGTGAGTACCAAACTCGAAACTCAGATACTCACCCCCACGATCAGACCGTAGGAACTTGATCTTCTTGTTACGATGATTTTCCACTTCACTCTGAAATTGCTTGAACTTTTCAAATGTTTCAGACTTGTGCTTCATCAAGTAGACATAACCATATCTACTTAAATCGTCAGTGAAGGTGAGAAAATAACGATATCCGCCGCGTGCCTCCACGCTCATTGGACCACACACATCGGTATGTATGATTTCCAACAAGTCACTTGCACGCTCCATTGTTCCGGAGAATGGAGTCTTAGTCATCTTGCCCATGAGGCATGGTTCGCACGTGTCAAGTGAATCAAAGTCAAGTGACTCCAAAAGTCCATCAGCATGGAGTTTCTTCATGCGCTTTACACCAATATGACCCAAGCGGCAGTGCCACAAAAATATGGCGCTATCATTGTTTACTCTAACTCTTTTGGTCTCAATGTTATGTATATGCGTATCTCTATCAAGATTCAATATGAACAATCCTCTCACATTCGGTGCATGACCATAAAAGATGTTACTCATAGAAATAGAACAACCATTATTCTCAGACTTAAAAGAGTAACCGTCTCGCAATAAACAAGATCCAGATATAATGTTCATGCTCAACGCAGGCACTAAATAACAATGATTTAAGTTCATCACTAATCCCGATGGTAGTTGAAGTGACACTGTGCCGACGGCGATTGCATCAACCTTGGAACCGTTTCCTACGCGCATCGTCACTTCGTCTTTCGCCAGCCTTTGTCTATTCTGCAGTTCCTGCTTCGAGTTGCAAATGTGAGCAACAGAACCGGTATCGAATACCCAGGCACTACTACGAGAGCTGGTTAAGTACACATCAATAACATGTATATCAAATATACCTGATTTTTCTTTGCCCGCCTTCTTATCTGCCAGATACTTGGGGCAATTGCGCTTCCAGTGACCCATACCCTTGCAATAGAAGCACTCTGTTTCAGGCTTAGGTCCAGCCTTGGGTTTCTTCGGCGGATTGGCAACAGGCTTGCCGCTCTTCTTCGAATTTCCCTTCTTGCCTTTGCCGTTTCTCTTGAAACTAGTGGTCTTGCTCACCATCAACATTTGATGTTCTTTACGGAGTTCAGACTCTGCGACTTTCAGCATCGCAAACAACTCGCCGGGAGACTTGTTCATCCCTTGCATGTTGTAGTTCAACACAAAGCCTTTATAGCTTGGCGGCAGTGATTGAAGGATTATGTCAGTGATAGCTTCTTGCGGGAGTTCAATCCCCAGTTCAGCTAGACGGTTTGAGTACCCAGACATTTTGAGCACATGTTCACTGACAGACGAGTTTTCCTCCATCTTGCAAGCATAGAATTTATCGGAGGTCTCATACCTCTCGATCCGGGCGTTCTTCTGAAAGATGAACTTCAACTCCTGGAACATCTCAAATGCTCCATGACGCTCAAAGCGACGTTGAAGTCCCGGTTCTAAGCCATACAAGACTGCACATTGAACTATTGAGTAGTCCTCCTTACGCGCTAACCAAGCGTTCTTAACATCATGATCAGCCGTAGCGGGTGGTTCATCTCCTAGCGCAGCATTAAGGACATAATCCTTCTTTCCAGCTTGTAAGATTAGCTTAAGATTACGAGCCCAGTCTACAAAGTTGCTTCCATCATCTTTCAACTTAGCTTTCTCTAGGAACGTATTAAAATTGAGGATGACACTTGCGTGAGCCATGATCTACAACACAAATATATTCAAAGTGGACTTAGACTATGTTCAAGATAATTAGAGTTCAACTTAATCAAATTATATGCTAAACTCCCACTCAAAAAGTACATCTCTCTAGTCATTTGAGTGGTTCATGATCCACTTACACCATCCCAAGTCCGATCATCACGTGAGTCGAGAGTAGTTTCAGTGGTAAGCATCCCTATGCTAATCATATCAACTATATGATTCATGATCGACCTTTCGGTCTCATGTGTTCCGAGGCCATGTCTGCACATGCTAGGCTCGTCAAGCTTAACCCGAGTGTTCCGCGTGCGCAACTGTTTTGCACCCGTTGTATGTGAACGTTGAGTCTATCACACCCGATCATCACGTGGTGTCTCGAAACGACGAACTGTAGCAACGGTGCACAGTCGGGGAGAACACAATTTCGTCTTGAAATTTTAGTGAGAGATCACCTCATAATGCTACCGTCGTTCTAAGCAAAATAAGGTGCATAAAAGGATTAACATCACATGCAATTCATAAGTGACATGATATGGCCATCATCACGTGCTTCTTGATCTCCATCATCAAAGCACCGACACGATCTTCTTGTCACCGGCGCCACACCATGATCTCCATCATCATGATCTCCATCAACGTGTCGCCATCGGAGTTGTCGTGCTACTTATGCTATCACTACTAAAGCTACATCCTAGCAAAATAGTAAACGCATCTGCAAGCACATATGTTAGTATAAAGACAACCCTATGGCTCCTGCCGGTTGCCGTACCATCGACATGCAAGTCGATATTTCTATTACAACATGATCATCTCATACATCCAATATATCACATCACATCGTTTGGCCATATCACATCATAATCATACCCTGCAAAAACAAGTTAGACGTCCTCTAATTTTGTTGTTGCATGTTTTACGTGGTGACCAAGGGTATCTAGTAGGATCGCATCTTACTTACGCAAAACACCACAACGGAGATATATGAGTTGCTATTTAACCTCATCCAAGGACCTCCTCGGTCAAATCCGATTCAACTAAAGTTGGAGAAACCGTCACTTGCCAGTCATCTTTGAGCAAAGGGGGTTACTCGTAACGATGAAACCAGTCTCTCGTAAGCGTACGAGTAATGTCGGTCCAAGCCGCTTCAATCCAACAATACCGCGGAATCAAGAAAATACTAAGGAGGGCAGCAAAACGCACATCACCGCCCACAAAACCTTTTGTGTTCTACTCGAGAAGACATCTACGCATGAACCTAGCTCATGATGCCACTGTTGGGGAACGTCGCATGGGAAACAAAAATTTTCCTACGCGCACGAAGACCTATCATGGTGATGTCCATCTACGAGAGGGGATGAGTGATCTACGTACCCTTGTAGATCGTACAGCAGAAGCGATTAGAGATCGCGGATGATGTAGTGGAACGTCCTCACGTCCCTCGATCCGCCCCGCGAACAATCCCGCGATCAGTCCCACGATCTAGTACCGAACGGACGGCACCTCCGCGTTCAGCACACGTACAGCTCGACGATGATCTCGGCCTTCTTGATCCAGCAAGAGAGACGGAGAGGTAGAAGAGTTCTCCGGCAGCGTGACGGCGCTCCGGAGGTTGGTGATGATCTTGTCTCAGCAGGGCTCCGCCCGAGCTCCGCAGAAACACGATCTAGAGGAAAAACTATGGAGGTATGTGGTCGGGCAGCCGTGAGAAAGTCGTCTCAAATCTGCCCTAAAAGCCCCATATATATAGGAGGAGGGAGGGGGACCTTGCCTTGGGGTCCAAGGGAACCCCAAGGGGTCGGCCGAGCCAGGGGGGAGGACTCTCCCCCCCCCAAACCGAGTCCTACTTGGTTTGGTGGGAGGGAGTCCTTCCCCCTTCCCACTTCTCCCTTTTTTTTTCTTTCCTTTGATTTTTTTTCCCTTCCTTGGCGCATAGGATTTGGTGGGCTGTCCCACCAGCCCACTAAGGGCTGGTGTGACCCCCACAAATACCTATGGGCTTCCCCGGAGTGGGTTGCCCCCCTCCGGTGAACCCCCGGAACCCATTCGTCATTCCCGGTACATTCCCGGTAACTCCGAAAACCTTCCGGTAATCAAATGAGGTCATCCTATATATCAATCTTCGTTTCCGGACCATTCCGGAAACCCTCGTGACGTCCGTGATCTCATCCGGAACTCCGAACAACATTCGGTAACCAACCATATAACTCAAATACGCATAAAACAACGTCGAACCTTAAGTGTGCAGACCCTGCGGGTTCGAGAACTATGTAGACATGACCCGAGAGACTCCTCGGTCAATATCCAATAGCGGGACCTGGATGCCCATATTGGATCCTACATATTCTACGAAGATCTTATCATTTGAACCTCAGTGCCAAGGATTCGTATAATCCCGTATGTCATTCCCTTTGTCCTTCGGTATGTTACTTGCCCGAGATTTGATCGTCAGTATCCGCATACCTATTTCAATCTCGTTTACCGGCAAGTCTCTTTACTCGTTCCGTAATACAAGATCCCGCAACTTACACTAAGTTACATTGCTTGCAAGGCTTGTGTGTGATGTTGTATTACCGAGTGGGCCCTGAGATACCTCTCCGTCACACGGAGTGACAAATCCCAGTCTTGATCCATACTAACTCAACTACCACCTTCGGAGATACCTGTAGAGCATCTTTATAGTCACCCAGTTACGTTGCGACGTTTGATACACACAAAGCATTCCTCCGGTGTCAGTGAGTTATATGATCTCATGGTCATAGGAATAAATACTTGACACGCAGAAAACAGTAGCAACAAAATGACACGATCAACATGCTACGTCTATTAGTTTGGGTCTGGTCCATCACGTGATTCTCCCAATGACGTGATCCAGTTATCAAGCAACAACACCTTGTTCATAGTCAGAAGACACTGACTATCATCGATCAACTGGCTAGCCAACTAGAGGCATGCTAGGGACGGTGTTTTGTCTATGTATCCACACATGTAAATGAGTCTTCATTCAATACAATTATAGCATGGATAATAAACTATTATCTTGATACAGGAATTATAATAATAACTATACATTTATTATTGCCTCTAGGGCATAATTCCAACACCACCCTGGTATGCCTCCAGCCGCCCCATCCTTCCTAGCTGCCCCCATCCCGCCGCCCCCATTTCATCGGCCCCAACTCCGTCGGTCGTCGGCACCAGTCGCCCCCGTACGCCCCCAGCCGCCCCATCCCGCCACCCCCGTCCACCCCAGCTACCCACGCGCGTCCCAGCCGCACCGGGAGCCGCCACACCAAATCCTGGTTAAAGGAGCCAAATGATTGAAAAAGTGCATGTATTGTCAATCTAGCCCTGTCATCCAAACACCACCTTGGCTAGAGTTAGTTCAGGGTTAATCCAGAGTTAGAAAATAACTCTAGCCTCTAACCAAGTTAGAGTATCCAAACATGGCCACTGACTCTCCCCCGTTGGGATGGCTATTTTTTTAAATAACTAGCAAATATAACTGTGCTTGTAATGGAAAAAACAAATTAACATGCACTAGTAGAAAACAGGGCTTTGGTTTTTGCCAGATCAGAGCAACAGTACGAGTCGATTTACGAACCAAGACTAATGCGTGCACCAGTCCCAGTTCGAGCGGCCAGGACATCGGTCAGGCCTCAGCGGGCACCAATCCTGGTTCGTCCTGGTTCGTCTAGGACCTTTAGTCCCGATTCCAGCCACCAACTAGGACTAAAGGGCCTGGCTCCTGGTGCAACCCCTTTAGTCCTGGTTTGTGTCTCGAACCGGGACTAAAGGTCAGTCTTCAGTCCCGATTCTAGACATCAACCAGGACTAAAAGAATACCTATACATATGCTCGTCCCTGCTCGTCCATTATTGTGTTTTTTGGCCGACCAACGTGTGGGAGGTGTGTGCTACTTTATTCTCACCTCCTATGCAAATGAGGTGTTTGATGAAATGCTTGAGCCACACTTAAGCTTTCTCTCCTCTCCAAGCTCGACCTCCAAGCTCCATTTTCTCCAATATTTGTCTAGGTTTGGCGGTCCACCAACTATCCAAGTGTTCTAAAAAGGTTAGCAACTTCATCCTCATCTCTCAGTACTAGTTTAGCTCATTTCAAATGCTATAGAAGTAGTTTGGTTTGTGGGTTTTAGTGGAGGAGTGTATGTGTGAGTTTATTTGATTTAGATGCACAATTTGAGCTCAAATTAACTTTTTAGTTTGCACAGGTGTAGGGTGTCGTCCCGTCCCTGTGCCCGTCGTCCTCACCCCCCCGATCGCCCGTGCCGATCTCGTCGCCGGCACCACCGTGGTGAGCCTATTGTTCTTAATTATCTTTTTTAGAGAAAAAAATTCCGACTTGTATGATTTGTATATCTACTTGTATAATTTTCTTACTTGTATTATTGTTTGTTATTATATAGTGCCATGGTTTTGGTATCCACCCCCATCGGCTCTCGTTCGGTCTATGATTCAGATGTGGTATGTTATCTTTTATAACTATTTGTTTCATTTAGTGTTTATGACAATTATGCTGACCAACTTGACATAGATGTCTCTATTTATGAGGTATGTGAACCATAAACTCCAACCGACCCTCTTGTCGAGAGGTTAAATTAGTTGAAAAAGAAAACAGTTATTTAAAAGAAAAATTGAAAAGAGTTGAAGAAGAGAAGATGAAATTGGAGTTGCATGTTGTCGATGTCGTCGATCTACACAAGATTCCGATGAATGCAGTGTGCTTGAAGATTAGAAAGATTAAAAAATATGTCATTGATAATGAGGCTTGGTATCATTATGTTGTTGTATCAATTGTTACCTTAGTTGCAATTTTGATCGCATTTGTTGTTGCATTTAAATGTTCTACATAGTTGTATGTTGTTTTATGAGAACTATATATGAACTTTATGTATTTATTTTTTCAGTAATAATATTTCATCACTACTGTACTTTGGTTTTAATGTGATGATGAACTTGTATTAATTTGGTCATTTCTCTATTCATGAAGTGAGAAAACAATTCCCCAGCTCGGCGAACAGGAAACACAATCGTGCCCCCCGCTCAAAGTGTCTGCCGACATCGCTAATATTGATCTGGGGGGTAGTGACCGCTAATCCTTGTTTCACTCTTAGTGATTTCTTAAGCGATGATGTAAAGTTTGAAACTACTGAGGTAGTAGCAGCCTTTAGATACGAGCACGTGAAGCCTCTCATCAAAACTGAGTAGTTCACGAAACTATCAACGATGATGTGAAGACTCCACGACTGGTACTTGAAAACCTACAAGGATGGGACCAACACTATCTATGTGAGAATTAAAGATGAGTACTAATTCAATGGAGTTGAGTCGTTGTACATTTAATTTGAAGAATTCTTTCAGTTATATAATCAAGACGCCCTGACAAAATGCTCGTCAGTTGCTATTGTCTATAAGTATTAATTTTGTAATTAAGTCTCTAGCTCAGCTCGTTCATTGCATGTATAATTATCCTTACTATATTATGCAGATTAAAGATCCTCGAATGCAAAAGAGGACAAATATATGACATTGGATTCATTAACTCAGATACCGTAAATGAATATACGATACATCACATGCCCGTGGATACAGAGAAATGCTTGCTAAATGCGTTAATTTGACAACATGACAGAAGGTAAATACTATTTCCTTACAACTTCCGATGAGTGTTACTAGTTGTCTTGTGCACATTCTGTTTTGCTTACTCGAGGTTAAGTGTAATTGATGAGTTTGCGTGTGCAGGTTTCACTTTGCTCTGCTAATCATTAAGCTTGAGGCAGGACTAGTAACTGTCTTGGACTCGAGACGTAAAAACGCTATAGAGTGGGCGATGATGAGTGAAATGCTCCAACAGTAAGTTCAATCATTATCGCACCATATCGACAACTTTTGTTCATTTCCTGATATCAAGTAATCATTTTCTTTGTCGTGCAGGGTTTGGGAAAAGTTCACTCACACCGCTAGTGGTGAATGAAAAAGGATCTGTGATTTTCACACTCCGAAGTAAGTAGTACTAGCTAGTTCTGCGCATCTCTCATTCATTCTAGTTTCAATATCATTATCATGCTTGGTTATTATTTTGATTGAATTCTATTCTCGTAAAGTACTGCTTGAGGCAAGAAGCCGGGAATAATTTATGTGGATACTACGTTTGCGAGTGGATTCAACAAACGACGTGTGAGAGAGGCAGATCTTTTCAACAACTTGAAGTACGTAAACAATATTCACATTTTTATTTTATTATCATATATATGTATATATAGGGTGCAAAATAAGTTATTCTTCACCCAGTTAATTTTACGACCGTTTCATAAATAAATTACATTTGCAATACCAATAGTTACATTTATATTGTTTCATTACGTAAAATTTGATGTAAAAAACTAAAAATATAAGTCATAAGACACGAAAAATCGCATTTCATGTATATTTTACACTATGTTTTCATGTTTGTAATTTTACGTGACATAAAATATTTTTCTATAGTGACTATATATTTTCTTACAGTCTCTTTTTATGTATGAAATAAAAAAATATTATGAAACATAAAGTTATGATGCATTGATACTTAAATAAAAGGAGGTGAAGAAAATAAATATTCTTCATCCTGGACACCTAGAGTGTGAGCCGTTTGATCAATCTAGGATCCTACCAATGCATATCGGGTAAAACCCATTAACAATATTCATTAGCCATTCTTAGGTATTGCTGCGTTTCAATTGATGTACATTCTCACTTTCCAAATACTATTGCATGCACATGAATTATTTCCTTCCATAATTTTGCGCATTATCATGTTGCTTTCTAATTTGATTCTTTCCAAATATGAAGGATGTGCTTTAACATAATTGTTTACCGTAGAAAGACTTGCCATATTTTGGCCGAGCAATTAAACCTTTACAAAATCCAAGCAATCCATCACGCATTGCATATCTCTATGTGACTCACATGCCCATCTTTCGTCTTCTGCATGAGCATACCATGTGATTTACTTCTCCGCCGTTCATCTTCTACACGAGCATACCCAGGTGATCATCCCTACATCGTTCATCTTGGCCATGGATTCCATTGTCACCGCGGCAGTAGTCGATGGCATTCGGATGCTAAGTTTTCTCCATTACATTTATAGCAACTTACCTATTTCTTTTCCATCTGCGGGTATCTTCACGACAAGGTTAAGGAAGTATGCTACTACAAGAAGGAAGAAAACTACCTAGGTTGATACGGAAATACTCTTGCAAACGTTGTGGCCGGCTGGCCGAACGACCGTCCAACTTGAGAAACGACATGACCACATGAATGTTGTAAGCAAAAAATATTTGATGATAAAATTCTCACCGTGCATCACTCTGTTGTTGGCCATGGAAGTTTGAAAAATGTCAACATTTTCTTGATTGCGTCATCACAAGGCAAACGGTCATGTGCCGTCATGTTCTCCGTTTTTATCATATTTATGGATCCATGAGGTATGTATGTTTGTTCAATTTAGTCCTACTGATTGTTTTTTTGTGAAGCCCAATACTTGTAACTTAGTTTGTAAACCACAAAATTTCTCTCGTCTACATATCTCAGCCACGTGCTTGTCAATTTAGATCTATGATCAATTCCGATACAATATGCATCCTTTTCTATACTGAGTTATTTTTTTGTGTGGTTCTTTTTAGATGGATCAATACGGATAATGTTCTATAGCACAATGAGCCACCACAATTACTAAAAGATGTTGTGGTTATGACGAAGGCTTTGTGTGACAACGTGAAGGACTCAAACAACATGCAAGAGAAGGACATGGAGATATATGTGATTTAATAAATTTTGTTTCTCTTGTGGATATTGTATGTGTACTTACAAATACACTAGCAAATATCTTCTTGTTTCTTGTAAATTAGAATGTAATACACTCATGTATATGAATGGCCCAATTAAAATGATACATGAGAATCAAATAGTATGGTCGTTTATTGTTGGAACTCTAATTATTGGTAGAAGCTCAGTGATACACGTATTTACAAGCTTAACAAAAAAACATGCATATGGAGACATATGATCTTGTGAGTATGTACACACTGAACCCACATTTATCAGCCTGATTATGTCAGGATACCTTGCAATTTCATTGGTATAGAATACCCACTTTTCCACGCCATTGTTATAGATGCACGGGAATTGAATACCCACATTTTCAATATCATAGCTGAGGTATATGTTTTTGTCCGACAATAAGAAAGGTCCAATTCTATAGTTGCAGTGGTGAGGTATTTTGAGTATATACCTACTGAACTCAAAACCGTCCTCACAGTATTATGAATATATAATCCATCTATACATGATTACCCGTCAGTAAATGATTTCTAGGTATGCATTTATACCCACAAATCCACGATACTTGCATATACCTACTTGTAGTTTTATAGTTAAGTCACCCGACATGAAATGATATGCTCACTACATTTCTAGATATTTATAGGTATGTATACATAGGAATATGTGAAATCACAAATAAGTACAAAAACAAATATGTACATATGTGAATTATTCGCGGGTATATGAACTTTTAAATTTAGGGGTTACCAAGTGACATGTGATGTTTTATTTGGTACGTGAAATTTATAAATTATTCACGTTCATTAAATCATTACCATTTATAAAAATTGGACAACAATGGTAAAAGAAAATTTCTTCATATACCTAAGCACATCCACGTCTACAAATTAAGTTACACTAGTTTTAGATTGGTCTAAAAAAAGTTACCACATAAGGCTCTCTTTATTTGCATGCATGGCTTAACAATTGATCTTATGTTATAAAAAAGAGTATATTAATGGACACATAAACATGTGACAAGGTATAACTTTTTGCGGAAAAAGATACAAGTATAACCGGGTATCCTAAATAATAAACCCTGCAAAAAAAGTATCCTAAATAATACAAAGCCCAAATACCTGAACGTGTGTATGTGTCCGCGCATGCGTGCTTGCGTGTGTATGGATACAGTTATCATGAATTAGATCTTGAGAAGAAAAGAAAACTTTGGAAGCATACTTTAAATCACGTTCAAAAATAAAGTTGACAAATTCTACACTTTTTTTGTGCATACCTCCATCGGCAAGGTTGCACTGAGTATATTGTTTCCATAATGGTGTTCACAATTCCTCACATACCAAATGCTAAAATTACTCCCCCTTTTACTACTATAATAATTATTTCATGAACGGTAAATTGTAAAAATTCGGCTGCTTTATTCCTTTCCATACAAGGAACGACAAGTAATAAATTGGCGTACACGGGGTATTTTTTTGCAGGTGCGTACACGCGGTATGATTCTTGCCCATGCACGTATGCATGCGTTGTTGTTTGGAATGTTCTTGAGTAGCCACCGTAAGTATGAAGCTGCAACGATATTAAGGAAATAGCCTCATTTGTTAACGGGTTAACCCAGTAATTTGCCGGCCATCTCAATAACAGAAACATGATTCCATCCAACGGCATATATATATATATATATATATATATATATATATATATATATATATATATATATATATATATATATATATATATATATATATATATATATATTAGATCACGCGGAAGCGGGACGAACTCCTACCAACTGATCGCATACGAGCAATTCAAGAGAAATTGATGGGATTCTTTGTTAAGCATGTCATACCTATAGACGGAGAATACCATCGAGATTTCCTTATCGATGTTGGTAGATAGATATTAGCTAGTTAGGGATCGCAAGAGATGTTATATATTGTATATATGCATGAACTTGTACTATATGTAGTAATGTCGAATAGATATACAAAAACTTATTGTTCGACCAAGCACGGAGAAAGAGAAGTCACTTCTCTATATTCATGACGATGTCGTATAACGATTCCTTCATTGTTATATGTATGTACTTGCTAGTGTCTAGTTGAATGGAGCTTAATAATGGCACCGACCGAGAACACCAACAGGCATAATGAACTAAAGATGACGGACACAAAAAAGGGGGAACACAATATAAAACGCCTAAACCCTCCAAAATCCCTAAACCCCTCCTTAAAAGAAATCCAGCGCATCGCTGCTGCTCACCCGTGGCCGCCTTTTAGTCCCGGTCGGTCTGATCAACCGGGACTAAAGGTCCTCATGCCCTCGCGCCCCACAACGACCACGTGGAGCACCTTTAGTCCCGGTTTGTAACACAAACGGGACTAAAACTTTGGGCATTTAGTCCCGATTGTTTAGTCTCGCTTGCAGAACCGAGACTAAAGGCTCCGTGGAACCGGGACTAATGGTCCTTTTTCTACTAATGATGTGAAACAAATATGAATTGTAATTAGCTAGGCTGAAGAGATAAAGGATAAATTTGATGATAAAAGTGATAGATCAATTAACAATAAGATTTTTTGGTGCGCTAGTTTAAAACTTATGGATTGCATGTGCTGATAGTGTCATGTTTTTCACGAATACAATTTAGGAAGCAGAAAATTGTTATGACGTTGTAGATCAGATCATTGATGAATAGTGGAAAAGCATACCACATTCATAGATTAATCATTCTACCATCACATAACAAAAATATTGTGCATGCAAGACTTCCAAAGTAAATTTACCTGGATGCAATTATAGTTGTTCCTCCATAGCATCAATGTTTGGGGCAAGAATGTGTGTATACAATGGTTGCTAAGTTCCTTGGTATCACATCCAACATGTCAGTTTTTAAGGAAGTCACGCATGACATCCTTTTTTCTGATCTGGAACAATAGCTTCATTAAACTCATGTTGCACCACTGGCGGAAATGGCTGCGTTTTGGCGTCTAATGTTTATTATGCAATCGTATGAAAACAATTTATTCTGTATTTATTTATTGAACATATAAGCATATATTTTCTCATCGTGTGTGCCCTAATCTATGTATATATGTTAGTCCAACATTGTCTATTCTTTCGTGTCCTAGTAGCCAATCAGTATGAGATCGTGAGGGACACAAATAAAGTCAAATTTGACCTTTTAAAAAATATAGCACCAATCTCGCAAGTGTGCATAACTTGAAGAACAAATATGTGGGTGCATGCTAAGACGCCCGCCAGATGGAGATTTTTACCTGTCAGTAAAGATCCAAACTGCACCTTTTATTGATAACTGAAAAAAAGAAAACATTTACCACTCAAGACCCATATCTCTAGCTAGCTTAGAGCATCTCTAACAGACCCCGTATAATGCTCCAACCCGCGAAATAACCGCTAAAACACGGATCGATGCGGGAAATGCTGTCCGACCAGACCCCGCAAACACGTCCGACCCGTAAAAGTTTTTGCGGGGGTGCCGCAAAAGTTTGCCCTCAATCTTTAGATTCACGGGGTGTGAGGCCGACCCGAGCTCGCCCCCTATCCGCAATGAGATTTGGCGCGAGCGAAATTTCCGCGCGGCCGTTCCCGGCCCCCTCCTCGGCAGCCATTGCCCCGCCACCACGCGTTCCGATCTATCTTCCCTGTCATTCTTCGCCGCCATGGAAGCCTCACAGCCGTCCCATGTCAACGTGGAGGTCACGCACGCGCAATCCCCTACGATGGATCTCGTCACCGGCCATGTCGCCCCCGCCGTCGCCCAAGGCACCAACGCGCCTGCCCGCAAGCGGCAGGGCAAAGTTGTTGTGCAGGGCGGAAATCCGTCTGGCCCCGTCGTAAAGGCACACGCGAGGGGCGCCACCGCTGCTGCGCGATGTGCCCAGCCGCCGGCGGAGAAGATGAGCAAGGTTTCGAGCATGAAGTGGAAGAAGGTTCCTACGAAAATGTCGGTGCCTTAGCCCACTCCCTCCGCCCCGGCAAGATGTTCCCCGACGAGGCCTTTCAACGACGCTACTTCCACCGCAGGTGAGGTGTTCGATGAAATGGCCGGAAGGTATGCATCTTCCATCCCTTGTTCTTGCTTCGCTTTTCGCCATCCTCGATGATGCGGAGTGAAGAGCGACCAAGATGATGACGAACGTGGTTGCCTTTTTCGCATGAAGTCCTTTTGCGTTTGTCCTACAAAACTATGCTTTTATTTGAGTGCGAACTATGTTTTATTGTTTGAATTTGTACTCATTTGTCGGAATCGCTATCAAATTCGCTTATTGGGGGTTTCCGGTTTGCGGGTCGATGAGACGGCACCCGAGCAGACCCTGCGTAGTCGAGACGTAAAAGAGCATCTTCTGCGAATATCCTTTTTTACTAATCCGTGTTGTGGGATCTGATTCTGCCCTCGCCCGCGCCGGCCCCTTTTTCGGCAAACTGTAAACGCGTTTTAGGGTCTGCCTTATACAGGATCTAGCTGCTAGAGATGCTCTTACACGTCGTGCTAATAACACGCGTTTTCTCCAGACGTTTCATGTGGCTATCTTCTCTTACGCGAGTACCCACCCGGTTGCCAAGCGAAGGTCACTTATCCATTCTCCACCTCGATACAACATGACCTCGCCCTACGATGGATGTGCCGCCGTTGTGGCATACGCCCGTCGGATCCCCCGCTCCACAAAAGCTCCACCACTGTCGGGACACCCTCGCTCCCCGGCATGCCGCCGGATCCCCCTCCCCCCGAAGCTTGACCACATCCGAGATCCCCTTCCTCAAGTTCCCTGCTCCACACCACCAACGGTCATGGAATTTTTGTCCAAAAGGACTAGCCATCGAATGGATTGCAAGAAAGGACCACTAGCGACACGAAATGTTAGATTGGACCCCCTTTCCTGGCGACAGGCGTGCCAAGTGATGCGTGGCACGTGCCGCCACTAGCCGAGGCGGTTGGGGCGTGCCGCCAGGCGGTCGGGAATCCCGTTGGATCCCTATCACCCGACGGAACGAACACCAGCTGCGGGCCCTGTTGCCACCGGTCGAGACAGACACCACTATTTCGTCACACGCCGATTGCAACGTTTGGCGGCGCTGGAAGCAAGGCAGAGATTCTGCTGAGGCAGAGACGGCGCGGGAAACTACACTAAGATGAAGCTACTCCTGAGCTAGACAACTAGTGTAGTTCGTTTTTATCATCTTCTACCGAGAATACAGTGCTCGCTCCTTATATACCAACTGTTGCTGCTGCTCCGGGCTGTGCCTCGTTCTCCTGGCTCTCTTCTCTTGTGTATGAAGCTCTGTTCTTTTCTGTCTGAAGAACACACACAGAGACATAGCTCTCCTCTCTTCACTTTGATTCACGATTATGATGCTTTAGAATTGGATTTCAAATATGTTGTAGTTGAACAAAAGATAGATCAAGGTAAGATCTATTCATTTTTGTAGGTTATGTTTCGCATGCACCATATTTTTACTCTATTTATTAGTTTCTAAGTATGCATTCTCTATTGTTTTAGGCCTGTAATTCATCACTTTGTGTAGTAATTTGGAGCTTCAGGAGTATGCTTTGGCGGGCTATGTGAACTATTAAGTTGAAGATCAAGGTATGATCTTTGCAATGTCTTAATTCTTATGGGCATGCACATTGGAAATTAGTATGTTTTGTAGCCCGTCATCACCTATGCGATGTTTACTGCTTAGAAGTTATTCACATTTTCATATTAGATATTTTGCATTTATAGTAATATTTGACAGATCGTATGTTGAAGATCATTATTAGTTGTGTCCATTATTACTATTATTTTTTACATGCAAGATGATGTTATTTTTGTCATTAAGTCCTAATTAGTACTTTTGTTACATTAAAGTTCATTTAGAGTTTGCATTTGTAGGTCAGCGTTATGCCTTTAAGATGCATCATTTTAGTTAGACTTCAAGAAGTTCTTAAAATGCTAATTAAGAAAAAGATTGTACAACAATTGGTCATTGCATGATTAAATGGTTTGTTATTTCATGTGTCATGTGAAGTAGAAAAATACCGTACATGCAACATACATGCTAATATTCTTGATGATGTATGTAAATAGGTAAAGAAAATATCGTCTAAGTAGCACACAAGGAGGAGATGAACTGATTCAATATTTTGTTTTTCTGCCTTCGATGTCCCTTTTGAGGTGATGACCACATGCATGCAACTATTATTTTGAAACTTTTGGGAGCGGAAAAAATTGTATGTGTAATATATTTGTTTATGTGATAATAGGTTAACTCCGTTGATATATTACTGGTGATATGTTCATGCTGACAGATAATTTTTATTCAAAAGGTTATCCTTATTGAATCTAAGGTATAAATGATGTTACGGTTTCTTGTGAATATTTGTTGTTCGTGTAATTTTTCGAATATTTTTTTGTGTACATGTACTGTTGAGAATGATGTTTAAAAAAATAAAGATATGCTCGTTTTTTTAATCGACTAACGATGTAAATATGGCTGCTCGTTAGGTATTATGGAAAATTTGTTAGTGTTCAATGGAAAAATCGTACGCGACGATCCTTCCGGTGTGGATGTGTCTAGGTGCGAGATGACTACGGTTGTAGTGAGGGACATGTTCAATGTAGGGTATGCGGCAGTTAGAAGGTGCATCCGACCGGTGTTTGGTTCAGCGATGGATGGTAAAAATGACCATGGAGGCTTTCGTGGTTGACAGAGGAAATGGTGGGACAGTTGCCCGTTGGGGTCTGCAGCGTATTACTGGTGAAAAAGTGTGGGCGTCGTACATGGGTTTGCAAGAAATCCCAATAACTCCATGTTTGGAGAACCCATGGTGTATGTGGAGTTCATTTCTGTCACTGATTTCGCCGATTGCAGTAGCGGGGGCGGTGAGGCCAAGTTGGCGATCACTGTAGCCCCCAGCGCCTGTCCATCGAAACAAACAAGTGGCCAACAAGTGTATGACACCGGATATTGGTCTGCGGTCGTTGACATGAGTGAACACATGGAGGGATTGTCGGAGGCGCTAGATGATGACGATGATGGTCATTCTTCTGCTCCTTCGGAATCAGATGATGATGAAGTTGTTCCTCCCGAGAGGACGGTCGCTGCACCAATGAACCCAGAGTTTTTACAGGTTATAAGCAACACCAATGAATTTCATTCTGTTTCTGGCATAGAAGCGGGAAATCTCACCGTTGGACAGATTTTCGAGATAAGAAATCTACTTACGAAGCAATAATAGCTATGAATCGCCATACATAGGCAACATAGAGTGAAGCAGTCTGATAAAAAGGAGTTGAAGGTCATATGCATCCATCGCGAGGAGGATTCTCGCGGAAGAGTTATTGCTCGCCGAAAGCCTGGGGTATGTCAGCCATGTCATGTCAAAAAGATAGTGGAACATGGATGTGATCAAATCGGCACTCTTTCAGACCACCGTAATGTGACTGCAAAATATGTGTCACAGATGATGCAAATGATTGTGCAGCAAAGTCTTAATATTAGTATTAAGGCTTTGCAGGAAACTGCATCTGATCACATTGGCTTCCCTGTCAGCTACAACAAGGCTAGGCATGCAAAGGAAAAGATATTTCAGAGGTTGTATGGAACCTATGAGGAGGCGTACTCTTTTCCCCCCAGAATGTTGCATCGGATAACAATTGTTAATAGGGGGACTCAAGTTTTTCAGAAACAACGTCCAAACCTAATGAACTGGGACAAGCTAATCATGGACTGCTTATTCTGGGCATTCGCCCAGACTATACAAGCATTCAAGCACTTTCGCCCGGTTTTATCATTTGATGGTACATTGCTCACTGGAAAGTACAAGGGAACACCCTTGTTGGCGATCGCAACAGGTGCAAATAATCAACTTCTTCCTATTGCGTATGCACTAGTCGAGAGCGGATACAAACATAGCTGGTTGTGGTTCCTGAGTTGCCTGAAGATGGGGGTCGTCAAAGATCGCGAAGGGGTTTGCATCATCTCTGATCGCAACATTGGGCTATTAAGTGCGCTCGACATATAATTAAGGCTTCACAAGATCCAGAATGAGGGTGGCCCGATCTAGAGACAAGGTGGTGCACGAGGCATTTGGCAGTTAATTTTTATTCCAAATTCAAAAAAAAAGATTGGTTCAAGCTATTCTAGAGGATGTGCATGTAGAAAACTGAAGAAAAAATAAATGCTACCTGGGCAGGTATTAATGGTGAGTTCGAGCACGCAACCCAGCCGGAGAGAGAAGACCAGAGGGGTCGTCGTACAACAATAAATTTGAGCCAGTGGATCAGCGAGAATTATCCCCATTTGTACAAGTGGGCGGAGTCTCACGACACTGGGGCTCGGTACGGTACAGTGACCGGCAACATGTCAGAGGTGTACAATGGTGTTCTTAAAGGGGTGAGAGCCCTACTTATCACAACCCTAATCGATGAAACTTGGAACCGGACTGTGTCATACTTTGCAGACAGAGTCACCGGCACCAAGGCACAAGTTGAATTGAACAAGCCCTCGTCTGAGAAGATGCACACACATCTTGATGAGAAAGCAAAGAAGTTGCAAAGCCATGGTTGTAGGAAGGTCGATGCGCTTAGGAATAAATGGGAAGTCAATGTGCGAGCCATGTATGTTAAGGGTCACCACAGAGGATAAAAAAAACAAGTTGTGACACTTGGCACAACCTCGTGCGAGTGCACTTGCAACAAGCCCAAGCTTCTGGGATACCCTTGCAGTCAGGTACTCCGGGCAGCTGCAATTCAAAAAATCAGTGTCGAACCATATGTGTCGCCGTACTTCAGCATGCACAATTTATACAACACGAGGAACAATGAGTTCTGGGAATAGGGCATTGATATGCACTACAAGCTATTGTGTCCAGAGGGGTCCAAATGGGTTCCCGGTCCCGAGTTGAAGAGAACCTCCAAGGGATGGCGTCCGTCTAGGCATCATCGCAATGACATGGACCATAGCTAGTTGGGAGAACCAAGGCGATGTCACGTTTGCAGGTGCCATGGGCACTCGCGTAGGGAATGCCCGTACCGTAACAACAACACCGCATGATATTTAATCATGCTATGTAATTTAATATCATTTAGTTGTGATGTATTCTTTGGATATTTAGTTTCATTTAATCGTGATGTAATATTCGCATATTTAATTTCATTTCATCGTGATGTAATCTTCGGATATTTAATTTCATTTCATCGTGATATAATCTTGGAATATTTAATTCCATTTAATCATGATGTAATATTCAGATATTTAATTTCATTTAATCGTGGTTGTAGGTTATGGACGAAATGTCACACCTTTTACAGGGACATCACGATGCCCACCACCGTTGCCACCTTTTCTTAAACCCGAATCACGAAAATCCTCCTCAGACCTTTAGGCTTCGAACTGTAAAGAACAGATGGACAATACAAAATTGTTTCCTTCAAGACCTTCAGGCTTATGGACTCCTTGGTTTTGCTAACCTTGCAACTCGTCCAGGCACTTTCATTTCTGACACATTGCTTTTGACATCCCTCGTTGACCGATGGATACTTGCAACCCACACCTTTCACTTTCATTGTGGAGAGCTTGCACCTATGCTCAAATATGTGTCAGTGATCACATATCTACCAATTAGAGGTGAGCGATTGGTACCTTCACGAGTTTATGTAACTTGGCCAAAAGATGTCTTAGTCTGTCTTGGGCTTACAATGTCCGTATCAGGTCGTTCTCGTCCGCCTCGGGGCGTCCCACTCAATTGGCTTTTTACTAACTTTCAAGAGTTATCTAGCTACGCTGATCTTGATACGAGGAAGAGACACTTCTTTGCATATTTGTTGTGGCTATTTGGTTTGATGTTTCCGAATTCTCATGATGAGGTAGTTCTCTCTGGTCTCATCTACTTTGCCGCGAATATAGTGGATGAACCATTACCCGCGGATCAAAAATACATCTTTGGTCTGTTATCCTTTCTCACACATATAGAGGGTTGTGTGGTGCCACTCAAAAATCTTCATTCACAGCTAAAGCTCCATTACTTTGTGTCTCGTATGCGTTTTTCTAGAATTGTGGTCATGGGAATACTTACCTATAGGTCGACCTCAGATAGTCGTCCTAGTAACCTCGTACAACAATGGTGAGGGTGTTGTAACTATGTCCAACCGGTGGACGCTCGGTCGGAAAAAAATGGTCTCCAAAATTGCGAGAAGTTGTTACCCCATACACCTTGATCACTTGAGATTCTTGACGACTCACTAATCACATGGAACCCGTGGACTGAGCTGCACATTAACATGGTATTTGGTTCGCAACGCATCCGGTGGGCAGGTTGATGAGCACCATGTCAAAGTGGATGAACTCTATGTGGTAGTTCTCGCAGGTGCCGAAGGTGATGGGAAGGCATACCTACCCCAGGGGAATAGTGGAGGCATTGCTGACATCACAAAAAGGCATGGTGGGCATCAAACGCTCGTAGGGCACTTGGAGTGTATCAAAGTTCTCCACACACAGGATGTTGAGCCCTGCCCCACCGTTGATGAGTGTCTTGGTGATGGGCACATTGCTTATAGTGGGGGCGCACAGCAGGGGGACGACACCCATGGTCTTCGTGGTCTTGGGGTGATCAATGACGTCGAAGGGGATGGGGAGCTTGGACCACTTGGGGCGACTGGCGGAACCGAGCTCCTGGAGGGCCTCGTTCACCTCATGAGAAAACTGCTTGAAGTGGCGGTTGGAGGGGGAGCCTGGGCTCCGCCCAGGATGGAGGCCACCCAACGGGGCTCCTGGTATACCCCGACATTCTCAGCGAGAGGGGAGCTATTGGCACGTTGTGGGCCGAGGTTGTCCTGAGGGCATGCTAGCCGCTGCTGGTCCTGCCAGCCCTGGCGGTTTCTGCCACTAGCACCACTGTTGTCATCCAGTGCCCATCCCTCCCGCCGCCATCGCGCCCCCTTGAGACCCGCCCCTTCCGGTTGTTAGGGCGGTCGGTGCATCCGCCGCAAAGCTGCGTGAGCTCGTAGCATTTCTCGATGCCGTGGGAGTTCATGCCATGGTAGGCATAGAAAGGTCTTTTAGGCGCTTCGTCGCGGTCGTGCCCGCGCTTTTGCTCGGGCTCTGCCGCGAGCACGACAAGGCCCTTGCACTTCGGGTCCTTGACCTTGGTCTTTGTCGCGCCGGGCTCAATACCTGGTCCGTCGCATTGGAAGATCCGCCCTTACCCGGCCTTGGCGCAGCGGTCGGCGAGGATGAAGAGTTCTGCGGTGGAGTCGAGCTCATCCTTGATGGAGAGCTTCTCACACATCTTCACGCCATTCACGCCGTTGTGGAAGGCGGATACGAGTGCGACATCCGAGGCCCTTGGGATCTTGTTGCATACCTGGCTGAAGCGATGTATGAACTTGCGGAGGGACTTGTCAGGGCGCTGGTGCATGGCCTGTAGGTTATTGAGCGTGAGGGGTGATCGCTCGTGTCATTGAAGTTGGCGACGAACTTCTTTCATAGGTCCTCCCACAAAGAGATGGATGCCTCGGGGAGGTTGAGGAGCCATGTGCATGCAACATCCTTGAGGGCCATGGTGAACTAGTTCGCCATGACCCGGTCATCCCCCCTCGCGGCCTGAATGCTAATGGAGTAAAGCAAGAAGAATTCCGTGGGGTTGGTGCTGTCGTCATAGCAAGGAGGGAGCTCTGGCTTGAACTTGTCGGGCCACACCACGTGGAACAGATCGGGGGGGGGGGGCAAGGTAGCCCTCGATGGTGGGGACGCCTCCGTTGAGAGCCGCAAGGACCTGGTGCCCCGCAGCGACGACATCCCAAAGAATGCGGTCCTCGTGGTTGTGCGCCCTTTCATGGCCCACACACACGCGTCCTGGGGCGTGTGGTGGATGATGTGGCAGCTCTTTCCATCGGCCACGTGTGCCACCAACCCGCGAGGCAGATCCGCCATGCGGGTCGGAGGAGGAAGAGGCAAAGCTTCATGCTCGGCTTGGTCGGCTCGCGGCGGTGGAGGAGCATGGACCGGGAGGGCGCCTGACCATCGTGGCCTGGAGGACTGTGCGCGGCATCGACGAGCGCTACCTCTTGAGCTTGCGTTGGTTTTCCCTTGAAGAGGAAAGGGTGATGCAGCGAGGTAGATAAGTATTTCCCTCAGTTTGTTGAGAACCAAGGTATCAATCCAGTAGGAGGAACAAGCAAGGCCCCAATAGTAGTACCTACACAAATAATCAAACTCTTGCATGCAACGCTATAAAGGGGTTGTCAATCCCTTCATAGTTATTTGAAAGGATGAGATATGATAGAGATAGATATAAAAGATTGCAGAAAAAGGTAAATAAATTGCAGCAAAGTATTTTTGGTATTTTTAGTTTATAGATCTGAAAATATAATATGGAAAATAGACCCGGGGGCATAGGTTTCACTAGAGGCTTCTCTCATAAAGGAAAATAATACGGTGGGTGAACAAATTACTGTCGAGCAATTGATAGGAAAACAAATAATTATGAAGATATCTAAGGCAATGATTATGCATATAGGCATCACGTCCGTGTCAAGTGGACCGAAACGATTCTCCATCTACTACTATTACTCCACACATCAAACGACTCTTGCCTGCATCTAGAGTATTAAGTTCATGCAGAACAAAGTAATGCATTAAGTAAGATAGAGCGGGTAGGGCCCCGAAGCTTGCAAACTCGGGGACCGGCACGCTCTACGAGCCCCCAGCGCCCGACGCATGTGGCCTTGAGGATGCACCGGGTTGGATGGTCTTCTGGGCGATGGCGATCAGCCCCATGATCTGGTCCGCCCAGGCGTCGAAGCCCCTTGGTGTCAGTCATTGGCGAAGCATCTCTTTTGCCATCCGCAACACGTCGTGTGCGCTGAGGTCTCCCAAGTTGATGCGGCGCACTGTGGGTGCCTGGGCCGCCGCCGAGCCACCATGTGCCTGGGTGGCACGGGTGGCCTCCACGATGGAGACGATGTTGATGACCAGGTACGAGCCGCCTGGTACCGTGATGCCGGCATGCGAGCTTCGAGCCATTGTGACGTGGCGGTCGGAGACCAGCTCGATGAGGCTCGTAGAAGCCGGTTGGTCGCCGGCCATCGGTGCAGCGGCCTGGGAAGGAGGAAGCTAGGAGAAGACCTTCACACCCCCCTACTTGGCGCTCCAAATGTCGGATTCCGGGCTCCGCAAAACCCTAAGGATTCGAACACATGAGCGTGTACGACGATCTCTCCCGGCTTGACCTTACCTAGTCCGCTACTCGATGGAAACGGCGAAGGACTCACTCGATGGTGACATGAACACAAAACACAATAGTTTGCCCAGGTTCGAGCCGCTGCGAAGCGTAAAACCCTACTTCTTCTTTTGGTGGATTGCCTCTCGTGAAGGTTAGTGAATGAACTAGTACACACCTCTCGAGCCTCCGGAGGCCAAGTGGCTAGGTGTGTTGCCCTACGGTTGGAATGAACTCTCCTTCATCGGCCCTTGGTTTGAATGAACCCCCTTTCTCAAGTATCATGCCCTCTCTGTTCATAGTGGAGGCCCGTGTCCTCTTCCCTTATCGTTGGTGGCAAGGGATCCCACAACGGCCAGTTTCGGTGGGGGACAAGGGAACATGATTCCCTTGTCAAAAGTGGTCTTCGCGTGCAAAGTAGCTACCAGCGCCGCAGAGGTGGGCGCAGCAATGACGCTCGTCCTGCCGGCGGGCGGTCGTGGTCTTGTTGCACCGGAAGGGAAACCTTTGGAAGATTCCTTTCGAGCCCTGGTATGCTTCCACGTCCTTTGCACTAAAGGGGAAACCGTCCCATCCTGCCATCTACTGCTCGCCCGTCCTTCCCTGGCGTCACCCTTGACTCGTGAGGCCCGACCTTGCCTCGAAATATCCGCCGCTCCGGAGGGGTCCCGAGGAGCCCCCCTACGGGTCTTGATGTGGCTCTTCCTCGCGAGGCTTGGCCCCTCGCGAGGGCCTTGTCCAGGGTGGTGCTGTTCCAGTCGATCTTGTGTTGTTGAAGTGGGCCAACCCTGGGCCGGAGGCAGGCAGGTGTGGGTACCCCCATTCCCAGAACGCCGACAATTTTCATCTTTGAAACTCAACCCATAAGTAGCCCTTATGATGGATTCATAAGGTGGTTTGATTATCTTTCTAGGTAAGTGTTCCATCCCTTTCTTTATAGGAAATTGGAACCTTATGTTTCCCTCTTTCATATCAATAATTGCATCTATAGTTCGTAGGAAAGGTCTTCCAAGTATTATTGGACAAGTAGGATTATGATCAATATCAAGCACAATGAAATCTACACGCACAAAATCTTTATTTGCAATAGTGAGAACACTCTTGAATATTAGTGAGACCAAGTGCATCACTAAGGGATTTAGGTAGTATTGAAACACTAGCACCAAGGTCACACAAAGCATTGCATTCATATTTATTTATCTTTATTTTGGTAGTAGGTTCCCAATCATCATGCAGTTTTCTAGGAATAGAAACTTCAAGTTCAAGTTCCTCATCATAAGATTTTATCATTGCTTCCACTATATGATTAGTGAAAGCCTTGTTTTTCTCATAAGCATTGGGTGAGCTAATAATGGTTTGTAACAAGGAAATACATTCTACTAAAGAACAATTTTCATAATTAAAATCCTTGTAATCCAAGATAGGGGCACATCTCTAGTTAACGTTTTGACCTCTCTAAACCCAGTTTTTTAGTTTTATCATTAGAATCATCACCCTCCAAGCAAATGGGACGCTCTCTAGCTAAAGTTGACTCATCTCCAACCCCTTTATCATTTATATTCAGAGAAGTAAATGAAGATTCAATAGGAGAAGTGCCAATCATTTTAAGATCTTCATCATGATTATTAATAGGGAGAGATTCTGGTTTAGCGGCCATCCTATTTGCTTGTCAGAGGTCTTTCCTAACAACTCTTCGGTTTTAGAAAATTGTGATTTTAGATTAGACACTTCTGTATTGAGTTCGTAAAGTCGATTACTAATAGCGTCGAGCAAAGTTGAATGTTCCCTAATTTTAGAGGCAAGTAATTCATTATGCTCATATTGTGAAGTCATGAAAGTTTTCATAGAGCTATCATTTCCAACATTCTTTGGTAATAAGAGATATTGTGGAATCTATCTTGGGACATGGTGACCAAGCAAGAAAAGTGACAAGCGGGACAACTAAACTAGAGCGAAAAGATGCAAAATAGTGACAAGCAAAGGTACATATTTTTCAATTTTCATTTTTTTTGAAGCAAGCAAAATATAACAGCAAATAAAAAGAATAACAAGTGAATGATAATTTGTGTGAACTTACTTGAAAGTTGGTGATGATATTCCCCGAGAACGGCGCCAGAAATCCTTCCTAATACTTGAGATCTGCGTTGGGTTTTCCATGAAGAGGAGCGCGTAATTGCAACACAATACGGGTAAGTATTTCCCTCACTTAAGAAACCATGGTTTATAGAACCAATTGGAATATCAGTTCTCAACCTTGTTCAAAAGCTCCGCACAAAAGAATAAACAACTTGCACCCAACGCGGGCAAGAGGGTTGTTAATCCACTTGATCTCGTTATTTGAAAGCAAATGAGATGTGTAGATAATTGTAGAGAACTGTAAATTGCAAAATGATATAAAATACAAATAATAACAGCGAGGAAACTATAAGTTTTCTTAATACGTAAGTGAATAGACCCGCGGGGCATATTGTTCTCTAGTGGCATCTCTCATGAAAGCAACATATGGTGGGTAAACAATTTTTTGTTGGGCAATTGACAGAAAAGTGGATAGTTATGCGAAATTTACAGCAATTATCATGTGTATATAGGCATCATGTCCATAAGAAAATAGACCAACTCCTACTAGTATTACTCCACTTCAAGAGTGCTTTTATGCTTGCCTCTCTACATATTAAGTTCATGACAAACAGTGTAATGCATGGAGAACGATGACATGATGTAGAAATGGTAAACTCATGCAATATGAATAAACCCCGTCGTTTTATCCTTAGTGGCAGCAACACAAAGATGCAACTTGTCCCCTTCTGTCAGTGGGATATAGAAACTCGTCAGGTTGAATCGACTACTACGCACCCCTCTCACTTAAGAAATACCAAACTACTTGGCTAAAGCAATTCAATAGATCAAAGAGAATTATGAAACTATGATGATCATGCAAATAAGAATCATAATAATTTCAGAGAAGACTCAAGTACTTTTCATGAGTAATTTGAACATAAACCCACAATTCATCGGATCCCAACAAACGCACCATACAAAAGAATTACATTGGATAGATCAAAGTGAAGATGCGATGATCATTGCATTGAAGATCAAGAGAGAGCCATCTAGATACTAACCACGGAGCCGTAGGTCTATGATGAACTACTCACACATCATCACGAGGGCGGTAATGTTGACGAAGAGGCCCTCTGTGATCGATCCCCCCTCCAACAGAGTGCTAGAATGGACCTCCAGATGGGATCACCGTGGAAGAGATACTTGTGGTGGCGGAAAAAGTGTTTCTCTCTGCTATTTAGGGTTTTTGGAATATATGTGAATTTATAGGCGAGAGATTGGAGGAAGTGGGCCCACGAGGGAGGGACAAGCCATAAGGGTGCGCTTACCCCCTGGCCACGCCCTGTTGGCTTGTGCCTCCTTCGTGTGGCTTCCGGCCTCCTCCCGAAGCTTCCAGGCATTATTTTGGTCCAGAAAAAACATAAAAAATTCGGTGCAATTTGACTTTGTTTGGTACAGTAAACATGAAAAGTAAAAATCACGTACAAAACAACATCTGGCACTGGCACTAGGTCAATTGATTAGTGCCAAAAATTAATATAAATTGATAAATTATGACCCAAAAAGTATCCTAGGATGATAATATATCAGCATGGAACAATAAAAAATTATAGATACGTTGGAGATGTATCACAAATCGATGATCTGGGGTATCGTCGCCACCATGTCTTTTGTTGTCATACCTGGTCATCCTATATTTGTTTCCCAATACGAAGCATCAAGATGAGCAACTTCCGTAAGGAAAATGAGAAGTCAAAGCGATAATCCCGAATGGAAAAACAATGAAAACCACGACAAATGAAAGAAAACAACATAATTATACATAACATCATACATCATACATGGACATACTGCATCATGGATAATACTACTCTACTATATGCATACAACCATACATCAAATTCATACTCATCTTCTTGTGGTTGCGGGCATCGCACTGGGTGTCTGAAGGTAGTGCTGGTATCACTACTGGAGTCAGGGAATTTTCCATCAGCCAGTTATTTGCCGTGTGCTGGGTGATGGCAAAGAGCCTCTTTGCCATCATCTTACAAAGAACAGACGGAAAAGTAATGGATGTTGGCAAAGATCCTGTTTGCCATTAGCCATTCATTTGCCGTTTGCCAGCAGACGACAGAGAAGGTGCAGGTAGACGACAAAGGGATGGATGTTGGCAAAGAACATGGTTGCCATCAGGCAACCCTTTGTCGTCTGCCAATGGATGGCACAAAAGGTGAAGGCATAGGGCAAAGGGGACGGCCGGCGCCAACCGCACCCTGCCCCACCCCAACCCACCCCTTTGTCGTCTGCCTCCACACCTTTGTCGTCCGCCTGCAGATGGCAAAGGGTACGCCCCATAACGGTCACCGGCACCCACCCCCACTCTCTCTCCCACTCTCTCCACCCGACGCGCACCCGCATCTCTCTCTCGCCCCTGCCCACCCCGAGCGCCGCCGCCGCACCACTGCAGCCGCCCCGGCCTCCCACTCCACCCCAAATTTGGCCACCCCTCGCCGGCCCTCCTCCCTGAGCTGCTCCCCCACCCCACCCCACCCCTCCTCCCCCATGTCGACGCCCCTGCCATGTTGACGCCCCAACTGCCTCCTGCCGCCGCCCGCCGCCTGTAAGTCAAACTTCTTCATGTTTGCCCAAGTTTGTCAAATTAGTTTTATTAGAATTTTTGTCTATATGCAAATATCCAGCTATTTGCATAATTGTCATCCTTTATTAGAATCATATCTATGATGGTATATCTATATGCAAACACGGGTTGTGATGGTTTAATTATTTTTCTACAAGTGGGCTAATTATGCAAGCTGTTGGTTTCTTTCTAAAAATAAAAAGAAACTGCGGCCGTTCGTACACATAGTCATGGCTTTAGAAAAATGGTGCTGCCAAACTAGGCCTAAGTAGTTTAGTTTAGTTGGTAGTTTAGTTTTGTTTAGAAGGAGGAGAAGAGGAGAAGAGGAGGAGAACAGGAAGAACAAGAGGAGAAGAAGATGAGGAGGAGAAGCAGAATAAGAAGAAGAAGAGGAGAAGAGGAGAAGAAAGAGGAAAAATTAAAAGAAGAAGAAGAAGATGATGATGATGATGAAGAATAAGAAGAATAAGAAGAATAAGAAGAAGAAAGAAGAGAAGAAGAAAACAAGAAGAGGAGAAGGAAAGAAGAAGAAGAAGAAGAAGAAGAAGAAGGAGAAGAAGAAGGAGAAGAAGGGGAAGGAGGAGGAGGAGGAGAAGAAGTAGAAGGATAATAATAATAATAATAATAATAATAATAATAATAATAATAATAAGAATAAGAAGAAGAAGAAGGATAAGAAGAAGAAGAAGAAGAAGAAGAAGAAGAAGAAGAAGAAGAAGAGGAAGAAGAAGCAGTAGAAGAAGAAACGGAACAACAACAAGAAGAAGAAAAGGAAGAAGAGGAAAAAAAGAAGAGGAGGAAGAAGAAAACAACACACTAACACCTCGACATAATGCCTCGACACGACCGCCGACACCCCGGCACGATGCCCCTGCACGACATCCCGACGACACTCCGACACGAAACTTCATGCAACTGTTAATACGCCGCCCCCGACGCCACTCACCAGGAGAATGCTCGGAGAGGAGAGGAGAGGCGGGGAAGAGAGGTGTCCGGAACCAGAAGAGTTGGCGTGATGACCCTCCGACCGTGCATTGCCATACCTGAGGGAGCCGGGGACGAGCAAGTTAGGTTGTTCCTCAACATTGATTGAACCCTAAATGACATCTATATAGGTCATATATTTTTTGATTTTATTAATGAACATAAAATATTTGTATTGATCGGGTGGATTTACATGTGCAGTTGTCTCGTCGCTGCGACGTCTGCTATTCAAAGACCTCCCCGTGCGTTCGACAAGCTCCGCCCTTGCGTTCGTGGGTGAGTACAAATGAAATCTCCTCCTCGCCCCTTAATTTGCTCTGGGTCGGTCTTCGGATGAAACTTGCTAGATATAGGTACATTAAATTGTGAGTATGCGTGACCAGTATGCGTCTCCCGTTCGAAAGGGTTACATTTATAAATATGCATGCATTTGCATATATTTATAACTGTGATTCTTCCGAATTGTCCAACGTTATCCATGGACAGCCCGAGTATGTGTAGATTGGGTTCGTTTTCCCATATGCTTTGTTCAGATCTGATGCATAATTTCGTCAATGCCTCCCTGTTGTTCTCCGAATGCACATCCTCTCTGTTTATTGCCGAGACATGTATCACGAGAACAGCGGGGAGTTGCTACCGAAATTTTTTGTTGGATCCGGAGCAGAACATGGGAAAACGAACCCAATCTACACATACTCGGGTGGGATTAGGACCTATCTTTACCTATTAGCGTGTAGGTTGCATGGACGTAATAAAACTGGCGAACTTGATTAATTGATGAATATATATGCTGAATTTTTTATATAGTTATTTTTTGTGTGGTTATTAGCTAGGAAAGATGAGTGATTGTGCATGGATGTACACTGGTCACCCTAGTGAGAAAGAGATGACAAAATAATGGTTTCTAAAAACCAAGGACTTTGTGAAAGCCGCATTTGCAAATGGCCAGGAAACAAACTGGTGCCCATGTCCACAGTGCGACAACTATAAAAAGAGGACATAGGCTATAATGATTAAACACCTGGAGAGGAGGGGTTTAAAGCCTAATTATACAGTGTGGACATTTCATGGTGAGTCTATACAACGCACCAGAGCTGAGGTGGTTCATCGTCGCACCGCCGAGCATGGTACCGGGATCGAAGACATGGTGCAAGACTTTGATGATGCTCGTGATTCGGATGATGAGATGGAGGAATCTACAAAGGCCTTCTATGAGTTGTTGGAGTCTTCAAAACGTCCTCTCCACGAGCACACTTAGCTTTGTCAGCTGGATGCCATTGCACAAGTAATGGCTCTGAAGGCTCAGTTCAACTTGGGAAAAGAATGCTACAACACGATGATGACACTATTTGGACGCTTCTACCGAAAGGGCCCTGTCATGGGTGCAAACCTGTACCAGTCAGATAAAATACTTCGTGTACTTAAGATGCCCTATGAGAAGATAGATGCATGTGAGAAAGGGTGTGTCTTATTTAGGAAGGAGTATGCACACTTGGACTATTGTCCCAATTGCAAGTCTTGTAGGTATCTTGTGGTAGACAACGGTATGGGTGAGAAGAGGCAGACCAAAATCGCAGTTAATGTTCTTCGGTATATGCCAATCATACCAAGGCTTAAACGTATTTTCATGGTCGAAGAGACACCCAGAGAGATGACATGGGACAAATTGGGAAAAAAAATCGAACTAGATGCGGATGGGAATAAGATGGCGGTACACACATCGGATGGGGAAGCATGGAAAGATTTCGACGGATTACATCAGGATAAAGCGGTAGATCCAAGGAATCCTCGAGTGTGCGTCTCCACGGATGGGTTCAATCCCTTCGGCATGACAACAACCCAATACAAAAGTTGGTCTGTATTTGTCATTCCACTCAATCTCCCCCCGGGAAGATTATGCAAAGAAAGAACATATTCCCAACATTGATAATTCCAGGGCCCAACTATCCGGGGAAGAATATGAATGTGTACATGCAACCGCTTAAGGATGAATTCCAAGAAGCTTGGGATAATAGGGTCAAGACATACGATGTCACCAGAAAAGAAAACTTCAAAACACATGTGTCATACATGTACTCGATGCATGAATTGCCGGCGTATGCACTATTCTCTGGATGGTGTGTGCATGGAAGGTTCTCGTGCCCCTTGTGCAAGGCATCTCTTCAATTTCATTGGTTGCATGCGGGTGGGAAGTATTCTTTCTTTGATTTGCATAGACAGTTCCTGGATCCTCACCACCAGTTCAGAAAAGACAAGAAGAACTTTACCAAAGGTAAAGTTTTCAAAACCTTGGCACCACCTGCGTTGACAGGCCAACAGATCTTGGATCATTTAAATGCCCTCAAGCCCGATCCAGAGCATCCAGGGTATTTCAAGGGGTATAATTCAGAACACGCCTGGACTCACAAGCCATGCTTGTGGGATCGACCTTACTTCCAAGACCTCCTTCTTCCACACAACATCGACATGATGCACACTGAAAAGAATATGGGAGAGGCCATGTATGGTACATTGTTTGGCATAGATGGGAAGACAAAGGATAATTCTAAGGCTAGAGTTGATCAAGAGACAGTATGTCATAGACCATTAAAAACATGCGAGAAGGCAAAGGAAAGCAGAAGTGGTCGAAGCCAAAGGTCTGGATCAATCTTGGAAGGCCAGCTATGAGGGAAATTATCTTGTGGGTCAAAATGCACTTGAAGTTCCCCGATGGGTATGCAGCGAATCTAAAGAGGAGAGCGAGTATTGAAAAAATAAATATATTTGGTCTCAAGAGTCATGATTGTCACATATGGCTCGATCGGGTAATGCTGGTGATGTTACATGGCTTTATTCCTGGGGATGAATGGCTAGTACTGGTGGAGCTGAGCTATTTCTTCAGTGTTCTTTGTGCGAAAGAACTGTCGCCTGGCGTGGTAGATGAAATGGAGACTAGAAGGACTCATGAACATATAGGGCTAGTCGAAATCAATCCAAGCACCCATTTAGATGTTCTCGATGTCTATATTACGACTCAACAAGTGACCCAAGTTTTCTATCCGCCGTAGGCATGCCAAACAGATAAGAATCTTAATGGTTGGTATGTTGTTTATGAAGTGTCGCCATGTGTTAGACCACCTCCCCCAGATGAAGAGGATTATGAACCTCACATTAACATAGACACATATGACTTAGAATTCTTCCAAGAAACACGTCTTTCCAAGAAATGTTTCAAGATCCGCCGTGCTTCACCCCAGAACATCGAAGTAGACAGTGGCGGTGAATCTGACTTCACCCGTGAGCCGGAACCAGCAGACCCGGAACTAGAAGAGATTACTGTTGCGGATGACCTGTCAATGCTTGAATGATTACAGAAAGGCCTTCCACAAGTTCATGTCGTTGAACCCGATGAGCACGTCATTCATGACGACACGCATGATAGTGATGATGATTATGCATTTATTGATCCAGACTATTATTCATTTGTATGCATCCAAACTTAAATTATATATGTACATATTATTATTCATGTAAGGTATTCAATTTTTTATGTTGTACTAATTTATTTGACTCTTTATCATGGTAGGTGTTGAAAGATGGTGGGCACGGGTCCAGATCGCTCGGCGGGTTCTTCTTCGTCGGTGGCCCGCGTGAGGGGTGGTACTTCCATTCCATCCCTATCTCTTCGTAGAGCCTTGGCGGACAATCTGAGGACACCACCCGCAGGTGCTTCTTCGTCGGTGGCGTTGCCCACTATGAGAGGAGGTTGGGAAGGGAAGAAGAGGAAAGGTACATGATGTGACTGTGGGAGTGGTAGGCGGACTGCTACGTCGCCCTCGCCACCACCACCAGCTCATTCACCGGAGCACAGGACTACTATGGTGGACCCATTTGCGGTGGATGCTACGGGGACTCTAGTCCATGAGCCTCGGGTCGATGGGCATTCAACCCATGAGACTCCAGTCGAGGAGCCTCGGGTCGACGGGCATTCGGCCCATGAGAATATGGTTCCTGAGGCTACGTCCCAAGAGACTCCCGCCACGGAGGCTACAACTAACGAGGAGACGTACGGATGGGGTACCTGGCCGGATTGGACCGAGGGGCCGGGTGGCCATTCTGTTGGTGGCAGGGATGAGTCTACGGATAGTGAGGGCGACATGGTGGAACGGGTCGGCGTGTACAAGCATGGTAGTACACGTCTCCCGGTCGTACCGGTGACCCGCGAGCAGATGCCGGTGATTAAGCCCGAAAGGGAGAGGTAAGTGCATTTACTCTTTTTTTACCTTTAGCCTTCAAGTTTCTTAAAATATGTCATAATGTAGGAGTTGGATACACCCCCTTTGAGTCCGCAAGCCGAACACCATCCTTGGTGTGCTTTGCTGGACAAATTTCCCGGGTTTGTCACGTTGCCCGGTGAGGGTCGGGTTCCTACACTAGGATTTACCTAGGAGCACTACCAAGCTGCGCAGGCCCCGCCGGAGGAGATTATAGATGGTGTCTTGTGCCACACGAGGGCCGAGATGGTGATCAACACCTTGTGGGTAAATTCTCCTTTTAAACAATCTAAAATTAACAATATAGCTAATTATTGTACTAATCGGTGTTGTCTCGTTTGATTGCAGATCTTCTACAGGTGTGAGGAGAGATATCAGGAGGCGACGGCCAATGTTCTCGATGCCGAGTGCAGGCGCCTATTACAGAACTTGCACCACGAAGGCTCGGCCACAGGCTATTCGAGACTACTACGCCATGCGTGGTGTTAAGAAGCAGAAGAAGGAGTGCCGCAGAAAGTATCTGAAGAAGGAGCAGTACATGAAGGTAAACACCTATTCTTAAGGCCTTGTACGTAGTTTTCTTGATTTGATTCACAGGCGTCGCGCTCAAAATTATTTTTACCAACTTATAGGTGCCCCCGAGATGGTGTGCGGATAAGATGGATTGTTGGGAGGCGTTGGTGGATGAGTGGTGCACAGGCAACTGGCGAGCCGTCCACGACAATGCAAAGGACCGGTGTGCCCAAATGGTTGGTGTGCCACACCATCGAGGCAGCGCCAACTTAATTCAGTTCGGACGGAACTGGGTATGTGGTTTGCTTCCTTATTCATGCAATTAATTCTTCATGCTAGCTTGAGCCCTTTACTAATACTTTGTTCCTCTGTTTTAGGTGCATCACAATAAGACAGAGGTGCCAAAGTTGTACGACCTTTATGGCATGGCCCATACTTCATCCTACAAGAAGGCCAAGGCATTCTCTGAGTCTGACTTGGATCATCCAGAGAAGTTCACCAACATCTCCTCCCACCACAAGCTCATGAAATACAGGGACATGGGGAAGGCTAGGAAACGGGAGGACTTTAACCCAAGCCTGGAACCTTTGGATCCAGAGCTGGTGATGATATCTGGTGGCGGGAGTCCCCATGGCTCGATAACCATTGGAGATGGGATAATACGTTGTCCACTCACTCCCTTGGAGATCAAGGCGCGCCAGTCGAGCTCCTCTCCTGAGATAACACCGCGTCCACGGCCAGTCGATCTCGCCATCGAGGTTAGTTGTACGGACTCATAAAACTTTCATCCATTTCATTGTGTGTGTGGCCACCGATCATTACAGTGGTAACAAGGAATGGTGTTGGAGTCTACTCTTTAGAAAGAGAGAGTGACAAACCAGACTGCTCTTCAGGCTGCTCTCGAGGAAAGGGACCGGACCACGACTCTGTTGTTGGAGGAGGAGAGGGCCCGGAATTGTACCTCGCCATGTATGAGGTTCTTGTGGTAAGTTGCTTTTTCACATTAGCCAAATCATACATGTAATGTCTGTTTCATTACTAACTAATACGACCGACTCTTCAAAACCAAATGTGCAGTCTATGTGTGAGAAGACCGGTCAACCCCCTCCGCCGGTGCTCGTCTTTTCTGCGGTTGGGACGGTGAGTTTCATTTCAATGGTCATTATAAACCAGTATTAACATTTGAGTGTCATCGTGCTAACGACACATTGCAAAATATCTTTTCTGCAGAATAACTCCTGAGCGGCATTGCACGACCCTTCTCCGTGGCAAGTGTCTCCAAACGCAACCGGCCCAAGCAACCCTCATGATTCTCCTAGATGACCACAACAGTAAGTTTTCTCTAGTTCATTTATGACATAATTAGCTAATTTAGCTCCAAAATGACGTAATTAGCTAATTTAGGTTCAAGAAAGACATAATTAGCTAATTTACCTCCAAAATGACATAGTTAGCTACTTTAGCTCCAAAATGACATAATTAGCTTGGTTAAATAAAAAAACATCATAAGAACATTGGTTAGCTCATAACTTAGGGTATCTTTATCCTAAATGACATAATAAGCTCAAAATAAGAAAAGTATTGTAATCATCCTCTTCCTCTCCTTCTTCTTCTTCGTCGTCTTCTCCTCCTCCTCATCCTCCTTCTTCTTATCCTTCTTCTTCTTCTCCTCCTCCTCCTCCTCCTCCTCCTTCTTCTTCTTCTTCTTCTTCTTCTCCTTCTCATGCTCTATCTTCTCCTCTTTCTTCTTCTCCTGACCTTTTTACCCAACAAAGACATAATTAGCTATTTTAGCTCCAAAATGACATAATTAGCTAATTTAGCTCCAAAATGATATAATTAGCTAATTTAGCTCCAAAATGAGATAATTAGCTTAGTTACGTAAAAAACATCACAAGAACCTTGGTTAGCTCATAACTTAGCGTATCTTCCTCCTAAATGACATAATAATCTCAAAATGGCATAAGAACCTTGGTAAGCTCATAAATGTTATATACTTAGCTTGTTTTCCTCTAAAATGACATAATTAGCTTAGTTAGGTCAAAAATGGCATAAGAACATTTGTTACATCATAAATGTGAGATAGTTAGCTTATTTTCATCCAAAATAACATAATTAGCTTAGTTAGGTCAAAAATGGCATAATAACCTTGGCTAGCTCAAAAAGGTCATATACTTTGCTTATTTTTCTCCAAAATGACATAATAAGCTCAAAAATGTCATATATTGTTCTTCTTCTTCTAACTTTCTTATTACCATTTTGTAGATTAGATTTACTACATGGAAGCTAGCATTGATGGAGTGCTTTAGTTTTGTTTTCATTTGAGTTGATGAACAATGTGAAACTATATGTATGTATATATGGATGAACAGTGTAAAACTTTGTATGTTGGTTCTTTCGATCTATGTGGTGTGATTGATGAACAAATGGCATTGATGAACTTTATATGTATATCACATATGTGCTGTGAACTATATATATGTGTTGTGAACTATATATCATATATGTGTTGTGAACTATATATAAGTGTTGTGAAATAACATAAAACAAACAAAACAGTGACAATATGGGCTCTTTGCCGTATGCCAGCTGATGGCAAAGGCCTTTGCCATCAGCTGCCAGACGGCAAAGGGGCCACGTGGCAGACATCTGTGCAAACTGGGGCAACACGCGGCTGGCCCATATGGGTATTTTGCCATCTTGTGCCCCGGTAAGTAGATGACAAAGGTTTTAAAGAAGGCAGACGATAAAGGTTTTAAAGAAGGCAGACGACAAAGGTTTTAAAGAAGGCAGATGGCATAGGTTTTAAAAAATTAGACGACAAAGAGCTTAAAGAAGGCAGACGACAAAGACCTTGAAGAAGGTAGACGACAAATACTCCGTTAGCCACCTAACGGAGTAGTAGCCTGTCGGCTGTCGTCTAAACACCTTTGTTGTCTTCTTGCACCTCTGGCTGACAGCAACCTCCTTTGCCATCCGCTTTGTCCAGGCAGACGGCAAAGAAGGGCCTCTACCGACGACAGTAGTCACAGAAGTTTTGTCGACATGAGGCTGATGGCAAAGGCCTTTGCCGACAGTGGAACACCCCTTTGCCGTATGCTTTGACAGATGGTAAATAAGTTGTTTCGTGTAGTGTATCTCCTTGTACTATCACTCAGACACAAAATTGATAACGTTAACCGATACCTCCGGGGCAAAGGAAACACAGCGACACTGACAGGATGGCTCTCCCTCAGGGTCTATAGTAGGATGACTATGAAGCATAGGGGCAGCTGGAGTAGCAAGGAATAAAGTCCACTTGGCGGAAGACTCATGAGGAGTTACAGTCAAGGTATGTGAGTTACTCTAGGTGGATGTAAGTGTAATTGGTGAACGTGTAGGGATAGGGACTATAGGGGCGAGTAATGTATAGTAAAGAGAAGGTGGAGAAAACGCATACCGAGTGGTTGCAAGTGCCTATCGAGTGCGGTTCAGCTCCATGGATAGGTTGTGGATCAGGAGATATCCAGCCGTTATGTACCGAGACATATGACTGGCTGAACAATCACACTTTGGATGAACGACCAGAAAGTGGACTCATCCTATGTCGAACATGGATGGTAGAAGAAGAAACCTAGGTGAGTCTGCATCTCAATCTCGTTGTATCGCAAGTCAGTGAATGTCTCAAATGCAGCAAACTGGAGCACCCGGTCAAGCGTAGATGTCGTTCCGCGCTTGGTTGAGCGAGTATAGGTGCCTACCAAGGTGATGTCGTACACACTGACTGCAAGCTTCTCTCGGTAAACCTGGAACACATGATCGTCACCGTCAGGGTAGAGTCGGTGCCAAACTTTGTGAAGCAGGTGTTGGAAAGTAGTAGGTGTCGTCTTTGGCTAATACGCGTATGGAACCGGTGCCATATACAATCACCACATTAGTTGGTTAGCCATAAAAAATGATATGCATGCAATTGACAACCAAATGCAGAAGCATCATCACAAGTATTAACTACCGCTTTCTAATACGTCATCTATCTAGCGTTTCTTACAGTCGGCGCGACTCTGATACCAAGCGTTGTGGCACCCGACTTAGAGCAAATGGTTTACCTTTCATTGCCAGCCTAGATATCAAGTCTTCTCGCAATAGACAACAACTTGGTACAGAAAATGGCTGCTTTATTGATCTCATGCACACACAAAGGTTCAAACATTACATGATAAGAGAGGACAAGCGGAACACACGATGCGGCTGCACTTATGTACATTAGTAGTAGACTAATTAGGGGCCTCAGTGTAAAGGAAAGCAACTACGCGAGAGTGGAACAACGAAGTAGTGGAACTCCACTCCACAGGGACACTACTTGAACATGGCCCTAGATTGCGTCAAACCAATCAACTTCAAGACCTTGCACAACTTCTTCTGCATCCAGCACGATAATCCAAGTGAGTACTTTGGATGTACTCGCTAGCTCACAACAAACAAAGAAAATAGGAAAAACAATAAAAAGGCATTTAACAGGTTAATACATGGGTATGAACATGATAATGTTATACATGATGTGCATGTGGATATGATGACGGTCCCTCAGACCAACTTACCATCTCGGGGTTACCATGTAACCACCGTCAACAACTTACCATCGCGATCATCAACTGACCACCCTATGCCATCTTAGACTTATTAAGTGTGCTGGTTATTTATTATGGTTTACCCACATTGCGATCTACCACGAACGGTGTCCATATCCGAGGGCGCAGCTATCTATCGAGTATACACTCTGCAGAGGTTAGCACACTATACCCACACCAGATAACTCATGGCCTCATGCTCCCATTTGGGTGTACCAACGACTTCCCGACAAAACCAATCTATTGCATGAAACTCTCCTGGCTACTCCGACAAACTCCCCTTTGGGCTATTCCATGGGTGGCCGTGATGTCAACTCGTGACATATGCCACCTTTGTGGCTGCCACTATCGTGGCCAAACAAACTCGCCCAAACGGGGACATCGGTATTGTACAACAACGGGCACACAAGGTTATGCCTCCTACTGGTCCAGGGTAGCACAAGTGCACAATCTTCCCTAGTTGGAGGCACCGGCAAGAGGCATGACAATAGATTGCATTAGGTCCTCCCATCCATGCATGTGTGGTTGCACTGGTGAGCTCGATTTTGTGGCACCATGACTCGATCAACAACTTGTTCATGTTGAATTATCATTAGATTTAACTTGAAAGTAAAATGATTCAAGTCATAGTGTGAAGTGTGGTGCACGGATCACAATGATAATGCATCCATATTAATCACGATGATATGAATGTATGCAACTAATGCATCAATTTCGTAATGACATGGATCATGAACTCTATATGACTAGCATACAAGTATGACATGAAGTGGATGGATTACATCAAGTATAATACAATGAGCCATTTCATAATTATGCATAACAAATGATTTATCATTCAAATGAACCATTATCATTGCAATGTCATCCTTGAAAATGAATGTTGTAGCTTGCCTTAGTTCAAAGGAGTGTCACAATACTCATGTTACTCTCCAAGGCAATTAGTTTCTTCTAAAAAATAATATAAATGTGATGACCCACAAGTATAGGGGGTCAATCGTAGTCCTTTAGATAAGTAAGAGTGTCGAACCCAACGAGAAGCAGAAGGAAATGACAAGCGGTTTTCAGAAAGGTAATTTCTGCAAGCACTGAAATAGCGGTAACAAGTTGTTTGATACCAAGTTAATTGTAACAAGTGACAAGTAGCAATAGTGAAAATAGGTGTAGCAAGGTTGCCCAATCCTTTTGTGGCAAAGGACAGGCCCAAACAGGTTCTTATAATAGGCAAAGCATTCTTGAGGGCGCACGGGAATTTCATCTAGTCAGTTTCGTCATGTTGGTTTAATTCACGTTCGGTATTTTGATATTTTGATATGTGGGTGGACCAATGCTTGGGTGTTGTTCTTACTTGAACAAGCCTCCCACTTATGATTAACCCTCCCACAAGCATCCACAACTATGAGAAAAGTATTAAGAATAAATTCTAACCATAGCATTAAACATAGGGATCCAAATCAGCCCGTTACAAATAGTGCATTTACTGGGGTTTAAGTTTCTGTCAATCTCGCAACCCACCCTCTAATTACTACTCCACAATGCATTCCCTTAGGCCCAAAATATGGTGAAGTGTTATGTAGTCGACATTCACATACCACCACTAATAGGATCGAAAGTATGTCTAGAGGGGGTGATTAGACTACTTCACAAGATATTTTTTTTGACTTTTCCCAATTCTATTTGAGAAACAGCTATGACAGTTATAGCAGGTCAAGCACACCCTACACATGCAATTCTAATAGTATAGCAGCGGAAAGTAAAACATGCAAGTGTAAAGTAGAGGAGTAAGGTAGGGAGATCAAACACATGAGGTTGAGACAACGATTTTTGGCATGGTTCCGGTAGGTGGCGCTATCGTACGTCCATGTTAGTGGGGACTTCAACCCATAGAGGGTAACGACTGCGAGAGTCCATGGAGGGTCCACAAAGAAGCGGCCTTGTCTATTCCACCATGGCTTCTATCCACGAAGGACTAGAATTACTCTTGATAGATCTTCACGAAGTAGGCGATCTCCTTGCCCTTACAAACATCTTTGTTAAACTCCACAACACGAAGTAGGAGGCTCCCAAGCGACACCTAACCAATGTAGGACGCACCACCCTCCAAAAGGTAATAGATGTGGTAGATCAATGAACTCCTTTCTCTTGTGCTTCTAAAGATAGTCTCCTCAACAAAAATCACTCTCTCATAGAATATGCATCGGTATGAGAGGTTGATTTGGTGGAAAGCAGTTTGGGGAGGCTAGAGATCAAGTTTCAAAATGATAGGATTGGAATCTCTTGGTCTCAACACATGAGTAGGTGGTTCTCTCTCAGAAGATGGATATGGCAGTGAAGTGTGTGTTTTCAGTGCTTCTCCCACGAATGAGAGGTGGGTGAAGGGGTATATATAGGCAGCAGCCAAAATCAAACCGTTACACACAAAAGGGCAAACTCGGTGACACCGAAGTTGACAACTCGGTGGTACCGATTAGCAGTAAAGTGTGAACTTTTCAATCTCGGTGAGACCGATATATGAAACTCGGTGGCACCCAAAAGGTGACTAACAATCATATGGCCAAACTCGGTGGCACCGATACTCAAACACGAAAATTCTGATTTTGTGTATCTTGGCAACAAAATGTTGGTCACACTGAACTCGATAGCACCGACTTGGTTTTGGTTTCACCGATTTGGTGGGAATGGCTAGGGTTTCTGTCTGAGGTCAAACTCGGTGGGTCCGATATGGGAATGTTGGTGACATCGAATTTGTGTGTGGATCTTGACAGAGTGGATATGTGGGAAAATGACTCAGTGTTTTGGTGGCTAACTTTGAGCATTTGAGCAATCAGTTCATTTTAGTACCTCACCCCCTTTTAATAGTATTGGCTTTCCTATGGACTCAAAAGTGATTTATCACAAATATAAAATGAAGAGTCTTCTAGCTTGAAGCTTGAGCCAACATTATTCCTTTCTTGCATCCAGGGGCATCTCCACATAAACCTTAAGCCATAGCATCTTTTTAAATTTTTCTGAAATATACTTGGAAAACATATTAGTCCAATGGTGCGTATGTTGTGATCAATTATCAAAACCACCCTAAGGAGCAATTTTTCTTTCAATCTACCCTTTTTGGTAATTCATGACAACATATAGATGAAAGCTTCGACAACAGATATAATAAATGATTAGTATCGACGCTTTGAGAAGTATGTGAAAAGCAAGAGCTCCCCCTAAATTTTTGCATTATTTAAAATTTGCGTTTGAATGCAAATGCACAATCAATTAGGATCATGGGTTACTCTTCCATGTCACATACATCTTGGTGGTGCGTAAACAAAATAGGAATGAATAGAAATACACATGGCACCAACAAAGATAAGTGAGTGATCATCACAAGGATAGCTAAAAGATAATAATGTAGGATTACACAAGATAAAGATAATGATCACACACAGGATAAATTCATCAAAAATACCAAAGTTTTTAAAACCACAAGAGAGCAAATAAAGTCAAAATCTCTTTCTCACGTGAAGTCTATGATCTATACATTTCTCCCCCTTTGGCAACGAGTTACCAAAAAGTTCAAAAGGTATATAACTACTCATCTCTCTAGGCAGCTAATGACGGAGTTGACAGAAGAGCGTCTCAAGGCTTCTGTTGAATGTCCTGGAGCTGGAGGAGTTGATACTGAAGGAGCTTGAGCTGGAGCTGGTGCTAAAGGTGCTGAAGGTCCTGAAGCTTGTACTGAAGATGTCTGTCTTGTCTCCTGAGCAGTTACAACAACTGACCTAGGCCGAGTGCAAAACTCAGTAGTAGTGGGAGGAGGAGACTATTACTCCTCATCATCTTCTTCATATTCATCTTCATCTTCTGAGGGTGGGATCTCCACTGAGTCAACTTCATGTTGAAGTTGTTTGACTATAGTTGTCAACTCAGAAACCTTCACATCCATGTCATTAAACTTGGTTTCCACGACTCTCTCTAGGCTTTTCTGGCTTAGTAGTATCTCCTGAATGTTCTTCTCCATGCCTTGGACCGTGCTAACTAGAAATTCCATTTTCTCAGCCTGAGTTCTGAGCTGTGGAACTGGAGGTGGCCTATTTCTAGCAGCCTCAACTTTTGCTGCCTCTGTTGCCAGTCTTGCTGCAACTGAGTTGTGATCATTTTCATCCATTACCACTTCATTGTCTTCAAACTCTGGCTGAAGAGGTATATGGGGACAATCAAGTAGTTATGCATGCTTTCCTAGCTTGGCATTGATAAGCATCTGCATGTAAGGATCATATCCTCATGATCTCTTCTGATCCGCAACAGTCCTCTGGATAGTTTCTACTATCAAATCCATCACTCTGAATCTGGTATGGGTGTCTAGCAGGTGCAGCAGGTTGATGAAATGTCCTCTAATCATCTTTTCATCTCCTGAATTAGGCATCAGGGTGTATCTCAGAATAGTGTTCGTTGTAGGAATGCCTGACTCCGTAACAGCACACCTTCCCTTGCAACGGCACCAGAAGAATGCTGCTAGCACTCTCCGGCAATCGAAACTAGAAGAATGTTGTTGATGGCCCACCAGCGCGTGCGATCGTAGCAGTTTTCGAGGGTAGAGTATTCGACCCAAATTTGTTGATTCGCCAAACAGGAGGTGAGGGAATACTCTCAAGTATTAGCAGCTGAATATGTCAGATTCAACCACACCTGAAAGATTAGTATGTGCAAGCAAAGTAGTAACAACAAAGTAGCGAGTAACGGCAGTGGCAAGGAACAACCGTAGTGACAGCAGTAGCAAGTAGCAACAGTAGCAAGCGACAATATTAGCAAGAGTAGCAGCAGAGCAAGACAAGTAACAGCAGCAAAGCAAGACAAGTAACAGCAGCAGTAGGACAAACTCATAGGCAATGGGTCGGTGATTTGTTTGGATGATATTCATCATGCAACAGTTATAACACGGAAATATATGTGGCTAGCTCCCGTTCGTCAATGTGATGTAGGCATGCATTCCGTGTGTCGTCATGCGTGCTTAGGGAAAAGAACTTCAATGACATCTATTGTCCATCCCTCCCGTGGCAGCGGGGTCCAAAAGGAAACTACGGGATATTAAGGTTCTCCTTTCAATAAAGAACCGTACCAACGCATTAGCACTTGGTGAACACATGAACTCCTCAAACTATGGTCATCACCGGGAGTGGTTCCGGTTATTTTCACTCCGGGGTTGCCGGATCATAACACATAGTAGGTAACTACAACTTGCAAGATCGGATCTAAAACACACATATATTGGTGACAACATAATAATTTCAGATCTGAAATCATGGCACTCGGGCCCTAGTGACAAGCATTAAGCATGGCAAAGTAGTAGCAACATCAATCTCAGAACATAGTGGATACTAGGGATCAATCCCCATCAAAACTAACTCGATTACATGATAGATCTCGCTCGTCCTACTCATCATCGACCAGCGAGCCTACGAATAGATTACTCACGAACGACGTAGAGCTTCATGGAATTGGCGAGGGAAGAAGGTTGATGATGATGATGGCGACGATTTCCCCTCTCCGGAGCCCAAGACGGACTCCAGATCTGCCCTCTAGATGAAGAACAGGTTGTGGAAGCGCCTCCATATCGCAAACGCGACGAAATCTTCTCTTTTTATTTTTTCTGGGATGAAAGTGAACTTATGGACCTGAGGTTGGGGGCGACAGAGCTGTGTGGGCCCCACAAGCTTGCCCACCGCCACCAGGGGGGTAGCGGAGGCAGGGCTTGTGGCCCACTAGCCCACCCCCTCAGGTGGATCTTGGCGCATATATTTTTTATATATTCCAAAAATGCTCCCCGTAAATTTTCAGGACGTTTGGAGAACTTTGATTTCTGCACAAAAACAACACCAAGGCCATTGTGCTGAAAACAACGTCAGTCCAGGTTAGTTCCATTCAAATCATGCAAATTAGAGTCCAAAACAAGGGCAAAAGAGTTTAGAAAAGTAGATACGATGGAGACGTATCAACTCCCCCAAGCTTGAAACCTTGCTTGTCCTCAAGCAACTCAGTTGACAAACTGAGAGAGAAAGATAAACTTTGACAAACTCTGTTTGATCTTGCTGTTGCAACTATGTCTGACTCATAACCAGAATTTCAGCAAGATCACAAGTTAACCACATAAGCAAATGACACAAAGGTCTCACGGTAGACTAATATCAATGGCATAATCAGCTAATGAGCAAATAATAATGAGTTTCAAATACCAACACTTCAATCAAAACAAGCATGAAGCAATATGAATAGGTGGTATCTGGCTAGCTCTTTCTGAGATCGCAAAACATAAATGCAGAGCACTTTCAAAGATCAAGGGCTGACTAAACATTATAATTCATAGCAAGGAAGATCCAGTCATAGTCGTACTCAATATCAATCAAAAGCAAAGCATAAAAATGACAGAGGTGGTCTCTAATTGGTGCTTATAAAAGAGGAGGATGACTCAACAGGAAAATAAATAGACATGCCCTTCGCAGAGGGAAGCATTGATTTGCAGAGGTGCCAGAGCTCAAGCTTTGAAAACAGAGATAATAATTTTTGGTGGCATGCTTTCATTGTCAACGCAATGACCAAGAGTTCTCAATATCTTCCATGCTACTCATGCTATAGGCGGTTCCCAAACAGAAAAGTAAAGTTTTAACTCCCCCACCACCAATCAATCACACTCCACGGCTAGCCGAATCCTCGAGTACCGTCCATACTAACATCAATCCGGGGGGAGTCTTGTTTTACAGTTATGTTTTCGATTTAAGCATGGAACTGGGAATTCCAATTACCGACCCCTTTCTCGTGAGTGATAGTGAATAAACACATGTCGAGGATAACACTCCTAGCATGGAAGATACCAATAGCTTCCTGGCACCACATGAGCGGTTCGGGCATGCAAAACATATTATTTCTTGAAGGTTTAGAGAGTGGCACATGCAAATTTACTTGGAACGGCGGGTAGATACCGCAAATAGGTAGGTATGGTGGACTCTAATGGAAAAACTTTTGGGTTTATGGAAGTGGATGCACAAGCAGTATTCCGCTTAGTACTAGTGAAGGCTAGCAAAAGACTGGGAAGCGACCAACTAGAGAGCGACAACAGTCATCAAGATGCAATGAGTTTGACTAACATTGAATGTAAGCATGAACAAGATATAAATCACCATGAATACGAACATCATAGAGGCTTTGTTTTTTTTTCAACTACATGCATGAACATGCGCCAAGTCAAGCCACTTGAAACATTCAAAGGAGAATACCATCCTATCATACTACATCATAGTCATCTCAAAATCTATGTTGGCATTCAAGACAAACCATTATAAACTCTAAGCTAAATAAGCATGGCATCAGAAACTATGATCTCTAAGTTGTCATTGCAAACATGGTTCTCTCACAACAAATCTGGGTCGAAAAGCTAGTCATATTTACAAAAACAAAATAGATAGAGTTCATACCAGCTTTTCAGTCTCAGTCACTTCATCATATATCATTATTATTGACTTTCATTTGCACGATCGAACGATGTGAACGATAATAAGCGCATTGGACTAAGCTGAATCTGCACGCAAACACAAAGGAGAAGACAAAGTAATATGGCTCTTTGAAAGCTAAACAGGTAAGCATGTAAGAACCACTAAACATTGAAACCAATATCTTCTACCTTGACCCAAAGAAAAAAGAAAACTATTCACACGGGAAAGCTCCCAACAAGCAAAAGAAGAAAGAAAAATATTTTTGGGTTTTCTCAAAAGGACACAAAACAAGAAAGCAAGAAAACGAAAATAAACTAGCATGGATAATAAAGTGGCAAAGTGTAAACACCGGCTAACAAAGTGAAAGCATAAGCATGAATGTAAAGTCGGTGAGAACACGTACTCCCCCAAGCTTAGGCTTTTGGCCTAGCTTTGTATACTCCCATGGATGGTCCTGGCGAAACCCGAAATCATAATGGGTGTTATACGGGAGTGCTGCAGCCACTGCCTAAATAGCCGCCTCACGAAGTCGAGCAGCCGTCGCCTCCCTCTCATACTCCTCTGCCTCTCCTATGGTTATGTAGTATCTTCGTTTTACCTGAATGTCAAAGAAAGCAGGAGCAGGAAGGGTAATATGGAAAACACGCTGCCCGTTAAATATCAAGCGGTATAGGAGGGATCCATGATCTCTCTTAAGGAACTGGTAGCGTGTTAGAGCGACACGATCAAGGTAGGCTGTACGGAGAGGAGGGTCTTCTAGACGGATGGATACTCCAAGAAAATTTGCTAAGCGTGTAGCATAAACTCCACCAATGAAATCCCCCTCACTGGCATTTTTATTCAGCCTCCTTGCTATTATAGCTCCCATATTGAAGCTCCTGTCACCTGTTACTGCGCTCTTAAGGATACTAAGGTCGGAAGCGCATAGGTGACAATGTGCACCCTTGCCGTTAATGCACCTACCTATGAAGAGGGCAAGGTAGTGCAAGGCAGGGAAATGGATGCTTCCTATGGTGGCTTGCGTGATATCTCTGGTTTCTCCAACAGTTATACTGGAGACAAAGTCTCTGACCGAAGACTTAGAAGGATCATTAATATTACCCCCATCGGGTATCTTGCAAATCCTACTGAAATCCTCCAAATCCACGGTATAGGATTTATCGTATAGATCAAACAGTATGGATGAGTCACGGCCAACCGAAAATTTAAATCTACTCACGAAAGACGCAGTGAGCATAGCATACTATTCACATTTATCTGTGAGGAACTCTTCTAACCAGGCATTGCGGACAAGTGTATCAAACTCGTCCTTGAAACCTGCTTCAATCATGAACTCATCGGAAGTCCATTCACATGGTTGTATCGGTGCGTCCCTTAGTTGAAAAGGTTCAGGCTCCTGAAAAGAAAGACGAGGACCCTTCTTACTTGAGGAACCACCATGAAACTTCCTCCTGAACATAATTTCCTTTTGCTGAAATTTTTGAGGTTCCAGAGAAAAGTGAATAAAGACCCACCACACCTTGTAGCAACTACTCCTACTAGTGCCTAGAGACCGTATCACGCGCTAAAACTACTTGGGACCAGCTAAAATCAACCTTTCTAGCTCAAGAACAGGGTCACCAAGGTAGCAAGAATATGCGAAGGATAAAGCACTAGAGCAAAAACTAATTGGACCAATGGAGGAGTCACTTACCAAGGAGTAATTTCCCCAAAACGGTTCGGGGAATGGTGCTTTGAGCAAGGCGATCGAAAATCACAGCCAAATGAGCAAGAACACGGGTTTGAGCTGCGAAACAATTTTTTTCTGGAGGTGGAAGAAGAGGCTCGGAGCTGGAATGAGTGGAGGGGGTTGATACGTCTCAAACGTATCTATAATTTTTGATGGTTTCACGCTGTTATCTTGCCTTCTTTGTATGTTTTATGTACCTTTTTATATTTTTTGGGACTAACTTATTAATTCAGTGCCAAGTGCCAGTTCCTGTTTTTCCGTGTTTTTGACTCTTTTCAGATCTGATTTTGGAACGGAGTCAAAACGGAATAAAAACCCCGAAATGATTTTTTCCCGAACGAAAGAAGACCAGGGAGCCTTTGGGCCAAGCCAGGTGGGCCCCAGGGAGCCCACAAGATCTCACCACGCCACCAGAGGGGGAGGCGGCGGTGGGAAAGCTTGTGGACATCCTGGACACCCCCTGACCTAGGTCTTGCGCCTATATATTCCCAAATATTCCGCAAAAAATCAGGAGAGCCTCGAAAATACTTTTCCGCCGCCGCAAGCTTCCGTTTCCGCGAGATCTCATTTGGAGACCCTTCCCGACGCCCTGCCGGAGGGGACTTTGGAGGTGGAGGGCTTCTTCATCATCATCATCACCCCTCCAATGACTCGTGAGTAGTTCACTTCAGACCTATGGGTCCGTAGTTAGTAGCTAGATGGCTTCTTCTCTCTCTTGGATCTTCAATACAAAGTTCTCCATGATCTTCATGGGGATCTATCCGATGTAATCTTCTTTGGCGGTGTGTTTGTTGAGATCCAATGAATTGTGGACTTGTGATCAGATTATCTATGATATATATTTGAGTCTTTGCTAATTTCTTATATGCATGATTTGATATCCTTGTAAGTCTCTCCGAGTCTTGGGTTTTGTTTGGCCAACTAGATCTATGATTCTTGCAATGGGAGAAGTGCTTGGTTTTGGGTTCTGCCATGTGGTGACCTTTCCCAGTGACAGTAGGGGCAGCAAGGCACACATCAAGCAGTTGCCATCAAGGGTAAAAAGATGGGGTTTTTATCATTGGTTTGAGATTATCCCTCTACATCATGTCATCTTGCTTAAGGTGTTACTGTGTTCTTATGGGCTTAATACACTAGATGCATGCTGGATAGCGGTCGACGTGTGGAGTAGTAGTAGATGCAGAAAGTATCGGTCTACTTGTTTCGGATGTGATACCTATAGAAATAATCATTGCATAGATATCGTCATGACTCTGCACAGTTCTATGAATTGCTCGACAGTAATTTGTTTACCCACCATCTACTTGCTTTCATGAGAGAAGCCACTAGTAAACACTACGGCCCCCGGGTCTATTCACATCCATCATTTACAACTCCGCTTTTACTTTGCTTTGTTACTTTGTTGCTTTCAGTTCTCACTTGGCAAACAATCTATAAGGGATTAACAACCCCTTCTTAGCGTTGGGTGCAAGCTTTTGTGTTTGTGCAGGATCTTGAGATACTCTTCCGCCGGATTGATACCTTGGTTCTCAAACTGAGGGAAATACTTACCGTCGCTGTGCTACATCACCCTTTCCGCTTCGAGGGAACACCAACACAAGGCTCCAAGGCCACGGGGGAAATCCTTTGCATACTTGCCTAGGAAGTCCCTTAAGGCGTAGCCATAGTAGAAAGATCAAGCCAAGTATTTTCCCGTCGACGTGCCTATCTCTGGCGCTGTTGGAAGGTCTTTTGTGCAGTAGTAGAAGTATTTCTGGCACCGTTGCCAGGGATACACAGCAAACTTCAGAAGTATTTCTGGCACCGTTGCCGGGGAGGAGAAATCAAGATCTATCCAAGTAGGTCTCACAAACTCTTCTCTTGCATTTACTTTTGTTGCCAGTTGCCTCTCGTTTTCCTCTCCCCCACCTCACATTTGCCATTTTCATTTGCCTTTCTCCTTTGCCTTCTTCGTTTGCCTTTTTTGTTCGCCCTTTTCTCTCGTTTGCCTTTCCGTTGCTTGTGTGCTTTGTGCCTTCAATATGCTTGCATCTTCGCTTGCTGAAAATCTATTGATATGGATCCTCATCCACTAGCTAGTCTCCTTAAGAGACACACTATTGTGGAACGAATTGCTAGTGAGTTGAGGGCAATTGATTATTTTTATGGAGTTTTGCTTAAGATGCGTGAATCTGAAAATTGTGAGGAAGAAATTCATGAAGTGATTCACGAGGGCTCCTTGGATGAAAAGCATGATTGCAATGGTTTCACTATAAATTCTATTAGTGACAATCATGCCAAAAATATGCAAAACCCTAAGCTTGGGGATGCTAGTTTTGCTTTGACCACTACTTGTTGCAATAATCATGCTTGGGGTGATGATATTTCTTATGATCTTGAAAATTTGTTCAAACCCCATGATGAATATGATATTTGTAATAATATTGGAAGTGAGTTTGGAGAAGTCATGACTTTAGATGATAATCCCACTATTTTTGAAGAGCGTCAACTTTGCATGCATGTGGATCATGAAAAGAATATCCTATGGGATAGCTATATTGTTGAATTTGAATATGATCCCACATGTAATTGCTATGAGAGAGGAAAATATTGTGGTAGAAACTTTCATGTTACCAAAATACCTCTCGTTATGTTGAGATTGCTATTGTCTCTTTCTTCTTCCTTGCATATGGCAACTATTGGTTGTCTTGACAATCTGTTTTCCTATAAAATGCCTATGCATAGGAAGTATGTTAGACTTAGATGTGGTTGTCACATGCTTTAGGATGCTCTCGTTGTGCTTTAATTCTTGTCTTTTGTGAGAGCATCATTGAATGCCTAGCTAAGGGCGTTAAACAAAAGCGCTTGTTGGGAGGCAACCCAACGAATTTATCCTTTTTCTTTCTGTTTTGTGTTTTCCACACTTTCAAAATTCTGTTATGATTGTGTTTTTTGTGTTTCTTTTTGCGTTTGTGCCAAGCAAAACCGTTATGATATGTCTTGAGGATGATCGTTTGGTCATGCTGGGAAAGACAGAAACTTTCTTCTCACGAAAAGAATTTTCGTTTTTTTTCTGTAAGAGCTTTTGAGTTGATTCTTTTTTCTGCCGATTGCTACGCAAATTCTTCAGACTGACATAAGTTTTCAGAATTTGTGAAGTACCAGAGGTATACGAAACATACAGATTGCTACAGACTGGTCTGCTGTTAACAGATTCTGTTTTTGTTGTGTTGGTTGCTTATTTTGATGAAACTATGGATAGTATCGGGGGTATTAGCCATGGAAGATTGAAAATACAGTAACCCAACATCAGCACAAGTAGAATTTAAGTTTGCTACAGTACCTAAGGAAGTGGTGGTTTGCTTTCTTGTACTAATGTTATCACGAGTTTCTGTTTAAGTTTCGTGTTGTGAAGTTTTCAAGTTTTGGGTGAAGTTCTTATGGACAAAGAGATAAAAGAGTGGCAAGAGCTCAAGCTTGGGGATGCCCAAGGCACCCCAAGAGATTCAAGGATGCCGTAAAAGCCTAAGCTTGGGGATGCCCCGGGAAGGCACCCCCTCTTTCGTCTTCAATCCATCGGTAACGTTACTTGGGGCTATATTTTTATTCACCACATGTTATGTGATTTTTCTTGGAGCGTCTTGTATCGTAGGAGTCTTTTATTTTTGTTGTGTCACAATCATCCTTGCTGCACACCTAGAGAGAGAGAGACATGCACACACCGTGATTTTGTCGAGCTTCACTTATATCTTTTGGTAGACAATTCAGCTCGCATGTGTTTCACTAATATCTTTTGAGCTAGATACTTTTGCTCTATGTGCTTCACTTATATCTTTTAGAGTGCAGCGGTGCGTGGCTTGGTAGTTGATCTATGCTTTGAAAGTAGTCTCAAAAGGGGTAGTTATCCAAAGGGATACGAAAACTTCCTCCTTCATGTGCATTGAATAGTTAGAGAAGTTTGATTCACCTCAAATAGTTTTGAGTTGTGGTTATGGTAATATTGAAGTCATGCTAGTAAGGTGTTGTGGATCTAGAAATACTTGTGTTGAAGTTAGTGATTCCCGTAGCATGCACGTATGGTGAACCGCTATGTGATGAAATTTGAGCATGATTAGTATATTGATTGTCATCCTTTGCGTGGCGGTCGGGATCGTGCGATGGTTTATACCTACCAACCCTTCCCCTAGGAGTATGCGTTGAATGCTTTGTTTCGATTACTAATAAAACTTTTGCAACAAGTATATGAGTTCTTCATGACTAATGTTGAGTCCATGATTTAGATGCACTTTCACCTTCCACCATCACTATCTTCTTAGTGCCGTACAACTTTCGCCGGTGCACAAAACCCACCATTAGCCTCCCTCAAAACAGCCACCATACCTACCTACTATGGCTTTTTCAAAGTCATTCCGAGATATATTGCCATGCAACTACCACCATGATATGTGCCACTACGTCTACATTGCCTTTGCACGATCGTAATATAGCTAACATGATGTTTCCATTGATGTCTATGCCATGCTAGATCATTGCCACGGTACACTACCGAAGGCATTCCATATAGAGTCATAATTGCTCTAAGTTTTGAGTTGAAAGTGTGATGATCATCATTATTAGAGCATTGTCCCATGTGAGGAAATAAAAGAGGCCAAAGAAGCCCATAAAAAAGAGGCCAAAGAGCCCACCAAAAAAAAGAGAGAGAAAAAGAGAGAAGGGACAATGCTACCACTTTTTCCACACTTGTGCATTTTGAGCACCAAGATCTTCATGATTGAGAGTCTCTCGTTTTGTCACCACCATATAGCTAGTGGGAAATTCTCATTATATAACTTGGCTTGTATATTCCAATGATAGGCTTCCTCAAAATTGCCTTAGGTCTTTGTGAGCAAGCAAGTTGGATGCACACCCACTAGTTTTCTTTAAGAGCTTTCACATACTTGTAGCTCTAGTGCATCATTTGTATGGCAATCCCTACTCATTCACATTGATATCTATTGATGAGCATCTCCACAGCTCATTAATATGCCTAGTTAATGTGACTATCTTCTCCTTTTTTCCTTGCAAACTCCACCACGTTCCACACCATCTATAGTGCTATAACCATGGCTCACGCTCATGTATTGCGTGAGAGTTGAAATTTTTGAGAAAGTAAAGGTGTGAAACAATTACTTGGCCAATACTGGGGTTGTGCATGATTTAAACTCGTTGTGCAATGGTGATAGAGCATAGCCAGACTATATGCTTTTGTAGGGATAACTTTCTTTTGGCCTTGTTATTTTGAAAGTTCATGATTACTTTGCTAGTTTGCTTGAATTATTATTGTGTCCACGTCAATAGAAAACTATTGTTTTGAATCTAATGGATCTGAACATTCACATCACATAAGAGGAATTACAAAGGACACCTATGCTAGGTAGCATGAAAGCATCAAAAATTCATTCTTATCACTTCACTACTCGAGGACGAGCAGGAGTTAAGCTTGGGGATGCTTGATACTTCTCAAACGTATCTATAATTTTTGATGGTTTCACGCTGTTATCTTGCCTTCTTTGTATGTTTTATGTACCTTTTTATATTTTTTTGGGACTAACTTATTAATTCAGTGCCAAGTGCCAGTTCCTGTTTTTTCCGTGTTTTTGACTCTTTTCAGATCTGATTTTGAAACGGAGTCCAAACGGAATAAAAACCCCAAAATGATTTTTTGCCGAACGAAAGAAGACCAGGGAGCCTTTGGGCCAAGCCAAGTGGGCCCCAGGGAGCCCACAAGCTCTCACCACGCCACCAGGGGGAGGCGGCGGTGGGCAAGCTTGTGGCCACCCTGGCCGCCCCCTGACCTAGGTCTTGCGCCTATATATTCCCAAATATTTCACAAAAAATCAGGAGAGCCTCGAAAATACTTTTCCGCCACCGCAAGCTTCCGTTTCCAAGAGATCTCATGTGGAGACCCTTCTCGGCGCCCTGCCGGAGGGGACATTGGAGGTGGAGGGCTTCTTCATCATCATCATCGCCGCTCCAATGACTCGTGAGTAGTTCACTTCAGACCTACGGGTCCGTAGTTAGTAGCTAGATGGCTTCTTCTCTCTCTTGGATCTTCAATACAAAGTTCTCCATGATCTTCATGGGGATCTATCCGATGTAATCTTCTTTGGCGGTGTGTTTGTCGAGATCCGATGAATTGTGGACTTGTGATCTGATTATCTATGATATATATTTGAGTCTTTGCTGATTTCTTATATGCATGATTTGACATCCTTGTAAGTCTCTCCGAGTCTTGGGTTTTGTTTGGCCAACTAGATCTATGATTCTTGCAATGGGAGAAGTGCTTGGTTTTGGGTTCTGCCATGTGGTGACCTTTCCCAGTGACAGTAGGGGCAGCAAGGCACACATCAAGCAGTTGCCATCAAGGGTAAAAAGATGGGGTTTTTTATCATTGGTTTAAGATTATCCCTCTACATCATGTCATCTTGCTTAAGGCGTTACTCTATTCTTATGGACTTAATACACTAGATGCATGCTGGATAGCGGTTGACGTGTGGAGTAATAGTAGTAGATGCAGAAAGTATCGGTCTACTTGTTTTGGACCTGATGCCTATAGAAATAATCATTGCATAGATATCGTCACGACTCTGCACAGTTCTATCAATTGCTCGACAGTAATTTGTTCACCCACCGACTACTTGCTTTCATGAGACAAGCCACTAGTAAACACTACGGCCTCCGGGTCTATTCACATCCATCATTTACAGCTCCGCTTTTACTTTGCTTTGTTACTTTGTTGCTTTCAGTTCTCACTTGGCAAACAATCTATAAGGGATTGACAACCCCTTCATAGCGTTGGGTGCAAGCTTTTGTGTTCGTGTAGGATCTTGAGATACTCTTCCGCCGGATTGATACCTTGGTTCTCAAACTGAGGGTAATACTTACCGTCGCTGTGCTACATCACCCTTTCCACTTCGAGGGAACACCAACGCAAGGCTCCAAGGCCACGGGGGAAATCCTTTGCATACTTGCCTAGGAACTCCCTTAAGGCGTAGCCGCAGCAGAAAGATCAAGCCAAGTATTCTCCTGTCGACGTGCCTATCTCTGGCACCGTTGGAAGGTATTTTTTGCAGTAGCAGAAGTATTTCTGGCACCATTGCCAGGGATACACAGCAAACATCAGGGGTCCCTGTGGGCCCCACAAGCTTGCACTCCACCACTAGGGGGGTGGCAGTGGCAGGGCTTGTGGCCCACTGGTCTGGCCCCCAGGCAAGCTCTCAGGCCCAGTAATTTTCAAAAATTCCAGAAAAAATCATACTAAATTTTCAGGACCATCGGAGAACTTTTATTTTCGAGGTATTTTTCTCCGGGACGCTAAAACAGAAAATAGGAAAAACTAAGCTAATTCTACCATTTTTCTTCTAAGCAACAGAAAAATGAAAGCTTAAAACAGAGGTATGTGACTCTTTGATTCATCCATTTCATGGTCATCGAAAGAAATCCGTCAATGGGGTTGATCAAGTCCTCATGACAAAACGTTCTCGAATCGCAAGAGAGAACGGAGAATTTTCAAATAGCCACTAAGTCACCTCAATGGGGATATGTATCTCCCCAACAAGCAAATCATACTTCATCTTGACACGAGGAATAGGGCATTCAAAGCTCCCAATAAGAATCGATGAAGTCTTTTCGATAGCATTGATGCAATGTACTTGATATCGTTTCTTCGGAAAGTGCACTGTGTGCTCATTACCGTTGACATGGAAAGTGACATTGCCTTTGTTGCAATCTATAACAGCCCCTGCAGTGTTTAAAAAGGGTCTTCCAAGGATGACAGCCATGGCATCGTCCTTGGGAATATCCAAGATAACAAAGTCTGTTAAGATAGTGGTGTTAGCAACCACAACAGGCACATCCTCGCAAATGCCGATAGGGAAAGCAGTTGATTTGTCGGCCATTTGCAGAGAAATTTTAGTGGGTGTCAACTTATCCAATTCAAGTCTACAATAAAGAGAGAGCGGCATAACACTAACACCGGCTCCAAGGTCACATAAGGCAGTTCTTACGTAGTTTCCTTTAATGGACCAAGGTATAGTGGGCGCTCCAGGATCACCAAGTTTCTTAGGAGTTCCACCTTTGAAAGTGTAATTGGCAAGCATGGTGGAGATATCAAGATCTGGTATCTTTCTTTTATTAGTCACGATATCTTTCATGTACTTGGCATACAGAGACATCTTGAGCATATCATTTAACCGCATCTGCAGAAAGATGGGTCTTATCATCTCAACGAAGCGCTCAAAATCCTCATCATCCTTTTTCTTGGATGGCTTAGGAGGAAAGGGCATAGATCTCTGAACCCATGGTTCCCTTTCTTTACCATGCTTCCTAGCAGTGAAGTCATTCTTATTGCATTTCTTATGTTGTGGGTTATCAGGATTAACCGTAGGTTCAATCTCCACATCCTCATCATTGCTAGGTTGAGCATTATTATGAACATCACTGTCCATATTGTCACCAGATTCATGTTCATCACCAAATTGCGTTTCTGCATCAAACGCAGAAATATCATTAGGTTCTTCAGGTGTGACAGTATTTGGTGAACTAACATGCAAGCTTCTATCATCCTTCTTCTCCTTAAGATGACTAGGTGTATCAGCATTGATTCCTTGAGAATCTTGATCAATTCTCTTAGGATGACCTTCAGGAAACAAAGGTTCCTGAGTCATTTTGCCTCCTCTAGTAATGACTCTGACAGAGTTGTCATTTAATTCATTGAGCAAGTTATTCTGAGCTTTAAGTACTTGTTCTACCTGAGTAGTAATCATAGAGGCATGTTTACTCAGAAGCTTCAGATCATTGACATTTCTGTCTACACAAGCACTTAAATGGCTAAGCATACGAGTACTTTGTTCCAAATGTCTGCTAACATAATCATTGAAACTCTGTTGTTTGGCAACAAAGTTGTCAAATTCATCAAAGCATAGGCTAGCAGGTTTGTCAAAAGGGATATCACTATCATCAAACCTACGTAGAGAATTCACTTCTACTACCTATATCGGGTTATCGATACCATGGATCTCTTTGATAAGTGGTAGATTTTTGACATCTTTAGATCTAATGCCTTTCTCTTGCATAGATTTCTTGCCTTCTTGCATATCTTCGGGACCGAGGAATAGAATACCTCTTTTCTTAGGAGTTGGCTTAGGAGGTGGTTCGGGAATAGTCCAAGCATTATTGTTGATCAAGATGTTATTCAGTAGAGTCTCAGCTTGTTCTACATTTCGTTCCCTAAAAACACAACCGGCGCAACTATCTAGGTGGTCTCTAGAGGCATCAGTAAGTCTGTTATAGAGGATATCAAGTATCTCGTTCTTCTTAAGAGGGTGATCGCGCAAAGTATTTTGTAGCTGGACGAGCCTCCCCCAAGCTTGTGGGAGACTCTCTTCTTGGAGTTGAGCAAAGTTGTATATTTCCTGCAAGGCAGCTTACTTCTTATGGGCAGGGAAATATTTCTCATAGAAGTAATAGACCATATCCTGGGGACTACTCATACATCCATGAGCAAGAGAGGTGAACCAGGCTTTAGCGTCATCCTTTAGAGAGAAAGGAAACAACTTAAGGATATAGTAGTGGCGGATCTTCTCCTCATTAGTGAAAAGGGTGGCTATATCGTGTAGTTTGGCAAGATGGGCTACGACCGTCTCTGACTCATAACCGTGAAAAGGATCAGATTCGACTAGAGAGATTATCTTAGGGTCGACAGAGAATTCATAATCCTTATCGGTAATAAATATAGGTGAAGTGGCAAACGTCGGGTCGTATTTCATCCTAGCTTCCAGAGATTTTTCCTTCCACTTGAGAAGTAATTTCTCAGCGTCATAGGCATCCTTACACGCAAGAAAATCCTCAGCTATCTCTCCCTCCATAACGTAACCCTCAGGTATATCAGGCAATTCATATCTAGGAGAGCTAGATCTAACAGGAGCAAACACAGGTTCTATCTCAATAGTATCGGCAGTTTCAGAAGCATCACGAGCATTGGCAGTAACTCTAGCAATATGAGCATCATGAAATACCCCTAGTGGAACATCAGGCAAAGTAGTATCTCTAGCAGTATCAAGCATATCATCATCGGGCATAGCATCTCTATCAATATCAAGCATAACATCTCTGGCAGTATCAAGCATAATATCATCAGGCATAGCATCTCTAGCAGTATCAGGCATAGTATCAAGCATAGCATCTCTAGCAGTAGCATCATAAGCATCATCAAGCACAGGCGACATATCAAGATTTCTAGCAGGAGGTGATGTCACAAACTTACTCATAACTGAAGGTGAATCAAGTGCAGAGCTAGATGGCAATTCCTTACCTCCCCTCATAGTTGAGGGCAAGACTTTGGTCTTCGGATCCTTCAGATTCTTCATAAATTTTCAGGACGTTTGGAGAACTTTGATTTCTGCACAAAAACAACACCAAGGCAATTCTGCTGAAAACAGCGTCGGTCCAGGTTAGTTCCATTCAAATCATGCAAATTAGAGTCCAAAACAAGGGAAAAAGAGTTTGGAAAAGTAGATACGATGGAGAAGTATCAATGCCTGCTTGGAGAATGTACACTGAACCCATCTTGTGACTAGCCAAGTACTTGTGTGAAATTGTCTTGTACATATTGGCAATTGAGTTGTGACTTTGCTTTGCTTCTACATACACATCTACATCTCGATCTTCCTACTTGGGGGAACCAATGATAGCAGCCAATTCAGAAATTGTGGCTTCATACTTGTGACCATCAGTCATCCAGACTAAAGAGTCATCATAGAAATTAACAGTTGCATATAATTGCATGATCGTATTGTCATTCCATGGGGTCATCTCTTTGCCAACAAACTTTCCAATGTCCACTAACCTTAAGTTCTCTTGGACATGGGGAAAGAAATTCTCATTTTGCTAGAGATATGCCAAGTCGACATACATCATATCACTGACAGCAGGACTCTTGTCAAACAAGACAGTCTCAGAAAAATCTTGTTGTTCCTTGGTGTGAAACCTTGAATCAACAACAGTTCTTCTTCTGACAGCATATGGATCATTAGCTCTCCACTTTCTTAGTCTGGCATCCTTCCTCTTCTTCATATCTTCTCTACTGGATAAGCAGCATTGTTAATTAGAAGGGTTGGTTTGAGCTTACTGAGAATTGGTACATTCTCATCTTCTTGCTCCTCTACAGCATGGGCACTGGATGCAGGTCCTTTGCTCTTGGTAGCTGCAGGTATGTCCTTGGTAGTCCTTTTGGGAGCTACATCCTTCTTTGCTTTGGCAGGAGGCTTCGGAGCAGATTTCATTGCATCAAACATCAACTTCTTTTTCTTGGGAGGAACTTGGATCTCCTTAGAAGCTTCTTCCTCAACATCTTCTGGGTCTTCAAACATTGCAGTCTTTCTCCCAACAAGATAACAATTATCTTCCCGGGCCTCTTCACACCAGCCTTCTTAGCAGGTGCATCCTTGGAAAGTGATGTGCTTTTCCTAACATATTCAGGTGATCTCAGATCAACAGGTTTTGGGGATATTATCCCGCCATGAGACCCGCCCTAAGAGGCTGGGTCAAGATGATGGCGTCTCAAACATTTCATGTTCAAGATGGGACATAACTTATTGAGCAGAAGGCGTAAGGTGAAGTTAGAAGCGCTGGCTATAGCCCAAGGAATAAAGATGGCGACTTGTGGCCCATATAGGATAGGGGCTTTGAGAAGTTTCCTTGCGATAAAAGTAAGGTGAGTTAGATATATGTCACGTCATGAATAATACGTGACCCGGACTCTTGTAACCCTAGGGCCTCGACCTGTATATAAAGGCGGGTCTCTAGGGCTGATAGACTTAAGTTATCACCAATCGGGAGTTAGGTCAGGCAAATCCGCACCCTTGTAAACGATTTCGACATCAATATACATAGAGCAGGGCATAGGCTTTTACCTCAATGAGAGGGGCCGAACCTACAGAAAATCGTCTCTTGCTCCCTACTAACCCCTTTGAGTCGCCACATGGTTGCGATGCCCCCATCACTAAGTACTTCCAGGAGGACATCTGCTGTGACAAAACCACGTTGGTTGGCCCCCACCATGGGGCATGCACACGGTGGAGTTGAGTTTTCAAAGGGAACCCTTCTAGGGTTCGGGAGCTTCGCGGTCGGTCTCATGACTAAGAGCCGTCGTGGAAGGTACTACATCGACAATTCAGGTTGGGGTCCCAAGGACGGTTCAATCGAATCAGGTTACCGGGTCCCCTTTGGTAAGATTCACGTCTTCATCGGCAAGATCGGAACATTGGTCTCTGAGCCGTACATCTGCACCGACATCATCGGGCCGGCTCGGCTTGCTCAACCCGCCAAGCCTCGGATCGAGCGGCGTCACGTCTTCGTCGGCTTCACACAGGGGTTAGCCTTCCGGATGAACCGGAAGATGGTGGAGATACCCCTATTAACTCTGACGGTGAGTCATCAATTGGAGATACTTATTCAATTTGTCCCCTCTCCGAGGGAAGGCTTGGGGGCTTTCCTGAGGCGGCAATCTCTGAAGGGCAACAGGAACCGCCATGCCAAGTCGCCATCTACATGGCGGGGGCAACGGTGGTTCAAAATCAGCCAAACGCAGTGACCTCTAACGGGGCCAGCGGGTATGGAAAGACGCCGACCCAAGCCATGACAGATCTGATGGATGAGATGTCAAAACTCATGGCAGTCGCCATGACGGCTGATAACCAAGAGGAAGTCAATGCAGATCTGGACAAACTTCAGGAGGAGATGGCACAAACACAACATGAGATCGATGCTGAGAAGACCCGGATGGCGGATCATCAGGCTCGGATTGACGAAGTGGTAGAGCGCTTGAAGTTGGAAGCATGGCGACTTGAGCGTCAGCGAGTCGCATCTGATGCCGTCCATCAGAGGACGCATCAGAGTCGTATCCCAACCATCGTTAACCCTACACGTCTGTTAACCAACCCACATACGCCTGGCACGGAGCATAGCCCGCCTCGCCAGAATAATCCACAGGTCGAGATTGTCCAGCAGCCAATGCAACCCCCACCGATCCTGCAGGCGGCTCAACACTTCCAAACACCCCAAGGTCACTTATCCAACCTGGTGGATAACATGCTGGCTGCGACCCACCACTTGGAGTCTCTCCCTATTCGTGGAAACACCACACTTGAGGTGGAAGCAAGGAACGCCATTGAGATGTTAAAGACGGCGATGGTCCAACAGTCACAGTTTTCATATAGTCGTGATCGATTGCCCTCCATGCCACAGGCAAGCCATACAAAGAGTCATCCAGATGACCCCCCGACGGTTTCCAGCGGGGTCATCGACTACAACCTCAAGTCAACCTGTCTATCATGTGCTTTGTGCAACGAGTGCATGCCCAAAGACTTCAAGGGCCCTCGTACGGTGCCCAATTATACACCTGATCTTAAGCCGGGGGCATGGGTTGAGAGCTATGAGTTGGCTATGGACATGCTTGACGCTACTGATGTGGTTTGCACCAAGTATTTCACCATGATATTAGAGGGACCGGCTCGCACGTGGTTGAAAAACTTACCACCCACTTCCATCAACACTAAGGTAGAACTCAAGGAGTGTTTCGTTAAGAACTTTCGAGGGACTTGCAAGCGTCCAATGACGATTGTAGATCTTCAACATTGTGTTCAGCGGGCGTATGAGTCAGGTCATCACTGGACGAGGCGGGTCACGGAGATTATCCATTCTTTGGATGACATCACGGCGGCCCAGGTTGTGCTGATCTTGAAAAAGAACTGTCATTTTCAGCCTCTGGTGTTGAAGCTCGACCGTCTTAAGCGAAAGGTGTAGGATATGGGCGAGTTGATGGACACCCTCACCAGTTACACCGAGTCAGACAGCACGAAGGATGCCGGCTTGTGAAGTTAAAAGGGGAGATGGAGCTAAGGGCCACTTCTAGACTCACAAGCGCAACAGTAACCAGGGAGGTCAAGAAAAAAGAGGCAGCAAGATGGCGTGTATGATTTTGTTGCTAACGCCAATGCCGGACCCAAAAACTAGCACTGGAACATCGGTCAGGATCGGGGTTTTAGCGGAAGAAAACCGCTCAATTACGAAGAACTTCTTAAGGGACCTTTCCCTAAGCATAGTACCCCAGGTGCCCCGTCTGCTACTCTTGGGAAAACTATTTTGTAATGCAGGAATTCCTTCTTCAAGCGTCCAGAAACCACCAAGGAGGTAACAAAGGCGCCTAGTTGGGTCAATTTTGCTCGGGCGGGTCACGAGGTGGCTCCTTCGGTGATTTTTCTAACCCGGGTCCTCAAGGGCGAGGTGGCTCACGTAACAATGGCGGACAGTCGTCTGGCCAAGGTAGTCAACAATATAATGACCAGGGCGGCTTCCAGCAGTCAAACAACCAGGGCGGCTTTCAGAGCAACCCTAAGGAGTTTAATGGCGGTCAATATCATGTCTTCACCACTAACACCTGTAGAAGGGATAAGAAAATAAAGCAGAGGGCAATCAACATGGCTGAGACGACGGTTCCCAGATACCTAAACTGGTCTGAATAGCCTATCACGTGGAGTAGAGCTGATCACCCTCCCCAGATTGATAACCCTGGCGACTTGGCGTTGGTGGTGGCGCCTCAGGTTGGGGGATACACACTTTCTAAGGTCCTTATGGATGGAGATAGCAGCATCAACATCATGTACTATGATACCTTCCGGCGGATTAACTTCACTGAGAAGTACTTGATGCCTTCAACCACGGTTTTTCATAGCATTGTGCTGGGCAAGTCGGCGTATCCTGTTGGGCGGATCATGTTGAATGTGTATTTTGGTGACGAGTCCAATTACAGGAGTGAAGCGTTGATGTTTGAGGTGGTCAAAATTAGGAGTCCTTACCATGCTCTGTCCGGCCAGCCGGCTTATGCCCGTTTCAAGGTCTGGCCTTGCTATGTATACCTTAAGCTTAAGATGCCTGGTCTTAAGGGAACCATCACAGTCAATGGAGATCGAAAGATAGCACATGAGTGGGAAGAAGGAGATGCCGCATATGCTGAGTCGGCGTGCGCTGCCGAAGAGTTGAAGTTCCACAAGGCCAATGTGGACCCAGCTCACATGAGCCCGCTCAAAAAACCAACTGTTGATTCTCAGCCGCCCCTTAAGTTCAAGTTGGCAGATGATACCAAACAAGTTGATTTCACCCCAGGCGACTCTTATAAGAAGTTTACTATTGGTACAAGTATGGATCCCAAATAGGAAAGGCGCTCATCGAATTCATCCATGAGAATCGGGACATCTTCGCATGGAAACCTTCTGACATGCCAGGAGTACCGAGAGAGTTCGCTCAGCACCATCTCAATGTAGATCCCAAGATGAAGCAGGTCCGTTAGTACCTCTGTCGTTTCAATTAGAAGAGGCGTAAAGCAATTGGAGAAGAAGTCGCCGGGCTCTTGGCCGCCGGGTTCATCGTCGAGGTCTTTCATCATGAGTGGTTGGCTAACCCGGTTTTAGTTCTCAAGCAGAACGACACCTTCCGCATGTGCATCGACTATACAGGCCTCAACAAAGCTTGCCCGAAGGATCATTTTACCTTCCCCGTATCGATCAAATCATTGACTCTACGGCAGATTGTGAGCGTTTGTGCTTTCTGGATGCGTACTCTGGTTATCTCCAGATCAAAATGGCCAAGGAGGACCAGGAGAAACGTCCTTTATAACTCCTTTTGGTGCCTTTTGCTATGTTTCAATGCCTTTTGGGCTTAAGAGCGCATGAGCGACTTATCAATATTGCATTCAGAATTATTTGCACAGTCATATTGGACGTAACGTTCATGCTTATGTCAATGACATCATGGTGAAATCACATAAGAAGGAGACACTCCTAGGCGATCTCAAGGAGACATTTGATAACCTTCGGGTGTATCGGATGAAGCTTAACCCGACCAAGTGCGTGTCTGGGGTTCCTGCAGGAAAGTTATTGGATTCCTGGTGTTTGAGTGTGGCATTGAAGCTAACCCTGACAAGATCAAGGCGATAACTTTTCTTGGTAAGCCGGCTAACATTAATCAGGTCCAGCGTATGGCGGGTCGTATTGCAACACTGAGTCATTTCATAAGTCGCCTTGGTGAGAAGGCCATCTCTCTTTATTAGTTGCTTAGAAAAAAGGATCACTTCGTTTGGACCGATGTGGCTAATGAGGCTTTCGAGGCCTTTAAGAAGCAACTTGTTGAGCCACCCATGTTGGCAGCCCCAGCTGACAAGGAACCAATGCTCTTGTACATTGCTGCTAACTCTAAGGCAGTGAGTGTAGTGGTGCTTGTTGAGGGCAAGGAAGAAGGCAAGGAATATCCGGTTCATCGGCCAGTATATTTTGTTAGTGAGGTATTGACTTTGTCCCAACAACGATACCCACATTGGCACAAGCTGGTCTTTGGGATTTTTATGGCAAGCGAGAAATTTAAGCACTACTTCCTGGAGCATCCAATCGCCGTGGTCAGTTCTGCGCCAATTGGGGACATTATACAGAACCTTGAAGCCACTGGGCGGAATGCTAAATGGGCATTAGAGCTTGGTCCTCACCATGCAAAGTATATGCCTCGCATGACCATTAAGTCTCAAGCTATGGTGGACTTTATCAACGATTGGACCGAGTTGCAGGTTCCGGAAGATAGGTCTGATAACACATACTGGACTATTCATTTTGATGGTTCTAGGAAGTTGGAAGGCTCGGGAGCTGGAGTGGTGTTATCTTCCCCACCAGGCGACAAGTTTTGCTATGTTTTGCGACTCATGCTCCCTTTTTACCAACAATGCGGCTGAGTATGAGGCATTTCTCCATGGGCTCAGGATAGCTAAGGAGATGAACCTTAGCCGGGTCAGATGCTTAGGCAACTCAAATTTGGTGGCTCGACAAGTATCAGGAACCTAGGATTCCAAAGACACATTGATGGCGGCTTATAGGCATGCGGTAACCGAAGTGGTGGGTCATTTTCATGGTTACCAGGTTGATCATATTGATCGTCGATAGAACGAGGCGGCTGATGCTTTATTGCAACTTGGATCACAATTTAAGCATGTCCCCCCCCAAAGTGTTTTTGTTTGTCTTACATAACCCTTTTGTGAAGTTGCTTTCTGGAGAAGACATAGCAGTTCCTGACCTGGAATGACAGTTGGTGGCGGCTCTCCGGGCGATTCCTGAGTGGATAGTACCTTACATGGCTTACCTCGCCCGAGGCGAGTTGCCGACTGATGAAATTTTTGCTAGACAAATCGTGCGGCGGTGCAAGTCCATGGTTATACATAAAGGCGAGTTACACAAACGGAGCACCTATGGGGTTTTTCAGCACTGTGTTTCGCCAGAAGAAGGGCGAGATATTCTCAATAAGATACATGCGGCCGACTGTGGACATCACGCCGAGCCACAATCTTTGGTGTCAAAAGATTTTCGCCGTGGTTTCTACTAGTTGACGGCTCATGCCGATGCAGAGGATATAGTGCGCCGGTGTGATGGGTGTTAGAAGTTTGGACGTCAAGTACATGTGCCGGCTCAGGAGTTGAAAGGACATGGATGTCGCCTAGAGGGGGGGGGGGTGAATAGGAGCTTTAAAATAATTACGGTTTAGGCTTGAACAAATTCAGAATAAAATGAACGTTTAATTTGTCAAGCACGAAACCTACAACAACTAGGCTCACCTATGTGCACCAATAACTTATGTGTCACGCCCAAGATGCGACCCTATCCTCAATTTGGCACGAAGGCCTCGTCAGGGATAGAAGCGCATCTCGTCGTGTCGCAAGAATGGATATCGTTACAAGTACATGTACTGAAAAGAAGAGTTATATATACAGAGTTGGATTACACTCGCCACAAGCTACATCAGAGTCACATCAGTACATTACATAATCATCAAGAGTAAGAGCAGGGTCCGACAACGGACAAAAACAAACGAGAAAAGAAGAACGACGTCCATCCTTGCTATCCCAGGCTGCCGGCCTGGAACCCATCCTAGATCGATGAAGAAGAAGAAGAAGCAACTCCATATGAACAATCAACGCGCTTGCGTCAAGTAACCTTTACCTGTACCTGCAACTGGTGTTGTAGTAACATGTGAGCCACAGGGGACTCAGCAATCTCATTTCCAAAGGTATCAAGACTAGCAAAGCTTAATGGGTGAGGCATGGTTAAGTGGTGAGGTTGCAGCAACGGCTAAGCATATATTTGGTGGCTAACTTACGAGTACAAGAAATAAGAGGGGGAAGATCTACGCATAGCGAACGTGAACTACTGTTGACCAAATGAATGATCCTGAACACCTACCTACGTCAGATATAACCCCACCGTGTCCTCGATCGAAGAAGGAACTCACTAAAGAGACAGTCATGGTTACGCACACAGTTGGCATATTTTAATTAAGTTAACTTCAAGTTATCTAGAACCAGTGTTAAACAAAGTTTCCACGTTGCCACATAACCGCGGGCACGGCTTTCCAAAAAGATTTAACCCTGCAGGGGTGCTCCAACTAGTCCATCACAAATTACCACAAGCCGCATAGAAATCCTCCATCACGAAGCTCGCTATCTCGTAGGATTCCCTAGTGGAAAACCTCAACTCTGAGTTTACCCAAAGCATCACCGGAATCCCGATGCACAAGATATTTCTTCAAAGGTAAAACTAATCCAGCAAGGCCGCCCGGCGTGTCGACGATCCCGATAGGAGCCGCGTATCTCGTTTTGAGGACACGACGGATAAGCGAAGCGTACGAGTGCCAAACCTCGAGTGTCCTCGTGGTGGCCCCGCACGATGCTCTGTTTTGGACCAACACTCATGAGGAGCACTGGCCCGGGGGTTGATTAAATTATCCTCGGGGTCCGGAAAGTCCCTATGCAATTTTATTAGGTGATTAGGCAAATGTAGTACCAAAGTTGGGCCTTACCAGACCAGCTTTAATCTAAAACGAATTATCAAGGGGGTCCCCATAACAACCCCGATCGTGTTAGGAGCGCTCATTTATGGAACATAACACCGGTAGCCGGAAACTAAGGGGGCAAAGGTGGAACAAAACACCAGGCTAGAAAAGGGCCGAGCCTTCCACCTTTTACCAAGTATATAGGTGCATTAAATTAAATAGCATTTAAATATGTTGATATAACAAAGAACCCATGTTTTCACATCGAAGCAACTGCACCTGCAATTAGCAACGCTAACACAAGGTTAAGCAAGCAGTAACATAGCCAATCAGTGGTTTGCTAGGTCGAATAGGTTGAAGGTAATCATGGCATTGTTGAGAGGCTGATATTTAACATGTGGTAGGCAACGAGACATAATCGGTTGAAACGGTAAACTAGCATGTCAATGATAGTAATGGTATCTGGGGAAATGGTCATCTTGCCTGAGATCCCTCTTGGAAGAAGAACGGCTCCGTGAAGTCGACGAATCGACGTAGTCGAATGGGTCCTCGCAATCCGGCATGCTACGGAACTCTATCGAGACGAAGCAAACCGGAAACACAAATCAACACACGGAATTCACCACACGATTCACAACATGATGCACAACCTACTATGATGCATGATCAGGTCAACATGCAAGGGATGGCGTGGCAAAACACATCAAGCAAACACTACACATTAAATGAATCTCGATATGCAACGGGTTGCATATCGACGTAGCTCCACGTTTAATTATTTAATTCACTCCCGTTTATTTACACAACAATATTACATTGTTGTTAACAAGGCAAGGGGTGAAGCGTTGATCCTACGTGTCATCCTAGTCGGGTACACGCGAAACAAAGATCGGAGCTACGGCACAAGAGACATGCAACACAAGATATATATGCCATGAATGCCTCATGCATGCAAGTTACAACATCACGGCAAGAAGGGAAAGAAGCATTTGTCGCCACGGCGAGCGAGAACCATGGCGGCAAGACAGAAACGAAGCCACGACACCGTTCCTATCACGACAACTCGTCGAGATACAGTGCCAACAAATAGGGAGCGCGTGCGGGAACGGTAAATAAAGAATGGGGTGATCCCCGTTACCGGGTTCCCATGTGTCGAGGCACAACAAAAGAAGTACACGTGCAACGGCAACATACGGTGCAAACATACGTACAACTCATACATCACATGCACACAGTCACGACAACGTCTCAACGTTATACCTTCGGAGCGTGCACATCGGAGCTGTTCGATTCGGAGAAGGAGACCAACGATCGTCGTGGACGTCGTGGTACTCGGTCTCGTCGACGGTAGTCGTTCGCTCGGCGTCGTGGTTCACGGTCTTCGGCGACGGTAGTCGATCCCGTTTTCCGAAGACGTCCGGGGGTCGTCGAGGACGTCGCGGTACTCGTCGAATTTGTCGATGACTCACGGCAGGCGGGGATGGAGCGCGCGGCGCCGGCAGTCAACACAACAGCAACATGCCACCATCTAACAACAGCAACTTGCAACAACAAGCATCTACAGCAGCCTAACAGCAAGCATCTACAGCAGCAGCAAGAGCAGCGGCACGACAAACCGCAAGCAGCAACATATAGAAGAGCAGGCTAGAGCTATCACTAACTCAAGCTAGCAACTACTAACGGAGCCAACAGCATCAACTAAAGGCACTAGCTATAGCACCTAGCTACAACAACTAGCAGGCAAGCTAGCAGGTAACACCAACAGCAACCTGCAGCAAACAGGCAAACAGCAGCAAGCTACGACACAACATCAGCAAGGCAATAGCAAGGCAGGCAAGCAAGCCAGCAAGCAAGCGCAGCATCCAACAACAGGCAATCACCAGCAACAGCCAGAGCATCAGACAGCAGCGGCTAACAGCAGGGCAAGCAGCGCGCAGCGGCAACAGCAACAACACTAGCAAATTGGGCAGGGGGAAACGGGCGGCCATGGCGAGCCACAACAGGGCAAACTGGCAGGGAACCTCGGGCAAGGGGCCACGGCAGGGCGGCGCCGGGGCAGCAGGGAACAGCACCGCGGCGGCCACGGGACATAGCAGCCGGCGGTGGCTCGCGCGTGGGGAACTGCGACGCTAGTGGAGCACGAGCACGGCGGCGAGCAGGAGGACGGCGCACGGGTCCGACGAGCGGGATGAGGCGACGCGGCAGGGGAGCTGTTGCGGGGCCGAGGCACAGCGGCGGGGCGGCTCCGGCGAGGCCTCGAGTCGGCCAAGAGCTGGAGGCGGCGACCGTGGCTGCGGGGGGGGGGGGGGGGGAGACGCGACACTGGGGCACGGAGAGCACGGAACCAGGGCGGCGGACGGCGGAGCTCGGCACGACAACGCGACGGCGGCATGGCGAGCAGGCAGCTGGACGCAGGGATCGGGGAATACACGGGAGGAGATGGGGATCGAGGGAAGGGGGGGGGGGGGGAGAGACGGCACAGGAGGGACGAGGGGACGAGGAGGGGGCTCACTAGGCTTGGGGGGAGCCGGCTGGGCCTGGGCCGGCTGGCCTGGGCCGGTTCCCTCTCCCTACTTGGGTTTTTTTCCTCTTTTAAAAACAACAACTTAAACAAACAAAAGAAATAGATTTAAACAAAAAAAAATAAAAATAAATGTTGTTGACTCCTTTGCAAAAAATATTCCCAACTATAAGAAATAGTTGGGCATTTATTTAAAATAAATAAAATAAAACCTTTTGAAGAATTAAAATTAAAACCCGTTTACAAAAGAATAAAAATCAAACCCCTTTGAAGAATTAAATAAAACCTCTTTATTTAAAGAATAAAATAAAAGCCCTTTAAAAGAGAAAAGAAAATGAGACGGTTTTAAAATAAAACAAAAGGAAAAATAAAATCAAAACCCAAGGGTTGCCCCCACATTTAATAAAATGATTTTTAATGTAAAGAAGAAAACGAACCCTTGACGGGGTTAAAACTGTTCTTTAGCAAAAACCACAAAAACGAAATAAGAGGGAGAGAGAGGGGGAACTACTATCGCTCTACGACTCGGTGATCACTCGAAGCACAACACTCCAAACACCACACGCGACAGACGATGCAAGATGCCATGCATGATGCGATGATGCAACTACATGATGATGCAACAAGTAAAAATACCCACACGACGGAAACGGAAAGGAAAAGGGGAATCTTCTGGAATGTCGGCATCGGGCTGTGACAACTCTCCTACACTACAAGAGGATCTCGCCCCGAGATCCAAGAATGAAAGGGGGAGAGGATGAGAAAGAACAAGAGGTAAAAACTTAGTCGCCTCTTGACAAAGAAGTGAAACCAACGATCCTTGAAGGTAGCAAAGGGACGAGGAATGATAAGAGAAACAAGCAAGGATTCACGGAAAATTTCGGCAGCACTTCGGTAGGAAAATGGGACGAAAAATTCGGTAAGATGGAAGAAATAGACAATATTCATAACAAACAAGTAAATAGAACAAGGGAACACCATGATCTTGATAGAACAAGAAGCTAGACCCAAAAGATCAACATCACAAAGCCTCCGGAACAATAGAATAGAAACTAGCTCAAGCGGAATGTCGGGACCCCGATCCTGAGTCATAAGAACCTAGCGTGTAACACATCACATCACTTTGCGGCCTCACGCACGGTAAACCCCACGGCTGCCACCTTACCTTGGCCAGGACCGTTTGCGTCTTTTGGCTCACGTATATGAATATGTTGCTAGCGTTCAAACGACAAAGAACCCGGGTCGACATGACTAGTTATAAACCCCAGCGGTACAACCGTACATGGACAGGCATACATAACCCAACAAAGCAGGTGTCGATCATCAGCGTGTGTAGACGAGTCGTAGCAAGCTACAAGGACTCCATTACATCGCGTGACATTTCCCCGAGGGGACAGACACAGCAACAAAGAAGGATACATGCCGGTCAATCAATGTGTTCCGAGCAGTAGCAAACTACCAAGGCTCGATGGAATCACAAAGAGGCATTTCCCTGTAAAGAGTACTACTAAAGGCAAACAACTAGGTGTCGAATCCCACACATATAATGCATTTCAAACATACACACATTATGCACGATATGTGTAGATACAACATGGCATCACAACATAACTCTATGACTCAAGCATTTATTAAAGACTCATAAGAGTCAACATAGTATGATATTACAAACAGGGGTCTCGTGACCCGACACTCAAGTCATACAAACAACAAGCGGAAGCAATCATGTCTGGGTACAGACATCTACTAAAAGTGGCTGGAAGAGCCTGAAAAGCTACTACGACCCTACCAAAGGAGACAGACCTCTGTCTGGGATTCCTAAGCTATTCCGGTCAACATCAAACACATCGCGTAGAACCTTTAATGAGCCTAAGTCTTCTGTGCAACAACATAAATAAAGCAACCGTGAGTACAAAGGTACTCAACAAGTCTTACATAAGAACTATCTACATATGCATCATGTTTCAATGAAAGGATTGTGGGGTTTGATTGCAGCATGCCAGCTTTGACTCTTGGCTAACCTGTACTACGAACACAAGTTCTTTCTTTGAGGTGGGATAGCGCACACGAGTCCACATATTCACCAATTCAATACACCACTATGGATCCACTCTCGTCTCCCTACGAGAAGGCCTTCCATAGCACTCACACTTATCTTGCATGTTTTAGAGTATCCATTTAAATTGTCTATGTACCACGTAATGTTTCCAAGTAGTCCATAACCGAGGACGCGGCTATTCGAACAGATTGAATCACCCTGCAGGGGTATACTTCTTCACACATGCTCCCACCACTTAAAACCATATGCACGTCATGCATCTCGGCAACCTTCAAGCGGAAGCACTGGCGTGGGTGTCGGCCACGACCGTTAACCACACAAGACCCTAGTCCAGGTTTATCGCCTATTTGAGACTGAACCCGCAAGGAAGTCCGGCCGAGGTTTCCTCTACGGCCCGAAACGATGCGCGCAGGGTTCCCAAGCCCACCATCCGGGTGCCACTTGGTACACCGTACCACTGTGTATCTACCGCCGAGAAGCCTACCCCGTCGGGCAGAGCTAAACACTTTTCCTACAAACACCAGAAACTAATTGCAACTCCTGGACAGAGATCTAGGCAATTAATAAGCCGAGCGGGGTCATATTTCAGGGCCCAATGCATGGTAGTATCTTGTCTTGGATAACATACACATAACTTAGTTCTTAAGGACGGTCCAATGAGACAACCCGCCATGTACTCCTACATGGCCCCTCATCGCTACCTTTACGAATTCAGATTCACACCTTTACTCTCACACTATAGGACATGAACACAACCATTCCGATACATCATTTAGATGGATCAGACCCGACACGACTCTAAGCATAGCAGGCATTGTAAACAAGCATGGATGAGTAAGCACAACAAGGCTCAAGCAGTTGCTACTCATGCTAAGTGGTTTCAACTATTTACTGTGACAAAATCAGGCCATGCAAAGGAATGGGTTCAACTACCGATAACATGTACAGTTGAATCGTGTTTTTCCTAATGCAGTAAAAGAGAGCAGGAGCGAGAGAGTGGGTTTATTTCAATATGCTCAAGGGGGGGGGGGGTTTGCTTGCCTGACACGTCTGAAGATAGCAATGGGTCTTCATCAATGTCAATGATCACATCGTCGGAGACATCGTTTACTGAGGGGGAACAACACCGACAAACAAGGAAGAACAACAATTACTTCACGGAAATGCAACACAATGATGCATGCTCAAGACATGAAATGAAAGGTGACAGGGCTAATGTGGCTATCATTTCTTAAGTTGAAGTTGGTTTGAATTAGGATCCAAACATCACTACAAGCCGGGTATCTTTCCAAGTACCCATATAATTGATTGGACCTGATGCTCAGGCATAAATTGTTTTATCATGCATGAAGATGGCATTTTGAGGTACTGGTTTTCCTAGCTCAATGGTTGGTCTTGTTAGTTGAAGTGGAATTCAAATTTATATCAAATTCCAACTTCAAACTATTTATTAAATTTATCATAATCATCATTTTTCCTACTTGGTGATGTTAACTTTCTCAAACATGAATGAAAACGCCATAATCAGATTCCTTGGATTTTTCTGATACTTTTTCATATATAAATTATTTTCACCCGAGTTATATTTTAATTTCTATGATTTTTACAAGTTTTAGGCATTTTCTGGAATTAATTAAAATCAGAAAAGCTTTATTGCGTCACTGCGACGTCAGACTGGCATCATCAGTCAACAGCAGCCGTCCGAGGTCAAACCTGACCAGTGGGGTCTACTGGTCAGTGACCCAGGGCTTAATCCCGCGTTGACCCACCCTAATGGTGGTTTGACTCACCTGTGGGGCCCTATGTCAGCGTCTTTGGGGAGGGGGGTTAGTAGTTAATGGCTGGCCACGTCGGCCCCCACCGGAGGGTGGTCGCCGGCGACCATAGCCGCGGCGGAGGGCTCGCCGGAGTTGCGCTAAAACGCGCTACAGAGCACCAAATCGAGCGGGGTTTGCTGCTATAGGTTGCTGGTGAAGCGCCTGATCGACCAGGTCCATCAGAAGGAGCTAGGGTCGCCGGAGAGAGTGCCAGCGACGAGCGTGCGCGGCGGCCGGAAGTGGAGCTCATCGGGAAGATGCTCTGGAGGGCGATTTCGAGCAGGAGAAAGAGGGGAAAGCATCGGAGACTCACAGGGGTTCCATTCCTCGCATCGGCGAAGTTGCAGGGGCTCTCTGGCAGCGGATCGACGGCGGCGGATCTCGGTGACCGGAGATGGGGAAGACGGCGGTGGTGACGCTTCAGGAGGCTGCAACTTGATTCCTTCGGCGTGGAGAAGCTACTCGTCGTGGCGGAGAGGATGGACTGCTCGGGGAGGCTTCGCTGTGGCCGGAAATGCGCCGGTGAGCTCAAGCAGAGCTCGGCCATGGCGGGAGGAAGAGGAGAGGGAAGAAGGAGGAGGAAACGGTGCTAGGTGAGGGGAAAAGATCCAGGGGCTCATCCACATCGTCTGCATACGCGGATAGGGACGGAGGAGGTGCCTCCAGCGCGAAGCAGGAGGTGGAGCCGGCGCACGCGCTGCTGCGACGCAGCTGCTCGGGGAAGACGACGAGCAGGGGGAGGCCCTGGTGGGCTGGGCCTGCAGGGGCGACAGGTAAGCGTTTCCTTTTTTTTTCTTCTATTCTTTTCTGTTTTGTTATTTCTAACATTTGTTTTATTTGTTTTGGCTCCAACTAATTCAAAGAAAATAGGTAAACAACTCTGGGGTGTTATTTGGAATATTTCCAACCCCATGTTAAGTCTTCAACATTTTATAAAACTAGGAAGTATTTGAAATCAATTAATTAATTGATTTCAGTGGCTTTTGAGTTTAAAATAAAATGCCAAAAGTATTTTGAAAATATATATCACCCCTGATATTTTCTTTCCAACATTTATCAAAAATGATGAACTTTTATGAAAACCATTTTGGTTCATTGATTTGTCACCACTTTTGAATTGTTTTGCATATAGAGTTGCTAGGGTTTTGTGTTGAATATAGAGTAGCTAGGATTTTTCTCTTGTTGAACCTATTTGGATGTTGTTTGGTGTTAGAGTTTAGTCATCCCCATTTGTAGAACATCCAAATTTCAATTAAATTGATTTGAATGTATTCATGAATGCTTACTGATGCAACTAACTACAATCTATATTCTAGGGCTGTGACAACTCACCCCCAATAAACAAGAATCTCGTCCCGAGATTCAGGCGTAGTCGGGAGGAGGAAGAGGGGACACTAAACTATTACAATCTTCACGATCCATTTGATTCTCTCGAGGATGTTGATTCATCGTACCATGTTGATCTTGACATCTTTGTCCTTGAGGTCTTCATCTAGCTTGACAACAAAAGAACAGAGAGACGACATAAGATTCGATCTCCTCGAAGATCGAGCAACTCAAGATCAACTCATAGAATGAGACGTAGGAACGTTCCTTGAGCTGAGACACAACAACATAACACGGACAAGGAAATGAGACATATGACAGAGGTTCAACTGGTAGGCAACAAATCCGGGCTTAAAACAGATGGTGGCAAGGTTTCAAAGTAGCGAGGATTAAGTTACCCTTCATACCACAACGGGGCACCTTAGAAAGGTGACTCTTAGAGTTATTCCCCTTAAGTGGAAAAAAGAATTACTTTTGATCCTAAGATCATTGAAACTCTTCCTACCAGGGAAGACAATTCACAAATGATTGTTTGAAGGAAGTTGAAAGAATGGCATACTCAGGTTGGAAAGAAACTAGAGTTATTGAACAACTCAGCGAACAGAGGGCACATTCCAAATATTATCGAGGATATAACCTAGTGTCTGAGCATGCTCTCAAAAACTTGAGCATTTTCATATTCATCAAGGTTTACCAACATCCGTGCCAAGGATCTTGGGGACACAACATACTACCATGATGAACAGTGATGGAGGATGCAGATGCAAAGGAAGACAACACCTCCTCAGATTTCACCTTAACTGTGCCAAGGGAACAAAATCTGGTTGATCGACCGAGAGACATTTAGCACTCCGCTTCTAATGTTCTCCTTGATGTACTAGCACAACCCAATTATAGATCGTTCTTGATATCTAGCGCATCAAGTATAGTCGGACTTCGGGACATCAAAGGAAGTCCATGAGGAACAACTTCCAAAATAAGTCATACAAAACCTCACGGGGAGATGGCTAAGATTGTTGATACAAGATATTATAATATCAAGTCTTCCGACTAGATGTGTTAGCCATTTCACCACTTTACCGGGTTACATAGAGACCAATATTATAATTCTTGGGGAAAATTTCAACCATTATAACTGCCTGAGATTCAGCTCCGGTTGGTGACATGATGCTTCAGACTCAGCATGTCTGAAAAGAAAGTTTGCAACACAAATCGACGAGATAACGCTGCGAGATTCTCAGGAAATGAACTACGGAAGACGACTCCAAAACATGAGCTGGATCGCAAGACCCACGTGAACACACTGCCCAAGACAACTGTGAACACATGAAAAGTCTTACAATAGAACACTACCGAGTTCTGGATGGGAACCATCATTGCGGGTATCGAAGCCATGTGCAACTCCGTCTGGGCCCTTCGGGAATGACACCTAACTTCTTTTCCTTGAACAAATCAATCAGTGGCTTCGTGTGCTAGGAGATACATATGGAATGGAGGTAGCTAATCTCTCAGACCATAGAATACTTCGCACATGCATGACTGACTTGAGATGATTCCGAAGAAAACAAATTAACTTTTCTCGAATTCACGGCGACAACTTGCATCAGATGCACATGAATTATAGGAATTCAGTTCTTACACCTAACATATACCTCGTGCACGAGACACGAAGACAATGTCTACAAAGTTTCCAGCACTAGCTTGATGTCCAACATAGATCATGGAACAAATGAGAATGTTGCCGATAGGCTCAACAACAATTCATCAAGATACCCATATAAATGGATTTCCACAACTATGTGAGCAAGATAATAGCATTGGTCAGATTAAAGAATATAATGGTGTAGGCTCAAGGAAAACCCTGAGTAAGACATCGCTACGAAAATCTTTGGTCCTGAGTCTGTTTTGACAATAGCCCATGCTCAAATCAAAATTGAACAAGATAATATATGCAACAATTGATCTCACGAATCAAACGATGAAAATATCATCTTTCTTCAGACTCACACAACAGGAAAAATATCCTTTTTAAATGAGCTAAGTTTAGTCGAAGCTTTTATCTTCCAACTCTCCAAGTTGTTGTTTAGCTTAACCAACTAGCTCGGGGTATCCAATATGGATTCTTGGAGAAGGGGTTGGTTTATAGAAAAACCAACTTGATCACGAGCTCTATCATAACAGTCAGGAAACAACCTGGTAATACATCCGAAAAGATATTCGGAAAATAACGAACCACCGATATATTATTAAGCTCCGGAACAATATCGCTTCTTAGGGAAAGATGATGTGATCAATAGAGCAAGGGATTGACACAATACTAACCCATCGATTGAAAAGTGCACCATGAAACATGAACTAGGTAGCACGCTCAATCTTAGGATGACGATTCAATCACCATCACCATAAGAGTGAAATTATTGTCCATTAGCTACCAAGCAATAGAATTGCTAGGAGTAGTGATTTCACACATCATGGTTCACTGTCGATATTCCGGTTACAACCAACACGAAAACCGAGGGATGAACAATGATAGCGAGAAGTATCGCTACATCAAGAGCTCATAAGAGATGGTGCAATTCTCATAACACTCTTGACAAAAGAGGGTAATACTCCAAGATAGAACAGAACAAAAGCTGGTTTAGCATTTCGATCTGCGGAATACAACTACTTTGACCCAATCCAAGGAATGGATGTGGTACTAGAGTTTGCTTCTCCCAGTCTTTCGAGAATAGAACAACTTGACAGACCACAAAATAAAAGACATTAATGACATGAATGCACAACTACTCTTGACTATCCTTTCAATGATGAAGGTCAAAATACAACTAGATAGGGCCAACTCAAGAGCACAGGATTTTCTTGGGTTATGGATGCATGGATTAGAATGTCGAACGAGTTCAACATAATTCTTCCAGATAACCCATGTAGAAGAGCGGAGTTGACAGAATCACAATATGAAGTAGAGAACTTATCACGAGGACTCTTGTTATGATCTTTAATTCACGAAGAACTTATGCCAAAGATGATTCATGGTGTTGGAAGAATGATATACCATGAACCTTGGGAGCTACAACAAGGTTACTAATCATTATATAGGAACTAGCAACACTACCAACAGAGATGAGCAGAATGATCCTTGGATTCAAAGACCCAGAAATAGAGTACCTACAAGCTATTTAACATCACAAGATGTTTTTTCGAAGATGATAGCCAGAACTATCACACTGGAAACCAAAACACATCTAGACTATTTGGTAGTTTTCGGGGTAACATGTTTTCCTAATACTTCAACAAAACGTCAAGGTAATAAAGTACCTCAACACAATTATTAGTGTGCTTTGTCCGGCCAAAAGACATTGGGAAAAAGGAAGGAATTTGCAATCACATCAGACTATTTGGAAACTTTGGAAAACTCAGACAGCATAACGGCTGTACGGGCATGAAATATGAGGCAACCTGCAAGAAAACTAACAACATAACAATTGAATTCTTATGGAGACACTGATCTAGGAAGACAACAACTTCTCTATAAGTCTCCAACATAGTAACTCGTCATCCTAATGAATAGATGAGAAAGCCTAATTCTTAAACCCCGTAGAATAAAGAAGAGGGCGACTCAGAATAAGAATGACACAAGGAAAGGAGTAAAAGAGCCTTACGTTCCCTTCCACAAACAATTCCCTTATATAACTAAAGAGTTGCTAGACTCAACATCGACCAGTTTGGCTTGGTTATCCTACAGGCAGTCAAGCTCTGATACCAAAGCTGTCGGGACCCCGATCCAGAGTCATAAGAACCTAGCCTGTAACACATCACATCACTTTGCGGCCTCACGCACGGTAAACCACACGGCTGCCACCTTACCTTGGCCGGGACCGTTTGCGTCTTTTGGCTCATGTATATGAATATGTTGCTAGCGTTCAAACGACAAAGAACCCGGGTCGACATGACTAGTTATAAACCCCAGCGGTACAACCATACAGGGACAGGCATACATAACCCAGCAAAGCAGGTGTAGGTCATCAGCGTGTGTAGACGAGTCGTAGCAAGCTACAAGGACTCCATTACACCGCATGACATTTCCCCGAGGGGACAGACACAACAACAAAGAAGGATACATGCCGGTCAATCAATGTGTTCCGAGCAGTAGCAAACTACCAAGGCTCGATGGAATCACAAAGAGGCATTTCCCTGTAAAGAGTACTACTAAAGGCAAACAACTAGGTGTCGAATCCCACACATATAATGCATTTCAAACATACACACATTATGCACGATATGTGTAGATACAACATGGCATCACAACATAACTCTATGACTCAAGCATTTATTAAAGACTCATAAGAGTCAACATAGTATGATATTACAAACAGGGGTCTCGTGACCCGACACTCAAGTCATACAAACAACAAGCGGAAGCAATCATGTCTGGGTACAGACATCTACTAAAAGTGGCTAGAAGAGCCTGAAAAGCTACTACGACCCTACCAAAGGAGCCAGACCTCTGTCTGGGATTCCCAAGCTATTCCGGTTAACATCAAACACATCGCGTAGAACCTTTAATGAGGCTAATCTTCTCTGAAAAAACATAAATAAAGCAACCGTGAGTACAAAGGTACTCAGCAAGTCTTACATCAGAACTATCTACATATGCATCATGTTTCAATGAAAGGATTGTGGGGCTTGATTGCAGCAAGCCAGCTTTGACTCTCGGCTAACCTGTACTACGACCACAAGTTCTTACTTTGAGGTGGGATTGCGCACACGAGTCCACATATTCACCAATTCAATACACCACTATGGATCCACTCTCGTCTCCCTACGAGAAGGCCTTCCATAGCACTCACACTTATCTTGCATGTTTTAGAGTATCCATTTAAATTGTCTATGTACCACGTAATGTTTCCAAGTAGTCCATAACCGAGGACGTGGCTATTCGAACAGATTGAATCACCCTGCAGGGGTATACTTCTTCACACATGCTCCCACCACTTAGCACCATATGCACGTCATGCATCTCGGCAACCTTCAAGCGGAAGCACTGGCGTGGGTGTCGGCCACGACCGTTAACCACACAAGACCCTAGTCCAGGTTTATCGCCTATTTGAGACTGAACCCGCAAGGAAGTCCGGCCGAGGTTTCTTCTACGGCCCCAAACGATGCGCGCAGGGTTCCCAAGCCCACCATCCGGGTGCCACTTGGTACACCGTGCCACTGTGTATCCACCGCCGAGAAGCCAACCCCGTCGGGCAAAGCTAAACACGACCGCCAACACTTTTCCTACAAACACCAGAAACTAATTGCAACTCCTGGACAGAGATCTAGGCAATTAATAAGCCGAGCGGGGTCATATTTCAGGGCCCAATGCATGGTAGTATCTTGTCTTGGATAACATACACAGAACTCAGTTCTTAAGGACGGTCCCATGAGACAACCCGCCATGTACTCCTACATGGCCCCTCATCGCTACCTTTACCAAATCAGGTTCACACCTTTACTCTCACACTATAGGACATGAACACAACCATTCCAATACATCATTCAGATGGATCAGACCCGACACGACTCTAAGCATAGCATGCATTGTAAACAAGCATGGAAGAGTAAGCACAACAAGGCTCAAGCAGTTGCTACTCATGCTAAGTGGTTTCAACTATTTACTATGACAAAATCAGGTCATGCAAAGGAATGGGTTCAACTACCGATAACATGTACAGTTGAATCGTGTTTGTCCTAATGCAGTAAAAGAGAGCAGGAGCGACAGAGTGGGTTTATTTCAATATGCTCAAGGGGGGGTTTGCTTTCCTGACACGTCTGAAGATAGCAATGGTTCTTCATCAATGTCAACGATCACATCGTCGGAGACATCGTTTACGGAGGGGGAACAACACCGACAAACAAGGAAGAACAACAATTACTTCACGGAAATGCAACACTATGATGCATGCTCAAGACATGAAATGAAAGGTGACAGGGCTAATGTGGCTATCATTTCTTAAGTTGAAGTTGGTTTGAATTAGGATCCAAACATCACTTCAAGCCGGGTATCTTTCCAAGTACCCATATAATTGATTGGACCTTATGCTCAGGCATAAATTGTTTTATCGTGCATGAAGATGGCATTTTGAGGTACTGGTTTTCCTAGCTCAATGGTTGGTCTTGTTAGTTGAAGTGGAATTCAAATTTATATCAAATTCCAACTTCAAACTATTTATTAAATTTATCATAATCATCATTTTGCCTACTTGGTGATGTTAACTTTCTCAAACATGCATGAAAATGCCATAATCAGATTCCTTGGATTTTTCTGATACTTTTTCATATATAAATTATTTTCATCCGAGTTATATTTTAATTTCTATGATTTTTACAAGTTTTAGGCATTTTCTGGAATTAATTAAAATCAGAAAAGCTTTATTGCGTCACTGCGACGTCAGACTGGCGTCATCAGTCAACAGCAGCCGTCCGAGGTCAAACCTGACCAGTGGGGTTCACTGGTCAGTGACCCAGGGCTTAATCCCGCGTTGACCCACCCTAATGGTGGTTTGACTCACCCGTGGGGCCCTATGTCAGCGTCTCTGGGGAGGGGGGTTAGTGGTTAATGGCTGGCCACGTCGGCCCCCACCGGAGGGTGGTTGCCGGCGACCATAGCCGCGGTGGAGGGCTCGCCGGAGTTGCGCTAAAACGTGCTACAGAGCATCAAATCGAGCGGGGTTTGCTGCTATAGGTTGCTGGCGAAGCGCCTGATCGACCAGGGCCATCAGAAGGAGCTAGGGTCGCCGGAGAGAGTGCCGGCGACGAGCGTGCGCGACGGCCGAAAGTGGAGCTCATCGGGAAGATGCTTTGGAGGGCGATTTCGAGCGGGAGAAAGAGGGGAAAGCATCGGAGACTCACAGGGGTTCCATTCCTGGCATCGGCGAAGTTGGAGGGGCTCTCTGGCAGCGGATCGACGACGGCGGATCTCGGTGACCGAAGATGGGGAAGACGGCGGTGGCGACACTTCAGGAGGCTGCAACTTGATTCCTTCGGCGTGGAGAAGCTACTCGTCGTGGCGGAGAGGATGGACTGCTCGGGGAGGCTTCGCTGCGTCCGGAAATGCGCCGGTGAGCTCAAGCAGAGCTCGGCCATGGCGGGAGGAAGAGGAGAGGGAAGCAGGAGGAGGAAACGGTGCTAGGTGAGGGGGAAAAGATCCAAGGGCTTATCCACATCGTCTGCATACGCGGATAGGGACGGAGGAGGTATCTCCAGCGCGAAGCAGGAGGTGGAGCCGGTGCACGCGCTGCTGCCACACAGCTGCTCGGGGAAGACGACGAGCAGGGGGAGGCCGTGGTGGGCTGGGCCTGCAGGGGCGACAGGTAAGCGTTTCCTTTTTTTTCTTCTATTCTTTTCTGTTTTGTTATTTCTAACATTTGTTTTATTTGTTTTGGCTCCAACTAATTCAAAGAAAATAGGTAAACAACTCTGGGGTGTTATTTGGAATATTTCCAACCCCATGTTAAGTTTTCAACATTTTATAAAACTAGGAAGTATTTGAAATCAATTAATTAATTGATTTCAGTGGCTTTTGAGTTTAAAATAAAATGCCAAAAGTATTTTGAAAATATATATCACCCCTGATATTTTCTTTCCAACATTTATCAAAAATGATGGACTTTTATGAAAACCATTTTGGTTCATTGATTTGTCACCACTTTTGAATTGTTTTGCATATAGAGTTGCTAGGGTTTTGTTTTGAATATAGAGTAGCTAGGATTTTTCTCTTGTTGAACCTATTTGGATGTTGTTTGGTGTTAGAGTCTAGTCATCCCCATTTGTAGAACATCCAAATTTCAATTAAATTGATTTGAATGCATTCATGAATGCTTACTGATGCAACTAACTACAATCTATATTCTAGGGCTGTGACACGGAAGAAGAGAATGAAGCAAAAGAATGACAACTACTAATTCCAATGAAGTTGGCAAGCATTCTTGCAAGAAGAATTGAACGGAGTTGTTAGAAAAAACAACAACGAAAAGAACAAGATAGTAGTGGGCTTATGGAAACCTTTTCAAACTAATGAAGTGACAACCAGCCACTACCAGAAACAAGGATTGATTGGGCGAACAAGATATGAACAATTCTTACACCAAGAGGATACATTGAGAACTGGGATTAATGACAAGCACCATGATAGCAACAATCCATAGGAAAAGCTTTAGGTGAAATCCAAACAAAGATAGCTCAATGAAGAAGTCATGGGTTAAGAATAGTCTCATGATCAAAGGATTGGTTGGTTTAATTATCTCATTCTTGAAAGGATATCTCTTCGAGGCTCCTACACTAACAAGAATGCTATAATACCACCTCAAAGGATAAAGAAAGAACAATTGCACCTGGACATGCAAGAGAAAGGATACTTGAGGTTCTCCAACAAGAATCTTGAAGAACACTTGAGAATGAATTGAAACCTTGATGAACCACCATGAAGGACCTCTGTATACAAATGAATGATGCAAAGACATGAAGGTAGAACAGAATAAGATTACGGGGTTTCCAAGATTTAGATGAAGCCTCACAACGAGATACTTAAAAGAACTTGGAACTCCGGAAAAGAAATATAAGCACACGAGAAAGGAATTGAAACAATGAGCCACTCCGGAAGAAGAATTCAGATTACTATGAATAAGAATAAGAATTATGTTATGCTCATCCTTCATCAAGTTAAATTCATGACAAGCAACGGATTTAGCATATCACTTATTCCTCTTGAAAGAACCTTGAAGAGATAGAGAGATAATCATCACTTGATGCAAAATTGACGGACGCACCGGTAAGAATTCACAATTGAATGGGAACACCACGAATTAATGGATATACAAGAGAATGAAAAGATCATGAGCCACCTGAGAGAAAACTTGAACAAGGCACCGGATAATCGAGAGACGAAGGAAGAGACAACAATGGAGAAGAATTGAGGATGAAAGCTGAAAGCTGAGAACGAAGAATCCTCTAAAATGATGGCCTTCGGAGGAACGAGAATGAAAATACAGAAATGCACCGGATAGCAAGAAAGGGATTACTCATGACTGACAACAATTAAGATTATGACACAAAGCTGAAATGATGAATCTTCAAAAGAATGAACCAAGATAGAGAGAAACACTCCTTCGGATAGCAAGCTGAGAATGAGGACGAGAACACCACCAAGAATTAATGAGACACTCCGGAATAAAGAAGAATGCAAGGTTGAGCCAAATAAGAGAATTAATTCAGATTGATCTTGAAGAAGGAATATGACTGATGAAAATCATACTTACGTCATATTTGAAAAGATTAATGATCTCCGGGAAAAGATTAAAAGCGCCAGGAAAGATCCTGGGAAAGAACCTGTGGGTTATGGGCCCACTCAAAGAAATCACCGTTGAAACAATTGCTAGAACGAGAGATATTGCACCGGTATGAAGAGAACTAGATGAGGTTAGCACTTAGAACTAATTAAAAGAATTGAAAACGAGAAACTACTGAAATCTCTTTAACACTCCGGATAGAAAGAGAGAGGAATTAAGAAACAAGATTGGCTGAAATAATTTCCAACGCAGGAAAGAATTAATGGTTAAAAGGATATGATGACCATGGATAACTGAACTGAATTCACCGGTAAGGATGACAAGAATGAATAAAGATGAACATGAAGATCCTAAGAATCTTCACAACGAATCACCGGGTAAGAGAGAAAAGAACAGACAGCGGAAGCACAATTAAAAGAAAACTCTTGGATGAAAATTGAATCACTCAAGAAAAGGGTGGGACGGCGGGGAAAAACAAAGACAACGTGGGACATATGAGACGAACTCCGGAATAAAATGAGAGAATGAACTTGCGAAAATTGGAGAGGATTGAATCCACTTGGAGAGAAACACACCAATTGAAAAGAATTAACATGACGACAACGGTTGACAGAATTGATAAGACAAGTGATTGAGCAAAAGAATTTGCATTCACATAAAAATATGAGAAGACCTCTGGGAAAGATCTGAATCACCATTTGACATCGAAGCAACACGAATACCATATTCAACAAAACAAAGGGTGAGGCTTATGAAACAAGCCAGAACAAACACATGAGAAATATTTCGTCCGATATGTTCATGGACAGGATTGCACAGGCTCGATTTTACAGTAGCCATCAAGTGAAAGGCAGTGCACCCGACATACAAAGCATCCCCGAGTCGTAGCAAGCTACAAGGACTCTTTAAGACACAACGTGTACCGCTGTAAGTCGACCGTGAACAAACGAATCCACTAGATGTCGAACCCCAACCTATCATCATGCATTTGTTGGAAGATTATCCTATAAGTAACTACTTGAATTCCCACCTATGAATTCCCGAAATATCTGGTCATGCAATCTGGTACACGGATACAAGGAGTAATATCACACAATTCCTATACTAACCCGTCACCTGTATCACATCCGTCAACACACAACCAGAATCTCGGACCTTCATCTACAACAGACCCTCATGATCACAACGATACAAAGTATGGCAGTACTCCCGAACAATCTGCACCAGTACTGGGGACATCGGGGTTATCTCGCCACTACTAGTATTGAAGCAATTACGAACATCCTTCGTCCTGAGATACCAAGAAATCTGAATGATAACGATGTGCTCAAGAATCCCCTGGAGCTCAACTCCCCTGAAACTCAAAGCAGATAGGAGGCACCAATACAGAACTCCGTCACATCGGCATCATATATATTCCAAGAATATCCGCGTGATCCTAAAAAAAATTTGAGTGATAAGAGGAGTAGAATAAATTATTACGTCAAGATTCCTCACCAGAGCATAGAAGAGGAGAAAAAAGAATCCTACTCTCCGATATATAACTAGACTCAAAGCAGTTTTTTACTAGACTCGACTCGACCAAGTTCGATCAATCAAGGGGGCTCCTAGGTCGGTACTGGTCTGATACCAACTTGTCACGCCCAAGATGCGACCCTATCCTCAATTTGGCACGAAGGCCTCGTCATGGATAGAAGCGCATCTCGTCGTGTCGCAAGAATGGATATTGTTACAAGTACATGTACTGAAAAGAAGAGTTATATATACAGAGTTGGCTTACACTCGCCACAAGCTACATCAGAGTCACATCAGTACATTACATAATCATCAAGAGTAAGAGCAGGGTCCGACTACGGACGAAAACAAACGAGAAAAGAAGAACGACGTCCATCCTTGCTATCCCAGGCTGCCGACCTGGAACCCATCCTAGATCGAAGAAGAAGAAGAAGAAGCAACTCCAAATGAACAATCAACGCGCTCGCGTCAAGTAACCTTTACCTGTACCTGCAACTGGTGTTGTAGTAACCTGTGAGCCATAGGGGATCAGCAATCTCATTTCCAAAGGTATCAAGACTAGCAAAGCTTAATGGGTGAGGCATGGTTAAGTGGGGAGGTTGCAGCAGCGGCTAAGCATATATTTGGTGGCTAACTTACGAGTACAAGAAATAAGAGGGGGAAGATCTACGCATAGCGGACGTGAACTACTGTTGACCAAATGAATGATCCTGAACACCTACCTACGTCAGACATAACCCCACCGTGTCCTCGATCGGAGAAGGAACTCAAGAAAGAGACAGTCACGGTTACGCACACAGTTGGCATATTTTAATTAAGTTAACTTCAAGTTATCTAGAACCAGTGTTAAACAAAGTTTCCACGTTGCCGCATAACCGCGAGCACGGCTTTTCGAAAAGATTTAACCCTGCAGGGGTGCTCCAACTAGTCCATCACAAATTACCACAAGCCGCATAGAAATCCTCCATCACGAAGCTTGCGATCTCGTAGGATTCCCTAGTGGAAAACCTCAACTCTGAGATTACCCTAAGCATCACCGGAATCCCGATGCACAAGATATCTCATCAAAGGTAAAACTAATCCAGCAAGGCCGCCCGGCGTGTCGACGATCCCGATAGGAGCCGCGTATCTCGTTCTCAGGACACGACGGATAAGCGAAGCGTACGAGTGCCAAACCTCGAGTTTCCTCGCGGTGGCCCCGCACGGTGCTCTGTTTTGGACCAACACTCATGAGGAGCACTGGCCCGGGGGTTGATTAAATTATCCTCGGGGTCCGGAAAGTCCCTATGCAATTTTATTAGGTGATTAGGCAAATGTAGTACCAAAGTTGGGCCTTACCAGACCAGCTTTAATCTAAAACGAATTATCAAGGGGGTCCCCATAACAACCCCGATCGTGTTAGGAGCGCTCATTTATGGAACATAACACCGGTAGCCGGAAACTAAGGGGGCAAAGGTGGAACAAAACACCAGGCTAGAAAAGGGCCGAGCCTTCCACCTTTTACCAAGTATATAGGTGCATTAAATTAAATAGCATTTAAATATGTTGATATAACAAAGAACCCATGTTTTCACATCGAAGCAACTGCACCTGCAATTAGCAACGCTAACACAAGGTTAAGCAAGCAGTAACATAGCCAATCAGTGGTTTGCTAGGTCGAATAGGTTGAAGGTAATCATGGCATTGTTGAGAGGCTGATATTTAACATGTGGTAGGCAACGAGACATAATCGGTTGAAACGGTAAACTAGCATGTCAATGATAGTAATGGTATCTGGGGAAATGGTCATCTTGCCTGAGATCCCTCTTGGAAGAAGAACGGCTCCGTGAAGTCGACGAATCGACGTAGTCGAATGGGTCCTCACAATCCGGCATGCTACGGAACTCTATCGAGACGAAGCAAACCGGAAACACAAATCAACACACGGAATTCACCACACGATTCACAACATGATGCACAACCTACTATGATGCATGATCAGGTCAACATGCAAGGGATGGCATGGCAAAACACCTCACGCAAACACTACACATTAAATGAAGCTCGATATGCAACGGGTTGCATATCGACATAGCTCCACGTTTAATTATTTAATTCACTCCCGTTTATTTACACGGCAATATTACATTGTTGTTAACAAGGCAAGGGGTGAAGCGTTGATCCTACGTGTCATCCTAGTCGGGTACACGCGAAACAAAGATCGGAGCTACGGCACAAGAGACATGCAACACAAGATATATATGCCATGAATGCCTCATGCATGCAAGTTACAACATCACGACAAGAAGGGAAAGAAGCATTTGTTGCCACGGCGAGCGAGAGAGAACCATGGCGGCAAGACGGAAACGAAGCCACAGCACCGTTCCTATCACGACAACTCATCGAGATACAGTGCCAATGAATAGGGAGCGCGTGCGGGAACGGTAAATAAAGAATGGGGTGATCCCGGTTACCGGGTTCCCATGTGTCGAGGCACAACAAAAGAAGTACACGTGCAACGGGCAACATACGGTGCAAACATACGTACAACTCATACATCACATGCACACACACCCGACAACGTCTCAACGTTATACCTTCGGAGAGTGCACATCAGAGCGGTTCGATTCGGAGAAGGAGACCAACGGTTGTTGTGGACGTCGTGGTACTCGGTCTCGTCGATGGTAGTCGTTCGCTCGGCGTCGTGGTTCACGGTCTTCGGCGACGGTAGTCGATCTCGTTTTTCGAAGACGTCCGGGGGTCGTCGAGGACGTCGTGGTACTCGTCGAATTTGTCGATGACTCACGGCAGGCGGGGATGGAGCGCGCGGCGCCGGCAGTCAACACAACAGCAACATGCCACCATCTAACAACAGCAACTTGCAACAGCAAGCATCTACAGCAGCCTAACAGCAAGCATCTACAGCAGCAACAAGAGCAGCGGCACGACAAACCGCAAGCAGCAACATATAGAAGAGCAGGCTAAAGCTATCACTAACACAAGCTAGCAACTACTAATGCAGCCAGCAGCATCAACTAACAGCACTAGCTATAGCACCTAGCTACAGCAACTAGCAGGCAAGCTAGCAAGCAACACCAACCGCAACCTGCAGCAAACAGGTAAACAGCAGCAAGCTACGACACAGCATCAGCAAGGCAATAGCAAGGCAGGCAAGCAGGCCAGCAAGCAAGCACAACATCCAACAACAGGCAATCACCAGCAACAGCCAGAGCATCAGACATCAGCGGCTAACAGCAAGGCAAGCAGCGCGCAGCGGCAACAACAACAACAACACTAGAAAATCGGGCAGGGGGAAACGGGCGGCCATGGCGAGCCATAGCAGGGCAAACTGGCAGGGAACCTCGGGTAAGGGGCCACGGCAGGGTGGCGCCGGGGCGGCAGGGAACAGCAGCGCGGCGGCCGAGGGACATAGCAGCTGGCGGTGGCTCGCACGTAGGGAACGGGGGCGCTGGTGGAGCACGAGCACGGCGGCGAGCAGCAGGGCGGCGCGCGGGGCCGACGAGCGGGATGAGGCGGCGCGACAGGGGAGCTGCTGTGGGGCCGAGGCACAGCGGCGGGGCGGCGCCGGCGAGGCCTCGGGCCGGCCGGGAGCTGGAGGCGGCGACCGTGGCTGCGCGGGGGGGGGGGGGGGGGGGGGTGGGGGAGACGCGGCACTGGGGCGCGGAGAGCACGGAACCAGGGACGCGAACGGCGGAGCTCGGCACGGCAACGCGACGGCGGCATGACGAGCAGGCAGCTGGACGGAGGGATCGGGGAATACACGGGAGGAGATGGGGATCGAGGGAACCGGGGGAGAGATGACACAGGAGGGACGAGGAGGGGGCTCGCTAGGGTTGGGGGGAGCTGGCTGGGCCTGGGCCGGCTGGCCTGGGCAGGCTCCCTCTCCCTACTTGGGTTTTTTTTCCTCTTTTAAAAACAACAACTCAAACAAACACAAGAAATAGATTTAAACAAAAAAAAATTGTTGACTCCTTTGAAAAAAATATTCCCAACTATAAGAAATAGTTGGGCATTTATTTAAAAGAAATAAAATAAAACCTTTTGAAGAATTAAAATTAAAACCCGTTTACAAAAGAATAAAAATCAAACCCCTTTGAAGAATTAAATAAAACCTCTTTATTTAAAGAATAAAATAAAAGCCCTTTAAAAGAGAAAAGAAAATGAGACGGTTTTAAAATAAAACAAAAGGAAAAATAAAATCAAAACCCAAGGGTTGCCCCCACATTTAATAAAATGATTTTTAATGTAAAGAAGAAAACGAACCCTTGACGGGGTTAAAACTGTTCTTTAGCAAAAACCACAAAAACGAAATAAGAGGGAGAGAGAGGGGGAACTACTATCGCTCTACGACTCGGTGATCACTCGAAGCACAACACTCCAAACACCACACGCGACAGACGATGCAAGATGCCATGCATGATGCGATGATGCAACTACATGATGATCCAACAAGTAAAAGTACCCACACGACGGAAACGGAAAGGAAAAGGGGAATCTTCTGGAACGTCGGCATCGGGCTGTCACATTATGCTAAGCAAGATAAACAACTAAGTGATAGCAAGATATGTGATAATAAACAATATGACTATCACAAAGTAAAGTGCATAAGTAAAGGGTTCGGGTAAGAGATAACCGAGGCACGCGGAGACGATGATGTATCCCGAAGTTCACACCCTTGCGGATGCTAATCTCCGTTGGAGCAGTGTGGAGGCACAATGCTCCCCAAGATGCCACTAAGGCCACCGTAATCTCCTCACGCTCTCGCACAATGCAAGATGCCGTGATTCCACTAAGGGACCCTTGAGGACGGTCACCGGACCCGTACAAATGGCAAACCTTGGGGGCGGTCACCGATACCCGTACAAATTGCTTGGGGCAATCTCCACAACCTAATTGGAGACCCCGACGCTTGCCCAGAGCTTTACACCACAATGATTGAGCTCCGAGACACCACCAAGCTTCTAGGACGCCAAAGCATCCACGAAGAACAATATCTAGGGTACTAAGTACCAAAGGTAATAAGCTTCTCAAACTTCACTTCCACGTATCACCATGGAGAACTCAAACGATGCAACTAATGGAATGGCAAGGGCACACGGAGTGCCCAAGTCCTTCTCTCCCAAATCCCACCAAAGCAACTAATGCTAGGGAGGAAAATGAGAGGAAGAATGAAGAAGAACACGAAGAACTCCAAGATCTAGACCCAAGGGGTTCCCCTCACTTAGAGGAGAAAGTGATTGGTGGAAATGTGGATCTAGATCTCCTCTCTCTTTTCCCTCAAGAACTAGCAAGAATCATTGGAGGGATTAAGAGTTAGCAAGCTCGAAGAATGTCAACAATGGGGGAAGAACACGAGCTAAGGAGATAAGGTTCAATGGGGAAGAAGACCCCCTTTTATAGGTGGAGAAAAATCCAACAGTTAAGCCTCACAGCCCGCACAGAGCGGTACTACCGCCCATGGGAGCGGTACTACCGCTCGGTAGGTTCACCAACCATGCCGAGGCCACGAAAAACAGTCCGACGGAGCGGTACTACCGCTCCTGGAGCGGTACTACCTCTAGGGAGCAGTAGTAAAAAATTACTACCGCTCCGGGGGCGGTAGTACCTCCCCGGGGGCGGTACTACCGCTACAGGAGCGGTAGTACCGCTCGCACCAGGAGCGGTACTACCGCTGGATACTGAAACTGCTGTAACATTGGCATACGGACTCCGAATTCAACGAAACCAAGTTTGTTGGAAAGCTAACGACATGGATAACAAAATATTGATTGAAATATCAATAATAAGCAAGTGAGAAAAGTCCCATAAGAAAATGGTGAGAACCCTTCTTCGAATAAGGCCTGTAAAAACTCCCAACATCGAAAACATCCTAGAAGATGCATATGGACTCCGTTTTCGATGAACTTGAGCGTGGCATGAAGATGACCATAAGCTCTAAAACTCACAAAGAGAAATACCAAACAAGAATCAAGAACTATGATGCAAGGATGCAAATGGTTTGAGCTCTCAACGAACGATACGATCAAGCTACTCAGTTGAGAGCCCCCCTTGACAGTACGACAATCTATCCTAAAACAGAAAACCTATCAAGGGCAAACCTATACCTTGCACCTCGTCCTCTTGAGCTAGATGACGATGATCTTGGCTTCCTCAAGATGGACCACCTTTCTTGCTTGCGTTGGCTTGATGAAGACTAGTTGATTGCTCCCCCATACACACTATGGGTGAGCCGCTCTTCAGCATATCTTCACAAGTCCATTGCCACCATCCTCCACCACTTGACGTCATCCTCCATGGGTTGTATGAGATCTTCCTCTTGACACAAGCCCATGGAAACACACCTAACCCCACATAGAACTCTCAAGAAGACCATGGGTTAGTACACAAATACGTACTGGACAATGCTTACCATACCATGGGATCACTTGATCCCTCTCGATACATCTTGTATGCTTTGTGTGTTGATCATCTTGATTTACTCTTTGTCTGACGATCTTGATCAACCTTGTGTCTCTATGACCATTCTTCAGATAATACCTTGAATACCACCTTGGTCATCATATAAACTCCTTGAACCCAACAAATGGACTTCAAGAAGTGCCTATGGACAAATCCTATAAATATAACTTAAGGCAACCAATAGTCCATAGAAATTGTCATCAATTACCAAAACCACATATGGAGATATATGCTCTAACAATCTCCCCCATTTTGGTAATTGATGACAACCACTTCAAGAGAGTTTATATAAGGAAATAAGCATAACCAAGCGCACACATACAAAGCAATAATGCATGCGTGCAAGATGTAAATGCTTACGCAATAAAAGCAAAACCCTCTAAACATATCCAAAGTAAACTCTCTAAACTTCTCCCCCATTGGCATCGATTGCCAAAATGGATGAAAAGTTTAGAAAGCCAATATATTTTGTGGTCCTCCAAAAAGTGTGTACTTCTTAGCAAATGAGTTCAAAGAAATACACAAATACGATGATAAGTAGTTGGAGGAAAACAAACTATATTGAGGACCCAAAGATTGCAAATAAAAGGATCGTATGCCACAAAGACATACAAAAATAGAGGCAAGCAATCAAAAGATACCAGATGAAACAAACAACCATATGGTCCTTCGAACCACATGAATAAAAGATATTATGATAAAGGCAACAGAGTGTTTTATCAAAACTAGAGAAACTCCCCATGATTTGTGCACTAATAAGAGATTTTTGTATTTGATACAAGTGCAAAAAATAGGATCGTTGCTCCCCTAAAATTAATAAAAACACACAATGAGTGCAAGAAGATAAATGAGACAATAAGCATATCACTTGCACAAAACAAATGGTTGAGCAACATGTAAAAGAAGCTACTTAAGAATAGGCTCAACCAAAATAATGCGTGTGAGTCATGGGAAAGCACTTGAGAAGACTAAGATAAGGATGAGCATTACTCATCAACATAGTCTTGATGAAATGAGAGACAAAGTGCAAGACATATCATTCCCACACACACATACTAGAAAATGGGTTCACAAGCTTACTAATAAACAAAATAAGAACCAACACTTGTGACAACCCATGGTGAAGATAGGAAATAAGAACCTTGTCAAGAGGAGGGATACCAATCGAAATGGAAAAACCCTCATCAAGACAAGCATGAGGAAAAATATTCTTCACGGCCAAAGAGTGCATCAAGATGTAGGAAAATAAGATACGCACTCAAGACAAATCCTTTCACGAAGCCACCAAAAACTGAAAAAGGAAATGCAACGGTGGACGTGAAATAAAATAGGATATCAATTAGAGATGTAACTTCTCTCATGTGTAAAAGATTCTAAGTAGAAGACAATCATGATGATATATATCCACAAAGAAGGATGTACACACGAAATAGTTACAAGAAGGAACAAACAAGATAACCAAAAGGAAGTCATAAATATATCAATAAGATCTTTGCTTGGAAGCATAGCACATGGCCTAATATTTTCTTATTGTACAATATGAACTTCCAACATATGAATATCGAAGACATCCCAACTAGAAATAAGACATCATCATTCGGATGCTTTGAGAAAGGAAACAAGTACTACAAGAACGAATCAAGAGATTCATGCCATGATGCAACCTGGAAAAGAAAAGACAGGTTTGGGCCTTTGCAAGAAAAGAATGCACGAAGTAGATACTTGTTACCGAGACAACATTGAATTGATGTAGTAGATAGTTGTTTGTTGATCATCCTAACTTGGCTCCAATAACCACATGGTCTCAACACCTTCCTTATAGGTGAGCCGAGCATCCAACACATCTCCAATTGTTCCTGGAACAACAAAACAAACAAAATGGTGCCCAAGCCCATTGGGACCAAAGAGTTAGAAAACCAACAATACATATGACAAACTCCACATATGAATTTGAATTTCATGCACACTTTAGCCAATTTATGGCAAGGTGGAGTTTCCCCTATATATTGGGTGAAAGAAGGAAAGCAAGCAAAAGAAGCTATATATAGTAAATATGCATGCTCAAGGCTTTCAAGAATCAACTCAACACAAAGTTGATAATACACCAAAAGACAAGGTATCAAGTGATAATAAGATACCAAACGAAAAACTATCACTTGAAGGATATCAATTAAAAGATACCTCAAGGAATGAGATATCCATTTACGCATGCCAAATAAAAGGAAACAAGATACCAATTGAAGGAAAACAAACACGAGGTATCTAGTTTCCAAAAGAGAGCTAGGTTCCAACAAACCAAACCCTCGACAAATTTTCATGATGGCCCAAAGCATCATAAAGAGCAAGAATTGCCTACCATCAACACACACTTGATGGGGATCAAAAGATTTTATGATGGTCGAATAAAGAGAGTGTTCTAAAGAAAATAGGATAGCTCCCGCAAGGGATGTGCATTATATAGAATTTGCATTTAAATACAAAATGCACAAGATGGGATCATCACTTTCTCTATATCTATAAAAACACTAGACCTGTTAAAATAGATCCACAAGAGGCAAGGAAGACAAACGAAACACAAAATCAAATGTAAAGACGATTAGCAATTCCTACCACAAGATGGGAATACCAATTGTCAAGGACAAGAAGTATTTTGGAAATGATACTCATTGGTAGATCGCAAATATATCCAAGATCATCTTTACCCATAAAACGCAAGCAAATGACACTTGTAGAGCAAACATGCCACCTAGGAACAAGATAATTTACAATATCAACACTAAGTGGCAATACCTCAAATGTACACATTCTCTAGGCTTGTAATATGCACATAGCATATTACTCCCCCATAATGTGATAACCCAACAATATTAACAAGTGGTAAATTAAAACCAACAAGAGATAATTAATGGACCATATAGAATTTGAATTTCTCATGAGTAAGACATACCACATAGAAACTAGATAATCTTGAAATATCAATCCTAAGTGGTATTACCCATGTATACACATTTATAGGATTGTGAGGAGTGCAAAGCACATCACTCCCCCACAATGGGATAATCCATTAATCTCTCACAAGAGCCAACAAAGATACAAACAAGATGCAAAAAGGCTCAACACAAGACTCACATGTACATGATATGCAAACCAACATACACATACTCGATTACTCAACATAAGCAAGTTGGAAGCACAACATGTACTAACACATGTAAGGTACAAAACCACATCATGCAAAGGGGCAAGCAACTAACAATGTAAACAGTTTAAGTACAAGTTACCGTAAGGAGGCACATTGGATATAAGTGTCACATCCCTGGAACCCTAACCAAGGTTTAGCATTGTGCTCATATTTTCTTTGCATTGCATCCAAGAAAATGGCAACAAGATGAAAGTAAGTGGTGAAGGGAAACTCAAAACCCTAGCCACTTCTTAATTCAAAGGAATTATAAACTTATTCAAATCAATGAACCCAAAATGGCCTCAAGAAAAGTTCAACTTTTCTGATAATTCTTGAAAACAAATAAGCAATGAAGGAAACCATTTCCTTTATACTTTTGGCATTTTAAATAAATGCAAAAGACTACTCGTTTCAAGTTTTAAATTTGAATTCAGAGATTTATAGTTTTCAAAAATGTTGAAAACTTTATGGGTGATTGGAAATATTCCAACTAACACCCCATCATTTTTCAAACTATTTATGGTTTGTTTGTGAAGCCAAAATAAATGGGAAACAATGTTAGTAAATAAAACAGAAGGAAAAGAGAAAGGAAGAGCTTACCTGTTATCTGTCGCCGGCCCAGCCCACCAGGGGCTCCCCGGTCATCTTCCTCCTCCTGCCAGTAGGCAGAGGAGAAGATGAGCACGGCGGCCAAGCCCCGACCACCTCCTGCCTGCCTGCTCGCCGCTGGAGGCCCCCAGGAGCGCCAACGCGACGCCCCGAGCCTGCTTCTCCTCCTCCCCGCGGCCTTATCTCCTCACCTCGGCCTCTCGTTCCCCTTTCCCCTCTCGGATCTCTCTCTCCCCGAAGCTCCGGTCACCGTCGATCCGTCGCCTTCCGGTCCTCCCCGACCCTGCCGGCATCTTCACAAGAACCGCCGTTAGCTCCTCTTCCCGTTCCGCCTCTTCCCGAGGCCATTCCCCTCCTCTAACCCCGTTAGCCGCCGGAGCCCGAAGGTCCTCGTCGCCGGCCATGTCGTTGCCGTCGTTGTGTTACCCCGCTCGCGAGACCGAGCTCAGAAATGAGCTCCTGGAGCTCTGTAGATGCCGTAGAGCCTTTTCCCCAGCTCGCTAGTGCCCCGCAACGCCACACCCGACGATGCCCGAGCCGCAGCCGCCGCTGACCTCGTCGCCGACGTGGATTCCAGTGACCACTCGGTCCAGCTCCTCCCCTTTAGATGCGGCGCTTCACTAGCTAGCCGTAGCACTAAACCGCGCCCAAAACCGATGCCTGTAGCGCCGTTTAGCTCAACTCCGGCGAGTCCTCCGCCGCGCCCGTGGTCGCCGCCGGCCATATTCCGGTGGGGGCCGACGTGGTCAACTAGTTAGCCCACTAAACACCCCCCTAGCCACTGACAGTGCACCCTAGGGTGGGTCAAACCCCAGTTAGGGGCTGGTCAACTCGGGGATTAGTCCCTGGTCACTGACTAGTGGACCCCACTGGTCAGGTTGACCTGGCCCAGTCTCTGTTGACCAGAGACGTCACTGTGACGTAATAAAGGGATTTTCTAATATAAAAATAATTCCAGAAATGTCTAAAACTGCTAAAAATCATAGAAAATAATCTGTAAGTCCAATGAAAATAATTTATATATGAAAAAGTATCAGAAGAATTCAAGGAATATGAATATGTCATTTTCAAACATGTTTGAAAATGTTACTCAACCCAAACATGTAGATTAATGAATACGTTAATTCTTATAAATACTTTGGAGATGGAAACTGGAAATTATTTAAATTTCACTACAAATGATATGATCAAACACTGTCCAAATCACAAACCAACAACCTAACATGTCACTCCATGCATGTTAAAAGCAAGTTGATCTGAGCATCAGGTCGAATCAATTAAAATGGTATCCGAGAATACCTCGTTTGAAGTAATATTTGAATTTGATTCAAATCAACTTCAAACCTAATAAATGTTAGCTATAATAGTATACCACTTTGCATCCTCATGCCATGCTCATGCATCATCTTGTTGCATATGCTTGTGATTGATTGTTGTCACTCTTTTCGGTAGGCTCCGCTCCTCCGGATTCCACCGAATATCCGACTGACGGATATTGTCCCTCCTTTGAGCAACAAGGCAAGAAACCATTTCGATCATCCCGATAAATCCCATGTTCTCGCTCCAGCACTTACTTATTGCATTAGGATCAAATGTTTCAAATGCTTTTGCCACGTTAGTTGAACCCACTTCCTTTGCATGACTTATCCTTGTCACAGTATATAGCTGAACCTTGCAACCTAGCATACCTGGTAGTTGCTTGAGCCATGATGTGCCTTATCCTGCTATGCATGCTATGCTTAGAGTTGTGTATGGTCTGTCATATGGGAGATGAACAAAATTGTGAGAATGTGTTCGGTAAGCAAGGGTTGTGTGTTGAACCTGATTTGGTAATGGTACCGGTGAAAGGCTGTGTAGGAGTACATGGCAGGTTCTTTCATTGGAACCGTCCTTAGGAACTGAGTTCCGTGTATGTAATCCAAGACGAGATACTACCACATGCTGGGCCCTGAAATATGACCCTGCTCGACTTATTAATCGCTTAGTACTCGGTCCAGGAGTTGCAAGTAGTTTCTGGTGTTTATAGTCATGCTGGAGGCCGTGCATAGTGCTGACCTGAGAGGTGGGCTGTGATGCGGTAGGCAGTGGCTCGGTGTACCAAGTGGCACCCGGATGGTGGGCTTGGGAACCCTGCGCACATCGTTTGGGGCCGTGGCGGAAACCTCGGCCGGACTTCCGTGCGGGTTACCCTCAGATAGGCGATAGACCTGGACTAGGTACTAGTGTGGTTAACGGTCGTGGCCGACTCCCTCGCTGGGCTTCCGTTTGAAGGTAGCCGAGGTGCATGACGTGCACATGGCGATAAGTGGCGAGAGCATGTGTGATGAAGTACACCCCTGCAGGGTTATGATCTATTCGAATAGCCGCGTCCGCGGATATGGACTACTTGGAGACATATGTTGTTCATAGATAACTTAAATGGCTACTCATAAAATTGTCAAGATAAGCGTGAGTGTCGTGGACAGCATTTCCGTATGGAGACGGAATGATTCCATGATGGAGTATTGTTGTGGTGTTAGTGGACTCGTGTGCGAGAGATCAAGTTGTCAAAAGTTGTTTTAAAATGTAAGTTGTCTAGCCACGAGTCAAATGCTGGCTTTCCGCATGAAACCCCACAATACCCTTTTGATACATTGCATGAGTAGATAGTTATCCTAAATACTTGCTGAGTACCTCCGTACTCATGTTTGCTTAATAATTGTTGCAGAGGTTGTTAATGACCCTAATGGAGGGTTCTTCCTAGACATCGACGACGACGAGTAGCTGGTGTCCCAGCTACGATGTGGCCCTAGGTTGGGTCTGTAGTATAGTCAGGCCATGTGCCTTCTAGTTTCACCTGTCTGTACTCAGACAGTTTTAAACACTTCCGCTGGCTTGTAACTGAATGTCTGCTATGATGGGTCGTGAGACCCTTACTGTGTAATATTATGTGTGTGGCTCTTCCGAGCCTCTTAAATAAAGCTTGTATGTTTATGGTTATGTTGTGATGCCATCGATGTATCTATACATATCGGTATGCCATGCGTACGTGTGTCGTACTTGATATGTATGGGGTTCGATTACCTAGCTGTAAACTTTAGTAGCACTCCTTACAGGGAAATGCCCCTTTGTGATCCAACGAGCCATGGTAGCTCGCTACTGCTCCGGACACATTGGTTGACCGACATGTGTCCTTCTTAGCTGTTGTGTCTGTCCTCTTTGGGGAAATGTCACGTGATGTAATGGAGTCCGTGTAGCTTGCTACGACTCGTCTACATTCGCTGTGACCGACACCTGCTTTGCTGGGTCATGTATGCCTGTCCTGTGCGGAACTGTCACTTTGGTTTATGACTAGACATGTCGATCCGGCTTCTTTGTCATTGGAATGCTAGCAACATAATTGCATACGTGAGTCAAAAGGCGCAAACGGTCCCGGCTAAGGTAATGCTGCAGCCGTGGGGTTAACCGTGCGTGAGACCGCAAAGGGATGCGATGTGTTACAGGCTGGATTCCTATGGCTTAGGATCAGGGTCCCGACAGCGTTGGTATCAGAGCCTGACTGACTGTAGGACCACTAAGCCAAACTGGTCGAAGTTGAGTCTAGAATTGCTTTAGTTATACATAAGGGAATTGTTTGTGGAAGGGAATGTAAGAATCTTGTTCTCTTCTCAAGTTATTCTATTCTGGTCATCCTCGTTTTTTCTGCGGGAATTAAGGACTAGGTTACTCATCTTCTTCTAGGCTCGTGTTTCCGATCGATAGATTATAAGACTACGGGTTGAGAGTTATATTGGGTTCCTTTTATTCCTAGGAAAAAGGAAGTAAGTTTGATGATGAGAGACTTGAACTTGATAGTTGAGTGGTTATGCTATTCCATTTTGGGTTGTCTCAAATTTTTTTTTGAGCATTTACAGCCGTTATGCTGCCCAATTTTGCATTCAGAGCTCTAATGCTTTTGCATTACTCTCTATTTTCAGATGCCTGGCCGTCCTTCTCGTCTGGTGGTATGTCTGACCAGGTGCATTGATGTGCCGGGTCATACGGCCATGCTGGTCAGGGTGATGTCGGTGTGCGGTTACCGCTGGTACGCCGAGTACATAGTGGAGGAACAGTACCGAGACTTCAACCAGAGCCAGTATATCTGCACTGTTAGGGTATTTCCAGACTACCCTGGAGCTGAGGAGCCAATCCATTGGTCCTATGGGTTGGGAGTCACTGTTGACATGGCAGTACAAGATGCTGCCTATTCAATGCTGACCATTATGAGGGCGAGACATGCACTGCTGCAGAATTCAGAATTCTGCTATGTTCCTGCCTCTCAGCCTGGTGAAGAGGGATACCTCAGCGGAGTCTATTTTGATTCTTCTATGGAGGATCCACTACTGCAGTCCACTGCTGAGATGCTAGAGAACAGAGACAGGGATGCTCGTGCTCTCCGCATGGAGCTTTATGCTACCCGTGCCCGTCTGTGGACGGCTTTGACGCAGCTGGCACCGGTAGTCCAGACAGGGTACGGAGATATGGAGATGCTGAACCCTGTTAGGACCCATCTTCCGGCCCACGTTGACTGGCCAGCTATAGGAGGAGTCACCCCTCTTCGGGGACCCCTATTACCACCAGTCAGTGGACCGAGGCCACATCTGTGTCCTTATGGATCCCAGGGATCTCAGGCCAGAGTGTTTCCTGATCCGCAGGTTGAGCTTCCAGGCCATGGAGGCAATCTCTATGAGATGTTTTATGCGGATGCCTGAGCTGTGTGTGGAGGGATAGTATGGTAGTAGCCGTACGTTCACAGTCCTGCGTGACTTGTGAAGTATGCCTGTGATGTGAAACGAATTCTGGAGGCCTAGATAAATAATGTATAGGAAGCTTCTAAGCCTCTGATGAGTAGTTTCATAATTTCAGTAGTTTGCCCTTCGATTAAGGTTGTACTGAACTATGTAAGGGTGTGTATGAACCATGGTGTATATATAGCAGATGCTTGTTACCATGTTGTTCGGATATTCATTTCCGCATTCCGTGTGTTCAGTACATTCTTAATCCATAGCTAGTATTGATATGATATTGGTCTAAGCTGTGAGTTTGTTTGCCAGGATGGTGTTCACCAGGTTGAACCATGCCCCTGCTCATGAGCAAGGCGAGGGTAGTCAAGCCTCGCAGGAAGACGTGCCTCACCCGCCCTCTCTGGCGGAAGTTATGCTTGAGGCAGAGAGGAACAAAAGAGAGACCAACTGACTATTAGAGCGTATTGAGCAGAATACGGCTCGTCAGCCTAGGAATGTTGCAGTGTCCCTCAACGACTTTGTGAAGCTAAATCCTCCAAAGTTCCATCACTCCGTCTATCCCCTCGACGCTGATGACTGGCTGTGCAGCATCTCACGCAAGATTCGCTCTGCGAATGTTTCTGAGGCCGACAAGGTGACCTTTGCGGCGTATTTTCTGGAAGGACCCGCCAATCTGTGGTGGGAGAACTTTGAAGCTATGCGTCCTGCTGAGCCAGCAACCATATGGGCAGACTTCAGTGCAGCCTTCCGTCTGCACCATATTCCAGAGGGCCTGAAGGACAGCAAGAGAGAGGAGTTATGTGCTTTCACCCAGGGCAAGATGACCGTGGATGCCTATAGCCGCGAGTTCGGTAACCTCGCCCGCTACGCAACACAGGAGGTGTCTACTAACGCCAAGAAGCAAGCAAGATTCCGTAAGGGTCTGAGTCCTGAGCTTCGTCGTGATCTGTGCCTCCACGAGTGTGCAAGCTTTCAAGCCCTGGTCAACAAGGCGATCAGTGCCGAGACTGGTCATACCGACTTTGAAGCCAGAAGGAAGCACACCCGTGACTTTGGCTCGTCATGTGGTTCCGCATTTCCAAAACGCAGGCTGTGGGTTCCGAACAGTTCTCTGCCGCCAAGATACACTCCGAGGCCATCCTACGTGGCGCCTTAGACGAATCAGACCAACCCTCCAGCAAAAACTTATGGTGGTCCAGCTAGCAATGCTGCACCACGTGCCAACCAAGTGATATGCTACAAGTGTGGAGAACCAGGGCACTATTCCCGTGACTGTCCTCAAAATGTGGGTGCCAAGCAACCCGGAAAGTCCGTCGGGCAAGGCAAGTCGGGCAAAGCTTACTATGTGAAGCCAACTCCTGCACGTGGCCGTGTGAACTATGTCTCAGCAGAAGAAGCTGCAGAGGATCCCGTCGTCATACTGGGTACGCTTCTTGTTAATCATCACCCAGCGTCTGTTCTCTTTGACACTGGGTCTTCTCATTCCTTCATTTCAGAAAGTTATGCACAGTTGCATAACATGTCTTTTTGTGATATGCCAATTCCATTGGTTGTCCAAACTCCTGGTAGTAAATGGCAAACCTCTAGGATAACCTATGACAATGAAATTCTAGTAGACAGGCTAGTTTTTCTAGCCTCATTGATAGCCCTGAAATCTTCAGATATTAATATCATCTTGGGTATGGACCGGATGTCAGCTCACTATGCCAAGATTGATACTCATTCTAGAAATGTTCAGCTTACCCATCCCTCGGGTGAGATAATCAATGTCTCTACTCGAGTTGCCAAATGCCAACTCTATTCCCTAAATGCCAACCCTCTTCCGGAACTTGAAGACATCTCGATTGTCCGTGACTTCCCGGATGTTTTTCCAAAGGAACTGCAAGGAATTCCACCTGACAGAGATGTAGAGTTTGTGATAGATCTTGTTCCGGGAACTGTCCCAATAGCCAGAAGACCATATAAGATGGCACCCCTAGAGCTAGCCGAACTTAAGAAGCAACTAGATGAGGCCTTGAATAAAGGTTTCATTCGTCCTACCTCTTCTCCTTGGGCTTGCCCCGTCCTCTTCGTCAAGAAGAAAGACGGAACGGATCGAATGGTTGTAGATTACCGACCAGTTAATCTGGTCACCATAAAGAACAAGTATCTGCTCCCCAGGATCAACGATCTGTACGATCAGCTCGCTGGATCCTCAGTCTTCTCCAAAATGGATTTGAGGTTGGGATACCATCAAATCAAGATCAAGAACGGGGACATTCCAAAAACGGCTTTTGTTACTTGTTATGGCCAATACGAGTACACCGTCATGTCCTTCGGTTTAACCAATGCTCCAGCCACCTTCTCTCGTCTGATGAATTCAATCTTCATGGAGTATTTGGATAAATTCGTCGTGGTATACCTCGATGATATTCTCATCTACTCGAAGAACGAACAAGAACATGCCGAGCATCTAAGGCTGGTATTTATGAAACTTCGAGAGCATCGCCTTTATGCCAAGTTTTCAAAATGTGAATTTTGGTTACCAAAAGTGACCTATCTAGGTCACGTAATCTCTGGTAAGGGTATTGCTGTCAATCCCGAGAGAGTTCAAGCCGTCCTTGATTGGACTCAACCTGAATCGGTTAAGCAAGTTAGGAGTTTTCTTGGTCTAGCGAGCTATTGTTGCCGCTTTGTCGAGAATTTCTCAGAGGTTGCAAAGCCTCTAACTGAACTCCTCGAGAAGGATAAAAGGTTCGAGTGGACACCACAGTGTGAGCATAGTTTTCAGGAACTGAAAAGACACCTGACTTCCGCTCCTGTGTTGCTACCACCAGACTTTTCTAAGGACTTTGTTATCTATTGCGACGCCTTGCGACAAGGATTAGGTTGCATTCTCATGCAAGATCGTCATGTGATCGCATACGCATCTCGACAGTTTCGTCCACATGAGGATAATTATCCCACACATGACCTTGAGCTTGCAGCTGTGGTCCATGCACTAAAAACCTGGCGACATTACCTTCTCGGCAATCGTTGCGAAATATTCACTGATCACCAAAGTCTGAAATATATCTTCACCCAGCCGGATCTGAATCTCACGCAAAGACGGTGGGTTGAGTTGATCTCGGATTACGACTTAGGGATAACTTACACCCCGGGGAAGGCCAATGTTATGGCTGATGCACTAAGTCGTAAATCTTATTGTAACAATTTGATGCTACAACAAGGTCAACCACATCTCTATGAGGACTTTCGAAAGTTGAATCTTCATATTGTTCCTCAAGGATTCCTTTCTACCCTGGTGGCGAAGCCTACCCTTAAGGATCAAATTATAGCTGGCCAGAAGCGTGACAAGGGTATATCACGGATCAAGGAGAATATTATTAGCGGAAACGCTAAAGAATTTTCCATGAATGATCAAGGTGTTGTGTTCTTCCAGAATCGTCTAGTGGTTCCTAAGAACCTACATCTAAGGAAGTTAATTCTTAAGGAGGCCCATGATTCTCCTCTCACCATTCATCCCGGTAGTACTAAGATGTATCAGGTCCTACGCCAGAGGTTCTGGTGGACTAGGATGAAGAGAGAAATTGCTGAGTTCGTTGCTAACTGCGACGTTTGTCGTCGAGTTAAGGGAGAACATCAAAGGCCTGCTGGCACCCTTCAACCTTTAGCTATTCCTGAATGGAAATGGGATAAAGTTAGTATGGATTTCATTACCGGATTTCCCAAGACCAAGAAAGGAAATAATGCTATCCTTGTGGTCATTGACCATCTTTCCAAAGTAGCTCATTTTCTTCCCGTTCGTGAGAGTATAACAGCTAGCCAGCTAGCGGAGTTATATATCTCTCGAATAGTGTCTCTTCATGGTGTTCCCCTGGAGATTAACTCGGACCGTGGGAGTATCTTTACTTCTCGCTTCTGGGAAAGTTTTCAGAATGCCATGGGGACTCACTTATCTTTTAGTACTGCTTTCCATCCCCAATCAAGTGGTCAAGTAGAAAGAGTGACTCAAATCTTAGAAGATATGCTCCGATCTTGTGTTATATCATTCGGTATGAATTGGGAGAAGTGCCTTCCATTCGCCGAATTTGCTTATAACAATAGTTATCAATCAAGCTTGGGCAAAGCTCCTTTTGAAGTTCTCTATGGACGAAGATGTCGAACACCTCTTAATTGGTCAGAAACCGGAGAGAGGCAACTCTTTGGCCCGGATATGATCCAGGATGCAGAAGAGCAGGTTCGCATTATTCGTGAAAAGTTGAAAACAGCCCAGTCATGTCAAAAGAGCCAATATGATCGTCATCATAAGGCTGTGACCTTTGAAGTTGACGAGAAGGCTTACCTTCGGGTTACACCTTTGAAGGGTACCCATCGATTCGGTATCAAGGGCAAGTTGGCTCCTCGTTAGATTGGTCCTTTTCGCATTCTTGCCAAACGAGGAGAAGTTGCCTACCAGTTGGAACTTCCTCCGAATCTTTCCAAGGTTCATGATGTCTTCCACGTCTCGCAACTCAGGCGTTGCTTCTCGGATCCTATCCGTGAAGTGGACCACGAAACGCTTGATCTCCAAGATAACCTTTCTTATCGAGAATACCCTGTTCATATTCTCGACCAAGCTGAGCGTACTACTAGACGTCGGAACATTAAGTTTCTTAAAGTTCAATGGTCAAATCATTCTGAGAAAGAGGCAACATGGGAAAGAGAGGATCGTCTTCGACAAGAGTATCCCGCGCTATTCCCGATGACTTCTAAATCTCGGGACGAGATTCTTTTGAGTGGGGGTGAGTTGTCACATCCCTGGAACCCTAACCAAGGTTTAGCATTGTGCCCATATTTTCTTTGCATTGCATCCAAGAAAATGGCAACAAGATCAAAGTAAGTGGTGAAGGGAAACTCAAAACCCTAGCCACTTCTTAATTCAAAGGAATTATAAACTTATTCAAATCAATGAACCCGAAATGGCCTCAAGAAAAGTTCAACTTTTCTGATAATTCTTGAAAACAAATAAGCAATGAAGGAAACCATTTCCTTTATACTTTTAGCATTTTAAATAAATGCAAAAGACTACTGGTTTCAAGTTTTAAATTTGAATTCAAAGATTTATAGTTTTCAAAAATGCTGAAAACTTTATGGGTGATTGAAAATATTCCAACTAACACCCCATCATTTTTCAAACTATTTATGGTTTGTTTGTGAAGCCAAAATAAATGGGAAACAATGTTAGTAAATAAAACACAAGGAAAAGAGAAAGGAAGAGCTTACCTGTTATCTGTCGCTAGCCCAGCCCACCAGGGTTCCCCGGTCATCTTCTTCCTCCTGCTAGTAAGCAGAGGAGAAGATGAGCACGGCGGCCAAGCCCCGGCCACCTCCTGCCTGCCTGCTCGCCGCTGGAGGCCCCCAAGAGCGCCAGCGCGACTCCCCGAGCCTAGTTCTCCTCCTCCCCGCGGCCTTATCTCCTCACCTCGGCCTCTTGTTCCCCTTTCCCCTCTCGGATATCTCTCTCCCCGAAGCTCCGGTCACCGTCGATCCGTCGCCTTCCGGTCCTCCCCAACCCTGCCGGCATCTTCACAAGAACCGCTGTGAGCTCCTCTTCCCGTTCCCCCTCTTCCCGAGGCCATTCCCCTCCTCTAACCCCATTAGCCGCTGGAGCCCGAAGGTCCTCATCGCCGACCATGTCGTTGCCGTCATTGTGTTACCCCGCTCGCGAGACCGAGCTCAGAAATGAGCTCCTAGAGCTCTGTAGATGCCGTAGAGCCTTTTCCCCAGCTCGCTAGTGCCCCGCAACGCCACACCCAACGATGCCCGAGCCGCAGCCGCCACTGACCTCGTCACCGGCGTGGATTCGGTGACCACTGGGTCCAGCTCCTCCCCCTTTAGATGCGGAGCTTCACTAGCTAGCCGTAGCACTAAACCGCGCCCAAAACCGATGCCTGTAGCGCCGTTTAGCTCAACTCCGGTGAGTCCTCCGCCGCGCCCGTGGTCGCCGCCGGCCATATTCCGGTGGGGGCTGACGTGGTCAACTAGTTAGCCCACTAAACACCCCCCTAGCCACTGACAGTGCACCCCAGGGTGGGTCAAACCCCAGTTAGGGGCTGGTCAACTCGGGGATTATTCCCTCGTCACTGACCAGTGGACCCCACTGGTCAGGTTGACCTGGCCCAGTATCTGTTGACCAGAGACGTCACTGTGATGTAATAAAGGGATTTTCTAATATAAAAATAATTCCAGAAATGTCTAAAACTTCTGAAAATCATAGAAAATAATTTGTAAGTCCAATGAAAATAATTTATATATGAAAAAGTATCAGAAGAATTCAAGGAATCTGAACATGTCATTTTCAAACATGTTTGAAAATGTTAGTGAACCCAAACATGTAGATTAATGAATAAGTTAATTCTTATAAATACTTTGGAGATGGAAATTTGAAATTATTTAAATTTCACTACAAATGATATGATCAAACACTGTCAAAATCACAAACCAGCAACCTAACATGTCACTCCATGCATGTTAAAAGCAAGTTGATCTGAGCATCAGGTCGAATCAATTAAAATGGTATCCGAGAATACCTCGTTTGAAGTAATATTTGAATTTGATTTAAATCAACTTCAAACCTAAGAAATGTTAGCTATAATAGTATACCACTTTGCATCCTCATGCCATGCTCATGCATCATCTTGTTGCATATGCTTGTGATTGATTGTTGTCACTCTTTTCGGTAGGCTCCGCTCCTCCGGATTCCACCGAATATCCGACTGACGGATATTGTCCCTCCTCTGAGCAACAAGGCAAGCAACCATTTTGATCATCCCGATAAATCCCATGTTCTCGCTCCTGCACTTAATTATTGCATTAGGATCAAATGCTTCAAATGCTTTTGCCACGTTAGTTGAACCCACTTCCTTTGCATGACCTATCCTTGTCACAGTACATAGCTGAACCTTGCAACCTAGCATACCTGGTAGTTGCTTGAGCCATGATGTGCCTTATCCTGCTATGCATGCTATGCTTAGAGTTGTGTATGGTCTGTCATCTGGGAGATGAACAGAATTGTGAGAATGTGTTCGGTAAGCAAGGGTTGTGTGATGAACCTGATTTGGTAAAGGTACCGGTGAAAGGCTGTGTAGGAGTACATGGCGGGTTGTTTCATTGGAACCGTCCTTAGGAACTGAGTTCCGTGTATGTAATCCAAGATGAGATACTACCACATGCTGGGCCCTGAAATATGACCCCGCTCGACTTATTAATCGCTTAGTACTCGGTCCAGGAGTTGCAAGTAGTTGCTGGTGTTTATAGTCATGCTGGAGGCCGTGCATAGTGCTGACCTGAGAGGTGGGCTGTGATGCGGTAGGCAAGGGCACGGTGTACCAAGTGGCTCCCGGATGCGAGAATACCCCGTGCGTATTCTTGATCAAGCTGAGCGTACCACTCGACGTCGAAACCTCATGTTTCTTAAAGTTCAATGGTCAAATCATTCTGAAAAGGAGGCAACTTGGGAAAGAGAGGATCGTCTCCGACTTGAATATCCTGCGTTATTCCCGACGACTTCTAAATCTCGGGACGAGATTCTTTTGAGTGGGGGTGAGTTGTCACATCCCTAAACCTTAAGCTAGATAGCATTGTGCTCATGTCTTCTTTGCATTTGCATCTAAGAAGTTTCAACAAAAACAACAAAGTGGCAAAGGAAAAACTCTAAACCCTAGCCACCCTTTCAATTAAAGGAAAATTCAACTAGTTCAAAATCAATGAACCCAAATTGCCTCAAGAAATGTTGAAACTTTCTGATAAATCATGAAAGTAACTGAGCATTGGAGAAAACTATTTTCTTGACACTTTAAGCATTTTAAATAAATGCAAAAGCCACTGGTTTCAAATTTTAAAATTTGAAATCAGAAACTATAATTTTCCAAAAATGTTGAAAGTCTTGGAAATGAGTGGGGTTATTATAACAAATATTTCAGGAGGTTTAAAATAGTTTTTATTTTTGTTTTGGAGCTGAAATAATTAGCAAAGCAATTAATAGCAAAACAGAAAAAAAACAAAAGCAGAAGAAAAAGAAAAGACTTACCTGACGCCCACGCCAGGCCCAGCCCACCTCGCCGCTCGTCCCCTTCCCCGCGCCAGTAGGCAGCAGGAGGTGGCCGCCGCCTCCTCCGGCGCGGCCACGCACGTGCGTGCCTGCCTGGCCGCCGGTTCGCGCTGGCGATGGCGGGGATAAGCTCCCCAGAGCCTCCCCTATCCATTCCCCGCCTCGGTTCTCCTCCTCCGCCCGGATCCCCTCCTTCTCCCTGCTGCCGCCATTAGAGCCGAGCTCGAGCTCGAGCTGGCCGTGCCCCTGGCCATAGGATCTCCTCCGCGAGCACGCCATTAGCTCCGCCTCGTCGCCCTGGTCGTCTCTGCAGAAGCCGAAATCCCCTCGAGCCATGCAACGCCCGCAACGTCGTCGTCTTCCTCCTCCGGCCGCCGGACCTCTCCCGTCGATTCGTCGCCCCCAGGCGTCCCCCGAGCCGCCTGAGCCCTGCGCTACTCTCCCTGTGAGCATGCGGTGGTTTTCCCTAAGCTTTCCCCGTCGATCCCCTCCTCTAGCCCTAGTTTCACCGGAGCCCGACGAGCACCGCCGCTGCCGCTCGTCGCCGGTAGCCTTCCGATGTCCAGCTCGTCCTCCCGAGAGCACCAGCAGCTCCAGGACGACGTGTAGATGCCGTAGCAGCTAAGATCTAAGCGTGGATCCCTCTGATTCAAGCCCCCGACGACGCCCGAGCTTCGGCCGCCGCTCCGGCTCGTCGCCGACGCCTCTTCCGGCGACCCTAGCCTCCCTAGTTGGTCCTGCCAGATCGGCCGCTTCGCGAGCTTGCTTTAGCTGCTAACCGCGTGCGTTTTCGTGCGGTGCAGTGCCCGTCTAGGTCGCCTCCGGCGAGTCCTCCGCCGCGGGTTTGGTCGCCGGCGACCACCCTCCGGTGGCCGTCGACGTGGCCGGCCATTAGGGCCTAATCGCCCTCCTCTGAGTCGCTGACAGAGGGCCCCACGCCTGGTCAAACCCCAATTAGGGGCTGGTCAGCGCGGGATTAGTCCCAGAGAGGCTGACCAGTGGGGCCCCCGTGTCAGGTTTGACCTGCACAGGTCGGCTGACCTGCTGACGTCAGCCTGATGCAATAAATGGAATTTCCAGTATAAAAATAATTCAGGAAATTGCTAAAAATTGCAAAAATCATAGAAATTAATCTGTAACTCCAATGAAAATAATTTATATATGAAAAAGTATCAGAAAAATTCAAGGATTCTGATTATGCTATTTTCAACTATGTTTGAAAAAGTTACAGAACCCTAAATTGTGAAATAAGGATTAATTCAATTCTTTTAATCACTTTATAAATGGAATTTGCAAAATATCCAAATTTCATTATAAATGCAATGATCACACACTGCCATAGATGTAAATCAATACCATAACATGACATTTCATGCATGTTAACATTAGGTTGATCTGAGCATCAGGTCGAATCAATTAAACCGGTATCCGGGAATACCCGTTTGAATTGCTATTCGAATGTGATTCAAATCAACTCTAAACATAAAACATCTTGATTATAATAACTTATCACTTTGCATTCTCATGCCATGCTCATGCATCATTTTGATTGCATATGATTGTTATTGAATGTTGCCGCTTATTTCGGTAGGCTCCGCACCCCCGGATTCCACCGAATATCCGCCCGACGGATATCGATCCTCCTTTGAGCAACAAGGCAAGCACCCCTTTTGATCATCCCGATAACACCTATGTTCTTGCTCCTGCACCTATTTAATGCATTAGGATCAAATGCTTCAACTGCTTTTGCCACAATAGTTGGACCCACTTCCTTTGCATGACTTAACCTTGTCACAGTAAATAGCCGAACCTTGCAACCTAGCATACCTGGTAGTTGCTTGAGCTATGATGTGCCTTACCCTGCTATGCATGCTATGCTTAGAGTTGTGTATGGTCTGTCATCTGGGAGATGAACAGAAATGTGGAATGTGTTCGGTAAGCAAAGGTCGTGTGTTGAACTTGATTTGGTAAAGGTACCGGTGAAAGGCTGTGTAGGAGTACATGGCGGGTTGTTTCATTGGAACCGTCCTTAGGAACTGAGTTCCGTGTATGTAATCCAAGACTAGATACTACCACATGCTGGGCCCTGAAATATGACCCCGCTCGGCCTATTAATCGCGTAGTACTCGGTCCAGGAGTTGCAAGTAGTTTCTGGTGTTTATAGTAATGCTGGAGGCCGTGCATGGTGCTGACCTGAGAGGTGGACCGTGATGCGGTAGGCAGTGGCACGGTGTACCAAGTGGCACCCGGATGGTGGGCTTGGGAACCCTGCGCACATCGTTTGAGGCCGTGGCGGAAACCTCGGCCGGACTTCCGTACGGGTTACTCTCAGATAGGCGATAAACCTGGACTAGGTACTAGTGTGATTAACGGTCGTGGCCGACTCCCTCGCTGGGCTTCCGCTTGAAGGTTGCCGAGGTGCATGACGTGCACATGGCGATAAGAGCCGGGAGCGTGTGTGACGAAGTACACCCCTGCAGGGTTATGATCTATTCGAATAGCCGCGTCCGCGGATATGGACTACTTGGAGACATATGTTGTTCATAGATAACTTCAATGGCTACTCCTAAAATTGTCAAGATAAGCGTGAGTGTCGTGGACGGCATTTCCGTATGGAGACGGAATGATTCCACGATAGTGTATTGTTGTGGTGTTAATGGACTCGTGTGCGAGAAATCAAGTTGTCAAAACTAATTTCAAAAAATCAAGTTGTCTAGCCACGAGTCAAACGCTGGCTTTCCGCATGAGACCCCACAATACCTTCTTGATACCTTGCATGAGTAGTTAGTCATCCTAAAGTCTTGCTGAGTACCTTCGTACTCATGTTTGCTTAATAAATGTTGCAGAGGTTGCTAATGACCCTAATGGAGGGTTCTTCGTAGACATCGACGACGACGAGTAGCTGGTGTCCCAGCTACGATCTGGCCCTACGTCGGCTCTGTAGTATAGTCAGGCCATGTGCCTTCTAGTTGCACTGTCTGTACCCAGACAGTTTATAACTCTTCCGCTGGCTTGTATTGTATGACTGCTATTATGGGTCGTGAGACCCTTAATGTGTAATATTATGTGTGTGGCTCTTCCGAGCCTGTGAAATAAAGCTTGTATGTTTATGGTTATGTTGTGATGCCATCGATGTATCTATACATATCGGTATGCCATGCGTACGTGTGTCTTACTGGATATGTATGGGGTTCGAATACCTAGTCGTGGACTTTAGTAGCACTCCTTACAAGGAAATGCCCCTTTGTGATCCAACGAGCCTTGGTAGTTCGCTACTGCTCCGGACACATTGGTTGACCGGCATGTGTCCTTCTTAGCTGCTGTGTCTGTCCCCATTGGGGAAATGTCACGCGACGTAATGGAGTCCTTGTAGTTTGCTACGACTCGTCTACGTTCGTCGATGACCGACACCTGCTTTGTTGGGTCATGTATGCATGTCCTTGTGTGGAACTGCCACTTTGGTTTATGACTAGTCATGTCGATCCGGGTTCTTTGACATTGGAATGCTAGCGACACTATCGCATACGTGAGTCAAAAGACGCAAACGGTCCCGGCTAAGGTAAGGCTGCAGCCGTGGAGTTAACCGTGCGTGAGACCACAAAGGGACGCGATGTGTTACAGGCTGGATTCCTATGGCTTAGGATCGGGGTCCCGACACATATGTTGTTCATAGATAACTTAAATGGCTACTCAGAAAATTGTCAAGATAAGCGTGAGTGTCGTGGACGGCATTTCCGTATGGAGACGGAATGATTCCATGTTGGAGTATTGTTGTGGTGTTAGTGGACTCGTGTGCGAGAGATCAAGTTGTCAAAAGTTGTTTTAAAATGTAAGTTGTCTAGCCACGAGTCAAATGCTGGCTTTCCGCATGAAACCCGTTTGATACATTGCATGAGTAGATAGTTATCCTAAAGTCTTGTTGAGTACCTCCGTACTCATGTTTGCTTAATAATTGTTGCAGAGGTTGTTAATGACCCTAATGGAGGGTTCTTCCTAGACATCGACGACGACGAGTAGCTGGTGTCCCAGCTACGATCTGGCCCTAGGTTTGCTCTGTAGTATAGTCAGGCCATGTGCCTTCTAGTTTCACCTGTGTGTACTCAGACATTTTTAAACACTTCCGCTGGCTTGTAACTGAATGTTTGCTATGATGGGTCGTGAAACCCTTACTGTGTAATATTATGTGTGTGGCTCTTCCGAGCCTCTTAAATAAAGCTTGTATGTTTATGGTTATGTTGTGATGCCATCGATGTATCTATACATATCGGTATGCCATGCGTACGTGTGTCGTACTTGATATGTATGGGGTTCGATTACCTAGCTGTAAACTTTAGTAGCACTCCTTACAGGGAAATGCCCCTTTGTGATCCAACGAGCCATGGTAGCTCGCTACTGCTCCGGACACATTGGTTCACCGGCATGTGTCCTTCTTAGCTGTTGTGTCTGTCCTCTTTGGGGAAATGTCACGTGATGTAATGGAGTCCTTGTAGCTTGCTACGACTCGTCTACATTCGCTGGTGACTGACACCTGCTTTGCTGGGTCATGTATGCATGTCCCTGTGCGGAACTGCCACTTTGGTTTATGACTAGACATGTCGATCTGGGTTCTTTGTCATTGGAATGCTAGCGACATAATTGCATACGTGAGTCAAAAGGCGCAAACGGTCCCGGCTAAGGTAAGTCTGCAGCCGTGGGGTTAACCGTGCGTGAGACCGCAAAGGGATGCGATGTGTTATAGGCTGGATTCCTATGGCTTAGGATCGGGGTCCCGACAATAAGATAGAAACTCGATGATCCAAATGACTTGGCTTGAGAAAATATGAATGATGAAGACCCCTTAAATCTTCATTATGTATCCATGTCTGTAATGTCCTCCACAAACACCTATTGATCAAGTTTGAGCTTGTTGGTCCCCAACCACATTGGGTCCTAAGAGGTTAGTCACAATAGGCTTGGCAACCCAAATGGTAGTTTTCTTGGCACCACTTTGAGTACCAACAAACTTGGCAAACACATTGCCAACCTTATCCTTCCCAAGTGAATAGATATCATGAATAATGATTGGTTTGGATAAATTACCTCTCGTGCAAGAAGTGAAGTGACCCTTCTCACGACATAAGTAGCAACATCTACCCTTTAATTTCTTCTCTATTGATTTCTCAACATGAGGAGTGTTGGCTTGGGTCTTCTTGGGAAGGGGCCTTTCTTCAACTTGTAGTTGAGTGTGTGAGTGCACTTGTGGCCTCTTCCCTTGTTCCTTGTGACTTTGGGCTTCTTCTTTAGTGGGCAAGATCTAACATGGTGCCCTTCAATTTTGCACTTGAAGCAAATAATCTTGGCCAAATTCTTGACCAATTCTTGGCCCTTCTTCTTGAAGATTTTGGACTTATTCTTCTTGTTGGAGTTGAATCCAAGTCCATATTTGTGATTTGGGGATTTTTGCCCACACAAGACATTGTTGAGTGTGGACATTCCTTCATGACTCTTTTCCAAGTCTTTCTTCAAGGAAGTGACTTGGGCCTTGAGCTATTTGATTTCCTCTACATGGTTAGTACCAACACAAGTACTAGAGGAAGTATAAGATTCATTGTTAGAGAAACAAGGCATGGAAAGTAATTCATCACAAGATGTAGCAACATTGTGAGTACATGAATTACGAGGACTAGCACATGGCAATATAGCTTTTTGACTAGAAGTAGTGCTAATGTCCACATGAGGCTCACTTGATGTTACCTTGGTAGTAATAGCCTCATGAGCTAATTTTAGCACATTATGGGATACTAGAAGATCATCATGAGAGCTTGTGAGCATTACATGACTTTCTTCCAATTTCCCATAATTGCTAGATAGCAACTCGAGTTGAGCCCTTAGCTCAACATTCTCCTTTAAAATGGATGCTTCACAAAAAGTAGAATTAGTAGCACAAGCATCATTATTAACAATAAGAGGAGAAGGCAACTTGGCAAGCTGTTTAGCATATGAAGCTTCAAGTTGAGCATGAGACTCAGTGAGTTCGATGAGCGAACTCTTAATAGCCTTTGAGCCATTTTCGAGATGCTCATAGTCCTCAACGAGTTTAGCATGTGCAACTTCAAGCTTATCGTTTTTAGCTCTAAAATCATTATCCACCTCGAGAATTCTATCATGGGATTCCTTGAATCTGGATAATTCTATAGCAAAGGTTTCCTCAAGAAATTCCTTGGTGGTTTGTTCATTTTCAAGAGCTTGAGATAGCTACGCGATCTCGTTAGCGTATTCACGCTCATGACCTTCCATTGTCTCAATGGTGGCCTCATGCTCCTCGAGATGAGCTTCCAACTCCTCAATGTATTTCTTGCCCTCACTGGCAATAGACATGATTTCCAAGAAGTTGGAACAAGCAAGTTTATTCTTATAAAGAGATTTAAAAATCATTTCACCCTTAATTTTTAAGGATGCAATATTATCACTCTCTTCATCATTATTCTCATCCCCATTATCATCAACATTATCATCATGAGATATATTGGGATTCAAAGTAGGAGATACCTTTGAAGCCTTAGCCATAAGGCAAAAGTGAGTCACAATAGATGATGATGTAGGATCCCCTGAAGCATCATTCAAGGCCACATCTTGTTCCATGGAGTGATGAATTTCCTCTACATTGTTAGCAGAACAACTCAAGGAAATATATAAATTTTTATCATGGCAACAAGATATAGGAAGCATATCATCATGAGATTTAGTCAAGCAGATTTTACATGATATGCAAGGACTATCAACACAAGCATGTAAAACATTTAGAGTGCTTGAAGTGTTAATGCCCAAATATGAAGCATTGCAATAATATAGTGATGAAGGATCATCAACAATAAACCCACTATCATCGTTGCAATGATCACCACTACTCACCATATCATTACCTTGTGGCAATCCACATGTAGGTGAAGTAGATGAAGTTGAGAAGACTACACGACCGGAGGTGGAGGGAGAACAACCATTCCCACAAATCTTGTTGATACCATATTTATCTTGAAGCTTTGTCCACAACTCATGAGCATCCCGGAATGGCATGAGTTGAAATATAACTACATTGCTCAAAGCATCAAAAAGCACATTAGAAGCTTGAGCATTGAGATAAGAGTTTTTCTCATCGTCTAAAGATATATTTTGAGAATACTTTGGAGGAGAAAAACTCATATCTACAATTCGCTCTAAATTTGGGTCCAAGACCCGAAAGTGATTAATCATGCGAATTACCCAAACATCAATATTTGTGCCATCGAAACTAAGAGTTTGAGTGAATCCTAAACCCCTAGTCGACATCCTTACTCTCTAGGTGGTTAAACCTAATAAAGAGAGACCTAGCTCTAATACCAATTGAAAGGACGTGGATGCCGCCTAGAGGGGGGTGAATAGGCACTTTAAAATAATTACGGTTTAGGCTTGAACAAATTTGGAATAAAACTAACGTTTAATTTGTCAAGCACAAAACCTACAACAACTAGGCTCACCTATGTGCACCAACAACTTATGCTAAGCAAGATAAACAACTAAGTGATAGCAAGATATATGATAATAAACAATATGGCTATCACAAAGTAAAGTGCATAAGTAAAGGGTTCAGGTAAGAGATAACCGAGGCACGCGGAGACGATGCTGTATCCCGAAGTTCACGCCCTTGCGGATGCTAATCTCCGTTGGAGCGGTGTGGAGGCACAATGCTCCCCAAGATGCCACTAAGGCCACCGTAATCTCCTCATGCTCTCGCACAATGCAAGATGCCGTGATTCCACTAAGGGACCCTTGAGGGCGGTCACCGGACCCGTAGAAATGGCAAACCTTGGGGGCAGTCACCGATACCCGTACAAATTTCTCGGGGCAATCTCCACAACCTAATTGGAGACCCCGACGCTTGCCCGTAGCTTTACACCACAATGATTGAGCTCCGAGACACCACCAAGCTTCTAGGACGCCAAAGCATCCACGAAGAACAATATCTAGGGTACTAAGTACCAAAGGTAATAAGCTTCTCAAACTTCACTTCCACGTATCACCGTGGAGAACTGAAACGATGCAACTAATGCAATGGCAAGGGCACACGGAGTGCCCAAGTCCTTCTCTCCCAAATCCCACCAAAGAAACTAATGCTAGGTAGGAAAATGAGAGGAAGAACGAAAAAGAACACAAAGAACTCCAAGATCTAGACCCAAGGGGTTCCCCTCACTTAGAGGAAAAAGTGATTGGTGGAAATGTGGATCTAGATCTCCTCTCTCTTTTCCCTCAAGAACTAGCAAGAATCATAGGAGGGATTAAGAGTTAGCAAGCTCGAAAAATGTCAACAATGGGGGAAGAACACGAGCTAAATAGATAAGGTTCAATGGGGAAGAAGACCCCCTTTTATAGGTGGGGAAAAATCCAACCGTTAAGCCTCACACCTCGCACAGAGCGGTACTACCGCCCATGGGAGCGGTACTACCGCTTGGTAGGTTCACCAACAATGCTGAGGCCACGAAAAACAGTCCGACGGAGCAGTACTACTGCTAGGGAGCGGTAGTAAAAAATTACTACCGCTCCGGGGGTGGTACTACCTCTCCGGGGGCGGTACTACCGCTACAGGAGCGGTACTACCGCTGGCACCAGGAGCGGTACTACCGCTGGATACTGAAACTGCTGTAACTTTCGCATACGGACTCCGAATTCAACGTAACCAAGTTTGTTGAAAAGCTAACGACATGGGATAACACAATCTTGATAGAAATATCAATAAGAAGAAAGTGAGAAGAGTCCCATAAGAAAATGGTGTGAACCCTTCTTCGAATAAGACCGGTAAAAACTCCCAACATCAAAAACATCATAGAAGATGCATATGGACTCTGTTTTCGATGAACTCGAGCGTGTCATGAAGATGACCATAAGATCTAAAACTCACAAAGAGAAATACCAAACAAGAATCAAGAAGTATGATGCAAGGATGCAAATGGTTTGAGCTCTCAACGAACGATACGATCAAGCTACTCACTTGAGAGCCCCCCTTGACAGTACGACAATCTATCCTAAAACAGAAAACCTATCAAGCGCAAACCTATACCTTGCACCTCGTCCTCTTGAGCTAGATGACGATGATGTTGGCTTCCTCAAGATGGACCACCTTTCTTGCTTGCGTTGGCTTGATGAAGACTAGTTGATTGCTCCCCCATACACACTATGGGTGAGCCGCTCTTGAGCATATCTTCAGAAGTCCATTGCCACCATCCTCCACCACTTGACGTCATCCTCCATGTGTTGTATGAGATCTTACTCTTGACGCAAGCCCATGGAAAAACACCTAACCCCACATAGAACTCTCAAGAAGACCATGGGTTAGTACACAAATACGTACTGGACAATGCTTACCATACCATGGGATCACTTGATCCCTCTCGGTACATCTTGTACGCTTTGTGTGTTGATCAACTTGATTTACTCTTCGCCTGACGATCTTGATCAACCTTGTGTCTCTATGACCATTCTTTCGATAATACCTTGAATACCACCTTGGTCATCATATAAACTCCTTGAACCCAATAGATGGGCTTCAAGAAGTGCCTATGGACAAATCCTATAAATATAACTTAAGGCAACCATTAGTCCATAGGAATTGTCATCAATTACCAAAACCACATATGGAGATATATGCTCTAACAGGAGTTGCGCATGATCCAAATCACATGGCCTTTCGCAGTTTGGGAGCTTGATATGGTTGGCCCTTTTAAAATATCTTCCGACAAAAGACCCATCTATTGGTGGTGGTTGATAAATTTACCAAGTGGGTTGAAGCAGAGTTGGTCAACTATTGTGAGGCAGATACGGAGTCAAGTTCCTCAAGAAGCTGATTTTTCATTTTGGTTATCCCCACAACATCATTACTGATAATGGTACTAATTTGTATAAGGGGCAATGAAGGAGTTTTATCAGCGATAGCACATCCGGCTTGATGTATCTGTAGTGGCTCATCCACAGTCCAATGGTCAAGCTGAGCGGGCTAACCGGGAAATCTTGCATGGTATCAAGCCCCGGCTCATGGTTCCTTTGCAGCGCACTCCGGGTTGTTGGGTCAAAGAGCTTCTTTCGGTACTTTGGAGCATCAGAACAACTCCAAAGAGATCCACTAGTAACACTCCTTTTTTCCTCATCTATGGGGCGATGCAGTTCTTCCGAGCGATATAATAAGGTATGATTCTCCCAGAGTCGCCACGTACATAGAAGCAGATAATGAACAAGCACATCAGGATTCCTTGGATGCTCTAGAGGAAGAGCATGATTTAGCCGCAACACGATTGGTTATCTACCAACAAGACCTGCGTCGTTATAACAGTCGATGGGTTAAGAGACAAGTCTTCCAGGAGGGCAACTTAGTGCTTCGACTGATTCAAGATCACACATGCATGCACAAGCTCTCGCCACCATGGGAAGGACCTTTCGTCGTCACCAAAAGCCTTTGCAATGGCTCTGATTACTTGATTGATCTTCGCCCTGACAAGCCAACTGTCTGGGGGATAACCCCGGGGTAGGCTAATCGAGCCTGCTTCTTCATCTCTTGCCCAAAAGATATGACAAAGTATAGTTTCCCAAGGCCCAAATCCTCTGGCTGGCTAGGCTGCGCCTGTCGGCTGGAGGACGAGGCGGCCAACTCTCTGGCCGGCCAGGCAACCCCTGCCGGCTAGAGGCGAGACGACTACCTCTTCCTTACCATCTTGGCCAAGCCAGCCGGCTAGGAAAGAGGCGGCCGTGCCCAAGCCGGCTAGCCAAGCAGGCTAGCCGGCCGGGAATCTCAAGTCACATCAGATCGTAGGTCATGACGAGACCCTACGATTAAAGGTATCTACGCATCAGCAAAGGTACTGGATCAGAGTGCCTGGCAGGTACGAGCATCGGCGGCCACTCTGCTGACCTACCCCGACTCTGATCCATCACCCAGCATAGTGTCAGACCGTCAAACTCCCACTCTAGTACTGCACTCGGCGTGGGGAACAGTGGAGACGGTCGTACTATCGGCCCATGACGAATCTCACTGGACGGCGTCGGAAGTACAACACGTGCTCGGTGTCAACCTTACGCGAGAGCTTCATTGGCTAGCCGGCGGGTCCCACAGCCAGATGAGACCTCGCAGCCGGCGGGCCCCTCAAGCGACAAGACAAGACCCTCGTGGGTCCCCTGGCTAGGCGACGAGGTTGCCATCCGGGTCCCACTCTTGTGCCCTTTATCCATATTGTAGGCTGGTGGGTTTGTCTATAAAATCCTTCGGTCACCCTCCATGCAGAGGGTCGGTCGAACAACATATCACACCCACCAACCACATAGAGAGAGGCAGAGACGAGCCGACTGCTCCCCTCTTCCTCCTCCTCAACACAGCTCCAAGTGCAACCTTGTAATCCATCCATATACATCATACACTCCGGCAGGACTAGGGGTATTATCTCTACGGAGAGCCCTGAACCTGGGTACATCATGCGTCCCATGCTTGTATCAACCTCGTCCCCAGCGCCCTCCGTTGTCCCTTCGGTTCTCACCGACTTTAGCCTACCTATGGCATATGTTGTGAGTATTCATCGACATTTGGCGCCCACCGTGGGGCCGATCGCGACATCGGCTGGCTTTACGCGCTGGGCGGGGCCCCGCACCTACACCACCGGATGCATCGCGTCCGGATCGATCTGCATGCCCGTGGAGCCCACTTTTGATGAGGCAACACCGATGATGATAGACGTCCCCGTCCGCCATGCGGATTCGGACGAAGATTCCGATGACGAGGCACCGCCTAGCATCGTCGTCGCTGCTATGGAGAACCTCAGCGTTCTCTTTAGCGACCTGCGTCTCGACGACAGTCCTCGCTACTTCGGCGAGGACTTCGATGTTGAGGCGCTATGCGCCAGCTTCAGCAGGCTCTCTAAGGCTGAGATGCCTGCACATGACGTGTACCCCAGCAACGTACTCGTCTTCGACGGCCCTCCGCCGTCGGTGGGGTTCTTCACCCCGTACCATGTCGCCGCCGTCTCCAACATCGTGGATGTGATGGTCATCGGTGCTGGCACCAGCACGGCTCATGGCAAGGCGTCAGCAGACACTGGTGAGCCTGCTGCTTTCACCGCTGATACTCTTCAGGACGCTCTTGCCGGCCTGAAGACGCCCATTTCCGCTTCCACAAACCCTAACGATGCCTGAGCCTTGCTCGAGGAGGGTCGCAAGCAGATCTTGGAGGACGGCACTGCCGTCGCCTCGGCAAAGCGTCGGATGGAGGCCACGCAGTGAGAGTATAACTCCACATACGGCCTCACTCCGATTTCCGAGGCCCCTAGCCGGCTTGGGTCGGTCCGCGGCCGTGGCCGGTTCATTGCTGAGATTCCAGGTGGCAACCAGCCTGTCTACAGGACCCGTGCAGCCAACTTGCGGGCGGCGTAGGCGGCCATGGAAGAAATGCCAAGCTTGGAGGGCGAGGAGCGCGCCTTCTAGGAAAAGCGAGTCAAGGATCTCCTTGACGCCGCCAATGAATAGCAGACGCGGCTTGACCCTGGTCAGGCCTAGTGAGAGTCTCCGGGACCCAACCCGGGAGCATGCCGCAACCCTAGCGGTCATCACCACACGGAGGGATCTTCCTCGCATCGCACCTCCGCCCAGAGGGGCGAGGGAAGTCAAGACATGCGCTCCTAGCGCTAGAGCGAGCATACTTCAAGCAGGCTTCGCGGAGGCGACGAGAGCGGCTCGGTGTGTGAGGTTCCTCGTCCAGGGAGGACCCATGCCACCGGTTCGCAAGGTGCCTCTCCGATCGCAGCTCGGATCGGCGCTCGAGTTCCCCAGGGTGACCAGGACGCTCAGCAACCCGTATCACACACTGCTGGGCAGACCGTCTCTGGCCAAGTTCATGGCTATCCCGCACTACGCCTACCTGAAGATGAAGATGCCGGGTCCAAAGGGCATAGTCACCATTGCTGGCGACTACAAGAAGTTGCTCGAGTGCGCCCAAGAGAGCAGCCGCCTCGCCGACGCCCTGGTGATTGCTGAGGAGAAGAGACAGATCGAGTGGCTCGTGGCCCAGGCTACCGAGCAGCCGGCGATCCCTTCTCATCCGTCCCTATCGGCCGGCGAGGGCTCCTTCAAGCCGGCCAAAGAGACCAAGCAAGTGCATCTCGACCCTGCAAACCCCAAGCAATGCGTCACCATCGGGGCTGGACTCAGCCCCAAATAGGAAGGCAAGCTCGTCGACTTCCTCCGTGAGAATCGGGACATCTTCGCATGGTCCCCCAAGGACATGCCGGGTGTTCCAAGGAAGTACGCCGAGCACAAACTTCACGTGCGATCGGATGCAAAGCCGGTAAAACAACCCTTGCGCCGCTTCACCGAGGGGAGGCGGCACACAATTGGAGAAGAGATTACCCGACTCCTTGAAGCCGGCTTCATCATGTTGGTTTTCCACCCGGACTGGTTAACCAATCCAGTCGTGGTGCTGAAAAAGAAGAACACCTGGCGAATGTGTATCGACTACACTAGCTTGAATAAGGCCTGTCCGGAAGACCCTTTTGTGTTGCCTAGGATAGATCAAGTGATCGACTCCATTGGAGACTGCGAAATGCTATCATTTCTGGATGCTTATTCAGGCTACCATCAAATCAAGCTGGATCCAGCTGATCGCCTGAAGACCTCCTTCATCACGCCCTTCGGGGCCTATTGCTACACTGATATGTCTCCAACGTATCTATAATTTTTGATGGTTTCATGCTATTATCTTGTCAAACTTTGGATGTTTTGTATGCCTTTTATATCTTTTTTGGGACTAACTTATTAACTCAGTGCCAAGTGCCAGTTCCTGTTTTTTCCGTGTTTTTGACCCTTTTCAGAGAAGAATTTTAAACGGAGTCCAAACGGAATAAAATCCGCGGAATGATTTTTTCCATAACAGAAGACACGCGGGAGACTTGAGAACCAAGGCAGGAGACCTCGGAGGAGGTCACAAGCCCATCAGGCCCAGCCTAGGGGGGGCCTAGCAGGCTTGTGAGCTCCCCCTGGCTCCCCTAGCCTAGGTCTTTCGCCTATATATTCCCTAAAATCCCAGAAAAAATCAAGAGATCATCGAAAGTACTTTTCCGCCGCCGCAAGCTTCTGTCTCCGCAAGATCCCATCTGGGGCACGTTCTGGAGCTCTACCGGAGGGGTGGTTCCGATACGGAGGGCTTCTTCATCAACACCATGACCTCTCCGATGATGCGTGAGTAGTTCACCATAGACCTACCGGTCCATAGCTAGTAGCTAGATGGCTTCTTTTCTCTCTTGGATCTTCAATACAAAGTTCTCCATGATCTTCATGGAGATCTATCCGATGTAATCTTATTTTGCTGTGTGTTTGTCGAGATCCGATGAATTGTGGATTTATGATCAGATTATCTATGAATCTTATTTGAGTTTCTTCTGATCTCTCTTATGCATGATTTCATATCCTTGTAATTCTCTTCGAGTTGTGGGTTTTGTTTGGCCAACTAGATCTGTGATTCTTGCAATGGGAGAAGTGCTTGGTTTTGGGTTCATACCGTGCGGTGACCTCACCCAGTGACAGAAGGTGTAGCGAGGCATGCATCATGTTGTTGCCATCAAGGGTAAAAAGATGGGGTTTTCATCATTGGTTTCAGATTATCCCTCTACATCATGTCATCTTGCTTAAGGCGTTACTCTGTTCGTCATGAACTCAATACACTAGATGCATGCTGGATAGCGGTTGGAGTGTGGAGTAATAGTAGTAGATGCAGAAAGTATCGGTCTACTTGTCTCGGACGTGATGCCTATATGTATGATCATTGCCTTAGATATCGTCATGACTTTGCGCGGTTTTATCAATTGCTCGATAGAATTTGTTCACCCATCGCAATATTTGCTATTTTGAGAGAAGCCTCTAGTGAACGCTATCGCCCCCGGGTCTACTCCACACCATATTTTCAGCCTTACACTTTTACTTCGTTGCACTTTCCGCCTTCAGATTTCATTTTGCAATCAATCTTGAAGGGATTGACAACCCCTTTATAGTGTTGGGTGCAAGCTCTTTTGTGTTTGTGCAGGTACTTTGGACTTGACGCGATTCTCCTACTGGATTGATACCTTGGTTCTCAAACTGAGGGAAATGCTTACTGCTCCTGTGCTGCATCGCCGTTTCCTCTTCAAGGGAAAAACCAACGCAAGCTCAAGGGGTGACAGAAAGGTTTCTGTCGCCGTAGCATACACCACCATGACGTTCGGTCTGAAGAACGCTAGTGCGACATTCAACGCTGCATGCAGCAGTGCCTACTGCCACAGATCGGCAGAAACATCTATGTGGATGAGATCGTCGTCAAGACGAAGCATCACTTCAGCCTCCTCGACGACCTGCAGGAGACGTTCGCCAACCTGCGCGATTACAAGATCCGGCTCAACCCGGAGAAGTGCGTCTTTGGGGTTCCAGGCGGCAAACTCTTGGGGTTCTTCGTGTCTGCTCGTGGCATCGAGGCAAACCCCGAGAAGATCGGCACCATCGAGTGGATGGTGCGGCCGACTCGGATCCTAGATGTCCAGAAGTTCGCCGGCTGCCTGGTGTCCCTTAGCCGGTTCGTCGGCCGGCTCGGCGAGAAGGCCCTTCCACTCTACCAGCTCATGAAGAAGACGATGAAATTTGAGTGGAACGACCAGGCGGATGAAGCCTTCCGCGACCTCAAGCGGGTCATCTAGAGCCTGCCAATCTTGGAAGCGCCGATTGAAAGGGAATCCATACTCATATACATTGCAGCGACCACTCGCGTGGTTAGTGTAGTGTTTGTAGTTCAACGCAAGGAGGAGGGCAAGGTACTGTTAGTGCATCGCCCTGTCTACTACCTCAGCAAGGTCTTGTCCGCCTCCAAGCAGAACTATCCCCACTACCAAAAAATGTGTATGGTGTTTACCTTGCTGCAAAGAAGTTAAAGCAATACTTCCAAGAGCATGCCATCACCGTGGTGAGCACTGCTCCGCTCTCAGAAATCATGGGCAACCGTGATGCCACTGGTAGGATCGCCAAGTGGTCCATCTCCATGGCGGACCACGATATCCGCTACGAGCCTCGCACCGCCATCAAATCTCAGGTGGTGGCAAACTTCTTAGTCGACTGGGCCGAAACCCAGTTCGAGCCACCACCTCCACACTCTACGCTTGGCGGATGCACTTCGATGGCTCAAAGATGCGGACTGGTCTGGGAGCCGGCATCGTCTTGACGTCTCCGAAAGGAGCCCAGCTCAAGTATGCTCTCCAGATCCACTTCGCCGCCTCCAACAACGTCGTCGAGTCCGAAGCACTCGCTCATGGCTTCCGGCTCGCCAAGGTGATTGGCATCCGGCGGCTCATATGCTTCGGCGACTCGGACTTGGTGGTGCAGCAAGTTTTTGGCGAATGGGACGCCAGGGACGCCAACATGGCAAGCTATCGCTTCCTCATCCAGCAGCTCAGCGGCCCCTTCGAGGGCTGCGAGTTCAACCATGTGCCTAGAGCAGACAACAAGGCGACTGATACACTGGCCAAGATTGGCTCCATGAGACAGGCTATCCCAACCGATGTCTCCCTCGAGCAGCTCCACAAGCCGCCTATCAGGCCATCTCCAGAGTCGGCATCGATCTTCGTGCCGGCTAATCCTTCGGTGCAAGCGCTGTCTGCTCCACTAGATACGCCGGCTACAGCTCCTGTGCCGGCTACGCTCGCTATGCCGACTCCAATTGCGGCACCGGCTGAATCTTCGGTGCAAGCACCGTCGGCTCCACCAGCTACGCCGGCTATAGCTCCTGTGCCGGCTACGCCAGGCATGCCGACTCCAATAGAGGCACCAGCTACAACAACATCTCCGGCTCCGCCTTGCCTCGAATCCTGTCGTCTCGACACCTAGTGGGTGGACGTCATAGAGGTAGACGAAGAGCCAGCTGCCACGACGGCATCAGAGACACCCTGTCTCGAGCCCACGACTACCCCTTCGTCAAGCGCGGGGGCTGCGGAAGCCCCTAACAGTCAGGTCAAGGCGGAGCCAACCCTTGTGTCGGCTCCGTCATGGGCTGAACCCATCCTGGCCTTCCTCCTCCGCGGCGAGCTTCCTCAAGACGAGGCGGAGGCGAGGAAGATCCATCACAGATCTGCAGCCTACGCCATCATTAATTGCGAGCTGGTGCAGCGTAGCGTGACTCGCGTGTTCCAGCGCTGCGTCGAATCAAAAAAGGGACATGAGATTCTCAGAGACATTCACTAGGGGGAGTGCGGGCATCATGCAGCCTCTAGAACCCTGGTGGCCAAGGCGTTCCGCCACGGATTCTACTGGCCCACGGCCCTCGAGGTGGCCGTGGATCTGGTCGACAAATGCAAGGGCTGCCAATTCTTTAGCACACAAAGCCACATGCCGCCTTCGGCCCTCAAAACCATCCATTGTCATGGCCTTTCCCCGTCTGGGGGCTGGACATGGTGGGGCCTTTCAAGACGGCTCGTGGTGGCATGACCCACCTCTTGGTAGCCGTCGACAAATTCACCAAGTGGATCGAGGCTAGACCTATCAAGAAGCTTGATGGCCCCACGGCTGTCAAGTTCATCACGGACATATCTGTTCGATATGGTGTCCCCCATAGCATCATAACCGACAACGGCACTAACTTTGCCAAAGGCGCTATGGCGCTCTACTGCTCCAAGGTAGGCATCCGGCTCGACTTGGCGTCAGTGGCACATCCCCAGTCCAGCGGCCAGGCAGAGAGGGCCAACGGCCTGATCCTGGCCGACATCAAGCCAAGACTGGTGGCACCACTTGTCAGGTCAGCCGGTTGCTGGATCGAAGAACTGCCGGCTATATTATGGAGCCTCCGCACCACGCCCAACCGGTCGATCGGCTTCACTCCATTCTTCCTTGTATACGGGTCCGAGGCCATTATCCCTACGGATATCGAGTTCGACTCGCCTCGGGTCACCCTGTACACGGAAACGGAGGCGAAGGAGGCAAGAGAAGACGGTGTGGACCTCCTCGAGGAAGCAAGGGACTTGGCCTTGAGCCGGACGGCCATCTATCAACAGAAGATGAGATACTACCACAGCAAGAAGATCAAGCCTTTCTCTTTCAGAGAGGGAGACTTGGTGCTTAGAAAAATCTAGCGCACCGCCAGCCAACACAAGCTCTCATCCCCATGGGAGGGACCCTTCATCATCAGTAGGGCATTGCACAAAAACGCATTCTACTTGATTGATGCCCAGAAGCCAAGGAAGCGCAAGAGGGACGACTCCGGCCAGGAGAGGGAACGTCCATGGAACGCGGCGTTGCTTCGCCCGTTCTACTACTAGAAGGCAAGTATCAAACATGGAAAGAGCATGCACAAATGTATCTCTCTTCCTCCTGAGGAATTTCCAAATGAATACAATGAAAAGAGAATGCCTTATGCTTCTTTTTAAGTTCATATCTAGAGTGCTCACTCTGCGAAGCCCCTTGCTGGCTCTAGTAATCTCGGGGGCTCGCTAGCTGCCCAGACGCCTTCCGTATGTTGTAGAAAAACACATAGTGTACGCCAGACCGATCCCTGGTCACCTCGTAACAGCTACAGACCGGCTCCCGGCTGTCCGGCTAGCGAGGCGATGCCAGGTAAGGCCGGCTACATGCTAAAGTTTGACTACAAAAAGGTGGCCGGCTCGGGTTGGCCTGATCTATGTTATGATCTCATTCTAGCCGGCCTTGCTGGTTTATGTCTGAATCTTGAAGTCTTGATGGTTTCTAAAAATCTAAGTCTTGTATTCTCAAGGCTAGAAACCTCGACCCAGTCACAGACCGGCTCCCGGCTGTTGGGCTGGCGGGTGGAAACTTGGGAATACAGGGATTGGAGAAAAAGAAGTCAAGCAGGAATCAAAAGATAAAGATATAAAACAACACGCATGGCAACACGAATATAATGATGAATCCATACATTCAAAATGCATTGGCCCACGGCCGAGGTTCATTACACCCCCAGTGGGTGGAACTGTTGGACTGACAAAATAATTTCAGACAACAAAAACAGGACACCGGCTACGGGGTTGCGGCCTCATCGGTCGCCCCGGCTGCTGCTCCTGAAGTGGTGGCTTCACCATCGCCGACTGCTCCCGAGGCGGTGGCGCCGTCTCCTCCGCGAGGGCTTCCGGCTCCGTCCGAACCGGAGTCGGCGTACGCCGCGCCGCTCGAAGCGGAAGCATTATCCACCTCATGGGCCGTCTCGTCAGAGCTACCATCGCCGTCATAGGGCTGAAGGCCATGCAGATCTTTAGGGATTACATTGTCTCCTTCATCCCGCTCCAAGTTGAGCTCATCCGAGGCGGCGTACGTGGCGATGTCGCTGGCCCTCAGGCTAGCGCATCCTCCACAGCCTGCAGCTCCGCCTCCGAGCCGTCGTGCTGAGCGACGAGCTTGCCCAAGTCCAGGTTTCGGTACCAGGACTTGGCCAAGCACAGGGCCATGTAGGCTCCAGCGTGCGCAGCCGAAGCACGCCACGCGTCAAGGCGATCCTCGCCAGCCGCAAGCCAGCGGAAGAGCCGGCTGATCGACGCCGGCTCCACGCCATCAGGCCAGAGGGCCTCCACCATCGACGAGCCTGCGATCTGGAGCTGAGCCACGGACTCGCCCAAGACGCGCAGGCGGGCCCTGAGGCCCACCCCAATCTCCTCCACGCTCCAGCCGGAGGTAGCTTGTACCTCCTGCCTGGCCGCGCGACGCTCCTCGCGGATCACGTCGACGGTCGTGTCGGCTGTGCCCTGTGTCTCAGGGAAGAGGCCTAAGACAGGCAAAGGGGCGCAAAGACGAGTAAGAAGAGGAGGCGGCAAAGAAAGTTCAAGACAAAACAGAAGAAGACTCACGATTGAAGTCGATGTCAGTCTCATGGGCGCTCTCCAGGGCCTCGAGCTCCCGCACCTAGCTCGCTTGAGTAAGACGGGCAACTTCTTCCTGGAGGGTCGCCGCCGAGTCCAGGGCCTTGGCCTACTACGTCTACTTCTGGACAAGGGCGTCGTCCTTCTCCTTCAAGGCGGCATCCTTGAGCTTCATCTCCCCGAGATGAACCGACACAATACGTCCCACGTCGGCAGAATAGGAGGCGTCCTTCTCCTGCAGAGAGGCACGCAGCTGCTCCAGCTCGGCCCGGCTAGCCGCCTCGAACACCTTCTTCTCCGCCTGGAGAAGAGCGAGCTGCTCCTGGAGCCGGTCGTCCGTGTCACACAGGGCGTCCCGCTCCATGACAACTTCGCCCAGCCGGCTTGGAGCTCGGCAATCTGGCCATCAGCTGCCTGGTTCTGAGCCCGCAGCGTGTTGTAGCCCTGCACCTGAGCATCATAAAGATCCTGCAAAGCAAAGAAGAAGCAGTAGTAAGATTCGGCCTGGTTAAGTCATAACCAGCCTGATTCTCGGGGGCTACACCCAGTGGGTGCGCTAGCGCGCCCCCACTAAAGAAGCAAAGCAAGAAAAGAAGCTCAAAAAGATTCGGCCCAGCCGATGTTCGGCCGGCCCGACTCTCGGGGGCTACACCCAGTGGGTGCGCTGGCGCGCCCCACTGATGCAAGAAGAAGAAAAGAAAAAAAATCGAAGACCAAGATGAGGCATTTACCCTGGTGCGCTCCTCCAAGCACTCCAAATCGCCACCCAGCACATGGGCCGCCTGGTCCACCTTGAACCGGCTGCAGGAAAACATCGCCACCAGCTCCGGGACGCCGTGGAGCGCGGTGCCTACGGGCAGCTTCGAGCGCGCCAGGTTTGCCGCTCGCCAAGTCTTCATCGGCCGGCTCCCGACCCGGGCGCCGACTCCTAGAGCAGCCGGACCTTCGTGGGGGACGACGATGGCACCGTCTCCAGGTACCGGCATTGTGGCCGGCTCCGCTGTCATACCGGCTTGCGCCGCCTCCTCGGCAGGACGTGGATGGGCCGCATCCGGCGCATCCATGTTCGCTCCTGGCGCATCCGGGGCCGCGTCTGGCGCGTCCAGGACCAGTTCCGGCGCATTGGGCGCCGCTTCGGCCCTAGGTGAATCCGGGATCACCTCAAGATCCACCGGCGCAGAGGCGTCCGGCTCGGAGGGCTGGGCCTCCCCAGCCCTCGGGGCGCGCCTCGGGGCCGCCTCGCTAGCCGGCTCCTCCACGCGAGCATGCGTGGAGGGGTGATGCCTAGCCTTCGTATGCTTCTTCGCCGGCTTCTCGGCCCGGCTGGTGCGAGACTGGCCCTCGGCCGTCTCCCCCGCGGCCGCGTCCAATCGGCGCTTGGACTGCTCCTCGAGCTCCCTCCATGCAGCGTCAGCTGCTGCCTAGTCGGCCCGCTCGACTGCAGAGGCAGTGTCTTCCTCCACGTCCTCCACCTCCTTGCCGGGCGACATTTTTAAGGAACAAAGCTTCAGACAAGGCAAATAAGCAGAAGGAGGAGGAACCCTTATCCTGCGACGATGGGCACGTGTCTCCTGCCGCCACCACGGCGCTTCTTAGCGCCGCCTGCCCGTGCTCCGGCTGGAGGACCCGTCGCCGGGCGCTTAGGGGCCGACCTGGAAGCTGTGGCACCCTTGCCCTTCTTCCTAGCCGCCTCGTCGGCACCGGCCGCCTCGGCCCTTTGACGCCGTCCGTGCGTCAATGGCGTGCTGGTGACCTCCTCCACCCCATCAGAGTCTTCCTCGAAGGCTGCATCAGATAGGAATGAGATAGTCATCATCCGTCCATTCTACGACGGAGGGTCGCAGATGCTCACCTTACGGCTCCGTCCCTTCCGACTCCAGCGCGTTCTCCGAGCCTTCGGAGGAGGCCGAGCGGGACTCGATCATGCCCTCGTCCTCGATCTACGAGGCGTCGGACGCCACCACGTCGGGGGTAGGCGGGTTGAGTGCTGTCTGCAGCTTCTCGAACAGCTGCGCAAAGGATTTTATAGTCGGCTCAGCGAGACGGCCAGTCGCGAGACAACTAGGAAAAACAGAACAACAAAGAGCACTTACCACCGGAGGCGGACGGGACCTGTTGTAAGGAATCATCCCCCATGACCTGTTCCCACTGTCGTCCATGCGGGCGGTGGAAATCTGGTTCACCCCTCGCGCCACCGCGCTGGGGGTGAATCCCTTGGTGGATGTCCGGCAGGGGTCGTACCGGCCGATCATCTGGCAGACCAGATGGGACCGCCTCTGCAGCGGTAGGATCCTGCGAGTAACCATGGTGGTGAGCAGGTCGCGGCCAAGGAGGCCGCCTTTCTCCAAAACGTCGAGGTGGGCGCCGACCTGCGCCACCTCGGGAATCGGCTTCGGGAACTTCGCCGCCCAGTTCAACTTCGTCGGAGGATTAATGTTGAACGGGGCCATGTTGAGGGCGTCTCGGGCAGGGTCGACGTTCTTCACGTGGAAGAAGCCCTTCTCCCACTGCTTGATGGACTCCTGCAGCGGCTGCTGGGGGAAGCCGGACTTCAAACGATGATGCACCAGTGCAACTCCGCACGGTGTCATCGCGCTTGGCCCGACGTGCTTCTCCAGCGCGGCGTTGTCCATTGCAATGGATTGCTGCTTGAAGAAAAATAAGCTTCGCTAGAGATCGAGGCGGGGCTCGATCCCCAGGAATCCCTCGCACAAGACCAAGAAGGCCGACAGCTGCAAGATGGCGTTCTGCGCCATGTGGTGCGGCTGCAGGCTGAAGAAGTGGAGCCACTCGAAGAAGAAGGAGCTCGCCCGGAGCCCAAAGCCCCTGTAAAAGTGCTCGTCGAAAACGATAACCTCTCCCGCTCCAGGTGTTGGGGCGGTCTCGGTGCCAGGGATCCGCTCCAGCACCTGGGAGGCCGGGGGCAACAGCCGGTGATGGAGGAGCGCCTCGATATGTCCTTCGCAGATCTCACTAACAAGCCAAGCTCCCTACGACGAGGTCTTCTTCGAGGAGGAGCCGCCGGCCATGGCTGCGGGCGGCTGGAGCTCGAGAGGGCTGGTGGCTCGACGGCGACGGAGATGACGAAGACGAAGAGGACGAGCTCTTTCTCTCTGGGATCAGGGAGGAAGAGGGCGTCGATGCGGGGCGAGAAGGCGGGGCGAGTGGCCTCCTCGGAACCCCCGCATCCCATTTAAACCCCACGAAGCATCGTGGGGAGGGGACCCAGTGCGCGCGGAACCCCACTAACTCCGTGTATTACGGGCGGTAGCGCTTCCCTAAGCCCAACCGTCGCGGAGTAAATCCGCAGAGGATCTTCCGCGCGGAGGCCGAGGTGGCGTCGTGGCGGGACCCATGGCCCGGTCCCGTCACAAGTAATCACCATCATCGCGTCAGGCTGGGCCTGGCACATGGCGGAATCTGAGCGACCTACGACGAAGCCGAGGCATCGCTTCGAAGCCAACCGGCTTCCAAGCCAGCGTCCCCTGCCGCGGATGGCGGCAGCAATACCAAGACAAAATATCAAGCCGGCGAGGACGCCCGTCCGCAGACGGCGGGCCTCTCCAGCTTCAGGGACTACTGTCGGGGGGATAACCCCGGGGTAGGCTCATCGAGCCTGCTCCTTCATCTCTTGCCCAAAAGATATGACCAAGTATAGTTTCCCAAGGCCCAAATCCTCCGGCCGGCTAGGCTGCGTCTGCCGGCTGGAGGACGAGGCGACCAACTCTCTGGCCGGCCAGGCAACCCCTGCCAGCTAGAGGTGAGACGGCTACCTCTTCCTGACCATCTTGGCCAAGCCAGCCGGCTAGGAAAGAGGCGGCCGTGCCCAAGCAGGCTAGCCAAGCAGGCTAGCCGGCCAGGGATCTTAACTCACATCAGATCGTATGTCAAGACGAGACCCTACGATTAAAGGTAGCTACGCGTCAGCAAAGGTACTGGATCGGAGTGTGTGGCAGGTACGAGCGTCGGCGGCCACTCCGTTGACCTACCCCGGCTCTGATCCATCACCCAGCATAGTGTCAGACCGTCAAACTCCCACTCCATTACTGCAGTCGGTGTGGGGAACAGTGGAGGCAGTCGTACTATCTGCCCGTGATGAATCTCGCTAGACGACGCCAGACGTAGATCACGTGCTCGGCGTCAACCTTACGCGAGAGCTTCATTGGCTAGCTGGCGGGTCCCACAGCCAGATGATAACCCTCAAGTATAGGGGATCGCAATAGTTTTTGAGGGTAGAGTATTCAACCCAAATTTATTGATTCGACTCAAGGGGAAGCGAAAGAATATTCTCAAGTATTAGCAGCTGAGTTGTAAATTCAACCACACCTGAAAGATTTACTGTCTGTAGAAAAGTATCAGTCGCAAGATAGTATGATAGCAGCAATAGCAACAGTAACCAGTAGTAGCAAAGTAATAGCAGTAGCAGCAGAGTAACAGTAGAGGAGTGACAGCAGTAGCACCAAAGTAACATAGCAAGGACCAGTAGTAAAAGACTCATAGGCATTGGATCGGTGATGGATGATTATGCTGGATGTGATTCATCATGTATCAGCTATAACACGGAGAGAGAAGTAACTAGCTCCCGTTCGTCAATCTAATGTAGGCATGTATTCCGTATGTAGTCATACGTGCTTAGAGAAAAGAACTTGCATGACATCTATTGTCCATCCCTCCCGTGGCAGCGGTGTCCTAATGGAAACTATGGGATATTAAGGTTCTCCTTTTAATAAAGAACTAGACTAGTGCATTAACACTTGGTGAATACATGAACTCCTCATACTATGGTCATCTCCGGGAGTGGTTCCGGCTATTGTCACTCCGGGGTTGCCGGGTCATAACACATAGTAGGTGACTACAACTTGCAAGATAGGATCTAAAACACACATATATTGGCGACAACATAATAGGTTCAGATCTGAAATCATGGCACTTAGGCCATAGTGACCAGCATTAAGCATGGCAAAGTAGTAGCGACATCAATCTCAGAACATAGTGGATACTATGGATCAATCCCTATCAAAACTAATTCGATTACATGATAGATCTCATCCAACTCATCACCGTCCAGCAAGCTTACAATGAGATTACTCACGAACGGTGAAGAGCATCATGGAATTGGCAATGGAGGAAGGTTGATGATGACGATGGCGACGATTTCCCCTCTCCGGAGCCCAGAACGGACTCCAGATCTGCCCTCCAGATGAAGAACAGGAGGTGGCGGCGCCTCCGTATCGTAAAACGCGATGAATCCTTCTCCCTGATTCTTTTCCGGGCGAAACGGAATATACAGAGCTGAGATTGGAGGCGGTGGAGCCTCCTGGGCCCCACAAGCCTGCCAGGCGTAGCCAGGGGGGTGGCCGCGCCACCTAGGCTTGTGGCCCACTGGCTCACCTCCTCCGTTGGATCTTTGCGCAGGTATTTTTCATTAATTCCAGAAAAATTCTCCGTAAATTTTCAGGTCATTCCGAGAACTTTTATTTCTGCACAAAAACAACACCATGGCAATTCTAGTGAAAACAGAGTTAGTCCAGGTTAGTTCTGTTAAAATCATGCAAATTAGAGTCCAAAACAAGGGCAAAAGAGTTCGGAAAAGTAGATACGTTGGAGACGTATGAACTCCCCCAAGCTTAAAGCCTTTCTTGTCCTCAAGCAATTCAGTTGACAAACTGAAAGAGACAAAAGAAAAACTTTGACAAACTCTGTTTGATCTTGTTGTTGCAACTATGTCTAACTCATAACCAGAATTTCAGCAAGATCACAAGCTAACCACATAAGCAAATGACATCTAGGTCTCACGGTAAACTCATATCAATGGCATAATCAGCTAGCAAGCAAATAATAATAAGCCTCAAATGTCAACACTTCAATCAAAAAAACATGAAGCAGTACGAATAGATGGTATCTCGCTAGCCCTTTCTGAGACCGCACAACATAAATGCAGAGCACCTTCAAAGACCAAGGGCTGACTAAACATTGTAATTCATGGCAAAGAAGATCCAGTCACAGTCATACTCAACACAGTTAAAAGCAAAACATAAAAACGACAGAGGTGCTCTCTAATTGGTGCTTTTATAAGAGGAGGATGACTCAACAGGAACATAAATAGATAGGCCCTTCACACATGGAAGCCTTGATTTGTAGAGGTGCCAGAGCTCAAGCTTTTAAAACAGAGATAATAATTTTGGGTGGCATGCTCTCATTGTCAACGCAATGACTAAGAGTTCTCAACATATTCCATGCTACACATGCTATAGGCGGTTCCCAAACAGAAAAGTAAAGTTTTGACTCCCCCACCACCAATCAATCACACTCCACGGCTAGCCGAATCCTCGGGTACCGTCCATACCAACATCAATCTTGGGGGTGTTTTGTTTGCAATTATCTTTTCTATTTGAGCATGAACTCAGGATTCCAATTACCGGTCCCTTTCTCATGAATGATAGCGAATAAACACATATCAAGGATAACACGCCTAACATGGAAGATACCAATAGCCCCCTGTTACCACATGAGCGTTTCGGGCACGCAAAACAGATTATTTCTTGAAGGTTTTAGAGAGTGGCACATGCAAATTTACTTGTAACGGCAGGTAGATACCGCTTATAGGTAGGTATGGTGGACTCATATGGACCAACTTTGGGTTTATGGGGGTGGATGCACAAGCAGTATTCCCGCTTAGTACAAGTGAATGCTAGCAAAAGACTAGGAAGCGACCAACTAGAGAGCGACAACAGTCATCAAAATGCATTGAGATTAACTAACATTGAGTGCAAGCATGAGTAGGACATAGATCACCATGAACATGAATATCATAGATGCTATGTTGCTTTTGTTTCAATTACATGCGTGAACATGCGCCAAGTCAAGCCACTTTAATCATTCAAGGGAGGATACCATCCTATCATACTACAACACAGTCATCTCAACATTCATGTGGGCATCCAAGACAAACCATTATAAGCTCCTGGCTAAGAAAGCATGGCATAAGCAACTATGATCTCTAAGTTGTCATTGCAAACATGTTTCTCTCACAACAAAGCTGAATCAGGCATGATGAGCTAGTCATATTTACAAAAACAAAATAGATCGAGTTCATACCAGCTTTTCCATGCTCAATCACTTCATCATATATCGTCATTATTGCCTTTCACTTGCACGACCGAACGATGTGAACAACAATAAGCATGCTCGTGCATTGGACTACGCTGGAATCTGCAGGCAACACAAAGGAGAAGACAAAGTAATATGGCTCTTTAACAACCAAACATGTATGCATGCGAGAGCCACTAAACATTGTAACCAATATCTTCTACCTTGAACCAAAGAAAAAGAAAACTATTTACACGGGAAAGCTCCCAACAAGCAAAAGAAGAAAAAGAAAATCTTTTTGGGTTTTCTCAAACTAGACAGACACACGAAAAATAAAAAGAGAAAAATAAAATAAACTAGCATGGATGATACAGTGGCAAAGTGTGAACACCAGCTAACAAAGTGAAAGCATAAGAAAGAATGTAAAGTCGGTGAGAACACGTACTCCCCCAAGCTTAGGCTTTTGGCCTAAGTTGGTCTACTCCCAAGAATGGTCCTGGCGAAACCGAAAATCATAATGGGGGTTATACGGGAGCGCTGCAGCCACTGCCTGAATAGCTGCCTCACGGAGACGAGCAGCCTTTGCCTCCCTCTCATACTCCTCTGCCTCTCCTCTGGTTATGTAATATCTCCATTTTACCTGAAAGTCAAAGAAGGCAGGAGCAGGAAGGGTAATATGGAAAACACGTTGCCCGTTAAATATCAAATGGTATAGGAGGGATTCGTCATCCCTCTCAAGGGACTGGTAGCGTGTCAAAGCGACGCGGTCAAGGAAAGCTGTATGGAGCGGGGGATCTCCTTCGCGGATGGGTACTCCAAGAAAATTTGCTTTGCGAGTGGCATAGATCCCACCAAAGAAATCCCCTTCATTAGCATTCTTATTCAGCGTCCTTGCTATAATAGCTCCCATGTTGAAACTTTTATCACCCATTAATGCGCTCTTAAGGATACTAAGGTCGGGTGCGTAGAGGTGACAATGCTCAATCTTGCCATTAATGCATCTGCATATGAAGACGGCAAAATAATGCAAGGCAGGAAAATGAATGCTCCCTATGGTAGCTTGCGTAATATCTCTAGTTTCTCCAATAGTTATACTAGAGAAAAAATCTCTAACCGAAGATTTAGGAGGATCATTGAGACTACCCAAAATAGGTATCTTGCAAATTCCATTGAAATCCTCTAAATCCATGGTATACGATTTGTCACAGAGATCAAACAGTACCAATGTGTCACGGCCAACTGAAAATTCGAATTTACGAACAAAAGAGGCAGTGAGAGCAACATACTATTCACATTTATCGGATATGAATTCTTCGAGTCCGATGTTGCGAACAAGTGCATCAAACTCATCTTTGAAGCCTGCCTCAATCATAAATTCATCTGAAGGCCATTCACATGGTTGTACGTGCGCGTCCCTTGGTTGGTAAGGATCGGCACCCGAATCGCAAGACGGGGGGCCTCTTTTGCTTGAGGAACCACCATGATAATTTCTCCTGAACATCTTCCTTTTCTGAAATTTTTAGTGATCCAAAGGAAAAATGAACAAGGCTCAACTAAACTCATAGAAACTACTCCCGCAAGTGCCGAGAGGCCATATTACGCATCAAACCTACTTGGGACCAGCTAAAATCAGCATGCAAAGCTCAAGAACATGGTCACCAAGGCAACAAAAATACGCGGAGTATAAGGCACTGGAGCAAAAAGTAATTGGACCAATGGAGGAGTCACTTACCAAGGAGTAATTTCCCCAAAATAGTTCGGAGAATGGTGATTTGAGCAAAGAGATCGAAAATCCCAGCAAGAGGAGCAAGAACACGGGTTTGAGCTGCGAAACGATTTTTTCTGGAGGTAGGAGAACCAGATGAGAGCAAGAATGAGTGGAGGGGGTGCCTGTGGGCCCCACAAGCCTGGGTGGCGTGGCCAGGGGGGTGCCCACGCCTCAAGGGCTTGTGGCCCACTGGTGCAGCCCCTAGACAAGCTCTTTGTCTCAGAATTTTTCAAAAATTCCAAAAAAAATCATACTTGATTTTCAGGACGTTCGGAGAACTTTTATGTTCGGGTTACTTTTCTACCGGATGCTAAAACAGAAAACAGGGAAAACTAAACTAAACCTATCATTTTTCTTCTAAGCAACCGAAGGTGGAAGCTTGGAACAGAGGTTCGTGACTCCTCGATTCATCCATCTCATGGTCATTGAAAGAAATCTGTCAGTTAGGTTGATCAAGTCTCTTTGACAAAAAAATTCAAATCACAAAAGAGAACGGAGAATTCTCGAATAGTCACTAGGTCACCTCAATGGGGATGTGTATTCCCCAACAAGCAAATCATACTTCATCTTAACAAGAGGTATAGGGCATTCAAAGCTCCCAATAAGAACCGATGAAGTTTTTTCGATAGCATTGATGCAATGTACTCGATATTATTTCTTCGGAAAGTGCACCATATGCACATTATAGTTGACATGGAAAGTGACATTGCCTTTGTTGCAATCAACAACAGCCCCTGCAGTGTTTAAAAAGGGTCTTCCGAGGATGACCGCCATGGCATCGTCCTCGGGAATATCCAAGATAACAAAGTCTATTAAGATAGTGACATTGGCAACCACAACAGGCACATCCTCGCAAATGCCGATAGGGAAAGCAGTTGATTTGTCGGCCATTTGCAGAGAGATTTCAGTGGGTGTCAACTTATCCAGTTCAAGTCTACAATAAAGAGAGAGATGCATAACACTAACACCGGCTCCAAGGTCGCATAAAGAAGTTATCACGTAGTTACCTTTAATGGAGCAAGGTATAGTGGACACACCGGGATCACCTAGTTTCTTAGGACTTCCACCCTTGAAGGTATAATTAGCCAGCATGGTAGAAATCTCAACCTCAGGTATCCTCGTCTTATTAGTCACAATATCTTTCATGTACTTAGCATATGGAGACATTTTGAGCATATCTGTCAAACGCATTTGCACAAAGACAGGTCTAATCATTTCAACAAATCGCGCAAAATCCTCATCATCCTTTTTCTTGGATGGTTTGGGAGGAAAGGGCATGGGTTTCTGAACCCATGGTTCCCTTTCTTTACCGTGCTTTCTAGAAGTGAAGTCGTTCTTATCATATCTTCTATTCTTAGGCTGTGGGTTATCAAGATCAACAGGTTCAATCTCCACATCGTTATCATTGCTAGGTTGAGCATCAACATGAACATCACTATTGATATCATCGTTAGGCTCATGTTCATCACCAGATTGTGTCTCAGCATCAAAGACAGAGGCATCGTTTGGACTCTTAGGTGTAGCAGCAACAGGGTTGCTGGCGTGCACATCCCTATCATCTTTCTTCTTATTTCCAGGATGACTAGGTGCATCAGTGCTAACTCCTTGAGAATCTTGTTCAATTCTCTTAGGATGATCCTCAGGATACAAAGGTTCCTGGGTCATTCTACCGCCTCTAGTAACGACTCTAACAGAATTATCATTCAACTCACTGAGCAAGTCATTCTGAGCTTTAAGTACTTGTTCTACCTGAGTAGTAACCATAGAGGCACGTTTACTCAGAAGCTTAAGATCATTGACGTTTCTGTCCACACAAGCACTTAAATGACTAAGCATACGAGCATTCTGTTCCAATTGTGTGCTAACATAATCATTGATACTCTGTTGTTTGGCAACAAAGTTATCAAATTCATCCAATCATAACCTAGCAGGTTTATCAAAAGGAATATCACTCTCATCAAACCTACGCAGAGAATTTACTTCTACTACATGTATCGGGTTATCAAGACCATGGATCTCTTCGATAGGTGGTGGATTTTTGACATCTTCAGATTTAATGCCTTTCTCTCGCATAGATTTCTTGGCTTCTTGCATATCTTTAGGACTGAGGAATAGAATACCTCTTTTCTTCGAAGTTGGCTTAGGAGGTGGTTCGGGAATAGTCCAAGCGTTCTCATTGCACAAGATGTTATTCAATAGAATCTCAGCTTGTTCTACAGTTCATTGCCTAAAAACACAACCGGCACAACTATCTAGGTGGTCTTTGGAAGCATCAGTAAGTCCATTATAGAAGATATCAAGTATTTCATTCTTCTCAAGAGGGTGATCAGGCAAAGCATTCAGTAGCTGGGTGAGCCTCCCCCAAGCTTGTGGGAGACTCTCTTCTTCAGCTTCAGCAAAGTTGTATATTTCCTGCAAGGCAGCTTGCTTCTTATGGGTAGGGAAATATTTTTCACAGAAGTGGTAGACCATATCCTGGGGGCTACGCACACAACCAGGAGCAAGAGAGGTGAACCAAGTCTTAGCATCATCCTTTAGCGAGAAAGGAAATAGCTTGAGGATATAGTAGTGGCGGATCTTTTCCTCACTAGTGAATAGTGTGGCTATATCGTGTAGTTTGGTAAGATCGGCTACAACCGTTTCAGACTCATAACCGTGAAAAGGATCAGATTCGACAAGAGTTTTTAACTCAGGGTCGACTAAGAATTCATAATCCTTATCGGTCACAAAGATAGGCGAAGTAGCAAACTTCGGGTCGTATTTCATCCTAGCATTCGGAGATTTTTATTTCCACTTGAGCAGTAGTTTCTCAACATCATAGCTATCCTTACACGCAAGAAAGTCCTCGGCTATCTCTCCCTCCATAACATAGCGCTCAGGCATAACAGACAATTCAGGCATAGTAGTAGGTTCTACATCAATAGTATCAGCAGTTTCAGAAGTAACATCACATCTAGCAGCAACTCTAGCAATTTGTGGATCCAGGAATGCACCTAGTGGCAAAGCAGTATCAGTCATATCATCATCTGGCAAAGCAGTATCACGCATAGCATCATCAAGCAAAACAGTATCAGGCATATCATCATCAGGCAAAGCAGTATCAAGCATATCATCATCAGGAAAAGCAGTATCAAGCATAGCATCATCATAAGCATCATGGGCAACAGAAGTAGCATCATCAAGCACAGGCGACATATCAAGATTTCTAGTAGGAGGTGATGTCGCAAACTTACTCATAACTGAAGGTGAATCAAGTGCAGAGCTAGATGTCAGTTCCTTACCTGTCCTCGTAGTTGAGATCCCAAGTGACTCAGTTCTTGGATCTTTCGAATTCCTCATAGTGACCAACAAACGTCAATCCCAAGTGACTCAGAGAATATAGTTGTGCCATCCCCCGCAACGGCGCCAGAAAAATGTCTTGATAACCCTCAAGTATAGGGGATCACAACAGTTTTCGAGGGTAGAGTATTCAACCCAAATTTATTGATTCAACTCAAGGGGAAGCGAAAGATTGTTCTCAAGTATTAGCAGCTGAGCTGTCAATTCAACCACACCTGAAATATTTAGTGTCTGCAGCAAAGTATCAGTAGCAAGATAGTATGATAGCAGCAGTAGCAACAGTAACCAGTAGCAGCAAAGTAACAGCAGCAGAGTAACAGTAGCAGCAGTGACAGCAGTAGCAGCAAAGTAACATAGCAAGGACCAGTAGTAAAAGACTCGTAGGCATTGGATCGGTGATGGATGGTTATGTCGGATGTGATTCGTCATGTACTAGCTATGACACGGAGAGATAAGTAACTAGCTCCCGTTCGTCAATCTAATGTAGGCATGTATTCCGTATGTAGTCATACGTGCTTAGGGAAAAAAGTTTGCATGACATCTATTGTCCATCCCTCCCGTGGCAGCGGGGTCCTAATGGAAACTATGGGATATTAAGGTTCTCCTTTTAATAAAGAACCAGACCAACGCATTAACACTTGGTGAATACATGAACTCCTCGTACTATGGTCATCTCCGGGAGTGGTTCCGGCTATTGTTACTCCGGGGTTGCTGGGTCATAACACATAGTACGTGACTACAACTTGCAAGATAGGATCTAAAACACACATATATTGGCGACAACATAATAGGTTTAGATCTAAAATCATGGCCCTCGGGCCCTAGTGACAAGCATTAAGCATGGCAAAGTAGTAGCGACATCAATCTCAGAACATAGTGGATACTATGGATCAATCCCTGTCAAAACTAATTCGATTACATGATAGATCTCATCCAACTCATCACCGTCCAGCAAGCTTACAATGAGATTACTCACGAACGGTGAAGAGCATCATGGAATTGGCGATGGAGGAAGGTTGATGATGACGATGGCGACGATTTCCCCTCTTCGGAGCCTAGAACGGACTCCAGATCTGCCCTCCAAATGAAGAACAGGAGGTGGCGGCGCCTCCGTATTGTAAATCGCGATGAATCCTTCTCCCTGATTCTTTTCCGGGCGAAACAGAATATATAGAGCTGAGATTGGAGGCGGTGGAGCCTCGGGGGCCCCACAAGCCTGCCAGGCGGGTCCACGGGGGTGGCCGCACCACCTGGGCTTGTGGCACACTGGCTCACCTCCTCCGGTGGATCTTTGCGCAGGTATTTTTCATTAATTCCAGAAAAATTCTTCGTAAATTTTCAGGTCATTCCGAGAACTTTTATTTCTGCACAAAAACAACACCATGGAAATTCTGCTGAAAACAACGTTAGTCCGGGTTAGTTCCATTCAAATCATGCAAATTAGTGTCCAAAACAAGGGCAAAAGAGTTCGGAAAGTAGATACGTTGGAGACGTATCACGAGACGAGACCTCACAGCCGGAGGGCCCCTCAAGCGACAAGACAAGACCCTCGTGGTTCCCCTGGCAAGCCGGTGTGGTTGCCAGCCGGGTCCCACTCTTGTACCCTTTAACCATATTGTAGGCTAGTGGGTTCGTCTATAAAACCCCCTGGTCACCCTCCATGCAGAGGGTCGGTCGAACAACATATCACACCCACCAACCACATAGAGAGAGGCACAGACGAGCCGGCTGCTCCCCTCTTGCTCCTCCTCAACACAACTCCGGGAATAACCTTGTAATCCATCCATATTCATCATACACTCCGGCAGGACTAGGGGTATTATCTCTACGGAGAGCCCTTAACCTGGGTACATCGTGCGTCCCACGCTTGTATCAACCACGTCCCCAACGCCCTCCATTTTCCCTTCTGTTGTCACCGACTTTAGCCTACCTATGGCATATGTTGTGAGTATTCACCGACACCAACCTTGAAGGAAGACACGACTCGCCCGTGGAACATTGCTCATTTGCGGCCTTATTACACATAGAGCCATTGGCTCCTTATCCATGTACATAGTTCAATATTTGTGTACTCTTTAGATCACAATAATAAAGCCGACGCCCACGAAATTCGGGGTCTCTACCGTTTCAGCCTATATGTTGAGCATGAGTCTTTATTGATTAAATAAGCCACCCAAGAGGATGAGTCGCCGCCAAGGAGGCTATTCGAACATGGACGCTATTAGTATCAAAGAGAACGAGTCGTCCTGTTGTGATTGCTCAAACATAGATACTAGTAAGCCAAAGAGGACCAATGCCATGATGCACAGTTCAAACATAGGCGCCAATGTATGATCATGAGCGATAAAAACCGGCTTACTTGGGGGCTACTAATCCCCAGGTTGTTTACTGGTAATAGCATTGGCTTATGCAATCATATGCCCGTTTTTCCTTGATCATAGGTCACTTGGGGGCTTCTGACTCATCGAGTCCTGCCTGAATACCCTCTTGGCTAGCGAAAAATTAAGCATTACAATGGTTATACTGGAGTGTATGTTTTGCGACTCGCCCCATAAGCCCCGTGTACTCTTGGCGAGTCAATCCAATCTTGGACCCTGAACTTCCAAAGTTAAAACGTTGAGGTGCTTGCGAGAGCCAACATATGGAAAATAGACAAACCATGGGTTCACAAAACCTTATTCACTAAAGCCTGACTTGAGCCTGATCCGCCAGTCTAAAAATATAAAGGTTTTTGCAAAAACCTCTTAGGGTACGACTAGAGCCTTGCAAGCCCGTCTACCCACCGTGACTCACTGAGCCGGCCTATTTGTCACCTTATGTGGTGTTATGTTTTTTAGGCAGAGATCCTATATCTGTACTCACTCATCAAAAATTTGGTGGTTCTCAAGGTCCATCTTTTCAAAGAGGGGAAGAAAAGATACTTCCTAACCAATGACAGCTCAGACATGCGACTTATATTACAAGGTAATGCCAAGAAAGTTCTGGCATCCATACTCATGCAAATATATAGCAGTTTAAGTATACTCAAAAACTAATTACATGGCTCACGAAGGCCAAAAGTTTTTTACATATTAACCCGGTGGCAAGTTTCCTCCGGGTTTAGTCTCTTTCTTCAGGTTGAAGTTTCGGGAATTGCCTCGTCTAAGCCGCATTCGGGTCACCCTGTGCCGATCTTTCGGGCTCTTGGATCTCGAAGTTGTCCATATCCCACATGCAATTGATTAAAGCATAAAATTCAGCTTCCTCTGTCAAGATGGTTGACGGGTCAGCATCATAGGCAAAAATATGCTTATGACGCTGAGGAGTCAAATCCATTGGTGCAAAACTGGGAGGCGCCATACGTTTATGGTTATCATTGTAAGCCGACTGATACTTGGACAGGTCAAGACTCTCGGCAAGACGGCTTGCTGCAGGACGAAGATCCCTTACATATTGGGCATAGTTTTCTTGCATAAATTCTAAGCCATCATCCTTATACTCAGGAAACCCGCCTGTTATTTCATCTGGCTTGAGTTCTGGAGCATAGGCTAAATATTGGCTCATAGCCGTGATCAGGCCTTTCCATGCGGATTATTTCTTTATTTCCTCTATATGTGGGGTATGGTTGATAACCGCCTCAGCATATCCCTGATGTATTTTACCGGGTCTTTGTCACTCCACACAACATTGATGGTGAATAAGCCGCCTGCATAGAGTTGCTTTGTTAGGGTATATAGCGCTTTTAGCTTCAGCACACAGTCATCCTGAAGATTGGCGGATCGAGGGTCTGCAAGGAACAAATGAAATATAACTCGTTCTGACGCCTTGTGTCCTTTACAATGGTTACAATGAACAATATCCCAAATACTTACCAAAGACATCACTTGTCATCTTGGAGATGTGTCGCTGAAGACCAGTCAATTCTTTTGTGACTAGTTTCAGCCGATCCTCGACGTTTTTAGTGCGTGTCAACATGTCGGCTTTGTGAGTATGTGCTTAGCCTTGACTTTTTCAAGTTCTGCCAAAGAGACTCGAAGTTTTTTCTTCAGCAGTAGCCCTGGCGTCTTGTTGACGTCCCAAACTTTTTTTCATACCACTCAAGGATGAGTCTGCTTGACTTATAGTTTCCTACATAAGGTACCTTGGTACTGCCTGGTTGGATTGATCATTTGGCATCAAGTCTCAAGAAGATTGCAAGCAATACACGTCACACTTGGGGGCTAATGCACTAGCTTTTTCAAGGTGATTTAATAAGACCCGACTCATGCTCAAGAAGATGACCCGGCCCTTGGAGGCTACAGGTTGAAGTTTTCATGGTTATTAAACAAGACCCGGCTCATCTTCAAGAATATGACCTGGTCCTTGGGGCTACAGGTTGAAGTTTTCAAGATTATTAAACAAGACCCGGCGCATCCTCCAGAAGATTACTCGGCCCTTGGGGGCTATAGGTTGAAGTTTCAAGGTTATTAAACAAGACCCACCTCATCCTCAAGAAGATTACCCGACCCTTGGGGGCTACAGGTTGAAGTTTTCAAGATTATTAAACAAGACTCGGCTCATCTTCAAGAAGATTACCCGGCCATTGGGGGCTACAAAGGGATATATGGGGTAATTTATTACACAACACCATACCTCGTATCTTTTCTTCATCATATTTACGAGGCCAGGTTCTATGTCCCGGCTCATGGAGAGGCAATTTAGATATCCTGCATGCAACTCATCAAAGTTCAGTTTCTTAGTATTGGGAAGCTCAAGTTTAGCTTTCCTTTTTCTATTTCAGTTGAGACATCCTTGGCAGTATGCTTAGCCAACACATTAAGGACGGGCATCGTGTGACCCATCCCAGTAATGACGACAACCTCTTCTTTAATAATGGCATCTTTGGATGACTTCAGGGGGCTTGGCGGGTTCAGATTTTATTTCTGACTCGGGTCCATGGTAGCGTTGTCAGTTTCTGTTGGGTCAACTTGAATGTCAGGGATATTATCCATAACATTACTCTCAGGAGGTTCAGCATAAGTTTCAGCTGGTTCAACAGGAGCATCCCGGATAGAGGCATCTGTTTCCTCCACTCCAGGTGTTTCACTATTTGGGATTGACCCATCAGTTTTCCTTTTCTTTGCTTGAGCCCTAAAAACGGAAGGTTAAGGTATGTATAATGACATGTAAAGTATTGAAGCAAGTGGTGACAAAACAAGTAGTGATGTACCCTGGGAGATGAACAAGGGGTGGCAATTTTGAAGATCCTGAATCGCCAGATGAAGGAGGAGACACCTATTACAGTGGAAAATCTTGTGAGCTTTAGAAAATTGACTAACAGGGTATAGTTGATAAGGAAAGAGAAGGCACCTCAGTGCGGCGTTTATGACCGGATGTTTTCTCAGGCAGACCCGCCATAGGATCACCTAAAGAGCTGCGGGTGTGGCGTTTTGGAGTATATAAAGCCTTCTTCAAAAGGAAGTTAGGATCCAAATTAGCATCTGGATGATTCATAGGAACTTTCCTACAAACCCGCCTTCGAGGTCTTTCCAAGGAAATATTTGAGTCAGAAGATATTAAAATTACCTGAGCATCTTCAGCATCACTTTCAATGTCATCCCCCTCAGAATAAGTTGAGTGATTAGAACATCATGTGACACACTAAGGGGACAATCTATACATTTACCTATGATAGTTCTTCAATGTTCCATGACTCGCCCTCAACGAATGACTCGCCCGCACCTGTTTTGGTTTTATTCTACTTCTTTGCGGCAGTCTTGACCCTTTTAACCAGCGGCTTTGCTGGTCTACGTTTCCAAAAGGGCGCGTTTTTCTATAGCGGTATAAAAGAGGGGAAGTTAGTTCTACAAAGAGCAAAGGGAATACCAAATGAGGTGAGTGATGGTTGAATATATTCACCTCAGGAGCCGGATTCTGGATTCAGAATGGTTTCAAACCAATTTTGGAACATGCTTCTTTGGGCTCACCACATAATTTCTTCACAAGGCTATTAACTTCTTCAGAGTCAAGCATTACATTGTTGAAGCGTTGAGCATAGTTTAACTCATCGTTATAATGGCACATTAGCCCATCCCGGTGGCTTAAGGGCATAATGCGCCATTCCACCCAGCATCGGATCAAGTCAACTCCGGTCAAGCCATTGGCGTTCAAAGATCTAAGGTTTGCCAAGACAAAGGTGTGGGCAGCTTGTTCTTCCGGTGTCAGTGCACCAGGGAGCTGGAAATCCATTGGAAGATGCTCTTCTCTGAAACTCGGCAGAGGATTTTCCTGAGCTGGTGCGGTATTCCTGCAATAAAACCAAGTTTTCCCCTAGCCTTTGGGGTGACTGTGCAAGGTGACAGCAGGAAAACCGCAGTCACACCGCCTCTAGATTGTGACTCCGTCGAGTTCTAAGCTGGGGACATCAGCCCATTCTGTCTGGCACTTCAAGTAGAAGAACTCCCTAAATAAGGTAACGTAGGGTTCTATCCCTAGGTACGCCGCACAGAAGACTTGAAACTGATATAAATTACTGATTGAGTTGGGACCTAGATCTTGGGGGTGAAGGTTGTAGAAGTTGAGAGCGTCCCGAAAGAATTTCGAACCAGGGGGAGAGAAGCCTCGTTTTAGATGATCAGTGAAAACCACAACCTCTCCTTCGGCGGGTTGAGGTCGCACCTCTCCAGCGGCGGCTCTCCATCCGATCATCTCCTTAGACGACAGAGTCCCTACTGACAAGCATCGCTGCAGGGCGGCATCACCAATTTCTGAGGTAACGAGTCACATTTTGATGGTTTTGACATGCCAACAGGTCCAGAAAGGAAACAGGCTGCATAAGTATGATTGGCGGGTTATTATAACGAACAAAAATTGTGTGGAGAAACAAACAATGAGGAAGTTCGTAGTACTTGAGTTGCCTTAATGAAAAAGGCAGTTCACGGAGATGGCGAGTTGCAAAATGTCTAACAAACCGGCGTTATATTGACAATGACTTACGAAGGAACTGTGATATCAGATTCCACTAAGTATTGGACAAACAGTTTTCTACCAAAGTATATAGAGAGACGGATCTACCAATGGTACGGAAGAAGGAATTTAATAGTCCTAGACGGTGGTAAAATATGGGGCAGCAACAGCTAGTGTTCATGAGGTTCTCGCAAAATATCTAGGAAGTTTATGTGAGATTCAGATCTATAATCTTTTCACAACCTATCACTGGGGAAGATTTTCATCAAGGAGTCAAATAGATCTATAATGACGATGGCTAGAGGATGAACCCTATGAACTATGCTGAACTACCATGATCGACCTAAGAAGATCCAGTACAAGAAACAAAGCCTTAGCTAATGGCGTTGACGGAGGCGGAAGAAGTTCACGGTTTGGTGCAGAAGACGTGCGGCAGCGGAGCCCTTGTACGAGAGTGCTTGACGATGGGAATCGCAGTGGCGGAACGATGCAAACTCGAGCTCGAGGTAGAAGACAAAGAAGACGAGCACGGTAAGGGTAAAAGAGATATCCTTGTTGATATTTAAAGGCCGGAGCAGAAATGAAAACGGCACGCGCGGGAATCTAGGATGCGTAGTAAATTTCAGAGTTGATGGCGCCTCAATTGTCGGGCCAAAAAGATAAGCCAAAGGAGCCGTTGTAGTGACGTCATAAAGATCCCTAGAATCTCGGGATAACCGTCATCATTAACAAATGGAACATAAAACCAGAAGGATATTACAAGACGATATTTCTTCCATTGGGAGACAAGTTTGGATTATGTGTGAGCCGCCAAGAGTGTGAGAAAGGTGTATTGACGTGAACGAGTTCAAGTTAATCTGGGGCCTAATGTTGGGGATATTATCCCACCATGAGACCCGCCCTAAGAGGTCGGGTCAAGATGATGGCGGCTCAAACATTTCATGTTCAAGATGGGCCATGACTTATCGAGCAGAAGCCGTAAGGTAAAGTTAGAAGAGCCGTCTGTAGCCCAAGACATAAAGATGGCGACTTGTGGCCCAAATAGGAGAGGGGCTTCAAGAAGTTTCCTTGCAATAAAAGTAAGGCGAGTTAGAGATATGTCAGATCACGAATAATACGTGACCCGGACTCTTGTAACCCTAGGGCCTCGGCATGTATATAAAGGCGGGTCGCTAGGGTTGATAGACTTAAGTTATCACCAATCGAGAGTTAGATCAGGAGAATCCGCACCCTTGTAATTGATTTCCATATCAGTGTACACAAAGAAGGACGTATGCTTTTATGTCGATCAGGGGGGCCGAACCTGGGTAAATCATCTCTTGCTCCCTACTAACCCATTTGAGTCGCCACATGGTTGTGATGCCCCCATCACTAAGTCCTTTCAGGAGGACATCTGCCGTGACAAAACCACGACATCAGGGGTAGCAGTTACTTTCCTGACAGCTTTCCTTGGAGACATTGAAGGAGCTGAAGTTTCTTCTCGCACAAAGTCTGAGTCTTCTTCATCATAATTCAGCTTCTCCCTCTGCGTGGTGGCTGCCTTGGGCAAACCATGGGAGCTGTAGGATCGAGGGTCAGAGTCAGACTTCTGTGGACTAGTGCCTGAGTCCATCTCAACACTCTTCTCCCTGAAGTCATTCTGACTATCTTCTGAACTAGACATATGTGACAGGTAAGCACAAACTCAGCAGCAACAACAAAACCTGTGACGTGGATATAGGAAAGACAGAAAGGATGAGCATTACAAAATTCAGATGCTTTTGAAAATTTGAACACAGAAATCCTTAGTTTTAACTTTCTATAGAACTCATATCGGTGGAACCGAGTTTGAACTTTTGGAGTCTCCGAGACACATGAACTCCTTTACAGAATCTAGGTCATCATTTGAGTGGAACAGAAAATGACAACTCGGTCTCACCGGGTCCATTCTCAGGAACTCTAGGTTCAAAATCGGTAGCACCGTGTTTTGCAACTCGGAGTCGCCAAGATGGGGTATACAGACTGTTAACCCTAAAAACTTCCTAGTTCCCTAATCTATGGGATTCATCTGGTGGATAGAGAGGTTGCGCATAGTGGCTTGTGGATAAAAAATTTCCATTGCGTATGAATCTGATGGAGGAACGCATCGGGGGTCCGAACCATACCCTAGCTTGGTGGTGATCCGGCTACGACGGAGACCGCGGTGAAGATTCCGTCGGCGGCAGCGATTCCCAGCGGCGAAGAAACATGGGGACTCAAGGGCGACGACCAGGGGTTCATGAGGCAGCTTAGGGTTTGAGGCGAAACGGCTTTGAAGAAGTGAAATAAAGGATTCGGTCCGCTGAAATATATACCCATTCATTGTGAGTGTCACCGAGATTACGAAATCGGTGTCTCCGAGTTCCTCTACTGTCAGCTGACAGGGAAACTCGATGGAACCGAGTTTGTGATTCTGGTGGAACCGAGATAGAAAACCTAAATCAACTCTGAACTTTGGTGCAACCGAGTTTGTGAAGTTGGTTTCACCGAGTTTATTCACAAGGAGGTTTTGGAGGTTAGCCATTGACGATACAGAACTCCGAGTGCTCCTTCACACAGAGGGATCGACAAGTGCTTGTTCAAGTTTTGTGATGAGGCATGAATAGAACTTGAGATGAGATAGCATAGATAGCTAGAGAAGAGTCCTAGGCATTCTTGTCCATCCAATTGGCAAAAGATAAATCAAGAGCCAATTAACAACAATTGGATGTCCTCGGATGATCAAACACATGCAGACGAACATGGTCACGCAATAAGAATGATAAAGAAAAACATGGTGAACATGCACAAACATCCTAGCAGCTATAAAGCACTTGGGAGATGACAAAGTCATCTATATATGAGTATATTAACATAGGAGCCAACTAAGAATATTCGATCATAGGTCATAATCATCGTTAAGCACAAGTGGGTTACCACTTTTACATAAGCATTTATGTGTTCATATCCTTAGGAGATGCTTATACTCAAGTCTTAGAGTAAATCTCCCCCTTGATATGACATCTCCACTAAGAGGGATCAACTAACCTTCGTTTTGTCGTAGAAGACTTCAAGTAGGTCAAGTAGTGGTGGATGCTCAAAGTTGATGAAGATCATCTTGAGTTGGGAGCAATCCTTGTCGTTTTCATACTCTTCTCACCTACATGGGTTAGTGATACGTCTCCAACGTATCTATAATTTTTGATGGTTCCATGCTATTATCTTGTCAAACTTTGGATGTTTTGTATGCATTTTATATCTTTTTTGGGACTAACTTATTAACTCAGTTCCAAGTGCTAGTTCCTATTTTTTCCGTGTTTTTGACATTTTTCAGAGGAGAATATCAAACGGTGTCCAAACGGAATAAAACCTCCGAAAAGATTTTTTCCAGAACAAAAGACACGCAGGGAGCTTGAGAACCAAGGCAAAGGGTCCCGGGGGAGGCCACAAGCCCCCTAGCCGCGGCCTGGGGGAGCCTAGCACGCTTGTGGGCCCACCGTGGCTCCTTTTCCCTACTTCTTCCGCATATAAATCCCCGAAAAATATGAAACCACGGGGGAGAGCCACGAAAATACTTTTCCGCCGCCGCAAGCTTCTGTCTCCGCAAGATCCCATCTGGGGCACGTTCTGGTGCACTGCCGGAGGGGGGATTCGGACACGGACGGCTTCTTTTATCAACACCATTGCCTCTCCGATGATGCGGAGTAGTTCACCACATACCTTCGGGTCCATAGCTAGTAGCTAGATGGCTTCTTCTCTCTCTTGGATCTTCAATACAAAGTTCTCCATGATCTTCATGGAGATCTATCTGATGTAATCCTCTTTTGCGGTGTGTTTTTCGAGATCCGATGAATTGTGCTTTTATGATCAGATTATCTATGAATCTTATTTGAGTTTCTTATGATCTCTTATATGCATGATTTCATATCCTTGTAATTCTCTTCGAGTTGTGGGTTTCGTTTGGCCAACTTGATCTATAATTCTTGGAATGGGATAAGTGCTTGATTTTGGTTTCATACCGTGTGGTGTCCTCACCCAGTGACAGAAGGGGTAGCAAGGCACGCATCTTGTTGTTGCCATCAAGGGTAAAAAGATGGGGTTTATATCTGTTGCATGAATTTATCCCTCTACATCATGTCATCTTGCTTAAGGCGTTACTCTGTTTGTTATGAACTCAATACACTAGATGCATGCTGGATAGCGGTCGATGTGTGGAGTAATAGTAGTAGATGCAGAAAGTATCGGTCTACTTGTCTCCGACGTGATGCCTATATGTATGATCATTGCCTTAGATATTGTCATGACTTTGTGCGGTTCTATCAATTGCTCGACAGTAATTCGTTCACCCACCGTAATATTTGCTATCATCAAAGAAGCCTCTAGTGAACACTATGGCCCCCGGGTCTACTTCACATCATATTTTCAGCCCTACACTTTTACTTTGTTACACTTTCCGCCTTTAGTCTCACCTTGCAATCAATCTTGAATGGATTGACAACCCCTTTGTAGCGTTGGGTGCAAGTTTGCTGTTTTTGCGCAGGTACTTTGGAGACTTGCCTTGATACTCCTACTGGATTGATACCTTGGTTCTCAAAATGAGGGAAATACTTACTGCTACTGTGCTGCATCACCCTTTCCTCTTCAAGGGAAAAACCAACGCAAGCTCAAGAGGTAGCAGTTAGTCCCAAATCATGAGGAACATATGCAAGAATATCTATGGACATGGATGAAACATAAATGAAATGATATCCAAAGATGCATTAATTACCTTGTTCCTTGCTTACCTTTGACGTAATGTGTGACTCCTTGAACTAATGCATATGGTTGAGGTTGATTGCAAATAGTTCTTGCCAAAATGAATAAGAGTGAATTTCATTGGCAGAGTCACCCCTCAAGAACTTCCCTAGTTCTTGCTCTTGAGAATCGACATCAATTTGACGGAAATCCTTGGAGTTGTGGTATCACTTCTTGAGGTAGAGCTAGTAGTGTCCTTGGGAACCCAATTGACCTTGGCTTGGGGTTCTTCTTCAAATAGGTCAATGTGATCTTGGAGCTTTCCCTTGCCTTTGTGGTCTTGTGGTAGAAGGCCATCTTGTGAGCTTTTTCCTTTAGGAGGAGTGGGATCACACTTCTCCTCTTGGGGAACAAACTTAGAAGTGGGATATGGACCTTCTTCCCAAACATCTCTGTTGACTTTGAGGTAGCCAACACTTTCTTTCTTCTGATGTCCTCCTTGCTTGCGCACAATTTCCTCGAATTGTTTACTTCCGGCAAGGCTCTTGAAGACACCTTTCTCTATAATCGCTTTCAATAGATAAATTTCTTGCTCAAGTGTAACTTGGCTAAGAGAATCGTTAGTGGAATAAATAGAGCTACTAGAAACAACATTATTGGTTTTAGCCTTAGCATGGTTGTTACTATATGAAGAAAGCTTCTTGCCTTTGTTACTAGTGTTCCTATGTTTAACTTGTGGAACAAAGTTGGACAAGAGTAATCGTTTGGCTAGATAAGAAGAACTCTTCTTTCGAATATCATCATTGATCACTTTTAAGAACTCATGCTCTTGCTCCAGGTTGAGCTTCTCGAAGAGTAGATTCTAATGGGTTCTTGAAAGCTCTCTATGATATTCTAGAGTAGTCTCATGAGCTAACTTAAGAATTTTTAATTCTTGAGTTAGTCGTTCAATTTCTTTCTTATCATCATCATTCGATTTCTCTTGACTAGCATGATAAACAACAAGTTCATTTTGAGTGCGATCACTTGTTTTATCAAGAAGCAAGTCTTCTTCTCCTAACAAGTCATCCTCATCACTATTAAAAACAAGATACTCGGGATGTGATACCTTGGGACCTTTATCCATGAAGTAGTTTCCGACTCCTTCATTTGGTTAATCAAATAAGTCGTAGGAGTTGGTGGAAACAAGTGCAATGCCGACAACACCTTCGTCTTGACTATAGTCGGAGTGAGAGTGATAGCTTCTCTTGGAGTGGTGATTAGACTAGGAGCCACAAACCCATTCACCAACATGAGCTTGATGTCATCTTCTTGAACTGCTCACGGTGTATTTGTCCATCTTCTACGATTCCTTGCCTCTCTGTGAGTGTCTTCATTCATAGTGATCTTCTCTACTCCTTCTCTCTCTACGCGGTGACTCATGTTTCGAGCTTCGTCTTCGAGGTGACTCTTCCCTTCTTTTGTAGGGATCCGAGCACTCATTTTAGTAGTGTCCAGGCTTCCCACAATTGTAGCAGTTTCGGTCACGACTGGACAAACGCTTCTCTTTAAGTCTCGAGCTTGATCTTCTATATTTGTGTCTACTCTTATAGAACTTGTTGAATTTTCTGACCATGAGCCTTATCTCTTCATCAGTGAGAAGATTGTCCTTTGAAGTAGCGGGAGCATCACATGAAGCTTTATCAGCACCGCTTGACTTGTTGTGCAGCTCATCTTTGTCCTTGAGTGACATCTCATGAGCAACAATCCTACCAATGACTTCAGTTGGCTTCAGATCTTTGTAATTTGGCATCATTTGGATCAATGTGCACACTCTGTCATACTTTCCATCGAGAGCTCCAAGTATCTTCTAAATGATGAATTTGTCGGTCATCTCTTCGCTTTCTAAGCCAACACTCTCATTGGTGATGAGAGCTAGCCTAGAGTACATTTCAGCAACACCTTCACCATCCTTCATCTTGAACTTGTCAAGGTGAGTTTGAAGCACATCCTACTTAAATTCTGTGACAGAATCAGTACCTTCGTGCATATCAACCAAAGTATCCCAAATCTCTTTTACATTCTCAAGATGACTGATTTTGTTGAATTCTTCGAGGCATAGGCAGTTCAAGATGATATCGCAGGCTTGAGCATTAAGTTGCAACATCTTTAGTTCATCACATGTCGCACCACGATCTGGTTCATGCCGTTCTCCAAAGAAGTTACCTTGCACACCAACACAAATAACAGCCCAAACATGAGGATTAAAGCCAAGAATATGCATTTTCATTTTATGCTTCCAACTAGCAAATTAGTGCCATCAAAATATGGACCTCTGCGATGATAATTCTCTCACTAGATGCCATACTCTCCTACTTTGTTAGACCAATGAAATGGAGACCAATGCCCTGATACCACTTGTAGGATCGAAAGTATGTCTAGAGGGAGGGTGATTAGACTACTTGACAAGTAAAAACAATTTCCTTTTCCCAATTCTATTTGAGAAATAGCTACGACAGTTATAGCAGGTCAAGCACACCCTACACATGCAATTCTAATAGTATAGCAGCGGAAAGTAAAACATGCAAGTGTAAAGTAGAGGTGTAAGGTAGGGAGATCAAATGCATGAGGTTTACACGACGATTTTTGGCATGGTTCCGATAGGTGGCGCTCTCGTACGTCCATGTTAGTGGAGACTTCAACCTAGGGAGGGTAACGGCTGCGGGAGTCCACGAAGGGCTCCACCCATAGAGGGTCCACAAAGAAGAAGCCTTGTCTATTCCACCACGGCTTCCGTCCACGGAGGACTAGCCTTACTCACGGTAGATCTTCACGAAGTAGGCCATCTCCTTGCCCTTACAAACATCTTGGTTCAACTCCACAACACGAAGTAGGAGGCTCCCAAGAGACACCTAACCAATCTAGGAGGCACCACCCTCCAAAAGGTAATAGATGTGGTAGATCAATGAACTCCTTGATCTTGTGCTTCTAAAGATAGTCTCATCAACACAAATCACTCTCTCACAGAATATGCACTCGTAGGGGAGGTAGATTTGGTGGAAAGCAGTTTGGGGAGGCTAGAGATCAAGTTTCAAATGATAGGATTGGCATATCTTGGTCTCAACACATGAGTAGGTGGTTCTCTCTCAAAAAATTGATCTGGCAGTGAAGTGTGTGTTCTGAGTAGTTCTCCCACGAATGAGAGGTGGGTGAAGGGGTATATATAGGCAGTAGCTAAAATTCAACCGTTGCACACAAAAGGCAAACTCGGTGACACCGAAGTTGATAACTCGGTGGTACCGATTAGCACTAAAGGTGTGAACTTTTCAATCTCGGTGAGACCGATATATGAAACTTAGTGGCACCAAAAAGGTGACTAACGTTCAGATGGCCAAACTCGATGCACCGATACTAAAACTCAAAAATTCCAATTTTGTGTATCTTGGCAACAGAATGTTGGTCACACTAAACTCGATGGCACTGACTTGGTTTCGGTTGCACCGATTTGGTGGGAATGTCTAGGGTTTCTGTTGGAGGTCAAACTCGGTGGGTTCGATATGGGAATGTTTGTGACACCCAATTTGTGTATGTGGATCTTGACAGAGTGGATATGTGGGGAAAATGACTAAGTGTTTTGGTGGCTAACTTTGAGCATTTGAGCAATCAGTTCATTTTACTACCTCACCCCCTTGTAATAGTATTTGCTTTCCTTTCTCACAAATATAAAATGAAGAGTCTTCTAGCTTGAAGCTTGAGCCAACATTATTCCTTTCTTGCATCTAGGGGCATCTCCACATAAACCTTAAGCCATAGCATATTTTGAACTTTCTCTGAAATATACTTGGAAAACATATTAGTCCAATGATGCATATGTTATGATCAATTTTCAAAACCACCATAGGGAACAATTGTGCTTTCACATAACACCACAAAGGGGAATACAACATTGATATCATCAAAATATCGAATGAACATCAACTTCACATGACTACTTGCAACATGATTTCTCCCGTGGCCTCAAGAATAAAAGTAACTACTCACAAGTGATAAACATGTTCATGACAAGAGAGGTATTATATAGCATAATGAATCTGAACATATGATCTTCCACCAAATAAACCGTAAAGCATCAACTACAAGATGTAATTAACACTACTAGAGACACCCCAGGTACCAATCCGAGGTTCCGGTACAAGATTGAGTACAAGAGATGAACTAGGGTTTTGATAGGAGATGGTGCTGGTGAATATGTTGATGGATATTGGCCTCCCCAAGATGAGAGGGTTGTTGGTGATGATGATGGCCTTGATTTCCCCCTCTGAGAGGGAAGTTCCTCCGACAGAATCGCTCTGTCGGAGGGCAAAAGTGCTCCTGCCCAGGTTCCACCTCTAGACAGCAGCGGTTTGTCCCAAAAGTCCTCTCCCTGATTTTTTTAAGGCGAAGTAGAATTTATACCAGAAGATGGGCACTGGTGGTGGGCCAGGTGGCCCACTAGACATCAGGTTGCGCCAGGGGTGCCTCGCGTGGCTTGGTGTCTAGTGGCCGCATGGTGCCCCCCTCCGGCACTTCTTCATTCTAGTATTTTTTATTTGTAATAAAATAAATCTTCGTAAATTTTCAGCCCAACTGGAGTTGTGCAAAATAGGTATCTCTGACGTAGCGTTTTCAAGTCCAGAATTCCATTTCCCGGCATTCTCCCACTTAATGTTAACCTTGCATATTATGAGAGAAAAGGCATTAGAATTACTCCACCAAGTGGCAAAATGCATAAAAACACTATAAATAACAGTAACAAAACATGATGTAAAAGGGACGTATCTACTCCCCCAAGCTTAGACCTCGCTTCTCCTCAAGCGAAAGACGATAGCGAAATCATGACCACATGCTTTGAGAGAGAGGTGTCGATAAAAACAAAAAACGGACATAGTAGCTTCATGCTCATTATTATAAAAGCAAATAAAACTTTATAAAATACTTCATCACAACAGTCTCATCATATAACTTTTATCATAATGACTTCTTATAAACAAGTAGCAATTCGTCACAAAATTGAAGTATGAAGCATAGACTCTATTGAAAACTAACAAACTATGTTCTCGGTCAACTTTGCAACACAATTCATCATATTTCCAGGAAGGTTCACATGTTGGAGTTTTTAAGCAAATCTACATACTCAACCATCATTTAGTATTCTATGAATGCTAACACTCACCGCATACATATGAGAAAAATGTTTCAACCGGACACAGAGAAAGATAGGGGCTTATAGTGTTCCCTCCCATCGCATTCACCTCAAGGGTGATGTGAACAATAATAACTCATGGCCGCCCACATTCAGTTGGATATAAATGTTTACATCTTTCCCCACCACAAGATGTTTGCCAAAGATAAGATAAAGGAAATAGAGGAAAATACTTTGACTCTAGCACAAAAGTAAATACATAAAGGTAAAAGATAGGCCATTCATAGAGGGAAGCACATGTTCTCATGCACTTTTTGGTTGTATGCTAAATCTCTTAGTGCAATGGAACATTACGTTATACTGCCCATTGTGATGGAAACCTTTATTATGCAGTCCGCCGCTTTTATTATCGCCATCACAAGTTTGTACAACGCTTAATTTCCTTACTCTAAATGATCAAACATGTTTAGAAGCATTTTTTTGTTGCTTTGTGCACCAATGTCAACTTACTTGAAAGATCTTTCTCAATCCATAGGTAGGTATGGTGGACTCTTGAAACATGTGTTTGTTTTTAAGATTTTGGATGCACAAGTAGTATCTCTACATAGTGCACAGTTTTGGCTAGCAAAGGTATTGGGCAAGCATCACATGTTAGAGGATATATAACAATATAACTTCTGTGTGAATGTGAACAAGCATAAATCATTACGTTTGTCTTCCTCGTCCAATGTCAATAGTTTTGGCAGATTATAATAAATGGGGGCTCACAATTACAACAAATGTCAAGGATAGTGTAATTGCATGTAAATCATGTCTTCCGTTGTTAATTCTTACAAGTGTTGCATCACCGACCAATGCTATGTTTGTCAACATTCAACAAATTTTACCACTTATACTTTTCCTTATGTCATATCACTACTTACTATAAGATTGGCATATGATATTTTTCATTATTTTCCTTTATTTTGATTGCAGCAACAAAGTAGAGAAGCAAAACTCAAACTAAAATTTATTATATAACTCTCACTTGATTACATAGATAGATAGATAGATCATGAAACTAGCACTCAAAAGAAAAAAACATGAACTAAACTTTTATTTGACTAGATCTCGAAATAACTAATTATCGAACTAGGATGGATAAAGAAAAATAAGAGTGATGGTGATACGATATCGGGGCGCCTGCCCCAAGCTTGGCACAAGCCAAGGGGAGTGCCCATACCCGTTTACTAAAGTCTCCTTCTTTGGTGATTAACATGGAGGTGCTCGTGGTGGTGTGTTTTTCTTCTCCAAGTTGCATCTAAGTCTAAAATTATCCTCCCTTAGACCCTCGTTCTCCAACTCTAGCTTTTATATCTTTTCACATAACGCCTCTTTGCTCTCCTGCAGAAAATGGGAAGGGATAAATTGGACCTTAGGTTTGTACTTGTTGGGTAGGCTCGGCTTCTTGAATTCCACGTCCATATCTCCGAGTTCAGGCAAGGGATGTTCCTCTTCCTCGGAGCTATCCACCTTTGGTTCTTTCATATCCTCGTCTTCCTCCTCTATAGTCCAGCCGTAATTATCCACCTGTCCGTAGACCTTAGGGATCATGAGAAATCAGCGATGTAGCTCTCTCCCTCTCAATCTTAAGACGAAATAATTTTAGATCTGCCAGGAAAAACAGCTCGAAACAAGAACACACGATTTCTCTGTGGTACTGGGGTCAAATCATCGGGAGATATATATAGAGAACTTTTATACAAGGGAATACATGTTCCACAAGAATACGGAGCCAGGAAGGTGCTCGAGGGGTCAACTAGGCGTCACGCCATGCCAGGGGGGGCTAGCACGCCCACGTGTCTAGTGAACACATGGGTTGCCTTCCCATGTGTTTCTCAGTTTCATAATTTTTCTAATATTCCAAACTACAAGAAAATATTTTTGCGGATTGTTCTGAGCCTGTTTACTTACCATATCACATACTTCTTCCTTTTAAGGGTTTGGAGTGTTATGGAAGGTTTTCCTAATGTGCTCCTACAGTGTCATGGTTTGGATAATATGTGTTCCAACATTAATTGGTATATCTGAAATATAATGCTTTATTCTTTGTCCATTGACCACCTTCGGGTTAGTGCCTTCGGGATTATTGATCTTAGTAGCTCCATACTAATAAAGTTGTTCGATGATATATGTCCTTCCCATTTGGAGAGAAGTTTTCCTGTAAAATATCTAAGAAGAGAATTGTACAATAGACAACTTTGAATTATCGCTTTTGGATTCTTTTGTCATGCCATCTTTTAAGTTTTTCTTTGAATAGTTTGGCATTTTCATAAGGTTGGGTTCTCCATTCATCTAATGAGCTAATATCAAATAACTTCTTTTCACCAGCAAGTTTGAAATCATAGTTGAGTTCTTTTATTTCCCAATAAGCTTTATGTTCTAACTCGAGAGGTAAATTACATGCTTTCCATAAACCATTTTATAGGGAGACATACCCATGGGGATTTTTATAAGCTGTTCTGTAGGCCCACAATGCATCATTTAATTTCTTAGACCAATTCTTTCGGGACCTATTTACAGTCTTCTGCAATATTAGTTTTATTTACTTATTGTTTAATTATACTTGACCACTAGACTGAGGATGATACGGAGATGCAATTATATGGTTAACATCATATCTAGCAAGGAGCTTATGAAAAGCACCATGAATAAAATGTGAACCAACATCAGTCATTAAGTATCTAGGGAAAACGTGGGAAAATAACTTCCTTAAGCATTTTAATAGAGGTGTTATGATCAACACTATTGGTTGGAATAGCTTCTACCCATTTAGTGGCATAATCAACAACAAGCAAAATATGTGTATACCCATTAGAGGAAGGAAAAGCTCCCATATAATCAAATACCCAAACATCAAATGGTTCAGTGACAAGTGAATAATACATAGGCATTTACTGATGTCTACTTATATTAGCAATTCTTTAAAATTCATCACAAGACAGGACAAACTTACGAGCATCTTTGAAAAGAGTAAGCCAATAAAACCCAGGTTGTAATAGCTTGTGTGCAGTTCTGTCTTCCGCATGGTGTCCTTCGTAAGCCTCAGAGTGACACTTCCGAAGGATTTGTTCTTGTTCATGCTCAGGTATACAACGTCTAATAATACCATCTACTCCCTCTTTATAAATATGTGGGTCATCCCAAAAGTAATGTCTTGAATCAATAAGATTTATTTTCTTTTGTTGATAGGTGAAACTAGGTGGTATGTATTTAGCAACAATGTAATTATCATAATCAAAAAACCGCGATGTATTATGAGAAACATTTACCATAGCTAGTTGTTCATTAGGAAAGCTATCATCAATAGGTAGTAGGTCATCAAGAACATTTTGTAACCTAGACAAGTTATCAGCTAGGGGGTTCTCAGCTCCTTTCCTATCAATGATATGCAAATCAAATTCTTGTAGCAAGAGAATCCAACTAATAGGTCTAGGCTTAGCATCTTTCCTTTCCATAAGATATTTAATAGCAGCATGATGAGTGTGAACAATTACTTTAGAATCAACAATGTAAGATCTGAATTTATCACAAGCAAATACAACTTCCAAGAATTTTTTTCAGTGGTACCATAGTTTCTCTGGGCATCGTCTAGATTTTTACTAGCATGATGAATGACATTTAATTTGTTATCAAATCTTTGTCCTAGAACAACATCAACAACATGATCACTAGCATCACACATAATTTCAAATGGCAAGTTCCAATCAGGTGGTTGAACAATAGGTGCAGAAGTTAAGGCTTTATTAAGTGTTTCGAAGGCTTCTACACAATCATCATAAAAAATGAAAGGAGCATCCTTTTGTAATAAATTAGTAAGAGGCCTTGAAATTTTAGAGAAGTTTTTAATAAACCTCTTATAGAAACCAGCATGACCAAGGAAACTACGCACACCTTTAATATCTTTAGGACATGGCATCTTCTCAGTTGCATCAACTCTAGCCTTATCCACCTCAATACCCCGTTCGGAAATTTTATGACCCAAGACAATACCTTCATTCACCATAAAGTGGCACTTCTCACAATTCAAGAGAAAGTTAGTTTGCTCACATCTATGCAGAACTCGATCAAGGTTTCTTAAGCAATCATCAAAAGAAGTTTTGTAAACGAAAAAAATCATCTATGAAGACTTCAACAATCTTTTCACAAAAATCAGAGAATATAGCAGTCATACATATTTTAAAGGTAGCAGGTGCATTGCATAATCCAAAAGGCATACGTCTATAAGCATAAGTTCCAAAAGGACAAGTAAAGGTGGTTTTCTCTTGATCAGGTTGTGACACACGTATTTGAGAGAAACCAGAATAGCCATCTAGAAAGCAAAAGTGTGTGTGTTTCAATAATCATTCTAGCATTTGGTCTATGCATGGTAAAGGATAATAATATTTTCTAGTAGCTTTGTTTAATTTTATATAATCAATTACCATTCTATAGCCAGTCACAGTTCTTGATGGAATGAATTCAGTTTTATCATTAGGGACAACAATAAGACCTCCTTTCTTAGGAACACAATGTACTTGACTTACCCATCTAGTATCAGCTATGGGATAAATTATATGTGCTTCCAGATGATTTAATACTTCATTTCTCACCACTTCTTTCATTTTGGGATTTAGTCTCCGTTGGTGATCAAAAACGGGTTTAGCATTGGGTTCCATATTAATCTTGTGCTGACAGAGTGTGGGACTAATGTTTTTAAGATCATCAAGAGTATACCCAATAGCAGCTCTATGCTTCCTTAAAGTTTTTAATAATCTTACTTCTTCATGCTCTGTAAGGTTAGCACTAATAATAATAGGATATATCTTGTTTTCATCAAGATAAGCATATTTCAAAGTGTCAGTTAATTGCTTTAATTCAAACACACGATCACCCTTGGGTGGAGGAGGACCTCCTAGAGTTTCAACAGGAAAGTTGTGTTTAAGGATGGGTTTTTGCTCAAAGAACATATTGTCTATTTCATTTGTTTGACGCATATGCATATCATTTTCATGGTCTAGCAAATATTGTTCTAATGGATATGGTGGAGAAATGGCAATAGAAGAAATACCAATTACTTCATCTTTACTAGGAAAATCTTTGTCATGGGGTTGCTTACTAAACTTGGAGAAATGAAACTCATGAGACATACCTCCAAAATTAACCCTCACAGTTTCCTTTTTGCAATCTATTTGCGCAATGATAGTGTTCAAGAAGGGTTTACCAAATATTATGGGAGAAAAATTATATTGTGGTGAGCCAAGTACTAGAAAATAAGTATGGTATTTTACTTTTCCACACGAGACTTCAACATCTTTAACAATCCCAAGTGGTGTGATGATGTCTCTATTAGCAAGTTTAATAGTAACATCCATGTCTTCTATCTCAGCGGGTGCTTTCTCATGCGTAATTTTTTTGATATAAGGTAAAAGGGAGAGCACTAACACTAGCACCCATATCACATAGACCATGATATCAATGATCTCCTATTTTGAGTGAAACGATAGGCATGCCAACAACAAGTCTATTCTTGTCTTTTGTATTAGGTTTGGCAATTCTAGCAGCTTCATTACAGAAATAAATAACATGCCCATCAATATTGTCTACCATAGCAGTACTAGGTTCTACCTTGATTTTCTCAGAGGTTTGGTCGTTCTAACATAACTTTTGTTAACCACAGTTGAAGCTTTAGCATGTTCCTTTATCCTAACAGGGAAAGGTGGTTTCTCAATATAAGCAGTATATTGGTCAACATTGTAAATGATAGTTTCAGCTTCAAATTTAATTGGTTCTTCAATTTTTTATTTAATAGGTAGATGATATTTAAACCATTTCTCTATAGGGAGATCAACATGAGGAGCAAAGGTTTCACAAAATGAGGCTACTATCTCAGAGTCAAGTCCATACTTAGTGCTAAAATCATTGAAAGCATCAGTATTCATAAATTAACACAATCAAACTTAGGTTTTATACCCGACTCTTTAACTTCCTCAAGCTCCCAGTCTTCAGAGTTATGTTTAATTCTTTCTAAAATATACCACCTGAATTCAATAGTCTTCTTCATGAAAGAACCAGAGCAAGAAGTATCGACCATGGTTTGATCATTACGAGAAAGTCGAGCATAAAATTTTTGAATAATAATTTCTATTGAGAGCTCACGATTGGCCCATGAATATAACATTTACTTAAGCCTCCCCAATCTAGAGTTCTATTTTCTCCTTCACGTGGCCAAAAATTGTAGATAAAATTTCGATCACGATGAACAAGATGCATAGGGTAAATATTTTGGTGAAACTCCAATTGCAATCGATTCCAGTTCCTAGATCTTGTATCATCACATAGCCTATACTATGTCAATGCTTTTCCCCCAAAGATAAAGGGAAAACCTTTTTATTGAATTCATCTCGAGATAAACCTGCAAGCTTAAATAATCCACAAACTTCATCCACATAGATTAGGTGCATATCTGGATGTTTAGTTCCATCTCCTCCATAAGGATTAGCTAGCAGTTTCTTTATCATACCCGAAGGTATTTCATAGTAAAAAAATTCAGTAGGTTAAGCAGGTTGAGGGACCACTCTTGGTGTTTCCAGACGAGGTGTATATATCCCGAACAAGGCCCTCAAAGGATTACTTTCCATAGTGACAAGTAACAGTAACTTTCAGCACGCAATATAAATTTTCCCTAACAAATTCTGCTTACCAAAGGCGCTTCACTCCCCGACAACGGCGCCAGAAAAGATTCTTGATGACCCACAAATATAGGGGTTCAATCATAGTTCTTTCTATAAGTAAGAGTGTCGAAGCAAACGAGGAGCACAAAGAAATGACAAGCGGTTTTCAACAAGGTAATTTCTACAAGCACTTAAATAGTGGTAACAAGTTGTTTGATAGGAAGATAAATGTAACAAGTGACAAGTAGCAATAGTAACAATAGGTCTAGAAAGGTATCCCAATCTTTCTGTGGCAAAGGAGAGTCCAAAACAGGTTCTTATCATAGGCAAAGTGTTCTTGAGGGCACACGGGAATTTCAACTAGTCACTATCGTCATGTTGGGTTAATCTGCGTTCGATGTTTTGATAATTTGATATATGGGTGGACTGGTGCTTGGGTGCTTTTTTTACTTGAACAAGCCTCCCACTTATGATTATCCCTCTCATAAGCATCTGCAACTATGATAAAAGTATTAATAATAAATTTTAACCATAGCATTAAACATAGGGATCAAAATAAGCCCCTTACGAAGTAGTACATAGACTAGAGTTTAAGTTTATGTCACTCTCGCAACCCACCCTATAATTACTAATCCATAATGCATTCCCTTATGCCCAAAATATGGTGAAGTGTTATGTGCTCGACGTTCACATAACACCACTAAGGGAATCACAACATTCATATCATCAAAATATCGAACGAATATCAACTTCACATGACTACTTGCAACATGATTTCTCCTGTGGCCTCAAGAACAAAAGTAACTTCTCACAAGTGATAAACATGTTCATGATCAGAGAGGTATTATATAGCATAATGAATCTAAACATATGATCTTCCACCAAATAAACCATAAAGCATCAACTACAAGATGTAATTAACACTACTAAACAGACCCGAGGTACCAATCCAAGGTTCCGACACAAGATTGAGTACAAAAGATGAACTAGGGTTTTGATAGGAGATCGTGTTGGTGAAGATGTTGATGGAGATTGACCTCCCCATGATGAGAGGATTGCTGGTGATGACGATGGCCTCGATTTCCCCCTTCGGGAGGGAAGTTCCTCTGGTGGAATCGCTTCGCCGAAAGGCAAAAGTGCTCCTGCCCACGTTCCGCCTCGAGACGGTGGCGCATCATTCCGAAAGTCCTCTCCCTTATTTTTTAGGGCGAAGGAGAATTTATACCAGAAGATGGTCACCAGAGGTGAGCCAGGGGCCCACTAGATCAGGTCGTGCGAGGAGTATCTGGCGCGCCCTAGTGTCTAGTGGCCGCCTGGTGGCCCCCCTCTTCATTCCAGTATTTTTATTTTATTATAAAATTAATCTCCATAAATTTTCTGCCCAATTGAAGATGTGTAATAGGTATCTCTGACGTAGCTTTTTGAGGTCCAGAATTCCATCTGTCGGCATTCTCACACTAGATGTAAACCTTGCATATTATGAGAGAGAAGGCATTAGAATTACTCCACCAAGTGGCAAAACACATAAAACACTATAAATAACAATAAAAACATGCTGCAAAATGGGCGGAATCAAAATGCAAAAAGAAAATGTCACATAAAGCATTTTATTACACCAGAAATTCTAGACCGCAAATAAAATTCTCAAACTTTGCAGACCTAAAGTTTAGCTCAAGACAAAACTAATGCAAAAAGGTTTCAACTCATTTTGAGTTATGGTTTAAAAGACAAAGATGTTCAAAGTTCTAGTAAAATATATGTATTTAAACTAAAATTAGGAAACTCTAGAGGCGGCCACATTGAAGGCGTATTTTCAGCGGGCGCCTCCATGTTAGACACAGAGCGACAAAGAGGGACACAAGTGTTTTGTGCTGCTGTAAGGCTATGCAGAGTTTTTCTCTCGTTCATTGCTAAATAATCAAAACTGAAGATAACAGAAAGAGGGCATGTCCGGCCGCGCCATCCCACGTCCAGCTCGCCACGCCCTTGATCGCCGCCATGCACGCCTGATTCATGCCATCCCACGAATCGTGCAAAGCTACCTAGTCTACCTAGGTGCTAAGGAACCGGTCAAGGCACGAACACCCTCGTGCTCTCGCCATTTATTCTCTGAACCTGAAACAGAAACGATAACTAACAGCGACAGGATTACAATGTCAACAATTCTCCCCTTAATCCTGGCGCCCAGAAGAAACCTCCATGACACCAAGCATCAGTCTCATCTCCAGGAACTTGACGCGGCCCAGTGCCTTGGTTAGAATGTCAGCAAGTTGGCCATCCGTGCTGACATGCTCGATGTCCACCTTGCCTTCCTCAATGCACTCACGAATGAAGTGAAATCGAAGATCGATATGCTTGCTTCGTTCGCGGTGCACAGGGTTCTTTGCCAGCTCAATCGCAGACCCGTTGTCCACCAACAGTTTCACCGTCTTTGGTGGCTGTCCAAGCAGTTCGCCCAGAAGCCTGCTCAGCCAAATAGCCTGACATGCCGCTTTGGAAGCTGCAGTGTACTCAGCTTCGCAAGATGAGAGGGCAACCACAACTTGCTTCTGAGAAGTCCATGTGATGATGCTGGAGTCGAGGAAGAAAACCACCCCAGTTGTGCTCTTCCTGTCGTCGACATCCCCAACGAGATCGCTATCACTGAATGCCACCAGTTTGGGTTTGCCACCGGAGCTCTCCTTGTACGTGCAGCCATACCCAATTGTGCCCTTGACGTAGCGCAGGATCTGCTTCACCGCTGCCCAGTGTGACGCCGTGGGTGCTTGCATGTACCTGCTCACCATCCCGACGGCATGAGTGATGTTAGGACGGGTATTGCACAAGTAACGCAGACTACCCACGATGCTCCGGTAGTCTGTTGCGTTCACTGCATCTCCACCTCCTCCCTTGCACAGCTTGAGCCGGTTCTCCATCGGCGTGTGGCAGGAGTTGCAGTCTGTCATTCCTGTCGCTTCCAGAATCTTGCGAGCATATGCGCTCTGGCAGATGGAGATCGTGCCCGCCTCTTGCTTGACTTCGATGCCCAGGTAGTAGCTCAGGAGGCCGAGATTGCTCATCGCAAACAGACTGTGCATCTGTTGCTTAAACGTGGCGATGTCGTTGTCGTCCGTGCCCGTGATGATCAGGTCATCCACATAGATGCCGACGAGCAGCGTCGACTTGCCCGTCGTACTCCTGAACACGACATGCTCCAGGGGGCTCCTCTCGAACCCGAGCGATGCCAGGGAGGCATCCAACTTGGCGTACCATGCCCGTGGAGCTTGATGGAGTCCGTACAGGGCCTTGCGCAGCCGGAGCACCTTGTGCTCCTCCCTGGGGACGATGTAGCCACGCGGTTGGTGCACGTAGACCTCCTCCTTGATATCGCCGTTGAGAAACGCCGATTTGACGTCCATGTGGTGCACTTGCCACCCACAGCGAGCGGCAAGCGCGAGCAGCAGACGCACAGTCTCCATGCGCGGCACCGGTGCAAAGACCTCGTCGAAGTCCACTCCCTGGCGTTGTGCGTAGCCCTTGGCGACAAGTCGCTCCTTGTGCTTGAGCACATGACCTCTAGGATCCTTTTTTACCTTGAAGACCCACTTCAGCCCAATGGCCTTGTGGCCGGAAGGGAGCGTGGCGAGCTCCCACGTTTCATTGTTGTGGATGGAAGAGAGCTCCGCGTCCATGGCCTCCTTCCAGCTTGCCTCGTTCAGAGCCACATCCACAGATGGAGGCTCCTCCGCGGCAACCAAGCACAAGTCCAGGTCGAACTCCTCTGCATCGGCTTTCATGACGTAGTCGTTGTAGATGGGGTTGGGCTTGAGGATGCCGTCACGCGCTCTCGTGATCATCGGGTGCTGTGGCCTTGGTGGGGTCGGTGAAGCCGCCCTCGTCCCCGTTCCAGCAGAAGCTGACGAGGATGCAGTTGCAGTCCATGGCGTAGTCCAGTCCGCGGCAGGACTTGGTGGCGGCGTGCGGCTGCTTCGTGCCGTGGTTTCCTGCCCGACAGAGATTTGGGCTGGTGTACTCTGCCCGGCGGGGAGATCAGCTGCCGTGGCTGCCGTGGCCGCCGAGTGCGTGAAAACCCCGACGTCGAACGACACCGCTTCTACCGTCTCTCCAGTCTTGTCCCAGTCCCACCGTGCGCCTTCGTCGAACACGACGTCCCGCGAGACATGCACGCGGTTCTTGACAGGGTCGTAGACGCGGTACGCCGCCGAGCCCGGCTCGTACCCGAAGAGTACCATGGGTATGATGCGATCCTCCAGCTTTGCCAGGTTCGGCTTTGTGACCTTGACATGAGCTACACACCCAAACACACGCAGGTGATTCACATCAGGCTTGTAGCCGTGCCATACCTCGAAAGGAGTCTGCCCGTCAACACTTTTCATGGGCGATCGGTTCAGCAAGTACACTGCGGTGGACACTGCTTCCCCCAGAATTTTGCAGGCACCCCCATCGCCTTCATCAAGCTGCGCGCGGTGGAGACGATCGTCTGATTTCGGCGTTCCACAATGCCGTTCTGTTGTGGCGAATATGGCGCCATCAGTTGGCGCCCGATCCCATCATCGGCGCAGTATGCGGCGAAGGTGGCCACGGTGAACTCCCCACCGCGGTCCGTCCGGAGCAGACGCAGCCTGCGCCCGGTCTCCACTTCTGCTCCTGCCTTGAACCTCTTGATCGCCTCTGCTGCCTGATCCTTGGACTGAAGCAGAGTGAGCCACATGTACCGGCTCTTGTCGTCGACCAGCAGCAAGAAGTAGCGCTTTCCTGCATGTGTCGCCGGCGATATGGGGCCGCACAGGTCGCCGTGTACCAGGTCGAGCAGTTCCTCCGCCCGCCGCTTCGCCTTCAACGGGAACGATGCGCGGCGCTGCTTCCCGACCAGACAGCCGTCGCAAAGTTGCTCGACGTGCTCGATCCGGGGCAGCCCCCGTACCATGCCGAGACGTCCAAGCTTCCTGAGCGCGTCGAAGTTCAGGTGGCCATATCATGCGTGCCACCTCCAGGAGTCGTCAGTGTGCATCGCTGCGAGGCACACTGGCTTGCGGATGTCGAGGGCGATGACGTACAGGCGATTGCGCGCCCGCGGCACCCTTGCGAGGAGCCGTTGCTGTCGGTCGAACAGCTTCAGGGTGCCATTGCGGATGTCGACGTGGCAGCTGTTCTCGTCAAGCTGTCCCAAGCTCACGATGTTGCTGCGAGGCGAGGGATGTAGTACGCATCAGTGAGCGCACGGTGATCGCCGTTGTCGCAGGCGAACATGATCGTTCCTCTCCCCTTGATCTCGACGACCGACCCGTCGCCAAACTTCACCGTGCCGCCAATGCTGGTGTCCAGATCGGCGAAGACATCGCGCCGCCCGGTCATGTGGTTGCTGGCGCCGGAGTCAAGGTTCCAGATGTCGTCGTTGTGGTCTGCAGCGGTGAGGAGGACGTGTTCCTCCACGAGAACTATGTGTGTGCCCACGTACTCGCCAGGGCCGCCGATGGTGGCCATCATGAGAGCCGGCCCGTCGTCGTCGCTGAGGTTGCATGCGCGCGCTAGGTGCAGCGCGGGCTTGTCTTCCTCCGCCACAGCCAGGTGTGCCTGCGGCTGTTGCTGCTTTCGTTCGCGACGAGGCTCGGGGCGGTCCCAGGATATGTGTCCTGCAAATTTGTTGCAGTTGTAACACTTAATCTCGGACATGTCTCGCTTCCCGTTTCCTCCATTGGAGCCGCGTCGATCATTGGCACGATTCTCCTGCTTGCCGCGGCCACTTCCCTTTCCGCTGCCACCGTTGGAGCTGGATCCCTGTCCCTGCTCCTTCTTTTTCCCACGGGCCAACCACTTCTCCTCTGTGGGCAGCAGCTGGGACCCCGTTGTATCCGTGGTGCCGATCGAGCACCTCTCAGCCGACGAGCGCAGCCGGCCGATCAACTCCTCGACGGACATGTCGTTGAGATCGAGGAGAGTCTCGATCCCACTGCGTCCCCGAGAGATCGCAGGTTGTTGGTGAGGTTGGTGATGCGCATCCCGAATGCGTCCAGCGTCTCGCCTTCCTTGAAGGCGATCTGCTCGAACTCCTTCCGTAGTCGCTGCGTTGTGGCTTCCCGTGCACGACGCACGCCCATGCGCATCATCTTGATCGCCTCCCACGCGTCCGCCGCCGTCTCCTTCACCGCGAGGACGGGTACCATCTCCGGAGGCAGCGCACGTAGCAGCGCAGAGAGCGCCGCCATGTCCTCGCGGTCGCCTGGCTCGCCCATGCCGGACACTGCCTCCCACAGGCCTTGGGCGCGCAGGTTGATTTTCATCACCAATGCCCACTCAATGTAGTTCGTGGCCGTGAGGGTGGGGTAGACTATGTTGCTGCCGAAGTTCGTGCGCTCCTGCCCGACGCGCTCGTGGACAACAACCTCGTTGCCGCCCCGCCGGATGACGCTCCGCCCACGGCTGCGCTCCCGTGGCGGTGACCTCCTCGTTGCTGCTTCCCCTCTTGCGCCGCCTCCCGCCATCTCCATGGGCGTCGCCGGCGTACGTCCATCGTCGCCGTTGGACATGGCCGGCAGGATCGAAGGAAGGCTCTGATGCCACTGTTAGACAGAGAGCGACAGAGAGGGACACAAGTGTTTTGTGCTGATGTAAGGCTATGCAGCGTTTTTCTCTCGTTCATTGCTAAATAATCAAAACTGAAGATAACAGAAAGAGGGTCATGCCTGAGCTATCCGGCCGCGCCATCCCACGTGCAGCTCGCCACGCCCTTGATCGCCGCCATGCATGCCTGATTCATGCCATCCCACGAATCGTGCAAAGCTACCTAGTCTACCTAGCTGCTAAGGAACCGGTCAAGGCACGAACACCCTGGTGCTCTCACCGTTCATTCTCTGAACCTGAAACAGAAACGATAACTAACAGCGACAGGATTACAATGTCAACACTCCACTCATACCACTTCACGGGAGAGAGAGAGAGAGGGGGGTTGACAGAGGGTCCCACCCATCAGGGTTAAAGAGAGGAAGAGGGAAACAATGCACAGCGTCTCTTTCGTGGGTAGTTCTTCATCGAGGAGACCATGGTGGTCGCTAGAGAGAGGGGGAATGGATCCAACATGTCCTCGCGATCACGTACATACCCAAAATGACGACTAAGGTGGACGGATGGCATCGAAATGATCATCTCCAAAGGCGGAGGTGGAGGAGCTGGTCGGAATTGGGGAAGATGGTGCCAATCCAATGAACTAGCGGAATCGTTGTGCTGAGGAGGTCACCACAAGCATGCCTAAGGCGGAGGGCGGAGACAAGGGGCACCGGAGTGGGTGGACAGCTGAGGGACATTCGCGGCCAACTTAGGCGAGGATCAGAGGCTGGACGCCCTCTCGACCCTTCCCCGAGTTGCGGTGATCAATTTGTGGCCAGGTGAAGAGGAGAAGATAGCTAGAACAACTCGGGGGTGTCTCTATTTATAGATGGTTCGGTGGCCAAGCTCTAGCTCTGTCGGTGTTGAGCTGGAGAAGAAATGAGAGCCGAAATGAGCTCGGGCGCGACTTGGAGACGACGAGGACGATGCCAAGCACAGTGCATGCATGTGAGCAAAGCTACATCACACTATTCCAAACGGACGTGCAGTGTCCATGCCCGGTGTGCGGCCTGTCGACGTCGGGGAGGAGTAGAGGGGTGCTAGGTGAATGGAGAGGAACAAGTTGAGTGGCGCGGGTAAGTGAAGGTGGCGTGAGGAGGATGAATGGGCGGCGATGGAGGGCCCCGACATCCAGAGCCCGCCGATTGCATGTCGAACACCTTGCACATGTGCGGTCATTACATGCATTAGCACACACGGGACTTTAGGTGACGCGAGACCATGTCTAAGGTGTAGTACCTTTAATGTGGTACTTTCAGGTGCTCTCATCTGGACACCTAGCTCCATGGACAAGACAGGAACCAGCTGGAAAGTTTCTGGTCAGAAACTTGGGGACCAAACTAAGAATAAAATTACTTGGAGCTAGATGGCGAAATTTTGGGGTTAAGAGTCTCCTAGGAAGGTATCCATGTGGTAAACCTTTCAGCTCAAGAGGAGCAAGTAAAAATATACTTGCTTCACAAACTGCCATTTGTGACCAAAAGGAAAAATATTTTTTGTAGCTAAAAGTATCCAAATGATCATGGCATATTTTTGCATGGGGAGGTGAGGTGTGATCCAAAGAATATTTGGACATTTTTTTGGGATTTTTTGAGCAAGAAAATTGAGGGTTGCTTCCTGGCGTAGTGAGAAAATGTACATTCTCACTGAGAAAATGATTATTTTCCTATTAAAGAAAATTATGCCATGCCAAGTCTTGGGAGAGAGATGAAGTTAAGAAAGGTTTTCAAGATGTTGGGGTACACTTGGAACAAAATCAAAAATAATTCCAAATGATAAATCGAAATAAGTTGATAGGAAATCCAAATTCAAATGCAAATATGCAGTAGATCGAAATAAAAAGAAAATGAAAAACCTAGGGTGTCACAAACTAGCAGTGGGGATTAGGAGTGTCCAAAATTGACGGAGTTGGTGGAGGTTGGGAAAAGTTACAAAAGAATTTATGGTCAAAGTTTGGGGACAAAACTTGAAGTAGAAAAGGCATGGGAATTATATTGCAAGAGTGTTATGGTTAATTCAAACTAATGGGATATTTATTTTAGCTCCCTAAATAGTAGGAGGATATTGTATATCTTTTAAAGAGTAAACACCATGTGCATTTTCCTCAATTTAAATGAATCTCAAGATCTATGAAATTTATTGATTTAGTTCCAATTTGGTTGCAAAATGAACGACATGATGCAATTAAACAAACAAATAATTAATTCAGTGTTCACGATAAACATGGAAGGCATCTGGAGCATCGGTTTCGGTTTGTTACACGTCGATGGAAGTTCCTCTTGAGACGATGGTGGCGCCGCCCCTCTCGTTCTTCGGGACCATCTACATCGACGGTGGTGGACTCCTGCGATGACTAGGAGGACCAGCCGCAACACTAACTCTGTCTCCTCTTGAAGGCGACTCTGATTGATGAAGAATTTTTCTATCAGATGGAGATCATGACGGAGAGTTCTCTCTGTGATGGAGGAGCCACCATCCTTGCCGCATGTCCATAAGAAGCGGGAGCTGACATCTCTTTCTAACAGGTGAAGAACGAGTCGGTGTCCCTGTCGCTCGACCGTAACCTACACATCGGCGGACGCATGAAGAAGGACGCAATGTCCCCGAGCATATCTACCGCGTGAAGGACGAGCTGGCATCACCCCCGTTGCATAGTCTCTATACATGGATTAACGGGCCCTCGTCGCCACCATGGTGTCACCACCGCCTAATAAAGGAGGAGTTGTCGTCTGCGATAGCGAAGGCACATGGTTGCATCTTGCACTACCTTGGAAGAGGCGGTTGCGACGGTGCCTCCGGCTCTCGGGGCATGGTTTCCTAGAGAGAGTGTGCGGCGAGGCAACAAGCTTGGTACAGATGATGCAATACCGGTCAATGCTCCGCATTCGCCAAGATGAATGTGGCGCTAAAATGGGTCAGTAACGACCTTGACCTCGTCGCCGTGTGGGTGCTCGATTACTCCGTCAGCACCATGGAGACGGCTGCGAGGCGCCGCCACCGTGTGGACGTGGAGCTCACCGAGATCGGAGAGAAGTGGACGCTTAGCAACTGCTTCGCCAACGCCAATAGGGACAAGGCAACCGGCACCGTAGACAGTCGTGTTTTATTCTGGGATCTGTGTGTGAGAAACTCTCTCAAGATCTAGGGTTCAAACACTGGGGGCTTTGCTTGGCAACCTATGACCCGATGAAAACTATGGCGAGGCCACGACAAGCTCACTCAATCTCACCGGGCATGAAGGGGACGTGCGTGCTACCCAGGTTCGGGCCACCGTGTGGTGTAATACCCTATTCGTGCCTGTGTTGGATTGCTCTGTAATGGAGAGTTGTGCTCGAGGTACACGATGTGTGGGGTATAGAATGGCTCGGTGCCCATACAAGGAAGTGGACCGTACCCTCTTGTAGTGCTTTGGTGTAAGTGCATCTAGTGCCCCTTAGTGATTTTGGTGTATTAAAGACTAATAGGTTAAGAGACGGATATGTTTGTGAGTGTACACAGGCTCTATAAGTTGTTGAGGAGTTTTAGTTATTCGAAGAATATCGACCCCTTAAAATGTATGTATTCGGCTGAAGACTTTGGTATTTCCTCTAAAGACTTTGAAATTGAGGAAATTGGTGTGTCCGTGAAGAAATTGATGTGAAGACTCTGAAGCGTGAATACTTTGTTTTCATAGTTTCATTTTCTGTATTCTGTGTCATAGGACCACCATAATGTTAAAGGGGGTCGAGGTAAAACTAAGGAAAAGTTTACAAGTGATTCTCATCTCAAAGCCTACACATTCAAACCCTTCGTATAAAGCCTTTGGCAATCTTTAACAGCTTAGTCAATTTCTTCAATGACAAAGACGAAGATCCTCTGGTCTCTAAGGAATTTTCTTTAACTCAGGAGTTAGGCCTTCGCCAGTGCAAAACACCTACCTGTAAGGAACGTGAGTGACATGAGGACTTTCACAGTTGAAAGGTTCCGCCCATTGTTGTGCTGCACGCCAGCTGTCCCCAACCTAATGATCATATAATTAGGGAATTAATGTCAATTCATGTCGGGATTGCCCCACCCCTCGGTTATAAATAGCCACCCCCCATAACCACTAGTTGGTTTGCTGCTCCGCGAGAGAAACTAACACTTGTCATCTGAGAGCAACCCATTCCTCGAAGACTTTGAAAGAAAATCATATGTGAGGAAAAATCCCAAACACCCAAACCAAAACCCAAAACCCAAAGTGATTGAGCATCACTGAAGAGATTGTTCATGTGTGGAACCGACACTTGTTTCCTTTGAGGACTGTGCATCCTCCAAACGGTTAGGCGTCATGGTCTAGAGAATCCATCAGTGAATTATGGATCACCGGGTAACCAAGTTTGTGAGGGTTTGGAAGTGTGCCCTGAAGACTTACAATGAGTGTTGGGTGAGGACTTTGTGTACTTAGCTCAAGGAGAATACGGTAAGGACTTACTGTCCTAGGATTGTGTGTCCTTTGGTTTAAATACCAAGCCACTCCAAACCAGATGTACGACTATCACAGCAGTTGGAACTGGGTCATCAAATCATTGTTTTCATCGAGCAAAGGGTTCTAATTGATCAACCCTTTCATTTCCTCAACTGTATGTTGACGACTTTGATCTTTACTACTTGAATAATTTGACTGAAGAGTTTCTCAAATTCCTCACCTCAAATTCTTCACTTAAGTTATTCATCGCCTACTTATCCTGATCACGCTACCTGTGCAACCTGAACGTTTCATTTTATTCTGACGACTAAGTTATAGGTGTTTTTGCACATCTGTTTGAGTACTTATTCCGTTGTACTAAGTTGGTGACTAAGAACCTTCCTCACTAGGAATTTCCTTAGTGACGAATTCGTAAAAATCGCCCATTCACCCTCCCTCTAGTCTATATAACGCACTTTCAATTGGTATGAGAGCAAGGAACTCGCTTATTCTACGTGATTTTGGTTTAACCACCTAGAGTTTTAGTTATGTCGACCGCACGTATGATCAAGGTTATTGCGGGTTGTCCTACCTTGGAAGGAAAGGACTTCCCCTACTAGAAGAACAAGATGCGCATGCACTTTGAAGCAATTGACATCGATCTCTGGTATGTCGTGGAAAATGGTGTTCCCTCTATCATTGGAACTATCACTGTCGTTGATGTGAAGAGATTCAAGCAACTCGATTCTCAAGCGAATAATATCATTTGTAGCCATCTGAGAAAAGATCAGTATGGCAGAGTGGGTGTTTTGGGCTCTGCAAAGCTTAGAAAGGCTATCGAAAGTCAATGAAGGAGTATCCACTCAACTTGACTCTCGTGTTTATGTTCTTCGCAATCTCTTCAACCGCTTCAAGAGACTTGATAATGAAAGTTGCCAAGAAACCTTTGATCGCCTCACTGACATCTCCAATGAGCTTCAGGCCCTTGGAGCCAGAGACATCACTGACCATGAAGTGGTGAAGAAAATACTACGATCTCTTTATTCCTCATTCGATACACTCGTATTGATGATTCAAGAATGAAGAGACTACAAACTACTTGATCCTGCTGATATACTTCAGAGATTCAATACTCATGAATTCCAACAAGGTGAGAAGAGAGACCTTTATGGACCAAGCTATACAAGACCTCGGGCATTGAAGGCAAAGGTTGTTTCCTCATCTAAATAAGAAGACTCTGATTGCAGTCTTGGTGATCCTAAAGAACTTGGTCAGGAACTTGCTATGCCCGTGAGGAAATTCCAGAAGTTCTCAAGATGTGGCTAGTTCGAAAAGTCTTCAAGGGGAGATATGAGGAAATTAGAATCTTCACCAGAGGACTACAAGAAATCTAGTCACTATATTGCTGATTGTCCTTGTTGGGTGAAGGAATCAAACAATAAGAAGTACAAGGATGACAGTTCTGATGACTCGAAGACAAAGAAGAAATCTTCAAAGTCCTCATCCTCAAAGTCCTCATCGCACAAGAAGACCAGCTCGAGAAAAGCTCGGGCACTTATTGGAAAAGAAATGGATTTTGAGGAAGAATCTCAAGAATGTGATGAAGAGGAAGGTTCAGAAGTGGAGTCAGAGTCCTGGTGTGGCAAGCCTAGCCCTTCCTACCACATTCGTCAGCAAGTCCATCTTGGACCTTGAAGAAAATGACAACGTCAAGAACACTGATGACTGTGATGACGACTTTGCTCCCACCTATTGCTTCATCACAAAAGGCTCAAAGGTACCAAGCCACACTTACTCTTTCGACTCTAGTGAATGTGAACCTAATGACTATCAAAAACCTAGTTACTATAAACTTGCTAATATTGCCACTAAGCGAGAAACCGCCATTGAAATGCTTCAGAAACTGCTAGACAAAAGTGATCACCTATTGAGTGAGGAAATGAATCGGACTCAAACCCTCACTGATGATGTTCAAAGTCTTTAGTCTAGGTTTGATAGTCTTCAAGAATGTAATGGCACACTCTTGGCTGATCATGAGAAGCTTTCTTATGAATTTCTTCAAAGAAAGCAAGATCTTGAGAAACTAAGAATGTCTCATGATGATCTTAGAATTGAAAATGATTCTTTGCTTGCTCAACACATCAGTTCCACTAAGGAAGAATTCATTCCACCATTCTTGAAATGCATCAAACTTGAATCTTCTAATTCTTCACCTGAAACTTCAAATGCTTCTATTCCTAGAAATTATTTAATTGTATCTGTGGTAACAAATTCCTCACTTGAGGAAACCACAAATGTCACTAACGAAAATGCAGGGTTGAAGTCATTATATGTGACATGCATATACAAAAGCCTCAAAGGGCATCAAACCCTTTGCGATGTGCTCAAAAAGCAGATTCTGAACAGGAACCCTAGGAAAGAGGGTATTGCCTTTGAGAGGAAACTAAATTATGATGGGTCATACTGGAAACCTGAGCAGTATCCCAAAACCTCATGATTTGCTGCAAATGGACCTCATGTTGATCCATCTACTCTAAAAGGCTTTGCATGTGAAACTTCATTTTCCTCTAGTGAGTCATTTCGCTCAAATTATAAACTGTTCAAGAATCAGGCTGGTGAAGTATTTGCCAGATATGTTGCAACTAAGGGCAGTAACGGACCACCCTTGAGGAAAATCCGGGTTCCCAAAAGTAGTTTGGAAAGTCTTCACGGGAATGTCCTCATGACACCACCGTTGAAGAACAGGAACCCCAGATCAAATTCCTCAAGTGGACCAAAGTCTTCACAAGGAACAAGTACATCATATGGTCAAAACTATGCTCGTACTCACACTAATGCTTCTGATATGCACGGAACCTACAAGGGACATGAATATGTGCATTATTCCTCAAATCACTATGTTCATAAATCCTTAAATAATTTCTTTGTCTATTCATTTGAGTATTCTAACCCCCCTCGTGTGAAACAAAGTGGATTAGCCTCAATGCCTCAATTCTCATATGGTGCTCGTAGGATGATAATATCTTTGCCACCTGTAAGTGCATCTAGTTCCCCTTAGTGATTTTGGTGTATTGAAGACTTATAGGGTTAAGAGACTGATATGTTTGTGAGTGTACACATGCTCTATAAGTAATTGAGGAGTTTGAGTTATCCGCAGAATATCGACCCCTAATATATATGTCTTCGGATGAAGACTTTGTGTCATGGTTTTTTCGGGACATATGCCATGGGGTGGCTTAACTCGTGGTTTGGGGCTCATGGGCGCCGACGGCGTCTGGGAACGGGTGATGGTGCAACACACATGACGCCAGTTTACCCAGGTTCAGGGCCCTCCGACAGGGTAAAACCCCTAGTCCTGTGTGTGTGACTATATGAGAATCACAATACAATAGTTGCTCCTTGAGCTATTCGTGAGGAGGGAGATGGAGCGCTGGCTACGTGTCCTGCTGCCTCAAGTGGTATTCTACGTGTAGTTGTGGGCATCTAAACCGAGTGAACCTATGGAACATGCCTCTCTCAGTGGGCAGGGGCATGGCTTTATAGTGCAGCCATGTGTTACAGTGGTAACGGTAGGATTGTGATGTGGGGGATGATACGTCTCCAACGTATCTATAATTTTTTATGGTTCCATGCTATTATCTTGTCAACTTTGGATGTTTTATATGCATGAATATGCTATTTTATATATTTTTTGGGAATAGCCTATTAACTCAGTGCCTAGTGCCAGTTTCTGTTTTTTCCGAGTTTTTGACCTTTTTCAGAAAAGATTATCAAACGGATTCCAAATGGAATAAAACTTTGGCGATGATATTTTTGGACCAAATAGACCCCCGAAGCTTTGGAAGAAGGCCAGAAGAGCCACGAGGGAGTCACAAGCCCAGGAGGCCCCCCCTAGGCCGGGCCTAGTAGTCTTGTGACCTCCTCGTGGGCCCAACCGACGTAATTCCACCGCCAAAAATTCCTATAAATACAGAAACCCCCCAAAAGAGACCTAGATCGGGAGTTCCGCCACCGCAAGCCTCTGTAGCCACCAAAAACCAATCGGGAGCTCGTTCCGGCACCCTGCCGGAGGGGGAATCCATCTCCGATGGCCATCTTCATTATCCCGGCGATCTCCATGACGAGGAGGGAGTATTTCTCCCTCGGGGCTGAGGGTATGTACCAGTAGCTATGTGTTTGATCTCTCTCTCTCTTGTGTTCTTGAGATGTCTTGATCTTGATGTACCGTGGGCTTTGCTACTATAATCGGATATAATGATGTTCTTCCCCCTCTCCCTTCTTGTAAAGAATTGAGTTTTCCCTTTGGAGTTATCTTATCGGATTGAGTCTTTAAGAACACTTGATGTATGTCTTGCACGTGTCTATCTGTGGTGACAATGGGATTTTGATGTGAGTACTTGATGTATGTTTTGGTGATCAACTTGCGGGTTTCGTGACATCGGGAACCTATGCATATGGGTTGGCACACGTTTTGACTCTCCGGTAGAAACTTTGGGGCACTCTTTGAAGTTCTATGTGTTGGTTGAATAGATGATTCTGAGATTGTGTGATGCATATTGTATAATCATGCCCACGGATACTTGAGGTGACAATGGAGTATCTAGGTGACATTAGGGTCTTGGTTGATGTGTGTCTTAAGGTGTTATTCTAGTACAAACTCTAGGATAGATTGAATGGAAAGAATAGCTTTGTGTTATTTTACTACGGACTCTTGAATAGATCGATCAGAAAGAATAACTTTCTGGTGGTTTCGTACCTGATAATAATCTCTTCGTTTGTTCTCCGCTATTAGTGACTTTGGAGTGACTCTTTGTTGCATGTTGAGGGCTAGTTATATGATCCAATTATGTTATCATTGTTGAGAGAACTTCACTAGTGAAACTATGAACCCTAGGCCTTGTTTCCACGCATTGAAATACCATTCGTGCTCACTTTTACTTTTAGTTACCTTGCTGTTTTTGTAATTTCAGATTACGAAAACCTATATATACCATCCATATTGCATTTGTATCACCATCTCTTCGCCGAACTAGTGCACCTATACAATTGTCACGCCCAAGATGCAACCCTATCCTTAATCTGGCACGAGGGCCTCGTCAGGGATAGAAGCGCATCTCGTCGTGTTGCAAGAATGGATATCGTTACAAGTACATGTACTCAAAAGAAGATATATATATATATATATAGAATTGGCTTACACTCGCCACAAGCTACATCAGAGTCACAACAGTACAATACATAAACATCATGACGAAGAGCAGGGTCCGACTACGGACGAAAACAAATGAGAAAAGAAGAACGACGTCCATCCTTGCTATCCCAGGCTGCGAGCCTGGAACCCATCCTAGATCTAAGAAGAAGAAGAAGAAGAAGAAGAAGAAGAAGAAGAAGAAGAAGAAGAAGAAGAAGAAGAAGAAGAAGAAGAAGAAGAAGAAGAAGAAGAAGCAACTCCAAATGAATAATCAATGCGCTCGCGTCAAGTAAGCTTTACATGTACCTGCAACTGGTGCTGTAGTAATCTGCGAGCCACAGGGGACTCAGCAATCTCATTTCCAAAGGTATCAAGACTAGCAAAGCTTAATGGGTCAGGCATGGTTAAGTGGTGAGGTTGCAGCAGCGGGTAAGCATATATTTGGTGGCTAAACTTACGTGTACAAGAAATAAGAGGGGGGAAGATCTACGCATAACGGACGTGACTACTCACGATCAAATGAATGATCCTGAACACCTACCTATGTCTGACATAACCCCACCGTGTCCTCGATCGGAGAAGGAACTCACGAAAGAGACAGTCACGGTTACGCACACAATTGGCATGTTTTAATTAAGTTAAATTCAAGTTATCTAGAACCAGTGTTAAACAAAGTTTTGACGTTGCCACATAACCGCGGGCACAACTTTCCGAAAAGATTTAACCCGGCAGGGGTGCTCCAACTAGTCCATCACAAATTACCACAAGCCACATAGAAATCCTCGATCACGAAGCTCGCGATCTCGTCGGACTCCTTAGTGGAAAACCTCAACTCTGAGATTACCCAAAGCATCACCGGAATCCCGATGCACAAGATATCTCGTCGAAGGTAAAACTAATCCAGCAAGGCCACCCGGTGTGTCGACGAACCCGATAGGAGCCGCGTATCTCGTTCTCAGGACACATCGTCTATGCATAGTGGACGGTAGCCAAACCTCGAGTTGCCCCGAGGTGGCACCGCCGACTGCTAGGTGGGTGGACCAACACTCATGCGGAGCACTGGCCCAGGGGGTTGATTAAATTATCCTCGGGGTCCGGAAAGTCCCTATGCAATTTTATTAGGTTATTCGGAAAATTTAAAACCAATGTTGGGCCTTGCCAGACCAGCTTTAATCTAAAACGAATTATCAAGGGGGTCCCCATAACAACCCCGATCGTGTTAGGAGCGCCCAATTATGGAACATAACACCGGTAGCCGAAACTAAGGGGGCAAAGGTGGAACAAAACACCAGGCTAGAAAGATCGAGCCTTCCACCTTTTACCAAGTATATAGGTGCATAAAATTAAATAGTATTAATAGGGTGATATAACAAGGAACCCATGTTATCACATGGAAGCAACTGCACCTGCAACTAGCAACGATAACAACATGGTTAAGCAAGCAGTAACATAGCCAATCAGTGGTTTGCTAGGTTGAACAGGTTGAAGGTTTTCATGGCATTGTTGCAAGGCTGATATATAACATGTGGTAGGCAACGATACATAATCGATAGAAGCGATAAAACTAGCATGGTAATGATAGTAATGGTATGTGGGGAAATGGCCATCTTGCCTGAGATCCCGCTTGGAAGAAGATCGACTCCGTGAAGCAGACAAGCCGATGAAGTCGAACGGGTCCTCACAATCCGACACGCTTGCGGAACTCTATCGAGACGAAGGAAATCGGAAACAAGAATCAACACACAGTATTCACCACACGATGCACAACACATATGATGCATGAGAAGCTCAATACATGCAAGTCACGGCATGACAGTTCACACAATCAACCGCTACACATTAAGTGAAGTTCAATATGCAACGAGTTGTATATTGACAAAACTCCACGTTTATTTATTTAGTTCTATCCCAATTAGATACACGGCAATATTAAATGTGGTTAAACATGTCAAGATGTGAAGCGCAATTAAACTCCCTATCTAGGCATTTTAAATGAGGTCGGAAATGACATATAGCACCTCCGAGACGACCTCACATGTTAATTAACAATTCTGTCCAGATCTGAACTAACACGTTTAATTAGTTGTTAAACAGCAAAACAAATAGGTTCACGTGGTTCTACGCGTCTTTACAAGCAATTTACACATAGAGATCATCTCCAACTGAGCTACGGATCAAAAGATACGGACACCGCGAGATATGATGGCATGAATGCAAAATGTGTGCAACGACGGTCACGAGCACTTCAAAACATACAACCAGCAAACTAAAATGAAACTACACGAGGTTCTAAGCAAGTTTCATACAGTACACGATCAAAACGGAGCTACGATTCAACAACTACGAGCTAAACAAGAAATCACTACAATCTGCCAAAATCAGCCACATAGCATTTTCTACACCCCACAACTACAAGCTACACAAACCCAATGTGCTCAAAAAAGGCATTAGACGATAGAGGGAAAGAAGAACTACAACAAACAACTAACAACAACTAGCATGGAAGCATGGAACACTAGGAAAAGAAGTCACAAAATGGCTTCTCACACACAGTTTCAGACTTAGTGAAAAACACACTTCATGAAAGTGCAGTTTTCGATTTGAAGGCATATTGACAGCAGCAAAACCATAAGATACAATACTCCAAATATCTTGAAAATTAAAAGCATGCTAGAGAATCCCAAAGTCTACAACTAACTCCATTGCACCAACCTCAAAAGAGCTACATATCACAAGATAGAAGCAAGACAAGACAGCAACAAAATATAACAGATCTCGGACTTAGAAATATTTCAGCACCTCCAAAACTACACTATTTCCTAGCAAGTAAAGAACAACCAAACCACACCTAAACATGGATTTCTAATGCAACCAAAAATACCATGGGCTAGACTAAACATCAAAGGGCAAATCTCTAGTTGACAACTCCTTCAAACGAAGCACGAAATAATTCGTACGAAATAGACAAGAGGGCAACATGGCAAAATATCGCGCGAACTAACTTACTCAAAAGCTAAAACTAAATACACAGAAAAATCCTATGGATATTTCTACCCCGAAAACAAATAAAATATGTGGGGTTGCACAACAATAATTTCACCACACGAAAATGCGAGATAATGTCCTAAACGCAAAAAATAAACTGGCGACTAAACCCTACATGCAAAATACCAATGACCACTCTAAAATACATGGCAAGAGGGTTCCTAAAACATGGAAACTTCTACTACGGCATACGAGCAACCCGGACACGCGCGAAAAATAACTACAGAACGAATCCTATTCGAACAACACGTAAAACTATGCATTTGGCACGCTAAACTACGTCAAACAATTATGCAAGTTGTGAAATCATAAACTACGCGCAAAACTACACAAAAACCATATGCTACACGTCGCGATCCGACTTACGGATAATAATCTATGGGCGATCTTATATTCATCTAATTTCTGGAATTTATTAATTCCGAAAAGAACCTAATAAACTAATGGGCCGAACAACATGTGCAACATAGCTATACAGAGCATGGGCGAAAAAATTAGAGGGCTCGGGGGCTGCTCACCTTAGCAGGCCTCGGCCTGGTCGGTCGAGAGCGCCTGGGCTGATCGGTGGAAAGCGCGTGGGCCGAGGGAGCGAGGTGGGCCGAGGGGTCCGGAGTAGACTGGGCCGGCTCGTCTGGCCACCTAGGCCGCGGCGGTTAGCGAGGGGGAGCAGGACGTTGCGGGGATGGCGGCGCTCCCGGTCGGTCCAGTGGCGCAGGAGGCCACAACGGCCATGGGAGGCGCCCCCTGGAAAGGCAGATTCGGCATGGGTAGCTGCCGCGGCGAGGATGTTGGGATCTGGCGCGGGGCGGCCGGGGCTGGGCGCCAGCGGCTGCTGGCCGGGGCTGCAGGTCTTCGGCGAGGGAAGCTGGTGGCCATGGCGCGCGACTGTCGGCCGGACTGTCGGCCATGGCGCGCGACTGTCAGGGGTGAACTCTGGTGGCTCCGGCCGGTGGGAGGCTCCGACGAGGGCACGCCCTGCTGCGGGGCGGCGCGGAGAGGCGCTCCTGGCGGCTGGCGGCGGCGCGAGGGGAGCCAGGGAGGCGCGAGGGGAGGCCTCGGGCAAGGCGGCGGCGGCGGATGGGTCTGCCCGGGCCTGGTCTAGGCTCGGCGGGCCCGCGGCGGTTGGGGTTGGAGAGAGAGAGAATGGGGGGAATTAGGGTTGGGTGGCGCGGATCCCGAGGTAGGAGGAGAGGGGGCTGTCTAAAATACCCGGGGGTCTATTTATAGACAAATGGGGGGGCTAGGTTTAGTGAAATTTCGCCCCGGTTTCAACCGCACGGTCGGATTCGAGTAATTCCGAACGCGGGACGGACTAATTGGCCATGTAATGTAGATATCCGGAGACGAGAGGGAAAACGGGTGACGCGACAACGATTTTTAAAACACCGACAACCGTCCGACAGTAGACCGAATACGGTGCCGCTACGGTCAACGTTCGGGTACCAGACGGACTCCGATTGCGACGAAACTTGATAGGAGGCCTACCTATATTAAAATACGACCGCACGTCAAATCTCAACCCAATCAGAAAACATTTTATGCACACTTTTAAAACAAGGTTTCGACGATGCCGCGGGCATCTGCGAGTGTGGTCAGGGTGAGAACGAACAACGACGAGAACCGGCAACTAACAACGGATGCAAGTTTTGAAAACTGGCAGCGACGGAGAGCCGATGCAATGCTGATGATGCGCATGATGCGATGATGATGCGACAAAAGGAAATAGACACACAATGAAAACGGAATAGAAGGGGAATCTTCTAGAACGTCGGCATCGGGCTGTCACAACAATTTACCATTGTATGGGGTGTGTTGGGGACACAAGAGACTCTTTGTTATTTGGTTACAGGGTTGCTTGAGAGAGACCATCTTCATCCTACGCCTCCCGCGGATTCATAAACCTTAGGTCACCCACTTGAGGGAAAATTGCTATTGTCCTACAAACCTCTGCACTTGGAGGCCCAACAACGTCTACAAGGAGAATGTTGCGTAGTAGACATCAGGGGACGACTGCCAGCCTCTGGGGCCGGCTGCGGGGCCCACGTGTGGTTGGGTCTTATCTCAGGGCCCGCCGGTCGCATGCATCAGCGGCCGGTGCGCCCAGCCGTCAGGGCGCATGCGACATAGGGGAACGTGGCTATAGGACCACCTTGCCCGGTCAGGGTCGGGGTCCGTGTAGCCTCGCTGAACTCCCATCATCACGCTGTAGCAGGGCCATATATGTTCGCACATAGTGCTGCCGTGATAGCCTCTGATCATTCGTCTTGTCTTCTCTGCGTACGACGGTACGACCGGATGGAACGAGAGTCGGTTGTCCAGCTGGCGGACGGCCAGCCGGCCGAGCCCCGCTAGGCGGCTGGGCACGCATTGAGCAGGTGGTCGGCTATCGCCAGCCAACCAGGTATGTGCAGCCCAAAGGGGGTCGTCTATCGCCACCCGGCTAGTCTTCGGTTAGTCAAAGGGACCGGCTATCGGCAGCCAACCAAATTCGTGAACCGAAGGTGCCAGCTATCAAGAGCCGGCCAGAGTTGTGTTGGCCGAATGGGATGGCTATCGTTAGCTGGCCAGGGGGGCAGGCGGCCCAAATGTCTTGGAGACGGCTAATCGCTGCTCTTCATATACCCAGGGGTAGTATACCCGTCACTTTGGTATTTCCTCTAAAGACTTTGAAAGTGGGGAAATTGGTGTGTCCATGAACAAACCGATGCGAAGACTCTGAAGTCTGAAGACTTAGTTTTCATAGTTTTATTTTCTGTATTTTGTGTCATAGGACCAACGTACTGTTAAAGGGGTTTGATCTAAAACTAAGGAAAAGCTTCCAAGTGATGCTCATCTCGAAGCCTATACATTCAAACCCTTCGGACGAAGCCTTTGGAAATCTTCAACATCTTAGTCAAATTCTTTAGTGAGAGAGACGAAGTTCTTCTGGTCTCTGAGGAATTTTCTCTAACTAAGGTGTTAGGTCTTCGCCAATGCGAATTACCTAACTGTGAGGACCATGAGTGACATGAGGACTTTCACAGTTGAATGGTTCCGACCATTGCTATGTTGTGCGCTAGTTGTCCCCAACCTTATCCACCTAATGGTCATATCATTGGGGCATTAATATAAATTCATGTCGGGATTGCTCCCCGGCTATAAATAGCCACCCCCCACAACCACTAGTTGGTTGGATACTCCGCCAGAGAAACTGACACTTGTAATTAGAGAGGAACCCACTCCTCGAAGACTTTGAGCGAAAATCATCAGTGAGGAAAAACCCCGAACACCCAAACCACAACCCAAAGTAATTGAGCATCACTGAAGAGATTGTTCCTATGTGGAACCGATGCTTGTTACCTTTAAGAATGGTGTATCCTCCAAACGGTTAGGAGTCATGGTCTAGAGCATCCCGCAATGAATTCTGGATCACCGGGTGACCAAGTTTGTGAGGGTTTGGAAGTATGCCCTGAAGACTTACCACGAGTGTTGGGTGAGGACTTTGTGTCCTTAGCTCAAGGATAATACGGTAAGGACTTAGTGTCCTGGGACTGTGTGTCCTTTGGTTTAAATACCAAGCCGCTCCAAACCAGATGTACGACTGTCACAACAATTGTAACTGGGTCATCAAATCACTATCTTCATCGAGCAATGGGTTCTAATTCCTCAACTCTTTCATTTCCTCAATTGCATGTTGACGACTTTCATCTTTACTGTATGAAGAATTTATCTAAGGACTTTCTCGAATTCCTGACCTCAAATTCTTCACTTAAGTTATCCATCACCTGCTTATCCTGATCACGCGACCTGTGCAACTTGAACGCTTCACTTCACTCTGATGACTAAGCTATAGTTGTTTTTGCACATAGACATGAGTACTTATTCTGCTGCACTCATTCATGACTGAGGACATTCCTCACTAGGAATTTCCTCACTGACGAAAATGTAAAAATTGCCTATTCACCCTCCTCTAGTCGATATAACACACTTTCAGTTGGTATCAGAGCAAGGTACTCCCTTGTTTTGTGTGATTTTGGTTTAACCACCTTGAGTTTTAGTTATGTTGACTGCATGTATGATCAAGGGTACAACAAGTTATCATACCTTTGAAGGAAAGGATTTCCCCTACTCGAAGAAAAAGATGCGCATGCACCTTGAAGCAATTGACAACGATCTCTGGTATGTTGTGGAAAATGGTGTTCCCTCTGTCATTTCAACTCGACTCTCAAACAAAGAATATCATATGTGGCCATTTGAGCAAAGTTCAGTATGGCAGAGTGAGTCTTTGGCCTCTACTAAGCTTATCTGGTAAAGGTTTGTTGGAAATATGCCCTAGACGCAATAATAACTTGGTTATTATTGTATTTCCTTGTTCATGATAATCGTTTATTATCCATGCTAGAATTGTATTGATTGGAAACTCAAATACATGTGTGGATACATAGACAACACATTGTCCCTAGTGAGCCTCTAGTTGACTAGCTTGTTAATCAAAGATGGTCAAGGTTTCCTGGACATGGACAAGTGTTGTCACTTGATAATGGGATCACATCATTAGGAGAATGATGTGATGGACAAGACCCAAACTATGAATGTAGCATGTGATCGTGTCAGCTTATTTCTATTGTTTTCTGCATGTCAATGTATCTGTTCCTATGACCATGAGATCATGAAACTCCCAGACACCGTAGGAATACCTTGTGTGTATCAAACGTCACAACGTAACTGGGTGACTACAAAAGTGCTCTACAGGTACCTCCGAAAGTGTTTGTTGGGTTGGTGTGAATCAAGATTGGGATATGTCACTCCGTGTGACGAAGAGGTATCTCGAGGCCCACTCGGTAATACAACATCACAATAAGCCTCGCAAGCAATGTGAGTAAGGAGTTAGTCACGTGATCTTGTATTGTGGAACGAGTAAAGAGACTTGCCTGTAACGAGATTGAACTAGGTATGTGATACGTCTCCATCGTATCTACTTTTCCAAACTCTTTTGCCCTTGTTTTGGACTCTAATTTGCATGATTTGAATGGAACTAACCCGGACTAACGCTGCTTTCAGCAGAATTGCCATGGTGTTGTTTTTGCACAGAAATAAAAGTTCTTGGAATGACCTGGAAATTTACGAGGATTCTTTGTGGTATATATAAAAAATACTAGCGCAAGAATTACCTGGAGGGACGGAGCGAGGAGCCCACAAGCCCAGGAGGCGCGGCCCCCCCTGGCCGCGCCTGGCAGGCTTGTGGGGCCCTCAGGGTTCGGCCGCCTCCAACTCCAGCTCTATTTAGTCCCTTTTGCCCAGAAAAAATCAAGGAGAAGAGTTCATCGCGTTTTACGATACGGAGCCGCCGCCACCACCTGTTCTTCCTCTGGAGGGCAGATCTAGAGTCCGTTCTGGGCTCCGGAGAGGGGGAATCGACGCCTTCGTCATCACCAACCATCCTTCATCGCCAATTCCATGAGGCTCTACACTGTTCGTGAGTAATCTCATCGTAGGCTTGCTGGACGGTGATTGGTTGGATGAGATCTATCATGTAATCGAGTTAGTTTTGATGGGGATTGATTCCTAGTATTCACTATGTTCTGAGATTGATGTTGCTACTACTTTGATATGCTTAATGCTTGTCACTAAGGCCCGAGTGCCATGATTTCAGATCTGAACCTATTATGTTCTCATCAATATATGTATGTTCTTGATCCTATCTTGCAAGTTGTAGTCACCTACTATGTGTTATGACCCGGCAACCCCGGAGTGACAATAGCCGGAACCACTCCCGCAGATTACCATAGTATGAGGAGTTCATGTATTCACTAAGTGCTAATGCTTTGTTCAGGTTCTCTATTAAAAGGAGAACCTTAATATCCCTTAGTTTCCATTAGGACCCCGCTGCCACGGGAGGGATGGACAATAGATGTCATACAAGTTCTTTTCCATAAGCACGTATGACTATATACGGAATGCATGCCTACATTCCATTGACAAACTGGAGCTAGTTACATATCTCCCCATGTTATAACTGTTACATGATGAATGTCATCCGGCATAATTATCCATCACCGTCCAATGCCTGCGACTTTTTCCTACTAGTCCTTGCTACGTTACTTTGCCGCTACTGCTGTCACTGCTACTACTGTTACCGCTACTACTGTCACTGCTGCTACTGTTACCATTGCTACTGTTGCTATCACACTACTTTGCTATTGAAACTTTGCTGTAGATACTAAGTCTTTCAGGTGTGGTTGAATTGACAACTCAGCTGCTAATACTCGAGAATATTCTTTTCCTTCCCCTTGTGTCGAATCAACATATTTGGGTTGAATACTCTACCCTCAAAAACTGTTGCGATCCCCTATACTTGTGGGTTATCAAGACTATTTTCTGGCGCCGTTGCCTGGGAGGCCTAGCACTATTCTCTCAGTCACTTGGGATTTACGTCTGCTGATCACTATGAGGAATCCGAGAGATCCAAAAACTAAAGTCTTGCCCTCAACTATGAGTACAGGTAAGGAACTGCCATCTAGCTCTGCACTTGATTCACCTTCAGTTATGAGTAAGTTTGCGACACCACCACCTGCTAGAAATTCGTATATGTCGCCTATGCTTGATGATGCTACTTCTTCTATCCATGATTCTTATGATGATGCTTTTCTTGATACTGCTTTGCCACTAGGTGCATTCCTAGATGCACAAATTGCTAGAGTTGCTGCTGAATGTGATGATACTTCTGAAACTGCTGAGATTATTGAAGTAGAACCTGCTATTTCACCGGTTAGAACTAGCTCTCCTAGATATGAATTGCCTGATATACCTGAGGGTTATGTTATGGAGGGAGAGGTAGCTAAGGACTTTCTTGCTTGTAAGGATAGCTATGATCTTGAGAACTTAATGCGCAAGTGGAAAGAAAAATCTCTGAACGCTAGGATGAAATACGACCCTAAGTTTGCTACTTCGCCTATCTTTGTGACCGATAAGGATTATGAATTCTCTGTCGATCCTGAGTTAATCACTCTCGTCGAATCTGATCCTTTTCATGGTTATGAGTCTGAAATGGTTGTAGCACATCTTACTAAGCTGCACGATATAGCCACCCTATTCACGAGTGAGGAAAAGATCCGCCACTACTATATCCTTAAGTTGATTCCTTTCTCGCTAAAGGATGATGCTAAGACTTGGTTCACTTCTCTTGCTCCTGGTTGTGTGCGTAGTCCCCAGGATATGTTCTACTACTTCTCTGAGAAATATTTTCCTGCCCATAAGAAACAAGCTGCCTTGCAGGATATATATAACTTTGTGCAAGTTGAAGAAGAGAGTCTCCCACAAGCTTGGGAGAGGCTTGTCCAGCTACTGAATGCTTTTCCTGATCACCCACTTGAGAAAAATGAAATACTTGATATCTTCTATAATGGACTAGTCGATGCTTCTAAGGACCACCTAGATAGTTGTGTTGGTTGTGTTTTCAGGGAAAGAACTGTGGAACAAGCTGAGATCTATTGAATAATATCTTGTGCAATGAGAATGCTTGGACTATTCCCGAACCACCTCCGAAGCCAACTCCGAAGAAAAGAGGTATTCTATTCCTCAGTCCTGAAAATATGCAAGAAGCTAAGAAATCTATGCAAGAGAAAGGCATTAAATCTGAAGATGTCAAGAATCTACCACCTATCAAAGAAATACATGGTCTTGATAACCCGACACGGGTAGTAGAGGTAAATTCTCTTCGTAGATTCAATGAGAGTGATATTCCTTTTCATAAACCTGCTAGCTTATGCTTAGATGAATTTGGTAACTTTGTTGCTAAACAACAAAGTTTCAATGATTATGTTAGCACACAATTGGAACAGAATGCTCGTATGCTTAGTCATTTAAGTGCTTGTGTGGATAGAAATGTCAATGATCTTAAGCTTTTGAGTAAACATGCCTCTATGGTCACTACTCAAGTAGAACAAGTACTTAAGGCTCAAAATGACTTTCTCAATGAGTTGAATGACAATTATGTTAGAGTCGTCACTAGAGGTGGTAGAATGACCCAGGAACCTTTGTATCCTGAGGGTCATCCTAAGAGAATTGAACAAGATTCTCAAGGAGTTAGCACTGAGGCACCTAATCATCCTGGTATTAGGAAGAAAAAGAAAGATGATAGGAACTTGCATGCTAGCAAACCTGCTGTTGTTACACCTGAGAATCCAAATGATATCTCTGTTTCTGATGCCGAAACACAATCTGGTGATGAACATGAGCCTAGTGATAATATCGATAGTGGTGTTCATGATGATGCCCAACCTAGCAATGATAAGGATGTGGAGATTGAACCTGTTGATCTTGATAACCCACAACCTCAGAACAAGAGATACGATAAGAATGACTTCATTTCTAGGAAGCATGGTAAAGAAAGGGAACCATGGGTTCAAAAACCCATGCCCTTTCCTCCCAAACCATCCAAGAAAAAGGATGATGAGGATTTTGAGCGCTTTGTTGAAATGATTAGACCTGTCTTTCTGCAAATGCGTCTGACAGATATGCTCAAAATATCTCCTTATGCTAAGTACATGAAGGATATTGTGACCAATAAGAGGAGGATACCTGAGGTTGAGATTTCCACCATGCCCGCTAATTACACCTTCAAGGGTGGAACTCCTAAGAAACTAGGTGATCCCAGAGTGCCCACTATACCTTGCTCCATTAAAGGAAACTACGTTAGAACTGCTTTATGCGATCTTGGAGCCGGTGTTAGTGTTATGCCTCTCTCTCTTTATCGTAGACTTGAATTGGATAAGTTGACACCCACTGAAATCTCCCTGCAAATGATCGACAAATCAACTGCTTTCCCTATCGGCATTTGCGAGGATGTGCCTATTGTGGTTGCTAACGTTACTATCTTAACAGACTTTGTTATTCTGGATATTCCCAAGGATGATGCCGTGGCGGTCATCCTTGGAAGACCCTTTTTAAACACTGCAGGGGTTGTTATTGATTGCAACAAAGGCAATGTCACTTTCCATGTCAATGGTAATGAGCATACGGTGAACTTTTCAAAGAAACAATATCGAGTACATTGCATCAATGCTGTTGAAAAAACTTCATCGATTCTTATTGGGAGATTTGAATGCCCTATAACTACTGTTAAGATGAAGTATGATTTGCTTTTTGGGGATATGCACATCCCCATTGAGGTAACCTAGTGACTATTCGAAAATTCTCCGGTTTATGCGATTCGAAAAAAGTTTGTCAAGGAGACTTGATCAACCTCATTGACGGATTTCTTTTGATGACCATGAGATGGATGAATCTAGGAGTCACAACCCTCTGTTCCAAACTTTTATTTTTTGTTGCTTAGAATAAAAATGATAATTTTAGCTTTAGTTTTTCCTGTTTTCTGCTTTTTGCGTCCCTTAGAAAAGTGTCCCGAAAATAAAAGTTCTTCAAATGCCCTAAAAATCAAGTATGATTTTTTCTGGAATTTTTTAAAAATTCTGAGACAAAGAGCTAGTCAAGGGGATGCACCAATGGGCCACAAGCCCAGGAGGCACCGGCACCCCCCTAGCCGCGCCTACCAGGCTTGTGGGCCCCACGTGGCCCCCCTCCACTTATTCCAGCTCCCATCTCCTTCTCCTACCTCCAGAAAAAATCATTCCACAGCTCAAACCTGTGTTCTTGCTCTTCTCACTACAGGAATTAGCTTCTTTGCCGTCTGCCATCACAGACGGCAAAGAGTAAGCCACCGACAGCAAAGAGCTTTACACAGATGGCAAATAATCCCATTCTCGGCAAATTTCTTCGTCAGCCTACGACGGCATTGTAGCTTCTTTGCCGTCTGCCTCACCGAAGCGGACTGCAAAGAGCTTTGCCGTCGGCTTTTCATAAGAGCAGTCGGCAAACATGTCGAGACGGCAGCCGGCGGGCGTTGCCTCCGTTAGGGGCTAATGGAGGCTTTGTCGTCTGCCTCTCCCTCTTCTTTGTCGTCTGCCTCCCCCCCTCCACTCTTTGTCGTCTACCTACTCCTCCTCTCCCCTCCTCTGTGCCATCTTCTTCGTCGTATGCCCCCCAAGGAAGCAGACGGCAAAGAGACTATATGGCTAGCTACTGCTGCCCAGGTTGCACAGCTGGGCGCCACGTGTTACCTTTGCCGACGGTCACCTGATGGCAAAGGCCTTTGCCATCAGCTGGCAGACGGCAAAGAGGCCGTATTGTCACAGTTTTGTTTTTTTTTGTTTATTTCACAGCACATATACATATACATAGCACATATATAGGTCACAACACATATACATATACATAGAACATATAATTCATAGCACATATATAGGTCACAACACATATTCATAGCACAAAGTTTCATCCATATATATACATATACATATAGTTCCACATATAATGTTCATCCATATATACATATACATATAATTCCACATTGTGCATCAACTCAAATGAAAACTAGAACTAAAGCACTCCATCAATTCCAGCTTCCATGCATGTAGTACATCCAATCTGCAAAATGGGAATAAGAAAGTCAGAAAAAGAACAACAACAACATATATATGATAAATAAGCTAAATTGAAGAAGAAAGAGAAGAAGCAAGAAGAGAACAAGGAGAAGAAAAACAAGAAGGAGGAGGAGGAGGAGGAGGGGAAGGAGAAGGAGAAGGAGGAGGAGAAGAAGAAAAAGAAGAAGAGAAGAAGAAGGAGAAGAAGGAGGAGAAGAAGGAGGAGAGAAGAAGAAGAAGGAGAACAAGGAGGGCTCCTTCTCCTTCTTCTCCTCCTTCTCCTTCTTCTTATCCTTCTTCTCCTCCTTCTCCTTCTTCTTCTCTTCTTCTCCTCCTCCTTCTTCTTCTTCTGCTTCTCCTTCTCTTCTTCTTCTCTTCTTCTTCTTCTTCTTCCTTCTTTTCTTTTCTCCTCTTCTCCTCTTCTTGGAGCTAAATTAGCTAACTATGTCTTTTTGGAGCTAAATGGGCTAATTATGTCATTATACAGGAAAACAAGCTAAGTATATAATATTAATGAGCTAACCAAGGTTCTTATGCCATTTTGAGCTTATAATGTCTTACTAGAGATAAATGGGCTAATTATGTCATTGTTGGGGAAATTAAGCCAATGAGAATATGAAAGAGGAGAAGAAAGAGGAGGAGGAGAAGAAGAAGAAGAAATAAAGAAGGAGGAGAAGGAGGAGGAGGAGGAGAAGGACTAGAAGGTCCTTGGCCTTCTCCTCCTTCTCCTCCTCCTCCTCCTCCTCCTCCTTCTCCTTCTTCTCTTCTTCTTATCCTCCTCCTTATTCTCCTTCTCCTTCTCTTCTCTTTCTCTTCTTCTTTTTGTTCTTCCTCTTCATTTCTCCTATTCTCCTCTTCTTGGAGCTAAATTTGCTAACTATGTCTTTTTGGAGCTAAATGGGCTAATTATGTTATTATAGAGGAAAACAAGCTAGGTATATAATATTAATGAGCTAACCAAGGTTCTTATGCCATTTTGAGCTTATAATGTCTTTTTGGAGCTAAATGGGCTAATTATGTCATTTTTGGGGAAATTAAGGCAAGGAGAATATGAAAGAGGAGAAGAAAGAGGAGGAGGAGAAGAAGAAGAAGAAATAAAGAAGAAGGAGGAGAAGGAGGAGGAGGAGGAGAAGGACTAGAAGGTCCTTAGCCTTCTCCTTCTCCTCCTCCTCCTCCTCCTTCTCCTTCTTCTCTTCTTCTTCTCCTCCTCCTTCTTCTCCTTCTCCTTCTCTTCTCTTTCTCTTCTTCTTTTTGTTCTTCCTTTTCATTTCTCCTCGTCTCCTCTTCTTGGAGCTAAATTAGCTAACTATGTCTTTTTGGAGCTAAATGGGCTAATTATGTCATTATAGAGGAAAACAAGCTAAGTATATGATATTAATGAGCTAACCAAGGTTCTTATGCCATTTTGAGGTTATTATGGCATTTTGGAGCTAAATGGGCTAATTATGTCATTGTTGGGGAAATTGAGGCAAGGAGAATATGAAAGAGGAGAAGAGAAACTTACCGTAGTGGTCATCAAGGAGGAGAAACACCTGGAGAAGGGTCGTGCGATGCTGCTCGGGAGTTATTCTGTAGAAAAGATATTTTGCAATGTCTCAGTTAGCATGATGATACTCAATTATTAATACTAGTTTATAATGAAACTCACCGTGCCAATCGAAGAGAAGACGGGCATCGGCGGAGGGACTTGACCGCTCTTGTCGCACAAACCCTGAAGAGTGGGTCGTATTAGTTAGTAATGAAACAGACATTACACACATGATTTGGCTAATGTGAAAAAAACTTACCACAAAAAGCTCGTACAGGGCCCGTTGACCCGCCTCATTCCGGGCCCTCTCCTCCTCAATCAATCGTGCGGTGGTCTGGTCCCTCTCATCAAGAGCATCCTGGCTTGCCAATCTCTCTTTCTCAAGAGCAGCCTGGTTTGCCGCTCTGTCTTTCTAAAGAGCAGCCTGAAACACCATTCCTCATTACCACGGTAGTAATCTATGGTGACACACATAATGAAATGGATGAAAGTTTCCTTAGTCCATACAACTAACCTCGATGGCAAGATCGACTGGCGGTGGACGATGCGTTATCTTAGGACAGCTGCTCGACTGGAGCGCCTTGATCTCCGGGAGAGTGAGTGGACAATGTATTATCCCATCTCCAATGGATATCGAGCCATGGGGCCTCCGGCCACCAGATATCATCACCAGCTCTGGATCCAAAGGTTCCTGGCTCGGGTTAAAGTCATCCCCTTTCGTAGCCTTCCCCGTGTCCCTGTATGTCATGAGCTTGTGGTGGGATGATATGTTAGTGAAGTTATTTGGATCATCCAGGTCAGACTCAGAGAATGCCTTCGCCTTCTTGTACGAGGCAGTTTGGGCCATGCCATAAAGGTCGTACAAGCGTGGCATCTCCGTCTTATTGTGATGCGCCTAAAAGAGAGGAACAATATATTAGCATGAAGAATGAATTGCATGAATCATGAAGCAAATCACATACCCAGTTTCGTCCAAACTGAAGTAAGTTGGCGCTTCCTTGATGGTGTGGCACACCAACCATTTGGCTACGCCGACCCTTCGCATTCTCGTGGACGGCTCGCCAGCTGCCTGTGCACCACTCATCAACCAACACCTCCCAGCAATCCATCTTATCCGCACAACATCTCGGGGGCACCTGTAAGTTATTAGAAATAATTTGGAGTGCTACGCCTATGAATGAAATCAAGAAAACTACGTAGAAGGACTTAAGAATAGGTAATTACCTTCATGTATTGCTCCTTCTTCAGAAACTTTGCGCGGTAATCCTTCTTCTGCTTCTTAATACCACGCGTGGCGTAGTAGTCTCGAATAGCCTACGGCCGAGCCTCGTGGCATAAGTTCTGTAGTAACCGCCTACACTCGGCCTCGAGAACCTTGGCCGCCTCCTCCTCATATCCATCCTCACACCTATAGAAGGTCTGCAATCAAATGTGAAAACACCGATTAGTACAATAATTAGCTATATTGTTAATTTTAGATTGTGTAAAAGGATAATTTAACCAAAAGCTCTTGATCACCATCTCGGCCCTCGTGTGGCACAAGACACCATTTATTATCTCCTCCGGCGGGGCCTGCGCAGCCTGTTAGTGCTCCCAGGAAAATCCTAGTGTAGGAACCTGACCCTCACCAGGCAACGTGACAAACCCCGGGAAATTTGTCCGGCAAAGCACACCAAGGACGGAGTTCGGCCTGCGGACTCCACAAGGGTGTGCCCATCCCCTGCAGTATGATAAGGTCAAAGCATTAGATATTTGAACAAACTTGAAGGCAAAAGCTAAAAAAAGAGTAAATGTACTTACCTATCTCCTTCAGGTTTAATCGGCCTCTGCTCGCGGGTAGCCGGCACGACTGGGAGACGTGTACTACCACGCTTGTACAAAATGGCCCCGTCCACCTGCACATCGCCCTCACGATCCGTAAACTCATCCCCGCCATCCCCGCCCCCTGAGCCACCCGGACCCTCGGTCCAATCCGGCAACTCGGTCCGATCCGGTCAGGCATCCCATCCGGGCCTCTCCACGTCGGGTGAAGCCTCCGGAACCATAGTCTCGTGGGCCGAATGCACCTCGACCCGAGGCTGATCCTGGACCGGAGTCTCATGGGACGAATGTCCGTCAAGACCAGGCTCCTGGACCGGAGTCCCTGTAGCCTCCTCCGCAAACGGGTCGACGATAGTAGTCCTATGCTCGGGTGAATGAGCTGGTGCAGGTGGCGAGGACGGCTAAACAGTCCTCCTGGATCTTCCACGGCCACCACCTCTCCCTGTACCCTTCCCCTTCTTCCCTACCCGACCAGCACCTCTCCCAGTGGGCAATGCCGCCGACGAAGAAGAACCCACGGGTGGTGTCGACAGACTATCTGCCAAGGCTCTACGGAGAGATAGGGGTGGAAGGGAAGTACCACCCCTCGTGTGGGGCGCCTGGGAAGAACCCGTCGATAGATCTGGACCAGCGCCCACCATCTTTCAACACCTGGTGACCTGCCATGATAAAGATTAAAAGAAATTAGTACAACATCAAAAAAATTGAATAACTGACATGAATAATAATATGTACATGAATAATAAAGATTAAAATATATATAATTTAAGTTGTGAATCTTACAAACTAATAATCATCATCAATAAATGCATCATCATCATCACTATCAAGCATGTCTTCATGAATGACGTGCTCGTCGGGTTCAACGGCGTGAAGTTGTGAAAGGCCTTTCATTAATCGTTGAAGCATTGACAGGTCATCTGCATCAGTAACCTCTACGAGTTCCAGGTCTTCTGGGGTGGAGTCGGATTCATTGTCACTGTCTACTTCCATGTTCTTGGGTGAAGCACGGCGGTTCTTGAAACGTTTCTTGGAAAGATGTGTTTCTTGGAAGAATTCCCCACCATATGTGTCTGGGTTAATGTGAGGTTCATAATCCTGTTCATTTGGGAGAGGTGATCTGACATGTGGCGGCACTTCATAAACAACATACCAACCTTCCAGATTCTTATCCGTTTGGCATGCCCACGGTAGATAGAAAACTTGGGTCGCCTGTTGAGCCGTAATATAGACATCGGGAACATCTAAATGGGTGTTTGGATTGATTTCGACTAGTCCTATATGTTCATGAGTCCTTCTAGTCTCCTTCGGCTCGAACCAATAACATTTGAAGACTACGACGTTCGGTGGGTTTTCACCGTAGAATTGAAGTTCATAAATTGCTTCAACTCTTCCATAATACTCGATAACACCTTCGCTGATAGCAGAGACACCACAATTTGTAGATTTCCGGTCGGGCATAGATAGCTCTTTGCCAAAGGTACGAAAGAGATACCCGTTGATGTTGTATTTCTCAAATGAACGGACCTTATAGTCAAAACCATTAGCGACTTGTCTCAATTCGGCGTTCATAGACTCTGAATTAGCCTACAAGTTTAATATGAAATGATTGTTGCATTAGCCACAAATTTGACCAAGAAATGAAATGGTCCATTATTGATAATTACCGTTTGTTTGAACCAAGAGATGAAACCGGGATAGCCGCCTCCTGTCTTTGACAGAAGCTCATACTCTTCGACGGAATGATCCTCGATCACCGCTCCATCCGAGAATTTGGCGACGTAACGGATGTTTCAAATATCCGGGAATAAGAGTAGTTCAAAGGAATTAGAAGTTACGGGAAAATGTGCCGAGAACTCACTCGATGTACGACCGCACTTCTGTTAGGTTGTTGAAGATATACAACGAAATGTTCCGCCATTCTTCGACATCCAATGTTATTGGTTTCGAAGCACCGGCTGGTGCGAGATTCCCTTTGAATAGGCTGACGTTGGACCCACCTTTTTTAGGGTCTGCATCATTGTGCTAAGGCTTCGGATTATGCAAATGATGATTTTTGGCTTCTTAGTGTGCTGTCACAAAGTTTGCCACCTCCTCAGTAATGAATGCCTCAGCCATCGATGCTTCAATTCTACACTTATTTTTACATTTAGCTCGAAGGATCTTCTGCATCCTCTCATTTGCATAGCACCAACGATCTTGCACGGGCCCACCCAATCTTGCCTCGGTCGGTAGAGGTAAAATCAAATGCTGCATTGGATTAAAGAAGCCTGGTGGAAAGATCTTCTCTAACTTGCACAACAACTCCGGTGCAAACTCCTCCATGTCTTCTACCACGCGAGGCGACAATTCTTTCACACAAAGAACACGGAAGAAATAGCTCAGCTCCGCCAGTACTAGCCATTCATCCTCAGGCATAAAGCCACGTAACATCACCGGTATTACCCGCTCTAGCCATATGTGCCAATCATGACTCTTGTGACCAAATATTTTTAATTTTTCAAGACTCGCTCCCTTCTTTAGATTCGTTGCATACCCATCGGGGAACATCAAGTGCATTTTGACCCACAAGATAATTTCCCTCATAGCTGGCCTTCCAATATTGAACCAGGCATTTGGCTTCGACCACTTCTGCTTTCCTTTGCCTTCTCGCATGTTTTGTAACGGTCTATGACATAGTGTCTCTTGATCGACTCTAACCTTAGTATTATCCTTTGTCTTCCCATCTATGTCGAACAATGTACCAAAAATAGCCTCTCCGATATTCTTTTCAGTGTGCATCATGTCGATATTGTGTGGAAGAAGGAGGTCTTTGAAGTAAGGCAGATCCCAGAAGCATGGCTTGTGAGTCCAGGCATGTTTTGAATTATACCCCTTGAAATACCTTGGACACTCTGGATCAGGCTCGAGGGCGTTTAACTGATCCAGGATCTGTTGGCCTGTCAACGCAGGTGGTGCCAAGTTTTTGACAACTTTACCTTTGGTAAAGTTCTTCTTGTCTTTTCTGAACTGATGGTCAGGATCCAGGAACTGTCTATGCAAGTCAAAGCAAGAATACTACCGACCCTCCTTCAACCAATGAAACTGAAGAGCTGCCTTGCATTGGGGGCACGGGAACCTTCCATGCACACACCATCCAGAGAATAGTGCATACGCCGGCAAGTCATGCATAGAGTACATGTACCACACATGCATTTTGAAGTTTTGTTTTCTAGCGGCATTGTATGTCTTGACCCCATTATCCCAAGCGTCTTCCAATTCATCCTTAAGCGGCTGCAGGTACACATTCATATTCTTCCCCGGATAATTGGGCCCTGGAATTATCAACGTCAAATATATGTTCTTTCTTTGCATAATCTATCCGAGGGGGAGATTGAGTGGAATGACAAATACAGGCCAACAACTATATTTGGTTGCCGTCATGCCGAAGGGATTAAAACCATCTGTGGTGATGCAGACTCGAGGATTCCTTGGATCTGCCGCTTTATCCTGATGCAATCCATCAAAATGTTTCCACGCTTCCCCATCCGATGTTTGTACCACCATCTTATTCCTATCCGCATCTAGTTTGGTTCTTTTGCCCAATTTGTGCCATGTCATCTGTCTGGCTGTCTCTTCGACCATGAAAAGACGTTAAAGTCTTGGTATGATTGGCATATACCGAAGAACACTAACTGCGATTTTGGTCTGCCTCTTCTCACCCGTACCGTTGTCTACCACAAGATACATGCAAGACTCGCAATTGGGACAATAGTCCAAGTGTGCATACTCCTTCCTAAATAAAACACATCCTTTCTCACATGCATCTATCTTCTCATAGGGCATCTTAAGTACACAAAGTATTTTGTCCGACTGGTACAAGTTTGCATGCATGACATGGCCTTTGGGTAGGAAGCGTCCAAATAGTGGCATCATCGCGTCGTAGCATTCTCTTCCCAAGTTGAACTGAGCCTTCAAAGCCATTACTTGTGCAATTGCATCCAGCTGACAGAGCTCAGTGTGCTCATGGAGAGGACATTTTGAAGACTCCAACATTTCATAAAAGGCCTTTGCAGATTCCTCCATCTCATCTTCCGAATCCCGAGCATCATCAAAGTCTTGCACCATGTCTTCGACCCTGGTACCATGCTCGTGAGTGCGACGACGGACCACCTCAGCTCTTGTGCGTTGTATAGACTCACCATGAAATGTCCACACCGTATAATTAGGCTTAAAACTCCTCCTCTGCACGTGTTTAATCATTACAGCCTCTGTCGTCTTTTTATAGTTGTCGCATCCAGGACAGGGGCAATAGTTTCTTTCCTGGCCATTTGCGAATGCGGCTTTCACAAATTCCTTTGTTTTTACAAACCATTCTTTCGTCATCTCTTTCTGACTAGGGTGAGCGGTATACATCCACGCACGATCACTCATCTTGCCTAGCTAGTAAAGACAGAAGAAATATATTTATATATAATTTAGCATTTATATTCATCCGTTAATCAGGTTCGCCATTTTTATTATGTCTAGGCAACCTACACGCTAATAGGTAAAGATAGGTCCTAATCCCACCCGAGTATGTGTAGATTGGGTTCGTTTTCCCATGCTCTGCTCCGGATCCAACGCAAAATTTTGGCAGCACCTCCCCGTTGTTCTCCTGATACACGTCTCCGCAATAAACAGAGAGGATGTGCATCCGGAGAACAACAGGGAGGCACTGACGAAATTCCGCATCGGATCCAGAGCACAGCATACGGGAAAACGAATCCAATCTACACATACTCGGGCTGTCCATGGATAATGTTGGACAATTCGAAAGGATGGCGGTTATAAATATGCAAAGACATGCATATTTATAGATGTCGCCCTTTCGAACGGGAGACGCATACTGGTCACGCATACTAATAAATTAATTTAATTACCTAAATCAAGAAAGTTTCATCCGGAAACCGAGCCACAGTAAATGAAGGGGCGAAGAGGAGATGAAATTTGTACTGACCCACGAATGCAGGGGCGAAGCTCGTACAACGCACAGGGAGATGTTCGCATAGCAGACCTCACAGCGACGAGACAACTATCACATGTAAATCCACCCGATCAACACAAATATTCTAATTATGTCATTTTAGAGGAAAACAAGTTAAGAATATAATATTCATGAGCTAACCAAGGTTTTTATGCCATTTTGTAGCTAAATGGGCTAATTATCTCATTGTTGGGGAAAATAAGGTAAGGAGAATAAGAAAGAGGAGAAGAAAGAGGAGGAGGAGAAGAAGAAGAAGAAATCAAGAAGAAGGAGAAGGAGGAGGAGGAGAAGAAGGAGAAGGCATTTTTCGTCTCTTCTTCTTCGTCGTCGTCGTCTTCTTCTTTCTTTTCATTTTTCCTATTTCTTCTCCTCTTCTCCTCTTGTTGAAGCTAAATTATCTAATTATGTCTTTTTGGAGCTATATGGGCTAATTATGTCATTTTAGAGGAAAACTAGCTAAGAATATAATATTCATGAGCTAACCAAGGTTCTTATGCCATTTTGGACTTATTATGGCATTTTGGAGCTAAATGGGCTAATTACGTCCTCTTCTCTTCTTCTCTCCTTCTCTTCTTCTTCTCTTCTTCTCCTTCTTGTATTTTTCTTCTCCTCTTCTTCTTCTTCTTCTTCTTCTTCTCCTCCTCCTCCTCCTCCTCTCCTCTTCTCCTCCTCCTCTTCTTCTACTTCTTCCTCTTCTTTCTATTAAGCTAACTAACTAACTAACCTAACTAAGCAAGCTAACTAAACCTATCGCTAAACCTATACAACACTAAACAGCAAAAAAATAACAAAAACATAATCTACCACTAAGTAACTAAAAAAGAATCTAGCTACCACTAATTAACAAAACAGAATCTACCACTAAACTACCTATTAAATCTACTAATTAACTAACTAAATTTACCAACTAACTAAAGATAATCTACCAACTAACTAAACTACCACTAAATCTACTAATTAACTAACCTACCAACTAAACTATATATACCACTAAATCTATTAATTAGAAAAAAAAAGAAAAAAAATCACCTTGGTTAGTAATGGGTAGCCGGGGCGGTGACGGTCGGGGCGGTGGGTGACCTGGCCGGACCTGGTGGAGGAGGGGGTCGCGAGGAGGAGAGGGCACCAGGGCGAGGGGTCGCAGGGAGGAGGGGGTCGCAGGGAGGAGGAGGCGGTGGTGGAGGAGGGGGCGATGGTGGATTAGGGGGTCGCAGGGAGGAGGAGGGGCAAGCTTCGGCGGCGTGTCACGGGGAGAAGGGGCGGTGGGGTCGCTGCCGGGGGGCTCTGGGCACCGGTGCGGCGACGCCGGGGGCGGTGGGGGTGCTGTCGGGGGGCTGTGGGCACCGGGGCGGCGATAGGGGCGGCGGCGCGACGGTGGTGGAGGCGGTTTAGGTCCCGGGATGAGAGAGAGAGTGGTCGTTTGAGAGAGAGGGCCGGGGTGGGGGCGGGACGGCCGTTAGTAGATTGATGAACGTTGCTGTCTGCTGGCGGACGGCAAAGAGTATATATTCTTTGTCGTATGCCTCTAGCATCTTTGCCGTCCGCCAGCACACGACAAAGAAGGGCGAAGGTTGACCTAATGTTTCCCCGGCCAGATGAGCATGGTTGCCGTCTGCTGGCCCCTTCTTTGCCGTCTGCAGCAGACGGCAAAGAATTGACTGCTGGCAAAGACCTTCTTTGCCATCAGCCAGTTCTTTGCCATCTACTTTCTGGGAGCTGACGGCAAAGACACTCTTTGCCATCAGCTAGCAAACGGCAAAGATTTGGCAGACGGCAAAAAACTGATTTCCAGTAGTGTCTTGCTGCATTTTTTGATCTCCTTGTGCAAAGCCCCATTCACCAAACTGTTTTGGGGGAATTCTTCCTTGGTATGTGACTCCTCCATTGGTCCAATTAGTTTTTGCTCTAATTCCTTATTCGTTGCGTATTTTTGCTGCCTTGGTGACCCTGTTCTTAAGCTTTGCATGCTAATTTTAGATGGTCCCAAGTAGTTTTGATGCATGATATGGCCTCTAGGCACTTGTAGGAGTGGTTGCTATGAGTTTCATTGAGCCTTGCTCACTTTTCCTTTGAGTCACTAAAAATTTCAGAAAATTTCAGAGAAAGAAAAAGGAAAAGATGAGGAGTTTCCTAAGAGGCTCTTCAAGCCGTGACCCCAAGGATGATGAAAATGAGAAGAAGAAACCCAAGTATCCGGTCCCCTGAGTTGCAGAAGTTCGAGCGTGCGAGTGGCCAAGCGATTTGTTCTTACGTGCCGCCGGTCTTTATGAGCATTTTTATTACTTGGTGGGGAACGCAAGCCTTACCGCATTTGTTGAAGATAAGTGCCCACAATACCTCCTCCTCAGTAATATTTTCGTGCAAAGCTTTAATTTCTATCCAAGGAAGAACCCTCCTATGGTTGAGTTCAAGTTATATGATATCCCCCAGTGCATGTCACTTTAGGATTTTTGCAATGTCTGCAAATTAACTTATGTTGGGGATATTCATGAACCTCGTCCACGCGACTTGGAGGCTTTCATTGATACTATTCATGTAGGAGAGGAGAGAGGAGTATCTTGCGCTATAGTTGCTAGCATACATTTTCCCGTGCTTTGGTATTTCTCTCTATTCGTGGGAAAATGTTTGATTGGCCGTGGGAAAGCTGGAGCCTTTAGCTCCCCAGATCTTGCGGTCTTGGGCGAAGCTCTTTATAATGATAAAACTTATAGCTTGGGCGCTATAGTGGCTCAACGGTTGAACACGAACCATACTAAAGGTGATGTTTATGGAGGTATCTATGCTACCTATCTTGCTAGACATTTTGAGATACCTATTAGACTGCACGAGGAAGAAGAGATGCTTCTTCCAGAGAGATATCTTGATTATGATAGCATGGTTCGCCATGACTTTCTTGATAAAGATATAAATAAGAGGATAATTTATAACTTGGTATTTAGTCAGGGTACTCGTGAGACTATTACCTTGCCTGCTCCTTCTTTGTTCAATCTTCATCTAGGCAGGTACAATATTATGCCCTCGGACATCTACGCATATTGGGCATAGCGCCACCACAGGCGCCCGTGCCCGAGCTACCAGTCGAGTACCAGACGCCAGTTTATCAGTGGGAGCCAGAGGAGCTCACCCAGCAGTGGCACCCTCAGTACACTCCGGAGTACCCCGGAGACGGTTACTTCCCACCTTGGGAGTAGACCAACTTAGGCCAAAAGCCTAAGCTTGGGGGAGTACGTGTCTCTCACCGACTTTATATTCTTGCTTACGCTTTCACTTTGATAGTCGGTGTTCACACCTTGCCACTATATCATCCATGCTAGTTTATTTCTTTTTCTCGCTTTCTTCTCGTGTGTTTGTTTAGATTGAGAAAACTCAAAAAGATTTCCCGTTCTTCTTTTGCTTGTTGGGGCTTTCCCGTGTAAATAGTTTTCTTTTTCTTTGGGTCAAGGTAGAAGACCATGGTTACAATGTTTAGTGGCTCTCGCATGCATATATGTTTATCTGTCAAAGAGCCATATTACTTTGTCTTCTCCTTTGTGTTTGCTTGCAGATTCCAGCTTAGTCCAATGCACGAACACTCTTATTATTGTTCACATCATTCGGTCGTGCAAGTGAAAGGCAATAATGACGATATATGATAAAGTGACTGAGCCTGGAAAAGCTGGTATGAACTCGATCTATTTTGTTTTTGTAAATATGACTAGCTCATCGTTCCTAATTTAGCTTCGTTATGAGAGAAACATGTTTGCAATGACAACTTAGAGATCATAGTTTCTGATGCCATGCTTAATTAGCTAGGAGCTTATAATGGTTTGTCTTGGATGCTAACATGAATTTCAAGATGATTATGATGTAGTATGATAGGATGGTGTCCTCCTTTGAATGATTCAAGTGGCTTGACATGGTGCATGTTTACGCATGTAGTTGAAACAAAATCAACATAGCCTCTATGATATTCATGTTTCTGGTGATTTATGCCCTACTCATGCTTGCACTCAATGTTCGTTAATTTAAATGCATATTGATGACTGTTGTCGCTCTCTAGTTGGTCGCTTCCCAGTCCTTTGCTAGCCTTCACTTGTACTAAGCGGGAATACTGCTTGTGCATCCACTTCCATAAACCCAAAGTTGTTCCATATGTGTCCACCATACCTACCTATATGTGGTATCTACCTGCCGTTCCAAGTAAATTTGCATGTGCCACCCTCTAAACCTTCAAGTAATAATATGTTTTGCATGCCCGAACTGCTCATGTGGTGACAAGGGGCGATCAGTATCTTCCATGCTAGGCGTGTTATCCTTGATATGTGTTTATTCACTATCACTCACGAGAAAGGGGTCGGTAATCGGAATGCCGAGTTCCATGCTCAAATCGAAAAGATAATTGCAAACAAAACTCCCCCTGGATTGTTGTTGGTATGGACGGCACCCGAGTATTCGGCTAGTCGTGGAGTGTAATTGATCGGTGGTGGGGGAGTCAAAACTTTACATTTATGTTTGGGAACCGCCTATAGCATGTGTAGCATGGAAGATGGTGAAAACTCTTGGTCATTGCGTTGACAATGAAAGCATGCCACCCAAAATTATTTATCTCTGTTTTAAAAGCTTGAGCTCTGGCACCTCCGCAAATCAATGCTTCCCTCTGCGAAGGGCCTATCTATTTATGTTTCAGTTGAGTCATCCTCTTCTTATAAAAGCACCAATTAGAGAGCACCTCCATAATTTTTATGCTTTGCTATTAATTGTTATTGAGTATGACTGTGAATGGATCTTCTTTGCCATGAATTACAATGTTCAGTCAACCCTTGGTCTTTGAAGGTGCTCTGCATTTATGTTTTGCGGTCTCAGAAAGAGCTAGCGAGATACTATATGTTCATATTGCGCCATGATTGTTTTGATTGAAGTGTTGACGTTTGAAACTGATTATTATTGCTCGCTAGTTTATTATGCCATTGATATGAGTACATCCTGAGACCTAAATGCCATTGCTTATGTGGCTAGCTTATGATCTTGCTGAAAATCTGAATATGAGTTAGACATAATTACAACAACAAGATCAAACAAAATACGTAAAAGTTTTTCTTTTGCCTCTTTCAGTTTGTCAACTGAATTTCTTGAGGACAAGCAAGGCTTTAAGCTTGGGGGAGTTGATACGTCTCCATCGTATCTACTTTTCCAAACTCTTTTGCCCTTGTTTTGGACTCTAATTTGCATGATTTGAATGGAACTAACCTGGACTAACGCTCTTTTCAGCAGAATTACCATGGTGTTGTTTTTGCGCAGAAATAAAAGTTCTCGGAATGACCTGGAAATTTACGAGGATTTTTTGTGGAATATATAAAAAATACTGGCGCAAGAATTACCTGGAGGTACGGAGCGAGGAGCCCAAAAGCCCAGGAGGCGCGGGCCCCCCTGGCCGCGCCTGGCAGGCTTGTGGGGCCCTCGGGGCTCCGCCGCCTCCAACTCCAGCTCTATTTAGTCTCTTTCTCCCAGAAAAAGTTCAAGGAGAAGAGTTCACCGCGTTTTATACGGAGCCGCCGCAACCACCTATTCTTCCTCTGGAGGGCAGATCTGGAGTCCGTTCTGGGCTCCGGAGAGGAGGAATCGACGCCTTCGTCTTCACCAACCATCCTTCATCGCAAATTCCATGATGCTCTTCTCCGTTCGTGAGTACTCTCATCGTAGGCTTGTTGGACAGTGATGGGTTGGATGATATCTATCATGTGATCGAGTTAGTTTTGATGGGGATTGATCCCTAGTATCCACTATGTTCTGAGATGGATGTTGCTACTACTTTGCTATGCTTAATGCTTGTCACTAGGGCCCGAGTGCCATGATTTCAGATCTGAACCTATTATGTTCTCATTAATATATGTGTGTTCTTGATCCTATCTTGCAAGTTGTCGTCTCCTACTATGTGTTATGACCCGGCAACCCCGGAGTGACAATAGCCGGAACCACTCCCGGAGATGACCATAGTATGAGGAGTTCATGTATTCACTAAGAGCTAATGCTTTGTTCCGGTTCTCTATTAAAAGGAGAACCTTAATATCCCTTAGTTTCCATTACGACCCCGCTGCCACTGGATGGATGGACAATAGGTATCATACAAGTTCTTTTCCATAAGCACGTATGACTATATACGGAATGCATGCCTACATTACATTGACGAACTGGAGCTAGTTACATATCTCCCCATGTTATAATTGTTACATGATGAATGTCATCCGGCATAATTATCCATCACCGATCCAATGCCTACGAGTTTTTCCTACAGGTCCTTGCTACATTACTTTGCCGCTAGTGCTGTCACTGCTGCTACTGTTACCGCTACTGCTGTCACTGCTGCTACTGTTACCGTCGCTACTGTTGCTATCACACTACTTTGCCACTGAAACTTTGCTGCAGATACTACGTCTTTCAGGTGTAGTTGAATTGACGACTCAACTGCTAATACTCGAAAATATTATTTTGCTTCCCCTTGCGTCGAATCAACAAATTTGGGTTGAATACTCTACCCTCGAAAACTGTTGTGATCCCCTATACTTTTGGGTTATCAGTATGGAGATACCGACGATCGAATCTCGGACAAGTAACATACCGATGGACAAAGGGAACAGCGTACGGGATTAACTGAATCCTTGACAAGAGGTTCAACCAATAAAGATCTTCGTAGAATATGTAGGATCCAATATGGGAATCTAGGTCCCGCTATTGGATATTGACTGGAGAGTGTCTCAGCTCATGTCTACATAGTTCTCAAACCCTCAAGGTGTGCACACTTAAGGTTCGGTGACCTTTCGGTAGTATTGAGTTATGTATGTTGGTGACCGAAGGTTGTTTAGAGCCCCGGATGATATCCTGGACATCAAGAGAAGCTCTGAAATGGTCCGGAGGTAAATATTGATATATAGGAAGTCCTGTTTTGATCATCGAAAAAGTTTCAGGTACTTCGGTAGTGTACTGGGAGTGTCGGGAGGGTACCTGGGGCCATCGGGCGATCCAAATGACCTCAAGGGCTATGGGAGGTGTCAAACCAGCCCCTAGTAGGTTGGCCGAACCACCCACTAAGGCCCATGCGGCTAGGGCTGGGAAAAACCCAAAGGTGGAAAAGGTGGAAAGGGTTTCCAAATGGAGAGGAGGAATCCTACTCCTAGTAGGATTGGAGTAGGACTCCTCCACCTCCAATTTCGGCCAAACCATCAGGATTTGAGGCTGCCTCCTCCCCTCCCTCCCTCTTATATATACTAGAGGAACTAGAGGCAGCCCTAACCCTAATAAGCCACGGCTTCCCTCTCTCTCTAAATCTTATTCTCCTCTAGATTAGTTCCGCAGCGCTTGGCGAAGCCCTGCTGGATTGTCCACCACCACCACCATGCCGTCGTGTTGGAGAACTCATCTACCTCTATGCCCCTCTTGCTGGATCAAGAAGGCAGGGATCGTCACCGAGCTGTATGTGTGCTGAACGCGGAGGTGTCGTCCATTCGGCACTAGATCAGGATGGATCGTGATGGGATCTCTGACGGATCATGATGAGATCGCGGGACGGGTAGCGATTTGGATCTCGAAGATGTTCCACTACATCAACCGCATTATATACGCTTCCGCTTAGTGATCTACAATGGTATGTAGAAGCATTCTCCTCTCTCGTAGATGATCATCACCATGGATAGGTCTTGCATGTGCGTAGGAAATTTTTTGTTTCCCATGCGATGTTCCCCAACAGTGGTATCAGAGCCAGGTTTATGCGTAGATGACATCTCGAGTAGAACACAAAGAAGTTTGTGGGCGTTGATGTTCAATTTGCTGCCCTCTTTAGTCTTTTCTTTATTCGGCGGTATTGTTGGATGAAGCGGCGCGGAGCAACATTACTCGTACGCTTACGAGAGACCGGTTTTATCGACTAACATGCAACTTGTTGCATAAAGATGACTGGCGGGTGTCTATTTCTCCAACTTTAGTTGAATCGGATTTGACTGAGGCGGTCCATGGAAAAGGTTAAATAGCAACTTGCATATCACCATTGTGGTTTTGCATAAGTAAGATGCGATCATACTAGATACCCATAGCAGCCACATAAAACATGCAACAACAAATTAGAGGACGTCTAACTTGTTTTTTCTCGGTATGTTGTGATGTGATATGGCGAAAGACATAATATGATATATTGGATGTATGAGATGATCATATTGTAATAGTTTAATATCGACTTGCACGTCGATGCTACGACAACCGGCAGGAGCCATAGGGTTGTCTTTAATTATTTTGCGCTTGGTGATGCTTTGCTTTATCGCTAGTAGTAGCTTTAGTAGTAACAGCATAGTTGGCGCGACAACCTCGATGGTAGCACAATGATGGAGATCATAGTGTGGCGTCAGTGACGATGGAGATCATGTTGGTTCTTTGGTGATGGAGACCAAGAAGCACAAGTTCATGGCCATATCATGTCACTTATGATTTGCATGTGATGTTAATCCTTTTATGCACCTTGTTTTTCTTAGGATGATGATAGCATTATAAGGTGATCCCTCACTAAAATTTCAAGATAAAATTGTGTTCTCCCCGACTGTGCAACATTTCGACAGTTCGTCATTTCGAGACACCACGTGATGATCGGGTGTGATAGACTCTACGTTCACATACAACGGGTACAAAACAATTGCACACGCGGAACACTCGAGTTAAACTTGCCGAGCCTAGCATGTACAGAGATGGCCTCGGAACACAAGAGACCGAAAGGTCGAGCATGAGTCATATAGTTGATATGATCAACATGGAGATGTTCACCATTGCAGCTAAACTCAACTCACGTGATGATCGGACTTGAGTTAGTGAATTTGGATCATGCGACACTCGAATGACTAGAAGGATATCAATTTTAGTGGGAGTTCTTAAGTAATATGATTAATTGAACTCATTATCATGAACATAGTCAAAATGTCTTTGAAAATTATGTTGTAGCTTGCGCTGTAGATCTACTATTTTTGATATGTTCCTAGAGAAAATTTAGTTGAAAGATGATAGTAGCAATTATGCGGACTAGGTACGTAAACTGAGGATTGTCCTCATTGCTGCACAGAAGGCTTATGTCCTTAATTCACCGCTCGGTGTACGAAACCCCAAGCGTCGTCTATAGATGTTGTGAATATCTCACGTACACGTTTTTTATGACTACATGATAGTTCAGTGCATAATGCTTAAACGGCTTATAATTGAGACGCCGAAGACGTATCGAACGTCACGGGACATATGGGATGTTCCAAGAGATGAAATTGGGATTTCAGGCTCGTGCCCATGTTGAGAGGTATAAGACCTCCGATAAGATTATTTGTCTATTAAGTAAGGGAGAAAAGCTCAATCGTTGAACATGTGCTCAGATTGTCTGAGTACTACAATCGCTTGAATCGAGTGGGAGTTAATCTTCCAGATAGGATAGTGGTTGACATAGTTCTCCAAAGTCACTGCCACCAAGATACAGAGCTTCGTGATGAACTATAACATATCAGGGATAGAGATGATGATCCTTGAGCTATTCGCAATGTTTGACACCGCGAAGGTATAAATCAAGTAGGAGCAGAAAGTATTGATGATTAGTAAAACCACTAGTTTCAAGAAGGGCAAGGGTTAAAAGGGACACTTCATGAAATGGCAAACCAGTTGCCACTCTAGTAAAGAAACCCAAGGTTGAACCCAAACCCGAGACTAAGTGCTTCTATTATGAGGGGAACGGTCACTGAAACGGAACAAACCCTTGATACTTGATAGATGAGAAGGCCGGCAAAGTCACCGAAAGTATATTGGATATACATGATAATTATGTGTGCCTTACTAGTACTCCTAGTAGCACCAGGGTATTAGATACAGACTCGCTTGCTAAGTTTTAGTAACTCGAAATAAAAGCTATGAAATAAACGGAGACTAGCTAAAGGCGAGGTGATGATGTGTGTTGGAAGTGTTTCCAAAGGTTATGTGATCACCATCGCACGCTCCCTCTACTTTCGAGACTAGTGTTGAACCTAAATGTTGTTTGGTGTTTGCATTGAACATGAACATGATTGGATTGTGTTTATTGCAATACGTTTATTCATTTAAAGAGAATAATGGTTACTCTGTTTACTTGAATAATACCTTCATTGGTCATGCACCTAATATGAATGGTTTATTGAATCTTGATCGTAGTATTACACATGTTCATAATATTTGATGAGAAAAGATACAAAGTAATAATGCTAGTACCACTTACTTGTGGCACTGTTGCTTTAGTCATATTGGTGTAAAACGCATGAAGAAGCTCCATACTAATGGATCTTTGTACTCACTCATTTTTGAATTGTTTGAGACATGCGAACCATGCCTATTGGTGGAAACGCATGAAGAAACTCCATGTTGATGGATCGTTTGGACTCACTTGGTTTTGAATCACTTGAGACATGCCAATCATGCCACATGGGAAAGATGACTGAAGGCCTCATTTTGCAGTGAGATGGAACAAGAAAGTAACTTATTGGAAGAAATACATTTAGATGTATGCAGTCCAATGAGTGCTAAGGCACGCAGTGGATATCGTTATGTTCTTACTTCACAAATGATTTGAGTACATACTTGTATATTTACTTGATGAAACACAAGTCTGAACTATTGAAAGGTTCAAGTAATTTCAGAGTGAAGTTGAAGATCGCTGTGACAAGAGGATGAAATGTCTACGATATGATCGTAGATATGAATATCTGAGTTGCGAGTTTGGTACATATTTAAGACAATGTGGAGATTGTTTCACAACTAATGCCACCTAGAACACCATGGTGTGATGGTGTTTCCGAACGTCATAACCGCGCCCTATTGGATATGGTGCATACTATGATGTCTCTTATCGAATTACCACTATCATTTTTGGGTTAGGCATTAGAGACAACCACATTCACTTTAAATAGGGCACCACCAATTTCCGTTGAGATAAAACCGTATGAACTATGGTTTCGCAAGAAACCTAAGCTGTTGTTTCTTACAGTTTGGGGCTGCGACGCTTATGTGAAAAAAGATTCAACCTGATAAGCTCGAACCCAAAGCGGATAAATGCATCTTCATAGGATACCCAAAGGAAACAGTTGGGTGTTCCTCCTATCTCAGCTCCCAAGGCAAAATGTTTGTTTCTAAGAACGGGACGTTTCTCGAGAAAAAGTTTCTCTCGAAATAATTGGGTGGGAGGATGGTGGAACTTGATGAGTTTATTGAACCATCACTGCAACCAGTGTGTAGCAGGGCGCAGGAAGTTGTTCCTGTGGAGCCTACACCAATTGAAGTGGAAGCTGATGATAGTGATCATGAAGCTTCATATCAAGTTACTACAAATCTTGTAGGTTGACAAGGATGCGTACTACTCCAGAGTGGTACAGTAATCTAGTCTTGGAGGTCATGTTGCTGGGAAACAATGAACCTACGAGCTATGGAGAAGCGATGGTGGGCTCGGATTCCGACAAATGGCTGGAGGCCATGAAATCCAAGAGAGGATCCATGTATGAAAACAAAGTGTGGACTTTGGAAGAACTACTTGATGGTCATAAAGGTTGTTAGCTACAGATGGATTTCTAAAAGGAAGACGGACGATGATGGTAAATTTTACCATTAAAAAAGCTCGACTTGTCGCAAAGATGTTTACGACAAGTTCAAAGAGTTGACTATGACGAGATGTTCTCACTTGTAGCGATGCTAAAAGTCTGTTGGAATTATGTTAGAAGTTATTGTATTATTTATGAAATCTTGCAGATAGGATGTCAAAACATTGTTTCCTCAATGGTTTCCTTGAGGAAACATTGTATGTGATACAACCAGAAGGTTTTGTCGATCCTAAGGATGCTAACAAGTATGCGAGCTCCAATGACCCTTCTATGGATTGGAGCAAGCATCTCGGAGTTGGAATAAGTACTTTGATGAGTGATCAAAGCTTTTGGTTTTATACAAAGTTTATGAGAAACTTGTATTTCCAAGAAAGTGAGTGGGAGCACTATAGAATTTCTGATGCGTATAAGTGGTTAACATATTGTTGATCAAAAATGATGTAGAATTTCTGGAAAGCATATAGGGTTGTTTGAAAGGAAATTTTCAAAGGAAAACCTGAATTAAGTCTGCTTGAATGTTGAGCATCAAGATCTATGGAGATAGATCAAGATGCTTGATAAAAATTTCAATGAACGCATACCTTGACAAGATTTTGAAGGAGTTCAAAATGGATCAGTCAAAGAAGGAGTTCTTGACTGTATTGTAAGGTGTGAATTTGAGTACGACTCAAAAACCGACCACGGCAAAAGAAAGAGAAAGGACGAAGGTCGTCCCCTATGCCTTAGCCGTAGGCTCTATAGTATGTCATGTTGTGTACCGCACCTCATGTGTGCCTTGCCATGAGTCTTTCAAGGGGTCCAAAGAGTGATCCAGGATTGAATCACTGAACAGAGGTCAAAATTATCCTTAGTAACTACTGCACTAAGGAACTTTTCTCGATTATGGGGTTGATTAAAGAGTTTGTCGTAAAGGGTAACGTCGATGCAAGCTTTGACACTAATCCGGATAACTCTGAGTAGTGAACCAGATTCGTATAGTGGAACAGTCATTTGGAATAGTTCCAAATGGCGCGTGGTAGAAGTGTCTATAGGATGACGTAGAGATTTCTAAATCACAGACGGATCTAAAAGGTTCAGACCCATTGACTAAAACCCTCTCTAACAAGCAAGATATGATCAAATCCCATAACTGTATGGGTGATAGATTCATTAAAATCACATAGTGATGTGAACTAGATTATTGGCTCTAGTGCAAGTGGGAGAATGCTGGAAATATGCCCTAGAGGCAATAATAAATTGTTTATTATTATATTTCCTTGTTCATGGTAATCATTTATTATCCATGCTAGAATTGTATTGATTGGAAACTCAAATACATGTGTGGATACGTAGACAACACACTGTCCATAGTGAGCCTCTAGTTCACTAGCTCGTTGATCAAAGATGGTCAAGGTTTCCTGGCCATAGACAAGTGTTGTCACTTGATAACGGGATCACATCATTAGGAGAATGATGTGATGGACAGGACCCAAACTATGAACGTAGCATGTGATCGTGTCAGTTTATTGCTATTGTTTTCTACATGTCAATGTATCTGTTCCTATGACCATGAGATCATGAAACTCCCAGACACTAGAGGAATACCTTGTGTGTATCAAATGTCGCAACGTAGCTGGGTGACTATAAAGGTGCTCTATGGGTATCTCCAAAAGTGTTTGTTGGGTTGGCGTGAATCAAGACTGGGATTTGTCACTCCGGGTGATGGAGAGGTATCTCGGGGCCCACTCAGTAATACAAGATCACAATAAGCCTTGCAAGCAATGTGACTAAGGATTTAGTCACATTGCTTGGAAGGCTTGTTGTGATGTTGCATTACCGAGTGGGCTGCGAGATACCTCTCCGTCACACGGAGTGACAAATCCCAGTCTTGATCCATGCCAACCCAACAGACACCTTCGGTGATTCGTATAGAGAACCTTTATAGTCACCCAGTTATGTTGTGACGTTTGATACACACAAGGTATTCCTCTGGTGTCCGGGAGTTGCATGATCTCATGGTCATAGGAACAGATACTTTGACATGCAGAAAACAGTAGCAATAAACTGACACGATCATATGCTACGTTCATAGTTTGGGTCTTGTCCATCACATCATTCTCCTAATGATTTGATCTCGTTATCAAGTGACATCCCTTGTCTATGGCTAGGAAATCTTGACCATCTTTGATCAACGAGCTAGTCTACTAGAGGCTTACTAGGTACAGTGATTTGTCAATGTATCCACACATGTAATTGAGTTTCCAATCAATACAGTTCTAGCATGGATATAAACGATTATTATGAACAAGAAAATGTAATAATAACCAATTTATTAGTGCCTCTAGGGCATATTTCCAACATAATGAGCTTCGGGCCCTTGGATTCAGAGACATCACTGATCATGAAGTGGTGAATAGGCTGCTACGTTCTCTTGATCCTTCATTTGACACAATGGTATTGATGATTCAAGAACAAAGAGACTACAAGATACTTGATCCTACTGATATTCTTGAGAGACTCAATACTCATGAATTCAAACAAGAAGCGAAGAGAGATCTTTATGGACCTAGCTATACAAGACCTCGTGTGGTCATGGCAAAAGTTGTGTCCTCATCTGAAGAAGAAGACTTTGATTGCAGCCTTGGTGATCCTAAAGAACTTGGTCAGGAACTTGCTATGCTCATGAGGAAATTCCAGAAATTCTCAAGGTGGGACCAGTTCGAAAAGTCTTCAAGGAGAGATATTAGGAAATCATAATCTTCATCTCAGGACTACAATGAAAGAACCTGCCATAAATGCAAGAAATATGATCACTACATTGTTGATTGTCCTCGTTGGGTGAAGTAATCAAAGAAGAAGACGTACAAGGATGACAGTTCTGATGACTCGAAGAAGAAGAAGAAGTCTTCAAAGTCCTCATACTCAAAGTCCTCATCGCACAAGAAGAACAGCTTCAGAAAGGCTCGGGCACTTATTGGCAAATAAATGGATTCTGAGGAAAAATCGGAAGAATGTGATGAAGAGGAAGGTTCAGAAGTGGAGTCAGAGTCTGGTGTGGCAAGCCTAGCCCTTGCTACCACGTTAGTCAGCACGTCCATCTTCGGCCTCGAAGAAAATGACAACGTCAACAACACTGATGACTGTGATGACGACTTTGCTCCCACCTATTGCTTCATGGCAAAAGGTTCTAAGGTACCAAGACACACTTCCTCTTCTGACTCTAGTGACTGTGAACCTCATGATTATCAAAAACCAAGTTACTACAAACTTGCTAATATTACTGATACGTCTCCAACGTATCTATAATTTTTGATGGTTTCATGCTATTACCTTGTCAAACTTTGGATGTTTTGCATGCTTTTTATATATTTTCTGGGACTAACTTATTAACTCAGTGCCAAGTGCCAGTTCCTGTTTTTTCCATGTTTTTGACCCCTTCCAGAGGAGATTTTGAAACGGAGTCCAAACGGAAGAAAATCCCCGAAAAGATTTTTTTTCTGGAATGGAAGAAGATCGAAGGACTCGGGGGGCAAGCCAGAGGAGCACCAGGGGCCCCACAAGCCCCCACCCCGTGGCCAGGGGGCCGTGCCATCCAGGCTTATGGGCCCCCTGGAGGTCCCCTGACCTAGATCTTGCGCCTATAAATTCCCAAATATTCCCAAAAAAATCAAGAGATGATCGCAATTACTTTTCCGCCGCCGCAACCTTCTGTCTCCGCGAGATCCCATCTTGGGCACGTCCTGGTGCCCAGCCGGAGGGGAGTTTCGGACACGGAGGGCTTCTTCATCAACACCATGACCTCTCCGATGATGTGTGAGTAGTTCTCCGATGACGGGTCCATAGCTAGTAACTAGATGGCTTCTTCTCTCTCTTGGATTTTCAATACAAAGTTCTCCATGATCTTCATGGAGATCTATCCGATGTAATCTTCTTTTGTGATGTGTTTGTCGAGATTCGATGAATTGTGGATTTATGATCAGATTATCTATGAATCTTATTTGAGTTTCTTCTGCTATCTCTTATGCATGATTTCATATCCTTGTAATTCTCTTCGAGTTGTGGGTTTTGTTTGGCCAACTAGATCTATGATTCTTGCAATGGGAGAAGTACTTGGTTTTGGGTTCATACCGTGCGGTGACCTCACCCAGTGACAGAAGGGGTAGCGAGGCATGTATCGTGTTGTTGCCATCAAGGGTAAAAATATGGGGTTTTCATCATTGGTTTGAGATTATCCCTCTACATCATGTCATGTTGCTTAAAGCGTTACTCTGTTCGTCATGAACTCAATACACTAGATGCATGCTGGATAGCGGTCGATGTGTGGAGTAATAATAGTAGATGCAGAAAGTATCGGTCTACTTGTCTCGGACGTGATGCCTATATGCTAGACCATTGCCTTAGATATCGTCATGACTTTGCGCGGTTCTATCAATTGCTCGATAGTAATTTGTTCACCCACCGTGATATTTGCTATTTTGAGAGAAGCCTCTAGTGAACACTATGGCCCCTAGGGTCTACTCCACACCATATTTTCCGCCTTACACTTTTTACTTCGTTGCACTTTCCTCCTTCAGATCTCACTTTGCAAACAATCTTGAAGGGATTGACAACCCCTTTGAAGCGTTGGGTGCAAGCTTGTTTGTGTTTGCGCAGGTTCTCTGGACATGACGAGACTCTCCTTCTGGATCGATACCTTGGTTCTCAAACTGAGGGAAATACTTACTACTCCTGTGTTGCATCACCCTTTCCTCTTCAAGGGAAAAAACCAATGCAAGCCGAGTCTCCGTCCACGTATCAATTTTGGCACTGTTGTTTGAGAAGTAGCAATTACCACTAAGCAACAAACCGCTATTGAAAAGCTTTAGAAACTGGTAGACAAAAGTGATTACCTGTTGAGTGAGGAAATGAATCAGACTCAAACCCTCACTAATGATGTTCAAGGTATTCAGTCTAGGTTTGATAGTCTTCAAGAATGTTATGGCACACTCTTGGCTGATCATGAGAAGCTTTCTCATGAATTTCTTCCAAGAAAGCAAGATATTGAGAAACTAAGAATGTCTCATGATGATCTTCGAATTGAAAATGATTCTTTGCTTGCTCAACAAATCAGTGTCGCTCAGGAAGAATTCATTCCACCTTGTTTGAAATGCATGTAACGTGAATCTGATAATTATTCATCTGAAACTTCAAATGCTTCTATTGTTACAAATTCTTCAACTATATCTTTGGTAACAAATTCCTCACCCGAGGAAACCACAAATGTCACTGAAGAAAATGCAGGGTTGAAGGAATTGTATGTGATAGGCATATACAAAAGCCTCAAAGGGCTTCAAACCCTTTGCGGTGTGCTCAAAAACCAGATTCTGAACAGGAACCCTAGGAAAGAGGGTATTGCCTTTGAGAGGAAACTAAATGTTGATGGGTCATACTGGAAACCTGACTAGTATCCCAAAACCTCATGGGTAGTTGCAAAAGGACCTCGTATTAATCCATCTACTCTAACAGGATTTGCATGTGAAATGTCTTATTCCTCTGATGAGTCATTTGACTCAAACTATAAACTGTTCAAAAATCAGGTTGGTGAAGTATTTGCTAGATATGTTGGAACTAACTACAGGAATGGGCCACCCTTATGGAAAATCGGGTTTCCCAAAAGCAGCGCGGAAAGTCTTTAGGTGAATATCCTCATGACACCACCTGTAAAGAACAGGAACCCCAGATCAAATTCCTCAAGTGGGCCAAAGTCTTCACGAGGATCAAACTCCTCATATGATCAAAACTATGCTCGTACTCGCACTAATACTTTTGATATGGAGGGAAACTACAAGGGACATGAATATGTACGTTATTCCTCAAATCAGTATGTTCATAAGTCCTCAAATAATTTCTTTGCATATTCATTTGAGTACTCTAACGCCCCATCCCCCTCCTATGAAACGAAGTGCATTAGCTTCAATGCCTCAATTCTCATATGGTGCTCGCAGGATGATAAACTCTTTACCACCCCTTCAGATGTGGGTGGTGAAGAAATCAAACTAATCACTTCTACAGGTGAGGTCTCCAGATGAAAGTTATCATGTGAAGAATTTGCTGGAGTCCAGAGGAAATTGCTTGATAGGACGGAAGCTAATCCTGATGAAATGATCTGTCATTTCACTCATCCTTATTATGTCTAAAATATACCTTACGTGCTAAAATTCAAGTTTGATGAATTTGATATCATATTCTTCACTCTGAAGCATATGAGATGGTAACCAGCGCTAATTCATCTACAGGATGACCAACCCAAAAACACAGAGTGGGTTCTTGACAGTGGGTGTACAAATCACATGACTGGTGACAAAATCCTATTGATTAATATCCCACTTACACCATCACAACTGAAACATATCACCTACGCTAGCGAAGGTAAAATCAAGGTATTGGGACTCGGTAAGGTGGATATATCTAAGAACCGGCACATGGACAAAGTCATGCTTGTCGAATCCCTTGGGTTTAACCTCATGTCATTCTCAATGCTTTGTGATCTTGATATGATTGTCATCTTTGGAAAATATAGATGTGTCGTCATCATGGAAACTGACAAATCCAAAGTATTCAAAGGCTTTAGGAGAGGAGACTTGTTGTCACGCCCAAGATACGACCCTATCTTCAATTTGGCACGAAGGCCTCGTCAGCGATAGAAGCGCATCTCGTCGTGTCGCAAGAATGGATATCGTTACAAGTACATGTACTGAAAAGAAGAGATATATATATATAATTGGCTTACACTCGCCACAAGCTACATCAGAGTCACATCACTACATTACATAATCATCAAGGGTAAGAGCAGGGTCCGACTATGGACGAAAACAAACGAGAAAAGAAGAACGACGTCCATCCTTGCTATCCCAGGCTGCCGGCCTTGGAACCCATCCTAGATCGATGAAGAAGAAGAAGAAGAAACAACTCCAAATGAAAAATCAACGCGCTCGCGTCGAGTAATCTTTACATGTACCTGCAACTGGTGTTGTAGTAGTCTGTGAGCCACAGGGGACTCAGCAATCTCATTTCCAAAGGTATCAAGACTAGAAAGCTTAATGGGTGAGGTAAGGTTAAATGGTGAGGTTGCAGCAGTGGCTAAGCATGTATATATGGTGGCTAAATTACGAGTACAAGAAATAGAGAGGGGAAGATCTACGTATAACGGACGTGAACTACTGATGATCAAATGAATGACCCTGAACACCTACCTACGTCAGACATAACCCCACCGTGTCCTCGATCAGAGAACGAACTCATGAAAGAGACAGTCATGGTTACGCACACAGTTGGCATATTTTAATTAAGTTAACTTCAAGTTATCTAGAACAAGTGTTAAACAAAGCTTCCATGTTTCCACATAAACGCGGGCACAGCTTTCCGAAAATTTTAAACCTGCAGGGGTGCTCCAACTAGTCCATCACAAATTACCACAAGCCGCATAGAAATCCTCAATCACGAAGCTCGCGATCTCGTCGGATTCCCTAGTGGAAAACCTCAACTCTGAGATTACCCAAAGCATCACCGGAATCCCGATGCACAAGATATTTTGTCAAAGGTAAAACTAATCCAGCAAGGCCACCCGCTGTGTCGACGATCCTGATAGGAACCGCGTATCTCGTTCTCAGCACACACCGTCTATGCAAAGTGGATGGGAACCAAACCTCGAGTTGCCCCGTGGTGGCACCGCCAGCTGCTAGGTGGGTGGACCAACACTCATGAGGAGCATTGGCCCGGGGGTTGATTAAATTATCCTCGGGCTAATTACTCCCTATGCAGTTCATTAGTTATTAGGCAAATGTAGTACCAAAGTTGGGCCTTGCCAGACCACCTTTAATCTAAAACAAATTATCAAGGGGGTCCCCATAACAACCCCGATCGTGTTAGGAGCGCTCGTCTATGGAACATAACACCGGTAGGCGAAAACTAAGGGGGGAAAAGGTGGAACAAAACACCAGGCTAGAAAGGCCGAGCCTTCCACCTTTTACCTAGTATATAGGTGCATTAAATTAAATAACATTTAAATATGGTGATATGACAAGGAACCCATGTTATCAAATGGAAGCATCTGCACCTGCAACTAGCAACGCTAACACAAGTATAAGCAAGCGGTAACATAGCCAAACTGTGGTTTGCTAGGTCGAACAGGTTGAAGATTAACATGCATTGTTGAGAGGCTAATATTTAATATGTGGTAGGCGACAAGACATAAACGATAGAAGCGGTAAACTAGCATGGCAATGATTGTAATGGTATCTCGGGAAATGGTCATCTTGCCTGAGATCCCGCTTGGAAGAGGAATGACTCCGTGAAGCAGACGAACCATGGAAGTCGAGCGGGTCCTCACATTCCGACACGCTTGCGGAACTCTATCGAGACGGAGCAAACCGGAAACAAACATCAACACAGATATTCACCACACGATGCACACCATGATGCACAACCTAATTTGATGCATGATAAGATCAATGATGCAAGGGATGGCATGGAAATACACCACACACAAACACTACACATTAAATGAAGCTCGATATGCAACGAGTTGCATATCGACGGAACTTCACGTTTAATTATTAGTTCACTCCCGTTAATTTACACGGCAATATTAAATTGTTGTTAACATGGCAAGGGTGAAGCGGGTGATTCTACCTGTCCTCCTAGTCAATTAACACGCGGAACAAAGATCGGAGCTACGACACAAGAAACATGCAACTCAAGACTATATGCCATGAATGCGTCATGCATGCAAGTTACAACACCACGGGCAAGAAGAGAAAGAAACATGAGTCGCCACGGCGAGCAAAAGGGTACCATGGCGGCAAGACGGAAACGATGCCACGGCAAGGTTCCTATCCTGATAACTCGTCGAGATATCGTGCCAACGTATAGGGAGCGTGTTCGGGAACACTAAATAAAGATGGGGTGATCCCGGTTACCGGGTTCCCATGTGTCGAGGGCGCGACGAGACAGAGACAACGTACAACGGGAAAACATACGACGCAAACATACATTCATCTCATACAACACATGCACACGGTTCACGACATGTCTCATCGGTATACCTCCGAGGCGTGCATAACGGAGCGGATTGGTTCGTAGCGGACGTCGTGGAAGTCATGGTCGTCGTGGAAGTAGTGGTACTTGGGTCTTGTCGTCGGTAGTCGTTCTCTTGTCGTCGGTACACGGTCTCCGGCATCGGTTACGGTCTTCACCTCGGTAGTCGAACACGGGTCTTCGGCGACGTCGAGGAAGTAGTAGCACACGACGATCTTGTCAGCGACCCACAACGGCGGGGATGGTGCGCACGGCGACGGCAGGCGATAGCACAAACAAGAAACTAACTAGAAGCAGCTACCACTAGCAACTAACAATAGCGACACACTACGACAACTACTAAAGCAACTAACAACCTAGCCTATCAACTACAGCCAGCAGCAAGCAAGCAGCAAAGCAAGCAGCAAAGCAAGCTAGCAAAGCAAGCTAGCAGCCGGCTACAGCAAGAGCAACAGAAATACGCACCACAAGCTACATCTAGCCTCGTCTAGTAGCAAGCAGGGCAGCCAGCAATCAAGCATCAGCTAGCTCGGCCAGCATCTACAGCAAGAAGCTAGCAAGCAATGGCAGCATGCTCAGCAGTAGCAACTAGCGCAGTCAAGCAAATACGGCAAGCAGCGGTTATGGCACAGCGAGCAACCTAGCACTAAGCAGCAAGCCGCAAGCAAGACCAAGCTAGCAAACAGCAGCAAGAGCAGCTCCTAACAACAACTACAGCAAAACGCAACAGGCAAGAGCTACTGCACAACAACAGCACAGGGCATCGGCAGCGACAGCTAGCGGCAGCAACATCAAAGCTACAGCAACACACCAACAACTAGCGGCAGCATAAGCAACCGTCGACAGCAACATCAAAACGCAGCATCAGGCATACACAGGAGCAGCTCGGCTACAGCGACGGCAGGAGGAGGAGGCCGGTGTCCTGGAGGCTTGGCCATGGCCAGCACGGCGCCGGGGAACAGCGGCAGGGCGCCGCCAGCGAGAAGCGAGGCGAGGCCGAGGGGCGGCGAGCTCGTGAAGCGATGGGCGGCGCACGGGGAAGACGGTGAGGAGGCCATGGCGATGGACGCGTAGCGAGGCGGCGCGACGGCTTGCTCGACAGGGAGGCGAGGCGGCGCACGGGGCACGTGGGGAGGCGGCGCAGCGTACCGGTGAGGTGGAGCAGCACGCGGGGAGGCGCAGCGCGGGGCTGCTGGAGGCGCGCGGGGTGGAGCAGGCGACGGCATGGTGGCGACCACAACTGGAGAAGAGGCGGTGCGACGGGGGACAGCGAGGCGGGCGGCGCAGGGCGCGGGGCTCCGGCCATGACGAGGAGAGGGACGCGGGACCTGAAGGCCAGCTCGGGGAGAGACCGTGGCACGGCGACCGTGGCGGGCGCGGCGACGGGGAGGCGCGGGCGACGGCCTAGGGCGAGGGATCGGGGAAGATTGCACTGCGCGAGAGGGGGAGAAGGGGATCGGAGCAGAGAGGGAGCCACGAGGAGGACGAGGGGGAGCGTCGCTAGGGCAGGGGGGAGCTGGGCTGCGGCCCAAGTCGGCCTCCTCCTCTCTCTTTTGCTCTCTTTGTTTAAAAAAACAGAAAACATAAACAAAAGAGAAAAAATGGTTAAACAAAATAAAAATAAATGCTTTTGGCTTCTTGAAAATAAAATATACCCAACTATAAAAATAGCTTGGGCATTTTTAAACAAATAAAAATGAAACCTTTTTAAGAATTAAAATAAACCCTTTTTTATTTAAAGAATAAAATAAGAGCTCTTTAAAGGAGAAAAGAAAATTAGACGGTTTTAAAATAAAACAAGAGGAGAAATAAAAGAAAAACCCAAGGGGTTGCCCCCCACACTTAATAAAAGGGTTTTTAAAAGAAGACACTTTTTAAGGGGTTAAAACTGAACTCTTTAGCAAAACCACAAAAATGAAATACGAGGGGAGAAGGGTTTTACGTCCTCGGTGCAACAGGGTTTTGAGGTGGCTCTCACGCACCTACTCTCATCACTCCAACAAAACAACGCCACTCACAAGGCACTAACACCCAACAACACGGCAACAAGCAACACCGACAAATAACACAGTTGACATGAAGCCATGCATGATGCCATGATGCGCAAGATGAATGCAACAAACAAAATATCACACAACGGAAACGGAAATAAAGGGGAATCTTCTGGGGCGTCGGTCTCGGGCTGTCACAACTCTCCTACACTACAAGAGGATCTCGCCCCGAGATCCAAGAATGAAAGGGGGGAGAGGATGAGAAAAACAAGAGGTAAAAACTTAGTCGCTTCTTTGACAAACGAGTGAAACCAACGATCCTAGAAGGTTGCAAAGAGATGAGGAATGATACGAGAAACAAGCAAGAATTCACGGAAAATTTCGGCAGCACTTCGGTAGGAAAATGGGACAAAAAAATCGATAAGAAGAGAGAATTAGACAATATACACAAAAAAACAACTAAGTAGAGCAAGGGAACACAATGATCTTGATAGAACAAGAAGATAGACCCAAAAGAGCAACATCACAATGCCTCCGGAACAAGAGAATAAGAACTAGCTCAAGCGAAGAAGAGAATGAAGAAAAGAATGACAACTATCATCACAATAGAATTGAAAAGCCTCCGGACAGATAATTGACGTAGTAGTTGGAAAACCAACAACGAAGAAAAAGATAGTAGTGGGCTTATGAAAATCATCTCAACATCTATGAGGTGACAACCAACCACTACAAGAACCAAGGATAGATGAAAGCAAAGATATCAAAACTTCTTACACCAAGAGGGTGCATTGAGAACTGGGATTAATGAGAAGCACCATGATAGCATGATCCGTAGGAGAAGCTTTAGGTGGAGTCTAAACCAAGATAGCTCAATTAAGAAATCATGGGTTGAAATATCTCATGAACATAGAATTGGTGGATTTAGTTATCTCATTCTTGTAAGGAAACTCTTCGAGGCTCCTACACTAACAAGAGTGCTATAATACCACCTCAAAGGATAAAGGAGAACAAATGCACTGAAATGCAAAAGAAAGAATACTTGAGGTACTCCAATAGGAATGTTGAAGAACACTTGAGAAAAATCACATACTCGAAGAACCACCAAGAAGGACCTACGTATACAAATGAATGATGCAAAGATATGAAGGATGAAAGAATAAGATTATGACCTTGCGAAGATTTAGATGGATCCTCACAAAGAGATACTTGGGAAAACTTGGAACTCCGAAAAAGAAAAGATAAGAACACTTGAGAAAAAGGAATTGATATCATGAGCCACTCCGGAAGAAGAATTCAGCTTACTATGAACAAGAATAAGAATTATGTTATGCTTATCCTTCATCAAGTTTAATTGATAACAAGCAACGGATTTAGCATACAACTTATTCCTCTGAAAAGATTGAGGAGAGATATGAGCCCAACCTAGAAGAATTGTTGCAAGAAACACCGGTATGAATTGAAATAAACGAGGCAACCATCAATGAATGGAAAAACATGAGAAAGAAGGGATCATGAGCCACCTAAAAGAAAACTATAACAAGGCACCGAAATAATTGAGAGACGAACGAAGAGACAACAATTGAGAAGAATTGAGGATGAAAGCTGAAAGCTGAGAACGAAGAATCTTCTAAAATGATGGCCTTTGGAGGATCGAGAATGAAAACAACTCAGAAAAGCACCGGATAGCAAGAAATAGATTCGCATGATTGGAACAATTCAAGATGATAACACAAAGCTGAAATGACGAAACTCCAAGAGGATGAACCAAGATTTGAGAGAAACACTCCTTCGGTCTTCAAAGCTGAAAATGACGAGAAGAACACCACCAAGAATAACTGAGACACTCCAGAATAATGAGGAATGAAAGGTTGAGCCAAAGACGAGAATAAATTCCAATAGATCTTGGAGAAGGCATATGACTGATGAAATTCATACTTACGTCATAGTTGAAAAGAATTAAAGATCTCCGGAAGATTACAAGAGCTATATAAGATCCTGGGAAAAACCAGTGGGTTATGGGGCCACTCAAGGGTATCACCGCTGAAAGGATTTCTAAGCAAGAGATATTGCACCGGTAAAAAGAAAACCTGATGAGTTCAGCACCTCGAAATAATTAAAAGAATTGAAAACACGAAACTCAGAGATATCTTTAGCACTCCGGATAGGAAAGAGATGAATGAATAACAGGATAGGTTGATAAGAATTCCCAACATACGAAATAATTAACAAGGATGAAAAGGATATGATGGACACGGAGAGCTGAATTAAATTCACCAGTAAGGATGACAAGAATGAACAAATATGACACGAATCTCCTGAGAATCTTCACAATGAATCTTCGGGTAAGAGAGAAAGAACATGACTGCGGAAGAACAATGAAAAGAAAACTCTTGGATAAAAATTGAATCACTGAAGAAAAAGGGTGCGAGGGCGGGGAAAAACAAAGACAATTGAGACAGATGAGATGAACTCCGGAAAGAATTTAGAGAATGATCTGCAAAATTAGAGAGGATTGAATTCACTGAAGAGAAGCACACTGGTTGAATGGAATTGATACGATGACTCCGGTTGAAAAGGAACTGACATGATAATTGATAGAGCAAAAGAATTAATACTCTCATAAAAATATGAGAACACCTCTTAGAAAAGATCTGAAATCACCACTTGACATCGAAGCAACACGAATTACCATATTCAGCAAAACAAAGGGTAAGGCTTATGAAACAAGCCAGAACAAACTCATGAGAGAGATTTCGTCCGATATTTTCGTGGACAGGATCGCACGGGCTCGATCCTTACAGTAGACATCAAGTGCAAGGCAGTGCACCCGACATACGAAGCATCCCCGAGTCGTAGCAAGCTACAAGGACTCTTTAAGACACAACGAGAACCGCTGTAAGTCGACCGTCAACAAACGAATCCACTAGATGTCGAACCCCAACCTAACATCATGCATTTGTTGGAAGATTGTCCTATAAGTAACTACTTGAATTCCCACCTAAGAATTCCCGAAATTTCCGGTCATGCAATCTGGTACACGGATACAAGGAGTAATAATCACACAACTCCTATGCTAACCCATCACCTGTATCACATCCGTCAACACACAACCAGAATCTCGGACCTTCATGTACAAAAGACCCTTGTGATCACAACGATACAAAGTATGGCAGTACTCCCGAACAATCTACACCAGTACTGGGGACATCGGGGTTATCTCGCCACTACTAGTATTCAAGCAATTACGAACATCCTTCGTTCTGAGATACTAAGAAATCTGAATGATAAAGATGTGCTCAAGAATCCCCTGGAGCTCAACTCCCCGGAAGAAAATCAAGTCAGACAGGAGGCACCAAGGCAGAACTCCGTCACATCGGCATCATACAGATCCCAAGAATATCTGCATGATCCTAAAAAAATTTGAGTGAGAAGAGGAGTAGAATTAAATTATTACGTCAAGATTCCTCACCAGAGCATAGAAGAGGAGAAAAAGAATCCTACTCTCCAATATATATAACTAGACTCAAAGCAGTTTTTCACTAGACTCGACTCGGCCAAGTTCGATCAATCAACAGGGCTCCTAGGTCGGAACCTGGCTCTGATACCAACTTGTCACGCCCAAGATGCGACCCTATCCTAAATTTGGCACGAAGGCCTCGTCAGGGATAGAAGCGCATCTCGTCGTGTCGCCAGAATGGATATCATTACAAGTACATGTACTGAAAAGAAGAGATATATATATAGAATTGGCTTACACTCGCCACAAGCTACATCAGAGTCACATCAGTACATTACATAATCATCAAGGGTAAGAGAAGGGTCCGACTATGGACGAAAACAAACGAGAAAAGAAGAACGACGTCCATCCTTGCTATCCCAGGCTGTCGGCCTGGAACCCATCCTAGATCGATGAAGAAGAAGAAGAAGAAACAACTCCAAATGAACAATCAACGCGCTCGCGTCGAGTAATCTTTACATGTACCTACAACTGGTGTTGTAGTAATCTGTGAGCCACAGGGGACTCAGCAATCTCATTTCCAAAGGTATCAAGACTAGCAAAGCTTAATGGGTGAGGTAAGGTTAAGTGGTGAGGTTGCAGCAGCGGCTAAGCATGTATATATGGTGCCTAACTTACGAGTACAAGAAATAGAGAGGGGAAGATCTACGCATAACGGACGTGAACTACTGATGATCAAATGAATGATCCTGAACACCTACCTACGTCACACATAACCCCACCGTGTCCTCGATCGGAGAAGGAACTCACGAAAGAGACAGTCACGGTTACGCACACAGTAGGCATATTTTAATTAAGTTAACTTCAAGTTATCTAGAACCAGTGTTAAACAAAGCTTCCATGTTGCCACATAACCGCGGGCATGGCTTTCCGAAAAGATTTAACCCTGCAGGGGTGCTCCAACTAGTCCATCACAAATTACCACAAGCCGCATAGAAATCCTCAATCACGAAGCTCGCGATCTCGTCGGATTCCCTAGTGGAAAACCTCAACTCTGAGATTACCCAAAGCATCACCGGAATCCCGATGCACAAGATATTTCATCAAAGGTAAAACTAATCCAGCAAGGCCACCGGTGTGCCGACGACCCCGATAGGAGCCGCGTATCTCGTTCTCAGGACACCCCGTCTATGCAAAGTGGACGGGAACCAAACCTCGAGTTGCCCCGTGGTGGCACCACCGACTGCTAGGTGGGTGGACCAACACTCATGAGGAGCACTGGCCCGGGGGTTGATTAAATTATCCTCCGGTTAATTACTCCCTATGCAGTTCATTAGTTATTAGGCAAATGTAGTACCAAAGTTGGGCCTTGCCAGACCATCTTTAATCTAAAACGAATTATCAAGGAGGTCCCCATAACAACCCTGGTCGTGTTAGGAGCGCTCGTTTATGGAACATAACACCGGTTGCCGAAAACTAAGGGGGGCAAAGGTGGAACAAAACACCAGGCTAGAAAGGCCGAGCCTTCCACCTTTTACCAAGTATATAGGTGCATTAAATTAAATAACATTTAAATATGGTGATATGACAAGGAACCCATGTTATCAAATGGAAGCATCTGCACCTGCAACTAGCAACGCTAACACAAGGATAAGCAAGCGGTAACATAGCCAAACAGTGGTTTGCTAGGTCGAACAGGTTGAAGGTTAACATGGCATTGTTGAGAGGCTAATATTTAACATGTGGTAGGCGACGAGACATAAACTATAGAAGCGGTAAACTAGCATGGCAATGATTGTAATGGTATCTGGGGAAATGGTCATCTTGCCTGAGATCCCGCTTGGAAGAGGAATGACTCCGTGAAGCAGACGAACCAACGAAGTCGAGCGGGTCCTCACATTCCGACACGCTTGCGGAACTCTATCGAGACGGAGCAAACCGGAAACAAACATCAACACTGATATTCACCACACGATGCACAACCTAATATGATGCATGAACTGATCAATCATGCAAGGGATGGCATGGCAATACACCTCAAACAAACACTACACATTAAATGAAGCTTGATATGCAATGAGTTGCATATCGACGAAACTTCACGTTTAATTATTAGTTCACTCCCATTAAGTTACACGGCAATATTAAATTGTTGTTAACATGGCAAGGGTGAAGCGGGTGATTCTACCTGTCCTCCTAGTCGATTAACACGTGGAACAAAGATCGGAGCTACGGCACAAGAAACATTCAACTCAAGACTATATGCCATGAATGCGTCATGCATGCAAGTTACAACACCACGGGCAAGAAGAGAAAGAAACATGAGTCACCACGGCGAGCAAAACGGTACCATGGCGGTAAGACAGAAACGATGCCACGGCAACGTTCCTATCCCGATAACTCGTCGAGATATCGTGCCAACGTATAGGGAGCGTGTTCGGGAACACTAAATAAAGATGGGGTGATCCCGGTTACCGGGTTCCCATGTGTCGAGGGCGCGAAGAGAGAGAGACAACGTAGAACGGGCAAACATACGACGCAAACATACATTCATCTCATACAACACATGCACACGGTTCACGACACGTCTCATCGGTATACCTTCAAAGCGTGCATAACGGAGTGGATCGGTTCGTAGCGGACGTCGTGGAAGTCGTGGTCATCGTGGAAGTAGTGGTACTTGGGTCTCGTCGTCGGTGGTCGTTCTCTTGTCGTCGGTACACGGTCTCCAGCATCGGTTACGGTCTTCACCTCGGTAGTCGAACACGGGTCTTCGACGACGTCGAGGAAGTAGTAGCACACGATGATCTTGTCGGCGACCCACAACGGCGGGGATGGTGCGCGCGGCGACGGCAGGCGACACCACAAACAAGCAACTAACTAGCAACAGCTACCACTAGCAACTAACAATAGCGACACACTACGGCAGCTACTAAAGCAACTAACAACCTAGCCTATCAACTACAGCCAGCAGCAAGCAAGCAGCAAAGCAAGCTAGCAGCCGGATACAGCAAGAGCAACAGCAATACGCAGCACAAGCTACATCTAGCCTCGGCTAGCAGCAAGCAGGGCAAGCAGCGATCAAGCATCAGCTAGCTCGGCCAGCATCTACAGCAAGAAGCTAGCAAGCAATGGCAGCATGCTCAGCGGCAGCAACTAGCGCAGGCAAGCAAATACGGCAAGCAGCGGCTATGGCACAGCAAGCAACCTAGCACTAAGCAGCAAGCCGCAAGCAAGAGCAAGCTAGCAAACAACAGCAAGAGCAGCTCCTAACAACAACTACAGCAAGATGCAACAGCACAGCGACGGCAGGAGGAGGAGGCCGGGGTCCTGGAGGATTGGCCATGGCCAGCACGGCGCCGGGGAACAGCGGCAGGGCGCCGCCGCGAGCAGCAAGGCAAGGCCGAGGGGCGGCGAGCTCGGGGAGCGACGGGCGGCGCACGGGGAAGACGGCGAGGAGGTCGGGCGACGGACGCGCAGCGAGGCGGCGCGACGGCTTCCTCAGTAGGGAGGCGAGGCGGCACGGCGCACTGGCGAGGCGGAGCAGCACGTGGGGAGGTGCAGCGCGGGGCTGCCGGAGGCGCGCAGGGTGGAGCAGGCGGCGGCATGGTGGCGACCATAGCGGGAGAAGAGGCGACATGACGGGGGACAGCGAGGCGGGCTGCACAGGGCGCGGGGCTCCGGCCAGGACGAGGAGAGGCGTGCGGGACCTGACAGCTAGCTCGGGGAGAGACCATGATGCGGCGACCGTGGCGAGCGCGGCGACAGGGAGGCGCGGGCGACGGCCTAGGGTGAGGGGATCGGGGAAGACAGCGTTGCACGACAGGGGAGAAGGGGATCGGGGCAGAGAGGGAGCCACGAGGAGGACGAGGGGGAGCGTCGCTAGGGCAGGCGGGAGCTGGGCTGCGGCCCAAGTGGGCCTCCTCCTCTCTCTTTTGCTCTCTTTGTTTAAAAAAACAGAAAACATAAACAAAAGAAAAAAATGGTTAAACAAAATAAAAATAAATGCTTTTGGCTTCTTGAAAATAAAATATACCCAACTATAAAAATAGCTTGGGCATTTTTAAACAAATAAAAATGAAACCTTTTTAAGAATTAAAATAAACCCTTTTTTTATTTAAACAATAAAATAAGAGCTCTTTAAAGGAGAAAAGAAAATTAGACGGTTTTAAAATAAAACAAGAGGAGAAATAAAAGAAAAACCCAAGGGGTTGCCCCCACACTTAATAAAAGGATTTTTAAAAGAAGACACTTTTTTGAAGGGGTTAAAACTGAACTCTTTAGCAAAACCACAAAAATGAAATACGAGGGGAGAAGGGTTTTACGTCCTCGGTGCAACAGGGTTTTGAGGTGGCTCTCACGCACCCACTCTCATCACTCCAACAAAACAACGCCACTCACAAGGCACTAACACCCAACAACACGGCAACAAGCAACACCGACAAATAACACAGTTGACATGAAGCCATGCATGATGCCATGATGCGCAAGATGAATGCAACAAACAAAATATCACACGACGGAAACGGAAATAAAGGGGAATCTTCTCGGGGGTCGGTCTCGGGCTGTCACACTTGTATATTGTTGATTTCTCTGCAGGTCCTCAGTCGGCCATGTGTCTACTTGCAAAAGCCTCAGAGGGCTGGCTATGGCATCGACGACTTGGTCATGAGGGCATGAGGAATTTGCACACACTAGCGAAGAAGAATAATGCCATTAGCATCGAAATCGTCAAATTCCTCAAGGATCATCTGTGCGGGGCTTGTGAGTCTGGGAAGATGACCAGATCCAAGCACCCCTCGTAGACTATCATGACTACTACTCGTCCTTTTGAATTGCTTCACATGGATCTTTTTGCACCTACTTATTATGCTACTCTAAGAAATGCAGCGTATCTATATGGCTTTGTCATCATTGACAACTATTCTCATTATACTTGGGTGCATATCATTCTTTACAAAACTGAAGTGCAGGAAGTCTTCAAATGATTTTCCTCAAGGGCCTCGACAAACTTCGGCGTCAAGATCAAACACATCACAAGTGACAATGGGATAGAATTCACGAATACAAGCCTTGATCGCTATCTTGATGAACTTGGTATTACTCATGAATTGTCTACTCCTTATACTCCTCAACAGAATGGTGTCGTTTAGCGCAAGAATAGGACTCTGGTTGCGATAGCATGGACTATGCTTGAAGAATATCAGACTCCTCATCGCTTCTGGCCTGAGGCAATCATCACTGCCTGCCACATCATCAATAGGGTATATCTTCACAAATTCCTCAAGAAGACTTCATACGAACTCCTCACTAACAAGAAACCCAATGCAAGTTATTTCAAAGTCTTCGGTGCAAGATGTTAGATTAGAGATCCTCACCATAGTTCAAAACTTGCACCGAAAGGACATGGTTTTTTTGCTCGGTTATGGAAAGGACTCGCACGCCTACAGAGTCTTCAACAACAACCACAACAAGGTTGTTGAAACTGTAGATGTGTGGTTCGACGAAACTAATGGCTTGCAAAGAGAGCAACTGCCTCCTATGACAGATAAATTGACACCTGAGGAAGCTATTAAGCTCAAGGCTATTGAAGATATCATTCCTACTGAGGAACAACCTCCTGTTGAAGAAGACGTCCCCAACAATGACGAAATTCAAGCGGTTGCACCTGAGGAAATTGCTCCAGATCAAATTCCACAACCCAACCAAAGTCTTCAACCCACGCATCCAAGGATTCCAAATGAAGTGGAAATTGAAAAAAATCTTCGATGACATCAATGCGCTAGGTCCCCTAAGTCGCTCAAAAGCTTCACCTTTGACTAACTTTTGTGGGCATTCTTATTTTGTGTCTATCACAGAAGCCTCAAAAGTTGATGAAGCCTTCATGGAACCTGAGTGGATTCAAGTCATGCAAGATGAACTTCATCCATTCAAGCTGAACAATGTCTGGGAACTCATCAAACGGCCCGATCCTCACAAGCACAATGTCATCGGCACCAAGTGGATCTACCGAAACAAGAAAGATGAAGATGGTCATGTAGTGAGGAACAAGGCACAACTTGTAGCCCAAGGATACACACAATTTAAGGAATTGAATTTGATGAAACTTTTGCACCTGTTGCTAGACTTGAAGCTGTTCATATATTGCTTGCTTATGCTAATCATCACAATATTACATTGTATCAGATGGATGTGAAAAGTGCATTCCTCATTGGTAAGCTTGAGGAAGAATTATATTTTGCTCAGCCCCCAGGTTTTGAAGACCCGAAGCATCATGACAAAGTCTTCAGACTCAACAAAGCACTATATGGTCTCAAGCAAGCCCCTCGGGCATGGTATGATACATTTAAGGAATTCCTAGTGAAGAAAGGCTTCAAACCGGGTTCACCCGATCCCACTCTTTTCACAAAATCCTATGATAATGAATTGTTTGTATGACAAATATATGTGGACGATATCATCTTTGGTTGTACTGACAAACATTACAGTGACGAAACGGGTGAAGAATATCAAATGTCCATGATGGGGGAGCTGAAATTCTTCCTACGGCTTCAAATTCGTCAACAACGTAACGACATCTTCATTTCCAATGCCTACCAACAGCCACCTCGTCAACAACTTAACGATAGTCAAGGATGACCTGAAGAAATTCGGCATGAATGAATGCAAAGGCATCAAAATTCCCATGCCTATCAACATCCACCTCTCCATTGACGAACATGGTAAAGATTTCAATCAGCAGGTATATCGCCCTATAATTGGCTCTTTATTGTACCTATGTGCATCTAGGCCAGACATTATGCTTAGTGTTTGCATCTCTGCCCTCTTCCAAGAAAAACCGAAGGAATCACACTATAAGGTTGTGAAACATATTCTTTGATATCTAGCTCACACACCAACACTTGGATTATGGTACCCCAAGGGCTCAAATCTTTACCTCGTTGGATATTCTGATTCTGATTATGCTAGTGATCGTGTGGGTCGCAAGTAAACATCAGGCACCTGCCATTTCCACGAACGATCGTTAGTCTACTGGTCCCCAAAAAATAGAACTGTGTGTCACTTTCCACTACTGAAGCTGAATACATTGCTGATGGTTCTTGATGTGCTCAACTGTTGTGGATGAAGCAAACCCTCAAGGACTACGGCATCAACATGAAGAATGTGCCACTCTACTGTGAAAATGAGAGTGCAATCAAGATTGCATACAACCAGTAGAATACTCGAAGAGCAAGCACATCCAGATTCGTCATCATTCTCTTCGTGATCATGTACTCAAGGGCAACATCGTCAGCGACCATGTGAAGCCTGAAGGCCGGCTAACGGATATCTTCACTAAGCCCTTGGATGAGAAGTTATTTTGCATATTGCGGTGTGAGCTAAATATCTTAGTATCTTTGAATGTTCTGTGAAAAAGACACACACCCTAACACTTACGCAAAATTGACGACTTAGATGTGCAACACACAAAGTAACGTTTTTCTTCAATCAATGAAGAATAACACTCTAAGTGTGAAGAAATTAATGAAGAATTTGATTCTCAGGACCCTACGACAATTATATGTGGTGTCTGAAATCATCATTCTTATACGGTGGATCACGCCACGACCAAATTTGACATTCTTCAAGTAGCAATTCCTCAAAGTTGAGATTTTTGCGAATTCTTCAAATCTTTAAAGTCTTAAAATTTTCAAAATCCTAAAGAATGCAAATTCCTCAAAATTTCAAATTCTTAAAACCTTTTCTTATGATCTTCATTGACTATATACTAAGTTATGAGCTTCCAAAGTCATCAACAGCATTCACTTATAGCTAAATCTTTATGCGGTGTTATGTAAGTGAATGTGATCGGACTCGTTCCCCCTCTATGCTAAGCTCAACTCAGTCTGTTCTCAAATTCTTGATATGCATTCTGTTTGAAACTCGTTCAAAGTCATCACTAAGTCTTTGTCAGCTCAAGAATTTGCGAACAAAGTCCTCAAAAATTTAATTCAAAATTTTCAACTGATACCCCTCAAACCGCACCCACTACCCATGATTGGATAAGCACGATCTCCACTAACTCCACCACTTAATACGTGGGTGCCACCTGTCAAGCTGAGAGGAAGGGCCACGAGCATTCTGGTCCAAAAATTTTGGACTAGACCATTTCTCACCTGGGCAATAAATACCACACTCTTACCCCCGAGGTCATCTCTTCCTCTCGCTCTCACTTCTTACCGCTCATAGCGATCTTCAGCGCCGCCGCTGGAAATCATCGCCGCTAGTGAGGAAAAGCTTTGCTGCCTCGACCTCATCGACATCGCACTCACGACGGTCATGCATATTCTTCCTACGCCGCCGATGTAACTGTCTTCAGCCGCCGAGTTAGGGCGCTGAAGATCTGAACCGACGAGCTTATCTTTTCACCATCTACAGTTCGTCGTGTTCTTCGTGTTCTTCATCCAGGGTAATTAAAATCCAATTTTACTGCCCGTGTTGATCCTCATGTTTCTATTAAATCTTCGAAAAGGGTTATTCCATAGAAAATTCATCAGATGAACACTTCCATGCCTTAGAACACTTGAAAATTTTCACTAAGTCACTCAATTACTCAAGAGATTCCTCAATTGTGTAAGTTTTCGGATCTGCACAACTCTCGAACCCAAGTCAAGGACACGTATCGAAATTCCTCAAAAACAGTATTGGTCAATTTCCTCAACTTGAGTCATTTTCGAAAATCTTCTAAGAATGCATATGATCTCTTCAAATTCTTCGCACCTATACTCTGTTCACAGGTACAAAATGTTAGCTGATGAATCTCTAGGTTCTCATCAAGTTAACTCATTTTTAGCATTTCTTGAAGAAAATTTGCATACCTCTTCAAAGTCCTCAAAAGTACATATTCCTCAAGTGAAGAAAATGGTGGATGACAAGAAACAGAAGGGTGGAAAGTAGCTAGAGCTCAACACTGCCTTTGAGATTCCTGATGACATTTATGATGAATATTGCAATCCAGATGAAGCTGTCTACAGAAAAGAAACAAAAGAAAAGTGAAAAACGTGCTTGCAGAAAATTTAGAGGAGATGGGACAAAGAAAGGTGGGAGTACAGGTATGTGACTCCCAAATACATGAAGAAATTAGCCCTAAAATCTTGGTGCAAAAGGGCTCCTCTCGTCAATCAACAGGTTGCTGATCCAACAAGTCTTGCAACCATTCATGACTTTCCTCAAGAATATGCCAAGAACAAGGCCAAACTACAGAAAGTTGCACACCTGGCCATGAAGAAGTTCAGTGAGGATTCTGCTACTCCAGCTGTTGCTGCATCCTCCTCTACTATTGAGGCCTCTGGCACTAAGACTGCTCCAAAATGAAGCGTTCTGAAGAAGTGTGTTATCAAGTCAAAGTCCTCAACTGCTCAACCTTCAGTGCAAAATCCTCAAACAGCTACTATGGTGGCAGCAAAGTCCTCAACTGCTGCCACACAGTCTTCACCGCCACTGAAGCTGACGACCACTCGAAATCCCTAAGGGTCATCTGCTTCACAATCTGCACATACTTCTTCCAGTGCAAATGTGAAGAAGAAAGTGATTGTTGGGTGAGGAAAAAGGCCCAGTCCTAGCAAAGTCCTCAACATTCCCTCTGCATAAGAGGATGAAGATGAAGTTGATGATGAATACTTGAAGCAATAATCAAAAACAAACAAGAAAGGGTCGCACTAGCCAAAGGCACCACCATTCCCCTCATGATGGATCCAAAGGTGATACTGTACTTCATAGACATTTGGTATTATAATCCTCCAACACCAATTGATGACTTGAAGCTTCCACCTGCACCAAGCCACATGGTGACAGCCTTCATCATTGAAGAAAAGTGGAAGGTGCATAAAGCCAAGCAAGCCAACAATCTCAGACTCGGAAAGAGACCTTTCTGAAGAACAACCTTCTGACTATGATCCATGACCAACTCCTCAAAGCTGAAACTGAGATCAAAAACCTAAGTGAAGAACACAATCGCTTCAATGCTGACTGGAAGGGCGTTAAGGTCAGATTCATCAATGTTGCCAACAAAGTCATCACTGAACACAATAAGAAGGTTGCAGACAAGACGCAACCTAAAAGCTTTCACGCAAAATACACAGCTCAACTGTCTGACGACTCTGGTGATGAACTTCCTCCAACTAACGAACCTGCCAGGGCAGCTGAAGATATTGATACGCTTAAAGAAATTGTCCCAGCCAGGATGGCTGCATCAGCCGTGTGTGAAGAAAATGCCCCTCCAGCTCCAAAATCTTCACAAGTGAAGAAAGTGAAGCTTCCTTCCGCAACAGAAGTGAAGAAAACTAAGGTTGCTGAAAAGGAAGCAACAAAGAAGAGAAAGGCCTCAACAAGCTCAAAGTCCTCAGAGGCAAAATGTTGGAGGACTTTGACATCTTCCTCAACTGCTCCAATTGATGCCACCCCTATCAATGTTGCACCTGCCTATGTGATGTTAAACTTTTCTTTAAACAAATTAGGGGGAGAATAGGCAACTAACAAATTTTAAACTTTTCTTTAAACAAATTAGGTTTAGCAACAAATAGGTTGTCTAGATATGCAACTAAGTGAGCAACCTATATGATGATAACAACCACAATAATAGGAAAGAGGTAAATACAAGTAAAGGTAAGAAATAACCACAAGTGGAACCGATGAAGACAAGGATGTGTTTCCGAAGTTCCTTCCCTTTGAGGGGAAGCACGTCTCCGTTGGAGCGGTGTGGAGGCACAATTCTCCCCAAGATGCCACTAAGGCCACCGTATTCTCCTAAAGCCCTCACACAATGAGAGATGTCGTTATTCCACTAAGTGGTGCCCTTGAAGGCGGCGACCGAACCTTTACAAACAAGGTTGGGGCAATATACACAACTTAATTGAAGGCCCCCAACAAGACCACAAAGCTTCACCACAATGGAATATGGCTCCGACGTGACCTCAACCGTCCAGGTTGCTCAAACACCTAAGAGTAACAAGATCCGCGAGGGATTAGTGGGGGAATCAAATTTCTCTTAGTGGAAGTGTAGATCAAGGCCCTCTCAACCAAATCCAAGAATATCAACAAGTTTTGTTGGCTAGGGAGAGAGATCAAGCTAAAATGGAGCTTGGAGGAACAATGGAGCTTTGGGGGCAAAAGGTAGGGTTCTCAGGGAAGAAGAATCCCTTTATATAGTGGGGGAGGGATATGCCTGTTACCCACTGATACGTCTCAAACGTATCTATAATTTTTGATGGTTTCATGCTGTTATCTTGTCAACTTTGGATGTTTTATGTACCTTTTTTATCTTTTTTGGGACTAACTTATTAATTCAGTGCCATGTGCCAGTTCCTGTTTTTTCTATGTTTTTGACTCTTTTTAGATCTGATTTTGGAACAGAGTCCAAACGGAATAAAATCCCCGAAATAATTTTTTCCAGAATAGAAGAAGATCGGGGGACTTGAGGGCCAAGGCAGGAGCGCCACAGGGGGCCCACAAGCCCTGTAGCCGCCACCAGGGGGCGGCGGCTACGAGGCTTGTGCCCCCCTGGAGCTCCCCTGCCCTAGCTCTTTCACCTATATATTCCCTAAAATCCCAGAAAAAATCAGGGCATCCACGAAAACACTTTTCCGCCGCCGCAAGCTTCCGTTTCCGCGAGATCTCATCTGGAGACCTTCTCGGTGCCCTGCCGGAGGGGACTTTGGAGTTGGAGGGCTTCTACATCAACATCATCGCCTCTCCAATGACTCATGAGTAGTCCACTTCAGACCTATGGGTCCGTAGTTAGTAGCTAGATGGCTTATTCTCTCTCTTGGATCTTCAATACAAAGTTCTCCATGAAATTCATGGAGATTTATCTGATGTAATCCTCTTTGGCGGTGTGTTTGTCGAGATCCGATGAATTGTGGATTTGTGATCAGATTATCTATGAATTATATTTGAGTCTTTGCTAATTTCTTATATGCATGATTTGATATCCTTGTAAGTCTCTCCGAGTCTTGTGTTTTGTTTGGCCAACTAGATCTATGATCTTTGCTGATTTCTTATATGCATGATTTGATATCCTTGTAGTTCTTGGTTTTGGGTTCATACCGTGTGGTGACCTTTCCTTGTGACAGAAGGGGCAGCAAGGCACGCGTCATGTTGTTGCCATCAAGGGTAACAAGATGGGCTTTTATCATAGATATGAGATTGTCCATCTACATCATGTCATCTTGCTTAAGGCGTTACTCTGTTCTTATGAACTTAATACACTAGATGCATGCTGGATAGTGGTCGACGTGTGGAGTAATAGTAGTAGATGCAGAAAGTATCGGTCTACTTGCTTTGGACGTGATGCCTATAGATATAATCATTGCCTTAGATAACGTCACGACTTTGCGCGGTTCTATCAATTGCTTGACAGTAATTCGTTCACCCACCGTCTACTTGCTTTCATGAGAGAAGCCACTAGTGAACACTACGGCCCCCGGGTCTATTCACAACTATCGTCTCCACTTTCACTTTTACTTTGCTTTGTTTACTTTTTGCTTTCAGTTCTCACTTTGCAAACAATCTATAAGGGATTGACAACCCCTTCATAGCGTTGGGTGCAAGCTCTTTGTGTTTGTGCAGGTACTTGTAACTCGACGCGAGCCTCCAACTGGATCGATACCTTGGTTCTCAAAACTGAGGGAAATACTTACCGCCGCTGTGCTACATCACCCTTTCCTCTTCAAGGGAACACCAACGCAAGGTTCCAAGGCCGCGGGGAAATCCTTTGCATATTTGCCAAGGAAGTCCCTATAGGCATAGCCCGTAGCAGCAGGATTCCTGGCGCCATTGTCACGGAAGGTCTGTTGTCGCAGTAGCAGAAGGATTTCTGGCGGCGTTGCCGGGGAGGAGGATCGCTTGCCGAGGAATATCAAGACAAGAATAATCTTCCGTCAACACGCCTATTTCTGGCGCGGGGAAGGGAGATCAACTCAAGATCTATCCAAGTAGGTGTCACAAACTCATCTCTTGCATTTACCTTTTTTTCCAGTTGCCTCTCGTTTTCCTCTCCCCCACTTCACATTTTTCCGTTTTCATTTGCCTTTTCTCCTTTGCCATTTTCTTTTTCCTTTTCCGTTTTCCTTTGCCAGTTTTCTTTCTTGCTTGTGTTCTTGTTGGTTTGTTGAAGTCATCATGGCTGAAAACACCAAACTCTGCGACTTCTCGAGTACCAATAATAATGATTTTATTAGTACTCCGATTGCTCCCACCACTAGTGCGGAATCGTATGAAATCAACGCTGCCTTGCTGAATCTTGTTATGAAAGAGCAATTCTCTGGCCTTCCTAGTGAAGATGCCTCATCCCATCTCAATACCTTCATTGAGCTTTGCAATATGCAAAAGAAAAGAGATGTGGATAATGATGTTGTTAAGTTGAAGCTTTTTCCTTTCTTGTTGCGAGATCGTGCGAAAACTTGGTTTTCTTCTTTGCCTAAAAATAGTATCGATTCTTGGGATAAGTGCAAAGATGCTTACATATCCAAGTATTTTCCGCCGGCTAAGATTATCTCTCTATGTAATGATATCATGAATTTCAAGCAACTTGATCATGAATACGTTGCACAATCTTGGGAGAGGATGAAGTTAATGATTAGAAATTGTCCCGCTCATGGCTTGAGTTTGTGGATGATTATACAAATCTTTTACGCTGGTTTGAATTTTTCTTCTCGCAATATCTTGGACTCCGCCTCAGGTGGAACGTTCATGGAAATCACATTAGGAGACGCTACAAAACTCCTAGACAATATCATGACCAACTACTCTCAGTGGCACACTGAAAGGTCACCTGCTAGCAAAAAGGTACACGCTATAGAAGAAATTAACTCGCTTAGTGCTAAGATGGACGAGTTGATGAATTTGGTTGCTAGTAGAAATGCTCCTTTAGATCCTAACGACATGCCACTATCTTCCTTGATTGAGAGTAGCAACGCTAGTTTGGACGTTAATTTTGTTGGTAGGAACAATTTTGGCAACAACAATGCTTTTAGAGGAAACTATGTTCCTAGGCCTTTTCCTAGTAACTCCTCTAATAATTATGGCAATTCCTACAACAACACTTATCGAAATCACAACAAATTGCCCTCTAAATTAGATAGTAATATCAAAGAGTTCATCAACTCTCAAAAGATTTTCAATGCGTCCATAGAGGAAAAACTACTCAAAATAGACTATTTGGCTAAGAGCGTTGATAGGATGTCTTCTGATATTGATGCTTTGAAAGTTAGATGTGCTCCTCCCAAGGTCAACTTGGATGAAACTTTAAAAGCTATGCGTGTCTCCATGAATGAGAGCAAAGAAAGAACTGCCCAAATTCGCGCTAGGCATGAATGGTTTAAAAGGGTGCGTTCTAGTGATGCAAATCACGAAGATCTTAAAGTGCTTGGTGTGACTCCTCTTGAATCTTTGTTTTCGCGTGTCAAACCTATTGATGAAGGGGCTGGGTATGAATCCACTTTGGTTGAAGAACACCCCAATGATTCGGAGTCCACCTATCTTGATGATAAAGGTGTGGAGAGTGGAGTAGAAGAAATCAAAATATTGGGTAGTAATGAAACTCCCACTTTGGATTTCAAGGAATTCAATTATGATAGTTGCTCCTTGTTTGAATGCATTTCTTTGATGCAATCCATTGCAAACTCTCCACATGCTTATAGCCAAAGCAAAGCCTTTACCGCACATATCGTAGATGCTATGATGAAATCTCTTTAAGAGAAGCTCGAATTAGAAGTCTCTATACCTAGAAAACTTCATGATGAGTGGGAACCTACTATCAAAATCAAAATCAAAAACTATGAATGCAATGCTTTGTGTGATTTGGGTGCTAGTGTTTCCGCGATTCCAAAATCTTTATGTGATATTCTTGGTTTTCATGAGATTGAAGAGTGTTCTCTTAATTTGCATCTTGCGGATTCTACTGTCAAGAAACCCATGAGAAGGATCGATGAAGTTCTTATTGTTGCAAATAAGAACTATGTACCCGTGGATTTCATTGTACTTGACATAGATTGCAATCCTTCATATCCCATTATTCTTGGTAGACCTTTCCTAAGGACTATTGGTGCTATCATCGATATGAAGGAAGGGAATATTAGATTTCAATTACCTCTAAAGAAGGGATGGAGCATTTTCCTAGAAAGAAAATAATATTGCCTTATGAATCTATGATGAGGGCTACTTATGGTTTGAGCACCAAAGATGACTATACGTCATTCCATCACCTTTTGCCTAGCTAAGGGCGCTCAACAATAGCGCTTGTTGGAAGGCAACCCAACGAATCTATCCTTTTTCTTTCGGTTTTGTGTTTTCCACACTTTCATAATTCTGTTATGATTGTGTTTTTTGTGTTTCTTTTTGCGTTTGTGCCAAGTAAAACCGTTATGATTAGTCTTGGGGATGATCGTTTGGTCATGCTGGAAAAAACAGAAACTTTCTGCTCACGAAAGGAATTTTCATTTTTTTCTGTAAGAGATTTTGAGTTGATTCTTTTTTCTGCTAATTGCTACGCAAATTCTTCAGACTTTCATAATTGTTCAGAATTTTTGAAGTACCAGAAGTATACGAAGTATACATTTTTCTACAGATTGGTCTGCTGTTAACAGATTCTGTTTTTGTTGAGTTGGTTGCTTATTTTGATGAAACTATGGATAGTATCGGGGGGTATTAGCCATGGAAGATTGAAAATACAGTAACCCAACATCAACATAAGTATAATTTAAGTTTGCTACAGTACCTAAGGAAGTGGTGGTTTGCTTTCTTATACTAATGATATCACGAGTTTCTGTTTAAGTTTCGTGTTGTAAAGTTTTCAAGTTTTGGGTGAAGTTCTTATGGACAAAGAGATAAAGAGTGGCAAGAGCTCAAGCTTGAGGATGCCCAAGGCACCCCAAGTTTATTCAAGGATGTCGTAAAAGCCTAAGCTTGGGGATGCCCCGGGAAGGCATCCCCTCTTTCGTCTTCGATCCATCGGTAACGTTACTTGGGGCTATATTTTTATTCACCACATGTTATGTGTTTTGCTTGGAGCGTCTTGTATCGTAGGAATCTTTTATTTTTGTTGTGTCACAATCTTCCTTGATGCACACCTAGAGAGAGATACATGCACTCACCGTGATTTTGTCGAGCTTCACTTATATCCTTTGGTTAGACAATTCAGCTCACATGTGCTTCACTTATATCTTTTGAGTTAGTTGATTTTGCTCTGTGTGCTTCACTTATATCTTTTAGAGCACAGAAGCGCGTGGCTTGGTAGTTGATCTATGCTATGAAAGTAGTCTCAAAAGGGGTAGTTATCCAAAGGGATATGAAAACTTCCATCTCCATGTGCACTGAATAGTTAGAGAAGTTTGACTCCTCTCAATTAGTTTTGAGATGTGGTTGTGGTAATATTTAAGTTATGTTAGTATGGTGTTGTGGATCTAGAAATACTTGTGTTGAAGTTAGTGATTCCCGTAGCATGCACGTATGGTGAACCGCTATGTGATGAAGTCTGAGCATGATTAGTCTATTGATTGTCATCCTTTGTGTGGCGGTCGGGATCGCGCGATAGTTTATACCTACCAACCCTTCCCCCAGGAGTATGCGTTGAATGCTTTGTCTCGATTACTACTAAAACTTTTGCAACAAGTATATGAGTTATTCATGACTAATGTTGAGTCCATGGTTTAGATGCACTTTCACCTTCCACCATCACTATCTTCTTTAGTGTCGTGCAACTTTCGTCGGTGCACAAAACCCACCATATAGCCTCCCTCAAAACAGCCACCATACCTACCCACTATGGCTTTTTCAAAGCAATTCCGAGATATATTTCCATGCAACTACCACCATGACATGTGCCACAGCTTCTACATTGCCATTGCATGATCGTAAGATAGCTAGCATGATGTTTCCATTCATGTCTTTGCCATGCTAGATCATTGTCACGGTACACTACCGAAGGCATTCCATATAGAGTCATCATTGCTCTAAGTTTTGAGTTGTAAGTGTGATGATCATCATTGATGGAGCATTGTCCCATGTGAGGAAATAAAAGAGGCCAAAGATGCCCACCAAAAAAAAAGAGGCCAAAGATCCCACCAAAAAAATGAGAGAAAAAGAGAGAAGGGACAATGCTACTATCCTTCCACACTTGTGCTTATTAAGCACCATGATCTTCATGATTGAGAGTCTCTCGTATTGTCACCACCATATAGCTAGTGGGAAATTTTCATTATATAACTTGGCTTGTATATTCCAATGATAGGCTTCCTCAAATTTGCCTTATGTCTTCGTGAGCAAGCAAGTTGGATGCACACCCACTAGTTTTCTTTAAGAGCTTTCACATACTCTTAGCTCTAGTGCATCATTTGTATGGCAATCCCTACTCATTCACATTGATATCTATTGATGAGCATCTCCACAGCTCATTGATATGCCTAGTTAATGTGACCATCTTATCCTTGTTTGTCTTGCAACCTCCACCGCACTCCATTCCACCTATAGTGCTAAAACCATGGCTCACGCTCATGTATTGCGTGAGAGTTGAAAAGGTTTGAGAAAGTAAAAGTGTGAAAACAATTACTTGGCCAATACCGGGGTTGTGCATGATTTAAATTCGTTGTGCAAGGATGATAGAGCATAGCCAGACTATATGATTTTGTAGGGATAACTTTCTTTTGGCCTTGTTATTTTGAAAGTTCATGATTACCTTCCTAGTTTGCTTGAATTATTATCGTCTCCACGTCAATAGCAAACTATTGTTTTTAATCTAATGGATCTGAACATTCACGTCAGATAAGAGGAGTTACAAAGGACATCTATGCTAGGTAGCATGAAAGCATCAAAAATGTGTTCTTTATAACTTCCCTACTCGAGGACGAGCAACATTTAAGCTGGGGGATGCTTGATACGACTAAAACGTATCTATAATTTTTGATGGTTTCATATTGTTATCTTGTCAACTTTGGATGTTTTATGTACCTTTTTTATCTTTTTTGGGACTAACTTATTAATTCAGTGCCATGTGCCAGTTCCTGTTTTTCTGTGTTTTTTACTCTTTTCAGATCTGATTTTGGAAAGGAGTCCAAACGGACTAAAATCCCCGAAATATTTTTTTCCAAAACAGAAGAAGATCGGGGGACTTGAGGGCCAAGGCAGGAGCGCAACAGGGGTCCCACAAGCCCTGTAGCCGCCACCAGGGGGCAGAGGCTACCAGGCTTGTGGCCCCCCTGGAGCTCCCTTGCCCTAGCTCTTTCACCTATATATTCCCTAAAATCCCGGAAAAAATCAGGGCATCCACGAAAACACTTTTCCGCCGCTGCAAGCTTTCGTTTCTGCGAGATCTCATCTGAAGACCCTTCTCGGTGCCCTGCCGGAGGGGACTTTGAAATTGGAGGGCTTCTACATCCACATCATCGCCTCTCCAATGACTCATGAGTAGTCCACTTCAGACCTACGGGTCCGTAGTTAGTAGTTTGATGGCTTCTTCTCTCTCTTGGATCTTCAATACAAAGTTCTACATGATCTTCATGGAGATCTATCCGATGTAATCCTCTTTGCTGGTGTGTTTGTCGAGATCCGATGAATTGTGGATTTGTGATCAGATTATCTATGAATTATATCTGAGTCTTTGCTGATTTCTTATATGCATGATTTGATATCCTTGTAAGTCTCTCCGAGTCTTGGGTTTTGTTTGGCCAACTAGATCTATGATTCCTGCAATAGGAGAAGTGCTTGGTTTTGGGTTCATACTGTGTGGTGGCCTTTCCCAGTGACAGAAGGGGCAGCAAGGCATGCATCGTGTTGTTGCCATCAAGGGTAACAAGATGGGCTTTTATCATAGATATGTGATTGTCCATCTACATCATGTCATCTTGCTTAAGGAATTACTCTGTTCTTATGAACTTAATACACTAGATGCATGTTGGATAGCAGTCAACGTGTGGAGTAATAGTAGTAGATGCACAAAGTATCGGTCTACTTGTTTTGGACGTGATGCCTATAGATATAATCATTGTCTTAGATAATGTCACGACTTTGCGCGGTTCTATCAATTGCTCGACAGTAATTCGTTCACCCACCGTCTACTTGCTTTCATGAGAGAATCCACTAGCGAACACTACGGCCCCCGGGTCTATTCACAACTATCGTCTCCACTTTCACTTTTACTTTGCTTTGTTTACTTTTTGCTTTCAGTTCTCACTTTGCAAACAATCTATAAGGGATTGACAACCCCTTCATAGTGTTGGGTGCAAGCTCTTTGTGCTTGTGCAGGTACTTGTGACTCGACGCGAGCCTCCCACTGGATCGATACCTTTGTTCTCAAAACTGAGGGAAATACTTACCGCCGCTATGCTACATCACCCTTTCCTCTTCAAGGGAACACCAACGCAAGGCTCCAAGGCCGCGGGGAAATCCTTTGCATATGTGACAGCCCGATGCCGACGTGCCAGAAGATTCCCCCTTCTTTTTGTTTTCGTCGTGTGTCTATTTTTATTTGTCGCATCATCATCGCATCATGCGCATCATCAGCATTGCATCGGCGTCTCCGTTGCCGCCAGTTTTCAAAACTTGCATTCGTTAGTAGTTGCCGGTTCTCGTCGTTGTCCGTTCTGAGCCCGACCGCACTCGCATGCGCCCGCGGCATCGTTCGAAACCCTGTTTTAAGAGTGTGCGTAAAACTTTCTCTGATCGGGTTGAGATTTGACGTGCGGTCTTATTTTAATATAGCTAGGCCGCCTGTCAAATTTCGTCGTGATCGGAGTCCGTCTCGTATGCGAACGGTCGACCGTAGCGGCACCGTCTCCGGTTATTCGTCAGACGTTTGTCGGTGTTTTTAAAAAATTGTTGCCGCGCCGCCCGTTCTCCCTCTCATCTCCGGTTAACCACCCTACACGGCCACGTACCCATTTCCTCGTGCGGAATCGTCCGAATCCGACTGCACGGTTGGATCCGGAACGCGATTCCAGTTAACCGAGCCCCTCTTTTCTCTATAAATACCCCTCCACCATAATTTTTAGACAACCCCTCTTCCCTGCCTCAAAAACCGTGCCAACCCCAAAACCCTAATCCTCCCGCAGCCTCCTCCCACCTCCTCCTCGCGCCGCCGGCCCCGAAACCGCCGCCTCCCGTGCACCCCGCGCCTCCTACCCGCAGCCGCGCGCCGTCGGCCTCCCGAGCGCCCTGCCGTCCTCTGCTCGTCGGCCATGGCCGCCATCTTGCCACCCCTCGGTTCCCCGTGCCGGTGCCCGAGCAGCAGCTCATGCCGGTCTGTTCCCCACCAAGGTCGCCGGGATCTGAGCTCCTCGCCGGCCTCCGCTCCAGATCCCGCAGGCGCCCACGTGGAGTGCTGCCGTCATCGCAAAAGGGGGTCCCGCCGCCCCTCGGATCCGCATGTGGTCGCCGAACACTGCGCTCCCTCGCCGTGCTCCGTCAGTCACCGCCACGGGAGGTTGCCGCCACCGCCCTGACGCGCTCGGGAGCAGAGCGACGGGACGAAGCCCTCGCCGCCAGCTCCTCTCATGGGCCGTGACCTCCCCTGGCCCGTCGAAGCCTGCCCAGCGCCTCGGCCCAGTCGCCCGACCTCCTTGGCCCGCGTTGACCGCAGCCCATCTCCACCAACCCCCAGCATGCTGCCTCCAGATCTGGGCCTTGGCCCGCAAGGTGAGCCCCGCAAGCCCTATCCCTCGCCCACGCGTGTAATTGCTATGTTGCGCCCACCAGGTTCGGCCCGTTAGTATTTAGGATACTTCTGCGTTTAGTTAATTTCAGGATTTATTAGGTATTGTAATGCCCGTAACTTTTTTATCCGTAAGTCGGATCGAGGCGTATTTTATATGGTTTTGGCATAGAATTTCGCGTAGAATAAGATCATCCAAGTTGCATAATTGTTTGACATCATTTAGCATGTCGTATGCCTAGAAACATGTGTTGTCCTATTATGATTCCGACCCGTATAATTTCTCGTGCGTATCCGAACTGCCCGTATACCGTTGTTTAAATGTCCATGTTTTAGGAATCATTTTTGCATGTATTTTAGAGCGGTCAATTGTATTTTTACGAGTAGGGATTTGCCGTTATTTATTTTCCCGCGTATAGGTTATTTTTCTCGCATTTATGTGCGGTATTATTTTGTGTTGCAAACCCCACATATTTTATGTGTTTCTGGGGTAGAAAAATCCCATGGATTTTTCTGTGCAATTAGTTTTAGCTTTTGAGGAAGTTAGTTCGCGAGATATTTTGCCATGTTTCCCTCTTGTTTATTTCGTAGGATTTATTCCGTGCCCCGTTTGCTTAAGTTGTCAACTAGAGAGTTCATCTTTGATGTTTTGTTTAGCCCCTGGTATTTTTGGTTGCAATAGAAATGCATGTTTAGGTGTTGTTTGCTTCCTCTCAAGTTGCTAGAAATAGTGCTGATTTGGAGGAGCTGAAATATTTCTAAGTCTGGAATCTGTTATTATTTTGTTGCTGTCTTGTCTTGCTTGTGCCTTTTGATCTGTAGCTCTTTTGAGGTTGGTCCAATGGAGTTAGTTTTACCCCTTGTGTTTCTCTAGAATGCTGTAAATTTTCATACCTTTTGGAGTCCTGTATCTATAGGTTTTGCTGCTGTCAATATTGCTTCAGATCGAAAACTGCACTCTCATGAGGTGTAATTTTAACTAAGTCTGAAATAGTGCGTGAGATGCCATTTTGTGTCTTCTTTTCCTAGTGCTCCTTGCTGCCATGCTAGTTGTTGTTAGTTGTTTGTAGTAGTGTGTCTTGCCCTCTTTAGTGGCATGCCTTGCTTGAGTTTATCGGAGTTGAGTAGCTCGTAGTTGTGGGGCGTAGAAAATGCTATGTGGCTGATTTTGGCAGATTGTAGTGTTTTCTTGTTTTGCTTGTAGATGTTGAACCGTAGCTCCGTTTTGATCGAGTCCTATATGAAACTTGCTTAGAATCTCGCGTAGTTTCAGTTTCACTTGCGGGTTGTATGTTTTGAAGTGCTCGTGACCGTCGTTGCACACATATTGCACTCATGCCATCATATCTTGCGGTGCTTGTAACTTTTGATCCGTAGCTCCGTTGGAGATGTTCTTTATGTGTAGAATGCTTGAAATTACGCGTAGAATCATGTGAACCTATTTTTTTTGCTGTTTAACAAATAATTAAATGCATTAGTTCAGATCTGGACAGAATTGTAAATTAACATGTGAGGTCGTCTCGGAGGTGCTATATGTCATTTCCGACCTCATTTAAAATGCCTAGATAGGTAGATTAATTACGTTTCACCTTTTGCCATGTTTAACAACATTTAATATTGCCGTGTACCTGAACGGGAGTGAACTAAATAATTCACCGTGGAGTTTCGTCGATATGCAACTCGTTGCATATTGAGCTTTACTTAATGTGTAGTGTTTGATTGTTATGATTGTCATGCCTTGCATTAGACCGTTCATGCATCATGTGCGTCTTGCATCGTGTGGTGTATATCGTGTGTTGATGCTTGTTTCCGGTTTCCTCCGTCTCGATAGAGTTCCGCAAGCGTGTCGGATGTGAGGACCGTTCAAATACGTCGGTTCGTCTGCTTCACGGAGGCATTCTTCTTCCAAGCGGGATCTCAGGCAAGATGACCATTTCCCTAGATGCCATTACTATCATTGCCATGCTAGTTATTTCGATGTTATCGATTATGTCTCATTGCCTACCACATGTTAAATATCAGCCTCTCAACAATGCCATGAAAACCATCAACCTGTTCAACCTAGCAAACCACTGATTGGCTATGTTACCGCTTGCTTAACCCTGTGTTAGCGTTTCTAGTTGCAGGTGCTTTGCTTCCATGTGAAACATCGGTTCTTTGTTATATCACCATATTTAATGCTATTTAATTTAATGCATCTATATACTTGGTAAAAGGTGGAAGGCTCGGCCTTTCTAGCCTGGTGTTTTGTTCCACCTTTGCCCCCTTAGTTTCCGGCTACCGGTGTTATGTTCCATAAATGAGCGCTCCTAACACGGTCGGGGTTGTTATGGGGACCCCCTTGATAATTCCTTTTAGATTAAGACTGGTCTGGCAAGGCCCAACTTTGGTACTACATTTGCCTAATAACCTAATAAAAATGCATAGGGACCTACCGGCACCCGAGGAAATTTAATCAACCCCCGGGGCCAGTGCTCCTCATGAGTGTTGGTCCAAATTGGCAGACTACGGGGCCACCGCGGGGCAACCCAAGGTTTGGTTCTCCTAGTGTGACCCATCTGTCGTGTCCTGAGAACGAGATACGCGGCTCCTATCGGGATCGTAGACACGTCGGGCGGCCTTGCTGGATTAGTTTTACCTTTGACGGAATATCTTGTGCATCGGGATTCCGGTGATGCTTTGGGTAATCTCATAGTTGAGGTTTTCCACTAGGGAATCCGACGAGATCGCGAGCTTCGTGATTGAGGATTTCTATGCGGCTTGTGGTAATTTGTGATGGACTAGTTGGAGCACCCCTGCAGGGTTAAATCTTTCGGAAAGCTGTGCCCGCGGTTATGTGGCAACGTGGAAACTTTGTTTAACACTGGTTCTAGATAACTTGAAGTTAACTTAATTAAAATATGCCAACTGTGTGCGTAACCGTGACTGTCTCTTTCGTGAGTTCCTTCTCCGATCGAGGACACGGTGGGGTTATGTCTGACGTAGGTAGGTGTTCAGGATCATTCATTTGATCATCAGTAGTTACGTCCGCTATGCGTAGATCTTCCCCCTCTCATTTCTTGTACTCCTAAGTTTAGCCACCAAATATATGCTTAGCCGCTGCTGCAACCTGACCACTTAACCTTACCTCGCCCATCAAGCTTTGCTAGTCTTGATACCTTTGGAAATGAGATTGCTGAGTCCCCTGTGGCTCACAGATTAGTACAACACCAGTTGCAGGTACAGGTAAAGGTTACTTGACGCGAGCGCGTTGATTGTTCATTTGGAGTTGCTTCTTCTTCTTCTTCTTCTTCGATCTAGGATGGGTTCCAGGCTGGCAGCCTGGGATAGCAAGGATGGACGTCGTTCTTATTTTCTCGGTTTTTTTCGTCCGTAGTCGGACCCTGCTCTTACTCTTGATGTTTATGTAATGTACTGATGTGACTCTGATGTAGCTTGTGGCGAGTGTAAGCCAATTCTATTATATACCTCTTCTCTTCAGTACATGTACTTGTAACGATATCCATTCTTGCGACATGACGAGATCCGCTTCTATCCCTGACGAGGCCTTCGTGCCAAATTGAGGATAGGGTCGCATCTTGGGCATGACAAGTTGGTATCAGAGCAGTACCGACCTAGGAGCCCCCTTGATTGATCGAACTTGGCCGAGTCGAGTCTCGTGAAAAACTACTTTGAGTCTAGTTATATATCGGAGAGTAGGATTCTTTTTTCTCCTCTTCTATGCTCTCGTGAGGAATCTTGACGTAATAATTTATTCTACTCCTCTTCTCACTCACAAAAAATTAGGATCACGCGGATATTTTTGGGATCTATATGATGCCGATGTGACGAAGTTCTGTCTTGGTGCCTCCTATTTGCTTTAAGTTTCAAGGGAGTTGAGCTCCAGGGGATTCTTGAGCACATCGTTATCATTCAGATTTCTTAGTATCTCAGAACGAAGGATGTTCGTAATTGCTTCAATACTAGTAGTGGCGAGATAACCCTGATGTCCCCAGTACTGGTGCAGATTGTTCGGGAGTACTTCCATACTTTGTATCGTTGTGATCACGAGGGTCTGTAGTAGATGAAGGTCCGAGATTCTGGTTCTGTGTTGACGGATGTGATACAGGTGACGGGTTAGTATAGGAGTTGAGTGATATTACTCCTTGTATCCGATACCAGTTTGCATGACCAGATATTTCGGGAATTCTTAGGTGGGAATTCAAGTAGTTGCTTATAGGACAATCTTCCAACAAATGCATGATGTTAGGTTGGGGTTCGACATCTAGTGGATTCCTGTCCATGAAAATACCGGACGAAATCTTTCTAATGAGTTTCTTCTGGCTAATTCTAAGCCGCATCCTTTGTTTTGTTGAATATGGTAATTTGTGTGGCTTTGATGTCAAGTGGTGATTCCAGATCTTTTCTAAGAGGTGTTCTCATAGTTTTATAACAGTATTAATTCTTTTGCTCTATCAATTGTCTTATCAATTCCTTTCAACGGGAGTCGTCATATCAATTCCTTTCCAACTGGTGTGCTTCTCCTCAAGTGAATTCAATCCTTACTAGTTTTGCAGATCATTCTCTCAATTCTTTCCGGAGTTATCTCATCTGTCTCAAGTTGTCTTTGTTTTTCCCCGCCCTCCCACCCTTTTTCTTCAATGATTCAATTTTCATCCAAGAGTTTTCTTTTCATTGTGCTACCGCTGTTTGTTCTTTTCTCTCTTACCCAGCGATTCATTGTGTAGATTTTCAGGAGTTTTAGTTCATCATTCCTTCAACCTAGTTATCTTTTTCCAGTGAATTTAATTCAGTTGTCCATGTTCATCATATCCTATTCATCCCTGCAATTCTTTCCGACGTTGGAAATTCTTTTCAGCCCATCTTGTTATTCATTCTTCTCTTTCTATTCGGCGTGTTGAAGATATCTCGGAAGTTTCGTGTTTTCTATTCTTTAAGTATTTCGGGGTGCTAAGCTTATCTAGTTTTCATTTGTACCGGTGCATTCAATCTTTCTTGCAATCTTTTCAACGGTGGTTTCTTTGAGTGGGCCCATAACCCAGAGGTTTTTCCCAGGATCTTATATGTCTCTTCTAATTTTTTTTCTGGAGATCTCTAATTATTTTCAACTATGACGTAAGTATGATTTTCATCAGTCATATTCCTTCTTCAAGATACATTTATATTAATTCTCATATTTGGCTCAACCTTTCATTCTTCATTATTCCGGAGCGTCTCAGTATTCTTGGTGTTGTTTCTCGTCATCATTCTCAGCTTGCAAATTTGAAGGAGGTTTCTCTCGAATTTTGGTTCATTCTCTTGAAGATATCATTTCAGCTTCATGTTATCATCTTGAATTTGTTCCAATCATGAGAATCTATTTCTTGCTATCCGGTGCATTTCTGAGTTGTTTTTATTCGTTCCTCCGAAGGCCATCATTTCAGAAGATTCTTCGTTCTCAGCTTTCAGCTTTCATCCTCAATTCTTCTCAATGGTTGTCTCTTCGTTCGTCTCTCGATAATCCTGTGCCTTGTTCAAGTTTTCTCTCAGGTGGCTCATGTTCTCTTCATTCTCACGTATATCCATTAATTCGTGGTGTTCCCATTCAATTGTGAATTCTTACCGGTGCTTCCTCCAGTTTTTGCCTCAAGTGGTGCTTTTCTCTCTGTTTCTCCAAGATTCATTTCTAGTAGAATAAGTGATATGCTAAATCCGTTGATTGTCATCAATTTAACTTGATGAAGGGTAAGCATAACATAATTCTTATTCTTGTTTCATCAAATGATCTTAATTCTTCTTCCGGAGTGGCTCATGTTATCAATTCTTTTCTCAAGTGCTTATCTTTCTTTTCCGAAGTTCCAAGTCTATCAAGTATCTCTTTGTGAGGCTTCATCTAAATTTTGGCAAGGTCATAATCTTATTCTTTTCTACCTTCATATCGTTGCATCATTCATTTGTATACGGAGGTCCGTCATGGTGGTTCATCAAGGTTTAAATCCATTCTTAGGTGTTCTTCAAGATTCTGTTGGAGTACCTCAACTATTCTTTCTCTTGCATTTCCAATGCATTGTTCTTCCTTTATCCTTTGAGGTGGTATTATAGCATTCTTGTTAGTGTAGGAGCCTCGAAGAGTTTTCCTCTCAAGAATGAGATAATTAAACCCACCAATTCTATGATCATGAGATATTTTCAACCCATGATTCCTTCATCGAGCTATCTTGGTTTGGATTTCACCTAAAGCTTTTCCTATGGATTGTTGCTATCATGGCGCTTGTCATTAATCCAAGTTCTCAATATATCCTCTTGGTGTAAGAATTGTTCATATCTTGTTCGCCCAATCAATCCTTGTTTCTGTTAGTGGCTGGTTGTCACTTCATTAGTTTGCAAAGGTTTCCATAAGCCCACTTCTATCTTGTTCTTTTCGTTGTTGTTTTTCCAACAACTCCGTTCAATTCTTCTTGCAAGGATGCTTGCCAAGTTCATTTGAGATAGTAGTTGTCATTCTTCTTCATTCTCTTCTTCCGTATGAGCTAGTTCCTATTCTATTGTTCCGGAGGCATGGTGATGTTGCTCTTTTGGGTCTATTTTGTTGTTCTATCAAGATCATGGTGTTACCTTGTTCTATTTACTTCTTTGTTATGAATATTGTCTATTTCTTCCATCTTATTGAATTTTTTGTCCCATTTTCCTACCGAAGTGCTGCCGAAATTTTCCGTGAATTCTTGCTTCTTTCTCATATCATTCCTCATCTCTTTGCTACCTTCAAGGATCGTTGGTTTCACTCGTTTGTTAAAGAAGAGACTAAGTTTTTACCTCTTGTTCTTTCTCACCCTCTCCCCTTTCATTCTTGGATCTCGGGGCGAGATCCTCTTGTAGTGTAGGAGAGTTGTGACAGCCCGATGCCGACGTTCGAGAAGATTCCCCCTTCTTTCCGTTTTCGTCGTGTGTCTATTTTTATTTGTCGCATCATCATCGCACCATGCGCATCATTAGCATTGCATCGGCGTCTCCGTTGCCGCCAGTTTTCAAAAGTTGCATTCGTTAGTAGTTGCCGGTTCTCGTCGTTGTCCGTTCTGAGCCCGACCGCACTCGCACGCGCCCGCGGCATCGTTCAAAACCATGTTTTAAGAGTGTGCGTAAAACTTTCTCTGATCGTGTTGAGATTTGACGTGCAGTCTTATTTTAATATAGCTAGGCCGCCTGTCGAATTTGGTCGCGATCGGAGTCCGTCTGGTACGCGAACGGTCGACCGTAGCGGCACCGTCTCCGGTTATTCGTCGGACGTTTGTTGGTGTTTTAAAAAAATTGTTGTCGCGCCGCCCGTTCTCCCTCTCATCTCCGGTTAACCACCCTACACGGCCACGTACCCATTCCCGCGTGCGGAATCGTCCTAATCCGACCGCACGGTTGGATCCGGAACGCGATTCCGGTTAACCGAGCCCCTCTTTTCTCTATAAATACCCTCCACCATAATTTTTAGACAACCCCTCTTCCGTGCCTAGAAAACCATGCCAACCCCGAAACCATAATCCTCCCGCAGCCTCCTCCCACCTCCTCCTCACGCCGCCGGGCCCGCGAGCCCACGGCTGGCCCGCCGGGCCCGAAACCGCCGCCAACCGCCGCCTCCCGTGCTCCCGTGCACCCCGCACCTCCTGCCCGCAGCCGTGCGCCGCCGTCCTCTGCTCGTCGGCCATGGCCGCCATCTTGCCACCCCTCGGTTCCCCGTGCCGGTGCCCGAGCAGCAGCTCCTGCCGGTCCGTTCCCCACCAAGGTCGCCGGGATCTGAGCTCCTCGCCGGCCTCCGCTCCAGATCCCACAGGAGCCCGCGTGGAGTGCTGCCGTCGTCGCAAAAGGGGGTCCCGCCGCCCCTCGGATCCGCACGTGGTCGCCGGACACCGCGCTCCCTCGCCGTGCTCCGTCGGTCACCGCCACGGGAGGTTGCCGCCGCCGCCCTAACGCGCTCGGGAGCAGAGCGACGGGACGAAGCCCTCGCCGCCAACTCCTCTCATGGGTCGTGACCTCCCCTGGCCCGTCGAAGCCTGCCCAGCGCCTCGGCCCAGTCGGCCGACCTCCCTGGCCCGCGTTGACCGCAGCCCATGTCCACCAACCCCCAGCCTGCTGCCTCCAGATCTAGGCCTTGGCCCGCAAGGTGAGCCCCGCAAGCCCTATCCCTCGCCCCAGGCGTGTAATTTCTATGTTGCGCCCACCAGGTTCGGCCAGTTAGTATTTAGGATATTTCTGCGTTTAGTTAATTTCAGGATTTATTAGGTATTGTAATGCCCGTAACTTTTTATCTGTAAGTCGGATCGAGGCGTATTTTATATGGTTTTGAAGTAGAATTTCGCGTAGAATAAGATCATCCAACTTGCATAATTGTTTGACATCGTTTAGCATGCCGTATGCCTAGAAACATGTGCTGTCCAATTATGATTCCGACCCGTATAATTTCTCGTGCGTGTCCGGACTGCCCGTATACGGTAGATTAAATGTCCATGTTTTAGGAATCATTTTTCCATGTATTTTAGAGCGGTCAATTGTATTTTTACCTGTAGGGATTTGCCGGTAATTTATTTTCCCGCGTATAGGTTATTTTTCTCGCATTTATGTGCGGCATTATTTTGTGTTGCAAACCCCACATATTTTATGTGTTTCCGGGGTAGAAAAATCCTCTTGAGGAAGTTAGTTTTAGCTTTTGAGGAAGTTAGTTCGCGAGATATTTTGCCATGTTGCCCTCTTGTTTATTTCGTAGGATTTATTCCGTGCCCCGTTTGCTTAAGTTGTCAACTAGAGAGTTGATCTTGGATGTTTTGTTTAGCCCCTGGTATTTTTGGTTGCAATAGAAATGCATGTTTAGGTGTTGTTTGCTTTCTCTCAAGTTTCTAGAAATAGTGCTGATTTGGAGGAGCTGAAATATTTCTAAGTCTGGTATCTATTATTATTTTGTTGTTGTCTTGTCTTGCTTGTGCCTTTTGATCAGTAGCTCTTTTGAGGTTGATCCAATGGAGTTAGTTGTACCCCTTGTGTTTCTCTAGCATGCTGTAAATTTTCATACCTTTTGTAGTCCTGTAGCTATAGGTTTTTCTGCTGTCAATATTGCTTCAGATCGAAAACTGCACTCCCATGAGGTGTAATTTTCACAAAGTCTGAAATAGTGCGTGAGATGCCATTTTGTGTCTTCTTTTCCTAGTGCTCCTTGCTGCCATGCTAGTTGTTGTTAGTTGTTTGTAATAGTGCGTCTTGCCCTCTTTCGTGCCATGCCTTGCTTGAGTTTATCGGAGTTGAGTAGCTCATAGTTGTGGGGCGTAGAAAATGCTATGTGGCTGATTTTGGCAGATTGTAGTGTTTTCTTGTTTTGCTTGTACATGTTTAACCGTAGCTCCGTTTTGATGGAGTCCTATATGAAACTTGCTTAGAATCTCACGTAGTTTCATTTTCTCCTGCGGGTTGTATGTTTTGAAGTGCTCATGACCGTCGTTGCACACATATTGCATTCATGCCATCATATCTTGCGGTGCTTGTAACTTTTGATCCGTAGCACCGTTGGAGATGTTCTTAATGTGTAGATTGCTTGAAATGATGCGTAGAATCACGTGAACCTTTTTTGGTTTGCTGTTTAACTACTAATTAAATGCATTAGTTCAGATCTGGACAGAATTGTAAATTAACATGTGAGATCGTCTCGGAGGTGCTATATGTCATTTCTGACCTCATTTAAAATGCCTATATAGGTAGATTAATTACGTTTCACCTTTTGACATGTTTAACAACATTTAATATTGCCGTGTACCTGAACGGGAGTGAACTAAATAATTCACCGTGGAGTTTCGTCGATATGCAACTCGTTGCATATTGAGCTTCACTTAATGTGTAGTGTTTGATTGTTATGATTGTCATGCCTTGCATTAGACCGTTCATGCATCATGTGTGTCTTGCATCGTGTGGTGTATATCGTGTGTTGATGCTTGTTTCCGGTTTCCTCCGTCTCGATAGAGTTCCGCAAGCGTGTCGGATGTGAGGACCGTTCGAATACGTCGGTTCGTCTGCTTCTCGGAGGCATTCTTCTTCCAAGAGGGATCTCAGGCAAGATGAGCATTTCCCTAGATACTGTTACTATCATTGCCATGCTAGTTATTTCGATGCTATCGATTATGTCTCGTTGCCTACCACATGTTAAATATCAGCCTCTCAACAATGCCATGAAAACCATCAACCTGTTCAACCTAGCAAACCACTGATTGGCTATGTTACCGCTTGCTTAACCCTGTGTTAGCGTTTCTAGTTGCAGGTGCTTTGCTTCCATGTGAAACATCGGTTCTTTGTTATATCACCATATTTAATGCTATTTAATTTAATGCATCTATATACTTGGTAAAAGGTGGAAGGCTCGGCCTTTCTAGCCTGGTGTTTTGTTCCACCTTTGCCCCCTTAGTTTCCGGCTACCGGTGTTATGTTCCATAAATGAGCGCTCCTAACATGATCGGGGTTGTTATGGGGACCCCTTCATAATTTGTTTTAGATTAAGACTGGTCTGGCGAGGCCCAACTTTGGTACTACATTTGCCTAATAACCTAATAATAATGCATAGGGACCTGCCGGCACCCGAGGAAATTTAATCAACCCCCGGGCCAGTGCTCCTCATGAGTGTTGGTCCAAATTGGCAGACTACGGGGCCACCGCGGGGCAACCCGAGGTTTGGTTCTCCTAGTGTGACCTATCCGCCGTGTCCTATCGGGATCGTCGACACGTCGGGCGGCCTTGCTGGATTAGTTTTACCTTTGACGGAATATCTTGTGCATCGGGATTCCGGTGATGCTTTGGGTAATCTCAGAGTTGAGGTTTTCCACTAGGGAATCCGACGAGATCGCGAGCTTCGTGATTGAGGATTTCTATGCGGCTTGTGGTAATTTGTGATGGACTAGTTGGAGCACTCCTGCAGGGTTAAATCTTTCGGAAAGCCGTGCCCGCGGTTATGTGGCAACGTGGAAACTTTGTTTAACACTGGTTCTAGATAACTTGAAGTTAACTTAATTAAAATATGCCAACTGTGTGCGTAACCGTGATTGTCTCTTTCGTGAGTTCCTTCTCCGATCGAGGACACGGTGGGTTTATGTCTGACGTAGGTAGGTGTTCAGGATCATTCATTTGATCATCAGTAGTTACGTCCGCTATGCGTAGATCTTCCCCCTCTCATTTCTTGTACTCCTAAGTTTAGCCACCAAATATATGCTTAGCCGCTATTGCAACCTCACCACTTTACCTTACCTCACCCATCAAGCTTTGCTAGTCTTGATACCTTTGGAAATGAGATTGCTGAGTCCCCTGTGGCTCACAGATTACTACAACACCAGTTGCAGGTACAGGTAAAGGTTACTTGACGCGAGCGCGTTGACTGTTCATTTGGAGTTGCTTCTTCTTCTTCTTCTTCATCGATCTAGGATGGGTTCCAGGTCGGCAGCCTGGGATAGCAAGGATGGACGTCGTTCTTATTTTCTCGTTTGTTTTCGTCCGTACTCGGACCCTGCTCATACTCTTGATGTTTATGTAATGTACTGATGTGACTCGGATGTAGCTTGTGGCGAGTGTAAGCCAATTCTATTATATACCTCTTCTTTTCAGTACATGTACTTGTAACGATATCCATTCTTGCGACATGACGAGATGCGCTTCTATCCCTGACGAGGCCTTCGTGCCAAATTGAGGATAGGGTCGCATCTTGGGCGTGACAGCATATTTGCCAAGGAAGTCCCTTTAGGCGTAGCCCGTAGCAGCAGGATTCCTGGCGCCGTTGTCAGGGAAGGTCTGTTGTCGCAGTAGCACCCACCCCCTCTGCAAGAGCCAGAGCGGTACTACCACTCAGGCAGAGGGAGGTCGAGCCAGAACCGAGGCAGAGCAGCTAGTACCGCCCGGAATGGTAGTAACAAGCGGTACTACCACCCTATGAGTGGTACTACCGCCCAGTACTACCGCAAAGTATGCCCACAAAAGTGTTTGCACTTCCGAGCAACGGTCCAGGCCAGTGGCACCAGCAGAGCACTACCGTCGGCCCGGGCGGTACTACCGGTGATAAGATGTAGTACCACTCCTGGGAGCGGTACCACCACTTGGAAATTTCAAGGCAGGGTTTTGGCAAGGTAGAGAGCTCTGTCGAAGCGGAAAAGGTGTGAGGGGAAAGTGTACGTGATGATTCCACCGAGACTTTTCCAAAGCAGACCCCCTCTTAATAGTACGGCTTTTCCTATGACTCAAGTCCACCAGCAACGAAGTGTAAGAGATAAACCGTCTTCACATCAAAACACCGAGGGGCAAGAACCTTCTTTGTGCAAACCTAAGAAGTATATGAAAGGCTTATCGCACACGATTAGTCTGCAAAAAGTATTGTCATCAATCACCAAAACTACTGAGGTAGAAATATGCCCTTACAATCTCCCCCTTTTTGGTGGATTGATGACAACATGGGATTTGCATAGAAGATAAAAATGAGATAGAATGCAACCTCACAGTCTACAAAATATAGACAAGCTCCCCCTAAGTGTGTGCACTATTTAAGTATGCTTTTGGAATGCAAAATGTACACACTAGGATCAACACTCCCCCTATATTTTATAGACAGACACAACTTGCATAAATGTAACAACTGAGAATAATATAACTGCAAGAAGTGAAGTGAGCATGATCATTAGGGCACAATATAAGCATCTCACGAAATTAAAGACATATGATAAAACTATGGTAGCATATGTCTCACACCATATGACATAGTCTCAGAGGAGTCTCACACACGTTAAAATGCAAACCAACATAAGTTCCACACCACACAACTCAGTTTTTTAAGCAAAGCAAACGATAAAAGAGATCACAAGTGAAAAGATGAGCCATGAAAGAGCACTCGTGACTCGCAAATCCCAACACTCTCCCCCTTTGGCAGCAAGACGCCAAAAAGGGCAGAGAAAACAGGAAGGATCCAGGAGGTGAGGTAATTCTGACACATCAATATTCACCAGACTTAGGGCTGTGGTGAACGGTGTTGGGTGGAGCAGGAGAGCCAGGCAACTCAGCATCGGAATCCCATGGGCAGTGGCGAGCAATCCAGGTGTCCTCATCAGTGGGCCTATCCTTAGAACTGCTCTCAATCGTTAATCCAACGTGCCTTCCAAGAGCCTTGTGACGACTGATAGCCGCCTTTTCAGCCGCGTGAGCCGGTACTAACCCTTGGCCTGCATACAAAAGAGCTTCTTCATCTTCTACTTGAGCTTCTTAGCCCAAGAAGGTTCTCCATTGGGGGCTCAGCAGGGGAAGCAGTGTCCTCGTCAGCCACGAAATCCTCATCAGCCTCAGCATCAGCAGAATGTTCACATGTATTCACGCACATCTTGTTCAGGGCAGTGTGAGAAGTCCATTTGTCCTTATGCCTAAGCTGCACACCGTGTGGGATACCAGGTCCCCAGCTTCAAGCAACTCGTCAGGAAAGGTTTCTTCCCAAGTTTTCTCAATCAGAAGCATCAGAAAGGGACCATACATGGGGCACTTACGCTCAGACACCGCAAAACGGAGCTCATACCACATAACATGAGAGATATCCAGAGGCTTCACCTGAACCTTGATTTTATGATGCTCGTAGAACTAAAGCATGTCTACCAGGTAAGAGTGGACCTGATCCAGATTGCCAACATGGGGGAACGGGGTGTGGCGAAATATGTGGTGCATGATATCTAAGAAAGGTTCCAGCACCCACGTGAACTTGCCTGTAGTAGAGGAGATCTTCTCTGTGATGAACTTGTATAAGGCTTGCTTGTGGGCAGCAGCACACTCATGGTGTGGACGGTAACCCACAAGGGTATCAAGACCCTTATCCTCAATGTTAAGCTGATTCATAAAGAACTTCCAGGGAGCAGAAAGCAACCTGCCATTGGTCATCCATGTAAGAGTCCTGGACTCATCAGTTTCCACGTGAACCGTGGCAAAGAACACCGCAATAAGCTCAGCGTCAAAGTCTTTGTTGAACTGCATAATGTCGAGGATGCCCAGATTGTCACAGAGGGAGAGAGAAGCCCTGAAATACCTTTCATTGCGATGCATATATTCAACATCAATAGACTCGAAATGAGGAACATACAGGTTCTCCCTTGGCTTCAGAATATCATTGTAGATGGACACTAGCTTCCGGGTCCAGAAGGGACGGTTTAGCATTGAAGGCTCCTGAGGTTCCACATAGGGATCGATCTTACAGGATAACCAAAATTACTTAGCCTTCAGAGATGCCATGGATTGGGACTTCGGGGGCCTAGCAGCAGGACGCTTCCCCTTGGACTTGGATGCAGACTAACTGACCTTCTCGGCAGGAACATCTTCATATGGTTGGCTTGAGCTATCAACCTCAAATGAACGGTACCTCTTCATGATGACACGAATGGGATTCATCCTACACTCCTGAGGAGATGAGCTGCCACCTCGTGAAATCAAAAACACAACCACACGAAAGCACGAGAGAAAAACAATGAATACACAATAGCAAGACACAAAGATGGTCGAGAAAGAGAGGATGAACAAGAAGAAAACTTGTGCAAAGGCTAGCCCAGGGCAGTAGTACTGCTGCTAGGGGAGGTACTACCTCTTATGAGCGGTAGTACCGCCCGCACGAGCGGTAGTACCGCTTAGGGAAGGGATCGTGGGGTGAAAACCGCTATAGGTCAGATCCGGTTCTACCGGGGATGCCTTGACCACAAATTTTGAAAAGATCAACATATCTAAACTCTATCCATCATCCACACCCCTCACATGCCACAAATCGGAGCCAAAAAGACATAGATACATATCATATTGTCCAAGACCTAGATCTAAGAAGGAGACCAAATGAGAAGAAGAACGGGGATAATACCGGTATCGATGGCAAGAGGAGGGGGTGGAGAATGATTCCACCGGTTGAAATCGTGAATGGGTGGCCGAGATTGGGGGCGGCCACCGAAGCCTTGGGGTCGCCTGGAGAGAGACACCCACGACGAGGAGTGGGGATGAATGGGTATGGGAGAGAAAATTGACCCTACCCGGCCCCATAACCCCCCCCCATGGAGGAGTCTAAGCGGTAGTACTTCTCCAGGGTGGTAATACCGCCCATCGGTAGTATCGTTGTGGTGGGCAGTACTACATGTTATCATCGGTAGTACCGCCGACGTAGCGGTAGTACCGCTCCAGATGACCCAAAAAAGCTCAAAATAGAAAAAAATTGAACCACCATGATGTAAAAGATATAAAGATATGTCATGTGGATGAGTTCACTCCAAATTGTAAAAAATAAGTAGAGAGAGGACAACTTGGAGTGGTACAAACAAAAGTGGGATGTCCCCATGAGACACGTGCCATAACGAAGGGGGAGGTGGTCGAAGACACCTATGTTTGAGTTAGTAGGTACGACACCGCGAATATTTTAACCTTGGCCCCAAGACCATAACTCGTCGTTGAAGCACAAGTGTCATCAATGATGACTAATGTGAACGACCAGATCGTTTTATGCATAATAGGGGGAGGGAGAGTTCATTGAGAGAACAACACTCCCCCTAAATACATGCCTACACCTAAAGAAAATAAAATGATGAGAGTGGTGGGGTGCGCCTAGTTTCAATCCACATTCCTAAAATTAATGATATTTGTCTCATGCCTTAACTCATGAAATATTGCTTCATTCAAAGGCTTAGTGAAGATATCTGCAAGCTGATCATTATTGTTGAGGTAAATGAGGTCAATCTCCCCACGCTTGATATTCTCCCGGATGAAGTGGTGACGAATATTGATGTGCTTCGTCTTGCAATGTTGAACCGGGTTGTTGGAGATTGAGATAGCACTAATATTATCACAATAAAGAGGCACTTTGTCAGAAGTGACACTGTAATCCTTTAAAGTTTGCCACATCCAAAGCAACTGAGCATAGAAACTTGCAGCAGCTACATATTCAACCTCGATGGACGAGAGAGAGACACAATTTTGTTTCTTGGAAGACCAACTTACCAGAGAGCGTCCAAGGAATTGGCAACCTCCAGAAGTTGACTTCCTATCCACACGGTCTCCCGCCCAATCCAAATCCGAACATCCAATGAGATCAAAAGAAGGACCCTTGGGATACCATAAGACAAAGTTTAGGGAATGAGCCAAATATCGAAACATTTGCTTGACCGCCTCATAGTGGCTTTCCTTAGGTGCAGATTGAAATCATGCACAAATTCCCACACTCAACATAATATCTGGTCTAGATGCACAAAGGTAAAGCAGTGAGCCGGTCATAGAGCGATATACCTTTTGATCCACAGCTTTACCATTGGGATCAAGGTCAAGATGGCAGTTGAACGGCATAGGAGTGTTTGCCTTGGCTGGTTTGAGATCATCCATCTTGAACCATTTGAGCATATCTTGAGTATATTTTTCTTGATTGATAAAGGTTACTTGACTTCGTTGCTTGACTTCGAATTCAAGGAAAAACTTCAACTCTCCCATCATAGACATCTCAAACTCTTTAGTCATGAGTGGCAAATTCTTCATTAAAAGCTTTGTTAGGGGAACCAAAGATAATATCATCGACATATAGTTGGCATATGAACAAACTCCTCTTAACATTCTTAGTAAAAAGAGTGGGGGCCAATTTTCCCAACTTCAAATCCACGATCATGTAACATCTCGGTAAGCTGCTCATACCACGCATGTGGGACTTGTTTAAGGCCATAGAATGCCTTATCGAGAACATAAACATGATTAGGAAACTTGGTATCCTCGAACCCCAGGGTTTTCTTAACATACACAAACTCCTTAAGAGGACCATTAAGAAATGCACTCTTCACATCAATTTGGTATAATTTGAAGTTATGATGAGAAGCACATGCAAGCAACATGTGAATAGATTCAAGGCGAGCGACAAGAGCAATGGTTTCACCATAGTCGATACCCTTGACTTGGGAGTAGCCTTGTGCTACCAATCTTGCCTTGTTACGAGTGACGACACCATTCGCATCTTGCTTGTTCTTAAAGATCCACTTTGTCCCAATGACATTGTCGTTCGCCTTTTGTCTTGGCACCTATCGCCACACTTTGTTGCGCTCGAAGTTGTTGAGCTCTTCATGCATGGCTTCAATCCAATCCATGTCTTCGAGAGCCTCTTGTACCTTTAGTGGTTCAATGCAATAAACAAACGCGTGATGGGAACTAAAGTTTGATAATTGACGATGAGTGGTTACCCCTCTCTATAAGCTATCGTAGACATTCTCCAGTATATGAGAATTATTTTTGAGTGTTTTGGCATTCTTGGCCGCACATCTTTCTTGAATCTCCTCAGGGGTAAGCTGAGGAGCATGTTTGAGACTTTTACCACCTTTGTGAGTTTGCCACTGATCTTGAGCTTGGATTTGTTCTTGAGATTTCTCTTGATCTTGAGAATCCTCAGAGGGGTGAGCTACATCAAGGACATCACTTGGTGCTGGACCATCCCGAGGTTGATCTTCTCCTTGATCGAGATCACTGGGTTGACGGCCTTGAGAGTGTTCTTCGAAAGCGTGTGGGTCTTGCGTCGGTGATGGTTCCACATGAGTGGAACATTGTCCTTTTCATTCATCCACAAGGGTTTCCTCAACGGGCAAGAAGTGTCCCACGCCCATTCTTCTTATGGCTTGGGGAGTAATTTCATCACCTGCATCACAAAGGCCACTTTGCTCCACCGGGGAGCCATTATTCTCATCAAACTCCATGTTATATGTCTCCTCAATGAGTCATGAGGATGTGTTGAGGACACAGTAAGCGCAAGAGTTTCCAGCATAACCAAAAAATATGCCCTCTTGAGATCTAGGTTCAAATTTAGACAATCGAACACCTTTCTTAAGAATGAAACACTTACAGCCAGACACCTAGAAGTAATTGAGATTGGGCTTGTTGCCGGTAAGAATTTCATATGGATTCTTGTTCAAGCCTTTGCGGAGGTAGAGCCGATTGGATGCATGACATGTGGTGTTGATGGCTTCGGCCCAAAAGTTATACGGAGGTTTAAACTCCACCATCATGGTTCTTTCTGCATCCATCAACGTCTCGTTCTTCCTTTCCGCCACACCATTTTGTTGAGGAGTGTAAGGAGTTGAGTATTGATGCTTGATTCCTTCATCACTCAAAAACTCATTTAGGGTGTAATTCTTGAACTGGGTGCCATTGTCACTTCTAATCATCAATATATTTGCATTATGTTGACGCTGAGCTTCGTTAGCAAAGTCAATGACGGTTTGTTCAGTCTCACTCTTTCTCTTGAAAAAGTATACACATGTATATCTTGAGTAATCATCCATTATCACCAAGCAATACTTTCTTCCCCCAAAACTGTCATAGGATGGAGGACCAAAGAGATCCATGTGGAGGAGCTCCAATGTCCTTCTTGACTAGATGATAATCATGGGCGGTGAGCTGTCTCATGAATATTTCCCTCAATACACGCGCTTCAAGCATGATCTCTCGCGAAACTCACATTTTTTAGTCCAAGAACGTGATCCCCTTTGAGGAGACTTTGCAAATATCCCATATTGACATGGGCTAGCAGGTGATGCCAAAGCCATCCCACATGAACTTTAGCCATTAGGCAAGTCGCGGTCTTAGTGGGTTGCTCCGAAAAATTAACCACATAGAGACCATTCTCCGCATGCCCAAAAAAGGCTACTTTAAGAGTCTTTCTCAACAAAAGGGCCATAGAGTCAATGCCAAAGAAGGTACTAAAGCCATAAGTGCAAGTTGATGAACGGAAAGTAAATTTTATGTGAGGGTCTCAATAAGCATAACCTTTTCAATGGTAAGTTCTGGAGAAATTACCACCTTGTCGAGACCGAATACCTTTGAAATTGCATCATCACCAAAGGAGGCTTGGGTGGCAATGGACGGGTCGGGATGAACGTCCACCACCAAGTCCTATATTCTAGTCATATGATTTGTTGCTCCACTATCAAGCAACGAGGACATCCCACCGGAAGCAAACTCCTGCATAAGATCAATGCTTGGTTTTAGGTACCCATTCTTTAATGGGTCCTGTGAGGTTAGTAACAAGGGTCTTAGGAATCTAAATAGACCATTCAATGTACTCATCATAAGCACCAACAAACTTAGCGAAAACATTCCCATCGCTGGCATGACATAAAACATAAGAGGGGTTAAAGTCGTCGGTTGTATTGGGTAGAGGGGTTTTGCCCTTCTTGGCATTACCACCCTTAGCTTGGACCTTTTTCTTCTCATGAGTACCCTCCCCGGATTTAATAAAGGTTTACATAAGATGGGGAGGTTGCTTGGTCTTCTTCTTGTTGTTCTTCTTGGACTTGGGTGCAAACCCAACCCCTTCCTTTGCAACCACTTCCTTTTGACTGCTCAAAAGGTCATTAAGATTCTTTTCACCTTGGATCCATGTCACAAGGCCTTTCTCAAGCTCCTATTTTAATTTTGTGTTCTCCTCCACAAGATGTGCATGCTCACAACAGGGGTTAGTAGCATGAACATTATCAATTAAAAAATGGAGAGCAAGTGGCTATTTCCTTAGTGAGTTTTACTTGGAGTTGAGCATGAGACTCTTCGAAAGATACATGAGCATTATTCAAGACCTCGTGAGCCTTGTCAAGTGTTGCAAGCTCTTCCTTGAGTCTAACATGGTCAAGCCCAAGTGCACCCTTTTCGGATTGAAGCACACGCGTATGAACAAGAGCATGATCAAGATCTTTCTTTAACTTAGCAAGGTCATTGTTATGTGACTCCTCAAGAGTCAAACGAAGTGCTTGCTCTTATTCAAGAGCAATAGAAAGATCCGCAATCTCATCGGCATAGTCACAACTATGACCTTGTAATGTAGAGATAGTTTCTTCATGAGATTCAGTGGGGTCATTAGCCTCTCCAAGTTGTTCCAAGAGAGCAACAAAATGCTTCTTGGATTTACCCTTGAGTTTTCTCATGAATTTATCAAAGGAGTTTTCCTCCTCCTCTACCTCTTCCTTTTCATCACCACTAAGAGAGGTAGTGCAAATGGTAGCATTGAGATTGGAAGTTTTAAAGTTGGATGTTACCTTGTTGGATGCCTTGGCTAGAAGGCACTTGGCAATGCGGTTTTCGTTGGGGCATTGAATAGGGACACCTTGCTTGGAGAAGGGGATGCAATGGCCATGATGGTCATCCCCGTCACTTCACGACTAGCATCCTCATCCTCGTCTTCATCGGAGAGGTACTCCTCTTGAGCCATCAACACTTTTTGAGGCTTGTTCTTGAATAAGTTGTTCTTGTTGGGGAAGGGCTTGGCTTTGTCTTTCTGAATAAGTTTGCCACCAATGTCTTCCCTCTTCTCATAAGGAAAATCAGCCACAAAGTGACTCACATTGCCATAGTTGTAGAAAGTCCTCACATGTTGCTTGCCTTTGGGCCAATTTGAGTTGTTCTTGGAGAAATTTGGCTTTGAGTTTTTCTTGTTGCCCCAAAATTGTCTAGATGCAAGAGCCATATGCTCGTGATAAGCATACTTTGTGTCTTCGGGGCATAATTCCTCTTCTTCTTCCTCATCTTCCTCCAATTCAGCCTTGACCTTCAAGGCAAGGTTGGGGAGTGTTTTCTTGACCATTGAACATGAGCAAGAGCATTGTCAGTGGTCTTTTTCAATATGTTCATGGAAATAAACTCATCCAACACATAGCTTGAAGACAAAGAGTGAAAGTTTCGCCTCTCACGGATGACACAGGACATGGATTTGTTGAAGAGCATAATAGCCTTGAGAAACTTACGCTTGATCCAATTGTCATCCACATCCTTGCTTCCATGATCTTGAAGAGCGACAGCAAGAGTCATCACCCTTCGGTATAGCTCACGAGGATCTTCATCCTCAATCATAACAAATTCATCGGCCTCATCAAGTATCACTTGATAGTTTGACCGTTGAATACTAGAACTTCCCTTGTACATGGAAATGATGTGTTCCCAACAATCTTTGGCACGAGTGAAGGGACGCAAATGAGAAAGATCTTCAATAGGAATAGATGCTTGAAGGATGAACATGGCTGAATGATTGAGTTGATTGTCAACCTCTTCTCTTGGAGTGAGATTTCTTGGATCATGCGGGTAGTAGCCTTGCTCGATGATTCTCCACAGTTGTGTTGAGATGTGCTTCAAATGAGCCTTTATACAAAAAACCCAGTTAGCAAAATCATTCTTAACAAACATAGGTGGAGGACCGAGATTAACAATATGTGGTGGGTGAACCGGTCCTCCATAGACCATGTGAGGGGAACCAAGGCAAAGGTATTTTGCCCACTCATTCCTTGAGGCAATTTATCTTTTTCACTACTCGCATTTTCCTTGTCGAAATTGGCCCTCGTATCCGAGTTTATGGGATTAGCCAAAAACAACGGGTCCGTAGACAGTTTGTAACTATCAAGGAAATCTTTAAGCATGTTCTTGACCTCGATCCTCACAAAGGATCTAAATGTGGACATGGCCTCATTTCGGTCCTCACAGGAGACCGAGTTCACAACAGATGCCTCAGGCAACTCCCTCGAACTACCCATCATCAACCGTACTCTTTGGGTGGTAAAACCCTTAATAAAGAGACGAGTTTGTGATACCAATTGAAAGGATCGATATGGTTGACTAGAGGGGGGTGAACAGGCAACTAACAAATTTTAAACTTTTCTTTAAACAAATTAGGTTTAGCAACAAATAGGTTGTCCAGGTATGCAACTAAGTGAGCAACCTATATGATGCTAACAACCACAATAATAAGGAAGCCATAAATTCAAGTAAGGGTAAGAAATAACCACAAGTGGAACCGATGAAGACGAGGATGTGTTCCCGAAGTTCCTTCCCTTTGAAGGGAAGTACGTCTCCGTTGGAGCGGTGTGGAGGCAAAATGCTCCCCAAGATGCCACTAAGGCCAATGTATTCTCCTCGCGCCCTCACACAATGCGATATGCCATGATTCCACTAAGTGGTGCCCTTGAATGTGGCGGCCGAACCTTTACAAACAAGGTTGGCGAAATCTCCACAACTTAATTGGAGGCTCCCAACAAGACCACGAAGCTTCACCACAATGGAATATGGCACCGAGATGACCTCAACCATCTAGGGTTCTCAAACACCCAAGAGTAACAAGATCCGCGAGGGATTAGTGAGGGGAATCAAATTTCTCTTGGTGGAAGTGTATACCAAGGCCCTCTCAACCAAACCCTAGAATATCACCAAGTTTTGTTGGCTAGGGAGAGACATCGAGCTAAAATGGAGCTTGGAGAAACAACAGAGCTTTGGGGGCAAAAGGTAGGGTTCTCACGGAAGAAGAACCCCTTTATATAGTGGGGGAGGGAATCTTCCCGTTACTCACCCCTTGTGCACGAGCCACAGCGATACTACCGCTCAGGCAGAGGGAGGCCGAGCCAGAACCGAGGTAGAGCAACTAGTACCGCCCGGAATGGTAGTAACAAGTAGTAGTACAGCCCTCCGGGCGGTACTACCAAACAGTCCGCCCACAAAAGTGTTCACACTTTCGAGTAACGGTACAGGCCAGCGGCACCAGAAGAGCACTACCGCTCTGAGCCGTACTACCGGCGGCCCGGGCGGTACTACCGGTGATAAGAGGTAGTACCGCTCCTTGTACTACCGCTTGGAAATTTCATCGTAGGGTTTTGGCAGGGTATAGAGCTCCATCAAAGCGGAAAAGGGGTGAGGGGAAAGTGTACGTGATGATTCCACCCAGACTTTTCCAAAGCGGGTCCCCTCTTAATAGTACGGCTTTTCCTATGACTCAAGTCCACCGACAATGAAGCGTAAGAGAGAAAACCGTCTTCACATCAAAACACAAAGGGGCAAGAATCATCTTTGTGGAAACCGAGGAAGTGCCTAAAAGGCTTATCGCACACGATTAGTCTGCAAAAAGTATTGTCATCAATCACCAAAACTACAAGGGTAGAAATATGCCCTTACAACTACCAATCAGACTACAACTAAGGAAACTGTTGCTCCAGTAATTGATGAATCTGCACAGGATATTCATCAAACTGAGAAGAGTACCGTTGAAGAAGATGTTCCTCAGACTGAAGACAATGCCTCTAAACTGCATGTTGATAATCCTCAGTCGACAGTTGTCTTGGCTAAAATTCCTCAGACTGAAAATCTTCAAAGAATTGTTGGCCACTTCAAGCCAAATTTCAATCGAAGAGTCTTCACCCCTTCAAAGGAACAAAAGACCAAAGTTTGACAAGGCCCAATTCTTTGATGAATATCAGTATTTCACACGCGCCAATCCTTATGACTCTCCATAGGTCAGGCGTAGCAGATTTTGGACCCTGAATTAGATGAACTACTAGGGCGCAGTACTCTTCAACAAGGACAAGGTTTTTCCTCAGACGCAAATTCCTCATGGTTATATGGAGGGTATTCCTTGCTACAATCCAGTTCTTCAAGTTCTTCAAGAAGCTGGATTATTGCAATTCTGCACTAACATCTGTGACTAGAATGAAGAAATCATTCTTCAATTCTATGCTACACTCCACATCTCACGTGATGTCTCAGATGTCACCGCTTGGGTTCTAGACTGGATGACTCAAGATACTCACTTCAAAGCCCCACCAACAGAATTGCTTCGGGCCCTTCCAGTTCCAATTCCGTCAGAAGGAGCCAGATGTGTCTATGATGAACCTGAACTGCCAAAACACCTGATGCAAGTGTTCATGAAGCCTTTGGCTCCTCGCTAGCCGTGAAGAACCAAATTCCTCGCAAAGGAATTGATCTATGTGCGAAGGAGAGTGTACCGCATTTTGGCCAAAACCATCTGTCCAAAAAGAGCCATGACTCAAATGGTGAAGATATTGTGGTATCATGAAGAATTTGATCTTCAATATCATCCATCGAATCCCAATTAATCTTCATGATTTCTTCATGAGGACTTTGTCCCACACTGCTCTGTCATCGTTTGATCTGAAGCCTTATGCACCATGGATCATGAGATTCATCAGGAAAAGTTCTGGAATTTCGTACAAGGCTAACATTCTGAATCACCACACCTACTTGCGTCCACTTGAAGTCATCAAGAGTTCTTTCGACATGATTGAAGGAAAAGGAAAATATGTGATCGATGAAGGAACTCGGCCCCTTGATAGCAAATTTCGCAAAGCAGTGTCATATTCCACAAATTACGACACTGCCTCACATGAAGCCCCTAGTCCAACTATAACGCGTGTGATGACTTACCGTCAGCTCTTGCTAAGTATTCATTAGAAGGTTGATCGCAACCAAAAATGGGTCAAGCGTTAGTTTGGTGCCATTGTGAAAGACCTCAATGCGACTCGGAATGCAGTGAAGAAAAATCACTATTATCTTCATGAGATCTTTGACCGCACATGGGCCATTCTGTCTCACCTCAAGACTTCCGAGGAACTCGCTAAAATGGAGTTCTAGCAAGACTTCGACTGGTCCTGGCCGCCAAAGAACAAGTTCAAGAAGATTCTAGTTCATCGACTAGTGGCCAACTCATTTTCTTCAACGCGCTCAACTGATGACGCTAAAGACCTTGACGACACTGCATCAACGAACGACCCCAAAGCTCCTCCTCCACCAATGAAGTGATATTCTTCAAAGGCGTTAGTCCTCAGTTTCGTCCCTTTTCGTCACTTGATGATAAAGGGGGAGAAATCTGAGTTAGTCTTCAAGCAGGTCTATTTTATCAGTTTATGAGCTTTTGAACTATATTTTATTTAAGTTACAATTATCGTTCTACTAAAGTTTTTGGTTGTATGAGTTGTAAACTTATGCCCGATGGTGGTCTGACTCTTTTGAACCATTTTCTTTCATGCTTATTCCTCATCATGATTAATGCATGCATGCTGAAATTCGTGAGACTCCACTTTCCATCATGCATTTCAATTTCCTCAAATTACATGTCAATTTCCTGCATGGATTACAAGATATAGGGGGAGATCTCCATGGTATAAATCCTCACTGTGCAATTGCAGTCCAAAGAAAATTCCTCAAATATGCACATCTTCAGGGGGAGTCTCTCTATATCTTGCATTCAAATTCTTCAAACTCTGTACTTACACCTCATATTATTATCTCCGTTGAAAACTTAACCTATTTGTCATCAATCACCAAAAAGGGGGAGATTGTAAGTGCATCCAGTGCCCCTTAGTGATTTTGGTGTATTGAAGACTTATAAGTTAAGAGACTCGTATGTTTGTGAGTGTACACGGGCTCTATAAGTCGCTGAGGAGTTTGAGTTATTCAAAGAATACCGACCCCTAAAAATGTATGTCTTCGGCTGAAGACTTTGGTTTTCCTCTAAAGACTTTGAAAGTGAGGAAATTGGTGTGTCCGTGAAGAAATCGATGTGAAGACTCTGAAGCGTGAAGGCTTTCGCTTTCATAGTTTCATTTTCTGTATTCTCTGTCATAGGACCATTGTACTATTAAAGGGGGTCGACGTAAAACTAAGGAAAAGTTTCCAAGTGATTTTCATCTCAAAGCCTACACATTCAAACTCTTCGGATGAAGCCTTTGGAAATCTTCAACAGCTTAGTTAAATTCTTAAGTGACAGAGACGAAGATCTTCTAGTCTCTGAGGAATTAGCTCTAACTGAGGAGTTAGGTCTTCGCCACTGCGAAACACCTACGTGTGAGGAACACCAGTGACATGAGGACTTACACAGTTCAAAGGTTCTGACCGTTGCTTTGCTGCGTGCCAGTTGTCCCCAACCTTATCCACCTAACGGTCATATCATTGGGGCATTAATGCAAATTCATGTCACGATTGCTCCCCGGCTAAAAATAGCCACCCCCCATAACCACTAGTTGGTTGGCTGCTCCGTGAGAGAAGCTGGCACTTTTGATTTGAGTGCAAGTCATTCCTCGAAGAATTCGAGAGAAAACCATCAGTAAGGAAAAAGCCCAAACACCCAAACCAAAACCAAAACCCCAAAGTGATTAAGCATCACTAAAGAGATTGTTCCTGTGTGGAACCGAAGCTTGTTACCTTTGAGGATTTTGCATCCTCCAGATGGTTAGGCATCATGGTCTAGAGCATCTAGCAGTGAATTGTGGATCGTCGGGTGACCAAGTTTGTGAGGGTTTGGAAGTCTTCCCTAAAGACTACCCGTGAGTGTTGGGCGAGGACTGTGTGTCCTTAGCTCAAGGAGAATACGGTAAGGACTTAGTGTCCTGGGATTGTGTGTCCTTTGGTTTAAATACTAAGCCGCTCCAAAACCAGACGTACGACTGTCACAACAGTTGGAACTGGGTCATCAAATCACTATCTTCATCGAGAAACGGGTTCTAATTCCTCAACCCTTTCATTTCCTAAATTGTATGTTGATGACTTTGATCTTTACTGATTGAAGAATTTGACTGAAGACTTTCTCAAATTCCTCACCTCATATTCTTCACTTAAGTTAATCGTCACCTGCTTATCCTGATCACGCTACCTATGCAACCTGAACGTTTCATTTTACTCCGACGACTAAGCTATAACTGTTTTTGCACATTTGTTTGAGTACTTATTATGTTGCACTCAGTTCGTGACTGAGGACTTTCCTCACTAGGAATTTCCTCAGTGAAGAATTTGTAAAAATCGCCTATTCACCCCCCCCCCCTCTAGTCGATATAACGCACTTTCACTTGGTCCTCTTCCCCAAAAACATGAGCGGGAAAGGGTGGCCACAGGGCGACAATCCAAAGGGGGACATGCGCCCAGGCTTATCCTGACTAAAAGAGGTCTTCACGTAATAAAGTGTTCTTCGTGACGCTTTTGTGGGCTCGGTAATGACCTCCGCCCTGCCGCGTTGATCCGTCCTAATCCTTTTTCACTGATAAGGCAAGCTTTGGGATCCTGCCTTTGGGGAGGCAGAGGGCATGCACTTCAATCACCAAAGAGTAAATCCTCCCTATCCGCGTCTGCTGGCACGACCTTTGTCGTCCTTGTCTGTATGGGTGTGTCACCCACGTGATGGGCGCATAGCTCCGCGGCTGGTACTATACGTCGGGCCTCACAGAGTGGCCTCGCGAGGGGTAGCCTCACGAGGCAATCTGGCACTTGGTGGCCCAGGCTAGGCCTAGCCTAGACGAGAGGGGCCTCGCGGGGCTAGCCCCTCACGAGGCGGCTTCTTCCAGAGCGGTCGTGGCCAAGTCATCTCACCGCGGGCTAGCCCAAATGTCACCTCCTTGGTCGGTGGAAGACGGGCCATGGTACTTTGGTTCCCACTAGGCCGACAATAGACCATGGGTCCACGACATGCATGTTTCGCTCACTAGTGACGAAACAACGCAAGGCCCACGCAGTGTTGGATGGCGAACTCCGACATCAATGTGTGCGGACAGAAGCCGAAGCAAATTTATGGGTTAACGTTGGAGATGCCCTTGTTATTGTTGCTATTGTTTTTTTTGTTTTCTAGTTTATCAGCAAAATATAGTATACCAAAAATATACTCATAAGTCTTATTTGAAAACCATGCCCATGCGGAGAGGCTAGATTATGAGTTGAAGCGGCAACTAAAGCACCGGCAGAGCTCCCCGGTGGGCAAGGTATGGCACCTGCCATACCTTGATTTGGAGCAAAAAAAATTATACCTACTAGTAGTGCTAATCACTAATGACTCAATTAACCCAACCAAGAGAGGCCAGCCTGGATACCTGGTACGTGCCTGGCCACCAGCCAACTTCTGCACCAGCCCACCACATCGCACTCCCTCCCCGTGTCCCCCATCGCGACCCAACCCTGGCTTTGGCTGCAGCGCACTCCCCACCCCACGCAGAGCTAATCCTAGGCGGCGGCTGGGCGTGCTGCCGGCCCGACTGCGTGCAGGTTCAGCCGGGGGCGCGGGCCAGCAAACGGCGGCGGAGGGGCCGACGGGGAGGCGATGGCGGGGCAGGCCGCGGGTGGGCAGCTGAGCACTGGGGAATCCAGAGGAAGGAGAATGCCCCTAAATTTTCAAATTTCACGTAGAAGATGTAAAGAAAGGAGAAGGGTCTAGCAAATCCAAAGAAAAGAGGAAGAGGTAATCTTTCATCTTTCTGAAATTTGAAGTGGTTGGTAGTGGCAGCAGATTGTATTGATATATTAATGTTGTGATTGCAGATTTGAAAAAGTATTTTGAAGTGCTTGGTGGTGGCAGCAGCTCAAAATCGAATCCAAGCACTCGTGAAAGTGTCAATATTTCAACACATGACTATCATCAAAATCAAGTTATTTCCATGAAAGTGAAAGAAACTACAAATTCCGTTGAAGCTATAGTGGAAGAGAATGTAGAAGTTCACGGGGTTGAAGGTATAACTATTTTTAATGAAGATTACATAAATGATGATCCAGGACTTCGCATTCCACTTGACTGTTTTGTCCCCAACATTAGAGATGATGTTAGATTTGCTTATATACGAATGGTGCAACTCAACCAACAAGTTGCATTCCCCCCCCCCCCAAATAGAGATGGAAGATGCTTCCGACCACAATGGTATAAAGACTTTGCTTGGTTGGAATATAGTGTAACAAAGCATAAGGCTTATTGCTTATGTTGTTTTCTTTTCAAGCATGACCGAGTTGCGCAGCAAGATGACAAATGGTTGGCTTAATGACTTGATGGTTTGTTATATTGAGCGAGAGATCTTCAAAAGTATTGATCTTGGTAAAATTAAGGAAGATTTTTAGAATAAGGATAGGGCATTGCCATTACCTGGGTCTTCTAGACGTCGTTAAAAGGTTCATTATAGGTATGTTTTAGGTTGTTTTTCTATTGAAACATGTCTACATTTTTATTGTATTTGGTTTTCATTTGTAATGTGTATTGACTCTTTCAATTTGCATTAAAATAATTTTTCCTTAAGACTTCGCCATATCTTAAATTTTTTTCGTCCTCCACCTCTGAACTAAAAGTGTGTATGTATGTCTGCATTTCGATCTATGCTAGCTTGTGGAGTTTGTAGGACATGTCCATCTAGCTTCGAAAGTGCCATTGTTCTTTCCGGCAAAAAAAAAGTGCCATTGTGCTCCCAGGTGTGCAAATACACTTGAGTGAACAGTAAATTCCAAAAATTACAACAACAAAATAGTTTAGAAAAAGAAAAAAAAACTTGCGTGTTCGCCTGCATATAAATGTTCGTGAAGAGATCACATTTGTTGAGCTCTGGATAAAAAATAATAAAACAGGCAACTTAGGCCGTGTTCGGTATCGCTCCGCTCCACAACTCCGGGAGCGTAGTTGACAGAGCTGCTGTATAAAATGATGGAGTTGCTGTTGTCCCACTCCGTAGGTTCTGGGAGTGGGTGATTACCAAACATGGTCTTAAAGTGCTTCATTTTATTTTTTTAGATCCCAAAGTGCTTCAAAAGGACCTTTTCAGAGTACGGGTTTTGTTTTTTCTTCCTTGCACATAGAATGTAGAACATTCAGACATGTGTATTTAAATAAGTAGATTTTTTTATTGTTATTTCAGACTTCACTATTATTCGGGTGCGTATGCACCCGTGAGGAGAATCTCCATCTTACTTTATTTTTCTTCTCCATGAATCTATTAGGGCCTTTGATTCATACTTCCTTCATTCCTAAATATAAATTTTTTAGAGTGGTGTTTTGGCTTTTGGGAGCATATGCTCCTGGATAAATAGTAACCTAAAAAAATGTTTTCAAAAAATTCAGAATTTTTTATAGATAATTGTATTAGTGTCGCAAACATGCATGACAATTTTCGTGCGATAAAGAACAGCGGTGTTTCGTAGGCAAGAAAAAAATAATTGGGGTGACATTTTGGAGTAACTTTTGGTATTCAATTTTTTTTTTGCACAAGCCAAAATGTTTAACCTTTTTGCCTTAAAATTTGCATGTAGCATTTGGATGTGACTAAGTACACAAATAAATTGTCTTGATTTTTTTTTTGGCCCCGGAAGCATCGAATTGCATTTCCGTTCCATAAGGGACTGTATACGGATGTATATAGACATATCTTAAAGTATAGATTTATTCATTTTGTTCCGTATATAGTCCCCTAATGAAATCTCTGAAAGGACTTGTATTTAGGAATGAAGGGAGTAGATCTCAAAACACAGGAATATGAAAAATCAAAACCATCCCAAAATCATGTGAATTTTCTTTGGACCAATGGAGCCACGGAGAGCCTTCTGATTTTCTTGGGAAAGGCAAGTTGAGACGTCCAAACGTTGTAACTGTTTAAATCCTATAGAATTAGAAAACCACGTGAAGTCATAATTGGGGAGCCTCTTTGTTCGCAGGATCTCAAAATGCAGAATGAAAAGAACACATTATTAAAATGTCATGTCTTCTTAAATCCTATAGGACTAGAAAACTGCATGAATTTGAATCAGTGAGTGTATGATGTCACAAAACAAATGATTTATACAAAGATATTCAAATCAATCTACTCCTAAGGTCTAGTCTTTTTACGACAACTTTTTTCAACTTTCCTAGGGTCTAGTCTTTTTACGACAACTTTCATTTAAGCTTCCAACGCAAAGATTGATAGACCACTCAACACAAGATGCTGCTTTCACTTCTCGTTTCCAACAGGTGCAATCAATGGATCCTCGTGCACCTTTTATCTACTTTTATTTATTGCTAATAATACAATTGTACAATATGTCAACCATAAATTCATGATAACTTACAGTTACAAGCCTTACCCCTACCTGGCTACTTGTACAACATCAAAGTACAATATAAGAACACAAGGTGTCAATATATATTTTTCAAAGGGAACTGAACCACCAATCTTCTGCAAATGCGTTGCAATTTGTCCACATTTCAAGGATCAGCTCATTAAGCACCAAAAGATGGTGCACATGTTTTATTCCCGTGGCCTCGCAAGCCAGAGAGAACTCAGGGCACGCAAACGTGAAAAATAGTCATGTATTGCAAGGAGAGCTCGAGCAGCTTGCCGTATTGTCAGAATTCTTTGCATTTGATGCAACGTTTGTTGCCGTAGATTGTCAGCCTAGCACAAATATAATAACAAAAACTATTCAGAACTATGAGCATCTAATGTTTCACGGTTTGCTGAAAAGCTGCAGCGGCTAGGAAGTACTGAGTAACTTATCAACAAAATTAGGTCCACGATTCCTTTCACGTTAGAGGCAATAATAACAAAATTACATGTTTGCGGGGCCAGAAGGTAGAAGAAGTTTTAAATACCTGGCGAAGGAAATTCTCAAGAGTTCCAAGTTTTCCCATAGCCATAGCCATTTGACCCATGTAGTTTGCCACGTTTCCTGAAGATCCTGATGGACCAAGGGAACCAGCCAACGTTTCAGCCAAGGATTGCTGCAATGCCTCCATTCCTTGTGATAGTGCATCCTCGGCCTGGTGTGAGGATTGCTCGAGGCTGGATAACCCCATCAACTGCTGCTCTGTTAGAGGCTCGAGCTGATTTACAAGGAGCTGAAATTTTACAAGAACATGAGAAATTTTGTATCTTCAGGTATACACGAAAACGAAGAACAAAACCTGACATTCAACTAGTCAAAAGTATTTGTGCAGTAGGTTGAATTATAGATTGAGTATATAGTTTATGCACCTTTAGAAGCTCAGACGAACGAAAACCCCCAAGCCACAAAAAACACCTTTCAGCAGGTGTTTTCCACATGCCTGAAAGCATATGAAACACATCAGCCTTTGCAGCAGCACCCTTCAGCTTGAATATTTCGTCATAATGTGCCATTATCCCATCTACAATAAGACGGAGGTCACTATCACTTGCATGAGCATTTACTGCAGTCCTCAGCTCATTTATCTGCTTATTTTGCTCCTCTAGCCATCGAGTATATTCTAAATCAAATGTCATCGCTCCTGCAGAAACAAGCTTACTGTTTTAGTTGTATTCCTAACAAACACTCAGGAACAGTAAAGCATGTCCTGTACTTTTGAGAGAACATTTAACCAATGACTGATTAGCAGAGCGTGAAAATGCAGGCGTGCGCAGACAGAGGAAAAACTTACCATTTCCACTCATAGCATGAGTTTGATCCCCAGAACTGGAAATGAAGATTCCCTAAAAACAACATCCAAATAACAGATTTAATTGGAAATCGACTGGACACTATCAGTATCAGCCAATAGACACTTACCTGCTGTCGAGCTTTCTGGAGTTCTTGTTCCAGGCTTGCAAGTTTCAGCTTACTGCTCTCAAGTTGTTGTACATACGCCTTAAGAATAATAAGAAGAATTAGGATGGCTCTTAACAAATAATGAACCCAAAATTGAAGGCAAATATGAAGCCGCTAGTTACAATTCACAGCATATGTATACTATGCGTATACTGTAAGATATCAAGGATACAAATACATCAACAAACAAGTCCCTTGATGATTGCCAACTATTTGTTTTGAATCAAAGGCACCTTTGGTTATTTACTTATCTGATTTTGCAACTGAGCCTATCAAGAATTTGGCAAAATTCGGTGGCATCAGAAGTGCTAGAGAACTGCTCACATATCATACACCCACTCAACAGCTCATCCACGACATCTCCACATAACTGCACCCCCATGCAGTAATAGCTCCGCAATGTAAATTAATAACACAAAGTTACCTAAGTTACACATGGATGAATGCATTGTTATGGTACCTTTTTCCTCAGACGACTTTTTCGTGCTGCCTCGCGATTTTGGGCAAGCCTCCGTAATACCTATGGAATGCAAATACATTGTGTAAATACCATTTATTACCAAGGGAGCATTCTAGAAGAATAGGATATAAAATACCACCTTTTGGTCCATAGGCCTGTCGGACCTGTCAGACGGTTCAGAAGAATTAGAAGGTACGATAGCTCCATTTTGTCCGTTTTCCATCTGCACAGCATCGTTAAGAAAAATAAGAAAATTCTGCTACACTATATATATGGAAAAAAACGAAAGTTTGGCATGCAACAGCACGCAGAAGCTTAATACAGTAATATCTTATGGATGTCAACTGGCACCAGAATTTAACAGGCATTTCAGCAGACAATAACACAATTTGGCGTTTTGTATGGTTGGTTTTAGAATTTGTTCATTCATCCTATGGAATGTAGTAACAACTTGAGGAGAATATAGATCATTTATCAGCCCCTAATAGCTAATACGGTGTTCATATCTAAAATATAGGGGGCATGCTTAGTCAGCTATGTTTAAAATGCAGGGGGTGATAATAAATTATCATGAACAGCCCTTCTATTTGTCAAAAAAATGGGGCAGAGTATCCAAAATACTCACACATTTCACACTTTAATGTATTCCACACTGAATATTTCCCACCTGATGAAACTGATAGTGCAGCAGCAGTAGTCCTGTTCACTTTTGCAAGTTGATATGTAATTTAAGAAGTTTGTTGTTTCTTTAGGAACTGGAGCAAATGTGTACAACAATCTGCAGATGGTAACATGGACATGGCAAAAGAAGCATCAAGCATTGGCATCAAAACCATCCAAGTTAAACGTGTGCGCTTCATACAAATGAAGTCTACCATATCTTTTATCTAATACAGTACCAGTTTTCACCTATTGTTACACTTTTATATGCACCACAACTCAGGATAGACACATTACATACATTATTTCCAATTCTCTGCCTAGCTTCCACAAAAGATCAAACCAGGTGCCTAATGGATATGGATAGAGAAAAAAAGGTTTACCCTTTGATTCTTATCGTCAGTGTCCACAACTATGGATGTGTCAGTCCTCGAACTAGCATCAGCCATACCGGGGGTTTTCCAGCTCAAAACAACGGGACAACAAATCGCTTTGTTGTCCCTTTACTTGAAGCAGGGTAATAAGGGCGCCTGTATCCTTTAGGTGTCAGAGATCACTCCGAGGCCAGAGCCGTCACCTATCCATCACAAGAAAAGCAAACAGATATCCACACATGTTAGCACCGCACGTAAAGGCTGTCCAGCAGTGACAAATTCAGCAGTCTAAGCGCAGACATATCTTACTTTTTCAAAGTCAAATTATCTGTAGGCACGGGATCTGCAGAGAAGCACGCAAGAGATAGTGAGCTGCCACGGTGAGGAAATTCGAGGTGCCTAGGCACTTTGGCAGATCGTACCCTTCCCTTATAGTAGCAAGTAATTCCAAAAGTAAACAAGTACAGCAGGACAACAGCAGGGACGGGAGAGAATTCAAGGCAAAGGAAGCGGCAAGTACAGTTTTTTGCTAGCTCGTAGCGTCAATAACTAAGCTTTAGGCCGGCCGGCCTACCTCCCCCAACAGCTCAGCCGGCGCCAAAGCAGCGGGAAACACCTAAGAAATTCGGAATTAAGAGCCGTCTCCAGCCCGACCTCAAAGCATCTCGCGAGCTCCAACCAGCAGCACCAACGCGACAATTGTATGGAATCGGAGGTGGTGCCAAGGAATCAGGCAGGAGAGAGAGCAGGATTAGGGCTTTCCGCTTACCACGGGGGCAGTGTCTGCGGCAGGGGAGGAGGTCGAAAGGGAGGGAGAGGCCGCTCGGCGTACGGATTTGGACGAGACCGGCCGGCGGCCGGCGCCGCGTGAAGCGGAGGAGCAGAAGACGGGGTCGGGACGGCAGCGCGGAGAGAGAGAAGAGGAGAAGAAACTGGGGCGGCCGGGTTGGTCAGAAGGGAGAGAGAGGGGCGACGACGGGGTGGGGTGCGTGCGTGGGCTTCTAGTCAAAGGGCTGAAGCACGGCGGCTGACGGGTGGGGTCTGGGCCCACGCCAGCGGTGGGGTTTGGTGAGAAGAGTGGGAGGTCCGCGTTCGGCTTTGCTTTCCTACCACCTGGGGCTGGGCCGCTCAAGCACGACTCCAATATGGACTTTCTCCATCTCTACAGGGAAAATAAGCCATGAAATCATATACATATGCACGTCATAAATCGCTGTTCGGCGTCCGTTTAGCCTCACTCGCCTGAAAAGCATTTTGGGTCGTTCGATTTCGGAAAAAAAAAACAGTCGACGGAGGAAAGGAAGAAGCATGCGCCGCCGAGCCAGAAAATCCCTGTCGGTTTATCTTAAGATGACAAACGACTGCCTTCAAAAAAACAAAAGATGACAAACAACTCCAACATTTATGGAGTGACAGACAACCTCATTATCTATCTTAAATGCAAGTTCTTCGGAAAAAAATCCTCACCGGCCACAGGGCGGTGGCAGCAGGTGGTTGTGTCGGTGGTAAGTCGGACAATTTGAGAAAAAAGATGAACATGAGATAGGGTTGAAGGTTGAGGAAAGCATATGATCGTTTATTTTCCATCCAATGACTTATAACAGACTGGTTGACCCAAAATTCTCTTTCAAACGACTGTCATCTAGCTAGTCCCTTCAGGAAGGAAAATTATTGTTCGACTTGTCTTTTTTTCTTTACAAATGTTGTTGTATCAAGATAAAAAAAACTCTCACAACTCGCAACAGACGTCTTTTGAGTTTTTTTTTTCCAGCAAAATTAAAGAACTCTTTTCGTATGAAACGACTCTGGCACTATCGGCTAGGTTTGTGACTAGAAAACCAGATGGAGTTCATCCAACACTTCGTGACCTTCACAATGCAAGATTTCTTTGCACAAAGGTGGGTCGAGACATTAGCATGTTTTCTTAGAGCATTTACAACCGAACGCCTCAAATCCTCATTATACATCCGGGTGGACGGTTCTGACTGGTTAAAAAATACGATCCAGGACGGGCTCCTCGTACCGGCCCTAAACACCCGGACTGATCGGCGCCCCTCATATCCAGCCCAAATCTGAAACGGATATGGGTAAGCTCGGACGTGCCCGTCATGTGGGACCAGACATGCCGACCCCATCCCAAGTTGCACCAAATCCTCCCCCAACCTACTGATTCAATTTGTTCCCCGCCCCTCTTCTCACTCTTGCGTGTTGGTCCTCCCCTAGCTGTAGTGCCACCCTTGCTTTGTCGTCGTACTAAGCCCTAAGAGCCCGCCAGCACCACCACAATAGTCCTCACATCCGTGCTCACCATTGCGGACATTGTCGTCGGCCCGGACACCACCATGGTACGTCCGACAACTCTTAGCTTGCCCCTTGCCCTTTAAGTATTCGACTGGTTTTTCGTGATTGTTTTGTAGGCAAAACGATGGATTCACATGGTTTATCAGGCGAGGCTCGACATAGCTTGATGGCATGATTCAAATGAGTTATTCGATTGTCAAATTGGACGAAGAAGCCGAGATGATCATGATCATGATCATGAGCATCCAACAGGAAATGGGACGGAAGGTGAAGCACATTCTCAACTTCAAGGGCTTGATCAAAGGGAGAAGAGTTCTGAAGTAGGATAGGGTCTTTGGAGCACGGCTACTCTACCAAAAAATCGCCCTATGATCAACTAAGAACACTATGAAGATACAATAAAGATTGGGATCATGATCGTTATCGTCATCGAGTTGCAACAAAAGAAGAGCGTGTTAGTGTAGACCGTACTTGGAGTCCCTTGAACCGTCAATGAACAATCTCGTGAACCGCCCATGAATAGTCTCTCGAACCAAAGACCAAAAACACGACCTGTCTACTTGGTTGCAAGTGTGCAACCTTCACGATCCCGGTGCTTCGTCGTCCAGAGCTAATGGTCGGCAAAGAATTAGAGGGAGGAGATTAAAGCCACATTGGTCTTCTAATTATGATGATTAGAAGAACTAGCCCTAGCTGTAATTAGTCAACTAGGACCAATTAAAACTAGAACTAGAAGAACTAGAGGAGGCTCCAAAACTTTTGTCTCAAAAGGGTGGAAATCCTCTACTATATATAGGTGGATGGGAGGAGGAGGGGCGCCACACAAGGAGGTAAAGGACTCCCTCCTTGGACGACCAAGAGGAGGGGGGCTCCCCTCCAATTCGGCATCCTTCCTTTCCCCAAGTGGGAAAGGAGGCACCACCTCCAGTGGGGTCTCGGGCCCTTGTGCCCCAAGTTACCTTCTCTGGTTTAGCCTTTTAAGTCCATTGATATTAAATAAAATATAAAAGGTGTTCTAATTATTTTCATATCCTTTTGTATATAATTTAAAATCACTGGAAACATTTTCCTCTTATATATTATTTATTGATAATACCCAGTATTAACCGATAATGTGTGAAACCCTTCCGATGACCCCAAAACGCTTTCAGATCCTCTCAAAACAATTTCGAATATTTATGAAACAATTTAACAGATATGTTCTCATCACTCCCGTCCTACTAACACTTAGTAGACAATGATTGCCTTAAGCTTGTGACATCGTTGGTTGCGTAACTCATACACATGAACGGAACTCCTTTGTTCAATGATGGATAGCGGAACCATGGACGTCCATGTCGATCCCTGTGAGCATGCGAATGATATTTGAGTGAACCTTTGGTTACCGTGTGAAATCCTATTTTCTTTGTGGTACTTTATAAAACCCGATATGCATCGGTATCCTCCTGAGCCATCACATGCTCACTATACCATTATCCTATTTACCAGTTTTGTTCTTCTTTCTCGTTGAGGTGCTCCGACGTCCCCGTGACATAGTCACCTGTGTCTGGCCAGACGATGATGGATGCCGTCACAACGAGAGGGCCCTAAGAATATATCTCCATCGTCAGAGGAGTCAATTCCACTCTTGAGCCATCTAGTCCCTTGTCAAACTTTTCGATGAACCTTTAAGTTGTTGTTATGATCACCTAGTTAGAGATGATGTTTGAGAAACCCCAAAGCTCATCGAACGATAAGAAGTGACTACAATACTCTCAAGGTCTAAGGAACATAAAATACATGTTAACACTCCTTGTTATAGCAATTGATTTTAGACGATATTATCTCAAGGTATAACAAAGAAGTTTGGGTCGATTCAATATGATCGTTCTTCTAACGTCATACTCACAATGTTGTTCTAGGATCATCATTGCACATAACTGATGGATCCATATTTTACACATCGTTGGAGCTCATTTGTTGCACATTATCTCTATATATCAAGTCATATCATGTTCCATTGAGCCAACTACATGTCCATATGCATGATTTCCATTTTTATCCTTTTCACCATGAGCATTGCATAATCTTTATTATTTGTTACTCCCTCCGTTCCTTGATATAAGGTGTATAGTTTTTTGAGAAAAAAATCTGAAATATAAGGTGTATTGCGTTGTACCACTCGTTTGTATACTTGTTTTAGGGATTTGATTACATTTCCTTATATCAGGAAAGCTCCTCTATTTTCTTATGTCAATTAGTGAGGTGTAATCTCACTCAAAACTTGTGAAATGTTCCCTCACGTGCGTTCTTTAATTTTTGTGCCAAAAACTATACACCCTATATTTAGGAGTGGAGGGAGTAGTTTTTATTAGTTTTATTTCTATTTGTCTGTCTTGTAGGTGAGATGAACCACCCAAGCACTTAGCGCGATGAAAGAAGTTCAAACAATGGACACCTAGGGGCCAGAGTTAGCCATTTCGCACGTCAAAAGAGGTGTCTTTCGAAAGTGCTCCAAATAAAGATCAAAGTCCAGGAATGGATCGGTGTCGTTCATACAAATCCAACGAGCCCAAATACGTCAAATTCTGAGTTTTTACGAACAAATGACGATTGTTTTACCAAAAGAGGGTAGAACAAAAGACGACCTTTTAAATGATCGCACACGGTCATTTGACATCCACACGGCTCCGAAAGTTGGCCCTCCAGGCGGGATTCTTCATGGATTTCATCCCCATTTGTTCCCACGACTTTCTTGGGATTCATGGGATGATTTGGGAGCGGATTGGGCTCATCTAGACCCCTTGCATCAAAGAAGAGAAGCCACATCAAGGGAGGAGGCTATGGAAGATCTCTTATATATTCACCTTCAACTCTAGCCGTCTCCACACACTTTTCATCTCAGAAATTCATTTCCACGTTCAACCGCTGCCACATCAATAACACCATTGGGGCAACGAAGAAGGAGACCAGAAGGAGCCGTCGCTGGCGGGGCGCGTCCATGGGCCGCCGCTGCCGCGCCATCATCACCCCTTCATCCTCCCCCATCACGATCTTCGTGATGGGTTGTAATAACTCTTGAACTCCTCTTTATGTGATTCTATTTCAGTAGTTATTGGATATGGGTTAGTCGATTAGTAACTGGTTGTTTGATATGTTTCGTCTACTTATGTGTGTTGCTTCGTGTTGCTTATTTACATATGAGCTAATTTACTGAATGGAGATGTTAAATCCATTGGTGTAGCTGAAGATGTTCAACTTTTAGGGAGCACACAAAGTAGATAGAGGATTGTGCAAACTGGTAGACCCATGACGTGACACATGCATATATCTTGAAGGGAACACAATTACTCTAGGAATCATGGTTGTCCATATAACCTAGTGCCTTCGTCCGGTCCTCAAACCACGAGGACCTTAATATATTTGTGTTGGAATCCCCTTGTATGGAACAATAAGTAGGATGAATGAGTTATCTCAATACAACACGTCTTGAGGGATAACATTTTGTGAAGGAGCGCTCACCAGTCATAGATTACCGTATCCTACAATACAGGTACTGACTTAGCCACCACGTTGCAAAGCTTAACTCCATATTGTGCCCGTACCGAATGAGATCATACCTAGATGCCAGGAATCTCATCTAAAATATCACATATCTCTGTTAGTATATTTTCTTTGCTTAGTTTAGTATTTAACTTTCGGTTCTCTCTAGTATCTTAGTTAATTCCCCCCTTTACCATTTCCTTTAGCAACCTACTTAAGTAAACTATTTGTCTATTTCCACAATCTGTTTTGGGTGTGAGCGTGTTTGTGTTAGTGATAACATAGCTGCAAGAATTGTGGTGCCAACCTATTCGCTCCCTGTGGGATCAACAAGCCTCACTTATCATGAAATTGCTACATAGCCTGGTGCACTTGCACGACATCAAGCTTTTTATGGCGTCGTTGTCAGGGAGCATAGCGCTTGCCTATTACTTTCCCATTCACAATTAGTTTATTTTTGTTCATTACTTTTAACAAAAAAATTATTAAAAATCAACTAATCATGTCTTTTGAGATGTCTACTCGGGAAAATCGAAAATCTGCAATGGAGGAGAAGAGCGACAACATACCACCTATGGCTATCAATAATGTGAAGATAAAAAATGGATAACACTATGGAACGAATGGGAAACAATTACATGTAGTGAGTACTTTGTAATGTGCACAGATTAGTTTGGGGCCCTTTTGAAAATATTGAAATTTGCAAAGTCAAAAGGGAATTTAAATAAATGATTTGGCCTCTGTTTTATTTATTTTGAGGCACGAAAAGGCTTGATAAAATATGGTTTCATATTTTATAATTACCATTTGAATATTGACAACCCAACCATGATTTTAGTTTTCATGTTTTATAAAATATTTGTTCCACTTATTATTTGAATTTTGAATTTCAACAGGAATTTAGAATGAGATATGATCCAAAGTTTGATCAAGCACTGTTTAGCAAAAGCAGTTAGCTTAATCTTGGCCATAACTGTAGCTTAATTATAATGGTTACCGTAGCTTAATCGAGGGCTGTGAGAGTGTCTTTCTTAGATTTGTGTCTTTGAGTCTAGTTGCATTCATATTTGCATTCGCACTTTTGTTTTGTTTTGCATTATTGCTATTAGAATTGGTCTTGGAATACTCTTTGTTGGTGAAATTTAGTGAATCGGTAGCTCAATGTTTTGATGCACACCTCCTCTTATTTTTGAAGCAAAAAATGCTATGTGATTAACGTGATGAGGAGGAAGCACAAAAACTTTCGTGAAGCTTTTCAACGCGAGGGAAAACGATGCGTACCATACGACCGCCCTCGGTCGTATCAGCGCTGGTATCACCTCGTGGTTGCGAGCAGAGAAGGAGAAGAATGAAATACGACCTACCGTAAGAGCGCTCACGCTCGTATGCGTGCTCCTATGACCTGGTGGCCATGAAGAGCAACCATATATAGCAAAAGATGGTGTTCTATATGAGCGCTTGTGCTCGTTTGAGGGCACGTATAAGAGGGTGACACTGAGCATGGAGTTCCAGAGAGAAACACGGCGTATAGAACGATCGCACCTGGTCGTATGAGGGCAATAATACCCCTGTTTGATTTATTTTTTATTTACATTTGAGATCGATGGCGTATCTTCTAAACCGATTATTTGCTTTCTAATTTCACTCAATTACCTTTGAAGCTCCTTGATCAATAAATCAATATCAACCTATGTTTTCTTTTATTTGCCGGTTGGGTATACGATCTCTGTTCGTATACCGAATAGATGATTTTATTTTGTATGTTATTTTTGTAGGGACTTGAACCTTATGTGGTGATGTGTACAATATGGTTTCAACCGTATGAAGATCTGCACAAGCCACTTGGTTGCTTCCATTCAATAAGATTCAACTTGAAGTGCTCGCTAATGTTTTCTAATTGAAATGTTGCTCAAATAAAAATTGTTTGGTAGTAAGTTTGTCACCTTAAGTGAGAACTCTATTTTAAATCAGGCACTTAGGTGCAGCAGACTCGTTTTCATATTTTGCCTCTCACGACGTTTCACTTATAACTAGGAGGATCGATACTCCTAGACTTAGTTTATCGACTTAAGCGTCGTGCTTAGGTTGATGAACTGATCTTTGCTACCTCTTGAGCTTGCATTGGTTTTCCATGAAGAGGAAAGGGTGATGCAACACAGTAGCAGTAAGTATTTCCCTCAGTTTGAGAACCAAGGTATCAATCCAGTAGGAGTATCAAGATGAGGCACCAATGTACCTGCGCAAAAACAAACAAACTTGCACCCAACGCTATAAAAGGGTTGTCAATCCCTTCACGATTATTTGCAAGGTGAGATCTGAAAGGTGAAAGTGCAGCAAAGTAATTTTGTGGATCTGAAAATATGAGGTGAAGTAGACCCGGGGGCCATAGTGTTCACTAGAGGCTTCTCTCATGATAGCAAGTATTACGGTGGGTGAACGAATTACTGTCGAGCAATTGATAGAATCGCGCAAAGTCATGATGATATCTAAGGCAATGATCATACATATAGGCATCACGTCCGAGACAAGTAGACCGATACTTTCTGCATCTACTACTATTACTCCACACATCGACCGCTATCCAGCATGCATCTAGTGTATTCAGTTAATAACAAACAGAGTAACGCCTTAAGCAAGATGACATGATGTAGAGGGATAGATTCATGCAATAGATATAAACTCCATCTTTTTACCCTTGATGGCAACAACATGATACGTGACTCGCTACCCCTTCTGTCACTAGGTGAGGACACCTCACGGTATGAACCCAAAACCAAGCACTTCTCCCATTGCAAGAATTATAGATCAAGTTGGGCAAACGAAACCCACAACTCGAAGAGAATTACAAGGATACAAAATCATGCATATAAGAGATCAGAGGAGACTCAAATAATAATCATAGATGATCTGATCATAAATCCACAAATCATCGGATCTCGACAAACACACCGCAAAAGAAGGTTACAATAGATAGATCTATATGAAGATCATGGAGAACTTTGTATTGAAGATCCAAGAGAGAGAAGAAGCCATCTAGCTACTAGCTATTGACCCGAAGGCTGTGGTGAACTACTCACGCATCATCGGAGAGGCAATGGTGTTGATGAAGAAGCACTCCATGTCCGAATTCCCCTCCGGCAGGGCACCAGAACGGTCCCTAGATGGGATCTTGCGGGGACAGAAGCTTGCGATGGCGGAAAAGTATTTTCGTGGCTCTCTCTGGTGGTTCTGGATTTTTAGAGAATTTATAGGCGAAAGAAGTAGGGCAAAGGAGCCACGTGGGGCCCACAAGCCTGCTAGGCGCCCCCCCCCGCAGGCCGTGGCTAGGGGGCTTGTGACCTCCCCCGGGGTCTTCTGCCTTGGTTCTCAAGTCCCTTGCGTATCTTCTGTTATGGAAAAATCACCCCGCAGGTTTTATTCCGTTTGGACACCGTTTAATATTCTTCTCTGAAAAGGGTCAAAAACACGGAAAAAACAGAAACTGGCACTTGGCACTGAGTTAATAGGTTAGTCCCAAAAAAGATATAAAATAGCATATTCATGCATAGAAAACATCCAAAGTTGACAAGATAATAGCATGGAACCATAAAAAGTTATAGATATGTTGGAGACGTATCAATCTTCACGAGGCAAATATTTTTATCGCTTGTGTTGCTAACCCCTTGTGCTAAAAATAAAAATCTTGAAAAAGCACAATAATATTCGCCTAGAGGGGTGGGGGGGGGGGGTAAATAAGCACTTTAAAATAATACGATTTTGGCTTGAACAAACGCGGAACAAAACTAACGTTTAATTTTTCAAGCACATAACCTAAAACAACTAGGCTCACCGATGTGCACCAACAACTTATGCTAAGAAAGATAAACAACTAAGTGATATCAAGATATATAACATGAAACAATATAACTATCACAAAGCAAAGTGCATAAGTAAAGGGCTCGAGTAAGAGATAACGGAGGCATGCAGAGACGACGATGTATCCCAAAGTTCACACCCTTGTGTATTCCAATCTCCATTAGGAGTGGTGTGGAGGCACAATGGTCCCCAAGGAGGCACTAGGGATATCATAATCTCCTCGCGCCCTCGTACAATGCATGATGCCATGATTCCACTAAGGGACCCTTGAGGGCGTTCACCGAACTCGTACAAATGGCAACTTGGGTCCAGTCACCAAACCCATACACTTTGGTAACCCTTGGGGGTGGTCACCTGAACCCGTACAAATTGCTCGGGGCAATCTCCACAACCTAATTGGAGACCCCTATGCTTCCCTCGAGATTTACACAATGATTGAGCTCCGCGACACCACCATCCATCTAGGGCGCCAAAGCACCCAAGAGGAACAAGCTCTAGGGTGACCAAATACCCAAGAGGAATAGGCTTCTCAATTTTCACTTCCACGTATCACCATGGAGAACTCAAACCGATGAAACTAATGCAATGGCAAGAACACATGAAGTGTTCAAGTCTGTCACTCCCAAATCCCACCACAACAACAAAAGCTACGGAGAAATATGAGAGGAAGAACAAGGATAACACAAAGAACTCCAAGATATAGATCCAAGGGGGTCCCCTCACTTAGAGGAGAAAGTGGTTGGTGGAAATGTCAATCTAGATCTCCTCTTTCTTTTCCCTCAAGAACTAGCAAGAATCATTAGAGGGACTGAGAGATAGCAAGCTCAAAGAAGGTCAACAATGGCGAGCAAACACGAGCTCAAAGGATAAGGTCCATTGGGGAAGAATACCCCCTTTTATAGGTGGGGCAAAATCCAACCATAAAGCGGTACTACTGCTCAGGCAAGAAATACTACCACTTAGAGAGATACTACCGCTCTACAACTGAAGATGTAGAATTGGCAACAGAAACTTACACACCTCTCGAACACAAGCGGTACTAGCATGGGAGAAATAAGCGGTAATACCATGCATGCGGTACTATCGTGCTACTACCGTTCCACTACCACTATAAAAAATTAGACACCAGAAAGATGCATAGAAAGGATTTCCCAAGTGGTAGTAGCAGTAGTAGTACAGAGCAGAACTACCGCCCAGGTGGTACTACCGTGGTACCGAGTGGTACTACTGCGTGAGCACAGAAAAAACTGCCTTGACACTAGAACTTCCATAACTTTGGCATATGAGCTCCGAATTGAACAAACTCAAGATTGTTGGATAGAAGACAACAAGTACTATCCAACAACGACAAGAACAAATATTGGAGAATAAATGCCAATAGGATAAGGAAGATAACCTTCCCAAATATGATCCGACGAAATCTTCAACACCGAAAACGCAAAGGTGATGCATACGAAATTTGTTTTCGATGAATTAGAGTTTGTCCAGAAGACGTACACAAACTCTAAAACCTCACAAGGAGAAAAGCCAAAGAAGAACCAAGAAATATGATGATGCTAAGAATGCAATGGTTTGAGCTCTCTACAAACGATACAATCAAGCTACTCACTTGAGACCCCCCTTGATAGTACAACAATCAGTCCTGTAACCGAGTCTCCCAACTAACACCATGAGACCGATAAAATAGAAAACATATCAAGGACAAACCTTTAACTTGCGCATAGTCCACTTGAGCTAGATGATGATGATCTTGCGCTCCTCAAGATGGGCCATCTTTCTTGATTGTGTCGACTCGATGAAGACTAGTAAGTTTCTCACCCATACTCCACTATGGGTGATCCTCTCTTCGTAACATATTCACATGTACATTATCACCATAATGGTCAGCAAGCTTCAAGTATGTGATCTCTTCGTAGTGCTCCACTTGAACTTGCATGCCGCAACCTTGATGACGATCACCACTTGATGTCATCCTCCATGGGTTTTAAGAGATCTTCTTTTTCATGCAAGCACATGGAAAGATATCTAACCCCACATGGAAACCTCACAAAGACCATGTGTTAGTACACAAAGTGTAATGGAAAATAATTACCATACCATGGAATCACATGATCCCACTTGGTACATCTTCTGCGTTGTGTGTGTTGATCATCTTTAATCACTCTTTTTATTTAGTCTTGGTCAACCTTGTATCTTATCTTATCTCTTCATAAAGATGATGTCTTGAAGGTAAACATGAATGTTCCCATAATCTTCCTCTTCAATAAATGCTTGCAATAGGCTCAAATCGCACATGACCAAGCTTTGGATAATTCCCGGAGTAGCACCTTAGCCACACATAATCTCCTTCTTATAGCCTTCAAACCAACGAATGATATTCAGTCAATGCATATGGAAAAACCTTAAAGAATAACTCAAAGAAACCATTGGTCCATAGGGGTCTCGAGATCAAGCCAAGATGACACACTTTTTTTTGTGATTTTTTGGAGTCCATCTGCATTTCGTGTAATTAAATTACCAATATGTCGTATGTAGGTGGACACATCTCGCAATCGAACTGTTTGAAAAAAATACCATTCCTTGGACAATGAATGCAAACACACAAAGTGACACACAAATGATTTTTAATGCCTTCTTTGCCAGCAGCCACATGTTGATGCAATTGGGATTTGATTTATATGCACTAAATGCTTGGTAAATGCAAAATTGGATGAAAATATCAAACGATACATGAAATGCGGCACGGAATCAATACTAAGGTATAATGGTAGCTGCATACCATGGAAAAAAATCGAGGAAAAATGTTGAGGTCACATCTACATTTCACAGGTGAAACATTTTCATTTCAAACAAATTTATGCTGCTTGTGCACATGGATTACTATATGAAACCGTTTGCATAGGCCTTTCCTCGGGGGGAGGGGTGCTCTTTTTTCACCCTTTTCACCGAAGCCGCCAACATGCCCCCCACCCGCGACCGCTCCCGTTTTGCTCAATAGTTTGCATCTTCTACCCAAACTCTAAGACCGGCTCTCTTCGATCCCCCACATTCACACCAGAACCCTTTTCGGCGTCGTCGTGCTTAATCCGGTCGTGTACCCACTCCCCGAGGTCAACCGGACCCTTCACTGTCGTTGTGAACATGCGGTTGCCCACGCCTCACCGTCTTTGTTTTCTCTAGAGCCACCCTCAAGCATATCGACCATGTGCCCTCGCCTCTCCTATCAGGTTTGCGCAAAGAACTATCAGTTACTGCCATCCAACGCAGTGAGGTCTATTACCTCATGATCCCTTTTCCTATTTGGTTCGGTTTGTTACAAAATTGGTTATAAAATAATGGACATCATATTTGTGTTCATCATCTACCTTTGTAACTACATATAAGTTGTATTTATTACAATTAGTTATTGTCGAGTTACATATCATGGGCGCATGAGACACACAAAATGAAAAGATTAGTCTTGCATTTCCAAATTATTACATGCCATGTTTAGACAACTTGCTGCCAATTTGTTAGCTCTAACTTATACTTATCCCCATTTCTGGATTTTGCATGTGTCCTTTGTAGATGCCAATTAGCAGTGATGACAATCATACTTCGGCCGATGTATCTTCACCTAAGCCCAAAACCAACATGTATGTGATACTTTTAATATGCGTTGGGTTTTTCACTAAATAGGAGGGGATGATGCAACACAATATAGATAAGTATTTCCCTCAATGAGAACCAAGGTTATCGAGCCAATAGGAGAACCGCACAATGCACAATTTCCCGTCTTCGGCGCATACACACAAAGGATCACACACTTTCACCCAACGCGGACAAAAGGGTTGTCAATCCCCTTGAACTCGTTACTTGCAAGCAATAAGTAGTGTAGTTGGATAGTTTGCTAAATCTAAAATAGAAAATAAATGAAAAGTAAATAGTGGCAGCAAGCTATTTATAGATTTTATATTTATATTTGTGAATAGACACGGGGGCATAGTTTTTGCTAGAGACTTCTCTCTCGTAGAAAGCATATGATGGGTAAACAAATTACTGTTGGGCAATTGATAGAAAAGCGCATAGTTTTGCAATATTTATTCATGGAAATAACATTACATATGGGCATCACGTCCATAAGCAAGCAAATCGACTCCTGCCTGCATCTACTACTATTACTCCACCCATCGACCGCTGTCCAGTATGCATCTAGAGTATTAAGTGAAACAGAGTAATGCATGGAGAACAACGACATGATGCAGACAAAGCAAATCCAATTAATATGAATCAACCCCATCATTTTATCCTTAGTGGTAGAAATACAGATACATGTCTTGTCCCCTACTTTATCAGTGGGATATAGACCACCGCAAGATAGAACCCACTAGAACGCACATGTCCCGCTGAAGATAAATCTATCTAGTTGGCCAAACTACATCAATAGATTGGAGAGAATTATGAAGCTATCGTAATCATGCATATATATGAAGCACCAACAAGGAACTCAATATAATCTCATGAATAACTCATGAATAATCTGAACATAAACCCACAATTCATCGAATCCCAACAAACACACCACACAAGAGTGATTACATAAGATAGATCACCGTGAGAATCGCGATGATCTTGGCAATGAAGAACATTGAGAGAGAGATAGACATCTAGGTACTAATTACGAACTCGTAATTCTATGGTGATGTAGAGGTTGATGTAGCAAGGTTGATGTAGAGGCCCTCCGTGATCGATCCCCCCGCCGGCAAGGCACCAGTACACGGCTCCAGATGGGCACATGGTGGAACAGAGACTTGCGGCGGCGGAAAAAGTGTTTTTGGGAGGCTCCCTAGGTTTTTGGCATTAATGAGAATTTATAGGACATAGAGGAATGCCAGATGCCAAGGGAGGTGGCCCCAAGCCATGATGGCACGATCACCCCCCTAGGCATGCCTTGTTGACTTGGTGTCACCCCGTGGGGCCTCTGATCTCCTTCCGAAGCTTCGAGGTCCTTATTTTGCCCAGAAAAAATCATCAAAAAGTTTTAGGGTATTTGGAATTCGTTTGGTACAATATTCCTGAAAAGCCAAAAACATGCAGAAAACATCAACTAGCATTTGGCACCGGGTTAATAGGTTAGTGCTCAAAAATAATATAAATCATCAAGTAAATGCCAAAAAAGCATCCTAGAATGATAATATAATATCATGGAACAATAAAAAATTATTGATGAGTTGCAGATGTACCAGCATCCGCAAGCTTAATTCCTGCTCATCCTCGAGTAGGTAAATGATAAAAACATAATTTTTTATGTGACATGCTACCCAACATGTAATCCCTTGAAGGTATGATCATTCAGAAACGATGAATTAACAAACATCGACATAGTAATATCCATGAACTTAAGTAACATAATCATCAATGTTCAAAATATGTGATCCTTAACCCCATTCATTTTATGATATTAGCATGGCATGGCTCCGTCTTCACCAGATAAATACAAATGTCAAGCACCACGGTGTTAAGACATACAATTGGATCGTACTTCTTAATGCGCTTGAGCTTTTTTATTACTCATTCAATACATGAGCGTGAACCATGGACATAGCATATAGGTGGAATAGAATATGGTGGTAGGTCTCAAAGGGGGTAGAAGTGGAGAAGAAAGTCTTACATCTACTAGGCAGATCAACATACTATGGAGATGCCCATCAATTGATATCAATGCGAGGAGTATGGATTCCCATGTAATGGATGCACTAGAGTTGCGAGTATATGAAATCTCAAATGAAGCAAAGTGGGTGTGCATCCAACTTGCTTGCTCATGAAGACCTCGGGAATTTGAGGAAGCCCGACATCGGAATATACAAGACAGGTTCTATAATGAAACATTCCCACTAGCATATGAAAATGAAAAAACATGAGACTCTCTATATGAAAAACATGGTGCTACTTTGAAGCACACGTGTGGAAAAAGAGGTAGTAGAAATGTCCCTTCTCTCTTTTCTCTCATTTTTATTTTTTTTCTCTTTTTTCTACTTTTTGTTTCTTTATTTTTTTCTCGTTTTTCTATTTTTCATCTGGAGTCTCATCCCGACTTGTGGGGGAATCATTGTGTCCATCATCCTTTCCTCACTAAGAAAGTGTCTTAATAATGAATAACATCACATTTCTGTTTACTTACAACTTGATATGAAAAACTACTAAACAATATGACTCTATATGAATGCCTCTAGATGTGTACCAAGATGTGCTATGATCCATCGTAACATGTATAATAACGGTGAACGGTGGCTTTGCCACAAATACTATGTTAGCTAAGTGATCATGCAAAGCAATACGACAATGATAGTACTAGTCATATGATGTAACGGTGGAAGTTGCATGGCAATATATTTTAGAATGGCTTTGGAAATTCCATGATAGGTATTTATTGTGGTTGTTTTAAGGAATATATAAGGTGGCTGATACGTCCCAAATGTACCTATAATTTCTGTTTGTTCCATGATCTTTTGGGTGACATTGTTATATATCTTGCTACACTTTTATACCTTTTTACACATATTTGGACTAACCTACTAACTTAGTGCACCCAGTGCCAGTTTCTGTCAGTTGATGTATTTTTTTTTCAGGGACTTTTACCCCAATTTACAAAGTCCCAAAAATCCCGATAAAAATATATAAAAACAGCATGACGGAAGCTTCACGAGCACCAAAGGCGGGCCAGAGGGGAGCCACGACTTGCCCAAGCGGCCTCCCTGCGCAGTTCACCCCCTAGCCGCACCACCAGGTTGCCTAGGTGGGGCCCACACCCTCTAGTGCCCTCCTTCGGCCGATATTTACCTCTCCGGTCAAAAACCCTTCCATCAGATCTAGAATCGCAAATTTCTCCATCGTTCCGCCGCCGCAGCGCTCCCGAGATCGAGAGCGCCAGAAGACCTCTTCCCGGCACCCTGCCGGAGGGAGGATTGACCTCCGGGAGCTTCTCCACCACCATGGACGCTTCCCGGACGTGCCATGAGTAGTCCTCCTTGGACCATGGGTCCATGACCAGTAGCTATGTGATGTCTTCTCTTCAATCTTGTGCTTCAATGTTTAGCCCTTGTGAGCTGCCCTACATGATCAAGGCATCTATGTAATTTTCCTGCTATTGTTATGCTTGGTTTGCTGGGATCCGATGGATTATGAGATTATGTTCAGATTGTGATGAGTTATATATTTGGTTATTCTTTTATATTATGTTCTTTAATGATTCATGCATGTTCTTCGTTGCTCTTTATTGCTTTGGCCGAGTAGTAGATTGTAACTCCAAGAGGGAGCATTATGCATGATTGTGGGTTCATGCCCCCTGATGTCTAGCTTGAGTGATAGAAACATGAGACTAGGGGATGTGTTGTTGCCACCAGGGAGAAAACAACGATGGTTGTGACCACGGTTGCAAGGATTGTTTACCTTACGTAAAGTTCGTTAATGCAGTTATCCGTTGCTTTGAGTTTACACTTTGGGTGGGGCTCGCAACGTAATACCAGTGAGATGTTCTGGATATATATCTCAAGGTGGATGATTAGTAAGTAGATGCTGATGACTAAACGGTCTACTTGTCTTGCCGTACTGCCCATTACTTTTGAGCCTCTAACTTTCTAGTAGCATGATTAGCATTGCGGTGCGTTTATAATTCTGTCAATTGCCCAACTATAATTTGTTTACCCAGCATAGTTGTTTATCGTCTTTTGGGAGAGAGACATCACTAGTGAACATCATGGGACTTTGGTCCATATCACCACCATTGTTTACACCTCCACCATGTATCGTTTTCATTTACTTTTATGTTGCAATCACTATCGCTATTCCCGCTTGTGTTTTGATCCTTTGCAAACTACAAGGCCGGAGAGATTGACAACCTCTCTGTACTTGTTGGGAGCAAAGTTATTTTTTGTGTGTGTGCAGGTCCAGGTCTTCTGCCAGCGCCAGAGCAGCGGACACCTACTTGTTGATCCTCGGAGTCCTCCTGGTTCGATAAACCTTACAATCCCCGTGTAAGGGAAATCTGATGCTGACTACATCTCTACCTTCCACTTGGGGTAATCAACAAGGGGCGAGAAGTATATCCATCAACTCATCATCAAGCAAATTTCTGGCGCCATTGCCGGGGACTCCGGTCTTCATGATAGGGGAGTTGCGCACTATCTTTTAACTTTGCTTTTTAGTCTTGTTAGTTTGCTTTCTAGTTTTTGCTTTGGAGTCTTATACCAAAAATCACAAAAAAATTAGTTGCTTTGTTTAGTCAGTATGTCTAAGTCCTTTGACTTTGGTGTTGCACCCGAAGGAGAGGTTCTTACCATCAAACAAAGGGTTGGAGAAAGTTTGAAAGATGTTTGGTATAGAATTAAAGATTCTCAAGATAGAGCCACCAAGAAGCAATCCACCACTATTTTGCTTAGAAATTTTTATGTTGGTATTACTTCTTGGAATATGTTTGTTCTAGACACAGCAATAGGTGGGAATATCTTGGAAGCTCCCGTTTGGGAGGCTCTTAACGTTATGGAAAATTTTGTCGGAATCCCACCTATTGTTGACATAAAGGATGATATCACTTTAGCTCACATTATGAGTAAACTCGAGAATATAGAGCTAAAGATACCAAGCATGAGTAAAATAAATGAAGTAGATCGTAGGATTCAAGGGAACTTAAATAGACTTGATAGCTCCATGCACAAAATTTACAAAACTTTGGAGACCCTTAAATCCCATGATGTGGATCCTTCTAGGATTGATAAAATCGAGGATATTATTGAAACTTTAGGAACTACTTTATCCTCCAGCAAGACTAAAAAGGTAGAAACCCCCGCAAGTAAGGAACCTAAGTTCGTTCACGCACCTAAGGTTCCTCAACCCAAAATGAGTATACCTATTGCTAGGGGTGTTGAAACTGTGAAGACCTTGGAAAATATACCTCTCTTAAGTAGAATTAGAAACGAAATTCCAATTGGTCTTACTACCTTTGCTTTTGTTCCTAGAAGTGTTTCCACTAAGCCTCTCTTTGAGAGTCCTCTTAAGATTAGTTGTACTATTGAAGAACTTTTTGATGATCTTTGTGATGGTTCAATGATACAACTTGATCTTTTTGCATCATGCCTAGCTCAAAGGCATAAAATAAAGCGCTTGTTGGGAGGCAACCCAATTTGTTTTTACTTTCAGTTTTAGTGGTCTTGATGCTTGTTACTACTATAGCAACATCATTGTATCTTTATTTTCAAGCTTTGTGCCAAGTTTTAGCCTCCGATTGCAAGAAAGTTCAAAAGTTGTGACATGCTGTCCAGAAACAGATTTTGTCTGTTTGACGGAAAAATTCGCCAAAAATCACTAGATCATCTTTTTGATATGAATTGTTTTGACAACATGGTCTATATAATTTTATTTCTGGCGTCTCTTCTGAGTTTTTGATTTGAGTTGCATAAGTGCCCCGAAAAAATTATTTACTACATGTTGTTGTGTTTTTCACAAATTCTGCCACCTTTTGCATTTTTGTCATTTTGCAAATATTAAGCTTGCTTTTTTCTTTGCAAAAACCTTTAGGCAATCTTGATAAACAGTAGCTATTCATGAAAAATCCTTATTTACAGTAGAGAATAAATTATTTTATTTTGGGCACTAACCACTCTAATCAGCTTATGATGAGTTTTCAAGTATGCGATGGAAGATGATGAAGGGAGTTTTCAAGTATGCGATGGAAGATGATGAAGGAAGATCCACGAGTGTTAAGCACTCAAGCTTGGGGATGCCCCCATGCACCCCAAGAAATATTCAAGGAGACTCAAGCGTCTAAGCTTGGGGATGCCCCCGTGCATCCCCTTCTCCATCAACAATCATCAGTTCGTCCTTCTCCATGCTATATTTTTATCACTTCATATGTTATGTGCTATGCTTGGAGCGTCCCGCTCTTTACTTTTTAGTTTGTTTTAGTTTTGCTTTTGTTCATAACAAGTGGGAACCTAGCCTTCTTTGTTTGGGAGAGAAACACGCTCCACTCCACCCTAGAACACAACATAGGTTTTCATGCTTATCTTTTTGTGTGTTCTTTATCTTTTCATAGTTGCTGTCGTGCTTAGCTCTTAGTTTTCATGCTTTATCTTTTTAAGAGCTTTTATTTAGGTTGCTTTTGGAACTCTCTTGAGTTATCATGCTTATCTTGTTTAGAGAGTTGGCTTGTTGCACTGAGTTGTGTGTCTTGCATGAGTAGGTAATTGAGGTTGCTATTTAAGTATAGTCGTAACTTGCAATAGTTTTGAGGTATTGATTTGAGTAATGTTTGGACTATTGGTGTCAAGAGCTTGAACCTATTAGTGATAGGTGTCATATTTTGGGAAATCCGTGTGTTTTTCAAAACTAAAAAAATATAGTTGAGAACTCTAGCTACTAGATTGATCGCTAACCTCTGGAGGGGTTGGAATATATTGTGGGGACCCCGACTTACGAGTCGAGATTGCTGAATGAACGTGCTTAGTGATCCTAGAGATCAATGTTCACTGAACACACATAATCTGATTAATAAGAGTCTTACATCCATACATACCATCTGATACATTAAATGACCATTGCGGTCGAGTCTTACATATATAGGGCCTTGAAGGCCAACACACCAAACTGGACCAATAGCGGAATTATTGGTTGAAAGCGTGAACCCATGCCATCAGCCTTAACCTACAGGCATTCTGACTGGGAAGCGTCCTAGCTCGCAAGAACGTCACCGAGTTACTCTTCACCAAATCTTGTTCTCTCATACCTGGTCAATGATATAACCAGTGGCAAGCCAATGAGTACTTTTGATTGTACTCGCAAACAACCCATGATATGAACAATTAATGTGAAGGATAGCAGTAACATGCATCTTGGGTGGAATTCATTGTGGAGGAATGATCATGAATATTGTGACATCCTCAACTTTTGCTCAGTGATGATTGTAATTAAGCGACAGTGATCCCGCGGTAATGATGCCACATCACCGTTAATTATATCAATGATCTCGTGTTAGTTGAAACCGAATCAAAATTTCAAACTTAAAGATAAAGTCGAACGAGAAAAGATTTCGGTTGTTGAAATAAAAATGTCAGGGGAGTTATACAGATTACCTAGCGAAGTATAAAAGTGAATCGGGCACTTTTGGAATTATTGGAAATCTCTATATATTTAAAACAGGAGCTTTATGAAAAACAAATAAATGAAAGAAAGTAAATAAAATTAAATAATAAAAGGATATAGTAAATATAAATAAATAATCAAAAAAAGGCAAAACCCCTTGGCCCAACTCGGCCAAAACTGGCCTAGCCAGGCCACCCCTTTCGCCCAACCCCCGTGGGGTATAAAGTCCCCCACGGGGCAACCATAACCGACCCCATCACCCCAGCCCTCCCCTGGCCGCCGCCACCCCACCAACCCACGCGCCAGAAACCCCCACTCGCTCCCACCTAACCCCACCGAGAGCCCTTCTCTCGGCCTCACCCCTGCCTCCCACCGACACCCTCCCTACCGAGAGCCCTCCCCACCAACCTCCCTCCCACCTACCGCCAGGACCCCCCTCCTCACCTACCACCCCGACCAACCCCAGATCCCACGGACAGCCCCTCCCCTCGATCTCTCCCTCCTGCTCCCCTCTCGGCTCCCTTCCCACCCGACGGGAGCCCCATCCACCGCCTCGCCCGACCTCCCTTCCATCACTCGCCGGCAGCCACCCGGCCGGAGCTCCCTCCCTCCGGCGGCCGTGCCTTGCCCCCGCCGGCAGAGTCCCTCCCCATCTCGCCCCTGCACCAGCCGGAGGTCCCCACGGCGGGCCCATCCCCGGGCCGCCTCCCCACCGGGGCTCCTCACGGTGGCCCTCCGGCCGGCCCCTCCGAGAGGCCCCTCCGGCGACCCACCTTGCCGGAACCGTCACCGCATCTTCCTCCACGCCGTCTGCTCCGCGCCTCCCAAGAACTCCGGCTTCACCAGGCCCTCTCGTCAACGTCGGCGAGCCCCTTTTTGGGCTCCTCCCACCGTCTCCTTCCTTGCGCTGTCCCGGTGCCATTCCGGCAAACGGCGCTCCGTTCCGACGTCGTGGTGCTCGTGTAGGTGTAGGTGTAGATAGCCCCCTCTCTCTATGTGTTGGGATGAGAGAGTTGAACAGTTGGAGATGAGATGTGAGAAAAAGGAAAAATAAAATGATGTATTTGTGTATGTATGTATGTATTCGATGCCGTATGTATTTTGTATGTATGAGATACACGTATGTATGTATTTATGTATGTAGGTTTATGGAGAAATACGTCATGTTTATTATATGGGTAAATATGTGTATGTGGCTACTACCACTTACCGGTGGGGTCAAACCCCCACTCCCACTTACAGGGAGGCCCCACACGCTTTGGAGAAAAGTGAAAATGTAAAAATAAAAATATGTTTTATTAAATAAATAAATAGATATATTATCTAATTAATTAGTTAATTAATTAATTGGGTAATTAGAATAATTAGAGTATGACACGTGGGTCCCCCACTAAATTAATTTGGTTAATTACTATTTAATCTTAATTTAAAACTTGTGTCTATGACGCACGGGACCCACTGGTCAGTTGACCAGTCAAGTGCTGATGTCAGCGTGGCATCATACTGATGTCATAATTGCTTTTTATCAATTTATTTAAATCTGTTTTTAATTCCTAATTTTTGAATAAAACTTTAAAAATTAATATAAAATAATCGTAAGTGAGATCAAAATATTTTCAACATGAAAGTTGATCAGCAGAACGAGACGAACCCGGATACACGGTCCATTCGTTTGTCACGCGTCCCTAGCATAACAAACGTGGAACTTTTCCATCGTTTTCCGTCTGACCGGCAGTAGCCCGAGACCCAGGAAAATATCGTCAGATATTCTTCCAACCCGTCTATGACGGATGTTGCCACGTTAGCTCATGTCTAGCGTGCATCTTGCCATGTCATGCATTGTGTTGCACCGTTGGTATTATTTATTGTTTCTTCCCGCTCTTCTTACCGGTAGACCCCGATACCGACGCTGCTGCCGGGTACATCTACGACCCTGCCGGTCAGTCCTTTGCCGTAGAGCAGCAAGGCAAGCAAACCCCCCTTGATCATTCATATGTCGCCTATGTCTTTCTTCCTACTGCTTGCATTAGTATTTTGCTACCGCTGTAGTTAGCTCCTATATCTGATGCATAGCCTATTTTTGATGAACTGCTACTTTCAGCACTTTACTTTAAATCTGCTTATTATAGGTGGAGCAGTCATCCCTTCTGACCCCGTAGTCCAATTGCCCCGCTTTGCTTTCAAATCTCGATCCCTGATCGACGAGCCATACCCGACACAGCACATACACCCCCCTTAGTTGTACGACGCTACAAAGATACTATGAGGTACCGAGGGTGACACCTCGCTAAGGACTCCTGATGATATCTCTGTAGTATAGCTAGTCGGTCATGGTTATCGAGGGTGATTCCTCTTTCACCATTCCCGACGATGCCCCTGTCATGCAACCCCTCAAGTGTGGGACCCCCGAGGGTGATTCCTCTAAGCCCACCTTGACGGATACATCGTTCGGAATCCAACGAGGGTGATACCTCGGCTTCCCCCCGACGTTACAACCACACAGTTACTCGACCATGTTACAGGGATCATTGGTGATTAGATGTTAGACAGGTGGATTCCCGCGAGATTGTGTCAATGGCCTAATTAAAATGATAATGGATTTGGGTATTTGATCTGGGTTGGTTGGAGACCTTTTCGCACTAACCGGCTACGCGGGAAGAATTATGGGTACTCGGCGTCGCGGTATCAGCCGAAGCTTTTCAGATGTCAGCAATGTAGCGGCGCGCGCCCGAGTGGTCCCGAGATGCATCGCGCTTGTGATTAAGGGATGCTAGGACTGACGTCGGCCGCCCACGCATCGTGCAGGAGCGTGAAGGGGAACTGGGCCCACGAACCCTTTGTGCTTAGGAATTAGACCGGCGGGCTGGCCTCTCTGTTGAGTCTTAGGTGGGCCTGCGACGAGTCGATATTCCGAGGCCGGGCAGGTCCCAGAAAAGTGTGTCCGGCCAGAGTGTTATCGAGCGTGACGGGACATGTGGTGCACCCCTGCAGGGATGAAAATTAACTATTCGAATAGCCATGTCCACGGTTACAGGACGACTTGGAGTTGTGCCCCGATCTTATACAACTACAATTGTTACTTAACTGGAATTAGTTGCCTCGGGATTGCTTCCTCGCAGGGAGTCGAGGGAGGATCTGTGGGCATGAACTCACTTCAATATTGCTGCAACAATATGACTATTTTTGTGTTACACCTGTTCTATTCTCGTCTATTGCTGCAAGACCCTGAAGATGCTAGTCTTTGATAGGACTAGGCATTCTCTCACTTTTCTTGCATTGCTGCAGTCAGTCCACATATAACCACCCCCCTTGTTTGATACCGGTGCATACTTAGAATAGTTCTGATGTAAGACTTGCGAGTACTTTGGATGAGTACTCACCGTTGATTTGCTCCCCCTTTGTCCCCTTGATCTGCGCTGCGACCAGATGATGGAGCCCAGGAGATGGAGGTTCCCGCCGACGACGACTGCTACCCCGACGGTGCCTACTACTACGTGGAGGCCGCTGAAGACCAGGAGTAGTTAGGAGGTTCCCAGGCAGGAGGCCTCGCCTCGTTCGAACGTTGTACCTTTTGTGCTAGCCTTCTCTAAGGAACCCCCATGTTTTATGTATGTACTCAGATATTGTTTCTTCCGCTGACTTGTGTGTTTATCGAGCTTCCGTATTCTAGCCCTCGAGGCCCCTGGCTTGTAATATGAAGCTGATATTGTTTTATTTGTGTCTAGAGCTGTGTTGTGATATCTTCCCGTGAGTCCTTGGGTTTGATTGTACGCATTTGCGTGTATGATTAGCGTACGATTAAACCGAGGGCGTCACCAATATGCATCAAGTTAAAGAATTACTTTTGAAGAACAGGTTACAGATATCAATATATCTGTCGAGGGCTGAACCATCCGGGCTCACCCTATATGCCAAGTCACCAAACTTTGTCATATCGTTACTTTCATAATAACTCCTTTTTATCACAACTCACACACACTTGGTTTATGCGGAAATGTCTGGACGTAGTTTAAGCACGATTACCCAACTGTCCTTGATCGCAGACATGGCTATTCGAATAGTTTTACAATCTGCACAGGTAGTACGCTGGACCCACGAGATCCGGGAAACTTCTGTGTCATCCGAGGTAAGTACCCGATCAATGCCTTTCTCCTGACGATACTAGACAAAGAGGTCCACTCGATTGGTACCCAGCCCACATGTTGTACGTCTTACGAGCATCAACTCTGGATAGTATCAACCATGCGGGGACCAACGGTGTGCGTGGAACTCATAAAAAATGGCATAGTCATCCTACCTGGCACGACCCCATCACGAGAGTGACCACATATCACTCTCGCCACTAGTAATGTGGCTCTTTGCTAGCACCGACCAGAGTAATCAACATAGCCCCGTCCCATAAGGGGTAACGTGGTCATACTGGTGAGGTTGGGATGGTCTACACATCATAAATCTAATCCCATTTCCGAAACCATACTCACTCAAAATACCCTGTGCACCACTTCACCAAAAAAGGCCACCTAACTCATCATCACCCTCGGGCATTAGTGGCACCCGACGGGGTTTTCATAAATCTTTGATTTATACCAACAACATGCTCATGCTATTTACTTTAGCATTACTTGTCAACATGATAATATCATGATCCTCAAAAGGGGTAGGATCAAGCTCAATGCATGTGCTCCGGAGGAGCCATTGGTAACATCACATCAAATGATTTACCAACACTTATGATCTTATGCAACAGAAATACTTGCTATCTCAACATGCAACATAACATATGCTCAGTCATGGTCAAAGGGCTGGTTGCCTTTGCTCACGTAAGTCCTCGGGGTCTTCGAGGTCTTCCGCTCCAACTCCGAGTACTCCGTCTACCCGCCAACTATCATTGGAAACAACCATGGTAAGCCACACAGCAGGCAGAAACAAAAGTGCTACATAAATAGAAGTTATATTTTTCTTGGACCTCTCTGGTCATAAGAAAAATATCCGAAGCTTGCTAGAGGAGAGTTGGACCATCAGGGATTTCTGAATGGAGGAAAGGAGGAGTAGGGAATTCTTTACGAAGCTCATAGAAACTATTATTATAAAAATGAGTGGAGACACTCATTTAACAGAGAACAACTTTAGAAATATTTAGGAAGTTGTTTCACTGGATTTGGAGTTGAAATGAATATTCTAGAAATTTTCTAATATGGAATAAATAGCAATAGGAAGCTATTTATTTAATACAACAGAATAAGGCGTGATAATTTTTTAACCAAGGCTCTAAAAATAGGGCATGATATTAGAAGGCTCTAGAAATTGGAATCCCTCCATTTGGAGTTGATTTGAACCCTATAGGATTTTACAAAGTGGGGGTTTAAATTATCCAGAATTGGATTTAAATAAAAACACCACGGAAATATTGCTTGGAAAAATGTGCGAGGCACATATTTGGATAGCCCTGAATTTTAGGAACCTGCACGAGTTTCAATCAAAGCATTTGGAGTTTGAATGATTTTTGAAGTTAATCAAAATAGGAAAAATGAGAGAAGGAGCTCACCCTCAAGGTTATATTGCACCCATGGCGCTAGATAGGCCTTTGAGCCGGCCCACTGGCTCGGCTTGACCAGCCGTGGCCACGCAGAAGGCGCAATGCGCGAAGTGCGCTTTCCGCGCGAGGAGACGGCCTTTCACCGAGGCGCGACCACTTAAGTGGCGCGGCCCACCTGGCGGCCTCGCCAGCCAGCTAACGCACGGGCCTGCTGGCTTCTTCAACCTCCCGTCAGAGCAGACATCAGAGGAGGAGCCCTTGTCGCCGGTGGCCCATGCTACCGGCCACCATTCTCCGTGGTCCAGCCGCCGGAGGACACCGGGGCGCGAGCTGCACCCAGCGGGGTGGCTCCTACTGGTCGGAGAAGGCCAGGGTGGCGCTTGATGACCCACAAGTATAGGGCATCAATCGTAGTCCTTTCGATAAGTAAGAGTGTCGAACCCAACGAGGAGCAGAAGGCTCTGATAAACGGTTTTCAGCAAGGTAATAACTGCAAGCACTGAAAGTAGCGGTAACAAGTGATGGTGTAGTGAGGTGAAACGTAGCAGGTGAAAAGTAACAAGTAACAAGTAGTAGCAACGGTGCAGCAAAGTGGCCCAATCCCTTTTGTAGAAATGGACAAGCTTGAACAAAGTCTTATAGGAAGTAAAGCGCTCCCGAGGACACACAGGAATTTCTGTCATGCTAGTTTCATCATGTTCATATGATTCGCGTTCGTTACTTTGATAGTTTGATATGTGGGTGGACCGGCGCTTGGGTACTGCCCTTACTTGGAAAAGCATCCCACTTATGATTAACCCCTCTCGCAAGCATCCACAACTATGAAAGAAGAATTAATACAACGTCTAACCATAGCATTAAACTAGTGGATCCAAATCAGCCCCTTATGAAGTAACACATAGACTGGGGTTTAAGCTTCTGTCACTCTAGCAACCCATCATCTACTTACTACTCCCCAATGCCTTCCTCTAGGCCCAAATATGGTGAAGTGTTATGTAGTCGACGTTCACATAACACCACTAGAGGAAAAGACAACATACGACATATCAAAATACCGAACGAATACCAAATTCACATGACTATTATCAGCATGACTTATCCCATGTCCTCAGGAACAAAAGTAACTACTCACAAAGCATAATCCTAATCATGATCAGAGGTGTAATGAGTAGCATCAAGGATCTGAACATAAACTCTTCCACCAAGTAATCCAACTAGCATCAACTACAAAGAGTAATTAACACTACTAGCAACCTTACAAGTACCAATCGGAATCGCGAGACGGAGATTGGTTACAAGAGATGAACTAGGGTTTGGAGAGGAGATGGTGCTAATGAAGATGTTTATGGAGATGACTCCCCTCCGACGAGAGGAGTGTTGGTGATGACTATGGCGACGATTTCCCCCTCCGGGAGGGAAGTTTCCCCGGTAGGATCGTCCTGCCGGAGCTCTAGATTGGTTCTGCTCAAGTTCTGCCTCGTGGTGGCGGCGAATCCACGAAAAAGCTCCACCCTATTTTTTTACGGACGAAACCCTTCATATAGCAAAAGAGGGGGGCCAGTGGGCCACCAGGGTGCCCACAAGCCCTGTTGCCGTGGTCAGGGGGGTAGGCCGTGGCAACCAGGCTTGTGGGCCCGTGGCAGCTCCCCTCTGACACTTCTTTCGCCCAGTATTTTTTATATATTCCCAAAAAATTCCACGTTGATTTTCAGGGCATTTGGAATTGCGCAGAATAGAGGACTCAGACTTGCTCCTTTTCCAGTCCAGAATTCCAGCTGTCGGTATTCTCCCTCTTCAAATAAACCTTGCAAAATAAGAGAGAAAAGGCATAAGTATGGTACCACAAAGTATAATAACAGTCCATAAAGCGATAACTATCAACATGAAAGCATGATGTAAAATGGATGTATCAACTCCCTCAAGCTTAGACATCGCTTGTCCTCAAGCGAGAACCAAGATCCATAAACATGTCCACATGTTTAGGGATGAAGGTGTCGATAAAACATAATACGGAGATGAGGGCATCATGATCACACATAGAATATCAATACATCATAAAGATTCTTATGGGAAAGTAACAATTCCTTCACAAAGCAAAGTATGAAACAAAAACCTTATCGAGAAGTAGCCAACAACAGTCCATAGTCATTGAAGCAATTGCAATTTATCATATCATCAGAAAGAGTCAAATAAGAGCTTGTAAGGCAAACCCACATACTCAATCATCTCTTTTGTTTTCCACAATTGTTACAACTCACGTGGTACTCATGGTATCAAAGTTTCAGTTGGACACAGAGAAAGATAGGGGCCTATAATTTTTCCTCCCAACCATTTATCTCAAGGGTAAAGTCAACAATAATAAAGCATAAGTACTCATCTCCAAGTTGATATATGAATATAGATCTTTCCCAAGCATATGACGTTCACCAAGAAAAAGGCTAAATAAGGAATTGGTGAAGATCACCAAGACTCTTACAAGGAAAAAAAAGTAAAGGTACAAGATAGGCCCTTCGCAGAGGGAAGCAGAGGTTGTCATGCGCTTTTGAGGTTCGGATGCGTGTCCTCTTAGTGCGGAGGAACGCCACTTTATATTGCCTCGTGTGATAAAGAACTTTATTATGCAGTCTGTCGCTTTTATGTCTTCCTCATCACAGGTTCGTATAAAGCTTATTTTCCACACACTAATAGACCATTCATATTAGAGAGCAATTTTTATTGCTTGCACCGATGACAACTTACTTGAAGGATCTTATTCAATCCATAGGTAGGTATGGTGGACACTCATGGCAAAACTGGGTTGAAGGTTTATGGATGCACAAGTAGTATCTCTACTTGGTGCGGGAGTTTTGGGTAATATGAGGTGGAAGAAATCGTCACATGCTAAGGGATCTCTAATCCTATAACATTGTTCAGAGTCAAGCAAACACAATTCATTATGTTGTCTTCCTTGTCCAACATCTACTTCTAAGCATGTAATAGTTTGGTGAGTGCTCACAATTGTAAAAAGTGTCTAAGATGGTATATTTATATGTGAACCTCTCTTTCCTTATTACTTCTTATTAATTGCAAAAATGACTGGGGTCTATGTTGGTCTATTCTCAACAAGTTTCAATCATCATACTTGTTATATGTGAAGCTATCACTTTCCATAAGATCATCTCATGATCTTTCATGCTATCGTTCTTTTCATACTTTTGATCACGGCACAAAGCAAAGCCCTTGACTAATATACTCTTTATTATATAGCTCGTAAGCTCGAATACATCGGGGAAGACACAAGGCAAAAGACTCAAACTAAACTCTAAAGACTTATTTCACTAAGAGAAGAAATAATAACTGAAAAGAAAAGAACTAAACAAAGGTAAAATCAAAAGATATAAAGGTGATACGATACCAGGGCAACTCCCCCAAGCTTGGCATAAGCCAAGGGGGTTGCCCATACCAATGCTTAGTTGTCTTCCTTTGGTGGTGATGGTGGTGGAGTTGTTGAAGCACTCTTGAGCTTGTCTAATTTCCACTTGAGCATAAAGTTCTGCTCCCTCAGTTCGTCATTTTCCTCCTCAAGCTTCAACACTCTATGGAAAAGTTCCTGCTTACTCTCCTGCAAGAAACGAGAAGGGATAGACAAGGTCTTAGGCTTCTTCCTTTGGTCAGGGAGGCTTGACTTCTTGAACTCCACATGAGTGCGTCCAGGTTGAGGTAGAGGAGCCTCCTCTTCATCGGAACTCATTTGTTCCTTCCCCTTGGGATCATAGTCCTCTTCCTCGTTAGTGGTCCAGCCATATGGTTCCAAGTCCCCATAGATCTTGGGGTTAGCAAGGTAATCAGCCACATAGCTCTCCCCCTCTGAATCCTGAGAAGACATCTTGACCTAGATCTGTGGCAGAAAGCAGGCTCGAAACGAAAACAGAGGAAAACTGTGCGATACGGAGATCAAAACCCTCGGGCGTATATATAATGATTTTTTTCTTGACCAGAAGGAGTACTCCGCAAGAAAACAGAGTCCGAGAGGCACACGAGGTGCCCACAAGCCCTGTTGCCGCGGCCAAGGGGCGCGGCAACCAAGCTTGTGGCCGCCTCGTGCACTCTCCGGACTGCTTTTTATTTTTCTATTTTCCCATAAATTCCAAAACAGAGAAAATTTCCTACTAGAAAAGTTTCGGAGTCCAATTACTTACCGAAACACATACCTCTTCGTTTTCAGGGTCTGAAACAGGCTGACAAACATCCCTTATGTACTCCTCTGGACTTATGATATTGATGATATTGGTCTCAACATTTATGGGAGTACTAGAGATATAATGCTTGATTCTTTGCCCATTTACCACTCTAGGAAAATTACCTTCCGAGTTATTGATTTTGATGGCACCGGAACGATATACTTCCTCGCCAATTAGGGACCTTCCCATTTAGAGAGGAGCTTGCCTGCGAAGAATCTCAAGCGAGAATTGTATAGCAGGACATAATCACCTACATTGAACTCTCGTTTTTGTATTCTTTTGTCATGCCATCTCTTAACCTTTTCCTTGAACAACTTGGCATTCTCATATGCCTGGCCCCTCCATTCATCTAATGAGTTGATATCAAACAACCGATTATCACCGGCAAGTTTGAAATCGAAGTTGAGCTCTTTGATTGCCCAATAAGCTTTGTGTTCCAGCTCAAGAGGTAAATGACAAGCCTTACCGTAAACCATTTTATACGGCGGCATGCCCATGGGATTCTTATAAGCAGTCCTATAAGCCCATATTGCATCATCAAGTTTGCTAGACCAATTCTTTCGAGATCTATTGACAGTCTTTTGTAAGATCAATTTGATCTCCCTATTACTCAACTCCACTTGACCACTAGACTGAGGATGATAAGGATATGCAACTCTATGGTTGACATCATACTTAGCGAGCATCTTGCTGAAAACACCATGAATGAAGTGTGAACCGCCATCAGTCATCAGATATCTAGGGACTCCAAATTTTGGGAAAATGACTTCTTTAAGCATCTTAATAGAGGTGTGGTGATCAGCGTTTCTAGTGGGGATAGCTTCTACCCACTTAGTGACGTAATCCACAACAACTAAGATGTGAGTATACCCATTGGAACTCGGGAAAGGTCCCATATAATCAAAGCCCCAGACATCAAATGGTTCAACGACAAGTGAATAGTTCATAGGCATTTCCTGACGCTTACTGATGTTCCCTATTCTTTGGCATTCGTCACAAGACAAGACAAACTTACGGGCATCCTTGAAGAGAGTGGGCCAATAGAAACCTGATTGCAATACCTTATGAGTAGTTCTGTCTCCAGCATGGTGTCCTCCGTAGGCTTCGGAATGACACTTCTGCAGGATCTGTCCCTGTTCATGTTCAGGCACACAACGTCTAATAACACCATCTACTCCTTCCTTATAAAGGTGAGGATCATCCCAAAAGTAGTGTCTCAAATGAAAGAAGAATTTCTTCTTTTGCTGGTAGGTGAAACTGGGTGGTATGTATTTGCCTACAATATAGTTTGCGTAATCAGCATACCAAGGTGCACTATGTGAAGTACGGATGACATTCAATTGCTCATCAAGAAAGCTGTCGTCAATAGGTCGTGGGTCATCAAGAACATTCTCTAGCCTAGACAAGTTATCTTCTACAGGGTTATCGGCACCCTTTTGGTCAACAACGTGCAAATCAAATTCCTGTAGCAGGAGAACCCATCTAATTAGCCTAGGTTTAGCGTCCTTCTTCTCCATAAGGTACTTAATAGCAGCATGATGAGAGTGAATAGTGACTTTGGAGTCAACTATATAAGATCTGAACTTTTCACATGCAAACACGACTGCTAAAAACTCCTTCTCCATAGTGGCATAGTTTCTTTGGGCACTGTCCAGAGTTTTACTAGCGTAGTGAATGAAATTCAACTTCTTGTCAACTCTTTGTCCTAGAACAGCACCAACAGCATAATCACTAGCATCGCACATGATTTCAAATGGCAAGTTCCAATCATGTGGTTGAACAATAGGTGCGGTTATCAAGGCCTTCTAAAGTATTTCGAAAGCTTCCTCACAATCCTCATAAAAAACAAAAGGAACATCCTTCTGCAAGAGGTTGGTAAGCGGCCTAGAAATCTTAGAGAAGTCTTTAATGAACCTTCTATAGAAACCAGCATGACCTAGGAACCTTCGTATACCTCTGATATCTGTGGGGCAAGGCATTTTCTCAATTGCATCAACCTTAGCCTTATCAACTTCAATGCCTTTCTCAGAGATTTTGTGTCCTAAGACGATGCCTTCATTAACCATGAAGTGGCACTTCTCCCAGTTCAAGATGAGGTTGGTATCTTTGCATCTCTGTAAGACTCGATCAAGGTTGCTGAGGCAATCGTCAAAGGAAGAACCGTAAACGGAGAAATCATCCATGAAAACCTCAACAATCTTTTCACAAAAGTCAGAGAATATTGCCATCATACACCTTTGAAAGGTGGCAGGTGCATTGCATAAGCCAAAAGGCATACGTCTATAAGCAAAGGTACCGAAGGGGCAGGTGAAAGTGGTTTTCTCCTGATCAAATTGTGCAACAGGTATTTGTGAGAAACCTGAATAACCGTCTAGAAAGCAGAAGTGTGTGTGTTTAGATAGCCTTTCTAGCATTTGGTCGATAAACGACAAAGGATAATGGTCTTTCCTTGTTGCCTTGTTCAGTTTCCAGAAGTCTATCACCATCCTATAGCCATTCATAATCCTTTGTGGGATTAGTTCATTCTTATCATTAGGAACGACGGTGATACCTCCCTTCTTAGGTACGCAATGTGCTGGACTTACCCAATCACTATGAGCAACATGATAAATGATTCCTGCTTCCAGAAGCTTTAATATTTCTTTTCTCATGACCTCTTTCATCCTCGGATTTAATCTCCGTTGATGATCAGCAACTTGCTTAGAATCAGGATCGGTTTTAATCTTGTGCTGACATAGAGTGGGACTAATACCCTTAAGATCATCAAGAGTATATCCAATAGCAGCACGGTGCTTCCTCAAAGTTTTTAATAACTTCTTCTCTTCGTGATTCGAGAGGTGAGCACTAATAATAACATGATATATCTCCTTCTCATCAAGATAGGCATACTTAAGAGTATTTGGTAACTGTTTTAGCTCAAACACAGGATCACCCTTTGGTGGGGGAGGATCCCCAAGCAGTTCAACAGGCAAATTATTCTTGAGAATAGGATATTGTTCTAAAACAATTTTATCTATCTCATCTCTTTCATCCATATGCATATCATTTTCATGCTCAAGAAGATATTGCTCTATAGGATCCGTAGGAGGTACGACAATAGAGGAAAGAGCAATGATTTCATCCCTACCAGACGACTCTTTTTCATGAGGTTGTCTTCCAAACTTGGAGAAGTTAAATTCACGAGACACACCCTCAAAACTAATAGTAATAGTCTGTTTAACGCAATCAATATGAGCATTGATAGTATTGACAAAGGGTCTACCAAATATGATGGGACAAAAGCTATCTTGTGCAGTAGCAAGGACGAGGAAATCAGTAGGATACTTCGTCTTACCACACAAGACTTCTACGTCTCTCACAATTCCCATAGGGCAGATAGTGTCTCTATTAGCTAGCGTAATAGTGACATCAATGGGTTCTAACTCAGCAGGTGCAATCTCATCTTTGATTTCATCATATAGGGACCGGGTTATTGCACTAACACTAGCACCCATATCACATAAACCATGATAGCAGTGATCTCCTATCTTGACAGAAACAACGGGCAGGCCAACTACAGGTCCGTATTTGTCTTTTGTGTGAGGTTTAGCAATTCTAGCGGAGTCCTCACAGAATTTTATAACATACCCGTCTATGTCTTCGGTTAAGATATCTTTGATAATAGCAACACTAGGTTCAACTCTAATTTCCTCAGGGAGTGCAAGTGATCTAATGTAACCCCTACGTATCACAATTGGAGCTTTAGAATAATCCTTTTTCCTAGCAGGGTAAGGTGGTTTCTCAGTGTAGGCCCAAGGAACAATAGGATCATTATAGGCAAAGACTTTCTCTTCAACTAGATTGGGTTTAACTATGTTGACTTCTATAGGAGGATGATACTTAAACCACTTCTCTTTGGGAAGATCAATATGAGCAACAAAAGATTCACATAGATAAGCTACTATCTCAGAGTCAAGTCCATACTTAGCGCTAAAATCTCTAGAAGTGCTTGTTTCAACAAAAGATTTAACGCAATCAAACTGGAAATTCATACCTGACTCCTTACCTTCTTCAAGCTCCCAATCTTCAGAGTTACGTTTGATTCTTTCCAATAAATTCCACTTGTGGTCAATATCCTTCTTCATAAAAGAACTGGTACAAGAAGTTTAAAGCATGGTACGATCTTCATGAGAAAGCCGAGCATAAAAGTTTTGAGTGATAATTTCTCTCGAGAGCTCATGATTGGGGCATGAATATAGCATTGATTTAAGCATCCCCCAAGCTTGAGCTATGCTTTCCCCGTCACGAGGCCAAAAGTTATTAATATAATTCCGATCACGATGTACTAAATGCATAGGATAAAACTTTTGATGAAATTCCAATTTCAACCGATTGTAGTCCCATGATCCGGTATCATCACATAGCCTATACCATGTCAACACCTTATCCTTAAAAGATAAAGGAAAGACTTTATTCTGTACCTCATCCTCGGGCAAATGTGCAAGCTTAAATAAACCACAAACTTCATCTACATAGATCAGATGCAAGTCTGGATGTGAAGATCTATCTCCTGTGAAAGGATTAGCCAACAGTTTCTCAAGCATACCTGAAGGAATTTCATAAAAGATATTTTCAGTAGATACCTCAGGTTGAGGAGCAACTCCTCGTGCGTCCGTTCGTGGTGAAGATACCCCGAACAAACTCCTCAAAGGAACAGTTTCCATAGTGACAAGTGACAATAAATTTCAGCACAGTATATAAATGTTTCCTTACCAATTTCCACTTACCAAAGGCGCTTCACTCCCCGGCAACGGCGCGAGAAAAGAGTCTTGATGACCCACAAGTATAGGGGATCAATCGTAGTCCTTTCGATAAGTAAGAGTTTTGAACCCAACGAGGAACAGAAGGCTCTGATAAGCGGATTTCAGCAAGCTAATAATTGCAAGCACTGAAAGTAGCGGTAACAAGTGATGGTGTAGTGAGGTGAAACGTAGCGAGCAAAAAGTAACAAGTAACAAGTAGTAGCAACGGTGCAGCAAGTGGCCCAATCCCTTTTGTAGCAAGGGACAAGCCTGAACAAAGTCTTACAGGAGGAAAAACGCTCCCGAGGACACACGGGAATTTCTGTCCTGCTAGTTTCATCATGTTCATGTGATTCGCGTTCGTTACTTTGATAGTTTGATATGTGGGTGGACCGGCGCTTGGGTACTTCCCTTACTTGGACAAGCATCCCACTTATGATTAACCCCTCTCGCAAGCATCCACAACTACGAAAGAATAATTAAGACACCGTCTAACCGTAGCATTAAACTAGTGGATCCAAATCAACCCCTTACGAAGTAACACATAAACTGGGGTTTAAGCTTCTGTCACTCTAGCAACCCATCATCTACTTAATACTTCCCAATGCCTTCCTCTAGGCCTAAATATGGTGAAGTGTTATGTAGTCGACGTTCACATAACACCACTAGAGGAAAAGACAACATACAACATATCAAAATACCGAACGAATACCAAATTCACATGACTATTATCAGCATGACTTATCCCATGTCCTCAGGAACAAAAGTAACTACTCACAAAGCATAATCATAATCATGATCAAAGGTGTAATGAGTAGCATCAAGGATCTGAACATAAACTCTTCCACCAAGTAATCCAACTAGCATCAACTACAAAGAGTAATCAACACTACTAGCAACCTTACAAGTACCAATCGGAATCGCGAGACGGAGATTGGTTACAAGAGATGAACTAGGGTTTGGAGAGGAGATGGTGCTGATGAAGATGTTGATGGAGATGACTCCCCTCCGATGAGAGGAGTGTTGGTGATGACGATGGCGACGATTTCCCCCTCCAGGAGGGAAGTTTCCCCGACAGGATCATCGTGCCGGAGCTCTAGATTGGTTCTGCTGAAGTTCCGCCTCGTGGCGGCGGCGAATCCACAAAAAAGCTCCACCCTGTTTTTTTCGGACGAAACCCTTCATATAGCAAAAGAGGGGGCTAGTGGGCCACCAGGGTGCCTACAAGCCCTGTTGCCGCGGTCAGGGGGGGTAGGCCGCGGCAACCAGGCTCGTGGGCCCCTGGCAGCTCCCCTGTGACACTTCTTTCGCCCAGTATTTTTTTATATATTCCCAAAAAATTCCACGTTGATTTTCAGGGCATTTGGAGTTGCGCAGAATAGAGGACTCAGACTTGCTCCTTTTCCAGTCCACAATTCCTGCTGCCGGTATTCTCCCTCTTCAAATAAACCTTGGAAAATAAGAGAGAAAAGGCATAAGTATGGTACCACAAAGTATAATAACAGTCCATAAAGCGATAAATATCAACATGAAAGCATGATGCAAAATGGACGTATCAGCGCTGGCTCCTGACATAGTGGAGGTGGCCGCAGCCTCCTCTGGACTCGGGTCATTGGCGCCAGGAGAAGGACCAGAAGAAGGGGAACAGGCTTGCCCCGGATAGGAGCGCCTGCAGGAGAGGTTAGAAGCGAGGGGAGCCTCGGCCCTGTCCAAATTTGCTACTTCTCAAACAACAACGCCAGAAATTGACACGTTGACGGAGATTGGGCTTGCGTTGGTTTTTCCCTTGAAGAGGAAAGGGTGATGCAGCACAGGAGCAGTAAGTATTTCCCTCAGTTTGAGAACCAAGGTATCGATCCAGAAGGAGGGTCTCGTCAAGTCCAGAGTACCTTCGCAAACACAAACAAACTTGCACCCAACACTTCAAAGGGGTTGTCAATCCCTTCAAGATTATTTGCAAAAGTGAGATCTGAAGGCGGAAAGTGCAACGAAGTAAAAAAGTGTAAGACTGAAAATACGGTGTGGAGTAGACCCTAGGGGCCATAGTGTTCACTAGAGGCTTCTCTCAAAATAGCAAGTATTACGATGGGTGAACAAATTACCGTCGAGCAATTGATAGAACCGCACAAAGTCATGACGATATCTAAGGCAATGATCTAGCATATTGGCATCACGTCCGAGACAAGTAGACTGATACTTTCTACATCTACTACTATTACTCCACACATCGACCGCTATCCAACATGCATCTAGTGTATTGAGTTCATGACGAATAGAGTAACGCTTTAAGAAAGATGACATGATGTAGAGGGATAATCTCAAACCAATGATGAAAACCCCATCTTTTTATCCTTGATGGCAACAACACGATACGTTCCTCGCTACCCCTTCTGTCACTGGGTGAGGTCACCGCACGGTATGAACCCAAAACCAAGCACTTATCCCAATGCAAGAATCATAGATCTAGTTTGTCAAACAAAACCCACAACTCGAAGAGAATTACAAGGATATGAAATCATGCATAAGACAGATAAGAAGAAACTCAAATAAGATTCATAGATAATCTGATCATAAATCCACAATTCATCAGATCTCGACAAACACACCGCAAATGAAGATTACATCGGATAGATCTCCATGAAGATCATGGAAAACTTTGTATTGAAGATCCAAGAGAGAGAAGAAGCCATCTAGTAACTAGTTATGGACCCGTAGGTCTATGGTGAACTACTCACGCATCATCGGAGAGGTCATGGTGTTGATGGAGAAGCCTTCCGTGTCCGAATCCCCCCTCCGGCAGGGCACCAGGACGTGCCCCAGATGGGATCTTGCGGAGACAGAAGCTTGTGGCTGCGAAAAAGTAATTACGATGCTCCCCTGTTTTTTTGGGAATATTTGGGAATTTATAGGCGCAAGATCTAGGTCAGGGGACTTCCAGGGGGCTCACAGGCCTGCATGGCGCGCCCCCTGGCCGCACAGTGGGGGCTTGTGGGGCCCCTGGGGCTCTTCTGGCTTGGCCCCCAAGCTCTCCGATCTTCTTCCGTTCCAGAAAAAAAATCTTTTTAGGGATTTTCTTCCGTTTGGATTTTGTTTCAAAATCTCCTCTGAAAGGGGTCAAAAACATGGAAAAAACAGGAACTGGCACGTGGCACTGAGTTAATAGGTTAGTCCCAGAAAATAAATAAAAGGCATGCAAAACATCGAAAGTTTGACAAGATAATAGCATGAAACCATCAAAAATTATAGATACGGTGGAGACGTATCAAGCATCCCCAAGCTTAACTCCTGCTCGTCCTCGAGCAGGGAAGTGATAAAGAACGAATTTTGGATGTGGAATGCTACCTAGCAAAGTTGTCCTTTGCAACTTCTTTCACGTGGCATGAATGTTCAGATCCGTATGATTCAAAACAATAGTTTGCTATTGACATGAAAACAGTAATACTTCAAGCAAACTAGCAAAGTAATCATGAACTTTCAAAACAACAAGGCCAAAGAAAGTTATCCCTACAAAATCATATAGTCTGGCTATGCTCCATCATCCTCACACAAATAATGTAAATCATGCACAACCCCGAAATTGGCCAAGTAATTGTTTTCGCACTCTTACTTTCTCAAACTTTTTATAACTATCATGCAATACATGAGCGCGAGCCATGGATATAGCAGTATAGGTGGAATAGAGTGTGGTGGTGGTTGTGAGACAAAAAGGAGGAGATGGTCACATTGACTCCGCGTATCAATAGGCTATGGAGATGCCCATTAATAGATATCAATGTGAATGAGTAGGGATTGCCATACAAGAGATGCACTAGAGCTATAAGTATGTGAAAGCTCAAGAGGAAAACTAGTGGGTGTGCATCCAACTTGCTTGCTCACGAAGACCTAGGGCAATTTTGAGGAAGCCCATCATTGGAATATACAAGCCAAGTTATAAAACGAAGATTCCCACTAGCATATGGTAGTGACAAAGCAAGAAGCTCTCAATCATGAAGAACATGGTGCTAACATGAAGCACACGTGTGGAAAAAGATAGTAGCATTGTCCCTTCTCTCTTTTTCTCTCATTTTTTTAGTTGGGCTCTTAGGCCTCTTTTTTCATTTTCTCTTTTTATTTTCTTCTGTTTTTGGCTCTTTGGCCTCTTTTTTTATTTCCTCACATGGAACAATGCTCTAATAATGATGATCATCACACTTTTTAGTTACTCAAAGCTCAAAGATCACAATGATGATGACTCCATAGGAAATGCCTCCGACAGTGTACCGGGATGTGCAACGATCTAGTATGATCATGCAATGGCAATATGAAAGTGACGGCACAAGTCATTAGACAGAACGGTGGTAGTTGCATGGCAATATATCTTGGAATGGCTATGAAAATGCCATAGTAGGTACGTATGGTGGCTGTTTTAAGGAAGGAATTTGGTGGGTTTGTGCACGGGCAAGAATTGCGCGGTGCTAGAGAGGCTAGCAATGGTGGAAGGTGAAAGTGCATCTATACCATGGACTCAACATTAGTCATAAAGAACTCACATACTTGTTGCAAAAGTTTTTATTAGTAATCGAAACAAAGTGCTAAACACATACTCCGAGGGGAAGGGTTGGTAGGTGTAAACCATCGCACGATCCCGACCTCAACACAAAGGATGACAATCAATAGATCAATTATGCTCCGACTTCCTAACATAGCGGTTCACCATACGTGCATGCTACGGGAATCACTAACTCCAACACAAGTATCTCTAGATTCACAACACCCTACTAACATAACTCATAATATTACCGAATCCATGCCTCAAAACTAATTGAGAGGAGTCGAAACTTTTCTTTCTACTCAATGCACATGAAGATGGACGTTTTTGCATCCTCTTTGGGTACCTAGCACATGGGACTACTTTCATAGCATAAGCCAACTACCAAATCACGCACCGCCGTGCTATAAAGATATAAGTGAAGCACAAGATCAAAAGTATCTAGCTCAAAAGATATAAGTGAAGAACTAGAGCAAAAGTATCTAGCTCAAAAGATATAAGTGAAGCACTAGAGCAAAAGTATCTAGCTCAGAAGATATAACTGAAGCACTATGAGCATTCTAGCAAAATCACGATGAGTGCATGTCTCTCTCTCTCAAAAAGGTGTGCAACAAGGATGATTGTGACACAACAAAACGAAAAGACTCCTACGATACAAGACGCTCCAAGCAAAACACATATCAAGTGGTGAATAAAAGTATAGCTCCAAGTAATGTTACCGATGGATTGAAGACGAAAGAGGGGATGCCTTCCCGGGGCATCCCCAAGCTTAGGCTTTTTGGTGTCCTTGAATTTTGCTTGGGGTGCCTTGGGAATCTCCAATCTTGAGCTCTTTCCATTCCTTATCTCTTTGTCCATGAGAACGTCACCCAAAACTTGAAAACTTCACAACACAAAACTTAAATAGAAACTTGCGATAACATTAGTACAAGAAAACAAACTACCACTTCTTTTGGTATTGTAGAAAACTTGAATTCCATCTATATTGATGATGAGCTACTGTATTCTCACTTTCCCATGGCTAGTACCCCCCGATACTAACCATAGTTTCATCAAAACAAGCAACCAACTCAACAAAAAACAGAATCTGTCAAAAACAGACCAGTCTGTAGCAATATGTATGCTTCGTATACTTCTGGTACCTCAAAAATTCTGAACAATTACGAAGGTCTAGGGAAAAAGCATATCAATCAGCAGCAAAAACAATCAACTCAAAAGCTCGTTCTGAATAAAAATGACAAATCATCTCGTGAGTGAAAAGTTTCTGTCTTTTTCCAGCAAGATCAAACAAGCATTACCAAGACCAATCATAAAGGTTTTGCTTGACTCAAACACAAAAAGAAACACAAAAAAAACAATCAAAACAGAATTGTGAAAGTGTGGACGCAACAAAACAGAAAGAAAAAGATAAATTCATTGGGTTGCCTCCCAACAAGCGCTATTGTTTAACGCCCTTAGCTAGGCATAGAAGCGATAGAATCACGTATCGTCGTCTTTGGTGCTCAAACCAGAAGTAGCGTGATCACTTATCATCTTGAGGTTTTCATCTTTCTTACTAGATGATTCACCACTACTTTTAGGAACAAAGACAGGCTTGGTGATTTTATTGTGGGCAAAATTGGGAGTATTCTGCACAGCGGCAAAAGCGGAACCCAAGTTGGTTATAACATCCTCTAGTTTGCCAATCCTAGCGGAATCATGACCTAGCTTTTCGCTAACTGTGGGTTCCTTCTCCTTTAAATTTTTGAAAACCATTCCCATCTTGGATCCGTACTGAGTGATTTGATTGTGTATCTTTTTGTCCAAATTCTCAATGAATTCAATCGTAGCAACTTGATTTTCAATAACGTCCAGCCTACGCATCACATGTTCCATAGTTAAGGTAGTTCCATTAACAATGAGTGGGGGTGAGCCTACCAAATTTATCACAACTCCGTAAGAATCAACGGTATGACTACCCAAGAAATTTCCACCTACAATGGTGTCAAGAATATACCTATTCCAAGGAGAGATACCCACATAAAAACTGCGAAGCAAGACAGTAGTGGATTGCTTATGAGTAGATCTACTCTAAGCATTGCAAATCCTATACCAAGCGTACTTTAAGTTTTCTCCCTCAATTTGTTTGAAATTGAGAACGTCGCTCTCGGGAGTATCGTTTGAAGTGGTGGATCTAGCCATCAGGATAGACTATCCCACACGGACAAGCAGAAAGCAAGCGAGAGAAAAAGGGCAAACGAAAAGGCGAACGAAAAAGGCAAATTGGTGAAGTGGGGGAGAGGAAAACAAGAGGCAACTGGCAAACAAAGTAAATGCAAGAGATGAGTTTGCGAGACTTACTTGGATGAGTCCTTGACTTGATCTTCTTCCCTCGCAACGACGCCAGAAATCCTTCTGCTACTTCTCAAACAATAGCGCCAGAAATTGACACGTTGACGGAGATTGGGCTTGCGTTGGTTTTTCCCTTGAAGACGAAAGGGTGATGCAGCACATGAGCAGTAAGTATTTCCCTCTGTTTGAGAACCAAGGTATCGATCCAGAAGGAGGGTCTCGTCAAGTCCAGAGTACCTGCGCAAACACAAACAAACTTGCACCCAACGCTTCAAAGGGGTTGTCAATCCCTTCAAGATTGTTTGCAAAAGTGAGATCTGAAGGCAGAAAGTGCAACGAAGTAAAAAGTGTAAGGCTGAAAATATGGTGTGGAGTAGACCCTGGGGGCCATAGTGTTCACTAGAGGCTTCTCTCAAAATAGCAAGTATTACGGTGGGTGAACAAATTACTGTCGAGCAATTGATAGAACCGCGCAAAGTCATGACGATATCTAAGGCAATGATCTAGCATATAGGCATCACGTCCGAGACAAGTAGACCGATACTTTCTACATCTACTACTATTACTCGACACATCGACTGCTATCCAGCATGCATCTAGTGTATTGAGTTCATGACGAACAGAGTATCGCTTTAAGCAAGATGACATGATGTAGAGGGATAATCTCAAACCAATGATGAAAACCCCATCTTTTTACCCTTGATGGCAACAACATGATACATGCCTCGCTACCCCTTCTGTCACTGGGTGAGCTCACCGCACGGTATTAACACAAAACAAACCACTTCTCCCAATGCAAGAATCATAGATCTAGTTGGCCAAACAAAACCCACAACTCGAAGAGAATTACAAGGATATGAAATCATGCATAAGAGAGATCAGAAGAAACTCAAATAAGATTCATAGATAATCTGATCATAAATCCACAATTCATCAGATCTCCACAAACACACCGCAAAAGAAGATTACAACAGATAGATATCCATGAAGATCATGGAGAACTTTGTATTGAAGATCCAAGAGAGAGAAGAAGCCATCTAGTTACTAGTTATGGACCCGTAGGTCTATGGTGAACTACTCACGCATCATCGGAGAGGTCATGGTGTTGATGGAGAAGCCTTCCGTGTCCAAATCCTCCCTCCGGCAGGGCACCAGGACGTGCCCCAGATGGGATCTTGCGGAGACAGAAGCTTACGGCGGCGGAAAAGTAATTACGATGCTCCCCTGATTTTTTCGGGAATATTTGGGAATTTATAGGCGCAAGATCTATGTCAGGGGACCTCCAGGGGGCCCACAAGCCTGCATGGCGCGCCCCCCCGGCCACGGGGTGGGGGCTTGTGGGGCCCCTGGGGCTCTTCTGGCTTGGCCCCCAAGCTCTCCGATCTTCTTCCATTCCAGAAAAATTCTTTTCAGGGATTTTCTTCCGTTTGGACTCCGTTTCAAAATCTCCTCTGAAAGGGGTAAAAAACATGGAAAAATAGGAACTGGAACTTGGCACTGAGTTAATAGGTTAGTCCCGGAAAATAAATAAAAGGCATGCAAAACATCCAAAGGTTGACAAGATAATAGCATGAAACCATAAAAAATTATAGATACGTTGGAGACGTATCAGACGCCGCCGGCGAGCTTCGGCCATGGGAGGGGAAACAGAGCACAGGAGTGATATTGGGGGCATAGGGGCATTCGGGGAAGAGAGGAGGATCTGGGGGAAGCCAGAGAGGGCTCAGGGAAGAGGAAATAGGAGGGGGAGAGAAGAGAGAGCTCGTGAGCTCTTGGAGCTTCCCGGTGCATGGATGCCACACGCCCCGGGAAGGGCTTGGAAGCTAGATGATGATGGGAATGGCTTGGACCAGTAAAGTGGAGGTCCCATGACATGCTCAGACAAGCTGCAACGGCTAGAAGCGGCCTGGAAGAAACAGACAAGGTCCAGAGCACCATTTCTGCACCCCACGGGGTGGTCACCAAGGCCACTTGTGCCTACAAGGCCCTAATGACCAGTCAAAGTTGTCTGGGAGGTGGGGCATGCTATCTAGAAGATGAGTGAGGAGTTTGGTCTCTAGTGGAGTTGATTTGAATGGCTATTGACTGAGGTTAAGTTTGCAGCAGAAAACTTAGGGCTAATGGTGTGGGCAATTACCCGAGAGATAAAGGGGGAAAACATGTCTAGTAGTCTTAGGCATGGAAGGACTACATTCCTGCAAAATTTCAGCTCAAGCAAGGAAGGGTAGCTAGTACTTGTTGTACAAAGCTATATTTCAGCTAGAAATGAACTTGCAGATGTGCTGCTCATTTTCTCCACATGAGCATGCCATATCTTGGATTGAAATGAAGCATTGACATACTAGGGAGGCTTTGGAAAGAATTGGGGGTCTTATCATAAGTAGAGGTGTGGAAAAAGGGGTAAAGATGGTGATTCCAAGGGTAAATTGAGGACTCCAATAATTGACCAGTGGCGATGGAAATGTTACTAGAGGTAAAATGTTACTATATGAGGTAGTGGTAGAAAGTTGAGCCCAAGGGTTAAAGTGGAAAGGGCCAAAGTAGCCAATAAAGTGAATGCACACAAGGTGTTTGATGAGTGGAAAAGCAACCAGATGGACTTCAATGGATATGAAACTTAACAAGATCAAATAATATATAAAAATAAGATTGGACACCAATTTGGGATTTGGTGGACAAGGTTTCCAATGTAGACTTGGAAAACCCTTGAAATGGGCAGAAATAGCTTTTTGCTTACAATCTTATTCAAATCAATTCCCACAAATCCAATATTTGGCGTGGGGACATGATTTGAGCATTAAGGCATGCCCAAAAAGTTTGGGTTCAAATGGAGAAACTTTATAATGTAAAGTTTCCCAAAGTTAAAAATCAACAGAGAGGGTTTTGAGGGGCTTGGGACAAGTTCTTCTATTCTCCTGGATGCACCACTTGGTGTGGATGCATTATTGGAGTATTAGAACATGTCCACCAAATTTGAGCACAATTGGAGATACTTGACAATGAAGAGTTTCTCAAATTTGGATCTGAACAGATAGGGTTTTAGAATAATTAGGGAAGTCAAATCAACTTGGATTGAGATGGAACTTGGCAAGATCATCAAACATATCATAGGTGACATGCTGGAATTTTAGTGGAACTTATTGAGAATATTTCTTATTGAAATATTCCAAAAGATTGAAATAGGCAGGAAGGGTTTTGGAGGGGTTTGCCCAATATTTTGAACATGATCATGTGTTGAAACTCATATATATGGAATATATATGTTCAGTGAGTTTCCCTAAATTTTCTCAAATATTTTGAAAGCAATAAAAATAACTTTCCTTCATAAGAGAACATTTCTGTCCTCACAGAAAGGCATTTAAATACAATAATAAAATAACTTTTAAAATAATAATATTGTGGTTTTTGGAAGAAATTTTGATAATAGGTTTTAAATAAAATAATTGGTGCAAAATAAAGTCCCTAATTTGAGGACTTGTAGTACAAATCTCATCTGAGGGGTTTGAAAGTTTAATTCAGAGAAATGCCTTTTGGTGAAAATAATATTTGGTAAAAATAGTTGCTCGTCCTAAACACATGGCATGATAATTAGCCAAGAGTTTTCGGCTAGGGAGGTGAGTCTGGAGTGTAGCAAGAATTATTGAGAACCAACACAAGCATACCAGCAAGCAAGCAAACACAGTCACTTTAAGCAACACAAGCTTTCACATTTTTTTTAATTGGTCCTAATTTTTGAATTAAGTTAATTAGTCAGGAAAGCTAAATACAGGGTGTTACATATATAGAGTACCCTCACGTTATCATGGGCCGAGGATGCGCAAGGATAACCAAACCCCCAAACACTCCTCCTCGGGGTACTTGTCTCTTTGTGAATCTCCTGACTAGATAGAGAGTTACCGATAATAAGTGCATGAGTTCTTCAGACTAATGCGAGTATTCGATTGTTGGCACTTCCACCATCCATATTTTGCTAGCCTCTTCAGTACCGTGCATTGTCCTTTCTCATCTTGAGAGTTGGTGCAAACTTTGCCGATGCATCCAAACCCTTGGCATGATACGCTATGTCATCATAAGCCTCACTATATCCTTCCTCAAAACAACCACCATGCCTACCTATTAAGTCATTTCCATAGCCTTTCCGAGATACATTGCCATGCAACATCCACCATCTCACGACTTGATCTTCATGTCATACATGCTTTTTCTTGATCGAGGAGCCGCATGCTAGTAGGGCCTTGCCATTATTATTGCTACATGACGCGCTAGTTTCATTGCATATCCTGCTACACTGGCAGAGGCATACATTTGCATACATCATGATAGTTTTCATTTGTCTTTATGTTGAGTACTTCTTATAAAGTGTGAAGATCTTATTTTTATTCTTGTAAAATATAGAGTGTTGCCCTTAAGTGAGTAAAAGATCCCAAAGAGGACAAATTAAAAGATCCCAAAAGAGGACACATGAAAAGATCCCAAAGAGGACAAATGATAGATAAATAGAAAGAGCCAAAGAGGCCACAAAAATAAAAATAAAAGAAATAAAAATAAATAAAAAGAGAGAAGGGGGCAACACTATTGTTCCTTTTGAAAGATCCACACTCGTACTCCATTGTTATATTTGTACTCCGTATAGATTATCATTCATGCATAACTATGTGGGGACCCTTACACTATAGCAATTTGCTTGTATATTCCAATGATGAGCCTCCTCAAATGATATCTAGGTCTTCATGAGAAAGCAAGTTGGATGCACCCCCACTAGTTGCATTGGAGAACTTACCTTAGCTCATATGTGCATCGTTGCATGGCAATCCCTACTCCTCACATCATATCTATCATTTGGCTTTCTCTCGCCTATGGTTGTCCTCATTGATGTGAGCCTTTCACACCTTTTTGTCTTCCTTCCCCATCATTATTTGCTTTTCCATCCTAAGTACCAACATATCTTGCTTGCGCTCATCCATTGCATGGGTGCTCAAAGTCGAAAGGGAGAAGATCATTTTGACTTGTGCCTGACTAGTGGTCTGGGGATGAGTCAAAATAAGATTCTGAAGAAGACCAACTGTGAAGTTTTAGTAGACCGAGTTCTCAATTAAACTACAAAATATTTTTATTCTCTAAACCCATCTCCCACTTCTTGCACGCAAACACCATTTGGAGACATTCGAGTCACGGACAGCGAGAGCTCTTGCACCTTTATGTTCTTACTTTGCTATTTTCAATACTAAATATATACTCTTGCTTGTTATTGTCTTGACTTGAATTGCATATCTTACTTGCTTTACTTTGAAGTTCTTATATGTGTGTTAGCATGTCACCATAGAAATTATTTGTGCTATCATTTACCTACTCGAGGACGAGCAGGAATTAAGCTTGGGGATATTGATACGTCCCAAACATATCTATAATATCTGTTTGTTCCATGATCTTTTGGGTGACATTGTTATATGTTTGGCTTCACTTTTATACCTTTTTACACATATTTGGACTGACCTACTAACTTAGTGCACCCAGTGCCAGTTTTTGTCTACTGATGTCTTTTTTTGCAGGGACTTTTATCTCAATTTACCGAGTCCCAAAAATCCCAAGAAAAATATATAAAAATAGCGTGACAGAAGCTTCACGAGAACCAAAGGTGGGCCAGAGGGGAGCCAAGGCTTGCCCAGGCGGCGTCCCTGCGCGGGTCACCCCTTCACCGCGCCACCAGGTCTCCTGGGTGGGGTCCACGCCCTCTGGTGCCCTCCTTCAGCCTATATTTACCTCTTCGATCGAAAACCCTTCCATCAGATCCAGAATCGCGAATTTCTCCATCGTTCCGCCGCTGCAGCGCTCCCGAGATCAGGAGCGCCAGAAGTCCTCTTCCCGGCACCCTGCAGGAGGGAGGATTGACCTCCGGGAGCTTCTCCACCACCATGGACGCTTCCCGGACGTGTCGTGAGTAGTCCTCCTTGGAACATGGGTCCATGACCACTAGCTATGTGATGTCTTCTCTCCAATCTTGTGCTTCAATGTTTAGCCCCTGTAAGCTGCCCTACATGATCAAGGCATCTATGTAATTTTCCTGCTATTGCTATGCTTGGTTTGCTAGGATCCGATGGATTATGATATTATGTTGAAATTGTGATGAGTTATATATTTGGTTATTCTTTTATATTATGTTCTTTAGTGATTCATGCATGTTCTCCGTTGGTCTTTATTGCTTAGGACGAGTAGTAGATTAGAACTCTAAGAGGGAGCGTTATGCATGATTGTGGGTTCATGCCCCCTGATGTCTAGCTTGAGTGACAGAAACATGAGACTAGGGGATGTGTTGTTGCCACCAGGGAGAAAACAACGATGCTTGTGACCATGGTTGCAAGGATTGTTTACCTTACACAAAGTTTGTTAATGCAGTTGTCCGTTGCTTTGAGTTTACACTTTGGGTGGGGCTTGCAACTTAATACCAGCGAGATGTTCTGGATAGATATCTCAAGGTGGATGATTAGTAAGTAGATGCTGATGAATAAATGGTCTACTTGTCTCGGCGTACTGCCCATTACTTTTTAGTCTCTAACTTTCTAGTAGCTTGATTAGCATTGTGGTGCGTTTATAATTCTATCAATTGCCCAGCTGTAATTTGTTTACCCAACATAGTTGTTTATCGTCTTTTGGGAGAGAGACATCACTATTGAACATCATGGGTCTCTGGTCCATATCACCACCATTGTTTACACCTCCACCATTTACCGTTTTCATTTAATTTTCCGTTGCAATCACTATCGCTATTCCCGCTTGTGCTTTGATCCTTTGCAAACTACAATGCCGGAGAGATTGACAACCTCTCTGTACTCGTTGGGAGCAAAGTTATTTGTTGTGTGTGCATGTCCACGTCTTCTGCTAGCGCTAGAGCAGCGGACACCTACTAGTTGATCCTCGGAGTCCTCCTGGTTCGATAAACCTTACAGTCCCTGTGTAAGGGAAATCTGCTGCTGACTACATCTCCACCTTCCACTTGGGGTAACCAACGAGGGGCGAGAAGTATATCCATGAACTCGTCATCAGTGGCTTATGTGCAACACAACGTATCATGTCACGGGATTTGGATGCACCAACGAAGTTTGCACCGATCCTTGAGGTGAGATTGTGCTCCAGGTTTTATATTATCTTTGAGCACTAACCTATTAACCCAGTGCCCAATGCGAGTTGTTGTTTTCTTCATGTTTTTGGCCTTACAGGAATACTGTGTCAAACAAAGTCCAAATGCCCCGAAACTTTTTGATGTTTTTTGTGGACAAAAATAAGACCTGGAATCACAGGGAGATCAGAGGCCACATGGGGTGGTGCCAAGCCAACAGGGCGTGCCCTGGAGAGATGGTCGCGCACCCGCGTCCTGTTGGCTTGGGGCCATCTCCCATTACATGTGTCCCTGATCTCTTTGCAATAAATTCGCATATATTGGGCAGATCCTAGAGAGCCGTCCGAAACACTTTTTCCACCGCCACAAGTCTTTGTTCCACGGTGTTCCCATCTGGAGCCCTGTTCCGGTGACCTCTCGGAGGGGGGTCGGTCATAGAGGGCCTCTACATCAAACTTGATGCTCCCATGACGATGTTTGAGTAGTTCACCATAGACCTACGAGTCTGTAATTAGTACCTAGATGGGTATCTCTCTCTCTCTATGTTCTTTAATGCAAAGATCACTGTGATTTCCACAATGAACTATCCTATGTAATCATCTTTGCGGTGTGTTTGTTGAGATCCGATGAATTGTGAAATCGCGGTGATCTATCCTATGTAATCATCTTTGCGGTGTGTTTATTGGGATCCGATGAATTGTGGGTTTATGTTCAAATTATTCATGAATAATATTTGAGTCCTCTCTGAATTCTTGTATGCATGATTGTTATAGATTCATCATTCTCTCTGATTTATCTGTTTGGTTTGGACAAATAGATATATTTATCTTAAGTGGGAGAGGTGCGTTGTAGTGGGTTCAATCATGCGGTGCTCAATCCCAGTGGCAGAAAGGGACATGCCACATACTGTATTGCTGCCATTAAGGGTAAAACAATGGGGTTTTTTATATCAATTTGATTTACTTTGCCTACATCATGTCATCATCCTCCAAGCATTACTCTGTTTTTACTTATTACTCTAGATGCATGCTAGATAGCGGTCGATGGGTGAAGTAATGGTAGTAGATGCGGACATGAGTCGGTCTACTTGCTTATGGTCATGATGTGTATATACATGATCATTGTCGTGAATACATATTGCATGACTATCTTCTTTTCTACCAATTGCCCAATAGTAATTTTTTCTACCCAACTTATGCTTTCTTCGAGAAAGAAGCCGCTAGAGAAAACTATGGTCCCCGGGTCTCCTCGCAAATATATTTACAAAAATTCTAAGTACCTTGCTTCCAATATTGACTTTATTTTTATTTTAAATTCATATTTATCAAACTATCTATCTATCACTACTTATCACTTGCAAGTGACGAGTTCAAGGGGATTGACAACCCTCTTGCCCGCGTTGGGTGCAAGTGTGTGCTCTTTTGTGTGTAGGCGCTGAAGATGGAAATTTGCGTGGTCCTCCTTTGGTTTGATAACCTTGGTTATCACTGAGGGAAATACTTACCTTTACTGTGATGCGTCATCCCCTCGACTTCGAGGAAAATCCCAACACAGTTTACAAGTATAAGTGACGGTGGCTAGGGTTCTCCAATGTGCATCGCCTTTCACGAAAGTGTATTTTATTGATAAGGTGGAGGTACAGGTAGTTCATACGACCATCCTTACGAGCGGGTGCACTCGCATGGAAGTCCGTCTTTCACTTTCTCACACCTGGTGGTTGATCCCTCATTATGGAAGTTGCTCCATTAATCTTGATTTGAAGTAATTCTGCTTGGTTTCCTTCCATATGCAATATTTCCTCCCAAACAATGGGAAAATAGATTGTCTTCTCTCTTAAAGGATTAGCGTTATAAATAACCAAGAAGTGGTGTTACTCCAGTGTAAAGTAAATAAAAACCTTTTGTGAATAATCATAAATTCTCAAGTCATCAACTTGCTCGAGCTTAAAACTTGCTCGCCCTCGAGCTACATGCAAAATTTAGAGAATGAAAGCGAGTTTTACATGTCACATCCCTAACCCTTAAACAAGTTAGTCTTGTGCTCATGTCTTCTTTGCATTTGCATCTAATAATTCTCCATCAAGAACAAGAAAGTGGCAAAGGAAAAATTCAAAACCCTAGCCACTACTTTAAATAAAGAAAATCTCAAACTAGTTGAAATCAATGAACCCAAAATGGCCTCAAGAAATGTTCAAACTTTCTGATAAATCATGAAAGTAAATGAGCATTGGAGAAAACTATTTTCTTGACACTTTAAGCATTTTAAATTAATGCGAAAAGCCACTAGTTTCAAATTTTAAATTTGAAATCAGAAACTATAAATTTTCAAAAATGTTGAAAACTTTGGAAATGGTTGGGAATATTATAACATTATTTCAGGAGGTCTAAAATAGTTTTTACTTTTTGTTTTGGAGCTGAAATAAATAGCAAAACAATAGTAGCAAAACAGAAAAAACAAAAACAAAAAAAAAATGGGAAACTCTTACCTGTCGCCTAGCCTGGCCCGGCCCATCTCCCTGGCTCGTCCCCTCCCTCGCGCCAGTAGGAGCAGGAGGTGGCCGCCGCCTCCTCCGGCGCGACCACGCACCTGTGCGCCTGCCTGGCCGCCGGCTCGCGCTGGCAAGGCCGGGGATAAGCTCCCCGAGGCCTCCTCTATCCATTCCCAGCGCTAACTCTCTCCCTCCTCTCGGATCTCTTCCTCCTTCCTGCTGCCGCCATTGGAGCCGAGCTCGAGCTCGAGCCGCAGCACCTCTAGCCTTGGGAACCCTCCTCCGAGTAGTCTCTTAGCTCCGCCTCGTCGCCCTGGTCATCTCTGCGGAAGCCGAAGCTTCCCCGAGCTCTGCATCGCCCCCAACGCCATCGTCTTCCACCTCCGGCCGCCGGACCTCTCCCGTCGATTCGCTCCCTCCGGCGCATCCCCGAGCCCCTCAACAGCACCATCGGAACCGCCGTGAGCTCGTCGTCGTTTCCCCTCTCACCCCACGCTCTCCCGTGCATCGTAACCTCATTCCCCACCAAGGCCGAGAGCTCCCCGCCGCCGGCCATGTCGTCGCCGTCGCTGTGGTGTCTGATCCACGCGCTCGAGCTCCTGGAGCCTCCAGGAGCGTGATGAGCCCCTCAGCTGCCCTCCCCGTGCCCTAGAGCCATCGCTCGTAGAAGGCCGAGCTTCGGCCGCCGCTTCGGCTCGTCGCCGGCGCCTCTTCCGGCGACCCTAGCCACCCCTGATGCCCCTGCCAGATTGGCCACTTCGCCAGCGTTCCATAGCTGCAAACCGCGTTCGATTTGGTGCTGTGCAGCGCTGTTTAGGTCGTCTCCGGCGAGCCCTCCGCCGCCGGCTTGGTCGCCGGCGACCACCCTCCGGTGGGCGTCGACGTGGCCGACCATTAGGGCGTAATTGCCCTCCCCTCAGTCGCTGCCAGAGGGCCCCACGCCTGGTCAAACCCCAATTAGGGGCTGGTCAGCGCGGGGTTAGCCCCTGGGTCACTGACCAGTGGGTCCTCCCTGTCAGGTTTGACCTGAACAGGTCGGCTGACCTGCTGACGTCAGCCTGATGCAATAAATAGAATTTCCAGTATAGAAATAATTCCAGTAAATTGCTAAAACTTGTAAAAATCATAGAAATTAATCTGTAACTCCAATGAAAATAATTTATATATGAAAAAGTATCAGAAAAATTCAAGGATTCTGATTATGCTATTTTCAACCCTGTTTGAAAAGTTACAGAACCCTAAAATGTGGAACAAGGATTAATTCAATTCTTATAATTACTTTTTAAATGGAATTTGGAAAATATTCAAATTTCATTATGAATGCCATGATCACACACTGTCCTAACTATCAGTACAGTAACATGACATCTCATGCATACTAACATCAAGTTGATCTGAGCATCAGGTCGAATCAATTAAAACGGTATCCGAGAATACCCCGTTTGAATTGATATTCGAATGTGATTCAAATCAACCCTAGACCTAATAAATATTGATTATAATAACTTATCACCTTGCATTCGCATGCCATGCTCATGCATCATTTTGATTGCATATGATTGTTATTGAATGTTACCATTCTTTTCGGTAGGCTCCGCACCCCCGGATTCCACCGAATATCCGTCTGACGGATATCGTTCTTCCTCTGAGCAACAAGGCAAGCAACCTTTTGATCATCCCGATAAATCCCATGTTCTTGCTCCTGTACCTATTTATTGCACTTAAGATCAAATGCTTCAACTGCTTTTGCCACGATAGTCGAACCCACTTCCTTTGCATGACCTAACCTTGTCACAGTAAATAGCCGAACCTTGCAACCTAGCATACCTGGTAGTTGCTTGAGCTATGATGTGCCTTATCCTGCTATGCATGCTATGCTTAGAGTTGTGTACGGTCTGTCATCTGGGAGATGAACAGAATTGTGGAATGTGTTCGGTGAGCAAAGGTTGTGTGTTGAACTTGATTTGGTAAAGGTACCGGTGAAAGGCTGTGTAGGAGTACATGGTGGGTTGTTTCATTGGAACCATCCTTAGGAACTGAGTTCCGTGTATGTAATCCAAGACTAGATACTACCACATGCTGGGCCCTGAAATATGACCCCGATCGGCCTATTAATCGCGTAGTACTCGGTCCAGGAGTTGCAAGTAGTTTCTGGTGTTTAAAGTAATGCTGGAGGCCGTGCATGGTGCTGACCTGAGAGGTGGGCCGTGATGCGGTAGGCAGTGGCACGGTGTACCAAGTGGCACCCGGATGGTGGGCTTGGGAACCCTGCGCACATCGTTTGAGGCCGTGGCGGAAACCTCGGCCGGACTTCCGTATGGGTTACTCTCAGATAGGCGATAAACCTGGACTAGGTACTAGTGTGGTTAACGGTCGTGGCCGACTCCCTCGCCGGGCTTCCGCTTGAAGGTTGCCGAGGTGCATGACGTGCACATGGCGATAAGTGGCGAGAGCGTGTGTGACGAAGTACACCCCTGCAGGGTTATGATCTATTCGAATAGCCGCGTCCGCGGATATGGACTACTTGGAGACATATGTTGTTCATAGATAACTTCAACGGCTACTCATATAATTGCCAAGATAAGCGTGAGTGTCGTGGACGGCATTTTCGTACGGAGACGGAATGATTCCACGATAGTGTATTGTTGTGGTGTTAGTGGACTCGTGTGTGAGAAATCAAGTTGTCAAAATTATTTAAAAATGCAAGTTGTCTAGCCAAGAGTCAAATGCTGGCTTTCCGCATGAAACCCCACAATACCTTTTGATACCTTGCAGGTAGTTCTCCTAAAGTCTTGCTGAGTACCTTCGTACTCATGTTTTCTTAATAAATGTTGCAGAGGTTGCTAATGACCCTAATGGAGGGTTCTTCGTAGACATCGACGACGACGAGTAGCTGGTGTCCCAGCTACGATCTGGCCCTACGTTGGCTCTGTAGTATAGTCAGGCCATGTGCCTTCTAGTTGCCCTGTCTGTACCCAGACAATTTATAACTCTTCCGCTGGCTAGTAACTAAATGACTGTTACTATGGGTCATGAGACCCTTAATGTGTAATATTATGTGTGTGGCTCTTCCGAGCCTCTTAAATAAAGGTTGTATGTTTATGGTTATGTTGTGATGCCATCGATGTATCTATACATATCGGTATGCCATGCGTACGTGTGTCGTACTTGATATGTATGGGGTTCGATTACTTAGTCGTGAACTTTAGTAGAACTCCTTACAAGGAAATGCCCCTTTGTGATCCAACGAGCCTTGGTAGTTCGCTACTGCTCCGGACACAATGGTTGACCGGCATGTGTCCTTCTTAGCTGCTGTGTCTGTCCCCTTTGGGGAAATGTCACGCGATGTAATGGAGTCCTTGTAGCTTGCTACGACTCGTCTACATTCGCTGATGACCGACACCTGCTTTGTTGGGTCATGTATGCCTCTCCTTGTGCGGTACTGCCACTTTGGTTTCTGACTAGACATGTCGATCCGGGTTCTTTGACATTGGATTGCTAGCGACACTATCGCATACGTGAGTCAAAAGACGCAAACGGTCCCGGCTAAGGTAAGGCTGCAGCCGTGGAGTTAACCGTGCGTGAGACCACAAAGGGATGCGATGTGTTACATGCTGGATTCCTATGGCTTAGGATCGGGGTCCCGACAGCGTTGGTATCAGAGCCTGACTGACTGTAGGATTACTAAGCCAAACTGGTCGAAGTTGAGACTAGAATTTCTTTAGTTATATATAAGGGAATTGTTTGTGGAAGGGAACGTAAGACTCTTGTTCTCTTCTCAAGATATTCTATTCTGGTCATCCTCGTCTTTTCTGCGGGAATTAAGGACTAGGTTACTCATCTTCTCCTAGGCTCGTGTTTCCGATCGGTAGCTTATAGGACTATGGGTCGAGAGATATTGGGTTTCTTTTATTCCTAGGAAAAAGGAAGTAAGTTGATGATCAGAGAGTTGAACTTGATAGTTGAGTGGTTACGCTATTCCATTTTTGGGTTGTCTCAAAATTTGTTTTGAGCATTTACAGCCGTTATGCTGCCCAATTTTGCATTCGGAGCTCTAATGCTTTTGCATTACTCTCTATTTACAGATGCCTGGCCGTCCTTCTCGTCAGGTGGTACGTTTGACCAGGTGCATTGATGTGCCGGGTCATACGGCCATGCTGGTCAGGGTGATGTCGGTGTGCGGTTACCGCTGGTACCCCGAGTACACAGTGGAGGAACAGTACCGAGACTTCAACCAGAGCCAGTACATCTGCATTGTTAGGGTATTTCCAGATTACCCTGGAGCGGAGAAGCCAATCCATTGGTCCTATGGGTTGGGGGTCACTGTTGACATGGCAGTACAGGATGCTGCCTACTCAATGCTGACCATTATGAGAGCGAGACATGCACTGCTGCATAATTCAGAGTTCTGCTATGTTCCGGCCTCTCAGCCTGGTGAAGAGGGATACCTCAGTGGAGTCTATTTTGATTCTTCTATGGAGGATCCACTACTGCAGTCCACTGTTGAGATGCTAGAGAACAGAGAGAGGGATGCTCGTGCTCTCCGCATGGAGCTTTATGCTACCCGTGCCCGTCTGTGGACAACTTTGACGCAGCTGGCACCGGTAGTCCAGACAGGGTATGGAGAGATGGAGATGCTGAACCCTGTTAGGACCCATCTTCCGGCCCACGTTGACTGGCCAGCTATAGGAGGAGTCACACCTCTTCGGGGACCCCTCTTACCACCAGTCAGGGGACCAAGGCCACATCCGTGTCCTTATGGATCCCAGGGATCTCAGGCTAGAGTGTTTCCTGATCCGCAGGTTGAGCTTCCAGGCCATGGAGGTAATCTCTATGAGATGTTCTATGCGGATGCCTGAGCTGTGAGCGGAAGGATAGTATGGTAGTAGCCGTACGTTCACAGTCCTGCGTGACTTGTGAAGTATGGTTGTAATGTGAAATGAATTCCGGAGGCCTAGATAAATAATGTATAGGCAGCTTGTAAGCCTCTGATGAGTAGTTTCACAATTTCAGTAGTTTGCTCTTCGGTTAAGGTTGTATTGAACTATGTAAGGGTGTGTATGAACCATGGTGTATATATAGCAGTTGCTTGTTACCATGCTGTTCGGATATTCATTTCCGCATTCCGTGTGTTCAGTACATTCTTAATCCATAGCTAGTATTGATATGATATTTGTCTAAGCTATGAGTTTGTTTGTCAGGATGGTGTTCACCAGGTTGAACCGTGCCCCTGCTCATGAGCAAGGTGAGGGTAGTCAAGCGTCGCAGGAAGACCTGCCTCACCCACCTTCTCTGGTAGAAGTGATGCTTGAGGCAGAAAGAAACAAAAGGGAGACCAACCGACTGCTAGAGCGTATTGAGCAGAATACGGCTCGACAACCTAGGAGTGCTAAAGTGTCCCTCAATGACTTTGTGAAGCTGAATCCTCCAAAGTTTCATCATTCCGTCGATCCCCTCGACGCTGATGACTGGCTGTGCAGCATCTCACGCAAGATTCGCTCTGCGAATGTGTCTGAGGCCGACAAGGTGACCTTTGCGGCGTATTTCCTGGAAGGACCCGCCAATCTGTGGTGGGAGAATTTTGAAGCTATGCGTCCCGCTGAACCAGTGGCCACATGGGCAGACTTCAGTGCAGATTTTCGTCTGCACCATATTCCAGAGGGCCTGATGGACAGAAAGGGAGAGGAGTTCTGTGCCTTCACTCAGGGCAAGTTGTCTGTGGATGCCTATAGCCGCGAGTTCGGTAACCTCGCCCGCTATGCAACAGAGGAGGTGTCTACTGACGCCAAGAAGCAAGCAAGGTTTCGTAAGGGTCTGAGCCCTGAGCTCCGTCGTGATCTGCGCCTCCATGAGTGTGCAAGTTTTCAAGCCCTAGTCAACAAAGCGATCAGTGCCGAGACTGGTCATACTGACTTCGAAGCCACAAGGAAGCACTCCCGTGACTTTGGCTCGTCTTCTGGTTCCGCGTTTCCAAAACGCAGGCTGTGGGTTCCAAACAGTTCTCTGCCGCCAAGATACACTCCGAGGCCATCCTACGTGGCGCCTCAGACGAATCAAGCCAACCCTCCAGCAAAAGCTTATGGTGGTCCAGCTAGCAATGATGCACCACGTGCCAACCAGGTGATATGCTATAAGTGTGGAGAACCAGGGCACTATTCCCGTGAGTGTCCTCAGAATGTGGGTGCAAAGCAACCCGGAAAGTCCGTCGGGCAAGCCAAGTCGGGCAAAACTTATTATGTGAAGCCAACTCCTGCACGTGGCCGTGTGAACTATGTGTTAGCAGAAGAAGCTGCAGAGGATCCCGACGTCATGCTGGGTACGCTTCTTGTTAATCATCACCCAGTGTCCGTTCTCTTTGACACTGGGTCTTCTCATTCCTTCATTTCAGAAAGTTTTGCACAGTTGCATAACATGTCTTTTTGTGATATGCCAATCCCATTGGTTGCCCAAACCCCTGGTAGTAAATGGCAAACCTCTAGGATAACCTATGACAATGAAATTCTAGTAGACAGGCTAGTTTTTCTAGCCTCATTGATAGCCTTGAAATCTTCGGATATTAATATCATCTTGGGCATGGATTGGATGTCAGCTCACTATGCCAAGATTGATACTCATTCTAGGAATGTCTAGCTTACCCATCCCTCGGGTGAGATAGTAAATGTCTCTACTCGAGTTGCCAAATGCCAACTCTATTCCCTAAATGCCAACCCTCTTCCGGAACTTGAAGACATTCCGGTAGTCCGTGACTTCGCGGATGTTTTTCCAGAGGAACTGCCAGGAATTCCACCTGACAGAGATGTAGAGTTTGTGATAGATCTTGTTCCGGGAACTGTCCCAATAGCCAGGAGACCTTATAAGATGGCACCCCTGGAGCTAGCCGAACTTAAGAAGCAACTAGATGAGGCCTTGAACAAGGGTTTCATTCGTCCTAGCTCTTCTCCTTGGGCTTGTCCCGTCCTCTTCGTAAAAAATAAAGACGGAACGGATCGGATGGTTGTAGATTACCGACCAGTTATCTGGTCACCATAAAGAACAAGTATCCGCTCCCCAAGATCAACGATCTGTACGATCAGCTCGCTGGATCCTCAGTCTTCTCCAAAATGGATTTGAGGTTGGGTTACCATCAAATCAAGATTAAGAACGGGGACATTCCAAAAACGGCTTTTGTTACTCGTTATGGCCAATATGAGTACACCGTCATGTCCTTCGGTTTAACCAATGCCCCAGCCACCTTCTCTCGACTGATGAATTCAATCTTCATGGAGTATTTGGATAAATTCATCGTGGTATACCTCGATGATATTCTCATCTACTCGAAGAATGAACAAGAACATGCTGAGCATCTAAGGCTGGTATTGATGAAACTTCGAGAGCATCGCCTTTATGCCAAGTTTTCAAAACGTGAATTCTGGTTACCAGAAGTGACCTATCTAGGACACGTAATCTCTGGTAAGGGTATTGCTGTCAATCCCGAGAGAGTTCAAGCTGTCCTTGATTGGACTCAACCTGAATCGGTTAAGCAAGTTAGGAGTTTTCTTGGTCTAGCGAGCTATTGCCGCCGCTTTGTCGAGAGTTTCTCCAAGGTTGCAAAGCCTCTAACTGAACTCCTCAAGAAAGATAAAAAGTTCGAGTGGACACCACAGTGTGAGCATAGTTTTCAGGAACTGAAAAGACGCCTGACTTCCGCACCTGTGTTGCTACCACCAGATTTTTCTAAGGACTTTGTTATCTATTGCGACGCCTCGCGACAAGGATTAGGTTGCATTCTCATGCAAGATCATCATGTGATCGCATATGCATCTCTACAGTTGCGTCCACATGAGGATAATTATCCCACACATGACCTTGAGCTTGCAGCTGTGGTCCATGCACTAAAAACCTGGCGACATTACCTTCTAGGTAATCATTGCGAAATATTCACTGATCACCAAAGTCTGAAATATATTTTCACCCAGCCGGATTTGAATCTCAGGCAAAGACGGTGGGTTGAGTTGATCTCGGATTACGACTTAGGGATAACTTACACCCCGGGGAAGGCCAATGTCATGGCCGATGCGCTAAGTCGTAAATCTTATTGTAACAATTTGATGCTACAACAAGGTCAACCACATCTCCATGAGGACTTTCGGAAGTTGAGTCTTCATATTGTTCCTCAAGGATTCCTTTCTACCCTGGTGGCGAAGCCTACTCTAAAGGATCAAATTATAGCTGGCCAAAAGCATGACAAGGGTATATCACGGATCAAGGAGAATATTTTTAGCGGAAACGCTAAAGAATTTTCCATGAACGATCAAGGTGTTGTGTTCTTCCAGAATCGTTTAGTGGTTCCTAAGAACCCACATCTAAGGCAATTAATCCTTAAGGAGTCTCATGATTCTCCTCTCACCATTCATCCCGGTAGTACTAAGATGTATCAGGACCTAAGCCAGAGGTTCTGGTGGACTAGGATGAAGAGAGAAATTGCTGAGTTCGTTGCTAACTGCGATGTTTGTCGTCGAGTTAAGGCAGAACATCAAAGGCCTGCTGGCACCCTTCAGCCTCTAGCTATTCCTCAATGGAAATGGGATAAAGTTAGCATGGATTTCATTACCGGATTTCCCAAGACCAAGAAAGGAAATAATGCTATCTTTGTGGTCATCGACCGTCTTTCCAAAGTGGCTCATTTTCTTCCTGTTCGTGAGAGTATAACAGCTAGCCAGCTAGCAGAGTTATATATCTCCCGAATAGTGTCTCTTCATGGTGTTCCCCTGGAGATTAACTCGGACCACGGAAGTATCTTTACTTCTCGCTTCTGGGAAAGTTTTCAGAATGCCATGGGGACTCACCTATCTTTTAGCACTGCTTTCCATCCCCAATCAAGTGGTCAAGTAGAAAGAGTGAATCAAATCCTAGAAGACATGCTCCGAGCTTGTGTTATATCGTTCGGTATGAATTGGGAGAAGTGTCTTCCATTCGTCGAATTCGCTTATAACAATAGTTACCAATCAAGTTTGGGCAAATCCCCTTTTGAAGTTCTCTATGGACGAAGATGTCGAACACCTCTTAATTGGTCAGAAACCGGAGAGAGGCAACTCTTTGGTCCGGATGTGATCCAGGATGCAGAAGAGCAGGTTCGCATTATTCGTGAAAAGTTGAAAACAGCCCAGTCTCTTCAAAAGAGCCAATATGATCGTCATCATAAGGCTGTGACCTTTGAAGTTGACGAGAAGGCTTACCTTCGGGTTACACCTTTGAAGGGTACCCATCGTTTCGGTATCAAGGGCAAGTTGGCTCCTCGTTACATTGGTCCTTTTCGCATTCTTGCCAAACGAGGAGAAGTTGCCTACCAGTTGGAACTTCCTCCGCATCTTTCCAAGGTTCATGATGTTTTCCACGTCTCGCAACTCAGGCGTTGCTTTTCGGATCCTATCCGTGAAGTGGACCACGAAACGCTTGATCTCCAAGATAACCTTTCATACCGAGAATACCCCGTGCATATTCTTGATCAAGCTGAGCGTACCACTCGACGTCGAAACCTCAAGTTTCTTAAAGTTCAATGGTCAAATCATTCTGAAAAGGAGGCAACTTGGGAAAGAGAGGATCGTCTCCGACTTGAGTATCCTGCGTTATTCCCGACGACTTCTAAATCTCGGGACGAGATTCTTTTGAGTGGGGGTGAGTTGTCACATCCCTAACCCTTAAACAAGTTAGTCTTGTGCTCATGTCTTCTTTGCATTTGCATCTAATAATTCTCCATCAAGAACAAGAAAGTGGCAAAGGAAAAACTCAAAACCCTAGCCACTACTTTAAATAAAGAAAATCTCAAACTAGTTGAAATCAATGAACCCAAAATGGCCTCAAGAAATGTTCAAACTTTCTGATAAATCATGAAAGCAAATGAGCATTGGAGAAAACTATTTTCTTGACACTTTAAGCATTTTAAATTAATGCAAAAAGCCACTGGTTTCAAATTTTAAATTTGAAATCAGAAACTATAAATTTTCAAAAATGTTGAAAACTTTGGAAATGGTTGGGAATATTATAACATTATTTCAGGAGGTCTAAAATAGTTTTTACTTTTTGTTTTGGAGCTGAAATAAATAGCAAAACAATAGTAGCAAAACAGAAAAAACAAAAACAAAAAAAAATGGGAAACTCTTACCTGTCGCCTAGCCTGGCCCGTCCCATCTCCCTGGCTCGTCCCCTCCCTCGCGCCAGTAGGAGCAGGAGGTGGCCGCCGCCTCCTCCGGCGCGGCCACGCACCTGTGCGCCTGCCTGGCCGCCGCCTCGTGCTAGCAAGGCCGGGGATAAGCTCCCCGAGGCCTTCTCTATCCATTCCCAGCGCTAACTCTCTCCCTCCTCTCGGATCTCTTCCTCCTTCCTGCTGCCGCCATTGGAGCCGAGCTCGAGCTCGAGCCGCAGCACCTCTAGCCTTGGGAACCCTGCTCCGAGTAGTCTGTTAGCTCCGCCTCGTCGCCCTGGTCATCTCTACGGAAGCCGAAGCTTCCCCGAGCTCTGCATCGCCCCCAACGCCATCGTCTTCCACCTCCGGCCGCCGGACCTCTCCCGTCGATTCGCTCCCTCCAGCGCATCCCCGAGCCCCTCAACAGCACCATCGGAACCGCCGTGAGCTCGTCGTCGTTTCCCCTCTCGCCCCACGCTCTCCCGTGCATCGTAACCTCGTTCCCCACCAAGGCCGAGAGCTCCCCGCCGCCGGCCATGTCGTCGCCGTCGCTGTGGTGTCTGATCCACGTGCTCGAGCTAGGGTTCGAGCTCCTGGAGCCTCCAGGAGCGTGATGAGCCCCTCAGCTGCCCTCCCCGTGCCCTAGAGCCATCGCTCGTAGAAGGCCGAGCTTCGGCCGCCGCTTCGGCTCGTCGCCGGCGCCTCTTCCGGCGACCCTAGCCACCCCTGATGCCCCTGCCAGATCGGCCACTTCGCCAGCGTTCCATAGCTGGAAACCGCATTCAATTTGGTGCTTTGCAGCGCCGTTTAGGTCGTCTCCGGCGAGCCCTCTGCCGCGGGCTTGGTCGCCGGCGACCACCCTTCGGTGGGCGTCGACGTGGCCGACCATTAGGGCGTAATTCCCCTCCCCTCAGTCGCTGCCAGAGGGCCCCACGCCTAGTCAAACCCCAATTAGGGGCTGGTCAGCGCGGGGTTAGCCCATGGGTCACTGACCAGTGGGTCCCCCCTGTCAGGTTTGACCTGAACAGGTCGGCTGACCTGCTGACGTCAGCCTGATGCAATAGATAGAATTTCCAGTATAGAAATAATTCCAGTAAATTGCTAAAACTTGTAAAAATCATAGAAATTAATCTGTAACTCCAATGAAAATAATTTATATATGAAAAAGTATCAGAAAAATTCAAGGATTTTGATTATGCTATTTTAAACCATGTTTGAAAAAGTTAAAGAACCCTAAAATGTGGAATAAGGATTAATTCAATGCTTATAATTACTTTTTAAATGGAATTTGGAAAATATTCAAATTTCATTATGAATGCCATGATCACACACTGTCCTAACTACAAATCAGTACCTTAACATGACATCTCATTCATACTAACATCAAGTTGATCTGAGCATCAGGTCGAATCAATTAAAACAGTATCCGAGAATACCCCGTTTGAATTGATATTCGAATGTGATTCAAATCAACCCTAAACCTAATACATATTGATTATAATAACTTATCACCTTGCATTCCCATGCCATGCTCATGCATCATTTTGATTGCATATGATTGTTATTGAATGTTACCATTCTTTTCGGTAGGCTCCGCACCCCCGGATTCCACCGAATATCCGTCTGACGGATATCGTTCCTCCTCTGAGCAACAAGGCAAGCAACCTTTTGATCATCCCGATATATCCCATGTTCTTGCTCCTGCACCTATTTATTGCACTTAAGATCAAATGCTTCAACTGCTTTTGCCACGATAGTCGAACCCACTTCCTTTGCATGACCTAACCTTGTCACAGTAAATAGCCGAACCTTGCAACCTAGCATACCTGGTAGTTGCTTGAGCTATGATGTGCCTTATCCTGCTATGCATGCTATGCTTAAAGTTGTGTATGGTCTGTCATCTGGGAGATGAACAGAATTGTGGAATGTGTTCGGTGAGCAAAGGTTGTGTGTTGAACTTGATTTGGCAAAGGTACCGGTGAAAGGCTGTGTAGGAGTACATGGCGGGTTGTTTCATTGGAACCGTCCTTAGGAACTGAGTTCCGTGTATGTAATCCAAGACTAGATACTACCACATGTTGGGCCCTGAAATATGACCCCGCTCGGCCTATTAATCGCGTAGTACTCGGTCCAGGAGTTGCAAGTAGTTTCTGGTGTTTATAGTAATGCTGGAGGCCGTGCATGGTGCTGACCTGAGAGGTGGGCCGTGATGCGGTAGGCAGTGGCACGGTGTACCAAGTGGCACCCGGATGGTGGGCTTTGGAACCCTGCACACATCGTTTGAGGCCGTGGCGGAAACCTCGGCCGGACTTCCGTACGGGTTACTCTCAGATAGGCGATAAACCTGGACTAGGTACTAGTGTGGTTAACGGTCGTGGCCGACTCCCTCGCTGGGCTTTCGCTTGAAGGTTGCCGACGTGCATGACGTGCACATGGCGATAAGTGGCGAGAGCGTGTGTGACGAAGTACACCCCTGCAGGGTTATGATCTATTCGAATAGCCGCGTCCGCGGATATGGACTACTTGGAGACATATGTTGTTCATAGATAACTTCAACGGCTACTCATAAAATTGCCAAGATAAGCGTGAGTGTCGTGGACGACATTTCCGTACGGAGACGGAATGATTCCACGATAGTGTATTGTTGTGGTGTTAGTGGACTCGTGTGTGAGAAATCAAGTTGTCAAAATTATTTAAAAATGCAAGTTGTCTAGCCAAGAGTCAAATGCTGGCTTTCCGCATGAAACCCCACAATACCTTTTGATACCTTGCATGAGTAGGTAGTTCTCCTAAAGTCTTGCTGAGTACCTTCGTACTCATGTTTGCTTAATAAATGTTGCAGAGGTTGCTAATGACCCTAATGGAGGGTTCTTCGTAGACATCGACGACGACGAGTAGCTGGTGTCCCAGCTACGATCTGGCCCTACGTTGGCTCTGTAGTATAGTCAGGCCATGTGCCTTCTAGTTGCCCTGTCTGTACCCAGAAAATTTATAACTCTTCCGCTGGCTTGTAACTGAATGTCTGTTACTATGGGTCGTGAGACCCTTAATGTGTAATATTATGTTTGTGGCTCTTCCGAGCCTCTTAAATAAAGGTTGTATGTTTATGGTTATGTTGTGATGCCATCGATGTATCTATACATATCGGTATGCCATGCGTACGTGTGTCGTACTTTATATGTATGGGGTTCGATTACTTAGTCATGAACTTTAGTAGCACTCCTTACAAGGAAATGCCCCTTTGTGATCCAACGAGCCTTGGTAGTTCGCTACTGCTCCGGACACAATGGTTGACCGGCATGTGTCCTTCTTAGCTGCTGTGTCTGTCCCCTTTGGGGAAATGTCACGCGATGTAATGGAGTCCTTGTAGCTTGCTACGAATCGTCTACATTCGCTGATGACCGACACCTGCTTTGTTGGGTCATGTATGCCTGTCCTTGTGCGGTACTGCCACTTTGGTTTATGACTAGACATGTCGATCCGGGTTCTTTGACATTGGATTGCTAGCGACACTATCGCATACGTGAGTCAAAAGACGCAAACGGTCCCGGCTAAGGTAAGGCTGCAGCCGTGGAGTTAACCGTGCGTGAGACCACAAAGGGATGCGATGTGTTACATGCTGGATTCCTATGGCTTAGGATCGGGGTCCCGACATTACATGAGTAGAAAAAGTTTTACTGGCTCGCGAAGATATGATATATCCATTCTCATAGATCATGCAATCTTAGTTAAAAGAGTATTTGCATTTGAATAGCTCACTTAATCTTGTTTCCTACGATGTGTAGTGTTTTTACAAGTATAATTTCTCAAAACAATTTTTTGGTAGCTAAGTGCTAGGGTAGCAAAAAGAGCTTTTATTCTCTTAATGGATTGGATTTTTTTGAGTTCCTAAAAACAAACATGACTCATGACTGTGATCTATGTTGGGTTTCCTGTGAAGAGGAACGGGTTATCGCAGAACAATGTGGGTAAGTATTTCCCTCAGTTATGAAACCAAGGTTTGTCGAACCATTAGGACTACCAATCCTCAACCAGCTTCAGCGACTGCACACAAAGAAACAAGCAACTTGCACCCAACGAGAGCAAGAGGGTTGTCAATCTCCTTGATCTCGTTATTTTCAAGCAAATGAGGTGAGTAGATAATTGTAAATTGCAAAATAAAATAAAACACAAATAATGTCATCAAGGTAGTAGTAGTGTTTGTAAATATATAAGTGAATAGACCAGGGGACCATAGTGTTCCCTAGTTGCATCTCTGATGGCAAAGGCATATGATGGGTAAACAAATTACTGATGGGCAATTGATAGAACAACGAATAATTATGCGATTTTCACGACAATGATCATGTGTATATAGTCATCGCGTCCATAAGCAAATAGGCCGACTCTTGCCTTCACCTATTACTATTACTCCACTTCAAGAGCGCTTCTATGCTTGCCTCTCTACGTATTAAGTAAAAAATATATAGTAATGCTTGGAGAACAATGACATGATGTATACAAAGTAAACTCAATTGATATGAATAAACCCCATCGTTTTATCCTTAGTTGCAGCAACAGAAAGACACATCTTGTCCCCTTCTGTCACTGGGATATAGAAATTCGCCAGGTTGAACCTACTACAATGCACCCCTCCCACTGAAGAAATATTAATCTAGTTTGCCAAACTATCTCAATAGATCGGAGAGCATTACGAAGCTACGATGATCATGCAATTAAAAATCATAATAATCAGAGGTGACTCAAAATTTTTTCACGAATAATTTGAACATAAACCCACAATTCATCAGATCCCAACAAACACACCATACATAGTGATTACATTGGATAGATCAAAGCAAAGATGCGATGAACATGGTATTGAAGATCATAAAATAGAGAGATTGCCATCTAGGTACTGCCTACAGACCCGTAGGTCTGTGGTGAACTACTCACACATCATGGTGAGGGAAGCAAGGTTGATGTAGAGGCCCTCCGTGATTGATCTCCCCTCCGGCAGATCACCGGAACAGAGGTTTAGATGGCCTCCCATCAGAACAGAGACTTGTGGCAGCGTAAAAAGAGTTTCGGGAGTGCTCTTATGGTTTTTGGAATATTTGTGAATTTATATGCCAAAGAGGTACGTTGGGAGGCATCCAGGGGGCCACAAGCCATTAGGGCGCGACCAAGCCCTGGCCGCGCCCTGTTGGCTTGTGCCTCCCTCATGTGGCCTCTCGTCCACTTCCGATGCTTGCAGGTCTTCATATAGTCCAGAAAAAATTCATATTAAAGTTTCGTGGCATTTGGACTTTGTTTGATAGGGTAAACCTGCAAAGCAAAAAAACACACAGAAAACAGGATATGGCAGTCGACACTGGTCAATAGGTCAATGCTCAAAAATATTATAAATTGGTATATAAATGCCCAAAAGTATCCTAGAATGATAATATATCAGCATGGTACAGTCAAAAATTATAGATACATTGGAGATGTATCAGCATCCCCAAGCTTAATTCCTACTCGTCCTCGAGTAGGTAAATGATAAGAACAGAATTTTTGATGTGACATGCTATCCATAATGTAATCTATTTTATGTATGATCATTGAGAAACGATGAATTAACAAACAACAACATAATAATATTTATTAAGTATAAGCAATACAATTATTTATTTTCAAAGTATACGATCCTAAAAGAATGTTTACCCCCTATTCATCTTTATTGTATTAGCAAGGCATGATTCCGTCTTCACCACATAAATACAAATGTTAAGCACCACCGTGTTCAAGTCATGCAATTGGATCATACTTTTTCAATATGCATCAACTTTTTATTCTTCACGCAATACATGAGCGTGAACCATTGGACATAGCATATAGGTGAAATAGAATATGGTGGTAGATACCAAATGGGTAAATAGTGGAGAAGATAATCTCACATCAACTAGGTGTACCAATGAGCTATGGAGATGCCCATCGATAAATGTCAATGCGAGGAGTAGGTATTGCCATTCAAATGATGCACTAGAGCAACAAGTGTATGAAAGCTCAACTGAAGCTAAGTGGGGTGTGCATCCAACTTGCTTGCTCATGAAGACCTAGGGCGTTTGAGGAAACCCGTCATTGGAATATACAAGCCAAGTTTATTATGATAAGATAATTCCCACTAGCATATGGAAGTGACAACATATGAGACTCTCGCTATGAAGATCGTGGTGCCAATTTGAGGCACAAGTGTAGTAAAGGATAGTAGCATTGTCCCTTCTCTCTTTTTCTCTTATTTATGTTTTTATATGGTGGGCTTTTCTCTTTTTTACTTTTTGCTCCCCCCATAATTTTTTTATATATGGTGGGCTCATTTGGCCTCCCCCATTTTATTTATTTTTCGTCCAGAGTCTCATCCCGACTTGTGGGGGAATCATAGTCTCCATCATTCTTTCCTCACTGGGACAATGCTCTAACAAGGATGATCACCACACTTTTATTTACTTACAACTCAATATGGAGAACTGATAGGAAGATATTACTCTTTGAGAATGCCTCTGGCAGTGTACCAGGATGTGCAATAATCTAGCGTGACATGTATCAAAAACATGATGGAAGGTGGCTTTGCCACAAGTACTATGTCAACTCTATATGATCATGCAAAGCAATATCACGATGAACGAACTAGTCATGTGAAGTGACGATGGAATTTGCAAGACAATATATCTTGGAATGGCTATGGAAATGCCATAATAGGTAGGTATGGTGGCTGTTTTGAGGAAGATATAGTTAGGCTTATGTGCAACAGAGCGTATCATGCCGCGGGGTGTGGATGCACCGGCGAAAGTTGCATCAATCCTCGAGGTGAGAATGGTCTATGCATGGTACCGAAGAGGCTAGCAAATATGAGAAGGTAAAGATGCGCATGTCCAAGGTGTCACATTAGTCATAAAGAACTCACATACTCATTGTGAAGTTTTATTAGTTTTATCACACATGAACGCACTACTCGCATGCTCCCAGGGAGGGGGTTGGTACGAGTTAACCGCCGTGCGCCCCCGACTCGAGACAACACTAGGATTTTAACGAGGAATAAGAATGCTCACACATCATCACCATGCCTCTTTAATGTTTAGATGACCAACAAGTTAACACCCCTTTAATCCCGACACTTATATGAATCAACAATTATAGACTTACACCTTTTTCGTATTACCATATCAATGTCATTAACTCACAATTTCTCTATGTGTGATACATGATGGTTTTGATTATCATTCATTTAAAGCCTATTATTTTGGAGTAGTCTTATGACCCATGAAAATTACTGTCACTATTTATTCAGATCTCAAACAAATATAAGTGAAGAACGAGAGCACATTATTTCTATAAAATCTACACGCCACCGTGCTCGAAAAGATATAAGTGAAGTACTAGAGCAACTGCTAAGCTCAAAAGATATAAGTGAAGCACATAGAGTATTCTAGCAAATCATAATGAAGGCGAGTCTCTCTCTAATAGGTGTGTCCATAAAATGATGATTGTTACAAACTGAAAGTAAAAGCAAACAAAAGCAAAGGACACTCCAAGCAAAACACATATCATGTGATGAATAAAAATGTAGCTCCAAGTGACATACGGATGGTTTGAGACGAAAGAGGGGATGCCTTCCGGGGTATCCCCAAGCTTAGACGCTCGAGTCTTCCTTAGAATAATACTTGGGGTGCCTTGGGCATCCCCAAGCTTATCCTCTTACTACTCCTTATTCCATGGTCCATCGCGATCACACTAAAAACTTGAAAACTTCAATCACACAAAACTCAACAAAACATTGTGAGATCCATTAGTATAAGAAACATGTTGCATACTTTAGGTACTGTTATAAATTCGATCTTAATTTATAATTGCATAATAAGTACTATATTCTAACTTACCCATGACTTATACGCCCCCATATAATCCATAGCATCATCAAAACAAGCAAACTATGCAGCCAAAACAGAATCTGTTTAAAACAGAACGGTGTGTAGCAATCTGTAAAAATCCCATACTTATGTAACTCTAAAAATTATGACAAAACATGAAAGCGTGGATAATTTTTACTTAAATACTGTGTAATAATTTCAAGAATTTAGCACGCTCCAGCAGAGAATTAAAAATTCTGTACTGGAGACGAAAGTTTCTGTTTTTGCACAACATCAATCATACTCATCAAATAAGTTATCCCAAAGGATTTACTTGGAAAAACACTAATGAAAACATAAAAACATAATAATTACAGAGGCAATAATCATGTCAACACAAAAGAGCATAAACTAAAAAGCAAAAATTAAGATAACTATTGGGTTGCCTCTGAACCTAACTAGGCATAATGCATAGTTTCAAGTGTTGTCATATTTGACACTCAACCCATAAGTGGCTCTCATGGCTGATTCATAAGGTGGTTTAATTATATTTCTAGGAAATTTTTCCATCTCTTTATTTAATGGGAATTGGAACCTTATGTTTCCCTCCTTCATGTCAATAATTGCACCTATAGTTCGTAAGAATGGCCTTCCAAGTATTATGGGACAAGAAGGATTGCAATCAATATAAAGCACAATGAAATCTATAGGCACATAATTTTATTTTGCAATAATAAGAACATCATTAATTCTACCTAAAGATTTCTTGATGGTAGAATCCGCAAGATGGAAGTTTAGGGAACACGCTTCAATATTCGTGAGACCAGGAACACCACATAAAGTTTTTGGTATGGTTGAAACACTAGCACCAAGATCACACAAAGAATTGCATTCATATTTATTTATCTTTATTTTTATAGTAGGTTCCCACTCATCATCCAATTTTCTAGGAATAGAAACTACAAGTTCAAGTTTCTCATCATAAGCTTTCATCATAACTTCTACTATATGTTCGGTAAAAGCTTTGTTTTGTTCATAAGCATTGGGTGAGCTAATAATGGATTGCAGCAAGGAAATACATTCTACTATGGATAATTTATAATAATTAAAGTCCTTATATTCCAAGATAGTGGGCACATCACTAGCTAAAGTTTTGACATCTCCAAACCCATTTTTTTCAATTTTAGCATCAAAATTATCACCCTCCAAGCAAACGGGACACTCCTAAACTAGAGTTGAGTTATCTCCAGTCCGTTTATCATTTATATTCAGAGAGGTAAACAAAGATTCAATAGGAGAAACACCAATTATTTTAATATCTTCATCATTATTCGCAATAGGGTCAGATTCCGGTTTAGCGGCCATCCTATTTACTAGAGTAGTTTGTTTGTCGGAAATTTTTCCTAGTAATTCTTCAGTGTGAGCAACTTGTGATTGGAGATTAGATACTTCCTTATTGACTTCATCAAGTTGTTTACTAATAGCATTTAGCAAATTTGAATGTTCTTTAATTTCAGAATCAAAGAATTTATTGTGCTCATATTGTGACGTCATAAAAATTTTCATACAATTTTCTATTTCGACCGTACTTTGGTAGAAAGAGATATTGTAGAACCTATCTTGAGACATGGTAACCGAACAAGCAAAGTAACAAGCAAGACAAGTAAACTAGCAAGCGACGAAGTAAACTAGCAACAAGCAAAGGTAAATATTTTTGTATTTTTAATTTTTGTGCGACAAACTAGAACAAGTGAATGAAATTTTGTGAGAAGCTACTTGATAGTTGGTGATGGTATTCGCCGACAACAGCGCCAGAAATCCTTCCTGATGATTGTGATCTGCGTTGGGTTTTTCGTGAAGAGGAACGATTAATCGCAGCACAATGCGGGTAAGTATTTCCCCCATTTATGAAACCAAGGTTTATTGAACCAATAGGAATACCAATCCTCAACCGTCTTAAGTGACTGCACACAAATGAACAAACAACTTGCACCCAACGCAGGCAAGAGAGTTGTCAATCCCCTTGATCTCGCTATTTGCAAGCAAATGAGGTGTGTAGATAATTGTAAATTGCAAAATAAAATAAAACACAAATAATGGCAGCAAGGTAGTAGTAGAGTTTGTAAATATATAACTGAATAGACCCGCGGGCCGTAGTGTTCCCTAGTGGCATCTGTCATGGCAAAGGCATATGGTGGATAAACAAATAACTGTTGGGCAATTGATAGAACAACGAATAATTATGCGATTTTCACAACAATGATCATGTGTATATGGTCATCATGTCCATAAGCAAATAGGCCGACTCCTTCCTGCACCTATTACTATTACCCCACTTCAAGAGCACTTCTATGCTTGCCTCTCTACGTATTAAGTAAAAATAGTGTAATGCTTGGAGGACAATGACATGATGTAGACAAAGTAAACTCAATTAATATGAATAAACCCCATCGTTTTATCCTTAGTAGCAGAAACACAAAGACACATCTTGTCCGTTTCTGTCACTGGGATATAGAAATTCGTCAGGTTGAACCTACTAGAATGCACCACTCCCACTGAAGAAATATTAATCTAGTTGGCCAAACTATCTCAATAGATCGAAGAGCATTACGAAGCTATGATGATCATGCAATTAAGAATCATAATAATCAGAGGTGACTGAAATACTTTTCATGAATAATATGAACATAAACTCACAATTCATGGGATCCCAACAAACACACCATACATAGTGATGACATCGGATAGATCAAAGCGAAGATACGGTGAACATGGTATTGAAGATCATACAAGAGATATTGCCATCTAGGTACTTCCTACAGACCCGTAGGTTTGTGGTGAACTACTCACACATCAGGGTGAGGGCAACAAGGTTGATGTAGAGGCCCTCCATGATTGATCTCTCGTCTGGTAGATCACCTGATTGGAGGTTTAGATGAACTCCATCGGAACAGAGACTTGCGGTGGCGGAAAAACTGTTTCGGGAGTGCTCTTAGGGTTTTCAGAATATTTGTGAATTTATAGGCCAGAGAGGGACGTCGGGAGGCATCCAGGGGGCCACAATCCATCAGGGCGCGACCGCTCCCTGGGCCATGCCCTATTGGCTTGTGCCTCCCTCGTGCGACCTCTCGTTCAGTTCCGATGCTTGCAGGTCTTCATATAGTCCAGAAAAAAAATCATATTAAAGTTTCATGGCATTTGGACTTCGTTTGGTAGGGTAAACCTTCAAAGCAAAAAAACACGCAGAAAACAGGAACTAGGACTGGGCATTGGGTCAATAGGTTAGTGCTCAAAAATATTATAAATTGGTATATAAATGCCCAAAAAGTATCGTACAATGATAATATATCATCATGGAACAATATAAAATTATAGATACGTTGGAGACATATCAATGACCAAGAGGTTTTGGAAGAGAAGTAAACATAATACTCAAACATTTTATTAGCACCCACACGTACCTCCCAGTCATGACTGTCAAGTAGTTCCCTCAATCATTATTCTTTGGAACTTCAATCTTCGATGATGGGGCTACGCAAAAATATGCTAGGTGCAACGAGGTTCCGATGTCGCTTAATTTTGTGGACTAAGGTTCAAAATTGTTGTCTCTTTCGAGCTCAGCGACCAGTGTTCTCGTTTACCACATACACACATCTTTCGAGAAGGTCAATTATTTACCACTCAATCTCCAAGGTGGCGATGGAATCACATTTATGCGAATTATCTCAACAAACAGAACATGACATGAAGCTAACGAGAAGATTGAGCTTCGCAATTTTGTATCATGGGAAAGTTTTGGCATAACTTCAATGACTTCAAATATTCATTCCTACAAATAACTTTATTCGTCAGTATCATCAAGACTATAAAATTCAGTACTATGGAGTTGAAGTGCTCAAATAATAGTTCTCTTCAAAAATTATGAGCTCCCTAATTTATTTTCATTTTTTTGTGTATTCCATTTTATAGAAAAATGAGGCTTCAGAACAAGGTATCACTAGAAAAATTTGAAGTTGGGAGTTATTACTATACAATATTCAACTAATGAGCGGAAGCGACCTCAAGTGCAACTAACCAAAGGAAAATGATTTCTTAAACAAAATTGCGAGAGGAGTTAGTATGCATATATTATACCTTCTCACAATGGTTTTCTTTTTCTCCAAAGTCACTTCTCCGCTTCATTCTCTTCATTTCCAACTTGCTAGTGGTGAACAAATATGTAGGATCAACCAAACTAAGGCACAAAAGAAAGATAATTCCAACTAAACAATTGTGAAGTTCACTCTAGAAAATTAGTATGGAAAGCTGAAAATAAACACGATGACAAGTGAAAGGAAATAAACAAAAATAGGAAAATGAAATATTCATGCATGGATAACTAGGGGATGAGTTTCCCTAAGCTTAGGCTCTTGGTCTCCTCTCTAGTCCATGGCCATGTCATTGCCATCACCCAATGCGGTGTGAGGCCACTACATGAGAGATGGTACATTAGAGGATTGACCACCCATGCCAGGGTGGGGCTGACAGTAAGAGAAAAGGGATTGCATGTTACCATTGAAAAGGTGGATGTTTTTGTTAGTCTCACGGAAGTCTGTACGGACCCCTCGAACCTATTGTTTCAACTGCAAAAATTCTACTCTCGGCACGGCTACCTGCTATAGGCGTCGAGATTTCCTTGAAGAGGAAGGGTGATGTAGTATAGTAGCAGATAATATCCCCCCAATTATGTATTTGATTTTAACTTCTGGGTGTGTAACTACCGGGCACGACATATGTGGAGTTGTCCGGCGTCGTTCGCGGGATTGTCCGGGCGCATCCGCGGGCATATAGGGGACCGAATTTGCCAAGTTCGATTGTACATGTTCTTAGATATTGAGAAAATGTATGACCACTCAAAAAATATTAAAAGTAGAAGATAACTATTCAATGGGCATGAATCACAACATGAGTTCCAGAGGGTCACCACCTCTAAGCTACCGGTCTCCTCTCCACATACGCGAAACTCGAAGCTTGGAAAACAGCACAACGCCACGAAGAGCAAAATCCTCTACAACCAAAGAATTTGAAATGGCATGGAATAACTCACACAAAGCACCTAAGAAGGTTGAAGAGGATCTTGCGACTCCTCCTACACCGCCCGTATGTGCCTCCATGGATATACCCGCGTTAGTATTGATTTTAACCCGCTCGTTATGTGGTGGTATCCACCAATGACCTCGTAATATGTTCGCATGCTCTCCCAGAAGTTCCAACATCAAGAGTACTTCTCCGGTCATCTTCACTGATTGAACCAATTCCATACCCGCCTTGTCATGTGTAATATTGCTCCTCGATGTCTAGATAGCCCACATAACTGCAACAATATTAGCCTGATTTGGATTGTCACAATTGGGATCACGAAGAATATCAATGGACCAATCCTTACATGGAGTTCACGAAGCTTGATATGCAACCACTCCCTTGATTCGCTCCAAAAACTCTTAACATGTGTGCATTTGACCAATGCATGAAACATGTATTTGTTTGTTTCAAGGCAAACTTGCATCGGGTCAATGTCCCCATATGTATGTATTTTAGAGTGATTTCGACAGGCATGGAATAACTCACACCAAGCACCTAAGAAGGTTGAAGAGGATCTTGCGACTCCTCCTATACCGCCCGTATGTGCCTCCATGGATATAACCGCGTTAGTATTGATTTTAACCCTCTCGTTATGTGGTGGTATCCACCAATGACCTCGTAATATGTTCGCATGCTCTCCCAGAAGTTCCAACATCAAGAGTACTTCTCCGGTCAACTTCACTGATTGAACCAATTCCATACCCGCCTTGTCATGTGTAATATTGCTCCTCGATGTCTAGATAGCCCACATAACTGCAACAATATTAGCCTGATTTGGATTGTCACAACTGGGATCACGAAGAATATCAATGGACCAATCCTTACATGGAGTTCACGAAGCTTGATATGCAACCACTCCCTTGATTCGCTCCAAAAACTCTTAACATGTGTGCATTTGACCAATGCATGAAACATGTATTTGTTTGTTTCAAGGCAAACTTGCATCGGGTCAATGTCCCCATATGTATGTATTTTAGAGTGATTTCGACATGAAGAATACCACGTAGCACTCGTCACTAGAATATACACAATTTAGGCACCACTTTTAGCTTCCAAAGCCTTGTCCAAAACTATTTTTCTTCACTTAAGCTTTTGTAAGTGTCCCTTCTTTTAGAGCTATGTGTTTTCTCTTAGCTCTAGAAAAATATTTGCCTTCTTTTAGTAAAAGATGATATCTTAATAATAATATATTTTATTATATGTTTTGAAGGCATGTCGAGTGAGTAAGTGTTTGCTCGCTAATGCTTGTAGGAAAACACTTATTTTAGGAAAGTCCTTTGTACCTTACTCATATATTGAAAAAGGAGAAAATGTTCGATCTTTTGGGCAACATTTTGTGTCTCATGCAAAATATCTCCTGCACATTTTCATGTGTCATGTGTCCTACTCCACCTCTTGCAGGATGCAGCTTCCTAACAGTCAATGTGCACATTTCATCCTATCAAGTGGATGTGTAGTTTTCCTTGTCAACTACCCCGTTCCAATCATGTGCTCCAGGAGGACCTAGGGACTTATGGTCAAGCACAAGCTCAGCGATTGGATGTAGACCCAATGGTCGTCTAAGGATGTGTGGGAGCGACGTAATTACTGGACTACTCGGGGTTGCAAAAATTCAAGATCCCACTTTGTGGAAGCTGGATCAAAGTTATTCTCACAGAGAACCTAAGCTCAATTGCTCCCGGATATTCTCCCGTGTGCCATTGAGACGTACAAATTTGTTTCACTACTAGAGGATGGTCCAAATACGACACATCAATTAGAGACCCTTCGACGAAACTATGTGCGATGCATGAATCAAAATGGTATAGTTCAATCCCCGTCATCAATGACTCGAAATGTGTGCGATGGTGGATCCATCATATACGATTTAGAAAAGACTTATGTGCGTGATACGTGGCATATAGTTGGTTCTTAGGAATTGTGTAACATCCCAAATTTTGGTATGTTATAATATTTACAAGATTGTTTGTTTGTTTGTTTGAGTGATTGCAACTTGAGTGAAATTTGAAACATTTTAAAAACTTTAGAATGAGAGGGAATAAAATGGATTTCCCCTATTTCCTGTGAATTCAATTTCATACTTTTAAAATCAGTGAGAGGAGATATCATGAATTCTTCAACTATAAAGAATTTGAATCATGGTGGCATTTGAATTTCTTTTAGTATTTGATTCGAATTTATTTTGGCACAAGATTTCACCACAAAAAAATTCTTCGTGACAATATGCTTGCCAAGCAAGAAAGAGAGTAAGTAACATGACACCCCAAAATAAATAAAAAGTTAGAAGAAAAATAGTGCCACAAATTTTAAAGACAAAATTTGGATTTTATTAGATTTTTAAGAAAATAATTTTTTATGAAGTTTTTATCTTGTGAAAAATAAAATGCCCACGTGGTGGGAATTTTTTCTAAGCATTTTGGTATATAATACCTATTTTTTGAAAAAGGATTTAATTCCTTTTCGGGGTTTTATTTCCTATTTTAAATAAATAGGAAACATAGTCTGTTAATTAGGAAAGAAATCGGGCCCATTAAGTGAAAAATGACCTGGCCGAGGATCTCCTTCTTCCACCTCACGCTCTTTCCTTCCGTGGCCATGGCACGCACCTCACAGGAAGGTTCCTCCGGATTCGCGGGATATCTTGCCTCCTAGCGCCTCCCACCACCCCTAAAAGAACCCCCATGATCTCCTCGTTCTGTTCCCATAGAGAAATCTCCGTTTTCTCGCCCGACGCCACCACCCCCACACGCCGGACTTCCGTGCCAGGACCGAGCTCGCCAGGAGTCCCTGGAGCGAGCGCTACGTCGCTGGGAGCGCCCCCGTCGCCCCTGGGAACCCCCCCTCCCCGCCGAGGCCTTCCCCCATCGGATCCCCCTTTCCCCGCCGCCGTCCTACTCCACCAGAGCGCCGTCACCCCGCCACCTTCACGCCGGCTGCAGGAGAGCTCGCCGTTCTTTTCCTCTATCATGGTAAGACTCCTCCTCTTTTCTTCTATCTTCCTTCCACCCTTAGATCTAATATAGATGGTTTAGATTAGATCCAACATACCCCTTTGGGTAAATACAATAAACCATCGGTTTTCTGGTTAGTCGGATTGTAAAACTGGAAGGTTTTCTTATATTGCGACCGACCTCTAGATAGCCTAAAACGTGCACACCTCTCAGCCAATAGGAATCTGCCACGTCACCTATACTGTTTATTATTTTTTTGTTTTTAATTCTGAAAACTGATTGGAACCTGATTTTAGAATGCCTACAAATTTTATTCTATAAATCCAAATGAGGTGGTTCTTTTTGTATTGGATCACAAATTTTATGTAGTTACTGTAGATATATAATTTGTCCATGTTTGAAAAGGTAAAATTTGAATTTAAATAGATTTGGTTTAAATCTTGTTTTGCTTATATCTTGATTTTAAAAATAGATTTTTAATTGACTCTTTTTGCTACTCATCACTAGTGATCTTATTTGTCAGTGGGTAAAATTTCAAAAATTTTGGAATATTTTAACTCATTATTTCATGTGAAACAAATTCTATTTTAGTTCTTTCTAGGATTGTTACTATTTCTTTGGCTACAATTGTTTTTAATTATTTTATTTTATACTAGTGAAAGGTTATAGTTTTGTTTTCTGTTAGTTAAAAGTAGGTTTTCAACAACAACAAAATTTTATTTTATTTGATAACATGAAATCAATTCTAGTTCGGTAATAACTTGCAAATTGATTTCGTTGCTAGTTTGATGTCCTATTTGAAAATACTTTCAAAATAATGTAGTTTTATGAAATACTTTCTGATATCTTAGTTAATTTTATATTTTCTTTTCTTTTATTTTACTATTAGTGTTTTATTTTTTGTTAAGTTTAATTAGAACAAAAACTATTTAGTGATTGTTGTAGTAGAAGACTCCGTAGTATTCTTTGAAGTTTTCCTTTGGATTTCTACTTGATCTTTCTTATTGATTTTATTGCATCAATTTTATTGTTGTTTGTTATATTGATTGCTAGGATGATTGCTAGTATGATTGCTTATATGAATACTATGTTTGATTATATAGATTTCATCGAAGAGTGACGAATAGTTCTATCAAGTTATTTCTTGATAGCGATATCTATCTCCATCAACTTTACCAGGCAAGTTCACATTGATCATATTTTACCTATGGTTATATTGCATTAGTTTCAACCTTCTTCACCCATTGCATGCAAGTAAGTACTTGGAAACTTTGGTTATTGACTAGTATGTTATGATAGGCACCCCTGAACCCTTGTTACTTTGGCCGGGACGTTATTTTGCTATGCTCCAAGTAGATGGGGTTTGGTTGAGTGTTTATCATGAGTGTTGTGAGAAACGTAATAATCAAGACCTGAAGACTCCAAGACTTGCAAGACCTCAGAACGAAATATACCTCTAGGTGAAGGACGATTCACATGGTCTCCCTGGGAAAACCAACGGAGGACCCGAGATGCATGGAGAAGTGCCATGACATCTTGCGGAAAGCTTCACCCAGGCTCAAAGAGATGGATGGATATTTCAAGACCCAAGGCTTACCTGCACAGCGACAAGTCATTATGGGCTCTGGCTTGGTTGGACAACATGGTGACTCTGTATGGGTGGTGCTACGAGATGTAGAAGAACAGTAGGATTGGATGGGCACCGACAGAGGCTTAGAGGAACCCGTTGAAAGACCATGTTTCGATCAACGGTTCTCAAACACCCTGAAGTGCGAGGATTTCAACGGAGGCAATCAAATCTTGTGGGGAACGTGTGCAAAACTCCGCAGAGTACTCAAACCTAATCGATTAGCCGTGTCCACGGCCATGGACAACTTGGGCCAAAGGAACTAAAGTTATCAGGAATTCTCAACACCATTTATTGTTGATGTGGGTAATATTTATAACTCGGTATGAGAAATATTTGGTGGAACCTTCTCATTAACAACCAACAATGTAGTAAATTTTGCTTTTACCCTCTCTCCTGTTGTAGGATTTTTTTTTGCTTTATGCAAAACTTAAACTACAGCCCCACCAGCCATATATGCATATAGTATAGATGATATTTTGACCCCTCTCTTTTGTGACTTGCCGGCATATTCAATATGCTGACCTACATGGCTGAAACATCTTATGTTGCAGATACTTTCTTCGACGAGTAAGAGTACGATTCAGGGTTACGGTCTGCACTCAACTTGCCGTTGGTGTTTATTGAGACTACACTCCCTTTGACTGTTTCCGCTGAAATTTTTGAGGTATATATCAGTTTTACGTCATTTACATGTGATTGCACTTTGATATATACATTGATGTACTGTGTGCGCCAGCATACCGATCCAGGGATGGCAGAGATACACAGAGACTTGACTTGTTTTGATTCGGGTCGCTACAGATATGGAATCAGAGCACATGTTGACTGTAGGATGTGACCCTAGAAACTTGAAATTTCTTAGGAAAGGATCTCTCTAAGAACATCCTTTACTTATCATCTCTTCTGATTTCATCAAATGTTCTCTCTCACCTCAAATAGTTAGACAATACCCTTTCCCCTTTGACCTCATGAAGGATCAACTGAGTTCTACTTCAAAGTAAAGAGGACTTCACCATGCATTTGAAGAATTGAAGCTGCACCAATTGAAGACTCTGAAGACCCGAAGAAATTCAAACACCCTGAAGCGTTCCAATATTTATATGGCCATTAGAATTCCAAACCCCTGTTATATACCGACGTTAGATATGATGATTTGTGAGCCGTCATTTGTGTGTGTTTTCTGACAGCCACAAATAAAATCTATTCTCAAAAATATTGTTTGTATTGTGTGTATCTCCCTCTTTTCCTCTCTCTCTTACCCATCTCATCCCAAAATCGTTGGACCCAATAGATGGCGTATGAAGCTGGACTAGTAATCTCCGGACCAATGACCCAGCTGAAAGCTGTAATATGGATCCAGAACATGGAAAACCACTTCGGGATTAATTTGATTTAGAACTTGCCACTGTTGCCGCTGAGATTTTTGAGGTATATATCAGCTTTACGTTATTTACATGTGATTGCACTTTCATATATACATTGATGTACTATGTGTGCCAGCATACTGATCCAGGGAAGGCACAGATACACAGAGGCTTGACTCGTTTTGAGTCGGGTCGCTACAAATTGTTTTCGATTAGCCAAGATAACACAAACGGCTGACAAAAGACATATGTATGCGAACTACAACATAGAGTTCACTTGGATAAACTATTTGCACTGATCTAGAAGAACTCAAACGAGTTAGCATAAGAAGGTGTGTTTTATACCCAGAGAACAGTTAATTCATTAGAATTGTGTGGTAAGACCAATAATAACCCACACGATTCATCCTGACAAACTATGTGTGTTGAGGGCAGGCAGTTGCTGCTAAACAATTGTATGAGATGTGATTTTCTATGTTTGCATAACATCTATGTTGTGTCTATAAAACACCAACATTGTTGCATAACCAACTTGAACATCCAATTACATATGTGACTACACAAGACATGTAAATTCGTTCGTAAAAATTTACAAGAAGTAGACGATCACCAAATCATATTGTTTTTCTGACGACGGTTGTCTCCACTTCTTTTCTTGTGGACATTTCTCGCTGTCTATAGGAAGGAGGCACTTCCTCATGTCATCTATCCTCATGTACCTTTCGTAGCTTGTATACGCGTCCTTAGCCGCATACTTGAAGTGGTCTTCATCCAGTTCATTCACCCAGGCCTTGTGCTAGACACACTTTCCCTGTGCACTCAACCATCATGTCTCTGTAGTAGGGGCTGATGATGGCCACAACAAGGTCAACTAGGGAGTCCTTATGGTTTTTTCTTGCCGGCCAAAACACAGTACTGCCCTTGGATGTTGGCAAGCTTATGGCAGGACAAGCCCAAAGTCTTGTGCACCTTTAGATCGTTGGTGGTGTCCACTGTTGTGGACTATAGTCGGGTTGTTGACAAACCAGGCAAAACGTTGTTACGTCCATTTTGCATCATGAATTCTTATTGATATTTATGTTGTTCTTGTCCCTTATTCCTCATTATGACACAATTCTTATGTCTTTTCGCTCTGAATATGCAAGGTACATCACAAAGAGGGAAATTACTAGAAACTATAATTTTGGACCTGAAAACCAAGAAAATGGTTGAAAATCCATTGAAGTCCAAATAACTAGAAACTTCACGGAGAAATTTTATGGAATATAAGAATTTTTGGGCCAGAAGTATACGAGAGGGGGCCACCTGCTTCCATAAGCCAAGAGGGTGCGCCCACCCCCTGGGCGTGCCATGTTGCCTTGTGGGGGGCCAGAAGGTCTCCCGACCCCCCTCTTCTTCTATATGGTGTGTTTTACCATAGAAAAATCATAAGTATACTCTCGGGATGAAGCGCCATCGTCTCGAGCTGGAAACTAGGGCAAAGGCCCTTTTGCTCTTCGGCAGAGAGATTTTGCCGGGGAAACTTCCCTCCAGGAGGGGGAAATCGAAGCCATCGTCATCACCAACGCTTCTTACTTCGTGGGAGGACCAATCTTCATCAACATATTCACCAGCACCATCTCATCTCAAACCCTAGTCTCTTGTGTTCAATCTTTGTATCAGAACCTCAGATTAGTACGTGTTGGTTACTAGTAGTGTTGATTACATCTCGTAGTTAATGCTAGTTAGTTTACTTGGCAGGAGATATTATGTTTAGATCCTTAATTATCATTATCACCCCTATGATATTTAACATGTTGGTGATGTGTGAGTAGGTACAATTGTTCCTGAGAACATGGGATAAGTCTTGTTATAAGTACTAATGTGAAGTTGGTATTCGTTCCATATTTTTATTATATGTTAGTTGTTGCTTCTCTTAGTGGTATCGTGTGAACATCGACCACACGACACTTCACCATGCTATGGTCCTAACGGAAGGCATTGTGGAGTAACAAGTAGATGATGGATTTTGAGAGTGACAGAAGCTTAAACCCTAGTTTATGCATTGCTTCATGAGGGGCTGATTTGGATCCACACGTTTCATGCTATGGTTAGATTTATCTTAATTCTTCTTCCGTAGTTGTGGATGATTGTGCAAGGGGGTAATAATAAGTGGGTTGCTTGTTCAAGTAAGAAAATCAGCTTAGCACCAACGCACCCACATATCAAGTTATCAAAGTAACGAACGCAAATCAACTCAACATGATGAACATGACTACACAGAAATTCCCATGTGTCATCGGGAGCACTTGCTTCATATAAGGATTGAGCTATGTTTCTACACACTTGATACTATTGGTACCTGTCAATTGTTACAAATTATCTTGTTACCAAACTATCTATCATTGTTACTCACAACACTTAAAGAGAAAACCTTGCTAAAACTTCTTATCATTTCCTTCTACTCCTCGTTGGGTTCGACACTCTTACTTATCGAAAGGAGTATGATTGATAACCGATACTTGCGGGTCATCAAGACTCATTTTTGGCACCGTTGCTGGGGAATGAAGCTCCTTTGATAGGGAAACATTTCCGGTACGTGCTAAAATTTCTTGTTGCTTGTTAATATGGATGGTCACCCTTTGATTGGCTTGTTCGGGGCATCCTCGCCTCAAACGGAGGTGGAAAAAGTTTTATCTCAACCTATTGAACCTACTGAAAGTATTGACTATGATATTCCTACACGTATGGTAGAGAAACTGCTAGTTAATCCTTATGATGGTACAACTCATCGTAATTACCATTTGATATATGTTGATGAGATTTTTTATTTAAGCTTGCAGGTTTATCGAGAGACAAAGTTAAGAAGAAGGTTTTCCATTTATCTTTTAAGGGAAAGGCATCGATATGGTATAGGCTATTGGATGATATTGAATCATGGGACTGGAATTGCTTGAAGCTGGGATTTCATGACAAATTTTATCCTATGCATCTAGTCCATCGTTATCGAAACTTTATATATAATTGCTGGCCTCATGAAGGAGAACGTATAGCTGAACTTGGGGTAGGCTTAAATCTATGATGCACACATGCCCAAATGATGACCCAAAAGTATAGGAGATTAATCATAGTCCTTTTGATAAGTAAGATTGTCGAGCCCAACGATGAGCAGAAGGAAATTACAAGCGATTTTCAGCAAGGTATTTTCTACATGCAAGAAAATTATCGGTAACATATAGTATGATAGATATATAATTTGTAATGGAAAGTAATAATAATGGTACAAAATTGCAACAAGGTAGTAGAATCCTTTTTGTAGCAAAGGATAGGCTCGAACGGTGTCTCATAATAAGTAAAACATTCTCGAGGACGCATGTGAATTTCAACTAGTCACTTTCATCATGTTTGTTTGATTCACGTTCGCTACTTTGATAATTTGATATGTGTGTGGACCGGTGCTTGGGTGCCATTCTTACTTGAAAAAGCCTCCCACTTATGATTAACCGCTCTCGCAAGCATCCACAACTACGAAAGAAGAATTAAGATAACATCTAACCATAACATTAAACATATGGATCCAAATCGTCCCCTTACGGAATAGTGCATAAACTATGGTTTAAGCTTCTATCACTCTAGCAACCCACCATCTAATAACTACTCCACAATGCACTCCCCTTGTTACAAATATGGTGAAGTGTCATGTAGTCGACGTTCACATAACAACACTAAGGGAATCACAACATACATACCAAATTCACATGATTACTTATGACAAGACTTCTCCCATGTCCTCAAGAACAAAAGATACTACTACCAAATCATATTCATGCAAAAGATCAGAGGAATAATAAATAGCATGATGGATTGAACATTTAATATTCCACCAAATAAACCAACTAGCATCAACTACAAGATGTAATCAACACTACTAGTCACCTACAGGTACTAATCTAAGGTTTTGATACAAGGATTGAACACAAGAGATGAACTAGGGTTTTGAGATGAAATGGTGCTGGTGAAGATGTTGATGAAGATTGATCCTCCCAACGTGAGAGGGTCGTTGGTGAGGACGATGGCTTCAATTTCCCTATCCTGGAGGGAAGTATTCCCGACGGAATTGCTCGTTCGCAGAGCAAAAGTGATCCTACCCAAGTTCCACCTCGAGATGGCGGCGCTCCATCCCAAGAGTCATCTCTTTATTTTTTCTAGGGAAATGGGCTTATGTACAAGAAGATGGGCACCAGAGGCTCGCCAGGGGCCCCACTACCCACCAGGGTGCACCAGGGGGGTAGGGCACCCTGGTGCCTAGTGGGCACCTTGGTGGGCCCCTCTGGTATTTCTTTTCTCCAATAATTTTTATATATTCAAAATAAATCTACGTGTAATTTCATATTATTTGGAGATGTGCATAATAGGTATCTCTAACATAGCTTTTTCTGGTCGAGAATTCCAGTTGCCGGGTAATCTCCCTCTTTGTGTATACCTTGCATATTATGAGAGAAAAGGCATTAGAATCACACCACAAAGTGTTATATTGTATGAAAACACTATAAATAAAAGTAGGAAAACATAATTCAAAATGGATGTATCAACTCCCCCCAGCTTAGACCTCGCTTTCCCTCAAGCAAAAGCCGATATCGATAATCATGCCCTCATGCTTGGAGAGAGAGGTGTCGATAAAAACAAAATACGGACATAGTAGCATCATGATCATTATTATAACATCATTAAACTCTATCATACAACTTCTCATGACCAAGTAACAATTCATCACAACATCAAAGTATCAGGAATAAACTTTCTTGAAAACTGACAAACTATGTTCTCAATGAGCAATGCAATTACAATTCATCATATTTTCACGAAGGGTCTCGTGTTAGAGACTTTTTGGCAATTTCACATACTCAACTATCATTTAGTCTTCTATAATTGCTAACACTCACACTATATATATGGAGAAAAAGGTTTAATCCAGATACATAGAAAGATAGGGGCTCATAATTTTGCCTCCCAACATATTCACCTCAAAGGTGATGTTAACAATAATAACTCGTGATCACTCATATCCAACAGGATATATGTTCCTAGATCTTTCCCACCATATGATTCTTGCAAAATAGAAAATAAAAAGGAATAGAGGAGAACAATATTGACTCTTGCATAAAAGGTAAATACATAAAAGTAAAGGATATGCTCTTCGTAGAGGGAAGCAGAGGTTGTCATGCGCTTTTATTTTTGGATGCACAAGCTTTTAGTGCAAAAGAACGTCACATTATATTGCCCCTTGTGATAGGAAACTTTATTATGCAGTCCTCGTTTTATTAGTTTGCCATCAGAAGTTCGTACAATGCTTATTTTCCCTTACACTAAAAGATCATACATATTTAGAAGCAATTTTTATTGCCTGATGCATCGATGACAACTTACTTGAAGGATCTTATTAAATCCATAGGTAGGTATAGTGGACTCTCATAACTTGAAATTGGGTTTAAGGTTTGGGATGCACAAGTAGTATCTCTACTTGGTGCAGATTTTTGGCTAGCAAAGATATTGGGAAACCACCACATGTTGGAGGATCTATGACAATATAACTTCTATGTCAATATGAAGAATCATAAATCAGTACGTTGTCTTCCTTGTCCAACATCGACAATTTGGCATAAAATAGTTAATGGGGGCTCACAATCATAAAAGATGTCCAAGATAGTATATTTACATGTGAATCTCCTCTCCCCTTATTAATTCTTTCATGAATTGCATCATTGACCAATGCTATGTTTATCAACATCCAATAACTTTTACTACTTACACCCTTCCTTATGTAATGTCATTACCTGCCATGAGATTAACATGTGATATTTTTCATTGATTTCTTTATTTTCATTGAAACATAAAAGTAAAGAACCAAAAACTCAAATTAAACTTTATTATATAACTCTTACTCAATTAAATAGATAGATAGATCATGAAACTAGCACTCGGAAAAAGATCATACTAAACTTTTATTCAAGTAAATCACAAAATAACTAATGATCAAACTGAAAATAGGTAAAGATAATAAGGGTGATGGTGATACGATATCGGGGCACCTCCCCTAAGCTTGGCACAAGCTAAGGGGAGTGCCCATACCCGTGTACTTAAGTCTCCTTTGGTGATGGTGGTGGTGATGAGGTGGCATTCTTCTTATCCTCTAGTCAGTGCACTAGTGACTGGGGTCCCTTGTGCCTCAGACTTGTGCATATGCATGAGCGACGCCCCCGATGGTAGTGCATCGGGAAGAAAAGCTAAAAGGCAATCCAAGACCCACCAAGGCCACGCCCTTCCCTTAGTGCATGGAGCATGGAGTACAAGGGCTCCAGATACAAGGTCCCGGCAAGCCATCCTCGTCGGGAAGATCCCCAAGGCCCGAGCAAGTCCACTTTGCTGGGAAGACTGTCGAAGATTAGCAAGACCTCGGCAAGCCTCCCTTGCCAGGAAAGCTCGCACAGACCGGCGAGGCCCTCGGTAAGCCCTCCATGCCGGTAAAGTGTTCAAGCCCCCGACAAGCCCTCCTTGCAGGGAAGGTGGCCAGGTCACCCGACACAGACTCCAGGCCAGCAAGACCCTTTCGCTCGCCAGGTGTCCACCCCTGTTTCTACCACAATCCGACAGCTCCAGCACATCCCTCGTGTGACATCACAAGAGCCAGGTGCCGATTCACCTTGATACGTGTCGCGACCACCTTGTGGCAGGTCAGGGGTCAGACAAGGCATTTACTGCCCCTGACACCACCGAAGAAGTAGAGAGGTGAATACTGTTCGCTATTCACCCCATGAGCACACTGTTGGTGACCCATTTGCCTATAAAAGGAGGCCCAAGGCTCATTCATAAGGTTTGGAATTTTTGGGATCGGAGACTCCCTAGTCACCTACTAAGTTACTGTAGAAAATCACCCTACAGTAAGCACACAATACAAACTAAGCAACATTAGGGTTTTACGGGCCAAGCGGCACGAACCTGGGTAAAGGACCTTGCCGGTGTTGATCGCTAGCTCTGCTCTCGACGCCGTATTTCTCTCTCCGTGCCGAACGATCAAGGGACTCCTGGAGTTTCCCATAGGTGCTGGTTTTCCCGACATGTTTGGCGCGCCACGTAGGGGGAGCGGTGGTTGAGAGCTTCTTCACGGATTCAAGCAAGTTCTTCGTTAGATCTTCGGAAGTTGAGCGCCCCACTGCGGTCCCTCGGAGCAGGGCGCAGCGGTGGTCGCTCTACTTCGCCACGACCTCCTAACGCCTGCGCGGGCGCCCTAATGCACAAACGTAGGAAAGGGAGATGGAGACCTCGAGCTCGAAGGCATCAGGCTAACGCGCCGATCCAAGACAGTGCGCTGCTGTCGAGGGTGTGCCTAGGGGGCTCCGGCGAGGCCTCCGGCGCATAATACGGCCGATGCACCTCCACGGAGAGGTGCATAGCCATGGAGAATGCGCCTACGAGCCCCGGAGCCCAGGCGCACACTCCAGCCGAAATGCTTTCCCCCCGGAAGCACCCCATCATCGCCAAAGGTGCGCTCGGGGGCTCCTTCAGCATGGCGGGCAAAACAGGAAAATGAGTTTTGCTCCGGCAACCCCCCTTCTGTATGATAGTCAAGAGCTATTGGTAAGTACCTTGCCGGAGGGGAAGCTGCCGGGAAGGTATAGCCTCCTGTTTGCCAGGGACTTGAGGACCCGGCAAAGGACCCAAGCACCGCAGGGAGAAGTGTCGCGGCATGACAGATAAGTGATAAATATTTCAGATGAGATTTCCGAGTAGATAGGTTGTTTCCTTTCTGGAAGATCCCAAATCTTGTTTAAGAAACCTGTGCGTAGATGGAACCTTATCAGAATCAGTGCGCCTTAGTTCTGTTTCGAACTAGTTCAATGACCTGAATGGCCACACAACGCCTTCACACTGTTTCGAACCAGTTCAACAGACTAAGGGGCTACACAACACCTTATTTCGCCTCGAGCCGCGCTCGACGATCTAACGGTTGCACTGAGTGCGGCAAGGAGTCTTGCCGGTAACGACACCTCAAGTGAACTGCTAAGGACCCGTTCCTCAAAGCACTAGCGGCAGGACCAGTCACGCCGGTAAGCTTCCGGAAAATGCAGAAGGCGTATCATACAAGGGGAAGGATCACATGCAAGGGAAACACCATTTCATTCATCTGTTTGAAACAAACACATACATATTACATGAATGATTTTTGCTACTCTAACCTATGGTACTGTCTTTTGGAGAGGGACATGCTCACCGGACAGAAGTTCAAGAAGAGAAAAAGCGGCAAGGCCCCCGACGCGACCGATTTTTGGCCCTTCCTAGTCCAGCATTGCGCAGTGGAGAACGGGGCCTGAGGGGACGACGTAAACGGGAACCAGGAGCTCACGGGATATGCGACAACATCGGTTCTTCCGGCTAGTCAGTCCCGGCTCGGGAGGAGGAGGACCGTGGACTGACGGTGATGGTGCGACTGGCGGTTAGTCCGAGGACAGGTCCTCGTACCCAGGCTAAGCCCGCCGAGGATCTGACCCATACTCATTGTTGCTACCATATGACCCATCCTCGCCGCCCTCACGCGAGGAAGGGCTGTCAGTCCCGCTCGAGCTTTCTTCACAGCAGCCGAGGCGCGCACCCGAGCTCCCTTATATCTTGACGGAGAGCAGGTTGTCCACTATCATCTTGAAGCGAAGAACATGCCCATCCCAGAGGTTATGGGCATGGGCGAACCTCTTCCACCCCCAGCCGAGGAATAGGAGCCGAGGCCCCGGCTGCTCCACGGTCACCGGGACCGCGCCGTTGCAGCAGCCATGCACCTGAAGCTGCAATATTGGGGGCTTCTCTTTGCTCATCACCTTGGTGAAGGCATGGGGAGTTGAAGCTAGGTCCGAATGCAACCTTGCAGTCTGACAAGAAACTCCAATGGAGTCCTTTCAACGCGAGTCCCCGCGAGAACAAGCCTAGGAGAAGACAGAGGTGCTGGAGTAGCACTCCGCCTACCCCGGCCATGGCCTCCGCGGCAACCGCGGCCCCTCGCCCCTCCGCCACTGCGGGCGCTCGTGCCTCCCTCCGTAGCTACGACCTCTGAAGCTGTGACATGATCCGAGTGGGATCCCCTTGCAGCCCTGGCGGCCGATGGTGGCCTCCCTCGTCCGCTAGCCATGGTTAGGGGCGAGAGCCACCTGGAGCTAGAAAATATTTTGCAGATGCAAGCTGGGGGTGGTGAATGTTTCAGGAGTTGATGGGTGATAAAAAACCCCTCGCAAACTTTCTAATTTATAGGGCGAAGCGAGGGGGGCTAGCTCCCCTCACTCTAGAAACCGCCGCCCCTCTCTCCAAATCACCCATGATCACGGGCAAACAGGGAACCGCCATGCTGCACCAATGCATGCGGGGGCGGGTCCTCCCGTGACTGCGGCCTTTATGGCCACGAATGTCACTTGCCTGACCTTTACTGCGCATGCTTCATGCATGGCAGTAACGCGTCAGGAGGTGGGGAGGCTACTCCGCGCGTACTTCTCCACCTCGCGCACTTGATGTGCGACGTGGGAAGGACCGTCTGCAACGGCTCCGAAGCTACAGAGTCCCCTGCCAAGGAAGCCCGTGCACTACTTTGGGCTTGGCCCAGCAATGCCCCGCGCACGTGTGTGGCCCAGGCCCGGGGGCTCCTGTTGGTGCACTAGAGACCGGGGTCCCTTCAGCCCCAGACTTGTGCACGGGCATTAGCAACGCTCCTGACGGCAGTGTACCGGGAAGAATAGCTGAAAGGCAATCCAAGACCAACATGGGCCACACCCTTCCCTCACTACATGGGGCATGGAGTACAAGGGCTCCAGATACAAGGTCCCGGCAAGCCCTCCTTGCCGGGAAGATCCTCAGGCTCGGCAAGCCCACTTTCCCGAGAAGACACCCAAAGATTAGCTAGAATCCGACAAGCCTCCCTTGCCGGGAAGGCTCGCAAAGACTAGCGAGGCCCCCAGCAAGCCCTCCTTGCCGAGAAAGTGTTCAAGCCCCCGGCAAGCCCTCCTTGCCGGGAAGGTGACCAAGTCACCCGAGAGAGAATCGAGTCCAGCTAGCCCCTTTCTCTCGCCAGATATCCACCACCGTTTCTACCACAATCCGACCGCTCCAGCACATCCCTCATGTGCCAGCACAAGACCCAGGTGTCGATTCACCTGGATACATGTCGCGACCACCTTGTGGCAGGTCAGGGGTCAGACAAGGCATGTACTGCCCTTGACACCATGGAAGAAGTAGAGTGGTGAATACTGTTCGCTATTCACCCCGTGGGCACACTGTTGGTGACCCCTTTTCCTATAAAAGGAGGCCCAAGGCTCATTCTTAAGGGTGTTGGAATTTTTGGGATCGGAGACTCCCTGATCACTTACTAAGTTACTGTAGCAAATCACCCTACAGTAAGCACATAATACAAACTAAGTAGGAGTAGAGTTTTACGCGCCAAGCGACCCGAACCGGGTAGAGGACCTTGCCGGTGTTGATCGCTAGCTCCGCTCTCGACGCCATATCTCTCGCTCCCCGCCGAACAATCAAGGGACTCCTGGAGTTTCCCATAGGTGCCGGTTTTCCCGACACTCTAAGTCGGTATCTTCCACATCATATAAGGCCCATAGGTAGGCATAAATATCTCCAAAGATATTTGGATTCGCAACATAGTGGGAAACATAGTTTTTTCCATCTGAATCTTGTGATGACATACTTTCATATGTGCCAGAAAAATAGCACGAAACAAGAGCAGAGGATTTTTGTGCAATGCGGTGGTCAAAGCGTCCGGGAGTATATATAAAGAAACTTTATCTTGCAAAACAAGTAATCTCGAGGAAAACACAGTCTGGAAGGTTCCCGATGGGCCCACTACCCACGAGGGCGCGCAAGGTGGGGCACACGCGCCCTCGTGTCTAGTGGGCACCTCGGTTGCCTTCTTAGGTATTTCTTATTATTTTTTTGTAATATTCCAAAAGTGACAAAAATATTTTTATGGAATTTTTCGAGTCGGTTTACTTACCGTATCACGTACCTCTTCCTTTTCAAGGTTTTAGAGTGTTCTCGAAGGTCTCTTTTATGTATTCTTCCGGTTTCATGGTTAGAATAATGTTAGTTTCAACTTTAATAGGCGTACCTTGAATATAATTCTTAATTCTTTGTCCATTTACAACCTTCGTATTAGTGCATTCGGCATTATCGACCTTAATAGCTTGAGAGCGATAAACTTCTTCAATGATATATGACCCATCCCATTTGGAGAGGAGCTCTCATGCAAAAATCTAAAACATGAATTGCACAATAAAACATACTCACCTACTTTAAATTCCCGCTTTTGGATTCTTTTTTCATGTCATCTTTTAACTTTTTCTTTGAAAAATTTGGCATTTCCATATGCTTGGGTTCTCCATTCATCTAAAGAGCTAATATAAAATAACATCTTTTTACTCGCAAGTTTGAAGTCATAATTGAGTTCTTTAATTGCCCAATATGCTTTATGTTTTAACTCAAGAGGCAAATGACAAGCTTTTCCATAAACCATTTTATATGGAGACATACACATAGGATGTTAATAAGCTATTCTATAAGCCCAAAGTGCGACATCTAATTTCCTAGACCAATTCTTTCTAGACCTATTAACAGTCTTTTGCAATATTAACTTTATTTCTCGATTAGTCAACTCAATCTGACCACTGGGTCGAGGATGATAAGGGGATGCAATTCTATGGTTGACAACATATTTAGCAAGCAATTTACGAAAGGGACCATGAATAAAATGTGAACCACCATCAGTCATTAAGTATCTAGGGACTCCAAACCTCGGGAAAATAACTTCTCTAAGCATTTTAATGGAGGTGTTATGATCAACAATACTAGTTGGAATAGCTTCTACCCACTTACTAACATGATCAACAACAACCAAAATACGTGTATACCCATTAGAGGAAGGGAAAGGTCCCATATAATCAAAACCCCATACATCAAATGGTTCAATATCAAGTGAATAATTCATGGAATTGCCCGACGTCTACCAATATTACCAATTCTTTGATATTCATCACAAGATAAAACAAACCCACGCCCATCCTTGAAAAGAGAAGGTTAATAAAAACCACATTGTAATACCTTGTGTGTATTTCGATCTCTGGCATGGTGTCGTCCATAGGCTTTAGAGTGACATTTTCGTAGGATTTGTTCTTGTTCATGCCCAGGTATACATAGTCTAATAATACCATCTACTAGTTGTTTATAAAGATGTGGGTCATCCCATAAGTAATGTCTTAAATCAAAGAATATTTTTTTCTTCTGTTGGTAAGGAAAACTAGGTGGTATGAATTTAGCAACAACATAATAAGCATCATGTGCATACCAAGGAGTATTACGATAAGCATTTATGATAGCTAGTTGTTTATCGGGGAAGCTATCATCAATAGGTAGTGGGTCATCAAGAATATTGTCTAACTTAGACAAGTTATCAGCTACAGGATTCTTCGCTCCCTTCCTATCAGTGTTATGTAAATCAAATTCTTGTAGCAAAAGAAACCACATAATGAGTCTAGGTTTAGTGTATTTCTTTTCCATAAGATATTTAATATCACCATGATCGGTGTGAACAATTATTTTAGAATCAACTATGTAAGAGCCGAATTTATCACAAGCAAACACAACTGCTAGAAATTGGTTCTCAGTAGCATAATTTCTTTTAGCACTGTCTAGAGTCTTACTAGCATAATGGATAACATTTAATTTCGTATCAAATCTTTGTCCTAGAACAACACCAACGACATAATCGCTAGCGTCACACATAATTTTTGGAAATATGCTCTAGAGGCAATAATAAATTAGTAATTATTATATTTCCTTGTTCCTGATAATAGTTTATTATCCATGTTATAATTGTATTGATTGGAAACTAAAATACATGTGTGGATACATAGTCAACACACTGTCCCTAGTGGGCCTCTAAGGACTAGCTCATTGATCAAAGATGGTCAAGGTTTCCTGACAATAGACATGAGTTGTCATTTGATAATGGGATCACATCATTAGGAGAATGATGTGATGGACGAGACCCAAACTATGAATGTAGCATGTGATCGTGTGAGTTTATTGCTACTGTTTTCTGCATGTCAAGTATCTGTTTCTATGACCATGAGATCATGCAACTCCCGGGAACCGGAGGAATGCCTTGTGTGTATCAAATGTCACAACATAAATGGATGACTATAAAGGTCCTCTACAGGTATCTCCTAAGGTGTCTGTTGGGTTGGCATGAATCGAGGTTGAGATTTGTCACTCCGTATGACGGAGAGATATCTGTGTGCCCACTCGGTAATTCAACATCATGATGAGCTTGAAAGCAATGTGACTAAGCAGTTAGTCACGGGATCTTGTATTACGGAACGAGTAAAGAGACTTGCCGGTAATGAGATTGAACTAGGCATGGAGATACCGACGATCGAATCTCGGGCAAGTAACATATCGATGGACAAAGGGAATAGTATACAGGATTGATTGAATCCTTGACATCGTGGTTCGACCGATAAATATCTTTGTATAATATGTAGGAACCAATATGGGCATCCTGGTCCCGCTGTTGGTTATTGACTGTAGAGGTGTCTCGGTCATGTCTGCATAGTTCTCGAACCCGTAGGGTGTGCACACTTAACGTTCAGTGACACTAGAGTAGTATTTGGATATGTATGTTTGTAACCGAATGTTGTTTAGAGTTCCGGATGAGATCCCGGACGTCACGAGGAGCTCCGGAATATTCCATAGGTAAAGATTTATATATGGGAAGGCCTATTTTGGCTATAGGAAAAGTTTTGGGTTTTATCGGTATTGTACCGGGAAACTTATGGAAGGTTCCGGAAGGGCTAGGGCTGCGACCCAACCCTCCCCGTGGCCTCCTATATAGTGGGGGAGAGGGAGGGGCTGAACACACCAATTACCACGCCTCGAGGGCAGCCTACCTCTCCCATAACTCCATTTTCTCTTCAGATCGGTTCCGACAACGCTTGGCGAAGCACTGCTGGCACTGCTCCACCATCATCTCCACCATGTCTTCGTGCTAGTTGAGATCCCATCTACTTCTCCTTCCACTCTTGCTGAATCAAGAAGGAGGAGACGTCATCGAGCCGTATGTGTGCTGAACGCGGAGGTGTCGTCCGTTTGGCGCTAGATCGGGACGGATCGTGATAGGATTGCGAGACGGATCAATATTGGATCGCCAAGACGTTCGACTACATCAACCGCGTGCTATACGCTTCCGCTTAGCAATCTACAAGGGTATGTAGATGCGCTCCCCCTCTCATAGATGTTTGGTCTCCATAGATTGATCTTGGTGAGCGTAGTAATTTTTTTGTTTCCCATGCGATGTTCCCCAACAATAATTTCAAAGGACAAGTTCCAATCAGGTGGTTGAACGATAGGTGCAGAAGTTAAGGCTTTCTTAAGTGTTTCAAAGTCTTCTACACAATCATCATCAAAAAGAAATGGAACATCCTTTTGCAAGAGATTAGTAAGACGCCTATAAATTTTAGAGAAGTCCTTAATAAACCTCCTATAGAAACCAGCACGACCAAGGAAGCTTCAGATACCTTTAATATCTTTAGGACATGGCATTTTCTCAATAGCATCAACTTTGGCCTTATCCACTTCAATGCATCGTCCAGAAATTTTATGCCCCAAGACAATACCTTCATTCACCATAATGTGGCACTTCTCCCAATTCAAGACAAGATTAGTTTGTTCACATCTTTGCAAAACTCGATCAAGGGTGCTTATGCTATCATCAAAAATAGGTCCATAAATAGAAAATCATCCATGAAAACCTCAACAATCTTTTCACAAAAATCAGAAAATATTGCAGTCATACATCTTTGAAAGGTAGCAGGTGCATTGCATAAACCAAAAGGCATAGGTGTATAAGCATAAGTTCCAAAAGGACAAGTAAAGGTGGTTTTCTATTGATCAGGTTGTGATACATGTATTTGAGAGAAACGAGAATATCCATCAAGAAAGCAAAAGTGTGTGTGCTTAGATAATCTTTCTAACATTTGATCAATAAAAGACAAAGGGTAATGATCTTTTCTAGTGGCTTTATTTAATTTTTTGAAATCAATTATCATTCTCTAACGAATCACAGTTATTTGTGGGATAAGTTCATTTTAATCATTAGGAACAACAGTAATACCTCCTTTCTTAGGTACACAATGAACAAGACTTACCCATCTACTATGAGTTATATGATAAATTATACCTGCTTCGAGAAGCTTTAATATTCTAGTTCATACCACTTCTTCATCTATGGATTTAATCGTCGTTGGTGATCAACAACTGGTTTAGCATCTCGTTCCATATTAATCTTGTGCTGACAGAGAGTGGGACCGATTCCCTTAAGATCATCAAGAGTATATCCAATAGTAGCACGGTGCTTCCTTAGAGTTTTTAATAATCTCTTTTCTTCATGCTCCATAAGGTTAGCACTAATAATAGCTGGATATATCTTGTTCTCATCAAGATAAGCATATTTCAAAGTATGAGGTAATTGTTTTAATTCAAACACTGGATCACCGTTAGGTGGAGGAGGGCCTCCTAGAGTTTCAACACGCAAATGGTGTTTAAGGATAGGTTGTTGATCGAAGAACATCTTATCTATTTCATTTCTTTCATGCAAGTGCATATCATGTTCATGGACTAGCAAAATATTGTTCTAACAGGTCAGAAGGTGGTACAACAATAGAAGCGAGACCAATTATTTCATCCTTACTAGGCAATTATTTATCATGAGGTTGCCTATGAAAGTTAGAGAAACTAAACTCATGAGACACATCACCAAAATTAACACTGGCAATTTCTTTATTGCAATCTATCTTAGCATTAACAGTGTTCAAGAAAGATCTACCAAGTATTATGGGGCAAAACTCATCTTGTGGAGAACAAAGGACTAGAGAATCAGTAGGGTATTTTCTTTTCCCACACAATACTTCAACATCTCTAACAATCCCAAGTGGTGTGATATTATCTCTGTTTGCAAGTTTAGTAGTGACATCAACATCTTCTATTTCAGCAGGTGCACTGTCATTCATAATTTCTTGATATAAAGTAAAAGGGACATCACTAACACTAGCACCCAAATCACATAAGCCATGATAACAATGATCTCCTATTTTAACCGAGACAACGGGCATGCCAACAACAGGTTAATTCTTATCTTCAGTATCTAGTTTGGGAATTCTAGCAGCTTCATGAGATAAAAAAATAAAATGCATATCGATATTATCAACCAAGAGATCCTTAACCATAGCAATACTAGGTTCTACCTTAATTTGTTCAGATGGCCTAGGTGCTCTAATATTACTTTTGTTAACCATGGTTGAAGCCTTAGCATGTTCCTTTATCCTAACATGGAAATGTGATTTTTCAATATAAGAAGCAGACACAACTGGATCAACATTGTAAACGACAGTTTCATCTTTAATTATAAGTGGCTCCTCAATCTTTTCTTTAACAGGTGGATGAAATTTAAACCATTTTATCCTTAGGGATATCAACATGAGTAGCAAATGATTCACAAAAAGAGGCTACTATCTTAGAGCCAAGTCCATATTTATTGCTAAATTTTTGAAAATCATTGATATCCATAAAAGATTTAACACAATTGAACTTAAGTGTTATACCTGTCTCATTACCTTTGTAAAGTTCCTAATCTTTGGAGTTGCATTTAATTCTTTCAAGAAGGTCCCACATGAATTCAATAGTTTTCTTCATAAAAGAGCCAGTCGAAGAAGAATTGAGCATGGTTTGATTATTATGAGAAAGCCGAGCATAAAAATTCTGGCATGTATACATCATGTATTTAAGCCTCCCCCAAGATTAAGCGATACTTTATCCTTCACGAGGCCAAAAATTATATATATAATTCTGATCACGATGAACTAGATGCATAGGATAAAATTTTTGTTGAAATTCCAATGTCAATCAATTCCAGTCCCAAGCTCCAATATCATCACATAACCTATACCATGTCAATACCTTTACCCCGATAGATAAAGGGAAAACCTTATTCTTAACTTCACCTCTGGGTAAACCTGCAAGCTTAAATAATCCACAAACTTCATCCACATAGATTAGGTGCATATCAAGATGTAGTGTTCCATCTCTTGCATAAGGATTAGCTTGCAGTTTCTCTATCATAACCAAAGAAATCTTAGAACCAATATTTTCAGTAGGTGCAGTAGGTTGGGAAGCAACTCGTTGTGCTTCCGGTCGAGGTGAAGATACCCCAAACGAACAGCTCAAATGATTCTTTTCCACAGTAGCAAGTAATAGTAAATTTCAGCACGTAATACAATTTTTTCCTTACCAATTTCCACCCACGAAAGTGCTCCACTCTCCGGAAACGGCACCAAAAAAGAGTCTTGATGACCGAAAAGTCTAGGGGATCAATCATAGTCCTTTCGATAAGTAAGAGTGTCGAACCCAACAAGGAGAAGAAGGAAATGACAAGCGGTTTTCAGCAAGGTATTTCCTACACGCATTGAAATTTTGGGTAACATATAGTTTGATAGAAAGATAGTTTGTAACGACCAAGTAATAACAATGGTAACAAAAGTGCAGCAAGGTAGACCAATCCTTTTTGTAGTAAGGATAGGCCAGAACGGTCTCTGATAGTAAGTAAAACATTCCAGAGGACATATGGGAATCTTATCTAGTCACTTTCATGATGTTTGTTTGATTCGTGTTTGCTGCTTCGATAAACTGATATGTGGGTGGACCGGTCCTTCCGTGTGATGACGATATGATGTATATACTTCTCGCTCCTCATTGGTTACCCCAAGTGGAAGGTTGAGATGTAGTCAGCAATAAGTTTTCCCTTACATGGAGAATGTAAGGTTTATCGAACCATGAGGACTCCGAGGATCAACAAGTAGGTGTCTCCCACCCTGGCGCTAGTAGAAGACGTGGACCTGCACACACACACAAATAACTTTGCTCCCAACGAGTACAGAGAGGTTGTCAATCTCTCCGGCCTTGTAGTTTGCAAAGGATCAAAACACAAGTGGGAATAGTAATAGTGATTGCAACGGAAAAGTAAATGAAAATGGTAAATGATGGAGGTGTAAACAATGATGGTGATATGGACCGGAGTCACATGATGAACACTAGTGATGTCTCTCTCCCAAAAGACGATAAACAACTATGCTTGGGTAAACAAATTACAGTTGGGAAATTGATAGAATTATGAACGCACTGCAATGCTAATTATGCTACTTGATAGTTAGAGGTTCAATAGTAATGGGTAGTACACCAAGACAAGTAGACCGTTTATTCATCAACATCTACTTACTAATCATCCACCTTGAGATATCTATCTAGACCATCTTGCCGGTATTAAGTTGCGGGCTGCACCCAAAGTGTAATCTCAAAGCAATGAACAACTGTATTAACGAACTATGCGTAAGGTAAATAATCCTTGCAACCGTGGTCACAAGCACCGTTGTTTTCTCCCTGGTGGCAACAACACATCCCCTAGTCTCATGTTTTTGTCACTCAAGCTAGACATCGAGGGGCGTGAACCCACAATCAGGCATAATGCTCCCTCTTGGAGTTACAATCTACTACTCGGCTAAAGCAATAAATAGCAACAGAGAACATGCATGATTCACTAAGGAACATAATATAAAAGGATAATCAAATATATAACTCATAACAATCTGAATATAATCTCATAATCCATCGGACCCCAACAAACCGAGCATAGCAATAGCAAGAGAATTACATAGATGCCTTGATCATGTAGGGCAGCTCACAAGGATTAATCATGGAAGCACAAGATTGGAGGGAAGACATCACATAGCTACTGGTCATGGACTCATGGTCCAAGGAGGACTACTCACGGCACGTCCGGGAAGCGTCCATCATGGTGGAGAAGCTCCCGGAGGTCAATCCTCCCTCCGGCATGGTGCCGGGAAGAGGTCTCGTGACGCTCCCGATCTCGGAAGCGTTGCAACGGTGGAACGATGGAGAAATTCGCGATTCTGGATATCCTCCAAGGGTTTTCTCTCGGAAAGGTAAGTATACACCGAAGGAGGGCGCCGGAGGAGGTTGGGACCCACCCAGGCGGCCTGTGGGCACGGCCAGGGGGTAGGCCGCGCCAGGAGGTCGCCTGGATGGCCCCTGGCCCCCTTCTAGCCCATCTTCAGTGATGTAGAAGCTTCCGTTCCACTGATTTTTTATATATTTTTCTCGGGATTTTTCGGGCTTCGAAAAATTGAGTAAAAGCCCGTGCAAAATAGACATCAGCAGACAGAAACTGGCACTTGGTGCACTGAGTTAGTAGGTTAGTCCAAATATGTGTAAAATGATATAAAAGTGTAGCAAAACATATAACAATGTCACCCAAAAGATCATGGAACAAGAAGAAATTATAGATACGTTTGGGATGTATCAACATCCCCAAGCTTAATTTATGCTCGTCCTCGAGTAGATAAATGATAACACAAATAATTTCTGTGGTGACATGCTAACACACATATTAGAACTTCAAAGTAAAGCAAGTTAGATAGGCAATTCAAGTCAAGACAATAACTAGCAAGAGTCTATATTTAGTATTGAGTTTAGCAAAGTAAGAACATAAAGGTGCAAGAGCTTTCGCTATGCGTGACTCGAATGTCTCCAAATGGTGTTTGCGTGTAAGAAGTGGGAGATGGGTTGAGATCATAAAATATTTTTTTAATTGAGAGCTCAGTCTACTAAAATTCACACTTGGTCTCCTTCAGAATCTTATTTTGACTCATCCCGAGACCACTAGCCAGGCACAAGTCAAAATGATCCTCTCCCTTTGGACTTTGAGCACTCACGCAATGGATGAGCGTAAGCAAGATATCTTGGCACTTAGGATGGCAAATATAATAATGATGGGGAAGGAAGACAAAAAGGTGTGGAAGTCTCACATCAATGAGGAAAACCATAGGCGAGAGAAAGCCAAATGATAGATATGATGTGAGGAGTAGGGATTGCCATGTAATGGATGAGCATATGAGCTAAGGTATGCTCTCCAATGGACCTAGTGAGGGTGCATCCAACTTGTTTGCTCATGAAGACCTAGAGCTCATTTGAGGAGGCTCATCATTGGAATATGCAAACCAAGTTCTATAGTGTAAGGGTCCCCACATAATTATGCACGAATGAAAATCTCTATGTAGTACAAATATAGCAATGGAGTACGAGTGTGGATCTTTCAAATGGAATAGTAGTGTAGCCCCCTTCTCTCTTTTTATTTCTCTTTTTTTCTTTTTCTTTTTCTATCTTTTTTTTGTGGCCTCTTTGGCTCTTTCTATTTATCTCTCATCTGTCCTCTTTGGGATCTTTTCTTTTGTCCTCTTTGGGACCTTTCCCTGTAGCGACCCGACCTGAAACGACCAAGTCTCTCGTGTTTCTGTACCATCCCAAGATCGTGCCGGTACATACGCAGTACATCAATGTATATATCGAGAGTTCAATCACACACCTTTATTAATCGGATCTCATATCGAGCACTTTATTACAATAAAGATGACAATAAAGAGGCAGAAGGACAAACTCACGAGATAACTAAACGAAGACTAGCGGAAGCTTCAAAAGTAGTAGAGTCCATCTGACTCCAGGGCATATCACCGAGCGTAGATCGTGACCTCACTCCTGGTTGGAAAAGTACTCTACAACATGACACGTTGCAGCCGTGTAGGTCTGCATATTGAATATGGTGGCAAGTCACAAAAGAGAGAGGTGAAAAAGTATCATCTATACTACATGCATATATGGCAGGTGGGGCTTGTAAATTTTTAGCGAAAACCAAAGTTTTCTCCTACAACAAGAGAGGGCTAAAAGCAAAATATTACTACATGGTTGGTTGTTAATGAGATGGTTCCGCCAACCAATATCGCATACCCAGGTTGTCAATAATACCCACATCATTATTATTATTGTGTTGAAAGTTCCAAATAGTTTCAGTTCCTTCGGATCAAGTTGTCCATGACAGTGGACATGGCTAAACGATTAGGTTTGGGTACTCTGCAGAGTTTTGCACATGTTCCCCACAAGATTTGATCGCCTCCGTTGAATGTCCTCGCACTACAGGGTGTTTGAGAACCGGATGATCAAAACATGGTCTTTCAACGGGTTCCTCTGAGCCTTTGTCGGTGCCCATCCAATCCTACCGTTCTTCTACATCTCGTAGCACCGTCCGTCTAGAGTCGCTGCATTGTCCAACCAAGCCAGAGCCCATAATGACTTGTGGCCGTGCAGGTAAGCTTTGGGTCTTGAAGCATCCATCCATCTCTTCGTGCCTAGGTGAAGCTTTCCGCAAGATGTCATGGCGCTTCTCCATGCATCCCAGGTCCTCCGCTGGTTTATCCCAGGGAGCCCATCTGAACCGTCCTTCACCCAGATTTGCATTTCATCACGAGGTCTCGAAAAGTCTTGACATATTCAGTCTTGATTATTAAAATTTTCTCACAACACTCGTGATAGACTCTCAACCAAAACCCCGTCTACTTAAGCATAGCAAAATAAAATGTATCTTCCCGAGCCAAGTAACAAGGGTGATGGGTGCCTACCACATGATACTACATCAAGAAACAATTTTTTGGAGTACCTACTTAGCATGCAATAGGTGAAAAAAGGTTGATCTACAATGCATATAAAACATAGGAAATATGATCAACGTGACTTGCCTTGCTGACGACTGTCGAACTAGAGCGCTTCTAGATAACAAGCTTCGCACTCCCGGTGATCTAACGACACAAATAAATTCACACAATAAGCACCACAATGACAATTAATCGAAATAAAGCATGTAATAAAAGAATAGCTATAGCACTTGGAGTAAAATTGTCTTTCCATAACCAAAACATAATCTGTTTTGGTGAAAAACCCCAAAATAAACTATCTTAAAAATTCTGAAACTGAACCTAATGATTAATAAGATCACTAGTGCTCATTAGCAAAAAGAATCCATTAAAAATCTATTTTTAAACTCCCGGTATTCACAAAATAAGATTTGAATCAAATCTATTTAAACACAAACTTTATAAATTTAAACATAGTAAAATTTTATATTTTCAGAAACTACATAGAATTTGTGATCTAATGCAAAAAGAATCACCTTCATTGGAGTTGTAGATTAAAAGTTATTAAGAAAACAATAATAGAACTGTTTCTGTTACACAATGAAAAAGAGATAAAAAACAAACTAACTAGCGCATGGGGCTACGTGGCGTGCTCTAGTTGGTTGTGGGGTGTGCGTGCTATAGCTAAACCAGCAGATGGCCGCAAGCTAGGAGAAAAATGCTACGGCTAATATAAATAAAACAAAAACCGACCGGTTCTTTTAAAAGAACCGAAGGGTTACGTTGGATCTAATCTAACCCATTGAACTAAGATCCTATGGTGGAAAAACAAAAGAAAAGGGAGAGAAGGATTTGCCTCACCGTGGCTGGCAGAGGAGAAGAAATCCGGCGAGGTGGGCGGACGGAGGTGAGGGCGGCGTGGTGTAGGGTTCCGGTGATCTTCGGCGATGTCTGAGGGGCCCAGGGGGACGCTGCGAACCTCCGGCATCCTTTGGAGGTGTCGGAGAGGCGCTGGGAGACACGACAGCGAGCAGTAGGGGGCTCCCGGAGCTTCGGCTTCGGCGAGGTTGAGCGGGGGCGATTGAGGCGGCGAGGTGCGGCCGGGTCGAGGGGAACGGAATGCGGAGGGATGCGGGGTACTTATAGGGGGTGGGGTGGTCGCGGGATGGAAAGGGGAGGGGGATCCGGTTGGATTCCGACAAGATCCGGCGAGGTAAGGAAGGAGCGGGAGGGAAGGAAGGTGGTGACCGGGGAAGATTTGGATCGGGTGGTAGGGTCCACGCGCCAGCGAGAGAGTAGAGGGGGCAAGGGATCGGTGGCCGATCCGAAGGGATTCGGTCCCGGTCCACGGGGATCTGGCCGATTCCTTCCTATTGGGTTGCGAAATTTTTCCAAATAAAAAGATCTTTTCCATTTTTTTGAAAACAGGAAATAAAACAATTAAAATGAAATAAAACAATTAAAAGGAAATAAAATATACTTGGAATATAGTAGTATTATATATTCAAATTATCAGAAAAATAAATCCAATAAGATGGACATTTTTCCACGGCCAAAATAAGTACTTCAGAAAAAATGTTTTTCAGAAAATCCCTAAATTGGTTTATTTTCTTTTTGCAAATATTTTTTCAAATAACTCTTGGGTTTTATGGTTCAAATATTTCAAAGAATTAGCCCTGGCTTGGAGGGTCATGTTCCTCCTCTCTTTTTCTTGCGTGGCGAGATAATATTCCCGGCATTCCGTGAATGAAGAAAAATAAAATGCAAAGCAAAAATCAAAGAAATTCAAATGCGACCTTTATTACAATCAAAATGCATAGATGCTTAGCTACAATTGTAAAACATTCCAAATTAGGAAATTTGGGATCTTACATTGCCTTACTTAAGGGCAACACTCTATGTTTTATATATATAAAAATAAGATCATCACACTTTGTAAGAAGTACTAAACATAAAGAGAAGTGAAAACTACCATGATGTATGCAAATGTATGTGTAGCGACCCGACTCAAGACGAGTCAAGCCTCTGTGTTTCTGTGCCATCCCTGGATCAGTATGCTGGCACACACAGTACATCAATGTATATATCAAAGTGCAATCACATGTAAATAGCGTAAAACTGATATATACCTTAATTATCTCAGCGGAAGCGGTCAAGGGAGTGGAGTCCCAATAAACACCAACGGCAAGTTGAGTGTAGACCGTAACCCTGAATCGTACTCTTACTCGTCGAAGAAAAATATCTGCAACATAAGACGTTGCAGCCGTGTAGGTCAGCATATTGAATATGCCGGCAAGTCACATAAGAGAGGGGTGAAAAGTAATCATCTATACTATATGCATATATGGCAGGTGGGGTTGTAAGTTTTAGCGTAAAGCAAATTTTTTTCTCCTACAACAAGAGAGGGCTAAAAGCAAAATATTACTACAAAGGTTGGTTGTTAATGAGATGGTTCCGCCAACCAGTTCTCGTACCCGAGTTGTCAATAGTTACCCTCATCAAATATATATAATGGTGTTGAGAAATCCAGATAACTTCAGTTACTTTGGCTCAAGTTGTCCATGACCGTGGACACGGCTAATCGATTAGGTTTGAGTACTCTGCAGAGTTTTGCACACGTTCCCCACAAGATTTGATCGCCTCCGAGTATGTCCTCGCACTTCAAGGTGTTTGAAGACCGGTTGATCAAAACATGGTCTTTCAACGGGTCCCTCTGAATCCCTGTCGGTGCCCATCCATTCCTACCGTTCGTCTACATCTGCTAGCACCGCCTGTCCAGAGTCGCCGCGTTGTCCAACCAAGCCAGAGCCCATAATGACTTGTGGCTGTGCAGGTAAGCCTTGGGTCTTGAAAATATTCGTCCGTCTCTTTGAGCCTGGCTGAAGCTTTCCGCAGGATGTCATGGCCGTCCCCAGCATCCCAGGCATCCACTAACAAATGGACAACTAACAAATGGCATTTTCTAATTGGCTAAGGGGGTGAGTGCTGCGGGGACAACTAACAAATGGCCGCTATTTAACTAATTCGCTTCGGCTAAACTTAAGTGAAAGTAAAACCGATCGGTTTTATCTAAAAGACCGAAGGGGTAAGTACCTATGTAATCTATACCGTTGGAAATAGATCTATGGGCTAAAACTAAAAAAACAAAACAAGTAAAAAAAAGAAAGGAGGGACGGCCTTACCGTGGCTGGGGCTCCCGTGCTGCAATGGTGGTCGAGGTGGTGGAGTTCTGGTGGGGTGGGGTCGCCGGTGGGGAGGGGATCCGGCGAAGGGGGGGGGCGAAGGGGTGGGGCGCTCCTGGGAGGGGAGGAGGCGAGGTGGAGGGGGGGGCGAAGGGGTGGGGCGCTCCTGGGAGGGGAGGAGGCGAGGTGGAGGGGGGGCGAAGGGGTGGGGCGCTCCTGGGAGGGGAGGAGGCGAGGTGGAGGGGGGCTGCAGGGGGGGCGAGGTGGGAGCTGCTGGCCTCCTGGTTGCTGGTTCTAGAGGGGAGGTGAGGTGTGCAGGGGGACGGGGTGGGGTGGGTTGGCGGTGGAGGGGTGGTGGAGGGGGGGGGGGTGGCGGGGTGCAGGGGTGCAAGGGGGCTCGGCAGGGAGGAGTGGTGGAGGGGGGCCGACGGTGGGGAGTTCTGTGGCGAGTTTCCGGTGACGACTCCGGCGAGGTGGGGCGCGAGTTAGAGGCGAGGAGAGGGGAAGTTTTCAACGGGAATGGAACGAGGAGGCCTCGGGGGTTCTTATAGAGGCGACGGGAGGCGCTGGGAAGGGAAGAGCTTCGCGAATCCCGGAGGTGGGGATCTCCTCTCCATGGAAGGAAAACTTCCTGTGACGTGGGGAAGAAGAGAGGTAGGAGAAGATCTCCTGTTGGGCCAAGAATAGGAAAGTCTTAATGGGCCAACAGGTATTTCCTAATAAAAGTGATTTCCTTCCTATTTTTAAAACTAGGAAACTAAAACGATAAAAAGGAAATCAAATCAATTCGGAATAAGGAGTTTCTATATACTAAAATTATCAGAAAAATGAAATATAGATGATGGGCATTTTTCCACGGCAAAGAATAAAACTTCAGAAAAAAATTATTTTCACCAAATTCCCTAATAGGTTTATTTTCTTTTGCAAATAATTTTCAAATGACCCTCTAAGTTTGAGGGTTCAAATAACTTTCAAAATGCCCGTGGGTTCGAGGGTCATGTTCCTCCTCTCTAGAATGTATTTCCCGGCATTTCTTGCACGAAGAAAACGAATGGAAATGCAAAAGAATTCAAATGCAAATATCTCCATTCAAATTATTTATAGTTGAAGAAGTCATGTCATCTTCTCTCTTTGCTTTTAAAAGATTGAATTTGAATTTACCGGAGATGGGGAAAGTCATTTTATTCCCTCTCATTCAAAAGTTTCGGAAAGTTTCAAATTTCACACAAGTTTCAATCACTCAGGCAACCAACAAACAATCTAAGAATAATTATATTAACATTCCAAAATGTATAATTTTGGGATGTTACAAACTACCACACTTAAAATGAATCTCGTCCTCGAGATTCGAAGAGGCTAGAAAGAAAGGTTAGGGTTTGGGGGTCTTCTAACAATTCCAATCTCCGGCAAGGTGGGATGCTACCACACTTAAAATGAGAGATACTGGTCCCTCAAAATGCTTTAACGATCCTCTGGGTTTTGGCAACTGACATCGCACAGTCTTCATATTAAATCCTTTGGTGATGCTCTCCTGTTGATATAAGCTTCTTTCGTCACTGGGTCTTCTTAACTGACAGTCTCGTGATCAATTCTGACTAACCTATCGATGATTCTCATGGTGGTCTACCATTTGTGGCTATCCTGCAGAGAGAGGGGTCTTGGTTTCATTCTCACCGTAAAATTTCGTACGCGTGACAACAAATGCCACGTACATGGGCTTTTCTTATACCACTCTAAGGCTTAAACAAAAGCTTCAAGGAACGTCGTCTCTCTCTATGGGTAAGTCTCTCAGATTTAGCATTCCGAATAGCAAGATAAATGATAAGAGTAAGTCGTCATGGTGATCAATCCATTCCGCACCCAAATCATTTCTCTGTATAAGGTTTAGCGAATCTCGCATTCTAACACTTGGGCATCCTCACAAGCGTTGCAGAATTTCTCTTGTCCACGAACGAAGTTCAGATAATCCATTGGTTCTGCAAGCTGAACGAAACATCTATCGTATCTTCACAACTCTCAGGTTTTCGTATGCTCTTAAGAAAACGTTTTGCTGATCCATCATAGCTTCTTCCATAAATCATATCCATTTCATAATCTATCCTTTATTACATCCTAAAAAAAAACTCCAATTCAAAAGGACTTTATTACAAATGATGGCATCCACATGGTTCGGTATGGTCGAGCATTTCTGCCAACTTTATTCATCTGGCTCTCTTGGAGGTACTTTAGTTCCACTGGAACTTTCCGATGTGCTCCTTGAAATCATCCATCTTTTGCTTCATCATGGTGGTCATGAGCTTCATCTCCATCATTTTCGCACGTACCTCACTCAGGTATTCCTGGGTATGACAGAGTCTTGCTTCAAGTATTTCTCCAATCTGACGTATGGCTTCCATGGCAGCTTCACGAACAGCATCAAAGAAGGTTGCTCGTGGTACACGCGAAATGAAAAAAGTATTGCCCCATAGTCTTTGGACAAACTCCTTTCACATGATGGAGGTGTACTTCCACATACCAAAGTTCTACTCCACTTCCCATGAATGGGTAGCCTTTGTAGACTGCATCTCCTTCAAGATGAATGTGCTTCATCATGTCCTTCAGGATTTTTGGGTAATCATGGTCACTGGTCAGGGTCATGATCGTTTCGGGGCCCTTGAGGAATGACTCGTAGAGAGTTGTCATCTGTAGGTGTCAGTAAATAGGTACTCAGAGGAATGTATGTGTCTCCTTGGTAATCATGGTACACTCCTACTCAATGGATCCTGTGGGGTTGCCGATTACTACCACACTTAAAATGTATTATACTCATGTCTGCATAGACCATATTTTCTCATATTCTCATAATGTTCAGAGATCTTTGTTCGAAGAGAAACAACGCATACAGTTTCAACATAGACAATCATGAGACAATAATTTCCATTTATTCATGATGTTATTACAATCTCAGGGACTTCTGTTACAAAATTTAACTCCATTATCTTATGAAAAACAAGAGTGCTTCGGACTACACTTATTGCCATGGTCAAATCTTAACTACTCCATTCTAGCTTTCTTCCTTTGTGGACAATCGCTGGCAAAATGTCCTCCTTCCTTGCAACAAAAGCAAATGAGTTCTGACAAGTCTCGAGGCGTCTTAGTGTTTGCCTTTGCTCCTTGGGTTCCCGACTTCCTTCCTGAGCACATGTATTTGTGGTGGCCAAATTTCATACACTTGTAACATCTGACATGACTCAGGTCTATGTCTGCACAGATTTGGTTCTTTCGAGGGTACTTTTTCTTCTTTCCGGACTCCTTTATTTTGGCCAGTTCTTCTATTTCAAGTGGATCAAACTCCACTTCTTCCGTCGGGAAGTATCCCAGATACTCTTGGCTTCTCTTCGTGCAGTCCTGTGAATAATGTCCTTCTTCTCCACATGAGTAGCATGCATTGGAGAAAAATCTGGTCAGACCTTGTCCATCAGGGTCTTCAATATATTCCTTCATCACCGGTTCTTCTAGAATCTTCTTCTTGAGTGTTTCCATCACTGCTTCTTTCTGCTGCTTGACAACTTGTTGCACCTTGGGGTAAATGTGACACTGAGCTAGGTAGTGGGTGGTTCCTTCACACAAGAAACAAGTCACCTGAATACTTGGGCACTCCTCAGCCGGGTGATTTTCTTCACAATGAGTGCATCCATCCGTGTGTTCTTCCTGGGTGTGTCCTATTTCTCCACAGATCTTGCATGCACAAGTCTTCTCCTTCGGATTATCATAGCCCTTCTGAATGAGACGGGATCTTAAGAGAGTCTTCTTGAATTCTTCCCAACTTTCTGCTCCACTAAATCCTTGTATGGCATGGTGCATTTTCCACCAGATTGCAGCACTTTGTGTAAAGTACTTGGGAGCGTGTTCCACTTCATACTTCCTTGAGATAAAGTTGCTCCCGAAGTGGTTCTCCATGTTCTGAATCCATATCTCCGCTTCCAGCTGGGTCATTGGTCCAGAGACTACAAGTCCAGCTTCATACTCCATCTGGTAGGGTTGAGGTTTTGGGGATGAGATAGGTAAGAGAGAGAGGGAGATACACACAATACAAACAATATTTTTTTGAGATAGGGTTTATTTGTGGTCGTCGGAAAACACACACCAATGACGGCTCACAAATCATCGTAACTAACGTGGGTATATAACAGGGGTTTGGACTTCTAATGGTCATATAAACATTCGAACGCTTCAGGGTCTTCGAATTCTTCGGGTCTTGAGAGTCTTCAATTGGCACAGCTTCAATTCTTCAAACGCGTGGTGAAATCCTCTTTACTTTGAAGTAGAACTCCGTTGATTCTTCATGAGGTCGAAGGGGTAAGGGGATTGTCTAACTATTTGAGGTGAGAGGGAACATTCGATGAAATCAGAAGAGACGAGAAGTAAAAGGTGTTGTTGAAAATAAAATTTCTGAGAGATCCGTTCCTAAGAAATTTCCAGTTTCTAGGGTCACGTCCTACAGTCAACATGTGCTCTGATACCATCTCTGTAGCGACCCGACTCAAGACGAGTCAAGCCTCTGTGTTTCTGTGCCATCCCTGGATCAGTATGCTGGCACACACAGTACATCAATGTATATATCAAAGTGCAATCACATATAAATAGCGTAAAACTGATATATACCTTAATTATCTCAGCGGAAGCGGTCAAGGGAGTGGAGTCCCAATAAACACCAACGGCAAGTTGAGTGTAGACCGTAACCCTGAATCGTACTCTTACTCGTCGAAGAAAAATATCTGCAACATAAGACGTTGCAGCCGTGTAGGTCAGCATATTGAATATGCCGGCAAGTCACATAAGAGAGGGGTGAAAAGTAATCATCTATACTATATGCATATATGGCAGGTGGGGTTGTAAGTTTTAGCGTAAAGCAAAAAAATTTCTCCTACAACAAGAGAGGGCTAAAAGAAAAATATTACTACAAAGGTTGGTTGTTAACGAGATGGTTCCGCCAACCAGTTCTCGTACCCGAGTTGTCAATAGTTACCCTCATAAAATATATATAATGGTGTTGAGAAATCCAGATAACTTCAGTTACTTTGGCTCAAGTTGTCCATGACCGTGGACACGGCTAATCGATTAGGTTTGAGTACTCTGCAGAGTTTTGCACACGTTCCTCACAAGATTCGATCGCCTCCGAGTATGTCCTCGCAATTCAAGGTGTTTGAAGACCGGATGATCAAAACATGGTCTTTCAACGGGTCCCTCTGAATCCCTGTCGGTGCCCATCCATTCCTACCGTTCGTCTACATCTGCTAGCACCGCCTGTCCAGAGTCGCCGCGTTGTCCAACCAAGCCAGAGCCCATAATGACTTGTGGCTGTGCAGGTAAGCCTTGGGTCTTGAAAATATCCGTCTGTCTCTTTGAGCCTCGGTGAAGCTTTCCGCAGGATGTCATGGCCGTCCCCAGCATCCCGGGCATCCACTGGGTTCCCCAGGGAGCCGATCAACCGTCCTTCACCCAATGTTGCATTTCGTCCGAGGTCTTGGAAATCTTGTCTTAACCGGTCTTGATTATTTAATCAACCTCGCATCACTCGTGTTATGCACTCAACCGAAATCCCGTCTACTCAAGCATAGCAATATGAAATTTGTCGTCCCGGGGCCAAGTATCGGGGTTGTTGTGTGCCTACCACGTGATGCTACAATCTATACTAAAATTTCCAAGTACCTACTCAGCATGCAATTGGGCATAGGATGGTAGAACTACGATGCATAAAACATAGGTGATAGTATGATCAAAGTGACTTGCCTGGTGATGTTGACGAAGAAGAATTTCTCGAGAAATAACTTGATAGACTACTCGCCAATCTCCGATGAAATCTATATAACAAACATATCATTCACATAAGCACTCATACTAGCAATCATTCTAGCAATCAAAACAAAAGAGAGAGCGAAATAGAATCCGAAAGAAACTTCAAATAAGACTAGGGAGTCTTCTACTACGTCAAACACTAAATAGTTTTGTCTAACAGAAAATAATAACAAGGAACTAAGATATAAGTTTAACTAGGATAAAATAAAGTATTTTTCACAAAATTACTTGAAAGTATTCCCAAACGGGATTTGAAACAACTGTGAAACCAATTGCAAGTTACTAAGGAACTAGAATTGATTTCATGAAAACAAATAAAAATAAAATAAAAACTTGTTGCAAAACTACTGTTAACTAACATAAACAAAGCAATAATGCTTATGAAATAATAAAGAAAATATTTTAAAACAAAAGTAGAAAAGGAATTAGCCGAAATCCTAAAAGAGGTGAAACAGAAATTGTTTCACAAGAAACAGTGAGCTAAAATACTCAAACAAATCTGAAAGTTTTACCACTGATAAATAAGATCATTAGTGATCAGTAGCAAAACGAATCAAATTAAAACCTATTTTTAAACTCCGGCAATAAGCAAAACAAGGTTTAAACTAAATCTGATCTAACTTATATTTCAAAATTTCAAACATAGACAAATTATATGTTTTTAAAAACTACAGGAAATTTGTGAGCTACTGGAAAACGAATCAACTCTATTGGACTTCGGGATCAAAAGTTATGGCCAAAACAAAACAGAAACTTTGCTGTTTTGGAATTAAAACAGAAAAAGGGAAAAACTGATTTGTGGACAGGGGTCCACGTGGCATTTTCTAATTGGCTAAGAGGGTGAGTGCTGCGGGGACAACTAACAAATGGCCGCTATTTAACTAATTCGCTTCGGCTAAACTTAAGTGAAAGTAAAACCGAACGGTTTTATCTAAAAGACCGAAGGGGTAAGTACCTATGTAATCTATACCGTTGGAAATAGATCTATGGGCTAAAACTAAAAAAACAAAACAAGTAAAAAAAAGAAAGGAGGGAGGGCCTTACCGTGGCTGGGGCTCCCGTGCTGCAATGGTGGTCGAGGTGGTGGAGTTCTGGTGGGGTGGGGTCGCCGGTGGGGAGGGGATCCGGCGGAGGGGGGGGCGAAGGGGTGGGGCGCTCCTGGGAGGGGAGGGAGGCGAGGTGGAGGGGGGCTGCAGGGGGGGCGAGGTGGGAGCTGCTGGCCTCCTGGTTGCTGGTTCCAGAGGGGAGGCGAGGTGTGTAGGGGGACGGGGTGGGGTGGGGCGGCGGTGGAGGGGCGGTGGAGGGGGGGGGGGGTGGCGGGGTGCAGGGGTGCAAGGGGGTTCGGCAGGGAGGAGTGGTGGAGGGGGGCCGACGGTGGGGAGTTCTCTGGCGAGTTTCCGGTGACGACTCCGGCGAGGTGGGGCGCGAGTTAGAGGCGAGGAGAGGGGAAGTTTTCAACGGGAATGGAACGAGGAGGCCTCGGGGGTTCTTATAGAGGCGACGGGAGGCGCTGGGAAGGGAAGAGCTTCGCGAATCCCGGAGGTGGGGATCTCCTCTCCATGGAAGGAAAACTTCTTGTGACGTGGGGAAGAATAGAGGTAGGAGAAGATCTCCTGTTGGGCCAAGAATAGGAAAGTCTTAATGGGCCAGCAGGTATTTCCTAATAAAAGTGATTTCCTTCCTATTTTTAAAACTAGGAAACTAAAACGATAAAAAGGAAATCAAATCAATTCGGAATAAGGAGTTTCTATATACTAAAATTATCAGAAAAATGAAGTATAGATGATGGGCATTTTTCCACGGCAAAAAATAAAACTTTAGAAAAAAATTATTTTCACAAAATTGCCTAAAAGGTTTATTTTCTTTTGCAAATAATTTTAAAATGACCCTCTAAGTTTGAGGGTTCAAATAACTTTCAAAATGCCCGTGGGTTCGAGGGTCATGTTCCTCCTCTCTAGAATGTATTTCCCGGTATTTCTTGCATGAAGAAAACGAATGGAAATGCAAAAGAATTCAAATGCAAATATCTCCGTTCAAATTATTTATAGTTGAAGAAGTCATGTCATCTTCTCTCTTTGCTTTTAAAAGATTGAATTCGAATTTACCGGAGATGGGGAAAGTCATTTTATTCCCTCTCATTCAACAGTTTCAGAAAGTTTCAAATTTAACACAAGTTTCAATCACTCAGGCAACCAACAAACAATCTAATAATAATTATATTAACATTCCAAAATGTATAATTTTGGGATGTTACAGTATGCCTCTGCGAGTGTAGCAGGATATGCAATGATACTAGCGCGTCATGTAGCAATAATATGGGCATGGCCCAACTATCATGCCGCTCCTCGATCAAGCAAAAGCCTGTATTACATGAGGATCAAGTCATGAGATGGTGGATGTTGCATGGCAATGTATCTCGAAAAAGCTATGGGTATGGTGGCTGTTTTGAGGAAAGGTATAATGAGGCTTATGTATGACGTAGCGTATCATGTCATGGGTTTGGATGCACCGGCGAAGTTTGCACCAACTCTCAAGATGAGAAAGGGCAATGCACGGTACCGAAGAGGCTACTAAAATATGGATGGTGGAAGTGCCAACAATCGAATACTCACATTAGTCCGAAGAACTCATACACTGATTATTGGTAACTCTCTATCTAGTTAGTAAATTGATAAAGAGACAAGTACCCCGAGGAGGAGTGATTTGGGGTTTGGTTATCCTCGACTCATGGTAACCTGAGGGTACTCTATATATTCCAACCCCTCTAGTGGTTAGCGATCAATTTAGTAGCTAGAGTTCTCAACTAATTTTTCGTTTTCAAAAAATACAACGACTACCCAAAATACGACACCCATCACTAATAAGCTTAAGCTCTTGGCACCAATAGTCCAAACATTACTCAAATCAATACCTCAAAACTATCGCAAGTTACTACTATACTTAAATAGCAACCTCAATTACCTACTCATGCAAGACACACAACTCAGTGCAATGAGCCAACTCTCTAAACAAGATAAGCATGATAACTCAAGAGAGTTCCAAAACCAACCTAAATAAAAGCTCGTAAAAAGATATGCATGAAAACTAAGAGCTAGGCATGACAATAGCTATGTAAAGATAAAGAACACACAAAAAAGATAAGCATGAAAACCTATGTTGTGTTCGTTAGTGGAATGGAGCGTGTTTCTCTCCCAAACAAGGTAGGCTACTGGTCCAAGGAGGACTACTCACGACACATCTGGGAAGTGTCCATGGCGGTGGAGAAGCTCCCAGAGGTCAATCCTCCCTCTGGCAAGGTGTCGGGAAGAGGTCTCCTGAGGCTCTCGATATTGGAAGCGCTGCGGCGGCGGAATGATGGAGAAATTCACGATTCTGGATATCCTCCAAGGCTTTTCTCTCGAAGAGGTAATTATAGGCTGAAGGAGGGCAACGGAGGAATTGGGACCCACCCAGGCAGCCTGTGGGCACGGCCAGGGGGTAGGCCGTGCCAGGAGGTTTCCTGGACGACCCCTAGCCCACCTTTGGCCCATCTTCGGCGATCCGGAAGCTTCCGTTACGCTGATTTTTGATATATTTTTCTCGGCATTTTTCGGGCTTCAGAAAATTAGGTAAAAGCCCCTTCAAAATAGACATCAGCAGACAGAAACTGGCACTGGGTGCACTGAGTTAGTAGGTTAGTCCAAATATGTGTAAAATGATATAAAAGTGTAGCAAAACATATAACAATGTCACCCAGAAGATCATGGAACAAGCAGAAATTATAGATACATTCGGGACATATCACTGTGCTATTATTAATTGAATAAGCCTCCCACTTATGATTAACCCCTGTCGCAAGCATCCACAACTATGAAAGAAGAATTAAGATAACATCTAATCATAGCATTAAACATATGGATCCAAATAGAACCATACGAAATAGCGCATAAACTAGGGTTTATGCTTCTATCACTCTGGCAACCCATCATCTAATAACTACTCCATGATGCATTCCCTTAGGACCAAATATGGTGAAGTGTCATGTAGTGGACGTTCACATAACACCACTAAGGGAATCACGGCATACACATCATCAAAATATCGAATGAATACCAAATTCACATGATTACTTATGACAAGACTTCTCTCATGTCCTCAAGTACAAAAGGTACTACTCACAAATCATATTCATGCTCAAGATTAGAGGGATAATAAATAGCATAATGGATGAGAACATTTAATCTTCCACCAAATAAACCAACTAGCATCGACTACAAGATCTAATCAACACTACTAGTCACCCACAAGTACTAATATGAGGTTTTGATACAAAGATTGAACACAAGATATGAACTAGGGTTTTGAGATGAGATGGTGCTGGTGAAGATTGATCCTCCCAAGGTGAGAGGGTTGTTGGTGATGATGATGGCATAGATTTCCCCATCCCACAGGGGGAAGTATTCCCGACGGAACCACTCTGCCGGAGAGCAAAAGTGCTCTTGCCCAAGTTCCGCCTCAAGATGATGTTGCTCCATCCCAAGAGTCCTCTCTTGATTTTTTTCTAGGGAAATGGGCTTATGTAACAAAATATGGGAAATGGAGGCTCGCCAGGGGCCCCACTACCCACGAGGGCTGGCCAGGGGGGTAGGCGTGCCGTGGTGCCTAGTGGGCACTTGGGTGGCCCCCTCTGGTATTTCTTTTATCCAATAATTTCTATATATTATAATACAAATCTCCTTGAAATTTCAGCTTATTGGTAGATGTGTAGAATAGGTATCTCTGACATAGCTTTTTCAGGTCTAGAATTTGAGCTGCCGGTAATATCCATCTTTGTGTAAACTTTGCATATTATGAGAGAAAAGGCATTATAATTACTCCACAGTGTTATATTGAATGAAAACACTACAAATAACGGTAGGAAAACATGATGCAAAATGGACGTATCACCAACCATGAGCTCTCAAGAGAAATGGTTATACAAAAATTTTATGCTCGGCTTTCTCATGATGATTAATTACTACTCAATTCTTCTTCTACCGGTTCCTACATGAAGAGGACTATTGAATTCAAATGGGATATTCTGGAAGAAATTGAACACAACTGTGAAGATTGGTAATTCGGCAAAGTTAAAGAGTCGGGTATAAAGCTTAAGCTTGATTGTGTTAAATCTTTTATTGAGACTCATACTTTCCATGAGTTTAGCAATAATGGGCTTGAGTCTGAGGTAGTATCTTATTTCTGTGAATCATTTGATACTTATGTTGATCTCCCTAAGGAGAAGTGGTTTAAATATCATCCACGTCTTAAAAAACCATGTGAGGAACCTGTTAAAGTTAAACAAGAAACAATTGTTTATCATGTTGATCCAGCTGTACCTACTGCTTATATTGAGAAACCTTCTTTTCCGTTTAGGATTAATGAACATGCTAAAGCTGCAACTGTGGTTAATAAATGTTATACTAGAACACCTAACCCTCTGAACAAATAAATGTTTGTCCTAATATTGCTATGGATAAAGATCTCCTAGTTTCTAACATTGATGGTCGGGTTATTTACTTGTGTGATGAAGGTGCTAGAATTGCAAAATAGATTAGAAACCATCATAATAAATTAGACAAAATTAAACCAGTTATTGGCATGCATGTTATTTCCGTTAATATTGGAGATCATTGTTACCATGGCTTGTGTGACATGAGTGCTAGTGTTAGTGTTATACCTTTAACTTTATATCAAGAAATTATGAATGACATAGCACCCTCTGAGATTGAAGATAGTGATATCACCATTAAACTTGCAAACAGAGACAATATTTTACCACTTGGGATTGTTAGGGATATTGAAGTCTTGTGTGAAAAAATTAAGTACCCTACTAATTTTCAGTACTTGGTTCAGAACAAGATAACTTTTGTCTCATTATATTTATTAGACCTTTCTTGAGTAATGTTAATGCTGAAATTAATTGTGCTAATCAACAGGTCAAAGTAAGCTTTGGTGACGTGTCTCGTGAATTTATTTTCTCTAAGTTTGGTAGACAACAACATGAGAAATAATTACCAAGTAAGGATGAAATAATTGGCCTTGCTCCTATTGCCAAGCCTGCACCGATCCTTTAGAACAATATTTGCTAGACCGTGAAAATGATATGCATATGAATGAAATAAAACACCTACTCTTAAAAACAACTTACTAGTTGATATCTTAGGGGATCCTCCTCCACCCAAGGGTGATCCGGTGTTTTATCTAAAGAAATTACTGGATACTTATAAATATGCTAACCTTTCAGAATATGAATAAAAGAGATACTTAAAACTCTAAAGAAGCACATGGCTTCTATTGGATATTATCTTGATGATCTTAAGGGCATAAGCCCCACTCTATGTCAGCACAAGATTAATATGGAACCATATGCTAAACCCATCGTTGATCATCAACGTCGCTTAAACACTAAGATGCAGGAAGTGGTAAGAACTGAAATACTAAGCTTCTGGAGGCATGTATAATTTATCCTATTGCTGATAGTAGATGGGAAAGTCTTGTTCATCGTGTTCCTAAGAAAGGAGGAATAACTGTTGTTCCTAATGATAAAAATGAACTTATCGCACAAATAACCGTAAGTGGTTATAGGATGGTAATTGATTTCAGGAAATGAAACAAAGCTACTACAAAGGATCATTACCCCTCACCCTTTATTGATCAAATTTTACACAGGCTATCTAAGCACACACACTTCTGTTTCCTTGATGGATATTCTGGGTTCTTGCAAATACCTGTGTCAAAAGAGGAGCAAGAGAAAACTACTTTCACATGCCCTTTTGGAACTTATGATTATAGAAAAATGCCTTTTGGTTTATGCAATGTACCTGCTACCTTTCAATGATGTAAGACTGCTATATTGTGTGACTTTTGTCAAAAGATTTTTCCTTATACGGGACTTATTTTGATGATTTCTTGAGCAACCTTGGTCGAGTTTTGCGGAGATGCAAAGAAACTAATCGTGTCTTGAACTGGGAGAAGTGCCTCTTTATGGTAAATGATGTTATACTACTTGGGTATAAAATCTCTGAATGAGGCATTGGGGTAGAAAAAGCTAAAGTTGATGCAATAGACAAAATGCCATTTCATAAAGATATCAAAGGTATAATAAGTTTCCTTGGTCACTGATACTTGTGATCTGCGTTGGGTTTTCCGTGAAGAGGAAGAGGTGATGCAGCTTGATACTTGTGATCTGCGTTGGGTTTTCCATGAAGAGGAACGGGTTATCGCATCACAATGTGGTAAATATTTCCCTCTATTATGAAACCAAGGTTTATCGAACAAATAGGAATATCAACCACAACCATCTTCAGCGGTTGCACACAAAAGTACAAACAACTTGCACCCAATGCGGGCAAGAGGGTTGTCAATCCTCTTGTTTTGTTATTTGCATGCGAGTGAGGTGTGTAGATAATTGTAGATAACAAGATACAATATAAACAAGTAAATAACAACAAGGTAATCAAGGTTTTATCAATATGTTGTGAATAGACCCCGGGGCTATAGATTTCCCTAATGGCATCTCTCATGAAAAATAACATACGGTGGGTAAAAAAAATTACTATTGCGCAATTGACGAAAAGCGATAGTTATGCGATATTCATGGCAATGATAATGTATATATAGGAATCACATCCATAAAAAAATAGGCTGACTCCTGCCTACACATACTCATTGACCGCTATCCAACATGCATCTAGAGTACTAAGTAAAATAGAGTAATGCATGGAGAACAATGACGTGATGTATATAAAGTAAACTCAAGCAATATGAATAAACCCCATCATCTTATCCTTAGTAGCAGCAACACAAAGATGCATCTTGTCCCCTTGTGTCACTAGGATATAGAAATTCGCCACATTGAACCTACCATAACACACCTCTCTCACCGAAGAAATATCGATCTAGTTGGCAAAACTATTTCAATAGATTAGAGAGAATTACGAAGCGATCATAATCATGCACATAAGAATCACATAAGTATTCATAGGAGACTCAAATAATTATTATGAATAATGTGAACATAAACGCACAATTCATCGGATCACAACAAACGTACCGCAAAAAACGAATTACATCATATGGGTCAAAGCCAAGATGCGATGATCATTGTATTCCAGATCAAAGGGAGAGAGAGAGATTGTCATCTAGGTACTGACTGTACATCATTGTGAGGGCAACAAGGTTGGTGAAGAGGCCCTCCGTGATCGACCCCCCTCTGGAAGGGTGTCGGAACGGAGCTCCACGTGGCCTCCCATCGTAACAGAGACTCAAGTGTTTCGGGACTCCACGTGGTGTTTTAGGGTAGAAGAGAATTTATTAGCCAAAGAATGGAGTCAGGAGGGATGCGAGGGAGGCACAAGCCATCAGCCCCCCCCCCCAGGCCACACCCTATTGGATTGTGGGTCCCTCGTGAGGTGAAAGCACAATTGCTCCCTAAGGTCGTTTTGGTAATTAATAACAACATATGTATCATTGAACTAATGATCTTATCCAAGTATATTTTAGAAAAGTTCAAAGATGCATTGGCTAAAGGATTGTGAGGATAAACTCCTTGATGCAAGGAAAGGAATAACATTGGATCAAGCTTCAAGCAAGAGGACTCTACATTTCACATTTGTGAGCAGTCACTTTTGAGTCCATAGCAAAGACAACACTATTAAAAGGGGGTGAGGTATTATGATGAATTAGTTGCTGAAGTGATTAGAGACAGCCACCAAAAATACTCAGCATTTCTCTCACAAAAATCTCTGTCCCAAGCCAAAACAACAAAATCGGTGCCACCAAGTTTTCCCACTCGGCCCTACCAATTTTCCCAGTGATAGATATTTTCCCAAACCCGAATCTCTCGGTACCACCAAGTTTCACATAGGTGCCACCGAAAGACAGTGACCAACTTTGTGGTGTCTCTATTTCAAGAATCAGAATTTCCGACATTAAAATCGGTACGACCGAGATTTGGAAACTGCCCTAGGTCATCGTATTGGTACCACCGAGATTCATATATCGGTCTCATCGAGAATTCAAAAGTGGCCACATTTAGTGCAACTCTATACCATCGAGATTCATTTCGGTGTCACCGAATTGGGCAATAATGTTGTAACAGTTGGATTTTGGGGGATGTCTATATATACACCTCCACCTCCTCTCACTTGTAGAAAACACACTCAGAACACACACACACACACACACACACTTGCCAGATCCATTTTTCCGAGAGAGAGGCACCTACTCATGTGTTGAGATCAAGAGATTCCAATCCATCCATTTGAAACTTGATCTCTAGCCTCCCTAAGTTGCTTTCCACAAAATCAATCTCTCCTACCCATGGCAAATCTATTAGAAAGTGATTGAGTGTTGAGGATACTACCTTTTGAAGCACAAGAGCAAGGAGTTCATCGTTCTACCACATCTATTACCTTTTGGAGGGTGGTGCCTCCTAGATTGGTTAGGTGTCGTTTGGGAGCCTCCTACTTTGTGTTGTGGATTTGAACCAAGAAGTTTGTACGAGGAAGGAAATCGCCTACTTCATGAAGATCTATCGTTAGTGAGGCTAGTCCTGTGTGGACGTAAGCTATGGTGGAATAGACAAGTAGGCTTCTTCGTGGACCCCTTGTGGGTGGAGCCCTCCGTGGACTCCCGCGGCCGTTATCCTCCGTGGGTTGAAGTCTCCACTAATGTGGACGTATGATAGCACCACCTATTGGAACCACGCCAAAAATCATCGTGTCAACCTTTACGTTTGATCTTCCTTCCCTACCCTCTACATTACATTTGCATGTCTTTACTTTTCGCTGCTATACTCTTAGATATGTATGAGTAGGGTGAACTTTACAAGTCATAATTGCTAAAACTGGCCCACAACTAAAATTGGGTAAAGGCTAAGTTTTTATTTGGTCAGGTAGTCTAATCACCCCTTGTAGTCGTACTTCAAATCCTACAAGTGGCATAATAGCACTGGTATCCATTGCATTGGTTTCACAACCTAGGAGGGTATGGCTTCTAGTGAGGGAAATTACCACTATAGAGGTCCATATTTTGATGCTACAAACTTTGCTAGTTGGAAGCATAAGATGAAAATGCATATTCTTGGTCATAACCCTATCGTTTGAGGTGTTGTTCATGTTGGCATGCATGGTGATTTGTTTGGAGAAGGAAGAGAACCGAACCGCGATGTGACATCAAAAGAATTCAAGATGTTGCAATGCTCAAGCCTATGATATTCTGTTCAACTTCTTGTGCCGCGACAAATTCAACAAAATCAGCCGCCTTGAGAATGCAAAGGAAATTTGGGATACTTTGGTTGATATGCACGAAGGTATTGAATATGTCAGGGAATCTAAGTTGGATGTGCTACAAAGTCAACTTGATAATTCTAGATGAAGGATGGTGAAGGAGTCACTGAAATGTACTCTAGGCTAGCTCTTATCACAAATGAGATCGCTGGCTTAGGAAGTGAAGAGATGGAAGACAAATTCATCATCAAGAAGATAATTAGAGCCTTGGATGTACCGTGTGCACATGGATCTAGATGATACCAAACTACATGGATCTCAAGCCAACAAAAGTCATTGGAAGGAATGTTGCTCATAAAATGTCACCCAAGGACAAATATGAGTTACACAACAAGTCAAGCGGTGCTTACAGAGCTTCAAGTGATACTCCCTCTACTTCAAATGACAACCTTGTTACCAATCAAGAGATAAGCCTCATGGTCAGAAAATTCAACAATTTCTACAAGAGTAGAGGCAAAGAGAGAAGATCAAGCTCAAGATATGAAGAGAAGCGTTATCTAGTCATGCCGAAACTGCTCTAGTTGTGGAAAGCCCGCACACTATTCCAATGAGTGCTCGGCTCCCGACAAATGAAGAGAAGAGTCACCTAGAAGACAAAGCTCAAGATACGAGTCACCTCACAGTGAGAGAAGTAGTAGAGGAGATCGTTATGAACGAAGACTCTCTTGGAGAAGCAAGGAATCGGAGAAGGACAAATACACCAAGAGCAGCTCAAGAAGAAGACATCCGGCTCATGTTGGTGAATGGGTATCTGATACGTCTCAAACGTATCTATAATTTTTGATGGTTTCACGCTGTTATCTTGTCATCTTTGGATGTTTTATGTACCTTTTATATCTTTTTTGGGACTAACTTATTAATTCAGTGCCAAGTGCCAGTTCATGTTTTTTCTGTGTTTTTGGCTCTTTTGAGATCTGATTTTGGAACGGAGTCCAAATGGAATAAAATCCCCGAAATGATTTTTTCCCGAACGAAGGAAGATCAGGGGGCCTGTGGGACAAGCCAGGAGGGCTACAGGGAGCCCTCATGCCCCCACTCCGCCACCAGGGGGGCGGCGGTGGGCAGGCTTGTGGCCTCCTTGGCGCCCCCTGACCTAGATCTTGCGCCTATATATTCCCTAAAAATCAGAAAAAAAAATCTAGAGATCCACGAAAATACTTTTCCGCCGGCGCAAGCTTCCGTTTCCGCGAGATCTCATCTCGAGACCCTTCCCGGCGCCCTGCCGGAGGGGACTTTGGAGTTGGAGGGCTTCTTCATCATCATCATTGCCCCTCCAATGACTCGTGAGTAGTTAACTTCAATACAAAGTTCTCCATGATCTGCATGGTGATCTATCCGATGTAATCTTCTTTGGCGGTGTGTTTGTCGAGATCCGATGAATTGTGGATTTGTGATCAGATTATCTATGATATATATTTGAGTCTTTGCTGATTTCTTATATGCATGATTTGATATCCTTGTAAGTCTCTCCGAGTCTTGGGTTTTGTTTGGCCAACTAGATCTAGGATTCTTGCAATGGGAGAAGTGCTTGGTTTTGGGTTCTTACCGTGTGGTGATCTTTCCCAGTGACAGTAGGGGCAACAAGGCACACATCGTGTAGTTGCCATCAAGGGTAACAAGGTGGGCTCTGTCGTAGGTATGAGATTGTCCATCTACATCATGTCATCTTGCTTAAGGCGTTACTCTGTTCTTTTGGACTTAATACACTAGATGCATGCTGGATAGTGGTCGACGTGTGGAGTAATAGTAGTAGATGCAGAAAGTATCGGTCTACTTGTTTTGGACGTGATGCCTATAGATATAATCATTGCCATAGATATCGTCACGACTTTGTGCGGTTCTATCAATTGCTCGACAGTAATTTGTTCACCCACCGTCTACTTGCTTTCATGAGAGAAGCCACTAGTAAACACTACGCCCCCCGGGTCTATTCACATCTATCGTTTCCACTTTCGTTTTTTACTTTGCTTTGTTACTTTGCTGCTTTCAGTTCTCACTTGGTGAACAATCTATAAGGGATTGACAACCCCTTCATAGCGTTGGGAGCAAGCATTTTGTGTTTGTGCAGACACTTGTGATACTCCTTCACTGGATCGATACCTTGGTTCTCAAACTGAGGGAAATACTTACCACCATTGTGCTAGATCACCCTTTCCGCTTCGAGGGAACACCAACGCAAGGCTCCAAGGCCACGGGGGAAATCCTTTGCATATTTGCCTAGGAAGTCCCTTAAGGCGTAGCCATAGCAGAAGGATTCCTCGTGCCGTTGCTGAGGAGTATCAAGCAACACTCCTATTTCTGGCGCCGTTGGAAGGTCTTTTGTTGCAGTAGCAGAAGTATTTCTGGCGCCGTTGCCGGGGAGGAGAGATCTATCCAAGTAGGTCTCACAAACTCATCTCTTGCATTTACATTTTTGCCAGTTGCCTCTCGTTTTCCTCTCCCCCACTTCACATTTGCCGTTTTCATTTTCCTTTTTCCTTTGCCTTTTTCTTTTGCCTTTGCCGTTTTCCTTTGCTGGTTTTCTTGCTTGCTTGTGTGATTGTTTGTTTGTTGAAGTCATGATGGCTGAAAACACCAAACTTTGCGACTTCTCGAGTACCAATAATAATGATTTTATTAGTACTCCGATTGCTCCCGCCACTAGTGCGGAATCGTATGAAATCAACGCAGCTTTGCTGAATCTTGTTATGAAAGAGCAATTATCTGGCCTTCCTAGTGAAGATGCCGCATCCCATCTCAATACCTTCATTGAGCTTTGTGATATGCAAAAGAAAAGAGATGTGGATAATGACGTGATTAAGTTGAAACTTTTTTCCTTTCTCGTTGCGAGATTGCGCAAAAACTTGGTTTTTTTTTGCCTAAAAATAGTATTGATTCTTGGGATAAGTCCAAAGATGCTTACATATCCAAGTATTTTCCGCCGGCTAAGATCATCTCCTTACGTAATGATATCATGAATTTCAAGCAACTTGATCATGAACACGTTGCACAATCTTGGGAGAGGATGAAGCTTATGATTAGAAATTGTCCCGCTCATGGCTTGAGTTTGTGGATGATTATACAAATCTTTTACACTGGCTTGAATTTCGCTTCTCGCAATATCTTGGACTCCGCCTCAGGTGGAACGTTCATGGAAATCACGTTAGGAGACGCTACAAAACTCCTAGACAATATCATGACCAACTACTCTCAGTGGCACACTGAAAGGTCACCTGCTAGCAAAAAGGTACATGCTATAGAAGAGATTAACTCGCTTAGTGCTAAGATGGACGAGTTGATGAATTTGGTTGCTACTAGAAATGCTACTGTAGATCCTAATGACATGCCACTATCAAACTCCTAATGACAACGCTAGTTTGGACGTGAATTTTGTTGGTAGGAACAATTTTGGCAACAACAATGCTTTTAGAGGAAACTATGTTCCTAGGCCTTTCCCTAGTAACTCCTCTAATAACTTTGGCAACTCCTACGACAATACTCATGGAAATTACAATAGATTACCCTGTGATCTAGAGAGTAATATCAAAGAGTTCATCACCTCTCAAAAGATTTTCAATGCGTCCACAGAGGAAAAACTACTCAAAATAGACGATTTGGCTACAAGCGTTGATAGGATGTCTTGTGATATTGATGCTTTGAAAGTTAGATGCACTCCTCCCAAGGTCAACTCGGATGAAACATTGAAAGCTATGCGTGTCTCCATGAATGAGAGCAAAGAAAGAACCGCCCAAATTCGCGTTAGGCATGAATGGTTTAAAAGGGTGCGTTCTAGTGATGCAAATCACGAAGATCTTAAAGTACTTGGTGTGTCTCCTCTTGAATATTTGTTTTCACGTGTCAAACCTATTTATGGAGGGGCTGGATATGAATCCACTTTGTTTGAAAAACGCCCCAATGATTCGGAGTCCACCTATGTTGATGATAAAGGTGTGGAGAGTGGAGTAGAAGAAATCAAAATTTTGGGTAGTAGTGAAACTCCCACTTCGGATTTCAAGGAATTCAATTATGATAATTGCTCCTTGTTTGAATGCATTTCCTTGATGCAATCCATTGCAAACTCTCCACATGCTTATAGCCAAAGCAAAGCCTTTACCGCGCATATCGTAGATGCTATGATGAAATCTCTTGAAGAGAAACTCGAACTAGAAGTCTCTATACCTAGAAAACTTCATGATGAGTGGGAACCTACTATCAAAATCAATATAAAAAACTATGAGTGCAATGCTTTGTGTGATTTGGGTGCTAGTGTTTCCGCGATTCCAAAGTCTTTATGTGATATTCTTGGTTTTCATGAGATTGAAGACTGTTCTCTTAATTAGCATCTTGCGGATTCTACTGTCAAGAAACCCATGGGATGTATCGATGATGTTCTTATTGTCGCAAATAAGAACTATGTACCCGTGGATTTCATTGTACTTGACATAGATTGCAATCCTTCATGTCCCATTATTCTTGGTAGACCTTTCCTAAGGACTATTGGTGCTATCATCGATATGAAGGAAGGAAATATTAGATTTCAATTTCCTTTAAAGAAGGGCATGGAGAACTTTCCTAGAAATAAAATAAGATTGCCTTATGAATCTATGATGAGGGCTACTTATGGTTTGAGCACCAAAGATGACTATACGTGAGACCATCACCTTTCGCCTAGCTAAGGGCGTTAAACAAAAGCACTTGTTGGGAGGCAACCCAACGAATCTATCCTTTTTCTTTCTCTTTTGTGTTTTCCACACTTTCATAATTCTGTTATGATTGTGTTTTTTTGCGTTTGTGCTAAGCAAAACCGTTATGATTAGTCTTGGGGATGATCGTTTGGTCATGGTGGAAAAGACAGAAACTTTCTGCTCAAGAAAAGAATTTTCATTTTTTCTCTGTAAGATATTTTGAGTTTATTCTTTTTTCTGCTGATTTCTATGCAAATTCTTCAGACTGTCGTAATTTTTCAGAATTTTTGGAGTATGAGAATTATACGAAATATACAGATTGCTACAGACTGGTCCGCTGTTAACAGATTCTGTTTTTGTTGTGTTGGTTGCTTATTTTGATGAAACTATGGATAGTATCGGAGGGTATTAGCCATGGAAGATAGAAAATACAGTAACCCAACATCAGCACAAGTAGAATTTAAGTTTGCTACAATACCTAAGGAAGTGGTGGTTTGCTTTCTCATACTAATGTTATCATGAGTTTCTGTTTAAGTTTCGTGTTGTGAAGTTTTCAAGTTTTGGGTGAAGTTCTTATGGACAAAGAGATAAAGAGTGGCAAGAGATCAAGATTGGGGATGCCCAAGTCACCCCAAGAGATTCAAGGATGCCGTAAAAGCCTAAGCTTGGGGATGCCCCGGGAAGGCATCCCCTCTCTCGTCTTCAATCCATCAGTAACGTTACTTGGGGCTATATTTTTATTCACCACATGTTATGTGTTTTTGCTTGGAGCATCTTGTATCGTAGGAGTCTTTTATTTTTGTTGTGTCACAATCATCCTTGCTGCACACCTAGAGAGAGAGATATGCACTCATCGTGATTTTGTCGAGCTTCACTTATATCTTTTGGTAGACAATTCAGCTCACATGTGCTTCACTTATAATTTTTAAGCTAGATACTTTTTCTCTATGTGCTTCACTTATATCTTTTAGAGCACAACGGTGCGTGGCTTGGTAGTTGATCTATGATTTGAATGTAGTTCAAAAGGGGTAGTTATCCAAAGGGATATGAAAACTTCCACCTTCATGTGCATTGAATAGTTAGAGAAGTTTGATTCCTCTCAATTAGTTTTGAGATATGGTTGTGGTAATATTGAAGTTATGCTAGTAAGATGTTGTGGATCTAGAAATACTTGTGTTGAATTTAGTGATTCCCGTAGCATGCACGTATGGTGAACCGCTATGTGATGAAATCTGAGCATGATTAGTCTATTGATTGTCATCCTTTGCGTGGCGGTCGAGATCACGCGATGGTTTATACCTACCAACCCTTCCCCTAGGAGTATGCGTTGAATGCTTTATTTCGATTACTAATAAAACTTTTGCAACAAGTATATGAGTTCTTCATGACTAATGTTGAGTCCATGGTTTAGATGCACTTTCACCTTCCACCATCACTATCTTGTTAGTGTCGTGCAACTTTCGCCGGTGCACAAAACCCACCATTAGCCTCCCTCAAAACAGCCACCATACCTAACTACTAAGGCTTTTTCAAAGTCATTCCGAGATATATTGCCATGCAACTACCACCATGACATGTGCCACCACGTCTACATTGCCATTGCACGATCGTAAGATAGCTAGCATGATGTTTCCACTAATGTCCATGCCATGCTAGATCATTGTCACAGTACACTACCGAAGGCATTCCATATAGAGTCATTGTTGCTCTAAGTTTTGAGTTGAAAGTGTGATGATCATCATTAATGGAGCATTGTACCATGTGAGGAAATAAAAGAGGCCAAAGAAGCCCACCAAAAAAAGAGGCCAAAGAGCCCACCAAAAAAAATGGGAGAAAAAGAGAGAAGGGACAATGCTACCACTTTTTCCACACTTGTCCATATTAAGCACCATGATCTTCATGATTGAGAGTTTCTCGTTTTTTCACCACCATATAGCTAGTGGGAAATTTTCATTATATAACTTGGCTTCTATATTCCAATGATAGGCTTCCTCAAAATTGCCTTAGGTCTTCGTGAGCAAGCAAGTTGGATGCACACCCACTAGTTTTCTTTAAGAGCTTTCACACACTCTTAGCTCTAGTGCATCATTTGTATGGCAATCCCTACTCATTCACATTGATATCTATTGATGAGCTTCTGCACAGCTCATTGATATGCCTAGTTAATGTGACCATCTTCTCCTTGTTTTGTCTTGCAACCTCCACCACACTCCACACCATCTATAGTGCTATAACCATGGCTCACGCTCATGTATTGCGTGAGATTTGAAAAGGTTTGAGAAAGTAAAGGTGTGAAATAATTACTTGGCCAATACCGGGGTTGTGCATGATTTAAATTCGTTGTGCAATGATGACAGAGCATAGCCAGACTATATGCATTTGTAGGGATAACTTTCTTTTGGCCTTGTTATTTTGAAAGTTCATGATTACCTTGCTAGTTTGCTTGAATTATTATTGCTTCCACGTTAATAGCAAACTATTGTTTTGAATCTAATGGATCTGAACATTCACGTCACATAAGAGGAGATACAAAGGACATCTATGCTAGGTAGCATGAAAGCACCAAAAATTATTTCTTTATCACTTCCCTACTCGAGGACGAGCAGTAGTTAAGCTTGGGGATGCTTGATACGTCTCAAACGTATCTATAATTTTTGATGGTTTCACGCTGTTATCTTGTCATCTTTGGATGTTTTATGTACCTTTTATATCTTTTTTGGGACTAACTTATTAATTCAGTGCCAAGTGCCAGTTCATGTTTTTTCTGTGTTTTTGGCTCTTTTCAGATCTGATTTTGGAACGGAGTCCAAACGGATAAAATCCCCGAAATGATTTTGCCCGAACGAAGGAAGATCAGGGGGCCTGTGGGCCAAGCAAGGAGGGCTACAGGGATCCCACAAGCCCCCACTCCGCCACCAGGGGGGTGGCGGTGGGCAGGCTTGTGGTCTCCCTAGCGCCCCTGACAAAGATCTTGCACCTATATATTCCCTAAAAATCAGAAAAAAATCAAGGGAGCCACGAAAATACTTATCCGCCGCCGCAAGCTTCTGTTTCCGCGAGATCTCATCTGGAGACCCTTCCCGGCGCCCTGCCGGAGGGGACTTCGCCCCTCCAATGACTCGTAAGTAGTTCACTTCAGACCTACGGGTCCGTAGTTAGTAGCTAGATGGTTTCTTCTCTCTCTTGGATCTTCAATACAAAGTTCTCCATGATCTTCATGGAGATCTATCCGATGTAATCTTCTTTGGTGGTGTGTTTGTCAAGATCCGATGAATTGTGGATTTGTGATTAGATTATCTATGATATATATTTGAGTCTTTGCTGATTTCTTATATGCATGATTTGATATCCTTGTAAGTCTCTCCGAGTCTTGGGTTTTGTTTGGCCAACTAGATCTATGATTCTTGCAATGGGAGAAGTGCTTGGTTTTGGGTTCTTACCGTGTGGTGACCTTTCCTAGTGACAGTAGGGGCAGCAAGGCACACATCGTGTAGTTGCCATCAAGGGTAAAAAGGTGGGCTCTGTCGTAGATATGAGATTGTCCATTACATCATGTCATCTTGCTTAAGGCGTTACTCTGTTCTTTTGGACTTAATACACTAGATGCATGCTGGATAGCGGTCGACGTGTGTAGTAACAGTAGTAGATGCAGAAAGTATCGGTCTACTTGTTTTGGACGTGATGCCTATAGATATAATCATTGCCATAGATATCGTCACGACTTTGCGCGGTTCTATCAATTGCTCGACAGTAATTTGTTCACCCACCGTCTACTTTCTTTCATGAGAGAAGCCACTATTAAACACTACGCCCCCCGGGTCTATTCACATCTATCGTTTCCACTTTCTTTTTTACTTTGCTTTGTTACTTTGCTGCTTTCAGTTCTCACTTGGCGAACAATCTATAAGGGATTGACAACCCCTTCATAGCAATGGGAGCAAGCTTTTTGTGTTTGTGCAGGCACTTGTGATACTCCTTCACTTTATCGATACCTTGGTTCTCAAACTGATGGAAATACTTACCACCACTGTGCTACATCACCCTTTCCGCTTCGAGGGAACACCAACGCAAGGCTCCAAGGCCACGGGGGAAATCCTTTGCATATTTCCCTAGGAACTCCCTTAAGGCGTAGCCGTAGCAGAAGGATTCCTGGTGCCGTTGCTGAGGAGTATCAAGCAACACTCCTATTTTTGGCGCCGTTGGAAGGTATTTTGTTGCAGTAGCAGTATCCCGCACCGAGTCCGATATCCAATCCGAGAGAAGCTACCACTCCAACTCTGACTATAGTCAAGATGAAGGTGTTATCAGTCTTGCACTCATTTCCTCCAACTCCTACGACATATTTGATTCACCAAATGAAGGGATTGGAAACTACTTCATGGCCCCAAGGTATCACATCGCGAGTACTTTGTTTTTGATAGTGATGAGTATTACTTGTTAGGAGAAGATGACTTGCTCTTGGAAAAGACTAGTGACAACATTGAAAATGAAATTGATAATAAGCATGCTAGTCAAGAGATGTCGAATGATGATAATAAGAAAGAAATTGAACGACTAACTAAAGAATTAAACACTCTTAAGTTAGCTCATGAAACTACTCTAGAAAATCATAGAGAGCTTGCAAGAACTCATGAGAAGCTACACTTTGAGAAGCTAAATTTAGAGCAAGAGCATGAGTTTCTAAAAACAATCAATGATGATATTCGAAACAAGAGTTCTTCTTATCTAGCCAAACGATTACTATTCTCTACTTTTGTTCCACAAGTTAAACCTAGGAACACTAGTAATAAAGGCAGGAAAGTTTCTTCATCTAGTAACAACAATGTTAAATTTAAATCAAATGATGTTGTTGCTAGTAGCTCTATTGATTCCACTAATGATTCTCTTAGCCAAGTTACACTTGAGTAATAAAATGATTTATTGAAAGGAATTATAGATAGTGTCTTCAAGACTCTTGCTGGAGTAAGAAATTCTAATAAATTGTACGCAAGCAAGGAGGACACCGGAAGAAGCAAGGTGTTGGCTACTTCAATGCCAACGGAGTTGAATGGGAAGAATGTCAATATCCCATCCTAAAGTTTGTTCCCCAAAAGGAGAAGTATGATACTACTCTACCCAAGGGAACAAGCTCTTAAGATGTCCTTCTACCACAAGACCACAAGGGCAAGGGCAAGCTTCAAGAGGAGATTGACTCGTTTGAGGAAGAACCCCACAAGGTCAAGTGGATTCCCAAGGACACTACTAGCTCTACTTCATCTAGTGCTGCCACAACTCCAAGGATCCCCATCAAGTTTATGTGGGTCCCCAAGAACAATAACTAGAGAAGTTCTTGAGGTGTGAATACGCCAATGAAATTCATTCTTATTCATTTTGAGAAGAACTAAATGCAATCAACTCCAACTTTATGCATTAGTTCAATGAGTCACACATTCCCTCAAAGGTAAGCAAGGGACAAGGTAATTAATGTATCTTTGGACATCATCTCACATGCATTTCATTCCATGTCCATAGATATCCTTACATGCGTTCCTTGTGCTTTGGGACTAACCCATGTAGGTGAGAAGAGTAAGAAACAACAAGGATTTCTCCTAACTCAAGATGATCTTCATCAAACAATGATCATCCACCACTACTACACCTACATGAAGTCTTTTACGATAAAACCCAAGGTTAGTTTATCCCTCTTAGGAGGATGTCACATCAAGGGGGAGCTTTACTCTAAGACTTGAGTATAAGCATCTCTTAAGATGTGAACACAGTGAAAGCTTTATGTAAAAGTGGAAACCCCACGTGCTTAAAGGATAAGTATGACCTATGAACAAGTATTCTTGCTTGGATCCTAAGTCAATATACTCATATATAGATGACTTCGTCATTGCCAAAGTGCTTGGTAGATACTAGAGTGTTTGTGTTTGTTCACCATGGTTTATTTGACATCTTGTTGTGTGAGCATGTTGGTATGCATATTTTGCTCATTCGAGGATATCCAATTGTTGTTATTTGGATTTCTATTTTATTTGTCTTATTGGATGTCCAAGAATGCTTAAGTACATCTCTCTAGCTATCTATGCTTTCTTGTCTCAAATTCTATTCATGGTACATCACAAAAAAATTCTGCAAGCACTTTAGGGACACTCTGTGTTAGGAGCACTTGGAGATCCGTCTCGACAAGGGCTAGTTTCCAAAACCTCCCAAAAGCATCTCGGTGTGACCAACCTCAGAAACTCGGTCCCACCAAAGCCTAGGGTTGATCTGGTTTTTCATTCTTGGTACCACCGATAGGATATTTTTGTCCTCACTGAGTTTCACTGTTAACTAACAGTTATGGAACTCGGTGGCACCAAAAAATCCAACTCGCTATCACCGATAGCTAGGGGGTATATATTCTGTAGACCCGATGCTTGAAATCACTTCTTCGAACCTCGCATCCCCGCTCCTCCTCAATGTTGTGCCCTAGTCCTCAAGACATCGTCATGTTTCGCCCGTGCGCCCTCGCCACTGGAGTCCTAGATGTCGACGGGAATCAACATCGCCGTCATCGCCTTAGCGGAACCTTCACCGCATTAGGGTAAGGTTACGACCCCTCTTTGCGCTCAAAATTCCAAATCGTGCGCAATTAGGTCTCCCTATATTTAGTCCACGATTGGAACCTCTCTATTTGGAAGATACTTCAAATAGATTAGAGAACAAAGGAATATTTGGGGTTAACTATCAGCAAAACTGAATCACGGTGTCACCGGGTCATAAAAATCGGTCCTACCGATTTTTGTTTTGGGCTACTCAGAACGGCCTCAGTGAAACCGAGTTCCCTTTTCGATGAAACCGAAAAGGTTGCCAAGTTTTTGTTATAGAGGATGTCTGTCTCAGTGGCTCCGACTGTTTGTCTCAGTGGAACCGCTATACCTTTTTGTTGTGAGTTAGACTAAATTTTTTTAGAGTTAAACTTGCAAAAACTTCTGATTTTTTGTGAATATCATCCACTCTAGCTCTTCTAATTAATTTCACAAGGTCAGCTTGTTTTCTTGGTGATTGTCAGTATGTCAGGTTTAGAAGATAGTCACAATGACTTCAGGGAGCACAGTGCTGACATGGATTCATGCACTATTCCTGAGAGGACAACTTATGACCCAGCTGAAAGCATTCCCCATAATCAAAAGAAGAGAGTCACTATGAGAAAGACTATGAGAAAAGAGTATGACAGACCAGATTTAGTGAGAGTCCTAGAGGCTACTCAGAAAGGGATGAAGCTCACCCTTGAAGGCCCTTCTTACAGTCAATCTAAGAAGCCACATCAGAAAAGAGCCAAGAAGAGAGTAGTGCATGCTGTTGGAAGGCCAACATCTATGTAGGAAGATCTAACAGAAGCTGCCGATGAAGAGGAGGAAGAAATTCCAGCTGAGAACCCTCCTGCTAAGAAGAAAAAGCTAATGTCTGATGCTATGCCTAAAAAGACTGCACCCAAGCCTGTAGCACCTAAGAATCTCGTAGCTCCCAAGAGGAGTACTAAGGACATACTTGTAGTGGAGAAGAACAAAGGCTCTGCATCCAGATAGGCTTCTACAGAGGAGGACGAAGATGCATTTGTCCTGAGAAAGTTCAGAGCTCACTTGCCGTTGCACAATGATGACCATCCTGTTTCTGAGGACATGAAGAAGATAAGGAATAAAGGATTGAGGCAGTGGAGGACTGTAGATCCATATTCGATGAGGAGAAGAACTGTTGTCGATCCTCGTTTTAAAACTAAGGAGGAACAGGATTTATGAGACAATGTCGCTAGACAAGAGCCCTGAAGTCATCGGCATGCGATATGTTGACTGGGATTACATCAAGGACAATGAGGACTACTTTCCTCATGTGAGAGAGAATTTCAGGCTTCTTGATATTGAAGATTTTGTTGGCAGAGAGATGAAAACTTGGAATGAGATATGATCATGCAATTCTATTCAAGTGCTCATTTGTATCTAGATGGAAGGATAGTGTGGATGACGGAAGCTCACCGGTATGAGTCTACCATAGATGATTGGGCTACTATCATTGGTGCCCATGTGACACAAGAGGGAGACTTGGATGTGTACTCAGAACCCAAGATGAATGACAACACAATGGCAAACATGTACAAGCTAGTGCCCCATCAATATCGACAGACACACAAATTTGGCTTTGTCTATTTTCTGCAAGGAGGAATACCAACGTCAAACACCATTATGAGATATACCGTGATGTCTAAGTCAGGAGATGATAAGATGATCAAAGGTTATTCCATTAACATGCTACACCACTTAGACACCCACACCTAGATTAGAGTGATGGACTTGATAGTTGAGACTGTTAGGAGGACTGCTAAAGATCAGAAGAGATCTTGTGGGTATGCATCATACATTGAGATGCTCATCAATGCTAAGCTTGGAAAGCATTCATATCAACTTGATTGGCCACACCTGCCACTACATCTAGAGTTCGAGGACAATGAAGTTGTGATGGACCCCAGCCATCCCAGCTTAGCTACAATGCGTCAAGCAGCAGAGGCAGCAAAGGCCGAGACAGTGAGATATGCTCCATCTCCACAACTCAGAACTACATAGGAGCAAATGTATCTTCTTGTCAGCACCATCCAAGGGATGGAGAAGAGGAATTCATAGATTTTGCTGAACCAGAAGAGCCTTGAAAGGATCATGGAGACTAAATTCCATGACCTGGATGTCAAAGTGACGGAGTTGATTACCACTTTTGAGCAGCTCCAGCATGAAGTTGATGCAGTGCATATATACCATTCCAGCAGTGATGATGAAGAGTCGCCTCTTCCTACTACTACTGAGTTCAAGACCTAGTATAGATCTATATATGTGCTAGTGATGGAAGCAAGACCAACTTCATCAACTCAAGCATCAGCGCCTTCAGCTCAAGCTCGAGCTCCTACACCTCTAGTGTGTACACCTCCAGCTCTAGGGACATCCGCAGAAGCCTTTGCTGACGCTCTACTATCCACTCCATCGACTGCTACTAGAGGAGATCGAGCCAAGAGCGATGCTTAGTTCTAGACCTTTGAACTTTTTGGTAACTTGTTGCCAAAGGGGGAGAAGTGTATAGATCAATTAGGGCTTCGAGAGAGAGAGAGAGCTTTACCTTTTATTTGCTCTCGTTTGGTTTTACAATACTTTTGGTCTTTTGGATGACTTAAACTTCATTGTGTTTGATCATATGCTTTGATTGTTGATTCTACTACCTTATACCTTTGAGCTATCCACATGATGAGCATTCACTTATTTGTTTGATGTTATGTGAAATACTATTCATTTATATCATTTATGCACACTACCAAGATGTATGTGATTGTGCATTTGCATTCAAACACAAATTAAAATAATGCACAAATTTATGGGGAGCTCTTGTTTTTCACATACTTCTCGAAGCGACAATGCTAATCATTGATTATATCTTTTCTCGAAGCTTTGATCTATATGTTGTCATCAATTACCAAAAAGGGCGAGATTGAAAGCACAATTGCTCCCTAAGGTGGTTTTGGTAATTAATAACAACATATGTATCATTGAACTAATGATCTTATCCAAGTATATTTCAGAAAAGTCCAAAGATGCATTGGTTAAAGGATTGTGAGGAGAAACCCCCTAATGCAAGGAAAGGAATAGGATTGGCGCAAGCTTCAAGCAAGAGGACTCTACATTTCACATTTGTGAGAACTCACTTTTGAGTCCATAGGAAAGCCAATACTATTAAAAGGGGGTGAGGTACTATTATGAATTGGTTTCTCAAGTGCTTAGAGATAGCGAGTCATACGTCTCCATCGCATCTACTTTTCCTAACGCTTTTGCTCTTGTTTTGGAGTCTAATATGCTTGATTTGAACAAAAATAACCTGGACTAACGTTGTTTTCAGCAGAACTACCATGGTGTTGTTTTTGTGCAGAAATAAAAGTTCTCGGAATCTAACGAAACTTTTTGGAGATTTTTATGGAATGAAATAAAAATACTGGAACCAAGAACCACCGGAGGGGAGGCCACAGGCACCCACTAGGCACCAGGGCACGACACCCCCCTAGCGCGACCTAGTGGCTAGTGGGGCTCATGGGGCTCTGGTGACCCTAATTCCAGTGCTACAAAATCCTATTTTTGTAGAAAAATAAGGGAGGAAGTTTCATTGCGTTTCACGATACTGATCCACCACCACCTCTTGTTCTTCACCGGGAGGCCAAATCTCTAGTCCCTTTGGGGCTCTAGAGAGGGGAATTTTTGGTCTTCGTCATCACCAACCCTCCTTCATCGCTAATTCCATGATGCTCTCCACTGGGAGTGAATAATCCCTTCATAGGCTTGCTGGTCGTTGAAGAGTTGGATGAGATTCATCATGTAACCGAGTTAGTTTTGTTAGGGCTTGATCCCTAATGTCCACTATGTTCGGAGATTGATGTTGCTCTAACTTTTCCATGCTTAATGCTTGTCACCACTATGTGTTAATGCTTTCAGATCTGAACCGTTTATGTTTTCACCACTATGTGTTAATGCTTTGTTCCGGTTCTCTATTAAAATGAGGTCTTAATATCCTTTAGTTTCCTTATGGACCCCGCTGCCACGGGAGGGTAGGACAAAAGATGTCATGCATGTTGTTTTCCATAAGCACGTGTGACTATTTACGGAATACATGTCTACATTATATCGATGAACGGGAGCTATTTTTGTGTCGCCCTATGTTATGACTGATACATGATGAATATTATCCAACAATATCTCTGATCCAGTGCCTATGAGTTTTCCACATATTGTTCTTGCTCCGTTACTATTGTTGTTACTCTTGTATCAACAACTACAAAAATGTTATCACTATTACCATTGCTATCAAAACAATCATATTACTATGCTACTTATCAGCATGCTGCAGATACTAAATCTTCAAGTGTGGTTGAATTGACAACTCAGCTACTAATACCTGCAAATATTCTTTCGTTCCCCTTGTGTCGAATCTATAAATTTGGGTTGAATACTCTACCCTCGAACACTATTGTGATCCCATATACTTGTGGGTTATCAGCCACCAAAAATACTCAGCATTTCCCTCAGAAAAATCTGTGTCCCAAGCCAAAACAGAAAAATCGGTGCTAACAAGTTTTCCACTCGGCCCTACCGATTTCCCAGTGACACATCCTTTGCCAAACCCTAATCTCTCGGTACCACCATGTTTCACATTGGTGCCACCGAAAGGGAGTGACCAACTTTGTGGTGTCTCTATTTCAAGAATCGGAATTTCCAAGATTGAAATCGGTACCATCGAGATTTCGAAACTTCCCTAGGTCATCGTATCAGTACCACCAAGATTCATATATTTGTCTCACCGAGAATTAAAAAGTTTCCACATTTAGTGCAACTCGGTACCACCGACATTCATTTCGGTGTCACCGAATTGGGCAATAATGTTGTAACGGTTGGATTTTGGGGGATGCCTATATATACCCCTCCACCTCCTCTCACTCATAAAAGATGCACTTGGAACACACACACACACTTTCGATATCCATTTTTCTGAGAGAGAGCCACCTACTCATGTGTTGAGATCAAGAGATTCCAATCCATCCATTTGAAACTTTATCTCTAGCCTCCCCAAGTTGCTTTCCACAAAATCAATCTCTCCTACCCATGCCTATTCTGTGAGAGAGTGATTGAGTGTTGAGGAGACTATCTTTTGAAGCACAAGAGGAAGGAGTTCATCATTCTACCGCATCTATTACCTTTTGGAGGCTGGTGCCACCTACATTGGTTAGGTGTCGCTTGGGAGCCTCCTACTTCATGTTGTGGAGTTGAACGAAGAAGTTTGTACGGGCAATGAGACTGTCTACTTCGTGAAGATCTACCGTAAGTGAGGCTAGTCCTATGTGGATGTCAGCCACGGTGGAATAGAAAAGGCCGCTTCTTTGTGGAACACTTTTGGGTGGACCCTCCGTGGACTCTCGCAGCCGTTACCCTCCGTGGGTTGAAGTCTCCATTAACCTGGACGTACAATAGCACCACCTATGAGAACTACACGAAAAATAACCGTGTCAACCTTTGCGTTTGATCTTCCTCCCCTACCCTCTACAATACATTTGCATGTTTTTACTTTCATCTGCTATAATCTTAGATATGCATGTGTAAGGTGAACTTGACTAGTCATAATTGCTAAAACTGGCCCACAACTAAAATTGGGAAAATGCTAAGTTTTTATTAGGTTAAGTAGTCTAATCACCCCTCTAGACATACTTCGGATCCTACATGAGGCCTCCAGCCTTCTTCCAATGCTCGTTGGTCTTCTTTTGGTCCAAAAAATCACCAAAAAGTTTGAGGGCAATTAAGGTGGAATAGAATTTGGTGGTAGGTTTCAAAGTGGTAAAAGTGGAGAAGATAGTCTCACATCAACTAGGCGTACCAAGGAGCTATGGAGATGCCCGTTGATAGATATCGATGTGAGCAGTAGGTATTTCCATGGAAATGATGCACAAGAGCTATAAGTGTATGAAAGCTCCACGGAAGCTAAGTGGGGTGTGCATCCAATTTGCTTGCTCATGAAGACCTTTGACATTTCAGGAAGCCCGTCATCGGAATATACAAGCCATGTTTATGAAAAAGTGATACCCACTAGCATATGAATGATATAACAGGAGATTCTCACTATGAATAACTAGGTGCCACTTTGAGGCACAAGTGAGGTAAAGGATAGTAGCAAAGTCCCTTCTCTCTTTTTCTCTAATTAGTTTATATATATATATACATATGTATGTATACATATATATATATGTGTGTGTGTGTGTGTGTGTATGTATACATACATACATACACACACATATACATACATACATACATACATACATATATATATACACACATATACATACATACATACATACATATATATACACACACATACATACATACATACATACATACATACATACATACATACATATATATTGGGGGCTCATTTGGCCTCCCCCATTTTTATTTCCTCACTAGGACAATGCTCTAATAATGATCATCGTCACACTTTTATTTACTGACAACTCAATATGAAAACTTATAGGACCATATGACTCTAAATGAATGCCTCTGGATGTGTACCAAGATGTGAAAATATCTAGCATGACATCTATACAAAAATGATGAATGGTGGATTTTCCATAAATATTATGTGAACTCTATATGATCATGCAAAACATTATGATGATGAACAAACTAGTCATGTGAACTGACGATGGCATCTGCATGGCAATATATCTCTGAATGGCTATGGAAATGCCATGATAGGTAGGTATGGTGGCTGTTTTGAGGAGTATCTAAACATGTTTATGTCCAACACAACGTGTCATGTCATGGGGTTTGGATGCACCAGCAAAAGTTGCACCGATCATCAAGGTGAAAACACGTAATGCACGGTACCGAAGAGGCTAGCAAATATGACGAGGTGAGATTGCGTATCTCCATCGTGTCACATTAGTCATGAAGAACTCATATACTTGTTGCAAAGTTTTATTAGTTCCATCACAAATCAAAGTACTACTCGCATGCCCCGAGGAAGAGGGTTGGTAGGAATTAACCATCGAGCGACTCCGACTCAAAACAACACTAGGATTTCAACGAGGAATAGAAATGCTAACACATCATCACCCTGCCTTTTTAACTTATTTTAGGTGAATAATAAGTTTAACATCTTATAATATAGAGACCTATCTGAATTCTTCATAATGTACTCACACCTTTTTTATATCACCACATCAATATCATTAACCAGTAATTTGTCCATTGTTACATGATGGTTTTAATTATCACTCATTGAATACTCATTATTTTTTATCTAGTCATATGACCAATTCAAATTCCGTCACTATTTGTCCATTTATCAAACAAATATAAGTGAATAATGGGAGAATAATATTTCTATAAAATCTACACGGCACAGTGCTATAAAAAGATATAAGTGAATTACTAGAGCAACTTTTAAGCTCAAAAGATATAAGTGAAACACATAGAGTATTCTAACAAATTGTGATGATGTGGTATCTCTCTCAAGTAGGTGTGTCCATCAAATAATCATTGGGTCAAACTGAAAGTAAAAGAAAACAAAATCAGAAGACGCTCCAAGCAAAACTAATATCATGTGATGAATAAAAATATAGCTCCAAGTAACATACCGATGGATTGAGACGAAAAGAGGTGATTCCTACCAGGGCATCCCCGAGCTTAGACGCTTGAGTATTCCTAGAATATTAACTTGGGGTGCCTTGGGAATATCTAAGCTTAGGATTTTTCTGCTCCTCAATCCTTTGCCCAATAGGATAATAAGCAAAACTTGAAAACTTCAATCACATAAAGCTCAACAAAACTTCTTGAGATCCGTTAGTATAAGCAACATATCAAGTACTTTCATGTGTTGTTATAAGTTGATTCATATTTTATTTTAGAATATGCTACTGTATCCTAACTCCTCCATGGATTATACCCCTCGATACAATCCATATCATCATCAAAACAAGCAAACTACGCAAGCAAAAAAAGAATATGACCAAAACAGAACAATGTGTAGTAATCTATAATGAACTTGTACTTCTGTATGGCCAAAAAATATAAAACATTAGTAAGACCTGAGGAATTTTTATATAAATACTGTGTAAAAACTTCACCTTAAAAGATGGTCTGGTAAAATCAGAGAAATTCTGCATTGGACGTCAAAGTTTCTGTTTTTTAACTGTATTAATTGTCCTCATCATGCAAATCATCCCAAAGGCTTTACTTGGCACAAAAAATAATTAAAACATAAAAACACAATCATTATAGAGGCAATAATCATGTTTTCACAAACTAAGAGAAATTAAATAGCAAAAATAAAGATAACTATTGGGTTGCCTCCAACAAGCGCTATTGTTTTATGCCCCTAGCTAGGAATATTGCACAGTTCCAAGTGCTGGTTCCCTTCATATATTTAAAAATTAGTTCCTCCAAAATTTTACTTAGTAAATCACCCTTTTACAACCTGGTTGAAGCATTGAAGTACTCAAAGGTATTTCATCATTTAAGGGTTCTTCATATAAGACATGGATTTCATCACTAATAGCCTCCCTAATAATGTTCTCTTGCAAATCTTCACTAAACCCTTCATTAATTCCTTTATAAATCCATTCAAATTTATCACAAGCGTGGAGAAACAAACATTGGGTTAATTATTCGGTAAGCACATTCCTCCTCATATTCATATCAAATACATGATAGTCACTAAATTCCAACCTACGCATAGCATCTTTATTATGGAGGATAGCTTCCATGGGAGGACATTCAAATATTATTCCATAGAAGATAAAAATTTCCTTTGCTTCATGCAAAATATAGTCAAGTTCATGAATAAGGATGGTGGTGGAAAATTCCTTAATCTCGGGATCATGCAAGCTAGGGAGTCCCAAGAATATCTTTTAAAGCAAAGGATGGAGATGCACAAATTTTCTTTCCATTTTCGAGCTAAGCATACTGATAACATCCACATAAAAATTTGTTTCATCAAGTATTGATATTTTAACAAGAGGGGAAGCTAATGAATACTCAGAGAATTTTTGGATGACATTGTTTCAAATAATGTTCCCACTACCCACATGATAAATTTTAGAATTTGGGATTGTGTGAGTGTTAGTAGTAGGCACTTGATCCATATGAGGGTCATGAGTGGAATAAATTTTTATCACGCTTCATCCAAGTCACTAGTGCTATCTTTACTAGCACTTTCAATGATAAATTTCTCAAACTTAGACATGATAGCAACTTTCAAGCAAACTAGAGAGGGAAGATGCAATCTAGTGACAAACAAAACAAGGAAAGATAAATAATTTTGTATTTTTATTTTTTTACGAGAAAAAATAATATACCAGCAAATAAAAAGAGTAACGAGTGAAGGAAAAATTTTGTGGAGTTACTTGGTAGTTGGTGATGATATTCCTCGGCAACTGCGCAAGAAATCCTTCGTGCTACTTGTGATCTGTGTTAGGTTTTCTATGAAGAGGAACGGATTATCGCAAGACAATGTGGATAACTATTTCCCTCAATTATGACACCAAGGTTTATTGAACCAATAGGAATATCAACCACAACCGTCTTCAGCGACTCCACACAAAGAACAAACAACTTGCACCCAACACGGACAAGAGGGTTGTCAATCCTCTTGTCTTGTTATTTGCAAGCGAGTGAGGTGTGCAGATAATTGTAGATAGAAAGAAATAATTAAAACAAGTAAATGACAGCAAGGTAATGAAGTACTTATCAATATGTTGTGGATAGACGAGGGGGCATAGCTTTCCCTAATGGCATTTCTCATGAAAAATAGCATACGGTGGGTAAACAAAGTACTTTTGGGCAATTAACAGAAAACATGATAGTTATGCGATATTCATGGCAATGGTCATGTTTATATAGGCATCACATCCATAACCAAATAGGTCGTCTCCTGCCTACACCTATTAATATAACTCCACTCAACGACCACTATCCAGCATGCATCTAGAGTATTAAGTAAAACAGAGTAATGCATGGAGAACAATGACATGATAAAGACAAAGTAAACTCTTGCAATATTAATAAACCCCATCATTTTGTCCTTAGTAGAAGCAATACAAAGACACATCTTGTCCCCTTCTGTCACTGGTATATAGAAATTTGCAAGGTTGAACCTACCACAACACACCTCTCTCACCGAAGAATAATCAATCTAGTTGGCCAAACTATTTTAGTAGATCACAGAGAATTACAAAGCTATCATAATCATGCACATAAGACTCATATAAGTATTTTAAGGAGAATCAAATATTTATCATGAATAATCTGAAAATAAATCCACAATTCATCGGATCCCAACAAACGAACAGCAAAAATGAATTACATCATATGGATCAAAGCGAATATGCAATGATCATTGTGTTGAAGATAAAGGAGAAACATTGTCATATATGTACTGCTATGGACCCGTAGGTTTTGGTGAACTACTCACACATCGTTGTGAGGGCAGCGAGGTTGATGAAGAGGCCCTTCGAGATCAACCCCCTCCAACAGGGTGCTGAAACGGAGCTCGAGATGGCCTCCCGTCGAAACACAAACTTGCGGCGGCATAAAAAGTGTTTCGGGACTCCCCCTGTTGTTTTTAGGGTGAATGAGAATGCATAAGCCAAATAACAGATACGGGAGGGCCATGAGGGATGCACAAGCCATCAAGGTGCCCCATAGGCCACACCCTGTTGGCTTGTGGGACCCTCTTGAGGCCTTCAGCCTTCTTCCAATGCTCATCACCCTTCTTTTGGTCCATAAAAAATCACAAAAAAGTTTCAGGGCAATTGGAATTCGTTTGGTATGGAAAACCTAAAAAGTGAAAACACGCTGAAAATAGCAACTAGCACTGGGCACTAGGTCACTAGGTTAGTGCTTAAACATAATATAACTTGGTAAATAAATACGCCAAATTATTCTAGAATGATAATATATGAGTAGGGAACAATAAAAAAATATAGATACGTTGGAGACGTATCAAAACACAGTATGGATAAGTATTTCCCTCATTAGAGAACCAAGGTTTATTGAACCAATAGGAGTAAGAACCAAACCCCGTCTTCAGCGGATACACACAAAGAAGCAAACACTTGCACCCAACGTGGGCAAGTGGGTTGCCAATACCCTTGTACTCGTTATTTGCAAGCAAGAAAACTGTGTAGATGTGTAGGATCAAAAGTATGTCTAGAGGGGGGTGATAAGACTACTTGACAAGATAAAAACTTAGCCCTTTCCCAATTTTAGTTGAGGGTCAGTTTTGACAGTTGCAGCAAGTCAAGTACACCCTACACATGCAGTTCTAAGAGTATAGCAGCGGAAAGTAAAACATGCAACTATAAAGTAAAGGATCAAGGTAGGGAGATCACACACATGAGGTTGACACAGTGATTTTTGGCATGGTTCCGACAGGTGGCGCTATCGTACGTCCATGTTAGTGGAGAGTTCAACCCACGTAGGGTAACGGCTGCGAGAGTCCACGGAGGGCTCCACCCACGAAGGGTCCACGAAGAAGCGGCCTTGTCTATTCCACCACGGCTTCCGCCCACGAAGGACTAGCCTTACTCACGGTAGATCTTCACGAAGTAGGTGATCTCCTTGCCCTTAGAAACATCTTGGTTCAACTCGAGAACACGAAGTAGGAGGCTCCCAAGCGACACCTAACCAATTTAGCAGGCACCACCCTCCAAAAGGAAATAGATGTGGTAGAACGATGAACTTCTTGTTGTTGTGCTTCTAAAGATAGTCTCCTCAGCACAAAATCACTGTCTCACAGAATAGGCATGGGAAGGATGGATTGATTTGGTGGAAAGCAGTTTGGGGAGACTAGAGATCAAGTTTCAAATGATAGGATTGAAATATCTTGGTCTCAACACATGAGTAGGCGGCTCTCTCTCAGAAAATGGATCTAGCAGTTAAGTGTGTGTTTTCCGCGTGCTTCTCCCACGAATGAGAGGTGGGTGAAGGGGTATATATGGGTAGTAGCCAAAATCCAACCGTTACACCTAAAGTGGCCAACTCGGTGACATCGAAGTGACAAACTCGGTGGTACTGATTAGCACTAAAGGTGTGAACTTTCGAATCTCGGTGAGACCGATATATGAAACTCGGTGGCACCGAATAGGTGACTAACGGTCAGATGGCCAAACTCGGTGGCACCGATACTCAAACTCTGAAATTCCGATTTTGTGTACCAAGGCAACAGAATGTTGGTCACCCAAACTCGGTAGCACCGATATGGTTTCGGTTGCACCGATTTGGTGGCTATTGCTAGGGTTCTGTCTGAGATGAAACTTGGTGGTGCCGAAATGGGAAAGTTAGTGGCACCGATTTTGAGTATGTGGTTTGGAGAGAATGGTTATGTGGGAAAATAACTGTGTATTTTTGGTGGCTAACTTTGAGCACTTGAGCAACCAGTTCATTTTAATACCTCACCCCCTTTTAATAATATTGGCTTTCCTATGGACTCAAATGTGATTTCACACCAATATAAAATGAAGAGTCTTCTAGCTTGATCTCCACATAAGTCTTTAGCCAAAGCATGTTTTGAACTCTTCTGAAATGTACTTGGATAAACATATTAGTCCAATGATGCATATGTTGTGATCAATTATCAAAACCACCCTTGGGAGAAATTGTGCTTTTAATCTCCCCCTTTTTGGTAATTGATGACAACATATAGATCAAAGCTTTGACAAAAGATATAATCAATGATTAGCATCGACGCTTTGAGAAGTATGTGAAAAGCAAGAGCTCCCCCTAAATTTGCACATTATTTATAATTTGCGTTTGAATGTAGATGCACAACCAATTAGGATCATGCGTCAGTCTTCCATGTCGCATAAATCTTGGTGGTGCGCATACAAGATAAGATGAATAGTAATGCACATGACACCAACAAGATAAGTGAATGATCATCACAAAGATAGCTACCAGATAATAATGTAGCATCAACCAAGCAAAGCATATGATCACACACAGAAACAAGTATAAGGTCATCCAAAGGACCAAAGTTTTGTAAAACCCGAATGAGAGCAAATAAAGTCAAAAGCTCTCTCTCTCTCTCTCTCTCTCTAGAAGCCCTATGATCTATACATTTCTCCCCCTTTGGAAATAACTTACCAAAAAGTTCAAAAGTATAGAGCTAATCGTCTCTCTGGGAAGATGATGAAGGGGTCGCCAAAAGAGCATCCATGAAGGCTTCTGCTGAGTGTCCTGGAGCTGAAGGAGTGGATACTGGAGGTGCTTGAGCTGGAGCTCGAGCTGAAGGTACAGATGCCTGAGCTGATGAAGTATGTCTTGTCTCCTGAGCCGGTACAACAGCTGACCTAGGGCTGCTGCTGAACTGAGTAGTAGCACGAGGAGGCGACTCTTCATCATCATCGTCATCGTCATCATCATCTGAGCATGGAATCTTCACTGAGTCAACTTCACGTTGAAGTTGTTTGACTATAGTGGTCACCGTTACTTTCAAATCAAATGATCTTCTCCATACCTTGGACAGACCTAACTAGAAATGCCATTTGCTTAGCTTGAGTTCTGAGCTGTGGTTCTGGTGGTGGCACATTTCTAGCAGCCTCAGCTTCTGCTGCCTCTACTGTCATTCTATTTGCAGCTGAGCTGGGATCATTGTCATCCATTACCACTTCATTGTCTTCAAATTCTGTTTGAAGAGGTAAATGGGGACGATCAAGGAGATACGCATGCTTGCCTAGCTTGGCATTGATAAGCATCTGAATGTTTGGGGGCATATCCACAAGATTTTTTCTGATCGGCATTAGTCCTCTCGATAGTTTCTACTATCTAATCCATCACTCTGAATCTAGTGTGAGATTCCAAATGGTGCAACAAATTGATGGAGTGACCTCGAATCATCTTCTCATCACCTGATTAGCCATCAAGGTGTATCTCAGAATGGTGTTAGTTGTGGGCATCCCTGCTTGCAAGAAGTATGCTGAGCCAAACTTGTGAGTTGCCAAAAACTTCTGAGGAATTGGCTTGTACATGTTGGCCATGGAGTTGTGACTCATCTTCTACTCAGAGTACACATCAACATCACTCTCTTCCTGCTTAGGGGAACCAATGATAGTCGCCCATTCATCAATTGTTGACTCATACTTGTGACCACCAGTCATCCAAACAATAGAACCATCTCCATAGAAGTGAACAATTGAGTAGAATTGCATGATCAGTTCATCATTCCATGGGGTCATCTCTTTTCCAACAAAGTCTTCAATGTCTACAGACTTGAAATTGTCTTGCACCTGGGGAAAGAAATTTTCATTTGCTTTAATGTAAGCCCAGTCAATTAACCTCATGTCACTAACAGCTGGACCTTTGTCATACAAAACAGTCTCATAAAAATCTTGTTGGTCCTTGGTGTGAAACCTTGGATCAACAACAGTTCTTCTCCGCACAACATATGGATCAGTGATAAGTCCATTCTACATCATGTTTTCATGTTGATATTTATCGCTTCTTTGGCTGTTATTTCACTTCATGGTACTATTATTATGCCTTTTCTCTCTTATTTTGCAAGGTTTACATGAAGAAGGAGAATACCGGCAACTGGAATTCTGGCCTCAAAGTGGAGCAAAGTTGAGATAACTATTCTACGCAACTCCAAACGCCGTGAAAATCAACGGAGAGTTTTTTCCCAATTTATAAAAAATACTGGGTCGAAGAAGTGCCAGAGGGGCGCCAGGGGGTGGCCACAAGCCTGCACGCCGCGACCACCCCCAGGCCGCGCCATGGGGCTTGTGGGCACCCTGCTGGCCCACTTGCCCCCTCTTTTGCTATATGGAGGGTTTCGTCCAGAAAAAAATCAGAAGGGAGCTTTTTCGTGGTTTCGTCGCCGTCAAGCGGAACTTGAGCAGAACCAATCTAGAGCTCCGGCAGGACGATCCTGCCGGGGAAACTTCCCTCCCGGAGGGGGAAATCGTCGCCATCGTCATCACCAACACTCCTCTCATCGGAGGGGACTCGTCACCATCAACATCTTCATCAGCACCATCTCATCTCCAAACCCTAGTTCATCACTTGTAACCAATCTTCGTCTCGCGACTCCGATTGGTACTTGTAAGGTTGCTAGTAGTGTTGATTACTCTTTGTAGTTGATGCTAGTTGGATTACTTGGTGGAAGAGTTTATATTCAGATCCTAGATGCTACTCAATACACCTCTGATCATGATTATGATTATGCTTTGTGAGTAGTTACTTTTGTTCCTGAGGACATGGGATAAGTCATGCTAATAATAGTCATGTGAATTTGGTATTCGTTCGGTATTTTGATATGTTGTATGTTGTTTTTCCTCTATGGTGTTATGTGAACGTCGACTACATAACACTTCACCATTATTTGGGCCTAGAGGAAGGCATTGGGAAGTAGTAAGTAGATGATGGGTTGGTAGAGTGACAGAAGCTTAAACCCTAGTTTATGCGTTACTTCGTAAGGGGCTGATTTGGATCCACTAGTTTAATGCTATGGTTAGACTTTGTCTTTATTCTTCTTTCGTAGTTGCGGATGCTTGCGAGAGGGGTTAATCATAAGTGGGATGCTTGTCCAAGTAAGGGTAGTACCCAAGCGCCGGTCCACCCACATATCAAACTATCAAAGTGACAAACGCAAATCATATGAACATGATGAAACTAGCATGACAGAAATTCCCGTGTGTCCTCGGGAGCGTTTTTCCTCTTGTAAGATTTTGTCTAGGCTTGTCCCGTTCTACAAAAGGGATTGGGCCACTTTGCTGCACCGTTCTACTTTTGTTACTTGTTGCTCGCTACGAATCATCTCACCACACAATCACTTGTTACCGACAATTTCAGTGCTTGCAGATTTTTCCTTGCTGAAAACCACTTGTCAGATCCTTCTGCTCCTCATTGGGTTCGACACTCTTACTTATCGAAAGGACTACGATTTATCCCCTATACTTGTAGGTCATCAATCAGCAACACTCCATTTCATCAAACCTACATCTTTCCCCTTCTTCATATATTCAGCTACTGGATGAGCAGCATTGTGTAGTGGCAGATCTGGTCGGAGCTTTCTGAGAATAGGTGCATTCTCTTTTCTTGGGCATGTCCTTTGTAGTTGCAGGAATGTCCTTTGTAATCCTCTTGGGAGCTGCAGACTTCTTAGCCTTAGGAGGCTTTGGAGCATTTTTCTTGGGCATGGCATCAGCCATGAGCTTCTTCTTCTTTGGAGGATGAGGAGGGGCATCAACTGGGATCTCATCTTTTCCAACAGCATCTTCTGGATCCTCATACATGGAAGTAGGTCTTCCAATAACATGAATCACCCTCTTCCTAGCTCTCTTTGCACCAACCTTCTTAGGCGGATTATCAATGGAAAGTGATTTACTTTGTCTTGCATATTCAGGAGCTCTAAGATCTACATGTTTAGCATACTATTTCCTGATAGTCTTCTTAGGAGCCTTTGGAGGAGCTGAAGTTTCCTCTGGCACAAAATCTGAGTCCTCTTCATCTCAGTCAAGATTCTTCCTCTGCCTGGTGGCTGCTCTGGGAAGCCATGGGGCCGGGAGAACTTGGGTTAGAAGCTATCTTCTCGGGACTTGTGCCCGAGTCCATCTCAACAATGTTCTCTCCGAAATCATTCTGGCTATCATCAGATCTTGACATCTTGACAGGCTGAGCAGACAAGCAAACCTGTGACACAGATATAGAAGAGTAGATGGATTTAGCATCACAAAATACAGAAGGTTTTCAAAAATTTGAACAAAGAAATCCTTAGTTTTAGCTTTCTGAAGATCACATTTCGGTAGCACCGTGTGTGAATTCTTAGAGTCAGTGAGACAAATGAACTACTTTACACAGACTTGGCCATCACTTCGGTGGAACCAAAAGTGAGATCTCGGTCTCACCGAGTTCATTCTCAGAAACCCCAGATTCAAAATCGATAGAACCGATTTGTGCAATTCACTGTCACGGAGATGAGTTGTGCGGACGGCTAAACCTAAAAATATTTCATTCTCTCATTTATGAGAACTTCTGGTGGAAGGAGGGGTTTATATATGGTGGCTTATAGAGAAAAATTCCTATTGTGCATGAGTCGGATTAAAGGAGCGCAAGAGGAGATCGGAACCCTACCCTAGTTTGGTGGCGGTCCAACTACGACGGCGGTGAAGATTTCATCGATGATGGATAATCCAAGCGACGGAGATGCTCGGGGAGACAAAGGCGGCGACCAAGGGTCCTTCGGCGGCAGCTTAGGGTTTTGGGAATGAAACATTTGAAGAAGTGATTTCAAAACATTCGATTCGCAAAGATTTATACCCGTCGCTGTAGGTGTCACCGAGATTACAAAATCGGTATCATCGAGTTCCTCTTCTGTCAGCTGACAGGGAAACTCGGTGTAACCGAGTTGGTGATTCTCGTGGTACCGAGATTGAAAAACTAGATCAACTTTGGGAAATCGGTGGAACTGAGTTTATGGGGTTGGTTTCATAGAGATTCACAAAGAGATTCTTGAATGCAGTCTATGACGATACGGAACTCCGAGTGCTCCTTCACACAGAGGGATCGATAAGTGCTTGTTCAAGTTTTGTAACGAAGCATGAATAGAAATTGAGATGAGATAGCATAGATAGCTAGAGGAGGGTCCTAGGCATTCTTATCCATCCAATTGGTAAAAGATAAATCAAGAGCCAAAAAGCAACAATTGCATGTTCTCGAATGAGCAAGAATATGCAGACCAACAGGCTCATACAATAAGATGAGAGATAAAACATGGTGAACATGCACAAACATTCTAGCATCTATCAAGCACTTTGGTGATGACAAAGTCATCTATATATGAGTATATTGTCTTAGGAGCCAAGTAAGAATACTTGATCATAAGTCATACTCATTGTTAAGCACAAGTGGGTTTACCACTTTTACATAAAGCATTAATGTGTTCATATCCTTAGGAGATGCTTATACTCAAGATTTAGAGTAAAGTTCCCCCTTGATATGACATCCCCCCTTGGAGGGATAAACTAACCTTGGGATTTTTTGTAGAAGACTTCAAGTAGGTGAAGTAGTGGTGGATGCTCAATGTTGATGAATATCATCTTGAGTTGGGAGCAATCCTTGTTGTTTCTTATTCTTCTCACCTACATGGGTTAGTCCCAAGCACAGGGAACATATGCGAGAACATCTATGAACATGGAGTGAAATACACATGGGATGATGTCCAAAGATACATTGATTACCTTGGCCCTTGCTTACCTTCGAGGGAATGTGCGACTCCTTGAACTAATGCATATGATTGAGGTTGATTGCATATAGTTCTTGTCAAAGAAAATAATAGTGAATTTCATTGGCGGAGTCACCCCTCAAGAACTTCTCTAGTTCTTCCTCTTGGGGATCCACATCAACTTGATGGGAATCCCTCGAGTTGTGGTAGCACTAGATGAGGTAGTGCTAGTAGTCTCCTTGGGAATCCACCTGACCTTGACTTGGGGTTCTTCTTCAAATAAGTCAACGTCCTCTTGATGCTTTCCCTTGCCCTTGCGGTCTTGTGGTAGAAGGCCATCTTGTGAGCTTGTTCCCTTGGGAGGAGTAGGATCATACTTCTCCTCTTGAGGTACAAACTTGGGAATGGGATATGGACCTTCTTCCCAATCATCTACATTGACGTTGAAGTAGCCAACACCTTGCTTCTTCCGATGTCCTCCTTGATTGCGTACAATTTCCTCAAATTGCTTACTTCCGGCAGGACCTTTAAAAAAACCTCTCTCTATAATCCCTTTCAGTAAATCATTTTCATTCTCAAGTGTAACTTGGCTAAGAGAATCATTAGTGGAATCAAGAGAGCTACTAGCAACAACATCATTAGATTTAGCTTTAGCATTGTTGTTACTAGATGAAGAAACTTTCTTGGCTTTGTTACTAGTGTTCTTAGGTTTAACTTGTGGAACAAAAGTAGAGAAGAGTAATCGTTTGGCTAGATAAGAAGAACTCTTGTTTCGAAGATCATCATTGATTCCTTTTAGGAACTCATGTTCTTGGTCCAAATTGAGCTTCTCGAAGCATACCTTCTCATGAGTTCTTGCAAGCTCTGTATGATCTTCTAGAGTAGTTACATGAGCTAACTTAAGAGTGTTTAACTCTTTAGTTACTCATTCAATCTCTTTCTTATCATCACTCGATTTCTCTTGACTAGCATGATAATTAGCAAGTTCATTTTCAGTGCAATCACTAGTTTTATCAAAGACCAAGTCATCTTCTAACAAGTCATCCTCATCACTATTCAAATCAAGATACTCGTGGTGTGATACCTTGGGGCCTTTAGCCATGAAGTAGTTTGTGAAACCCTCATTTGGTGAATCAAATAAGTCGTAGGAGTTGGAGGAAACAAGTGCAATGCCGACAACACCTTCATCTTGACTATAGTCGGAGTTGGAGTGGTAGTTTCTCTCGGATTAGTTGTCACACTCGGATCCAGAAACCCATTCACCAACATGAGCTTGATGTCTTCTTCTTAAGCTGCTCTTGGTGTATTTGTCTTTCTTCTCTGATTCCTTGCCTCTCCGTGAGTGTCTTCATTCATAACGATCTTCTCTACTCCTTCTCTCTGTGCGAGGTGACTCATCCCTTGAGCTTCGTCTCTGAGGTGACTCTTATCTTCATTTGTAGGGAGACGAGCACTTATTGGAGTAGTGTCCGGGCTTCCCACTGTTGTAGCAGTTTTGGTCACGACTAGGGAACGCTTCTCATCATGCCTTGAGCTATTGAGCTTCTCTCTTTGCCTTGAGCTTCTCTCTTTGCATCTACTATTGCAGAACTTGTTCAATTTTTTGAGCACCGCTTGACTTGTAGTGCAGCTCATCTTTGTCCTTGAGTGACATCACATGAGCAACAATCCTACCAATGACTTTGGTTGGCTTGAGATCTTTGTTGTTTGGCATCATTTGGATTGTGCACACTGTCTCATACTTTCCATCAAGAGCTCTAAGTATCTTCTTGATGATGAATTTGTCGGTCATCTCTTCATTTCCTAAGCCGGTATTATAATTGGGGATGAGAGCTAGCCTAGAGTGCATTTTGGCGACACCTTCACCATTCTTCATCTTGAACTTGTCAAGATGATTTCGAAGCACAACAAACTTAGATTCTGTGACAGAATCAGTACCTTTGTGCATATCGATCAAAGTATCCCAAATTTCTTTTGCATTCTCAAGGCGGCTGATTTTTTTTGAATTCTTTGGGGCAAAGACAGTTGAAGATAATGTCACAGGCTTGTGCGTTGAATTGTAACATCTTGAGTTCTTCCACTGTCGCTTCACGATACGGTTCGCACCCTTCTCCAAAGAAATCATCTTGCACACCAACACGAATAACAGCCCATACAGAAGGATTAAAACCAAGGATATGCATTTTCATCTTATGCTTCCAACTAGCAAAATTAGTGCCATCGAAGTATGGACCTCTATGGTGATAACTTCCCTCACTAGACGCCATACTCTCCTAGGTTGTGAAACCAATGCAATGGAGACCAAAGCTCTGATGCCACTTTGTAGGATCGAAAGTATGTCTAGAGGGGGTGGGCGATAAGACTACTTGACAAGATAAAAACTTAGCCTTTTCCGAATTTTAGTTGAGGGCCAGTTTTGATAGTTACGCCAAGTCAAGTACAACCTACACATGCAGTTCTAAGAGTAAAGCAGTGAAAAGTAAAACATGCAAGTGTAAAGTAAAGGATTAAGGTAGGGAGATCAAACGCATGAGGTTGACACGGCGATTTTTGGCATGGTTCTGATAGGTGGCGCTATCGTACGTCCATGTTACTGGAGACTTCAACCCTCGGAGTGTAACAGCTGCGCGAGTCCACGGAGTGCTCCACCCACGAAGGGTCAACGAAGGAGCGGCCTTGTTTATTCCACCATAGATTCCACCCACGAAGGGTCAACGAAGGAGCGGCCTTGTTTATTCCACCATAGATTCCACCCACGAAGGGCTAGCCTTACTCGCGGTAAATCTTCACGAAGTAGGAGATATCCTTTCCCTTACAAACATCTTGGTTCAACTCGATAACATGAAGTAGGAGGTTCCCAAGTGACACCTAACCAATCTAGGAGGCACCACCCTCCAAAGGGTAATAGATGTGGTAGAACGATGAACTCCTTGCTCTTGTGCTTCTAAAGATAGTCTCCTCAACAAAAAATCACTCTCTCACAGAATAGGCATGGGTAGGAGAGATTGATTTGATGGAAAGTAGTTTGGGGAGGCTGGAGATCAAGTTTCAATTGATTGGATTGGAATATCTTGGTCTCAACACATGAATAGTTGGCCCTCTCTCAGAAAATGGATGTTGTAATGAAGTGTGCATTCTGAGTGCTTCTCCCGCAAATGAGATATGGGTGGATGAGTATATATAGGCAGTAGCCAAATTCCAACTGTTACACCTAATCTGGCAAACTCGATGACACCAAAGTGATGAAATTGGTGGTATCGATTTGCACTAAAGGTAACAACTTTTGAATCTCGGTGGAACCGACATACACAAGTCGGTGGCACCAAAAAGGTGGCTAATGGTCAGATGACACAACTCGGTGACACCTATACTCAAACTCGGAAATAGCAATCTTGTGTGTCGAGGCAATAGAATGTTGGCAGCAAACTCGGTAGCACCGATATGGTTTCAGTTGCACCGATTTGGTGGCTATGGATAGGTTTCTGTCTAAGATGAAACTCGGTGGTGCCGAAATGGGAAAGTTGGTCGCACCAATTTTGAGTATGTGGTTTTGGACAGAATGGTTATGTGGGAAAATGACTGAGTGTTTTTGGTGGCTAACTTTGAGCTCTTGAGCAACAAGTTCATTTTAATACCTCACCGCCTTTTAATAGTATTGGCTTTCCTATGGACTCAAAAGTGATTTCTCACAAATGTGAAATGTAGAGTCCTCTTGCTTGAAGCTTGAGCCGATTCTATTCCTTTCTTGCGTCAAGGGGCATCTCCACATAAGCCTTGAGCCAAAGCATCTTTTGAACTTTTCTGAAATATACTTGGATAAACATATTAGTCCAATGATGCATATGTTGTGATAAATTATCAAAACCACCATAGGGAGCAATTGTTCTTTCAAGATGATTGTTCATAATTCCAAACTAAATAAAAAGTAAATAAAGACAACATGGTAATTGTAGTGTTTATGAACTTATAAGTGAATAGATCTGGGGGACGAAGTTTTCCCTGATGGCATCTCTCATGTAGTGGGCATATGGTGGTAAACAAATTACTATTGGGAAATCGACTGAAAAGTGCATAGTTATGTGATATTCATGACAATGATCATGTATATATAAGCCTCACATGCATAAGAAAATTGGTCGACTCTTGCCGGCACCTATTACTCGACCGCTATCCAGCATGCATCTAGGGTATTAAGTAAAAAAGTAATGCTTGGAGAACAATGACATGATGTAAACAAACTGGATTCAATCACTTTGAATTAACCCCATCGTTTTATCATTAGTGTCAACAATACAAAGACGTGTCCTTGTCCCTTTCTATCATTGGGATATAGAACTTCGCCAGGTTGAACCCACTACAACACACCCCACTCACTAAACAAATATCAATCTAGTTGGCCAAACTATTTCAATAGATCAGAGAGAGTTATGACGCTATAATAATCATACAAATAAGAATCATAGTAGAATCAAGAGAGGACACAAATCTTTGTCATGAATAATCTGAACATAAACCCACAATTACTCAGGTCCCAATAAATGCACCGCACAAAAGGATTACATCAGATAGATCAAAGCGAAGATGCGATCATCATTGTATTGAAGATCAAGAGAGAGAGAGAGAGATCCATTTAGGTGCTAACTATGAACTCGTAGGTGTTGGAAGTATGCCCTAGAGGCAATAATAAATTGGTTATTATTATATTTCGTTGTTCACGATAATCGTTCATTATCCATGCTATAATTGTATTGATTGTAAACTCAAATACATGTGTGGTCACATAGACAAAACACTGCCCCCGGCCTTCCTCTAGTTGACTAGCTCGTTGATCAAAGATGGTTAAGGTATCCTAGACATAGACAAGTGTTGTCACTTGATAATGGGATCACATCATTAGGAGAATGATGTGATGGACAAGACCCAAACTATAAACGTAGCATATGATCGTGTCAGTTTCTTGCTACTGTTTTCTGCATGTCAATGTATCTGTTCCTATGACCATGAGATCATGCAACTCCCGGACACCAGAGGAATACCTTGTGTGTATCAAATGTCGCAACGTAACTGGGTGACTATAAAGGTGCTCTACAGGTATCTCCGAAGGTGTTTGTTGGGTTGGCGTGAATCGAGACTGGGATTTGTCACTATGTATGACTGAGAGGTATCTCGGGGCCCACTCGGTAATACAACATCACAATAAGCCTTGCAATCAATGTGACTAAGGAGTTAGGCATGAGATATTGTATTACGAAACGAGTAAATAAACTTGCCTATAACGAGATTGAACTAGGTATAAAGATGCCGACGATCGAATCTCGGGCAAGTAACATACCGAAGGACAAAGGGAACATCATACGGGATTAAATGGATCCTTGACATAGAGGTTCAACCGATAAAGATCTTCGTACAATATGTAGGAGAAAATATGGGCATCCAGGTCCCGCTATTGGTTATTGACCGTATAGGTTTCTCGGTCATGTCTGCATAGTTCTCGAACACGCAGGGTCTGCACACTTAAGGTTCGGTGACGTTTTGGTAGAGTTGAGTTATAGGTGTTGGTAACCGAAAGTTGTCCGGAGTCCCGGATGAGATACCGTACATCACGAGGATCTTCGGAATCGTCCGGAGGTAAAGATTGATATATAGGAAGTCCTATTTTGGTCACCGGAAAAGTTTCGGGCTCATCGGTAGTGTACCGGGAGTGTCGGAAGGGTACCGGGGACCATCTGGAGGGGTGTCACGCCCTGAGGGGCCTTATGGGCTGTGGGAGGATACAAACCACCCCCTAGTGGGCTGACATAAGCTCCCACTAAGGCCCATGAGGTTTGAGAGGCAAAAAACCCAAAGGTGGAAAAGGTTTCCAAGTGGAAAGGAGGAATCCTACTCCTAGTAGGATTAGAGTAGGAGTCCTCCCCCTCCAATTTCGGCCAAACCTTGAGGGTTTGATGCTGACTCCTCCCCTCTCTCCCTCCTATGTATACTAGGGGTATTGCGGGTTTTTGAGACACACAAAAACAGCCACGTGCTGCCCTCTCTCTCTAGATTTGTTTCTCATCTAGTCTAGTTTCACTGGTGCTTAGGCAAAGCCCTGCTGGAATAGCTCCACCACCACCACCACCATGCCGCCGTGCTAGAGAACTCATCTACCTCTTCGCCCCTCTTGCTGCATCAAGAAAGCGGAGATCGTCATCGAGCTGCATGTGTGCTGACCGTGGAGGTGCCGTCTGTTCGGCACTAGATCGGGATGGATTGTGATGGAATCGCGTGACGGATCGTGATGAGATCGCGTGACGGGCTGCGATTTGGATCGCGAAGATGTTCCACTACATCAACTGCGTTATATACGCTTCCGCTTAGCGATCTACAATGGTATGGAGATGCACTCTCCCCTCTCATAGATGATCATCACCATGGATAGGTATTGCGTGTGCGTAGGAAATTTTTGTTTCCCATGCGACGTTCCCCAACAGTGGCATCATGAGCTAGATTCATGCATAGATGGTATCTCGAGTAGAACAGAAAGGAATATGTGGGTGTTGATGTTCAATTTGCTTCCCTTCTTAGTCTTTTCTTAATTCAGCGGTATTGTTGGATTGAAGCGCCCCGGACCAACTTTACTCGTACGCTTACGAGAGACCGGTTTCATCGACTGACATGCAACTTGTTGCATAAAGATGGCTGGCGGGTGTGTGTTTCTTCAACTTTAGTTGAATTGGATTTGACCGAGGCGGTCCTTAGAGAAGGTTAAATAGCAATTTGAATATCACCATTGTGGCTTTGCTTAAGTAAGATGCGATCATACTAGATACCCATAGCAGCCACGTAAAAATGTGAACAACAAATTAGAGGACGTCTAACTTGTTTTTGGAGGGTATGCATGTGATGTGATATGGCCAAAGACATGATAGGATATATTGGATGTCTGAGATGATCATGTTGTAATAGTTAAATATCGACTTGCTACAACAACCGGCAGGAGCCTTATGGTTGTCTTTAAACTAACGTTTGTGCTTGCAGATGCTTTTACTATATCGCTAAGTAGTATCTTTAGTAGTAATAGCATAGATAGAATGACAACCTCGATGGCTGCAGGATGATGGAGATCATGGTGCGGCGCCGGTGACGATGGAGATCATGCCGGTGCTTTGGTGATGGAGTTCAAGAAGAACAAGTTCATGGCCATATCATGTCACTTATGATTTGCATGTGATGTTCATCCTTTTATGCACCTTATTTTGCTTAGGACGAGGTAGCATTATAAGGTGATCCCTCACTAAAATTTCAAGATGAAACTGTGTTCTCCTCAACTGTGCACTGTTGCAATAGTTCTTCGTTTCGAGACACCATGTGATGATCGGGTGTGATAGACTCAACGTTCACATACAACGGGGGCAAAACAGTTGCACACGCAGAACACTCGGGTTAAACTCGACGAGTCTAGCATGTACAGACATGGCCTCGGAACACAAGAGACCGAAAGGTCGAGCATGAATCATATAGTTGATATGATCAACATGGAGATGTTCACACTGATGATCGGACATGAGTTAGTGGATTTGGATCATGCGCCACTCGAATGACTAGAGGGATGTCTGTTTGAGTGGGAGTTATTAGTAATATGATTAGCTAATCTTAATTATCTAACATAGTGAGAAGTTATTTGCAAATTATGTTGTAGCTTGCGTTGTAGATCTACTGTTTTTGATATGTTCCTAGAGAAAAGTAAGTTGAAAGATGATAGTAGCAATTATAAGGACTGGGTCCATAAACTGAGGATTGTCCTCATTGCTGCGCAGAAGGCTTATGTCCTTAATGCACCGCTCGGTGTGTTGAACCTCAAGCGTCGTCTGTGGATGTTGCGAACATCTGACATACAAGTTTTTGATGACTACGTGATAGTTCAGTGTGTATTGCTTAACGGCTTAGAATTGAGGCGCCAAAGACGTTTTGAACGTCACAGAACTTATGAGATGTTCCAAGAGATGAAATTGGGATTTCATGCTCTAGCCCTTGTTGAGAGGTACGATACCTCCGACAAGATTCTTTGTCTATAAAGTAAGGGAAAAAGCTCAATCGTTGAGCATGTGCTCAGATTGTGTGAGTGCTACAATCGCTTGAATCGAGTGGGAGTTAATTTTCCAGATGAGATATTGATGGTTCTCCAAAGTCACTGCCACCAAGCTACTAGTGCTTCGTGATGAATTATAACAGATCAGGGATAGATATGATGATCCTTGAGCTATTCGCGATGTTTGACACCGCGAAAGTAGAAATCAAAAAGGAGCATCAATTGTTGATGGTTAGTAAAACCACTAGTTTCAAGAAGGGCAAGGTCAAGAAGGGATACTTCATGAAACGACAAACCAGTTGCTGATCTAGTGAAGAGACCCAAGGTTGAACCCAAACCTGAGACTAAGTGCTTCTGTAATGAGGCGAACAGTCACTAAAGAGGAACTACCCTAGATACTTGGTAGATGAGAAGGCTGGCAAAGTCGATAGAAGTATATTGGATATACATGATATTGATGTGTACTTTACCAATACTCCTAGTAGCCAAAGCGTATTAGATACCAGTTCAGTTGCTAAGTGTTAGTAACTCGAAATAAAAGCTACGGAATAAACGGAGATGAGCTAAAGGCTAGGTGACGATATGTGTTGGAAGTGTTTCCAAGGTTGATGTGATCAAACACCGCACACTCCCTCTACCATCGGGATTAGTGTTAAACCTAAATAATTGTTATTTGGTGTTTGCGTTGAGCATGAACATGATTAAATCATGTTTATTGCAATACGATTATTCATTTAAAAAGAATAATGGTTATTCTATTTGCTGGAATAAATACCTTCAATGGTGTATTGAATCTCGATCATAGTGGTAACTTGTTTATGATATTGATGCCAAAAGATACAAAGTAGTAATGATAGTACCACTTACTTGTGGCACTGCCACTTGAGTTATATTGGTATAAAATGCATGAAGGAGCTCCATGCTTATGGATCTTTGTACTCACTCATTTTTGAAACGTTTGAGACATGCAAACCACGCCTATTGGTATAAACGCATGAAGAAACTCCATGCAGATGGATCATTTGGACTCACTTGATTTTGAATCACTTGAGGCATGCAAATCATACCACATGGGCAAGATGACTGAAGGCCTCTTTTCTTCATTGAGATGGAACAAGAAATTAACTTTTTAGAAGTAATGTATTTTGATGTATGCACTCCAATGAGTGCTGAGGCACACAGTGGATATCATTATGTTCTTACTTCACAGATGATTTGAGTAGATACTGGTATATTTACTTGATGAAACACAAGTCTGAATTATTGAAAGGTTCAAGAAATTTTAGAGTGAAGTTGAAGATCGTCGTGACAAGAGGATAATATGTCTACGATGTGATCATCGAGGTAAATATCTGAGTTGCGAGTTTGGTATACATTTAAGACAATGTGAAAATTGTTTGACACCTATTGCCACCTGGAACACCATGGTGTGATGGTGTGTCCGAACATCGTAGCCGCACCCTATTTGATATGGTGCAGATTATGATGTCTCTTATCTAATTACCACTATCGTTTTGGGGTTATGCATTGGAGATAAAAACATTCACTTTAAAAGGGCACCACATAGTTTCGTTGAGATGACACCGTATGAACTATGGTTTGGAGAAACCTAAGCTGTGTTCTTAAAAGTTTGGGGCTATGATGCTTATGTCCAAAGGCTTCGGCCTGATAAGATCGAACCCAAAGTGGATACATGCATCTTCATAAGATACCCAAAATAGTTGGGTATACCACCTATCTCAGATCCAGAAGCAAAGTGTTTGTTTCACAAAACGGGTCCTTTCTCGAGAAAGAGATTCTCTCAAAAGAATTGAGTGGGAGGATGGAGGAACTTGATGAGGTTATTGAACCAACACTTCAACCAGAGAGTAGAAGGGCGCCTGAAGCTGTTCCTATGGCGCCGACACCAGTTGAAGTGGAAGTCAATGATGGTGATCATGAAGCTTCGGATCAAGTTTCTACGAAACCTCGTAGCTTCACAAGGATACACACTACTACAGAATGGTGCGGTCATCCTATCTTGGAGGTCATGTTGCTGGACAACAGTGACCCTACGAGCTATGGAGAAGCGATGGTGGGCCCGGATTCCGACAAATGGATGGAGGCCATGAAATCCGAGAGAGGATCCATGTATGAAATCAGAGTGTGGACTTTGGAAGAATTACTTCATGGTCGTAAGACTATTAAGTATAGATAGTTCTTTAAAAGAAGACAAACAATGATGGTGAAAGTCACCTTTTAAGAAAGCTCGACTTGTTACAAAGAGGTTTCCGACAAGTTCAAGGAGTTGACGACGATGATAGTTTCTCACTCGTAGCGATGCTGAAAGTCTGTTGGAATTATGTTAGTAGTTGCTGCATCTTCCAGATGGATGTCAAAACATTGTTTTCTCGACGGTTTCCTTGAGGAAAGGTTGTATGTGATACAACCTGAAGGTTTTGTCGATCCTAAGGATGCTAAAAAGTATGCAAGCTCTAGCGATCCTTCTAAGGACTAGAGTAAGCATCTCGGAGTTGGATATGCGCTTTGATGTGATGATCAAAGCTTTTGGGTTCATACAAAGTTTGTGAGGAACTTGTATTTCCAAGGAAGTGAGTGGGAGCACTATAGAAAATTTCTGATGAGTATATGTGGTTGACATATTGTTGATCGGAAATGATGTATAATTTTTGGAAAGCATATAGGGTTGTTTGAAAAGGTGTTTTCAGAGGAAAACCTGCTTGAACATTGAGCATCAAGATCTATAGAGATAGATCAAGATGCTTGATAAAACTTTCAATGAAATGCATGCCTTGACAAGTTTTTGAAAGAGTTCAAAATATATCGGCAAAGGAGTTCTTGGCTGTTTGTAAGGTGTGAATTTGAGTAAGACTCAAAGCCCGACCACGAAAAAAGAAAGAGAAAGGACGAAGGTCGTCCCCTATGCATTAGCCATAGGCTCTATAGTATGCTATCCTGTGTATCGCACCTCATGGGTGCCTTGCCATGAATTTGTTAGGGGGTACGAAAATGATCCACGAATGGATTACTGGACATCGGTCAAATGTTATCCTTAGTAACTAGTGGACTAAGGAAATTTTTTCTCGATTTTGGAGGTCTTAAAAGAGTTCATCGTAAAGGGTTACGCCGATGCAAGCTTTGACACTAATCTGGAAAACTCTGAGTAGTAAACCGGTTTCGTATAGTGGAGCAGTCATTTGGAATAGTTCCAAAATGGCACATTGGTAGCGGCACTTACAGGATGACACAGAGATTTGTAAAGCACACATAGATCTGAAAGGTCCACACCCATTGACTACAACCTCTCTCACAAGCAAGACATGATCATACCCTAGAACTGTATGGGTGTTAGATTCATCAAAATCACATAGTGATGTGAACTAGATAATTGACTCTAGTGCAAGTGGGAGACCGTTGGAAATATGTCCTAGAGGCAATAATAAATTGGTTATTCTTATATTTCCTTTTTCATGATAATCGTTTATTATCCATGCTATAATTGTATTGATTGGAAACTCAAATACATGTGTGGTTACATAGACAGAACACTATCCCTAGTAAGACTCTAGTTGACTAGCTCGATGATCAAAGATGGTTAAGGTTTCCTAGCCATAGACAAGTGTTGTCACTTGATAACGGGATCACATCATTGAGAATGATGTGATGGACAAGACCCAAACTATAAACGTAGCATATGATCATGTCAGTTTCTTGCTACTATTTTCTGCATGTCAATGTATCACTAGTGGAAAACGGGCCTTTGGCCGGGACCCTTTAGTCCCGGCCTGCCTCTGGGCCGGGACTAAAGGCCCGGCCACGTCGCCCCAATTCTCAATGCCTCCCTCGAGGCTTTAGTCCCGGCCCGTAAGGAGCCTTTAGTCCCGGTTCGTGTCCCAAACCGGGACTAAAGGGCTATGCGGTGGGCAGTGGTGGTGGCAACCGTTCGTATCCCCCTTTAGTCCCGGTTGGTGGCTCAACCTGGGACTAAAGGCCTAACACGTGGCCTGCCGTAGTGGTGGCAACCGTTAGTATACCTCTTTAGTCCCAGTTGGTGGCTCAACCCGGGACTAAAGGCCCAAACGGTTTGCATCCCGCATCGTTTCGGGCGATGAAAAGCACGAACCGAAGCAGAGTCGACATTTCTCTATTTCTTCTTCTCTCTCGCTCTTGCTCTGTTCTTCTCCTCTCTTCTTCCCTTCTCTTCTTCCACCATGCCAACTTGCTTTGGAGAGGTTCTCGCACATGGCAAGACCAAGCTCGATGTCGTGTACACGAACGAGAGCAGGGAGATGCCGTATTTTCTTGAACAGTTGAAGGAACGATGGCTTGACGCCGCAATGGATCATCAGAAGTTCTTGGGGCTTGATCTGGAGTACACGGTCGATCAACGCGGTGTTGCCGTCATCCAACTATGCTTCGCACACCATGTCTTGATCTTCCAATGGGCGAGGTAAGTTTTGAGGCTTTGTTTGATCCAAGGTAATGACATTGTAAGTTTATTTGTTTCAATCATAGTTGGTTCCCTTCAAATAGTTGTAGTGAAACAATTTTGATTAGTTGAAGGGGAACACAATCTGACTGGAATAGTGTTCCATAATCTGAAAAATCGTATTAGAATCAACTAGTGTTTAATATGTTCCATTGGAATCATAGTTGGTTCGCTTCAAATAGTTGTAGTGAAACAATTTTGATTAGTTGAAGGGAACACAATCTGATTGGAATAGTGTTCCACAATCTGAAAAATCTGATTGGTTCAATATGTTCCATTGAAATCATAGTTGTAGTGATACAATTTTATGCGGTGTTCTTTGATCCAAGGTTACGAAAATTGCATATAGCTAGTGATCTCTCTAGGTTCCATTGGATAGCAATATGATATGTCATAGTCATGAAAATTGCATATAGCTAGTGATCTCTCTAGGTTCCATTGGATAGCTATAGTGATCTCTCTAGGTTCCATTGCATATGTTCTATTTGAATACTAAAGATAATTTTCTCTTTAGTTGTAGTGAAACATGTTTCCTTATTGCAGCAGTATGTAACATTTGTTCCATTTTAATTTGTTTCTGTTGCAGTAGTGACAAGCATTGTCCAGAACTCATGGACTTCCTTCGCAGCGGCATCACTTTTGCTACCGTTGACATAACGAACGACAAGCTGAAGATGAGGTACAGCTTCGGTATTGAGATACCAACTGGTTGCCCCATTGATCTCCAAACGGTATTCATGCTTCGACATGTCAGGACTTCGATGGCTCATATGACAGTTGCCTTGATCGACGAGGAATATGGTGATATGAAGACCAATTTCCCAAAGTCTCAGCACAAACTTTGGGAGAAGGCCCCACTTGATCGTATCAACATTGAGTATGCAGCAAAAGATGCATACGTTTCATACGAGTTGTACCGCAAGATTCGAGTCGTCAACTATGGCCAGCGTCACCTCGAATAAGGTGGACATTCTGATTCGAGTCGTCAACTATGGCCAGCGTCACCTCGAATATATATATCTATGATAGCTATTATTATGTACTGTTTGGACTAGTATCATGTACTGCTTGGACCAATTTATATATGTCTAGTTTATGTTTGTGCCATTATCGTTTCCAAATTTGAATGGTTTAACCCTTTCTAACTTCATTTGCTACTTTTGAATGGTTTAGCCCTTTCTAACTTCATGGTATCATGCATTTCGACCACATATATATACAAAAAGTCTTCAGTTCAAATAAGTTCAAAAAATGAAATCCCTTTTGTAACAGATCTGTTTTTGATTGAAACAGTCATTTAAAAATGAAAGACCATTAGTCCCACGTGGCGTGCAGCGGAACCACGTGGCGTGCCGCGGAACCACTTTTGTTGTGGGGGTCGCTTTTCCTTCTTCTCCTTGTGCTAGATATTTGTTATGCATTAGGGAAAGAAGGAATAACGACCATCATCGACGGTCAAAAAATCAGGTGAGGGAGTGTCCACCATACATGAGAGAAGAAGAATGCCGACTGTTGTTGTGGGGGTTGCTTCTCCTTCTTCTCTTTGTGCTAGATATTTGTTATGCACTAGGGGAAGAAGGAGTAGCGACCATCATCGACGGTCGAAAAATCAGGTGAGGGAGTGTCCACCATACATGAGAGAAGAAGAATGTCGACTGTTGCTGTGGGGGGTCGTTTCTCCTTCTTTTCCTTGTGCTAGATATTGGTTATGCACTAGGGGAAGTAGGAGTAGCGACCATCATCGACGGTTGAAAAATCAGGTGAGCTAGTGTCCACCATATATGATTGGATGGTTAGAGGCACAGTGTCATTCCAGCCCATCAGAGTTTAAATCATGATGCTTACATCATTTTTGTATTTATTTCAGGATTTTCGATGATATGCTTTCAGTGGAAGGAGACGTTCCCATTAACAACGAGGCGTCTAAGATGACTTCATGAATGTCAAGATCATATGCCGGCTTAGTCCCTCGAAGATGCTCAAAAAATAAAATATGCGTGTGTATATTCATAGAAATAAGCATATGCATGTGTATATAAGTGTTTGCATATGTAGTGTGTTATAAAAATTGAGCATTTTTTTGCACGCGACCACATGTAGCAAGTTAAAGGCCTCACCACGTGGCGCGGCACACATGTCTTACCAAGCGTTCATGTTAATTCCACGTGTATCCAGCTGCCGACCAAGCAGTTTCAAGTGCCAGCGCCACCCCGGAGCACGAGCAGAGCAGCACAAGCGAAGGATGACAACGCACAGTGCATGCAAGTGCCACGAAGCTCACTTGGGTGCCAGCCAAGCAGCTGTCGCCTGTCCTTAACCGACGCGGCGGGACAAGACGGAAGAGCCCCATCGACTCGACTTGACTGACATGACATGAGACGGAGAGCCCTTATCATTCTCAGCTACTCCGCTCTATAAAAATCTCAACTGGTGCTCCAACCACCATTATCTCCGTGCAGTCTACACTCTTACACTAATAAGAAACGTGCAGGTGAGCGAGCTACCCTACCTCCTTTAAGAATTTTTAATAAACATAGTTTTTAATTGAAAATAACAAAATAGATAATAGTTTGGATAGTCAAAATTATTAATTATGACAATAGAAAATAGTTTTGCATTATTTATTCAATTTCAAACACTTTTCATTATCATAGTTTTGTCAAATTCTCAAATATGCAAAAAGAATTTTTAATAAACGTAGTTTTTAATTGAAAATAACAAAATAGATAATAGTTTGGATAGTCAAAATTATTAATTATGAAAATAGAAAATAGTTTTGCATTATTTATTCAATTTCAAACACTTTTCATTATCATAGTTTTGTCAAATTCTCAAATATGCAAAAAGAATTTTTAATAAACATAGTTTTTAATTGAAAATAACAAAATAGATAATAGCTTGGATAGTCAAAATTATTAATTATGAATAAACATAGTTTTTAATTGAAAATAACAAAATAGATAATAGTTTGGATAGTCAAAATTATTAATTATGAAAATAGAAAATAGTTTTGCATTATTTATTCAATTTCAAACACTTTTCATTATCATAGTTTTGTCAAATTCTCAAATATGCAAAAAGAATTTTTAATAAACATAGTTTTAAATTGAAAATAACAAAATAGATAATAGTTTGGATAGTCAAAATTATTAATTATGAATAAACATAGTTTTTAATTGAAAATAACAAAATAGATAATAGTTTGGATAGTCAAAATTATTAATTATGAAAATAGAAAATAGTTTTGCATTATTTATACAATTTCAAACACTTTTCATTATCATAGTTTTGTCAAATTCTCAAATATGCAAAAAGAATTTTTAATAAACATAGTTTTTAATCGAAAATAACAAAATAGATAATAGTTTGGATAGTCAAAATTAGTAATTATGAAAATAGAAAAAAATTGAAACTATATGAGAATTTATAGAGAGAATTAATTCAGGTTGAATTTTCTCCATAATTTCGAATATAGTTTCAATTTTTAGTGAGTTTAGGCCCGTAAGCCTGCTTTAGAGAGGAGCTCGATGGAGAAGCTGCGACGGGGCTTATAAACAAGTGTTAGTCCCCCTCGCTGGGCGAGGTGGGACTAAATTTATCGTGCAGCCGAGGAGGGGCTGTAGTCCCGGGTGGAGCCACACCCCGGGACTAAAGACACCCTTTAGTCCCGGTTGGAGCGCCGCGCCGGGACTAAAGGCCCCTGCTTCTCGCCTTCTGATCTGCCGAAAAAGGGCCTTTAGTCCCGGGTCGTGGCTCCACCCGGGACTAAAGGGTGTCTTTAGTCCCGGATCGAGCCCCGAACCGGGACTAAAGATCCACCTATATAAGCGGGAGTTAGAAAATTTCCAACCCAAATCGCATTTCGTTCTCTCCTTCTTCCTCGTTCTCCTGCCCGGCGCGGCACAACGACGAACTCGACGACGCCGTCAGGCTGCCCGCCGTCCTCCTCGCCGCTGCCTGTCGTCCTCCTCGCCGTCGCCGTCGTCCTCCTCGCCGCCGCCGTCCTCCTCGCCGCGCGCCGCCGCCCTCCTCGCCTCGCGCCGCCGTCCTCCTCGCCTCGCGCCGCCGTCCTCCTCGCCGCGCGCCGTCGACACCTCCGGCCGGTAAGCCCCCCGCCCCCTCCTCCCCAACACTCCGGCCAGTAGAAGAAAATAAGAAAAAGGAGAAGAAAGAAGAAAAAGGAGAAGAAAATAAGAAAAAGGAGAAGAAAGGAAGAAAAAGGAGAAGAAAGGAAGAAAAAGGAGAAGAAAGGAAGAAAAGGGAAGAAAAGAAGAAATAGATTTTTTTGTCATTGAATTCCTATTGTTATTAGGTTTCTGCTAGATTATTAGGGTTAGTAATATTTAGAATTAGGAAAAAGGAAAATAAGAAGAGGAGGAGAAGAAAAGAAGAAAAAGGAGAATAGGAAGAGGAGGAGAGGAGAAGAAGAGGAAAAATAGAAGAAGAGGAGAAGTAGAAGAAGAGAAAAAATTAGAAGAGGAGGAGAGGAGAAGTAGAAGAAGAGAAGACGAGAAGTAGTAGAAGAAGAGGAGAAGTAGAAGTAGAAGAAGAAGTAGAAGAAGAGGATAAATAGAAGAAGAGGAAAAATTAGTTTAGGGTTACAAGAAGAAGAAATATTGTATAGTGTATATGCTTAAGTGTTAATAGTGTTTCTTAGATTATTGCTTAATTTTGCTATTGTATATGCTTAAGTGTTAATAGTTTAATTTTTCTACTGTATATGCTTAAGTGTTAATAGTTTATTTTTAGCAAGAAAATTAATAGAACTAGTTTATATTTTTAGTTCATTTTACGATGCCTATCCCGCATCCTCGTCGTCGACTCGGCGGAGGACACCTGCTTGATCAGAGGGGCCCTGTCCGGGACTGGGCTCCGCCCGGCTGGTATTGGGAGGTGCTACCTTCCGGGGGGCGTAGGTTGGTGAAAGATTATGGATTGTAAAAGTAAGAACATCCTAAATATTGGGTTTATTGACCCAGATAAAATACATATAGCGACGCTAACTGATAAACCCAAGGAGACGGAGGAAAACCTTCTAAGGTTTCTAACAGATCAAAATTTCTGTGACCACATACTCTTTCCATACTACTTCAGGTGAGGGTCTTTACTCTATTGTGTCCATTCACTTATAAGTGTAATTGATAAGTTACTGACACACACATATATATATACATGTGCAGCTTCCATTGGATTCTGTTGGACATTCAAATTGATAAGGGAAGAGTTGATGCCTTCGACCCATTATCGAGACCCTTGGAATAGTTCCAAAGCCTGCAGGCCATGCTCCAAGGGTAATTTCAATCATTCTTGTGCTCTATCGGTCTCTTTCGATGATTTTCTGATATACCAATTAATGAAAAACTTAGCAAATCATTATCCTTGTCGGGCAGGGTTTGGAAGCGGTTCAAGTGCGTGACTCCCGGTATCGAGCCTGAGAAGCTGACCTTTAGAGCGGCTCAGGTAAGTAGTAGTATGATATACTTCTATTTTCAATACATTTATGATGCTAGATTATTATTTTGATTATATATATTCTATTCTCGTAAAGTGCGACCAGCAGCCACGGGGGACGCATCTATGCGGATACTATGTTTGCGAGACCATTCGCACGTTTACCTCTGAGCACAAGGATCACAGATTCGACGTAAGCAATGAACATTCACACCTCTATTTTTACCCGTCATTCTTTGTTATCATGATTGATATTCATATTCATCTCCTCTTCTTATATAGTACACGGCCATGAGGACGAAGGTCCTACCAGAGCAACGCGCGATTGCTGTTGCAGAGGAGCTTGCGACCTTTCGGAGGACGGAAGCTATAGATGACAAAGGACGATTTAGTGTAGCTAGGGGCCATTACTGATGTTCGTCCATGTAATCGAATAGACGGGCTCTAGTCCCGATAATTCAGATCTCCATATAATTGTATATATATGCTCGCTTGTAAGATAAGTTAATCTTATATATATATATATGCATAATTATTTCTATTTAAATTATATGAAAACTAATTCCCGAACACCAAACGAGGCATCACGTTAATCTCCCGAACACCTAAACCCTAAAACCCTAAAACCCAAAAATAATTTCATTCAAAAAAAACCCCAAAAATAAGCAAAATCTGAAACTCTTTAGTCCTGGTCCGTGTAACGAACCGGGACTAAAGGTCCCGCCCGTGGGGCGCTACGAGGCGCCCACGTGGAGTACCTTTAGTCCCGGCTTCTAACAGGGCCATGACTAAAGGTTAGGCCTTTAGTCCCGCCCCTTTAGTCCCGGTTGGTGAACCGGGACTAAAGCCCCTTACGGGCCGGGGCTAAAGGCCCCGTCCCCACTAGTGGTATCTGTTCCTATGACCATGAGATCATGCAATTCCCGGACACCGGAGGAATACCTTGTGTGTATCAAACGTCGCAACGTAACTGGGTGACTATAAAGGTGCTCTACAGGTATCTCCGAAGGTGTCTGTTGGGTTGGCATGAATCGAGACTAGGATTTGTCACTCCGTATGACGGAGAGGTATCTCGGGGCCCACTCGGTAATACAACATCACAATAAGCCTTGCAAGCAATGTGACTAAGGAGTTAGTGTTGGGGATCGTAGTAATTTAAAAAAATTCCTACGCCATACAAGGATCTATCTATGGAGAAACCAACAATGAGAGATGTTGTAGATCATCTTATAAACCCTTGAAGATCGCTAAGCGAAAGCGTTTCTATGAACGCGGTTGATGGAGTCGTACTCACAGTGATTCAGATTGCGGTGGATTCCGATCTATGTGTCGAACTACGACACCTCCGCATTCAACACACGTGCAACCCGGTGACGTATCCAACACCTTGAACCAGCAAGGAGGAAGGAGAGGTTGAGGGAGAGAGCTCCGACAGCATGACGGCATGGTGGCGGTGGAGCTACGTGGTTCTCCCGCACATCTTTACTAAGCTATGTGGAGGACGAGGAGAGAGAGATGTACGGCTGTGCCAAGAGAGAGAGAGTTTTGGTCTCTCAAATCATCCCCAATACCTTGGGTATTTATAGGAGGGAGGGAGAGAGGGTGTGCACCCCTAGGATTCCCTCCCTAGGGGTGGTGGCAGCCCTAGATGGCCAGGGAGGGCCGGCGACCAAGGTGGAGAGGAGGGCGGAGCCCTAGGTGGGCCTTGGGCCCCCTCTGCGCCTAGGGTTTGCCCCCTCCACCTCTCCTTGCGCCTTGGGCTGAGAGGGGAGGGTGCACCATCCCACTTTGGGCTGGTATCCTTCAATATTTTGGCGCATGAAGCCTCTTGGGGCTGGTGGCCCCTCCCGATGGACCCCCGTAACTCTTCCAGTGGTCCTAGTACGTTACCGGTGATGCCCGAAACACTTCTGGTGTCCGAAACCGCATATCCTATATGTCAATCTTTACCTCCGTAGCATTCCAGAGCTCCTCATGACGTCCGGGTTCTCATCCAGGACTCCTAACAACCTTCAGTAACCCCATACACTATTTCCCTATAACCCTGGCGTCATCGAACCTTAAGTGCGTAGACCCTACGGGTTCGGGAGACATGAAGACATGACCGAGACATCTCTCCGACCAATAACCAACAATGGGGTCTGGATATCCATGTTGATTCCCACATGTTCCACGATGATCTCATAGGATGAACCACGATGTCAAGGATTCAATCAATCCCGTATGCAATTCCCTTTGTCTACCGGTATGATACTTGCTCGAGATTCGATAGTCGGTATTCCTATACCTTGTTCAATATCGTTATCGACAAGTCTCTTTACTCGTTCCGTAACACATCATCCCTTGACTACCCCCTTAGTCACACTGAGCTCAATATGATGATGGATTACCGAGTGGGCTCATAGATACCTCTCCGTCACACGGAGTGACAAATCCCGGTCTCGATTCGAACAACTCAACAGACACTCTCGGAGATACCTATAGTGCACCTTTATAATCACCCAGTTACATTGTGATGATTGGTACACCCAAAGCACTCCTACGGTATCCGGGTGTTGTACAATCTCACGGTCTAAGCAAATTATACTTGACATTAGAAAAGCTTTAGCATACGAACAACACGATCTAGTGCTATTCTTAGGATTGGGTCTTGTCCATCACATCATTCCCCAATGATGTGATCCCGTTATCAATGACATCCAATGTCCATGATCAAGAAACAGTGATCATCTATTGATCAACGAGCTAGCCAACTAGAGGCTCACTAGGGACACATTGTGATCTATATATTCACACATGTATTATTCACACATGTATTATGGTTTCTGGTTAATACAATTATAGCATGAATAATAGACAATTATCATGAACTGGAAATATAATAATAATCTCCTGTTGGAAATATGCCCTAGAGGCAATAATAAATTAGTTATTATTATATTTCTTTGTTCATGATAAATTAGTTATTATTATATTTATAATTGTATTGAATGAAAACATAGATACATGTGTGTATACATAGACAAAACAATGTCCCTAGCAAGCCTCTAGTTGGCTAGCGAGTTGATCAAGGATAGTCAAGGTTTTCTGGCTATGTGCAAGTGTTATCACTTGATAACTAGATCACATCATTAGGAGAATCATGTGATGGACTAGACCCAAACTATGAACGTAGCATATTGATCGTGTCGTGTTATTGCTACTATTTTCTGTGTGTCAAGTATTTGTTCCTACGACCATAAGATCATATAAATCACTGGCACCGGAGGAATACCTTGTGTGCATCAAACGTCGCAATGTAATTGGGTGACTATAAAGGTGCTTTACACGTATCTCCGAAGGTGCCCACTCGGTAATACAACATCACACACAAGCCTTGCAATAAATGTGACTAAGTGTAAGTCACGGGATCTTGTATTACTGAACGAGTAAAGAGACTTGCCGGTAACGAGATTGAAATAGGTATGCGGATACCGACGATCGAATCTTGGGCAAGTAACATACCGAAGGACAAAGGGAATGACATCAGAGATTATATGAATCCTTGACACTGAGGTTCAACCAATATGATCTTCGGAGAATATGTAGGATCCAATATGGGCATCCAGGTCCCACTATTGGATATTACCGAGCAGTGCCTCGGGGCATGTCTACATAGTTCTCAAACCCGCAGGGTCTGCACACTTAAGGTTCGATGATATTTTACTATAATTGAGTTATATGTGTGGTTACCGAATGTTGTTTGGAGTCCTGGATGAGATCATGGACGCCACGAGGGTTTCCAGAATGGTCCGGAAACGAAGATTGATATATAGGATAGTTTCATTGTATCACCGGAAAGTTTCGGGCAATTCCGGCAGTGTACCGGGAGTGACGAATGGCTTCCGGGTGTTTACCGGGAGGGGCCCACCCTCCCGGGAGTGATCCCAAGGCCCTAGGGTGGTGCCACAAGTCCTTATTGGGCTAGTGGAGTCAGCCCAAGAGGGATATGGCACCACATAAGAAAATACCAAAATAAAAGAAAAAGAAAACGAAAGAGGGAGGTCGGAAGGAAGGAGTGGACTCCTCCCCCACCAAACTGAATTGGGGTTGGAGTCCAACTCCTCCCCCTTGGCCGGTGCACCTTGAGGCCTTATGCCTCAAGGCTAGCCCCTCCCCTTCCTCTTATATATAGTGTTGTTTTAGGGCTTTTTGAGACACAAGTTTGCCATGTGCAACTCTAGCCTAAACCACACAGTTCCACCTCTAGATCGGATTTCTGCGGAGCTCGGGCGGAGCCCTGCAGGAGTAGATCATCACCACCACCGGAGCGCCGTCACGCTTCCGGAGAACTCATCTACTTCTCCGTGTTGCTTGCTGGATCAAGAAGGCCGAGATCATCGTCGAGCTGTACGTGTGCTGAACGCGGAGGTGCCGTCCGTTCGGCACTAGCTCGGAACAGATCGTGGGACGGATCGCGGGAAGGTTCGTGGGACGGTTCGAGGGACGTGAAGACATTCCACTACATCAACCGCGTTTCTTAACGCTTCCCTCTGAGCGATCTACAAGGGTACGTAGATCCAAATCTCCACTCGTAGAAGGACATCACCATGATAGGTCTTCGTGTGCATAGGAAATTTTTTGTTTCCCATGCAACGTTCCCCAACAGTAGCATCATGAGCTAGGTTCATGCGTAGATGTAATCTCGAGTACACAAAAGTTTTTGTGGACGGTGATGTTCGATTTGCTGCCCTCCTTAGTCTTTTCTCGATTCGGCGGTATTGTTGGATTGAAGCGGCCCGGACCGACATAACTCGTACGCTTACGACGATTGACATGCAACCTCGTTGCATAAAGATGACTGGCGGGTGTCGGTTTCTTCAACTTTTGTTGAATTGGTTTTGACTGAGGCTATCCTTGGAGAGAGGTTAAATAGCAATTTTCACATCTTCGTTGTGGTTTTTGCGTAAGTAAGATGCGATCATACTAGATACCCATAGCAGCCACGTAAAACATGCAACAACAAATTAGAGGACGTCTAACTTGTTTTTGCAGGGTACGCTTGTGATATGATATGGCCAATGACGTGATGTGATATATTGGATGTATGATATGATCATGTTGTAATAGTTAATGTCGACTTGCACGTCGATGCTACGGCAACCGGCAGGAGCCATAGGGTTCTCTTTAAACTAACGTTTGTGTTTGCAGATGCGTTTACTATATTGCTAGGTCGTAGCTTTAGTATTAATAGCATAGATAGCACAACAACCTCGATGGCGAAACGTTGATGTAGATCATGATGATGGAGGTCATGGTGTGGCGCCGGTGACAAGAAGATCATGCCGGTGCTTGAGTGATGGAGATCAAGAAGCACAAGATGATGGCCATATCATGTCACTTATGAATTGCATGTGATGTTAATCCTTTTATGCACCTTATTTTGCTTAGAACGACAGTAGAATTATAAGGTGATCTCTCACTAAAATTTCAAGATGAAATTGTGTTCTCCCCGACTATGCACCGTTGCGACAGTTCGTCATTTCGAGACACCACGTGAAGATCGGGTGTGATAGACTCAACGTTCACATACAACGGGTGCAAAACAGTTGCACACGCGGAACACTCGGGTTAAACTTGACGAGCCTAGCATGTGCAGACATGGCCTCGGAACACATGAGACCGAAAAGTCGAGCATGAATCGTATAGTTGATATGATTAGCATAGGGATTCTTACCACTGAAACTATTCTCGACTCACGTGATGATCGGACTTGAGTTAGTGAATTTGGATCATGTATCACTCAAATGACTAGAGAGATGTACTTTTTGAGTGGGAGTTCTTAAGTAATATTATTAATTGAATTAATTATCATGAACATAGTCAAAAGGTCTTTGCGAATTATGATGTAGCTTGCGCTATAGCTCTACGATTTGTTATATGTTCCTAGAGAAAATTTAGTTGAAAGATGATAGTAGCAACTTTGCAGACTGAGTTCGTAAAACTAAGGATTGTCCTCATTGCTGCGCAGAAGGCTTATGTCCTTAATGCACCACTCGGTGTGCTGCACCTTGAGCGTCATTTGTGGATGTTGCGAACATCTGACAGATAACTACGTGATAGTTCAGTGCGCAATACTTAATGGCTTAGAAGCAAGGCGTCGAAGACGTTTTGAAAACGTCGCGGAACATAAGAGATGTTCGAAGAGATGAAATTGAGATTTCATGCTCGTGCCCTTGTTGAGAGGTAAGAGACCTCCGACAAGATTCTTTATCTACAAAGCAAAGGAGAAAAGCTCAATCATTGAGCGTGTGCTCAGATAATCTGAGTGCAACAATCGCATGAGTCAAGTGGGATTTAATCTTCCAGATGAGACAGTGATGGTTCTCCAAAGTCACTGCCACCAAGCTGCTAGAGCTTCGTGATGAACTATAAACATATCAAGGATAGATATGATGATCCTTGAGCGATTCGCAATGTTTGGCACTGCAAAAGTAGAAATCAAGAAGGAGCATCAATTGTTGATGGTTAGTAAAACCACTAGTTTCAAGAAGGGAAAGGGCTAGAAGGGATACTTCATGAAACGGCAAACTAGTTGCTGCTCTAATGAAGAAACCCAAGATTGAACCCAAACACGAGACAAAGTGCTTCTTTTATGAGGGGAACGGTCACTTAGGCGGAGCTACCCTAGATACTTGGTAGATAAGAAGGCTAGCAAAGTCGACAGTAGTATATTTGATATACATGATATCGAAGTGTACTTTACTAGTACTCCTAGTAGCACGACGGTATTGGATACCGGTTCGGTTGCTAAGTGATTAGTAACACGAAATGAGAGCTAGGGAATAAACGGAGACTAGCTAAAAGCGAGGTGACGATAAGTGTTGGAAGTGTTTCCAAGATTGATGTGATCCAAACATCGCACGCTCCCTCTACCATCGGGATTGGTGTTAAACCTAAATATTGTTATTTTGTGTTTGCGTTGAGCATGAACATGATTGTATTGTGTTTATTGCAATACGATTATTCATTTAAAAGGAATAACAGTTATTCTATTTGCTTGAATAATTACCGTCAATGGTTTATTGAATCTCGATCGTAGTGTTACACATGTTCATAATATTGGTGCCAAAAGATACAAAAGTAATAATGATAGTACCACTTACTTGTGGCACTGCCACTTGAGTCATGTTGGTATAAACACATGAAGAAACTCCATGCGGATGGATCATTTGGATTCACTTGATTTTGAATCACTTGAGACATGCAAAATCATACCACATGGAACAAAAGGGTGACTTGTTAGAAGCAATGCATTTTGATGTGTGCAGTCCAATGAGTTCTAAGGCACACAGTGGATATCGTTATGTTCTTACTTAATTGACAATTTGAGTAGATACAGGAGTATTTACTTGATGAATCACAAGTCTGAAATATTGAAAAGTTCAAAGCTATTTCAGAGTGAAGATCGTCGTGACAAGAGGATAAACTTTCTACGATGTGATCATAGAGATGAATATATGAGTTACGAGTTTTTGGTACACAGTTAAGACAATGTGGAAATTGTTTCGCAGTTCATGCCACCTGGAACACCATAGTGTGATGGTGTGTGCAAATGTCATAACCGTGCCCTATTGGATATAGCGCATACTATGATGTCTCTTATCGAATTACCACTATCGTTTATGGGTTATGCATTAGAGACAACCACATTCACTTTAAATAGGGCACCGCATATTTCCGTTGAGATGACACGGTATGAACTATGGTTTGGAGAAACCTAAGCTGTTGTTTCTTGAAAGTTTGGGGCTGCGACGCTTATGTGAAAAAGTTTCAGTCTGATAAGCTCGAACCCAAAGCGGATAAATGCATCTTCATAGGATATCCAAAACAGTTGGATACATCTCCTATCTCAGATCCGTAAGCAAAGTGTTTGTTTCTAGAAACGGGTCCTTTTTGGAGGAAAGGTTTCTCTCGAAAGAATTGAGTGGGAGGGTGGTGGAACTGGATGAGGTTAGTGAACCGTCACCTCAACCAGTGTGTAGAAGGGCGCAGGAAGATATTCATGTGGCGCCTATACCAATTGAAGTGGAAACTGATGATGATGATCATTAAGCTTGAGATCAAGTTACTACAAACCTAGTAGGCCGACAAGGTCGCGTACAACTACAGAGTGGTACATTAACCCTGTCATGGAGGTCATGTTGTTGAACAACAATGAACCTACGAGCTATGGAGAAGCGATGCTGGGCCCGGATTCCGACAGATGGTTGGAGGCCATGAAATCCGAGAGAGGATCCATGTATGAAGACAAAGTGTAAACTTTGGAAGAACTACTTGATGGTCATAGTACTATTAAGTAAAGATGGATATTTAAAATAAAGACAAACGATGATGGTGAAAAGTCACCATTAAGAAAAGCTCGATTTGTCGCAAAGATGTTTCCGACAAGTTCAAAGAGTTGACTATGATGAGACTTTCTCAATCATAGCGATTCTAAAAGTCTATTGGAATTATGTTAGTAGTTGATGCATTGTTTATGAAATATTGCACATAGGATGTCAAAACATTGTTTCCTCGACGGTTTACTTGAGGAAAGGTTGTATGTGATACAACCAGAAGGTTTTGTCGATCCTAAGGATGCTAACAAGTATGCAAGCTCCAGCAATCCTTCTATGGACTGGTGCAAGCATCTCGGAGTTGGAATATACGCTTTGATAAGATGATTAAAGCTTTTGGGTTTGTACAAGGTTTATGAGAAACTTGTATTTCCAAAGAAGTGAGTGGGAGCACTATAGAATTTCTGATAAGTATATGTGGTTGACATATTGTAGATCAGAAGTAATGTAGAATTTCTGTAAAGCATAAAGGGTTGTTTGAAAGGAGTTTTTCAAAGGAAAGCCTTGATAGAGCTACTTGAACATTGAGCATCAAGATCTATAGAGATAGATCAAAACGCTTAATAGAACTTTCGATGAAATGCATGCCTTGACAAGTTTTTGAAGGAGTTCAAAATAGATCAGCAAAGAAGGAGTTCTTGGCTGTCTTGTAATGTGTGAATTTGAGTAAGACTCAAAGCCCGACCACGATAGAATAAAGAGAAAGGACGAAGGTCGTCCCCTATGCCTCAGACGTAGGCTCTAAATTATGCCAAGATGTGTACCGCACCTGATGTGTGCCTTGCCATGAGTCTGTCAAGAGGTACAAAAGGTAATCCAGGATTGAACCACTAAAACAGCGGTCAAAGTTATCCTTAGTAACTAGTGGACTAAGGAATTTTTCTCGATTATGGAGGTGATTAAAGAGTTCGTCATAAAGGGTTACGTCGATGCAAGATTTGACACTAATCTGAATAACTCTGAGTAGTAAAACGGATTCGTATAGTAGAGTAGATATTTGGAGTATTTCCGAATATCATGTAGTAGCAGCATCTATAAGATGACATAAATATTTGTAAAGCACACGCAGATCTGAAAGATTCAGAACCGTTGACTAAAACCTCTCTCACGAGCAAGGCATGATCAAACCCCAGAACCGTATGGGTGTTGGATTCGTTAAAATCACATGGTGATGTGAACTGGATTATTGACTCTAGTGCAAGTGGGAGACTGTTGGAAATATGCCCTAGAGACAATAATAAATTAGTTATTATTATATTTCTTTGTCCATGATAATCATTTATTATCCATGCAATAATTGTATTGAATGAAAACATAGATACATGTGTGGATACATAGACAAAACAATGTCCCTAGCAAGGCTCTAGTTGGCTAGCCAGTTGATCAAGGATAGTCAAGGTTTTCTAGCTATGTACAAGTGTTGTCACTTGATAACTGGATCACATCATTAGGAGAATCATGTGATGGACTAGACCCAAACTATGAACTAGCATATTGATCGTGTCGTGTTATTGCTATTGTTTTCTGCGTGTCAAGTATTTGTTCCTCTGACCATAAGATCATATAACTCACTGGCACCGGGGGAATACCTTCTGTGCATCAAACGTTGCAACGTAACTGGGTGACTATACAGGTGTTTTACAGGTATCTTCGAAGGTGTCCATTGAGTTAGTATGGATCAAGACTGGGATTTGTCACTCCATGTGACGGAGAGGTATCTCGGGGCCCACTCGGTAATACAACATCACACACAAGCCTTGCAAGCAATGTGACTAAGTGTAAGTCACGGGATCTTGTATTACGAAACGAGTAAAGAGACTTGCCAGTAACGAGATTGAAATAGGTATGCGGATACTGACAATCGAATCTCGGGCAAGTAACATACCGAAGGACAAAGGGAGTGACATATGGGATTATATGAATCCTTCACACTGAGGTTCAACCGATAAGATCTTTGGAGAATATGTAGGATCCAATATGGGCATCTAGGTCCCGCTATTGGATATTGACCGAGGATTGTCGATGTCCTACAAGCGTACGGGATCGCAGCAGTTTTCGAGGGTAGAGTATTCAACCCTAATTTTTTGGTTCGCACGACGGGAAGCGAAAGAATATTCTCAAGTATTAACAGCTGAATGTGTCAGATTGAACCACACCTGAAAGGTTAGTGTGTGCAAGCAAAGTATCAGTAGCAAAGTAGTATGATAGCAACGGTGCCAGAAACGATATGTTGACAAGGCAGACTATTCCTAACTGTTGTATCAATGGCGCCAACACGTTGACGAGGGATTATTCTTGAGAAGAATGCTTCCCCGGCTACGGCCCGAGAAAAGTCTTGCAAAAATTAACAGCAAAGCAGCAAGGAACAGTACTAGCAGCAGCAAAGTAACAGCAGCAGCAAAGTGGCCCAATCCCTTTTGTAGGAAGGGACAAGCCTACACAAAGTAACGTAGCGAGAACCAGTAGTAAAAGACTCATAGGCAGTCGATCGGTGATGGATGAGTATGACCGATGTGATTCATCATGTAACAGCTATAACACGGAGAGATATGTAACTAGCTCCCGTTCGTCAATCTAATGTACGCATGTATTCCGTATGTAGTCATACGTGCTTAGGGAAAAGAACTTGCATGACATCTATTGTCCATCCCTCCCATGGCAGCGGGGTCCTAATGGAAACTACGGGATATTAAGGTTCTTATTTTAATAAAGAACCGGACCAACGCATTAACACGCGGTGAATACATGAACTCCTCATACTATGGTCATCTCCGGGAGTGGTTCCGCCTATTGTCACTCCGGGGTTGCCGGGTCATAACACATAGTAGGTGACTACAACTTGCAAGATAGGATCTAAAACACACATATATTGGCGACAAGATAATAGGTTCAGATCTGAAATCATGGCACTCGGGCCCTAGTGACAAGCATTAAGCATAGCCAAGTAGTAGCAACATCAATCTAGAACATAGTGGATACTAGGGATCAATCCCCGTCAAGAACTAACTCGATTACATGATAGATCTCATCCAACTCATCACCGTCCAACAAGCCTACGATGAGATTACTCACGAACGATGAAGAGCATCATGGAATTGGCGATGGAGAAAGGTTGATGATGACGATGGCGACGATTTCCCCTCTCTTGAGCCCGAAACGGACTCCAGATATGCCCTCCAGATGAAGAACATGATGTGGCGGCGCCTCCGTATCGCAAAAGGCGAGGAAACCTTCTCTCTGATTTTTTTCCAGGCGAAACGGAAGATATAGAGCTGAGTTTGGGGGCGGTGGTGCCACATGGGCCCCACAAGCCTGCACGGCGCGGCCATAGGGGGTGGCCGCGGCCTATGGGCTTGTGGCCCACTGGCACGCCCCCTCTGGTGGATCTTTGTGCTTGTATTTTCTTTTATTCCAGAAAAAAGTTCAGGATGTTCCGAGAGCTTTTATTTATGCACAAAAACGTCACCATGGCAATTCTGCTGAAAACAGCATCACTTCGGGTTAGTTCCATTCAAATCATGCAAAATTAGAGTCCAAAACAAGGGCAAAAGAATTCAGAAAAGTAGATACGGCGGAGACGTATCAACTCCCCCAAGCTTAAAGCATTGCCTGTCCTCAAGCAATTCAGTTGACAAACTAAGAGAGACAAAAGAAAAACTTTGACAAACTCTGTTTGATCTTGTTGTTGCAACTATGTCTAACTCACAACCAAAATTTCAGCAACATCACAAGCAAACCACATAAGCAAATGACATCTAGGTCTCACGGTAAACTCACATCAATGGCATAATCAACTAGCGAGCAAATAATAATAAGCCTCAGGTGTCAACACTTCAACCAAAACAACATGAAGCAGTACGAATAGATGGTATCTCGCTAGCTCTTTCTGAGATTGCAAAAGATAAATGTAGAGCACCTTCAAAGACCAAGGGCTGACTAAACATTGTAATTCATGGCAAAGAAGATCCAGTCATAGTCATACTCAACACAGTTAAAAGCAAAGCATAAAAATGACAGAGGTGCTCTCTAATCGGTGCTTTTGTAAGAGGAGGATGACTCAACAAGAACATAAATAGACAGGCCCTTCGCAGAGGGAAGCATTGATTTGCAGAGGTGCCAGAGCTCAAGCTTTGAAAACAGAGATAATAATTTTGGGTGGCATGCTTTCATTGTCAATGCATGTCGGGACCCCGATCCTGAGTCATAGGAATCCAGCTTGTAACACATCGCATCTCTTTGCGGTCTCACGCACGGTTATCCCCATGGCTGCAGCCTTACCTTAGCTGGGACCGTTTGCGCCTTTTGACTCGCGTATGCAATTGTGTCGCTAGCAATCCGTGACAGAGAACCTGGATCGACATGTCTAGTCATAAACCAAAGCGGCAGTTCCGCACAGGGACAGGCATACATGACCCATAAAAGCAGGTGTCGGTCACCAGCGAATGTAGACGAGTCGTAGCAAGCTACAGGGACTGCATTACATCGCGTGACATTTCCCCAAAGGGGACAGACACAGCAGCTAAGAAGGACACATGCCGGTCAACCAATGTGTCTGGAGTAGTAGCGAACTACCATGGCTCGTTGGATCACAAAGGGGCATTTCCCTGTAAGGAATGATGCTGAAGCCTACGGCTAGGTAATCGAACCCCATACATATCAAGTACGACACATGTACGCATGGCATACTGATATGTATAGATACATCGATGGCATCACAACTTAACCATAAACATACAAGCTTTATTTAAAAGGCTCGGAAGAGCCTCACACATAATATTACACAGTAGGGGTCTCACGACCCATCATAACAGTCATTCAAGTTACAAGCCAGCGGAAGTAGATAAACTGTCTGAGTACAGACAGATGAAACTAGAAGGCATGGCCTGACTATACTACAGACCCACCCTAGGGCCAGATCGTAGCTGGGATACCAGCTACTCGTCGTCGTCGATGTCTAGGTAGAATCCTCCATTAGGGTCATTAACAACCTGTGCAACAAATTATTAAGCAAACGTGAGTACGGAGGTACTCAGCAAGACTTTAGGATAATTATCTACTCATGCAATGTATCAATAAGGAATTGTGGGGTTTCATGCGGAAAGCCAGGATCTGACTCGTGGCTAGACAACTTGCATTTTTAAATAATTTTGACAACTTGATTTCTCGCACACGAGTCCACTAACACCACAACAATACTCCATCGTGGAATCATCCCATCTCCATACGGGAATGCCGTCCACGACACTCACGCTTATCTTGACAATTTTATGAGTAGCCATTGAAGTTATCTATGAACAACATATGTCTCCAAGTAGTCCATATCCGGGGACGCGACTATTCGAATAGATCATAACCCTGCAGGTGTGTACTTCTTCACACACGCTCTCACCACTTATCGCCATGTGCACGTCATGCACCTCGGCAACCTTCAAGCGGAAGCCTAGCGAGGGAGTCGGCCACGACCGTTAACCATACTAATACTTAGCCTAGGTCTATCGCCTATCTGAGGGTAACCCGCACGGAAGTCCGGCCGAGGTTTCCGCCACGGCCCCAAACGATGTGCGCAGGGTTCCCAAGCCCACCATCCGGGTGCCACTTGGTACACCGGGCCACTGCCAACCGCATCACAACCCACCTCTCAGGTAAGTGCTATGCACGGCCTCCAGCATGACTATAAACACCAGAAACTACTTGCAACTCCTGGACCGAGTACTAAGCGATTAATAAGTCAAGAGGGTCAATTAAGTATCCCAACATGTGGTAGTATCTAATCTTGGATTACATACACGAAACTCAGTTCCTAAAGACGGTTCCAATGAAACAACCCGCCATGTACTCCTACATGGCCTTTCATCGATACCTTTACCAAATCAGGTTCAACACACAACCCTTACTTACTGAACACATTCTCACAATTCTGTTCATCACCCAGATGACAGACCATAGACAACTCTAAGCATAGCATGCATAGCAGGATAAGGCACATCATGGCTCAGGCAGCTACCAGGTATGCTAGGTTGCAAGGTTCAACTATTTACTGTGACAAGGACAGGTCATGCAAAGGAAGTGGGTTCACCTAACGTGGCAAAAGTTTTTGAAGCATTTGATCCTAATGCAATAAATAAGTGCAGGAGTGAGAACATGGGATTTATCGGGATGATCAAAATGGTTGCTTGCCTTGTTGCTCAGAAGTGGGACAATATCCGCCAGTCGGATAATTAGTGCAATCCGGAGGAGCGGAGCCTACCGATAGAAATGACATCAATCAATAACAATCATATGCAACAAAATGATGCATGAGCATGGCATGAGATGCAAGGTGGTATGCTAATGTAGCTACCATTATTAGGTTGAAGTGGATTTGAATCAGATTCAAATATCACTTCCAACGAGGTATTCTCGAATACCATTTTAATTGATTCGACCTGATGCTCAGATCAACTTGTTTTAACATGCATGGGAATGATATGTTAAATTGCTGGTTGTGATTGAGCACCGTTTGATCATAGCATTTGAAGTGGAATCCAAATGATTTTCAAATTCCAACTCCAAAGCAATTATTAAATTTAACCTATTTATTATTCTACATGTTTGGTCCAATAACATTTTCAAACATGTTTGAAAATGACATATTCAGATTCCTTGGATTTTTCTGATACTTTTTCATATATAAATTATTTTCATTGGAGTTACAGATTAGTTTCTACGATTTTTAGAAGTTTTGGGCATTTTCTCGAATTCTTTTAAATCAGAAAATCTTTACTGCATCAGCATGACATCAGCAGGTCCAACTGGCCGTTGAAAGTCAAACCTGACCAGTGGGACCCACTGGTCAGTGACTCTGGTCAGTTTTAGATTAGTTTTAAACTTAATTAGCTAATTAACAGAACTGGACCCACATGTTAGTGACTTATTAGTTTAATTAATTTTATTTTTATTAACCCAAAACATCCAGAGGCTGGCCCCATGTGTCAGTGGCTCAGGCCAGCTGAGATCCACCGGCGGCGAGGTCGTTCTCGCCGGTGGTGAGCCTCCGGCGACACCAGAGACGGCGGAGGGCATCGGAAACGTGTCTCTAACGACCAAACGCACGACGGAGGCCACAGGGAGAACGGCCACTCGACGGTGCGCACAATGGAGCAAACCCTAGGGGCTGGGGTGGCCGGAATCGACGCCGGCGACGAGCTCGGCGGCGACCGAAACTCGGCCATCGTCGAGGTCATCGAAAACAAGGTCAAATCGCGCGGGGCTGGGCTCCTAAAGCATCTACGCGACGAGCTGAAGCTGGTGCAGGCCTCAGATGGACCAGCCGGTCACCGTAGGGTCACTGGCGACGAGCTACAGCGGCGGTCCTCGTCGGGCTCCGGTGGAACTAGACCTAGAGCTCGGAAAAAGACGGGAAAATGGGGGGAATCACTCCAACGCTCAATGCGGTGACAAGGGGATACTCAGGCTGCTCGGGGAGGCACTGGATCCGGCGAATCGACGGTGGCTTGCCGGCGGCCGAAGCTTGAAGACGACAGTGCGAAGGGCATTGCAGGGCTCGGGGGATCCTCTTCTTTGGCAAGGACGACCAGCTTGTCGAGGCAGAGCGAACGGTGCACTCAGGGGCGAGGGAGGATGGTCGGAGCAAGCGCTAGCTCGAGCTGGAGCTCGCGGCAATGGCGGCCGAGGGGGATCGAGGCAACTGAGAGGTGAGGGGAGGAATGCATCGCGGGAATGGATAGGGCCGTGCTCGGGGAGGTTATCCCCGCGCGAGCCAGCGCGATGCGGCGGGCAGGGAGCTGCGTGGAGGCGCCGGGCGTCGCGGCGTCCACCTCCTGCTCCTACTGGCGAGGAGGAAGACGACACGGGAGCTGGGCCTGGGCCAGGTAAGCGACAGGTAGGTGTTTTGCCCTTTTTCTTGTTTTGTTTTCTGATTTACAAACTATTTTTATTTGCTATTTATTTCAGCTCCAAAATAGTTTATAAAATTATTTTGAACACACCAGAACATTAGTTGGAATATATCCAACCATTCTTGAAGTTTTCAATATTTTTGAATACTTCAAGTTTTTGAATTCAAATTTAAACTTGAATCCAATGGCTTTTTGCATTTAACTAAAATGCCAAATGTGTTATGAAAATAGTTTTCTTCACTGTTTTATTTGCTTTCAAGAATTATCAGAAAAGTTGAACTTTTCTTGAGGCCATTTTGGGTTCATTGATTTTAACAAGTTTGGAATTTCCTTTAAATTGAGAAGTGGCTAGGGTTTTTGAGTTTTGCTTCACCACTTGCTTTGATCTTGTTGCAATTTTCTTGGATGCAATGCAAAGAAGATATGAGCACAATGCTATACTTTGGTTAGGGTTCCAGGGATGTGACAATGCAATGACTAAGAGGTCTCAACATCTTCCACGCTACAGATGCTATTGGCGGTTCCCAAACAGAAAAGTAAAGTTTTGACTCCCCCACAACCAATCAATCACACTCCACGAGTAGCCGAATCCTCAGGTACGGTCCATACCAACATCAATCCTGGGGGAGTTTGGTTTGCAATTATCATTTCGATTTGAGCATGGAACTGGGAATTCCAATTACCGGCCCCTTTCTCGTGAATGATAGTGAATAAACACATATTGAGGATAACACGCCTAGCATGGAAGATACTAATAGCCCCCTGTCACCACATGAGAGGTTCGGGCATGCAAATCATATTATGTCTTGAAGGTTTAGAGAGTGGCACATGCAAATTTACTTGGAACGGCAGGTAGATACCGCACATAGGTAGGTGTGATGGACTCATATGGCACAACTTTGGGTTTATGGGAGTGGATGCACAAGGAGTATTCCCGCTTAGTACAAGTGAAGGCTAGCAAAAGAATGGGAAGCGACCAACTAGAGAGCGACAACAGTCATCAAAATGCATTGAGATTAACTAACATTGAGTGCAAGCATGACTAGGACATAAATCACGATGAACATGAATAACATAGAGGCTATGTTGATTTTGTTTCAACTACATGCGTGAACATGCGCCAAGTCAAGCCACTGGAAACATTCAAAGGAGGATACCATCCTATCATACTACATCATAGTCATCTAAACATTCATGTGGGCATCCAAGACAAACTATTATAAGCTCCTAGCTAAATAAGCATGGCATAAGCAACTATGATCTCTAAGTTGTCATTGCAAACATGTTTCTCTCACAACAAAGCTGAATCAGGCACAGTGAGCTAGTCATATTTACAAAAACAAAATAGATCGAGTTCATACCAGCTTTTCCAGGCTCAGTCACTTCATCATATATCGTCATTATTGCCTTTCACTTGCACGACCGAACGATGTGAACAATAATAAGAGTGCTCGTGCATTGGACTACGCTGGAATCTGCATGCAAACACAAAGGAGAAGACAAAGTAATATGGCTCTTTGAAAGCTAAACACGTATGCATGCAAGAGCCACTAAACATTGTACCCAATATCTTCTACCTTGACCCAAAGAAAAAGAAAACTATCTACACGGGAAAGCTCCCAACAAGCAAAATAAGATAAAGAAAATCTTTTTGGTTTTTCTCAAACTAGACATACACACGAAAAGAAAACGAGAAAAACAAAATAAACTAGCATGGATGATACAGTGGCAAAGTGTGAACACCGGCTAACAAGGTGAAAGCATAAGCAAGAATATAAAGTCGGTGAGAACACGTACTCCCCCAAGCTTAGGCTTTTGGCCTAACTTGGTCTACTCCCAATGAGGGAAATAACCAACTTTGGGGTACTCTGGAGTGGACTGAGGATGCCACTGCTGTGTGAGCTCCTCTGGCTCCCACTGATAAACCGGCGTCTGGTACTCGACTGGTGGCTCGGGCACAGGCACCTGTGGTTGGGCCAAGCCCCAATATTCGTAGATGTCCGAGGGCATAATAGTGTACCTGCCTGCATGAAGATTGAACAAAGAAGGAGCAGGCAAAGTAATAGTCTCACGAGTACCCTGACTAAATACCAGGTTATAGATCATCCTTCTATTTATATCTCTATCAAGAAAGTCATGGCGAACCATGCTATCGTAATCTAGATATCTCTGAGGAAGAAGAATCTCTTCTTGCTCCTCTAGTCTAATAGGTATCTCAAAGTGTCTGGCAAGACGGGTAGCATAGGTACCTCCATAGACAACACCTTTAGAACTGTTCAGGTTCAACCGTTGAGCTACTATAGCACCCAAGCTATAAGTTTTATCGTTATAAAGGGATTCGCGCAAGACCGCTAGATCTGGGGAAATAAGTGACCCAGCTTTCCCACGTCCAATCAAACAGTTTCCCACAAATAGTAAGAAGTACCAAAGCACGGGAAAATGAATGCTAGAAGCTCTAGCGCAAGACACTCCTCTCTCCTCTCCTACAGCAATTGTACCGGTGAAAGCTTCCAAGTCCCGTGGACGAGGTTCATGAATATCCCCAACATAAGGTAATTTGCAAACATTGCAGAAATCCTGGAGTGACATGCGCTGGGGGATATCATAAAGTTTAAACTCAACCATAGGTGGATTCTTCCTCATATAGAAGTTAAAGCTTTGTACGAAGATATTGGTGAGGAGGAGGTATTGCAGACACTTATCTTCAACGAAGGCGGTAAGGCATGCGTTCTCCACCAAGTGATAAAAGTCCTCATAAATTCCAGCGGCGCATAAGAACACGTCGCTTGGCCACTCGCACGCTCGAATTTCTGCGACTCGAGGGACCGGGTACTTGGGCTTCTTCTCACTCCCATCATCCTTGGGGTCACGGCTTGACGAGCCTCTCAAGAACCTCCTCATCTTTCCCCTTTTCTATCTCTGAAAATTTCTGAAATTTTTAGTGATTCTAAGGAAAAGTGAATAAGGCTCAATGAAACTCGTAGCAACTACTCCAACAAGTGCCTAGAGGCCATATTACGCATCAAAACTACTTGGGACCAGCTAAAATCAGCATGCAAAGCTCAAGAACATGGTCAGCAAGGCAGCAAAAATACACGGAGTATAAGGCACTAGAGAAAAAACTAATTGGACCAATGGAGGAGTCACTTACCAAGGAGTAATTTCCCCAAAACGGTTCGGAGAATGGTGATTTGAGCAAAGAGATCGAAAATCCTAGCAAGAGGAGCAATAACACGGGTTTGAACTGCGAAACGATTTTTTCTGGAGGTAGGAGAAGCGGATGAGAGCAAGAATGAGTGGAGGGAGTGCCTGTGGGCCCCACAAGCCTGGGTGGCGCCGCCAGGGGGTGCCCGCGCCCCTAGGGCTCGTGGCCCACTGGTGTGGCCCCCAGACAGACTCTTTGTCCCAGTATTTTTCAAAAATTCCAGAAAAAATCATACTTGATTTTCACAGCGTTCGGAGAACTTTTAGTTTTGGGGTACTTTTCTACGGGACGCTAAAACAGAAAACAGGGAAAACTAAACTAAATCAATCATTTTTCTTCTAAGCAACTGAAAGTGAAAGCTTGGATCAGAGGTTTGTGACTCCTCGATTCGTCCATCTCATGGTCATCGAAAAAAATCCGTTAGTGGGGTTGATCAAATCCCCTCGACAAAACTTTCTCGAATTGCAAAAGAGAACGGAGAATTTTCGAATAGTCACTAGGTCACCTCAATGGGGATGTGTATCTCGCCAACAAGCAAATCATACTTCATCTTGACACGAAGAATGGGGCATTCAAAGCTCCCAATAAGAATCGATGAAGGTTTTTTGATAGCATTGATGCAATGTACTCGATATTGTTTCTTCGAAAAGTGCACCGTATGCTCATTACCGTTGACATGGAAAGTAACATTGCCTTTGTTGCAATCTATAACAGCCCCTGCAGTGTTTAAAAAGGGTCTTCCGAGGATGACCGCCATGGCATCGTCCTCGGGAATATCCAAGATAACAAAGTATGTTAAGATAGTGGTGTTAGCAACCACAACAGGCACATCCTCGCAAATGCCGATAGGGAAAGCAGTTGATTTGTCGGCCATTTGCAGAGAGATTTCAGTGGGTGTCAACTTATCCAGTTCAAGCCTACGATAAAGAGAGAGAGGCATAACACTAACACCGGCTCCAAGATCGCACAACACAGTTCTAACGTAGTTGCCTTTAATGGACCAAGGTATAGTGGGCACACCAAGATCACCTAGTTTCTTCGAAGTTCCACCCTTGAAAGTGTAATTAGCAAGCATGGCGGAAATATCAACCTCAGGTATCCTCCTCTTATTAGTCACAATATCTTTCATGTACTTAGCATACGGAGACATCTTGAGCATATCCCTCAAACGCATCTACAGAAAGACAAGTCTGATCATCTCAATGAAGCGCTCAAAATCCTCATCATCCTTTTTCGTGGATGGTTTGGGAGGAAAGGGCATAGGTTTCTGAACCCTTGGTTCCCTTTCTTTACCGTGCTTCCTAGCAACAAAGTCATTCTTATCGTATCTTCTAGTCTTAGGTTGTGGGTTATCAAGATCAACACTAGGTTCAATCTCCACATCCTTTTCATTGCTAGGTTGAGCATCATCATGAACATCACTAATGATATTATCATTAGGCTCATGTTCATCACCAGATTGTGTTTCAGCATCAGAGACAGAGGCATCGTTTGGACTCTCAGGGGTAGCAGCAACATGGTTGCTAGCGTGCAGGTTCCTATCATCTTTCTTCTTCTTTCTAGGATGACTAGGTGCATCAGTGCTAACTCCTTGAGAATCTTGTTCAATTCTCTTCGGATGACCCTCGGGATATAGAGGTTCCTGGGTCATTCAACTCATTGAGCAAGTCATTATGATCTTTAAGTACTTGTTCTACCCGAGTAGTAACCATAGAGGCATGTTTACTGAGAAGCTTAAGATCATTGACGTTTCTGTCCACACAAGCACTTAAATGACTAAGCATACGAGCATTTTATTCCAATTGTCTGCTAACATAATCATTGAAACTTTGTTGTTTCGCAACAAAGTTATCAAATTCATCCAAGCCTAAGCTAGCAGGTTTATCAAAAGGAATATCACTCTCATCAAACCTACACAGAGAATTTACTTCTACTACCTGTTGGGGGTATTATCTGTTGATAACCCGCCCTAGTTGGGCCGGGTCACCAAAGCTGGCGACTCATCTAAAAATGTAGTTCGGGCCCTGGCCTGGTAAGGCCGAAAGTGGTATGGCAGTTTATGACCTTCGGAAGGAGTCCATAATAGACAAGGTCTCCAAGCCTCGGAAAGGCGGCGATTTAGAGATCGCGAGAGTCATGATTTGTGTAATGGAAAGGACCTTTGTAAACCCTAAGGACTCGACCTGTATATAAAGGCGAGTCCGAGGGAAGAAGAGGGGAGGTTAGAAATCATCGACTGCTAGGTCTGGCGAGTTACGCCCTCCTTGTAATCGGAACTCCATCAATACAACACAAAGCAGGACGTAGGCTTCTACCTCCTCACGAGGGGCCGAACCTGGGTAAATCTCTGTCTCGCTCCTGTTCAACCCCTTTGAGTCGTCACCAAGGTGTGATGGCTCCAACACTAAGTCCTTTCACGAGGACATCTGCCGTGACAAAACCACGACAGCTTAGTTCTCAAAGGGAGCCCTACCAGGGTTTGGGAGCTACGCGACGGGGCTCATGACCCGGAGCCGCCTTGGGAAGTACTACATCAACAACTTGCTATGGGGGCCCGAGGCGGATTCAATTGAATCTGGTTACAGGGTCCCCTTCGGCAAGATCAACGTTTTCATCGGCATGATTGGATCGCCCGTGCCTGAGCCGGACACCTCCTCCGACGTCCTCGAGCCGACCAGGTACGTCCGCCCGGTCGTGACGCCAAACCTAACCCGCCCGGTCTTTGTTGGATTCACGCAGGGATCTAAGGAACCAGAACACTCAGCGACCCAGGAAACCACGCTGGTCAACACTAATGACGAATCGTCCATGGGCGATTCAGATTCAATCCAGTCTCTACACGGGGGCTGCCTTGGGGGCTTGTCGCTGGCCATGGATCCCGAAGTTCTCGATCGGACTCGCCGTGAGATCGCCGTTTACACGGCGGGGGCGACTCAACCCTCGCCAAACCCGGCAGGCGGAGATGGAAGTGGCGAGACGTCTAGAAGTCCGGCCGCTATCTTGGTGGAGTTAGCAGCAGAGATTACAAAGCTCATGGCGACCCGCATCACACTGGAAAACCAGGAGGCGATGAACACGGAATTGATGAAGCTAAGAGAAGGGGTGGCAAAGGCTCAGTGGGACGCCGAGGTGGAGTCCGCCAGGATCGAGACCCGGCAAGCTCAAATTACAGCTGAGATAGCTCGCTTGAATACCAACAACTGGCGGCTCGAAAGGCACTAGCGCGCATCTGACGTCGTCCATCAGCGGAGGCACCAGGGTCGCCTGCCCCCCGATCTCAACCCGACCCGCCTGTTCGACACTCCGTGAACTCCCGGGGCGGGAGCCGCCCCAGTGGGAGGGCCGGGCCAGCCGCCGAACCCGCCGTTTCAGCCAGTCGTGGATCGGGTCCCCGATTCCAGACATCTCAAGGTCACTTTTCCAACCCGGTGGACAACGTCCTTGCCGCAACTCGCCATTTGGAATCCCTTCCAGTTCACGGTAACACTCCTGCCGAGATAGAGGCGAGGAACGCCATTGAGATGTTAAAAACGACGGTGGTTCAAAATGCCCAGTGCTCACATAGCCTAGATAGGCTGCATTCCACTCCCCAGGCAAGCTGCACCAAGATTCGGCTAGAGGACCAGCCCGCTATAACCAGCGGACCGTGGCCCTTCCCCTAGGACAACTCGCCTGATCATCGAGACCCGCCAGGCCGGGATCATCCGGACATCCAAGTCGCCCCAGCGCCTCTTGTCGGGAGCGGCAGACAAGTGGGGGTGCCGTGCTTGGCCCCCTCCCTTCGCAACGAGCGAATGCCCAAGGATTTTAAAGGACCAAGAAAGGTGCCTAACTACACTCTGGACCTTGAGCCGGCGTCGTGGGTCGAGAGTTATGAAATCGCCATGGACATGCTTGATGTAAGCGAAGCAGTTTGCGCCAGATACTTCACAATGATGCTCGAAGGGACGGCGCGTACTTGGTTAAAAAACTTGCCTCCCAACTCCATCCAGACTTGGGCTGAATTGAAAGAGCGTTTCATTAAAAACATCCGTGGAACCTGCAAACGTCCGATGACAATAGTCGATCTACAACACTATATTCAACGCCCGGATGAGTCGGCCCACCACTGGTCGCGGCGGGTCACGGAAATCATTCACTCATCAGACGGTATTACGGCGGCTCAGGCTGTGCTGATCCTCGAGCAGAATTGCCACAACGAGCCTTTGGTGCAGAAGTTGGGGTGACTCAAGCGAAAGGTCCAAGACATGGGGGAGCTAATGGACACCCTCACTAGGTACGCTGAGGCGGACGACACCAAATATCCCGGCGAGGATGGTGGCAAATGTAACTCGCCAAGGAAGGGCGAGTCATCCAAAAATCATACCCGGTTCCAGGGACGCGCCCGCCATAATCAAGGAGCGAATAGCAAGAGAAGGCAGCAGGAAGAATCTTCGGACTTAGTCGCCAACACCAACACCAATAATGGCAACCAATGCCAGAAGAAAAGTAGGGGATACAGTGGCAAAAAGCCGCGCAACTATAATGAGTTACTCAAAGGCCCCTGCCCGCACCACGGCATGGCAGACGGGCCGACGACTCATTCCTGGGAGGACTGTTATGTGATGCGGGAGTTTCGGGCAGAGGCGATTTAAAAAGGGCAAAGCGGTGACCCGGACCAACGGCAGGAACAGTTCGGCGCGCCCAATCAATGTCAGAACCCCTTCGGCAGTTTCCCCGAACCTGGGGCTCAGGGTGGCTCGCAGCCGAGCAGCGGCCAGTATCCGGTGCATCACAAGCGACGGTATAACCCGCCCGGAGTTTTTCAGCAAACCACCCCCACAGGGGGCTTCGCAGGGCCAGGATGATAATGGCGGCTTCCGTAACAATCTCAAGCAGTTGACCAATGGGCAGTACCACGTTTTCACCACCAATGCTTGCAGGCGTGATAAAAAGGTGAGTCACCGAGCGTACAGTGTGTATGATCCGGCACTCCCTAGATACCTCCACTGGTCCGAGCAGACCATATCATGGAGTAGGGAGGATCACCCGCCAAGAGTTGACAATCCCGGCGACTTAGCGTTGGTCGTGGCTCCCCAAGTTGGGGCATATACCTTGTCAAAGGTACTGATGGATGGTGGCAGCAGCATCAACATTTTGTACTTCGACACTTTCCAAAGGATGAACCTGTTGGAGAAAGATTTGATGCCTTCATCCACGGTATTCCACGGAATCGTCCCAGGCAAATCAGCATACCCCATAGGCCGAGTCAGGCTCACAGTTGCATTTGGAACAGCATCTAATTACAGGAGTGAGTCGCTGATGTTTGAGGTGGTTAAGTTAAAAAGCCCCTATCATGCGCTGTTTGGGCGGCCGGCTTACGCCCGTTTCATGGCTCGCCCATGCTATGTTTACCTTAAGCTCAAGATGCCTGGCCCTAAAGGACCCATCACGGTTGATGGTGATAGGAGGATTGCAAGAGAATGTGAAGAAGGGGATGCGACTTACGTAGAAATCGCTTGTGCTGCAAGGGAGCTCAAATACCACCAGGCCAATGTTGATCCGGCTCATATGTCACCCCTAAAAAAGCCAACGACAGATGCTGAGCCGCCCCTCAAGTTCAAACCAACATATGACACTAAAACGGTGGATTTCGTCCCTGGCGACTCAACCAAGCAGTTCACTATTGGGATGGGTCTGGATCCCAAATATGAAAGCGTTCTCATTGAATTCATCCGTGAGAATCGGGACATCTTCGCATGGAAACCTTCTGACATGCCTGGTGTGCCGAGAGAATTCGCTGAGCACCATCTTAATGTTGACCCAAAGGCAAAACCTATCCAGCAATATCTTCGTAGGTTCAATGAGGAACGACACAAGGCAATCTGGGAGGAGGTCGCCCGTCTCTTGGCCGCCGGATTCATCGTAGAGGTTTTCCACCCCAAATGGTTGGCTAACCCGGTCTTGGTGCTCAAGAAGAATGGTACCTTCCGTATGTGCATTGATTACACGGACCTCAACAGAGCTTTTCCAAAGGATCCTTTCGCTCTTCCCCGCATCGACCAGATTATTGATTTGGTGGCGGGATGCGAACGTTTGTGCTTCTTGGACGCTTATTCTGGATATCACCAAATCAAGATGGCCGTGGAGGATCAAGAGAAAACAGCTTTTATAACCCCCTTTGGGGATTTTTGCCATGTGTCCATGCCATTTGTACTCAAGAGTGCAGGGGCGACTTATCAACGCTGCATCCAAAATTGCCTCCGTGGTCAAATCGGATGCAACGTCCATGCCTATGTCGATGACATTGTGGTTAAAACCCACCGGAGGGAGACACTATTGGAAGATCTCAAGGAAACTTTTGATAATCTGCGGGTATATCAGATGAAGCTAAATCCCACCAAGTGTGTCTTTGGTGTTCCTGCAGGGAAGTTGTTGGGCTTCCTGGTGTCTGAGCGCGGCATCGAAGCTAACCCAGACAAGATCGAAGCGGTTACCTCCCTTGGGAAGCCAGCAAATGTTAACCAAGTCCAACGGATGGCGGGTCGCATTGCGGCCTTAAGTCGCTTCATAAGCCGCCTGGGAGAAAAGGCTATTCCCCTTTATCAATTGCTAAAGAAATCTGACCATTTTGTTTGGACAGATGAAGCCGATGAAGCTTTCGAAGCCTTGAAACGGCAACTGGTCAACCCGCCGGTCTTGACCGCCCCGACTAAGAAAGAGCCCATGCTTTTATATATTGCGGCAAACTCCAAAGCGGTGAGTGTGGCGGTGGTCGTTGAAAGGAAGGAGGAAGGAAAGGAATACCCTTTGCAGCACCCGGTGTATTTTATCAGCCAGGTGCTAACTCTTTCCAAGCAACGATACCCACACTGGCAAAAATTAGTGTATGGGGTGTTTATGGCAAGCCGGAAGCTTAAACATTATTTTCAAGAGCATCCCATCACGGTGGTTAGTTCCGCTCCCCTCGGGGACATCATCCAGAATCGGGAGGCGACGGGGCGGATTGCCAAGTGGGCGATTGAACTTGGGCCGCACCACGTGCGGTACACCCCTCGCACGGCTATCAAATCTCAGGCTTTGGTTGATTTCGTCAATGATTGGACCGAGTTACAGGTCCCGGAAGACAGGCCTGATCTTACATACTGGACTATTTATTTTGACGGATCCAGACAGTTGGAAGGCTCGGGGGCTGGCGTGGTGCTGGTATCTCCTCAAGGAGACAAATTCTGTTACGTCCTCCGACTCATGTTTCCATATACCAACAATGTTGCGGAATACGAAGCTTTACTTCACGGCCTGCGACTCATCAAGGAGATGAACCTTACGCGGGTCACATATTTGGCGACTCTGATCTAGTGGCTCAGCAAGTTTCAGGCACTTGGGATTCTCGAGACCCCGTGATGGCGGCTTACAGGAGGGCTGTGTCCGATGTGGCGGGTCATTTCCATGGCTATCAGGTTGATCACATTGACCGGCGCCTTAACGAAGCGGCTGATGCCCTTTCACGTCTCGGTTCCCAGCGAAAGCCGGTTCCCCCCAATGTTTTTCTGGATACTTAGCACAATCCTTCCGTAAGTTTGCCTTCAGAGGAGGAGTTGGCGATACTAGATCCTGAGTCCCAGTTCGTGGCGGCTCTCCATGCTACGCCGGATTGGGTTCTTCCGTATCTGGCCTATCTCGCCCAAGGCGAGTTACCTACGGAAGAAGTGCTGACCCGCCAAATCATTCGCCGAAGCAAATCCATGGTGATCATCAACGACGAACTATATAAGCGAAGCACTTCCGGGGTTTTTCAAAGATGTGTTTCCTCCGAAGAAGGGTGCATAATTCTAAATGATATTCATTCCGGAGATTGTGGGCATCACGCCGGGTCACGTTCCTTGGTTTCAAAGGCGTTCCGTCATGGTTTCTTTTGGTTGACAGCCCATGCAGATGCAGAGCAAATAGTTCGTCGATGCGATGGATGCCAGCGTTATGGGCGACAGGCTCATGTGCCGGCTCAAGAACTAAGGATGATACCCATCACTTGGCCTTTCGCGGTCTGGGGGTTAGACATGGTTGGCCCCTTTAAGATGTCATCCAACAAGAAAACCCATTTGCTGGTGGCAGTTGATAAATTCACCAAGTGGGTTGAGGCAGAGCCTGTTGGAGCTTGCGATGCGGAGACGGCGGTAAAATTCTTGAAAAAAATGATCTTTCGGTTCGGCTATCTGCACAGTATCATTACTGATAATGGCACTAATCTATCTGAAGGGGCGATGCAGGAGTTTTGCCGTCGTGAGCACATCCGGCTTGATGTTTCTGTAGTTGCTCACCCACAATCCAATGGACAGGCGGAGCGGGCGAACCAGGAAGTTTTACGGGGAATCAAGCCCCGACTCATCGTTCCCTTGGAACGAACCCCGGGGTGTTGGGTTGAGGAGTTGCCTTCGGTGCTATGGAGCATCCGGACCACCCCGAACCGGTCTACGGGTTTTACCCCTTTCTTTCTGGTCTATGGAGCAGAAGCTGTTCTTCCCACTGACATAAGGCATGACTCGCCTAGAGTCGCCGCTTATGTGGAACAGGACAACGAACTGGCGCGTCAAGACTCTTTGGACGCCTTAGAGGAAGCGCGTGATTTGGCTGCAGCGCGATCGACCATCTATCAGCAGGACTTACGGCGCTATCAGAGCCGCCAGGTCAAGAGCCGAACCTTTCAGGAAGGCGACTTAGTGCTTCGGCTGATACAAGATCGTACTAGCATGCATAAGTTATCACCACCATGGGAAGGACCGTTCGTCGTCAGCAAAAATCTTCGCAACGGGTCTTACTATCTGGTGGATCTACGGCCTGATCGGCCAACCACGGAGGCTGAGTCGACTCGCCCCTGGAATATAGCCCACTTGCGGCCTTATTACGCTTGAGCTATTAAGCTCTACGTTTTGTAAGTTTTTCATTTCCTATAAAGCAATAAAATTAAAACACCTCCCGACTTGGGGGCTTTCCTGCTAATTCATCTTATTGAAAGGTATGGATCTTTATTCTTTCATCAACAATTCGCCCAAACATGGACGTTATCCATACCAAAGAGCTTAAGTCACCACGATGTGCTTATTACAAAACTGGGTATCGATAAGCCAAAGAGGATCGAAGTCGCCACAAGCACGCGATTCAAACATAGGCGCCTTATATGATTCTGTGGATTAGACCGACTTACTTGAGGACAGCGTATTCCCAAGTTGTTTTGTGGTAATAGCATATTCGCTTCGACAAACCTATGACGGTCTTTCCTTTAATCATAGGTCACTTGGGGGCTTCCTCTCACTGAGATCAGCCTTACTACCCATTTGGCCTACGAAAAATTACCGCATTACAAATGGTTATACTGGACTGTGTGTTGGCTGAATCGCCATATGGACCCATGAACTCTTGGCGAGTTAGTCCACTCATGGACCCTGAACTTTCCTTGGTTAAAACATGTCTGGTACCGGCAAGCGCCTCACATGGAAAATAGAGAAACCATTGGTTCATTGAACCCGCTTCACTGAAGCTTGACTTGTGCCTGATCAGCCGGTCTAAATACTTGAGCTTTTGATACAAAAGTCTCCCTTGGGTGGCGCTTGAGATTGTTTAACTCGCCCTGTCCTGTTGCGACCTGATGAGCCGACAAAATTGCTATTTTTTACCTCCCTGGCACTGCCACAAGGTTTTTCAGATTTTTTTCTGACTCGCCTCAAAATATCTTGGGACGATTGCTATTTGTTATCACCCATTACTCACTGAGATGGTTTGATATATGTTTTCAAGCTTAAAACAGGTTGATGATCAAAGTCACTCTAGCCATGGCAGATCAAGCATCATGAAAACGCCTCAATGGCGGGTCAAGTATCATAATAATGCCTCAAATGGCGGATCAAGCATTTCAAAACGCCATAAGGGCGACATAAGGATTTTTCGAGATATCAAAGAAGCAGTTTTTGATTCCTAAGGAAACTTATTACATGGCTCTCATGGCCAAATCTATGAAGTGTCATTCTGCTGATGTCCTTGGATCAGCTTGCTGCGAGCTTTGGCCGACTTCAATTTGCAAGTCGCCCAGTACCCAGTTGCACTTGGATAATGCGGCGAATTCATCTTCATCGTTCAGCACTGATGAGAGATCCGCCTCCAAGTCAAAAGGATTCTTGGGTCGACGCGGAGTTAAGCTGGTCGTCACAAAGGTTGGCGGGTTAACCCTCTTGTTTTTGTCGTCATAAGCGGCTTGGTATTTTCATAAATCCAAGCTTGCAGCAAGCTGAGTCTCCGCCAAACGGGAGTCTTTAACAACTGGCTGGTAGTCCTCTTCAGCAAATTCTGACCTGTCATCCTTGAGCTGAGGGAAGCCCGCCGCTACTTCTTCTGGGTTTATTTCTGGAGCATATGCTAAGCACCGACTCAGTGTAGTCAGTGCTCCTTTCCAGGCGGATGACCGAGTTAACTCGCCAACTTGAGGAGGAAGAGTAGATAAGCAACCAAGCATCTTCTTTATTGATGTTATAGGCTCCTTGGCGCCCATCACTGCTTTCACGGTCAGCACACTTCCGGTATACACCTGCTCCGTCAATGTGTAAATCGCCTTCAGCATCAGGACGCAATCATCATGAAGGTTGGCAGCTCTCGGACCTGTATAAAAGGCAATGATAGTCAGCGATTTATACAAAGTTATTTGTTTACAAAGATCAAGAGTTGGTTTTTACCAAAGACAGCTTGCGCCATGTTGTAGATATGTCGCTTTAAGCCGGACAGCTCTTGTTGCACAGTATCCAACTTGGCTTCAGCTTTTTCTGCTCGCTTTATTAAGGCATCTTGATCAGCTTGAGCCTTTTTTAAATCGGCTTTTAGCTTCCCCATCTCAGATAGGATCAGTTGGTACTTCTCTTCTGATTTTGCTCGGGCATCCTGTTGATCGGTTAAACTTTTCTTCAAATCGCCAAGTGCTGGTTCAGTTTGGATAAGTGATTCCTGTTGAAATATATAGTTAAGGGGCAAGTCTCAGAATTATTGCAAGCAACATCCCTGACACTTGGGGGCTAATTTATAATTTTTTAAACAAAATTATATAGCATCAAGACCCGGCTCATCATTTTACTGATGACCCGGCCCTTGGGGGTTACAGGTCGAAAGTTTTTTAATTATCAAGACCCGGCTCATCTTTTTACTGATGACCCGACCCTTGGGGGTTACAGATCGAAAGTTTTTCAATTATCAAATACCCGGCTCATCTTTTTACTGATGACCCGGCCCTTGGGGGTTACAGGTCGAAAGCTTTTCAATTAACAAGACCCGGCTCATCTTTTTACTGATGACCCGGCCCTTGGGGGTTACAGGTCGAAAGCTTTTCAATTATCAAGACCCGGCTCATCTTTTACTGATGACCCGGCCCTTGGGGGTTAATGAGGATAATACAGTGTACAACAAAATATACCTCATGTTTGTTCTTCAGCATTCGAAGCAGGCTCTTCTCCATCTCATAACTCGCCTCCAGGCGACTTGCAAAGCCAGAGCAAAGTTCTTTGAATTCGAGATTCTCTTATTGGGAGAGCTTAGCCTTGGAAAGTTCATGCTCAAAAACAGGTTGAGCTGATGATGATACATGCTTCGATAAAACCGTTGTGGCCGGTTTAGAGAAGGGGGTACCGGTGATAACCACAGCGTCCGGGTCTTCTGTTTTTGTCAATGGACTTGGCGGGTTAGGCACTTCCATGGTTTCCTTGGGTGAGCTGGGGAGATCGACTTGATCTTCAGATTTGTCTTGGTCCGGGTTATCCTAGATCGGTGCCGATTTTTCGATAGGCTCCGAAGTTGTAATGGGAGTTGACCCGCTAGTTTTCCTTTTCTTCACCTGTGCCCTTAAAGGAGAAGAGGGTGCATTTAAAGGAATGGATATTATCGCCATCATACTAAAGGTAAATATTATCAAAGGCCTACCCAGGGACACGGATCATCGGTGGAAGTGCCGACATCACTGAGTCGCCAGATGTGGGAGGAGAACTCTGCAAAAAATCATACTTCGAAGATATGAGCGAGTTACAAACGAGATCCGAAAGTACTTGAAGAAGTGTTATTAAAAGATACCTCATTTTTCCTTTTCTTATTTCTTGTTGGTAACCCGGACACCAGGTCTCCAGAATGACTTCATGTTTTCTGATTTGAGGCGTGATGTGCTTTCTTCAGAAGGAAACTTGGATCCAAACAAGCATTTGGGTGTGAGAAGGGAACTTTCCCACAAATTCGTCTGGTCGACTTAGGTGGAGAAGGAGATGAGTCGGAGGAAACATAAATTACCTCTACAAAATCCTCCTGGCTTTCATTGTCTTCATTCTACACAAGAGATACAGAGGTGTAAACACAAAATGATCACTAATGGATGGCGAGTTAAAAAGAGGTTGGATTTTTTACCTCCGAAAGTACGTCGCCGACTTGGGATTCATCGGCTTCAGATGGCTCGGTAGCAGCAACTTTTCCCTTGCCCTTGGATTTCTTCTTTGGAGGTGGCCTAGCTTGCTTCATGGCTGGCTTTTTTGGCTTCTTGGACCAAAATTTATCACCTTTCTGAAATGGCATATTTTATAAGAGGTCATAGTTCAAGTAAGACGTAAGGAATAAAGAACAAAAGGCGGGTTAAGTTATTTACCTTTGGAGCCGGGTTAATCTTGCAGAAAGGTTTAAGACCTATTTGGCCGCATTTCGTCGCAGGTTCGCCAGTCAACTTCTTGATCATGGTTACGATATCATTTTTCGTCAGAGCCGTGCGGAAGTAGCACTGAGGATGGTTTAGGGTGCCGTCAAATTCACACATTAACCCGTCTCGGTGACTCAAAGGGAGGATATGCCATTTGACCCAGCAGCGGATCAAGTCAACCCTAGTAAGGCCGTTGTTTGTCAAAGATCTTAACTCAGACAATACTGGGATAAAGTCCGACTCCTCCTCTTCGGTGAGCATGTCTCGGAGGTTGAAATTTGTTGGAAGGCGATCTGCCCTATAACCCAGAAGCTTGTTCTCGCCTTCACGCGAAGTCTCCTGGCTGTAGAACCAAGACTCGCCCCTACCTTTGGGATGGCTTGGCATGGCGAGTGACGGGAATGAGCTATCCCTGCGACGCTGAACAATGACACCACCCAGCTCCAGGCTGGGGCCATTGTCAAATTCTGTTTGGCGATTCAAGTGGAAGAAGTGCCAGAACAAGGGAACTGAGGGTTCCATCCGCATGTAAGCCTCACAAAACACCTGGAACTGGCATAGATTGCTTATCGAGTTGGGCCCTAGATCTTGGAGGCGGACATTCATAAGAGTCATGGCGTCTCTGAGGAATTTCGATCCGGGCGGCTTAAAGCCCCGCTCAAGGTGTTCAACAAAAACAACTATCTCCCCTTCCTTGGGATTGGGGACTTCTTCTCCTAACCTGGTGCGCCAACCAATAACCTCTTGAGGGTCCAGATTCCCCGTTTTCACATAATCGTTAAGTATAGCATCATTAACCTTGGTTGGGAGCCAGTCAATTTTGAAAACAGTGCCAATGCTACAAAGGGATAAAATTACGGGTGAATTGACATGCCAAGCATCTACTGGAAATGGTGAAACTAAGTTTGTTTAACTCGCCAAACAATTTGCCTGATGGCTGAGGGAGTTTTTTGACCCGCCAATGAAGGTCCGGGCCAGGTTGCCAGGGTGACTTATGAAACTCTTGCTACTTAAGAGAGCCGTGTTTCAGAGCATCAGTAGTGTTTGTCAAAATGGAGAAGTATGAGACTACAAACAGTTTTCACTTAACGAGCAATAGATTACGGATCTACCGGGCAGACAGAAATGAATGCAGAAAATGACTGGATATAACAACCTGCGTCTAAAGTGGTGACATTACTGTTGATTTGGTGAAGCCCTACTCTAAAGTATGCAAGTAAAGGTCGAACAAACAGAGGTATGAAAGTCATTGTTGCGCTCGCCATCATCACCGCCAACTAATCAGGAACAAATAAAGCCATTCGGGAGATGCCAAGAGCACAGTAGGTATGAACCTCGAAAGAACTCGGATCTACTTCTAAATGGCGGAATCTAACCTGGCGGATATGGCCGGAGACGTCCGAAGAAGGGTTCTCCGCGAGCGTTGCGCGGACGGCGACGAAGGTCTCGGACGAATGCGAAAACCTCGGGTGGCGACGAGATGTTCGACGACGACGAGGTGTTCGGCGGCGACAAGGTGCTCGACGGCGGCGAGGCGTACGACGGCGAGAAAACTGCTCGGCCATGACGAGGTGTTCGGCGGCGACGAAGTATTCGGGCCGCACCGAGGCTTTCGAGCAGCGACGACGTCTTCGGGCGGAAGCGGAGCTCTCGGGTGGCGATGAGATTTTCGCTGCGATAGTGTGGGAGAGAAGGGCGACAAGATGGGTAGGTGAAATGAGCCAAGTTCCTTCCTCCCACCTATTTATCAGGTCGAGCGCTAGGATCGAGGCGCCACAAGCGGGAACTTCCAAAAGATAAAGATTCGCCATGATGGCGCCCCGAAATTTTTGGGATAACGATATCGAAGGATCCGTTGGGGATTCCGTCATTATCCTTTCCAGGATTCAAGGGAGGTGCTAACAAGAAGTGGTTTGGCGACTCAAGTTTTTCTGCAACAGATGGCGATTTAAGTGCATGGTGCATAAGAAGAGTGAAGATGAATCGCCCCTAAATTGAGTAAGGATATTGGTGTGAAGGAAATTCAAGTCAATCTGGGGCCTAATGTTGGGGATATTATCTGTTGATAACCCGCCCTAGTTGGGCCGGGTCACCAAAGCTGGCGACTCATCTAAAAATGTAGTTCGGGCCCTGGCCTGGTAAGGCCGAAAGTGGTATGGCGGTTTATGACCTTCGGATGGAGTCCATAATAGAGAAGGTGTCCAAGCCTCGGAAAGGCGGCGACTTAGAGATCGCAAGAGTCACGATTTGTGTAAAGGAAAGGACCCTTGTAAACCCAAAGGACTCGACCTGTATATAAAGGCAAGTCCCAGGGAAGAAGAGGGGAGGTTAGAAATCATCGAGTGCTAGGTCAGGCAAGTTACGCCCTCCTTGTAATCGAAACTCCATAAATACAACACAAAGCAGGACGTAGGCTTCTACCTCCTCACGAGGGGCCGAACCTGGGTAAATCTCTGTCTCGCTCCTATTCAACACCTTTGAGTCGCCACCAAGGTGCGATGGCTCCAACAGTAAGTCCTTTCACGAGGACATCTGCCGTAACAAAACCACGACACTACCTATATCGGGTTATCGAGACCATGGATCTCTTCGATAGGTGGTAGATTTTAGACATCTTCAGATTTAATGCCTTTCTCTCGCATAGATTTCTTGGCTTTGTGCGTATCTTCAGGACTGAGGAATAGAATACCTCTTTTCTTCGGAGTTGGCTTAGGAGGTGGTTCGGGAATAGTCCAAGCATTCCCATTGCACAAGATGTTATTCAACAGAATCTCAGCTTGTTCTATAGTTCATTCCCTAAAAACACTACCGACACAACTATCTAGGTGGTCTTTAGAAGCATCGGTAAGTTCATTATAGAAGATATCAAGTATTTCATTCTTCTCAAGAGGGTGATCAGGCAAAGCATTCAGCAGCTGGATGAGCCTCCCCCAAGCTTGTGGGAGAATCTCTTCCTCAGCTTGAGCAAAGTTGTATATTTCCTGCAAGGCAGCTTGCTTCTTATGGGCAGGGAAATATTTTTCACAGAAATAGTAGCCCATATCCTGGGGGCTACGCACACAACCAGGAGCAAGAGAAGTGAACCAGGTCTTAGCATCATCCTTTAGCGAGAAAGGAAACAGCTTGAGAATATAGTACTAGCGGATCTTTTCCTCACTAGTGAATAGGGTGGCTATATCGTGCAGTTTGGTAAGATGTGCTACAACCGTTAGAGACTCATAACCGTGAAAAGGATCAGATTCGACCAGAGTGATTAACTCAGGGTCGACAGAGAATTCATAATCCTTATCGGTCACAAAGATAGGCGAAGTAGCAAACTTCGGGTCGTATTTCATCCTAGCGTTCACAGATTTTTCTTTCCACTTGCGCAGAAGTTTCTCAACATCATAGCTATCCTTACACGCAATAAAATCCTCAGCTATCTCTCCCTCCATAACATAGCGCGTATCAGGCATAACAGGCAATTCAGACATAGGAGAGCTAGTTCTAGCAGGCAAAATAGCAGGTTCTACTTCAATAGCATCATCAGGCATAGTATCAAGCATAGCATCATCAGGCATAGTATCAAGCATATCATCATCAAGCATAGTATCAAGCATAGCATCATCAGGCATAGTATCTAGCATAGCATCATCAGACATAGTATCTAGCATAGCATCATCATAAGCATCATGGGCAGCACAAGTAGCATCATCAAGCACAGGCGACATATCAAGATTTCTAGCAGGAGGCGATGTCGCAAACTTACTCAAAACTGAAGGTGAATCAAGTGCAGAGCTAGATGGCAGTTCCTTACCTCTCCTCGTAGTGGAAGGCAAGATTTTAGTTCTTGGAACTTTCGGATTCCTCATAGTGATCAGCAGACGTCAATCCCAAGGGACTCAGAGAATATAGTTGTGCCTCCCCGGCACCGGCGCCAGAAAAAGCCTTGATGTCCCACAAGTGTATGTGATCGCAACAGTTTTCGAGGGTAGAGTATTCAACCCAAATTTGTTGGTTCGGACGACGAGAAGCGAAAGAATATTCTCAAGTATTAGCAGTTGAATGTGTCAGATTCAACCACACTTGAAAGATTAGTGTCTGCAAGCAAAGTATCAGTAGCAAAGTAGTACGATAGCAACGGTGCCAGAAACGATGTGTTGACAAGGCAGACTATTCCTAACTATTGTATCAATGGCGCCAGCACGTTGACGGGGGATTATTCTTGAGAACAATGCTTCCCCGGCTACGACCGCAGAAAAGTCTTGCAACAAGTAACATCTAAGAAGCAAGGAACAGCAGTAGCAGCAGAAGCAAAGTGACAGCAGCAGCAAAGTGGCCCAATCCCTTTTGTAGCAAGGGACAAGCCTAGACAAAGTAACATAGCGAGAACCAGTAGTAAAAGACTCGTAGGCAGTGGATCGGTGATGGATGAGTATGACGGATGTGATTCATCATGTAACAGCTATAACATGGAGAGAGATATAACTAGCTCCCGTTCGTCAATCTAATGTAGGCATGTATTTCGTATGTAGTGATACGTGCTTAGGGAAAAGAACATGCATGACATCTATTGTCCATCCCTCCCGTGGAAGCGGGGTCCTAATGGAAACTACGGGATATTAAGGTTCTCCTTTTAATAAAGAACTGGACCAACGCATTAACATGCGGTGAATACATGAACTCCTCATACTATGGTCATCTCCGGGAGTGGTTCCGGCTATTGTCACTCCGGGGTTGCCGGGTCATAACACATAGTAGGTGACTACAACTTGCAAGATAGGATCTAAAACACACATATATTGGCGACAACATAATAGGTTCAGATCTGAAATCATGGCACTCGGGCCCTAGTGACAAGCATTAAGCATAGCCAAGTAGTAGCAACATCAATCTAGAACATAGTGGATACTAGGTATCAATCCCCGTCAAGAACTAACTCGATTACAAGATAGATCTCATCCAACTCATCATCGTCCAGCAAGCCTATGATGAGATTACTCACGAACGATGAAGAGCATCATGGAATTGGCGATGGAGAAAGGTTGATGATGACGATGGCAACGATTTCCCCTCTCCGGAGCCCGAAACGGACTCCACATCTGCCCTCCAGATTAAGAACAGGATGTGGCGGCGCCTCCGTATCGCAAAACACGATGAAACCTTCTCTCTGATTTTTTTCTAGGCGAAACGGAAGATATAGAGTTGAGTTTGGGGGCAGTGGTGCCACGTGGGCCCCCACAAGCCTGCACGGCGCGGCCATAGGGGGTGGCTGCGGCCTGTGGGCTTGTGGCCCACTCGCACACCCCCTTCGGTGGAACTTTGCGCAGGTATTTTTCTTTTATTCTAGAAAAAATCTCCGTAAAATTTCAGGACGTTCCGAGAACTTTTATTTTTGCACAAAAACAACACCATGGCAATTCTGCTGAAAACAGCGTCAGTCCGGGTTAGTTCCATTCAAATCATGCAAATTAGTGTCCAAAACAAGGGCAAAAGAGTTCGGAAAAGTAGATACGGCGGAGACGTATCAAGTGCCTCGAGGCAGGTCTACATAGTTCTCGAACCCACAGGGTCTGCACACTTAAGGTTCGATGATATTTTAGTATAGTTGAGTTATATGTGTGGTTACTGAATGTTGTTTGGAGTCTCGGATGAGATCACGGACGTCACGAGGGTTTTCGAAATGGTCCGGAAACGAAGATTGATATATAGGATGGTTGCATTTGGTCACCAGAAAGTTTCAGGCAATTCCGATAGTGTACCGGGAGTGACGAATGGGTTCCGGGTGTTTACCCGGAGGTGCCACCCACCCGGAATTGAGCCCAAAGCCCTAGGGTGGCACCACAAGTCCTTATTGGGCTAGTGGAGTTAGCCAAAGAGGGATATTGCACCACATAAGAAAATACCAAAAGAAAAGAAAAGAAAGGAAAGAGGGAGGTGGGAAGGAAGGAGTGGACTCCTTCCCTACCAAACCGAATTGGGGTTGGAGTCCAACTCCTCCCCCTTGGCTGGCGCACCTTGTGGCCTTGTGCCTCAAGCCTAGCCCTTCCCCTTCCTCCTATATATAGTGGTGGTTTAGGGCTTTCTGAGACACAACTTTGCCACGTGCAACTCTAGCCTAAACCAAACAGTTCCACCTCTAGATCGGATTTCTGCGGAGCTCGGGCGGAGCCCTGCAGGAGTAGATCATTGATACGACTCCATCGTATCAACTTTTCCAAACTCTTTTGCCCTTGTTTTGGACTCTAATTTGCATGATTTTAATGGAACTAACCCGGACTAACGTTGTTTTCAGCAGAATTGCCATGGTGTTGTTTTTACGCAGAAATAAAGTTCTCGGAATGACCTAGAAATTTACGAGGATTTTTTCTGGAATATATATAAAATACTGGCGCAAGAATTACATGGAGGGACAGAGCGAGGAGCCCACAAGCCCAGGAGGCGCCCCCCTGGCCGCGCCTGGCAGGCTTGTGAGGCCCTCGGTGTTCTGCCTCCTCCAACTCCAGCTCTATTTAGTCTCTCTCGCCCGGAAAAAAAATCAAGGAGAAGAGTTCATCGCGTTTTACGATACGGAGCCGCCACCACCACCTGTTCTTCCTCTGGAGGGCAGATCTGGATTCAATTCTGGGCTCCGGAGAGGGGGAGTCGACGCCTTCGTCATCACCAACCATACTTCATCGCCAATTCCATGATGCTCTTCACCGTTAGTGAGTAATCTCATCTAGGCTTGATGGACGGTGATGGGTTGGATGAGATCTATCATGTAATCGAGTTAGTTTTGATGGGGTTTGATCCCTAGTATCCACTATGTTTTGAGATTGATGTTGCTACTACTTTGCTATGCTTAATGCTTGTCACTAGGGCCCGAGTGCCATGATTTCAGATCTGAACCTATTATGTTCCCATCAATATATGTGTGTTCTTGATCCTATCTTGCAAGTTGTAGTCACCCACTATGTGTTATGACCCGGCAACCCCGGAGTGACAATAGCTAGAACCACTCCAGGAGATGGCCATAGTATGAGGAGTTCATGTGTTAACTAAGTGTTAATGCTTTGTTCCGGTTCTCTATTAAAAGGAGAACCTTAATATGCCTTAGTTTCCATTAGGACCCTGCTGCCACGGGAGGGATGGCACGTATGACTATCACATGATGACCATAGATGACCATAGATGTCATGCAAGTTCTTTTCCCTAAGCACGTATGACTATATACGCAATGCATGCCTACATTACATTGACGAAATGGAGCTAGTTACAAATCACCCCATGTTATAACTATCACATGATGAATGTCATCCAGCATAATTATCCATCACCGATCCAATGCCTACGAGTTTTTCCTACTGGTCCTTGCTATGTTTCTTTGCCGCTACTGCTGTCACTGCTATCACTGCTACTACTGTTACCGCTACTATTTTCACTGCTACTGTTACCGTTGCTACTATTGCTATCACACTACTTTGCTACTGAAACTTTACTACATATACTAAGTCTTTCAGGTGTGGTTGAATTGACAACTCAATTGCTAATACTCTAGAATATTCTTTGGCTTCCCCTTGTGTCGAATCAACAAATTTGGGTCGAATACTCTACCCTCGAAAACTGTTGCGATCCCCTATACTTGTGGGTTATCAAGACTATTTTGTGGCCCCGTTGCCGGGGAGGCATAGCTCTATTCTCTGAGTCACTTGGGATATACGTTTGTTGATCACTATGAGTAATCCGAGAGATCCAAAAACTAAAGTCTTGCCCTCAACTACGACGACAGGTAAGGAACTGCCATCTAGCTCTGCACTTGATTCAACTTCAGTTATGAGTAAGTTTGTGACACCACCACTTGCTAGAAATCCTGATATTTCGCATGTGCTTGATGATGCTACTTCTGCTATCCATGATGCTTATGATGATGCTTTGCTTGATACTTCTTTGCCACTGGGTGCATTCCTTGATGCACAAATTGCTAGAGTTGCTGCTGAATGTGATGATACTTCTGAAACTGCTGAAATTATTGAAGTAGAACATTATGTTTCACCTGTTAGAACTAGCTCTCCTAGATATGAATTTCCTGATATACCTGAGGGTTATGTTATGGAGGGATAGATAGCCGAGGACTTTCTTGCTTGTAAGGATAGCCATGATCTTGAGAATTTATTGCGCAAGTAGAAAGAAAAATCTCTAAACGCTAGAATGAAATACGATCCTAAGTTTGCTACTTCGCCTATCTTTGTAACTGATAAGGATTATGAATTCTCTGTCGATCCTGAGTTAATCACTTTGGTCAATCTAATCCTTTTCATGGTTATGAGGCTGAAACGGTTGTAGCACATCTTACCAAACTGCACGATATAGCCACCCTATTCACGAGTGAGGAAAAGATCCGCCACTACTACATCCTTAAGTTGTTTCCTTTCTCGCTAAAAGGTGATGCTAAGACTTGGTTCACTTCTCTTGCTCCTGGTTGTGTGCGTAGTCCCCAGGATATGATTTATTACTTCTCTGAGAAATATTTTCCTGCCCATAAGAAACAAGCTGCCTTGCAGGATATATATAACTTTGTGCAAGTTGAAGAAGAGAGTCTCCCACAAGCTTGAGGGAGGCTTGTCCAGCTACTGAATGCTTTGCCTGATCACCCTCTTGAGAAAAATGAAATACTTGATATCTTTTATAATGGACTAACAGATGCTTCTAGGGACCACCTAGATAGTTGTGCTGGTTGTGTTTTCAGGAAACGAACTGTGGAACAAGCTGAGATTCTATTGAATAATATCTTGTGCAATGAGAATTCTTGGACTATTCCCGAACCACCTCCGAAGCCAACTCCAAAGAAAAGAGGTATCTTATTCCTCAGTCCTGAAGATATGCAAGAAGCTAAGAAATCTATGCAAGAGAAAGGCATTAAATCTGAAGATGTCAAGAATCTACCAGCTATCAAAGAAATACATGGTCTTGATAACCCGACATAGGTAGTAGAGGTAAATTCTCTTCGTAGAATCAATGAGAATGATATTCCTTTTGATAAACCTGCTAGCTTATGCTTAGATGAATTTGATAACTTTCTTGCCGAACAACAAAGTTTCAACGATTATGTTAGCAGACAATTGGAACAAAATGCTCGTATGCTTAGTCATTTAAGTGCTTGTATGGATAGAAATGTCAATGATCTCAAGCTTTTGAGTAAACATGCCTCTATGGTTACTACTCAAGTAGAACAAGTACTTAAGGCTCAAAATGACTTTCTTAATGAGTTGAATGACAATTCTGTTAGAGTCGTCACTAGAGGTGGTAGAATGACCCAGGAACCTTTGTATCATGAGGGTCATCCTAAGAGAATTGAACAAGATTCTCAAGGAGTTAGCACCAAGGCACCTAGTAATCCTAGGAAGAAAAAGAAAGATGATAGGAACTTGAATGCTAGCAACCCTATTGCTGTTACACCTGAGAATCCAAACGATATCTCTGTTTCTGACGCCGAAACACAATCTGGTGATGAGCATGAGCCTGGTGATGATATCGATAGTCGTGCTCATGATGATGCTCAACCTAGCAATGATAAGGATGTGGAGATTGAGCCTAGTGTTGATCTTGATAACCCACAACCTAAGAATAGGAGATACGATAAGCACGACTTCATTTCTAGGAAGCATGGTAAAGAAAGGGAACCATGGGTTCAGAAACCCATGCCCTTTCCTCCCAAACCATCCAAGAAAAAGGATGATGAGGATTTTGAGCGCCTTGTTGAAATGATTAGACATGTCTTTCTGCAAATGTGTTTGACAAATATGCTCAAAATGTCTCCTTATGCTAAGTACATGAAATATATTGTGACTAATAAAAGGAGGATACCTGAGGTTGAGATTTCCACCATGCTCGCTAATTACACCTTCAAGGGTGAAACTCCTAAGAAACTAGGTGATCCCGGAGTGCCCACTATACCTTGCTCCATTAAAGGAAACTACGTTAGAACTGCTTTATGCGATCTTGGAGCCGGTGTTAGTGTTATGCCTCTCTCTCTTTATCGTAGACTTGAATTGGATAAGTTGACACCCACTGAAATGTCTTTGCAAATGGCCGACAAATCAACTGCTTTTCATATCGGCATTTGCGAGGATGTGCATGTTGTGGTTGCTAACGTTACTATCTTAACGGACTTTGTTATTCTGGATATTCCCTAGGATGATGCCATGGCGGTCATCCTTGGAAGACCCTTTTTAAACAGTGCAGGGGCTGTCATTGATTGCAACAAAGGCAATGTCACTTTCCATGTCAATGGTAATGAGCATACGGTGCACTTTCCGAAGAAACGATATCGAGTACATTACATCAATGCTAATGAGAAAACTTCATCGATTCTTATTGGGAGCTTTGAATGCCCTATACCTCCTGTTAAGATGAAGTATGATTTGCTTGTTGGGGATATACACATCCCCATTGAGGTAACCTAGTGACTATTTGAAATTTCTCCAGTTTTATGCGATTCGAAAAAAGTTTGTCAAGAAGACATGATCAACCTCATTGACGGATTTCTTTTGATGACCATGAGATGGATGAATCTAGGAGTCACAACCCTCTGTTCCGAACTTTTACTTTTCGTTATTTAGAAGAAAAATGATAAATTTAGCTTTAGTTTTTCCTGTTTTCTGCCTTTTGCGTCCTTAGAAAAGTGTCCCAAAAATAAATGTTCTTCAAACGCCCTGAAAATCAAGTATGATTTTTTCTGGAATATTTGAAAAATTCTGAGATAAAGAGCTAGTCAGGGGGATGCACGAGTGGGTCACAAGCCCAGGAGGCGCGGGCACCCCCCTTGGCCGCGCCTACCAGGCTTGTGGGGCCCACGTGGTCCCCTCCACTTATTCCATCTCCCATCTCCTTCTCTTACCTCCAGAAAAAATCTTTCCACAACTCAAACCCGTGTTCTTGCTCTTCTTCCTGCGTTTTTCGATCTCCTTGTGCAAAGCCCCATTCACCAAACTGTTTTGGGGGATTGTTCATTGGTATGTGACTCCCCCATTGGTCCAATTAGTTTTTTCTCTAGTGCTTTATTCGTTGCGTACTATTGCTCCCTTCGTGACCCTGTTCTTGAGCTTTGCATGTTAATTTAAGTTGGTCCCAAGTAGTTTTGATGCATGATATGGCCTCTAGGCACTTGTAGGAGTAGTTGCTATGAGTTTCGTTGAGCCTTGTTCACTTTTCCTTTGAGTCACTAAAAGTTTTAGAAATTTTCAGAGAAAGAAAAAGGAAAAGATGAGGAGGTTCCTAAGAGGCTCTTCAAGCCGTGACCCCAAGGATGATGAAAATGAGAAGAAGAAACCGAAGTATCCGGTCCCCCGAGTTGCAGAAGTTCGAGCGTGCGAGTGGCCAAGCGATATGTTCTTACGTGTCGCCGATCTTTATGAGGATTTTTATTGCTTGGTGGAGAACGCAGGCCTTACCCCATTTGTTGAAGATAAGTGTCCACAATACCTCCTCCTCACTAATATTTTCGTGCAAAGCTTTAATTTCTATCCAAGGAAGAGTCCTCCTATGGTTGAGTTCAAGTTATATGATATCCCCCAACACATGTCACTTCAGGATTTTTGTAATGTTTGCAAATTACCCTATGTTGGGGATATTCATGAACCTCGTCCACGGGACTTGGAGGATTTCATTGATACTATTGTTGTCGGAGAGGAGAGAGGAGTATCTTGTGCTAGAGTTGCTAGCATTCATTTTCCCGTGCTTCGGTATTTCTCATTATTAGTGGGAAATTGTTTGATTGTCCGTGGAAAATCTCGGGCTCTTTGCTCCCCAGATCTTGCGGTTTTGCGCGAAGACCTTTATAATGATAAAACTTATAGCTTGGGCGCTATAGTGGCTCAACGGTTGAACACGAACCATACTAAAGGCATTGTTTATGGAGGTATCTATGCTACCCGTCTTGCTAGACATTTTGAGATACCTATTAGACTACACGAGGAAGAAGAGATGCTTCTTCCTGAGAGATATCTAGATTATGATAGCATGGTTCGCCATGACTTTCTTGACAAAGATATAAATAAGAGGATGATTTATAATCTGGTATTTAGTCAGGGTACTCGTGATACTATTACTTTGCCTGCTATTTCTTTGTTCAATCTTCATCTAGGCAGGTACATTATTATGCCCTTGGACATGTACACATATTGGGGCATAGCGCCACCACAGGCGCCCGTGCCCGAGCTACCAGTCGAGTACCAGACGCGAGTTTATCAGTGGGAGCGAGAGGAGCTCACCCAGCCGTGGCACCCTCAGCACACTTCGGAGTACCCCGGAGACGGTTATTTCCCTCCATGGGAGTAGACCAACTTAGGCCAAAAGCCTAAGCTTGGGGGAGTACGTGTTTCTCACCGACTTTATATTCATGCTCACGCTTTCACTTTGATAGTCGGTGTTCACACCTTGCCACTGTATCATCCATGCTAGTTTATTTCTTTTTCTCGCTTTCTTCTTGTGTGTTTGTTTAGATTGAGAAAACCCAAAAAGATTTCCCGTTCTTCTTTTGCTTGTTGAGAGCTTTCCCGTGTAAATAGTTTTCTTTTTCTTTGGGTCAAGGTAGAAGACCATCGTTACAATGTTTAGTGGCTCTCACATGCATATCTGTTTATCTGCCAAAGAGCCATATTACTTTGTCTTCTCCTCTGTGCTTGCTTGCAAATTCCAGCTTAGTCCAATGCATGAACACTCTCATTATGATTCACATCAATCGGTCATGCAAGTGGAAGGCAATAATGACGATATATGATGAAGTGACTCAGCCTGGAAAAGCTGGTATGAACTCGGCCTATTTTGTTTTTGTAAATATGACTAGCTCATCGTTCCTAATTTAGCTTTGTTATGAGAGAAACATGTTTGCAATGACAACTTAGAGATCATAGTTTCTGATGCCATGCTTAATTATCTAGGAGCTTATAATGGTTTGTCTTGGATGCCAACATGAATTTCAAGATGATTATGATGTAGTATGATAGGATGGTATCCTGCTTTGAATGACTCAAGTGTCTGGACTTGGCGCATGTTTACGCATGTAGTTGAAACAAAATCAACATAGCCTCTATGATATTCATGTTTATGGTGATTTATATCCTACTCATGCTTACACTCAATGTTGGTTAATTTCAATGCATATTGATGACTGTTGTCGCTCTCTAGTTGGTCACTTCCCAGTATTTTGCTAGCCTTGACTTGTACTAAGCGGGAATACTGCTTGTGCATCCACTTCCATAAATCCAAAGTTGTTCCATATGAGTCCACCATACCTACCTATATGCGGTATCTACCTGCCGTTCCAAGTAAATTTGCATGTGCCACTCTCTAAACCTTCAAGAAATAATCTGCTTTGCATGCCCGAACCGCTCATGTGGTGACAAGGGGTGGTCAGTATCTTCCATGCTAGGCTTGTTATCCTCGATACGTGTTTATTCACTATCATTCACGAGAAAGGGGCCGATAATTGGAATGCCCAGTTCCATGCTCAAATCGAAAAGATAATTGCAAACAAAACTCCCCCTGGATTGTTGTTGGTATGGACGGCACCCGAGTATTCGGCTAGTCATAGAGTGTGATTGATCGGTGGTGGGGGAGTCAAAACTTTACTTTTCTGTTTGGGAACCGCCTATAGCATGTGTAGCATGGAAGATGGTGAAAACTCTTGGTCATCACATTGACAATGAAAGCATGCCACCCAAAATTATTTATCTCTGTTTTAAAAGCTTGAGCTGTGGCACCTCTGCAAATCAATGCTTCCCTCTGCGAAGGGCCTATCTATATATGTTCCTGTTGAGTCATCATCTCCTTATAAAGGCACCAATTAGAGAGCACCTCCTCATTTTTATGCTTTGCTTTTAATTGATATTGAGTATGACTGTGACTGGATCTTCTTTGCCATGAATTACAATGTTCAGTCAGCCTTTGGTCTTTGAAGGTGCTCTGCATTTATGTTTTGCGGTCTCAGAAAGAGCTAGCGAGATACCATGTGTTCATATTGCTTCATGATTGTTTTGATTGAAGTGTTGACATTTGAAACTCATTATTATTGCTCGCTAGTTTATTTTTTCATTGATATGAGTTTACCATGAGACCTAAATGTCATTGCTTATGTGGTTAGCTTATGATCTTGCTAAAAATCTGAATATGAGTTAGATATACTTACAGCAACAAGATCAAACAGAGTTCGTAAAAGTTTTTCTTTTGTCTCTTTCAGTTTGTCAACTGAATTGCTTGAGGACAAGCAAGGCTTTAAGCTTGGGGGAGTTGATACGTCTGCATTGTATCTACTTTTCCAAACTCTTTTGCCCTTGTTTTGGACTCTAATTTGCATGATTTCAATGGAACTAACCCGGACGAACGCTATTTTCAGCAGAATGTTCGTGGTGTTGTTTTTGTGCAGAAATAGAAGTTCTCGGAATGACCTGGAAATTTACAAGGATTTTTTGTGGAATAGATAAATAATACTGGTGCAAGAATTACCTGGAGGGACGGAGCGAGGAGCCCACAAGCCTAGGAGGTGCGGCACCCATGGTCGCGCCTGGCAGGCTTGCGCGGCCCTCGGGGCTCCGCCGCCTCCAACTCCAGCTCTATTTAGTCTCTCTAGCCCGGAAAAAAAATCAAGGAGAAGAGTTCATCGCGTTTTACTATATGAAGCCGCCGCCACCACCTGTTCTTCCTTTGGAGGGCAGATCTCGAGTCCGTTCTGGGCTCTAGAGAGGGGGAATCGACGCCTTCGTCATCACCAACCATCCTTCATCGCCAATTCCATGATGCTCTTCACCGTTCGTGAGTAATCTCATCGTAGGCTTGCTGGAAGGTGATGGGTTGGATGAGATCTATCATGTAATCGAGTTAGTTTTGATGGGGTTTGATCCCTAGTATCCACTATGTTCTGAGATTGATGTTGCTACTACTTTGCTATGCTTAATGTTTGTCACTAGGGCCCGAGTGTCATGATTTCAGATGTGAACCTATTATGTTCTCATCAATATATGTGTGTTCTTGATCCTATCTTGCAAGTTGTAGTCACCTACTATGTGTTATGACCCGGCAACCCCGGAGTGACAATAGCCGGAACCACTCCCGGAGGTGACCATAGTGTGAGGAGTTCGTGTATTCACAAAGTGCTAATGCTTTGTTCCGGTTCTCTATTAAAAGAAAAACCTTAATATCCCTTAGTTTCCATTAGGACCCCACTGCCACGGGAGGGATGGACAATAGTTGTCATGCAATTTCTTTTCCCTAAGCATGTATGACTATATACGGAATGCATGCCTACATTACATTGACGAACTCGAGCTGGTTACAAATCACCCCATGTTATAACTATCACATGATGAATGTCATCCGGCATAATTATCCACCATCGATCCAATGCCTACGAGTTTTTCCTACTGATCCTTGCTATGTTACTTTGCCACTACTGTTGTCACTGTTATCACTGCTGCTACTCTTACCGCTACTGCTGTCACTGCTACTGTTATCGTTGCTACTGTTGCTATCACACTACTTTGCTACTGAAACCTTGCTGCAGATACTAAGTCTTTCAGGTGTGGTTGAATTGACAACTCAACTGCTAATACTCGAGAATATTCTTTGGCTTCCCCTTGTGTCGAATCAACAAATTTGGGTTGAACACTCTACCCTCGAAAACTGTTGTGATCCCCTATACTTGTGGGTTATCAATCATCACCACCACCGAAGCTCCGTCACGCTGCCGGAGAACTCATCTACTTCTCCGTCTTTCATGCTGGATCAAGAAGGCCGAGATCATCGTCGAGCTGAACGCGAAGGTGTCGTCCATTCGGCAATAGATCAGAACGCATCGTGGGACGGATCGCGGGACGGTTCGTGGGACGGTTCGAGGGACGTGAAGACGTTCCACTACATGAACCGCGTTTCTTAACGCTTCCTGTTGTGCGATCTACAAGGGTACGTAGGTCCAAATCTCCACTCGTAGATGGACATCACCATGATAGGTCTTCAAGTGCGTAGGAAATTTTTTGTTTCCCATGCAACGTTCCCCAACATCTCCCACTTGCACTAGAGTCAATAATCTAGTTACATTGTGATGAATCGAACACCCATAGAGTTCTGGTGCTGATCATGCTTTTCCCGTGGAAGATGTTTAGTCAACGGGCTGCGACATTCAGATCCCTATGTACTTTACAAATATCTATATCTCCATCCTGGATGTATCCACGAATGGAATTGAAGCAGCGCTTGACGTGCTTGGTCTTCTTGTGAAACCTGGGCTCCTTTGCAATAGCAATAGCTCTATAGTTGTCACAGAACAGAGTCATCGGGCCCGACGCACTTGGAATCACTCCTAGGTCGGTGATGAGCTCCTTCATCTAGACTCCTTCCTGTGTTGCTTCCGAAGCAGCTATGTACTCTGCTTCACATGTAGATGCCTCCACGATGCTTTGCTTGCAACTGCACCAGCTAGCTGCCCCATTATTCAAAATGTACATGTATCCGGTTTGTGACTTGGAGTTATCCGGATCTGTGTCGAAGCTAGCATCGACGTAACCCTTTACGACGAGCTCTTCGGCACCTCCATAGACAAGAAACATATCTTTAGTCCTTTTCAGGTATTGTAGGATATTCTTGACCACTGTCTAGTGATCCACTCCTGGATCACTCTGGTACCTCCCTACCAAACTTATGGCAAGGTTCACATCAGGTCTGGTACACAGCATGTCATACATGATAGAGCCTATGGCTGAAGCATATGGGACGATACTCATCTTTTCTCCATCTTCCGCCGTGGTCGGTCGTTGAGTCGCACTCAACGTCACACCTTGCAATACACGCAAGAACCCCTTCTTAGCCTTCTCCATATTGAACTTCTTCAATATCTTGTCAAGGTATGTGCTTTGTGAAAGACCTATGAGGCGTCTCGATCTATCTCTATAGATCTTCATGCCTAATATGTAAGCAGCTTCTCCAAGGTCCTTCAATGAAAAACTCTTATTCAAATAGGGCTTGATGCTTTCCAATTGTTCTATATCATTTCCCATCAACAATATGTCATCCACATATAATATGAGAAATGCTACAGAGCTCCCACTCACTTTCATGTAAATACAGGCTTCTCCATAAGTCTGTATAAACCCAAACGCTTTGATCACCTCATCAAAGCGAATGCTCCAACTCCGAGATGCTTGAACCAGACCATAGATGGAGCGCTGCAGCTTGCATACCTTGTTAGCACTGTTAGGATTGACAAAACCTTCCGGCTGTATCATATACAATTCTTCTTTAAGAAAGTCGTTCAGGAATGCTGTTCTGACATCCATTTGTCAGATTTCATAATCATAAAATGCAGCAATTGCTAACATGATTCGGACCGACTTCAGCATCGCTACGGGTGAGAAGGTCTCATCGTAGTTAATCCCTTGAACTTGTCGATAACCCTTAGCGACAAGTCAAGCTTTATAGATGGTCACATTACCATCCGCGTCAGTCTTCTTCTCGAAGATTCATTTATTTTCTATGGCTCTCCGATCATCGGGCAAGTCCACCAAAGTCCATACTTTGTTCTCATACATGGATCCTATCTCGAATTTCATGGCCTCAAGCCATTTGTTGGAATCCGGGCCCGCCATCGCTTCTTCATAGTTCGAAGGTTCACTGTCGTCTAACAACATGATTTCCATGATAGGGTTGTCGTACCACTCTGGTGCAGAACGTACCCTTGTCGACCTTCGAGGTTCAATAGGAACTTGATCCGAAGTGTCATGATCATCATCATTAACTCAGCCGGTGGAGGCGCCTCAGAAACATTTTCTTGTGCTGCGCTACTCTCCTGTTTGAGAGGAGGTACAATTACCTCATCAAGTTCTATTTTCCTCCCACTTACTTCTTTCTAGAGAAACTCTTTCTCTAGAAAGGATCCGTTCTTAGCAACAAAAGATCTTGCCTTCGGATCTAAGATAGAAGGTGTACCCAATAGTTTCCTTAGGGTATCCTATGAAGACGCATTTTTCCGCTTTGGGTTCGAGCTACTCTGGTTGAAGTTTCTTCATGTAAGCATCATAGCCCCAAACTTTAAGAAACGACATCTTAGGTTTCTTGCCAAACCATAATTCATACGGTGTCTTCTCAACAGATTTAGACGGTGCCCTATTTAAAGTGAATGCGGCAGTTTCCAATGCATATCTCCAAAATGATTGTGATAAATCGTTAAGAGACTTCGTAGATCGCATCATATCCAATAAAGTGTGATTACGACGTTCAGACACACCGTTACGCCACGTTGTGCCACGCGGCGTGAGTTGTGAAACAATTCCACATTTCCGTAGGTGTGTGCCAAACTCATGACTCAAATATTCTCCTCCACGATCAGATCGTAGAAACTTTATTTTCTTGCCGCGTTGGTTCTCCACCTCACTCTAAAATTCCTTGAACTTTTGAAAGGTTTGATACTTGTGTTTCATTAAGTAGACATACCCATATCTACTTAAATCATCAGTGAGGGTGAGAACATAACGATAGCCACCACGAGCTTCAACGCTCATTGGACCGCATACATCGGTATGTACTATTTCCAACAAGTTAGTTGCTCGCTCCAATGTTCCGGCGAACGGAGTCTTGGTCATCTTGCCCATGAGGCACGCTTCGCATGTGTCAAATGATTCAAAATCAAGTGACTCTAAAAGTCCATCTGTATGGATTTTCTTCAGGCGCTTTACGCTGATATGACCAAGGCGGCAGTGCCACAAGTATGAGGGACTTAAATCTTTTGGTACTCACACTATGAATATGTGTAAAATCACGATAGAGATTCATCAGGAATAAACCATTAACCAGTGGGGCATGACCATAAAACATAACACTCATCTAAATAGAACAACCATTATTCTCAGATTTAAATGAGTAGCCATCTTGCATCAAGCGAGATCCCGATACAATGTTCATGCTCAAATCTGGTACTAAATAACAATTATTAAGGTTTATAGCTAATCCCAAAGTATATGTAGAGGTAGCGTGCCGACACGATCACATCGACCTTGGAACTATTACCGACCAGCATCATCATCTCGTCCTTAGCCAGCCTACGCTTGTTCTGCGGTTCCTGCTTAGAGTTGCTAATGTGAGCAACAACACCGTTATCAAATACCCCAGGAGCTACTACGAGCGCTGGTAAGGTACACATCAATAACAAGTATATCACATATACCTTTGACGTTGCCGGCCTTCTTGTCCGCTAAGTACTTGGGGAAATTCCGCTTCCAATGACCGGTTCCCTTGCAGTAGTAGCACTCACTCTCAGGCTTAGGTCCTTCCTTTGACTTCTTCCTGGCAACTGGTTTACCGGGCACGGCAACAACTTTGCCGTCTTTCTTGAAGTTCTTATAACCCTTGCCTTTCTTGAAACTGGTGGTCTTATTGACCATCAACACTTGATGCTCTTTCTTGATTTCTACCTCTGCAGATTTCATCATTGAATACAACTCGAGAATAGTCTTTTCCTTCCCTTGCATGTTTTAATTCATCACAAAGCCTTTGTAGCTAGGTGGAAGCGACTAGAGGATTCTGTCAATGACCACTTCATCCGGAAGTTCAACTCCAAGTTGAGTCAAGCGGTTGTGCAACCCAGACATTCTAAGTATGTTCTCACTGACACAACTATTCTCCTCCATCTTACAGCTAAAGAACTTGTCAGAGACTTCATATCTCTCGACCCGGGCATGAGCTTGAAAAACAAGTTTCAGCTCCTCGAACATCTCATATGCTCCGTGTTGCTCAAAACGCCTTTGGAGCCCCGGTTCTAAACTGTAAAGCATGCCACACTGAACGACAGAGTAGTCATCACTCCACGATTGCCAGGCGTTTCTAGCGTCCTGGTCTGCCGCACGAACGGGAGGATCACCTAGCGGTGCATCAAGGACATATGCCTTCTTGGAAGCCATGAGGATGAGCTTCAAGTTACGAGCCCAATCCGCATAATTGCTACCATCGTCTTTCAGCTTGGTTTTCTCTAGGAACGCGTTGAAGTTGAATGGGACATTTGCGTTGGCCATTGGATCTACAATATTTGTAAAGACAATTTTAGACTATGTTCATGATAATTAAGTTCATCTAATAAAATTACTAATGTGCTCCCACTTAGATCGACACCCCTCTAGTCATCCAAGTGTTACATGATCCACATCGACTAGTCCGTGTCCGATCATCACGTGAGACGGACTAGTCATCAATGGTGAGCATCTCCATGCTGATCGTATCAACCATAAAACTCATGTTCGACCTTTCGGTCTCCCGTATTCGAGGCTATGTTTGTACATGCTAGGCTCGTCGAGTCAACCTAAGTGTTTTACGTGTGTAAACTGACTTACACCCGTTGTATGCGAACATTAGAATCTATCACACCGATCATCACGTGGTGCTTCGATACAATGAACCTTCGCAACGGTGCACACTTAGGGCAATACTTATCTCAAAACTTATAATGAGGGATCATTTTATATTTGCTACCGTCGTTCTAAGCAATAAGATGTAAAACATGATAAACATCACATGCAATCATATAGTGACATGATATGGCCAATATCATCTTTCTCCTTTGATCATCATCTTCGGGGCACCATGATTATCATCGTCATGGGCATGACACCATGATCTCCATCATCGTCATCTCTATCATTGTGTCTCCGTGGAGTCGTCACGCCAACTATTACTTCTGCTACTATAGCTAATTGTTAGCGATAAAGTAAAGTAATCAACATGGCGTTGCATCTCATACAATAAATTAAGGCAACTCCTATGGCTCCTGCCGGTTGTCAATCTCATCGACATGCAAGTTGTGAATCCTATTACAACCACATGATCAATCTCATACATCACATCCTTTTGGCCATATCACATCACATAGCAAACCCTGCAAAAACAAGTTAGACGTCCTCTAATTGTTGTTGAAACTTTTACGTGGCTGGCTAGGGTTTCTAGCAAGAACGTTTCTCACCTACATGACAGCCACAACGTTGATATGCCAATGCTATTTACCCTTCATAAGGACCATTTTCATCGAATCCAATTCGACTAAAGTGGGAGAGACAGACACCTGCTAGCCACCTTATGCACCAAGTGCATGTTTGTCTGTGGAACCAGTCTCACGTAAGCGTACATGTAAGGTCGGTCTGCACCGCTTCATCCCACAAAACCGCCGAAAAAAGATAACAGTAGTAACGGCAAGCAAGTTTACATATCAGCGCCCACAACTTTTGTGTTATACTCGTGCATAGAATCTACGCATAGAACCTTGGCTCGGATGCCACTGTTGGGGATCGTAGTAATTTCAAAAATATCCTACGCCGTACAAGGATCTATCTATGGAGAAACCAGCAACTAGAGATGTTGTAGAGCATCTTCATACCTTTGAAGATCGCTAAGCGGAAGCGTTACTATGAGCACGGTTCATGGAGTCCTACTCGCAGCGATTCACATCGCGGTGGATTTCGATCTATGTGCCGAACTACGACGCCTTCGCGTTCAACACACGTGCAGCTCGGTGACGTCTCCAACACCTTGATACAGCAAGGATGAAGGAGAGGTTGAGGGAGAGAGCTCCGGAAGCACGACGGCGTGGTGGCGGTGGAGCTACGTGGTTCTCTGGCAGAGCTTCGCTAAGCTATGCGGAGGACGAGGAGAGAGAGAGTTTTCATGTCTCAAATCAGACCCAATACCTTGGGTATTTATAGGAGGGAGGGAGAGAGGGTGAGAACCCCTATGGTTCCATCCCTAGGGGTGGCGGCAGCCCTAGATGGCCAGGGAGGGCCGATGGCCAAGGTGGAGAGGAGGGCGGCGTCCTAGGTGGGCCTTGGGCCCCCTCTGCGCCTAGGGTTTGCCCCCTCCACCTCTCCTTGCGCCTTGGGCTGAGAGGGGAGGGCGCACCATCCCACTTTGGGCTGGAATCCTTCCACCTTTTGGCCCATGGAGCCTCTTGGGGCTGGTGGCCCCTCCAGGTGGACCCCCGGAACCCTTCCGGTGGTCCTGGTACGTTACCGGTGACGCCCGAAACACTTCCGGTGTCTGAAACCTCTCATCCTATATATCAATCTTCACCTCTGGAACATTCCGGAGCTCCTCGTGACGTCCGGGGTCTCATCCGGGACTCCGAACAACCTTCGGTAACCACGTACACTATTTCCCTATAACCTTGGCATCATCAAACCTTAAGTGTGTAGACCCTACGGGTTCGGGAGACATGCAGACATGACCGAGACATCTCTCCGGCCAATAACCAATAGCGGGGTGTGGATATCCATGTAGATTACTACATGTTCCACAATGATCTCATCGGATGAACCACGATCTCAAGGATTCAATCAATCTCATATGCAATTCCCTTTGTCTACCGGTATGATACTTGCCCGAGATTCAATCGTCGGTATCCCTATACCTTGTTCAATATCGTTACCGACAAGTCTCTTTACTCATTATGTAACACATCATCCCGTGACTAACCCATTAGTCACACTAAGCTCAATATGATGATGGATTACCGAGTGGGCCCATAGATACCTCTCCGTCACACGGAGTCACAAATCCCGGTCTCGATTTGAACAACTCAACAAACACTTTCGGAGATACCCGTAGTGCACCTTTATAATCACCTAGTTACGTTGTGAAGTTTGGTACACCCAAAGCACGCCTACGGTATCCAGGAGTTGTACAATCTCACGGTCTAAGGAAATGATACTTCACATTAGAATAGCTTTAGTAGACGAACAACACGATCTAGTGCTATGCTTAGGATTGGGTCTTGTCCATCACATCATTCCCCAATGATGTGATCCCGTTATCAATAACATCCAATGTCCATGATCAAGAAACCATGATCATCTATTGATCAATGAGCTAGCCAACTAGGGGCTCACTAGAGACACATTGTGATCTATATATTCACACATGTATTACGGTTTCTGGTTAATCCAATTATAGCATGAATAATAGACAATTATCATGAACTGGAAATATAATAATAACAACTTTATTATTGCCTCTGGGGCATATTTCCAATAGTTAGCCATGAGATATTGTATTACGGAACGAGTAAAGAGACTTGCCTATAACGAGATTGAACTAGGTATAGAGATACCGACGATCGAATCTCGGGCAAATAACATATCGAAGGACAAAGGAAACAACATACGGGATTAACTGAATCCTTGACATAGAGGTTCAACCGATAAAGATCTTCGTAGAATATGTAGGAGCCAATATGGGCATCCAGATCCCGCTATTGGTTATTCACCGTAGAGGTGTCTCGGTCATGTCTGCATATTTCTCAACCCCGCGGGGTCTACACACTTAAGGTTCGGTGACGTTTCGGTATAGTTGAGTTATAGGTGTTGGTAACTGAATGTTCTTTGGAGTCCCGGATGAGAACTTGGACTTCACGAGGAGCTCCGGAATGGTCGAGAGGTAAAGATTGATATATAGGAAGTCCCGTTTTGGTCACCGGAAAAGTTTCGGGCTCATCGGTAGTGTACCGGGAGTGCCGGGAGGGTACCGGGGACCATCGGGAGGGGTGTCACGCCCCGAGGGGCCTTATGGGCTGTGGGAGGATACAAACCAGCTCCTAGTGGGCTGAAATAAGCTCCCACTAAGGCCCATGAGGTTTGAGTGGTAAAAAACCCAAAGGTGGAAAAGGTGGTAAGGGTTTCCAAGTGGAAAGGAGGAATCCTACTCCTAGTAGGATTGGAGTAGGAGTCCTCCACCTCCAATTTCGGCCAAACCTTGAGGGTTTGAGGATTGGACTAGTATTGATATGTGGGGCCAGTCTAGATCCCGCCAGGAGTAACGACTGCCAGCGGGTGTGTCCGGGGCGTTACATATATATTAGAGGTATTGATGGTTTTTGAGACACACAAAAACAGCCACGTGATGCCCTCTCTCTCTCTCTCTAGATTTGTTTCTCCTCTATTCTAGTTTTAGTGGTTCTTAGGCGAAGCCCTACTGGAATAGCTCCACCACCGCCACCACCATGCCGCCGTGCTAGAGAAGTCATCTACCTCTTTGCCCCTTTTGCTGGATCAAGAAGGCGGAGATCATCATCGAGCTGAAAACATGTGCTGACCGCGGAGGTGTCGTCCGTTCAGCACTAGATCGGATTGGATCGTGATGGGATCACGGGACAGATCGTGATGAGATCGCGGGACGGGCTTCGATTTGGATTGTGAAGATGTTCCACTACATCAACCGCGTTATATATGCTTCTGCTTAGTGATCTACAAGGGTATGTAGATGCACTCTCCCCTCTCATAGGTAATCATCACCATGGATAGGTATTGCGTGTGCGTAGGAAATTTTTGTTTCCCATGTGACGTTCCCGAACAGTAGGTCTATGGTAAGTAAACTACTCGCACATCACCATGGGAGCATCAAGGTTGATGTTGATGCCCTCCATGATCGATCCCCCCTCCGACAGGGCACCGGAACAGGGCTCCAGATGGGCACACGGTGGAACACAAACTTGCGGCGGTGGAAAAGTGTTTCTCTTGGCTCCCATAGGGTTTTTGGATATGTTAGAATTTATAGGCGACAAAGTGACGTTGAAGGCCACCCAAGGGGGGCATGACACATCAGGGCGCGGCCAGCCCCTAGGCACGTCCTGTTGTGTGCTCCTTCCCTCGTGCAGTGTCTCATCTCCTCCCGAAGCTTCCAGATCTTCTTTTGGTCCAGAAAAAATCATAAAAAAGTTTAATGGCAATTGGACTCCATTTGGTACTATAAACCTTAAAAAGCCCAAAACATGTAGAAAACAACAAATGGCACTAGGCACTGGTTAATAGGTTAGTGCTCAAAAATAAGATTAATTGGTATATAAACACCCTATAATCATCCTAGACTAGTAATATTATAGCATGGAACAATAAATAATTATAGATACATTAGAGACCTATCAATCATGTTGGTTTCTATAAGAGCTTCATCAAAGATTTCTCAAAGATTTCTAGACCACTAACTAATCTTCTTCAAAAATATATTCCTTTTGTTATTTATAATGATTGTGTAGAAGCCCTTGAAATACTTAAGAAAGCCTTGATTTATGTTCCTATTGTTCAATCACCTGATTGGAATTTACCATTTGAGATTACGTGTGATCCTAGTGCTTATGTTGTTGGTGCTCTTCGAGGGCAAAGAGTAGACAAGAAATTGAATATTATTCATTATGCTAGTAAGACCGTAGACAATGCTCAAAGAAATTATGCCAGCACTAAGAAATTTTTAACAGTTGTACTTGCATGTGATAAGTTTAGACCTTACATTGTTGATTCCAAAGTCACTATTCACACTAATCATGTTGCTATTAAATACCTTATGGAAAAGGAAGATGCTAAGCCTAGACTAATTAGGTGGGTGCTTTTACTTCAAGAGTTTGATTTGCATATTGTTGGTAGAAAGGGAGCTGGAAATACTGTAGCAGATAATTTGTCTAGCATGGAAAATGTTCTTGATGACCCACTACCTACTGATGATCATTTTTTCGATGACCAATTAACTGTTATAAATGCTTCCCGTAGTACTCCTTGGTATGCGTATTATACCACCTAGTTTCACTTACCAACAGAAGAAAAAGCTCTTTAATGATTTGAGCCATTACTTTTGGGATGACCCACATTTTTATAAAGAAGTAGTAGATGGGGTTATTAGATGTTGTGTACCTGAGCATGAATAGGAATAGATCCTATGGAAGTGCCTTTCCGAGGCTTACATCGGGCACCACGCTGGTGACAGAACTATACACACGGTATTACAATCCAGTTTTTATTGGCATACTATTTTTAAAGATGCTTGTAAGTATGTCCTCTCTTGTGATGAATGTCAAAGAATGGGTAACATTGGTAAATGTCAGGAAATGCCTATGAATTATTCACTTGCAATTGAACCATTTGATGTTTGGGGCTTTGATTTTATGGGACCTTTTCCTTCCTCTAATGGGTACACTCAAATTTTAGTTACTATTGAGTACGTTACTAAGTGGGTATAAGATATTCCAACTAGTAGTGTTGATCACAACACTTCTATTAAAATGCTTAAAGATATTACCTTCGAGAGGTTTGGAGTCCCTAGATACTTGATGACAGATGGTGGTTCATGCTTTATTCATGGTGGTTTTCTTAAACTTCTAGCTAAATATGATGTTAACCATAGAATTGCATCACCTTATCATCCTTAGTCCAGTGGCCAAGTTGAATTGGGTAACCAAGAAATAAAATTGATCCTGCAAAATACTGTTAATAGATCTAGAAAAAAATTGGTCTAAGAAAATTGATGATGCTTTATGGGCTTATAGAATTGCTTATAAAAACCCCATGGGAATATCCCCCAATAAAATTGTCTATGGAAAAGCATGTCATTTACCTCTTGATTTAAAACGTAAAGCATATTTGGCAATTAAAGAACTTAACTATGACTTTAAACTTGCTGGTGAAAAGAGGCTATTTGATATGAGTTCATTAGATGAATGGAGGACACAAGCTTATGAAAATGCCAAGTTGTTTAAATCAAATGTTAAAAGACGACATGCCCAAAGAAGACAAAAACGGGAATTCAATGTAGGAGACCTAGTTCTTTTTGTACAATTCTGATTTCACATTTTTTGCAAGGAAGCTTCTCTCCAAATGGGAAGGCCCTTATGTTATTGAGGAGGTCTATCGCTTTGTGCCATCAGGATTAGCAACTTTCAAGGCAAAAATCCAAAAGTGGTAAATGGGCAAAGAATTAAACACTATATCTCAGATACGCCCACTAATGTTGAAACTAATATTATTCAAGTTATGAATCGAGAAGAACACATAAGAAAGACCTTCCGGAACACTCAAGAAAGCTGAAAAGGGGAAGGTATGTGATCTGGTAAGTAAACCGACTCGAAAAATTTCACAAAAATATGTTTTTTTGGTTTGGTATTTTAGAAAAAATCAAAAAATAAAGACGAGTCAAGGGGACCGATGAGGGAGGCCCGAGCCTAAAGGGCGCGCCTAACCCCCCCCCCCCCACCCCCCACCCCGGCATGCTGTGATAGCTTGCGGGGCCCTCGTGTGCCTCCCGGACTCCAACTTCTTTGTGGACACGTATTCCGACCTAGAAAAATCATTATATATACTTCTGTCTGTTTTGACTACTGCAACGTGAGTTTCTCCTCTGTTCTTGTTTTGAGTTGTTTTCTTGACTAATTGGAAGCAATATGTCACCGCAAGATTCAGAAGGAGAAATTTAAGTTTCACATCTCATTGTCAATCCCCAAGTTTATGGGGTTGTGGATCCTTATGGGTGGTCAATGGAAGAAGATGTGGAAGCTTTTTTAAAAAAGATTGAGCCTTCAACTGATGATGATGAAGAATAAGTGCCTTTGCCTCAACTTGGAGATATGCATGTGGAATTCAAAAGGTCAAGCCTACCAAACAAGGTTACACCTTCCAATACACATTTTACCCCTTATCTTTGTAGGCAGGTAGACACTAACGCATGCTCCTCTAGCAAAACCCATCCTTTGATGGAGAGAGTGATAGTTGTCACAAAAAAAACACCGCAATGAGAATCTAGACCTTAAGCGAGAAGTTGGCAAGCTTAATGAGGAGATCCGTATCCTAAGGAGTATCAGCACAAAAAGGATTACGTCATCACCACTATCACCCAAGGGGGACGCTTGAGTATATGGGTATGCGCACCACCCTTAGCTTGTTCCAATCTTCGAGGAGGTGCCCCCGTATGGTATCACCGTCACTTTTACCATTATCATCTATCCTAGTACGATCCTTAGTTATGTCATGATTTAGAGAAATAAAATTTAAGATTTGCCTTAATTAGTGTTTTGCTTTGAGATCAAGCTATCCTTGTAATAGAGTATGAGAGTTATATAATAAATATTAGTTTGACTTTTCTTGCTTTACTCTCATACAACAATCATAGCATTGAAATAAAATAAATATAAAAATAATACTAATCCCATGGGTAGTAATGACTTCACATAGAAAAAGTACGATATATAAAAGTTGTTGGGAGTTAACAAACATATTGTTAGTCATTGATATAATCCATGCAAATTATGATAGAGAAGAAGAGATTCACATGAAAATACACTATGTTGGACATCTTTTATGATTGTGAGCCCTATACTTGTGATCCGCGTTAGGTTTTCCATGAAGAGGAATGGGTTATCGCAGGACATTGTGGGTAATTATTTCCCTCACTTACGAAACGAAAGTTTATCAAACCAATAAGAATATCAAGCACAACCGTATTCAACGATTGCACACAAAAGAACAAACAACTTGCACCAAATGTGGGAAAGAGGGTTGTCAATCCTCTTGTCTAGTTATTTGCAAGCAAGTGAGGTGTGTAGATAATTGTAGATAGCAACATAAAACAAAAATAAGTAAATGGAAACAAGGTATTGAAGGTTTTATCAATACGTTGTGAATAGACCCGGGGCCATAGTTTTCTCTAATGGCATCTCTCATGAAATATAGCATACGGTGGGTAAACAAATTACTGTTGGGCAATTGACAAAAAAACCAATAGTTATGAGATATTCACAACAATGATCATGTGTATATAAGCATCACGTCCATAAACAAATAGGCCGACTCCTTCGTGTACCTATTACTATTACTCCACTCATCAACCGCTATCCAACATGCATATAGAGTATTGAGTAAAATAGAGTAATGCATGGAGAACAATGACATGATGTAAACAAAGTAAACTCAAGCAATATGAATAGAACCCGTCCTTTTATCCTTAGTAGAAGCAACCAAAAGACACATCTTGTCCCCTTCTGCCTTTGGGATATAGAAATTCGCCAGGTTGAACCTACCAAAACACACCTCTCTCACTGAAGAAATATCGACCTAGTTGGCCAAACTATTTCAAAAGATGAGAGAGAATTACGTAGCTATCATAATCATGCACATAATAATCTGAACATAAACCCATAATTTATTGGATCCCAACAAATGCAGTGCACTAAATGAATTACATGATATGGATCAAAGCGAAGATGAGATGATCGGTGTATTAAAGATCAGAGAGAGAGAGATTGCCATCTAGGTACTCTCTATGGACCCGTAGGTCTGTGGTGAACTACTCTCACATCATCGTGAGGGCAGCAAGGTTGATAAAGAGGCTCTCCGTGATTGATCCCCCTCCGGAAGGGTGCTAGAATAGAACTCCAGATGGCCTTGATACGTCTATTTTTGCATCATTTTTGTTACTATAACTTATAGTGTTTTTATGCATTTTTCCACTTGGTGGGGCAATTCTAATTCCTTTTCCCTCATAATATGCAAGGTTTACATTAAGTGGGAGAATGTCGGTAGATGGAATTCTGGACCTGACAAAGCTATGTCAGAGATACCTATTCTACGCATCTCCAATTCGGCTGAATATTTATTTTGATTTATTTTATAATAAGCAAAAATAGTGGAACGAAGAAGTGCCGGAGGGGGGCCCGATAGGCATCCACTAGACAACAGGGCGCGCGAGACACCCGTGGCGAGGCCTGATGTCTAGTGGGCCACCTGTCCCACCTCTAGTGCCCATCTTCTAGTATAAATTCTCCTTCACCCTAAAATATTAAGGAGGGGACTTTCAGGACGAAGGGCCACTGTCTCGAGGCGGAACCTGGGTAGGAGCACTTTTACCCTTCGGTGGAGCGATTCCGCTGGAGGAACTTCCCTCCCAGAGGGGGAAATCAAGGTCATCATCATCACCAACAACTCTCTCATCTTGGGGAGGCCAATCTTCATCAACATCTTCATCATCACCATCTCCCCTCAAAACCCTACTTCATCTCTTCTACTCAATCTTGTACCGGAACCTCAAATTGGTACCTAAGGTGACACTAGTAGTGTTGATTACATCTTGTAGTTGATACTTTATGGTTTATTTGGTGGAAGATCATATTTTTATACTCATTATGCTATATAATACCTCTCTGATCATAAACATGTTTATCACTTGTGAGTAGTTACTTTTGTTCTTGAGTCCACGGAATAAATCATGTTGCAAGTAGTCATGTGAAGTTGATATTCGTTCGATATTTTGATGATATGAATGTTGTGATTTCCTTAGTGGTGTTATGTGAACATCGACTACATAACACTTCACTATATTTTGGGCCTAAGGGAATGCATTGTGGAATAGTAATTAGTGGGTGGGTTGCAAGAGTGACAGAAACTTAAACCCTAGTCTATGCACTACTATGTAAGGGGCTGATTGGATCCCTATGTTTAATGTTGTGGTTAGAATTTATTCTTAATACTTCTCTCGTAGTTGCGAATGCTTGCGAGAGGACTAATCATAAGTGGTAGGTTTGTTCAAGTAAGAACATGAAAGCACAATTGCTCCCTAGGGTGGTTTTGATAATTGATCACAACATATGCATCATTGGACTAATATGTTTTCCAAGTATATTTCAGAGAAAGTTCAAAAGATGCTATGGCTTAAGGTTTATGTTGATATGCCCCTGGATGCAAGAAAGGAATAATATCGGCTCAAGCTTCAAGCTAGAAGACTCTTCATTTTATATTTGTGAGGAATCACTTTTGAGTCCATAGGTGATGGGGTTATAGTCCTAGGGTAGGGTCATAGGCTTGCCCAATGGGTCCTACCCAAGGACTACCCTTCATAAGGGATAAGGCCCTTAGTCAGTTCCGACTGAATTAAGGATTTCCCATCATCCAGTTGGTGATGATTCCTACATCGTCCAGTCGGAGATGAGCATTCGGAGCGTATCAAACTTACCGACTGGATTCCACTCTGTACATCATAACCCCCCTAGAGGGCAACGGTCATACGTTTCCATGTACCTTTATTAGCATTTAAGACATACGTTACCTGTAACGTATGCAGTTATTCGCCACTACTCCATCCTGTGCACCGAACCATTATGAAGGGTAGCGCACTCTATATAAGCCGCCCTTCCCCACTGGTGCACGGGTTAGCAATTCACTGTAATCCATATTCCACTCGACAACAAGCTCCCAAGAGCACTGAGACGTAGGGCTTTTACCTCCACCGTAGAGGCGCCTGAACTCATACAACCTCGCCGTAGCTAAGTCTCTGCCCATCCTTTCATACCCTACAAATCTACTGCCACACTTATACCCACGACAATAGGGAAGCCAATACTATTAAAAGGGGTTGAGCTAGTAAAACGAACTGATTGCTCAAATGCTCAAAGTTATCCACCAAAACACTCACTCATTTTTCCCACATATTCACTCTGTCAAATTCCACATACACAAATTCAGTGTCACCAGCATTCCCATATCGGACCCACCGAATTTGACCTCAGACAGAAACCCTAGTTGTTCCCACCAAATCGGTGCAACCGAAACCAAGTCAGTGCTACCGAGTTCAGTGTGACCAACATTTTTTGCCAAGATACACAATATCGGAATTTCCGAGTTTGAGTATCGGTACCACTGAGTTTAGCCATCTGATCGTTATTCACCTTTTCGGTGCCACCGAGTTTCATATATCGGTCTCACCGAGATTGAAAAGTTCACACCTTTAGTGATAATCGGTACCACCGAGTTGTCAACTTCGGTGTCACCGGGTTTGCCCTTTTGTGTGTAACAGTGTGATATGGGCTGCTGCCTATATATACCCCTTCACCCACCTCTCATTCATGGGAGAAACACTCAGAACACATACTTCACTGCCAGATCCATTTTCTAAGAGAGAACCACCTACTCATGTGGTGAGACCAAGATATTCCAATCCTATCATTTGAAACTTGATCTCTAGCCTCCCCAAACTACTTTCCACCAAATCAACCTCTCCTACCCATGTATATTATGTGAGAGAGTGATTTGTGTTGAGGATACTATCTTTAGAAGCACAAGAGCAAGGAGTTCATTGATCTACCACATCTATTACCTTTAGGAGGGTGGTCCCTACTAAATTGGTTAGGTGTCGTTTGGGAGCCTCCTACTTCATGTTGTGGAGTTGAACCAAGATGTTTGTAAGGCCAACTTCGTGAAGATCTACTGTGAGTAAGGCTAGTCCTCCGTGGACAGAAGTCGTGGTGGAATACACAAGGCAGCTTCTTTGTGGACCCTCCGTGGGTGGAGCCCTCCGTGGACTCTCGCAGCCGTTACCCTCCGTGGGTTGAAGTCTCTACTAACATGGACGTACGATAGAGCCACCTATCGGAACCATGCAAAAAATCGTTCTGTCAACCTCATGCGTTTGATCACCCTACCTTACTCCTCTACTTTACACTTGCATGTTTTACTTTCCGCACCTGTACTATTAGACTTGCATGTGTAGGGTGTACTTGACCTGTTATAACTGTCGTAGGTGCCTCTCAAGTAAAAAATTTATCTTGCCAAGTAGTTTAATCACCCCCCTCTAGACATACTTTTGATCCTACAAGTGGTATCAGATCTTTGGTCTCCATTTCATTGGTTTAACTACCTAGGAAAGTATGGCATATAGTGAGGGAAATTATCATCGTAGAGGTCCATACTTAGATGGCAATAATTTTGCTAGTTGGAAGCATAAAATGAAAATGCATATTCTTGGCTTTAATCCTCATGTTTGGGATGTTATTCGTGTTGGTGTGTAAGGTAACTTCTTTGGAGAAGGGCATAGCCAGATCGTGATGCGACAACTGATGAACTAAAGATGTTGCAACTTAATGCTCAAGCATGTGACATCATCTTGAACTGCCTATGCCCCGAAGAATTCAAAAAAATCAGTCGTCTTGAGAATGCAAAAGAAATTTGGGATACTTTGGTTGATATGCACGAAGGTACTGATTCTGTCGGAGAATCTAAGTTGGATGTGCTTCAAAGTCAGCTTGACGAGTTCAAGATGAAGGATGGAGAAGGTGTCGCTGAAATGTACTCTAGGCTAGCTCTCATCACCAATGAGATTGCCGGCTTAGGAAGCGAAGAGATGACCCACAATTTCATCATCAAGAATATACTTATAGCTCTCGATGAAAAGTATGACACAGTGTGCACATTGATCCAAATGATGCCAAATTACAAAGATCTCAAGCCAACTGAAGTCATTGGTAGGATTGTTGCTCATGAGATGTCACTCAAGGACAAATACGAGCTGCACAACAAGTCAAGCGGTGCATATAAAGCTTCATGTGATGCTCCCGCTACTTCAAAGGACAATCTTTTCACTGATGAAGAGATAATCCTCATGGTCAGAAAATTCAACAAGTTCTATAAGAGTAGAGGCAAAGAGAGAAGCTCAAGCTCGAGACATGAAGATAAGCGTTCGTCCAGTCGTGATCGGAACTGCTACAATTGTGGGAAGCCCGGACACTACTCAAATGAGTGCTCGACTCCCTACAAAAGAATGGAAGATTCACCTCGAAGACGAAGCTCAAGAGATGAGTCACCTCGCAGAGAGAGAAGGAGTAGAGAAGATCACTATGAACAAAGACACTCACGGAGAGCCAAGGAATCAGAGACGAAGGACAAATACACCAAGAGCAGTTCAAGAAGAAGACATCAAGCTCATGTTGGTGAATGGGTGTCTGGCTCCGAGTCTGATCACCACTCCGAGAGAAGCTATCACTCCCACTCCAACTATAGTAAAGATGAAGTTGTTGCCGGCATTGCACTTGTTTCCACCAACTCCTACGACTTATTTGATTCCCCAAATGAGGGAGTCGAAAACTACTTCATGGATAAAAGCCCCAAGGTATCACATCCCGAGTATCTTGATTTTGACAGTGATGAGGATGACTTATTAGGAGAAGATGACTTGCTTCTTGATAGAACTAGTGATTGCACTCAAAATAAACTTGCTACTTATCAAGCTAGTCAAGAGAAATTGAATGATGATGATAAGAAGGAAATTGAACGACTAACTCGAGAATTAAAAACTCTTAAGTTAGCTCATGAGACTACTCTAGAAGATAATAGAGAGCTTGCAAGAACCCATGAGAAGCTCAACTTGGAGCAAGAGCATGAGTTCTTAAAAACGATCAATGATGATCTTCGAAAGAAGAGTTCTTCTTATCTAGCCAAACAATTACTCTTGTCCAACTTTGTTCCACAAGTTAAACATAGGAACACTAGTAACAAAAGCAAGAAGGTTTCTTCATCTAGTAACAACCACGCTAAGGCTAAAACCAATAATGTTGTTGCTAGTAGCTCTATTGATTCCACTAACGATTCTCTTAGCCAAGTTACACTTGAGAAAGAAAATGATCTTTTGAAAGGGATTATAGAGAAAGGTGTCTTCAAGAGCCTTGCCGGAAGTAAACAATTCGAGGAAATTGTGCGCAAGCAAGGAGGACATCGGAAGAAACAAGGTGTTGGCTACTTCAATGTCAACAGAGATGTTTGGGAAGAAGGTCCATATCCCACTCCTAAGTTTGTTCCCCAAGAGTAGAAGTGTTATCCCACTCCTTCCAAAGGAACAAGCTCACAAGATGGCCTTCTACCACAAGACCACAAAGGAAAGGGAAAGCTTCAAGATGACATTGACCTATTTGAAGAAGAACCCCAAGCCAAGGACAAGTGGGTTCTCAAGGACACTACTAGATCTATCTCAACAAGTGCTACCACAACTCCAAGTATTCCCATCGATTGGATGTGGATTCCCAAGAGGAAGAACCAGGGAAGTTCTTGAGGGGTGACTCTGCCAATGAATTTCACTCTTATTCATTTTGGCAAGAACTATTTACAATCAACCTCAATCATTTGCATTAGTTCAAGGAGTCACACATTCCCTCAAATGTAAGCGAGGAACAAGGTAATTAATGCATCTTTGGCCATCATCCCATTTGTGTCTCCTCCATGTCCATAGATATTCTTGCATATGTTTCTCGTGCTTTGGGACTAACCCACGTAGGAGAGAAGAGTATGGAAATAACAACGATAGTTGATCCCTCTTAGTGGGGATGCCATATCAAGGGGGGGATTTATTCTAAGACTTGAGTATAAGTATCTCCTAAGGATATGAACATATTAATGTTTATGTAAAAGTGGTAACCCCACTTGTGCTTAACGATGAGTATGATCTATAATCAAGTATTATTACTTGGCTCCTATGTCAATATACTCGTATATAGATGACTTTGTCATCGCCCAAGTGCTTGATAGCTGCTAGGTTGTTTGTGCATGTTCACCATGTTTTTCTCTATCATTCTTATTGTGTGAGCATGTTGGTCTGCATGTGTTTCTTCATTCGAGGACATCCAATTGTTGTTATTTGGCTCTTAATTTATCTTTTGCCAATTTTATGGACAAGAATGCCTAGGACCCTTCTCTAGCTATATATGCTATCTCATCTTAAGTTATATTCATGCTTCATCACAAAACTTGAACAAGCACTTGTCGATCCCTCTGTGTGAAGGAGCACTCGGAGTTCCGTATCGTCAGTGGCTGACCTCCAAAACCTCTTTGTGAATGAACTTGGTGAAACCAACTTCAAAACTCGGTTCCACCGAAGTCCATAGTTGATCTAGGTTTTCCATCTCGGTACCACCGGAATAACAAACCTGATTCCACCGAGTATCCTTGTCAGCTAACAGTAGAGGAACTCTGTGACACTGATTTCGTAACATCGGTGACACCGACAGCGAATGGGTGTATATTCCAGTGGGCAGGTTCTTTTATTTCCAATCATCAAAGCCATTTTTCCTCAAACCCTAAGCTGCCGCCTAGACCCATGTTCGTCACCCTTGAGTTCATGTGCTTCTCCTCCGCTGGGAATCGCCGCCGCCGATGGAATCTTCACCGTCGTCACCGCCGTAGCTGGACCACCGGCAAGCTAGGGTATGGTTTGGACACCCTCTGCGGTCCTCCATCTGATTCATACGCAATGAGAAATCTTTATCCGCAAGCCACTATGCGCAACCTCTCTATCCACCAGATGAATCTCGTAAATTAGAGAACTGGGAAGTTTTTAGGGTTAATAGTCCACTGACCCCATCTCGATGACTCCCAATTGCAAAACTCGGTGCTACGATTTTGAACCTAGGGTTCTTGAGAATGGACTCGATGAGACCGAGTTGTCATTTTTGGTTCCACAGAAATGATGACCAAGTTTCTGTTAAGGACTTCATGTGTCTCGGTGACTCCGAAAGTTCAAACTAGGTTCCATCGATATGTGTTCTGCAGAAAGTTAAACCTAAGGATTTCTTTGGTCAAAATTTCAAAAACATCTAAATTTTGTGATGCCCATCCATTCCGTCTTTCCTATATCCACTTCACAAGATCTGCTGTTTGTTGTTGAGATTGTGCTTGCCTGTCAGATATGTCTGGTTGAGAAGATAGTCAAAATGACTTCAAAGAGCAGAGTGTTGAGATGGACTCAAGCACTAGTCCAGACAAGTCTGCTTCAGACTCAAGTTCTCCCAGCTCTCATGGTTTGCCCAAGGCAGCCACTAGGCAAAGGAAGAAGCTAGTTTCTAATGAAGAGGACTCAGATTTTACGCCAGATAAAACTTCAGCTCCTTCAAAGACACCAAGGAAGACTGTCAGGAAAGTAACTGCTACCCCTGCTCATCTGAGAGCATCTGAATATGCCAGGAAAAGCACAACACTTTCCAAGGATACACCTGCCAAGAAGGCTGGTGTGAAGAGGACGAGGAAGAGAACTGTTCATCTTGTTGGGAGAAAGACTTCAATGTTTGAAGACCCAGAAGATGCTGAGGAAGAAGCTCATGAGGAGATCCCAGATCCTCTGAAGAAAAAGAAGCTGATGGCTGATGCTATGAAATCTGCTCCTAAGCCTCCTGCCAAAGCAAAGAAGGTTGTAGCTCCCAGAAGGACTACCAAGGACATACCTGCAGCTGCCAAGAGGAAAGGTCGTGCATCCAGTGCCCATGCTGCACGGGACGAAGAAGATGAGAATGCACCAATTCTCAGAAAGCTCAGACCAACCCTTCCTATTCACAATGTTGCTCATCTAATAGCAGAAGATATGAAGAAGAGGAAGGATGTCGAACTAAGAAAGTGGAGAGCTAATGATACATATGCTGCCAGAAGAAGAACTGTTGTTGATCCAAGGTTTCACACCAAGGAACAACAAGATTTTTATGAGTCTGTCTTATTTGACAAGAGTCCTATTGTCAGTGATATGAGGTATGTCGACTGGGCATATATCAAGTAAAATGAGAATTTCTTTCCCCATGTCCAAGAGAACTTCAGGCTAGTGGACATTGAAAAGTTTGTTAGTAAAGATATGAACCCATGGAATGATGAGCTAATCATGCAATTATATGCAATTGTTCATTTCTACGATCACTCTTTAGTCTGGATGACTGATGATCACAAGTATGAAGCTACAATTACTGAATGGGCTGGTATCATTGGTGACCCCAAGCAGGAAGATCGAGATGTACATGTGTATGCAGAAGCAAAGCAGAGTCACAACTCAATGGCCAATATGTACAAGACAATTCCACACAAGTACTAGACTAGTCACCAGATGGGTTCAGTGTATTTTTTGCAAGGCAGGCATTCCTACAACAAACACTACTCTAAGATACACCATGATGCCTAAATCAGGAGATGAAAAGATGATTAGAGGACCATCAACCTGTTGCACCTCCTAGACACTCATACCAGATTCAGAGTGATGGATTTGATAGTAGAGACTATCCGGAGAACTGTTGCGGATGAGAAGAGATCATGTGAATATGCTCCTTACATCAGATGCTTATCAATACTAAGCTAGGAAAGCATGCATATCTACTTGATCGTCCCCATCTACCTCTTCAGCCAGAGTTTGAAGACAATGAAGTGGTAATGGATGAAAATGATCCCAACTCAGCTGCAACGAGAATGGCAGCAGAAGCTGAGGCTGCTAGAAGTAGGCCACCTCCAGTTCCATATATCAGAACTCAAGCTGATAAAATGACATTTCTCGTTAGCACTATCCAAGGCATGGAGAAGAACATTCAGGAGATATTGCAAAGTCAGAAAAGCCTTGAGAGAGTCGTGGAAACAAAGTTTCATGACACGGATGTGAAGGTTTCTGAGTTGACAACTATAGTAAACAACTTCAACATGAAGTTGACGCAGTGGAGATCCCACGCTCAGAAGGTGAAGATGAATATGATGATGAGGAGGAGGAAGAGTCTCCTCCTCCCACTACTACCCAGTTCAGCACCAGGCCTAGGTTAGTTGTTGTTCCTACTCAGGAGACAAGACAGACATCTTTAGCACAAGCTTCAGCACCTTCAGCACCAACTCCAGCTCAAGCACCTTCAGTATCAACTCCTCCAGCTCCAGGACATTTAGCAGAAGCCTTCGCGGACGCTCTTTTGTCCACTCCATCATCAGCTACCCAAAGAGACGAGTAGTTCTATATTTTTGAACCATTTGGTAACTTGTTACCAAAGGGGGATAAATGTATAGATCATAGATTTCGTGTGAGAGAGAGAGATTTTAACTTTATTTGCTCTCGTTTGGTTTTACAAAAACTTTGATCTTTTGGATGACTTTATCATGTGTGTGATCATACTCTTTATCTTGTGTGATGCTACATTATTATCTTTTAGCTATCTTTGTGATGATCACTCACTTATGTTGTTGGTGCCATGTGTATCGTTATTCATTCCTATTCTGTTTGCGCACCACCATGATGTATGTGACATGGAAGAGTGACCCCATGATCCTAATCGATTGTGCATTTGCATTCACACGAAAATTTTAAATAATGCACAAATTTAGGGGGGAGCTCTTGCTTTTCACATACTTCTCAAAGCGTCGATGCTAATCATTCATTATATCTTTTGTCGAAGCTTTGATCTATATGTTGTCATCAATTACCAAAATAGGGGAGATTGAAAAAACACAATTGGTCCCTAGGGTGGTTTTGATAATTGATCACAACATATGCATCATTGAACTAATATCTTTTCAAAGTATATTTTAGGAAAATTTCAAAAGATGTTATGGCTTAAGGTTTATATGGAGATGCCCCTGGATGCAAGAAAAGAATAATATTGGCTCAAGCTTCAAGCTAGAAGACTCTTCGTTTTATATTTGTGAGAAATCACTTTTGAGTCCATAGGAAAGCCAATACTATTAAAAGGGAATAAGGTAGTAAAATAGACTGATTCCTCAAATGCTCAAAGTTAGCAACCAAAACACTCAGTCATTTTTCCCACATATTCACTCTATCAAATTCCACATACACAAATTCGGTGTCACCAACATTCCCATATCGAACCCACCAAGTTTGACCTCAAACTGAAACCCGATTCATTCCCACCAAATCGATGCAACCGAAACCAAGTCGGTGCTACCGAGTTCTGTGTGACCAACATTCTGTTGCCAAGAGACACAAAATCGGAATTTCCGAGTTTGAGTATCGGTGCCACCGAGTTTGGCCATCTTACCGTTAGTCACCTTTTTGGTGCCACCGAGTTTAATATATCGGTCTCTCCGAGAATCAAAAGTTCACACCTTTAGTGCTAATCGGTACCACCGATTTGTCAACTTTGGTTTCACTGAGTTTGCCCTTTTGTGTGTAACGGCTGGATTTTGGTTGCTGCCTATATATACCCCTTTACCCACCTCTCATTCATGGGAGAAGCACTCAGAACACACACTTCACTGTGAGCTCCATTTTCTAAGAGAGAACCACCTACTCATGTGTTGAGACCAAGATATTACAATCCTATCATTTGAAACTTGATCTCTAGCCTCCCCAAACTGCTTTCCACAAAATCAACCTCTCCTACCCATGCATATTCTCTGAGAGAGTGAATTGTGTTGACGAGACTCTCTTTAGAAGCATCAGAGCAAGGAGTTCATTGATCTACCACATCTATTACCTTTTGGAGGGTGGTGCCTCCTAGATTGGTTAGGTGTGTCTTGGGAGCCTCCTACTTCGTGTTGTGGAGTTGAACCAAGATGTTTGTGACGACAAGGAGATCGCCTACTTCGTGAAGATCTACCATGAGTAAGGCTAGTCCTCTGTGGACGGAAGCCGTGGTGGAATAGACAAGGCCGCTTCTTTGTGGATCCTCCGTGGGTGGAGCCCTCCGTGGACTCTCGCAGTCGTTACCCTCCGTGGGTTGAAGTCTCCACTAACATGGACGTACGATAGAGCCACCTATCGGAACCATGCCAAAAATCACCATGTCAACCTCATGCATTTGATCTCCCTACCTTACTCATCTACTTTACGCTTGCATGTTTTACTTTCCGCTGCTATACTATTAGACTTGCATGTGTAGGGTGTACTTGACCTGTTATAACTGTCATAGCTGCCTCTCAAGTAAAATTGGGAAAAGGCAAAAAATTATCTTGTCAAGAAGTCTAATTAACCCCCCTCTAGACACAATTTTGATCCTACAGAATAGCACCCAAGAATCGGTCCACCCACATATCAAATTATCAAAATACCGAACGCGAATTAACCCAACATGACGAAAATGACTATAGAAATTCCGTGTGCCCTCAAGAACGTTGTGCCTATTATAACAAATTGTTCTGGCCTGTCCTTTGCCACAATAGGATTGGGCTACCTTGCTGGACCTATTGTTACTATTGCTACTTGAAACTTTTTACATTTATCTTTCTATCCAACAACTTGTTTCCACTACTTTAGTGCTTGCAGAAAGTACCTTGCTGAAAACCGCTTGTCATTTCCTTCCGCTCCTCGTTGGGCAAACACATTTACTTACTAAAAGGACTATGATTGACCCCCTATACTTGTGGGTCATCAAGACTCTTTTCTGGCGCCGTTTCCGGGGACTGAAGCTCCTTTGGTAAGCGGAATTTTGTAAGGGAAAATTTATACTACGTGCTCAAATTTACTGTTACTTTTCACTATGGAAAGTAATCCTTTAAGGGCGGTTTTCAGGGTATCTTCACCTCGCCCGGAAACACCAATAGTTGTCCCTCAACCTGCTCAACCTATTGAAATTGCTTACTATGAAATTCCCTCGGGTATGATAGAGATGTTGGGTAACGTAGCATAAATTCAAAAAAATTCCTACGCATATTCAGATCTTCCTATGGAGAGACCAGCAATGAGAGAGGGGTGAGTGCATCTTCATACCTTTGAAGATCGCTAAGCGGAAGCATTGCTAGAACGCGGTTGTTGGAGTCGTACTCGCGGGGATTCAGATCGCGGTGTGATTCCGATTAGTGCCGAACCACGGCACCTCCGAGTTCAACACACGTGCAGCCCGGTGACGTCTCCCACACCTTGATCCAGCAAGGAGGAGGGAGAGGTTGGGGAAGATCTCCGGCAGCACGGCGGTGTGGTGTCGATGGAGAGACGAGGTCTCCCGGGAGGGCTTCGCCAAGCACCGGCAGAGAGGAGGAGAAACAAGAGCAGGGCTGCGCCGAGGGAGAGGGAAAACTGTGTGTAAAACAGCCCCGAAACCCCCACTATATATAGGAGCAGGGGAGGGGGATGCCACCCCTAGGGTTCCCACCCTACGTGGTGCGCCAGCCCCCCCAAATGGGAGGTGCGGCGGCTAGGGCAAGGGGAGGGGGTGGCGCACCCCTAGGTGGGCCTTAGGCCCACCAGCGCCTAGGGTTTCCTCCCCTCTCCACCTCCCGAGCCTTGGGCAGAGTGTGAGGGGCGCACCAGCCCACCTAGGGGCTGGTTCCCTCCCGCACTCGGCCCATCTAGCCTCCCGGGGTCGTGGCCCCCTTCCGGTGGACCCCCGGGGCCACTTCCGGTGGTCCGGGTACGTTACCGGCGACGCCCGAAACACTTCCGGTGTCCAAAACCATCCGTCCTATATGTCAATCTTTACCTCCGGACCATTCCGGAGCTCCTCGTGACGTCTGAGATCTCATCCGGGACTCCGAACATCCTTCGGTAACCTCGTATAACAATTCCCTATAACCCTAGCATCATCGAACCTTAAGTGTGTAGACCCTACGGCTTCGGGAGACACGCGGACATGACCGAGACACCTCTCCGGCCAATAACCATCAGCGGGGTCTGGATACCCATGGTGGCTCCCACTTGCTCCACGATGATCTCATCGGATGAACCACGATGTCAAGGATTCAATCAATCCCGTATACAATTCCCTTTGTCTGTCGGTATAGAACTTGCCCGAGATTCGATCGTCGGTATACCTATACCTTGTTCAATCTCGTTACCGGTAAGTCTCTTTACTCGTTCTTAGGACGTCATTGTGTGAATAACTCCTTAGTCACATTAAGCTCATGATGATGTTCTACCGAGTGGGCCCAGAGATACCTCTCCGTCACACGGAGTGACAAATCCCGATCTCGATTCGTACCAACCCAACACACACTTTCGGAGGTACCCGTAGTGCACCTTTATAGTCACCCAGTTATGTTGTGACGTTTGATACACCCAAAGCACTCCTATGGTATCCGGGAGTTGCACAATCTCACGGTCGAAGGAAAAGACACTTGACATTAGAAAAGCTTTAGCATACGAACAATACGATCTAGTGCTATGCTTAGGATTGGGTCTTGTTCATCACATCATTCTCCCAATGATGTGATCCCGTTATCAATGACACCTAATGCCCATGACCAGGAAACCATGATCATCTATTGACTAACGAGCTAGCCAACTAGAGGCTTGCTAGGGACACATTGTGATCTATTTATTCACACATGTATTATTGTTTCCTGTTAATACAATTATAGCATGAACAATAGACGGTTATCATGAACAAGGAAATATGATAATAACCATTTTATTATTGCCTCTAGGGCATATTTCCGACAGTCTCCCACTTGCACTAGAGTCAATAATCTAGTTACATTGTGATGTATCGAACACCCATAGCCTTATGGTGTTGATCATGTTTTACTCGTCGAAGAGATTTAGTCAACGGGTCTGCAACATTCAAATCTGTGTGTACTTTACAAATCTCTACTACTCCACTCTGGACATGGTCCTGGATGCAGTTGTAGCGGCGTTTGATGTGCTTCGTCTTCCGGTGAAACCTGGGCTCCTTGGCTATGGCAATGTCCCAGTGTTATCACAGAAGAGTGTCATTGGACCCGACGCGCTTGGAACCACTCCAAGGTCGGTGATGAGCTCCTTCATCCAAATTCCTTCATGAGGTGCTTCTCAAGCAGCTATGTACTCCGCTTCACATGTAGATGCTGCCACGACTTCTTGCTTGCTGCTGCACGAGCTCACTGCCCCACCATTCAACACATATACGTATCCGGTTTGTGACTTAGAGTCATCCGGATCTGTGTTGAAGCTAACGTCGACGTAACTCTTTACGACGAGCTCTTCGTCACCTCCATAAACAAGAAACATCTCCTTAGTCGTCTTCAGGTACTTAAGGATATTCTTGACCGTTGTCCAGTGTTCCATACCGGGATCACTTTGGTACCTCCCTACCAGACTTATGGCAAGGTTTATATCAGGTCTGGTACACAGCATGGCATACATTAGAGAGCCTACGGCTGAAGCGTAGGGGACAATACTCATCTTCTCTCTATCTGCTGTCGTGGTCGGTGACTAAGTCTTACTCAATCTCATACCTTGCAAAACTGGCAAGAACCCTTTCTTTGAGTTTTCCATATTAAACTTCTTCAATATCTTGTCAAGGTATGTACTTTGCGAAAGACCTATGAGGCGTCTCGATCTATCTCTATAGATCTCGATGCCTAATATGTATGCAGCTTCTCCAAGGTCCTTCATTGTAAAACTCTTGTTCAAATAGGCCTTTATGCTCTCCAAAATCTCTATATTATTCCCCATCAATAATATGTCATCCACATACAGTATGAGGAAAGCTACAGAGCTCCCACTCACTTTATTGTACAGACAGGCTTCTCTGTAAACCTGTATGAACCCAAACACTTTAATCACCTCATTAAAGCGAATGTTCCAACTCCGAGATGCTTGCACCAGCCCATAGATGGAGCACTGGAGCTTGCACACTTTGTTAGCACACTTAGGGTCGACAAAACCTTCTGGTTGCATCATATACAACTCGTCCTTAAGGTTCCCGTTAAGGAACGCTGTTTTGACGTCCATTTGCCAAATTTCATAATCATAAAAGGCGGAAATTGCTAACACGATTCGGACTAATTTCAGCTTCGCTACGGGAGAGAAAGTCTCTTTGTAGTCAATTCCTTGAATTTGTCAAAAACCCTTTGCGACAAGTCGAGATTTATAAACGGTTACATTACCGTTTGCATCAGTCTTCTTCTTGAAGATCCATTTATTTTCTATGGCTCGCTGGTCATCGGGCAAGTCCACCAAAGTCCATACTTTGTTCTCATACATGGATCCTATCTCGGATTTCATAGCTTCAAGCCATTTGTTGGAATCCGGGCCCGCCATTGCTTCTTCATAGTTCGAAGGTTCACCGTTGTCCAACAACATGATTTCCATCAAAGGGTTGCCGTACCACTCTAGTGCGGAGCATACCCTTGTGGACCTTCGCGGCTCAGTAGTAACTTGATCTGAAGCTTCATGATCATTATCATTAACTTCCTCTTCAGTTGGTGTAGGTGCCACAAGAACAACTTCCCGCGCTGCGCTACTATCCTGTTCGAGAGGGGGTGTGATTACCTCATCAAGTTCTACCTTCCTCCCACTTACTTCTTTCGAGAGAAACTCTTTCTCTAGAAAGGATCCGTTCTTGGCAACAAAGGTTTTACCTTCGGATCTAAGATAGAAGGTATACCCAATAGTTTCCTTAGGGTATCCTATGAATACACATTTCTCCGCTTTGGGTTCGAGCTTTTCTGGTTGTAGTTTCTTCACGTAAGCGTCGCAGCCCCAAACTTTAGGAAATGAAAACTTAGGTTTCTTGCCAAACCATAGTTCATACGGTGTCGTCTCAACGGATTTAGACGGTGCCCTATTTAAAGTAAATGCTGCAGTTTCTAATGTGTATCCCCAAAATGATAGCGGTAAGTCGGTAAGAGACATCATAGATCGTACCATATCTAATAAAGTGCGATTACGACGTTCAGACACTCCGTTGTGTTGCGGTGTGCCAGGCGGCGTCAGTTGTGAAACGATTCCACACTTCCTTAGGTGTGTGCCAAACTCGTGACTCAAATATTCTCCTCCACGATCATATCGTAGACATTTAATTTTTCTGTCACGTTGATTCTTGACCTCACTCTGAAATTCCTTGAACTTTTCAAATGTCTCAGATTTGTGCTTCATGAAGTAGATATACCCATACCTACTCAAATCATCGGCGAGAGTGAGAACATAACGATACCCACCGCAAGCTTCAACGTTCATTGGACCACACACATCAGTATGTATTATTTCCAATAAGTCGGTTGCTCTCTCCATTATTCCTGAGAATGGAGTCTTAGTCATCTTGCCCATGAGGCACAGTTCGCATGTGTCAAATGATTGAAATTCAAGAGACTCTAATAGTCCATCAGTATGGAGCTTCTTCATGCCCTTAACGCCGATATGACCAAGGCGGCAGTGCCACAAGTATGTGGGACTATCATTATCAAGTTTACATCTTTTGGTACTCACACTATGAATATGCGTAACATCACGATTGAGATTCATCAAGAATAAACCATTCACCAGCGGAGCATGACCATAAAACATATCACCCATATAAATAGAACAACCATTATTCTCTGACTTAAATGAGTAGCCGTCTCGCATTAAGCAAGACCCTGATACAATATTCATGCTCAAAGCTGGTACTAAATAACAATTATTAAGGTTTAAAACTAATCCCGACGGTAGATGTAGAGGTAGCGTGCCGACGGCGATCACAGCGACCTTGGAGCCATTCCCGACGCGCATCGTCACCTCGTCCTTGGCCATTCTCCGCTTATTCCGCAGTTCCTGCTTTGAGTTGCAAATGTGAGCAACAGCACCGGTATCAAATACCCAGGAGCTACTACGAGCGCTGGTAAGGTACACATCAATAACATGTATATCACATATAACTTTAACGTTGCCGGCCTTCTTGTCCGCTAAGTATTTGGGGAAGTTTCGCTTCCAGTGACCCTTTCCCTTGCAATAGAAGCACTCAGTCTCAGGCTTGGGTCCATTCTTTTTCTTCTTCCTGGCATCTGGCTTACCGGGCGCGGCAACGGCTTTGCTGTCTTCCTTGAAGTTCTTCTTACCCTTGCCCTTCTTGAAACTAGTGGTCTTGTTGACCATCAACACTTGATGCTCTTTCTTGATTTCTACTTCTGCAGACTTGAGCATCGAGTACAACTCGGGAATGGTCTTCTCCATCCCTTGCATGTTGTAGTTCAGAACAAAACCTTTGTAGCTTGGTGGGAGAGACTGGAGGATTCTGTCAATTATAGCATCATCCGGAAATTCGACTCCAAGTGAAGTCACACGACCGTGTAACCCAGACATTTTGAGTATGTGCTCACTGACAGAACTGTTCTCCTCCATCTTACAGCTAACGAACTTGTCGGAGACTTCATATCTCTGGACACGGGCATGATCTTGAAAAACTAGCTTCAGCTCTTGGAACATCTCATATGCACCGTGTTGCTCAAAACGCCTTTGGATCCCCGTTTCTAAACTGTATAACATGCCACACCTAACCAGAGAGTAGTCATCACTCCGCGTTTGCCAGACGTTCAGAATGTCCTGGGCTGCTGCGGGAGCGGGAGGGTCACCTACCGGCGCATCAAGGACATAAGCCTTTTTAGCTGCTTCAAGGATGAGCTTCAAGTTGCGAACCCAGTCCGCATAGTTGCTACCATCATCTTTCAGCTTGTTTTTCTCTAGGAATGCGTTGAAATTGAGGTTGACGTTGGCCATCTACAATATTTATAAAGACAAGTTTTAGACTAAGTTCATGACAATTAAGTTCATTTAATCAAATTAAGTATGAACTCCCACTTAAATCGACATCCCTCTAGTCATCTAAGTGATACATGATCGATGTTGACTAACCCGTGTCCGATCATCACGTGAGACGGACTAGTCACCATGGTGAGCAACTTCATGCTGATAGTATTCAACCATACGACTCATGTTCGACCTTTCGGTCTCTTGTATTCGAGGTCATGTATGTACATGCTAAGCTCGTCGAGTCAACCTAGGTGTTTCGCGTGTGTAAATCTGGCTTACACCCGTTGTATGTGAATGTTAGAATCTATCACACCCGATCATCACGTGGTGCTTCGAGACAATGATCCTTCGCAACGGTGCACACTTAGGGGAATACGTTCTCGAAATTTTAAGAGGGATCATCTTATTATGCTACCATCGTTCTAAGTAATAAGATGAAAAACATGATAAACATCACAATGCAATAATATAGTGACATGTTATGGCCATTCTCATCTTTGCTCTTTCGATCTCCATCTTCAGGCATCACATGATCATCATTGTCACCGGCGTGACACCATGATCTCCATCATCATGATCTCCATCATCGTGTCTCCGTGAAGTCGTCACGCCAACTACTACTATCACTACTACTATAGCTAACCGTTAGCAATGAAGTAAAAGTAGTAAGCACATGGCGTTGCATCTCATACAATAAATTAAGACAACTCCTATGGCTCCTGCCGGTTGTCATACTCGTCGACATGCAAGTCGTGAAACCTATTACAATAACATGATCATCTCATACATCATACATGCAACATCACAACTTTGGCCATATCACATCACATGTCAAACCCTGCAAAAACAAGTTAGTCGTCCTCTAATTGTTGTTGCAAGTTTTACGTGGCTGATTTGGGTTTCTAGCAAGAACGCTTTCTTACCTACGTGACAGCCACAACGATGATATGCCAAAGCTATTTACCCTTCATAAGGACCCTTTTCATCAAACCCAATCCGACTAGAGTAGGAGAGACAGACACCCGCTAGCCACCTTTATGCACGTGTGCATGTCTGTCGGTGGAACCAGTCTCACATAAGCATACGTGTAATGTCGGTCCGGGTCGCTTCATCCCACAATACCGCCAGAAAAGAATAAGACTAGTAGCGGCAAGCAATTGACAAATCATCGCCCACAACCTTTTGTGTTCTACCCATGCATAGAATCTACGCATAGAAAACCTGGCTCGGATGCCACTATTGGGTAACGTAGCATAAATTCAAAAAAAATCCTACGCATATTCAGATCTTCCTATGGAGAGACCAGCAACGAGAGAGGGGTGAGTGCATCTTCATACCTTTGAAGATCGCTAAGCGGAAGCGTTGCTAGAACGCGGTTGATGGTGTCGTACTCGCGGCGATTCAGATCTCGTTGTGATTCCGATCTAGTGCCGAACCACGGCACCTCCGCGTTCAACACACGTGCAGCCCGGTGACATCTCCCGCACCTTGATCCAGGAAGGAGGAGGGAGAGGTTGGGGAAAATATCCGGCATCACGACGGCATGGTGTCGATGGAGAGACGAGGTCTCCCGGCAGGGCTTCGCCAAGCACCGGCAGAGAGGAGGTGAAAGAAGAGCAGGGCTGCGCCGAGGGAGAGGAACTGTGAGTAAAACAGCCGCGAAACACCCACTATATATAGGAGGAGGGGAGGGGGGTGCCACCCCTAGTGTTCCCACCCTAGGTGGTGCGGCAACCCCCCATATGGAGGTGCGGCGGCCAGGGCAGGGGGAGGGGGTGGCGCACCCCTAGGTGGGCCTTAGGCCCACCAGCGCTTAGGGTTTCCCCCCTCTCCACCTCCTGCGCCTTGGGCTGAGTGTGGGGGGCGCACCAGCCCAACTAGGGGCTGGTTCCCTCCCGCACATGGCCCATCTAGCCTCCTGGGGTCGTGGCCCCCTTCCGGTGGACCCCCTGGGCCACTTCCGGTGGTCCCGGTACGTTACCGGCGACGCCTGAAACACTTCCGGTGTCCAAAACCATCTGTCCTGTATATCAATCTTTACCTCCGGACCATTCCGGAGCTCCGAGTGATGTCCGGGATCTCATCCGGGACTCCTAACTTCCTTCGGTAACCCCGTATAACAATTCCCTATAACCCTAGCATCATCGAACCTTAAGTGTGTAGACCCTACGGGTTCGGGAGACAGGCAGACATGACGGAGACACCTCTCCGGCCAATAACCATCAGCGGGGTCTGGATACCCATGGTGGCTCCCACTTGCTCCATGATGATCTCATCGGATGAACCACGATCTCAAGGATTCAATCAATCCCGTATACAATTCCCTTTGTCTGTCGGTATAGAACTTGCCCGAGATTCGATCGTCGGTATACCTATACCTTGCTCGATCTCGTTACCGGTAAGTCTCTTTACTCGTTTCGTAGCACGTCATTGTGTGACTAACTCCTTAATCACATTGAGCTCATGATGATGTTCTACCGAGTGGGCCTAGAGATACCTCTCCGTCACACGGAGTAACAAATCCTGGTCTCGATTTGTACCAATCCAACAGACACTTTCGGAGGTACCCGTAGTGCACCTTTATAGTCACCCAGTTACGTTGTGACGTTTGATACACCCAAAGAACTCCTACGGTATCCAGTAGTTGCACAATCTCACGGTCGAAGGAAAATACACTTGACATTAGAAAAGCTTTAGCATACGAACAATACGATCTAGTGCTATGCTTAGGATTGGGTCTTGTGCATCACACCATTCTCCCAATGATGTGATCCCGTTATCAATGACATCTAATGCCCATGACCAGGAAACCATAATCATCTATTGACTAACGAGTTAGCCAACTAGAGGCTTTCTAGGGACATATTGTGATCTATTTATTCACACATGTATTACTGTTTCCTGTTAATACAATTATAGCATGAACAATAGACGATTATCATGAAGAAGGAAATGTGATAATAACCATTTTATTATTGTCTCTAGGGCATATTTCCAACAAGAGAAACCGCTAGCTAATCCTTATGCGGGAGATGGAACAAAACATCCCGATATGCACCTAATTTATGTAGATGAAGTTTGTGGATTATTTAAGCTTGCAGGTTTATTCGGAAATGAAGTCAAGAAGAAGGTTTTCCCTTTATCTTTGGGGGAAAGCATTGACATGGTATAGGCTATGTGATGATACAGGATATTGCAACTGGAATCGATTGCAATTGGAGTTTCACGAAAACTTTTATCCTACGTATCTTGTTCATCGTAATCGGAATTTAATCTATAATTTTTTTTCCTCGTGAAGGAAAAAGTATCTCTCTAGCTTGAGAGAGTCTTTAATGTTACATTCATGCCCCAATCATGAGCTCTCGAGAGAAATTATTGTTCAGAATTTTTATGCCTGGCTTTCTCATAATGATCAAACCATGCTCGATACTTCTTGTTGTGGTTCTTTTATGAAGAAGACTATTGAATTCAGGTGGGACTATCGAATTTGTGCATTGTTTAAAATTTGCGTTTGAATGCAAATGCACAGTCAATTAGGATCATGGGTCACTATTCCATGTCACGTACATCTTGGTGTTGTGCATACAAGATAAGAATGAATAGTAATGCACGTGACACCAACAAGATAAGTGAATGATCATCACATGAATAGCTAAAAGATAATAATGTAGCATCAACCAAGCAAAGTGTATGATCACACACAAAAACAAATATAAGGTCATCTAAAAGACCAAAGTTTTGTAAAACCCAAATGAGAGCAAATAAAGTCAAAAGCTCACTCTCTCGAAGCCCTATGATCTGTACATTTCTCACCCTTTGGCAACAAGTTACCAAAAAGTTCAAAAGTATAGAGCTAATCGTCTCTCTGGGAAGATGATGAGGGAGTCGATAGAAGAGCGTCCATAAAGGCTTCTGCTGAGTGTCCTGGAGCAAGAGTTGAAGCTTAAGGCGCATATGCTTGAGCTGATGAAGTCTGTCTTGCTTCCGACACTCGCACAATTGTTGACCGGGCCTTGGTGCCGAACTGAGTGGTAGTGCAAGGAGGCAATTCTTCATCATCATCATCATCGTCGTCGTCGTTGTCATCATCTGAGTGTGGAATCTGCAGTGAGTCAACTTCATGTTGAATCTGTTTGACTATAGTGGTCAATTCTGTAACCTTCACATCCAGGTCATGGAACTTTGTTTCCACGATTCTCTCCAAACTCTTCTAGTTTTGCAGAATCTCACAGATATTCTTCTCCATACCTTGGATAGAGATAACTAGAAATTCCATTTGCTCAGCTTGAGTTCTGAGCTGTGGAACTGGTGGTAGCACGTTTCTAGCAGCCTCGGCTTCTACTGCCTCTCATGCCATTCGAGCTACAGCTGAGCTCGGATCATTGTCATCCATTACCACTTCATTTTCTTCCAATTCTGGTTGAAGGGGTAAATAGGGACGATCAAGTAGAAATGCATGCTTGCCTAGCTAGGCATTGATAAGCATCTGGATGTATGGGGCATATCCAAAAGATCTTTTCTAATCAGCATGAGTCCTCCGGATAGTCTCTACAATCAAGTCCATCACTCTGAATCTAGTTGAGAGTCCAAATGGTGTAGCAAATTGATGGAGTGACCTCTAATCATTGTGTCATCACCTGATTTAGGCATCAAGGTGTATCTCAGAATGGTGTTAGTTGTGGGTATCCCTGTTTGCAAGAAGTACATTGAGCCAACCTTGTGAGTAGCCAAGAACTTGTGAGGAATTGTCTTGTACATGTTGGCCATGGAGTTGTTACTCATCTTCAGCTCATAGTACACATCAACATCACCAGCTTTCTGCTTCGGGGCACCAATAATAGTGGCCCACTCAACAATAGTAGATTCATACTTGTGACCATCAGTCATCCACATAATAGAACCATGTCCATAGAAATGCACAGTTGAGTAGAATTGCATGATCTATTCATCATTCCATGGGGTCATCTCCTTCCCATCAAAGTCTTCAATGTCTACAAATCCGAAATTGTCTTGCACATGGGGAAAGAAATCTTCATTGGCTTTGATGTAAGTCCAGTCAACATATCTCATGCCACTAACAGCTGGACTTTTGTCATACAATATAGTCTCATAAAAGTCGTGTTGTTCCTTGGTGTGAAACCTTGGATCTACAACAGTTCTTCTCCTTATGGCATATGGATTAGTAGCTCTCCATTCCCTCAAACCTGCATCTTTCATCTTTTTCATATCTCCTGCTATTGAATGAGCAACATTGTGCAGTGGTAGAGTGGTAGGAGCTTTCTAAGAATAGGTGCATTCTCTTCTTCTTCCTCTGCAGCAAAGGCACTAAAGCAGGGCCTTTCTCCTTGGTAGATGCAGGAATGTCCTTTGTAGAACTCTTGGGAGCTACGGACCTCTTAGCCTTAGAAGGAGGCTTTGGAGCATTTTTCCTGGGATGGCATCAGCCATGAGCTTCTTCTTCTTAGGAGGAGGAGGAGGCGCATCAGCTGGGATACCTTGTTATCCAGCAGAGACTTCTGGGTCCTCGTACCTGGAAGTAGGTCTTCCAACAACATGAATTACCCTCTTCCTGGCTCTCTTCACACCATCCTTCTTAGCAGGTTTATTAGTGGAGAGTGGCGTACTCTGCCTTGCACACTTAGGAGCTCTAAGATCAGTAGGCTTATCATACTCTTTCCTGACAGTCTTCTTAGGATCCTTTAGAGGAGCTGAAGTTTCCTCTGGCATAAAATCTGAGTCCTCTTCATCTGAATTAAGCTTCTTTCTCTGCCTCGACGCTGCCTTGGGCAAGCCATGGGAGTTGTAAGAACCAAGGTCAGAGTCTGTCTTCTGAGGACTTGTGCATGAGTCTATCTCAAAATTGTTCTCTTTGAAATCATTCTGGATATCCTCAGATCCTGACATCCTGACAGATAGAGCAGACAAGCAACTGATAGACCAGCAGACCTGTGAGATAGATATAGAAGAGTAGAAGGATTGAGCATGACAAAATACATAAGGTTTTCAAAAATTGAACAAAGAAATCCTTAGTTTTAGGTTTCTGCACATCACAATTCGGTAGTACCGAGTCTAAATTTTTGGTGTCATCCGAACAAATGAACTACTTCACAGAGACCTGGTAATCACTTCGGTGGAACGAAAAGTGACTACTCGGTCTCACCGAGTTCATTCTCAGAAACCCTAGATTCAAAATCGATGGAACCGATTTTTGTAATTCGGTTTCACCGAGATGTGTTCTGCGGATGGCTAACCCTAAAATAAAAAAAATCGTTAATCTACGAGAACATCTACTGGAAGGAGGGGTTTGCACACAGTGGCTTATAGAGAAAATATTCCTAGTGCGCATGAGTCGGACCAAAGGAGCACAAGAGGAAATCGGAACCATACCCTAGCTTGGTGGCAGTCCGACTACGGCAGCAAAGATTTCGTCCAGGGCGGTGAATCCCAGCGGTGGACATGCTCGGGGAGGCAAAGGCGATGACCAGGGGTCCTTTAGCGGCACGTTATGGTTTGGGAACGAAACGTTTGAGGACTTGAATTCAAAATGTCTCGTCCGCAAGATTATATACCCATCGCTGTCGGTGTCACCGAGATTATAAAATCGGTGTCACTGAGTTCCTCTGCTGTCATCTGACAGGGAAACTCAAGAGCCAAATAACAACAATTGGATATAATTGAATGAGCAAAAATATGCAATCCAACATGCTCACACAATAAGATGATAGATAAAACATGGTGAACATGCACAAACATTCTAGCATCTATCAAGCACTTTGGCGATGAAAAATTCATCTATATATGAGTGTATTGACTTAAGAGCCAAGTAAGAATACTTGATCATAGGTCATACTCATCGATTAAGCACAAGTGGGGTTACCACTTTTACATAAAGCATTAATGTGTGCATATCCTTAGGAGATTCTTATACTCAAGATTTAGAGTAAAGACCCCCCTTGATATGACATCCCCCCTAAGAGGGACAAACTAATCTTGGGTTTTGTTGTAGAAGACTTCAAGTAGGTGAAGTAGTGGTGGATGCTCAATGCCGATGAAGATCATCTTGAGTTAGGAGCAATCCATGTTGTTTCTTACTCTTCTCACCTACATGGGTTAGTCCCAAAGCACGAGGAACATACACAAGAACATCTATGGAATGGAGTGAAGTACTCATCGGATGATGTCCAAAGATACATTGATTACCTTGTCGCTTGCTTACCTTTGAGGGGATGTGTGACTCCTTGAACTAATGCATATGGTTGAGGTTGATTGCATATAGTTCTTGCCAAAAATGAATGAGAGTGAATTTTATTGGCGGAGTCACCCCACAAGAACTTTCTAGTTCTTCCTCTTGGGGATCCAAGTCAACTTGATGGGAATCCTTGGATTTGTGGTGGCACTAGATGAGGTAGTGCTAGTAGTGTACTTGAGAATCCACTTGACCTTGACTTGGGGTTCCTATTCAAATAAGTCAATGTCTTCTTGAAGCTTTCCATTGCCCTTGTGGTCTTGTGGTAGAAGGCCATCTTGTGAGCTTGTTCCCTTGGGAGGAGTAGGATCATACTTCTCCTCTTGAGGAACAAACTTGGGAATGGGATATGGACCTTATTTTCAAACATCTCCGTTGACGTTGAAGTAGCCAACACTTTGTTTATTTCGATGTCCTCCTTGCTTGCGCACAGTTTCCTCAAATTTCTTACTTCTGGCAAGACTTTTGAAGACACCTCTCTCTATAATCCCTTTCAATAAATCATTTTCTTGCTCAAGTGTAACTTGGCTAAGAGAATCATTAGTGGAATCAAGAGAGCTACTAGAAACAATATCACTAGATTTTGCTTTAGCATTATTGTTACTAGATGAAGAAACTTGCTTGCCTTTGTTACTAGTGTTCTTAGGTTGAACTTGTGGAACAAAAGTAGACAAGAGTAATTGTTTGGCTATATAAGAAGAACTCTTCTTTCGAAGATCATCATTGATTGCTTCTAGGAACTCATGCTCTTGCTTCAAATTGAGCTTCTTGAAGCGTAGCTTCTCATGAGTTCTTGCAAGCGCTCTATGATCTTCTAGAGTAGTTCCATGAGCTAACTTAAGAGTGTTTAATTCTTTAGTTAGTCGTTCAATCTCTTTCTTATCATCATCACTCGATTTCTGTTGACTAGCATGATAATTAGCAGGTTCATTTTCAGTGCAATCACTAGTTTTATCAAAGAGCAAGTCATCTTCTCTTAACAAATCATCCTCATCACTATCAAAATCAAGATACTCGGGATGTGATACCTTGGGGCCTTTAGGCATGAAGCAGATTCCGAACCCCTCACTTGGTGAATAAAATAAGTCATAGGAGTTCATTCACATTTCTTGCACGAGACCTAAACATGTAGCGAGTGACTCATATATGATTTTTTAACCACTTTTCATGCACTCAGCCTTGTGATTATACTTCAAATTTGAATTATGCACATTGAAAGGCTAGAAAAATTAGTTAACATATTAAATAGGCCAAATGACCCTTGGAAAATATCATAGTTTAGCACGACAGTCATGTTGCTCTATGGTGACTCTAGAAATAAATTCAAGGCGAGAAGAGACAACAGATGTTGTTTCGCACATAAAAGGCGAACATTCTCTATCGGAACCACATGGCTTTCTTATGAGAATCTCTGGTTTGTAAGAGGTTTCTGCCAAAACTTGTCCCAAATTGGGCAAATTTTTTACCACAACACACATCAGCCATGACATGACACCATGCAAAGTTTCATGAATTTATGATGATATTTTGATTTACTGGAATTTGAAAACACGGATTCTCAAAGTGTACGGCCGAGCCAAAATACCGAGAGGTTTGAAATTCATTTCCATTTCTTGCATGGTACCAAAACATGTGTCCAATGACATATATATGATTTTTCAACCCATTCAGGTGCACTCTAACATGTGCTTAATTGTAGTTCATATCTGAACTATTCACATGAAATGTCTAAAAAACTCTTTAAATGTTTTAAAAGGCCTAAAAATCATGAACAAATAACAAACAGTCCTATAGTTGTACTTTCACTTATAAATGTTATTGCTATCCACCACATTTGTAGAGATATGCTAGAGTGTTTTTTTACGAGAAGGCATACTTTATTCATCAAATAACAGTTACATCATCCGCTATTAATTTCATGATAAAGTTTGGAGGAGCGTCGTTCCAAACAGAAGGGTTATTTGTCCTTCCCCATCTAGCTAACTCATGAGTTACATTATTTGACTCTCTAATACGATGTTCAAGAGTAACCTTCTCGAGTTCTACGAAGATACTACGACAATCTTCTTGCACCGGCGCTGCCACCATGCATTGTCCTTCATTTTTATTAAGAGCATCCACCATCGTAATATTGTTTGTTCCCACCACCAAATTAGAGCTATGCTACAGTGTTAACAAGGGTACATATGCCATGTTCTACAAATAAAGTTTTTTTGTCAAGCTTATCTTACCTGTGAATGCCCTCATAGAAAACATGTTAATATTTGTTCTATTGTCTTGTAAGAGGGCCACAAACCTAGGATGATTCTTTTAACTAGGTTTGGGAATTGAATCATTAGCTACAAATCTATATTAAAATGGTAGTTTGCTACACATTACCTACTTACTAACATCAGTCTGATTAGACTATGCTTCGGCATAACAGTTAGACCTTGCATAAGTACAATAGATGCCCATTTGTATATTTAAAAATCAGTGGTCTATTTTCGACAGAAAATGCTCGATTCATATAAATAAAGAATGGTTCATTGTTAATTGAAGGTACATAGATCTATCTTAGTGTTGTTTTTGCATTAGAAGAGAGTAAGCTGTGAAACTAACTCATCTGATTTCCAACATTTTGGAGAGAGTTCCAAATATCTACCACATATTAATTATGTGTGAAAAATTCTTAGCATGTGGCCGCCTAAATTTATTTGGTTACCTAAGCTGCACAAACTAGGTTTACTCTTTATTGGAAATACACCTGATCCTTTTTTATATGGCAATGACAGTTCTAGGATAAGTTCTTACCTGCTTATGACTTGTTACCGAGTACTTCTACTTAACATTTCTTATTATTTGTTGGCAAATACACCTAAAGGCACCATTTTGTTTATTGTTGTTAATAGTCATTGACTTGATATTAAAACTTGCTTATCAAATGGTTGTCTCCTGGTAATATGTGTGCTTAATTCAAGCCAAAGATATGAACTAGAGTGCATTTGCATGCAAGGGGTACATCCGACTATCGTATGAGAAGAAGTACATTTAGCTAAGGTCAAATGATGCGAATGATGTAGAGACATTCACCATCAAGAGGATCAGGGCTACCATCAGGGACCTCCGGGACCAAGTTCAACATCTCCATCGCCTTTGTCGACGACGTTTCCCAACGGCTCATTTCCCTCCACAACGACTCACCGCACTCCTCTCATACTCTCCACTTTGTCGAAGGGATGCATCAGGAGCACGCCACCATCGCTAGGCCGACACATGCAACAATTTCTATTGGTGTATGCCATGTTGCCATGCAGCAAGATTCTTATGTCGATGGTATTATATTATTGCGTGTTTCCTATGAGGTTGGGATGTGCTGACAATTTTGTTTCTTACTCATGTGATGCATCAATATAATAAGTCTAACAAGAATTACATGCATGTGCTATCCAGATTCAAAAACAAAACTGAAAGGGTCGTTCCCCTACCTGTCATCTCCCAATCCATTCAGTACATCCTTTGAACTTGCAATGCTCTAAATCTGATCCAATAATAATACTAATTAGTATAGGTAAGAAAGTGAAAGGGGCGCACTCCACGTGGCACCACCCCGGCTTCCACTCACGAGGCGCACCCCGGGTGCGACCCAACCACTAGTAGATGTGCAACTTGGATCGCTATAACGCGTAACTAGCGGGTTGTGGGAGGATAAGCAATATCACTATATCCTTCCAAAAAAGTTCACAAGTTAAAATTTGTTATGTAAATTTACTGAGGTGTATCGAGCACCCTACTCTATTTAGATGTAGGAAAAATTCTAGCACTAGCAGCAAAAACTCACTCTATCAATTCATTCCACGCACACTTCCACACCTTTTTTATTGGATGATCCAACGGAGCAATGTCTATGGCAGCTACTGTGTTGTTGACTCGTTGTGGTCACGACATCGATCCTGTTTCACAACAAGGGTTGCATCTCTCCTCCACAACCACCAACGCCGACCACTAGTGGCGAGTGCTACGGCAACACACAACAGCGCCAGAGATTGACACGTTGACGGAGGCTGGGCTTGCGTTGGTTTTTCCCTTGAAGAGGAAAGGCTGGTGCAACATAGGAGCAGTAAATATTTCCCTCAGTTTGAGAACCAAGGTATCAATCCAGTAGGATAATCTCGTCAAGTCCAGAGTACCTGCGCAAACACAAAAGAACTTGCGCCCAACGCTATAAAGGGGTTGTCCATCCCTTCAAGATTCATTGCAAAGTGAGATTTGAAGGCGGAAAGTGCAACGAAGTAAAAGAGTAAGGATGGAAATATGGTGTGGTGTGGACCCGGGGGGCCATAGTGTTCACTAAAGGCTTCTCTCAATATAGCAAGTATTACGGTGGGTGAAAAAATTACTGTCGAGCAATTGATAGAACCGCGCAAAGTCATGAAGATATCTAAGGCAATGATCATACATATAGGCATCATGTCTGAGACAAGTAGACCGATACTTTCTGCATCTAGTACTATTACTCCACACATCGACCGCTATCCAGCATGCATCTAGTGTATTGAGTTCATCATGAACAGAGTAACGCCTTAAGGAAGATGACATGATGTAGAGGGATAATCTCAAACCAATAATGAAAACCCCATCTTTTTACCCTTGACGGCAACAACACGATGCATGCCTCGCTACCCCTTCTATCACTAGGTGAGGTCACCGCACGGTATGAACCCAAAACCAAGCACTTCTCCCATTGCAAGAATCATAGATCAAGCTGGCCAAACAAAACCCACAACTCGAAGAGAATTACAAGGATATGAAATCATGCATAAGAGAGATCAGAAGAAACTCAAATAAGATTCATAGATAATCTGATCATAAATCCACAATTCATCGGATCTCGACAAACACACCGCAAAATAAGATTACATCGGATAGATCTCCATGAAGATCATGGAGAACTTTGTATTGAAGATCCAAGAGAGAGAAGAAGCCATCTAGCTACTAGCTATGGACCCGTAGGTCTATGGTGAACTACTCACGCATCATCGAAGAGGTCATGGTGTTGATGAAGAAGCCCTCAGTATCTGAATCCCCCCTCCGGCAAGGCACCAGAACGTGCCCCAGATGGGATCTTGCGGAGACAGAAGCTTGCGGCGGCGGAAAAGTACTTTCGATGATCTCTTGGTTTTTTCTGGGATTTTAGGGAATATATAGGCGAGGACCTAGGGTAGAGGTGGCCTAGGGAGCCCACAAGCCTGGGAGGCGCAGGCCCCCCTGGTCGCGGCTAGGAGGCTTGTGGGGTCCCTGGTGGCCCCCTGCTCTGATTCTCAGGTTCCCCGATCTTCTTCTATTTTGGGAAAAATATTTTTGGGTGTTTCATTCTGTTTGGTCTCCGTTTAAAATCCTCCTCTGAAAAGGGTCAAAAACACGGAAAAAACAGGAACATGCACTTGGCACTGAGTTAATAACTTAGTCCCAAAAAAGATATAAAAGGCATACAAAACATCCAAAGTTTGACAAGATAATAGCATGAAACCATCAAAAATTATAGATACATTGGAGACGTATCAAGCATCCCCAAGCTTAACTCCTGCTCGTACTCGAGTAGGGAAGTGATAAAGACTGAATTTTTGATGTGGAATGCTACCTAGCATAGTTGTCCTTTGTAACTTCTTTCATGTGACATGAATGTTCAGATCCGTAAGATTCAACACAATAATTTTCTATTGACATGGAAACAGTAATACTTCAAGAAAACTAGCAAGGCAATCATGAACTTTGAAATAACAAGGCCAAAGAAAGTTATCCCTACAAAATCATATAGTCTGGCTATGCTCTATCATCCTCACACAACTAATGTAAATCATGCACAACCCCGGTATTGGCCAGGTAATTGTTTTCGCACTCTTACTTTCTCAAAGTTTTTATAACTATCACGCAATACATGAGCGTGAGCCATGGATATAGCACTATAGGTGGAATAGAGTATGGTGGTGGTTGTGAGACAAAAAGGAGGAGATGGTCACATTGACTCGGCATATCAAAGGGTTATGGAGATGCCCATTAATAGATACCAATGTGAATGAGTAGGTATTGCCATACAAAGGATGCACTAGAGCTATAAGTATGTGAAAGCTCAAAGGGAGAACTAGTGGGTGTGCATCCAACTTGCTTGCTCACGAAGACCTAGGGAAATTTGAGGAAGCCCATCATTGGAATATACAAGCCAAGTTATATAATAAAGATTCCCACTAGCATATGGTGGTGATGAAACGAGAGTCTCTCAATCATGAAGAACATGGTGCCATTATTAAGCACAAGTGTGGAAAAAGATAGTAGCATTGTCCCTTCTCTCTTTTTCTATCTTTTTTTTGTTTGGGCTCTTTGGCCTCTTTTTTTGGTATCTTTGGCCTCTTCTCTTTTTTTTCCTCACATGGAACAATGCTCTAATAATGATGATCATCACACTTTTATTTACTCACAGCTCAAAGCTTAGAATGATGATGACTCTATAGGAAATGCCTCCGGCGGTGTACCGGGATGTGCAACGATCTAGCTTGGCGTATGACGTTGAAACATCTCGCTAGCTATCTTACGATCATGAAATGACAATATGAGAGTGAAGGCACAAGTCATGAGATGGAACGGTGGGAGTTGCATGGCAATATATCTCGGAATGGCTATGAAAGTGCCATAGTAGGTAGGTATGGTGGCTGTTTTGAGGAAGGCATATGGTGGGTTTGTGTACCAGCGAAAGTTGCGCGGCACTAGAGAAGCTAGAAATGGTGGAAGATGAAAGTGCATCTATACCATGGGCTCACATTAGTCATGAAGAACACATATACTGGTTGCGAAAGTTTTTATTAGTAATCGAAACAAAGTGCTAAACGCATACTCCTAGGGGAAGGGTTGGTAGGTGTTAACCATCGCGCGATCCCGACCTCAACACAAAGGATGACAATCAATAGATCAATTATGCTCCGACTTCCTAACATAGCGGTTCACCATACGTGCATGCTATGGGAATCACTAACTTCAACACAAGTATTTCTAGATTTACAACACCCTACTAACATAACTCTTAATATTACCAAATCCACATCTCAAAACTAATTGAGAGGAATCAAAACTTCTCTTTCTACTCAATGCACATGAAGATGGAGGTTTTTTTGTATCCTCTTTGGGTACCTATCACCTTTGGGACTACTTTCATAGCATAAGCCAACTACCAAGTCACGCACCGCCGTGCTCTAAAAGATCTAAGTGAAGCACATAGAGCAAAATTATCTAGCTCAAAAGATATAAGTGAAGCACGATGAGCATTCTAGCAAAATCACGATGAGTGCATGTCTATCTATAAAGGTGTGCAGCAAGGATGATTGTGACACAACAAAAATAAAAGACTCCTACGATACAAGACGCTCCAAGCAAAACACATATCATGTGGTGAATAAAACTATAGCTCCAAGTAATGTTACCGATGGATTGAAGACGAAAGAGGGGATGCCTTCCCAGGGCATCCCCAAGCTTAGGCTTTTTGGTGTCCTTGAATTTGGCTTGGGATGCCTTGGGAATCCCCAAGCTTGAGCTCTTTCCACTCCTTATCTCTTTGTCCATGAGAACATCACCCAAAACTTGAAAACTTCACAACACAAAACTTAAACAAAAACTCATGATAACATTAGCACAAGAAAACAAACTACCACCTCTTTAGGTACTGTAGCAATTTCTATTTATATTGGTGTTAGATTACTGTATTCTCACTTTTCCATGGCTAGTACTCCCCCAATACTATCCATAGTTTTATCAAAACAAGCAACCAACTCAACAAAAACAGAATCTGTCAAAAACAGCCAGTCTGTAGTAATCTGCATACTTCGTATACTTCTGGTACCTCAAAAATTCTGAAAACTTATGACTGCCTGGTCAAAAGGTACATCAACCAGCAGAAAAAAGAATCAACTCAAAAGCTCTTTCTGAATAAAAATGAAAAATCATCTCGTGAGCAAAAAGTTTCTGTCTTTTTCCAGCACGATCAAACAACCATCACCAAGACTAGTCATAAAGGTTTTGCTTTGCTCAAACACAAAAAGACACAATCATAACAGAATTATGATAGTGTGGATGCAACAAAACAGAAAGAAAAAGAAATAAATTCATTGGGTTGCCTCCCAACAAGCGCTATTGTTTAACGCCCTTAGCTAGGCATAAGGCGATGGAATCACGTATCGTCGTCTTTGGTGCTCAAACCATAAGTAGCCCTCATCATGGCTTCGTAAGGCAATCTTATTTTCTTTCTAGGAAAGTGCTCTATGCCCTTCTTTAAAGGAAATTGAAATCTAATATTCCCTTCCTTCATATCGATGATAGCACCGATAGTCCTTAGGAAAGTTCTACCAAGAATAATAGGGCATGTAGGATTGCAATCAATGTCAAGCACAATGAAATCCACGGGTACATAGTTCCTATTTGCAACAATAAGAACATCATTGATCCTTCCAATGGGCTTCTTGACAATAGAATCCGCAAGATGCAAATTAAGAGAACACTCTTCAATCTCATTAAAACCCAAAACAACACATAAAGACTTTGGAATCGCGGAAACACTAGCACCCAAATCACACAAAGCATTGCATTCATAGTTTTTCATTTTGATTTTGATAGTAGGTTCCCACTCATCATGAAGCTTTCTAGGGATAGAGCCTTCCAATTCAAGTTTCTCTTCAAGAGCTTTTATCATAGCTTCGACGATATGATCGGTAAAGGCCTTGTTTTGGCTATAAGCGTGTGGAGAGTTTAGCATGGATTGCACCAAGGAAATGCATTCAATCAAGGAGCAACAGACAACAGCGCCAGAGATTGACACGGTGACGGAGGCTGGGCTTGCGTTGGTTTTTCCCTTGAAGAGGAAAGGGTGGTGCAGCACAGGAGCAGTAAGTATTTCCCTCAGTTTAAGAACCAAGGTATCAATCCAGTAGGAGAATCTCGTCAAGTCCACATTACCTGCGCAAACACAAAAGAGCTTGCACCCAACGCTATAAAGGGGTTGTCAATCCCTTGAAGATTGATTGCAAAGTGAGATCTGAAGGCGGAAAGTGCAACGAAGTAAAAGAGTAAGGCTGAAAATATGGTGTGGAGTAGACCCGGGGGCCATAGTGTTGACTAGAGGCTTCTCTCAATATAGCAAGTATTATGGTGGGTGAACAAATTATTGTCGAGCAATTGATAGAACCGCGCAAAGTCATGACGATATCTAAGGCAATGATCATGCATATATGCATCACGTCCGAGACAAGTAGACCGTTACTTTCTGCATCTAATACTATTACTCCACACATCGACCGCTATCCAACTTGCATCTAGTGTATTGAGTTCATGACGAACAGAGTAACGCCTTAAGCAAGATGACATGATGTAGAGGGATAATCTCAAACCAATGATGAAAACCCCATCTTTTTACACTTGATGGCAACAACACGATGCGTGCCTCGCTACCCCTTCTGTCACTGGGTGAGGTCACCGCACGGTATGAACCCAAAACCAAGCACTTCTCCTATTGCAAGTATCATAGATCAAGCTGGCCAAACAAAACCCACAACTCGGAGAGAATTACAAGGATATGAAATCATGCATAAGAGAGAGCAGAAGAAACTCAAATAAGATTCATAGATAATCTGATCATAAATCCACAATTCGTCGGATCTCGACAAACACACTGCAAAAGAAGATTACATCGGATAGATCTCCATGAAGATCATGGAGAACTTTGTATTGAAGATCCAAGAGAGAGAAGAAGCCATCTAGCTACTAGCTATGGACCCGTAGGTCTATGGTGAACTACTCACGCATCATCGGAGAGGTCATGGTGTTGATGAAGAAGCCCTCCGTATCCGAATCCCCCCTCCGGGAGGGCACCAGAACGTGCTTAGAGGGGATCTTGCGGAGATAGAAGCTTGCGGCGGCGGAAAAGTACTTTCGATGATCTCTTGGTTTTTTCTGGGATTTTAGGGAATAGATAGGCTAAAGACCTAGGGCAGAGGTGGACCAAAGAGCACCAGAAGCCTGGGAGGCGCGGGCCCCCCTGGTCGTGGCTAGGGGGCTTGTGGGGTCCCTGGTGGCCCCCTGCCCTGATTCTCACGTTCCCCGATCTTCTTATCTTTCGGAAAAAATCTTTTTGGAAGTTTCGTTCCGTTTGGACTCCGTTTAGAATCCTCCTCTGAAAAGGGTCAAAAACACGGAAAAAAACAGAAACTGGCACTTGGCACTGAGTTAATAAGTTAGTCCCAAAAAAGATATAAAAGGCATACAAAACATCCAAAGTTTGACAAGATAATAGCATAACACCATCAAAAATTATAGATACGTTCGAGACGTATCAGCAAGCATGAATGAACAATCCTCGAGCTACGCAACTCCGCCCGCCACAATGCGCACCAACCACATCTATGCAAGGGCCTACATCGGCCTCATGACCTGATGCGCCTACGCTACGCCCCATCACATCGCACCACACCGCTACCTCACCATTGATATGCATTGCACCACATGATCGTACGTCATCCATCACAACCCTCGACGCCGCCAACAACTGTATGGAACACCGCTAGACAAGAGAGGGCGCCATGCTCATTGCGTTTTGCTCTTTTCCCCAAGCAAACTAAACCAGATGTCGTGTTACGTTTCATGGGACTCTTCCGTGTCGTGTTACGTTGGCTAATAGACACATACAAACTTCGCCAATTTGCCCGGCTTGTTCAACTGGGCCAGAGGATACTAAACACATGTTGTTTTTATGCCCGAAGTCCAAACAAGTGTGGGAAAGCTTGGGCCTATATGAAATGATAAAGAAAGCTAGCGTGGTGGACCATGCAGGAGAGGCAACTCTTGAAGCGTTACTCTTTATGGCTGAGCAAGATCTATCTATGTTGGGTTTCCAGAACGGAAGGGAGCTGATCGCTATTACCACATGGTATCTATGGTGTAATAGAAGGAAGCTTGTTCATGAGGGTAAGTCGGAAGAGGCGTCCCAAACCTATATGGGGATCCGGGCTATAACGGCGAACTACGTAAGTGCCCACTTACCAAGGGCGAAGAAGAAGAGTGGAGGTTGGAATAGACCTTCAAAGGGTTTTGTTAAATTAAATGTGGATGCCTCTTTTGATCAAGATCAACTCAGAGGCGTTAGCACTTAGGTACGGACTTCATTGTAGGAGCAAACTGGAAGATTGAGTGTTGCGCGGATGCTCTCGTCGCAGAGGCGTTAGCACTTAGGTACGGACTTTTGTTAGCACAAAAAGGGGGATGCAATTGGCTTATTATTAATTCTGATAACTCGGAAGTAATTGAAACAATGAACAACGGAGGATACTCTGCGGGAGCGGCGGGTGCAACCTTTGAGGACTGTTTTTTTATGGCTTCTGAATTTTCTTTTACTAGTTTCGAGCACTATAATAGAGAAGCGAACAAAGTAGCTCATGAGCTTTCTAGATTAGCAAAGAGTTTTGATACGAGTGAGTGGATTGAGGAGTCTTTGGAAAATATTGTATCTCTTCTAATAGAGGATATAACAATTATCTCTAATTAATAAAGTTGAGGCTGTTTTTTTTAAAACAACTAAACCAGATGTGTGGACCTCCACAACATTTGTTGCTCACGTTGTGAGATAAGATCCGCCATTTGGTGGACTCCACCTTCGCCAATTAGGTGGCACCTCGATGCGCCGCGGGTCGATTGTGTGGTTAATAGAGTTGTGCGCTTGAGATGAACAAACATTCTGATATTTTGAAATATTTCGTTATTAGTCATAAAACTATGAAATTTTCATTGTACCATATTTTTGGATTTTGTTACAAATTTAACGTCAAAGTTTTAAGCATGAAAAATCTGACGCTTGGGTTGCAAATTGTGTTGTCGCGAGCAGCGAGCATGAAAAATTTCTTTGACCTTTTTTCACTAGGATTTGCCATGCTTGTTGAAGCAAAGTGACACACCCTTGACAATTTAATTTATCATTTCAGGTGTCAGATTTGCCATGCTTTAAAAACTGACACTGGATTGTTCAACATTTTTTATTTTTCAACATCTCTAGATTGCGTGGTGAGGTTCAAATAAGTAGTAAAACTAACTTACCATACCTTAAGCACGCCTTTCCGAATGGTTGATTTTTTCAGTCATGGGAAATGTAAGAAATCATGCTTTTCAGACTGCAATCATGCTTTTGAGACTAGTTGAAAGATGAAAATGAAACAGGGAAAAAAAGGCTTGCGTTTCTTCATCATACCTGGCATACGTGTTTTGTGCTGAAATCCTGACACATGTAGTACCATTCTCACTGCCGCGTGAAATCGGCGAGGATTACTTCTCCTTGTCCATACAATAGTTCTGCTGAACACTTAGATGAAACGTGGAGAAAATTCAGTAACGGGGTGTAGCTCATATGGTAGAGCGCTCGCGTCGCATGCGAGAGGCACGTGGTTCGATTCCCCCCACCTCCATATTTTTTAGGCCGCCAAGCTGATTTTATAAGAAACAATTTTTACCGTACCAGTTTTTCTACTAATACTAGTTCTCCATCTTTTTAGGCCGCCAAGCTGATTTTATAAGAAACAATTTTTACCGTACCAGTTTTTCTACTAATACTAGTCCTCCATCTTTTTAGGCCGCCAAGCTGGTTTTATAAGGAACAATTTTGACACCAGCAGTTTTTCTTCTAATACTAGGTGAATGGGTCACGAGTGGTGTTTGGACTCTGCCCACTCTACGCGTATGGAATCGTTTGTCATCGCCAAAGCACTTATCCTTACCATCTTACACTTTTCTGTCACTGCCGAAACACTTATCGGCAGTATCTTAGAGCATCTACATCCAAACTTTTTAAATTAATCGGACGAACTAGGACCACTAAAAAAACAAAAAAAAGTTGATTAAATCAGACCTCTCAATCGCCCCTTAAACGTCCGAGCTATCACACACTCCTAGAGCACCCACAACCGAAACTTATTAATATGGACCCTCACACGTCAGCACACACGGCCGGGCGCGTCCGCATACACTGATCGAGCATGCCTTATTTATTGTCTTTCACGTTCGCGTATCTCATATCCATACGACCCTTACAACCATATGTAAAGAAAGTAGATCAACACAGTTCATCGGATCGGATTGGATCGCCGAACAAAAGGAGCATAATTCATCTGAGTTCGTCGACAAATCCAAACTACAAACTACTTAAACATAATTAGAATATAAACAAGACGGTGAAGAGCAGAAGAAATCACCATTTCCTCGCCGCCCCCTATCCCTTCCGGTCGTCCACACGACTGTGCCCCTCCTCCGTGTAGGCGTCGACGTGCAATGGAGTGTCATCATCGTTGTCATCGGAGCCGAAGGTGGAGGCGTCGCCATCGTCGTCCTCCTCATCGAGGATGCACCACATGCCGGACAGCCTACGAAGCAAGCGATCGTGCTCCTTCACGTTGCGGGCGACTTTCGCCTTCGCCACTGTCTCTTTTGCTGCCTCGCGCTCTGATAACTGGATGGCCAGTCGGAGCACGTCGGCATTCTTGCGGCGAAGGCGGCGCACATCCGTCTCTGCCATCGTCATCGAGCGACGAAGGACGCCCATGAGGTTCATACTGATATTGCAACTAGTTTTGCAACTTTAATATTTCTGCAAAGGGATCCGCCACTAACATGTCATGTATGAGGTTGACATAAGGACTTCCTAATAGTGTGTCAACTCAAGTTACAAAATAAAATTGAGCTTATGAGAGGCTTTTTCATTCTGCCCTAGTTATCGATGCTGACTAGCAGACCATTCTTTTTTGCACAATAAATGTAGGGAAAATATCATTCAGCATAATTTCTCTCACAACAAAGAACGTGGAAAATATAATTTTTAATATGGTCCCTTGGTAGGAGTTCTAAGTAATTTCTAAGAGATGGAGATCGAGGCATTTGATGGGATTTTTATATTGTATCACATTATCCACTATCGAGCCTAATCGTATGTCCAAAAGAAGAGAATGTATTAGTTCTTGGACACACAAGTGACCTATTTTGATTTGCATGGTTTCAAAAATTGAACTCACTTGTGGTTAGCATTTAGCATGAAAGGAGGATCACCTCAATATGTAGCTTCTCTAGGCACGGAAAGCATCTCAACAATATGACAACTTGTTCCACGCCAGGGCCGATAGATTCTAGTGCCAAGACCTTCATTATGCGCAGATACGGCGTCGAGCTTGTCGGAATTATTTTTTGGATGACAGGCGAACACACATCTTCCATAGAGAAAAATGTTAATTTCAAGAAGGACAAGAAGGCGACCGTTGTACCTAGACGGTTATGGATCCAATAACAAGTTCATAGAAGTTGACGGGCAAGTGGCCAAACACTATCAATTTTGGCGCATAAATGACCCTGATTCTTGTTGGACCTTGTTGATCAACTACAAATAATATCTCAAGTAAAGGCATGTGCTCAATGACCATTTGGTGATTCACCTTGTGTGATTTCCTGTTGCAGCACCAACAATACACACAAATTGTCTGGAAACTCATGGAGGCAAGGTGGAGGCTACTCAACCCATTGACCCCTAAAGATGAATCTACTCAAGTGCAGTACAGTCGCAGAGCAGGCGATTCATGTCGTCATTGGGGATGCAGACGACGACGAGCTCGAGGTGCTTTAGTCAAGGTAGAAAACGAGCGGGCTCATCGTTAATTTGGGAAAATAACACTTCATGAACATGGTGCTGTGCAGCATTGGCGTAAGGTGCAACACGAAGGGTGTCAGCGATTGCATATGTCCATCATTAAAAGTGAGCTGCTCGAGTTGATCTAGAGCGGTTGATAAGAACCACTCATCAAGCTTGGCTCGGTACTTGCTGTTGGAACAGAACCTGCCCATAGTAAGTGTAGGATCTGAAGTAAATCTAGAGGGGGGAGGGGGTGATTAGACTACTTGACCAAATAAAAAACTTAACCTTTTCCCAATTTTAGCAGTTGGCAAGTTTTAGTAATATTACCAAGTCTAGCATAGCCTACACATGCAAGTCTACGAGTATAGCAATGGAAAGTAAACACATGCACATGTAAGTAGAGGGTAGGGATAGGAAGATCAAATGCAAAGATGACACAGAGATTTTTGGCGTGATTCTGATAGGTGGTGTTGTCGTACGTCTATGTTGATGTAGACTTTAACCCACGAAGGGTAACGGCTAAGCGAGTCCACGGATGGCTCCACCCGTGAAGGGTCCATGAAGAAGCAACCTTGTCTATTCCACCATGGCTTACGTCCACGAAGGACTAGCGTCACTCGGGGTGGATCTTCATGAAGTAGGTGATCTCCTTTCCCTTACAAATTTCTTGGTTCAACTCCATATGGTTTGGAGGCTCCCAAGAGACACCTAACCAATCTAGGAGACACCACTCTCCAAAAGGTAATAGACCTGGTATGTATGATGAACTCCTTGCTCTTGTGCTTCAAAAGATAGCCTCCTCAACACTCAACCAGTCTCTAACTGATTTGGCTTGGTATAAGAGATTGATTGGATGGAAAACAACTTCGGGAGGCTAGAAATCAAGATTCATATGGTTGGAGTGGAAGATCTTGATCTCAACACATGAGTTGGTAGTTCTCTCTCTCTGAAAATGGATAGTGGAAGTGTTTGCTTGTTCTAAGTGCTCTCTCTGCAAATGAGAGGGAGGTGGAGGAGTATATATAGGGATCTCCAAAAATCCAACAGTTACAACATTATTGCCCAACTCGAGGGAATCGAAGTAAAAACTCGGTTACACCGACTAGTGCAAAAAGTTGCAACTTTTGGCTTTTTGGTGAGACAAATACAAAGTATCTCAATGTAATCGATTTGGTTGGCTTAGGCAATTTCATTGACTCGGTGGAACCGATTTGTAAAACTCAAAAATTCCTACTTTTAGAAAATGGATACCAGAAAGTTGGTCACTGGATTTTGGGTGTACCAAGATTGGGATTGGTAGCACCGAGTTTCTCGGGTTTGGCTATGGGATCTATCTAAGGAAAACTCGATATGGATGATTCAAATGTTGGTGGCACCGAATTAGTCTTGTGGGATTTTGACAAAATATATTGTGGGAGAATTCATGAGGCGTTTTTGGTGGCCAACCTCTTAGGCCCCTTAAGCAACCAAATCATCATGGATACCTCATCCCCTTTTAATAGCATTGAATTTCCTATGGACTCAGGTGTGATCTCTCACATAAATATAAAATGTAGAGTCTTGAAGCTTTTCGGAATTGATGTTCCAAACATCTAGGGAAGATACTAGGTAGAATTATTAGTCCAATGAAATATAATCCTAGCAAATCCATTAATTTATCTTTTCCTGGAAGATACTAGGTAGAATTATTAGTCCAATGAAATATATGTTGTTATTAATTACCAAAACTACCTAGGGAGAAGTTGTCCTTTCAATCTCCCCCATTTTGGTAATTGATGATAACATATGGATCAAAGCTTCGACATAAAATATAATCAACGTATAACATCACCACTTTGAGAAGTATGTGATAAGCAAGAGCTCCCCCTGAATTTGTGAATTATTTTAAATTTGTGTTTAAATGCAAATGCACAGTCGAGTAGGATCTTAGGTCACTCTGCCATGTCACATACATCTTGGTGGTGCGCATAAATGATATGAATGTATTAGAATGCACATAACACACAAAACATGAGTGCATGGTTATCATATTAATATCACGAAAATAGATATCAGTAACATCAATCACAAAGCATATGATCAAACACCACAAAGTTTCAGACGAACAAAAGATAGGCCAAATGTTTTCAAATACAAGGAGAATCATCATAAGCAACACCAAAAGCTACACATTCTCTCTCGAAGCGGCCCTATGATCTATACAATTTTTTTCCCTTTGGCAAAAAGTTACTAAAAAGTTTGAAAGTATAGAGCTAAGCGTCACTATGGGCATGGTCTCCTCCATGGGGTGATGAAGCAGCGCCGGTGGTCATGGAAGGAGTCGATAGGAGAGTGTGAGTGAATGCTTGTGCAGAAGTCCTCTGGGATAGTGGACTTGACACTAGAGGTGCTGAAGGAGGCACAATAGATGTATCAGCCGGTGCCGATACTAAGGGTCTCACATCCTGAGTAGGCACAACAACACATCAAGCTTGAGTCCCGAACTGAGTGTGGACTCGCAGCGTGGGGCTCTCATCATCATCATCTAAGCTAGACAATGGAACTTCACGTTGGGGAACATTGCATGGGAAACAAAAAAATTCTACGTGCAAACACAATCGACACATGGTGATGACCAGCTATGAGAGGAGAGATTGAATCTACATACTCTTGTTGATCGCTAAGCGGAAGCGTTCAAGAACGCGGTTGATGTAGTGGTACAACTTCGCGATCCAATCACGAAACGTCCCGCGATCTCCCGATGTAGCGCTGAATGGATGGCACCTCTGCGTTCAACACATGTGCAGCTTGGTGGCTCCTTCACCTCCTCAATCCACCGAGTGATGGTGAAGTAGCAGCCCGAGTCCTCCGGCAGCACGATGACGTGGTGATGTGTTGGTGGTGACAGCTCAGCAGGGCTTCATCGTGGGTGTTTGGAGGAGAGAAACTACGAGGGAGAGGAGGTGCAGCGCCGCGGCAAGATTGTTGTGTGGCTTCCCTCTCTCTACCTCTCTATATATATGGGGAAGGGAGAGGGGAGGACACCCTAGGGTTTCTTCCTAGGTGACGGCGCCAAGGAAGGGGAGGGGCGGCGGCCAGGGTTAGGGTGGCCCCTCCACTTGGGTGCCTTGCCACCCAAGTTGGGTCGGCGGCTCCCCAAGGAGACCCACCTCGCCCTTCAGCCGAAGTGGGTTGAGGAGAGGGGTTGCTCCTAGCCCCAGGTGGGCTATGGTGCCCCCTCTCCTTGGCCCATGAGCCCCCCCCCCAACAATTGTCGAGGCCTCCCGAAACCCCTTTCGGCGCTCCGTGATTCCCTCGATACACCCCAGAACACTTTTGGATCCCGATGACCTTCATCCTATATATCAATCTTCACCTCCGGACTATTCCGGAGTTCCTCGTCACGTCTAGGATCTCATCTGGGACTCTGAACTACCTTTGGTCACCAACACAATGACTCAATTATGCTTATATCATCACCGAACCTTAAGTGTGTAGACCCTGCGGGTTCGAGAACTATGTAGACATGACCGAGACACTCTCCAGTCAATAACCAATAGCGGGACATGGATGCCCATATTGATTCCCACATATTCTACGAAGATCTTTCATCGGTCGAACCTCAGTGTCAAGGATTCAATCAATCCCGTATGCTATTCCCTTTGTCCATCGATATGTTACTTTCCCGAGATTCGACCATTGGTATCTCCATACCGAGCTCAATATCGTTATGGGAAACTATCTTTACTCGTTCCATAATACAAAATCATGTGACCAACTCCTTAGTCTCATTGCTTGCAAGCTCATTGTGATGTTTTATTACTGAGTGGGCCCAGAGATACCTCTTCGTCGTACGGAGTAACAAATCCGAGTCTCGATTCACGCCAACCCAACAGACACCCTCTTAGATATCTGTAGAGAACCTTTGTATTCACCCAGTTACGTTGTGATGTTTGATACACATAAGGCATTCTTTCGATGTCCGGGAGTTGCATGATCTCATGGTCATAGTAACATATACTTGACATGCAGAAAACAGTAGAAGTAATCTGACACGATCATATGCTATGTTTATAGTTTGGGTCTTGTCCATCACATCATTCTCCTAATGATGTGACCCTGTTATCAAATGACAACCCATGTCTATGGTGAGGAAACCTTGACCATCTTTGATCAACGAGCTAGTCTATTAGAGGCTTACTAGGGACAGTGTTGTCTATGTGTCCACACATGGATTTGAGTTTCCAATAATACAATTCTAGCATGGATAATAAAAGATTATCTTGAACAAGAAAATATAATAATAACTATTTTATTATTGCCTCTAGGGCATATTTCCAACACTTCATCCACCTCTTAGTTCAGTTGATTGACTGTGGTGGTCGACTTAGTCACCTTGTTGTCAAGCTCATGAAACTTCGTCTCCACAATCCTCTCAAGGCTCTTCTGGTTTAGCAGAAGCTCATTGGTATTCTTCGCCATTTGTTGAATAGTTCTAATAAGGTAGGCCATCTAATCATTCTTTCTCTTCGGGACTGTAACACTAGTGGCTCACGTTGCCTCTGCATGGGCCTCAACTTCAATATCAGCTGGTGCAGTCAGTGAAGTGGGTTGAGATGGATCCATCACCACAACATTACCTCATAATCTGGATGGAGGGGCAGGTGTGGTATATCAAGTAGATATTAGGTCTTTCCAACTTTGGAGTTGATGAGCATCTGAATGTATGGAGCATATCCACAAGATCTCTTCTGGTCAGCAGTTGTTCTCAACATTAGATCCATCATTGTAAACCTAATGTGGGCATCCACATGATGCGACATGTTGATGGAGTAGCCTTGAATCATCTTGTCATCTCCAGATTTGGGCATCACGGTATGCCTCAATATTGTGTTGGAGGTAGGAAGACCAACTTGTAGAAAGTAGACAAGGCCAAGCTTGTGGGTCTTCAGGTATTCCTTGGGAATGGGATTTTACATATTATCCATAGAGTTGTGATTCATCTTTTCTTCAAAGTACATATCCAGATCACCTTCTTGCACCTTTGGGGATCCTAAGATGGTAGCCCACTCATCAATAGTTGACTAGTATCTGGTGCCTTCAGTTATCCACACAATCTCCCATCTGGATAGATGTGAGCAGTGGAGTAGAATTGCATGACCATCTCATCATTCCAGGAAGTTATCTCTCTACCAAAAAACTCATCAATGTCAATCAACTTGAAGTTCTCCTAGACATGAGTGAAGTAGTATTCATTTGACTGGATGAACTTCCAGTCAACAAATCTCATATCACTGACAGTTGGGCTCTTGTCAAGTAGAACAGTCTCATAGAAGTCTTGTTGTTCGTTGGTGTGAAGGAGGACAACCTGGGTAGTTTGAGATTAAACATAACATGTGCTTCATGAAGTCGTCTCGTACGGTGAGATGGAACTCCTCGGCTGCATGGCCGAGGCCGCATAGCCCAGATGTGATTAAAACTGGCAAACAAAATGGGATAAGAGATGAGCGGAAATATTTCATTAGATTAGTTACTTGGTTCTCCATGGGGAAAAACAGTACCCAAGATTCCCAAATCACGCGAGCTGGGTCGACGGCGAATAGCGTCAAGAAATTCATGAAGGATGCTTTATTCGGCTCATCCATTGCCGATGAACATCACACCCTTATGGGTGCGATTCTACAAAGCATTCAATCCGTCGATAGCAGACATAAGGAAGCCTTCAGTGGTTTGCTAACAGGCTTCAAGGTAAACCATGTAGTTTTAGATTTATTTATAAGGTTTTATGTGCCTTATAGGTATAATAACCCCTGAGCCACGGGTGGGTTGAAAAACTTACCCGTGGATCAAAAGAACTTATAGACATGAATAATAACAGTTGAGGGACCTTGAAGTATAATAGTTCAAGGGATTATTTTGGCCGAGTGTCCCAGTCCTCATACCTTGGATGCTTACTCGCAGGTCTCGTCCTCGCCTGTGGCTACCAACGCCCTTGAACTTGTCGAGCTGAACCGAAAACTCAAGGTTTTCGGTGAAGAGGTCAACCATCTGAATAGTCACCTCAACAAAAAGCAGGGTAAGCGTGATGCATGCCGCTAAGACTCTTGTTGTCCTTAATAGTTTAGGATCGTCTGGCTTTGGTATATGACGTCTTTATTCCGATTCTGTCAGCGGCTATGGATGGAGAATTTGAGAAACTCAAGGCCGAATTGGAGAAGGCCAAGTAGGAGGCCTCCGCTCATAAGATGGTAGCCGAACAGGCAGCCGCCAAGCTAAACTCGCTCAAGGTTGAGAGCGGCAGACACGAGGCCAGAGTGGCCGAGGTCCAGCAGGAGCTTCAAGATGCGAGCAGTAACTATGATGCCTTGGAACAAAAATCCAAAGATCAAGTGGCTGAGCTATCCAAGCTGTTCTCCGAGCTTAAATCAGAGCATGTAGACATGCGGTTTTTTCAAAGAAAAAGTGTGCCAAGCCAAAATGATTGCGGATGGTAAGCCATACTTACTACAATGTGCCTTTGGTGGAAATAGGTTTGCCTTTCTTACACGGCCATGGTGTTCCCCACGCGCCTTCACGGACCTCCCGAGGAGTGCAGCAGACACAGCCAAGCACTACGCGGGCGTGGGGCAGAAGCTTTTCTAGGCAAAGTTTTAGACTCCTGAGCCCAACCCCCTTCTCAGATACCAGATGAAACAGATCATGGAGTTGCATGGGATGGCGGAGCCGACCATGAAGGACCTTTGCATCCGACTATGGCAAGCCGAGCCTCTTCCGAGCAGTCACTTTGGCTTAGTTGGAAGTTTTTCGACGCCGTGCCTCGGATCGAGGTCCTGAATTGCTCTATTTGCATAGAAGTAGCTCGGGTGGCTTTTGCGAGGACCAAGATGCACTGGCCAGGGGTGAAGCCCCTTACGATTGCAACCACACTTCCGCCTCCTGGAAAGGAGCACATGCATCCTAAGCTTTATTTCTCTACTGCGACGGAGGGTGCTCGAGCCATAGAAACCCATTGTGAGAAACTCATGAAAAATTCTAAATTGTTTTCACGAGGATGAACACAAGTGTTCAAGGTCGACCCTCACTTCTCCAATGCACAACCTTCCAATCACTTCTATTTTTGAAAAAGTTTTAAGTTCCCCTCTGTATTTTTTTTGTTTTAAACCTTTCAACAGCACTCAACAAAAATAAATGACTCTTTAGAACTTCCGGGTTGTCTCCCTGGCAGCGCTTTCTCTAAATCCATTAAGCTAGGCATAAACTACTCAAGTAATTGATCCACCCACATCCCAAGTTATATCAAAGCCAATTTTAATTAACAATAATTTGTAATTTAGTAGTGAGCAAAAAGCAACATGTATCATGCAATTATGAAGTATAACTCTCTTCTTATGCATCGGCATGTAATAAAGGAACAATTCATGTACATCAAGTAAAGTCCAATACATAGCATAAGTAGTTTCTTGTAATTTTTACGTATTGGAAACATAGAGAGGTGAATATTTGGTTCTCTCTCATAATAATTGCAAGTAGGAGCAGCAAGCACATGCATATTATATTCATCAAAATCATTATGTGTAGTGGTAAAACGCAACACACCAATATAATCCTTAATAAGTGCAAACTTCTCTCATATGATGTAGTTGGGAGAATTCAAAAATATAATAGGACTATCATGTGTGGGTTCAATAGCAACAATTTCATGCTTGGCATAAGGAACTATAGAAAGTTCATCTCCATAAGCATAATTGATATTGGCATCATGGCCACAATCATAGCAAGCATTAAGTTCATCAAAAAGGGATATTTCAAACGAATCCAAGGGATTGTAGAATTCATCATAGCATTCATCCTTCGGTATGTGCGAAGGGAAATTAAATAATGTATGAGTTGAAGACTTAGTATCATTAGAAGGTTGGCACGGGTAGCTAATCCGCTCTTCCTCCTTTTCTTCTTCGCTCTCCTCCTCATCTTTTTCATATAATGAGCTCACAATTTCAGCAATTTCTTCTTCCATACATTCCTGAAAAATATTAGTTTCTTCCAAGACAACGGATATTCTCTAGTAAATTCATTAATATGGACATTGTATTCATAATTCCCATAGAAATATTTAAGTATGACAAAATTTTAAGATTTGTAAGGAATATCATCATATTTTTCAATCAAAGTAGCAATTCCATATGCACCCTTAAAAGCAACGAATTCTTCTATTTGTTTCACATCATAGTAATCATATAAACCATTAGCATAAGAAGTCAAGGTTACATTATCATTAAATTCACATTGAAAGGGAAGGTGTGAAGTCTCCATCATAGAGCAACAAGTATAATCACACCTCAAGCATAAATTCTAAGCATACCAACACAACATTTTAATTTGATCCCATAAGTGTTTCCTTTTTTGAGTCCAACGATAATCCCTAAAATACTCTCGTTGATCCAATATGTATCCCGTTATCAAGTTCAATGGGCAATTCTCACGATTATCAAATTAGCATTTAATGTTTTCCACATAACTATCATCGAGGGTTTTAGGAGGTTCCCCCTCTCCATGAGTGGCAACTACAACTAATTTGTTTGGTGTTTCATGTTCCATATCCATAACTAAAGATATAAAACAACTAATAACTAAAAATAAAAATTACTTACTGATAAAGCGAACAAGCACACATGAGAATATTCACCCCATGCTATTGCTCCCCGGCAAGGGTGTCAGAAAAAGGTCTTGATAACCCTCAAGTGTAGGGGATCGTTTGTAGTCTTTTTTGATAAGTAAGAGTGTCAAAACCAATGAGAAGCTAAAGGTAGAACAAATATGACCTCAAGTTCTATCGACCACCCATACAACTCTACGCACACTTAACGTTTGCTTTACCTAAAACAAGAATAAAACAAGAAGTACTTAGTAGGGTAATAGATAGGTCTGCAAGATAATAAAGAACAAGTAAATAAAAGTTAGATGTTGTTTTGCAAGAAAATAAAGAGTGTGGAAATAAAAGTTAGGGGCTATTTGGTAGAAAGATTTTTTTATAATGCAAGAAAAAGATTGTCCGTAGGCAATTTAATATAACATGATAGATACTTATCATGTGCAATGAAGGAGAGGCATACACTAACAAAATGTCCATACTTGGATCATATGCACTTATGATTGGACCTCTAGCAAGCATCCGAAAGTGCTAGATATCATTAATGTAAACCCAACAATAGCATTAAACATCAAGTCCTCTTTATTCCCATACACGCACAACTCGCTTACTCGGGTGTAAGTTTCTGTCACTCTCGCCACCCACTATAAGCGAGTTATGAACATATTGAAAACCCTCATGCATGTATCCTTCACGTGTGCTCCTGACAGAAGGCACCTTAGGACAGCACCATATCAACACACAACTCATATAAATAACATCATATCACAACTAATCCGTAGGACAGAACGGATCTACTCAAACATCATAGGATAGCCACATATCATTGGGAAATAGTATGTAGTGTTGAGCACCATCTTTAAGTAGAGAGTTACAGCAGGAAATGAGGTGTTACACCGCTGCATAAAGGGCGAGAGAGTTGGTGTTGACGGTGGCAAGATTGTTGATGTAGATCGACGTCACGCTCCTTGCCCTAGCGGCACTGCGACGCCAACGGGAGAGAAGGCGTGAGAGCCCCCTCGTTCTCCTTCTTCCTTGGCCTCCCCCTAGATGGGAGGAGATTTCCCCCTCTCGTCCATGGCCTCCATGGCACCGGAGGGGCGGGAGCCCCTCCAAAATTGGATCTCCCTCTCTGTTCTCTTTTGTTTCACTTTCTCTTTTCTCGCCTTCACCTTCCCTTAAATTCCCGGAAATCCGTAACTCCGATCGGGCTGAAATTTGTATGCAATTTTTTTCCATAAATTATCTTTCTTGCACCCGAAGAAGAGCCCCAACCGACTCACGGTGTGGCCAATAGAGGGAAGGGCGCGCCATGGGGTACGGGCCATGCCGTGGTGGGTAGTGGAGGCCGTGGGCCTCCATTTTTTTTTATTCCACCTCCTAAAAATCACATATATTCCAAAATAATTCTCCGTAATTTTTTACCGCGTTTGGACTTTGTTAGATATGGATATTCTGCGATACAAAAAACATGCAACTTCCTTTGAACTCGCACTTGGCAGTGCATCAATATGTTAGTCCAATAAATCATATAAAATGTTGCCAAAAATATGTGAAAGTTTAATAATATTGGCATGGAACAATAAAAAATTATAGATACGACGGATACGTATCATATGCCCTGCCTTTTGTTGATATAGATAAATGTGTTGTCAACCCTAGGAGTGAATTTGAACTATTTATGATTTTATATGCTAGAGCTAGAGCGCTTAATTGATCTCACTCCGTTATGTATGAACTGAACATGTGCAATCTGGTTTACCAATAAAAAACGGTTCATTCATTAAAGCCGCGTGCCTCACAATCCGTGGCCATGACCCATAATGCGCGCAATGTGAGTCGTGCGTTATGATTGGCCAAAACCCAAGCAACACGGATCATACGTCTGCACAGTAGTCGTGCGTTATGATTTATACACAGTATATTCCCCATAAATGCTAAAAATGGCTTTATTATAGCAAACGAGCCTGGAAATGTGCCAGAAAATCAAACCTAGAGTATAATGATGATTGCCTACCGTGGGAAAAATTTGGAGGAGAGGCGATGAAGACACCATCGATTGATATTCTATTTGCCACCTCTCCCTTTGGATCTATGATCCTTGTACTCAGATGTTATAGTTCCCAAGGAGCGATCATCATAACTTGTTCCAAATTTACAAAACAAAATCCACGGGGTCTCGAGATCATGCCACGATTATACACCAATTTCCTTGATTTTCTGAGACCATCTGCATTTCTTGTAATTAAATTACCAACATGCCTTATGTAGGTGGACGCATGTCGCAGCTGAAATGTTTGAAAACTCTTTCCATTCCCTGGACAATGAATGAAAACACACAAAATGACACTAAAATGATTTTTAGTGCCTTCTTTGCGAGCACGCACATGTATTTGCAGTTGGGATTTGATTTACAATGGTAGCTGCATACCGTGGGAAAAATTACAAACAAAATGATTAGGTCATGTGTGAAGCTTTATTATGAAGAGAGAGCAAAGATGAAACTTTTTTTCAAACAATCATGTCAAAGAGTGTGTCTCACTAGTAATGGTTGGCCTTCTCAAACACAAGATTGTTATATGAATGTCACGGCATATTTTATTGATCCTGAATGGAATTTCCACAAGAAGATCATTAGCTTTTTCCTAGTAGAAGGTCATAAGGGAGATGACATTGGAAAAGCCTTAGAACAATGCTTGATGGAGTGGGGAATCAACAAAGTTATGACAATAACTGTTCATAATGCTAGCGCGAATGATTGTGGTGTAGATTACATAAGGAAGAAAATGATCAAAACTAGAAATAGCATAGCTGAAGGTAAACATTTTCATATGAGATATGCTGCCCATATTATAAATGTGATTGTTACTGACGGTCTAAAAGAGTTGGATGAATCTATTAAGTGTGTGCGAGCTGCGCTTAGATATATAAGACATCGACCATCTAGAATTGCAAGATTTAAAGAGCTTGTTGAGTTAGAAAAGGTGGATAGTGAGGCATTCTTGAGTTTGGATGAATGCCGTAGATGGAATTCCACGTACCTAATGTTTAAAACCGCAATCTACTATGAGAAAGTGTTTGCGAGGTATGAGGAAGAAGATCCACTATATACATTGGATTTAAACAATGAGAAAGCTCCTGGTACTCGTGGTGATAGTGACTAGGAGAATGCTAAGAAAATGGCTGAATTTCTGGGTCATTTTTATGAGCTCACTCTTAGTGTTTGTGTCACAATCCATGTGACCATGAATCAATTCGTTATGGATATTTCTGATATTAATGTTGTGTTGGAAGAGTGGGATGGTAGTGATGATGTTTCGCGGCAACCATTGGCCAGCAAAATGCAAGTTAAGTATGATTAGTATTGGGGACGTTGGCATGAAGAGGTGGAGATTGTGAATGAAAAGGGGAAGGGGTAAAGGAAATAAAAAGGAGGAGGAGAATGTGAACATGTTTGTATTCACTGCAGCTGTTCTTGATCCAAGATTCAAGCTATCAATTTTCACAAAACTAGCAATTGAAGAAATATATGGTCAAATAAATGTACACAAATCTTGGAAGGCGGTGAAAGCATTTGTCTATGTTTTGTTTGAAGAGTTCAATGCTAAGTATTCTCCAAGTGATGAAAGTAAGGATGTGGGTGATCCACAATCTGAACCATCTCAAAAAAGGGAAGGAAGAAAATTGGTGTCTCGGATTAATAAAAAGTTGATAGCTGGTGGTGGTTGTTAGAGCATATTTCTGTAGATGTGGTTTTGGTAATTGATGACAATCCCTATGGACTAATGGTTTCCTTAAGTTATATTCGAAGGATTTGTCCATAGGCACTTCTTGAAGTCCATCTGTTGGTTTCAAGGAGTTTATATGATGACCAAGGGGGTGTTCAATTTATTATCCAAAGAATGGTCATAAATACGCTAGGTAGATCAATACTAAGTCAAAGAGTGAATCAATCGATCAACACACAAAGCATACAAGATGTACCGAGAGGGATCAAGGGATCCCATGGTATGGTAAGCATTGTCCATTACGCTTTTGTGTACTAATCCATGTTCTTCGTGAGAATTCTATGTGGGATTAGGTGTGTTTCCATGGGCTTGCATCAAGAGGAAGATCTCATAAAACCCATGTAGGATGACGTCAAGTGGTGATCATCATAAAGTTTGCGGTGTGCAAGTCCAAGTGGAGCATCACGAAGATATCATGCTTGAAGCTTGCCGTGCATTATGGTGGCAATGGACTTGTGAAGATGTGATGAAGAGTGGCTCACCCATAGTGAGTATGGGGGAGCAATCAACTAGTCTTCATCAAGCCAACGCAATCAAGAAAGGTGGTCCACCTTTAGGAAGTCAAGATCGTCATCATCTAGCTCAAGTGGACTATGTGCAAGGTATACGTTTGCCCTTGATAGGTTTCCTATTTTATGATAAATTGTCGTACTGTCAAGGGGGATCTCAAGTGAGTAGTTTGATCATATCATTCGTTGAGAGCTCAAACCATTTGCATCCTTGCATCATATTTCTTGGTTCTTGTTTGGTGGTTCTCTTTGTGAGTAGTAGAGCTTATGGTCATCTTCATGACAAGCTCGAGTTCGTCGAAAACAGAGTCCATATGCATCTTCTATGATGTTTTCGATGATTGGGTTGTTTGCCTGTTCTTCATTCATAGAGGTTTCACATCTCTATATCATTGGCATTTTCATAATTGCATTTTCATAACTCTGTTTGATAGCCCTTGTCGTCCTGAATCCAAGAAGCTTGAGTTTGCTCAATTCGGAGCTCGTATGCGAAAGTTATGACGGTTTTAGTGGCAGGGCAGTTTTCTCTCTCAAGCGGAAGTGCCGCTAGGAGTTGAGCGGTACTACCGTTTGGGTGGAAGTACCGCTGAAGTTGAGTGGTACTACCTCTTAGGCGGTACTGCCGCTCCCTACTTCCGGCCTCACTACCGCTTATGTTTCCAGTTTTTCGATTCTGCTTAGCTATTATTTTTGAGCGGAAGTACCGTCCTGAGTGGTACTTCTGCTCACTTTCTTCCTTGTCCGTGAGTAGCGGTAGTACCACTCCAGCGGAACTATCGCTCCCCGTGTCACATGTTTGTTGGCTGCCCGGCGTGTACTTCCGTGCAAGCGGAAGTACCGCTCCCCCGGGTGGTACTACCGCTCCTGCATGACTTATGGGCAGAAAACGGTCAGATTTTCTACCTCTTTTTAAGGGGGTCTTTTTCCCCAATGGTTATCTATCCGTTGAGATCGTGTTATTCCCCCATTGTTGACCTTCTTTGAGCTTTCTAACTCTCAATCCCTCCAATGATTCTTGCTAGTTCTTGAGGGAAAAGAGAGGGAAGATCAAGATCCACATTTCCACCAATCACTTTCTCATCTATGTGAGGGCAACCCCTTGGATCTTTATCTTGGAGTTCTTTGTGAGCTCCTTGTTCTTCCTCTTATATTCCTCCATAGCTTTTGTTGTTGTGGAGGGATTTGAGTGTGAGGGACTTGACCACTTCGTGTGTTCTTGCCATTGCATTAGTTGCATCGGTTTGAGTTCTCCATGGTGATACGTGGAAGTGAAAAGTTTGAGAAGCTTGTTACCCTTGGGTGCTTGGTACCCTAGGGATTGTTCTTCGTGGATGCTTTGGCGTCCTAGAAGCTTGGTGGTCCTTGGAGCTCAATCATTGTGGTATAAAGATCCCGGAAAGAGTCGGGATCTCCAATTAAGTTGTGGAGATTGCCCCTAGAATTTGAGGTCATCACGGAGTCACAATCCATTGTGGTGAAGCTTCGTGGTGTCGTTGGGAGCCTCCAATTAAGTTGTGGAGATTTCCCCAACCTTGTTTGTACGGGTTCGATGACCGCCCTCAAGGGTCCCTTTGTGGAATCACGGCATATTGCATTATGTGAGGGAATGAGGAGATTACGGTGGCCTTAGTGGAATCTTGGGGAGCATTGTGCCTCCACACTACTCCAAACGAAGATTAGCATCTGCAAGGGTGTGAAATTTGGGATACATCGTCGTGTCTGCGTGCTTCGGTTATCTCTTACCCGAGCCCTTTACTTATGCACTTTACTTTGTGATAGCCATATTGTTTCTTGCTATATATCTTGTTATCGCCTAGTTGTTTATCTTGCTTAGCATAAGTTGTTGGTGCACATAGGTGAGCCTAGTTATTTTAGGTTTTGTGCTTGACAAATTAAACATTAGTTTTATTCCGCATTTGTTCAAGATTAAACCTTAATAGTTTCAAAGCACCTATTCACTACCCGCCTCTAGGCGACATCCATGTCCTTTCAGTGGTGATGAAACTAGCATGAGCAAATCTAAATTGGAGAAATACTTGCATGAGGAGAATGAAGTGAATAGGGATGATTTTGACATTCCAAAATGGTGGAAGAACAACGCTGCTATATTCCCAATATTGGCAAGAATGACCCATGATGTGTTAGTTGTCCCGGTATCAAGTGTTGCGTCAGAGTCGGCATTTAGCACAAGTGGATGAATCCTAAATGATTTTAGAACCTCCCTTATGCCATTCATGGTCCAAGCTCTTGTTTGTGCCCAAGATTGGCTAAGGGTTTTGATTACTCTCGACACTGAAGATGAGGAGGAATTGTTAATCTTGGAAAATGGTAATATGTTGTGTTGTTTTCTATATAATTTTCTTTATTTCTACTTTCCTATGATTATTATATGTTTATTCCATTCTTTTTTAGAACTTATTGAAGAGTTTGGTAGTACAAATTCATCTCAATTGAAGGCAAGTAGTAGCAAGTCTGTTTGCAAACCATATTATCCACCTCCATCCACCACTTAACCTTGGTGAGTGAGTTGCACAACATAGCCATTTGGTCTAAATATAGTTTGTGATGTCATGTAAATGGAAATGTTGCTATAATGAACCTCATGTTTGTAGTACAATTTTGATTCATTAACCTCATGTACTTTGTTTTCCAATTTGTGTTGGAAACTCTTATGAAAAAAATAACACTATATTTGCTCCATAGTTTTTGGTTTTAGATATATAGTTCACCAAATTCTGTTTTACATATATGAAGTTAGTTTAATTGATTCATGTACACTATACAGAACATCACGGACTTACACATCACTTGGTTGGCTGGAACTTGGGATGGCCATGATTCTCCGGACATGTCAAGATGCTCCTGTTCATGATGGCAAAAAGAGTCTTATTTGTGGAATTGTGGTTGCTCTTGAAGTGCACTTCAATATCCTGTGTGATGTGTCTTAAAGTGTAATAATATGGACATGTCAGGTTGTGTTTGCTTGAACTTGGACTTTGGTTAAGTGTTGTGCTTGGACATGGACTTTCATTTTGTATAGGACTATGTGTTGTGCTAAGTTGTAACGACCAAGATGCGGTCCTTTCCGATCTGGGGGTCGAGGCCCCCGAATAGGAAAGAAGCGCATCTAAGCGTTTCGCAAGCAAGTAACATAGCACAAAAAATAATACAAGCATACAATTCGGGATTCAAATGTCTTCTTATTAATAACTCAGAGTACAACACAGATACAAACAAGGTAGTTCCGCTACGGACTACAAAACATGGAAACTGCTATGCTACCCTGCCTGCAGGCCCACGATCACGACCACACCACAGTCCTCTGAATAGTTCACGTAGAGGCGGTCTGTCTCCTCGTCGTACTGCCACGCCAGCTGGGTGCCGTTGGGATCATCTGTCTATGGGGTACCTGTACCTGTTGGGAGTTTCGGAGGAATCCGTGAGACACGGGGACTCAGCAATCTAAGACCTTGGTGCCAGAACTAGTCATGTTATTGGGTAAGGTAAGGGTGAAGTGTATCAGGCTGCAGCATCCTAAGCTTGATTAAGTGGCTAACTTACGCTAAGTAGAAGTGAAGGTGGTCCACGCTAGCGGTCGGAATTACTCGATCACTAAGTGATCCTGAACACCTACCTACGGCATTCATAACCCCACTGTGTTCCATCGAAGAGAGATCTTCAAAGGGACAGTCACGGTTACGCACACAGTTGGCAGTTTTATTAGTTTATGTTTAAGTTCTCTAATACCGGATGTTAACAAAATATTCCAAGTTGCCACATAACCGCGGGCACGGCTTTCCGAAAGATTAAACCCTGCAGGGGTGCTCCAACTAGTCCATCACAAACGAACACCGGCCGCAAAGGCATCCTCTATCACGAATCTCGTGATCTCGTCGGATTCCTTAGAGGAAAACCTCAACTCTGGGGGAACCCAAAGCTTCACTGGGATTCCTATACGCAAGATATACCGCTAAGGTAAGACAAGGCTAGCAGGACCTCCCGACGTGTCGATGACCCCGATAAGAGCCGCGTATCTCAGTCTCAGGACACGCCGGATGGAACTAGCTACAGGTACCAAACCTCAAGTTTCCTTGTGGTGGCCCCACAGGCAGACCAGTTTGGACCAACACACATGAGGAGCATTGGCCCGGGTTTGTTGATTAAAGATCCTCGGGGTAACTACTCCCTATGCAGATTATTATTAAGTTATTAGAAAATTAACACCAATGTTGGGTCCTGCCGGACAAGCCTTAGCACTACGCGATTTATCAAGGGGGTCCCCATAACAACCCCGAACGTGTTAGGAGCGATCATTATGGAATCAAACACCGGTAACCGGTAACTAAGGCGGCAATAACGGGAAAAAGCACCTGGCAAAAGGCTAGGCCTCCCGTCGTTTACCAAGTATATAGGTGCATTAATTAAATAACAGAATTTAGAATAATGATATCAAGGCTCATGTTATTACATGAGTCAAAGCACCTGCATCTAGCAACGCTAACATTAGTAGCTGAGCAAGCCTACTTAGCCATACAAGTTTGCTAGGAAGGAGAACGGTGTTTGGGCTCATGGCATATGAAGAGGCAATTTAATTTCAGTGGTAGGCAGCGAGCAATAAGACATGGAAACGAAAACTAGCATAACAAGTCTAGAGATGGAATCAAGGTCATATCATCTTGCCTGTGATATCCTCAGCTTGGAATGGTTTTGGTTCGTCCTGCACGTACTCTCCCGACTCCATGTATTCGTTCTCTGATCCCGGTGCTACCCAACATAAGAATAACAGCCAATGAACAGCAGCACCACAAGATGCAACAATCACATGATGCATGAGATGATAAATGAGCATGCACCACTACTTCTATCACTAGCACAAGCAAAATAAACTACTGCAAGTTTCTGGACATAACTGTACACTAAGCTATTTTGACATGTATGAGGATGGCATGAACATATGCGGCTCGTAAAAACGATGCAAAACCATATAAAGAACATTGCAAACGGAGCTACGGGTCAACGGGAATCAACGATACAAGATATGAAGCTCTACGTAGAAGGTTCAACACCACACTCACAATTGGCACAAATCTGGTATTCCCAGGTTGCCAAGACAAATAACAACCCAACATGAATGGATTGGATCAAGGGAGAACACCACAACAACAACTAAGTACACACATTGCCCAAAATGACAAAACTACATAATCTGCCATAATCTGCATCTTAGCTCTTTGGGAGCTGCATGCAACATAGCTACAGGTCTTCAAACATGACAAATAATATATGTGGATGTTTCCCACCTAGAATAATACAAGCACCATCAAGAATCACAGCAAAAGAAATTAAACTCTAGAAGATACAAGGCCACAAACTTTCCCAAAACCATCAGATCTCAGGGACTTAGTGAAAATTCCTGCACCTGAGTTTCTGTCTCTGTTCTGAAGCTTTTTGACAGCAACCAAAACACAACCTACTGGACTCAAAATGATTTGAAATTTGATAGGAAGCTTCACAAACATACCAGGTTCAAAATCCTAGCACTGAACTAAGGCTAGTTCTCAATATAATGACCAGCACATCCTCATCTATAGGGGAAGAAAATGTTTCCAGAATCCCAGACTTAGTGAAATTTCAGAGTTCACTAATCTGGAATTTTTCAGCCACATGCCCACTTTGTCTAGGCATAGTTTGCACACACATTGCACCAAGTGATAACTGACACCACTATAGTGTAGAGCAAAACCCCTACTACTATAACACAAAAACTCTTGCCCTTGGGCTCCACCTGTTCCATGGAATCAAAGATCAAACTTGCAACAAATCTGAATATGCAACTCCATAAAGTACCCTTCTAAGACAACAACTACAAAGGTAGAGTTCATGTGCACAATGACAAAGTGACATGGGGGTTTGAACCCCATGTTTGTGTCATGCACATCAACAACACCAATACTTATCACAAGCCAACCCCACACACAACATGCTCTCTCTCATATTAAACATGAGAAGGTGCACAACTTGCAAAGGTGGGAAGGTCCACACACACACACACATCAAGCAAAACATATAGCTAGTCCTACCCATGCTAGTTAGAACATACACTAACTACACTCACATCATGATTCCAACACCTACACACCCTAGCTTGCTCATGTGCACATCAAGGCACATCATGCCTTGGCATGTGTGAGGCTCACACACACAACAATCACACTAGCCCCACATGGTGCAAGAGCCCAACTCCAAGCACAAGGGAAACAGACTCACATGTCAAGACTACTACCACCAAAGCTTAAACTCAAGGGCTTGTGCAATTGCACAAGCATGTGTGTAGGATCACACACACACTTGCACACACACTCACCCTCAAGCACTCACTCACCACACATAAATCTACACATCTACCCTAACACACATGAACACTACATACATGCTCTCAAGCCTACACCATCATCTATTCACATCACTGACGAAAACAATATGAACAACATGTTGTTTGAGGGGAGGAAAAAGAAATACCACAAGGTGCAAGCCTACCACATGCAAGTAAGGAAGTGATTAAAACAAAACAGCAAAGGAAAAGACAGAAAAAATAAAAGGTTTGGGGGGGGGATCGAACCCGAGATCCCCTGGACACCACCTGCAGCTCATACCACTCTGCTACTATCATTACCTCGACAGAACAGAGAGGACCAAGCCAGATAGGTTACTACGTGCAGCTACTGTGCTACTGGGCAAACAAAGTCAACAAAAATACTATTGCTGCTGCGTGCCTGCACTGCACGGTGGTGCGCCGGCAACAGGGAGGCCGCCGGTGCACCGCACTGCTATAGCTGATGCGTCCCGTCAGGGAGGCCGACGAAGTCCTCCACTGGCTATGGCGCTGCTACCCCACCTGCATCTACACGTCCACTACTACAACCGCAACCCAGCAGCACCCCATCTACCAAGCACACAAACTGCTGCACCCCGTCCACTGCACCACCTACACGCAAACTGCTGTTGCTATGGAAGAGCTCACGGCGACGGAGAAACAGCGACAACAATACGGCTGCTACTCCAGCACGAGGGGAGGAGGAAGCCCCGATCTGCGTATCACCCCCACATGCACATCGCATGCATCTACTACCTCAACACAAAACATCCACCGCTACTGCTCGAACAGAGAACTAACACAACGGAACCAGCGCGCTACCTCGGATCTAGGCCGAACCGGGAGGAAGAAGGAAGCGGGAGGTTGAACCTCACCTTGGGGAAGGAAGGAGGTGAGCCGAACGGAGAAGAGGCCCGGAGAGGAAGAAGAACGACCTGCTGCCGATCTGAAGAAGAGGAGGCAGACCACTGGGTTCGCGGCGGAGACGAGCTCGCCCCCGTCGGTGTGACCGCTCCCCGACGCTACCGACGACGGGAATGGAACACGGGGTCGAGCCCCGAGATCCTGGACATGGCGGCCGGCGATACTCGACGGAGACGGCAGGGTAGACGCGGCGGGGCCCTCTATCTCTCTCTACTACTGAAACTCTACAGAGCCTACCTGGGAAGGAGAAGGAGAGATGGAGGGGAGAGGAGAGGTGGCGGCGGCAGGAGAGGAAAGGGAGGAACCCTAGGACGAGGGGGGCACGGACGCCCAGCTTATATGGGGGGGGACCTCGACGTGCGCGCTCACGGCATCGGGCGTGCCCTCTCTGGAGCCTGACGAAAAGGAGGCGATGGGAGGGGACGGCGTCAGGGAAAGAAGGAATAGCATGGGCCTCACGCACGGGGAGGAAAGGAAAGGAAAGGAGCGCCAGGGAGAGGAAGCTCACTGGCGCCAACTATAAGAAAGGCCCCAGTGGCCTTTCCAAAAAAATAAAAACCAAGAAGGAAAAGAAATAAAACAAACAAACTGGTGGGAATAAATTCTAAAGGAAAAATCCCCTGGTCATAGAAAAATATGACCTAAATAATAAAAATAAGAACAAGATTTTTAGAGTAAGCAAATATTTAACAAAACAGCATTAGGCTTGCTGTTTTGTGTTATTGCCACCTGTATAAAGCACTCTTAAAAATCACCATGCTAGCATAACTACACACTCACATTAATCCCTAAACAAAAGACATTTTAAAAGCAGAGATAATAAGGTGGGATTTTGATCTTGAGAATGAAGAGAGAAAAAGGGTTTGCAAGTTAAAAGAGGGTGTTGAAAAATATGACAAACACCACTACTCTTAGTACCCCAACACATGACATCACAGCAGCACCTCATCACATATATAAGGTCACATGCATCACAAGGTAGCTAACCACAAGATCACCACCTACATTTAGTACTAACACCACAAGAAATCATAGTGCAACAACACAAGATAAGGGCATGCAATGATATGCTATGCATGCATGCATGAGAAGGAAATAGTAAGGAACACACATGAAATCATGGTACCAACTTTAACATCATAATCTCTGACAAGGTGGACCCACATTCAATGGTTCCAAAATAGGGAAGGTTACATATGGGGCACTACATAAGTCTATTATTATATTGTGACATTGTCACTTATTTATTGTGGAATTTGGAAGTTGATTGGTCATGCATTTGTCGTTGTTATGAAATCCTTGTATATGATATTATGTGAAAATTGACAAGATGTGAATATGTTCTATATTGTGCACTTTTAAAATTATGCGTCATTATGATGTCAAAAAATTTCTTTAAAATATGCGTACTGATATTGTTGTGAAAGTGCATTTTATGAACCTGGACCATAATTCGATGAAAACCGAAAACCATTTTCGATTAGTTCAATTTTGCTGCTACATTCGGTTTTCACTTTTCCAAACCAAATTATCAAAAATAACGAACAACAGAAACCGAATTTCGGTTTCTACAAAACGCCTAGGCCGAGTGCGAATGAGGCCTGCTCCACACTCCGACTAGGAGCAGGACACGACGGGGCATGGAGCGCTCAGCGTCGGGCGAACATGTCTGAAGGGGGTGCCCTGAACGTCACGAGGATCGTCATCGGGCAAAGACACGAGCATGAGCATGAAGCAGCCATCCAGCTCCGGGATTTCTATCCGGTAGCACAACTGCTAGAGTGGTTTCTGCATCCCGGAAGGTAACGTCATCGAGGTGTAGTTCGCCATCATATAAGCTAGCTTCCCGTGCGTATGTTTCCAAGAATCCATCCACTGCTAGCTAGTTTGCCGGATAGTACTAATATAATCTTGTTTTCTATGTCTAAGTATGATGTCTCTAGCCATCTAATTGATTATTTAATCTTTTCATCCATCAAAATTCCCCAACGCAACAAACTACTCACAAAATCTCTCTTGTGAAGTCTTGAACTCTCTCTTGCAATCCTTTTTAAGAAAAAACATTATGCATAACTACTCTAAGAACTAATTTCGAGTAGGTTACTTGAGTATGTAATATAATTTTTTATTATAAATAGAAATAAAATAAAAAAATCTTTTTTTGCAAGGTAGATAATTTAGTGCAAATTTCAGCTTATTTGAACATATGAGTAGTTGTCAGCGAAAAAGACAAATTGGGTTAGAACAATACATGAACAGTAAACTTTTTTACACACCCCAAATTTTTTTTGCTGAGGGATACTCATATGTGCAAATGATCTGCAATATGGAGAGCATCGTACGCACTGAATTCTCTACCATGAAAAAATGAATATATTTGAATTTTTCTATTGTTTGTTTTGATTTTTTATCCATCAAAGGTGAAGACTGAATCGTTGCTATGTGTAGTGATGTATCTTTTTGAGATTTTACCCATTTTCCCTTGGGTTTTCAGGATGAGGTAATAATAAATCTTAGAAGGTTTGGCCGTTGATGTCATCGATGAACAAGATTCTCATGAAGATTTATGACGTAATTAGAAGTGATTGCTAATTGTATGTGTTGGGTGTCTTATGATGAGAGATAGTACGTTTGTACTTTTGTATGCTGTATGACAAAGCTTGAAAAGAAATCCTATAGTGAATTTTGAATGTGCATTTTTGCGTTATGTTTGTTTGTGAAAATGTGATCATAGTAAAACATTTATTGTCTAGCTCATTTTAGGACTAATTAACACGACGTTAAGATCACACATTGCACATAGTTTTTTTGATCCAATTGTGTGTGATGGTATTTACATCAGACACAATTTTATATTTTTAATAGTGTGCAATGACTTGTGCATTACATCCATTTTTTGTGAAATAACTCGATATGATGCTAATTCAAATTGTACATAGTTTTTATGTTAAATTGTGTGGGATTTCCCCGAAATCACAAATAGTTTTGGTAGCGTGTGCGATGGAGCCCCCCACCCTATCACTCACACAGATAAGATGACGGTTTGAAACTGCATCACTAAAAGGGGTTAAAAACTGTTTGCTTAGGAAGTCACTGCACGAGCGATAGAATGATAAACCACATATGCCAATTATGTGGAAAATGCTCTACCATATATCTAGGCACATAATGTGGCTTGTGTTGCAGAGATGTAAACAAGACATCAAAAGCAACATCACTAAGCATAATGTTCCTAAGTTGTTTTCCTCGGGGAACTCAAGAATAGGAGGAAATAAGAATCTTGCAAGTTAAATCATGCAACAATCTTTTTGATTTATTTACCAAGTGTCTACCAACTTGTACATTTTAAAAATATGTTCATTAAATTGGTATGCGAAGATTCCAAGACTTCTAGGAATCAGGGGGAGTATCTTCCTGGACTACCTCTGCTCAAAGAGTCATATTACCCTCTTTCTCTTTGTGAATTCATGTTTCGTGTCCTCGTCAAGTACTTTAATTGAAAAACTTATGAAGTAGAATTCTTTCGGGTGATGGTACTACAATGGATGATCTTTCAAGATGATGGTACTAATTGGGCAATCATGTGATGATTCTACATGTACAAGCATAAATTAGGGATATTGTTGTGATTAGTTAGTACAAATTAATTAGTCAAAACTCTCCCCTTGCCCACTCGTCATCCGTTTGACATCTGCAACCGAAACATCTTTTAATTCTCTCCGAGTCTTCGGGAACCACCGTCTCTCTAGATCCTCACGTTCATTCCATCTCATATATATTGTACATGTAACTATGAATCAGTAGAAGTTTTGTCATTCACTTCAATCAGTATTGCCGCGAAGATATCTCGACATTGGTAGCAATTTCCTCTTTGTTTATGGTCATAAGTGTGTCCATGGTTCTAGTTATCACATTATCCGTTGTTATTTTTTTGCATGGCCCCCTTGCATCACCTATGCTTACTATTATCTAATACTCCCTCTGTCCCAAAATAACTGTCTTAACTTTGTACTAGCTCTAGTACAAAATTGTACTAAGCTTAAGGCACTTATTTTGGGACGGAGGGAGTATAAACTAGATATTTTTATCATATCTTTCTGGGATAACTTTTAGATGTCCATCGTATATTTTGTTAAGAAAAAATTGGGGTAGCGCCTCGCTTATAGCAAGACCTAGCATGCTCTTAGGTCAGTCTTCTCTCTAAATGGACCTGCCTAGTGGCGTGGGAGACCACGTCCTAGTTTTTTTCATGTATTTTTGTTTCCATTTTTTATACTTTTGTTTATAATCTCGTATTTGGAAAATTTTAACCAGCCATTTGAAACATGTAAAAAAAGTGTTGACCATATAAAATGTTAACAAGCATTTTAAAATGCTAGATGTGTATAAAGAAAATGTTTCTCATGTATAATTTTTTTGTAAAATGTGTGTTGAAAAATTGATCATGTATTTAGCAAATATTAATTAAGAATTTGAAAAATACATATTAAATAATTATTTAGAATATTTTAATCAAGCCTTCAGAAATGTTAAATGTGTGTAGAAAATGTTGACCATGTTTCAATAAAATGATAATCTTATATTTGGAAATTATTAATCCAGTATTTAAAAATGTTAAAATATGCATAGAAAAATGTGATCATGTATTTAAAAATGTTAATAAAGTATTTAAAAATATATTATTTGAGCATTTAAAAAATGCTAAAAATAAATATAAAATATACTTTGACCATATATTATAAAAACACTCTTGATGCATACACTAAATGTAGAATGCAAATAAAAGAAACAAAGAAAAATTCAAAACTTTAGAAGAAACAATGCCAAAGAAAAAGGGAACAGAAAATGAAAAATGATGAAACTAGTGCAGAAAGAATGGAAAACGGAAAGAAACAAAGTAAAACCAAAAAAGAAAAGAAACCATTGAAAAAGAATTACAAAAATTAGGAAAAACTGAGAAGGAAAAAAATGAACAGAATAAATGATAGGAAAAAAGAAATAGAAACGAGCCGGTCCAGAAACAGGAGATCAGGAAAAACGTTCAGCAAGATGAGAGCTATTCTTGCTATAAGCGAGATACAGCTCTCGATGCGGTGCAGGTATACACAGTAAATCTTAGTTGAAGAAAAGCCTTGGGCTAATCTGAACGTTGGGCCGGCCTGGATACTTTGTGCCAATAACGGGGTTCATTTAACCCATGACCTCAAATTTGGACGCACCCCGCACCTAAAAAGCGAATCCTTTCATAAAATATTGCTTCAAAGCTATAAAAATTTCTTATATTGTACTCCTTCCGTAAACTAAACGCTTTTATATTAGTTTACAGAAGAAGTAATATTAAGGAAGTACTTATAAAACAGATGTCCAGTTTTTAATAGTTACAAAGTTCAATGACAGGAACATCAATTAGTTTACCATCGAAATGAACATTTAATAGTTACAAAGTTCAATGACAGGAACATCAATTAGTTTACCATCGAAATGAACATCAATTTTTCTTTTGACTGTGACATGAACATCAAATTATTTGCACACGGAGTCATCAAATCCGGCAGCCTCTAGAAGGTCAGGCATATTAAACAAACCATCTTATTTGCAGGACTCTTTCGGATATGACGGTGATGGATTAGGTTCTAGTTTATGCCGTCGTCCAAAGCTAGCTTAGTTTTTCATTTTTGAAATGGAAAGCTTAGGTTCGTTAATCATACGTACCAAGGGTGACCACAGAACTAATTTCCTCTGCTTGTCGTAAGTAGTATTTGTATATGTTATTCCCTCCGTTCCTAAATATAAAACATTTTAGAGAGTTCATTATAGACTACTGAAACAAAATAAATAAATCTATAATCTAAAATATATTTATATAAATCTGTATGTAGTCTATAATAAAAAAATCTTTACAATATTTTATATTTAGGAACGGAAGAAGTAGAAAATAGCGAGATAGAGAGATAGGGGAGAGCACCAATAATGAAGTATGCTGCTTCCATTGCTTGAGTCGTAGGCAGTTGACGAAAATCAGGTCAGGGGAGACATTTTCCGTCGGTCCGAAACTTTGAACAGTTCTTGACCAACCATGGACTAGGGACCGGGTTTGCCGCGGTGCTAAGTACTCCCTCCGTTTTTAAATATAATTCTTTGTAGAGATTTCACTAATGGACTATATACATCCGTATATAGACATACTTTAAAATATAGATTCAATTATTTTGTTTCGTATGTAGACCCTTAGTGAAATCGCTTAAAAGGCTTATATTTAGGAACGTAGGGAGTACTACAGTAGTCGGAGTACGAGCTAGCAAGCTGGCACCGTTTCGCGCTTCAGATTGACAAAAGGATCGGCTCTTTGTCTTAGCTTGTGCGCGTACTGATCTGTGGCCGGAGGTCCTTTGTGGAAACGCATTGTTTACTGTTTACTCGGTTACTTCCAATTCCAAAGAAAAACACGCCGCTGAGCATGAGCTGGGTCTCCGGGGTTTTCCTCCTTTCTTTCTCTTGAAGGTACGATGAGCGATGAATAGATGCAACTATTTTTACATGTTGGTTGTGGAAACGCATTGTTTCTAGCGGATCAAAAGTTCGCTCTCAAACGCAACCATGGTTGACCTATTAGTTAACAAATTGGAGAGGCTGAAGGCGACAAGTTTGGTCCACTTAGGGCATCTCCAATGCTCGTTCGCAAACCAGACACCTCATTCATCTCCATACACGGGGACGAGTCTGCGGATACGGATGCGGGAGCCATCCATTCATAGTTAGCCGTATACATTTTAAATACGATACAAATTATTCGGATGAAATTTAAGCAAATCCAATGTAGTTCATTAAAGTTTGCTGATAATTTATATAAATGATCGATATTTCAGTTGCTTTACTAAAAACTAGAATAACCTATACCTTGTAGTGGATGACCATCTCATAGTTTTGGCCACCCTGCCCGACCGCACTCTAGCTGAGGTCCCTCCAGTGGTTGCATGGTATTGGTGGACCGCGATAGCCTTATCCGGCCGCACCTTGGCGCTCGCGAAGGAGCCGCTTCCAACTGTCTGGTCCGGAGGGTTGTCGCGGCCAATGCCGACGGCGCACACAAAGACATGGTAGAGGCTTGCCCCCGGCGGTGCTGGTGGAGGAGTCACTTAGCGACACTCCTGATCTTGGCGAGCTTGCCATCAAGGCGGTGGCAGTGACTCGTGGCCATCTCTGCAGTGGTGACGAAGCGGTCGAGGGTCCATGCGGTACGAGGTCTGGGTCGTTATAGACCATTTCGATGCGGCATCCGACTTGGAAAACATAGAGCGACATGCAGTGTTGTGCCGCTCGTAGTGCTCCATTGCATCACCATCCATTCCTCCTCGGACATGACAACCCTTGACCCCGACGGACCGCCGCCACCGGTGCCTTCGAGGTAGTGGAGGATGCGGCTCGTGCCTTGCTCATCGCGGGTGGTAGCTCACACTTGATGAACTATCGACGGTGGTTGGGATGGGACGGCGATGGAGGCCCCTCAATACAAGTAGAGCGGTTGTACGTCGGCAGCGACACCAACACGTGCTTCACACGGTACCTGGTTTGGACACCGCGGTTGTGTGGCGGGGATGACGGTTCGTCCTTGACGCATCATTCTATCTCGACGACGCATTGGTTGCACGTGGTGGGGGAGCGGGCTCCTCCTTCACATGTAGAGGCAGGATACCTTGATGACCCCATGCAACGACGATGGTGGTGACGGGCCCATCTGACGGATCGATCGCTTCATTATAAACTCCATCTCATGAACCAATTCCTCGTCCGTCGAAGTGGCCACCTCGAGGAGCCACGGCTGCTCCTGTAGTGACGTCTGCTCCTTCCCATCGCGAAAGGAGATGACAATCTTCTTCTTGCCAGTGGAGCCGGCCGTTGTGGATGTTGAAGGGCCTCGAGAGTGTTTTGATATTACCCACACATTAGACCCTTCTACGTGGGTCGGGTCTTAGAGAGTCGTAGAACATAAAGCAGCCGGACTATGAAGACCAATGGGCCCAAGACCGGGTTAGCCCGATCCTACGTGGACCGGGTTTCAATAGGCTAATGGACCTAGAAGAAACCCGTCGAGAAGAAGTCGCAGGCCCCCAAGGAAGAATCTTCAAAGAAGATGCCTGGGCGGGCCTCTAGTGGCTTCCAAGCTTAGGTGAGACCCGGCTCCTTGGTGTTTCAACACGATTCGAAGGTTCCTTACTTGGAAGATATGAAGGATTGTGAATAGGACTCCTATTACGTGTATGACCCAAAATCTATTGTAAATCAAGGACCCAACTATATTATATAAAGGGGGTTCCTAGATCGTCTAAGGACAGGTCAGGTTACAAACTCTCGACACATAGGTAGCGAAACAACACTCTTCCAATAAACAGACTAGCGGGAGTAGGCCTTTTCCTCTTCAGAGGGGGTGAACTAGGGTAAATTCGTCTTTCTCATTTTCGATCAACCCCATCCAAGATTTCAACTCGTAGCTATGGCCTCAGAACTAAGTTCTTCTATAAGGACACTTGTCGTGTCAACCCCACAACAGAGAGCGTGCCCGACGGCGCCATGATCTGCCTAATGAAGAACTACCATTGACTCCGTTTGTCGGCGCGGAGAACCATGATTTCGGCATCATCGGAGTTGGAAGATGCTCGGGGAGGAGGAGGAGCTGAGAGAGGAAGCGTGAGTGTGTGCTTCACTGACGCAGAGCTGAAATAGCCGCGAACAGTCCATGTGAAGGGCCGATTAGCCTGCTTCAATGTTGCGCATTGGTCGGAGTTGGTTTCTCGGGACTCATCGTCTACATTGAAGAGGCGATGCCTGAGAAGTCGCGTCCGTCATCGCCGCCCTCCCCTCCGGCCACGTCGCACAATATCAATGTCGACTGTTGCATGTTATGCTATGGGCCAACATGAATGCGACGCGGGAGTTGGATGGAAGGTGTGGGAAGCACCGGAGGGGTTTTGGTGAGCCATGGTTTTTGATTTACGAAAAAAATCATCGTATGATCGGTCGACGGACTGATACAACATCTGTTGAATGGCAAAACATATCCGAATTACTCGATACGACCAGTTGTTGACGATTTTAGGATCCGCTTTGAAGATGATCTTTGCCACACAACGTCCGGAAGCATGCATGTATTGTTAACCGATCAAGCTGGTTATCATAACTGCCGGGTGTTCGATGCTGTAATCAGTGACATGATCAAACGTCACTAGGTGACAGTAGCTATATATACTTAACTATTTTTTCCGTATCTAAATAATTATTATTAAAAAAACTAAACTAGTTCTTCTTAATAACAATTATTTAGCTACCGAGGGAGTAGTTCCGTGCCGCCGTGTCCATTTGTAAACGTGATGTTAATCAAGAACTAATCTGACCAAGCTGCAGTTCTCAACTTTCAGAGACCGAGTTCTGTTAGTTACTTCCCCGCAAAAAAAAAAGAGTTCCGTTAGTTACGTTTGTAAGGCCCTGATGAGTTGTTAATCAGGGGTCAAATCATCAAACAGCCTACATAGTCGTGGAATTTTTGTATTTTACAGCAATATACATTGGTGACTGGAATCTTTTGCAGGAAACTTTATTGCTTCGAATTCTCGTGTTCCAAAGGAGAGATTACGTAATTGACTGATGTACACTTTTTCAAGGCAAAAGTGGTTACATAAACTAGTATAACTAATTAGAATCACTCTCTGACTACACTAGGCACTTGACCGAGCGACGTGCAACGAGTTGATTACATATTATCAACGCCACGTCATGTCCTAACGATGCAGCTGATTGAGGATACATTTGACCCTCGATTTATAACTGGTCGGGGCCTTTCGTCTACTTCTCCACGTTAAGCTTGGCACGTGGTCCACGATCGATCCACCTGCGCATCCTAAAACTTCAACACAGAATCCGGTACTTACTAGAATTGAGAGAAAATGGGTAAGAGAGAGAGAGAGCCCAAAAGTGAGGCAAGATATCCGGATGCTCCAAATTAGCGAGCTCACACTTGCACAAAAAGGATACAAGCCTACACATTCAGAGAAATAAGGATACATGCGCTGTCTTCGTGCATACCCAGATGGCGATCAAGCGACAGGGACGGACGGCGCACCTGGACTAAGAGTGGAATTTTGGTGACATCGCTGCCTCGAGGAAACTTCACTCGGCCTGGTCCTCGGCAGCGCCTCAATTCTTTAATTCAAAGTAATTCTATAGAATTTTTAGAGGATTGAAATCCTTAAGAATTTTTCTACGTTGACCCTGTTAGAAGGGAGAGAGGGATTGGTGGATAATTGTTGTATTACTTGAGCCTCGTGAGCATATATATATATATATAGAAATACATGATTTATTTGGAGTACAAGACAAACCAGAATACTTCTTAGTCTATCATATGTTTCAAATACAATCACGATACTCAACATCCCCCCGCAGTCACAACGGTAGAGACAGACGATGAGACTCGAGAAGAATCCGAAGGTAAGCCGACGATCATCCCCCCAAAATCGTAACGGTCGATGCATCGCGGAAGTTGTGTCTGGAGTTGAAACCAACGAGGTTGCTCAACCAAGGCTGTAGCCCTTTATGCCGTTGTCGAGGTAGCCGAGAGCGTAGGGTAGTGTAGTCGTGGTTGAGGGAGCCGTGCGTCGAGGGAGCTATGCGAAGAATGCCGTGGTCGATGTCGAGTCGGGCTAGCCGTTGTCGAGGAAGTCGTCGTGAAGCCGGGGACGCAAGGAGGCGTCGAGTCAGTCATGGGCGCAGTGGTGTCGAAATAGTGATGCGTTGCTACCTCTTGAGCTTGCGTTGGTTTTTCCCTTGAAGAGGAAAGGGTGATGCAACACAGTAGCAATAAGTATTTTCCTCAGTTTGAGAACCAAGGTATCAATCCAGTAGGAGTATCAAGTCAAGTCTCCAAAGTACCTGCGCAAAAGCAGCAAACTTGCACCCAACGCTACAGATGGGTTGTCAATCCCATCACGATTGATTACAAGGTGAGATCTGAAGGCGGAAAGTGCAACAAAGTAAAAGTGTAGGGCTGAAAATATGATGTGAAGTAGACCTGGGGCCATAGGGTTCACTAGAGGCTTCTCTCATGATAGCAAATATTACGGTGGGTGAACGAATTGCTGCCGAGCAATTGTTAGAACCGTGCAAAGTCATGACGATATCTAAGGCAATGATCATAAATATAGGCATCACGTCCGAGACAAGTAGATCGATACTTTCTGCATCTACTACTATTACTCCACACATCGACCGCTATCGAGCATGCATCTAGTGTATTGAGTTCATAACAAACAGAGTAACGCCTTAAGCAAGATGACATGATGTAGAGGGATAAATTCATGCAATAGATATAAACCCCATCTTTTTACCCTTGATGGCAACAACACGATGCGTGCCTCGCTACCCCTTCTATCACTGGATGAGGTCACCGCACGGTATGAATCCAAAACCTAGCCCTTCTCCCATTGCAAGAACTGTAGATCAAGTTGGCCAAACAAAACCCACAACTCGAAGAGAATTACAAGGATATGAAATCATGCATATAAGAGATCAGAAAAACTCAAATAAGATTCATAGATAATATGATCATAAATCCACAATTTATCGGATCTCGACAAACACACCGCAAAAGAAGATTACATCGGATAGATCTCCATGAAGATCATGGAGAACTTTGTATTGAAGATCCAAGAGAGAGAAGAAGCCATCTAGCTACTAGCTATGGACCCGAAGGTCTGTGGTGAACTACTCACGCATCATCGGAGAGGCAATGGTGTTGATGAAGAAGCCCTCCGTGTTCGAATCCCCCCTCCGACAGGGCACCAGAACGTGCACCAGATGGGATCTTGCGGAGATAGAAGCTTGCGGCGGCAGAAAAGTATTTTCGTGGCTCCCTCCCATGGTTTCAGAATTTTCGGGGATTTATAGACGGAAGAAGTAGGGAAAAGGAGCCACAGGGGCCCACAAGCCTGCTAGGCGCGCCCCCCCAGGCCGCGGCTAGGGGGCTTGTGGCCTTCCCTGGTGCCCTTTGCCTTCGTTTTCAAGCCTCCTGCGTATCTTCTGTTTCGGAATTTTTTTTCTTTTCAGAGGTTTTATTCCGTTCGGACTCCGTTTAATATTCTCCTGTGAAAAAGGTCAAAAACACGGAAAAAACAGGAACTGACACTTGGCACTGAGTTAATAAGTTAGTCCCAAAAAAAGATATAAAATGCATACAAAACATCCAAAGTTTGACAAGATAATAGCATGGAACCATCAAAAATTATAGATACGTTGGAGACGTATCAAGCATCCCCAAGCTTAACTCCTGCTCGTCCTCGAGTAGGGAAGTGATAAAGACTGAATTTTTGATGTGGAATGCTACCTAGCATTTTTGTCCTTTGTAACTTCTTTCATGTGACATGAATGTTCAGATCCGTAAGATTCAAAACAATAGTTTGCTATTGACACGAAAACAATAATACTTCAAGCAAACTAGCAAGGTAATCATGAACTTTCGAAATAACAAGGCAAAGAAAGTTATCCCTACAAAATCATATAGTCCAGCTATGCTCCATCATCCCCACACAACGAATTTAAATCATGCACAACCCCGGTATTGACCAAGTATTTGTTTTCGCACTCTTAATTTCTCAAACCTTTTTCAACTCTCACGCAATACATGAGCATGAGCTATGGATATAGCACTATAGGTGGAATAGAGCGCGGTGGAGGTTGTGAGGCAAAAAGGAGGAGATGGCCACATTGATTAGGCATATCAAAGGGCTATGGAGATGCCCATCAATAGATATCAATGTGAATGAGTAGGGATTACCATGCAACTGATGCACTTAGAGCTATAAGTGTGTGAAAGCTCAACAGAAGAACTAGTGGGTGTGCATCCAACTTGCTTGCTCACGAAGACCTAGGGCAATTTTGAGGAAGCCCATCATTGGAATATACAAGCCAAGTTATATAATGAAGATTCCCACTAGTATATGGTGGTGAAAAAACAAGAGTCTCTCAATCATGAAGAACATGGTGGTATTGTGAAGCACAAGTGTGGAAAAAGATAGTAGCATTGTCCCTTCTCTCTTTTTCTCTCTTTTTTTGTTTGGGCTCTTTGGCCTCTTTCCATTTTTTTGTGGGGAACTTTGGCCTCTTTTTTTTTCCTCACATGGGACAATGCTCTAATAATGATGATCATCACACTTTTATTTACTCATAGCTCAAAGCTTAGAACAATGATGACTCTTATAGGAAATGCCTCCGGAAGTGTACCGGGATGTGCAACGTTCTAGCTTAGCGTATGACTCGCTAGCTATCTTACGATCATGCAATGGAAATATGAAAGTGACTGCACATGTCATGAGACGGAACGGTGGGAGTTGCATGGCAATATATCTCGGAATGGCTATGAAATGGCTATGATAGGTAGATATGGTGGCTGTTTTGAAGAAGGTCTATGGTGGTTTTGTGTACCGGTGAAAGTTGCGCGACACTAGAGAGGCTAGCAATGGTGGAAGGTGAAAGTGCATCTATACCATGGACTCACATTAGTCATGAAGAACTCACATACTTATTGCAAACGTTTTTATTAGTAATCGAAACAAAGTGCTAAGCGCATACTCCCAGGGGAAGGGTTGGTATGTGTTAACCATCGCGTGATCCCGACCGCAACACAAAGGATGACGATCAATAATTCGACTATGCTCCGACTTCCAAATATAGCGGTTCACCATACGTGCATGTTACGGGAATCACTAACTTCAACACAAGTATTTCTAGATTCACAACACCCTACTAACATCACTCTACTATTACCATATCCATGTCTCAAAACTAATTGAGAGGAATCAAACTTCTCTTTCTAATCAATGCACAAGAATATGGAAGTTTTATTGTATCCTCTTAGTACGCCTATCATCTTTAGGACTACTTTCATAGCACAAGCCAACTACCAAGTTACTCAGAGAGAGCACTCTCAAAAAGATATAAGTGAAGATCGAGAGTTCTTATTTATCCAAAATATGACACCGTTGTGCTCTAAAGGATCTAAGTGAAGCACTTACAACAAAGTTATCTAGCTCAAAAGATATAAGTGAAGCACATGTGAGCTAAATTGCCTAACTCAAAAGATATAAGCGAAGCTCAATGAGTATTCTAGCAAATTCACGATGAGTGCATGTCTCTCTCAAAAGGTGTGCAAAAAGGATGATTGTGACACAACAAAAATAAAAGACTCCTATAATACACGACGCTCCAAGCAAAACACATATCATGTGGTGAATAAAAATATAGCTCCAAGTAATGTTACCGATGGATTGAAGACGAAAGAGGAGATGCCTTCCCGGGGCATCCCCAAGCTTAGGATTTTTGGTGTCCTTGAATTTGGCTTGGGATGCCTTGGGCATCCCCAAGCTTGAGCTCTTTACACTCTTTATCCCATTGTCCATGAGAACATCACCCAAAACTTGAAAACTTCACAACACAAAACTTAAACGGAAACTCGTGATAACATTAGCACAAGAAAACAAACTACCACCTCTTTAGGTACTGTAGAAAGTTTGATTTATATTTATATTGGTGTTATATTAATGTATTCTCACTTTTCCATGGCTAGTACCCCCCGATAGTATCCATAGTTTCATCAAAATAAGCAATCAACACAACAAAAACAGAATCTGTGAAAAACAGACCAGTCTGTAGCAATCTGTATACTTCATATACTTATGGTATCTAAAAAATTCTGCAAAATTACGAAAATTAGGTAAATTGGCGTATCAACCAGCATAAAAAAGAATCAACTCAAAATCTCTTTCTGGATAGGAATGAAAAATAATTTCGTGAGCGCAAAGTTTCTGTCTTTTTCAGCAAGATCAAACAACCATCACCAAAACTGGTCATAAAGGTTTTAATTGGCTCAAACACAAAAAGAAACACAAAAAACACAACCATAACAAAATTATGATGGTGTGGACACAACAAAACAGAAAGCAAAAAGCAAAGATAAATTCATTGGGTTGCCTCCCAACAAGCGCTATTGTTTAACGCCCTTAGCTAGGCATTGATAATTCAATGATGCTCACACAAAAGACAAGAATTGAAGCACAACGAGAGCATCATAAAGCATGTGAAAATCACATCTAAGTCTAACATACTTCCTATGCATAGGCATTTTATAGGGAACCAAATTATCAAGACAAGCAATAACTAGCATATGCAAGGAAGACGAAAGAGACAATATCAATCTCAACAAAACGAGAGGTAATTTAGTAACATGAAAGTTTCTACCACAATATTTTCCTCTCTCATAAAAATTGCATGTGGAATCATAATAAAATTCAACAATATAGCTATCACATAGGATATTCTTTTCATTGTGCACATGCATGCAAAGTTGACGCTCTTCAAAAATAGTGGGATTATCATCAACTAAAGCCATGACTTGTCCAAACCCACTTTCAATAATATTGCAAATATCATAATCATCATGAGGCTTAATTTTTTTTTCAAGATCATAAGAAAAATCATCACCCCAATCATGATCATCGCAACAAGTAGAGGACATAGCAAAACTAGCATCCCCCAGCTTAGGGTTTTGCATATTTTTAGCACCATTGTCACTAATAGAATTTATAGTGAAACCATTGCAATCATGCTTTTCATCCAAGGAGCCCTCGTGAATCACTTCATAAATTTCTTCATCACGATTTTCAGATTCACGCATCTGAAGCAAACCTTCATAAAGAAAGTCTAGTGCACTCAACTCACTAGCAATTGGTTCAACATAATTAGATCTCTTAAAGAGATTAGCGAGTGGATGAGGATCCATATCACTAGATTTTTAGCAAGCGAAGATGCAAGCATATTGAAGGCACATAGCACACAAGCAAAGGAAAGGCAAACGAAAAAGGCAAATATTTTTGTAAATTTTTGTTTTTCAGAAGTGGGGGAGAGGAAAACGAGAGGCAAAAAAGTGAATGCAAGAGATGAGTTTGCAATAGTTACTTGGATAAGCTTCACTTAGAATAATCCCCCGTGCCAGAAATTGACACGTTGAAGGAAGACTATTCTTGACTTGATACTCCCCGACAACGGCGCCAAAAATTCTTCTTGCTACCTCTTGAGCTTGCGTTGGTTTTTCCCTTGGAGAGGAAAGGGTGATGCAGCACAGTAGTAGTAAGTATTTCCCTCAGTTTGAGAACCAAGGTATCAATCCAGTAGGAGTATCAAGCCAAGTCTCCAAAGTACCTGCGCAAAAACAGCAAACTTGCACCCAACGCTACAAAGGGGTTGTCAATCCCTTCACGATTGATTGCAAGGTGAGATCTGAAGGGGGAAAGTGCAACAAAGTAAAATTGTAGGGCTGAAAATATGATGTGAAGTAGACATGGGGGCCATAGTGTTCACTAGAGGCTTCTCTCATGATAGCAAATATTACGGTGGGTGAACGAATTACTGTCGAGCAATTGATAGAACCACGGAAAGTCACGACGATATCTAAGAAAATGATCATACATATAGGCATCACGTCCGAGACAAGTAGACCGATACTTTCTGCATCTACTACTATTACTCCACACATCGACCGCTATCCAGCATGCATCTAGTGTATTGAGTTCATAACAAACAGAGTAACGCCTTAAGCAAGATGACATGATGTAGAGGGATAAATTCATGTAATAGATATAAACCCCATCTTTTTACCCTTGATGGCAACAACACGATGCGTGCCTCGCTACCCGTTCTGTCACTGGGTGAGGTCACCGCACAGTATGAAACCAAAACCAAGTACTTCTCCCATTGCAAGAATTGTAGATCATGTTGGCCAAACGAAACCCACATCTCGAAGAGAATTACAAGGATATGAAATCATGCATATAAGAGATAAGAAGAAACTCAAATAAGATTCATAGATAATCTGATCATAAATCCACAATTCATCGGATCTCGACAAACACACCGCAAAAGAAGATTACATCGGATAGATCTCCATGAAGATCATGGATAACTTTGTATTGAAGATCCAAGAGAGAGAAGAAGCCATCTAGCTACTAGCTGTGGACCCGAAGTTCTATGGTGAACTACTCACGCATCATCGGAGAGGCAATGGTGTTGATGAAGAAGCCCTCCGTGTCCGAATCCCCCCTCCGGCAGGGCACCAGAACGTGGCCAGATGGGATCTTGCGGAGACAGAAGCTTGCGGCGGCGGAAAAGTATTTTGGTGGCTCCCTCGCATGGTTTCAGATTTTTCGGGGATTTATAGGTGGAAGAAGTAGGGCAAAGGAGCCACATGGGGCCCACAAGCCTGCTAGGCGCCCCCCAGGCCGCGGCTAGGGGGCTTATGGCCTCCCATGGTGCCCTTTGCCTTGGTTTTCAAGCCTCCTGCGTATTTTCTGTTTCGGAAAAAACTTTTCGGAGGTTTTATTCCGTTTGGATTCCGTTTAATATTCTCCTCTGAAAAAGGTCAAAAACACGGAAAAAACAGGAACTGGCACTTGGCACTGAGTTAATAAGTTAGTCCCAAAAAGATATAAAATGCATACAAAACATCCAAAGTTTGACAAGATAATAGCATGGAACCATCAAAAATTATAGATACGTTGGAGACGTATCATGCGTCGGGAAGGAGGCGTAGTTGACGATGCGTCGCGTCGGGTTTGCCAAGCCTGGGGCCACTTTGTGGACGAAGGCACACATCGGTGTTGCCAGCACCGGGCATGCATAGACGGACAAAGACGATGTTGGCGATGGGTCGCTCCAGGTTTGCCAGGCCAGGGAAAACACCAGCGACGAAGGCACGCGACGGTGTTGCCAGCACCAGGCATGCGTAGATGAGGTACCTGCACAAGATGTACGCCATTTCTAGCAGTCGAAGGGGCCAGGAGAGAAGTGGACTCAACGACGGTTGCGGCGCAAATCAGCGGGAGGGCGATATCGCCCGTGGTGGTGGGAGTAGATGAAGTGGTCAGGGTAGATGACGATGAGGCTGGCGATGAGCTGGTGTTGGACGATTGATGAAGGGTGTGGACGGGTGGCGTGGCATGGGTGGGCGAGCTACAACGGCGTCGAAGAAGAGGTGCAGCGTGGCTCGGGTGGGCGAGCCACAACGTTATCGAAGAGGAGCAGCGGCCGTAGCTTGACGGCAGCGACAACTGGTTAGGAGTGTTGCAGCGATGTTCGAAGACTGGCACGAACGGCATCGTTCTCGCGCCAAGGGAGGCGGCTGGCGCATACCACGTAGAGTCTACGCATGGAGACGGTGGAGTGGACCGTGAGCCGCGAAGGGGCGCCGCAGTTGCCGCAGGCGGGTCGGGGTGACGAGAAGAATACCTCAATGCGGTGACGTGGACCGTGTGTCGCGACGGTACGGCCCGAAGGGGCGACGCAGCGGCGGTGCACGGGGCAGTGTAACCACGAGGATGGCCATGGTCGGCGAAGGGGAGCGCGTGCCGCCGCAGTACGACTCGAAGGGGTGGTGTAGCGGTGGCTCGCGGGTGAGGGCAATCGCGGGGAGAACCACTGGGCTGCGGCGCTACGGCCCGACGGGGTAACATAGTGGCAGCCGGTTGCTCGATCTATGGAGGGGGGCGCTGTACTCAGGGACAACCATCATAGGACCTGCGGGGCGCATGCAACTGACTGATTAGGTCAGTCGCATGACGCGGATGGAGTCGAACGGGGCAGGCGGGTGATCAATTCGATCGCGTGCGAGGTCGGGGGCGCTGCTCGGTGATGATGATGGTGTCGTGGACCGATGAAGTGGGGTGACCGAGCAGACCAAGTTGCCGGCGGCCAGCGGGGAACGGCGTGCTCGAGGCAGCCGATGCCCGAGCGCAAAAACTTGTGGCACTCGACAAGGGGCGGCGGAGATCCGAGCCAAAAAAGCTTGAGCCGACAAGGCCGCCCGAGCCAGGCAGACGGCAAACCCGAGGCAGCCGACAAACGGCGGTGGAGGCGGTGGGTGATGCAAGATCCTGATTGGGCGCGGGCGATGACGACCGACACGGAGCGATGGGCGGGTAGACACGCAAACGACAACCAGGACGGGCCACTGCGTCTCGCGAGGCTGCCAGGTCGCAGCAGTGGCCGGGGTCGCGCCGTTGGCGGCGACGGCCGACGCATGGCGATGGGATGGTAGTCGGGTGGGCGTCGGCCGCAATGGGCCGACATGGTGTGCGAGGCCCCCGTGTCGAAGAAGAGGTTGGGGTCGCGCCATTGTCGGAGTAGAGGCTTGAGGTGTCCACGGTGGCAGCAGGCGACGCAACCTGATCTTAGATCCGAAAACCAAAAAGTAAGAACGTCGATCAAGCGACCGGCGAAAGAGAGAAAACCCGGATCAAGAGATCGGGGAAAAGACTCTCCACGCCAGCCGGCCAACACGACCGACAGATGAACCCTAGGTACGAGTGGCATGGCCCCCGGCGGCGGTCATGGAGGCCGACCGCCCCAGGGGTAGTGCGCGGGGTGGAAGCGGTGGGTGGTGGCTAGGTCTAGGAACTTGCGACAAATACCATGTTAGAAGGGAGAGAGGGATTGGTGTAATAATTATTGTATTGCTTGAGCCTCGTGGGCATATATATAGGAATACATGATCTACTTGGAGTACAAGACAAGCGAGAATACTTCCTAGTCTATCCTATGTTTCCAATACAATCACGATACTCAACATGCCCTTTGATTCATAGGATTGGATCCCGTAGAATTTTTCCTATGGAATTTATTATACTACAATTCATAAAAAATCTAACATCCACTCCAACCTTTTTTATAATTCTTTTTTTCTGTGACATGAAACACTCATTGTTAATCCTATAAAATTCAAGTGGGCATGCCGCTTCAATCCTATACATTTTTTATTCCTACGTTTTCAAAATCCTATGAATCAAAAAGGCCCTTAGCCTTGTGTTGTATCGACCAAAATCACAATGTTCCGATGAAAATGACTCGTCGTTATTCTCTCGTGTCCATCTCCGTGGTTCCTATGGAGCGTCTAGAGCCGGACATAGCAAATATGACCCCTTAAATGTCTGCGGACGTGTCCGGTCAGTGACCAAGCGTGTTACTTATATGTTCGTCCACGCAGCCATACCCTTCATTTTCTTCCTGACATGTCCGGTCACTTGCACAATATTGTTGAAGAGAGGAAGAGAGAGAAAGAAAAGAATGATTAAAGAAAAATAAAAGGTGGTCCGGGGTGCGGTCGCGTCTTACGTGGCGGACTGACCGGGTGCGCTCGGGCGCGTCCGTGAGCCCTCATATCCTCCCTATATCTGAAATGGATATGAGGGTTCGCGGACAGACCAGGCGTATAGGGATGATATGAGGGGTTCGGTTGGGTCACTTTTTCCTCCTCTCTTCTGCTTCTTAGAACGAAGATGCCACACGCATCGAGCTTTAAGTTAATAAAGCCAACATAGGTAGTGTACACAAGTCAAGGCACAAACCGGACTAATTAGAACAAAATTGAGATCCCCAAGAACAAGATAAAAAACAACACCATACATAAAGCGGGAAGCACAAAGGTGCATGACGAACACAAAAAAGGCAGACAACCTTCTCTAGGTAGTCGAACCAGACGCTCTAGCAATGATGTTCATGTTACAAAGTCTCTGGATTACCATCTCGAGGCACTCAGAGTCCTGGTGCCTCCCCAATGGTGGAGGAAAATAGTACATGTAAGTGCATCTAGTGCCCCCTTAGTGATTTTGGTGGTTTGAAGACTTATAGGTTAAGATACTGATGTGTTTGTGAGTGTACACATGCTATATAAGTCGCTGAGGAGTTTGAGATATTCCTCATGAAGATATTGAAGATGAGGAATTTGGTGTGTCCTGAAGAAAACACTCTGAAGACTTTGAAGCGTGAAGATTTATTCTTTCTGTTTCATTTTCTTTACACTTGAGTCATAGGAACACCGTACTGTTAAAGGGGATCGAGGTAAAACTATGGAACGAATTTCCTCATGATGCTTAGCCCAAGCCTAAATCTACCAAATCCTCTAAGTGAGGAATATGAGAGACATGAGGACTTTCACAGTTGAAAGTTCCGACCGTTGCCGCGCCACGCGCCACCTGTCACAGATCTAATCCACCCAACGGTCATATTATTAAATGGCATTTATGTCAAATCATGTCGGGATGCTCCGGGGATATAAATAGCACCCCCCCCACAACCACCTGCTGGTTGGCTGCTCTAAGAGAAATTGACGCTAGTCATTTAGAGCAACCCAAATTCCTTAGAGCCTTCGAGAGAAAATTATCAATTGAGGAAATACCCCAAACACCCAACCCCAAACCAAAACCCAAGTGATTGAGCATCACTGAAGAAGTTATTCATGTGTGGAACCAACACTCGTTACCTTTGAGGACTGTGTATCCTCTGGACGGTTAGGCGTCATGGTCTAGAGCATCCAACAATCAATTGTGGATTGCCGGATGACCCAGTTTGTGAGGGTTTGGAAGTCTGCCCTGAAGACTTACCACGAGTGTTGGGCGAGGACTGTGTGTCCTTAGCTCAAGGAGAATACGGTAGGGACTGTGTGTCCCGAGACTGTGTGTCTTTTGGTTTCAATACCAACCCTCACCGAACCAGACGTAAAACTGTCACAATAGTTGGAACTGGGTCATCAACAACTGTCGTCATCAAGCTACTAGTTCTATTTCTTCAACCATCTCATTTCCTCAATTGTATGTTTAAGACTCTCATTTGTACTGTTTGAAGAATTTGTCTAAAGACTTTCTCTGAATTTCCTCAACATAAAATTCTTCACCTGAGTTAATCTTCACCTGCTTATCCTGTACTTGTGACCTGTGCAAACCGAATCTATGAAATCATATTGAGTACTTTGCTGTAGATGTTTTTGCACATATGATCCTATACTATTTCCGCTGCACTTAGTTCATGACTGGGGACTTTCCTCACTAGGAATTTCCTTAGTGATGAAATTGTAAAAATCGCCTATTCACCCCCTCTAGTCGATATAACGCACTTTCAATTGGTATCAGAGCAAGGTACTCCCTTGTTCTGTGTGATTTTGGTTTAACTGCCTGGAGTTTTAGTTATGTCGACCGCGGGTATGATCAAGCTTACTGCAGGATGGTCTACCTTCGAAGGAAAGGACTTCCCCTATTGGAAGACTAAGATGCAAATGCATCTTCAAGCAATTGACAATGATCTCTCGTATATCATGGAAAATGGTATTCCCTCCATCACTGCTACTATCTATGTCGCTGATGTGACGAAGTTCAAGCAACTTGACTCGCAAGCGAAGAATATCGTATGTGGCCATCAGAGCAAAGGTCACTATGGCAGAGTGAGTGCTTTGGGCACTGCTAAGATTATCTGAGATAGGATGTCCAAAGTCAATGAGGGAGTCTCAACATAGCGTGACTCTCGAGTCGATGTTCTTCGCAATCTCTTCAATCGCTTCAAGAGGCTTGACAATGAAAGTTGCCAAGATACCTTTGATCGCCTCACTCACATCTCAAATGAACTACAAGCACTGGGAGCTAGAGACGTCACTGACCATGAAGTTGTGAAGAAACTTCTACGATCTCTCGATCCATCATTTGACACACTCGTTCTGATGATTCAAGAACGAAGAGACTACAAGATGCTTGATCCTGCTGATATACTTGAGAGACTCAATACTCATGAATTCCAACAAGAAGAAAACATAGATATGTATGGACCAAGCTACTCAAGACCTCATGCGCTGATGGCTAAGGCTATTTCCTCATCTGAAGAAGAAGAATCTGATTGCAGTCTTGGTGACCCTAAAGAACTTTGATAGGAACTTGCAATGCTCGTGAGGATATTCCAGAAGTTCACAAAGCGTGGTCAGTTCTAGAAATCTTCAAGAAAAGATATGAGGAAATCAGAATCTTCATTTGAGGATTACAAGAAAAGAACCTGCCACAAATGTGAGAAATTTGGTCACTACATTGCTTATTGTCCTTGTTGCGTGAAAGAATCGAGGAAGAAGAAATACAAGGATGAAAGTTCTGATGACTCGAAGAAAAAGAAGAAATCTTCAAAATCTTGATCTTCAAAGTCCTCATCGCACAAGAAGACCAGCTTCAGAAAGGCTCGGGCACTCAATGGCTAGGAAATGGATTTTGAAGAAGAATATGAGGAATGTGATGAAGAGGAAGGTTCTGAAGTGGATATAGAGTCTCGTGTGGCAAGTCTTGCACTGGCTACCACATTCGTTAGCAAGTCAACCTTCAACCTTGAAGAAACTGACAACGCTATCTACACTAATGAATATGCTGATGACTTTGCTCCAACCTATTGCTTCATGGCAAAAGGTTCAAAGGTACCGAAACACACTTCCTCCTCTAATTCTAGTGACCGTGAACCTGATGATTATCAGAAACCCAGTTACTATAAACTTGACAACATTGCCACTAAGCAACAAAGTGCCATTGAAAAGCTTCAGAAACTGCTAGAAAAAGCGATGATCTGTTGAACGATGAAATGAATCATACTCAAGTTCTCACTGAAGATGTAAAAAGTCTTCAGTGTAGATTTGATTGTCTTCAAGATCGTTATGGCACAGTCTTGGCTGATTATGAGAAACTTCCCTATGAATTTCTTCAAAGGAAGCTTGATCTTGAGAAGTTAAGAAAGTCTCATGATGATCTTCGAATGGAAAATGATTCCTTTCTTGCTCAACACATCAGTACCACTCAGGTTGAATTCATTCCACCGTGTCTGAAATGCATCGACCGTGAAAATGCTAATTCTTCACCAGAATCATCAAATGCTTCTATCGGTACAAATTCTTCAAGTGTTCATGTGGTATCAAATTCTTTACTTGAGGAAACCACAAATGCTACTGATGAAAATGCAGGGTTGAAGGAATTGTATGTGACATGCATATACAAAAGTCTCAAAGGGCATCAAACCATTTTTGATGTCCTCAAAAAGTAGATTCTCAACAGGAACCCGAGGAAAGAGGGCATTGCCTTCAAGAGGAAATTGAATGCTGATGGATCGTACTGGAAACCTGAGCAATATCCTAAAACTTCATGGGTTGCTGCTAAAGGCCCTTCCGTTGATCCATCTACTCTAACAGGCTTTACATGTGAAATGTCCGATTCCTCTGATAAGTCATTTGACTCCAACTATAAATTGTTCAAAAATCAATCTGGTGAAGTATTTGCTCGATATGTTGGAACTAACTGCAGGAATGGACCTCTTGTGAGGAAAATCTAGGTTCCCAAAAGTTGCTTGGAAAATCTTGAGGTGAATGTCCTCATGACACCACCTGTGAAGAACGAGAACCCCAGATCGGATTCCTCAGGTGGACGAAAGTCTTCACGAGGATCAAATTCCTCAAATGGTCAAAATTATGCTCGTACTCGCACTAATGCTTCTGATGCAGGGAAACTACAAGGGACATGAATATGAGCATCATTCCTTAAATCATTATGTTCATAAGTCCTAAAAGAATTTCTCAGCCTATTCATTTGAGTACTCTAACCCCCTATTGTGAAAAGAAGTGCATTAGCTTCAATGCCTCCATTCTCATATGGTGCTCGCAAGATGATGAACTCTTTGCCACCCATTCAAATGTGGGTGGTGAAGAAATCGAACTAATCACTTCTGCAGGTCAGGTCTGCGGATGAAAGTCATCATCTAAAGAATTTGTTGGAGACATGAGGAAATTGCTTGATTGGAGGCAAGCTAAAAATGATGAAATGATAACATTTCACTCGTCCTCATATTTACTGTTTATGATGACATTCTTATCTGATGAAATTGATATCATATTCTTCAAGTCTGAAGCATATGAGATGGTAAGTTGTACTAATTCATCTACAGGATGACAATCCCAAGAATACAGAGTGGGTTCTTGACACTGGTTGCACAAATGACATGACTGGTGATAAAATCATATTGATGAATATGCCACTGACTCCATCACCACTTAAGCAAATCACATACGGTGATAAATGTATAAGCAAGGTATTGGGACTTGGTAAAGTGGCTATCTCCAAGGACCGGCACATGGACAAAGTCATGCTTGTCGAATCCCTTGGGTTTAACCTCATGTCAGTCTCAATGCTTTGTGATCTTGATATGATTGTCATCTTTGGAAAATATAGATGTGTAGTAATCATGGAATCTGACAAATCCGAAGTCTTCGAAGGCTTTAGAGAGGAGATTTGTATATTGTTGATTTTTCCATAGGACTTCAACCAGCCACATGCTTAATAGCAAAAACCTCAGAAGGCTGGCTATGGCATCGACGACTTGATCATGCAGGCATGAGGAATTTGCACACACTGGCGAAGAAGAAGCATGTCATTGGCATCGAATCAATCAAATTCCTCAAGGACCATCTCTGCGGTGCTTGTGAGTCTGGAAATATAACCAGATCCAAACACCCCTCGAAGCCTATCATGACTACCACTCGTCCGTTTGAATTGCTTCATATGGATCTGTTTGGACCTACTCATTATGCTACTCTAACCAATGCAACATCTCTATATGGCTTTGTTATCGTTGATGACTATTCTCGCTTGGGTACACAACATTCTGTATAAAACCGAAGTGCAAGAAGTCTTCAAACGATTTTCCTCAAGGGTGTAACGCCCAAGATGCGGTCCTATCCTTATTTTGGAGCGAGAGCCTTGACAGGGATAGAAACACATCTCGTCGTTTCGCAAGAATAGATATCGCTACAAGTACATATACTGAAAAGATGAGTGTAAAGAGTTGGCTTACACTCGCCACAAGCTACATCAGAGTCACATAAGCACAATACATACAACCATCATGAAGAAGAGCAGGGTCCGATTACGGATGAAAACAAACGATAAAATAACGATGTCCATCCTTGCTATCACAGGCTGCCGGCCTGGAACCCATCCTAGATCGATGAAGAAGAAGAAGAAGAAACTCCAAATGAACAATCAACGCGCTTGCAGCAAGTAACCCTTTACCTATACCTGCAACTGGTGTTGTAGTAATCCGTGAGCCACAGGGACTCAACAATCTCATTTACAAAGGTATCAAGACTAGCAAAGCTTAATGGGTGAGGTATGGTTACCTGGTGAGGCTGCAGCAAGCGACTAAGAATTTATTTGAGGTGGCTAACTTAAGAGTACAAGAATAAAGAGGGGGATGATCTACGTATAGCGGACGTGAACTACGGATGATCAACTGATTGATCCTGAACACCTGCTTACGTCAGGCATAACCCCACCGTGTCCTCAGTCGGAGAAAGGACCTCACGAGAGAAAGTCACGGTTACGCACATAGTTGGCATATTTTAATTAATCTTACTACAAGGTATCTAGAACCGGATGTTAAACAAAGTTTCCACGTTGCCACATAACCGCGGGCACGGCTTTCCGAAAGATTTAACCCTGCAGGGGTGCTCCAACTAGTCCATCACAAACTACCACACGCTGCGACGGAATAACCTCGATCACGGAAACCCATGATCTCCTCAGGTTCCTATTGGAAAACCTCAACCTCGAGATAACCCAAAGCATCCTCGGAATCCCTTGCACAAGATGCTCGCGGATGGTAAAACAAGTCCAGCAAGGCCGCCCGGCGTGTCGACAATCCCGATAGGAGCCGCGTATCTCGTTCTCAGGACACGACGGGTGAGCAATACGTACGGTGGCCGGATAGAAATCCCCCGAGTTGCCATGGGTGGCCCCGCAAGTGGCTCTGTTTTGCACCAGCACTATCAGCACTGGCCCTCCCTATATTATGTTGAATTACTCCTCAGGTTCATGACGCCCTATGTTTATCAGTATTAACAGAATTATTATGTTGGGCAAATATAGTATCGGTGTTGGGCCTTTCCAGACGAGCTTTATCCCAAAACAAGAATCTAGGTGGTCCCCCGAACAACCCCAAGCATGTTAGGAGCGCTCAATTATGGAACATAACACCGGTAGCCGAAACTAAGGCGGCAAAGGTGGAACAAAACACCAGGCTAGAAAGCCAAGCCTTCCACCTTATACCAAGTATATAGGTGCATTAAATTATTTAACAATAATATGGTGATATACCAAGGTACCCATGTTATCACATGGAAGCAATTGCACCTTCAACCAGCAATGCTATCCAATGGTTAAGCAAGCGGTAACATAGCCAATCAGTGGTTTGCTAGGTTGCGAACAGGTTGATGGTTTTCATGGCAATGTTGGGAGGCATATTAAACATGTGGTAGGCATCGAGACATAACAAAAGAAATGAGACAACTAGCATGGCATTGATAGTAATGGTATCTAGGGAAATTGTCATCTTGCCTGAGATCCCGCTTGGAAGAAGAAGAACTCCGTGAAGCAGATGAACCGGCGTAGTCGAACGGGTCCTCACATTCCGACACGCTTGCGGAAATCTATCGAGACGAAGCAAACTGAAACAACAAGAATCAACACACAGCAACACCACAAGAAAAGCACGATATGATGCACCTCCTAATATGATGCATGATCAGCTTCAAAATATGCAAGGCACGGCATGGCAATTCACGCAATCAAACGCTTCATATTAAGTGAAGATCAATATGCAACAAGTTGCATATTAACGAAAGTCCACATTTAACTATTTAGTTCACTCTTGTTTATTACCACGGCAATATTAGAATGTTGTTAACATGTCAAGGGGTGAAGCACAATTTAAACTACCTATCTAGGCATTTTAAATGAGGCCGGAAACGACATATAGCATCTCCGAAAATACCCCATGCGTTACATTCTAATTCATTCTAGATTTGTCCTAATGACCTTTTATGATTGTTAAACAGCAAAACAAAGTGGTTCACATGATTCTACTCGTCGTTCTAGTCCATTTACTTATATGATTCATCTCCAACGGAGCTACAGTTAAATAACTACGACCTAAACCGTTTCTATCACGTCAACACGCAAACCAAACAGGTTTAAATGTGCATGAGAGTTGGAAAATATTAAACTATGAAAAATTACATATATAACTTGCCGCGATCCAACCCACGGGTTTAAAACTACGGCCGTTTGAAAATATGCTCTTTTTCTGAAATTACATAAATTCGTAAAACCTAAAAAACTAGATGGGCCGAATTTGCGGTTTCAGGACGAAACAGGCGCGACGACAAATAGCTAAGCTGCACACGAGCGCAAAATAGAGAGGCTTGGGGCGGCTCACCTTGGGGCCTTCGGGCCGGCTGGAGGAGATGCTGAGGTGGGCCTTAGCACGTAGGGCAGGCCAGATGGGCCTCGAGGCTCGTTGGGCCTGGCGTTTGCTGCTCGAGGTCGGCCCACATGCGGATCAGGCGACTGGGCCGAGGGCGATTTGCCCTCTCGCTGGGCCTGGGCGAGGTAGGAGGTGGCCCACGAGGTGCTGAGATGCTCATCCTCCTCGTGAGGCTAGATCACAACGAGGGGAGGGTTGACGGGGCGGCGACTGGAGGCAGCTCCGGCAGGGCTGCAGGGCGGCGGAGGCCAGAGATGATCACTCCGAACCAGATCTTGCCGAATCTGGCTAGCTGGGGTGGTGCTGGAGGCCGGCGGCGAGGCATAAGGCGGCGGGGCGAGGAGGAGATGTTGGGCACACGACGGCGCGGGGCGAAGCTGGTCGGGCAGCTCGGCCGGCGGCTCGGCAGGGGCCGGCACGGCTCGAGGCTCCGGCTGGTGGCTGGGTCCCGCGGTGCGAGGCTCGTCGAAAACGACACGAGGAAGCTGCGTCCTCGGGCACACGGGAAGGAGCTCGGGAGGCTACGGGCTGTCCACGCTGCCCGGACATGTCCGGTTTGACCGCAGACGTGTCCGGTTGGTGGGGTTTTTGGGCGATCTGATCCCCAGATCTGAAATCTAGCGGCTTAAAATGGCTGGGGAGGCTAGGGCTGCATGATATGGAGAGTTTGGGCTTGCAGGTGGGGTTTTCTACGGGGGTGGCTGCACAAATGGCTAGAGGGAAACCTTAGTGAAGTGAGAGAGCTCTCTCCATGGGGTGGTGCTTATATAGGGTTGGGCTATGGAGGGGTGGACCTCGTCTGTCCGATCGCGATCCGACGTCCACGAAAGGAGGAAGTGGCTCGATGGGTCTAATGGGCGGTGTAGTTGGACTATGAAGGCGTGAGAGGGAAATGGTACGGCCCGTGACAGAGTTTTCTAAAACACTGAACATCCGACAATTAAACCGGCTAAAGTGCCGCTATATAATAAATGGTACGTGTATCAAACGAGCTCCGATTATGACGAAAATTGGCAGGCGGCCTACCTACATAAAAATAAGACTGCATGGCAAGTTTCAACCCAAACCGAGAAAGTTTTATACACGCTTTTAAAAACAAATATTTTAATGGTGTCGTGGGCGCGTGCGTGTGTGGTTGGACTCGAAACGGCCAACGACGAGAACCGGCAATTAATAACGGATGCAAGTTTAGAAAACGGGCGGCAACGGAGTGCTGATGCAATGCAGATGATGCGAATGTTGTGATGATGAATGCGACAACTAGTAATTAACCAGGCGACAGCGGAATAAAAGGGGATTCTTCTGGAGCATCGGTCTCCGGTTGTCACAAATCTCCTAGACTACAAGAGGATCTCGACCCGAGATCCAAGAATGAAAGGGGAAGAGGAAAATAAGGAGCAAGAGGTAAAACTTAGTCCCTTCGTTGACAAACGAGTGAAACCAATGAATCTTGAAGGTTGCAAAGAGATGAAGAATGATAAGAGAAACAAGGAAGAATTCAATCAAAATTTCGAGAGCACTTCGGTAGGAAAAGAGGACAAAATTCGATAAGATGGAAAGATCTTGAGAAGATTCACAACACATTAACTAAATTAAGCCAGGAGAGAACATGATCTTGATAGAACAAGATGATAGATTGAAGAGAGCAACAACATCACAACTCATGAACAAGATAATAGATACTAGACCATTGGGAAGAAAAAATGAAGAATAGAATGACAACTACTACCACCATTGAATTTGACAAGCAGCCTTGCATGAAGAACTGAATGGAGTTGTTGGAAAACCAACAACGGAAAGAACAAACTTGTAGTGGACTTACGAAAACCATCTCAATCATGAGGTGACAACCAGCCACTAACAGAACCAAGTATTGATTGGATGCAACAAGAAAGGCAAAACTTCTTTCACCAAGAGGATACATTGAAAACTTGGATTAATGGCAACACCATAATAGCAACAATCCTTAGACAGAGCTTTAGGTGAAGTCTAAACCAAGATAGCTCAATGAAGAAATCATGGGTTGAAAATATCTCATGATCATAGAATCGGTGGGTTTACATAATTAATTCTTGAAATAGCTTCTCTTCGAGACTCCTCTACTAACAAGAATGTTATAACACCACCTCAAAGAATAAAGGAAAAGAAAAGATGGAGCAGTTGGGAAAATAATTGATATCATGAGCCACTCCGAAAGAAGAATTGAAATCACTAAAAACAAGAATACAAATTATGTTATGCTTATCCTTCATCAAGTTAAATTGACGACAAACAATGGATTTAGCATACCACTTATTCTTCTTGAAATGATTGAGGAGAGATACAAACTTGAAGAAGTATTCAAGGAGACACTGGTAAGAATTGGAATGAATGGGTATAACGAGAATGAATGGAGACATATGAGAATGAAGAGATCATGAGCCACCTGAGAGAAAAAACTAGACCAAGGCACCGACATAATTGAGATACAAACGAAGAGACAATAATTGAGAAGAATTTAAGGATCAAAGCTGAAAGCTGAGAACGAAGAATTCTTCTGAAATGACGGCCTTCGAAGGATCAAGAATGAAAACAAATCTGAAATGCATCGGATAAATATGTAAGGAATTACTCATGACCGGAAACAATTGGAAAGAATGTCACCAAGCTGAAAATGATGAGGAGAAGACCACCAAGAATAACTAAGACACTCCGGAATAAAGAATATGCAAAGGTTGAGCCAATGATGAGAATAAATTTTGAAACAATCCTGGAGAAGGAATACGACTGATGAAATTCATACTTACGTCATAACTGAAAAGAATTAGAGATCTCCGGAAAAGATTACAAGAGCCAGATAAGATCCTGGGAAAAGCCTGTGGGTTATGGTCCCACTCAAAATAAACCGCCAGTGAAACAATTGATTAGAAAATAGAGATTGTAACGATACAAATCAAAACTTGATGAGGTTAGAACCTCAAATTAATTGGAAGGATTGAAAACAAGAGACGCTGAGATATCTTGAACACTCCGGATAGAATAGAGAGGGATGAAAACAAGAAAGACTTCAAGAGAATTTCCAAACAAATAAGAAAGATATGATGAACACCGAGATGTTGAATTGAATCCACCGGAAAGAAAACAAGAATGAAGAAAGATGAACCCTAAACTCCTAAAAATCTTCACAATAATCACCGGGTAAGAGAGAAAAGAAAAAAAGATAGCAGAAGCAATAATGAAAAGAAAGGCACTTGGATGATAGTTGTATCAGTGAAGAAAAGGGCGGAAGTGCGGGAAAAACTAAGACAACTTGGGACAGTTGAGATTAACTCCGGAAAGAAATGAGAGATTGATCTTGCAAAACTGGAGAGGATAGAATTGACTTGAGGAAAAGCACACCGGATGAAAAAGAATTTACATGACGACTCCGGTTGAGAATAATTGAAAAGAAAACTTTATTAAGAAAAAGAATTTGAATTCCCATAAAATATGAGAACACCACTTGGAAAGATCTGAAATCACCAATTGAGATCAAAGCAACTCGAATTATCATACTCCAACAAAACAAAGGATGTGGCTTACTAAACAAGCCAGAACAAATTCATGCCAGAGATTTCGCTTGATATTTTCGTGGATAGGATCGCACGGGCTCGATTCTACATTAGCTATCATGTACAAGGCAATGCACACGACATACGAAGTGTCCCTGAGTCGTAGAAAGCTACAAGGACTCTTTAAGACACAACGAGAACCGCTGTAAGACGACCGTGAACAAATGAATCCACTAGATGTCGAACCCCAACCTCACATCATGCATATGTTGGAAGATAGCCCTATAAGTAACTACTTGAATTCCCACCTAAGAACTTCCGAAATTTTCTGGTCATGCAACCGGGTCCACGGATACAAGGAGTAAAATCCATCACTCAAATCCTAGCAATGACACTACCCGTTTAGTGTATCACATCTGTCAACACATACTAGAGATCTCGGAAACTCATCTATCTCAGATCCTCGAAAACACAACGATACGAAGTATGGCAGTACCCCCGAACCCTCTGCATCAGTACTGGGGATGTCGGGGTTATCTCGCCACTACTAGTATTGAAGAAATTTCGAACATCCTTCGTCCTAAGTTACTAAGAAATTTGAATGATAACGATGTGCTCAAGAATCCCCCAGAGCTCAACTCCCCGGAATAAAATCAACACAGTAGGAGGCACCAAGTCTGAACTTCGTGACATCGACATCATATAGATTCCAAAAATATCCGTGTGGTCCAAAAAAAATTGAGTGCGAAGAGGAGTAGAATTAAAATTCTTACGTCAAGATTCCTCACCAGAGCATAGAAGAGGAGAAAAAAGAATCCTACTCTCAGATATATAACTCGACTCAAAGCAGTTTTTCACTAGATTTGACTCGGCCAAGTTCGATCAATCAAAGGGGCTCCTAGGTCGGTACTGCTCTGATACCAACTTGTAACACCCAACATGCAGTCGTATCCTTATTTTTGCACGAGGGCCTCGACAGGGATAGAAACGCATCTTGTCCTTTCGCAAGAATGGATATCGATACAAGTACATGTACTGAAAAGATGAGCATAAAGAGTTGGCTTACACTCGCCACAAGCTACATCAGAGTCACATCAGTACAATACATACAACCATCATAAAGAAGAGCAGGGTCCAACCACGGACAAAAACAAATGATAAAATAATGACGTCCATCCTTGCTATCCCAGGCTGCCGACCTGGAACCCATCCTAGATCGATGATGAAGAAGAAGAAGAAACTCCAAATGAACAATCAACGCGCTCGCAGCAAGTAACCCTTTACGTGTACCAGCTACTGGTGTTGTAGTAATATGTGAGCCACACGGACTCAGCAATATCATTTCAAAGGTACCAAGACTAGCAAAGATTGATCCTGAACACGTACTTACGTCAGACATAACCCCACCACGTTCTCAGTTGGAGAAAGGACCTCACGAGAGAGATAGTCACAGTTACGCACGTAGTTGGCATATTTTAGTTAAGCTTACTTCAAGTTATCTAGAACCGGATGTTAAACAAAGTTTCCACGTTGCCACAAAACTGCGGGCACGACTTTTGAAAGATTTAACCCTGCACGGGTGCTCCAACTAGTCCATGACAAACTACCACACACTGCGACGGAATAACCTCGACCAGGGAAGCCCGTGATCTCCTCGGGTTCCTATTGGAAAACTTCAACCTCGAGATAACCCAAAGCATCCTCGGAATCCCTAGCACAAGACGCTCGAGAAAGGTAAAACAAGTCCAACAAGGCCGCCCCGCGTGTCGACAATCCTGATAGAGCCGCGTAACTCGTTCTCAGGACGCGACAGATGAGCAATACGTATGGTGGCCGGATAGAAATCCCCCGAGTTGCCCCGGGTGGCCCCGCAAGTGGCTCTGTATTGGACCAGCACCATCGCACTGGCCATCCCTGTATTACGTTGAATTACTCCTCGGGTTCATGACGCCCTATGTTTTTCAGTATTAACAAAATTATTATGTTGGGAAAATATAGTACAAATGGTGGGCCTTGCCAGACGAGCTTTATCCCAAAACGAGAATCTAGGGGGTCCCCATAACAACCCCAAGCATGTTAGGAGCGCTCAATTATGGAACATAACACCGGTAGCCGAAACTAAGGCGGCAAAGGTGGAACAAAACACCAGGCTAGAAAGCCAAGCCTTCCAACTTTTAACAATAATATGGTGATATATCAAGGAACCCATGTTATCACATGGAAGCAACTGCACCTGCAACTAGTAACACTATCCAATGGTTAAGCAAGCGGTAACATAGCCAATCAGTGGTTTGCTAGGTTGTGAACAGGTTGAAAGTTTTCATGGCAATGTTGGGAGGAATATTAAACACGTGGTAGGCATCGAGACATAACAAAAGAAACGAGACAACTAGCATGGCATTGATAGTAATGGTATCTAGGGAAATGGTCATCTTGCCTGAGATCCCACTTTGAAGAAGAACGACTCCGTGAAGTAAACGAACCGGCATAGACGAACGGGTCCTCACATTCCGACACGCTTGCGGAAATCTATCGAGACGAAGCAAACCGAAACAACAAGAATCAACACACAACAACACCATGACAAAAGCACAGTATGATGCACCTCCTAATATGATGCAATATCAGCTTCAAAATATGCAAGGCACGGCATGGCAATTCACGCAATCAAACGCTACATATTAAGTGAAGCTCAATATGCAACGAGTTGCATATTGAGAAAAGTCCACATTTAATTATTTAGTTCACCCCCGTTTATTAACACGGCAATATTAGAATGTTGTTATCATGTCAAGGGGTTAAGCACAATTGAAACTACCTATCTAGGCATTTTAAATGAGGCCGGAAACGACATATAGCATATCTGAAATGACCCCATGTGTTACATTCTAATTCTGAATAGATTTGTCCTAATCACCTTTTGTGTTTGTTAAACAGAAAACCAAAGTGGTGCACATGATTCTACTTGTCGTTCTGGTCCATTTACATATATGGCTCATCTCCAATGGAGTTACGCTTAAATAACTACGACCTAAACCGTTTCTATCACGTCGACATGCAAAATGATGCAAACAACACACTAAACAGGTTTAAATATGCATGAGGGTTGGAAAATAATAATCTATGTGAAATTCTAACAAAGTTACATATATGACTTGCCGCGATCCGACGAACGGATTTAAAACTACGGTCTTTTGAAAATATGCTCTTTTTCTGAAATTAAATAAATTCGTAAAACGTAAAAAAAACTAAATGGGCCGAATCTGCAGTTCCGGCCCGAAACAGGCGCGGGGACAAATAGCTCAGCCGCGCACGAGCACAAAATAGAGGGGCTGGGGGGTCGGATCACCTTGGGGCCTCCGGGCCGACTAGAGTTGAGGCTGAGGTGGGCGTTAGCACGCGGGGCATGCCGGATGTGCCTCAAGGCTCGCCGGGACTGGTGTTGGCTACTGGAGGCTGGACCACATGCAGATCGGGCGACTGGGCCGGGGACGATTGGCCCTCTCGCTGGCCCTGGGTGAGGCAGGAGGTGGCCCACGAGGCGCTGAGACGCTCGTCCTCCTCGCGAGGCCAGATCGCAATAAGGGAGGGTTCACGGGGCGACAACTGGAGGCAGCTCCAGCACGGCTGCAGGGTGGCGGAGGCCAGAGATAATCCCCTCAGACCAGAACTGCCCCGATCCGACCGGCTGGGGTGGTGCTGGAGGCCGACGGTGAGGCATAAGGCGGCAGGGCAAGGAGGAGGAGTTGGACAGGAGACGACACATGGCGAAAATGGTCGGGCAGCTAGGGCGGCGGCTCGGGCGGGGCCGGCATGGGTCGGGGCTCCGGCTGGTGACAGGGTCCCGCGGTGCGACACTCGCTGGCGGCTCGCCGGAAACAACGCGAGGCATCTGCGTCCTTGGGCACAGGGGAAGGAGCTCGGGAGGTTGCGGTCTGTCCACGGCTGCCCACACATGTCCGGTTTGACCGTGGACGTGTCTGATTGGTGGGGTTTTTGGGCGATTTGAGCCCCACATCTGAGATGTGAGGGTTGAAACTAGCTAGGGAGGCAAGGGCTGCGGGATATGGAGGGTTTGGGCTTGGAGGTGTGGTTTTCTAGGGGCGTGGCTGCACAAATGGCTAGAGGGAAACCCTAGTGAAGTGAGAGAGCTCTATCCACAGTGTGGTGCTTATATAGGGTTGGGCTATGGACGGGTGGACCTCGTCCGTCCGATCGCGATTCGACGACGGGCGGCGACCGGAGGCAGCTCCGGCACGGCTGCAGGGCGGCGGAGGCCAGAGATAATCCCCTCGGACCGGATCTGGCCGGATGCGACCGACTGGGGTGGTGCTAGAGGCTGGCGGCGAGGCATAAGGCGGCAGGGCGAGGAGGAGGAGTTGGACAAGCGACAGTGCGGGGCGAAGCTGGTCGGGAAACTCGGGCAGCGTCTCGGCCGGGGCCGGCAGGGGTCGAGGCTCCGACTGGTGGCAGGGTCCCGCAGTGCGAGGCTTGCTGGCGGCTCGCCGGAAATGACGTGAGGCATCTGCGTCCTCGAGCGCAGGGGAAGGAGCTCGGGAGGGTGCGGTCTGTCCACGGCTGCCCGGACATGTCCGGTTTGACCGCGGACCTGTCCGGTTGGTGGGGTTTTTGGGCGATCCGAGCCCCAGATCTGACATGTGAGGGCTGAAACTGGCTAGGGAGGCAAGGGTTGTGGGATATGGATGGTTTGGGCTTGGAGGTGGGGTTTTCTAGGGGGGTGGCTGCACAAATGGCTAGAGGGAAACCCTAGTGAAGTGAGAGAGCTCTCTTCAGAGTGTGGTGCTTATATAGGGTTGGGTAATGGACGGGTGGACCTCGTCCGTCCGATCGCGATCCGACAATCACGAATGGAGAAAGTGGCTAGATTGGTCTAATGGCTGGTGTAGTTGGACTATGAAGGAGTGAGAGGGAAATGGTGCGACCCGTGACAGAGCTTTTTAAAACACCAAACGTCCGACAATTAAACCGGATATAGTGCCGCTATATAATAAACGGTACGGGTATCAAACGAGCTCCGATTGCGATGAAAATTGGCAGGCGCCCTACCTACATAAAAATAAGACCGCACACCAAGTTTCAACCCAAACCGAGAAAGTTTTATACACGCTTTTAAAAACAAATGTTTTAATGGTGTTGTGGGTGCGTGCGTGTGTGGTTGGACTCGAAACGGTCAATGACAAAAACGGAGAGAACGACAACTAATAACGAATGCAAGTTTTGAAAACGGCCAGCTACGGAATGCCGATACAATGCGGATCATGCGAATGATGCGATGATGAACGCGACAACCAATAATTAACCCGGCGACAGCGGAATAAAAGGGGAATCTTGTGGAGCGTCGGTCTCAGGCTGTCACAAAGGGCCTCGACGAACTTCGACGTCAAGATCAAACACACCAGGAGTGATAATGGGACAGAATTCAAAAGTACTAGTCATGATGATTATCTTGATGAACTTGGTATTACTCACGAATTGTCTGCTCCTTATACTTCTCAACAGAATGGCGTCGTTGAAAGCAAGAACATGACTCTGGTTGAAATGGCACAAACAATGCTTGAAGAATATCAGACTCCTCGCCGCTTGTGGCATGAAGCAATCAACACTGCTTGGCACATCATCAACATGGTATATCTTCACAAATTCCTCAAGAAAACCTCATATGAACTCCTCACTGACAAGAAACCCAATGTAAGTTATTTCCAAGTCTTCGGTGCAAGATGTTGGATTAGAGATCCTCACCATAGCTCAAAGTTTTCACCTAAAGCACATGAGGGTTTTATGCTCAGATACAGAAAGGACTCGCACACCTACAGAGTATTCAACACATATCACAACAAGGTTCTTGAAACTGTAGATTGCGGTTCGATGGAACTAACGGCCTCCTGTGCTAGATAAATTGCCTCCTGAGGAAGCCATTAAGCTCAAGGCAACTGAAGATATTATTCCTACTGAGGAACAACCCCTTGTTGAAGAAGTCGTCCCCAACAGTGATGAAATTCAAGCACGTGCACGTGAGGAAAATGCTACAGATCAAATTCCTTAGTCCAACCAAAGTCTTCAACCAGTTCATCCAAGGATTGCAAATGAAGTGCAACTTGACAAAATCCTCGCTGGCATCAATGCGCCAGGTCCTCTCACTCTCTCAAAAGCTTCACATTTCGTTATCTTTTGTGGGCATTCCTCTTTTCTGTCTATCACAGAACCCTCAAAAGTTGTTGAAGCCTTCATGGAACCTGAGTGGATTCAAGCCATGCAAGATGAACTTCTTCAGTTCAAGCTAAATGACGTATGGGAACTCGTCAAAAGACTAGATCCTCGGAAGCAAAATATCATCGGCACCAAGTGGATCTACCAAAATAAGAAAGATGAGGATGGTGAAGTTGTGAGGAACAAGGCACGGCTTGTAGCCCAAGGCTACACACAGGTTGAAGGAATTGACTTTGATGAAACTTTTGCAGCTGTTGCTAGACTTGAAGCTATTTGAATATTACTTGCTTATGCTAACCATCACAATATTAGTCTATATCAAATGGATGTGAAAAGTGCATTCCTCAATGGTAAGCTTGAGGAAGAAGTATATGTTGCTCAGCCCCAAGGTTTTGAAGACCTGGAGCATCCCGACAAAGTCTTGACACTCAAAAAGGCACTCTATGGCCTCAAGCAAGCCCCTCGGGCATGGTATGATACACTAAAGGAATTCCTCAAGAAGAAAGGCTTCAAAGCCTGTTCACTTGATCCTACTCTTTTCACAAAATCCTATGACAATGAACTATTTATGTGCCAAATATATGCCAACGACATTATTTTTTGTTGTACTAACAAACGTTAAAGTGATGAATTTGCCTACATGATGGGTGAAGAATATCTGATGTCCATGATAGGGGAGCTGCAATTCTTCTTAGGTCTACAAATTCGTCAACAACACAATGGAATCTTCATATCTCAGGAGTAATACCTCAAGGATGTTCTAAGGAAATTCGGCATGCATGAATGCAAAGGCGTCAAGATTCCTATGCCTACCAACGACCACCACTGCACTGACGAAAATGATAAAGGTTTTGATCAGCAGGTATATCGTTCTATGATTGGCTCTTTATTGTAACTATGTGCATCTAGGCCATATATTATGCTTAGTGTTTGCTTGTGTGCACATTTTCAAGAAAACCGAAGGAATCACACCATAAGGCCGTGAAACATATTCTTCGATATCTAGCTCACACACCAACACTAGGATTATGGTACCCCAAGGGCTCAAATCTTCACCTTGTTGGATATTCTGATTCTGATTATGCTGGTGACCGTGTGGACCGCAAGTCAACGCCAGGCACATGTCATTTCCTTGGAAGATCATTAGTTTGCTGGCCCTCAAAGAAGCAAAACTATGTATCACTCTCCATTGCTGAAGCTGAAAACATTGCTATTGGGTCTTGCTGTGCTCAACTGCTATGGATGAAGCAAACCCTCAGAGACTACGACATCAACATGAAGAATGCGCCCCTCTATCATGACAACGAGAGTGCAATCAAGATCGCTTACAACCTAGTACAACACTCGAAGACCAAGCACATCCAGATTCATCATCATTTTCTTCATGACCATGTACTCAAGGGCAATATCATCATCGACCATGTGAAGACTGATGACCAGCTAGATAATATCTTCACAAAGCCCTTGGATGAGAGAAGGTTTTGCAAGTTGCGGTGTGACATAAATATCCTAGAGTCTTCAAATGTTTTGTAAACATGCACACATCCTAACACTTATGCAAAATTGATGACTTAGATGTGGAACACACAAAGTAACGGTTTTCTTCAATCAATTAAGAATATCACTCTAAGTATGAAGAAATTGGTTCTCAGGGCCCTACGACAATTGTACACGACACCTGAAATCATCATTCTTATACGGTGGGTCACGCCACCACCAAACTTTCAAATTCTTCAAGTTGGAAATTCTTCATAGTTGAAATTCTTCAATCTGAGACTTTTCACAAATTCCTCAAAATTTTCAAAGTCTTCAAAAACTTTCTGTGATGAGCTTCATTTGACTATATATATTATAATAAACTTTCAATGTCCTCAACAACATTCACTTATGGCTAAATCTTCAAGTTGGTATTTCCTCTAAGTGAATGTGATCGGACCCGTTTCCCCTCTATGCTAAGCTCAACCCAGTCTGTTCTCAATTCTTCATATGCGTTCTGTTTGACACTTGTTCAAAATCCTCACTGAGTCCTTGTCAGATGAGAAATTTGTAACAAAATCCTCAAAATTCAAAAATATTTTTTATACGTTACCACAGTAACCGCACCCACTACTCATGTTTAGATAACCACGATCTCCACCGCTTCTATCATGGGTACCATGTGTCATGCAAAGATGAAGGGGCAAGGGCAGTTCCGTCCAAAGTTTTTCCTTCAGACCGTTTTCACCTGAGCTAAATAGCCCCTTACCCCCCTCAGTCAAAAACTCTTCCTCCCTCTCGTCTTCTTCACTCAAGCTCAAAACCTAGCACCGCCGCTAGCATCTTCGTCGCTCGTGAGGAAAAGCTTCACTGCCTCGACCTCGCCGTCGCCGGACTCACGTCGACTGCGGAACATCTTCCTCTGCTGCCGCCGTAGCTGTCTTCAGTCGCCAAGTTAGGGCACTGAAGATCTGGACCGAAGAACCTCTACTTTTACCTCCCCAGTTCATCGTGTTCTTCGCACAAGGTAATTAAAATCCTATTTTACTGCCCCCGTTGATCTCTTTTTTCTCTTAAGGTTTGTGAAACTAGTTTTTCCTCAAAAACTCTCAGCTGTGCACACCCATGTCTAGAACACTTGATGAATTTCACTAAGCCACTAAATTCTTCACGAGATTCCTCAATTGTGTAAATTTTCGAATCTGCACAACTCTCGAACCCAAGATCAGAATGCTTAGTCCAATTCCTCAACTCATTGGTCAAATTCCTCAACTTATGATTTTTTCTTCAATTTCCTCAAATTTGAGAATGGATATGACCTCTCCAAATTCTTCCCACCTATACTCTGTTCACAGGTACAAAATGTCAGCTGATGAATCACTAGGTTCTCATCAACTTAACTCATTTGCAGCATTTCTTGAAGAAACATTACCCGTGTCCTCAGATTCAGCAAGACTACAAATTCCTCAGCAAAAACCTCAGTTGAAGAAAATGGAGGAAGATAGAAAACAGAAGGGTGGCAAGAAGCTAGAACAGAACACTGCCTTTGAGATCCCTGAGGAGATCTATGTTGAGTACTGCACACGTGATGAGGAAATTCATGGTAAAGAGACCATGGCAAGACGCAAGATAAGGCTTCAAAAGACTGAACGCAGATGGGCAAAGGAGTGGAAGGAATATAGGTATGTCACTCCAAAATATGCCAAGAAGTTTGCCCTCAAACCTCCTTGCAAAAGGTTGCCACAGGGAGATCAACAAGGAGCACATCCCTCAAGTGTAGCTGTAAGTGCATCTAGTGCCCCTTAGTGATTTTGGTGGTTTGAAGACTTATAGGTTAAGTAACTAATGTGTTCATGAGTGTACACAGGATCTATAAGTCGCTGAGGAGTTTGAAATATTCGATGAATATCGACCCCTAAAAATGTATATCTTCGATTGAAGAAATTGGTCTCAAGCTGAAGATTTGAATCGCGAAGAATTTGCGATGAAATTGATATTCCTCATGAAGATATTGAAATTGAGGAATTCGGTGTGTCCTGAAGAAAATCATTCTCAAGACCTTGAAGCATGAAGATTTACTCTTTCTGTTTCGTATTCTTCACACTTGAGTAATAGGAACACCGTACTGTTAAAGGGGGGTCGAGGTAACACATTGGAATGAATTTCCTCATGATGCTCAACCCAAGCCTAATCCTACCAAAAGCCTCAAGTGAGGAATATGAGTGACATGAGGACTCTCACAGTTGAGGGTCCCGACCGTTTCGATAGCCACGCCACATCATTGGTCTTATCCACACCAACGGTCATATTATTTAAGGGCATTAGTGTCAAATCATGTCGGGATGCTCCCAGGCTATAAATAGCCGCCCCCACAACCATTAGCTGGTTGGCTGCTCCGTTAGAAACTGACACTTGTCATAAGAGCAACCCAAATTCCTCAGAGTCTTCGAGAGTAATTCATCAGTGAGGAAATACCCCAAACACCAAACCACAAACCGAGAAGCAAGTGATTGAGCATCACTGAAGAAGTTGTTCCTATGTAGGACTGAAGCCTTTTACCTTTGAGGACTGTGCATCCTCCAGACAGTTAGGCGTCATGGTCTAGAGCAATCCAGCAGTCAATTGTGGATGGACGGGTGACCAAGTTTGTGAGGGTTTGGAAGTCCGCCCTGAAGACTTACCACGAGTGTTGGGCGAGGACTGTGTGTTCTTAGCCAAAGAGAATACGGTAGGGACTGTGTGTCCTAGAACTGTGTCTCTTTTGGTTTCAATACCAAGCCGCTCCAAACCAGATGTACAACTGTTAGAGCAGTTGGAACTGGGTCATCAACTACTGTCTTCGCTATGAAACGGGTTCTAATTCCTCAACTCTTTATATTCCTCAGATTATGTGTTGATGATTTTCACTGTCACTGTTTGAAGAATTTACTGAAGACTTTCTCTGAAATTCCTCAACCCCAAATTCTTCATGCAAGTTAACCCTCATCTGTTTTCTGTGTGCCTGCTTACTGTGCAATCTGTTTTCATATTCCTCATACTGAAAAACTGTTGTAGTGAAACTTTGCACACCTGATCATTTACTGTTTCCGCTGTAAGTTAGTCATCAGTGAGGAATTTCCTCAAAAGGAATTTCCTCAGTGATGAAATTCTAAAAATCTCCTATTCACTCCCCCTCTAGTCGATATAATGCACTTTCAATTGGTATCAGAGAAAGGTATTCCCTTGTTCTGTGCGATTTTGGTTTAACCACCTGGAGTTTTAGTTATGTCGACTGCACGCATGATTAAGGTTACTACAACATGTCCTACTTTCGAAGGAAAGACCTTTCCCTTCTGGAAGACCAATATGCAGATGCATCTACAAGCTATTGACAATGATCTATGGTATATTGTGGAACATGGTGTCCCCATCATCTGTGTTAGTATCTCTGCTGCTGATGTGAAGAAATTCAAGCAATTTGATTCTCAAGCGAAGAATATCATCTGTGGCCATCTGAGCCCAGGCCAGTTTGGAAGAGTGAGTGCTTTGGGATCAGCGACACTTATCTCGGAGAGACTGTGCAAAGTAAATGAAGGAGTATCAACCCAGCGTGATTCTCGTGTTGATGTTCTTCGCAATCTCTTCAATCGCTTGAAGAGACTTGACAATGAAAGCTGCCAAGATACCTTTGATCGCCTCACTGTCATATCAAATGAACTGCAAGCACTGGGAGCTCGAGACATTACTGATCACGAAGTTGTGAAGAAACTGCTAAGATCTTTGGATTCTTCATTTGATACTTTAGTCCTGATGATTCAAGAAAGACCAAACTACAAGATGCTTGATCCAGCTGATATACTCAAAATACTCAATACTCATGAATTCCAGCAAGAAGAAAAGAAAGATCTATATGGACCAAGCTATTCTAGACCACGTGCACTGAAGGCTAGAGCAATTTCCTCATCTAAAGAAGAAGACTCGGATGATAGGATTGGTGATCCTGAAGAATTTGGACAGGAGCTTGCAATGCTCGTGAGGAAATTTCAGAGGTTTACACGACGTGGCCAGTTCGGTAAATCTTCAAGAAAAGATATGAGGAAATCAGAATCTTCGTCTGAGGACTACAAGAAAAGAACCAGCCACAAATGCAAGAAATCAGGTCACTACATTGCTGATTGTCCCCGTTGGGGAAAGGAATCAAAGAAGAAGAAATATAAGGATGACAGTTCTGATGACTCGAAGAAGAAGAACAAATCTTCAAAATCCTCATCTTCAAAGCCCTCATCGCACAAAAAGACTAGTTTCAAAAAGGCTCGGGCACTTATTGGCAAGGAAATGGATTCCGAGGCAGAATCAGAGGAATGTGATGAAGAGGAGGGTTCTGATGAAGACTCAGAATCCGGACAGGCCAGTCTTGCACTTGCAACCACTTTCGTCAGCAAGTCAATCTTCAACCTTGAAGAAGATGATAACACCATCCACATTGATGACTATGCTGATGACTTTGCTCCAACCTATTGCTTCATGGCAAAAGATTGAAAGGTACCGAATGATGCTTCCTCCTCTGATTCAAGTGACTGTGAACCTGATGATTATAAAAAACCCAGTTACAGTAAATTTGCTATCATTGCCACTAAACAACAAACTGCCCTGGAAAAGCTTCAGAAACTGCTACATAGAAGCGATGACCTGTTGAATGATGAAAGGAATCTTATCCAAATCCTCACTGAAGATGTGAAAAGTCTTCAGTCTAGATTTGAAAATCTTCAAGATCGTCATGACACACTCCTCGCTGATCATGAGAAACTTTCCTTTGAATTTCTTCAAAGGAAGCTTGATCTAGAGAAGTTGAGGATTTCGCGTAATGATCTTCGTATGGAAAATGATTCATTACTAGCTCAACAGATTAGCGCTGCTCAAGCTGAATTCATTCCTCCATGTCTTAAATGCATTGAATGTGAAACTGCTAATTCTTCACCAGAATCATCAAATGCTTCTATTGCTACAAATTCTTCAACTGCTCCTGTAGTGTCAAATTCCTCACTTGAGGAAAACACAAATGTCACTGATGAAAATGCAGGGCTGAAGGAATTGTATGTGACAGGCATATACAAAAGTCTCAAAGGACATCAAACCCTTTGTGATGTGCTCAAAAAGCAGATCTTGAACAGGAACCCGAGGAAAGAAGGAATTTCCTTTGAGAGGAAATTGAATGCTGATGGATCTTATTGGAAACCTGAGCTGTATCCCAAAACCTCATGGGTTGCTGCTACTGGGCCTCCTTTTGATCCATCCAATCTAACTGGCTTTTCATGTGAATTATCCTCTTCCTCAGATGAGTCATTTGACTCCAACTATAAACTGTTCAAAAATCAATCTGGTGAAGTGTTTGCTCGATATGTTGGAACTAACTGCAGGAATGGCCCTCCCTTGAGGAAAATCTGGGTTCCCAAAAGTTGTCTTGAAAATCTTCAGGTGAATGTCCTCATGACACCACCAATGAAGAATCTGAACCCTAGATCAAATTCCTCACGAGGACCAAAGTCTTCAAGAGGATCAAAATCCTCAACTGGTCAAAATTATGCTCGTACCCGTGCTAATGCTTCTAACATGCAGGGAAACTACAAGGAATATGAATATGAGCGTTACTCTTCAAATCATTATGTTCATAAATCCTCAAACCAGTTCTCTGCATATTCATATGAGTACTTTAACCCCCCTACTGCTAAGAGAAGTGCATTAGCTTCAATGCCTCCTTTCTCATATGGTGCTCGCAGGATGATGAATGCTTTACCACCCCATCAGATGTGGGTGGTGAAGAAATTGAACTAATCACTTCTGCAGGTTAGGTCTCCAGATGAAAATCATCATCTGAAGAATTTGCTGGAGACCTGAGGAAATGCTTGATAGGACGCAGGCTAATATTGATGAAATAGAAATATTTCACATGTCCTTATAATTATGTTATTGAAAGTGCGTTATATCGACTAGAGGGGGGTGAATAGGAGATTTTTAGAATTTCATCACTGAGGAAGTTCCTTTTGAGGAAATTCCTCACTGTTTACTAACTTACAGCGGAAACAGTAAAGGATGAGGAGTGCAAAGTTTCACAACAACAGTTTTTCAGTGTGAGGAATGTGAAAACAGATTGCACAGTGAGCAGGCACGCAGAAAACAGATGAGGATTAACTATCGTGAAGAATTTGGGGTTGAGGAATTTCAGAGAAAGTCTTCAGCAAATTCTTCAAACAGTTACAGTGAAAGTCATCAACACATAATCTGAGGAATGTAAAGAGTAGAGGAATTAGAACCCGTTTCACAGCGAAGACAGTAGTTGATGACCCAGTTCCAACTGCTGTGACAGTTGTACATCTCGTTTGGAGCGGCTTGGTATTAAAACCAAAAGACACACAGTCCCGGGACACATAGTCCCTACCGTATTCTCCTTGGGCTAAGAACACACAGTCCTCGCCCAACACTCATGGTAAGTCTTCAGGGCAGACTTCCAAACCCTCACAAACTTGGTCACCCGTCCATCCACAATTGACTGCTGGATTGCTCTAGACCAATGCACACCCTTCAAAGGTAAAAGGCTTCAGTCCCACACAGGAACAACTTCTTCAGTGATGCTCAATCACTTGGTTCTCAGTTTGTGGTTTGGTGTTTGGGGTATTTCCTCACTGATGAATTACTCTCAAGACTCTTGAGGAATTGGGTTGCTCTTACGACAAGTGTCAGTTTCTAACGGAGCAGCCAACCAGCTAATGGTTGTGGGGGCGGCTATTTATAGCCTGGGAGCATCCCGACATGATTTGACACTAATGCCCTTAAATAATATGACCGTTGGTGTGGATAAGACCAATGATGTGGCGTGGCTATCGAAACGGTCGGAACCCTCAACTGTGAGAGTCCTCATGTCACTCGTATTCCTCAATTGAGGCTTTTGGTAGGATTAGGCTTGGGTTGAGCATCATGAGGAAATTCATTCCAAAGTGTAACTTCGACCCCCTTTAACAGTACGGTGTTTCCTACTACTCAAGTGTGAAGAAAACAAAACAGAAAGAGTAAATCTTCATGCTTCAAAGTCTTTAGGATGATTTTCTTCAGGACACACCGAATTTCTCAATTTCAATATCTTCATGAGGAATATCAATTTCATCGCAGATTCTTCGCGATTGAATTCTTCAGCTTCAGACCAATTTCTTCAACCGAAGATATACATTTTTAGGGGTCGATATTCATCAAATATTTCAAACTCCTCAGTGACATATACATCCTGTGTACACTCATGAACACATTAGATACTTAACCTATAAGTCTTCAAACCACCAAAATCACTAAGGGGCGCTAGATGCACTTACAATATCCCCCTTTTGGTGGTTGATGACAATTAGGTTAAGTCTTCAACAGGGATAAAAATATGAAGTGTAAATACTCATTTGAAGAATTTGAAATCAAGATTCAGAGAGACTCCCCCTAAAGATGTGCATATCTTGATGATTTTGCTTTTCACGTCAAATGCACATTGATGATTTATATCATGGAGATCTCCCCGTGAGTCTTGTAAATCATGCATACAAATGACATATAGTATGAAGAAATTGAAGATGCATGATGGCAAATGGTATCTGACGAATTCCAGCATGTGTGCATTAAAAAATTGAGGAATGAGCATGCGAAGAAAAACGTTGAAAAGCGTTAGAGTACCATTGGGCTTAAGTTCCAACTCATTACATAAAAACTTCAGAAGAGCCAAGAGTTTGTAACTTAAATACAGTTCATAAGCCCCAAAATATCCCGCTTGAAGACTAAATCTCAAGTTTCTCCCCCTTTGTCATCAAGTGACAAAAAGGGACAAACTGAGGACTAACGCCCGTGAAGACTTCACTTCTTGGCGGTTGATGAAGATGCGTGAGGTTTCTTGGGAGTAGTCTTCTTCCTTGGACCAGTGGCAGTGTCAAGTTGTTCTTCATCAGATTCAGCAGTGCAGAATGAAGAAAAAGGAACTGTCTTCAAGGTCTCGAACTGGAATTGTCCTGAACTTCTTCTTGGGTGGCCACGACCAGTCAAAGTCTCGCTCAAACTCCAATTCTTCAAGTTCTGTCTGAGTCTTCAGATGAGCAAGTGTAGCCCAGGTGCGATAAAAAACCTCATGAAGATAGTGATGATTAAGCTTCACAGAATTCTGTGTTTCAGTGAGGGTTTTCACAATGGCGCCGAACTGGCATTTGACCCACTTGTGATTCTGATCCACCTGCTGGTGAAGACTGAGGAGAAGCTCTCTGGTATTCATCACGCGAGGAGCAACATGGCTTGGAGGATGAGTCTCAGCATAATCCCATGAAGAATATGCTTCCGGCTCTCTGAACTGGCCATCAAGGGGCCTACGGCCTTCATCAACAACAGACTTGCCTTTTCCTTCAACTGGCTCGAAAGTCTTCTTGTTGACTCGGATAGGAGGCATATAACCAACATGGTTGTTGAAATCAGCGTGAAGGTTTATGCATGTCCTTGTGCTGATGAATCTCGTGATCCATGGAGCATATATCTTGTGATCAAAGGGACACATGGCATTGTCGGCTAAAGTACTCAAGAAGAAATCATGTATGTTGATAGGAATACCATGGATGATGTTGAAGAGGATATTCTTCATGATGACTACGACATCTTCTTCATCATCGTGGCCCTTGATCGGCGCAAGAACACTGCACAGGATTCTGTAAACAGACATTGGTGCATATTTGAGGTCGTGGACGAGGAAGGTTTTTCTCGGTGGTTGCCCTTTAGCCAAAGGCTTCATGAGGACTTCCATCATCCCGTTGGGCAGCTCACGCTCACCATAAAGCTTCACGGCCTCCTCTGAGGGAATTTATACTGGCAGTTCACGCAGTAGCTCAGTAGCAGGAGCCTTGTAGTGAGTGTTTTGCGTCATCCAGTCAAACACCCAGGTGTTAATATCTTCAGGATCCCCAGATATGTGAAGAGTGACATAAAATAGAAGAATGAGCTCACTGTTCCAATCAGAGATATCTGAGCACATTGGTAGCAGTCCAGCTTCATGAATGACGTTGAGGACTGGAGCCAGGCATGTTATTGCTTCAAGCTCAACATGAGGAATATGCCTGTGTTGGAAAATCTTGTTTCTTCCACACAACACAGATGCATAGTAATTCAGCTATGTCCTCGTCCAAAACTTCAGATGCCTGATCTGAGGTTTGTCATAGGGATTTTCTCCAATGAAGTACATGCGTTCTTCAAAGAAGTTCTCCTTTTGAAACTATGGCTGATGCTGCATTGGCTGAAGATTTTGCTGTGGAACTGGAGGGGAGACAACAATTGCAGTCTCTGGGTTGAGCACGACGAAAGCATTGTCTTGGTCTGGTGCATTTTCCTCCGCATTGTCCTCAGGGTGAGGAATTTCATCACCTTGGGCTTCAGGCTGAGGAGCATGCTCGTGTTGTGCTTCATGTTGAGGAATGGGATCTAGCTGGGCCGCAGGCTGAGGAATGTCATCAACTGGAGCATCCTGTTGAGGGTATTGCTCCAGAGGAGGAATAGGTTCATCCTGAGCCTCAGTGTGAGGATCTTGCTCAGGAGGAGGAGTTGGGTCAGCGTGATCCTCAGATTGATGACTTTTCTCAGGGCTCTGAATTTCATCAGCTTGAGGATTTTTCCTTTGTTCTTCCTCAGCTTGCTTGGTGATATAGCCAGAATCATCAGCTGGTGCAGCTGATCCTTGAGCAGTTTCTACCTGAGGAATGGAGGGCTGAGGATTGTCGTCAATATGAATTTCTTCGTCAGTATGTTCCTCAGATGCAACATCCTTCATTTCCTCATCTGTCCCTTTCTCCTGGTGTTCAAAGGTGACCATTTCATACGATGGAGCGATGTTAAGGGGCACAGGGTCCAGTGGAGCATTTTCGTCAAGTGCTTTGAGGCGCTTGGTCTCAGTGTTTTCTTCTGGTGAAGAAGCGTTTCTCTTCATGGCTTCTTTTTCAGCAGCCCTTGTCTTCTTCACGTCTGATGCAGACGGAGTCATCTTCTTCACCTTTGAAGCTTCTCGTGAAGGTGTTTTCTCAGCAGATTCATCAGCTGGCTTTGAAGCAGCAGCTAGATCAGGGGCAGTTTCACCAGCTGTAGCAGATTCATCAGCTGGATTTTTCGTGGCGATTTCTTCAATTGCCGGTACATCCACACAGCTTTCTTGTGGTATTTCCTCAGCTTGAGCAGTTTCATCAGCCTGAGGAGTTTCATCAGCTGGTTCTTCAATCAGAGGCTGAGGAGTTGGTACTAGAGGGGCAGCCTTCTTGTTGTAGTTGTCAACAACTTTAGTGGCAAGTTTGATGAAATTGCTTTTGAGACTTTGACGATCAGATATCTTGGAGTACTTATCTGTCAAAGTCTTCAACTCAGCCTGTGTTGACACGAGTGCATCAGGCATCAGGTTGAGGAGATTCTGCCTCAGGAATTTCTCCTTCTTGAGCTTAGCAACCTTGGCCTGTTTGGCTTGTTGCTCCTTCCACTTGGCCTCGTTGATGAATGTGGCCACCATGTGGCTGATGCCAGGGGGAAGTTTCAAATCATCAAGCGGAGTGTTGGGGTCCTCATACCAAATATTTATGTAGTCTAGGAGGACTTTGGGGTCCATGGCGAGAAGAATGGCGCTACCAGAAGCTTGAGCTACCCTCTCCTGCTTGTTTCTGATCATAGCTTGCAAGGTTTCATAATCATATTCATCACTACCCTCCGATGCAGAAGTGACTGTGATGATTTTGCTTGGGCTTGGTTTTGTTCCTCGTCCAACATACACCTTAGTCTTCATAGGAGGTGGTGAAGACTTTGTCTCCGAGCTGGTTGCGGCTGGGACTGAGGAGCTGGAGGTAGCGGGCAGTGGCTTCATGACCGACTTCTGTTCTGGTTTTGAAAGCTGTGGTGGCACTGAGGATTTTGGCACTGATGGTTTTGTAACTGATGCTAGAGCTGGTTTCTCTTGAGGCTTTCAAGCCGTTGATTTTGATGGCACAAACTTCTGTTGAGGAATTGCCGAACCAGAGGTCTCAGCAGCAGAGGAAGTTGCTGCAGTTGAAGCAGCAGCAGATGATTCATTGAATTTCCTCACAACAGCATCTGCCTGCTTCTTAAGCTTAGCCAAGTGCTTTTCCTTTTCATCAGGATAGTCATCAAGGGTCTTGAGGCTTGAGGGATGTGCTTCTTGATGATCCTCAAGTGGAGCCCGTTTGCCAGGAGGCTTCAGAGCGAATATCTTCGCATACTTGGGAGTGACAAATATGTATTCCTTCCACTCCTTAGCCCATCGGCGTTCCATCTTCTGAAGCCGAATATTTCTCTTGGCCATTGCTTCATTTTCATCAGGTGTGCAGTAGTCCAAGTATATATCCTCAGGGATGTCCAAAGCTGTATTCTGCTCAAATTTCTTGCCTCCCTTTTGTTTCCCGTCATCCTCCATTTTCTTCAGCTGAGGATTTTGCTGATGAGATTGAACTCTTGAGGATTCTGATGAGACTTGAAGATTTTCTTCAAGAAACGCTGCAAATGAGTTAATGTGATGAGAACCGAGAGATTCATCAGCTGACATGTGTGTACCTGTGAACAGAGTATAGTTGTGAGGAATTTGGAGAGGTCATATGCGTTCTCAGATTTGAAGAAAATGAAAAAATTTAACAGTTGAGGAATTTGACAAGTGGTTGAGGAATTTGCATACCGTTCTTGGGTTCCAGAGTTGTACAGATCCGAAAATTCGCACAATTGAGGAATCTCGTGAAAATCTTAGATGCTTAGTGAAGTTCATCAATAGTGTGGTGATAGGCAGTGTTTGAGGAATCAGATGCATATGGATAATTGAGGAAAAACAGATTTCACATCTCAGAGGTAAAATAGTAGATCAAACTTGCTGTAAAAATAGGGTTTTTATTCCCTAGATGGCGCGCACGAAGAACAGAGAAGAGTTGCAGGGAGAAGCTCTTCGGTGCGTGTCCAATGCGCCCTAACCCGGCAGCAGAGGACGTCTACGGCGGTAGTGGACAAAGATGGTCCGACTCCGGTGTGGTTTCGGCGACAGAAAAGTCGAGGCAGTGAAGCTCTTCTTCGCCGGCGACGAGACTTCCAGCGGTGACACTAGGGTTCGGGGCTTTTGCTGTAGCAGGAGAGCGATGGAGCGAAGAAGTGTTTGCTGAGGGGGATAAGGACATATTTATAGCCAGGCAGTTACTGTTGGCGCGAAGAAATCAGACCAAATAGCCCCAGCGTCTACGTCTCCGTAGGAGACGTGTAGCTCCCGAGCAAAGCGGTGGAGATCGTGGAGATCATGGTTATCCGAACAAGAGAAGTGGGGTTCTGTAAGTGCATCTAGTACCCCTTAGTGATTTTGGTGGTTTCAAGACTTATAGGTTAACTATCTAATGTGTTTATGAGTATACACAGGATCTATAAGTCATTCAGGAGTTTGAGATATTTGAAGAATATCGACCCCTAAAAATGTATATCTTCAGTTGAAGAAATTGGTCTGAAGCTGAAGAAATGAATCGCGAGGAATCTGTGATGAAATTGATATTCCTCATGAAGATAATAATATTGAGAAGACCGGTGGTTCCTGAAGAAAATCATTCTGAAGAAATTGAAGCGTGAAGATTTACGTTTTCTGTTTTACTTTCTTCGCATTTGATGAATAGGAACACCGTACTGTTAAAGGGGGGGTCAAAGTAACACTATGGAATGGATTTCCTCATGATGCTCAACCCAAGCCTAATCCTACCAAAAGCCTCAAGTGAGGAATATGAGTGACATGAGGACTCTCACAGTTGAGGGTTCCGACCGTTTCGATAGCCATGCCAAGTCACTGGTCTTATCCACTCCAACGGTCATATTATTTAAGGGCATTAGTGTCAAATCATGTCGGGATGCTCCCAGGCTATAAATAGCCACCCCCACAACCACTAGCTGGTTGGCTGCTCCGTTAGAAACTGACACTTGTCATAAGAGCAGCCCAAATTCCTCAGAGCTTTCGAGAGTAATTCATCAGTGAGGAAATACCCCATACACCGAAACCACAAACTAAACCTAGTGATTGAGCATCACTGAAGAAGTTGTTCCTGTGTGGGACTGAAGCCTTTTACCTTTGAGGACTGTGCATCCTCCAGACGGTTAGGCGTCATGGTCTAGAGCAATCCAACAGTCAATTGTGGATCGCCGGGTGACCAAGTTTGTGAGGGTTTGGAAGTTTGCCCTGAAGACTTACCACGACTGTTGGGCAAGGACTGTGTGTCCTTAGCTCAAGGAGAATACGGTAGGGACTGGGTGTCCTTTGGTTTCAATGCCAAGCCGCTCCAAACCAGATGTACAACTGTCACAGCAGTTGGAACTGGGTCATCAACAACTGTCTTCACTGAGAAACGGGTTCTAATTCCTCAACTCTTTACTTTCCTTGTATTGTGTGTTGATGACTTTCACTGTGACTGTTTGAAGAATTTGCTGAAGACTTTCTCTGAATTTCCTCAACCTCAAATTCTTCACGATAGTTAATCATCATCTGTATTCTGCGTGCCTGCTTACTGTGCAATCTGTTTTCACATTCTTCACTCTGAAATACTGCTGTTGTGAACGTTTGCACGTCTGATCCTTTACTGTTTCCGTTGTAAGTTAGTCATCAGTGAGGAATTTCCTCAAAAGGAATTTCCTCAGTGATGAAATTCTAAAAATCTCCTATTCACCCCCCTCTAGTCAATATAACGCACTTTCAATTGGTATCACAGCAAGGTACTCCCTTGTTCTGTGTGATTTTGGTTTAACCACCTGGAGTTTTAGTTATGTTGACTGCAGGCATGTTTAAGGTGACTGCAGCATGTCCTACCTACGAAGGAAAGAAGTTTCCCTTCTGGAAGAACAAAATGCAAATGCATTTACAAGCTATTGATAATGATCTCTGGTATATTGTGGAAAAGGGTGTCCCCATTATCTCTGCCAGTGTCACTGCTGCTGATGTGAAGAAATTCAAGCAACTCGATTCTCAAGCGAAGAACATCATCTGTGGTCATCTGAGCCCAGGCTAGTTTGGAAGAGTAAGTGCTTTGGGCTCTGCAACACTGATCTGGGAGAGACTGTGCAAGGTAAATGAAGGAGTATCAACCCAGCATGACTCTCGTGTTGATATTCTTCGCAATCTCTTCAATCGCTTCAAGAGACATGACAATGAAAGCTACCAAGACACCTTTGATCGCCTCAGTGACATATCAAATGAACTGCAAGCACTGGGAGCTCGAGACATCACTGATCACGAAGTTGTGAAGAAACCGCTGAGATCTCTCGATTCTTCGTTTGATACTTTAGTTCTGATGATTCAAGAAAGACCAGACTACAAGATGCTGGATCCAGCTGATATCCTTGAGAGGCTAAATACTCATGAATTCCAGCTAGAAGAAAAGAGATATCTATATGGACAAAGCTATTCCAGACCACGTGCACTGAAGGCTAGAGCAATTTCCTCATCTGAAGAAGAAGACACAGATGACAGCAGTTGTGACCCTGAAGAATTTGGACAGGAGCTTGCAATGCTTGTGAGGAAATTCCAGAGATTTACACGATGAGGCCAGTTCGGTAAATCATCAAGAAGAGATATGAGGAAATCAGAATCTACATCTGAGGACTACAAGAAACGAACCTGTCACAAGTGCAAGAAATCAGGTCATTACATTGTTGATTGTCCCCGTTGGGGAAAGGAATCAAAGAAGAAGAAATACAAGGATGACAGTTCTGATGACTTGAAGAAGAAGAAGAAATCTTCAAAATCCTCATCTTCAAAGCCCTCATCGCACAAGAAGACTAGTTTCAGAAAGGCTCGGGCACTTATTGGCAAGGAAATGGACTCCGAGGCAGAATCAGAAGAATGTGATGAAGAAGAGGGTTCTGATGAAGACTCAGAATCCGGACAGGCTAGTCTTGCACTAGCAACCACTTTCGTCAGCAAGTCAATCTTCAATCTTGAAGAAAATGATTGTACCATCCATACTGATGACTATGCTGATGACATCGCTCCAACCTATTGCATCATGGCAAAAGGTTCAAAGGTATCAAATAATGCCTCCTTCTCTGATTCAAGTGACTGTGACCATAATGATTATAAGAAACCCAGTTACAGTAAACTTGCTATCATTGCCACTAAACAACAAACTGATGTGGAAAAGCTTCAGAAACTGCTAGACAAAAGTGATGATCTGTTGAATGATGAAATGAACCTGAACCAAATCCTCACTGGTGACATGAAAAGTCTTCAGTCTAGATTTGATAATCTTCAGGATCGTTATGATACACTCCTCACTGATCATGAGAAGCTTTCCTACGAATTTCTTCAAAGTAAGCTTGATCTTGAGAAGCTGAGAATGTCTCATGATGATCTTCGTATGGAAAATGATTCATTGCTAGCTCAACATATCAGCGCTAGTCAACTTGAATTTATTCCTCCATGTCTTAAATGCATTGAACGCGAAACTGCTAATTCCTCACCAGATTCATCAAATGCTACCATTGCTACAAATTCTTCAACTGCACCTGTTGTGTCTATTTCCTCACTTGAGGAAAACACAAATGTTACTGATGAAAATGTAGGGTTGAAGGAATTGTACGTGACAGGCATGTACAAGAGCCTCAAAGGACATCAAACCCTTTGTGATGTGCTCAAAAAGCAGATCTTGGACAGGAACCCGAGGAAAGAAGGAATTGCCTTTGAGAGGAAATTAAATGCTGACGGATCTTATTGGAAACCTGAGCAGTATCCCAAAACCTCATGGGTTGCTGCTACTGGGCCTCCTATTGATCCATCTAATCTAACTGGCTTCTCATGTGAATTATCCTATTCCTCAGATGAATCATTTGATTCCAACTATAAACTGTTCAAAAATCAATATGGTGAAGTATTTGCTCGATATGTTGGAACTAACTGCAGGAATGGCCCTCCTTTGAGGAAAATCTGGGTTCCCAAAAGTTGTCTTGAAAATATTCAGGTGAATGTCCTCATGACATCACCACTGAAGAATCTGAACCCCAGATCAAATTCCTCAGGAGGACCAAAGTCTACAAGAGGATCAAAGTCCTCAACTGGTTAAAACTATGCTCGTACCCATGCTTATGCGTCTAACATGCAGGGAAACTACAAGGAATATGAATATGAGCGTTACTCCTCAAATCATTATGTTCATAAATCCTCAAACCAGTTCTCTGCATATTCATATGATTACTTTAATCCCCCTACTGTTAAGAGAAGTGCATTAGCTTCAATGCCACCTTTCTCTTATGGTGCTCGCAGGATGATGAACGCTTTACCACCCCTTCAGATGTGGGTGGTGAAGAAATCGAAATAATCACTTCTGCAGGTCAGGTCTCCAGATGAAAATCATCATCTAAAGAATTTGCTGGAGACCTGAGGAAATGCTTGATAGGACGCAAGCTAATAATTGATGAAATAGAAATGTTTCACACGTCCTTACATTTCTGTTATGATGAAATTACTGATGAAATTAGTATCATATTCTTCAAATCTGAAGCATATGAGATGGTAAGCTGTACTAATTCATCTGCAGGATGACAAACCCAAAAATACTGAGTGGGTTCTCGATAGTGGCTGCACACATCACATGACTGGTGATAAAAGCTTACTGATGAATATGCCACTAACTCCATCACCTCTGAAGCAAATCACATATGTTGACAAAGGTAAAAGCAAGGTATTGGGACTTGGCAAAGTAGCTATTTCCAAGGATAGGCATATGGACAAAGTGATGCTTGTTGAATCCCTTGGTTTTAACCTCATGTCAGTCTCGATGCTTTGTGATCTTGATATGATTGTTATCTTTGGTAGATATAGATGTGTAGTCATCATGGAATCTGACAGATCCAAAGTCTTCGAAGGTGTAAGAAGAGGGGATTTGTACATTGTTGATTTCTCTACAGGTCCTCAACCAGCCACTTGCTTACTAGCAAAAACCTCAGAAGGATGGCTGTGGCACCGAAGACTAGGTCATGCAGGCTTGAGGAATTTGCACACGCTTGCAAAGAAGAAGCATGTCATCGGCATCGAATCAGTCAAATTCCTCAAGGATCATCTCTGCGGTGCTTGTGAATCTGGGAAAATGACCAGATCCAAGCGTCCCTCTAAAACCATCATGACCACTACACGCCCATTCGAATTGCTTCATATGGATTTATTTGGACTTACACACTATGCCACACTAACCAATGCAGCATCTTTATATGGCTTCGTCATAGTTGATGATTATTCGAGATATACTTGGGTGCATATCATAGTGTATAAAACTGAAGTGCGGGAAATCTTCAAACGGTTTTCTTCAAGGGCCTCGACGAACTTTGGCATCAAGATCAAACACATCAGGAGTGATAACGGAACAGAGTTCAAAAACACTGGTCTTGATGATTATCTTGATGAACTTGGTATTACTCATGAATTGTCTGCTCCTTATACTCCTTAGCAGAATGGTGTCGTCGAAAGGAAGAACATGACTCTGGTTGAAATGGCAAGAACTATGCTTGAAGAATATCAGACTCCTCGTCGCTTCTGGCCTGAAGCAATCAACACTGCATGTCATATCATCAACAGGGTATATCTTCACAAATTCCTCAAGAAAACCTCATATGAACTCCTCACTGACAAGAAACCCAATGTAAGTTATTTCAAAGTCTTCGGTGCAAAATGCTGGATTAGAGATCCTCGCCATAGCTCAAAATTTGCACCTAAGGCACATGAAGGTTTTATGCTCGGTTATGGAAAGGACTTGCACACTTACAGAGTCTTCAACAACTATCACAACAAAGTTGTTGAGACTGTAGATGTGCGGTTCGATGAAACTAATGGCTTGCAAAGAGAGCAATTGCCTTCTGATCCAGATAAGCTGTCTCCTGAGGAGGCGATAAAGCTTAAGCCTACTGAAGACATTATCCCAACTGAGGAAATTGGTGATGAAACGATCCCCATCGCTGATAAAAACCAAGAAGATGCTCCTGAGGAAATTGCAACAGCACCACTTCCTCAGCCCAGACAAAATCCTCAACCAGCTCATCCAAGGATTGCAAACGAAGTAGAACTGGACAAAATCCTCAACGACATCAACGCTCCAGGTCCTCTCACTCGCTCAAAAGCTTCACACTTGGTTAACTTTTGTGGGCATTTTTCCTTTGTATCCATCACAGAACCCTCAAAAGTTGCTGAGGCTTTTCTGGAACCGGAGTGGATCCAAGCTATGCAAGACAAACTTCTTCAATTCAAGCTGAATGACTTATGGGAGCTCGTCAAACGACCAGATCCTCGCAAGCACAACATCATCGGCACCAAGTGGATTTTCTGAAACAAGCAAGATGAGGACGGTCAAGTGGTGAGGAACAAGGCACGACTTGTATCCCAAGGCTACACCCAGGTTGAAGGAATAGATTTCGATGAAACTTTTGCACCTGTTGCTAGACTTGAAGCTATTCGAATACTACTTGCGTATGCTAATCATCATAACATCACCTTGTATCAAATGGATGTGAAAAGTGCATTCCTCAATGGTAAGCTTGAGGAAGAAGTATATGTTGCTCAGCCTCCAAGTTTTGAGGATCCAAAGAATCCAGACAAAGTCTCCAGACTCAAAAAGGCTCTGTATGGTCTCAAGCAAGCCCCTCGGGCATGGTATGATACATTGAAGGAATTCCTCATGAAGAAAGGCTTCAAACCTGGTTCACTCGATCCAACTCTTTTCACAAAATCCTATGATAATGAGTTGTTTGTATGTCAAATATATGTTGATGATATCATATTTGACTGTACTGACAAAAGATACAGTGATGAATTTTCCTACATGATGAGTGAAGAATATCAGATGTCCATGATGGGAGAGCTGAAATTCTTCTTAGGTCTTCAAATTCGTCAACAAAGCAATGGAATCTTCATATCATAGGAGAAATACCTCAAGGATGTTCTGAGGAAATTCGACATGCACGAATGCAAAGGTGCCAAGACTCCAATGCCTACCAACGGCCACCTCGGCACTGATGAAAATGGTAAAGATTTCGATCAGCAGGTATACCGTTCTATGATTGGCTCTTTATTGTATTTATGTGCATCTAGGCCAGATATAATGCTTAGTGTTTGCATGTGTGCACGTTTTCAAGCAAAACCGAAGGAATCACACCATAAGGCTGTGAAACATATTCTTCGATACTTAGCTCACACACCAACACTAGGTTTATGGTATCCCAAGGGCTCCAATCTTCATCTGGTAGGGTATTCTGATTCAGACTATGCTGGTGACCGTGTGGATCGCAAGTCAACTTCTGGCACATGCCATTTCCTCGGAAGATCACTAGTTTGCTGGTCCTCAAAGAAGCAGAACTGCGTATCACTCTGCACTGCCGAAGCTGAGTACATTGCTGCTGGTTCTTGCTGTGCTCAATTGCTGTGGATGAAGCAAACCCTCAAGGACTACGGCATCAACATGAAGAATGTGCCTCTCTACTGTGACAATGAGAGTGCTATCAAGATTGCATACAACCCAGTACAGCACTCGAAGACCAAGCACATCCAGATTCGTCATCATTTTCTTCGGGACCATGTCCTCAAGGGCAATATCCTCATCGACCATGTGAAGACTGATGATCATCTGGCAGATATCTTCACTAAGCCCTTGGATGAGAAAAGGTTTTGCAAGTTGCGGTGTGAGCTGAATATCTTAGAGTCTTTAAATGTTTTGTAAAAACATGCACACATCCTAACACTTATGCAAAGTTGATGACTTAGATGTGCAACACATGATGAAACGATTTTCTTCAACTGATGAAGAAAGTCACTCTGAATGTGAACAAATTAACGAAGAAATTGATTCTCAGGGCCCTACGACAATTGTACGCGGCGTCTGTAATCAATATTCTTATATGGTGGGTAACGCCACCGCCCAATGTGAAATTCCTCAGGTTGATTTTCTTCAAATGATCAATTTCCTCACAATGCATTTTTCTTCAAAACAGCTGTTTTTCATTGTGATGATCTATTACAAAATCTTCAAAAACACTTGATGACTTTCATTTTCCTAGGTAGACTGTGATTTCTAGTCCTCACCATCATTCACTTATTGCTATTTCTTCAAGTTGATGTTTCTGCTAAGTGAATGTGATCGGACCCTACTTTCCCTCTATGCTATACTTATCCAGACTATTCAATTCTTCATATGCGTTCTGCTTGAAACTTAGTTCAAAATCCCCACTGCATCCTTGTCAGCTGATGATTTTGTAACGAAAATCCTCAAATCTTCAAAAATTGTTTTCTTTAAAGGCACAGTAACTGAACCCCCAGTTCCCACGATCGGATAACCACGATCTCCACTATCTCCACCGCATCGTACGGGAGCTACACGTGTCCTGCGGAGACGTAGAGGCAGGGGCTATTTGGTCCGAAACATTCGCGCCAAACAGTAACTTTTGGGCTTTAAATATGTCATTATCCCCCTCGGTATCCTCTTCTTTGCCTCATCGTTCTCCTGCCACAGCACACTCCACCGAACCCTAGCGCCACCGCTGGTAGTCTTGTCGCCGGAGAGGAAGAGCTTCACTACCTCGACCTTTTCGTCGCCAGAATCACGCCGGAGTCGGACCATCTTCGTCCGCCGCCACCGTAGACGTCCTCTGCCGCCAAGTTAGGGTGCATTGGATACTCGAACGAAGAGCCTATCCAACACTACTTTCTGTGTTCTTCGTACGCACCTTCCAAGGTAAATATATCCCATTTTTACAGCAGATTAGATCTGAAATTTTACATCTTCTATGTGAAATCTGTTTTTCCTCAAGATACGATGCGCACATGATTCCTCAAACACTACATATCACCGCAATCATTGATGAACTAGCTAAGCATCTAAGATTTTCACGAGATTCCTCAATTGTGCGAATTTTCGGATTTTTACAACTCTGGAACCCAAGAACAGTATGCTTAGGCAAATTCCTCAACCACTGGTTATATTCCTCAAACTGTCAAACTTTTTCATTTTATTCAAATTTGAGAACGCATATGACCTCTCCAAATTCCTCGCAACTATACTCTGTTCACAGGTACACACATGTCAGCTGATGAATCTCTCGGTTCTCATCACATTAACTCATTTGCAGCGTTTCTGGAAGAAACTCTTCAAGGCTCTTCAGAATCCTCAAGAGTTCAAAATCATCAGCAAAGTCCTCAACTGAAGAAAATGGAGGAAGAGAGAAAACAGAAGGGAGGAAAGAAACTGGAGCAGAACACAGCTGCTGATATCCCTGAGGACATATACTTGGACTATTATACGCCTGATGAACATGAGACAATGGCCAAGAGAAAGATAAGGCTGTAGAAGATTGAACGCCGATGGGCGAAGGAATGGAAGGAGTACATGTTTGTGACTCCCAAATATGCGAAGAAATTCGCTTTGAAGCCTCCTGGCAGAAGGGCCCCACTTGAGGATCATCAAGTAGCTCATCCATCAAGCCTCAAGACCATTGATGACTATCCAAATGAAAAGGAAAAGCATCTGGCCAAGCTCAAGAAGCAAGCAGAAGCTGTAGTGAGGAAATTTAATGAATCCTCAGCTGCTGCTTCTGGTGCTGCTAATTCCTCAGCGGCAGAAACCTCAGGCTCAGAAATTCCTCACACGCAGTCTGTGCCATCAAAGCAAAGGGCTCCAAAGCCTGAAGAGAAGTCTGTTCAGGCTTCTGTCACAAAACCCTCAGCTCCAAAACCCCCAGTTCTAAAACCCTCATTACCAAAACCTTCAACACCAAAACCATCAGCGCCAATACCCTCTGCACCAATCTCCTCAACACCAAAATCCTCAGCTCCACCTCCAAAGCCTCAAGAAAAACCAGTACAGAAGCATGTCGTGAAACCTACGACCGCCAGCTCCAGCTCCTCACTCCCAACTGCAACTAGCTCGGAGACAAAGTCTTCAACACCACTTATGAAGACTTTGGCAGATACTGAACGTGCACCTCTGCCCAGCCCCAGCAAAATCATCGCAGTCCCGTCTGCATCAGAGGGGAGTGATGAATATGATGATGAAACCCTGCAAGCCATCATCAGAAACAAGCAAGAAAGGGTTTCCCAAGCATCAGGCAGTGCTATTCCTCTGGCCATGGACCCCAAGGTCCTCCTTGACTACATCAATATCTGGTATGAGGATCCAAACACTCCCATTGATGATTTGAAACTTCCTCCTGGCATCAGCTACATGGTGGCCACCTTCATAAATGAAGCCAAGTGGAAAGAACAGCAGGCCCGGCACGCAAAGGTTGCAAAGGCCAAAAAGGAGAAATTCCTCAGGCAGAATCTCCTCAAGCTGACTCCTGATGCACTGGTGTCAACCGAGGCAGAGCTGCAAGTATTGACTGACAAGTATGAAAAGCTATCAGATCGCAAAAGCATCAAGCGCAATTTCATCAAGCTAGCCACTAGTGTTGTTGATGACTACAACAAGAGAAAAGCACCACCAGCACCAACTCCTCAGCCCCTGGTTGAGCAGCCAGCAAATGCATCTCCTGATGAGGAGGAAACTCCTCAAGCTGAGGAAGAACACCAAGAGCACTGTGTTGATGAACCGGCCATTGAATAAATCATCACGGAAACTGCAACTGATGAAATTGCAACCACTGATGAGACTGCTCCAGATCCAACTGCTTCATCAAAGCAGGCTGATGACTCTGTTCCAGCTGGTTCCTCACTAACAGCTGAAGAATCTGCAAAAAGAACACCTTCACCAAAAGCTTCAAAGGTGAAGAAGATAACTCCGTCTGCATCAGACGTGAAGAAAACAAGGGCTGCTGAAAAGGAAGCAAAGAAGAGAAAAGCCTCCTCAGCAGTGGAAGAGATAGAGGCAAAGCTCCACAAAGAAACTGAAGAATCTGCCCCTCTGGACCCGGTGCTTCTAAATGTCGCACCTTCGTATGAAATGGTCGTCATTGATGACCCAGCTACAAGGGCAGATGAGGAAATGAAGGATGTCGCCTCTGAGGAACACACTGATGAGGAAATCCAGATTGATGACAGTCCTCAACCTCTTATTCCTCAGACCGAGACTGCTCAAGCATCAGCTGCACCAGCTGATGAAACTGCTTCTGCCACAAAGCCAGCTGAAGAAAAACAAACTAAGGAAAATGTACATTCTGAGCAAACTCCTCAAGATGAGGAACAGGCTGACCCAACTCCTCAAAATGAGAAAGAAGCAGAAATTCCTCAGCCTGAAGCTCAACCAGAGCAAGCATCATCTCCCCAGCAAGAAGTACCAGCTGATGAAATTCCTGAACTTGAGGAAAATGCTGAAGAAAATGTACCCGCCCAAGACAACGAATTCATTGTGCTCAACCCAGAGACTGCCATGGTTGTCTCATCCCCCATTCCTCAGCAAAATCTCAAGCCATTTCAGCGCCAGCCATTCTCCAAGCGTCCAAAGTTTCAGAAAGAAGATTTATTTCATCGGCGAGAACCCTTATGACAAGCCTAAAATGAGGCATCTGAAGTTTTGGACAAGGACTCAGATGAACTACTATGCCTCTGTGCTCTGTGGACGAAACAAGATATTCCAGCACAGGCATATTCCTCATGTTGAGCTTGAAGCAATACCCTGCCTAGAACCAGTCCTCAATGTACTACACGATGCAGGTTTGCTCCCTATGTGCTCAGACATATCAGACTGGAACAGTGAGCTTATTCTTCAGTTCTATGCCACTCTGCACATATCTGGAAACGCTGATGACATCAACACTTGGGTGTTTGACTGGATGTCCCAAAATACTCACTACAAAGCTCCTGCTTCTGAACTCCTCAGAGAACTGCCCGTACCAATTCCCTCAGATGTGGCAGTGAAGCTTTATGGTGAGTGTGAGCTGCCAAATGGAATGATGGAAGTCCTCATGAAGCCTTTGGCTGCAGGAAAACCCTCGAGAGCCACATTCCTTGTCCATGAGCTCAAGTACACACCCCGGTCTGTCTACATAATCCTCTGCAGTGTGCTCGCGCCAATCAAAGGCCATGACGATGAAGAAGATGTTGTAGGCCTCATGAAGAATATCCTGTTCAACATCATTCACGGTATTCCTATCAATATCCATGATTTCTTCTTGAGGACTTTGGCCGACAATGCAATGTGCCCCTATGATCACAAGATTTATGCCCCGTGGATCATGAGATTCATCAGGACAAGGACAGGCATCAACTTCCACGCTGATTTCCAAAACCACATGGGTTATATGCCTCCTATCCGGGTCAACAAGAAGACTTTCGAGCCCATCGAAGGAAAAGGAAAATCTGTGATTGAAGAAGGCACCAGGCCCCTTGATGGCTAGTTCAAAGAGCCAGAAGCATATTCTTCATGGGACGATACTGAGACTCGTCTAGCAAGCCCTGTTCCTCCTCGCGTGCTGAACACCAGAGAGCTCCTCCTCAGTCTTCACCACAAGGTGGATCACAACCAAAAACGGGTCAAACACAGTTTGGTGCCATTGTGAAAACCCTCACTGAAACTCAGAACGCTGTGAAGCTTAATCATCACTATCTGCATGAGGTTTTCGATCGCACCTGGGCTACACTTGCACATCTGAAGACCCAGACTGAGCTTGAAGAAATGAACTTTGAGCAGGACTTTGACTGGTCGTGGCCTCCCAAGAGAAAGTTCAGGCCCATTCCAGTGCCAGACCTTGAAGACAGCTCCTTTTCTTCATTCCGCACTGCTGAATCTGATGAGGAACAACTCGACACAGCAACCGGCCCAAGGAAGAAGACTACCCCCAAGAAGCGTCACGGCTCTTCATCAACCGCCAAGAAATGAAGTCTTCACAGGCGTTAGTCCTCAGTTTGTCCCTTTTTGTCACTTGATGACAAAGGGGGAGAAACTCGAGAGTTAGTCTTCAAGCAGGATATTTTTAGGGCTTATGAACTATATTTAAGTTACAAACTCTTGGCTCTTCTGAAGTTTTTATGTAATGAGTTGTAACTTAAGCCCGATGGTACTCTGAAGCTTTTGAACGTTTTTCTTCGCATGCTTATTCCTCAAGTTTTAATGCACGCATGCTGGAATTCGTCAGATACCATTTGCCATCATGCATCTTCATTTTCTTCATATGATATGTTATATGTAAGCAGGATTTCTAAGACTCAGGGGGAGATCTCCATGATATAAATCATCAATGTGCATCTGCTATAAAAGAAAAATCCTCAAGGTATGCACATCTTCAGGGGGAGTCTCTCTGAATCTTGTTTTCAAATTCCTCAAATGAGTATTTACACTTCATATTTTTGATCCCTGTTGAAGACTTAACCTAATTGTGATCAACCACCAAAAAGGGGGAGATTGTAAGTGCATCTAGTACCCCTTAGTGATTTTGGTGGTTTGAAGACTTATAGGTTAAGTATATAATGTGTTTATGAGTATACACAGGATCTATAAGTCATTGAGGAGTTTGAGATATTTGAAGAATATCGACCCCTAAAAATGTATATCTTCAGTTGAAGAAATTGGTCTGAAGCTGAAGAAATGAATCGCGAGGAATCTGCGATGAAATTGATATTCCTCATGAAGATACTGATATTGAGAAGATCGGTGGTTCCTGAAGAAAATCATTCTGAAGAAATTGAAGCGTGAAGATTAACGTTTTCTGTTTTACTTTCTTCGCATTTGATGAATAGGAACACCGTACTGTGAAAGGGGGTCAAAGTAACACTATGGAATGGATTTCCTCATGATGCTCAACCCAAGCCTAATCCTACCAAAAGCCTCAAGTGAGGAATATGAGTGACATGAGGACTCTCACAGTTGAGGGTTCCGACCGTTTCGATAGCCACGCCAAGTCACTGGTCTTATCCACTCCAACGGTCATATTATTTAAGGGCATTAGTGTCAAATCATGTCGGGATGCTCCCAGGCTATAAATAGCCACCCCCACAACCACTAGCTGGTTGGCTGCTCCGTTAGAAACTGACACTTGTCATAAGAGCAACCCAAATTCCTGAGAGCTTTCGAGAGTAATTCATCAGTGAGGAAATACCCCATACACCGAAACCACAAACCAAACCTAGTGATTGAGCATCACTGAAGAGGTTGTTCCTGTGTGGGACTGAAGCCTTTTACCTTTGAGGACTGTGCATCCTCCAGACGGTTAGGCGTCATGGTCTAGAGCAATCCAGCAGTCAATTGTGGATCGCTGGGTGACCAAGTTTGTGAGGGTTTGGAAGTTTGCCCTGAAGACTTACCACGAGTGTTGGGCGAGTACTGTGTGTCCTTAGCTCAAGGAGAATACGGTAGGGACTGTGTGTCCCGGGACTGGGTGTCCTTTGGTTTCAATACCAAGCCGCTCCAAACCAGATGTACAACTGTCACAGCAGTTGGAACTGGGTCATCAACAACTGTCTTCACTAAGAAACGGGTTCTAATTCCTCAACTCTTTACTTTCCTTGTATTGTGTGTTGATGACTTTCACTGTGACTGTTTGAAGAATTTGCTGAAGACTTTCTCTGAATTTCCTCAACCTCATATTCTTCACGATAGTTAATCATCATCTGTATTCTGCGTGCCTGCTTACTATGCAATCTTTTTTCACATTCTTCACTCTGAAATACTGCTCTTGTGAACGTTTGCACGTCTGATCCTTTACTGTTTCCGCTGTAAGTTAGTCATCAGTGAGGAATTTCCTCAAAAGGAATTTCCTCAGTGATGAAATTCTAAAAATCTCCTATCCACCCCCCTCTAGTCGATATAACGCACTTTCAGGTTCAGTTACTGTGCATTAAAGAAACATTTTTGAAGATTTGAGGATTTTGTTACAAAATCATCAGCTGACAAGGACGCAGTGAGGATTTGGAACAAAGTTTCAAGTAGAACGCATATGAAGAATTGAATAGACTGGATGAGAATAACATAGAGGGAAAGTAGGGTCCGACCACATTCACTTAGATGAAATATCAACTTGAAGAAATAGCTATAAGTGAATGATGTTGAGGACTTGAAATCTCAGTCTATCTAGTTAAACGAAAGTCATCAAGTGTTTTTGAAGATTTGACTAACTTGAGGATTTTGTAATAAATCGTCACAATGAAGAACAACCTTTTTTGAAGAAAAAGAATTTTGAGGAAATGGAACTTTGAAGAAAATCAACTTGAGGAATTTCATGTTGGGCGGTGGCGTGACCCACCATATAAGAATGTTGATTACACACGCCGCGTACAATTGTCGTAGGGCCCTGAGAATCAATTTCTTCGTTGATTTCTTCACAGTCAGAGTGATATTCTTCATCAGTTGAAGAAAATCGATTCATCATGTGTTGCACATCTAAGTCATCAATTTTGCATAAGTGTTAGGATGTGTGCATGTTTTTACAAAACATTTGAAGATTCTAAGATATTTAGCTCACACCGCAACTTGCAAAACCTTTTCTCATCCAAGGGCTTAGAGAATATATCTGCCAGTTGATCATCGGTCTTCACATGGTTGATGAGGATATTGCCCTTGAGGACATGGTCCCGAAGAAAATGATGACGAATCTGGATGTGCTTAGTCTTCGAGTGCTGTACTGGGTTGTACGCAATCTTGATTGCACTCTCATTTTCGCAGTAGAGAGGCACATTCTTCATGTACGCAATCTTGATATCACAAAATCCTCAAGTTAGTCAAATCTTCAAAAACACTTGATGACTTTCGTTTACCTGGATAGACTGTGATTTCAAGTCCTCAACAGCATTCACTTATAGCTATTTCTTCAAGTTGATATTTCATCTAAGTGAATGTGATCGCACCCTACTTTCCCTCTATGCTATTCTCATCCAGTCTATTCAATTCTTCATATTCGTTCTACTTGAAACTTTGTGCAAAATCCTCACCGCGCCCTTGTCAGCTGATGATTTTGTAACAAAATCCTCAAATCTTCAAAAATATTTTTTTAATGAACAGTAACTGAACCCCACTTTCCTCATTCGGATAACCACGATCTCCACGATCTCCACCGCTTCGCTCGTAAGCTACACGTGTCCTGCGGAGACGTAGAGGCAGGGGCTATATGGTCCGATTTCCTTGCGCCAACAGTAACTGCCTGGCTATAAATATGTCCCCATCCCCCTCGGTAAACTCTTCTTCGCTCCATCGCTCTCCTGCTACAGCAAAGCTCCAAACCCTAGCGCCACCGCGGGAAGTCTCGACGCCGGCGAAGAAAAGCTTCACTGCCTCGACTTTTCCGTCGCCGAAACCACGCCGGAGTCGGACCATCCTCGTCCGCCGCCGCCGTAGATGTCCTCTGCTGCCGGGTTAGGGCGCATTGGACACGCACCGAAAGAGCTTCTCCTGCTACTCTTCTCTGTTCTTCATGCGTGCCATCTAGGGTAAATAAAAACCATATTTTTACAGCAAGTTTGATCTACTATTTTACCTCTAAGATGTGAAATATGTTTTTCCTCAAGAATCCATCCGTTACTTTTGCTCAAACACTGCCTATCAGCAAACTATTGATGAACTTCACTAAGCATCTAAGATTTTCACGAGATTCCTTAGTTGTGCGAATTTTAGGATCTGTACAACTCTGGAACCCAAGAACAGTATGCTTAGGAATATTCCTCAACTACTGGTCAAATTCCTCAACTGTCAAATTTTTTCATTTTCTTCAAATTTGAGAACGCATATGACCTCTCCAAATTCCTCGCAACTATACTCTGTTGACAGGTACACACATGTCAGCTGATGAATCTCTCGGTTCTCATCAAATTAACTCATTTGCAGCGTTTCTTGAAGAAAATCTTCAAGTCTCATCAGAGTTGTCAAGAGTTCAATCTCATCAGCAAAATCCTTAGCTGAAGAAAATAGAGGATGACAGGAAGCAAAAGGGAGGCAAGAAACTTGAGCAGAATACATCCGCAGATATCCCTGAGGATATATACCTGGATTACTGCACTCCTGATGAAAATGAAACTATGCCCAAGAGATAGATTCGGCTTCAGAAGATAGAACGCCGATGGGCCAAGGAGTGGAAGGAGTACAGATTCTTCACTCCCAAATATGCGAAGAAATTCGCTCTGAAGCCTCCTGGCAAATGGGCTCCACTTGAGGATTATCAAGAAGCAGATCCCTCAAGCCTCAAAACACTTGATGATTATCCTGATGAAAAGGAAAAACACTTGGCAAAGCTCAAGAAGAAGGCAGAGGCTGCTGTGAGGAAATTCAACGAATCATCTACTGCTGCATCAACTGCAGCTACTTCCTCTGCTGTTGAGACCTCTGGCACTGCCATTCCTCAACAAAAGTCTGTGCCACCAAAACCAAAGGCTTCAAAGCCTCAAGAGAAACCAGCTCCAGCATCAGCTCCAAAACCATCAGCGCCAAAACCCTCAGCACCAAAATCCTTAGCACCACCACAGGCTTCAAAACCTGAACATAAGCCGGTAGTGAAGCCACTGCCCGCTACCTCCAGCTCCTCACTCCCAGCTGCAACAAGCTCGGAGACTAAGTCTTCACCAACTCCTCTGAAGACTAAGGTAATTGTTGGGAGAGGAACAAGACCGAGCCCAAGCAAAATCATCACGGTCCCTTCTGCATCAGAGGGTAGTGATGAATTTGATGATGAAACTCTGCAAGCAATGATCAGAAACAAGCAAGAGAGGGTAGCTCAAGCTTCTGGCACCTCCATTCCTCTGGCCATGGACCCAAAAGTCCTCCTCGACTACATCAATATCTCGTATGAGGACCCCAACACTCCACTTGATGATTTGAAACTTCCCCCAGGCATCAGCCACATGGTGGCCACATTCATCAACAAGGCCAAGTGGAAGGAGCAGCAAGCTAAAAAGGTCAAGGTGGCTAAGCTCAAGAAGGAGAAATTCCTCAAGCAGAATCTCCTCAACCTGACGCCTGATAACCTTGTGTCAACACAGGCAGAGTTGAAGACTTTGATAGATAAGTACTCCAAGATTTCTGACCGTCAAAGTCTCAAAAGAAATTTCATCAAACTTGCTACTGAAGCTGTTAACGACTACAACAAGAAAGCTGCCCCTCCAGTACCAACTCCTCAGCCTCTGATTGAAGAACCAGCTGATGAAACTGCTCATGCTGAGGAAGTCCCTCAAGGAAGCCATGTCGATGAACTGGCAATTGAGGAAATCACCACGGAAAATCCAGCTGATGAATCTGCTACAGCTGGTGAGACTGACCCTGCTCTAGCTGCTGCTTCAAAGCCAGCTGATAAATCTGTTCCAGCTGCTGCTTCAAAGTCAGCTGATGACTCTGCTCCAGCTCGTTCCTCAAAGCCAACTGATGAATCTACTGAGAAAACACCTTCACCAAAAGCTTCAAAGGTGAAGAAGATGACTCCGTCTGCATCAGACGTGAAAAAGACAAGGGCTGCTGAAAAGGAAGCCAAGAAGAGAAAAGCCTCTTCAGCAGAAGAACACACTCAGGCCAAGCGCCTCAAATCACTTGAAGAAAATGCTCCACTGGATCCTGTGCCACTTAACAACGCTCCATCTTATGAAATGGTTACCTTCGCATGCGAAGACCAGGAGCATGGGCCAGATGAGGAAATGAAGGATGCTGAATCTGAGGAACATACTGACGAAGAAATTCACATTGACGATAGTCCTCAGCCTTCCATTCCTCATGTAGAAACTGCACAAGGATCAGCTACACCAGCTGATGAATCTGGCTCCATCACCAAGCAAGCAGAGCAAGAACAAAGTGAAAGTCCTCAAGCTGATGAAAGTCAGAGTCCTGAGCAAAATCCTCAACCTGAGGATCAGGCTGACCCAACTTCTCCTCCTGAGCAAGATCCTCAAACTGAGGCTCAAGATGAACCCATTACTCCTCCGGAGCAAAACCCTCAACAGGATGCTCCAGTTGACGACATTCCTCAGCCTGAAGCTCTACCAGACCCCATTCCTCAGCCTGAAGTGCAACAAGAGAATGCTCCTCAGCCTGAAGCTCAAGATGATGAAATTCCTCACCCTGAGGACCATGCTGAGGAAAATGCACTAGACCCATACAATGCCTTCGTCGTCCTCAACCCAGAGCTGCAATTGTTGTCTCCCCTCAGGTCCAACAGTGAAACCTTCAGCCCATGTAGCGTCATCCATTCTCCAAGTGGCCAAAGTTTCAAAAGGAGTCCTTCTTTGAAGAACACATGTTCTTCATCAGAGAAAATCCCTATGACAAGCCTCGCATCAGGCATCTGAAGTTTTGGACGAGGACACAACTCAATTACTATGCCGCTGTGCTGTGTGGAAGAAACAAGATTTTCTAGCACAAGCATGTTCCTCATGTTGAGCTTGAAGAAATACCATGCCTGGCTCCAGTCCTCAACGTCCTTCTTGAAGATGGACTCCTCCCAATGTGCTCAGATATCTGTGATTGGAACAGTGAGCTTATTCTTCAATTTTATGCCACTCTTCACATATCTGGAGATCCCCAAGACATCAACACTTGGGTGTTTGACTGGATGACGCAAACAACACACTACAAGGCTCCTGCCATTGAGCTCATGCGTGAACTGCCAGTGTCAATTCCCTCAGAGCAAGCCGTGAAGCTTTATGATGAACGTGAGATTCCTAACAAGATGATGGAAGTCCTCATGAAGCCTTTGGCTAAGGGGAAACTGCCAAGAATGACTTTCCTCATCCATGAGCTCAAATATGAACCAAGGACAGTTTACAGAATCCTCTGCAGCGTTCTTGCGCCGATCAATGGCCATGATGATGAAGAAGATGTCGTAGGCATCATGAAGAATATCTTCTTCAACATCATCCATGGTATTCCTATCAACATCCATGATTTCTTCTTGAGGACTTTGCCCGACAATGCAATGTGCCCTTTTGACCACAAGATATATGCTCCATGGATCATGAGATTCATCAGAACAAGGTCAGGCATCAACTATCACGCTGATTTCAACAATCATGTTGGTTATATGCCTCCTATCAGGGTCAACAAGAAGACTTTGGAGCCTGTTGAAGGAAAAGGCAAGTATGTAATTGATGAAGGCCGTAGGCCCCTTGATGGCCAGTTCAGAGAGTCCGAAGCTTATTCTTCATGGGATGACACTGAGACTCATCCTCCAAGTCCTATTGCTCCTCGTGTGCTGAATACCAGAGAGCTTCTTCTCAGTCTTCACCAAAAGGTGGACCGAAATCACTAGTGGGTCAAACGCCAGTTCGGCGCCATTGTGAAAACCCTCAATGAAACATAGAATGCTGTGAAGCTTAACCATCATTATCTTCATGAGGTTTTTGATCGCACCTGGGCTACACTTGCTCATCTGAAGACTCCAGCAGAACTTGAAGAATTGGAGTTTGTGCGAGACATTGACTGGTCGTGGCCACCAAAGAAGAAATTCAGGCCAATTCCAGTTCCAGACCTTGAGGACAGCTCTTTTTCTTCATTCCGCACTGTTGAATCTGATGAAGAACAACAAGACAATGCCACCGGTCCAAGGAAGAAGACTGCTCCCAAGAATCCTCACGCGTCTTCATCAACTGCCAAGGAGTGAAAGTCTTCACGGGCGTTAGTCCTCAGTTTGTCCCTTTTTGTCACTTGATGACAAAGGGGGAGACACTTGAGAGTTAGTCTTCTCGCGGGATATTTTGGGGCTTATGAACAATATTTAAGTTACAAACTCTTGGCTCTTCTAAAGTGTTTTATGTAATGACTTGTAACTTAAGCCTGATGGTACTCTGACGCTTATGAACGTTTTTCTTCGCATGCTTATTCCTCAAAATTTTAATGCACGCATGCTGGAATTCGTCAGATACCATTTGTCATCATGCATTCTCAATTTCTTCATACTATATGCCATATGTATGCATGATTTACAAAGACTCAGGGGGAGATTTCAATGATATAAATCATCAATGTGCATTTGCTGTGAAAAGAAAATCCTCAAGATATGCACATCTTCAGGGGGAGTCTCTCTGAATCTTGATTTCAAATTCCTCAAATGAGTATTTACACTTCATATTTTATCCCTGTTGAAGACTTAACCTAATTGTCATCAACCACCAAAAAGGGGGAGATTGTAAGTGCATCTAGTGCCCCTTAGTGATTTTGGTGGTTTGAAGACTTATAGGTTAAGTAACTAATGTGTTCATGAGTGTACACAGGATCTATAAGTCGCTGAGGAGTTTGAAATATTCGATGAATATCGACCCCTAAAAATGTATATCTTTGGTTGAAGAAATTGGTCTGAAGCTGAAGATTTGAATCGCGAAGAATTTGCGATGAAATTGATATTCCTCATGAAGATATTGAAATTGAGGAATTCGGTGTGTCCTGAAGAAAATAATTCTGAAGACCTTGAAGCATGAAGATTTACTCTTTCTATTTCGTTTTCTTCAAACTTGAGTAATAGGAACACCGTACTGTTAAAGGGGGTCGAGGTAACACATTGGAATGAATTTCCTCATGATGCTCAACCCAAGCCTAATCCTACCAAAAGCCTCAAGTGAGGAATATGAGTGACATGAGGAATCTCACAGTAGAGGGTCCCGACCGTTTCGATAGCCACACCACATCATTGGTCTTATCCACACCAACGGTCATATTATTTAAGGGCATTAGTGTCAAATCATGTCGGGATGCTCCCAAGCTATAAATAGCCGCCCCCCACAACCATTAGCTGGTTGGCTCCTCTGTTAGAAACTGACACTTGTCATAAGAGCAACCCAAATTCCTCAGAGTCTTCGAGAGTAATTCATCAGTGAGGAAATACCCCAAACACCAAACCACAAACCAAGAACCAAGTGATTGAGCAACACTGAAGAAGTTGTTCCTTTGTGGGACTGAAGCCTTTTACCTTTGAGGACTGTGCATCCTGCAGACGGTTAGGCGTCATGGTCTAAAGCAATCTAGCAGTCAATTGTGGATCGCCGGGTGACCAAGTTTGTGATGGTTTGGAAGTATGCCCTGAAGAATTACCATGAGTGTTGGGCGAGGACTGTGTATTCTTAGCCCAAGGAGAATACGGTAGGGACTGTGTGTCTTGTTTCAATACCAAGCCACTCCAAACCAGATGTACAACTGTCACAGCAGTTGGAACTGGGTCATCAACTATTGCCTTTGCTGTGAAACGGGTTCTAATTCCTCAACTCTTTATATTCCTCAGATTATGTGTTGATGATTTTCACTGCCACTGTTTGAAGAATTTGCTGAAGACTTTCTCTGAAATTCCTCAACCCGAAATTCTTCACAGAAGTTAATCCTCATCTGTTTTCTGCGTGCCTGCTTACTGTGCAATCTGTTTTCGCATTCCTCATACTGAAAAACTGCTGTAGTGAAACTTTGCACACCTGATCATTTACTATTTCCGTTGTAAGTTAGTCATCAGTGAGGAATTTCCTCAAAAGGAATTTCCTCAGTGATGAAATTCTAAAAATATCCTATTCACCCCCTCTAGTCGATATAACGCACTTTCAGTAGCCACAATTGAGGATTATCCTAATAAAAAAACAAATATTTGTCTAAGCTACAGAAAAAGGCCAAAGCTGTTGTCACAAAGTTTAATGAAGACTGTGTTGCTCCAGATACACCTGCCACTTCTTCTCCTGCTGAGGCTTCTGCTCCAGAAAACCTCAGAAGAAGGTTCTGTTGAAGTAACCAAGTCTCAAGCTGAAGGCCTCATCAGCAGTTTCAAAAGTGCAATTTCCTCTGAAAGTAGCGACAACTGCCAAGTCCTCAACTGCACCAAATTCTTCACCTCCTCTGCAGTCACATCAGACTGAAAATACAGGTTCCTGTGTACCATCATCCACAGGCTCAACTTCAAAATCTTCACCTGGTCTGTTGAAGACTAAGATGACTGTTGGTAGAGGCACCAGGCCAAGTCCAATCAAGATTGTCAACATTCGTTCTGCATCAGAAGGAAGTGAAGAATATGATCATGAAACTCTTCAAGCCATCATCGGAAACAACCAAGAAAGGGTTGCACGAGCAACTGGTAGCACCATTCCCCCGGCACTGGATCCTAAAGTACTGCTGAACTTCATCAATCTTTGGTATGAGGATCCAAACACTCCAATTGATGATTTGAAACTTCCTCTTGGAGTCAGTCATATGGTTGCTTCATTCATCAATGAAGCAAAATGGAAGGATCAGCAAGCCAAACAAGCTAGGCTTGCAAAGGTTAAAAAGGGGAAATTTCTGAAGCAAAACATCCTAAACCTGTTAGCCGAGAAACTTGTTTCTACTCAGGCAGAGCTGAAAACCCTCACTAACACATACACAAGTCTTCATGCTGATCAAAAGGGTGTCAAAGTGCAATTTGTCAAAGTCGCAAGTGCTGCAATTGATGAATACAATAGCAGGGTTGCCGCTCCAAAGCATCCAACAAATCCTCAGCCAAGCTATACTGTGCAAATGACTAAGGCTGATCAAAATGAAGAACGAGCTGCTGATGAAATTACTGAACATATTTCAGCTAAAGAATCTACCAGGCAAGACACTGCCAACACAATGCATGATGAAAATACTCCTTCACCTAAGTCTTCAAAGGAGAAGAAAGTGACTCTTCCGTCTGCAACAGATGTGAAGAAAACAAAAGTTGTTGAAAAAGAATCCAAGAAGATAAAGGCTTCAACTACTTTAGAGTCTTCAGAGGCAAAACGCTGAAGACTATGCCTACCTCATCATCAGCTCCACTGGATGCTACTCCATTCAATGTAGCACCATCATATATGGTTGTTCCATTTGGTGAAGAATACATCATTCCAGAACAGGACGAGGAAATGGATGATAATCACTCTGTTGCATCCACGCCAATGGATGAGGAAATTCAAGCAAATTAAATTCCTCAAGTCACAACACCTCCAATGACTGCTGAAGAAAAGGAGGGTGATGAAGACATCGGATGCAGCACACCTGTTATCCATGATGAGTTCTGGGAAGAGGCTCACCCAAACTTGCCAATAACAGCTACAATTCCTCAAACTACTGTAGCCACTACGATTCTGACTAGCTCTGAAGAAAAGAGCTCACATGTGGAATCAACACAGGACCAAGAATCAGCTGCATGAACTGAAGAAACTGAAAAGGAAACTACAACACCAAAAACTGCATCTGCTCCCTCAGATCAGCAAATTCCTCAAGCTCAAGAACAAGCTCCTGCTCAAAATGTTGAAACTGCAATTGTAGTGGTAAATATTGAAGCTGCAATTGTGGTGGCCACAACTCCTCAAAATGAACAACATCATAATCTTCAACCAAAGCCTCATCAGCCCTTCTCAAAGAGGCCAAAGTTTCAGAAGCAAGACTTCTATGATGAACGTCATTTCTTCACAGGAGAAAATCCTTATGATAGGCTTCGCATCAGGCACAAAAAGTTCTGGACCAGAACTCAACTCAACTACTATGCCTCTGTGCTTTGTGCAAGAAGGAAGATATTTCTTCACACCCATATTTCTCATCGTGACATAGAGGAAATTCCTTGTTTCACCCCAGTACTCAGTGTTCTTCACGATGCAGGGCTATTGCCATTCTGCACATCTATTGGTGACTGGAATACTGACATTTTTCTTTAGTTCTATGCCATACTGCATATATCTGGCGACCCGAAAGACGTCAACTCGTGGGTCTTGGACTGGATGACACAATACACCCACTACAAAGCACCAGCCACTGAATTGCTTCGAGCTTTAATGATATCAATACCTTCAGATGAAGAAATTATACTCTATGATGAAAGAGGGCTGCCAAATCATCTATTGGAAGTCCTCATGAAACCTTTGGTTCCGGGCCAACCTCCCAGGACAAGATTCCTAGTGAAGGAATTGAAGTATGTGCCCAGGACAGTTTATAGAATATTGTCATATTCCATCACACCAATCAAAGGACACGATAAGGAAGATGATGTTGTTGGGATCATGAAGAATATCCTGTTTCACGTCGTTCATGGCAACAAAATGAATCTTCATGATTTCTTCTTAAGGACTTTGGCTGACAATGCTTTGTCACCATTTGAGTTGAAGATTTATGCACCTTGGATTATGAGATTCATCAGTAATAGATCTGCCATCAACTACCAAGATGACTTTCAGAATCACCTCGGCTATCTGCCGCCTATCAAAGTCATCAAGATCACTTTCGATCCTCTTGAAGGCAAAGGCAAGTCTGTGATTGATGAAGGAAATCGACATCTGGATGGTCAATTTCGCAAGGCTGCCTCTTATTCCTCATATGATGACACTTCCACTCAAGAATCAGATGGCACACCAAAACCTCCAAGCCCAACTGACCCAAGCGTGATGACTAACACAGAGCTTCTCCTCAGTCTTCACCAGAAAGTCGATCACAATAACAAGTGGGTAAAACACCAGTTTGGCTCCATTGCGAAAACCCTCAACGAGACTCAAAATGTTGTGAAGAAAAACCACTACTATCTTCATGAAGTATTTGATTGCACTTGGGCCATACTGTCTCACCTAAAGACTCCTGAGGAACTTGAAGAACTAGAATTCACTCAAGACTTTGACTGGTTGTGGCCTCCAAAGAAGAAATTCAAGACTATTCCAGTTCCTGACTTGGTGGACAACTCATTTTATTCATTCTGCACTACAGAATCAAATGAAGAACCTGAGGATACTACAACAGGCCCAACAAGGAAGTATGACTTGAAGACTGCTCATGCCTCTTCCTCAAGACATAAGTGAAATTCTTCATGGGCGTTAGTCCTCAGTTTCGTCCCTTTTCATCACTTGATGACAAAAGGGGGAGAAATCTGAGAGTTAGTCTTCAAGAGGGATTTATTTTATGGGCTTATAAACTTCATTAAGTTACAAACTCTTGGCTCTTCTGAAGTTTTTGATGTAATGAGTTGTAACTTAAGCTCGATGGTGTTCTAACTCATCTGAATGTTTTTCCTTGCATGCTTATTCCTCAAGTTAATTAATGCAGGCATGCTGAAATTCGTCAGACACCATTTTTCATCATGCATTTCTAATTCCTCATACTATATGTCAAATGCATGCATGAATTTCAAGATACAGGGGGAGATCTCCATGATATAAATCATCAATGTGCATCTGCTGTTCAAATCACATTCAGGGGGAGTTTCTCTCTATCTTGACTTCAAATTCCTCAAATTTGTACTTATATTCCATATTATTATCCCCGCTGAAAATTTAACCTATTTCTCATCAACCACCAAAAAGGGGGAGATTGTAAGTGCATCTTGTGCCCCTTAGTGATTTTGGTGGTTTGAAGACTTATAGGTTAAGAGACTTATATGTTTGTGAGTGTACACAAGCTCTATAAGTCGTTGAGGAGTTTGAGTTATTTGATAAATATCGACCCCTAAAAATGTATGTCTTCGGGTGAAGACTTTGGTCATTCCTTGAAGACTTTGATCGCGAAGAAATTGCGCAGAAATTGATATTCCTCATGAAGATATTGAAGATGAGGAATTCGGTGTGTCCTGAAGAAAACACTCTGAAGACTTTGAAGCGTGAAGATTTATTCTTTCTGTTTCATTTTCTTTACACTTGAGTCATAGGAACACCATACTATTAAAGGGGGTCGAGGTAAAACTATGGAACGAATTTCCTCATGATGCTCAACCCAAACCTAAATCTACCAAAGCCTCAAAGTGAGGAATATGAGAGACATGAGGACTTCCACAGTTGAAAGTTCCGACCGTTGTCGCACCACGCGCCACATGTCACAGATCTTATCCACCCAACGGTCATAGTATTAAAGGGCATTTATGTCAAATCATCTTGGGATGTTCCCAGGCTGTAAATAGCCGCCGCCCACAAGCACTTGCTGCTTGGCTGCTCCGAGAGAAACTGACGCTAGTCATTTAGAGCAACCCAAATTCCTGAGAGCCTTCGAGAGAAAATCATCAAGTGAGGAAATACCCCAAACACCCAAACCCAAACCAAAACCCAAGTGATTGAGCATCACTTAAGAAGTTATTCCTATGTGGAACCGACGCTCGTTACCTTTGAGGACTATGTATGTTCCAGACGGTTAGGCGTCATGGTCTAGAGCAACCAATAGTCAATTGTGGATCGCCGGGTGACCAAGTTTGTGTGGGTTTGGCAGTCTGTCCAGAAGACTTACCACGAGTGCTGGGCAAGGACTTTGTGTCCTTAGCTCAAGGATAATATGGTAGGGACTGTGTGTCTTTTGGTTTCAATACCAAGCCGCTCCGAACGAGACGTACAACTGTCACAATAGTTGGAACTGGGTCATCAACAACTGTCTTCATCAAGCTACTGGTTCTATTTCTTCAACCCTCTCATTTCCTCAATTGTATGTCGAGGACTCTCATCTGTACTGTTTGAAGAATTTGTCTTAAGACTTTCTCTGAATTTCCTCAACCTCAAATACTTCACCTGAGTTAATCTTCACCTGCTTATCCTGTACTTGTGACCTGTGCAAACTGAATCTCTGAAATCACGTTGAGTACCTTGCTGTAGACGTTTTTGCACATCTGATCGTGTACTATTTCTGCCGCACTCAGTTCATGACTGAGGACTTTCCTCACTAGGAATTTCCCGAGTGATGAAATTGTAAAAATCGCTTATTCACCCCCTCTAGTCGATATAACGCAATTTCAGTACATTTGAGAATGATGTCAGCTGAGTGAAAAGGGAACACGCCCTCAATCACTAGTTTGGTGTGAATGTGCCACATAGCCCAAAGAAGTGCCCCAGCGCACATCCATGTGACTCGGCTAGCCTGGCCTCCTATAGTACCCAAACTAGTTAGGAGGTCAACACCGGGGGCAGGATTCCAGTCCACCCCTGCCGTGGCTCTCACGGCACACCATGAAAATTTCGGAAGATGACAATGAAACAACATGTTGTTGGCATCTTTCAGGAGTCCACACACCACACAAGACCTGTCTGCAGGCCCATTACGTTTGACAACATTATCCGAGGTGGGGAGTCGGTTACGAAACATGTGGCATAAGAGGATTTTATCCTTCAAGGGAATACACGCCTTCCACAAGGCCCGCTCTATGCAGAGGCTCGCTCCCTGGGTAAGTTTGTTGTACACGGATTTGACAGAAAAAACGCCTAACGATGCGAGTTGCCAGGACACCGTGTCCTGTTCTTCCGACAACGAAACGCTAGCGACTTTCGCACACAACAGATTCCATGAAGACTCTTTGGCAGGGGAAAGCTGCCTACGAAAAGTGATATCCGAGGGAAGGAGCATAGGGCACTCTGGACAGTGTTGTTGGGATCGACCGCGATCACGTACAACTCCAGGAATTCCATCCATAAGGGGTGGGGCTCGATCCATGCATCGAAGCAGAATTGGATCGAGCGACCATTTCCAACCTGGAAACTGGCTCCAAGGGCAAAAGCCGGTTTCACCGCTTGGATCCCACTCTAGAATGGGGAACCACGGGCCGAAGCCTCAAAAAAGGAGCCCTACGAAAAGTATTTAGCTTGGAGGGGGTCAGCCGAAAGCCCCGACTCATTGTGCGAAAGTTTGCAAATCCATTTCGCTAGTAGGGCAATGTTCATGAATTTAGGGTTGATGATTCCCAAACCACCTTGTTTTTTGGAGCGGCATAGAGCTGCCCATTTAATGCAGTGGTACTTGCATTTGGATCCAGCTCCTTCCCAAAAGAACTTAGATCGAGGGGTATCAATTTTAGCATGAACCCCGTCCGAAAGGAGAAACAAGCCCATAATAAACATGGGAAGGGGGAGAGACTGGAATTAGTGAGAATTAGTTTTGCCTGTGAAGACATGAACTTCCCGCACCACGGGCATACTCTCCTAGCCACTTTCACGCAGAGAGGATCCCAATCCTCAATCGTGAGCCTCCTGGTTAAAATCGTAAGCACCAAGTATTTCATCTGAAGCGTGCCTACCTGACAATTAAGCCAGTCTGCCACCCTCCTACCTTTGGTCTCGCCCATCCCCATGGCAATGACCTCAGACTTATGGAAGTTGATATTCAAACCCGACATAGCCTCTAACGCTAAAAGGATCAACTTTACCGTCGCAATATTGTGGGTATCCGACTCAAAAAGCAACATAGTATCGTCTGCATACTGTAGTTGGGATACTCCCCTAGTATTAGATACCCAAGCACACCCTTAAGGTGTCCCAACACCTAAGCTTTGTCCATCTAAGAAGACAGTGCATCAACAAAAAAATTAAAAAGAAGCAGAGACACGGGATCTCCCTGGCGCAACCCTCTCTTGTTGCGGAAGTATGACCCTACCTCCCCTTTGATGGCAATCACAGTGTGGCCTCCCGAGACCAATTGCGACAAACCGCTGCACCCATGCAGGATCAAAGCCTTTGTCCAAGAGAACCTCCCTAAGGAACTCCCAATTCACCCAGTCGTACCCTTTTTCAAAATCGAGCTTAAACATAATAGCCTTTTGGTGTGTCTGCTTAATTTCATGCACGATCTCTTGGAGCGCTACTGCCCCTTCCAGAATGTTCCACCCTCGGATGAAAGCGGGCTAACATTTGTTAATCACCTGATGCGACACGAGCGCCATCCGAGTAGCGACCACTTTGGTGCAGATCTTGAGGGAACATTGATTAACGCTATCGGCCTAAACTGCTTGATCGTGTCTACACCCTGAACCTTAGGAATGAGAGACAGGATTGAGTAGTTCAAATGGGAGATATCGACCATACCACGCAAAAACCTCGTGCAGATATCAATGATCAGCTCCCTAAACGCAGGCCGGAAAGTTTTGAACATGGAGGTTGGCCAGCCGTCGGGACCAGGCAGTATTACCTTTCATGGCTGCCAAGGACACGTCCACCTCCTCATGAGATTAGGCCATAAGGAGACCCTCGTTCTCCTCATGGGAAACACGCTGAGCTTGTCCACACAAGTCAACCCTGATGTCAGCCAGCTTGGGTTCCTCCAAGCCCATCAACTGCATGTAGAACTCATATATATGAGTCGTGATCGCGTCTCGCGACAATAGGAGCCCCTCCTCCGATTGCAGCCGTAAACGAGAACTTTTCCGCTTACGCCCATTGGCATACGCGTGAAAGTAGGACGTGTTTGCATCCCCTTTGAGCATCCACTTCAGACCTTCGCGTCATCACCAGTATTCCTCCTCTGTCCTAATTATGGCTAGCACCTGATCCTCGAAGGCGCAACGGTGCGCCCATTTCATTTCATAAAAGGTGCGGGGGTCAGTCTGCTCATCCAAAACCACCATCTCTTCCACCAAGGCAGTCCGACGCAGCTTATCCTCCCGACCTTGGTTATCGCCCCAACCTCTGAGGAAAGCACGAAGGCGAGCAGCTGATGCCATCCAAGTCTCAATGTCCACTCGGCAACCTGCCAACCTGCAGGGATGAAACCATTTTCCTTGAGTAAGTCCTTAATGCCCTCTACTTCAGGCTAGGCTGATTCAAAAAAGCACCTGGGACTACGACGACTTCTATCCTTTTGTGAGGACAGAGTAAGAGTGATGTGGTCCAAGCCAATGCGGGTTTTGGCCACCGAAGTACATGGTGGGAACCACAATTCCCAGTCTGCTGACATGAAGACACGGTCCACCACACATAGAATGGGGTTAAGCTGCTTGTTAGTCCAGGTGAAATGTGCCCCTATGTGAGCCACCTCCCTCAAGGCCATCAAATCGATAGAAAAATTGAACATAGCCACCATAGATGAGTTAACTTTAGCGTTGTTCTTATCCGCCCCCGAGCGAATTAGATTGAAATCGCCCCCACCAGCAGAGGTAGGGCCGCGACATCCACCACCGTCGCGACTCCTTGAATTTCCCCCAAGAAATCAGCGGAGCACGAATGATCGGCTGGCCCATACACCACCATTATAACCCATTCCCTAAGGGAGGCACGATGACAAATATGAGCATGATATGTCCATTTTGCATCATGTTTTGTTACTGTTATTTATAAAGTTTTTATTCATTTTTCCACTTGGTGGAGTAATTCTAATGTGTTTTCTCTCATAATATGCAAGATTTACATGAAGTGGGAGAATGCCGGCAAATGGAATTCTGGACCTGAAAAAGCTACGTCATAGATACCTATTATGCACATCTCCAATTGGGTTGAAAATACATGGAGATTTATTTTATGAAAAATAAAAAATACTGGAACGAAGAAGTGCCAGAGGGGGCCACCAGGCGGCCACTAGACACGAAGGCGCACGAGGCACCCCTTGCGCGACCTGATGTCTAGTGAGCCACCTGGCCCACCTCTGGTGCCCATCTTTTGGTATAAATTCTCCTTCGCCTAAAAAATTAAGGAGAGGTTTTTCGAGACGAAGCATCGTCGTCTCGAGGCGGAACCTGGGCACGAGCATTTTTGCCCTCCGGTGGAGCGATTCCGCCGGAGGAACTTTCCTCTCGGAGGGGGAAATCGAGGTCATCGTCATCACCAACAACCCTCTCATCTTGGTGAGCCCAATCTCCATCCACATATTCATCAGCACCATCTCCTATCAAAATCCTAGTTCATCTCTTATAGTCAATCTTGTATCGGAACCTCGGATTGGTACCTAGGTGTGTCTAGTAGTGTTAATTACATCTTGTAGATGATTCTTTATGGTTCATTTGGTGAAAGATCATATGTTCAGATTCATTATGCTATATAATACCACTCTGATCTTGAACATGTTTATCACTTGTGAGTAGTTACTTTTGTTCTTGAGGCCACAGGATAAATCATGTTGCAACTAGTCATGTGAAGTTGATATTCGTTCGATATTTTGATGATATGAATGTTGTGGTTCCCTTAGTGGTGTTATGTGAACGTTGACTACATAACACTTCACCATATTTTGGGCCTATGGGAATGCACTGTGGAGTGGTAATTTGAGGGTGGGTTGCGAGAGTGAGAGGAACTTAAGCCCCAGTCTATGCACTACTTCGTAAGGGGCTGATTTGGATCCCTAAGTTTAATGTCATGGTTAGAATTTATTCCTTATACTTTTATCGTAGTTGCATATAATTGCGGGAGGATTAATCATAAGTGGGAGGTTCGTTCAATTAATAGAAACACCCAAGCACCGGTCCACCCACATATCAAATTAAAAAAATACTAAACGTGAATTAACCCAACATGACGAAAGTGACTCGATGAAATTGCCGTGTGCTCTCAAGAACGCTTTGACTATTATTAGAACCTGTTTTGGTCTGTCCTTTGCCACAAAAGGATTGGGCTACATTGCTGCACCTATTGTTACTATTGCTACTCATCACTTGTTACAATTACCTTGCTATCAGACAACTTGTTACCGCTATTTCAGTCCTTGCAAAATTTACCTCGCTGAAAACCGCTTGTCATTACCTTCCGTTCCTCATTGGGTTTGACACTCATACGTATCAAAAGGACTACGATTGAACTCCTATATTTGTGAGTCATCAAGACTCCTTTCTGGTGCCATTGCTAGGGAGTGAAACACCTTTGGTAAACGGAATTTGGTAAGGATTTTTTTATTACGTGCTGAAATTTACTATTACTTGTCACTATGGAAAGTAATCCTTTGAGGGGCTTGTTCGGGGTATCTTCACTTTGACCGAAAACACCAATAGTTGTCCCTCAACTTGCGGAACTTACTGATAATATTTACTATAAAATTCCTTCGGGTATGATAGAGAAACTGCTAGCTAATCCTTATCCAGGAGAATGAACAAAACATCCAGATATGCACCTAATCTATGTGGATGAAGTTTGTCGATTATTTAAGCTTGCAGGTTTATCCGGAGATGAAGTTAATAAGAAGGTTTTCCCTTTATATTTTGGGGTAAAAGCATTGACATGGTGTAGGCTATGTGATGATATAGGATCTTGGAACTGGAATCGATTGCAATTGGAGTTTCACCAGAAATTTTATCCTATGCATCTTGTTCATCGTGATAGGAATTTTATCTATAATTTTTGGCCTCGCGAAGGAGAAAGTATCTCCCTAGGTTGGGGAAGTCTGAAGTCAATGTTATATTCATGCCTCAATCATGATCTCTGGAGAGAAATTATTATTCATAATTTTTGTGCTCGGCTTTCTCGTAGTGATCAAACCATGTGTATATTTGCATAGAAGTTATATTGTTATGGATCCTCCAACATGTGGTGTTTGCTTAGAACCTTTTTCTAGCCAAAACTACGTACTAAGTAGATATACTACTTGTGCATCCAAAAACCCTTAAACACAGTCACTATATCTACCTGTTTGCGGTATTACCCTGCCATTCCAAGTAAATTTACATGTGCCACCCCTAAATTTTCAAATGAGCATCTGTTTTGTGTGCCTGCACCGCTCTTGGAGCGACAGGGGGCGGTCAGTATCTTCCATGTTAAGCGGGTTATTCTCATGATGAGTGTTTTCCACTCATCTTGCACGAGAGGGGCGGTAAGAGTGATTCCGAGTCCTGAAGAAAAAATGCAAATAATTAAACAAAACTCCCCTAGGAATGTTGTTGGTATGTATGGTACCCGTGGATTGGGCTAACCGTGGAGTGTGTTTGTTGATGGAGGGGGAGTAAACCTTTACTTTTACCGCTTGGGAACATCCACTAATGTGTTTAACATGGAAGATATTGATAACTCTTAGTCGTAATGTTGACAAGAAGGGTGCACCTCCCAAAATTACATATTCATCTCCGTTTTAAACAATGAGCTCTGGCACATATACAAATCTCTGCTTCCCTCTGCGAAGGGACAATCTATTTACTTTCATGTTATTTTTTTCATGTTGAGTCAACTTCCTATTCCAACCTCAATCTATTAATTGGCAAGCATCATATGGTGGGGAATGATCTAGGCACATATGATCAGTCAAATATATTTGAGCATGACAATTATGTCTATGATAAATGATTTGGGAAGCGAAACATTAACCCCTATCTTTCTCTGTGTTCGAGGGATGCTATTTGTTATAAAAATATGCTTTGAGTACTAGCATTCATAGAAAACTATATGATGATTGAGTATGTGGAGCTCTTACTTAGAGTTTGTTGAGAATAAGTTGAATTGCAATTGTTTGGTGACTAAGAACATAGGTTGTTAAGTTTCAAGAGAAATCATTGTATGAACCATAAGATGTGAATTGGTTTCTACTTTATCATGATGAGTTTTATGAGAGAGAGTTTTTGTTATGGTGCTAGGAAAAGTGGTTGAAATTATCATTGATCAAACGTATGCACTATGCTAGCATTCACACTTCATAAATTATTTCTATAATCATTTACCTACTCGAGGACGAGTAGGAATTAAGCTTGGGGGTGCTGATACATCTCCAACGTATGAATAATTTATGAAGTATTCATGCCATATTTACCTATGTTTACAATACTTTTATATGGTTTTGATGCACTTCTTTATTTAGAACTAACTCGGACTGACGCTGTTTTCAACGGAACTAACGTGGTCTTGTTTTTTGTGCGGAAATCAAAGTTCTCCAAATGCAACAAAACTTTTCGACGATTTTTTTTGGAATAAAAGTGGCACTAGAAGCTTCGTTGGACCCCCAGAAGAGCCACGAGGTGGGCACAACCCACCAGGGCGTGCCAGCGGCCCGAGGCACGCCCTGGTGTCTTGTGCTCTCCTCGTGGCCCATCTTCGCGTGAAACCGACGCCCAATAATCCTATAAACACAGAAACCTCCAGAAATAACCGTAGAGGAGAAGTTCCGACGCTGCAGGGCCTCTGTATCCATGAAATACCAATCTGGAGACGTTCCAGTACCCCGCCGAAGAGAGGAAATCATCTCCGGTGGCCATCATCATCATCCCGACGGAGGCCATGACGAGGAGGGAGTAGTCCACCCTCAGGGCTGAGGGTTTATACCGGTAGCTATGTGTTTAATCTATCTCTCACTCTCTCGTGTTCTTGAGATGTCATGATCTTGATATATCACGGGCCTTGTTAATATGTTTGAAACATATGGTCTTTTTCCCATGCTATTATTGTGATGAATTAAATCTTTCACAAGATCTCGTTATGTTGGATTGAACATTCCGGTTTGAGCGCACATAATATATGTCTTGCATGCGGATACCCATAGTGACATTGGGGTATGCAAGTGATTCACTTGATATATGTTGTGGCATCAACTCGCGGATTCCTGAGGTGACAATGGGGTAATCTAGGCATATGGGTTGATTGCGTGTTTTCATACTATGTTTTCCAGTAGAAATCTTGGTGTGTTCCTTGAAGTTCTTTGTGTTGGATTGACTATTATGAATCTGAATTTCTTATGGTGTTATTTTAGTAAAAACTCTTGATAGATCGATCGGAAAGAGTAACTTGTTATCTTAGTACAAACTCTTGGAAATATTGATCGGAAAGAATAAATTTGAGGTGGTTTTGTACCCTACAAACAATTTCTTCTTATGTTCTCCGCTAGATAGGAACTATGGTTTTCATTGCACGTTGAGAGATTGTTATATGATCTAACTATGTTAGCATTGTTGAGAGATTGCACTAGCGAAAGTATGGACCCTAGGCCTCATTTTCAAGCATTGCAATACCGTTTATGCTCACTTTTGTTACTTGCTACCTTGTTGTTTTTATTTATTCAGATTACAAAAAACTTATCTACTATCATTACTACACTTGTATCACCATCTCTTTGTTGAACTAGTGCACCTATCAAATTACCATGGTATTTAGTGTGTTGGGGACAGAAGAGACTTTTTATTATTTGGTTGCAGGGTTGCTTTTGAGAGACCATCTTCATCCTACGCCTCCCACGAATTGATAAATCTTAGGTCATCCACTCGAGGGAAATTTGCTACTGTCCTACAAAACTCTCCGCTTGGAGGCCCAACACGAATCTACAAGAACAAGTTGTGTAGTAGACATCAAGCTCTTTTCTGGCTCCGTTGTCGGGGAGATTACTGCTTGAAGGCATATCTTTAGATCTTGCAATTAAATCTTTTAGTTTCTTATTTTCAATAGTTTGGTGTTATAAAATAAAATTACAAAAAAATGGAATTGAGATGGTCTCATATTGTTCATCTTTATCATGTTTTTCATGAAAATGATGGAAAGGAAAATTGTGCTCAATTGCTAGTGGAAGAATTTATGAAAATGCTTAATGTGAATTCCTCGAATGATGAGAATGATATAAATATTGTTAGTATGAATTCTCTGAATATCCATGGTGCTAATGATATGCAAAGCCATAAGCTTGGGGATGCTATGTTTGATGTAGATGATATTTTCAGTCTGCCAAGTTTTGATGAGCAAATTTATTATGATGAAATCATGCCTCCTATTTAGGATGATTATATTGATGAAAGAGGGTTTGGAAGAGTGTCAACTCTAGGTACTAATGATCCCACTATTTTGGAGGGTGTTGAATCTTTTCATAATAATAGAAGTGGATTTGGAGAGTTCCTGACTTTATTTAGTGATGAATCCACTATTTTGGAAGAGGTTTCAATTGACTATGACAGCAAAGTTGCTATCTATGATGATTATGGTGATGACATGTATGTTATAAATACTAGAATAACCATGAAACTTGTCATCGTGATTTTAATTTTCATTTGGATTATGCCAATCAAGTATCTCATGATAGTTTTTTTTGTTGAGCTTGCTCCCACTACTATGAATCATACGAATTTTTCTTGTGTGGGTAGTAGAAAAAATTATATGCTTTTGCATCATGAAAAGAATGTTGTATGTCATAGTTATAGTTATATTGTTGAATTCATTCATGATGCTACTGAAAATTATTATGGGGGATGAACATATGCTTGTAGGAATTGCAATAATATAAAGTTTCCTCCCTATGTGTTCAAAGTTTTTAAGTTATGCTTGGTTTGCCTTCCTATGCAAATTGCTCCTTGATACAATAAATAGTTTTCTTGAAAAAATTCATATTCATAGGAAGTGGGTTAGACTTAAATGTGCTTTTCATGTGCTTCATGATGCTCTCTTGCATGTTTCAATTACTACTTTTTATGCGAGCATCATTGAAAGCATCATGCCTAGCTAAAAGGCACTAAAAAGCGCTTGTTGGGAGACAAATCAATATTCACCCTTTCTGTTTTTGAGTGTTCACATGATTAAGCTACTGTATTAATCCCGTTTTATAGCTTTTATTTCAGTAAAGTGCCAAGTAAAGCCTTTGGGATAGTGCGGATACTTGCTTGTTTGATTCTGTGCAAAAATAGAAACTTTTACGTCCAGTGCAAAATTTATCTTATTTTACTGGAGCGTGAGAAAATTAATTAATATTTGCATATCCTTGATAGGAAAGGAGCTGAGAACTCCGTAGCTGATAACTTCTGTAGGTTAGAAAATATTCTTGATGACACACTACCTATTGATGATAACTTTCCTCATGAACAACTAGCTGTGGTCAATGTTTCTCATAATACACCGTGGTTTGCTGATTATGCTAATTACATTGTTGCTAAATGCATACCACCTAGTTTCACCTTCAACAAAAGAAAAAATTCTTCTTTGGTTTAGGACATTACTTTTGGGATGACCCACATCTTTATAAAGAGGGAGTAGATAGTATTATTAGACATTGTATACCTAATCATGAACAGGAACAATTCCTTCGGAAGTGTCACTCCGAGGCTTATGGAGGACACCATGCGGGAGATAGAACTGCACACAAGGTACTAGAGTCTGGATTTTATTGGCCTAATCTTTTTAAAGATGCTCGTAAGTTTGTCCTCTCTTGTGATGAATATCAAAGAATTAGTAATATAAGTAGACGTCAGGACATGCCTATGATTTATTTACTTGTCATTGAACCATTTGATGTTTGGGGATTTGATTATATGAGACCTTTTCCTTCGTCTAATGGGTACACACATATTTTGGTTGTTGCTGATTATGTCACTAAATGGGTAGAAGCTATTCCAACCAATAGTGTTGATCATAACACCTCTATTAAAAGCCTTAAGGAAGTTTTTCCCCATGTTTTGGAGTCCCTAGATACTTAATGACTAATGGTGGTTCACATTTTATTCACGGTGTTTTTCGTAAGCCGTTTGCTGGATATGATGTTAAAAATATAATTGCATCTCCCTATCATCCTCAGTCTAGTGTTCAAGAAGAATTAACCAATACAGAATTAAAAATAATATTGCAAAAGTCGTGAAAGAATTGGTCTAAGAAGTTAGAAGATGCATTGCAAGCCTACACAACAACCTATAAAAATCCTATAGGTATGTCTCCTTATAAAATGGTTTAAGGGAAAGCATATCATTTACCTCTTGAGTTAGAACATAAAGCTTATTGGACAATTAAAGAACTCAACTATGATTTCAAACTTGCTGGTGAAAAGATGTTATTTGATATTAGCTCATTAGACGAATGGAGAATCCAAGCCTATGAAAATGCCAAACTATTGAAAGAAAAGGTTAAAAGATGGCATGAAAAAAGAATCCAAAAGCGAGAATTCAAAGTTGGTGAATATGTTCTATTGTACAATTCTTGTCTTAGATTTTTTGCAGGAAAAATTCAATCCAAATGGGAAGGACCATATATCATTGGAGAAGTTTATTGGCCTGGAGATGTTAAGATCAATAATCCCGAAGACACTAACCCGAAGGTGGTCAATGGACAAAGAATGATGCACTATATTTCAGGTACACCAATTAATGTTGAAACAAATATTATCCAAACCATGACACCAGAGGACCACATTAGGGAGACCTTCGTGAACACTCCTGAACCGTTAAAAGGAAGAGGTATGTGATACTGTAAGTAAACGGACTCAGAAAAAACCGTAAAATTATTTTCTGGCAGTTTTGGAATATTAGAAAAGTTAGAAACTAAGAAACACATGGGAAGTCAACCTAGGTGTCCACTAGACACGAGGGCGCGCTAGACCCCCTCGCGCGTCTTCATGTCTAGTGGGCCCCTCATGCACCTTTTTGGCTCCTTTTCTTGTGGAACACGTATTTCCTTGTATAAAAATTCTCTATATATATCTCTAGTGATTTGACCCCAGCACCACGGAGAAATTCCGTGTTCTTGTTCGAGCTATTTTTGTTGGCAGATTTGAAATTATGTCGTCTCAAGATTCGGAGGGAGGGAGCTACATCGCTGATTTCGTCGCGGACCCTAAGGTTTACAGAGAGGTGGATCATTAAGGCTGGACTATGGAGGAGGAAGACGAGGATATGAAAGAAGCAAAGGGGGTACCTCCGAGGAAGAGGGAGATCCATTGCCTCAGCTCGGAGATATGCACATGGAATTCAAGAAGTCAAGCCTCCCCAACAAGCACAAACCTAAGGTCCAATTTATCCCTTCCCGTTTTCTATAGGAGAGCAAAGCGGTGTTATGTGAAAATATATTAAAGCAGGAGTTGGAGAACGAGTGTGTGAGGGAGGATAATTTTAGCCTCACACGCAAGTTGGAGAAGAAAAACACACCACCACCACCTCCTTCTTCACCACCAAAGAAGGAGACTGGATACACGGGTATGTTCACTACCCTTGGCTTGTGCCAAGCTTGGGGGAGGCGCCCGGGTATCATATCACTATCACTCTTATTTATCTTTACCCATCCTAGTTTGATCTTTAGCTATTTTGAAATTTAGCAAATAAAAGTTTAGTTTAATCTATTTATTTTTGATTGCTAGTTGCATAATCTATCTATCTATCTATGTAATCGAGTGAGAGTTATATAATAAAGTTTATTTTGATTTTTGCTTCTCTACTTTCTTGCTGCAATCAAAATGAAGGAAAATAATGGAACAAATCATATGCCAACCTTATAGTAAGTAGTGACATCACATAAGGAATAGTATAAGTGGTAAAATTTGTTCAAGTTTGACAAACATAGCATCGGTCGGTGATGCAACACTTGAAAGAATTAATAAGGGAAGAGAATATTTACATGCAAATACACTGTCCTTGACATCGTTTGTGATTGTGAGCCCCCATTAATTATAATATGCCAAAATTGTTGACATTGGACAAGGAAGACAATGTAATGATTTATGCTTGTTCACATTCACACACAAGTTATATTGTTATAGATCCTCTAACATGTGGTGCTTGCCCAATACCTTTGCTAGCCAAAACTCCGCACTAAGTAGAGATACTACTTGTGCATCCAAAACCTTAAACCCAAACCCATGTTTCAAGAGTCCACCATACCTACCTATGGATTGAGTAAGATACTTCAAGTAAGTTGTCATCGATGCACAAAGCAATAAAAAATGCTTCTAAACGTGTTTGGTCATTTAGAGTAAGGGAAATTAAGTGTTGTACAAACTTGTGATGGCAATAATAAAAGTGACGGACTGCATAATAAAGGTTGCCATCACAAGGGGCAATATAACGTAACATTCCTTTGCACTAAGAGATTTAGCATACAACCAACAGGTGCATGACAACCTCTGGTTCCCTCTGTGAAGGGCCTATCTTTTACCTTTATGTATTTACTTTTGTGCAAGAGTCAAAGTATATTCCTCTACTTCCTTTATTTTCTCTTTGGCAAGCATCATCAGGCGGGGAATGATCTAAACATATATATCTAGCTGAATGTGCTTGGCCATGAGTTATTGTTGTTGACATCACCCTTGAGGTGAATACGTTGGGAGGCAACACTATAAGCTCCTATCTTTCTCTATGTCCGATTGAAACCTTTTGCTCATATGTATGCGATGAGTGTTAGCAATCATAGAAGACTAAATGATGGTTGAGTATGTAGACTAGCTTCAAAGCTCCGACATGTGACCCTTCCTGAAAATTTGATGAATTGTGTTGCAAAGTTGAGTGAGAACAAAGTTTGTTAGTTTTCAATAGAGTTTATGCTTTTTACTTCAATATTGTGATGAATTGCTACTTGTTTATGAGAATGCTTTAAGATAAAAGTTATATATTGAGAATTTTGTGATGAAGTATTTTATAAAGTTTTATTTACTATTATAATAATGAGCATGATGCTGCTATGTCTATAATTTGTTTTTATCGACACCTCTCTCTCAAAGCATGTGGTCATGAATTTCGATGTCCGCTTTTGCTTGAGGTCTAAGCTCGGGAGAGCATGACGCGAGCACGAGCCCTCCTCCCTACGTGGCGCACCAGTCCCACGAGTCGCCGAGGGCCTGTTGGGGAACGTAGTAATTTCAAAAAAAAAATCCTATGCCAAACAAGGATCTATCTATGGAGAAACCAGCAACGAGTACTGGGGTAGAGCATCTTCATACCTTTGAAGACCGCTAAGAGGAAGCATTACTTGAACGTGGTCGATGGAGTCGTACTCGCAGCGATTCAGATCACGGTCGGTTCCGATCTATGTGCCGAATCACGGCACCTCCGCGTTCAACACACGTACAACCTGGTGACGTCTCCCACGCCTTGATCCAGCAAGGAGGAGGGAGAGGTTGAGGGACATCCCTGGAAGTGCGACGGCGCGGTGGCGGTGGAGCTACGTGGTATTCTATCGGAGCTTCTCCAAGCTGCGCTGGAAGAGGAGGAAGAGGAACTGGGCTCCCTGAGAGAGAGGGAGAGATTTATGTATCTTCTCCAAAGGCCAAACCCTGTAATATATATAAGGGGAGACGAAGGAGGCGCCCACCCTTAGGGTTCCCACCCCCAAGGGGTGTGGTAGCCCCATCTCATCTAGGAGGTGGCGGCCAGGGCATGGAGAGGGGAGGTGGCGCACCCCAGATGGGCCTTGGGCCCATCTGCGCTAGGGTTACCCCAATTCCTCTCTTGCTCCGCCTTTGGCCTAGGTGGGAGGCACACCAGCCCACTCTGGGCTGGTTCCCTTCCACCTTTTGGCCCATGTTAGCCATTGGGGTTGGTGGCCCCTCCCGGTGGACCCCCGGAACCCTTTCCGGTGGTCCCGGTACGTTACCAGTGACGCCCGAAACATTTTCGGCGTCCAAAACCACTCATCCTATATATCAATCTTCGGCTCAATTGCTGCTGTGCGATGTTTTTGATATGAAATGGCTGCAAAACGGCATCGTTGGCAAGAATGGCTATGCAGCGACACCTTTGTGCGCACAAATAACCCAGGCGCGACATGGCCCTTAAGCACAATATCTATCAGGATTAGGTGGAGCCGGGCGGGATCCAAAGCTTATCCACGTCGGCATGGGACCCAGATGGCGGTGACTACTGTCAAATAGTTTTCCCCTGCGCGTGCATCCTCCCTCTTCTTCTTCTCCGGCGACGAAACACGACAACGTTGGCAAGCTCCGAGTCGGAAAAGCAAATTTACAAGCATATAAAAGCAAATCGACCGAATTCAAACAAACATCGATCCATTTTCCCAGCAAACATTCCAGAAACAAACATAGATAGGGTTCGATTACAAGGGCTCGTCGGAGCAATATTCCAGAGACGATTACAGGTTCGACCTTCGATTACACGGGCTCCTAACCTCAGCCCCCTAAGCTCCTACCTCACCCCTACTACATCTCCAAAAGTGGGCTCACCTGAGCCCCAGGGGTGCGGCCTCGACGAGGCGGCGGCGGCGGTCAGTCGGAGTCGGAGTTGGAGGTGCCCCACCCCCTGTCGACGCAGGATTCCTCGATGGCTTGGCGGAGACGGATCTCGTCAAGCTCCTCTTCCCTCTGCCAGCGTGCGGCGACCTGCTGGGCCTCTTCCTTGGTGCGCTGCATAACCTCGGCGATGACACCATCGAGGTCGCTGTCGTCGACGTAGTCTTCCGGCAAAAAGCCATGCTTCTCCCCCTCCCTGTTTGGAGGCGGCAGCAGTGCGGGTGCAATGGTGGAGCTCGCTGCAGGGGAGCGCGCCGCTGCCACCATCTGACAGTCGTACTCCTCCACCTCGCGCCAAGCGAACGCACGCGGTGGCGCGAGCCCCCAGTTGGTGTACCATCACGCGCGACGCTTTCGAGCAGTGTCAGAAGCAACCCGCGCCACCCGTTCGCGGTCAGAGTCAGGGGTGTGAGGCGCCGGCCGCTTCGCCCTCCGGTTTCCGCCGCCGGAATGGCCGTCGCGCGAGCTGGAAGATCCTGGCCTCATGATCGTCGCACGGTGGCGCTTGATCTGCGGCGGTGCTGGATTGCGTGGTCTTGGTGGGGGTCACCGGCGGCGAGGGGCGAGAGGGGGCGAGAGCGGCGCAGATCTGGAAACAGCTAGGGTACTACACATTTCACTATGGAAGTAGCTCGGGTGCGACACTGATGTGACGCCCGCTGACTTCCGTGGCCCATGGGTCAGATTGACCGGTCAGCCCCTGCTCTGTTTCGAACGTTTTCGAACGTTGCCCTATTTTTAGTTGAGCCATCATCTTTTCTGCATATCCTTGTTTAAATGTTTGAAATTTCTCTTGTTCATGTTTGAAACTTCTCTTGTTCATGTTTGAAACTTGTTTAAATGTTTGTCAAACTTTGGTTTGACCAAGTTTGAAATGAGCATAAAAAATAATAATAATAAAATATTGAAAAACCAGTGCACATATTCTTACTTTGTCATATACTAACAACTCAAATTGATTTGGCTATTTTAGACATGGTGGACAAAAAAACTTGTTTAGAAATGGGGTATTTACCCCCTTTGGAGCGAATTTGAAACTCGTGTGTGAAGACTAGTGGTTTTGGGTGTTGAACTTCAAACTTTCAAAAACATCACAAAAGCTTCATTTTGGAGTGACTAAGAAGGAACTAGGCTTGGTTTGTCATTTTCATGTTTGAAACTTGTTTAAATGTTTGTCAAACTTAGGTTTGACCAAGTTTGAAATGAGCATAAAAATAAAAAAAATATATATTGGAAAACCAATACACATGTGCTTACTTTGTCATATACTAACAACTCAAATTGATTTGGCTGTTTTAGACATGGTGGACAAAAAAACTTGTTTAGAAATGGGGTATTTACCCCTTTTGGAGCTAATTTGAAACTCATGTGTGAAGAGAAGTGGTTTTGGGTGTTGAACTTCAAACTTTCAAAAACATCACAAAAGCTTCATTTTGGAGTGACTAAGAAGGATCCAGTCTTGGTTTGTCATTTTCATGTTTGAAACTTGTTTAAATGTTTGTCAAACTTAGGTTTGACCAAGTTTGAAATGAGCATAAAAAATTTAAAAAAATTAAAATATTGGAAAACCAATACACATGTTCTTACTTTGTCATATACTAACAACTCAAATTGATTTGGCTATTTTAGACATGGTGGACAAAAACACTTGTTTAGAAATGGGGTATTTACCCCCTTTGGAGCTAATTTGAAACTCATGTGTGAAGACAAGTGGTTTTGGGTGTTGAACTTCAAACATTCAAAAACATCACAAAAGCTTCATTTTGGAGTGACTAAGAAGGATCCAGGCTTGGTTTGTCATTTTCATGTTTGAAACTTGTTTAAATGTTTGTCAAACTTAGGTTTGACCCAGTTTGAAATGAGCATAAAAAATTAAAAACAAATTAAAATATTGGAAAACCAGTACACATGTTCTTACTTTGTCATTTACTAACAACTCAAACTGATTGGAACCAGTTTTCTATTTTTTTTTAATTTTTTTAAATTACTTATGCTCAATCCTAACCTTTGAAAACCGTACAACCTCGTTCGTGATAGCCAAGTTTGTGAAGGTTTTTTCATGAAAAACTTCAATGTCCAGATTTCTTATTTTTCCTATGGAGTTAGTCACATAGAATGATGATTGGCACCAGTTTTCTATTTATTTGATTTTTTTAATTACTTCTGCTCAACCCTAACCTTTGAAAACCGTACAACCTCGTTCGTGATACCCAAGTTTGTGAAGGTTTTTTCATGAAAAAATCCATAGTCCAGATTTCTTATTTTTCCTATGGAGTTAGTCACATAGAATGATGATTGGCACTAGTTTTCTATTTTTTTGATTTTTTTGAATTACTTATGCTCAACTCTAATCTTTGAAAACCATACAACCTCGTTCGTGATACCCAAGTTTGTGAAGGTTTTTTCATAAAAAACTTCATAGTTCAGATTTCTTCTTTTTTCCTATGGAGTTAGTCACATAGAATGATGATTGGCACCAGTTTTCTATTTTTTTTTTATTTTTTTTGAATTACTTATGCTCAACCCTAATCTTCAAAAAACGTACAACCTCGTTCGTGATAGCCGAGTTTCTGAAGGTTTTTTCATAAAAAACTCCATAGTCCAGATTTCTTATTTTTCCTATGGATTTAGTCACATAGAATGATGATTGCCACAAGTTTCCTATTTTTTGATTTTTTTGAATTACTTATGCTCAACCCTAACGTTCGAAAACCTCTCGAAATCCCCTCAAAACCCCATTAAAACCCCGCACGTGTCCGGACCATTGGATCGCCGTCAATGGATGGTCTGGATCAGGAAGTAGGGCTACGTCAGCGATCCGCGGGCTGCGCTTTCATTGGTCGGCCTAGCTCCACCGAAACCAAGTTTCATTGTAATAGTTGTGAAGCAACCCCCATTTCTATCATTCCAAAAATTCCCAAATAATTCTCATAAATATCTTGGGTCATATCTTCCTCAGATATGACAAAATATTTCCTTGCCATGTTCAAAAATATTCCTTTCTGATTCTGCCCTATTTGCCAAGTCGTGAAGCAAGTACCCTTTTTATTTGCTTGATTGATCTCAAAAATTTTGGGAACTCTTTCCTATCCATATCATTGCCTCATGCCAAAATTCAACTCAATTTAGCTAGTATATATTTCTTGGCAAATTTCCAAAGTTTCGGATCCAGAGGAAGCTTTGTAAACCAAGTGCTAGCTAAGAGTGTTCAAATGCGTTGAAACTTTGGCATCATCTCAAAATGCTCAAATAATGCCGCTTCTCCAAATTTGAGCATCACTCCTTCAACCATGTGACCATAGCATCAAAGCTTTGTCTCTGGTCATTATTTTGGATTGTGAAGCAACTATGTTTTATGTTGCTCCATAAAATCTGAAATTTTACGAGGACATTATCCTACCTGTAAAACCTCTCTAAACCAATTTTGAGCTCATTTTATTTAGCCCAGTAATTCTTCTAAGATTCTGTCCAACAGGATGCTGTGTGAAGGAAGTGCCACTTTGGCTTATCAAGATCGCATGAAATTTATACAACATCTTCATAACCCTAAAATATTCATATCCTCCAAGTTTCAGCTCCATCCAAGCCAGTATGTGAGTGCCACATCAAAATCTCTATTCTGGACCAGATTAGCTAGTTCCAAAGCAACCCTATTAAATATTGATTCTGTGCTCCTCAAATTTCACAGGATTGTAGTCCTTCCTACCCTAAACCTCCCAGACATGGTGCTTTGCCCTTATCCCATCTCTATTGAAGTGAGAGCATTCTCCATTATCAAGTTTGCAGATGTGAGTGGTGACTTTGGATGGCTTGATATATGTTCTTGTCATACCTCCGTGGAATAATTAATAAAGATGACCATATGCATCGATTGATGCAGAGGCCGAGGGTTTAACCACCTTCTGTATAGTTATGTACTGGTTGTGTGAAGAGCTTGATGAGGAAAATATCTGAGGTTTCTCCTTCTACTTTTGGGATCTTGCTTCTGCTAGGTGTAGGCTTGATATTGTATCATACCTATGTTTAGTTTTGTAATATCATCGGGATCACCGATTCACGGGGCAGATGAGTTGCTGCAAGTTTTTTCTTCATTTTTTCAATCTTTCTCGTCGTCTTTGACTATGACGATGCTTCTCCTCATCGTACCTAGTCCGGTGGCCCGTCGTCCCCGACCATGAGGAAAGGTGCACCATGCGGTGACCCAACTCTCTGATTGGCAACAAATTATTGCAGTGTTGCATATACAAATATATTTTATAACCATTGAAGTGCATCACCGGAGTTCAAAGGCATGAGGAGTAAGGACTTACAAAAGTGGCTTTGATAGGTCTAGTCATGCCCTTCATCTTGTCGGTGTCACAATCCTTGAAGATTTCCATTGCCTAACCAGCAATCTGGATCAAATAAACCAAAAACAGAGGGAAACAGAGGGGGCAGAGCGATGTGGTGATATCTAACTCAACACGAAGGAGAATAGGACGGGTACCAGAACAGGACATGGCTCTCACCACAGCCGCCGACGTCGCCGAGAACGAAATCGCCGCCGCTGCTGTCACCCAGAACAAAAGCTCCGCCGATGCCGCTGGCTCACCACCGGGAACGAAGAGGAGGGAGCAACACAGGTTCAGACAGGGATACCCATTCGGATAGGCACGGGGACACGTCTGACCTGATGCACTAACAAGTGGGGCCCGTAACTAGATGCACTGCCAAGTAGGGCCCGTGCTTACATGGATAAGTCGTGGGTCCAGTTCCTAACAGCTAATGAGGGCATCAGTTCAGATTAAGGGCCATGTCGTGTGTGAGATATTTCCTCATTCAGAAATGTCGCACCGAGGCAATTCAGACGAAAGACGTCGCACTCCTTCCAATTCACCTCAAACACATCGCACGAGAGCTCTTTGCCGATCAATCTTCACCTCCGGACCATTCCACAGCTCCTCGTGACGTCCGGGATCACATCCGGGACTCCTAACAACCTTCGGTAACCTCGTACACTATTCCCATATAACCCTAGCGTCACCGAACCTTAAGTGTGTAGACCCTACGGGTTCGGGAAGCATGTAGACATGACTGAGACACTTCTCCGGTCAATAACCAACATCGGGGTCTGGATATCCATGTTGGTTCCCACATGTTCTACGATGACCTCATCGGATGAACCACGAGTCAAGGATTCAATCAATCCGGTATGCAATTCCCTTTGTCTATCGGTATGATACTTGCCCGAGATTCGATCGTCGGCATCCCCATACCTTGTTCAATCTCGTTATCGGCAAGTCTCTTTACTCATTACGTAGCACATCATCCCGTGGCTAACTCCTTAGTCACACTGAGCTCATTATGATGATGTTCTACCGAGTGGGCCCAGAGATACCTCTCCGTTCACACAGAGTGACAAATCCCGGTCTCGATTCATACCAACCCAACAGACACTTTCGGAGATACCCGTAGTGCACCTTTATAGTCACCCAGTTCCATTGTGATGTTTGATATACTCAAAGCACTCCTACGGTATCCGGGAGTTGCACAATCTCACGGTCTAAGGAAAAAAATACTTGACATTAGAAAATCTTTGGCAAACGAACAACATGATCTAGTGATATGCTTAGGATTGGGTCTTGTCCATCACATCATTCTCCTAATGATGTGATCTCGTTATCAATGGCATCCAATGTCCATGCTCATCCATTGATCAACGAGCTAGCCAACTAGAGGCTCACTAGGGACACATTGTGATCTATGTATTCACACATGTATTACGGTTTCCGATTAATACACTTATAGCATTAATAATAGATAATTATCATGAACTGGAAATATAATAATAACCACTTTATTATTGCCTCTAGGGCACATTTCCAACAAGGCCAGCCCTCGCCCACCGAAGTCGGTGGTGGGAGCTCCCCGGCCGACTGAGTCGAGCCGCACGCGGCGTCCCCAAAGCTCCCGAAAGCAGTTGGCATATTTTTTGAGGAACGAGCAGGAGCTCTGCCTTTTCATATAGAAGAAGAAGTATTGGCCAGTTAATAAGGAAAACTGGCCGAAAACCGATACAAGAACGCCCCACAGACCGACCCCGAGGCCGCACATCCAACGAGCCGCCAACTACGTCACCCGAGCAACCGAAATCGACACCCTACAACCCTTTTCCGGAGTCGCCGCTCCGACTTACAACCAACAAGAACACACGCCGACCCCAAGGTCGCGCTCCGGGCGAGCCGTCTGCTTCATCAACGGAGCAACCGAAGCCGACACCCAACAACCATCCCCGGAGCCGCTGGTCTGACATCCACACTGACCTCGAGGCCACGATCCAGCCGAGTCGATGGCTTTGCCGCCCAAGCGACCAAAGGCAACACCAGACGCAAAGGAAATCTCCGGAGCCGCCGCTCCGACTTCCACACCGGCCCCGAGGCCGCGCGGACACCTGGCCGATGACAAAACTCGAAGCCACCAGAGGTGACAAGGGACCGGACCTCCAAAGGCATCACCCCCAAGGAGGAAGAGACCGAACGCGTCGATGCCCGCTACGGCCAAGGCCGGGGCTAAGGTTTTCACCCGGAATTCGACTGAGGCGGCAAGGGAGGTGAAGGGGCTCCACTCGATGACGCCTCCAAGGAGGGAAACGACGTCCAAAGACGTCGTCGCCGCCGGCATCAACCGTGGTCATGCTAGGCTTTCGCCCGGAGCTCACCAAACCCATTGCCGTCGCAGCCCGCCGACGTCGCTCGCAAGAATCCATGATGCACTAGAGAGCCTGCCGCCACCAACCACCAGTCACACGCGGTCAGCAAAAACCACCGCGGCACCTCACGCCATCATAGCCGCCCCGCTCCAACCACCACATGCAGCGCCGCCGCGCTGCCATCATCCACACCTCCGCACGAGACCAACCCGGCCAGATCCGTGTTGCCACCTCGCCGAGGACCCCCACACAACCGGCGATGCAGCACCACCGGTCTGCAAGCCCGCTGTCCCACACACCTCCTACGAGACGACGACGTCACCGGTCACGCAGGAGCCACCAACCTCCCGCCGCCAGGTCCCACGGGATCCAGCCAGCCTAGATCGGAGAGGAGAGCCACCCGCTGGCAAGCTCCGACTCCAGACCGCCGCCCAGCACACGAGCAGGCCTTGCCACCAACGAGACCGCGTTGGAGAGCCGCCGCGCCACTGCGCCCAGCACCAGTGCAGCGTCCCGTTGTGGCGGCCCCGTCCCGCACCGGGGCCATCGCATGGGGAGCCGAGAGAGCCCAGCCGCCGGTGGTGCTGGCCAGGCTTTGCCTGGCCGCGCCCTGTGGCGGCGGCGAGGGAGGAGGAGCCGGAGAAAGGGGGCTGGCGGTGATGGCGCAGTCGCCCTCCCTGTCGCACGCGGGGCGACGCGGGAGGGGTCGGGATCGGGACTGGTGTGTCAGAGCAGTTGGCATTTCGAATCCTCTCCGATCACTAATGACTGATTAGATGCATCCACGAAAGTACGAGGGATCGTTTGAAACGTCCGAGCATAGATGTTCTTACCGTCAGTGTGGCACCATCTTTCACCCCGCCCCAATTGCCTTCCGAGATGACGGGAACATGCAGGCGTCATCGATTGCGCAACACGTACGCACGCCCCACCCCTCCACCCAAACCCGCGTGTTCAAGTGAAAAAAAGTTAATCAATCCGTTGAGTCACCGTCTCACTCACATGCGACTTCGTTTTATACGAGTTGAAGCGGTGCATTTTTGTACGTCTTCCACAAGCAATCATCCAGACACGTACTGTATCATTTTATTTTTTGAGATAATCCAGACACGTATCATGTTCTACGTTGGTAGTACAAGGCCGGCGAGCTTGAGCTTTGACCACGCATCGTGCTCCTGCGGCAGAAAGAAGAAGCACGGGCCGGCCCAGACGATGAACACAAGAGATCCTGCAAGTACACACACGAAAAAAAGCTTTTCTTTGTTTTGTATTGCAAATCAATCACCTGATACAATCAACGATAATGATATGTGCTGGGCCAAAAGCAACACACTTATCCTCAACAAAAACGGAAAAGAAAATAAAAAACAAATGTCAATAACGATGGTTTGATAAAACAAAAATGTCTCGCCACCACTATGTCCACCATAGATCTCGAATCAAGCTCCAAGACTCCAAAACACCGGTACCAATTAATACCTTCAAGAAGAAACACTATGATAACGACGCTGTTGTCAAGGGTTTTTCTTGATACGCGGCGAGGAGAGAGCAATGGTAGCCCCCAACGCCTTGCAGGAAGGTCCGTGGGCACCCTTAGGGTGCTCCGGAGCTCGCCACCAAATGGACCACCACCCTGCGCTAACACGGTCTTGAAGCTTCCCACACTGTCTCACCACAGCATCACGCAGTAAGATCTACACAACGAAGAAGAGGAGCCGAGACTCGGAGCAGCAGCACCGTCAACGCGAGGCTGGGCCCACGCTTCCTTGTCACCGATGTGATCCGACCGGATGCAACAACAGGAGCATACCAGGCCCGGCCAGGCCGTAAAACGTCCGTGAAGCTTCTACCATCACCCTGCAGAAGGCATGTCATCGGAGTCGCTACTCCCCGTCCAAGCCGCTCCATCACTTCGCCGCACCACAAGCAGGGAAGCCACGCCAATGCCGCCCCGTAAGGGCCCAGATGGGCCCTCAAGGCCTATATCTAAACCAGGGTCGCGTCGTCGGCCACCCAACGCAAACATGTCGTCCCACTGCCAAGGGACAAGATCATCACCGTGCATGTCGTAAGAACGCCGGACCGGCGCCGAACCCAGCCCCATAAAGGGCGCCACGCACAAGGAAAGGAGGTCTCGTCGCGATCGAAACCATCCACCTAGATCCAGAGGCGCCCTCCTGCGGCGGTGGGGGAGAGAGAACGAAGTGAGGGAGACAAAGAGAGGAGACGGACGAGCTGCCCCGGCCACCGCCCAAAGAGGCAGCACGAGGCGGGTGGGGGGGGGGGGGTCACTAACCCTAAACAAGTTGGGATCCTGAAAGTACACGGAGACAAAATCTTGGACCGGGAAAACAATTCGTTAACCAGGATCGACAAGGACTCGACAATTTTTAGTTGGATATACACAGTACTTGGATTCTTTCCGCAACAGGTAGGTGGGTTGAGCTATGTTCTTGGAGCCCAAAGTTCGATATATATATATTTTTGGAGCCGAAGCCGTATTGCTACATCTAATTAATTAGTGGCACCTCTGAAAATTAATGAGTATATTGAGGTTTTGTAGCTATAACCTCAAACTGATGAGGATATTGTATGGTGCGGTGCAGAAGCATTCCCCTACCAATTTGTAGTTCGTTTAGTACCTCCCATGCATCCTAAAATAACCTTAGCTACATCAATTAAAACTGGCAGTTAGAAAGACGTGTATCATCTTCGTCTGGAAGGAGGCATTTTTCCTTCCACTGTATCTTCACGGAAAATTCACACAATGGATGCACGTACGTGCATGCGGTACACACAGTGAAACAAAAGAGACATCTCGATCGATGCCGATCGCCACGGCGCCAAACGCAGATTTTCTCCGTGGAGCCGTACGTGGACCGGAACAGGAAGGCCACCTAGATGCTGTAGTTTTCTTCTTGCAACTAGATGTTGTAGGGTTTGAAAGGCGACATGTACAGACGCCTATACCCGTTTCAGATACTAGCAGTACAATCCTAGGCACAAGTGAACAAACGGTCACGCACACAAAAGTAACCAGATGTCCACGTCTATGTCGATCAAGACCAATAACTCCCGCGCCCTTCTTTTCCAGGAACCTTCACCTCTCTCTCTCAAAATCATCCTGCGCCGGTCGTCCAATCAACCCACTCACCAACTTCCTCAAGCAACGGTACGATGCGCACGAAACTGTCACGCCCTATGACCGTGCTGTGCTGCGGGAGGAGATACTGGTGTGGTGTGACCCCAAGGCTCAATCAAAGCCGCATGTGCCACAATTCGCTCCGGCCGGAACCCACAACAAAATTATTATCCGGAGGATTCCGGGAACCTGCGGGGGCCAATCCACAGCCACAGAAGCGCGGTGGTGATATCTTGAAACAAAGATCGTCTCCCTGACCGGACCTTGTAATCTTGCGGCCGCGCAGCCCTATATAAGGCTCCAGCAACAAAACCCACCATCACCTCCTCATCTCAAAGCAGCTAAACCAGCTTGGTTTGCCTAAGAAAAACAAAAGCTAAACCAGCTTGGTTGAGCTGATTGATCGCTCAGTTCGCTTCATCGCATCGAGGCGCGCGCTCTCCTTGGCTTCGTCTAACTGCTGCTGCTGTGCGTACTCGATCGCTCGCGCGCACGGGAGCAGAGCAGATCGATCGAGATTATTGGGATGGACAAGCTGAGCGTGCACCACAGGCAGCACAACGGCATCTCCAAGCCGCCGGTGCACCATCGCGGCAAGGGCGGCGGGAAGGGCAAGGGTGGCGGGAAGGGGATCAAGGTTGTGTACATCTCAAGCCCCGTGATGCTCACCGCCAGCGCCGAGGAGTTCCGAGCCGTCGTGCAGGAGCTCACGGGCCGCGACTCCAACGTGGCCGACCACGACGCCCCGGGCGTATCGTCCTATTACTCGTCGTCGTCCTCCTCCTCCTACTCCTCGTTTGGGCGCGCCTCGCCCACGGCGGGGGCTACTGCCTCTGCAGGAGGCCGCGCTTTGCCGCCGGCGATGGCGTCCACGGCGGACTACGCAGCTGGCGCCGGCGCCATGCCTCCGCCGTTCCAGAGCATGTATGATCAAACGGTAGGCACCGGCCTGCTTTACGGACAGGACTACTGGTAGGATCGGAGATCGGTCACCTCGTGGCGGTCGACGTTCGAGATGCCATAGAATCGATCACTTGCATTATGTGTGAATTTGCTGTCTACAGTCATGCTTCATGTTTCTTCGATATTCGATCGACTTGTACTGGAGATGAAAATGTCATGTTGATACGAGAGCTAGTACATATTTCCGTTTACCTGTATTTTGCCCTTGTTGTTCTAGATTTTCGTTTACGCTCGTATGTGTTTGGAATCAAGGTATTTCATTCGTTTTTTATACAAGCCTATCTTCCTATTTTTCAGATCTAAAATAAACAAGGGATAGGCAGGGGGCAGTCGCCTGAAAACTGTTTTTTTGTTGTCAGTTGATCATTTTGAACCGTCGGATGCAAAATCAACACCGAGATGGTCTTCTTCAACCTCCGGCTCATCTTCCTCCCCTAACCACCCCACTTCCGCTGGCATCCACCACTCGCAGCCGGCGGCGCTCCCCGGCAGACCTTTAATTCCGATGCCGACGAACCTGCACCCTTCGCCACCCCAAAGATAGACTAGAAGGCTGCCCCCAACCCACTCCACCTCTAAGATAGACGAGTTGCTTCCTCCGCCGCTTGTTGCTCCTGTCTTACTTCCTTTCCCGTGACGAGCCTGCTTCTTCTAATCAAATTTGACTGGCCCAATTATAAAGGGTCGGGATAACGCTCGCATGTGTGATGGAAGTAGCAAATCAACCCGTGGTTGGATGGTAAGAAGGATTGTGGTATCTCCTGTCCATCACAGTTTAAGTCATAGACTTGACGTTGGTGCTTGTATTTTCATAAATTTATTCCAGTTCTTTCGATGATGTGCTTTTAGTGAGAGAAGACGTTTCCGTCGACAACGAACGCGTCAGCGTCGACTTCGTCAATCTCAAAATGATGTTCATAGGGGTAAGGTGTGCGTGCGTGCGTTTATAGGGGTGAGCGTATGCTCGGGTATGTGAGCGATTTGATTGTACTCTGCTTAAAAAAATGTGTGATAGAAGTAACATCCGTTCACACACCTATGACACAGATTACGTCACGTATGCATGTATTTGGAGATTTTTTATTTCCAGTTTTTAAAATGTTTTATCTCTTAAATAAAAGATTCGATTGAAGATCTCTTTTCATCATTAAATCCATCACGACCAACATCTTCGAAATTAGATCTCATATCGATATGTTTCGGCTACTTTTTTTTGTTAAAAGTTGTCATGTCTATTACACATGAATTGCCATGGTGTTTACACTGAAGTTGCCGATATGTTTCACGTATTTTTTCTTCTACCTTTAAAAGTAAATTTTGATGAATTACTAAAGAATTGCCATGATCATGCATTAAATTTGTCGTGGTTAATTATTAAAAATTACCATGGTCAATCAATAAAATTTGCCGTAAAAAATAGTTGAAAAATATAGCGGCAGCTTTAAATCTAGAAGAAAAAAGTAAATTGAACATGTCATGGCAACTTTAATGTAAATACAATGGCAACTACAGTGTAACATCATGGCAAGTGTTGCCTAAATTTTTTTCATTGAAACATATCAACATGTGATCTACTTTTGAAGATCTGGTCGAGACGGATTTAATGATGAAAACGGATTTTTAATTGATATTTTTAATTAGAAGATAAACCATTTTTAAATCAAAAACCAAAAAAGATTCCAGCTCATGTCATCTGTTTTGACGTGACAAAATGAATGATAATGAAGACGTGTTGACAAATTGTAAACGCCCACACGTATGTGCGTTAGCTTTTGGGATTATAAATTCACGCAACTTACATATAACTATTATGAAAAACAAGGCTAACTACTTCCTCGGTTTCATAATTCTTTTCATGGTTTTAGTTAAACTAAAACCATGACAAGAGTTATTAAACGAGTAGAATAATAAATAACACGATTACTGTGTAAAAAATATCTCATGTTTTTAGATTAGTTAAATAATTTAGGATATACCCATGTGAGTGTTAGTTTCTTAGTGCGGTTTCATAGACATTTCGATGGCATGGCAAACTAGTTAATGAAGAAAGAGAGTAAGTGTCGGATTTCGGGCTCCGCAAAACCCTAAGGATTCGAACACAGGGGCGTGTGCGGCGATCTCCCTCGGCTCGACCTTACCAAGCCCGCTACACGATGGAGACGGCGAAGAACTCACTCGATAGTGAGGGGAACAGAGAACACAACAGTTACCCAAGTTCGGGCCGCTGCGAAGCGTAAAACCCTACTCCTGCTTTTGGTGGATTGCCTCTCACGGAGGTTGGTGGATTAACTAGTATAGTTCTCTCGAGCCTCCGGAGGTCAAGTGGCTAGACGTGTTGCCCTAGGGTTTCAATGATCCGGTCGAACTTTCCCACTCAAGTATCCTACCCTCTCTATTTATAGCGGAGGCTTGGGTCCTCTTTCCACATAGCTTCGGCGGGAAGGGATCCCACATCGGCCAACTTCGGTGGGGGACAAGGGAACATGATCTCCCTGTCAAAAGTGGTATTCACCTGCAAAGCAGCTGCCAGCGCAGCAGAGGTGGGCGCAGGGATGACGCTCGTTTTGCCGGCGGGCGGCCGTGGTCTTGTTGCAGCAGAAGGGAAACCTTTGGAAGATGCCTTTGGGGGCCCTGGTACGCTCCTTCCTCTTTTGCACTAAATGGGAAACTACCCCATTCTGCCATCTGCTGCTCGCCTATCCTTCCATGGCATCACCCTTTACTCCTAAGGCCCGGCCATGCCTTGAAATATCCGCCGCTCCGGAGGGGTCCTGAGGAGGCCCCCTGCGGGTCTTGACGTTGCTCTTCCTCGTGATGCTTTTCCTTGCCGATCTTACGTTGATGAAGTGGGCCAGCCCTGGGCCGCAGGCAGGCAGGTCTGGGTACCCCCATTCCCAGAACGCCGACAGTAGCCCCGGGGCCCAAGGCGCACCTAGGTTGGCTTCTCGGCGAAGCCTTGAAGACGACCCGAAACGTCGCGGGGCTCATATGCCTGTGGGTCAAGCGACCCACATGTCCCGAAGCTACGCGACGACGCTCTCGCTCCTCGAGGCGCCCGGGTGGTGCGAGGCCACGATCATGCGATTCCCAAGAGTCGCGCAGGCCATCATGTTGCTCATTGAATGTGACCACACCCAACGGCCCTCGCGGATGCGACCGATCGGTGGACATGTGAGGCGACGTGGGCGGCAGCACTCCCGTCGGCCCACATTGCGGGCCTCGTGGGCGTGCGATGCCCACGCTCCCGCGACGGTTGGTGGCCAGGGCTCGCCTATAAATTCGCCCAGCCCCCCTGCGGGGGAGGGCACCGCAACCTCGAACTTCTTCTCTGCTTCATCCGTCCGACGCGAGAAAACCTCTTCTCTCCCTCACCCTTCATCTTCAAGGCTTCCCCCGGAGACGGTTCCGGCCGGGGGAAGCGTGCGGCGCTTCCTGCGCCTTTGTCCTCCCCCGGGGGCAGCGGCGGAGGGCCCCCAAGGTCCTCGCGCGTCCGCCATCGCTGGGTTATGTCTGACAAGTAAGCCCTTCATTGCGTCTCTTCTCTTGTTGCTTCTTCTGTTGTCATGTGGTTGATCTTCCTTCTTCTTCAGCGCACCCTCGTCCAAGAAGCCGAAGCTCGGCGAGCTTCAAGAGGAGGTGGAAGAACTTCGGGCTCGGCTCGAGAGCGCCCCCGCCCTCTGCATCGCCCGTCAAGGCGAGGTGGAGGCCAAGGAGGAGCTACCATTGCTGCAGCAGCAGGTCCGTGAGGCGGCGGACGCCGTGCAGGTTGCTCAGGACGAGGTGTCGTACGCCCGGCTGATGGCGTCCCAGCGCGCCCTGCCGTTCGTGGTCATCGCCGACCGGGCGACCGCCGTGACGCGCCGGTTGGCGGGGAGGGCCCCGACGCTGCCTACCGTGAGGAGCGACGGGGGCTACCTCGTCTTCTTCCAGGAGGTCGCGGAGGCGCTGGAGGCTGGCGTCCACCGCATGGAGGAGGACAACGTGTCCAGCGCACGCGAGCTTCTGGGCCTTTCCCTGATGCTCGTTTTCCCCAAATTGCGCCGCCTCGCTCTGGAGCTCGACCTCCGGCGTGTCGTCAAACTGGCGCCCGTTGAGTCCCGCCGTCTTCTCCGGGACGAGGTCCGCCCGCATGTGGACGCCCTGGTGGGGCTGTACGTCCAAGCGCCCGCCTCAAGCGAGGAGGGTGGTCCAGATGCCGGGCCAGCTGGCGCCATGGGTGACGTCAGCAGCACCTCCCCTTAGTGCCCCAAGCTTCTGTCTGCGTGCTCCTGTAACAGTGGATCAAGAACTCTCCCCTGTCGGGCATTAAGCTTTTGCCGTTATTACCTTTGCTGCTTTCCTTTTTTCTTTTTGCTCCTGAGGCGATGGCTTGCATGTTGGCAGTCGTTGTAGCCGGGCAGCATAGCTTAGGGCCCGTTGTTGCACCAGTCGTGGCCTGGGTCGACGAGGGAAGCGCGTCCTTCTGGAAGTTCTTCCCTCCCAAGGCACCTCCCGTGTCGCCGCGTGCTTGGGTGTCGGACTCGCTTTCTGCTGCCGTCGAATCCTTAGATCCTGCATCCCTACGTTAGTGTGCATGTTTTTAATTCACCGTTGGTAAAGCAAGACGGTCCCAGTTGGGACCTGTGAGGCAATTAGCTCGTGGGTTTGTGTCGGTCCCTTGAGTAGTTCCTCCGGTGCAGCTCCTGTTTCATAAGCGGGAGGAGGTGAAGACCCTTTCGGCACTCTATGCCTGTAGGTCCCGGTCCCGCACCTTTCCCTGTCGCCGTGAGGTTCAACCCGTTACCAAGGATGCTCCTCACGGGGCAAAGGCCCGGCACCCCGGGGGCCGAGTGGCTTTGCGACCAGTAAGGCTCCTGGGGTGCACTCCTCAGGAGCCCCCCTTGACACTCAAGCCGCTCTACGTCGCCAGGCCCCGGCCTTGACGGCCGGTAAAGCTCGTGAGGCGAGCCTAGACGCCCCCCTTTCTGGCGCCCGAGCGATTCCGTACTTCGTTCCTTTGTTCATCGCCCCAGGGGGCCCTGAGGCCTCCCGAGACTCTTTGTGGTGGTATCAAATTTTGGTCCGGACACACGAACAGGGGTTGACCATTGAAAACGGTTGCCCCTGAGGCGGCAAGTCCTTGCATTCATGCTCCTTGACTCCTAGGGGTGGCACGGAGCGGTTGTCTCAAAACACGTCCTCCGGACGGGTGGTTTCAAAGCCAGTGAAATAAAAAACGCCAGAGAAAGTTTTTCCCCCCTTTTTAATTATTCAAACGTCGGTCATTGAGACTGGAAAAAACCAACTTTCGAAATCGGCCAGTTCAAACTAAGCAGAACATAGTTCGAATCCAAGAAAAAGCAAGCAAGCATCGCGTCCGGCATTAAAGCTGGCATAGTCATTGGCAGACTATATGGGTTTCCTTGCCACCTGCGAGCATGGTCATTGGCGCGCCATACTAATTGCCTTCATCTTTTACCCAGCGCGGAGCTCAGGTCTTCCACTAGGCGTGGGGTGGACCCCTTCCGCGTCCTCGGGTGGGGGGGGGGGGGGCTGGGCGTATAAAACCTCGGCTTGTTATTACGTGAGAATGTCACGGTGGGGGTGTATATGGGAGGTCACGAGGACGCTTTGGCCTCGCGGGTGTCCCTACCCCCGAGGCATTGGGACCTGAGCTTCTAGAGTCATTGGTGGACTGTGTTGTACCCAGCACGGAGCATAGCTCTTCCACTAGGCGTGGGGTGGACCCCTTCCGCGTCCTCGGGGGGCCCTGGGCGCATACAGCCTCAGCTCGTTATTACGTGAGAGTTTCACGGATTGAAGTAGGTTCCGGAAGAATTGAAGGACGACGAAGAGGTGCGACAGGTTGATGCAGGTCTTGCGTGCTCCCTCCCTGGAGGCCAATTGAGGGCTTTTTATGACTCTATGTTGACAGGCCCCAGTACCTTACATTTCCCGACCGCCGTTGCGTGGGACCGAGTGAACGGTCGTAGCTACGGGGTCGGGCCCTTCTTCCCCTGACATCGACTGGACCAAGGACGCTGTTAAGGGCGACATGTGGCCTTGTGACTGGTAAGGTACCTGAAGCGTGATGCTCAGGAACCCCCCTCTAACGTTCGATCGACTCTACGTCACTAGGATCCAATCCCACACATTTCCCGACCGCCGTTGCGTGGGACCGAGTGAACGGATGTAGCCACGGGGTCAGGCCCTGCCTCCCCCGACAACGACCGGATCACCAAGGACGCTATCGGGGGCGGTAGGTGGCCTTGTGACCGGTAAGTATCCTGAGACGCCATGCTCCGGAGCCCCCTGTTGACTTTCAAACGACTCTGCGTCACGAGGACCCAGCCCCGCACATTTCCTGACCGCCGCTGCTTGCGACCGGATGAACGATCTCAGCTACGGGGTCAGGCCCTGCTACCCCTGATAACGACCGGATCACCGAGGACGATATCAAGGGTGGCAGGCGGGCTTGTGACCGGTAAGACCCCTGGAGCGCCATACTCTGGAGCCCCTTGGACGCTCAAGTGACTCTGATTTTATCATATCGATTGTGGTCCTGGGGAGCCGTGGGGCTCCCCCATCCCCACATTGGGGCGATACATAGCAACCGGTGCTCCTGAACGAGGAAGGTTGATCGCCGAAGGATGCAATCAGGGCAGTGTGTCAGGTTTCCAAGTGGATGTAACAGAAATTGTAAAGGATACGACTTGCAGAAGTATGCCCTGAGTAGTTGAAGTTCCTGCAGTCAGCAGACACTCCTTAAGGCAGTAAATCCAAAAAATTACCTCGCCGAATAGTTGAAGCCCCCTTGCGCCTGAGGAACGCCTCTCGAGGCAAGGCCCCCGACGGCCACGCCTGCATCATGGTCGTCGCACGTGATCCGTGCCACTGGCGTCTCTTCGTGACATTCAGCTCATCCTCCTGAGGCCCGTGGGTTTGTCCTTACGTAGTCCTTCAGCGGGGAGGGCTGCTAACGCCGCGCCCCGCGTCTTGAGGGTACCCCCTTGCCCGTGCCCCTCGGGCCTGGCTCCAAGAGGATCCCCGAACGTCCCTCGCTCCTGAGGAGGACAGGCGCCTGGGGGGACGCCCGAAGTTCCTCCTCATCGGGAGGATCAGGTAGTGCCGCATACTCCGGCACATACGGCTCCATGTAGTCGCTCGACCGTCCCCCGTGGCCGTTCAGCAACGCGATGGTGGCGGCCCCTCTTGGCGGCGGAGGGGGATCCCCCCAACCGTGTTGCTTCAAGATCTTCCTGCGATAAGCCTCCGCGCAAAGTCGCTTGTTCCTGTTGCTGCCGCTAGCTGGTCCCGGCGCCGCCCGGTGCTGGCTCCCTCCTTGGTGTCCTGTCATGTCTCCGCTATCGTAGTTTTTCCGCGCCATCGCCTTCGCCCTCTGCTGGCTGCGCCGGAGGGAGCGCTCCTGTCGAGCCACCCTAGGCTATCGAGGGCCGACTTGGTCTTGGTGATGCGCTAGCGTGTGCGTCGGTCGTCCCGATGTTCTCTTTGCGTCCCTGGTGGTTGTCGGAGTGGTGCGCCTGGTCTAGAGAAGGTGGAGGGCGGCACGAAGCGCGTTTCTTTCAGCTCCGCCCAGGGCGGGTAGGGCCCCCAAGCTTGCAGGTCCGGGGACCAGCATGCGGTGCGAGCCCTAGGCGCCCTCCGCTTGCGGCCTTGAGGATGGACCAGGTTGGATGGTCTTCTAGGCGATGGCGACTAGCTCCATGATGTGGTCCGCCCAGCCATCGAAGCCCCCTGGTGTCGGTCATTGGCGGAGCATCTATCTTGCCATCCATAACGCGTCGTGTGCGCAGAGATCTCCCAAGTTGATGCGGCGCACCGCGGGTGCCTGAGCCGCCGCGCAACCACCATGCCCCTGGGTGGCACGGGTGGCCGTCACGGTGGAGACGATTTTGACGGCCTGGTACGAGCCGCCTGGTCCCATGACACCGGCATACGAGCTTCCAGCCGCTGTGACGTGGCGGTCGAAGACCAGCTCGACGAGGCTCGGAGAACCTGGTTGGCCGCCGGCCATTGGTGCGGCAGCCTGGAAAGGAGGAAGCTAGGAGAAGGCCTTCACACGCCCCCTACCTCGCGTGGCAAATGTCGGATTTCAGGCTCCACAAAACCCTAAGATTCGAACACAGGGGCGTGTGCAGCGATCTCCCTCGGCTCGACCTTACCTAGCTCGCTTATCGATGGAGATGGCGAAGAACTCACTCGATGGTGAGGTAAACACAGAACACAACAGTTTACCCAGGTTCGGGCCGCTGCGAAGCATAAAACCCTACTCCTGCTTTTGGTGGATTGCCTCTCACGGAGGTTGGTGGATGAACTAGTACAGTGCTCTCGAGCCTCCGGATGCCAAGTGGCTAGGCGTGTTGCCCTGGGGTTTCAATGATCCGATCAAACTTCCCCTCTCAAGTATCCTACCCTCTCTATTTATAGCGGAGGCCCGGGTCCTTCTCCCTCATAGCTTCGGTGGGAAGGGATCCCACGGTGGCCAACTTCGCTGGGGGACAAGGGAACATGCTCCCCCTGTCAAAAGTGGTCTTCGCGTGCAAAGCAGCTGCCAGCGCCGCAGAGGTGGGCGCAGGGATGACACTCGTTCTGCCGGCGGGCGGCCATGGTCTTGTTGCACCGGAAGGGAAACCTTTGGAAGATGCCTTTGGGGGCCCTCGTACGCTCCTTCCTCTTTTGCACTAAAGGGGAAACTGCCTCGTCCTGCCATCTGCTGCTCGCTTGTCCTTCCATGGCGCCACCCTTGACTCCTGAGGCCCGGTCTTGCCTTGAAATATCCGCCGCTCCAGAGGGGTCCTGAGGAGCCCCCTGCAGGTCTTGACGTCGCTCTTCCTCGCGAGGCTTGGCCCCTCGCTAGGGCCTTGTTCAGGGTGGTGCCGTTCCTTGCCGATCTTGCGTTGATGAAGTGGGCCAACTCTGGGCCGCAGGCAGGCACGTTTGGGTACCCCCTTTCCCAGAACACCGACAATAAGCTTGTATCTTAGCTAACATACAACCCTTGCAAGTGGTCATAGGCAAAAAATGGTTTTAACCCAATCATATGCATGCATTATCACAAATTATTAAATGTAAATACAACTCATGAAAAACAATGGCATGGTTGCATCTTAAACTATTAATGCTCCTATAATAACATGATAAGAGACAATGCATTGGCACATACCTAAGTTGTATATAGTGGCTCTTTCTCTATAAATATTGTGTGCAACGTTTGCATTAATAAGCATCATGGTACGAGACAGTTTTACATTAATGAGGGTAAGATACTCATGTACCGAACAAACGATTGGATTTCATTTCAACACCTCACTGGTTGTTTCGATTGGAACAATTTAAGTATGGAATTGAGAAAACCGGTTTTAGAGAAATTTTAGAAAAACCGATCTTTGTTTTTCTTTGACACAACTTTATGCAGTTCTTAATTTGGATTAAAGGTCCATTTTTAACACATTACCAATTCACATCTACATGGGATATATATATATATATATAACCTTAAACCGAGATATCTTTGCCATAAGATTCATATTATTAGTAACAGATTCCGCGAGCGCACGTGCACATTTTTGTGGGAGGTCCTATTTGACGTTAAGGCTGGTGATAGTGAGGGTATCATAACTAGTATCATATACCTAGGACTAGCAAACATGCTGATGTGGAAAATAATTAAAAAATAAAAAGAAGGTTAGAGTTACATAGGTAGATACCGTATCATGTTAAATACTATGCTATTATGTGTCATCATGTCAATAAATGAGGTCACATATGATACTAGTTTATGATACTATGCACTATGAAGGTAGTATCATACAATACTATCATATGCATGATACTATTATATGTTACTCTTCACTATGAGTAGCCTAAGAGCATTTACAATCGGACCTTTTATACCTGTCTCAAACATCCGGAGAGGTCGTCTTGTAACTGATCGGTCGTAAGAAACAAACTAAATCAGACCTCTCAAACCGCGGACAAATGTCCGGCTTCACTGGCACCCCTCATATTCGGCTCAAATATAAGACAAATACGAGGAGGCTTGGACGCGCTTGGGTGCGTCCGTCACGTCAGCCCATCCCACCGCTGGCCCACCTCGGCCCCACAAAGTCCCCCTCCAGAGCAAACCCTACCTCAAGTCAATCTGCTCCGCTCCGCTCCCCGACTTCTCCCGTCCCCAATCTATAACACCGGCAAGCATCTTCAGCATCGGCAACCACTATGCTGGCAGCTCCAGAGATGTGGAGGAGCTGGCGCTTCGTATCGCGCTCGAGCGCTCGCATGTTGATACAGACAACAACTCCGTCTCCGGTGTGATGCCTCATGTAGCCCGTCGGCACAACACCGATGTTGACCGTTCTTGTCCCGTGCGCAGATCTGTGAGGCCAGCTTTATCTGCTCCACCCACCCGACGGCCTCCTACACCTCCCGTCGCTGCTCCGCACGGGCAACACTGGGTTCCAGTGCCTGCTCCGTTGGCGCCGTGGATGCGAACTCCAGAGTTGGGGGCACTCGCCACCCACCGTGAGAAGCAGAGGCCAAGGGATACGGGGTGGGTCGGACGAGGCTGCACAGTCCGCTTGACGTCGCCGTGCGATGCCGGTGCGTGACGAGGAGGAATGTCTCTTGGAGTGGGTTTACCACTGGTCACTAACTACGATGGAGATGGATGCCCGGCGGCTATGAAGGATCAATGCCCAACAGCTCCGGCTCGGCACTGAGAAATCCGAGCAGCAGGCGGCGAAGGCAGCGATGGAGGCGGCAAGGGTGGCCAAGTTCAAGCACAAGGAGGACCGCATCATATGGCGCTTCCAAGACTACATCGTCATCTCCGATTCCTCTTCCTCCGAAGGGGCTGACTGTGTCGCCCTTGATTTTATCATACGCTAATCATGCTTGCAAATGCGTACGACCAAGCTTAAGGACTCACGAGAAGATATCACAAAACAACTCTAAACGCAAATAAAAAACATACACGCTTCATATTACAAGCTAGGGCCCTCGAGGTCTAGAATACAGAAGCTTGATAAACACACGAGTAAGCGGAAGCAACAAAAATATGAGTACACACATGAAACATGACAATGCCTTAGAGAAGGTTAGCACAAAAGATACAGCGATCGAACGAGGTGTGGCCTCCTGCCTGGGAACCTCATAAACTACTTATGGTCGTCAGCGGCCTCCACGTAGTAGGCACATTCGGGATAGCAGTCGTCATTGGCGGGATACGCCATCTCCTGGGCTCGATCATCTCGTTGCAGCAATCGTAACAAGGGGTAAAGGGGGAGCAAAGTAACGGTCAGTATTCATCTAAAGTACTCGCAAGACTGACATCAGAACCATGCTAAGTTATGCATCAGTACCAAAGAATGGGGGTTATATGTGGACTAACTGCAGCAATGCGAGAATAGAGAGAGAAGGCCTAGTCCTATCGAAGACTAGCATCTTCAGCGTCTTGCAGCAATAGAAGAGAGTAGAGCAAGTAACACAATTATATAGTCTTGTTATTGCAGCAATTTTAACTAAGGTCACGCTCAGAGAACCTTCCTCGACTCCGTGTGAGAAATCAATCCCGGAGCAAACATTCCAGTTAAGTAACAACTCTAGTTGTATAGGATCGGGACACAATTCCAAGTCGTCCTGTAACCGTGGACATGGCTATCCGAATAGCTAATTTTCTTCCTTGCAGTGGTGCACCAAGTTTCCCGTCATGCTTGATAAACTCTAGCCGGACACACTTTCCTGGGTCATGCCTAGCCTCGGAACATCAACATGCCGTAGCCCCACCTAAGCTCAACACAGAGGCTAGCCCGTCGGTCAAAATCCTCAGCGCGGACGGGTCATGGGCCCATCACCCTTTGCTCTCCTGCACGATGCGTGGGCGGCCGATGTCAGTCCTGGCACATCTTATACAAGATGATGCTTACGTGTGAAGAGCTTCGACTGATACCACGACGTCGAGTTCCCATAACTTCTCCCACATGAAGGTTAGTGCGAAAATGTCTACAACCAACCCAGATCAAATACCCAGATCTCATTAGCATTTTAATTAATCTCAAGGATGTGTGGCCACGACTAGAATTTGAAAGTGCGTTATATCGACTAGAGGGGGGTGAATAGACAATTTTTATATTTTCATCTCTAAGGAAATTCCTCTTGAGGAAATTCCTCACAAGTGAGCAGAGTGCAGCAGAATAAGTACTCAAACAGATGTGCAAAAATGACTAAAGCTTAGTCCTCAGAGTGAGGTGAAACATTCAGGTTGCACATATCTCGTGGACATGATAAGCAGGTGAAGGATAACTTAAGTGAAGAATTTGAGTTGAGGAGTTAGAGGAAGTCTTCAATCAAAATCTTCAAACATTACAGATCAAAGTCATCGACATGCAATTGAGGAAATGAAAGAGTTGAGGAATTAGAACCCGTAGCTCGATGAAGACAATGGTTTGATGACCCAGTTCCAATTGCTGTGACAATTGTACATCTCGTTTGGAGCGGCTTGGTATTCAAACCAAAGGACACATCGTCCCAAGACACACAGTCCGTACCGTATTCTCCTTGAGCTAAGTACACACAGTCCTCACCCAACACTCGTGGTAAGTCTTCAGGGCAGACTTCCAAACCCTCACAAACTCAGTCATCCAGCGATCCCCAATTGACTGTTGGATGCTCTAGACCATTGACGCCTAACCATCCGGAGGATGCACAATCCTCAAAGGTAACAAGTGTCAGTTCCACACAGGAACAATTTCTGAAGTGATGCTCAATCACGTTGGGTTTTGGTTTGGTTTGGGTGTATGGGGTTTATCCTCACTTGATGATTTTCGCTCAAGGTCCTCGACGAATGGGTTGCTCTAAATGACAAGTGTTAGTTTCTCTCGGAGTAGCCAACCAACTACTGGTTGTGGGGGCGGCTATTTATAGCCTCGGAGCATCCTGACATGATTTGACATTAATGCCCTTAATATTATGACCGTTGAGTGGATAAGATTAGGGATAGGTGGCGCGTGGCGCGACAACACTCGGATCTTTCAACTGTGAAAGTCCTCATGTCTTTCATGTTCCTCACTGATAGACAGTTCGCACTAGCGAAATCCTAACTCCTGAGTTAGTTCAATTTCTTCACCGACTAGAAGAATTTCGTCTGTGTCACTGAAGACTTTGACTAATCTGCAAGAGATTTTCAAAGGCTTCACTCTGAGGATTTGGTATTGTAATCTTTGAGTTGAGCATCGTGAGGAAATATTTCCTTAGTATTACCTCGACCCCCTTTAATAGTACGGTGTTCCTATGACTCAAGAAAGAAGAAAATGAAACAGAAAGAGTAAATCTTCAAGCTTCAAAGTCTTGTGAGTATTTTCTTTGGGAGACACAGAATTCCTCATATTCAAAGTCTTCATGAGGAATAGCCATTTCTTTGCTATCAAAGTCTTCAAGGAATGACCGAAGTATTTACCTGAAGACATATATTTTTAGGGGTCGATATTCTTCGAATAACTTAAACTCCTCAGTGACTTATAGGGCCTATGTACACTCACAAACATATTAGTCTCTTGACCTATAAGTCTTCAATGCACCAAAAAACTAAGGGGCACTAGATGCACTTACAATCTCCCCCTTTTTGGTGGTTGATGACAACTAGGTTAAGTTTTCAATGGGGATAAAAAGATGAAGTGTAAGTACAGGGTTTGAGGAATTTGAAAACAAGATATAGAGAAACTCCCCCTGAAGATGTGCATATTTGAGGAATTTTCTTTGGACTGCAGATGCACATTGAGGATTTATACCATGGAGATCTCCCCCTATATCTTGTGATTCATGCATGCATTTAACATATTGTATGAGGAATTTGAAATGCATGATGAAAAATGGTGTCTCGCGAATTTCAACATGCATGCATTTAATCAGCCCGAGGAATAAGCATGAGGAAAAACGTTCAAAAGTGTCAGACAACCTCCGGGCTTCAGTTACAACTCATTCAAAAACTTCAGAAGAATGAGAGTTTGTAACTTAATAAAGTTTATATGCCCATAAAGTAGACCCGCTTGAAGACTAACTCAGATTTCTCCTGTTTTTCATCAAGTGATGAAAAGGGATGAATCTGAGGACTAACGCCCTTGAAGAATATCACTTCTTTGTTGGAGATGGAGCACAACATTCTTCGTGTCAATCTGCCAGTTTGGGCGTGTTGAAGTGTCAGCGGGATCTTCATCTTCATGTGCAGAGCGGAATGAAGAAAATGAGTTATCCACCAAGTCAGGAACTGGGATTTTCTTGAATTTCTTCTTTGGTGGACATGACCAGTTGAAGTCTTGAGTGAACTCCATTTCCTTCAGTTCCTCAGGATTCTTGAGGTGTGATAGTATGGCCCAAGTGTGACCAAATACTCTATGAAGATAGTAGCAGTTTTTCTTCACAACATTCTGAGTTGCATTGAGGGTTTGCACAATGGAGCCAAACTGACGCTTAACCGACTTATGGTTTCGATCAATCTTCCGATGAAGACTGAGGAGAAGCTCTCGGTTAGTCATCGCCCGTTGGATAGATGGACTTGGAGGTTTTGCTCTGCCATCAGATTCTTGGGAGGATGTGTCATCGTAGGTAGAATAGGATGCAGCCTTGCGAAATTGACCATCCAGTGGCCGATTTCCTTCATTAAACATGGACTTACCTTTGCCCTCAATCGGTTCAAAAGATTTCTTGATGACTAGAAGAGGAGGCAGGTAACTGAGGTGATTCTGAAAATCATCCTAATAGTGGATTGATGATCTGGTTTTGATGAATCTCATAATCCAGGGCGCATATATCTTCAGCTCGAATGGTGACAAGGCATTGTTGGCCAAAGTCCTTAAGAAGAAATCGCGAAGATTCATTTGGATTCCATGAATGATGTTAAACAACATGTTCTTCATGATCCCCACAACATCTTCTTTAGAGTCATGGCCTTTGATAGGAGCGAAAGAGTAAGCCAAGATCTTGTAGACTGTTCTAGGCACATATTTCAATTCCTTCACCAGGAATTGAGTCCTTGGAGGCTTGCCCGGAGCTATAGGCTTCATGAGGACTTCCATCAGATGATTTGGCAGCTCTTTTTTGTCGTATAGACATATTGCGTGATCTGAAGGAATTGGGACTCGCAGAGCTCGAAGCAATTCAGCGGCTGGAGCAGTATAGTCAGTATTACCAGTCATCCAATCCAAGACCCAAGAGTTGATGTTTTTGGGGTCACGAGAGATGTGCAGAGTGGCATAGAACTGAAGAATAATATATATATTTGAGTCACAGATATTTGTGCAGAATTGTAGTAGCCCTGCATCTTGAAGAACACTCGAAACTGGGTAAAGCAAGAAATTTCTTCCATATCTCCATTAGGAATATTTGTGTGGTGGAAGATCTTCTTCTTGTCTACTAGCACAATAGCATAGTAGTTGAGTTGTGTTCAGGTCCAGAACTTCTTGTGCCTGATACGAATTTTGTCCCATGGATTTGCATTAGTGAGGAAGTGATGTTCATCATAGAAATCTTCTTTTTGAAACTTTGGCTTTTTGAGTAAGGCTGGCGAGGCTTTGGTTGAAGATTTGGTTGAGAAATTTTAGCCACCACGAGTGCTGTTTCAGGATTTTCAGCAAGTAGTTCTTCAACAGTTTCTTCATTTTGGACACGTGCAGTCTCGTCCGACACATGTTCTTTAGTTTGAGGAATATGCTGAGCCGATATATCAATTTATAGGGTAGTAGTTTCTTCAACCTTTTCAGTTTCATCAACTGATGCTTGTTTCGAGACGAACTTAGCCGAAGTGCCCTTTGCTTCAGATCCAATCAGAACTTCAGTGGCTGTAGGGGACTCATGTATTTTAGGAACTAGAGTGTCCAATGGTGAATTTGGGTGAGCTTTTTCCCAAAATTTACCATGCATAACTGGTGTGGTGAAGCCAATGTCCATATCTCCATCTTTTTCTTCAGCAGCCACTTGTGTGTTCTGAGGAGGAGTTGAGGCTTGAGGAATTTGATCATCTTGAATTTCCTCATCCATGGGTGTGGAAGCAGCACAATGATCTTCTTCCATTTCTTCATCCCCTTCAGGGATGGTATATTTCTCACCATATGGCACAATCACATAAGATGGTGTAGTGTTGATTGGTGTTTCATCAATGGGAGTTCTTGAGGAACTTCCAAAAGTCCTCATGCATTTTTCTTCTCAGGACTCTCAGGCAGCTGAAGCCTTTCTCTACTTACCTTCCTTTTCAATAGCTTTGGTTTTCTTCACTTCTGATGCAGAAGGAAGAGTGATTTTCTTCACAATTGAAGAATTCGCTGAAGGAGCATTTTCTTCACGCATATCATATTCATTAGCTGGCCTGGTAGGTTCATCACTAGAGTCTTTAGGCAGTTCAACAATGCTGGTGTGAGGAATTGATGGTTGCCGTGGGACTGCAACCTTTTTGTTGTAATTTGCTATGACTTCAGTTGCTTTCATGACGAATCACACTTTGGCTCCTTTCCTTTCAGCATTGTGGCTTCTGAATTTCTCACTAAGGAATTTGATCTCAGCTTGAGTGGAGATAAGTTGCTGTGGCGTCATGGTCAAAAGATTTTGTTGCAAATACGTCTCCTTTTGAGCCTTTTGCCTTTTTTGCTTGTTTGGCTTGCTGAGTCTTCCATTTTTCTTCATTGATGAAAGTGGCCACCATGTGACTAGGTCCAGGTGGAAGCTTCAAGTCATCAATGGGTGTGTTTGGATATTCATACGAGAGATCAATGAAATCTAGTACCACCTTTGGATCAAGTGCGAGGGGAATGGTGGTACCTTTTGCTTGTGGAACCATTTATTGTTTGTTTCTGATGATGCATTCAAGTGTGTCATCATCATATTCTTCATCTTCTTATGATGCAAAAGTAACATTGAGGACAACTTTGTTTGGCTTGGCCTTGTTCCTCTCCCAGCAGTCATCTTTGTCTTCAGAATCCCACGTGGAGAATTGTGTGCAGAACCAGAGGCAGATGGTTTTCAGGGAATTGTGTTCCATGTTGGTTGCTGACTTGACTCGGGTTGCATTGGTGGTGAATACTTTGCTGCGGTTGAGGACTTTGCAGCAGTTGAAGATTTTCCTCCAACACTTGGTGCTGGATGAGGATTTTGCTGTTTTGAGGACTTTGACTGCTCATTTTTCTTCATGTGAGCCTCCTATGGGGCAGGTTCAGTGGAAGAAGCCTCAACAACAGAGGAGGAGGCAGCAACAGTTGTAGTTGCAGATTCTTCGTTGACAGTCGTTACTGCTTGTTTTGCGACTTTCCTCAGTTTTGCAACATACTTTGTTTTATCCCGAAGATAATCTTCAATTGTGACCATGCTTGAGGGATGAGCAATTTGTTGATCTCCCACAGGAGGTCAGTTGCATGGAGGCATGAGGGCAAATTTCCTCGCATACTTGGGAGTGACGTATTTGTATGCTTTCCACTCCTTTGCCCATCGGCGTTCAATTCTTTGAAGCCTAATCTTGCGGTTCTCTTTGGTTTCTTTTCCATGAATTACCTCATCACGCGTGCAATAATCATCGTAAATTTCTTCAGGTATCTCGAATGCAGTGTTTGTCTCTCGCTTCTTTCCACCTTTGTTGTGTTTCTCACACATTTTCTTCGGTTGAGGAATTTTCTCAGGAATTTGAACTCCTCATGAATCTGATGACAAGGGCAGATTTTCTTCAAAGTACTCTGCAAATTAGTTATGTTGATGAGAACCTAGTGATTCATTAGGTGAAATTTTGTACGTGTGAATAGAGTATAGGTGCGAAGAATTTGGAGAAGTCACATGCTTTCTCAGAGTTGAGGAATTTTTAAAATGACTCAAGTTGACGAATTTGACCAATATTGTGTTCAAGAATTTCGCTAAGCATTCACGTCTTGGGTTCCAGAGTTGTGCAGATAAAAAAATTTACACAACTGAGGAATCTCGTGAAGAATTTAGTAACTTAGGGAAATTCATCAAGTGTTCTAGACATGGTTGTTCATTCGAATATTTTTTTGAGGAATAACAATTTTCACTGTTCCAATGGAAATATGAAGATCAACATGGGAAGTAAAATTAGATTTTAATTACCCTGTGTGAAGAACATGACAAACTGAGAAGGGTAGAACTGAAGCTCGTCGGTTCAGACTCGAGTTGCTTAACTTGGCGACTGAAGATAGCTACGGCGGCGACATAGGAAGATGATCCGCGGTCAACGTGAGTCTGGTAACGACGAGGTCTAGGCAGTGAAGTTGTTCCTCATCGTTGACGAAGTTTTCTAGCGGCGGCGCTAGGTTAGAGCTCGACTCGAGAAGGCGAGAGCGAGAGAAGAGTTTTTACTGAAGGGGTACACAGCTATTTATAGCTCAGGTGAAAACGGTCCTGAGTGAGAATTTGGACAAAAAACCCCCCTAGCTCTTCCTCTGTGCTTGACACGCGTCACCCATGTTCGAAGTGGTGGATTTAGTGGAGATCATGCTTGTCCTATCACGGTTAGTGGGTGAGGTTAGAGCGGTAATGCCGAAAAAATTGAGTTTGAATATTTTTTAGGATTTTGTTAGCGAAGTCTTCAACTGACAAGGATTCAGTGAAGACTTTGAACAAGTGTCAAATAGAACACATATGAAGAGATAATAATAGTTTGGGTTGAGCTTAGCATAGAGGGGAGTCGGGTTCGATCACATTCACTTGGAATAAAAACCAACTTGAAGACTTAGCAATAAGTGAATGCTGTTGAGGACATTGAAAGCTCATATCTTAGTATATAGTCAATGAAGATCATCACAGAAAATTTTGAAGAATTGAAATATTGAGGAATATGCAATCTTGGGGATTTTGAAAATTTGAAGACATTTAAGATTTGAGGAATTTGCAAAAAGTCTGAGTTTTGAAGAATTTCAACTTTGAATAATTTCAAATTTGGTGGTGGCGTGACCGTGCGTATAAGAATGATGATTTCACGCACCGCGTACAATTGTTGTAGGGCCCTGAGAATTAAATTCTTCATTAATTTCTTCACACTTAGAGTGTTATTCTTCATTAATTGAAGATAAATGTTTCTTCGTATGTTGCACATCTAAGTCATCAATTTTGCATAAGTGTTAGGATGTGTGCCGTTTTCACAGAACATTTGAAGATTCAAGGATATTTAGCTTACAAGCAACTTGCAAAATCTCTTTTCATCCAAGGGCTTAGTGAACATATCCGCTAGTTGTCCATCAGTATTCACGTGGTCGATGATGATGTTGCCCTTGAGTACATGATCGCGACGAAAATGATGATGAATCTGGATGTGCTTGGTCTTCGAGTGTTGTACTGGGTTATAAGAAATCTTGATTGCACTCTCATTGTCGCAGAAGAGTGGCACATTCTTCACATTGATGCCGTAGTCCTTGAGGGTTTGCTTCATCCACAGTAGTTGAGCACGACAGGAAGGAGCAGCAATGTACTCAGCTTCAGCGGTGGAAAGTGACACACAATTCTATTTCTTTGAGGACCAACATGCTAAGGATCTTTCGAGGAAATGGCATGTGCTTGAAGTTGACTTGCGATCCACACGGTCACGAGCATAATAAGAATCAGAATATCTAACGAGATGAATATTTGAGGCCTTGGGGTACCTTAATCCAGGTGTTGGTGTGTGAGCTAGATATCAAAGAATATATTTCATAGCCTTATGGCGTGATTCCTTCAGTTTTATTTGGAAACGAGCACACATGCAAACACTAAGCATGATGTCTGGCCTAGTTGCACATAGTTACAATAAAGAGCCAATCATAGAGCGATATACCTGTTGATCAAATATTTACCATTTTCGTCGGTGCAGAGGTGGCCATTGGTAGGCATGGGAATGTTGACGCCTTTGCATTCATTAATGCCTAATTTCTTCAGGACATCCTTGAGGTACTTCTCTTGAGAAATTAAAATCTCGTTGAGTTGTTGACGAATTTGAAGACATAAGAAGAATTTCAGCTCCCCCATCATAGACATTTGATATTCTTCACTCATCATATAGGAAAATTGATCACTGTAACATTTGTCAGTACAACCAAAAATGATATCATCGACATATATTTGGCACACAAATAGTTCATTGTCATAGGGTTTTGTGAAAAGAGTAGGATCGAGTGAATCGGGTTTCAAGCCTTTCTTCATGATGAATTCCTTCAACGTGTCGCGCCATGGCTGAGGGGCTTGCTTGAGGCCATACAAATCCATGTTGAGTCCGAAGAATTTGTCTGGCTGCTTTGGGTCTTCAAAACCTCGGGGTGGAGCAACATATACTTATTCCTCAATCTTACCATTGAGTAATGCACTTTTCACATTCATTTGATAGAGAGTGATATTGTGATGGTTAGCATAAGCAAGCAATATGTGAATAGCTTCAAGTCTAGCAATAGTTGGAGAAGTTTCATCAAATTCAATTCCTTCAACGAGGGTGTAGCCTTGAGCTACAAGTCGTGCCTTGTTCCTCACTACCTGACCTTCTTCATCTTTCTTGTTTTGGTAGATCCACTTGGTGCCGATGACATTGTGCTTATAAGGATCAGGCCATTTGATGAGTTCCCACACATTGTTTAGCTTGAATTGATGAAGTTCATCTTGCATCACTTGAATCCACTCAGGTTCCATGAAGGCTTCATCGACTTTTGAGGGTTCTGTGATAGACACGAACGAAGAATACATACAAAAGTTAGTTAAATGTGAAGCTTTTGAGCGAGCGAGGGGACGTGGCTCATTGATGTCATCGAGGATTTTGTCAATTTCCACTTTTGCAATCCTCGGATGTGTAGGTTGAATACTTTGATTCGGTTGACGAATTTGATCTGGATTAATTTCCTCAGGTGCACCAGCTTGAGTTTCATCAATGTTGGTGACGACTTCTTCAACAGGAGGTTGTTCCTCAGTAGGAATGATATCTTCAGTGGCCTTGAACTTAATAGTTTCCTCAGGAGTCTATTTATCTGTCACAGAAGGCAGTTGCTCTCTTTGCGAGCCATTAGTTTCATCAAACCGCACATCTACAGTTTCAACAATCTTGTTGTGATAGTTGTTGAAGACTCTCTAGGTGTGCGACTCCTTTCCGTAATCGAGCATAAATCCTTCATGTGCTTTTGGTAGAAATTTATAACTGTGGTGAGGATCTCTAATCCAGCATCTTGCACCGAAGAATTTGAAATAACTTACATTGGGTTTCTTATGAGTGAGGAGTTCATATGAAGTCTTCTTGAGGAATTTGTGAATATATGTCGTGTTGATGATATGGTAGGCAGTGTTGATTGCCTTAGGCCAGAAGCAACGAGGAGTTTGATATTCTTCAAGCATAGTCCATGCCATTTCAACCGAAGTCAGGCTCTTGCGCTCAACGATGCCATTTTGTTGAGGAGTATAAGGAGTAGACAATTCGTGAGTAATACCAAGTTCATCAAGATAGTCATCAAGGCCTGTATTCTTGAATTTTGTCCCATCATCACTCCTAATGTGTTTGATCTTGATGACGAAGTTCATTGAGGCCCTTGAGGAAAATCGTTTGAAGACTTCCTGCACTTTAGTTTTGTAAAGAATGATATGGACCCAAGTGTAACGAGAATAGTTGTCAATGATGACGAAGCCATATAGAGATGCCGCATTGGTTAGAATAGCATAATGAGTAGGTCCAAAGAGATCCATGTGAAGCAATTCAAAAGGACGAGTAGTAGTCATGATAGTCTTTGATGGGTGCTTGGATCTGGTCATCTTCCCAGACTCACAAGCCCCATAGAGATGGTCCTTCAGGAATTTGACGGTTTCGATGCCGATGACATGCTTATTTTTCGCTAGCGTGTGCCCGCATGACCTAGTCGTCGATGCCATAGCCAACCCTCTCAGGATTTTGCAAGAAGACATGTGGCTGGCTGAGGACGTGCAGGGAAATCAACAATATACAAGTCTCCTCTCCTAAAGCCTTCGAAGTCTTTGGATTTGTCAGATTCCATGATGACTACACATCGATATTTGCCAAAGATGACAATCATATCAAGATCACAAATCATTTAGACTAACATGAGGTTAAACCCAAGGGATTCGACAAGCATGACTTTGTCCATGTGTCGATCTTTGGAAATATCCACTTTACCAAGTCCCAATACCTTGCTTTTACCTTTGTCAGCGTAGGTGATATGCTTTAGTGATGAAGGAGTCAGTGGGATATTCTTCAAAAGGATTTTGTCACAAGTCATGTGATTTGTACAACCACTGTCAAGAACCCACTCTATGGTTTGGGTTGGTCATCCTGCAGAAGAATTACTACTGCTTACCATCTCATATACTTCAAAGTGAAGAATATGATATCAATTTCATCAGACTTGAATTTCATCACATAATATAGAGTTAGGACAATATGAGGACTTGTGAAATGAGAATCATTTCATCATGATTAGCTTGAGTCCTTTCGAGCAATTTCCTCACGTCTCCAGCAAGTTCTTCAAATGATGACTTTCATGCGGAGACCTGACCTTCAAAAGTGATTAGTTCGATTTCTTCACCACCCACATGTGAAGGGGTGGTAAAGAGTTCGTCATCCTGCAAGCATCATATGATAGTTGAGGCATTGAGGCTAATACACTTTGTTTCATAGGAGGGGGATTAGAGTACTGAAATGAATAGGCACATAAATTCTTTGAGGACTTGTTAACGCAGTGATTTGAAGAATAATGCACATATTCATGTCCCTTATAGTTTCCCTGCATATCACAAGCATTAATGCGAGTATGAGCATAGTTTTGACCATATGAGGATTTTGATCCTTGTGAAGACTTTGATCCATCTGAGGAATTTGATCCAGGGTTCCTGTTCTTTAATGGTGGTGTCATGAGGACATTCACGTGAAGACTTTCCAAGATGCTTTTGGGAACCCAGATTTTCCTGAGCGGTGGTCCATTCCTGCAGTTAGTTCCAACATATCTAGCAAATACTTCACGAGCCTGATTTTTGAACAGTCAAGTGAGTCATCAGAGTGGATGGATCAATAGGAAGTCCTTTTGTAGTAACCCATGAGGTTTTGGGATACTGCTCAGGTTTTCCAGTATGAACCATCAACATTTAGTTTCCTCTCAAAGACAATACCCCTTTCCTCGGGTTCCTGTTCAGAATGTACTTTTTGAGCACATTGCAAAGGGTTTGATGCCCTTTGAGGCTTTTGTATATGCCTCTCACATACAATTCCTTCAACCCTGCATTTTTGTCAGTGGCAATTGTGGTTTCCCGAGGTGAGGAATTTGTTACCACAGAAACAGTTGAAGAGTTTGTAGCGATAGAAGCATTTGAAGTTTCAAGTGAATAATTAGCAGTTTCACGTTCGATACATTTCAAACAAGGTGGAATGAATTCTTCCTGAGCGGTACTGTTTTGTTGAGCAAGCAAAGAATCATTTTTGATTCGAAGATCTTCATGAGACATTCTTAGCTTCTCAAGATCTTGTTTCCTTTGAAGAGATTCATAGGAAAGCTTCTCATGATCAGCCAAAAGTGTGCCATAATGTTCTTGAAGACTATCAAACATAGACTGGAGACTTTGAACATCTTTAGTGAGGATTTGAGTCCGATTCATTTCATCACTCAACATATCATTGCTTTTGTCTAGCAGTTTCTAAAGCTTTTCAATAGTAGTTTTTTGCTTAGTGGCAGTATTAGCAAGTTTGTAGTAACTGGGTTTTTGATAATCATCAGGTTCACAGTCACTAGAATTAGAAGAGGAAGTGTGACTTGGTACCTTTGAACCTTTTGCCATCAAGCAATAGGGGGAGCAAAGTCGTCGTCACAGTCATCAGTGTTCTTTATGTTGTAATTATCTTCGTGGCCGAAGATGGACTTGGTCACGAATGCGATGGCAAGGGCTAAGCTTGCCACACCGGACTCTAACTCTTCCTCACATTCTCCCTCTTCCTCGAAGTCCTCAGATTTTTCCTCAGAATCCATTTGCTTGCCAATAAAATCCCAAGCCTTTGTAGAGCTTGTCTTCCTGTGCGATGAGGACTTTGAAGATTCCTTCTTTTTCTTCGAGTCATTGGAACTGTCAGCCTTGTACTTCTTTTTCTTTGATTCCTTCACTCAACAAGGACAGTCAACAATGTAGTGACCAGATTTCTTGCATTTATGGCAGGCTCTTTTCTTGTAGTCCTCAGATGAAGATTCTGATTTCCTCATGTCTCGTTTTGAGGACTTTTTGAACTGGCCACGCCTTGAGAACTTCTGGAATTTCCTCATGATCATAGCAAGTTCCTGACCAAGTTCTTCAGGATCACCAAGACTGCAATCAGAGCCTTCTTCTTAGGATGAGGAAACAACCTTCGCCATCAGCGCACAAGTTCTTGTATAGCTTGGTCCATAAAGGTCTCTCTTCTCTTCTAGTTGGAATTGATGTGTATTGAGTCTTTCAAGAAAATCAGCAGGATCAAGTAGCTTGTAGTCTCTTCCTTCTTGAATCATCAGTACCAATGTGTCAAATGAAGGATGAAGTGATCGAAGCAGTTTCTTCACAACTTCATGGTCCATGATGTATCTGGCTCCAAGAGCCATAAGCTCATTTGAGATGTCAGTGAGGCGATTAAAGGTATCTTGGCATCTTTCATTATCAATTCTATTGAAGCAGTTGAACATATTGTGGAGAACATCAACTCGAGAGTCATGTTGTGTGGACACTCTTGCATTGAATTTGGATAGCCTTTCCGAGATAAGCTTCGTGCAACCCAAAGCACTCACTCTGCCATACTGACCTTTGCTCAGATGGCCACAGATTATATTCTTTGCTTGAGAGTCGAGTTGCTTGAATTTCTTCACATCAGCGGCAATGATAGTTGAAGTGACAGAGGGAACACCATTTTCCACAATGTACCAGAGATCGTTATCAATTTCTTCAAGGTGCATGCACATCTTGTTCTTCTAGTAGGAAATCCCTTACCTTCAAAGGTAGGACAACCTGCAGTAACCTTGATCATACTTGCAGCCGACATAACTAAAACTCTAGGTGGTTAAACCAAAATAACCCAGAACAAGGGAGTACCTTGCTCTGATACCAATTGAAAGTGCGTTATATCGACTAGAGGGGGTGAATGGGCGATTTTTATATTTTCGTCTCTCAGGAAATTCCTCTTGAGGAAATTCCTCAGAAGCGAGCAGAGTGAATCGGAAAAGTACTCAAATAGATGTGCAAAAATGACTAAAGCTTAGTCCTCAGAGTGAGGTGAGACATTCGGGTTGCGCAGATTGCGTGGACTGGATAAGCAGGTGAAGAATAACTTAAGTGAAGAATTTGAGGTGAGTAATTAGAGAAATTTATTAGTCAAAATCTTCAAACAGTAGATATCAAAGTCATCGACATGCAATTGAGGAAATGAAAGAGTTGAGGAATTAGAACCCGTAGCTCGATGAAGACAATGGTTTGATGACCCAGTTCCAACTATGTGGCACACCGATAGAGGGCCGATGCACGCCCGTTCCCAGGATAAGACCGGACGCATGCCAAAGACATGATAAAACAATTCCAGACAAAGATGACTTTATTAATATAATGGAGTATTGCAATACTGTTGGTTACAACAATATTACATAACTCCAAAGCTAACTAAATGGCAGCAGAGGTCTTGATTCAGCGGCAACGATGTCTCTGGCTAGGCTCCATAATGCACACGACTGGCTGGGTTACGGTCTAGCACGACGAGTATTCTCCTGCAACTGGCCACGTGCAAGGCCATGTGAGTACTTTGAATGTACTCGCAAGACAACCAAATACATAACATCCAAACAAGTAGATAACAAATCTATCCCTATAATTATATACTGATTATTCTAAGCATGGCATTGAATTAACAACATAACATGGACCAAGCATGTAATCTACCTAACTAGCATGGCAAAGATCACAACAAGTGCTGAAATTACTTACTGTTACCGAATGTTAACTTACTCTCTCCTGGGTTGTCCCACAACCTTTTATATACTCAGAATCCAATCTAAACGGATCCAAATCCCATCCAAATCATATGGTCATCCGACCACTCATCATATATCCATCTCTTTGCTAACATATCATATTCTCGACATCCTCTGACGTTCACGCAGGGTGAGCTCTTCCATCATTACTAACACTGATATGGTTGACCACCTAGTGTGGTCTGGACGGACTGTCCAATACCATGGACTCGGCTATTCGAATAGATTTGACACTCTGCAGAGGTTGCACACTTTACCCACACCATGGAGCACTGACCTCGTGATCCCATTCGGGTGGACCAGTGTTGCTCCAACAAAACATGTCTGACACGTGACTCTTCCATCGTACTACCGACATTCGTTCTCCCCCGGAGTCCTGCCCTGGGTGGCCCTATGTCCTCATGACATATGCCACCATTGTGGCCAAACTAAACTGTCCCAAACGGGGATGCCGGCACAAAACAACTCAACTGGCTCACAGGGTTATCACCGCCTACCTGATCAGGGTAGCGCGCGTGCATAACCCCTCCCTCTTTGGAGGTACCGGTGAAAGAGCATGCAATCAGACCAAGTCAAGGCCGTCCCATACCGGAAAATGTGGTTGCACGGGTGAGACCGGACAGGTGACTCAAGATCAACCAACTAGGTTGCATTTGTTAACTCAACTCGACCTATCCATCATCGTACCATTACCTCGACTAGTATGAGTGCTAAACAATAGCTTAGCAAAACAATAGTGTTGATAATCATGACATGAGATCAAACCCTAATACTATCATGTCAAAATAATTATTAGCATGTTAATATGCAAATAATTCATAGTATTAGATGGAAAGTGATGCTAGTAGTTACTACCGATATCATCACACGTGTATGCAAATGCAGGCTAACAGGTGATACAGATAAACACACAGGGTGCAAGCAAAGTCATCATGCAAGTCCGGAGCTAGTGATAAGAGGTTGGCTTGCGTGGGGGTCGACGAATACTCCGGGAAGAAGCGCGATAAAATGTCGGGAAGATTTGCCGGAGAGGTTTCCCTCTTGGAAGGCTCAATTGGAGGGAAAGGGCAAAACAATCATTTCTAATGTGTACACACATTATGGAAATGGTACTATGGTACTATCGAAACGGGCTCGACGAGACGAAAGTGTGGGCACTGATTTTACCTCAATCGGAGTTATTTACGTTCATCCGTTAAGTGGTGAAACAAACAGAATCTATTCATTTCAGTCCCTAACTAGTGAATGTCCACTAACTAGCCATTTCGGCCGCCGGCTGGAAAAGGGAAACGTGTTTTCGGAAATACGCTTTCAGTTAACCGAAAGCGCACTCTCGGTAGTACGCTTCCACTTACTCCACCGGGCCCAGGGTTGACCTCTCTCTCTCTCACCGACGGGCGGGCCCCGCCTTATCCACTCTCTCTCTCTCTTATGCGCGGGCCCTACCCCATCTCTGTCTCTCCTCCCTGCCTTCTTCTTCCTCGTGACAGGGAACATGGGAGATCGAGCGTCGGTCCTCGCCGTCGCCTCGCTGCTCCGGGAGGCCGGCCGACGAGCACACGGGAACCACCACCCCTCACCGCGCTCGAGGGTGGCCGCGGGGTCACCTGAGGTGGACCACCACGCCACCGCCACGGACCGAATCGCGGTGGACGGGGAGTTGCAGGGGGCTGCGCCGGTAGGGCTTTCCCCAGCGGGAATGGGAGCGGCGACGGCTTCGTGGGGGCCCTAGGAGGGTTGGAGGCAGGAGCAGGGGAGGGAAGGGCCTGAGCGCTGATACGGCCGAAGAGCATCGGCGGCGGCGTCTCGGTCATGGCGTGCTGGGGGCTCCAGGAGCTCTGGGGAGGAGCTGGGGCTTGATGCATGATGGGAGGGGCTCGGGAACACCCTTAAATAGGTCGAGGAGAAGCTTCGCGATGGTGCTCGTCGGCGACTGAAGCTTCGGGCTACGCGGTGCCGCGGTCGCGTCTCCACGATGCTCCCCCAGCTAGGGAACGAGGGGGAAAAGCCTCTGGATTGATCACGCGTGCGATAGAGAGCTCGCCGGCACCCCGAGACAAGGTAGAACCGACCAGAGAGGGCTCTGGATGCCTCTGGTGCACAGAGCACGCCTTTGGCGCATTGTGCCCGTGGTCACCACGTGGCCACGGTGTTGCCATGCCCTCCTCGATGCAAAACCATGTCTAGAGCCTTCTCCGCACCTCTATGAGCTGACCTGGCCCCTCAAGTACGACACTGGAGCTCTGGTGTGACCTCTCCTTGCTCAACAAGAAGCCAACAACAAGGAGTTTGTGCTGTGCAGTGTCCATCACAGTGCACCTCTTGGCATGATCTTTGGCTGAGGTTGACCACTCACTCAGGTCACTATCCTGGCAGAATTTTAGCGCAAAGGAGCATACCGAACTAGCACTTCCTTTGTAACTTGGCAATCTGACCAGAAATGAAGAAGATGATGTTGGGATCAGTTGTCTAGATAAAAATGGCTCAAACTTGGTGGAGACCAATGATTTAGCCATATGGAGTCACTGTAAAAGTTTCATACCATTTGCATAAATATAGATGGTACTTCCTTCAGAGTGCTCCAATCTAGGTAGAAACTTAAATAATTTGCTGAGAAAGGATGGATTGATGGAACGGGATAAATCTTGGTGGACATGGGTAATTTATCATAATGAACTTCCCTGCACAATTTCAACCCAAGGGGATCAAGGAATCAAGCACTTCCTTTGCAAAGAGGAAATCTGGAGAGAATTTGCAAAGGGATGTTGTGCTCAACTTTTGAATTGGGGGAACTTGATATTTTGATGGAAATGATGAATGTATGGATATGAGAAGCTCCACAAATTAGTTGGGATTTTTCCTAGCTACCAGAATGGTAGTTCCTTTGGAAAGGTCCCAAATTGGAATATTGGCTTTAAATAGGAAAAATGCAATTTTCCCCACTTAGTAATGGCCAATATTTTATGAGAACTCCATATGATCACAAATAATATCTCCACAAGTTTTAATGACCTTGGGAGATGGATATATATTTTCTTGGATTTAATTCCTCAAAAGGTAAGAAAAGGAATTAATTCTAGAGGAGAAATATTGCATATAACTTGGCAATATTTTTGCACTTCTAGAGTTTAGGATGGAAGAATGATCTTTGGAAATTTTGGGAGGATTAACAGAGTAAGGGAAATGATGGCTCCTTTGTAAACACAAAGGCATGATTCGTAGTTCCAATATTTCGGAGCTAGGGTTTGAAAGAGGTTCGGGGTTTATTTAAAAACGGCAAGCTGACACAAGGACATGGGAATGGCACAAAGAGGTTGAGGGTAGACTCGATTCACCTGGTCATTTGCCAAATTCTAGAGGAAAAAATTGGGAGAGAAAAGCTAGGAAGGAATAACAACTCAAAAATCGATAACACGATTTTTGGGGTTGTTACAAACTGCTTTGACAATTGTACATCTAGTTTAGAGCGGCTTGGTATTCAAACCAAAGGAAACACAGTACCTACCGTATTCTCCTTGAGCTAAGGACACACAGTCCTCGCCCAACACTCGTGGTAAGTCTTCAGGGAAGACTTCCAAACCCTCACAAACTCAGTCACCCGGCGATTCACAATTGACTATTGAATGCTCTAGACCATTGACGCCTAACCATCTAGGGGATGCACAGTCCTCAAAGGTAACAAGCGTCGGTTCCACACATGAACAATCTCTTATGTGATGCTCAATCACTTTGGGTTTTGGTTTTGGTTTGGGTGTTTGGGGTTCTTCCTCACTTGATGATTTTCGCTCAAAGTCCTTGAGGAATGGGTTGCTCTAAATGACAAGTGTCAGTTTCTCTCGGAGCAGCCAACCAGCTAGTGGTTATGGGGGCGGCTATTTATAGCCTAGGAGCATCCCGACATGATTTGAAACTAATGCCCTTAATGATATGACAGTTGAGTGGATACGATTGGGGACAGGTGGCGCGTGGCGCGGCAATGGTCGGATCTATCAATTGTGAAAGCCCTCATGTCTCTCATGTTCCTCGCTGATAGGCAATTCGCACTGGCGAAATCCTAACTCCTTAGTTAGTGCAATTACTTCAGCGGCCAAAAGAACTTCGTCTATGTCACTGAAGACTTTGACTAATTTGCGAGAGTTTTTAAAAGGCTTCACTCTAAGGATTTGGTATTGTAGGCTTTGAGTTGAGCATCATGAGGAAATCTTTCCTTAGTATTACCTTGACCCCGTTTAATAGTACGGTGTTCCTATGACTCAACAAAGAAGAAAATGAAATAGAAAGAGTAAATATTCAAGCTTCAAAGTCTTGTGAGTATTTTCTTCGGGACACACCGAATTCCTCATATTCAAAGTCTTCATGAGGAATAGCCATTTCTTCGCTAGCAAAGTCTTCAAGGAATGACCAATGTATTTTCCCGAAGACATATATTTCTAGGGGTCGATATTCTTCGAATAACTCAAACTCCTCAGTGACTTATAGGGCATGTCTCCACTCACAAGCATATTAGTCTCTTAACCTATAAGTCTTGAATGCACCAGAATCACTAAGGGTAACTAGATGCACTTCGAGAATGCCCGACCACGCCTCGTCACATTCACACGGGAATCAACCCGCAACACACCTTTTATGTTCCTAGTAACAAGGACAAATAACTGTATGGTTGTAATATCAGAGGGATCCGAGGTAAAACCCCCGATGGATTCCGAACAATGTAAACGTCAAGGTGGCCAGGGAGGAATCACCCTCGCTGGGCGAGCTTGATGGGCTGTATGACAGAGTCGTTATTGAAGGTGACGAAGGAGGAATCACCCTCCGTGAACCACCGTCGATTAAGCACACTAGAGAGCTAACATTAGGAGTACATATCGAGGTGTCACCCTTGGTACTCGATAGTAGATCTGCAGCGTCATACAACTAAGGGGGTGTGAGTGATGTGACGGGTCTTGGATCGTCGATCAGATGATCGAGACTTGATGATAAAGTGGGGGCAACTCGGCTAAAGGGGGAAAAGGGGATCACTGCGCCACCTGTACTAAACAGTTAAAGTGTAGTAGAGTAAAGTAGCAGTTCATCAAAAATAGGCTATGCATCAGAATAGGAGCTATCTACAACAGTAGCAAAATTCTATTGCAAGCATGAGGGAGAAGGAAATAGGAGATATAGGAATGATCAAGGGGGGGGGGGTTGCTTGCCTTGTTGCTTTGCGACAAAGGGCTGGTCGTTAGGAGGGTAGTCGTACCCGGCAACACCGTCGGTCTCGAGGTCTACCGGAGAGAAGAGGGGGAAGAAACAATAAATATAATGCACATGTGCAACACGATGCATGGCTAGGCATGAGCTAACGTTGTATTGACCGCCATGGACGGATCGGGAAAATATCTAACGATATTTCCCGGCTCTCTCTCTATTACCGGACACGCGAAAACGATGGACAAGTTCCATGTTCGCTATGATAGGGACGCGTGACCGACGAACGAACAACATATCCAGGTTCGTCTCGTTTTTCCGATCAACTTTCATGTACAAAATATTTTCATCCGGATTACGGATTATTTATATTAATTTTTAAATTATTATTAATTATTTAGGAATTAAGAAGATTTCATTAAATTCATTAATTATTTATGACATCAGCATGATGTCATGCTCACATGAGTAGTCAAAAGTCTTAGTTGACCGATCAATTCTAACAAGTGGGTCCCATTGTCATAAAGAGAGGGCTTTAACACGTTTTATTTTAACCTAATTAGTTAATTAATAAGACGGGCCCCACGTGTCATACTATTTGACTAATTAACAAAATTGATTAGACTAGTTAGAGTTAAGTTAATTAAGCTAACTAATTGACCTATTAATTAATTAATTTTAGTATTTTTATTTGCATTTGTTATTTGTTTACACGGGCATGATCCCCACATGTCATTCTCTCGGGGGGGGGGGCAAATATGCCCCCAAAATATACCTAATCACAAGGGGGGGTTAATCCCCCTGGTTTACACGAAGGTGGCTGGGGGTGGTTTCGGCCAGGGAAAACTGGCCGTGGTCATGGCGCGGGCACCGACGAGAGCAGGGTCAGGTGCGCAGCGCATCCACAGGGTGCGGTGCGGGTGAGGAAGCGGGGCACGACCATGCAAGGTGCAGGACAACAGTAGCGCACTGGCATATGCGGGCGGCGGCGGCAAGCAGCAACACCAGCTACAGCGCGGGGCACCGAGTGCGGCGACATAGGACGACGCAGTGGCAGGAGGGACGCAACAACGGTGAGCGAGCACCTGGGCAGAAGCACAACAACGCCGGGACGGAGCAGTCTATCGGGGATTGCCGGAGTGGTAGTCGTGGAGGGGAGGTCGCCGGAGCGAGGGAAAGGTGTGATGTCCGGGGCCTCACGAGCGGCTGCAGGGGTGCGGTTTGACGAGGCTCGATGGAGCCGTCGAGGGAGAGGTGAGGAAGACATCACGACGAGGTGGCCGACGGCGGTGGCCGGAGGCACGACGGAGTGCCACGGGGGGCTCGGCAGTGAGGAGGATTCGGAGGATGAGGGGACGACGGAGGACGGCAATTGTGGTGGTTGACGGAGGGGCGCGGTGGCCGACGAGGGAGGTCGTCGGCGCTGGACGCTGTCTGATCCAACCGGTATGGGAAGGGAGTGGGGCAAGAGGAGGGCGCCGTCGGGGTGAGTTGGGGGAGAAGTGAGTGACAAAGAATAGGTCACGGGGGGGGGGGGGGGGGCGTTGATACGTCCCAAATGTATCTATAATTTCTGTTTGTTCCATGCTCTTTTCGGTGACATTGTTATATGTTTTGCTACACTTTCATACCTTTTTACACATATTTGGACTAACCTACTAATTCAATGTACCCAGTGTCAGTTTATGTCTGCTGATGTGTTTTTTGCAAGGACTTTTACCCCAATTTACAGAGCCCCAAAAATTCTGAGAAAAATATATAAAAATCAGCGTGACGGAAGCTTCACGAGGCATCAAGTGGGGCGAGAGGGGAGCCAAGGCTCGCCGAGGCAGCCACCCTGCGCAGGCCACCTCCTCGCCGCGCCATCAGGCCGCCTGGGTGGGGCCTACCCCCTACGGTGCCCTCCTTCTGCCTATATTTACCTCTCCAACAGAAAACCGTATCAACAAATCCAGAATCATGAATTTGTCCACCGTTCCGCCGCCACAGCGCTCCCGAGATAGGGAGCGCCACAAGACCTCTTCCCGGCACCCTGCCGGAGGGAGGATTGAACTCCGGGAGCTTCTCCACCACCATGGACGCTTCCCGGACGTGCCGTGAGTAGTCCTCCTTGGACCATGAGTCCATGACCAGTAGCTATGTGATGTCTTCTCTCCAATCTTGTGCTTCAATGCTTAGCCCTTGTGAGCTTCCCTACATGATCAAGGCATCTATGTAACTTACCTGCTGTTGCTATGCTGCATTTGCTGGGATCCGAAGGATTATGAGATTATGTTCAGATTGTGATGAGTTATATATTTAGTTCTCCTTTTATATTATGTTCTTGAGTAATTCATGCATGTTCTTCGTTTCTTTTTATTGCTTTGGCCGAGTAGTAGATTGTAATTCCAAGAGGGAGCGTTATGCATGATTGTGGGTTCATGCCCCTTGATGTCTAGCTTGAGTGACAGAAACATGAGACTAGGGGATGTGATGTTTCCACTAGGGAGAAAAGAACGGTGCTTGTGACCATGGTTGCAAGGATTGTTTACCTTATGCAAAGTTTTTTAATGCAGTTGTCCCTTGCTTTGGGTTTACACTTTGGGTGGGGCTCGCAACTTAATACCAGCGAGATGTTCTGGATAGATATCTCAAGGTGGATGTTTACAGAGTAGATGTTGATGGATAAACGGTCTACTTGTCTTGGCATACTGCCCATTTCTTTTGAGCCTCTACCTTTCTAGTAGCATGATTAGCATTGCGGTGCGTTTCTAATTCTGTCTATTGCCCAGCATAGTTCTTTATCGTCTTTTGGGAGAGAGACATCACTAGTGAACATCATGTGACTCTGGTCCATATTACCACCATTGTTTACACCTCCACCATTTACCGTTTTCATTTACTGTTCCGTTTCAATCACTATCTCTATTCCCGCTTGTGTTTTGATCCTTTGCAAACTACAAGGCCGGAGAGATTGACAACCTCTCTGAACTCGTTGGGAGAAAAGTTATTTGATGTGTGTGCAGGTCCACGTCTTCTGCTAGCGCCAGAGCAGCGGACACCTACTTGTTGATCCTCGGAGTCCTCCTGGTTTGATAAACCTTACAGTCCCCATGTAAGGGAAATGTACTGCTGACTACATCTCCACCTTCCACTTGGGGTAACCAACGAGGGGCGAGAAGTATATCCATCAACTCGTCATCAAGAAAATTTCTGGCACCGTTGCCGGGGACAATAGTCTTCAAGATAGGGGAGTTGTACACTATCTTTTACCTTTGCTTTTTAGTCTTGTTAGTTTGCTTTCTAGTTTTTGCTTTAGAGTCTTATACCAAAACCACAAAAAAAATAGTTGCTTTGTTCTTTCTTGTTGTTGTTGCAATGGGTTCCACTGAGAACACTAAGTTGTGTGACATCACTAGTCACAACAACAATGACTTTATTTGCACTCCTATTGCTGCTTCCGCCATTGAGGTGACTTCCTATGACATTAAACCTGCTTTACTGAACCTTGTTATGAAAGATCAATTCTCCGGTGCTAGAGATGATGCTGATTTGCACTTGAATAATTTTGTTGAGCTTTGTGATATGCAAAAGTACAAAGAAGTAGATGGTGATATTGTTAAACTTAAGATTTTCCTTTCTCCTTGAGAGGAGGAGATAAAGTGTGGCTTCAATCTTTGTCTAGGAATAGCATAGATTCTTGGGATAAGTGCAAAGATGCTTTTATTGGGAAGTATTACCCACCTGCTAAGACTATCCAGTTAAGAAGTAACATTATGAATTTTAGGCAACTGGATAATGAACACGTTGCCCAAGCTTGGGAACGTATGAAATTTCTTGTTAAGAATTTCCCTACACATGGTTTGGCTACTTGGATGGTTATCCAAACTTTCTATGCAGGATTGAACTTTACCTCGCGGAATCTATTGGACTCGGCCGCGGGAGGAACCTTTATGTCAACTACACTTGGTGCTGCCATGAAGCTATTGGACGAGATTATGACAGAGTATTCTCAATGGCACACCGAGAGAGCTCCAATAGGTAGGAAGGTAAACTCTGTTGAGGAGATCTCCTCCCTTAATGATAAGGTTGACATGATCATGACTTTACTTACTATGGAAGCTCCTATTGATCCTCATGATGTTCCTTTAAATTCTTTGGTTGCTCAAGAAAGAGAGCAAGTTGATGTTAATTTTATCTCTAGGAACGACTTTAATAATAATGCTTATAGGAGTAATTTTGGTAGCAATCCTAGACCATTTCCATCCAACTATGGGAACAACAACACTTATCCTAGCACCAAAAACTCCACTTCTGAATTAGAGAGCATGCTTAAAGACTTTATCACTTCTCAAAAAGCCTTCAACAAGAGTGTAGAAGAGAAATTAGAAAAATCATGATGTAGAGATGCTTAAAATTAGAGAGCATGCTTAAAGACTTTATCACTTATCCTAGTCTGTCTTTGAAGGTAGACATCATAGATCATGATGTAGAGATGCTTAAAATTAGAACTTCCCCCCTTGAGAAAGGAAAACTACACCCATGAATGTTATCCAAGTCCAAATTAATGAGAACATTATAATGCTAGCCGAACATAAGGATAGATGTGATAGAGAAAAAGAAGAGGAAGATAGGATTAAGAGCCTTCCTACACACACTACCCTTGGTACTATACAAGTTGTTGAGGATCTCAAAACTATTAGCACCCATCACATCCCTAGTCCCAGTGGACCTATTAGTGGTGATGATAATACCTCAACTTTAGGACAAGAAGGTCCTTTGAACTTAGAGACTACCAAAAGAATGAGCTTAGAATACATCACTACCACTTTAATTAATGGTAGTAATCTTGATTTTGATAATTGTAGTCTTTCTGAAGTTATCACTTTTTTTTGCAAAGAATGGCTAAAGACCCCCACACTAGTAAACTCAATATTGCCTTCACCGAGCATATTACCAATGCTCTTATCAAAGCTAGGGAGGAAAAGCTCAAGCTAGAGACTTCTATTCCTAGAAAACTAGAAGATGGTTGGGATCCTATGGTCAAGATTAAATTGAATAATTTCTCTTGCTTTGCTTTATGTGATATTGGAGCTAGTGCCTCTGTTATCCCCATAAGAATGTATAATATGCTTGATTTGAAACCTTTTGATCAATGTTCTTTTGGTGTTCGTCTTGTTGCTTCTTCCATAAAGAAACCTTTAGGAAGAATTGATGATGTTCTTATTGTTGTCAATGATAATTATGTTCCCGTTGATTTTCTTATTATGGACATTGAGTGTGATCCCTCATTTCCAATTATTTTGGGACGTCCTTTTCTCCGCACCGTTGGTGCTATCATTGACATGAAAGAAGGGACAATTAGATTCCAGTTTCCCCTTAAAAATGCAATGGAACAGTTCCCTCAAAAGAAGATTAACATACCTTATGAGTCCGTTACTCGGGCAAGTTATTCTTTTGGAGATTATAATACTTGATATTTTTGCATCATGCCTAGCTCAAAGGCCTAAAAGAAAGCGCTTGTTGGGAGGCAACCCAATTTGTTTTTTACTTTCAGTTTTAGTGGTCTTGATGCTTTTTACTACTGTAGCAACATCATTGTATCTTTATTGTCAAGCTTTGTGCCAAGTTTTAGCCTCCGATTGCAAGAAAGTTCAAAAGTTGTGACATGTTGTCCAGAAACAAATTATGTCTGCTTGACGGAAACATTCGAAAAAATCACCAGATCATCTTTTTGATCTGATTTTTTTACAGCATGCTCTATATAATTGTCTTTCTGGCGTCTGTTCTGGGTTTTTTGATTTCAGTTGCAGAAGTGCCTTGAAAAAATATTTACTACCTGCTATTTTGTTTTTCCCAGATTCTGCCATGTTTTGCGTTTTCATTGTTTTGCAAATCTTAAGCTTGCTTTTTCTTTGAAAAAACCTTTTGTAAATCTTGATAAACAGTAGATCTTCATGAAAATATTTATTTCCAATAGAGAATAAATTATTTTATTATGGGCACCAACCACTCTAATCAGCTTATGATGAGTTTCGTATGAAGGGCGTTTTCAAGTATGCGATGGAAGATGATGAAATAAGATCGAGGAGTGTAAAGCACTCAAGCTTGGGGATGCCCCCATGCAACTCAAAGAAATATTCAAGGAAACTCAAGCATCTAAGCTTGGGGATGCCCCCGTGCATCCCCTTCTCCACCAACAATTATCAGTTCGCCCTTGTCCATGCTATATTTTTATCACTTCATATGTTATGTGCTATACTTGGAGTGTCTCGCTCTTTAATTTTTAGTTTGTTTTAGGTTTTCTTGCTGTTCATAACAAGTTGGAACCTATCCTTCTTTGTTTGGGAGAGAAACACGCTCCACTCCACCCTAGAACACAACATAGGTTTTCATGCTTATCCTTTTTGTGTGTTCTTTATCTTTCCATAGCTGTTGTCATGCTTAGCTCTTAGTTTTTATGCTTTATATTTTTAAGAGATTTTATTTAGGTTGGTTTTGGAACTCTCTTGAGTTATCATTCTTATCTTGTTTAGAGAGTTGGCTTGTTGCACTAAGTTGTGTGTCTTGCATGAGTAGGTAATTGAGGTTGCTATTTAAGTGTAGTAGTAACTTGCAATAGTTTTGAGGTATTGATTTGAGGAATGTTTGGACTATTGGTGTCAAGAGCTTGAGCCTATTAGTGATAGGTGTCGTATTTTGGGAAATCCGTGTGTATTTTCAAAAAGAAAAGTTGAGAACTCTAGCTACTAGATGGATCGGAATATGTAGAGTACCCTCACGTTACCATGGGTCGAGGATGCGCAAGGATAACCAAACCCCCAAACACTCCTCCTCGGGGTACTTGTCTCTTTGTGAATCTCCTGACTAGATAGAGAGTTACTGATAATAAGTGCATGAGTTCTTCGGACTAATGCGAGTATTTGATTGTTGGCACTTCCACCATCCATATTTTGCTAGCCTATACCGTGCATTGCCCTTTCTCATCTTGAGAGTTGGTGCAAACTTCGCCGGTGCATCCAAACCCTTGGCATGATACACTCTGTCATCATAAGCCTCATTATATCCTTCCTCAAAACAGCCACCATACCTACCTATTAAGGCATTAACATAGCCTTTTTGAGATACATTGACATGCAACATCCACCATCTCATGACTTGATCTTCATGTCATACATGCTTTTGCTTGATCGAGGAACCGCATGCTAGTTGGGCCTTTCCCTTATTATTGCTACATGACACGCTAGTTTCATTGCATATCCTGCTACACTGGCACAGGCATACATTTGTATACATCATGATAGTTTTCATTTGTCTTTATGTTGAGTACTTCTTATAAAGTGTGAAGATCTTATTTTTATTCTTGCAAAACATAGAGTGTTTCCCTTAAGTGAGGAAAAGATCCCAAAGAGGAAAAATTAAAAGATCCCAAAAGAGGAGACATGAAAAGATCCCAAAGAGGACAAATGAGAGATAAATAGAAAGAGCCAAATAGGCCACAAAAATGAAAAAAAGAGAGAAGGGGGCAACACTACTATTCCTTTTGAAAGAACCACACTCGTACCCCATTGTTATATTTGTACTCCATAGAGATTATCATTCATTCATAACTATGTGGGGACCCTTACACTATATAACTTGGCTTGTATATTCCAATGATGAGCCTCCTCAAATGAGCTCTAGGTATTCATGAGCAAGCAAGTTGGTTGCACCCCCACAAGTTCCATTGGATAGCTTACCTTAGCTCATATGTGCATCTGTTGCATGGCAATCCCTACTCCTCACATCATATCTATCATTTGGCTTTCTCTCGCCTATGGTTGTCCTCATTGATGTGAGCCTTTCACACCTTTTTTGTCTTCCTTCCACATCATTATTCACTTTGCTATCCTAAGTGCCAACATACCTTGCTTGCGCTCATCCATTGTATGAGTGCTCCAACTCGAAAGGGAGAGGATCATTTCGACTTGTGCCTGACTAGTGGTCTCGGGATGAGTCAAAATAAGATTCCGAAGGAGACCAAGTGTGAAGTTTTAGTAGATTGAGTTCTCAATTAAACTATATAATATTTTTATGCTCTGAACCCATCTCCCACTTCTTGCACGCAAACACCATTTGGAGACATTTGAGTCACGGACAGTGAGAGCTCTTGCACCTTTATGTTCTTACTTTGCTATTTTCAATACTAAATATAGACACTTGCTTGTTATTGTTTTGACTTGAATTGCATATCTTACTTGCTTTACTTTGAAGTTCTTATATGTGTGTTAGCATGTCACCACAGAAATAGTTTGTGTTATCATTTACATACTCGAGGACAAGCAAGAATTAAGCTTGGGGATGTTGATACGTCCCAAATGTATCTATAATTTCTTTTTGTTCCATGCTCTTTTGGGTGACATTGTTATATGTTTTGATACACTTTCATACCTTTTTACACATATTTGGACTAACCTACTAAATCAGTGCACCCAATGTGAGTTTCTGTCTGCTGATGTCTTTTTTGCAGGGACTTTTACCCCAATTTATAGAGCCCCGAAAATTCTGAGAAAAATATATAAAAGTCAGCGTGATAGAAGCGTCACGAGGCATCAAGTGGGGCCAGAGGGGAGCCAGGGCTCGCCGAGGCGGCCACCCTGCGCGGGCGAGCTCCTAGATGCGCCACCAGGCCGCGTCGGTGGCGCCCACCCCCTCTGGTGTCCTCCTTCGGCCTATACTTACCTCTCCGATGGAAAACCCTATGAACAGATCCAGAATCGTGAATTTCTCCACCGTTTCGCCGATGCAGCGTTCCCGAGATCGGGAGCGCTAGAAGACCTCTACCTGGCACCCTATCGGAGGGAGGATTGACCTCCGGGAGCTTCTCCACCATTATGGACACTTCCCGGACATGCCGTGAGTAGTCCTCCTTGGACCATTAGTCCATGACCAGTAGCTATTTGATGTATTCTCTCCAATCTTGTGTTTCAATGCTTAGCCCTTGTGAGCTGCCCTACATGATCAAGGCATCTATGTAATTTACCTGCTGTTGCTATGCTGCGTTTGCTGGGATCCAGTGGATTATGAGATTATGTTTAGATTGTGATGATTTATATATTTGGTTCTCCTTTTATATTATCTTCTTGAGTAATTCAGGCATGTTCTACGTTGCTTTTTATTGCTTTGGCCGAGTAGTAGATTGTAACTCCAAGAGGGAGCATTATGCATGATTGTGGGTTCATGCCCCTTGATGTCTACCTTGAGTGACAGAAACATGAGACTAGGGGGTGTGCTGTTGCCACCAGGGAGATATCAACGGTGCTTGTGACCACGGATGATAAGATTGTTTACCTTACGCAAAGTTAGTTAATGCAGTTGTCCGTTGCTTTGGGTTTACACTTTGGGTGGGGCTCGCAACTTAATATCAGTGAGATGTTATGGATAGATATCTCAAGGTGGATAATTAGAGAGTAGATGCTTATGGATAAATGGTCTACTTGTCTTGGCGTACTGCCCATTACTTTTCAGCATCTAACTTTCTAGTAGCATGATTAGCATTGCGGTGCGTTTATAATTCTGTCAATTGCCCAACTGTAATTTGTTTACCCACCATAGTTGTTTATCGTATTTTGGGAGAGAGACATCACTAGTGAACATCATGTTACTCTGGTCCATATTACCACCATTGTTTACACCTCCACCATTTACCGTTTTCATTTACTGTTCCGTTTCAATCACTATCTCTATTCCCGCTTGTGTTTTGATCCTTTGCAAACTACAAGGCCGGAGAGATTGACAACCTCTCTGAACTCGTTGGGAGAAAAGTTATTTGATGTGTGTGCAGGTCCACGTCCTCTGCTAGCGCCAGAGCAGCGGACACCTACTTGTTGATCCTTGGAGTCCTCTTGGTTCGATAAACCTTACAGTCCCCGTGTAAGGGAAATCTGCTGGTGACTACATCTCCACCTTCCACTTGGGGTAACCATCAAGGGGCAAGAAGTATATCCATCAACTCGTCATCATGGGTGACCCCCTTTATATAAGTTGGGGGAGAGCGGGAGGGATGGGCCGGCTCGGGAGGGGAGTGGTCCGGCCCGGGGGGGTGATGACCCACAAGTATAGGGGATCAATCGTAGTCCTTTTGATTAGTAAGAGTGTCGAACCCAACAAGGAGCAGAAGGATCTGACAAGTGGTTTTCAGCAAGGAAATATCTGCAAGCACTGAAATTGTCGGTAACAAGTGATTGTGTGGTGAGATGATTCGTAGCAAGCAACAAGTAACAAAAGTAGCAACGGTGTAGCAAAGTGGACCAATCCATTTTGTAGCAAGGGACAAGCGTGGACAAACTCTTATAGGAGGAAAAACACACCCGAGGACACACGAGATTTTCTGTCATGCTAGTTTCATCATGTTCATATGATTCACGTTCGTTACTTTGATAGTTTGATATGTGGGTGGACCGGCGCTTGGATACTGCCCTTACTTGGACAAGCATCCCACTTATGATTAACCCCTCTCGCAAGCATCCGCAACTCCGAAAGAAGAATTAAGACAAAGTCTAACCATAGCATTAAACTAGTGGATCCAAATCAGCCCCTTACGAAGCAACACATAAACTAGGGTTTAAGCTTCTGTCACTCTAGCAACCCATCATCTACTTACTACTTCCCAATGCCTTCCTCTAGGCCCAAATAATGGTGAAGTGTTATCTAGTCGACGTTCACATAACACCACTAGAGGAAAAACAACGTACAACATATCAAAATACCGAACGAATACCAAATTCACATGACTACTATTAGCATGACTTACCCCATGTCTTGAGGAACAAAAGTAACTACTCACAAAGCATAATCATATTCATGACCAGAGAGGTAATGAGTAGCATCAAGGATCTGAACATAAACTCTTACACCAAGTAATCCAACTAGCATCAACTACAAAGAGTAATCAACACTACTAGCAACCTTACAAGTACCAATTGGAGTCGCGAGACGGAGATTGGTCACAAGAGATGAACTAGGGTTTGGAGATGAGATGGTGCTGATGAAGATGTTGATGGTAACGAGTCCCCTCCGATGAGAGGTGTGTTGGTGATGACGATGGCGATGATTTCCCCCTTCGAGAGGGAAGTTTCCCCGGCAGGATCGTCCTGCCGGAGCTCTAGATTGGTTCTGCTCAAGTTCCGCCTCGTGGCGGCGGCGAAACCATGAAAAAGTTCCTCCTTGATTTTTTCCTGGACGAAACCCTCTATATAGCAAAAGAGGGGGGCCAGTGGGCCAGTGGGCTGCCCACAAGCCCCCATGGCGCGGCCTGGGGGGTGGCCGCGCCGTGCAGGCTTGTGGGCACCCCCTGGTGCCCCTCTGGCACTTCTTCGGCCCAGTATTTTTGATAAATTGGGAAAAAAATCCCCGGTTATTTTCACGGCGTTTGGAGTTGCGCAGAATAGGTATCTCAACTTTGCTCCACTTTCAGGCCAGAATTCCAGTTGCCGGTATTCTCCCTCTTCATGTAAACCTTGCAAAATAAGAGAGAAAAGGCATAAGAATCGTACCATGAAGTCAAATAACAGCCAAAGAAGCGATAAATATTAACATGAAAACATGATGCAAAATGGATGTATCAACTCCCCTAAGCTTAGACCTCGCTTGACCTCAAGCGAAAGCCTAGCTCAATAAATATGTCCACATGTTTAGGGAGAGAGGTGTCGACAAAACAAGATACGAACATGCATGCATCATGATCAAGATGAGAACATCAATACCAACATATAATCTCTCATGCTAAAGTGATAATTCCTTCACAAAGTAAAGCATGGATCAAGAACCTTACCGAAAAGTAACAACCGATAGCCTTTAGACATTGAAGCAATTGCAATTTATCACAACATCCGAAAGAGTCAAATAAGAGCTTGTAAAGCAAATCCACATACTCAATCATTCTTTCGTTCTCTACAATTGCTACAACTCACGTGGTACTCATGAGATCAAAGTTTCAGCTGAACACAGAGAAAGATAGGGGCTTATAGTATTGCCTCCCAACTTCTTACCTCAAGGGTAATGTCAACAATAATGATTCATGAATTCCTACCTCCAAGTTGACATATGAATATAGATCTTTCCCAAGCATGTGACGGTAGCCAAGACAAAGACGAGATAAGGAATTGGTGAAGATCACCATGAATCTTTCTCGGGTAAAAAATACAGGTACAAGATAGGCCCTTCGTAGAGGGAAGCAGAGGTTGTCATGCGCTTTTGAGGTTTGGATGCGTGTCCTCTTAATGCGCAGGAACGTCACTTTATATTGCCTCCTGTGATAAAGAACTTTATTATGCAGTCTGTCGCTTTTATGTCTTCCTCATCACAGGTTCGTATAAAGCTTATTTTCCACACACTAATAGATCATACATATTAGAGAGCAATTTTTATTGCTTGCACCGATGACAACTTACTTGAGGGATGTTATTCAATCCATAGGTAGGTATGGTGGACACTCATGACAACGTAATGAGGTGGAAGAAATCATCACATGCTAAGGGATCTCTAATCATATAACATAGTTCGGAGCCAAGCAAACACAATTCATTACGTTGTCTTCCTTGTCCAACATCTACTTCTAGGCATGTAATAGTTTAGTGAGTGTTCACAATCATAGATGGTGTCAGAGATGATATATTTATATGTGAACCTCTCCTTCCTTATCACTTCCTATTAATTGCAACAATGACCAAGGTCTACGTTTGCCTACCCTCAACAAGTTTCAATCCTCATTCTTTTTATATGTGAAGCCATCACTTCCCATAAGATCATTACATGATCTTTCATGCTTTTGTTCTATTCTCACTCTTTTGAACATGGCAAGAGGCAAAGCCCTTCCACTAAGACACTCTTTATTATATGGCTCACGAGCAAGAATACATCGGGGGTGACACAAAGAAAAACTCAAGACTAAAACACTAAGACTTTTAAACTACTAGAGAAAAAATAAAACTGAAAAGGAAAACTAAAACAAAGGTAAAGGCAAAAGATGTGATGGTGATACGATACCGGGGCAACTCCCCCAAGCTTGGCAAAAGCCAAGGGGATTGCCCATACCAATGCTCAGTTGTCTTCCTTTGGTGGTGAAGGTGGTGGAGTTGTAGCCTCTCCTTAGCCTCCATGACCTCCATCCTTTTCAGATCAGCATGAACTTCTCCATAGATTTGACGGAGGTTGTTCTCCCCCACAGATTCCTGGGATGACATCTTGACCTAGATCTGCGGCAGAAAAAAGTTTCGAAATGAAAAACACAGGAAATCTGCGTGATGCAGGGGTCAGACCAAACGAGAGTATATATAATGATTTTTTTAGACCAGAAGGAGTACCGTGCACGAAACGGAGTCCGGGAGGCGCACAAGGTGGCCACAAGCCCTCACGGTGCGACCATGGGGTGGGCCGCGCCGTGCAGGCTTGTCGCCTCCTCGCGCACTTTTCGGACTACTTCCAATTTTTGTATTTTTTCAAAAATTCCAAAACGGAGAAAATTTCCTATTGGGAAAGTTTTGGACTCTGTTTTCTTACCGAATCACATACCTCTACGTTTTCGAAGTATGAAACAGGCTGAAATCAAAGTTGAGCTCTTTGATTGCCCAATAAGCTTTATGCTCTAGCTCAAGAGGTAAGTGACATGCTTTACCGTACACCATTTTGTACGGAGACATGCCCATGGGATTCTTATAGGCAGTTCTATAAGCCCACAGTGCATCATCGAGCTTCTTAGACCAATTCTTTCTAGACCTGTTGACAGTCTTTTGCAGAATTAGTTTAATCTCTCTATTGCTTAGCTCTACTTGACCACTGGACTGAGGGTGGTAGGGATACGCAATTCTATGGTTGACATCGTACTTAGCAAGCGTTTTACGGAAAGCACCATGAATGAAGTGTGAACCACCATCGGTCATTAGATATCTAGGGACTCCAAATCTAGGGAAGATAACTTATTACCACATTTTGATAGAAGTGTTGTGATCAGCCCTACTAGTGGGCATAGCTTCTACCCACTGTTGACGTGCAACTATTCCTGACTTGATGCCTCCATGGCAACGGAGCCAGAAAAGAGTTGCTTCCAGTTGCTGAACAATTAGCAATTGTCTTGCAATAGCCCACCAGCGCGTGGGATCGCGGCAGTTTTCGAGGGTAGAGTATTCAACCCAAATTTGTTGGTTCGTACGAGGGGAAGTGAAAGAATATTCTCAAGTATTAGCAGCTGAATGTGTCAGATTCAACCACACCTGAAAGATTAGTGTCTGCAAGCAGGATATCAACAGCAAAGTAGTATGATAGCAACGATGCCAGAAATGATCTGTTGACGAAGCGGACTATTCCTAACTATTATATCAATGGCGCCAGTAAGTTGCCCGTGGACGGGAAATATTATTTCCCGTCAACGGTGCCAGAAAAAGTATTGTAGTAGGTAGCAGCAGTGTAACGAGTAACAACAGTGGCAAGGAACAGCAGTAGTGACAGTAGCAGCAGGACAAAGCGAGTAATAGTAGCAGCAACAGTAGTAACAGCAGTAGAGCCAAGTAAGTAATAGTAGCAGCAACAGTAGTAACAGCAGCAGAGCAAAACAAGTAACAACAGCAGTGGGACAAACTCGTAGGCAATGGGTCGGCGATTCGTTGGATGACATTCATTATGCAACAGTTATAACACGGAGAGATATGTGGCTAGCTCCCGTTCATCAATGTGATGTAGGCATGCATTCCGTGTGTAGTCATACGTGCTTAGGGAAAAGAACTTGCATGACATCTATTGTCAATCCCTCCCGTGGGAGCGGGGTCCAAATGGATACTACGGGATATTAAGGTTCTCCTTTTAATAAATAACCGGACCAATGCATTAGCACTTGGTGAACACATGAACTCCTCAAACTATGGTCATCACCGGGAGTGGTTCCGGTTAGTGTCACTCCGGGGTTGCCGGATCATAACACATAGTAGGTAACTACAACTTGCAAGATCGGATCTAAAACACACATATATTGGTGACAACACAATAATTTCAGATCTGAAATCATGGCACTCGGGCCCTAGTGACAAGCATTAAGGATGGCAAAGTAGTAGCAACATCAATCTCATAACATAATGGACACTAGGGATCAATCCCCGTCAAAACTAACTCGATTACATGATAGATCTAATCCTACTCATCACTGCCCAGCGAGCCTACCAATAGATTACTCCCGAACGATGAAGAGCTTCATGGAATTGGTGAGGGAAGAAGGTTGATGATGACGATGGCGACGATCTCCTTGATTCGGAGTCCAAAACGGACTCCATATCTGCCCTCGAGATGAAGAACCGGATGTGGCGGCGCCTCCGTATTGCAAACACGATGAAATCTTTTCTCTTGATTTTTTTGGGACGAAAGGGAATAAATAGAGCTGGAGTTGGGGGCGGCAGAGCCACGTGGGCCCCACAAGCTTGGTTGCTGCGGCAAGGGGGGGCGGCGTCAGGGCTTGTGGCCCACTGGCCCGTCCCCTCCGGTGGATCTTTGCGCAGGTATTTTTCATATTTTCCAGAAATATTGTCCGTAAATTTTCAGGACGTTCCGAGAACTTTCATTTCTGCACAAAAACGACACCATGGCAATTCTGCTGAAAACAGCGTCAGTCCGGTTAGTTCCATTCTAATCATGCAAATTAGAGTCGAAAACAAGGGCAAAAGAGTTTGGAAAAGTAGATACGATGGAGACGTATCAAGTCCCCCAAGCTTAAAACCTTGCTTGTCCTCAAGCAACTCAGTTGACAAACTGAAAGAGAAAGAAAAACTTTGACAAACTCTGTTTGATCTTGTTGTTGCAACTATGTCTAACTCATAACCAGAATTTCAGCAAGATCACAAGTTAACCACATAGGCAAGTGACACAAAGGTCTCATGGTAAACTAATATCAATGGCATAATCAGCTAGCGAGCAAATAATAATGAGTTTCAGATACCAACAATTCAATCAAAACAAGAATGAAGCAATATGAATAGGTGGTATCTCGCTAGCTATTTCTGAGACCGCAAAACATAAATGCAGAGCACTTTCAAAGATCAAGGACTGACTAAACATTATAATTCATAGCAACGAAGATCCAGTCATAGTCATACTCAATATCAATCAAAAGCAAAGCATAAAAATGACAGAGGTGCTCTCTAATTGGTGCTTATATAAGAAGAGGATGACTCAACAGGAACATAAATAGACAGGCCCTTTGCAGAGGGAAGCATTGATTTGCAGAGGTGCCAGAGCTCAAGCTTTGAAAACAGAGATAATAATTTTGGGTGGCATGCTTTCATTGTCACTGCAATGACCAAGAGTTCTCAATATCTTCCATGCTACACATGCTATAGGCGGTTCCCAAACAAAAAAGTAAAGTTTTAACTCCCCCACCACCAATCAATCACACTCCACGGCTAGCCGTATCCTCGGGTACCGTCCATACTAACATCAATTCGGGGGGAGTCTTGTTTTACAGTTAAGGTTTTGATTTAAGCGTGGAACTGGGCATTCCAATTACCGGACCCTTTCTCGTGAATGACAGTGAATAAACACATGTCGAGGATAACACGCCTAACATGGAAGATACCAATAGCCCCCTGTCACCACATGAGCGGTTGGGGCATGCAAAACAGATTATTTCTTGAAGGTTTAGAGAATGGCACATGCAAATTTACTTGGAACGGTAGGTAGATACCGCAAATAGGTAGGTATGGTGGACTCTCATGGAAAAACTTTTGGGTTTATGGAAGTGGATGCACAAGCAGTATTCCGCTTAGTACAAGTGAAGGCTAGCAAAAGACTGGGAAGCGACCAATTAGAGAGCGACAACAGTCATCAAGATGCAATGAGTTTGACTAACATGGAGTGCAAGCATGAACAAGATATAAATCACCATGAACACGAACATCATAGAGGCTATGTTGATTTTGTTTCAACTACATGCATGGACATGTGCGAAGTCAAGCCACTTGAATCATTCAAAGGAGAATACCATCCTATCATACTACATCATAGTCATCTCAAAATCTATGTTGGCATTCAAGACAAACCATTATAAGCTCCTAGCTAATTAAGCATGGTATCAGAAACTATGATCTCTAAGTTTTCATTGCAAACATGGTTCTCTCTCGACAAAGCTGAATCTGGAACGAGAAGCTAGTCATATTTACAAAAGCAAAATAGATAGAGTTCATACCAGCTTTTCCAGCCTCAGTCACTTCATTATATATCGTCATTATTGCCTTCCACTTGCACGATCGAATGATGTGAACAATAATAAGAGTGCTCGTGCATTGGACTAAGCTGAAATCTGCAGGAAAACACAAAGGAGATGACAAAGTAATATGGCTCTTTGAAAGCTAAACAGGTATGCATACAAGAGCCACTAAACATTGTAACCAATATCTTCTACCTTGACCCAAAGAAAAAGAAATCTATTTACACGGGAAAGCTCCCAACAAGCAAAAGAAGAAAGGAAAATCTTTTTGGGTTTTCTCAAAATGGCACAAAACAAGAAAACAAGAAAACGAAAATAAACTTGCATGCATAATACGGTGGCAAAGTATTAACACCGACTAACAAAGTGAAAGCATAAGCAAGAATATAAAGTTGATGCAAACACGTACTCCCCCAAGCTTAGGCTTTTGGCCTAGCTTGGTCTACTCCCAAGGACGGTCCTGGCGAAACCCAAAATCATAATCGGGGTTATACGGGAGCGCTGCAGCCACTGCCTGAATAGCTGCCGCCACCTCCCTCTCATACTCCTCTGCCTCTCCTATGGTTATGTAGTATCTCCGTTTTACCTGAAAGTCAAAGAAAGCAGGAGCAGGAAGGGTAATATTCTCTCGAGTACCCTGACTAAATACCATGTTATAAATCATCTGTCTACTAGCATCTCTATCCAGAAAATCATGGCGAACCATGCTGTCATAATCCAAATATTTCTCAGGAAGAAGCATCTCTTCCTCCCGCGGTCTAACGGGTATCTCAAAGTGTCTAGCAAGACGAGTAGCATAGGTACCTCCATAGACGACACCTTTGCAATGGTTTGTGTTCAACCGCTGAGCTACTATAGCACCTAGGCTATAAGTCTTACCGTTATAAAGGCCTTCGCGCAAAACCGCAAGGTCTGGAGAGCTAAGTGATCCAGCCTCCCCACAGACAATCAAACATTTTCCCACAAATAATGAGAAGTACCGAAGCACAGGAAAATGTATGCTAGAAATTCTAGCGCGAGACACTCCTCTCTCCTCTCCAACAGCAATAGTATCTATGAAAGCCCCCAAGTCCCGTGGACGAGGATCATGAATATCCCCAACATAAGGTAATTTGCACACATTGCAAAAATCATGTAGTGTCATGCGCTGGGGGATATCGTATAACATGAACTCAACCATAGGAGGATTCTTCCTCGGATAAAAGTTGAAGCTTTGAACGAAAATATTGGTGAGGAGGAGGTATTGTGGGCACTTATCTTCAACGAACACGGTAATACATGCGTTCTCCACCAAGTAATAAAAGTCTTTATAAAGCCCATCGGCGCGCGAAAATTCATCACTTGGCCACTCGCACGCTCGACCTTCGGTGACTCAAGGAACCACGCACTTGGGGTGGTTCCTCTCATCCTCCTTGGGGTTACGGCTTGAAGAGCCTCTCAAGAACCTCCTCATCTTTTCCCTTTTATAGCTCTGAAAAATTCTGAAATTTTTAGAGACTTCGAAAGAAAAGTGAGTAAGGATTAACCCAAGTCGTAGCAACTACTCCTACTAGTGCCTAGAGACCGTATCACGCGCTAAAACTACTTGGGACCAGCTAAAATCAACATTTCAAGCTGAAGAACAGGGTCACCAAGGTAGCAAGAATACACGAAGGATAAAGCACTAGAGAAAAAACTAATTGGACCAATGGAGGAGTCACTTACCAAGGAGTAATTTCCCCAAAACGGTTCGGAGAATGGTGCTTTGAGCAGGGAGATTGAAAATCACAACCAAATGAGCAAGAACACGGGTTTGAGCTGCGAAACGATTTTTTCTGGAGGTAGAAGAAGAGGATGGGAGCTGGAATGAGTGGAGGGGGTCCCTGTGGGCCCACAAGCTTGGTCCCCGCGACCAGGGGGGAGGCCGCGGTGACAGGGCTTGTGGCCCACTGGTGTGGCCCCCAGGCCAGCTCTCAGTCCTAGTATTTTTCAAATATTCCAGAAAAAATCATACTAAAGTTTCAGGACCATTGGAGAACTTTTATTTTCGAGGTAGTTTTCTTCGGGACGCTAAATCAGAAAACAGGGAAAATTAAACTAAATCTATCATTTTTCTTCTAAGCAATAGAAAGTGAAAGCTTAAAACAGAGGTATGTGACTCTTTGATTCATCCATTTCATGGTCATCGAAAGAAATCCGTCAATGGGGTTGATCAAATCCTGATGACAAAACTTTTTCAAATCGCAAAAGAGAACGGAGAATTTTCGAATAGTCACTAGGTGATCTCAATGGGGATATGAATCTTCCCAACAAGCAAATCATACTTCATCTTGACACGAGGAATAGGGCATTCAAAGCTCCCAATAAGAATCGATGAAGTTTTTTCGATAGCATTGATGCAATGTACTTGATATCGTTTCTTCGGAAAGTGCACTATATGCTCATTACCGTTGACATGGAAAGTGACATTGCCTTTGTTGCAATCTATAATAGCCCCTGCAGTGTTTAAAAAGGGTCTTCCGAGGATGACAGCCATGGCATCGTCCTCGGGAATATCCAAGATAACAAAGTCTGTTAAGATAGTGTTGTTAGCAACCACAACATGCACATCCTCGCAAATGCCGACAAGGAAAGCAGTTGATTTATCGGCCATTTGCAGAGAAATTTCAGTGGGTGTCAACTTATCCAGTTCAAGTCTACGATAAAGAGAGAGAGGCATAACACTAACACTGAATCCAAGGTCACATAAGGCAGTTCTTATGTAGTTTCCTTTAATGGAGCAAGGTATAGTGGGCACTCCGGGATCACCAAGGTTCTTAGGAGTTCCACCTTTGAAAGTGTAATTGGCGAGCATGGTGGAGATCTCAAGATCTGGTATCTTCTGTTTATTAGTCACGATATCTTTCATGTACTTGGCATATGGAGACATTTTGAGCATATCAGTTAACAGCATCTGCAGAAAGACGGGTCTCAACATTTCAATAAAGCGCTCAAAATCGTCATCATCCTTTTTCTTGGATGGCTTAGGAGGAAAGGGCATAGGTCTCTGAACCCATGGCTCCCTTTCTTTACCATGCTTCCTAGCAGTGAAGTCATTCTTATCGTATCTCTTAGGTTGTGGGTTATCAGGATTAATCGTAGGTTCAATCTCCACATCCTCAGCATTGCTAGGTTGATCATTGTTATGAACATCGTTGTCCATATTGTCACCAGGTTCATGTTCATCACCAGATTGTGTTCTCTGCATCAGACGCAGAAATATCATTTGGTTCTTCAGGTGTGACAGTATTTGGTGAACTGACATGTAGGTTTCTATCATCCTTCTTCTTATTCTTAGGATGACTGGGTGTATCAACATTAATTCCTTGAGAATCTTGATCAATTCTCTTAGGATGGCCATCAGGATACAAAGGTTCCTGAGTCATTTTGCCTCCTCTAGTAATGACTCTGACAGAGTTGTTATTTAATTCATTGAGCAAGTCATTCTGAGCTTTAAGTACTTGTTCTACCTGAGTAGTAATCATAGAGGCATGTTTACTCAGAAGCTTCACATCATTGACATTTCTGTCTACACAAGCACTTAAATGACTAAGCATACGAGTACTTTGTTCCAAATGTCTGCTCACATAATAATTGAAAGTCTATTGTTTGGCAACAAAGTTGTCAAATTCATCAAAGCATAGGCTAGCAGGTTTGTCAAAAGGAATATCACTCTTATCAAACCTACGCAAAGAATTTACTTCTACTACTTGTATCGGGTTATCGAGACCATGGATCTCTTTGATAGGTGGTAGGTTTTTGACATCTTTAGATCTAATTCCTTTCTCTTGCATAGATTTCTTGGCTTCTTGCATATCTTCAGGACTGAGGAATAGAATACCTCTTTTGTTAGGAGTTGGCTTAGGAGGTGATTTGGGGATAGTCCAAGCATTATCGTTGATCAGGATGTTATTCAATAATATCTCAGCTTATTCTATAGTTCATTCCCTAAAAACACAACCGGCACAACTATCTAGGTGGTCTCTAGAAGCATCGGTAAGTCCGTTATAGAAGATATCAAGTATCTCATTCTTCTTAAGAGGGTGATCAGGCAAAGCATTCTGTAGCTGGATGAGCCTCCCCCAAGCTTGTGGGAGACTCTCTTCTTTGAGTTGAGCAAAGTTGTATATTTCCTGCAAGGCAGCTTGCTTCTTATGGGCAGGGAAATATTTCTCACAGAAGTAATAGACCATATCCTGGGGACTACTCACACATCCAGGAGCAAGAGAAGTGAACCAGGCTTTAGCGTCATCCTTTAGAGAGAAAGGAAACATTTTAAGGATATAGTAGTAGCAGATCTTATCCTTACTAGTGAAAAGGGTGGCTATATCGTGTAGTTTGGTAAGATGGGCTACGACCGTCTCAAACTCATAACCGTGGAAAGGATCAGATTCGACTAGAGAGATTATCTGAGGGTCGACAGAGAATTCATAATCTTATCGGTGATAAAGATAGGTGAAGTGGCAAACTTCGGGTCATATTTCATCCTAGCTTTCAAAGATTTTTCCTTCCACTTGAGAAGTAATTTCTCAGCGTCATAGGCATCCTTACATGCAAGAAAATCCTCAGCTATCTCTCCCTCCATAACGTAACCCTCAGGTATATCAGGCAATTCATATCTAGGAGAGCTAGATCTAGCAGGAGCAAAAGCAGGTTATATCTCAATAGTATCGGCAGTTTCAAAAGCATCACGAGCATTGGCAGTAACTCTAGCAATATGAGCATCAAGGAATACCCCTAGTGGCATATCAGGAAAAGTAGTATCTCTAGCAGTATCAAGCATAGCATCATCAGGCAAAATAGCATCTCTAGCATCATCAGGCAAAGCAGTATCAAGCATAGCATCTCTAGCAGTATCAGGCATAGCATCTGTTGCAGTATCAGGCATAGTAGCATCATAAGCATCATCAAGCACAGGCGACATATCAAGATTTCTAGCAGGAGGTGGTGTCGCAAACTTACTCATAACTGAAGGTGAATCGAGTGCAGAGCTAGATGGCAGTTCCTTACCTCCCCTCGTAGTTAAGGGCAAGACTTTGGTTTTTGGATCTTTCAGATTCTTCATAGTGATCAGCATATATAAATCCCAAGTGACTCAGAGAATATAGCTATCCCTTCCCCGGCAACGGCACCAGAAAAATGCTGTTGACGTGCAACTATTCCTGACTTGATGCCTCCACGGCAACGGAGCCAGAAAAGAGCTGCTTCCAGTTGCTCAACAATTAGCAATTGTCTTGCAATAGCCCACCAGCGCGTGGGATCGCGGCAGTTTTCGAGGGTAGAGTATTCAACCCAAATTTGTTGGTTCGCACGAGGGGAAGTGAAAGAATATTCTCAAGTATTAGCAGCTGAATGTGTCAGATTCAACCACACCTGAAAGATTAGTGTCTGCAAGCAGGATATCAACAGCAAAGTAGTATGATAGCAACGGTGCAAGAAACGATCTGTTGACGAGGCAGACTATTCCTAACTGTTGTATCAATGGCGCCAGTAAGTTGCCTGTGGACGGGAAATATTCTTTCCCGACAACGGCGCCAGAAAAAGTATTGTAGCAGGTAGCAGCAGTGTAACGAGTAACAGCAGTGGCAAGGAACAACAGTAGTGACAGCAGCAGCAGGACAAAGCGAGTAACAGTAGCAGCAACAGTAGTAACAATAGCAAAGCAAAGCAAGTAAGAGTAGCAGCAACAGTAGTAACAACAGGAGAGCAAAACAAGTAACAACAGCAGTGGGACAAACTCGTAGGCAATGGGTCGGCGATTCGTTGGATGACATTCATCATGCAACAGTTATAACACGGAGAGATATGTGGCTAGCTCCCGTTCGTCAATGTGATGTAGGCATGCATTCCGTCTGTAGTCATACATGCTTAGGGAAAAGAAATTGCATGACATCTATTGTCCATCCCTCCCGTGGCAGCGGGGTCCAAATGGATACTACGGGATATTAAGGTTCTCCTTTTAATAAATAACCGGACCAACGCATTAGCACTTGGTGAACACATGAACTCCTCAAACTATGGTCATCACCGGGAGTGGTAACGGTTATTGTCACTGCGGGGTTACCGGATCATAACACATAGTAGGTAACTACAACTTGCAAGATCGGATCTAAAACACACATATATTGGTGACAACATAATAATTTCAGATCTGAAATCATGGCACTCGGGCCCTAGTGACAAGCATTAAGCATGGCAAAGTAGTAGCAACATCAATCTCAGAACATAGTGGATACTAGGGATCAATCCCCGTCAAAACTAACTCGATTACATGATAGATCTCATCCTACTCATCACCGCCCAGCGAGCCTACAAATAGATTACTCATGAACGATGAAGAGCTTCATGGAATTGGAGAGGGAAGAAGGTGGATGATGACGATGGCGACGATCTCCTTGATCCGGAGCCCAAAACGGACTCCAGATCTGCCCTCCATATGAAGAACAGGATGTGGCGGCACCTCCGTATCGCAAACGCGATGAAATCTTCTCTCTTGATTTTTTCGGGACGAAAGGGAATAAATAGAGATGGAATTGGGGGCGTCAGAGCCACGTGGGTCCCACAAGCTTGGTTGCCGCGGCCAGGGGGGCGCGGCGTCTGGGCTTGTGGCCCACTGGCCCGTCCAGTCCGGTGGATATTTGCGCGGGTATTTTTCATATTGTCGAGAAATATTCTCCGTAAATTTTCAGGACGTTCCGAGAACTTTCATTTCTGCACAAAAACAACACCATGGCAATTCTGCTGAAAACAGCGTCACTCCGAGTTAGTTCCATTAAAATCATGCAAATACGAGTCCAAAACAAGGGCCAAAGAGTTTGGAAAAGTAGATACGATGGAGACGTATCACCCACTTAGTGACGTAATCAACATCAACTAAGATGTGAGTATACCCATTGGATTTTGGAAAAGGTCCCATATAATCAAAGCCCCAGACATCAAATGGTTCAATGACAAATGAATAGTTCATAGGCATTTCCTGACGTTTGCTAATATTACGTATTCTTTGACATTCATGACAAGACAAGACAAACTTACGGGCATCCTTGAAGAGAGTGGGCCGATAGAAACCTGATTGCAATACCTTGTGTGCAGTTCTATCTCCCGCATGGTGTCCTCCATAGGCCTCGGAGTGACACTTCTGTAGGATCTCTCCCTGTTCATGTTCATGTACACAACGTCTAATAACACCATCTACTCCTTACTTATAAAGGCGAGGATCATCACAAAAGTAATGTCTCAAGTCAAAGAAGAACTTCTTCTTTTGCTGGTACTTGAAACTAGGTGGTATATATTTGGCAACGATATAGTTCGCATAATCAGCATACCAGGGTGCACTACGTGAAGCATTGATGACATTCAATTGCTCATCAGGAAAGCTATCATCAATAGGTTGTGGGTCATCAAGAACGTTCTCCAACCTAGACAAGTTATCTGCTACGGGGTTATCAGCACCCTTCCTATTGACAACGTGCAAATCAAATTCTTGTAGCAAGAGAACCCATATGATAAGTCCAGGTTTAGCGTCTTTCTTCTTCATGAGGTACTTAATAACAGCGTGATCAGTGTGAATAATGACTTTGGAATCAACTATGTAAGACCTGAACTTTTCACATGCAAACACGACTGCTAAAAATTCCTTCTCCGTAGTAGCGTAGTTTCTCTCGGCACTGTCTAGAGTTTTACTAGCATAGTGAATAACATTCAACTTCTTGTCAACTCTTTGCCCTGGAACAACACCAACAACATAATCACTAGCGTCACACATGATCTCAAAAGGCAAGTTGCAATCAGGTGGTTGAACAATAGGTGCAGTTATCAAAGCCCTCTTAAGTATTTCGAAGGCTTGCTCACAATCCTCGTCAAAGACAAAAGGAATATCCTTTTGCAAGAGGTTGGTAAGAGGCCTAGAAATCTTAGAGAAGTCTTAATGAACCTTCTATAGAAACCAGCATGACCAAGGAAACTTCTTATCCCTTTGATATCTATGGGGTATGGCATCTTCTCGATTGCATCAACCTTAGCCTTATCGACTTCAATACCTCTTTTAGAAATTTTATGTCCTAATACGATACCTTCATTAACCATAAAGTGGCACTTCTCCCAATTCAAGACAAGATTGGTGTCTTTACATCTCTGTAAGACTCGATCAAGGTTGCTGAGGCAATCATCAAAGGAAGACCCGTAAACGGAAAAGTCATCCATGAAAACCTCGACAATCTTTTCACAAAAGTCAGAGAATATAGCCAACATACATCTTTGAAAGGTGGCAGGTGCATTACATAAGCCAAAAGGCATACGTCTGTAGGCAAAGGTACCGAAAGGACAGGTGAAAGTGGTTTTCTCCTGATCAGATTGTGCAACTGATATTTGGGAGAAACCAGAATAACCGTCTAGAAAGCAGAAGTGTGTGTGTTTGGACAACCTTTCTAGCATTTGCTCGATAAAAGGCAAAGGGTAATGATCTTTCCTAGTGGCTTTATTCAGTTTCCTAAAATCGATCACCATCCTATAGCCAGTGATAATCCTCTGTGGGATCAATTCATCCTTAGCATTAGGGACAACGGTAATGCCTCCCTTCTTAGGAACGCAATACACCGGACTCACCCAATCGCTGTGAGCAACAAGATAAATGATACCCACTTCTAGGAGCTTTAGTATTTCTTTTCTCACTACTTCTTTCATCTTAGGATTTAATCTCCTTTGATGATCAGCAACTGGTTTGAAGTCAGGATCAGTTTTAATCTTGTGCTGGCATAGGGTAGGACTAATGCCCTTAAGATAATCAAGAGTATACCCAATAGCAACACGGTGCTTCCTCAGAGTTTTTAGTAACTTTTTTTCTTCATGCTCTCAGAGGCTAGCACTAATAATAACAGGATATATCTCCTTTTCATCAAGGTAGGCATACTTAAGAGTATCATGCAACTGTTTAAGCTCGAACACAGGATCACCCTTTGGTGGGGGTGGATCCCCAAGCAGTTCAACAGGCAAGTTATTCTTAAGGATAGGATATTGTTCTAAGAGAACTCTATCTATCTCATCCCTTTCATCCATATGCATATCATTTTCATGCTCAAGCAAGTATTGCTCTAAGGGATCAGTAGGAGGCATGGAAATAGAGGCTAAGGCACTAGTTTCATCCCTACTAGGCAACTCCTTTTCATGAGGTTGTCTACCAAACTTAGAGAAATTGAACTCATGTGACACACCTTCAAAGCCAAAAGTGACAGTTTGCTTCTCACAATCAATATGAGCATTGACAGTATTGAGAAAAGGTCTACCAAATATGATGGGACAAAAGCTATCTTGTGCGGTAGCAAGAACGAGGAAATCAGCAGGATACTTCGTTTTACCACACAAGACTTCAACATCCCTAACAATTCCCACAAGGCAGATAGTATCTCTATTGGCAAGCTGAATAGTGACATCAATAGGCTCTATCTCAACAGGTGCAATCTCATCTTTGATTTCATTATATAAGGATTGAGGTATTGCACTAACACTAGAACCCACGTCATATAAGCCATGATAACAATGATCTCCTATCTTAACAGAAACCACGGGCATGCCAACAACATGCCTATGTTTCTCTCTAGCGTGAGGTTTAGCAATTCTAGCAGCATCTTCACATAAGTGAATATTATGTCCCTCAACTTCTTCAGACAGAAGATCTTCGATAATAGCAACTCTAGGTTCAACTCTAATTTTCTCAGGGGGTGTAGGTGTTCTAATATAGCCTCTACGTATCACAGTTGAATCTTTAGAATGATCCTTTATCCTAACAGGGAAAGGTGGTTTCTCAATGTAAGCACTGGGAACAACAGGATCATTATAGGCAATGACTTTCTCTTCAACTGGAGTGGGTTTAACTACATTGACTTCTAAAGGAGGATGCTATTTAAATCACTTCTCTTTGGGGAGATCAATATGAGCGGCAAAAGATTCACACAATGAAGCTACTATCTCAGAGTCAAGTCCATACTTAGCGCTAAAATCACTAAAGGTATTTGTCTCAACAAAGGATTTAACACAATCAAACGTGAAATTCATACCTGACTCCTTACCTTCTTCAAGATCCCAATCTTCAGAGTTGCATTTAATTCTCTCCAATAAATTCCATTTGAAGTCAATATCTCTCTTAATAAAAGAATCGGTACAAGAAGTGTCAAGCATGGTGCGATCATCATGAGAAAGCCGAGCATAGAAGTGCTAGATGAAAATTTCTCTCGAGAGCTCATGATTGGGGCATGAATATAGCATTGATTTAAGCCGCCCCCAAGCTTGAGCGATGCTTTCTCTGTCACGAGGCCAAAAATTGTAAATATAATTTAGATCACGATGTACTAAATGCATAGGATAAAACTTTTGATGAAATTCCAATTTCAACCGATTGTAGTCCCATGATCCAGTATCATCACATAGCCTATACCATGTCAACACCTTATCCTTCAAAGATAAAGGAAATACCTTCTTCTTGACCTTTTCATCGAGCACACCTGCAAGCTTAAATAAACCACAAACTTCATCTACATAGATTAGATGGAAGTCTGGATGTGATGTTCCATCTCCTGTAAAAGGATTAGCCACCAGTTTCTCAAGCATACCTAAAGGAAACTCAAAGCAAATATTTTCAGTAGGTGCAGTAGGTTGAGGAGCAACCATTCATGCTTCCGTTCGAGGTGAAGATACCCTGAACAAGCCCCTCAAAGGATTAGTATCCATAGTGACAAGTGACAACAAATTTCTGCACACTATATGAATGTTTCCTTACCAGGTTCCACTTACCAAAGGCGCTTCACTCCCCGGCAACGACGCCAGAAAAGAGTCTTGATGACCCACAAGTATAGGTGATCAATCGTAGTCCTTTCGATAAGTAAGAGTGTCGAACCCAACGAGGAGCCGAAGGATCTGACAAGTGGTTTTCAGCAAGGAAATATCTGCAAGCACTCAAATTGTCGGTAACAAGTGATTGTGTGGTGAGATGATTCGTAGCAAGCAAAAAGTAACAAAAGTAGCAACGGTGCAGCAAAGTGGCCCAATCCCTTTTGTAGCAAGGGACACGACTGGACAAAGTCTTATAGGAGGAAAAACGCTCCCGAGGACACACGGGAATTTCTGTCATGCTAGTTTCATCATGTTCATATGATTCACGTTCGTTACTTTGATAGTTTGATATGTGAGTGGACCGGCTCTTGGGTACTTCCCTTACTTGGACAAGCATCCCACTTATGATTAACCCCTCTCGCAAGCATTCGCAACTACGAAAGAAGAATTAAGACAAATTCTAACCATAACATTAAACTAGTGGATCCAAATCAGCCCCTTACGAAGCAACGCATAAACTAGGGTTTAAGCTTCTGTCACTCGAGCAACCCATCATCTACTTACTACTTCCCAATGCCTCCCTCTAGGCCCAAATAATGGTGAAGTGTTATGTAGTCGATGTTCACATAACACCACTAGAGGAAAAACAACATACAACATATCAAAATACTGAACGAATACCAAATTCACATGACTACTATTAGCATGACTTATCCCATGTCCTCAGGAACAAAAGTAACTACTCACAAAGCATAATCATATTCATGACTAGAGAGGTAATGAGTAGCATCAAGGATCTGAACATAAACTCTTCCACCATGTAATGCAACTAGCATCAATTACAAAGAGTAATCAACACTACTAGCAAACTTACAAGTACCAATCGAAGTCGCGAGACGGAGACTGGGCACAAGAGATGAACTAGGGTTTGGAGTTGAGATGGTGCTGATGAAGATGTTGATGGTGACGATTTCCCCCTCCGGGAGGGAAGTTTCCCCGGCAGGATCGTCTTGCCGGAGCTCTAGATTGGTTCTGCTCAAGTTCCGCCTCGTGGCGGCGGCGAAACCACGAAAACGCTCCTCCTTTATTTTTTCCTGGACGAAACCCTCCATATAGCAAAAGAGGGGGGCCAGTGGGACAGTGGGCTGCCCACAAGCCCCCATGGCGCGGCCTGGGGGGGTGGCCGCGCCGTGCAGGCTTGTGGGCACCCCTTGGTGCCCCTCTGGCACTTCTTCGGCCCAGTATTTTTGATAAATTGGGGAAAAAATCCCCATTGATTTTCACGGCGTTTGGAGTTGCGCAGAATAGGTATCTCAACTTTGCTCCACTTTCAGGCCAGAATTCCAGTTGCCGGTATTCTCCCTCTTCATGTAAACCTTGCAAAATAAGAGAGAAGAGGCATAAGAATTGTACCGTGAAGTGAAATAACAACCAAAGAAGCGAGAAATATCAACATGAAAACATGATGCAAAATGGACGTATCAGGGGGATGGGCCGATGAGGGAGGGGCTTTTACCCCTTTTTATCAAAATTAATATTTAGTTAGGTACTGTTTTGCAAAACAGTTTGTGCACCAAATGCTTTTTTTTGAACCTAAAATTTGGCACATAAATCAAAGGCAATATTCTACGGTGGCTCATAAAGTTTGGGGACATTTGAAAATGCATAAATATTTATTTATTTTGAAAAGGCTATTTTATTTGTAGATGAACCAGTTTATAATTTCCTACGGGTTAACTGCTCGGTCGAATAATGTTGGGTTCAATATGAAAATTCCTTAGTGAATATTTGCAACTGATGCAACATTTTTATTTTAGAGTTTGATGAGATAATTTATTTGAATTTATTTTAAATTTTAAATTGGCTTTGATTTTCATCAAGTGGTAACTAGGCTTAGTTAACCTTGATGACATGGCGCCATTAGCATGTGATTAATGTAGCTTAACTACCGGGGTGTCACAAGTCTCCACCACTAAAAGAAATTCTCGTCCCGAGAATTAAGAGGATGAGGTAAGGGTGAAATGTTTGGTTACAAAATTCTAACGAGTTTTCTCGGTCTTGTTTGTTCTTCCTGAAGAAATTTATCCTTTCCGTTGAATCCTTCAATTTTGTGACTTAGGTCATCCTGATGAATTTGTCATCCTTTGTTCGGGATCTGCATCGCCCTACGAATGCGATACTAGTGAAAACTTTAGAAGAACGTACCTACACAAAGTTGGGCATCTAACTGCAAACTCAGGGAAGAAGACATGAATTATTCCTCAAGTTGCAACTCACGGAATTCACTGGGAATAATACGTGATGGTACAAAGGTTTCAAATTATTAGGCAATTATTTGATGCCTAAACGGATATGAAAGGGGATTTAGAGCAACGAAATTAACTAGTGTGTGTGATACAAGAATAGATCGTCACATTGTACAGTGGCTCGAGAATTTCATACGAAGCCAAGTGCAAAGGATACTTTGGAGTCAAAGATGAAAAGGAGAGTTAGGTTTCGATCCTGTGGAACTTTGGGTTATGGGCCTACCATGTGGGTTGAGAGTAGGAACAACAATGACATATTGCACGGTCTTGGTAGCAAGACATGTCAGAGGATAGCCTGTCAGTTATGTTGGCAACAACGTCGGTACCAAGGGCAGGGGACGAATAGAACCATGTTCCTACTCGTTGAAATGAGGCGGCCCAATAGGCAAGGTTCTCGTCCACCAGCGGCTACCAGAATGCTATCCACAATAGTAACAGGGTCTTACTGACAGTTGTGACATCGAGGGTTTTTACCAAAGCAGGAATTACCAATATTCCGGTAAATTAGATTACAAGAAGGTTTAAATACACTAATGCAAAGGGAAAATGTGTTGAGACACAAGTATTAGAGTATACCTTTCCAAAGGCATACAGATCATGGTATACATGATAGGTCATCAAGTACATAATCATTTAGATAAATGGGCAAGGAGAATCATGATGCTTACCCATACAACATTATTTGGATAATTGATCAAGAACAATTTAGCATGACACTTCCAATGTTCCTATTAACATTTGAAGTACCACATTTGTGCTTCGAGGTAGCATCAACATGGTCATCATATAAGGGTCAAATTTGGGTACACAAAGGATCCATGAGGAACAACTTATAAAATAAGTCATATAATTTCCTCGTGGTAGAATGGCTAACCTTATATATGGAAGAAATTATAACAATAGGTCCTTCGGCCCGGTGTGCTAGACAAGACATCATTGTACCAGGTTACATAAAGACCAAAGTTATAATTATTGGGAAATGTTCCGACCATCATATCTGCCCGAGATTCAGATCTAATTGGTGTCGGGACACATCAGACTCAGGATGCCTAAGAAGAAAACAGGGCAACAACAACTTACAAGATGATGATGCAAGATCCTCGGGATATGAACCATGGGAGCAAGTCTTGCATCATGAGCTGGATTGTAAGACATTGAACACAATGTCAAGACATTTGTGTCCACATGGAAATCTTATAACGAAATGCAACCGAGTTCTGATTTGGGAACCATCATCGAGGATAACAAAGTCCTTGTGTAAGCCGGAATTAGTTGTTATGAAGGAACCTATTTTCCTTGATAATGAAGTGAAGATAGAAAATCTTCAAAACATATAACAACTCACGCATGCGTGAATGATTTGGGTTGACCCCAGAGGACGTGAAACAAAACTTTCACATATTAACGGCGATAAGAATGCACATGAACTTTGGGAAAATATTTCTCCTATCAAACATATTCTTCATGAACTAGGCACAAAGATAATGCTTTCAAAAGCTTCATCATAAAACATGGAGAAGTGTAGGGCATGGCCTATGGGCCCAGCAATAATCCCTCAAGATTTCGATAGGGATGAATTTCCAACGTTATAATAACAAGGAGATATCATTTGTATATCAAATGATATGATGACGTATCCTCGAGGAAACATCAACAATTAAACATTGATCGAAGGGTGCACTCGAAAATACGGACTGAGTAGCACGACCAATGCTATGGTGAGTAAACAACCGACACACTAATAATTAAACAATTAGTTGTTAACCTCAAGGCAATAGGGTTTCTAGAAGTATTGGAATCACACATTAGAGTTTCACTTGCCGGTATTCCGGTTAGAAACAACACGGGGACAAGGAAATGATTGGTGATGGAAAGAAGTATCACTATATTAGGAATTCTTAAGAGGTGCATTAATTCTCACGGCACTCTTAACCTAAAAGATGGTAATACTCCAAGGTAGAGCATAACATAAGCTGGATAGCAAGGAACTCAAGGGAAAACACAAAACGCGACCAAGTTTGTGTTGGAGGGAAGGCAATAAGGTTGTCAATGGTAACACAATCATCAAGGGGCAAGGATGATATTTCTCATCATTAATTTGATTGATATCCTCGAAGAGCTCAGAAAGTTGATGATGATCATGACACATGTGTCGATAAGATACATGAAGATGTAATCATTCAGCGACAACATCTAGCAAAGGAATGGTGAAGCGAAAGGTTGTCAGAAACAAACGTGAGATTGCTAGCTTGGAATAGAAATTACCTTTCAAGACAACCAACATGATGTTGAAAGCTCATTGTAAGCTTAATGCACAGTTGGAAATGTGTTCCAGGGATGAAGGACAAAGATAGCATGGTCAAGCTCTAGCATGACAAAGATGATGTAGCCTAACGGCTTGGAATGACGTGATCGAGTACAAACTCATAAGGAAAAAAATACTACTAAGAGTTGTTGAATTGCAATGCATACTCGATTGAGTTATCAATGTCCTGGAGTGTCCAACAACTCAGAACACGAGGAAACCGGAATTTATGAAATATCATAGTTGATGAGGAGCCCATAACAAGTTATATAGCCCCATGATATTCTCGATCTACCAAGGATAATACTCAGAGGTAGATGAGAACATAGGTTGGATTATTGTTATTGATCGACAGAAGACAAGTGCTTTAACTTGCCTATATATGGGATCAAAGAAGAACAACCCTGGATGGAACAACGGTTGCAAAGTACCAAATCAAAGATACGAGGTCAAATCATACAATGAATGATTATTGATACAAGAAGCTTCTATGATAGGATCAACGTCGTTTCCATGGGCATGAACACAAAGTTCAAGGTCGAGTCCCACTTCAACAATGCATCACCTACCATTTACTCCTTGCCTTGACAAAGTTATAGCTTGCAAAAGATCATCTGGCAAAACACCAGAAGAGTAAGAGTCGTGAAAACTCTTGGGATCACACGGATTTAGGAAGGCATAGGTTCAACCCATCGGGGCATCTTAGGAACATATACCACAAACTTCAAGAGTAATTAAGACACGCTTGAAGAGCATGGCTGATAAAAGCATAGGATACAACCTATCAGAGGGAGAAGACACAATTTACCAATGGCATCATGTATCAGGGGAAGCATATCACAAGAATGTAAAGAATGTCGTCGGATAATAACCCAACAATGGGTTTGACGGTCCACAAAGGACCTGATGTGAGTATCGATACTCAATTGGAGGGAGATAGAATGCAATGCATCGGATTATAGAACATCTGAAAAATATTGATACTTAAATACCAAAGGAATTTATGATTTCCAGGTTGGTGTATCAGAATCAGATGCTCCGATGAAGGACGAATAAGCTGATTAGAATTATATGGACAATCAAACAAAGTTGATTGGCCGATAACCAGCTCCTATTTCGGAAAACATCTGAGCCGGAAAGATAATTTATAAGGATCAACTGATGATTGCCTGCAACCACATACAAGTTGGATCAATAATCTCAAAGGACAATAACAAGGAATTTTAATGAATGCTACTAGACATATGGATTTAACCATAATGCAAGCAGGTGAGAAAGGTCATGAACAATAGGCTACTAAGGATTTCGCAAGATCGAATAGAATTCGAGGGACTTGCGAAACCCATGACAACTAAGTATGAACGAATCCCTTGTAACATAATTTGTTGTACCTTGTATAACAACAACAACTACAAATCAAATATGAACGACATTTGTAGGTAGTTATCCATAGGGGTTGACGGAGGAAAGGAAATCACAAAAGCGATGAGCACAAGTTCTCGAGAGAAAATCAGAGAGTATCTTCGGAGCCTCTGACGAATCAAGCCATCGTGTGGAATGCGGGGCTCTCCGGGAGGAAGTATTTATGAGAACCTAGAGTTAGATTTAGCAAAATATTTAACCTGAAAGAGAAGAGAGATCAGAACTTAGAGTATAGAAGAGCAGTAAAATATACTAATACCACCCTATTGAGATGTGGGCCCGTAAGCCACACACCAAGATTAGTAAAAGTTTTTCAAATACTAGAATCAACTTTGGCCAAGGAGTTGGAAAGGGGGCTACCTACAAGCAGTTGGCTCTGATACCAACTTGTGACGCCCTCGATTTGATCGTACGCTAACCATACACGCAAATGCATATGACCAAGCTCAAGGACTCACGGGAAGATATCAAAACACAACTCTAAACACAAATAAAAACATACAAGCTTCATATTACAAGCTAGGGGCCTCGAGGACTAGAATATAGAAGCTCGATAAACACACAGTCAGCGGAAGCAAAAAAATGTGAGTACAGACATGAAACATGACAATGCCTTAGAGAAGGGTAGCACAAAAGATTCACAACGATCGAACGAGGCAAGGCCTCCTGCCTAGGAACCTCGTAAACTACTCCTGGTCGTCAGCGACCTCCACGTAGTAGGAACCATCGGGGTAGAAGTCGTCATCGATGGGATACGCCATCTCCTGGACTCCATCATCTGGTCGCAGCAATCGTAACAAGAGAAAAATGTGTAGCAAAGCAACGGTGAGTACTCATCCAAAGTACTCGCAAGACTGACATCAGAACCATGCTAAGTTATCCAGCAGTACCAAAGAATGGGGGTTATATGTGGTCTGATTGTAGCGATAAGAGAGAGAAGGACTAGTCCTATCAAAGACTGGCATCTTCAGCGTCTTGTAGCAATAGAAGAGAGTAGAGCAAGTAACATAATTATATAGTCATATTGTTGCAGCAATTTTAATTAAGGTCACGCCCATAGATCCTTCTTCGACTCTCTGCGAGAAAGCAATCCCGGGGCAAACATTCTAGTTAAGTAACAGTTCTAGTTGTATAAGATAGGGGTACAACTCCAAGCCGTCCTGTAACCGTGGACACAACTATCCGAATAGCTAATTTTCTTCCATGCAGGGGTGCACCAAGTTTCCCATCACGCTTGATAAACTCTGGTCAGATACACTTTCCTAGGTCACGCCCGGCCTCGGAACATCAACACGTCGCAACCCCACCTAGGCTCAACAGAGAGGCCAGCCCGGCGGTCTAAATCCTAAACGCGCAGGGGTCATGGGCGCATCACCCTTTGTGCTCCTGCACGATGCGTTGGCCTCCGACGTCAGTCCTGGCACCTCTTATACAAGACAATGCTTAGGCGTACCTGTGGGGGGTGCACCGCTCCATTGCTTACGTCTCAAGAGCTTCGGCTGATACCACGACGTCGAGTACCCATAACTTCTCCCATGTGAAGGTTAGTGCGAAAAGGTCTACAACCAACCCAGATCAAATACCCAAATCTCATTAGCAGTTTAATTAATATCGAGGATGTGTCGCTAGGGCTAGAATGCCCGGCCACGCCTCGTCGCATTCACGTGGGAATACACACGCAACACACCTTTCATGTTCCCAGTAACAAGGTCTAGTAACTGTGTGGCTGTAACATCGAGGGATCCGAGGTATCACCCTTGATGGATTCGGAACGATGTAAACTTCAAGGTGGACGGGGAGGAATGACCCTTGCTGGGCCAGCTTGATGGGTTGTTCGACAGAGTCGTTATCGGAGGTGACAAAGGAGGAATCACCCTCCATGGACCACCATCGATTAACTACACTACAGAGCTAACATCACGAGTACGTATCGAGGTGTCATCCTTGGTACTCGATAGTAGCTCTGCAGCCACATACAACTAAGGGGGTGTGAGTGATGTGACGGGTCTTGGCTCGTCAATCAGATGATCGAGACTTGACGATAAAGCAGGGGCAACTGGGCTAAGGGGGGCTAATGGGATCACTTCTCCACCTATACCAAACAGTTTAAAGTACGGTAGAGTAAATTAACAGTTCATCAAAAACATGCTATGCATCAGAATAGGAGCTATCTACAACAGTAGCAAAATTCTAATGCAAGCATGAGGGAGAAGGAAATAGGCGATATAGGAATGATCAAGGGGAGTTCGCTTGCCTTGTTGCTCTGCAGAAAAGGGTTGGTCGTCAGGAGGGCAATCGTACCTGGCAGCAGCGTCAGTCTCGGGGTCTACCAGAGAGAAGAGGGGGAAGAAACAATAAATATAAAGCACAGATGCAACATGATGCATGGCATGGCAATATGCAGGGCTAGGCATGAGCTAATGCAGTATTAAACGCCATGGACGAATGAGGAAAATATCTCACGATATTTCCCGGGTCTCTGGCTACTGCCGGAAAAGCAAAAACGATGGAGAAGTTCCACGTTCGCTATGATAGGGACGCATGAAAAACGAAAGGAGAGCATATCCGAGTTCGTCTCATTTTTCTGATCAACTTTCATATACAAAATATTTTCATCCGGATTATGAATTTTTTATATTAATTTTTAAAGTTTTATTAATTATTTAGAAATTAAGCAGATTAATTAAATTTATTAATAATTCATGACATCAGCATGACATCATGCTGACAACAGCACTCAACGGTCTTAGTTGACTGGTCAATTCTGACGAGTGGGTCCCGTTGTCATAGAGAGAGGGTTTTAATAGGTTTCATTTTAACCTAATTTGTTATTTACTAACATGGGCCCCACCTATCATACTGTTTAACTAATTATAACAAAACTAATTAGACTAATTAGAGTTAAGTTAATTAAGTTAACTAATTAAACTATTAATTAATTAATTAATTAGTTTTAGTATTTTTAATTTTATTTGTTTACACGGGCATGGGCCCCACGAGTCATTCTCTTGGGGTGGTTTTGGCTAGGGCAAACCGGTCGTGGTCATGGCACGGTCGCCGGCGAGAGCTGGGTCAGGGGCACACCAGCGCCCACGGGGTGCGGCGCGGGCGAGGAAGCGGGGCACGGTGTAACGCCGAAGATGCGGGCCTATCCTTATCTTGGCGCGAGGGCCTCGAGAGGGATAGAAACGCATCCCCTCGTTTCGCAAGAATGGCTATCGTAACAAGTACATGTACAGAAAATATGAGTATAAAGAGTTGGCTTATACTCGCCACAAGATACATCAGAGTCACATCAGTACAATTCATACAATCATCATGAAGAAGAGCAGGGTCCGTTTACGGAGAAAAACAAACGATAAAAGAACGACGTCCATCCTTGCTATCCCAGGCTGCCTTCCTGGAACCCATCCTAGATCGACGAAGAAGAAGAAGAAGAAACTCCAGATGAACATTCAACATGCTTGCGTCAAGTAACCTTTTACCTGTACCAGTAACTGGTGTTGTAGTAATGTGTGAGCCACAGGGACTCAGCAATCTCATTTCCAAAGGTATCAAGACTAGCAAAGCTTAATGGGTGAGGTATGGTTAAGTGGTGAGGCTGCGGGAAGCGACTAAGCATTTATTTGAGGTGGCTAACTTACGAGTACAAGAATAAAAGAGGGGGATGATCTACGCATAGCGGACGTGAACTACTGATGATCAAATGAATGATCTTGAACACCTACTTACATCAGACATAACTCCACCGTGTCCTCAATCGGAGAAGGAGGTCACGAAAGAGACAGTCACGGTTACACAGTCAGTTGGCAAGTTTTTGATTAAGTTAAGTTCAAGTTATCTAGAACCAGATGTTAAACAAAGTTTCCATGTTGCCACATAACCGTGGACACGGCTTTCCGAACGATTTAAACCCTAAAGGGGTGCTCCAACTAGTCCATCAAAAATTACCACACGCTGCGACGGAATGACCTCGATCAGGGAAACCGGTGATCTCCTCGGGTTCCTATTGGAAAACCTCAACCTCGAGATAACCCAAAGCATCCTCGGAATACCTCGCACAAGACGCTCGTGAAAGGTAAAACAAGTCCAGCGAGGCCGCCCGGCGTGTCGAGAATCCCGATAGGAGCCGCGTATCTCGTTCTCAGGACATGAAGGATGAGCTATGGTTACCACGCCAAACACCTAGGTGCCCCAGGTAGCGTTAATACGCTGCTCTATTTGGGACCGACACCATCAACACTGCCCCCTGTATTATATTGAATTACTCCTCGGGTTCATGACGCCCTATGTTTTTCAGTATTAACAAAATTATTATGTTGGGCAAATACATTACCAATGTTCGGCCTTGCCAGACGAGCTTTATCCCAAAACGAGAATCTAGGGGGTCCTCATAACAACCCCAAGCATGTTAGGAGCCCTCATTTATGGACCATAACACTGGTAGCTGAAACTAAGACGACAAAGGTGGAACAAAACACCAGGCTAGAAAGGCCGAGCCTTCCACCTTTCACCAAGTATATAGGTGCATTAATTTAAATCACATTAATATGGTGATATAACAAGGAACCCATGTTAGCACATGGAAGAAACTGCACCTGCAACTAGCAACAGTAACAAATGGTTAAGCAAGCGGCAACATAGCTAATCAGTGGTTTGCTAGGTTGTGAACATGTTGAAGGTTTTCATGGCAATATTGGGAGGCTGATATTTAACAGGTGGTAGGCAGCGAGACATAACGATAGAAATGAAACAACTAGCATGGCAATGATAGTAATGGTAACTGGGGAAATGGTCATCTTGCCTGAGATCCCGCTTGGAAGAAGAACGACTCCGTGAAGCAGACGAACCGACGTAGTCGAACGTGTCCTCACATTATGACACGCTTGCGTAACTCTATCGAGACGAAGCAAACCAAAAACAAGAATCAACACACGATATTCACCACGGCACATGCACGACTTGATGCACAACATATATGATGCATGCTCGGTTAAATCATGCAAGGCATGACATGGCAATTCACACAATCAATCACTACACATTAAGTGAAGCTCAATATGCAACGAGTTGCATATTGATGGAACTCCACATTAAATTATGTAGTTCACTTCTGTTAATTAACACGACAATATAATTTTTTTGTTAACATGGCAAGGGGGCGAAGCACAAATTAATCTACCTATCTAGGCATTTTAAATGAGGCCGAAAACGACATATAGCATCTCTCAAATGACTCCACGCGTTACATTCCAATTCTATCCAGATCTATCCTAACCACATTTTATGTTTTTTAAACTCCAAAACAAAGTGGTTCACGTGATTCTACTCATCGTTCTAGTCCATTTACATATATGGCTCATCTCCAACGGAGCTACGGATCACTACCTACGAATTAAACCGTTTCTATCACGTTGACAAGCAAATCGATGCAAACAGAACACTAAACAGCTTTAACCATGCATGAGATTTGGAAAATATTATTCTACGCAAAATTCTAGCCAAGTTACATATATAACTTGTCGCAATTCGACGCACGGATTAAAGGTTACACGAGTTTTAAAATCATGCAAAATCCGCCATTTATTAATCCGGGGCTAAATAGACAAATTCGTGGCAGGAAAAAAATACACTACTGGCCTAAACTGGTGCAAGGCCCGAAACAGGGTTGGGCGTACATTAGTTAAATTGCGCCCGGGGCGCTGGAATAGTGGGGCTACGGAGGACTCACCTTCGTGGGCTGGATTTGGCCCAGGAGATTGGGGAGGCTTGAGCTGGATGGAGTGCTCGACCTCGCGGTGGTGGGCCGGCTCGGGGGGAGAGGAGGCAGGCCAGCCAAAGCCGGCCGGGCCAGGGCAGGGAGCCCATGCGCGGTCAACGTGAGCAGCTCGACCTCCCGATCCCGAGCACGGAGCTCGCCGACGCTGGATCTCCTCACTGACAGCAACCACGACCACACGAGGAGTAGCTCGCGAGGCGGGAAGGGGTCCTCCGGCCCGGATCTAGCTGGATCCGGCCGGCAGAGGGGGAAACTGGCGACGGGGAGGAGTTGCACATGCGCGGCGGTGTAGGGCTAGCTGCAGCGAACGGTGGCGCACTCCGTCGGGGAACGGCGCAGCCGAAGGCGAGGCATGGCGGTCCAGATGGCCGGGGCTCTGGCGGCTGGCTGCAGATGGCAGCGGGGCTCGGCTCGGGCTGGAGAGGAGCATGGGGAGGAGCTGCGAGGCTGGAAGGAGGAGGAGCTCGGGAAGGCTCCTTGCCGCGGTGGCGGATCCGGGCCCGTGGCGGGCCTCAGATGGGCTTCGCGGGCCCGACGGTTGAGGTGGGAGGCTGTGGTGGCCGCGGGGGCTGGGGAGCATGGGAAACGAGGTTGGGGCTAGGGTTTCCTAATTATAAGGGATTGCCCTTCCTTTTACAGCAGGGATTTAGGGTTAGGGGGTTTTGGGGGCGTTTTTTGACCCCCCGATCGCGATCGGACGGTCCGATCGGAGAGGTGGTTTTGCGGGCAGCAGTAGGCTGTGTAGAATAGGCTAGATGTAGAAGAGAGGGAAAACGGGCAACCCTGCATCGGGGTTTTAAATACAGAAACCGTCCAACAGTTGACCGCTATAGTGCCGCTATATAATAAACGGTACGGTTACCAAACGAGCTTCGATTGCGACGAAAATTGGCAGGCGGCCTACCTACAACATATAAAGACCGCACGCCAAGTTTCAACCCAATTCGAGGATATTTCTATGACACCTTTAAAAACAATATTTTATCGATGTCGCGGACGCGTGCGTGTGTGGTTGGTCTCGAAATGGTCAACAACAAAAACGGAGAGAACAGGCAGCTAATAACGGATTCAAGTTTTGAAAATTGGCGGTAGCGAAGTGCCGATGCAATGCGGATGATGCACGTGATGCGAGAGACAATCTAATCGCACGGCGGCAAAGGAAATAAAAGGGGAATCTTCTGGAGCGTCGGTCTCGGGCTCTCACAACTCTCCTACACTAACTAGAGATCTCGCCCCGAGATCTAAGAATGAAAGGGGAGGAGAGGAAGAGAAGTGCAGAAGGTAAAACTTAGTCGCTTGTTTGACAAACGGGTGAAACCAATGATCCTTGAAGGTTGCTAAGATATGAAGAATGACATGAAGAACAAGGAAGGATTCACACAAAATTTCGGCAACACTTCGGTAGGAAATTGAGGACAAAAATTTGATAAGATGGAAAGATCTTGACAAGATTCACAAAAAAATAGCTAAATTGATAAGCAAAGAAAGGATATGATCTTGATAAGACGAGATCATGAATGAAAGAGAACAATATCACCACAACTCCGAAACAAGAGAATGGAAACTAGACCACTTGGGATGAATAGAACACAGAAGAAAAGAAAACTTCTACAACAATTGAATTTGAGAAGCATCTATACAAGAAGAATTGAATGGAGTTGTTGGAAAACCAACAACGAAAAGAACAAGCTTGTAATGGACTTATGGAAACCATCCCAAAATAATGAGTTGACAACTACCCACTAACAGAAACAAGGATTGATTGGATGCAACAAGAAAGGAAAAACTTCGTACACCAAGAAGAAACATAGAGGACTTGGATCAATGATAATCATCATAATAGCAACAATCCCTAGGAAAAGTTTTAGGTGAAGTCTAAACCAAGATAGCTCAGTGAAGAAATCATGGGTTGAAATATCTCATGATTGAAGGAATTGGTGGGTTTACATATTAATTCTTGCAAGAACTTCTCTTCGATACTCCTCCACTAACAAGAATGCTGAAAAACCACCTCAAAGGACAAAGGAGGAAGAATTGCACTTTGAAATGCAAGAGAAAGAACACTTGAGGTACTCCAACAAGAATCTTGAAGAACACTTGAGAAAAATAATTGATATCATGAGCCACTCCAGAAGAATAATTGAAATCATTTGATGAAACACAAATAAGAATTATGTTCTGCTTATCCTTCATCAATTTTAATTGATGACAAGCAACAGATTTAGCGTACCACTTATTCTTCTCCAAACAGATTGGGGAGAGAGAGATGGAGCACAAATTGAAAAGAAATCTTGAATGAACCATCAACAAGAATTCCAAATGAATGGGGATACCAAGAATGAATGGAGATATATGAGAATGAAGAGACCATGATCCACCTCAGAGAAAACTTGAACAAGGCACCAGAATAATTGAGATACGAACAAAGAAACAACAATTGAGAAGAATTTGAGGATGAAAGCTGAAGGCTGAGAATGAAGAAATCTTCTAAAATGATGGCCTTCGGAGGTTCAAGGATGAAAACAAATCTGAAATGCACCGGTTAGACGTGGAAGGAATTACACATGATCGAGAAAAAATGAGAGGATAACACGAAGCTGAGGTGAAAATCTTCAAAGATTAGAAAAAGACTTGAGAGAAACACTCCTTTGGTCTTCCAAGCTGAAAAAGATGAGGTGAACACCACCAAGAATAACTAGACACTCTGGAATGATGAATAAGGAAAGCTTGAGCCAACGATGAGAATAAATTTGAAGCAATCTTGGAGAAGGATTATGACTAATGAACTTCATACTTACGCCATAATTGAAAATATTAGAGATCTCTGGAAAAAGATTACAAGAGCCAAAGAAGATTCTGGGAAAGAACATGTGGGTTATGGGACCACTAATAGAAACATGTTGAAAAGATTACTCACAAAGAGAGATACTACACGGGTATAGAAGAGAACTTGATGAGGTTGAGAACCTCGAAATAATTGAAAGGATTGAGAACAAGAAACTCTGAGACATATTTAGCACTCCGAGTAGAATAGAGAGGGATGAATAAACAAGAGAGGCTTGATGAGAATTCCCACGGAGGAACCATTAGAGGAAGAAAAGAACATGATGAGCACTGACAGCTTGAATTGAATCCACCAGAGAAGAAAACAAGAATGAAGAATGGTGAACTCGAAACTACCGAGAATCTTTGCCAAGAATCACCGGATAAGAGAGAAAAGAAAAGATAACAGAAGCAACAACGTAATGAAATGCACTAGGATGATAATCTAATCATTGAAGAAAAGGGCGGGAGGGTGGGGAAAAACAAAGACCACTTGGGACAGATGAGATGAACTCCGGAAAGAAATGAGAGATTAATCTTGTAAGAATTGGAGAAGATTGAATTACTTGAAGAGAAGCACATCGGTTGAAAAGAATTGATATGACGACTCCAGTTGAAAAGAATTGAAAAGACAACCTGATTGAGGAAAAGAATTTGCATTCCCATAAAAATATGAGAACAACTCTTGGAAAGTTATGAATAACTATTTGACATCGAAGCAACTCGAATTACCATATACCAACAAAATAAAGGATGTGGATTACAACACAAGCCGGAACAAATTCATGACAGAGATTTCGTCCGATATTTTCGTGGATAGGATGTCACATCCCTGACCCCTTAAGCAAGTTAGTCTTGTGCTCATGTCTTCTTTGCATTTGCATCTAAGAAGTTTCAAAAAAAACAAGACAGTGGCAAAGGAAAAACTCAAAACCCTAGCCACTACTTCAAATAAAGAAAATCTCAAACTAGTTAATATCAATGAACCCAAAATGGCCTCAAGAAATGTTCAAACTTTCTGATAAATCATGAAAGTAAATGAGCATTGGAGAAAACTATTTTCTTGACACTTTAAGCATTTTAAATAAATGCAAAAAGCTACTGGTTTCAAGTTTTAAATTTGAAATCAGAAACTATAAATTTTCAAAAATGTTGAAAACTTTGGAAATGGTTGGGAATATTATAACAAATATTCAGGTGTGTTTAAAATAGTTTTGCAATTTGTTTTGGAGCTGAAATAAATAGCAAAATATTGAAGAAGCTAAAACAGAAACAAAAATAGAAAAAAAATGGGAAACTCTTACCTGTCGCCAAGCCTGGCCAGGCCCATCCCAGCTCCTCTCGTCTTCCTCTCGCCAGTAGGCAGCAGGAGGTGGCCGCCGCGTTCCCCGGCGCGGCCACACACCTATGCGCCTGCCTGGCCGCCGCCTTGTGCTGGCAAGGCCAGGGATAAGCTCCCCGAGGCCTCACCTATCCATTCCTAGCGTCAGCTCTCTCCCTCCTCCCGGATCTCTTCCTCCTTCCTGCTGCCGCCATTGGAGCCGAGCAAAGCTCGAGCTGACCGTGCCCCTAGCCATAGGATCCCCTCTCAGAGCACGCCCTTAGGTCCGCCTCGTCGGTCTGGTCCTCCCTGCAGAAGCCACCCCGAGCCCTGCAACGCCCGCGGCGCCATCGTCTTCCACCTCCGGCCGCCGGACCTCTCCCATTGATTAGTCGCCCCCACGCCTTCCCCGAGCCGTCTAAGCCCTGCTCTGCACTCCCCGTGAGCATGCGGTCATTTCCCCTAAGTTTTCCCCGTCGATCCCCTCCTCTAGCTCTAGTTTCACCGGAGCCCGACGAGGACCGCCGCTGCCGCTCGTCGCCGGTAGCCCTCCGGTGATCAGCTCGTCCTTCCGAGGGCACCAGCAGCTTCAGGTCGACGCGTAGATACTGTAGGAGCTAAGAACCGAGCGTAGTTCCCTCTGAATCAAAGACCCCGATGACGCCCGAGCCTTGGCCGCCGCCAAGCTCATCGCCGGCGTCATCTCCGGCCAGATCAACCCCGGCTAAGTGCAGAAATGGAGCTGCGGGAGATGTGCAGTTCTCCTGGTGCTCTCCGCGCAGCATTTGGCCCCCTGTGCGCCGTTTCCGAGCCCCTCCGCCGTGCTGGTGGTCGCCGGAGGCTCCCCGCCGGCGAGGACGACCTCGCCGCCGGTGGATCTCGGCTGGCCTGAGCCACTAACTGGTGGGGCCAGCCTCTGGCAAGTTTAAAACTAATAAAAATAAATCAAATAAGTTAATCAGTCACTGACATGTGGGTCCAGCAAGGTTAATCAGTTAATTAAGTTTAAGCTTAATCTAAAATTGACCAGAGAGACTGACCAGTGGGTCCCACTGGTCAGGTTTGACTTTCAACGGCCAGATGGACCTGCTGATGTCATGCTGATGCAATAAAAGCATTTTCCAGTATAGAAATAATTCCAGGAAATTGCTAAAACTTGTAACAATCATATAAATTAATTTGTAACTCCAATGAAAATAATTTATATATGAAAAAGTATCAGAAAAATTCAAGGATTGTGATTATGCTATTTTCAACTATGTTTGAAAAAGTTACAGAACCCTAACATGTAGAATAAGGAATAATTCAACTCTTATAATTACTTTATAAATGGAATTTGGAAAATATTAAAATTTCATTATGAATGCCATGATCACACACTGTCCTAATTACAAATCAGTACCATAACATGACATTTCATGCATGCTAACATCAAGTTGATCTGAGCATCAGGTCGAATCAATTAAAACGGTATCCGAGAATACCCCGTTTGAATTGATATTCGAATGTGATTCAAATAAACTCTAAACCTAATACATGTTGATTATAATAACTTATCACCTTGCATTCTCATGCCATGCTCATGCATCATTTTGATTGCATATGATTGTTATTGAATGTTGCCATTTATTTCGGTAGGCTCCGCACCCTCGGATTCCACCGAATATCCGTCTGACGGATATCGTTCCTCCTCTGAGCAACAAGGCAAGCAACCCTTTTGATCATCCCGATAAATCCCATGTTCTTGCTCCTGCACCTATTTATTGCATTAAGATCAAATGCTTCAACTGCTTTTGCCACGATAGTTGAACCCACTTCCTTTGCATGACCTAACCTTGTCACAGTAAATAGCCGAACCTTGCAACCTAGCATACCTGATAGTTTCTTGAGCTATGATGTGCCTTATCCTGCTATGCATGCTATGCTTAGATTTGTGTATGGTCTGTCATCTGGGAGATGAACAGAATTGTGAGAATGTGTTCGGTGAGCAAAGGTTGTGTGTTGAACTTGATTTGGTAAAGGTACCGGTGAAAGGCTGTGTAGGAGTACATGGCGGGTTGTTTCATTGGAACCGTCCTTAGGAACTGAGTTCCGTGTATGTAATCCAAGACTAGATACTACCACATGCTGGGCCCTGAAATATGACCCCGCTCGGCCTATTAATCGCTTAGTACTCGGTCCAGGAGTTACAAATAGTTTCTGGTGTTTATAGTAATGCTGGACGCCGTACATTGTGCTGACCTGAGAGGTGGGCCATGATGCGGTAGGCAGTGGCACGGTGTACCAAGTGGCACCCGGATGGTGGGCTTGGGAACCCTGCGCACATCGTTTGAGGCCGTGGCGGAAACCTCGGCCGGACTTCCGTACGGGTTACTCTCGGATAGGAGATAAACCTGGACTAGGTACTAGTGTGGTTAACGGTCGTGGCCGACTCCCTCGCTGGGCTTCCGCTTGAAGGTTGCCGATGTGCATGACGTGCACATGGCGATAAGTGGCGAGAGCGTGTGTGACGAAGTACACCCCTGCAGGGTTATGATCTATTCGAATAGCCGCGTCCGCGGATATGGACTACTTGGAGACATATGTTGTTCATAGATAACCTCAATGGCTACTCTTAAAATTGTCAAGATAAGCGTGAGTGTCGTGGACGGCATTTCCGTATGGAGACGGAATGATTCCACGATAGTGTATTGTTGTGGTGTTAGTGGACTCGTGTGCGAGAAATCAAGTTGTCAAAAATAATTTCAAAATGCAAGTTGTCTAGCCACGAGTCAAATGCTGGCTTTCCGAATGAAACCCCACAATACCTTTTTGATACCTTGCATGAGTAGTTAGATATTCTAAAGTCTTGCTGAGTACCTTCGTACTCATGTTTGCTTAATACATGTTGCACGGGTTGCTAATGACCCTAATGGAGGGTTCTTCGTAGACATCGACGACGACGAGTAGCTGGTGTCCCAGCTACGATCTGGCCCTACGTTGGATTTGTAGTATAGTCAGGCCATGTGCCTTCTAGTTGCCCTGTCTGTACTCAGACAGTTTAAACTCTTCCGCTGGCTTGTAACTGAATGACTGCTATTATGGGTCGTGAGACCCTTAATGTGTAATATTATGTGTGTGGCTCTTCCGAGCCTCTTAAATAAAGGTTGTATGTTTATGGTTATGTTGTGATGCCATCGATGTATCTATACATATCGGTATGCCATGCGTACGTGTGTCGTACTTGATATGTATGGGGTTCGATTACCTAGTCGTGAACTTTAGTAGCACTCCTTACAAGGAAATGCCCCTTTGTGATCCAATGAGCCTTGGTAGTTCGCTACTGCTCCGGACACATTGGTTGACCGGCATGTGTCCTTCTTAGCTGCTGTGTCTGTCCCCTTTGGGGAAATGTCACGCGATGTAATGGAGTCCTTGTAGCTTGCTACGACTCGTCTACGTTCGCTGATGACCGACACCTACTTTGTTGGGTCATGTATGCCTGTCCTTGTGCCGTACTGCCACTTTGGTTTATGACTAGACATGTCGATCCGGGTTCTTTGACATTGGAATGCTAGCGACACTGTTGCATACGCGAGTCAAAATACGCAAACGGTCCCGGCTAAGGTAAGGCTGCAGCCGAGGAGTTAACCGTGCGTGAGACCGCAAAGGGATGCGATGTGTTACAGGCTAGATTCCTATGGCTTAGGATCGGGGTCCCGACAGCGTTGGTATCAGAGCCTGACTGACTATAGGATTACTAAGCCAAACTGGTCGAAGTTGAGTCTAGAATTGCTTTAGTTATATATAAGGGAATTGTTTGTGGAAGGGAACGTAAGACTCTTGTTCTCTTCTCAAGTTATTCTATTCTGGTCATCCTCGTCTTTTCTGCGGGAATTAAGGACTAGGTTACTCATCTTCTCGTAGGCTCGTGTTTCTGATCGGTAGATTATAGGACTACGGGTCAAGAGATATTGGTTTTATTTTATTCCTAGGAAGCAGGAAGTAAGTTGATGATCAGAGAGTTGAACTTGACAGTTGAGTGGTTACGCTATTCCATTTTGGGTTGTCTCAAAATTTGTTTTTGAGCATTTACAGCCGTTATGCTGCCCAATTTTGTATTCGGAGCTCTAATGCTTTTGCATTACTCTCTGTTTACAGAAGCCTGGCCGTCCTTCTCGTCAGGTGGTACGTCTGACCAGGTGCATTGATGTGCCGGGTCATACGGCCATGCTGGTCAGGGTGATGTCGGTGTGCGGTTACCGCTGGTACCCCAAGTACACAGTAGAGGAACAGTACCAAGACTTCAACCAGAGCCAGTACATCTGCACTGTTAGGGTATTTCCAGACTACCCTGGAGCTGAGGAGCCAATCCATTGGTCCTATGGGTTGGGGGTCACTGTTGACATGGCAGTACATGATGCTGCCTACTCAATGCTGACCATTATGAGAGCGAGACATGCACTGCTGCAGAATTCAGAGTTCTGTTATGTTCCGGCCTCTCAGCCTGGTGAAGAGGGATACCTTAGTGGAGTCTATTTTGATTCTTCTATGGAGGATCCACTTCTGCAGTCCACTGTTGAGATGCTAGAGAACAGAGACAGGGATGCTCGTGCTCTCCGTATGGAGCTTTATGCTACCCGTGCCCGTCTGTGGACAGCTTTGACGCAGCTGGCACCGGTAGTCCAGACAGGGTATGGAGAGATGGAGATGTTGAACCCTGTTAGGACCCATCTTCCGGCCCACGTTGACTGGCCAGCTATAGGAGGAGTCACACCTCTTCGGGGACCCCTCTTACCACCAGTCAGGGGACCAAGGCCACATCCGTGTCCTTATGGATCCCAGGGATCTCAGGCTAGAGTGTTTCCTGATCCGCAGGTTGAGCTTCCAGGTCATGGAGGCAATCTCCATGAGGTGTTTTATGCGGATGCCTGAGCTATGAGCGGAAGAATAGTATGGTAGTAGCCGTACATTCACAATCCTGCATGACTTGTGAAGTATGCATGTAATGTGAAATGAATTCCGGAGGCCTAGATAAATAATGTATAGGAAGCTTGTAAGCCTCTGATGAGTAGTTTCATAATTTCAGCAGTTTGCTCTTCGGTTAAAGTTGTACTGAACTATGTAAGGGTGTGTATGAACCATGGTGTATATATAGCAGTTGCTTGTTACCATGCTGTTCGGATATTCATTTCCGCATTCCGTGTGTTCAGTACATTCTTAATCCATAGCTAGTATTGATATGATGTTGGTCTAAGCTATGAGTTTGTTTGTCAGGATGGTGTTCACCAGGTTGAACCGTGCCCCTGCTCATGAGCAAGGTGAGGGTAGTCAAGCGTTGCAGGAAGACCTGCCTCACCCACCTTCTCTGGTAGAAGTGATGCTTGAGGCAGAAAGAAACAAAAGGGAGACCAACCGACTGCTAGAGCGTATTGAGCAGAATACGGCTCGACAGCCTAGGAATGCTGCAGTGTCCCTCAATGACTTTGTGAAGCTGAATCCTCCAAAGTTTCATCATTCCGTCGATCCCCTCGACGCTGATGACTGGCTGTGCAGCATCTGACGCAAGATTCGCTCTGTGAATGTGTCCGAGGCCGACAAGGTGACCTTTGCGGCATATTTCCTGGAAGGACCCGCCAATTTGTGGTGGGAGAACTTTGAAGCTATGCGTCCTGCTGAACCAGTAGCCACATGGGCAGACTTCAGTGCAGCTTTCTGTCTGCACCATATTCCAGAGGGCCTGATGGACAGAAAGAGAGAGGAGTTCTGTACCTTCACTCAGGGCAAGTTGTCTATGGATGCCTATAGCCGCGAGTTCGGTAATCTCGCCCGCTATGCAACAGAGGAGATGTCTACCGACGCCAAGAAGCAAGCAAGATTCCGTAAGGGTCTGAGCCCTGAGCTCCGTCGTGACCTGCGCCTCCATGAGTGTGCAAGCTTTCAAGCCCTGGTCAACAAGGCGATCAGTGCGGAGACTGGTCATACTGACTTCGAAGCCACCAGGAAGCATTCCCGTGACTTTGGCTCGTCTTCTGGTTCCGCGTTTCCAAAACGCAGGCTGTGGGTTCCAAACAGTTCTCTGCCACCAAGATACACTCCGAGGCCATCCTACGTGGCGCCTTAGACGAATCAGGCCAACCCTCCAGCAAAAGCTTATGGTGGTCCAGCTAGCAATGCTGCACCACGTGCCAACCAGGTGATATGCTACAAGTGTGGAGAACCAGGGCACTATTCCCGTGAGTATCCTCAGAATGTGGGTGCCAAGCAACCCAGAAAGTCCGTCGGGCAATCCAAGTCGGGCAAAGCTTATTATGTGAAGCCAACTCCTGCACATGGCCGTGTGAACTATGTGTCGCAGAAGAAGCTGCAGAGGATCCCGACGTCATGCTGGGTATGCTTCTTGTTAATCATCACCCAGCGTCTGTTCTCTTTGACACTGGGTCTTCTCATTCCTTCATTTCAGAAAGTTATGCATAGTTGCATAACATGTCTTTTTGTGATATGCCAATCCCATTGGTTGTCCAAACCCCTGGTAGTAAATGGCAAACCTCTAGGATAACCTATGACAATGAAATTCTAGTAGACATGCTAGTTTTTCTAGCCTCATTGATAGCATTGAAATCTTCGGATATTAATATCATCTTGGGCATGGACTGGATGTCAGCTCACTATGCCAAGATTGATACTCATTCTAGAAATGTCCAGCTTACCCATCCCTCGGGTGAGATAGTAAATGTCTCTACTCGAGTTGCCAAATGCCAACTCTATTCCCTAAATGCCAACCCCCTTCCGGAACTTGAAGACATTCCGGTAGTCCGTGACTTCCCGGATGTTTTTCCAGAGGAACTGCCAGGAATTCCACCTGACAGAGATGTAGAGTTTGCGATAGATCTTGTTCCGGGAACTGTCCCAATAGCCAGAAGACCATGTAAGATGGCACCCCTGGAGCTAGCCGAACTTAAGAAGCAATTAGATGAGGCTTTGAACAAAGGTTTCATTCGTCCTAGCTCTTCTCCTTGGGCTTGTCCCGTCCTCTTCGTCAAGAAGAAAGACGGAACGGATCGGATGGTTGTAGATTATCGACCAGTTAATCTGGTCACCATAAAGAACAAGTATCCGCTCCCCAGGATCAACGATCTGTACGATCAGCTCGCTGGATCCTCAGTCTTCTCCAAAATGGATTTGAGGTTGGGATACCATCAAATCAAGATTAAGAACGGGGACATTCCAAAAATGGCTTTTGTTACTCGTTATGGCCAATATGAGTACACCGTTATGTCCTTCGGTTTAACCAATGCCCAGCCACCTTCTCTCGACTGATGAACTCAATCTTCATGGAGTAGTTGGATAAATTCGTCGTGGTATACCTCGATGATATTCTCATCTACTTGAAGAATGAACAAGAACATGCCGGGCATCTAAGGCTGGTATTGATGAAACTTCGAGAGCATCGCCTTTATGCCAAATTTTCAAAATGTGAATTCTGGTTACCAGAAGTGACCTATCTAGGCCACGTAATCTCTGGTAAGGGTATTGTTGTCAATCCCGAGAGAGTTCAAGCTGTCCTTGATTGGACTCAACTTGAATCGGTTAAGCAAGTTAGGAGTTTTCTTGGTCTAGCGAGCTATTGTCGCCGCTTCGTCGAGAATTTCTCCAAGGTTGCAAAGCCTCTAACTGAACTCCTCAAGAAAGATAAAAAGTTCGAGTGGACACCACAGTGTGAGCATAGTTTTCAGGAACTGAAAAGACGCCTGACTTCCGCACCTGTGTTGCTACCACCAGATTTTTCTAAGGACTTTGTTATCTATTGCGACGCCTCGCGACAAGGATTAGGTTGCATTCTCATGCAATATCGTCATGTGATCGCATACGCATCTCAACAGTTGCGTCCACATGAGGATAACTATCCCACACATGACCTTGAGCTTGCAGCTGTGGTCCATGCACTAAAAACCTGGCGACATTACCTTTTGGGTAATCGTTGCGAAATATTCACTGATCACCAAAGTCTGAAATATATTTTCACCCAGCCGGATTTGAATCTCAGGCAAAGACGGTGGGTTGAGTTGATCTCGGATTACGACTTAGGGATAACTTACACCCCGGGGAAGGCCAATGTTATGGGCGATGCGCTAAGTCGTAAATCTTATTGTAACAATTTGATGCTACAACAAGGTCAACCACATCTCCATGAGGACTTTCGGAAGTTGAATCTTCATATTGTTCCTCAAGGATTCCTTTCTACCGTGGTGGCGAAGCCTACTCTTAAGGATCAAATTATAGCTGGCCAAAAGCGTGACAAGGGTATATCACGGATCAAGGAGAATATTTTTAGCGGAAACGCTAAAGAATTTTCCATGAACGATCAAGGTGTTGTGTTCTTCCAGAATCGATTAGTGGTTCCTAAGAACCCACATCTAAGGCAGTTAATGCTTAAGGAGGCTCATGATTCTCCTCTCACCATTCATCCCGGTAGTACTAAGATGTATCAGGACCTACGCCAGAGGTTCTGGTGGACTAGGATGAAGAGAGTAATTGCTGAGTTCGTTGCTAACTACGACGTTTGTCGTCGAGTTAAGGCAGAACATCAAAGGCCTGCTGGCACCCTTCAGCCTCTAGCTATTCCTGAATGGAAATGGGATAAAGTTAGCATGGATTTCGTTACCGGATTTCCCAAGACCAAGAAGGGGAATAATGCTATTTTTGTGGTCATTGACCGACTTTCCAAAGTGGCTCATTTTCTTCCGGTTCGTGAGAGTATAACAGCTAGCCAGCTAGCAGAGTTATATATCTCCCGAATAGTGTCTCTTCATGGTGTTCCCCTGGAGATTAACTCAGATCGTGGAAGTATCTTTACTTCTCGCTTCTGGGAAAGTTTTCAGAATGCCATGGGGACTCACTTATCTTTTAGCATTGCTTTCCATCCCCAATCAAGTGGTCAAGTAGAAAGAGTGAATCAAATCCTAGAAGATATGCTCCGAGCTTGTGTTATTTCGTTCGGTATGAATTGGGAGAAGTGTCTTCCATTCGCCGAATTTGCTTATAACAACAGTTATCAATCGAGCTTGGGCAAAGCCCCTTTTGAAGTTCTCTATGGATGAAGATGTCGAACACCTCTAAATTGGTCAGAAACCGGAGAGAGGCAACTCTTTGGCCCGGATATGATCCAGGATGCAGAAGAGCAGGTTCGCATTATTCGTGAAAAGTTGAAAACAGCCCAGTCTCGGCAAAAGAGCCAATATGATCGTCATCATAAGGCTGTGACCTTTGAAGTTGACGAGATGGCTTACCTTCGGGTTACACCTTTGAAGGGTACCCATCGTTTCGGTATCAAGGGCAAATTGGCTCCTCGTTACATTGGTCCTTTTTGCATTCTTGCCAAACGAGGAGAAGTTGCCTACCAGTTGGAACTTCCTCCGCATCTTTCCAAGGTTCATGATGTTTTCCACGTCTCGCAACTCAGGCGTTGCTTTTCGGATCCTATCCATGAAGTGGACCACGAAACGCTTGATCTCCAAGATAACCTTTCATACCGAGAATACCCCGTGCGTATTCTTGATCAAGCTGAGCGTAGCACTCGACGTCGAAACCTCAAGTTTCTTAAAGTTCAATGGTCAAATCATTCTGAAAAGGAGGCAACTTGGGAAAGAGAGGATCGTCTCCGACTTGAGTATCCTGCGTTCTTCCCGACGACTTCTAAATCTCGGGACGAGATTCTTTTGAGTGGGGGTGAGTTGTCACATCCCTGACCCCTTAAGCAAGTTAGTCTTGTGCTCATGTCTTCTTTGCATTTGCATCTAAGAAGTTTCAACAAAAACAAGATAGTGGCAAAGGAAAAACTCAAAACCCTAGCCACTACTTCAAATAAAGAAAATCTCAAACTGGTTAAAATCAATGAACCCAAAATGGCCTCAAGAAATGTTCAAACTTTCTGATAAATCATGAAAGTAACTGAGCATTGGAGAAAACTATTTTCTTGACACTTTAAGCATTTTAAATAAATGCAAAAAGCTACTAGTTTCAAGTTTTAAATTTGAAATCAGAAACTATAAATTTTCTAAAATGTTGAAAACTTTTGAAATGGTTGGGAATATTATAACAACTATTCAGGTGTGTTTAAAATAGTTTTTGCAATTTGTTTTGGAGCTGAAATAAATAGCAAAATATTGAAGAAGCTAAAACAGAAACAAAAATAGAAAAAAAATGGGAAACTCTTACCTGTCGCCTAGCCTGGCCCGGCCCATCCCAGCTCCTGTCGTCTTCCTCTCGCCAGTAGGCAGCAGGAGGTGGCCGCCGCGTTCCCCGGCGCGGCCACGCACCTGTGCGCCTGCCTGGCCGCCGCCTCGTGCTGGCAAGGCCAGGGATAGGCTCCCCGAGGCCTCACCTATCCATTCCCAGCGTCGGCTCTCTCCCTCCTCCCGGATCTCATCCTCCTTCCAGCTGCCGCCATTGGAGCCGAGCAAAGCTTGAGCTGCCCGTGCCCCTAGCCATAGGATCCCCTCTCAGAGCACGCCGTTAGCTTTGCCTCGTCGGTCTGGTCCTCCCTGCAGAAGCCGAAGCCACCCCGAGCCCTGCAACGCCCGCGGCGCCATCGTCTTCCACCTCCGGCCGCCGGACCTCTCCCGTCGATTCGTCGCCCCCAGGCCTTCCCCGAGCCGTCTAAGCCCTGCTCTGCACTCCCCGTGAGCATGCGGTCATTTCCCCTAAGTTTTCCCCGTCGATCCCCTCCTCTAGCTCTAGTTTCACCGGAGCCCGACGAGGACCGCCGCTGCCGCTCGTCGCCGGTAGCCCTCCGGTGATCAGCTCGTCCTTCCGAGGGCACCAGCAGCTTCAGGTCGACGCGTAGATGATGTAGGAGCTAAGAACCGAGCGTAATTCCCTCTGAATCAAAGACCCCGATGACGCCCGAGCCTTGGCTGCCGCCAAGCTCGTCGCCGGCGTCATCTCCGGCCAGATCAGCCCCGGCTAAGTGCAGAAATGGAGCTGCGGGAGATGTGCAGTTCTCCTGGTGCTCTCCGCGCAGCATTTGGCCCCCTGTGCGCCGTTTCCGAGCCCCTCCGCCGTGCTGGTGGTCGCTGGAGGCTCCCCGCCGGCGAGGACGACCTCGCCGCCGGTGGATCTCGGCTGGCCTGAGCCACTGACTGGTGGGGCCAGCCTCTGGCAAGTTTAAAACTAATAAAAATAAATCAAATAAGTTAATCAGTCACTGACATGTGGGTCCAGCAAGGTTAATCAGTTAATTAAGTTTAAACTTAATCTAAAATTGACCAGAGAGACTGACCAGTGGGTCCCACTGGTCAGGTTTGACTTTCAACGGCCAGATGGACCTGCTGATGTCATGCTGATGCAATAAAAGCATTTTCCAGTATAGAAATAATTCCAGGAAATTGCTAAAACTTGTAACAATCATATAAATTAATTTGTAACTCCAATGAAAATAATTTATATATGAAAAAGTATCAGAAAAATTCAAGGATTGTGATTATGCTATTTTCAACTATGTTTGAAAAAGTTACAGAACCCTAACATGTAGAATAAGGAATAATTCAACTCTTATAATTACTTTATAAATGGAATTTGGAAAATATTCAAATTTCATTATGAATGCCATGATCACACACTGTCCTAATTACAAATCAGTACCATAACATGACATTTCATGCATGCTAACATCAAGTTGATCTGAGCATCAGGTCGAATCAATTAAAACGGTATCCGAGAATACCCCGTTTGAATTGATATTCGAATGTGATTCAAATCAACTCTAAACCTAATACATGTTGATTATAATAAATTATCACCTTGCATTCTCATGCCATGCTCATGCATCATTTTGATTGCATATGATTGTTATTGAATGTTGCCATTTATTTCTGTAGGCTCCGCACCCTCGGATTCCACCGAATATCCGTCTGACAGATATCGTTCCTCCTCTGAGCAACAAAGCAAGCAACCCTTTTGATCATCCCGATAAATCCCATGTTCTTGCTCCTGCACCTATTTATTGCATTAAGATCAAATGCTTCAACTGCTTTTGCCACGATAGTTGAACCCACTTCCTTTGCATGACCTAACCTTGTCACAGTATATAGTCGAACCTTGCAACCTAGCATACCTGATAGTTGCTTGAGCTATGATGTGCCTTATCCTGCTATGCATGCTATGCTTAGAGTTGTGTACGGTCTGTCATCTGGGAGATGAACAGAATTGTGAGAATGTGTTCGGTGAGCAAAGGTTGTGTGTTGAACTTGATTTGGTAAAGGTACCGGTGAAAGGCTGTGTAGGAGTACATGGCGGGTTGTTTCATTGGAACCGTCCTTAGGAACTGAGTTCCGTGTATGTAATCCAAGACTAGATACTACCACATGCTGGGCCCTGAAATATGACCCTGCTCCGCCTATTAATCGCTTAGTACTCGGTCCAGGAGTTGCAAGTAGTTTCTGGTGTTTATAGTAATGCTGGAGGCCGTGCATGGTGCTGACCTGAGAGGTGGGCCGTGATGCGGTAGGCAGTGGCACGGTGTACCAAGTGGCACCCGGATGGTGGGCTTGGGAACCCTGCGCACATCGTTTGAGGCCGTGGCGGAAACCTCGGCCGGACTTCCGTACGGGTTACTCTCAGATAGGCGATAAACCTGGACTAGGTACTAGTGTGGTTAACGGTCGTGGCCGACTCCCTCGCTGGGCTTCTGCTTGAAGGTTGCCGAGGTGCATGACGTGCACATGGCGATAAGTGGCGAGAGCGTGTGTGACGAAGTACACCCCTGCAGGGTTATGATCTATTCGAATAGTCGCGTCCGCGGATATGGACTACTTGGAGACATATGTTGTTCATAGATAACCTCAATGGCTACTCATAAAATTGTCAAGATAAGCGTGAGTGTCGTGGACGGCATATCCGTATGGAGACGGAATGATTCCACGATAGTGTATTGTTGTGGTGTTAGTGGACTCGTGTGCGAGAAATCAAGTTGTCAAAAATAATTTCAAAATGCAAGTTGTCTAGCCACGAGTCAAATGCTGGCTTTCCGCATGAAACCCCACAATACCTTTTTGATACCTTGCATGAGTAGTTAGATATCCTAAAGTCTTGCTGAGTACCTTCGTACTCATGTTTGCTTAATACATGTTGCAGAGGTTGCTAATGACCCTAATGGAGGGTTCTTCGTAGACATCGACGACGACGAGTAGCTGGTGTCCCAGCTACGATCTGGCCCTACGTTGGATCTGTAGTATAGTCAGGCCATGTGCCTTCTAGTTGCCCTGTCTGTACTCAGACAGTTTAAACTCTTCCGCTGGCTTGTAACTGAATGACTGCTATTATGGGTCGTGAGACCCTTAATGTGTAATATTATGTGTGTGGCTCTTCCGAGCCTCTTAAATAAAGGTTGTATGTTTATGGTTATGTTGTGATGCCATCGATGTATCTATACATATCGGTATGCCATGCGTACGTGTGTCGTACTTGATATGTATGGGGTTCGATTACCTAGTCGTGAACTTTAGTAGCACTCCTTACAAGGAAATGCCCCTTTGTGATCCAATGAGCCTTGGTAGTTCGCTACTGCTCCGGACACATTGGTTGACCGGCATGTGTCCTTCTTAGCTGCTGTGTCTGTCCCCTTTGGGGAAATGTCACGCGATGTAATGGAGTCCTTGTAGCTTGATACGACTCGTCTACATTCGCTGATGACCGACACCTGCTTTGTTGGGTCATGTATGTTTGTCCTTGTGCGGTACTGCCACTTTGGTTTATGACTAGACATGTCGATCTGGGTTCCTTGACATTGGAATGCTAGCGACACTGTTGCATACGCGAGTCAAAAGACGCAAACGGTCCCGGCTAAGGTAAGGCTGCAGCCGAGGAGTTAACCGTGCGTGAGACCGCAAAGGGATGCGATGTGTTACAGGCTAGATTCCTATGGCTTAGGATCGGGGTCCCGACATAGGATCGCACGGGCTCTATTCTACAGTAGCCATCATGTACAAGCAAGCTACAAGGACTCTTTAAGACACAACGAGGACCGCTGTAAGACGACCGTGAACAAACGAATCCACTAGATGTCGAACCCCAACCTCACATCATGCATCTATTGGAAGATTTTCCTATAAGTAACTACTTGAATTCCCACCTAAGAACTCCCGAAATTTTCTGGTCATGCAATCGGGTCCACGGATACAAGGGGTAAAATTTTAATCAACTCCTAGCAATAACACTACCCGTCCAGTGTATCACATCCGTCAACACATAACCAGAGATCTCGGAAACTCATCTATCTCAAATCCTCGAAAACACAATGATACTAAGTATGGCAGTACCCCCGAACTCTTTGCACCATTATTGAGGATGCCGGGGTTATCTCGCCACTACTAGTATTGAAGCAATTTCGAACATCCTCCGTCCTGAGATACTAAGAAATATGAATAATAATGATGAGCTCAAGAATCCCCTAGAGCTCAACTTCCCGGAATAAAGTCAACACAGCAGGAGGCACCAAGTCAGGACTCCATCACATCGACACTATATAGATTCCAAAAATATCCGCGCGATCCTAAAAAAATTGAGTGATAAGAGGAGTAGAATTAAAATTATTACGTCAAGATTCCTCACCAGAGCATAGAACAGGAGAAAAAAGAATCCTACTCTCCGATATATAAGTAGACTCAAAGATGTTTTTCACTTGACTTGACTCGGCCAAGTTCGATCCATCAAGGGGGCTATTGGGGAACGTCGCATGGGAAACAAAAATTTTCCTACGCGCACGAAGACCTATCATGGTGATGTCCATCTACGAGAGGGGATGTGTGATCTACGTACCCTTGTAGACCGTACAGCAGAAGCGTTAGTGAACATGGTTGATGTAGTGGAACGTCCTCACGTCCCTCGATCCGCCCCGCGAACTATCCCGCGAACAGTCCCACGATCTAGTGCCGAACGGACGGCACCTCCGCGTTCCGCACACGTACAGCTCGACGATGATCTCGGCCTTCTTGATCTAGCAAGAGAGACGGAGAGGTAGAAGAGTTCTCCGGCAGCGTGACGGCGCTCCGGAGGTTGGTGATGATCTCGTCTCAGCAGGGCTCCGCCCGAGCTCCGCAGAAACGTGATCTAGAGGTAAAACCGTGGAGATATGTGGTCGGGCTGCCGTGGCAAAGTTGTCTCAAATCAGCCCTAAAGCCTCCGTATATATAGGTGGGAGGGAGGGGACCTTGCCTTGGGGCTCAAGGAGCCCCAAGGGGGTCGGCCGAGCCAAGGGGGGAAGGCTCCCCCCCCAAACCGAGTTGGACTTGGTTTCGTGGGTGGGAGTCCTTCCTTCCCTTCCCACCTCCTCTTTTTTTTCTCCTTGATTTTCTTTTCTAGGCGCATAGGGCCCTTTTGGGCTGTCCCACCAGCCCACTAAGGGCTGGTGCGCCACCCTCAAGGCCTATGGGCTTCCCCGGGGTGGGTTGCCCCCCCGGTGAACTCCCGGAACCCATTCGTCATTCCCGGTACATTCCCGGTAACTCCGAAAACCTTCCGGTAATCAAATGAGGTCATCCTATATATCAATCTTCGTTTCCGGACCATTCCGGAAACCCTCGTGACGTCCGTGATCTCATCCGGGACTCCGAACAACATTCGGTAACCAACCATATAACTCAAATACGCATAAAACAACGTCGAACCTTAAGTGTGCAGACCCTGCGGGTTCGAGAACTATGTAGACATGACCCGAGAGACTCCTCGGTCAATATCCAATAGAGGGACCTGGATGCCCATATTGGATCCTGCATATTCTACGAAGATCTTATCGTTTGAACCTCAGTGCCAAGGATTCATATAATCCCGTATGTCATTCCCTTTGTCCTTCGGTATGTTACTTGCCCGAGATTCGATCGTCAGTATCCGCATACCTATTTTAATCTCGTTTACCGGCAAGTCTCTTTACTCGTTCCGTAATACAAGATCCCGCAACTTACACTAAGTCACATTGCTTGCAAGGCTTGTGTGTGATGTTGTATTACCGAGTGGGCCCCGAGATACCTCTCCGTCATACGGAGTGACAAATCCCAGTCTTGATCCATACTAACTCAACGAACACCTTCGGAGATACCTGTAGAGTATCTTTATAGTCACCCAGTTACGTTGCGACGTTTGATACACACAAAGCATTCCTCCCGTGTCCGTGAGTTATATGATCTCATGGTCATAGGAACAAATACTTGACACGCAGAAAATAGTAGCAACAAAATGACACGATCAACATGCTACGTCTATTAGTTTGGGTCTAGTCCATCACATGATTCTCCTAATGATGTGATCCTGTTATCAAGTGACAACACTTGCCTATGGCCAGGAAACCTTGACCATCTTTGATCAACGAGCTAGTCAACTAGAGGCTTACTAGGGACAGTGTTTTGTCTATGTATCCACACAAGTATTGTGTTTCCAATCAATACAATTATAGCATGGATAATAAACAATTATCATGAACTAAGAAATATAATAATAACTAATTTATTATTGCCTCTAGGGCATATTTCCAACAGTCTCCCACTTGTACTAGAGTCAATAATCTAGTTCACATCACCATGTGATTCCAACGAATACAACACCCATATAGTTCTGGGGTCTGATCACGTCTTGCTCGTGAGAGAGGTTTTAGTCAACGGTTCTGAAACTTTCAGATCCGTGCGTTCTTTACAAATCTTTATGTCATCTTATAGATGCTGCTACTATGTGTTATTCGGAAATGCTCCAAATATCTACTCTACTATACGAATCCGTTTCACTACTCATAGTTACTCGGATTAGTGTTAAAGCTTGCACCGACGTAACCCGTTACGACGAACTCTTTAACCACCTCCATAATCGAGAAAAATTCCTTAGTCTATTTAGTTACTAAGGATAACTTTTGACCGCTGATCAGTGATTCAGTCATGGATCACTTTCTGTACCTCTCAACAGACTTTGAGTCAAGGCACACATCAGGTGCGGTACTCAGCATGGCATACTTTAGAGTCTACGGCTAAGGCATAGAAGACGACCTTCGTCTATTCTCTTTATTCTGCCGTGGTCGGGTTTTGAGTCTTACTCAAATTCACACCTTACAACACAGTCAAGAACTCCTTCTTTGTTGATCTATTTCGAAGTACTTCGAAAATTTGTCAAGGCATGCATCTTGTTGACACTTTTATTAAGCGTTTTGATCTATCTCCATAGATCTTGATGCTCAACGTTCAAGTAGCCCAATCCAGGTACTCCTTTGAAAACTCCTTTCAAACAACCTCGTATGCTTTACAGAAATTCTACATTACTTCTGATCCACAATATGTCAACCACATATACTTATGAGAAATTCTATAGTGCTCCCACTCACTTCTTTGGAAATACAAGTTTCTCATAAACCTTGTACAAACCCAAAATCTTTGATCATCTCATCAAAGTATATATATTCCAACTCCGAGATGCTTGCACCAGTCCATTGAAGGATCGCTGGAGCTTGCATACTTGCTACTATCTTTAGGATCGACAAAACCTTCTGGTTGTATCACATACAATGTTTGCTCAAGGAAACTGTCGAGGAAACAATGTTTTGACATCTTACGTGCAATATTTCATAAATAATGCATCAACTACTAACATAATTCTAACAGACCTTTAGCATCGCTACGAGTGAGAAAGTCTCATCATAGTCAACTGTTTGATCTTGTCGAAAACATCCTTGCGACAAGTCGAGCTTTTCTTAATAGTGACTTATCACCATCATCGTCTTTCTTCTTTTAAAGATCCATTTTACTCAATAGTCCTATGACCATCAAGTAGTTCTACCAAAGTCACACTTTGTTTTCACACATGGATCCTCTCTCGGATTTCATGGCTTCTAGCCATTTGTCGGAATCTGGGCCCACCATCGCTTTCTCCATAACTCGTAGGTTCACTGTTGCTCAACAGCATGACCTCCAAGACAGGGTTACCTTACTACTCTGCAGCAGTACGCGACCTTGTCGACCTACGAGGTTTGTAGTAACTCGATTCGAAGCTCAATGATCACCATCATCAGCTTCCACTTCAATTGGTGTAGGCGCCACACGAACAACTTCCTGCGCCCTGCTACACACTGGTTGAAGTGATTATTCAATAACCTCATCAAGTTATATTACCCTCCCACTCAATTCTTTCGAGAGAAACCTTTCCTCGAGAAAGGATCCGTTTCTAGAAACAAACACTTTGCTTTTGGATCTGAGATAGGAGATGTACCCAACTGTTTTGGATATCCTATGAAGATGCATTTATCTGCTTTGGGTTCGAGCTTATCAGACTGAAACTTTTTCACATAAGTGTCGAAGCCCCAAACTTTCAAGAAACGACAGTTTAGATTTCTCTAAACCTCAGTCTATACTGTGTCATCTCAACGGAAATACGCGGTGCCCTATTTAAAGTGAGTGCCCTTGTCTCTAATGCATAACCCATAAATGATAGTGCTAATTCGATAAGAGACATCCTAGCATGCACCATACCAAATAGTGTGTGGCTATGACGTTCAGACACATCATCACACTATGATGTTCCAGGTGGCATGAACTGCGAAAAAATTTGCACATTGTCTTATCTGCGTACCAAAATTCGTAACTCAGATATTCATTTTTATGATCATATCGTAGACAGTTTATCCTCTTGTTACGACGAACTTCACTCTGAAACGGATTTGAACTTTTCAATATTTCAGACTTGTGATTCATTAAGCAAATACTCCTGTATCTACTCAAGTCGTCAGTGAAGTAAGAACATAATGATATCCATTGCGTGCCTCAGCACCCATTGGACTGCATACATCAAATGTATCACTTCCAACAAGTTACTATCTTGTTTCATCTCAATGAAAATAAGGCCTTGCTCATGTGGTATGATTTGCATGTCACTAGTGATTCAAAATCAAGTAAGTATAAAGATCCATCAGCATGGATCCTCTCCATGCAATTTATACTAACATGACTCAAGCGGCAGTGCCACACGTAAGTGGTACTATCATCATTACCTCGTATCTTTTGGCACCAATATTATGAACATGTGTAACACTACGATCGAGATTCAACAAACCATTAAAGGTGATTATTCAAGCAAACAGAGTAACCATTATTCTCTTTAAATGAATAATCGTATTGCAACAAACACGATCCAATCATGTTCATGCTTAACGCAAGCACCAAATAACAATTATTTTGGTTTAACACCAATCCCGATGGTAGAGGGAGCGTGCGACGTTTGATCATATCAACCTTGGAAACACTTCCAACACGTATCGTCACCTCGCCTTTAGCTAGTCTCCGTTTATGCCGTAGCTTTCATTTCGTGTTACTAATCACTTAGCAACTGAACCGGTATCCAATACCCTCATGCTACTAGGAGTACTAGTAAAGTACACATCAACATCATGTATATCAAATATACTTCTTTCAACTTTTGCCAGCCTTTCTCATCTACCAAGTATCTAGAATTGCTCCGCCTCAGTGACTGTTCCCCTCATTACAGAAGCACTTAGTCTCGGGTTTGGGTTTAATCTTGGGTCTCTTCATTAGTGCAGCAACTGTTTTGCCGTTTCACGAAGTATCCCTTCTACCCTTGCCTTTCTTGAAACTTAGTGGTTTTACAAACCATCAACTATTGATGCTCCTTCTTGATTTCTACTTTCGCAGTGTCAAACATCGCGAATCGCTCAAGGATCATTGTATCTATCCTTGAAATATTATAGTTCATCACGAAGCTATCACAGCTTGGTGGCAGTGACTTTGGAGAACCATCACTATCTCATCTGGAAGATTAACTCCCACTTGATTAAAGTGATTGTCGTACTCAGACAATCTGAGCACACGCTCAACGATTGAGCTTTTCTCCTTTACTTTGTGGACAAAGAATCTTGTCAGAGGTCTCGTACCTCTCAACAAGGGCACGAGCATGAAATCACAATTTCATCTCTTTAGAACATCACTTATGTTCCGTGACGTTTCAAAGCGTCTTCGGTGCCTTGCTTCTAAGCCATTAAGTATTTTGCACTGAACTATCGTGTAGTCATCAGAAATGTGTATGTCGGATGTTCACAGCATCCACAGACGACGCTCGAGGTGCAGCACACCGAGTGGTGCATTAAGGACATAAGCCTTCTGCGCAGCAACGAGGACAATCCTCTTCAAAGTTTGCTACTATCAACTTTCAACTAAATTTTCTCTAGGAACATATAAAAACAGTAGAGCTATAGCGCAAGCTACATCGTAATTCACAAAGACCATTAGACTATGTTCATGACAATTAGTTCAATTAATCATATTACTTAAGAACTCCCACTCAAAAAGTACATCTCTCTAGTCATTTGAGTGGTACATGATCCAAATCCACTATCTCAAGTCCGATCATCACGTGAGTCGAGAATAGTTTCAGTGGTAAGCATCTATATGCTAATCATATCAACTATACGATTCATGCTCGACCTTTCGGTCTCATGTGTTCCGAGGCCATGTCTGCACATGCTAGGCTCGTCAAGCTTAACCCGAGTGTTCTGCGTGTGCAACTGTTTTGCACCCGTTGTATGTGAACGTTGAGTCTATCACACCCGATCATCACGTGGTGTCTCGAAACGAAGAACTGTCGCAACGGTGCACAGTCGGGGAGAACACAATTTCGTCTTGAAATTTTAGTGAGAGATCACCTCATAATGCTACCGTCGTTCTAAGCAAAATAAGGTGCATAAAAGGATTAACATCACATGCAATTCATAAATGACATGATATGGCCATCATCATGTGCTTCTTGATCTCTATCACCAAAGCACCGGCATGATCTTCTTGTCACCGGCGTCACACCAGGATCTCCATCATCATGATCTCCATCAACGTGTCGCCATCGTGGTTGTCGTGCTACTCATGCTATTACTACTAAAGCTACATCCTAGCAAAATAGTAAACGCATCTGCAAGCACAAACGTTAGTTATAAAGACAACCCTATGGCTCCTGCCGGTTGCCGTACCATCGACGTGCAAGTCGATATTATCTATTACAACATGATCATCTCATACATCCAATATATCACATCACATTGTTGGCCATATCACAACACAAGCATACCCTGCAAAAACAAGTTAGACGTCCTCTAATTGTTGCTGCATGTTTTATGTGGTGACCATGGGTATCTAGTAGGATCGCATCTTACTTACGCAAACACCACAACGGAGATATATGAATTGCTATTTAACCTCATCCAAGGACCTCCTCGGTCAATTCTGATTCAACTAAAGTTGGAGAAACTGACACCCGCCAGTCATCTTTGAGCAACGGAGTTACTCGTAGCGATGAAACCAGTCTCTCGTAAGCGTACGAGTAATGTCGTTCCGAGTCGCTTCGATCCAACAATACCGCGGAATCAAGAAAAGACTAAGGAGGGCAGCAAAACGCACATCACCGCCCAGAAAATCTTTTGTGTTCTACTCGAGAAGACATCTACGCATGAACCTAGCTCATGATGCCACTGTTGGGGAACGTCGCATGGGAAACAAAAAATTTCCTACGCGCACGAAGACCTATCATGGTGATGTCCATCTACGAGACAGGATGTGTGATCTACGTACCCTTGTAGACCGTATAGCAGAAGCGTTAGTGAACGCGGTTGATGTAGTGGAACATCCTCACGTCCCTCGATCCGCCCCGCGAACTATCCCGCGAATAGTCCCACGATCTAGTGCCGAACGGACGGCACCTCCGCGTTCCGCACACATACAGCTCGACGATGATCTCGGCCTTCTTGATCCAGCAAGAGAAACAGAGAGGTAGAAGAGTTCTCCGGCAGCGTGACGGCGCTCCGGAGGCTGGTGATGATCTCGTCTCAGCAGGGCTCCGCCCGAGCTCCGCAGAAACGCGATCTAGAGGTAAAACCGTGGAGATATGTGGTCGGGCTGCCGTGGCAAAGTTGTCTCAAATCAGCCCTAAAACCTCCGTATATATAGGTGGGAGGGAGGGGACCTTGCCTTGGGGCTCAAGGAGCCCCAAGGGGGTCGTCCGAGCCAAGGGGGGAAGGCTCCCCCCCCCCAAACCGAGTTGGACTTGGTTTGGTGGGTGGGAGTCCTTCCTTCCCTTCCCACCTCCTCTTTTTTTTCTCTTTGATTTTCTTTTCTAGGCGCATAGGGCCCTTTTGGGCTGTCCCACCAGCCCACTAAGAGCTGGTGCGCCACGCTCAAGGCCTATGGGCTTCCCCGGGGTGGGTTGCCCCCCCCCCCCCCCCCGGTGAACTCCCGGAACCCATTCGTCATTCCCGGTACATTCTCGGTAACTCCGAAAACCTTCCGGTAATCAAATGAGGTCATCCTATATATCAATCTTTGTTTCCGGACCATTCCGTAAACCCTCGTGACGTCCGTGATCTCATCCGGGACTCCGAACAACATTCGGTAACCAACCATATAACTCAAATACGCATAAAACAACGTCGAACCTTAAGTGTGCAGACCCTGCGGGTTCGAGAACTATGTAGACATGACCCGAGAGACTCCTCGGTCAATATCCAATAGCGGGACCTGGATGCCCATGTTGGATCCTGCATATTCTATGAAGATCTTATCGTTTGAACCTTAGTGCCAAGGATTCATATAATCTCGTATGTCATTCCCTTTGTCCTTCGGTATGTTACTTGCCCGAGATTCGATCGTCGGTATCCGCATACCTATTTTAATCTCGTTTACCGGGAAGTCTCTTTACTCGTTCTGTAATACAAGATCCCGCAACTTACACTAAGTCACATTGCTTGCAAGGCTTGTGTGTGATGTTGTATTACCGAGTGGGCCCCGAGATACCTCTCCGTCATACGGAGTGACAAATCCCAGTCTTGATCCATACTAACTCAACGAACACCTTCGGAGATACCTGTAGAGTATCTTTATAGTCACCCAGTTACGTTGCGACGTTTGATACACATAAAGCATTCCTCCGGTGTCCGTGAGTTATATGATCTCATGGTCATAGGAACAAATACTTGACACGCAGAAAACAGTAGCAACAAAATGACACGATCAACATGCTACGTCTATTAGTTTGGGTCTAGTCCATCACATGATTCTCCTAATGATGTGATCCTGTTATCAAGTGACAACACTTGCCTATGGCCAGGAAACCTTGACCATCTTTGATCAACGAGCTAGTCAACTAGAGGCTTACTAGGGACAGTGTTTTGTCTATGTATCCACACAAGTATTGTGTTTCCAATCAATACAATTATAGCATGGATAATAAACGATTATCATGAACTAAGAAATATAATAATAACTAATTTATTATTGCCTCTAGGGCATATTTCCAACAGGGGCTCCTAGGTCGGTACTGCTCTGGTACGAACTTGTAACGCCCAAGATGAGGTTTTATCCTTACCTTGGTGTGAGGGCCTCGACAGCGATAGAAACGCATCTCGTCGTTTCACAAGAATGGATATCGTAACAAGTACATGTATTGAAAAGATGAGTATAAAGAGTTGGCTTACACTCGCCACAAGCTACATCAAAGTCACATCAGTACAATTCACACAATCATCATGAAGAAGAGCAGGGTCCGTCTACGGACAAAAACAAATGATAAAAGAACGACATGCATCCTTGCTATCCCAGGCTGCCGGCCTGGAACCGATCCTAGATCGACGACGAAGAAGAAGAAACTACAAATGAACATTCAACGCGCTCGTGTCAAGTAACCCTTTACTTGTACCTGCAACTGGTGTTGTAGTAACCTATGAGCCACAGGGTCTCAGAAATCTCATTTCCAATGGTATCAAGAGTAGGAAACTTAATGGGTGAGGTATGGTTAAGTGGTGAGGCTGCGGCAAGCGACTAAGCATTTTATTTGAGGTGGCTAACTTACGAGTACAAGAATTAAAGAGGGAGATAATCTACGCATAGCGGACGTGAACTACTGATGATCAAATGAATGATCCTGAACACCGACTTACGTCAGAGATAACCCCACGGTTACGACAAGAGATAGTCACGGTTACGCACTCAGTTGACAAGTTTTAATTAAGTTAACCTCAAGTTATCTAGAACCAAACAAAGTTTCCTTGTTGCCACATAACCGCGGGCACGACTTTCCGAATGATTTAACCCTGCAGGGGTGCTCCATCTAGTCCATCGCAAACTATCACACGCTGCGATGGAATGACCTCGATCAGGGAAACCCGTGATCTCCTTGGGTTCCTATTGGAAAACCTCAACGTCAAGATAACCCAAATAATCCTCGGAATCCCTCGCGCAAGACGCTCGAGAAAGGTAAAACAAGTCCAGCAAGGCCGCCCGGCGTGTCGACAATCCCGAAAGGAGCCACGTATCTCGTTCTCAGGACACGGCGGATGAGCTATGGTTACCACGCCAAACGTCGAGTTGCCCCGGGTAGCGTTAATAAGCTGCTCTGCTTGGGACCAACACCATCAACACTGCCCCCTGTATTATGTTGAATTACTCCTCGGTTTCATGACGCCCAATGTTTTCAGTATTAATAGAATTATTATGTTAGGCAAATATAGTACCAATGTTGGGCTTGCAAAACGAGATTTATCCCAAAACAAAAACCTAGGGGGTCCTCATAACAACCCCAAGCATGTTAGGAGCGCTCATTTATGGAACATAATATCGGTAACAGAAACTAAGGCAGCAAAGGTGGAACAAAACAGCAGGCTAGAAAGGCCGAGCCTTCCACCTTTTACCAAGTATATAGGTGCATTAATTTAAATCACATTAATATGGTGATATAACAAGGAACCCATGTTAGCACATGCAAGCAAATGCACCTGCAACTAGCAACGCTAACAAATGGTTAAGCAAGCGGTAACATAGCCAAACAGTGGTTTGCTAGGTTGTGAATAGGTTGAAGGTTTTCATGGCAATATTGACAGGCTGATATTTAACAGGTGGTAGGCAGAGAGACATAACGATAGAAATGAAACAACTAGCATGGCAATGATAGTAATGGTACTTGGGGAATTGGTCATCTTGCCTGAGATCCCGCTTGGAAGAAGAACGACTCCGTGAAGCAGACGAACCGACGTAGTCGAACGGGTCCTCACATTCCGACACGCTTGCGAAACTCTATCAAGACAAAGCAAACCAGGAACAATAATCAACACACGATATTCACCACGGCACATGCACAACATGATGCACAACATATGTGATGCATGCTCCATTAAATCATGCAAGGCACGACATGGCAATTCACACAATCAATCACTACACATTAAGTGAAGCTCAATATGCAACGAGTTGCATATTGATGGAAATCCACATTTAATTATGTAGTTCACTCCTATTAATTAACGCAACAATAATAAAACATTGTTAACATGGCAACGGGGTGAAGCACAAATTAATCTACCTATCTAGGCATTTTAAATGAGACCGGAAACGACATATAGCATCTCCGAAATGACCCCACACGTTACATTATAATTCTGTCCAGATCTGTCCTAACCACATTTATGTTTGTTAAACGGAAAAACAAAGGGGTTCACATGATTCTACACGTCATTCTAGTCCCTTTACATACATGGCTCATCTCCAACGGAGCTACGGATCACTAGCTATGTATTAAAACCGTTTCTATCACGTCGACATGCAAACCTATGCAAACAGCACACTAAACAGCTTTAACCATGCATGAGAGTTATGCGAGTTTCAAAATCATGCAAAATCTGCCATCTTTTAATCCGGGGCTAAATAGACAAATTCGTGGCAGAAAAAAATACACTACTAGGCCTAAAACCGTGCAAGGCACAAAATCGGGCTAGGCGTACAATTGTTAAATTGCGCCCGGGGCGCTGGAATAGAGGGGCTGGGGAGGACTCACCTTCGTGGGCTGGATCTAGCCCAGAAGCTTGGGGAGGCTCAGGCCGGCCCGAGTGCTCGACCTGGCGGTGATTGATGACGAGATGATGTATATACTTCTCGAACCTTGTTGGTTACCCCAAGTGGAAGGTTGAGATGTAGTTAGCAGCAAGTTTTCCCTCACACGGGAACTGTAAGGTTTACCGAACCAGGAGGACTCCTAGGATCGACAAGTAGGTGTCTTCCACCCTGGTGCTAACAGAAGACATGGAACTGTACACACACAAATAACTTTGCGCCCAACTAGTACTAAGAGGCAGTGTGGGGCAACGAGCGTGGCGATGCAGCGCGACGCAGTGGTAGGAGGGACGCGGCAACATCGAGCGGGCACCGAGGGAGAAGCAAAGCGGCGCCAGGACGGAGCAGGCGGCTGGGGCTCGCCGGAGGGGTGTCCGTGGAGGGGAGGATGCTGGAGCGAGGGAAAGGCGCGGTGGCAGGGGCCTCACCAGCGGCTACAGGGGTGCAATTCGGCGAGGCTCGACTGAGCCATTGAGGGAGAGGTCAGGAGGAGGACACGGTGAGGTGGCCGGCGGTGGTGGCCGGAGGCGCGACTGTTGGAAATATGCCCTAGAGGCAATAATAAAGTGGTTATTATTATATTTCCAGTTCATGCTAATTGTCTATTATACATGCTATAATTGTATTAACCGGAAACCATAATACATGTGTGAATATATAGATCACAATGTGTCCCTAGTGAGCCTCTAGTTGGCTAGCTCGTTGATCAATAGATGATCATGGACATTGGATGTTATTGATAACAGGATCACACCATTGGGGAATGATATGATGGACAAGACCCAATCCTAAGCATATCACTAGATCGTGTTGTTCGTCTTCTAAGGCTTTTCTAATGTCAAGTATCATTTCCTTAGACCATGAGATTGTGCAACTCCCGGATACCGTAGGAGTGCTTTGGGTGTATCAAACGTCACAACGTAACTAGGTGATTATAAAGGTGCACTACAGGTATCTCCGAAAGTATCTGTTGGGTTGTACGAATCGAGACTGGGATTTGTCACTCTGTTTGACGGAGAGGTATATCTGGGCCCACTCGGTAATCCATGATCATATTGAGCTCAGTGTGACTAAGGAGATAGCCACGAGATGACGTGTTACGAAACGAGTAAAGAGACTTGCCGGTAATGAGATTGAACAAGGTATAGGGATACTGACGATCGAATCTCGGGCAAGTATCATACTGGTAGACAAAGGGAATTGCATACGGGATTGATTGAATCCCCGACATCGTGGTTCGTTCGATGAGATCATCGAGGAACATGCGGGAACCAACATGGATATCCAGACCCCGCTATTTGTTATTGACCAAAGAGGTGTCTCGGTCATGTCTGCATGTCTCCCGAACCCATAAGGTCTACACACTTAAGGTTCAACGACTCTAGGTTTATAGGCGAATAGTGTACCTGGTCACCGAAGGTTGTTCGGAGTCCTCGATGAGATCCCGGACTTCACGAGGAGTTCCGGAATGGTCCGGAGGTAAATAATTATATATTGGAAGTGAGGATTTGGTCGCCGAAATTGTTTCAGGCAACACCGGTAATGTACCGGGACCACCGGAAGGGTTCCGCGGTCCATTGGGAAGGGCCAACAGCCACGAAAGGGTATTTGGGCCCAAAGGTGGATGGGAACCAGCCCATAAGTGGGCTGCTGCGCCACCACCAGCATCCCAAGGCGCAAGAGAGAGGGTGGTGGGCTAACCCTAGGTGTGGTGGGCTAGCCCACCCTACGGCGCCACCACCTCTCCACCCTTGGCCGCCGCTCCTTGCCCTAGATGGGCTGCAACACCCCTAAGGATGGGAAACCCTAAGGATGGGCACCCTCCTCCCTCTCCTCCTATATATAGTGAGGGTTTTGGGATGATTTGAGACAACCTTTCTCCGTCTCTCTCGGCGCAGCCCTACTCCTCCTCATCCTCGTCCTCCGTAGTGCTTGGCGAAGCCCTATCAAAGTTACCATGTAGCTCCACCGTCAGCACGCCGTCATGCTGCCGGATCTCTCCCTCAACCTCTCCTTCCTCCTTGCTGGATCAAGGCGTTGGAGACGTCATCGGGCTGCACGTGTGTTGAATGCGGAGGCGCCATTGTTCGGCGTATAGATCGGAATCCACCGCGATCTGAATCGCTGCGAGTACGACTCCATCAACCGCGTTCTATTAACGCTTCTACTTAGCGATCTTCAAAGGTATGAAGATGCTCTACTACTTCACTCGTTGCTGGTTTCTTTATAGATAGATCCTTGCATGATGTAGGATTTTTTTTTGAAATTACTACGATCCCTAACAGCAACGGAGTGCTACGGGGAGGTTCAGCTATCAGCAGGATCCGACGAAGGAGGGGGCGACGGAGGACGGCGACGGTGGTAGTCGGTGGAGGGGCGCGGTGGCCCGGGAGGGAGGCTAGCGGTGCTGGACGCTGTCCCGATCCAATCGGGATGGGAGGGGAGTGAGGCGAGAGTAGAGTGCCGCCGGGGTGAGTTGGGAGAGAATTGGGGGCAAAAGAATAGGTCACGCAGGGGGGCTTTATATAAGTCGGGGGAGAGGGGGAGGAGTAGGCCGGTTGGGGAGGGGAGTCGGCCGGCTAGGGGGGGGGGGCTGGGCTGATGAGGGAGGGGCTTTTTCCCCCTTTTTATCAAAATTATTATTTAGTTAGGTACTGTTTTGCAAAATAGTTTGTGCACCAAATGGTTTTCATTGAACCTAAAATTTGGCACATATATCATAGGCAATATTCTGCGATGGTCATTAAGTTTAGGGACATTTGCAAATGCATATTTATTTATTTATTTTGAAAAAAGCTATTTTATTTGTTGATGGACCAGTTTATAATTTCCTACGGGTGAACTGGTGGGTCTAATAATGTTGGGTTCAATATGAAAATTCCTTACTGAATATTTGCAACTGAGCCAACTTTTTTTATTTTACACTTTGATGAGATAATTTAATTGACTGTATTTTTAATTTTAAATTGGCTTTGATTTTCATCAAGCGGGAAATGGTCTTAGTTAACCTTAATGACATGGTGCCATTAGCATGTGTTTTTTGCAGCTTAATTACCGGGGCGTCACACTGACTCCGAGGGCTCCGACGTTGACCCACCTCTGGCTGCGGATGTCTACAACATCGCCAGTGACTCGAAGGGCAGCTGCTCCAGGAGGAACTGGTGAAGCTCGCCCCTCCTCTTACATAATGTAATATTAGTATGTGGATAGAGTGTGCCGGATCGTTGAACTGTGTGAATCATGACCTTTTGGTGATCTTTTGATGATGTTTATGTAAATTATACCCGTTTGGTATCGGTTTATATGTTTGTTTCCTCTTGATTTTGATCGTTTCATGATCGACGTACTACGTTGTATGGATTTGTATGGATATAGGATGCCGGATATGAGATACACGGGTGTGGAGGCGCGAATTTAATCGTACCCGGCCAGTATCCACGGGCAAGCCCACACACGTTCGCGGGCATTTACGGGGTCTGATTTGCAAGATCCGGTTGTAAATACTCTAATCGTGTCAAATAGTCGACATGCCGTATAAGCAGCGAGTGAGTGGGCCGTCCCATTAAGGATGCAAACAATATGGCGGGTTTTTCTGTTTTTTAACTCGTACTTGGTTTCTTTTTAGTTTTTCCCCTTTTCATGTTTCATTTTTTCATATTTTATTCTAGTTTTTAAACTATGCTCAGAATTTTAAAAAATTATTAATGATTCGGATAAATGTATGTAAAATTGAAAAAATTCAAGGTTCCAATTTTGGTTTGTAATTTTTTCAAAAATCATATTCCAAATTACTCACAATTTCAAACACAAATGTTCGTGTATTCAAAATATATACAATTTTTAAAAAATGTTCTGAATGTCAACTTTTGTACCCGTTTCTTGAAATATTAATATTTTCTTAAATTCCATACATTTTTTAAGAAAAGCGACCCAAATATGAAAATTTGAATAAGTACAAGAAATAAAAAAAACCAAACAATTTTCTTAGTGTGGCCTTTTTTGAATATGCAAATAGGTTTGAAAGTTTTGAACATTTTGAAAATTGCAACTTATTTTGGAAAGAGGAACATTTTAAAGAAAATCCCATATATTTTTAGAAAGTGAATACTTTTCAAATTTGTGAATAATTTTGAATTTTCAATTATTTGAAGGAAAAAAATGAAAACGCAAAAAAGTATATTTATTTATTGAAATTTTGAATTCTCAGCATTCCTATGGTGCAGGCGAATAGTTTTGCAGAAATATATTGAGAAATTTTGAAATTTGTATTTTTAAGAAAATAATGAAAAATAAACCAAACAAAAGTAAACAGAGAAACAAAAGAAAAAAAAGAAAAAAAAGAAAAAATGTCAAAATACAAATTCTTGGAAAAATGAGCCAGCCTAGTGCATACGTCCGTGTGTGAGTGTGCGTGTTTGACGACTATTTGCGGCACCGTGTGGCAAATAGTAATTCCCGTTCATACCTTTCACAGTTTGTCTTCATTTTGTGTTGGGCTGGCAAGCTGCAAGGGATCACCCCTGTACACGGGCCCGTGGGATAAAAAACACCTTTGTTCAACATACCTTCTGTGATCCTCAAAAAAACATACCTTCTCTTTTTTTGGATGGAAAACATCAAGCTTTATTATGAAACATTTTGAGGGATTTAGCCCAATCCAGACTCAACCTCACTAGCACTCATAACAGCGCCGTGGAGCTATTGTTGTTTTCCCCTAGGCGAAAAACCCTAGGGTTTCGTTCTCTTCTGACGATCTGCCGAAATTCTACCTCACGCATCCGCCGTAATCTGCGAATGGCTTGCTCCTAGACTCGGGCTGATTAAGGGGGATCTCGGGGATCCTTCCCGGCCTAGGACAAAGAACATAGTCGGGGTTTTCTCTAGAGGAAGGTGCTGAGGAGATCGAATCTAAGATGTCGGAGCAATCAGGTTCTGAACGGACGAAGGGAGAGGGAACACCAGAGGAACTTCTCGCAAGGCTGACACTGCAGGAGGAAGAGGAGGATGACTTCGTTTGGGAAGAGGAGCTCCCGGACATGGGGGAACCGACGAAGTGGTTGACAGTTGCCCGAGTGCATACTCTGAAAAGCTTCAGCCCGAACTCGCTCTACTGTTACATGCGGGTGGCGCAAACCCTGCAAAACCGGTGGTATGGAGGAAGATCAAGGAGAATCTCTTCACATCCCAATTCGGTTGTCTTGAGGATTGGAATAAGGCGATGGTGCACATGCCATGGCTTCGAGGGATCATGTTGTGATCTTAAAGGAGTATGCTGGATTCAAAAATCCCGATACAATCAATCTTGATAAACTCGGTATAGCCCCAAATACATCGGCTGCCGGACAAGTTTCTCATAGAACAAGCGGTGAAAGCCTTAGCCTCGAGGAGTGGTGATAACCCACAAGTATAGGTGATCGCAACAGTTTTCGAGGGTAGAGCATTCAACCCAAATTTGTTGATTCGACACAAGGGGAAGCCAAAGAATATTCTCGAGTCTTGGCAGTTGAGTTGTCAGTTCAACCACACCTGAAAGACTTAGTATCTGCAGCAAAGTTTTAGTAGCAAAGTAGTGTGATAGCAACAGTAGCAGTGGTAACAGTAGCACTAGTGATAGTAGTAGCGGTAACAGTAGTAGTAGTGACAGAAGTAGCGGTAACAGTAGCAGCAGTGACATCAGGAAAAGCTCATAGGCATTGGATCGGTGATGGATAATTATGTCGGATAACATTCATCATGCAACAGTTATAACATGGGGAGATATGTAACTAGCTCGAGTTCGTCAATGTAATGTAGGCATGTATTCCGTATATAATCATACGTGCTTATGGAAAAGAACTTGCATGACATCTATTGTCCATCCCTATCGTGGCAGCGGGGTCCTAATGGAAACTACGGGATATTAAGGGTCTCCTTTTAATAGAGAACCGGAACAAAGCATTGGCACTTAGTGAATACATGAACTCCTCATACTATGGTCAACTCCGGGAGTGGTACCGGCTATTGTCCCTCCGGGGTTGCCGGGTCATAACACATAGTAGGTGACTACAACTTGCAAGATAGGATCAAGAACACACATATATTGATGAAAAAATAATAGGTTCAGATCTGAAATCATGGCACTCGGGCCCTAGTGACAAGCATTAAGCATAGCAAAGTAGTAGCAACATCAATCTCAGAACATAGTGGATACTAGGGATCAAACCCCATCAAAACTAACTCAATTACATGTTAGATCTCATCCAACCCTTCACCGTCCAGCAAGCCTACGATGAGATTACTCACGAACGATGAGGAGCATCATGGAATTGGTGATGAAGGATGGTTGGTGATGACGAAGGCATCGATTCCCCCTCTCCGGAGCCCAGAACGGACTCCAGATCTACCCTCGAGAGGAAGAACAGGTGGTGGCGGCGGCTCCATATCGTAAAACGCGATGAACTCTTCTCTCTGATTTTTTTCCGGGTGAGAGAAAATATATAGAGCTGGAATTGGAGGCGGCGGAGCCACGAGGGGCTCACAAGCCTGCCAGGCGTGGCCAGGGGGGCCCGCGCCTCCTGGGCTTGTGGGCTCCTCGCTCCGTCCCTCCAGGTAATTCTTGCGCCAGTATTTTTTATATAGTCCACAAAAAATCCTCGTAAATTTCCAGGTCATTCCGAGAACTTTTATTTCTGTGCAAAAACAACACAATGGCAATTCTGCTGAAAATAGCGTCAGTCCGGGTTAGTTCCATTCAAATCATGCAAATTAGAGTCTAAAACAAGAGCAAAAGAGTTTGGAAAAGTAGATACGATGCAGACGTATCAACTCCCCCAAGCGTAAAGCCTTGCTTGTCCTCAAGCAATTTAGTTGACAAACTGAGAGAGACAAAAGAAAAAAACTTTTACGAACTCTGTTTGATCTTGTTGTTGTAATTATGTCTAACTCATATTCAGATTTTCAGCAAGATCATAAGCTAACCACATAAGCAATGACATTTAGGTCTCAAGATGTACTCGTATCAATGGCATAATCAACTAGCGAGCAATAACAATAAGTTTCGAACGTGAACACTTCAATCAAAACAATCATGAAGCAATATGAACACGTGGTATATCGCTAGCTCTTTCTGAGACCGCAAAACATAAATGCAGAGCACCTTCAAAGACCAAGGGCTCACTGAACATTGTAATTCATGGCAAAGAAGATCCAGTCACAGTCATACTCAATAACAATTAATAGCAAAGCATAAAAATGACGGAGGTGCTCCCTAACTGGTGCTTTTATAAGGAGAGGATGACTCAACAGAAACATAAATAGATAGGCCCTTCGCAGAGGGAAGCGTTGAGTTGCACAGGTGCCAGAGCTCAAGCTTTAAAAACAGAGGTAAATAATTTTGGGTGGCATGCTTTCATTGTCAACGTGATAACCAAGAGTTTTCACCATATTCCATGCTACACATACTATAGGCACTTCCCAAACAGAAAAGTAAATTTTTGAATCCCCCACCACCGATCAATCTCACTCCACGACTAGCCGAATCCTCGGGTGCCGTCCATACCAACAACAATCCAGGGTGAGTTTTGTTTGCAATTATCTTTTCGATTTGAGCATGGAACTGGGCATTCCAATTATTGGCTCCTTTCTCGTGAGTGATAGTGAATAAACACGTATCGAGGGTAACACGCCTAGCATGGAAGATACTGATCGCCCCTTGTCACCACATGAGCGGTTTAGGCATGCAAACCAAATTATTACTTGAAGGTTTAGAGAGTGGCACATGCAAATTTACTTGGAACGGCAGGTAGATACCGCATATAGGTAGGTATGGTCGACTCATATGGAACAACTTTGGGTTTATGGAAGTGGATGCACAAGCAGTATTCCCGCTTAGTACAAGTGAAGGCTAGCAAAAGACTGGGAAGCGACCAACTAGAGAGCGACAATAGTCATCAATATGCATTGAAATTAACCAACATTGAGTGCAAGCATGAGTAGGACATAAATCACCATAAACATGAATATCATAGAGGCTATGTTGATTTTGTTTCAACTACATGCGTAAACATGCGCCAAGTCAAGCCACTTGAATCATTCAAAGGAGGATACCATCCTATCATACTACATCATAATCATCTTGAAATTCATGTTGGCATCCAAGACAAACCATTATAAGCGCCTAGATAATTAAGCATGGCATCAGAAACTATGATCTCTAAGTTGTCATTCCAAACATGTTTCTCTCATAACAAAGCAGAATTAGGAACGATGAGCTAGTCATATCAACAAAAACAAAATAGATCAAGTTCATACCAGCTTTTCCAGACGCAGTCACTTCATCATATATCGTCATTATTGCCTTTCACTTGGACGACCGAATGATGTGAATCATAATGAGAGTGTTTGTGCATTGGACTAAGCTGGAATCTGCAAGCAAACTCAAAGGAGAAGACAAAGTAATATGACTCTTTGATGGATAAACAGATATGCATGTGAGAGCCACTAAACATTTTAACCATGGTCTTCTACCTTGACCCAAAGAAAAAGAAAACAATTTACACGGGAAAGCTCCCAACAAGCAAAAGAAGAACGGGAAATATTTTTGGGTTTTCTTTTTGAACAACACTAAGCAAGCTCGAAAGTAAACTTACAACTAATTTTTTTTTGTTTTTCTCAGTCTAAACAAACACATGAGAAGAAAGCGAGAAAAAGAAATAAACGAGCATGGATGATACAATGGCAAGGTGTGAACACCGACTATCAAAGTGAAAGTGTAAGCATGAATATAAAGTCGGTGAGAAACACGTACTCCCCTGATACGTCCATTTTGCATCATGTTTTCATGTTGATATTTATCGCTTCTTTGGTTGTTATTTCACTTCACGGTACTATTCTTATGCCTTTTCTCTCTTATTTTGCAAGGTTTACATGAAGAGGGAGAATACCGACAACTGGAATTCAGGCCTGAAAGTGGAGCAAAGTTGAGATACCTATTCTGCGCAACTCCAGACGCCGTGAAAATCAACGGAGATTTTTTCCCAATATATAAAAAATACTTGGCCGAAGAAGCGCCAGAGGGCCGCCAGGGGGTGGCCACAAGCCTGCACGGCGCGGCCACACTCCTAGGCCGCGCCATGGGGGCTTGTGGGCACCCTGCTGGCCCACTTGCCCCCTTATTTTGCTATATGGAGGGTTTTGTAGAGAAAAAAATCTGAGGGGAGCTTTTTCGTGGTTTCGCCGCCGCCACGAGGCGGAACTTGAGCATAACCAATCTAGAGCTCCGACAGGACGATCCTGCCGGGGAAACTTCCCTCCCGGAGGGGGATATCATCGCCATCGTAATCACCAACACTCCTCTCATCAGAGGGGACTCGTCACCATCAACATCTTCATCAGCACCATCTCATCTCCAAACCCTAGTTCATCACTTGTAACCAATCTCCATCTCGCGACTCCGATTGGTACTTGTAAGGTTGCTAGTAGTGTTGATTACTCTTTGTAGTTGATGCTAGTTGGATTATTTGGTGGAAGAGTTTATGTTCAGATCCTTGATGCTACTCATTACACCTCTGATCATGATTATGATTATGCTTTGTGAGTAGTTACTTTTGTTCCTGAGGACATGGGATATGTCATGATAATAATAGTCATGTGAATTTGGTACTCGTTCGGTATTTTGATATGTTGTATGTTGTTTTTCCTCTAGTGGTGTTATGTGAACGTCGACTATATAACACTTCACCATTATTTGTGGCCTAGAGGAAGGCATTGGGAAGTAGTAAGTAGACGATGGGTTTCTAGAGTGAGAGAAGCTTAAACCCTAGTTTATGCGTTGCTTCACAAGGGGCTGATTTGGATCCACCAGTTTAATGCTATGGTTAGACTTTGTCTTAATTCTTCTTTCGTACTTGCGGATGCTTGCAAGAGGGGTTAATCATAAGTGGGATGCTTGTCCAAGTAAGGGCAGTACCCAAGCGTCGGTCCACCCACATATCAAACTATCAAAGTAACGAACGCGAATCATATGAACATGATGAAACTAGCATGACAGAAATTCCCGTGTGTCCTCGGGAGCGTTTTTCCTCCTATAAGACTTTGTACAGGCTTGTCCCTTGCTACAAAAGGGATTGGGCCACTTTGCTGCACCGTTGCTACTTTTGTTACTTGTTGCTTGCTACAAATCATCTCACCACACAATCACTTGTCACACACAATTTCAGTGCTTGCAGATATTGCCTTGCTGAAAACCACTTGTCAGATCCTTCTGCTCCTCGTTGGGTTCGACACTCTTACTTATCGAAAGGACTACGATTGATCCCCTATACTTGTGGGTCATCAAGACTCTTTTCTAGCACTGTTGCCGGGGAGTGAAACTCCTTTGGTAAGTGGAACTTGGTAAGGAAACATTCATATAGTGTGCTGAAATTTATTATCACTTGTCACTATGGATACTAATCCTTTAAGGGGCTTGTTCGGGGTATCTTGACCTCGAAAGGAAGCACAAATAGTTGCTCCTCGACCTGATGCACCTACTGAAAATATTTTCTCTGAATTTCCTTCGGGTATGCTTGAGAAACTGCTGGCTAATCCTTTTACAGGAGATGGAACATCACATCCAGACTTGCATCTGATCTATGTAGATGAAGTTTGTGATTTATTTAAGCTTGCAGGTGTGCCCGAGGATGAGGTCAAGAAGAAGGTATTTCCTTTATCTTTGAAGGATAAGGCGTTGGCATGGTATAGGCTATGTGATGATACTGGATCATGGGACTACAATCGGTTGAAATTGGAATTTCATCAAAAGTTTTATCCTATGCATTTAGTACATCATAATCAAAAATATATTTAGAATTTTTGGCCTCGTGACAGAGAAAGCATAGCTCAATCTTGGGGGAGGCTTAAATCAATGCTATACTTATGCCCCAATCATGAGCTCTCGAGATAAATTATCATTCAGAACTATTATGCTCGGCTTTCTCATGATGATCGCACCATGCTTGACACTTCTTGTACCGGGTCTTTTATGAAGAGAGATATTGACATCAAATGGAATTTATTGTAGAGAGTTAAACGCAACTCTGAAGATTGGGAGCTTGAAGAAGGTAAGGAGTCAGGTATGAATTTCACTTTTGATTGCGTTAAATCCTTTGTTGAGACAAATACTTTTTGTGACTTTAGCGCTAAGTATGGACTTGACTCTGAGATAGTAGCTTCATTGTGTGAATCTTTTGCTGCTCCTATTGATCTCCCCAAAGAGAAGTGGTTTAAATTTCATCCTCCTTTAGAAGTCAATGTAGTTAAACCCACTCCAGCTGAAGAGAAAGTCATTGCCTATAGTGATCCTGTTGTTCCCAGTGCTTACATTGAGAAACCACCTTTCCGTGTTAGGATAAAGGATCATTCTAAAGCTTCAACTGTGATACGTAGAGGCTATATTAGAACACCTACACCCCCTGAGCAAATTAGAGTTGAACCTAGCATTGCTATTATCAAAGATCTTCTGTGTGAATAAGTTGAGGGACATAATATTCACTTCTGAAGATGCTGATAGAATTGGTAAACCTCACGCTAGAGATAAACATAGACCTGTTGTTGGCATGCTTGTGGTTTCTGTTAAGATAGGAGATCATTGCTATCATGGTTTATGTGACTTGGGTGCTAGTGTTAGTGCAATACCTCAATCCTTATACGATGAAGTCAAAGATGAGATTGCACCTGTTGAGATAGAGCCCATTGATGTCACTATTCAGCTTGCCAATAGAGATACTATCTGCCATGTGGGAATTGTTAGGGATGTTGAAGTCTTGTGTGGTAAAACAAAGTATCCTGCTGATTTCCTCGTTCTTGCTACTGCACAAGATAGCTTTTGTCCCATCATATTTGGTAGACCTTTTCTCAATACTGCCAATGCTCATATTGATTGTGAGAAGCAAACTGTCACTGTTAGCTTTGAAGGAGTGTCACGTGAGTTCAATTTCTCCAAGTTTGGTAGACAACCTCATGAAAAGGAGTTGCCTAGTAGGGATGAAACTATTGCCTTAGCCTCTATTGTCGTGCCCCCTACTAATCCCTTAGAGCAATACTTGCTTGAGCATGAAAATGATATGCATATGGATGAAAGGGATGAGATAGATAGAGTTGTCTTAGAACAATATCCTATTCTTAAGAATAACTTGCCTGTTGAACTGCTTGGGGATCCACCCCCAACAAAGGGTGATCCTGTGTTCGAGCTTAAACAGTTGCCTGATACTCTTAAGTATGCTTATCTTGATGAAAAGGAGATATATTCTGTTATAATTAGTGCTAGCCTCTCAGAGCATGAAGAAAAGAAGTTACTAAAAACTTTGAGGAAGCACCGTGCTGCTATTGGATATACCCTTGATGATCTTAAGGGCATTAGTCCCACTCTAAGCGAGCAGAAGATCAAAACTGATCCTGAATTCAAACCAGTTGCTGATCATCAAAGGAGATTGAATCCTAAGATGAAAGAAGTAGTGAGAAAAGAAATACTAAAGCTCCCGGAAGTGGGTATTATCTATCCTGTTGCTCATAGCGATTGGGTGAGTCCAGTGCATTGCGTTCCTAAGAAGGGAGGCATCACCGTTGTCCCTAATGATAAGGATGAGTTGATCCCACACAGGATTATTACTGGCTATAGGATGGGGATTGATTTTAGGAAGTTGAATAAGGCCACTAGGAAAGATCATTACCCTCTACCTTTTATCGACCAAATGCTAGAAAGACTATCCAAACACACACACTTCTGCTTTCTAGACGGTTATTCTGGTTTCTCCCAAATACCAGTTGCACAATCTAATCATGAGAAAACCACCTTCACCTGCCCTTTCGGTACCTTTGCTTATAGACGTATGCCTTTTGGCTTATGCAATGCACCTGCCACCTTTCAAAGATGTATGATGGCCATATTCTCTGACTTTCGTGAAAAGATTGTCGAGGTTTTCATGGATGACTTCTCCGTTTACGGGTCTTCCTTTGATGATTGCCTCAGCAACCTTGATCGAGTCTTACAGAGATGTAAAGACACCAATCTTGTCTTGAATTGGGAGAAGTGCCACTTTATGGTTAATGAAGGCATCATCTTAGGACATAAAATTTCTGAAAGAGGTATTGAAGTCGATAAGGCTAAGGTTGATGCAATTGAGAAAATGCCATAACCCAAAGATATCAGAGGAATAAGAAGTTTCCTTGGTCATGCTAGTTTCTATAGAAGGTTCATTAAAGACTTCTCTAAGATTTCTAGGCCTCTTACCAATCTCTTGCAAAAGGACATTCCTTTTGTTTTTGATGATGATTGTGAGGAAGCCTTCGAAATACTTAAGAGGGCTTTGATAACTGCACCTATGGTTCAACAACCTGATTGGAACTTGCCTTTTGAGATCATGTGTGATGCTAGCGATTATGCTGTTGGTGTTGTTCTAGGGCAAAGAGTTGATAAGAAGTTGAATGTTATTCACTACGCTAGTAAAACTATAGACAGTGCCCAGAGAAACTATGCCACTACGGAAAAGGAATTTTTAGCAGTTGTGTTTGCATGTGAAAAGTTCAGGTCTTACATAGTTGATTCCAAAGTCACTATTCACACTGATCATGCTGCTATTAAGTACCTCATGGAGAAGAAGGACGCTAAACCTAGACTTATCAGATGGGTTCTCTTGCTACAAGAATTTGCTTTGCACGTTGTCGACAGAAAGGGTGCTGATAACCCCGTAGTAGATAACTTGTCTAGGTTGGAGAACGTTCTTGATGACCCACAACCTATTGATGATAGCTTTCCCGATGAGCAATTGAATGTCATCAATACTTCACGTAGTGCACCGTGGTATGCTGATTATGCAAACTATATCGTTGCCAAATACATACCACCTAGTTTCACGTACCAACAAAAGAAGAAGTTCTTCTTTGAGTTGAGACACTACTTTTGGGATGATCCTCACCTTTATAAGGAAGGAGTAGATGGTGTTATAAGACGTTGTGTACATGAACATGAACAGGGAGAGATCCTACAGAAGTGTCACTCCGAGGCCTATGGAGGACACCATGCGGGAGATAGAACTGCACACAAGGTATTGCAATCAGGTTTCTATTGGCCCACTCTCTTCAAGGATGCCCGTAAGTTTGTCTTGTCTTGTGACGAATGTCAAAGAATAGGTAATATTAGCAAACGTCAGGAAATGCCTATGAACTATTCACTTGTCATTGAACCATTCGATGTTTGGGGCTTTGATTATATGGGACCCTTTCCAAAATCCAATGGGTATACTCACATCTTAGTTGCTGTTGATTACGTCACTAAGTGGGTAGATGCTATCCCCACTAGTAGTGCTGATCACAACACCTCTATCAAGATGCTGAAAGAAGTTATCTTCCCTAGATTTGGAGTCCCTAGATATCTAATGACCGACGGTGGTTCACACTTTATCCATGGTGCTTTCCGTAAAACGCTTGCTAAGTACGATGTCAACCATAGAATTGCGTCTCCCTATCACCCTCACTCTAGTGGTCAAGTAGAGCTAAGAAACAGAGAGATTAAACTGATTCTAGAAAAGACTGTCAACAGGTCTAGAAAGATTTGGTCTAAGAAGCTCGATGATGCACTGTGGGCTTATAGGACTGCCTATAAGAATCCCATGGGCATGTCTCCGTACAAAATGGTGTATGGGAAAGCATGTCACTTACCTCTTGAGCTAGAGCATAAAGCTTATTAGGCAATCAAAGAGCTCAACTTTGATTTCAAACTTGCCGGCGAGAAGAGGTTATTTGATATTAGCTCGCTTGATGAGTGGAGAACTCAGGCATATGAGAATGCCAAGCTTTTCAAAGAGAAGGTTAAGAGGTGGCATGATAAGAGGATACAAAAGCGTGAGTTCAATGTAGGTGATTATGTCTTGCTATATAACTCTCGTTTAAGATTCTTTGCAGGCAAGATTCTCTCTAAATGGGAAGGTCCCTACGTTGTTGAGGAAGTATATCGTTCCGGTGCTATCAAGATCAACAACACGGAAGGTAATTGTCCGAGAGTGGTAAATGGGCACAGAATCAAGCATTATATCTCAGGTACTCCCATAAATGTTGAAAGCAATATCATCAATACCATAACTCCGGAAGAATACCTAAGGCATATTTATCAGCCTGTTTCAGACTCCAAAAACGAAGAGGTACGTGATTCGGTAAGAAAACAGAGTCCAAAATGTTCCCCATAGGAAATTTTCTCCGTTTTGGAATATTAGAAAAAATACAAAATTTGGAAGTAGTCCGGAAAGTGTGCGAGGAGGCGACAAGCCTGCACGACACGGGCCCACCCTCTGGCCGCGCCGTGAGGGCTTGTGGCCACCTCGTGCGCCTCCCGGACTCAGTTTTCGTGCCGGGTACTCCTTCTGTCCTGAAAAAAAATCATTATATATGCTTCCGTTTGGTCTGACCCCTGCATCACGTAGATTTCCTCTGTTTTTTGTTTCGATCCTGTTTTCTGCCGCAGATCTAGGTCAAGATGTCTTCTCAGGATTCAGAGGGGGAGTGCTATGAGGCTGATTACCTTGCTAACCCCAAGGTCTATGGGGACTTGGATCCATATGGCTGGAACACTGATGAGGAAGGAGACTATGATCCCAAGGGGAAGGAACAAACAAGTTCTGATGAAGAGGAGGCTCCACTACCTCAACCTGGACACACGCATGTGGAGTTCAAGAAGTCGAGCCTCCCTGGCTCAAGGAAGAAGCCTAAGACCTTGTTTATCCCTTCTCGTTTCTTGCAGGAGAGTAAGCAGGAACTTTGTCAAAGGGTGTTAAAGCTTGAGGAGGAAAATGATGATCTGAGAGAGCATAATTTTATGCTCAAGTGGAAATTAGACAAGCTCAAGACCTCTGCAACAACTCCTCCATCACCACCAAAGGAAGACAACTAAGCATTGGTATGGGCAATCCCCTTGGCTTGTGCCAAGCTTGGGGTAGTTGCCCTGATATCGTATCACCAGCACATCTTTTGCCTTTACCTTTGTTTTAGCTTTCCTTTTCAGTGTTTCTTTTTCTCTAGTAGTTTAAAAGTCTTAGTGTTTTAGTCTTGAGTTTTGCTTTGTGTCACCCCCGTTGTATTCTTGCTCGTGAGCCATATAATAAAGAGTGTCTTAGTTGAAGGGCTTTGCCTCTTGCCATGATCAAAAGAGTGAGAATAGAACAAAAGCATGAAAGATCATGTAGTGATCTTATGGGAAGTGATGGCTTCACATATAAAAAGGATGATGATTGAAACTTGTTTAGGGTAGGCAAACGTAGACCTTGGTCATTGCTGCAATTAATAGGAAGCTATAAGGAAGGAGAGGTTCACATGTAAATATATCATCTCTGACACCATCTATTATGGTGAACACTCACCAAACTATTGCATGCCTAGAAGTAGATGTTGGACAAGGAAGACAACGTAATGAATTGTGTTTGCTTGGCTCTGAACAATGTTATGTGATTAGAGATCCCTTAGCATGTGACGATGGCTTCCACCTCATATTTTCCAAAACTCCCGCACTAAGTAGAGATACTACTTGTGCATCCATAAACCTTCAAACCGGTTTTGCCATGAGTGTCCACCATACCTACCTATGGATTGAATAAGATCCCTCAAGTAAGTTGTCATCGTTGCAAGCAATAAAAATTGCTCTCTAATATGTATGATCTATTAGTGTGTGTAAAATAATCTTTATACGAACCTGTGATGAAGAAGACATAAAAGCGACAGACTGCATAATAAAGTTCTTTATCACAGGAGGCAATATAAAGTGACGTTCCTCCGCACTAAGAGGACACGCATCCAAACCTCAAAAGTGCATGACAACCTCTGCTTCCCTGTGCAAAGGGCCTATCTTGTACCTTTACCTTTTTGCCCTTGAAAGAGTCATGGTGGTCTTCACCAATTCCTTACTTTGCCTTTGTCTTGGCTACCGTCACATGCTTGGGAAAGATCTATATTCATATGTCAACTTGGAGGTAGGCATTCATGAATTATTATTGTTGACATTACCCTTGAGGTAAGCAGTTGGGAGGCAAATGTAAGCCCCTATCTTTCTCTGTGTTCAGCTGAAACTTTGATCTCATGAGTACCACGTGAGTTGTAGCAGTTGTAGGGAACGAAAGAATGATTGAGTATGTGGATTTGCTTTACAAGCTCTTACTTGACTCTTTCTGATGTTGTCATAAATTGCAATTGCTTCAATGACTAAAGGTTATCGGTTGTTACTTCTCGGTAAGGTTCTTGATCCATGCTTTACTTTGTGAAGGAATTATCACTTTAGCATGAGATATTATATGTTGGTAGGTTGTTCTGATCATGATCATGATGCATGCATGTTTGTATCTTGTTTTGTCGACACCTCTCTCCGTAAACATGTGGACATATTTAGTGAGCTACGCTTTCGCTTGAGGACAACCGCGGTCTAAGCTTGGGGGAGTTGATACGTCCATTTTGCATCATGTTTTTGTGTTGATATTTATTGCTTCTTTGGCTGTTATTTCACTTCATGGTACTATTCTTATGCCTTTTCTCTCTTATTTTGCAAGGTTTACATGAAGAGGGAGAATACCGGCAACTGGAATTCTGGCCTAAAAGTGGAGCAAAGTTGAGATACCTACTATGCGCAACTCCAAACGCCGTGAAAATCAACGGAGATTTTTTCCCAATATATAAAAAATACTGGGCCGAGGAAGCGCCATAGGGCCGCCAGGGGGTGGCCGCAAGCCTGCACGGCGCGGCCACCCCCCTAGGCCGCGCCATGGGGGCCTGTGGGCACCCTGCTGGCCCACTTGCCCCCCTCTTTTGCTATATGGAGGGTTTCCTCCAGATAAAAATCAGAAGGGAGCTTTTTCATGATTTCGCCGCCGCCACGAGGCGGAACTTGAGCAGAACCAATCTAGAGCTCCGGCAGGACGATCCTGCCGGGGAAACTTCCCTCCCGGAGGGGGAAATCGTCGCCATCGTCATCACCAACACTCCTCTCATCGTAGGGGACTCGTCACCACCAACATCTTCATCAGCACCATCTCATCTCCAAACCATAGTTCATCACTTCTAACCAATCTCCGTCTCGTGACTCTGATTGGTACTTGTAAGGTTGCTAGTAGTGTTGATTACTCTTTGTAGTTGATGCTAGTTGGATTATTTGGTGGAAGAGTTTATGTTCAGATCCTTGTTGCTACTCATTACACCTATGATCATGATTATGATTATGCTTTGTGAGTAGTTACTTTTTTTCCTGAGGACATGGGATAAGTCATGCTAATAATAGTCATGTGAATTTGGTATTCGTTCGGTATTTTGATATGTTGTATGTTGTTTTTCCTCTAGTGGTGTTATGTGAACGTAGACTACATAACACTTCACCATTATTTGGGCCTAGAGGAAGGCATTGGGAAGTAGTACGTAGATGATGGGTTACTAGAGTGACAGAAGCTTAAACCCTAGTTTATGCGTTGCATCGCAAGGGGCTGATTTGGATCCACTAGTTTAATGCTATGGTTAAACTTTGTCTTAATTCTTCTTTTGTAGTTGCGTATGCTTGGAGAGGGGTTAATCATAAGTGGGATGCTTGTCCATGTAAGGGCAGTACCCAAGCGCCGGTCCACCCACATATCAAACTATCAAAGTAACGAACGCGAATCATATGAACATGATGAAACTAGCATGACAGAAATTCCCGTGTGTCCTCGGGAGCGTTTTTCCTCCTATAAGACTTTGTCCAGGCTTGTCCCTTGCTACAAAAGGGATTGGGCCACTTTTCTGCACCGTTGCTACTTTTGTTACTTGTTGCTTGCTACGAATCATCTCACCACACAATCACTTGTCACCGACAATTTCAGTGCTTGCAGATATTTCCATGCTGAAAACCACTTGTCAGATCCTTCGGCTCATCATTGGGTTCGACACTCTTACTTATCGAAAGAACTACGATTGATCCCCTATACTTGTGGGTAATCATCCCCCAATGTTAGGCTTTTGGCCTAAGTTGGTCTACTCCCACGGCTGCTCCGGGCGATATCCAAAATCATAATGGGGGTTGTACGGGAACGCGGCAGCTACCGCCTGAATGGCCGCCTTACGAAGGCGAGGAGACTTTGCCTCCCTCTCATACTCCTCTACCTCTCCTCTGGTTATATAATATCTCCGTTTTACCTAAAAGTCAAAGGAGGCACGAGCAGGAAGGGTAATATGGAAAACATGTTGTCGGTTAAATATTAACCGGTATAGGAGGGATTCATTATCCCTCTCAAGGAACTAATAACGTGTCATAGCGGCGCGATCTAGGCAAGTTGTATGGAGTGGGGGATCTCCTTCGCGGATGGGGACTCCAAGAAAATTATGCTATGCGTGAGGCATAGATCCCACCAAAGAAATCCCATTCATTAGCATTATTATTTAGCCTCCTCGCAATTATAGCTCACATGTTGAAACTTCTATCACCCGTTACTGCGCTCTTAAGAATACTAAGGTCAGGTGCGCAGAGGTGACAATGCTCAGTCTTGCCATTAATGCATCTACCTATTAAGAGGGCAAAATAATGAAAGGCAGGAAAATGAATGCTCCCCATGGTAGCCTGCGTAATATCTCTAGTTTCTCCAACAGTTATATTAGAGATAAAATCTCTAACCGAAGACTTAGGAGGATCATCGAGACTACCCAATCAGGTATCTTGCAAATTCTATTGAAATACCCTAAACCCATGGTATACGATTTGTCATAGAGATCAAACAGTATGGATGTGTCACGGCCAACTGAAAATTTGAATCTACGAACAAAAGAGGCAGTGAGAGTAGTATACTGTTCACATTTATTGGAGATGAATTCTTCAAGCCCGACGTTGTGAACAAATGTATCAAACTCGTCTTTCAAACCTGCATAAATCATGAATTCATTAGAAGGCCATTCACATGGTTGTACAAGTGCGTTCATCGGTTGGTAAGGATCGGGCTCCCGAATCGAGAGACAGTGTAACGACCAAGATGCGGTCCTTTCCTATCTGGGGATCGAGGCCCCGAATTGGAAAGGAGCGCATCTAAGCGTCTCACAAATAGGTAACACAGCACATACATAATAATAAAAGATAGATAATCAGGGGTTCAATTGCCTTCTCATAAATATATTAGAGTACATCACGCATACAACCAAAGTAGTTTCGCTACGGACTACAAAACAAAGAAAAGGCTATGCTACCCTGCCTGCAGGCCCACGATCACGACCACGCCTCAATCTTCTGGATAGTTCACGTACAGGCGGTCAGTCTCCTCATCGTACTGCCACGCCAGCTGCGTGCCGTCGGGATCATCTGTCTCTGGTGTACCTGAACCTATTGGTATTGTGGAGGAATCCGTGAGCCACGGGGACTCAGCAATCTAAGACCTTGGTGCCAGAACTAGTCAAGTTATTAGGTAGGATAAGGTGAAGTGTTTAAGGTTGCAGCACCCTAAGCTTGATTTGGTGGCTAACTTATGTAAAGCATTTATGAAGGTGGACTATACTAGCGGTCGTGAATACTTGATCACTAAGTGATCCTGAACACCTACCTACGTCATTCATAACCCCACCGTATTCCCGATCGAAGAGAGATCTTCGAGGGGACAGTCACGGTTACCACATAGTTGGCAACTTTATTAGCTTTTGTTTAAGTTATCTAATACCAGATTTTAACAAAATATTCCAAGTTTCCACATAACCGCGGGCACGGCTTTCCGAATGATTAAACCCTGCAGGTGTGCTCCAACTAGTCCATCACATACGTACACAGGCTGCAAAGTAATCCTCTATCACGAATCTCATGATCTCGTCGGATTCCTTAGAGGAAAACCTCAACTCTGGGGAGAACCAAAGCTTCACTGGGATTCCTATACGCAAGATATATCGCTAAGGTAAGGCAAGACTAGCAGGACCTCCCGTCGTGTCGACGACCCCGATAAGAGCCGCGTATCTCAGTCTCAGGACACGACAGCTGGAAAAGCCTACAGGAGCCAAACCTCACGTTTCCCTGTGGTGGCCCCCGCAGTCTGTCCATTTTGGACCAACACTCATGAGGAGCACTGGCCCGGGTTGTTGATTAAATTCCTCGGGGTAGCTATTCCCTATGCAGTTTATTTTTAAGTGATTAGAAAATTAACACCAATGTTGGGTCCTGCCGGACAAGTCTTAGCACTACGCGATTTATGAAGGGGGTCCCCATAACAACCTCGAATGTGTTAGGAGCGATCAATATGGAATCAAACACCGGTAGCCGGTAACTATGGCGGCAATAACGGAACAAAGCACCCGGCAAAAGGCTAGGCCTTCTGTTATTTACCAAGTATATAGGTGAATTAATTAAATAACATAATTTAAGATAATGATATCAAGCTCATGTTATCACATGAGTCAAAGCACTTGCATCTAGCAACGCTAACATTAGTAGCTGGGCAAGGCCTACTTAGCCATTCAAGTTTGCTAGGAAGGGATCCGTGTTTGGGTTCATGGCATATCAAGAGACAAATATTTCAGTGGTAGGCAGTGAGCATATGACAAAGGAAACACAATCTAGCTTAACAAGTCTAGAGATGGAATCAAGGTCATATCATCTTGCCTGTGATATCCTCAGCTTGGAATGGTTCTTGATCGTCCTGCACGTACTCTCCTGACTCCACGTATCCGTTCTCCTACCCTGGTGCTACCCAACATAAGAATAACATCCAATGAACAACAGCACCTCAAAATGCAACAAGCACATGATGCATGAGATGAAAACGAGCATGCATCACTATTTCTATCACTAACACAAGCAAAAGAAGCTAAAACATGTTCCTGGACAGAACTGCATGCTAACCTATTTTGATAGGCATGATAATGACATGATCAGATGCGTCTCATGAAAACGATGCAAAACCATATAAAGAACATTACAATCGGAGCTACGGATCAACCGGAATCAACGAACCAAGATATGAAGCCCTACGTGTCAAAATCATCACCACACACTCAAATGGCACAAATCTGGTATTCCCAGGTTGCCAAGACATGAAACAACCAATCATGGATGGGGTGGAGAAAAGAAGAACACCACAACATCAACTAAGCACTCACAATCATCCAAAAGACAAAACTACACAATCTGCCATAAACTGCATCATAGCACTTTGTGAGCTACATGCAAAGCACCTACAGCCACCCAACTATGACAAATAATATATGTGGCTGTAGCTAGCCAAGAATACTACCAGCACAAGCAAGAATCACACAAAAAGTAATTAAACACAGAAAGTTATAAGGCTGCAAACTTGCCCAAAACTATCAGATCTCAGGGACTTAGTGAAAATTCCTGCACCTAACTTTCTGTCTTTGCTCTGAAGCTTTTTGACAGCAGCCAAAACAATACCTACAGGGATCCAAATGACATGAAATTTTACAGGGATCTAAACAAACATATAAGGTCCAACTTTATAGTTGCACGCTAAGGCTAGATCACAACACAATGACCAGCACAACCTCATCTACAGGGGAAGCAAATGTAAACAGATTCTCAGACTTTGTGAAAATCTCAGATTTCAGATTTTCACTAATCTGGAATTTCAGTCCCAAGCCTACTTTGGATGGGCACAACTTGCACACATGGATTCCAAATCATGAATTGAAACCAACATGTGGTAGAGGGGGTCACCCTCTACTACCACAAGCAAGAAACAAATACAAGAGCACATCACAATTCATGGAACCAAGCTCTAAACTTAGAAGAAAATGTAAATATGTCATGTCCAGAAAATGTTCCAATGGCAAAAATGATTTCACCAATGGATTCCTGGGATCTTTCTACCCCAAAACCATATATAAAACATATGCACTTGCTTGGAGCAAGTGAGCTCAAACTCGGAAGGTAAAACTACATAGAATCCAGCATAGTGAATAGTGCAACATTTCATGCAACTCTCACTAGAACAACTATCACATAGCTATGCTCATGTGCACAAAGACAATATGGACATGAGGGTTTGGACCCCATGTTGGTGTCATGCACATCAACAACACAAACACTTCTCTCACCAAATCACCCACACACACAAACTTCACGCCCTCTCTCATATTAAACATGAGGAGGTGCACAAGTTGCAAATGGGGCTGTTTTCACCACACACATATCATCATCACCACCACCTCATCACCTACTCATATGCACATCCTATAGTGGCATCCAAACCACCTACACATACTAGCAAAACAAAAGATTACTAACACATGCATATGACACATACACACACATGGATACATACACTAGCATCTCCACATGTGTGTGCAACACACACACATCACAATCTGCCACCTAACTATCAACATAAGCAAGATTAAATCAAGCCATCTACACACCCAAATATACACATGCTAGCAATAAAACTTAGCTAGCAACACTAACAACTCCTGCTGTAGGAGGCAGCAAGGGAGAAACAAACCCACAAGATAGATCTAACACACCACTGTCATCTTTGCAGTCTACAAATCAAAAACAGAGAAACAACAACAACAAAAATAAAAGGGCTGGTGGGGGAATCAAACCCTAGAGCCCCTGCATCTAAGCCACCAAAACAGACCACTCTGTTGCTGGCATCTAGTCAACAGAGAGAGGGGAATATGCAGGTTAAGGCTGCCTGCTGGAGCTACTACTATCAAATCGATGGAAAACACTGCAAAAAGGGGTGGTGCGCCGAATGGGACTCGAACCCTGCACCTGTCGGCAAACAAATAGAGACAACACCACTGCGCTACGAGACGTTTACTGATAGAGGAGGGACCTGAAACAAGTAATACCACCGCTCTCGCTGTCCCTGCACCACATCTGCGCGCCGGCGACAGAGAAGACGCCGGAGCGAACAACTGCTACCGCTGCGCCACTCGAGGGCGACCTACCGACCTGGGATGGCGCTACGAGGGGGAGGGGGGCCCTGCTACCACTACTCACCTGCAAACCGCGGCTGTCAGAGAACCATCACGCACACAAGCATCGATGCTACTGCTTGCTTCGACAGAGGAGCACGGCGACAGGGAGATCGCCGGCTGTCTCGTCGTGCTGCTGCTGCTGCTGCGCCACCGGAGGGCCGAAGCAAAACGAGGAGAAGGAAGCCCCTGCTACACCTACGCACACAGCCACGAGGCTACCTCGACAGGGTCGCGACTACGTCGCCACGAACGTGGACGACTACCCTGTGTCTGTGCCAACGAGCAGAGCGACAACTACACAGCTTGCCGGTGCAACTCCGGGAAGCCTCGAGGAGGAGGCCCGGCGCCACTACCGAAGTGGAAATGAGGAGGGGGGGCACGGTCTCGCTCACCTAGCGTCGGGAGGAGAGGCGCCCGACGTGGAAGAAGAAGAAGCGCGTGTACTACTGCAGAAAGAAGCCGCTGGCCGAGGAAGAAGGTGCACGTCGGGGACGTCAAGGAAGAAGTCCCGGCTCCGGCTCCGCGCGAAAATGGAACCCTTCCTAGGTCCTCTTGCTTGCGCAGCTATGGGGAGGCGGCAAGGTTGACGTTACGCCGACGTCAAGCTCGACCTGGAGCTGCTCATGGCGTTGGGAACGATGAGGGTCTCACTGGCGGCGCTGGAGGGAGTAGAGGAGGCAGAGGAGGAACCCTAGCCGCCTGGGGAAGGGAGAGCAGAGCTTATATGGCCCTAGGGGGCGAGCTGGAGCCGCAAGATCGAGGTCACATTGATCTGGAGGCTGAGGAACGATCGTACAGGCGTGACGTCGGGAGGAAGGAGACGAACGTCTCGTGGGCTTCAGCGAGAGAGGGAGAGAAGTTGGGCCAGCGAGGAGGAGCGGCCCAAACAGGTGGCGTCGGTTAGAGAAGGAAAACCCTTTGGGTTTTTCCCATTTAAACAAGGCCACAAACAAAACAAATGATATCTAGGCAACACCATGGCTCCGAAAATAAAACAAAAATATTCTTGGTCATAAGGGAATTGTGCCTCATTTTAATAAAATACCCAAGTGATTTTAGGAGCACTCAAATAATTTTGAAAACAGAATTTGGTACCCTTCTTTATTAATAAAACCCTGTTGTAGCAAGATCAAAAAAATACCCTAGGCATGCCCCCATAACCACAAGGAAATACTCTAATAGGTCTACAATTTTAAAACAGGAAAAGGGCAATTAAAACTTGAGCTCAAAAAAAATAAGTAAGGGAAAGAGGTTTTGGAATAGCTTTAAAATCCACATAGTTGAAACCCCTATTTCTAAAACCACACAACATCACATCACAACACAACACTTGACATCACATCATATCACATCACTATCACACAATATCAACTACCACAAGAAGGCATGGATGAATGGATGCATGAATGCAATGGGAAGACAAGTATGATCACATGAAATCATAGACACAAAATGACATCATCAGATCCATGACAAGGTGGACCCATATGCAATAGGTTCCAAAAATGGCAATTACACACTTGGGGCATTACAGACAGGGACCCCTTTTGCTTGAGTAACCACCATGATAGTTTCTCCTGAACATCTTCCTTTTCTGAAAATTTCTGAAATTTTTAGTGACTCAAAAGAAGAGTGAACAAGGCTGAACAAAACTCATAGCAACTACTCCTACAAGTGCCTAGAGGCCATATCATGCATCAAAACTACTTGGGACTAACTAAAATTAACATGCAAAGCTCAAGAACAGGATCACCAAGGAAGAAAAAATATGCAACGAAGAAAGCACTAGAGAAAAAACTAATTGGACCAATGGAGGAGTCACATACCAAGGAACAATTCCCCCAAAACAGTTTGGTGAATGGGGCTTTGCAGAAGGAGATCGAAAAACGCAGCAAGAAGAGCAAGAACACGAGTTTGAGCTGTGGAATGATTTTTTTTGGACGTAGGAGAAGGAGATGGGAGCTGGAATAAGTGGAGGGGGGCCACGTGGGGCCCACAAGCCTGGCAGCCAAGCCAGGGGGGTGCCCGTGCCTCCTGGGCTTGTGGCCCACTGGTGCATCCCCCTGACTAGCTCTCTATCTCAGAATTTTTCAAAAATTCCAGAAAAAATCATACTTGATTTTCAGGGCATTTGAAGAACTTTTATTTTCAAGACACTTTTCTAAGGGATGCAAAAAGCAGAAAACAGGAAAATAAAGCTAAATTTATCATTTTTCTTCTAAACGATAGAAAGTAAAAGTTCGGAATAGAGGTTTGTGACTCCTAGATTCATCCATCTCATGGTCATCAAAAGAAATCCGTCAATGAGGTTGATCAAGTCTCCTTGACAAACTTTTTTCGAATCGCATAAAACCGGAGAATTTCCAAATAGTCACTAGGTTACCTCAATGGGGATGTGAATATCCCCAACAAGCAAATCATACTTCACCTTGACAGTTGGTATAGGGCATTCAAAGCTCCCAATAAGAATTGATGAAGTTTTTTCAATAGCATAGATGGAATGTACTCGATATTGTTTCTTCGGAAAGTGCACCGTCTGCTCATTAACATTAACATGGAAAGTGACATTGCCTTTGTTGCAATCAATAACAGCCCCTACAGTGTTTAAAATGGGTCTTCCAAGGATGACCGCCATGGCATCATCCTCGGGAATATCCAGAATAACAAAGTCCGTTAAGATAGTAACGTTAGCAACCACAACAGGCACATCCTCGCAAATGCCGATAGGAAAAGCAGTTGATTTGTCGGCCATTTGCAAAGACATTTCAGTGGGTGTCAACTTATCCCATTCAAGTGTACGATAAAGAGAGAGAGGCAAAACACTAACACCAGCTCCAAGATCGCATAAAGCAGTTCTAACATAATTTCCTTTAATGGAGCAAGGTATAGTGGGACTCCGGGATCACCTAGTTTCTTAGGAGTTCCACCCTTGAAGGTGTAGTTGGCAAGCATGGTGGAAATCTCAACCTCAGGTATCCTCCTTTTATTAGTCCCAATATCTTTCATGTACTTAGCATAAGGAGACATTTTGAGCATATCTGTCAAACGCATTTGCAGAAAGACAGGTCTAGTCATTTCAACTTAGCGCTCAAACTCCTCATCATCATTTTTCTTGGATGGTTTGGGAGGAAAGGGCATGGGTTTCTGAACCCATGGTTCTCTTTCTTTACCATGCTTCCTAGCAATGAAGTCGTTCTTATCGTATCTCTTGTTCTTAGGTTGTGGGTTATCAAGATCAACACTAGGTTCAATCTCCACATCCTTATCATTACTAGGTTGAGCATCATCAGGAACACCACTATCGATATTATCACTAGGCTCATGTTCATCACCAGATTGTGTTTCGGCATCAGAAACAGAGATATCGTTTGGATTCTCAGGTGTAATAGCAGCAGGTTTGCTAGCATGCAAGTTCCTATCATCTTTCTTTTTCTTCCTATCACTAGGATGACTAGGTGCATCTGTGTTAACTCGTTGAGAATCTTGTTCAATTCTCTTAGGATGGCCCTCGGGATACAAAGGTTCCTGAGTCATTCTACCACCTCTGGTGACGACTCTAACGGAATTGTCATTCAACTCATTGAGCAATTCATTTTGAGCCTTAAGTACTTGTTCTACTTGAGTAGTGACCATAGAGGCATGTTTACTCAAGAGCTTAAGATCATTGACATTTCTATCCACACAAGCACTTAAATGACTAAGCATACGAGCATTCTGTTCCAATTGTCTGCTAACATAATCATTGAAACTTTGTTGTTTGGAAACAAAGTTATCAAATTCATCTAGGCATAAGCTAGCAGGTTTATCAAAAGGAATATCACTCTCATTGAATCTACGAAGAGAATTTACCTCTACTACGTGTGTTGGGTTATCAAGACCATGTATTTCTTCGATAGGTGGTAGATTCTTAACATCTTCAGGTTTAATACCTTTCTCCTGCATAGATTTCTTGGCTTCTTGCATATCTTCAGGACTGAGGAATAGAATACCTCTTTTCTTTGGAGTTTCCTTCGGAGGTGGTTCGGGAATAGTCCAAGCATTATCATTGCTCAAGATATTATTTAATAGAATTTCAGCTTGTTCCACAGTTCGCTCCCTGAAAACACAACCAGCACAACTATCTAGGTGGTCCCTAGAAGCATCGGTTAGTCCATTATAAAAGATATCAAGTATTTCATTTTTCTCAAGAGGGTGATCAGGCAAAGCATTCAGTGACTGGACAAGCCTCCCCCAAGCTTGTGGGAGACTCTCTTCTTCAACTTGCACAAAGTTATATATATCCTGCAAGGCAGCTTGTTTCTTATGGGCAGGAAAATATTTCTCAGAGAAGTAGTAGATCATATCCTGGGGACTACCCACACAACCATGAGCAAGAGAAGTAAACCAAGTCTTAGCATCATCCTTTATCGAGAAAGAACAGCTTAAGGATATAGTAATGGCGAATCTTTTCCTCACTCGTGAATAGCGTGGCTATATCATTCAGCTTAGTAAGATGTGCTACAACCATTTCAAACTCATAACCATGAAAAGGATCAGATTTGACCAAAGTGATTAACTCAGGATCGACAGAGAATTCATAATCCTTATTAGTCACAAAGATGGGTGAAGTAGCAAACCTAGGATCGTACTTCATTCTAGCGCTCAGAGATTTTTCTTTCGACTTGCGCAATAAATCCTCAAGATCATAGCTATCCTTACAAGCAAGAAAGTCCTCAGCTACCTCTTCCTCCATAACATAACCCTCAGGTATATCAGGCAATTCATATCTGGGAGAGCTTGTTCTAGTAGGTGAAACGGCAGGTTCTACTTCAATAATTTCAGCAGTTTCGGAAGTATCATCACATTCAGTAGCAACTCTAGCAATTTGTGCATCAAGGAATGCACCTAGTGGCAAAGCAGTATCAAGCAAAGCATCAACATAAGCATCATGAATAGCAGAAGTAGCATCATCAAGCACATGTGACATATCAGAACTTCTAGTAGGTGGTGGTGTCGCAAACTTACTCATAACCGAAGGTGATTCAAGTGCAGAGCTAGATGGCAGTTCCTTACCTGTCCTCGTAGTTGAGGGCAAGACCTTAGTTTTTGGATCTCACGGATTCCTCATAGTGATCAACAGACATAAATCCCAAGTGACTGAGAGAATAGAGCTATGCCTCCCCGGCAACGGCGCCAGAAAATAGTCTTGATAACCCACAAGTATAGGGGATCGCAACAGTTTTCGAGGGTAGAGTATTCAACCCAAATTTGTTGATTCGACACAAGGGGAAGCCAAAGAATATTCTCGATTATTAGTAGTTGAGTTGTTAGTTCAACCACACCTGAAAGACTTAGTATCTGCAGCAAAATTTTAGTAGCAAAGTAGTGTGATAGAAACAGTAGCAGCGGTAACAGTAGCAGTAGTGACAGCAGTAGCGGTAACAGTAGCAGTAGTGACAACAGTAGCGGTAACAGTAGCAGCAGTGACAGCAGGAAAAGCTTGTAGGCATTGGATCGGTGATGGGTAATTATGTCAGATGACATTCATCATGCAACAGTTATAACATGGGGAGATATGTAACTAGCTCTAGTTCGTCAATGTAATGTAGGCATGTATTCCGTATATAGTCATACGTGCTTATGGAAAAGAACTTGCATGACATCTATTGTCCATCCCTCCCGTGGCAGCGGGGTCCTAATGGAAACTACGGGATATTAAGGGTCTCCTTTTAATAGAGAACCGGAACATAGCATTAGCACTTAGTGAATACATGTACTCCTCATACTATGGTCATCTCTGGGAGTGGTACCGGTTATTGTCACTCCGGGGTTGCCGGGTCATAACACATAGTAGGTGACTACAACTTGCAAGATAGGATCAAGAACACACATATATTGATGAAAACATAATAGGTTCAGATCTCAAATCATGGCACTCGGGCCCTAGTGACAAGCATTAAGCAGAGCAAAGTAGTAGCAACATCAATCTCAGAACATAGTGGATACTAGGGATTAAACCCCATCAAAACTAACTCGATTACATGATAGATCTCATCTAACCCATCACTATCCAGCAAGCCTACGATGAGATTACTCACGAACGATGAGGAGCATCATGGAATTGGCGATGAAGGATGGTTGGTGATGACGAAGGCGTCGATTCCCCCTCTCCGGAGCCCAGAACGGACTCCAGATCTGCCCTCCAGAGGAAGAACAGGTGGTGGCGGCGGCTCCGTATCGTAAAACGCGATGAACTCTTCTCTCTGATTTTTTTCTGGGTGAGAGAGAATATATAGAGCTGGAATTGGAGGCGGCGGAGCCACGAGGGGCTCACAAGCCTGCCAGGCACGGCCAGGGGGGCCCGCGCCTCCTAGCTTGTGGGCTCCTGGCTCCATCCCTCCACGTAATTCTTGTTCTAGTATTTTTTATATATTGCACAAAAAATCCTCGTAAATTTCCAGGTCATTCCGAGAAATTTTATTTCTGCGCAAAAACAACACCATGGCAATTTTGCTGAAAACAGCGCCAGTCCGTGTTAGTTCCATTCAAATCATGCAAATTAGAGTCCAAAACAAGGGCAAAAGAGTTTGTAAAAGTAGATACGATGGAGACGTATCAAGTGGCAAGGTGGAGGAAGTGCAGCTGAAGTTGCTAGCGGGATTCTTTGGAGATTTTGTCAGAGTGAAGGTTTTCGTAGACATCAATCCCAAGATAAAATGCTTTGTGACAGCTAAGAAGGGAGATGAGAGGGTCGAGTACCAAGTAAATTATGAAAAACTCCCCATGTTTTGCTACAACTATGGCAAGTTTTGACATTGGCATGAAGAATACGGAGAAGGGGAGCATGATGAGGCCACCTTTTGTGGGGAGGTTTCCTGTTAGTAGACAATGTTTCTTTCAGAGCGGCTGGTCATGGGAATCCTGCACCAATGAGGGGTTGAGGAGGAGCATGGAATGGAGGATGAGGGAGAGGTCGGGAATAGTATAACAAAAGCTGGAGGTTCAACGCAAGGCAAGATCAAAATTCCCAAGACAATGCTCTCCCGACGGAGGGACCAGAAGTGGAAGAGAAAGACCAGAATCAAGAGCATATAATGGTATTGGCAGTAATGGAGCCAGTGATATCTAACAAACGCAGAAGATAACAAGGCAGTTGACGACGTGGGCCCTTCAAGAACCTTGGTGGTAAGGGGAGAGCTCATGCGGCTGCCCCCACCCCCGTCTGTATATGTGTCTCCTAGGAAGGACATAAGTGTCCCAAGAAAGGGTCTAAAGTTGATTCAGTGGGGATTGCGGAAGAAATCAGAGGTGGCAGGCTCAACTTTAAGGAATAGAACACAATTGAAGCGTCATCGACGAGCTCGTTCGAGGAGGGCCACCGTGCACAATGACTATACTAAGCTAGAACAGTCGCAACGCGGGCAACACAGTAGAAGTTATGAAACTTTGCGGTTTCATGAAGGAATTTGCCCCTACCCTTTTATGTGTTATTGAAACTCATATATCAAGCTCGAAGGTAGAAAGTCTCGCTGGTAATATAGGTTATGATCATTGCTATGTTGTAAGTAGTCAAGGAAGAAGCGGTGGCTTAGGTTTGTTCTAGAATGACCCAATAAAGATTGATATCATTGGTTATTCGAGTTACCATCTTGATTTCTCTTTTGAAGAGCCAGGTGGCACACCATGGAGAGTGACCTTATTTTATGGAGAAGCCCAAACACATCTAAGGCACGAGGCCTGGGAGGTTTTAAAAGGAATCGTCACTTTGAGTGATCTCCCCTCGCTTTGTTTAGGTGATTTTAATGAAGTGTTGCATCTGAAAGAACACGAGGAAATCGGGGAAAGGATTAATGCCCAAATACAAAAGTTTTGGGAAGCGGCTGATGTTTGCAGGTTGATGGATATTGTCTATGAGGGCCATTTCTGGACGTGGGAAAAGAAGGCCACGGGGGGATCTATACCAGGGTCAAATTAGATCGAGCTTTAGCAACCTTCAAATAGAATGAACTGTATCCAACTTCTTATATGAAACACTTAACTGCTCCAACCTGAGATCATTGCTCAATCGTACAAAAACGATGTCGTACCAATACCAAAAAGGAGGGGTTTCAGGTATGAGGTGATGTGGGAGAGTCACGAAACTTGGAAAGATACAATAGACACTAGTTGGACTAAGGAGGGCCGAGCAGGGAGCTTGCAGGATCTGCGGTCAAAGTTGAATAGGGTGTCCAGAAGGCTTGGGTCATGGAACCAAAATACTTTTGGAAGTGTGAGAAAGGAGATAAAAATCTTGAAAATCAAACTGGAGCGCTTGCGAAGCGAGTCGTGTAGAACGGATCCAACATATGTTGAACTTAAAATTAATGAGAACGTGATAGAATTGTATCAGAGGGAGGAACTTATGTGGGCGTAGAGATCTGGGCTCGAATGGCTCTCGGTTAGGGACAAAAACACCAGGTATTCCATATGCCGGCAAGCCAACAGAGGAAGAAGGACATGACAAAAGTGTTGGGTAACGTAGCATAAATTCAAAAAAATTCCTTCGCATATTCAGATCTTCTATGGAGAGACCAGCAACGAGAGAGGGGGTGAGTGCATCTTCATACCTTCGAAGATTACTAAGCGGAAGCGTTGCTAGAACGCGGTTGACGGAGTCGTACTCGCGGTGATTCAGATCGCGGTGTGATTCCGATCTAGTGCCGAACCACGGCACCTCCGCGTTAAACACACGTGCAGCACGGTGACGTCGCCCGCACCTTGATCCAACAAGGAGGAGGGAGAGGTTGGGGAAGATCTCTGGCAGCACGACAGCATGGTGTCGGTGGAGAGACGAGGTCTCCCGGCAGGGCTTCGCCAAGCACCGGCACAGAGGAGGAGAAAGAAGAGCGGGGTTGCGCCGAGGAAGAGGGAAAACTGTGTGTCCAACAGCCACAAAACCCCCCGCTTTTTATAGGAGGAGGGGAGGGGGGTGCGCCAGCCCTAGGGTTCCCACCCTAGGTGGTGCGGCAGCCCAGATGGGAGAGGGGGGCGGCGGCCAGGGCAGGGAATGGGGGGCGGCGCCCTAGGTGGGCCTTGGGCCTCCCCTGCGTCTAGGGTTTCCCCTCCCTACCTCTCTGGTGCGCATGGGCTAGGTGTGGGGGGCGCACCAGCCCACCTAGGGGCTGGTTCCCTGCCGCACTTGGCCCATGTAGCCCTCCGGGGCTTGTGTCCCCTCCCGATGGGCCTCCGGAACCCTTCCGGTGGTCCCGGCACTTTGCCGGTGGTGCCCGAAACATTTCCGGCGTCGAAACCCATCCATCCTATATATCAATCTTTACCTCCGGACCATTTCAGAGCTCCTCGTGACGTCCGGGATCTCATCCGGGACTCCGAACAACTTTCGGTAACCTCGTATAACAATTCCCTATAACCCTAGCGTCATCGAACCTTAAGTGTGTAGACCCTACGAGTTCGGGAGACAAGCAGACCTGACCGAGACACCTCTCTGGCCAATAAACATCAGCGGGATCTGGATACCCATGGTGGCTCCCACTTGCTCCACGATGATCTCATCGGATGAACCACGATGTCAAGGATTCAATCAATCCCGTATACAATTCCCTTTGTCTGTCGGTATAGAACTTGCCCGAGATTCGATCGTCGATATACCTATACCTTGTTCAATCTCGTTACCGGTAAGTCTCTTTACTCGTTCCATAGCACGTCATCGTGTGACTAACTCTTTAGTCACATTGAGCTCATGATGATGTTCTACCGAGTGGGCCCAGAGATACCTCTCCGTCACGCGGAGTGACAAATCCCGATTTCGATTCGTACCAACCCAACACACACTTTCAGAGGTACCCGTAGTGCACCTTTATAGTCACACAGTTACGTTGTGACGTTTGATACACCCAAAGCACTCCTACGGTATGCGGGAGTTGCACAATCTCACGGTCGAAGGAAAAGACACTTGACATTAGAAAAACTTTAGCATACGAACAATACGATCTAGTGCTACGCTTAGGATTGGGTCTTGTCCATCACATCATTCTCCCAATGATGTGATCCTGTTATCAATGACATCTAATGCCCATGACCAGGAAACCATGATCATCTATTGACTAACGAGCTAGCCAACTAGAGGCTTGCTAGGGACACATTGTGATCTATTTATTCACACATGTATTACTGTTTCCTGTTAATACAATTATAGCATGAACAATAGACGATTATCATGAACAAGGAAATATGATAATAACCATTTTATTATTGCCTGTAGGGCATATTTTCAACAGTCTCCCACTTGCACTGGAGTCAATAATCTAGTTACATTGTGATGTATCGAACACCCATAGCATTATGGTGTTGATCATGTTTTGCTCGTGGAAGAGGTTTAGTCAACGGGTCTTCAACATTCAGATCTGTATGTACTTTATAAATATCTATTACTCCACTCTGGACATGGTCCTGGATGGAGTTGTAGCGGCGTTTGATGTGCTTCGTCTTCCGGTGAAACCTGGGCTCCTTGGCTATGGCAATGGCCCCAGTGTTATCACAGAAGAGTGTCATTGGACCCGACGAGCTTGGAACCACTCCAAGGTCGGTGATGAGCTCCTTCATCCAAATTCCTTCATGAGCTGCTTCTGAAGCAGCTATGTACTCCGCTTCACATGTAGATGCTGCCACGACTTCTTGCTTGCTGCTGCACCAGCTCACTGCCCCACCATTCAACACATATATGTATCCGATATGTGACTTAGAGTCATCCGGACCTGTGTCGAAGCTAGCGTCCACGTAACCCTTTACGACGAGCTCTTCGTCACCTCCATAAACGAGAAACATCTCCTTAGTCCTCTTCAGGTACTTAAGGATATTCTTGACCGCTGTCCAGTGTTCCATACCGGGATCACTTTGGTACCTCCCTACCAAACTTATGGCAAGGTTTATATCAGGTCTGGTACACAGCATGGCATACATTAGAGAGCCTACGGCTAAAGCGTAGGGGACAGTACTCATCTTCTCTCTATCTGCTGCCGTGGTCGGTGACTGAGTCTTACTCAATCTCATACCTAGCAAAACTGGCAAGAACCCTTTCTTTGAGTTTTCCATATTAAACTTCTTCAATATCTTGTCAAGGTATGTACTTTGCGAAAGACCTATGAGGCGTCTCGATCTATCTCTATAGATCTTGATGCCTAATATGTATGCAGCTTCTCCAAGGTCCTTCATTGAAAAACTCTTGTTCAAATAGGCCTTTATGCTCTCCAACATCTCTATATTATTCCCCATCAATAATATGTCATCCACATACAGTATTCGCAAAGCTACAGAGCTCCCACTCACTTTCTTGTACAGACAGGCTTCTCCGTAAACCTGTATGAACCCAAACGCTTTAATCACCTCATTAAAGCGAATGTTCCAACTCCGAGATGCTTGCACCAGTCCATAGATGGAGCGCTAGAGCTTGCATACTTTGTTAGCACCCTTAGGGTCGACAAAACCTTCTAGTTGCATCATATACAACTCTTCCTTAAGGTTCCCGTTAAGGAACGCTGTTTTGACGTCCATTTGCCAAATTTCATAATCATAAAAGGCGGCAATTGCTAACATGATTCAGACTGATTTCAGCTTCGCTACGGGACAGAAAGTCTCTTCGTAGTCAATTACTTGAATTTGTCGAAAACCCTTTGCGACAAGTCGAGCTTTATAAACGGTTACATTACCGTTTGCATCAGTCTTCTTCTTGAAGATCCCTTTATTTTCTATGGCTCGCCGGTCATCGGGCAAGTCCACCAAAGTCCATACTTTGTTCTCATACATGGATCCTATCTCAGATTTCACAGCTTCAAGCCATTTGTTGGAATCCGGGCCCGCCATCGCTTCTTCATAGTTTGAAGGTTCATCGTTGTCTAACAACATGATTTCCATTACACGGTTGCCGTAGCACTCTGGTGTGGAGCGTACCCTTGTGGACCTTCGCGACTCAGTAGTAACTTGATCCGAAGCTTCATGATCATTATCATTAACTTCCTCTTCAGTTGGTGTAGGCGCCATAGGAACAACTTCCCGCGCTGCGCTATTATCCTGTTCGAGAGGGGGTGTAAGTACCTCATCAAGTTCTACCTTCCTCCCACTTACTTCTTTCGAGAGAAACTCTTTCTCTAGAAAGGATCCGTTCTTGGCAACAAAGGTTTTACCTTCGGATCTAAGATAGAAGGTATACCCAATAGTTTCCTTAGGGTATCCTATGAATACGCATTTCTCTGCTTTGGGTTCGAGCTTTTCTGGTTGAAGTTTCTTCACATAAGTATCACAGCCCCAAACTTTAAGAAACGACAACTTAGGTTTCTTGCCAAACCATAGTTCATACGGTGTCGTCTCAACGGATTTAGACGGTACCCAATTTAAAGTGAATGTTGTAGTTTCTAATGCGTATCCCCAAAATGATAGCGGTAAGTCGGTAAGAGACATCATAGATCATACCATATCTAATAAAGTACAATTACGACGTTCAGACACTCCTTTGCGTTGCGGTGTGCCAGGCGGCGTCAGTTGCGAAACGATTCCACACTTCCTTAGGTGTGTGCCAAACTCGTGACTCAAATATTCTCCTGCACGATCTGATCATAGACACTTAATTTTTCTGTCACGTTGATTCTCGACCTCACTCTGAAATTCCTTGAACTTTTCAAATGTCTCAGATTTGTGCTTCATCAAGTAGATATACCCATACCTACTCAAATCATCGGTGAGAGTGAGAACATAATGATAGCCGCCGCGAGCTTCAACGTTCATTGGACCACACACATCAGTATGTATTATTTCCAATAAGTCGGTTGCTCTCTCCATTATTCCTGAGAATGGAGTCTTAGTCATCTTTCCGATGAGGCACGGTTCGCATGTGTCAAATGATTCAAAGTCAAGAGACTCTAATAGTCCATCAGTATGGAGCTTCTTCATGCGCTTAACGCCGATATGACCAAGGCGGCAGTGCCACAAGTATGTGGGACTATCATTATCAACTTTACATCTTTTGGTACTCACACTATGAATATGCGTAACATCACGATCAAGATTCATCAAGAATAAACCATTCACCAGCGGAGCATGACCATAAAACATATCACTCATATAAATTGAACAACCATTATTCTGTGACTTAAATGAGTAGTCGTCTCGCATTAAGCAAGACCCTGATACAATCTTCATGCTCAAAGCTGGTACTAAATAACAATTATTAAGGTCTAAAACTAATCCCGGCGGTAGATGTAGAGGTAGCGTGCCGACGGCGATCATATCGACCTTGGAGCCATTCCCGACGCGCATCGTCACCTCGTCCTTGGCCAGTCTCCGCTTATTCCGCAGTTCCTGCTTTGAGTTGCAAATGTGAGCAACAACACCTGTATCAAATACCCGGGAGTTACTACGAGAACTGGTAAGGTACACATCAATAACATGTATATCACATATACCTTTAACGTTGCCGGCCTTCTTGTCCGCTAAGTATTTGGGGCAGTTCCGCTTCCAGTGACCCTTTCCCTTGCAATAGAACCACTCAGTCTCAGGATTGGCTCCATTCTTTTTCTTCTTCCCGGCATCTGGCTTACCGGGCGCGGCAACGGCTTTGCCGTCTTTCTTGAAGTTCTTCTTACCCTTGCCCTTCTTGAAACTAGTGGTGTTGTTGACCATCAACACTTGATGCTCTTTCTTGATTTCTACTTCTGCAGACTTGAGCATCGAGTACAACTCGGGAATGGTCTTCTCCATCCCTTGCATGTTGTAGTTAAGCACAAAACCTTTGTATCTTGGTTGGAGAGACTGGAGGATTCTATCGGTTATAGCATCATCCGGAAGTTCGACTCCAAGTGAAGTCAGACGACCGTGTAACCTAGACATTTTGAGTATGTGCTCACTGATAGAACTGTTCTCCTCCATCTTACAGCTAAAGAACTTGTCGGAGACTTCATATCTCTCGACATGGGCATGAGCTTGAAAAACTAGCTTCAACTCTTGGAACATCTCATATGCATCGTGTTGCTCAAAATGCCTTTGGAGCCCCGTTTCCAAACTGTATAACATGCCACACCTAACGAGAGAGTAGTCATCACTCCCCGTTTGCCAGACGTTCAGAATGTCCTGGGCTGCTGCGGGAGCGGGAGGGTCACCTAGCGGCGCATCAAGGACATAAGCCTTTTTAGCTGCTTCAAGGATGAGCTTCAAGTTGCGAACCCAGTCCACATAGTTGCTACCATCATCTTTCAGCTTGTTTTTCTCTAGGAATGCGTTGAAATTGAGGTTGACGTTGGCCATCTACAATATTTATAAAGACAACTTTTAGACTAAGTTCATGACAATTAAGTTCATTTAATCAAATTAAGTATGAACTCCCACTTAAATCGACATCCCTCTAGTCATCTAAGTGATACATGATCCATGTTGACTAACCCGTGTCCGATCATCACATGAGACAGACTAGTCACCATGGTGAGCAACTTCATGTTGATCGTATTCAACCATACGACTCATGTTCGACCTTTCGGTCTCTTGTATTCGAGGTCATGTATGTACATGCTAAGCTCGCCGAGTCAACCTAGGTGTTTCACGTGTGTAAATCTGGCTTACACTCATTGTATGCGAACGTTAGAATCTATCACACCCGATCATCACGTGGTGCTTCGAGACAACGATCCTTCGCAACGGTGCACACTTAGGGGAATACGTTCTCGAAATTTTAAGAGGGATCATCTTATTATGCTACCGTCGTTCTAAGCAATAAGATGAAAATCATGATAAACATCACAATGCAATCATATAGTGACACGATATGGCCATTATCATCTTTGCTCTTTCGATCTCCATCTTCACGCATCGCATGATCATCATTGTCACCAGCGTGACACCATGATCTCCATCATCATGATCTCCATCATCGTGTCTCCGTGAAGTCGTCACGCCAACTACTACTATCACTACTACTATAGCTAACCCTTAGCAATGAAGTAAAAGTAGTAAGCACATGGCGTTGCATCTCATACAATAAATTAAGACAACTCCTATGGCTCCTGCCGGTTGTCATACTCATCGACATGCAAGTCGTGAAACCTATTACAATAACATGATCATCTCATACATCATACATGCAACATCACAACTTTGGCCATATCACATCACATGCCAAACCCTGCAAAAACAAGTTAGACGTCCTCTAATTGTTGTTGCAAGTTTTACGTGGCTGATTTGGGTTTCTAGCAAGAACGCCTTATTACCTACGTGACAGCCACAACAATGATATGCCAAAGCTATTTACCCTTCGTAAGGACCCTTTTCATCAAATCCAATCCGACTAGAGTGGAAGAGATAGACACCCGCTAGCCACCTTTATGCACAGTGTGCATGTGTGTCGGTGGAACCAGTCTCACGTAAGCGTACGTGTAAGGTCGGTCCGGGACGCTTCATCCCATAATACCCCCGGAAAAGAATAAGACTAGTAGTGGCAAGCAATTGACAAATCATCGCGCACAACCTTTTGTGTTCTACTCGTGCATAGAATCTACGCATAGAAAACCTGGCTCGGATGCCACTGTTGGGTAACGTAGCATAAATTCAAAAATATTCCTACGCATATTCAGATCTTCTATGGAGAGACCAGCAACGAGAGAGGGGGTGAGTGCATATTCATACCTTCTAAGATCGCTAAGCGGAAGCATTGCTAGAACGCGGTTGATGGAGTCGTACTCGCGGTGATTCAGATCGCGGTGTGATTCCGATCTAGTGCCGAACCATGACACCTTCGTGTTCAACACACGTGTAGCCCGGTGACGTCTCCCGCACCTTGATCCAGCAAGGAGGAGGGAGAGGTTGGGGAAGATCTCCGGCAGCACGACGGCATGGTGTCGATGGAGAGACGAGGTCTCCCGGCAGGGCTTCGCCAAGCACCGACAGAGAGGAGGAGAAAGAAGAGGAGGGCTCCACCGAGGGAGAGGGAAACCATGTGTCCAACAGCCCCAAAACCCCCACTATTTATAGGAGGAGGGGAGGGGGTGCGCCACCCCTAGGGTTCAAACCCTAGGTGGTGTGGCAGCCCAGATGGGAGAGGGGGGCGGCGGCCACGGCAGGGAAAGGGGGGGCGGCGCCCTAGGTGGGCCTTGGGCCTCCCTTGCGCCTAGGGTTTCCCCTCCCTCCCTCTCTGGTGCGCATGGGCTGGGTGTGGGGGGCGCACCAGCCCACCTAGGGGCTGGTTCCCTCCCGCACTTGGCCCATGTAGCCCTCCGGGGCTTGTGGCCCCTCCCGGTGGGCCTCCGGAACCCTTCCGGTGGTCCCGACACTTTGCCGGTGGTGCCCGAAACATTTCCGGCGTCCAAACCAATCCATCCTATATATCAATCTTTACCTCCAGACCATTCCAGAGCTCCTCGTGAGGCCCGAGATCTCATCCGGGACTCCGAACAACTTTCGGTAACCTCGTATAACAATTCCCTATAACCCTAGCGTCATCGAACCTTAAGTGTGTAGACCCTACGGGTTCGGGAGACAAGCACACATGACCGAGACACCTCTCTGGCCAGTAACCATCAGCGGGATCTGGATACCCATGGTGGCTCCCACTTTCTCCACGATGATCTCATCGGATGAACCACGATGTCAAGGATTCAATCAATCCCGTATACAATTCCCTTTGTCTGTCGGTATATAACTTGCCCGAGATTCGATCGTCGGTATACCTATACCTTGTTCAATCTTGTTACCAGTAAGTCTCTTTACTCGTTCCATAGCACATCATCGTGTGACTAACTCCTTAGTCACATTGAGATCATGATGATGTTCTACCGAGTGGGCCCAGAGATACCTCTCCGTCACGCGGAGTGACAAATCCCGATCTCAATTCGTACCAACCCAACAGACACTTTCAGAGGTACCCGTAGTGCACCATTATAGTCACACAGTTACGTTGTGACGTTTGATACACCCAAAGCACTCCTACGGTATCCGGGAGTTGCACAATCTCACGGTCGAAGGAAAATACACTTGACATTAGAAAAGCTTTAGCATACAAACAATATGATCTAGTGATACACTTAGGATTGGGTCTTGTCCATCACATCATTCTCCCAATGATGTGATCCCGTTATCAATGACATCTAATGCCCATGACTAGGAAATCATGATCATCTATTGACTAACGAGCTAGCCAACTAGAGGCTTGCTAGGGATACATTGTGATCTATTTATTCACACATGTATTACTGTTTCCTGTTAATAAAATTATAGCATGAACAATAGACGATTATCATGAACAAGGAAATATGATAAAACCATTTTATTATTGCCTCTAGGGCATATTTCCAACAAAAAGCTCTTGCTAATTCGTTGGGTGTCCTAAAAAATGATCCGGGGGAGCTAAAGGCGATGGCGAACGATTTCTATCAAAATCTATGTACATCTGAAGGTGTAACTGGGATTCATGATGTTTTATCTATAGTTCCTGTCAAGGTCACAAGTTAGATGAATGCTCTGTTCCTTGCTCCTTATTCCAATGATGAAGTCAAGACAACTCTTTTTCAGATGTTCCCCAATAAATCTCCCAGACCTAATGGTTTCCCAGCTCATTTCTACCAATGTCACTCGGGCCTCTGTGGGGAAGATGTGACGCAAGTTGTGCTAAAAATAATAAGAGGAGAGGTTAGTGTTGATTGTCTAAAGGACACCGTCTTGGTGCTTATTCCAAAGGTTCTCAATCCAACCTCTCAATTCTGTCCTATTGGCTTATACAATGTGATCTACAAAATTGCATCACAAGTTGTTGCAAATAGACTCAAGCTTATTTTGCCTGATATTATCTATGAGGAATAATCAGCTTTTGTCCCAGGCAGGTTGATCACTCATAATATAATATGTGCATACGAGCGTATGCACTTTATGAAGAGGAGCAAGGCAAAGTCAAAAAGCTACTGTGCTCTCAGGTTGGAGATGATGAAAGCCAATGATAGAGTAGAGTGGTCTTATCTACGAGCAATGATGGAAAATTGGGATTTGCATACACATGGATCAACATAGTGATGAGTATGGTTCAGACAGTTTCCTTCTCGGTTTTGTTCAACGGGGAAAAGTTAGAGAATTTTTCACCTTCAAGAGGTATTCGACAGGGAGACCTTATCTCCCCTTACCTTTTCTTGATTGCAGGAGAAGGCCTTTTTTGACTTCTAAAATATAGTTCCCAGTCATCATGTCTTGAAGGAATCAAGGTGGCACCAACAACTCTGGCCATAAACCACATCCTTTTTGCTGATGATAGCCTGCTACTCTTTAAGTCAAGTGCTGAGGGGGTGACAATGGTGTCAAACCTATTGAAAACTTACTACGATGCTTCGGGTCAAAGAATCAATCACGCAAAGTCCTCTATCTTCTTCAGTAAAGGGCGTCCCTAGTGTTTGAGAGATTCTATCAAGAATACACTTCATGTAGACAATGAATCCATGAGTGAAAAGTATTTGGGCATGCCAAGAGATATTGGCCAATCAAAGATCGGAACATTCAAATATCTAAGAGATAGAGTATGGGAGAAAGTAAGAGGATGTATAGAGAAACTACTCTGAGCAGCACGCAAAGATGCCCTCATCAAATCGATGGCCCAAGCTATACCAGTCTTTTCTATGTCGTGTTCTAGATTGCTGCGAGGTTTATGTGACAATATTACCTCCATAATTAGATAGTATTGGCGGGGAAGCAAGAATGGTAAGAGGAAGCAAGCATGGGTTGCATGGGACATGATGACACAGACCAAATCTGTGGGTGGCATGGGATTTAGAGACATCCAGATTTTCAACCTATCTTTGCTTGCCCGTCACGCATGGAGATGTTGGAAATATGCCCTAGAGGCAATAATAAATTAGTTATTATTATATTTCTTAGTTCATGATAATCGTTTATTATCCATGCTATAATTGTATTGATTGGAAACACAATACTTGTGTGGATACATAGACAAAACACTGTCCCTAGTAAGCCTCTAGTTGACTAGCTCGTTGATCAAAGATGGTCAAGGTTTCCTGGCCATAGGCAAGTGTTGTCACTTGATAACGAGATCACATCATTAGGAGAATCATGTGATGGACTAGACCCAAACTAATAGACGTAGCATGTTGATCGTGTCATTTTGTTGCTACTGTTTTCTGCGTGTCAAGTATTTGTTCCTATGACCATGAGATCATATAACTCACGGACACCGGAGGAATGCTTTGTGTGTATCAAACGTTGCAACGTAACTGGGTGACTATAAAGATGCTCTACAGGTATCTCCGAAGGTGTTCGTTGAGTTAGTATAGATCGAGACTGGGATTTGTCACTCCGTGTGACGGAGAGGTATCTCGGGGCCCACTCGGTAATACAACATCACACACAAGCCTTGCAAGCAATATAACTTAATGTAAGTTGCGGGATCTTGTATTACGGAACGAGTAAAGAGACTTGCCGGTAAACGAGATTGAAATAGGTATGCGGATACTAACGATCGAATCTCGGGCAAGTAACATACCGAAGGACAAAGGGAATGACATACGGGATTATATGAATCCTTGGCACTGAGGTTCAAACGATAAGATCTTCGTAGAATATGTAGGATCCAATATGGGCATCCAGGTCCCGCTATTGGATATTGACCGAGGAGTCTTTCGGGTCATGTCTACATAGTTCTCGAACCCGCAGGGTCTGCACACTTAAGGTTCGACGTTGTTTTATGCGTATTTGAGTTATATGGTTGGTTACCGAATGTTGTTCGGAGTCCCGGATGAGATCGCGGACGTCACGAGGGTTTCCGGAATGGTCCGGAAACGAAGATTGATATATAGGATGATCTCATTTGGTTACCGGAAGGTTTTCGTGCATTACCGGAAAAGTTTCGGGCTCATCGGTAGTGTACCGGGAGTGCCGGGAGGGGTGCCGGGGACCATCGGGAGGGGTGTCACGCCCCAAGGGGTCTCATGGGCTATGGAAAGAGATAAACCAGCCCCTAGTGGGCTGGAATAAGTTCCCACTAAGGCCCATAAGGTTTGAGAAGGAAAAAACACAAGGTGGAAAGAGTTTCCAAGTGGGAAGGTGGAATCCTACTCCAAGTAGGATTGGAGTAGGACTCCTCCACCTCCAATTTCGGCCAAACCTTTAGGTTTTGAGGCTGCCTCCTCCCCTCCCTCCCACCTATATATACGGAGGTTTTAGGGCTGATTTGAGACGACTTTTCCACGGCAGCCCGACCACATACCTCCACGGTTTTTCCTCTAGATCGCGTTTCTGCGGAGCTCGGGCGGAGCCCTGCTGAGACAAGGTCATCACCAACCTCCGGAGCGCCGTCACGCTGCCGGAGAACTCTTCTACCTCTCCGTCTCTCTTGCTGGATCAAGAAGGCCGAGATCATCGTCGAGCTGTACGTGTGCTGAACGCGGAGGTGCCGTCCGTTCGGTACTAGATCGTGGGACTGATCGCGGGATTGTTCGCGGGGCGGATCGAGGGACGTGAGGACGTTCCACTACATCAACCGCGTTCACTAACGCTTCTACTGTACGATCTACAAGGGTACGTAGATCACTCATCCCCTCTCGTAGATGGACATCACCATGATAGGTCTTCGTGCGCGTAGGAAAATTTTTGTTTCCCATGCGACGTTCCCCAACAGTGGTATCAGAGCTAGGTTCATGCGTAGATGTCTTCTCGAGTAGAACACAAAAGTTTTTGTGGGCGGTGATGTGCGTTTTGCTGCCCTCCTTAGTCTTTTCTTGATTCCGCGGTATTGTTGGATTGAAGCGGCTTGGACCGACATTACTCGTACGCTTACGAGAGACTGGTTTCATCGCTACGAGTAACCCCGTTGCTCAAAGATGACTGGAAAGTGTCGGTTTCTCCAACTTTAGTTGAATCGGATTTGACTGAGGAGGTCCTTGGATGAGGTTAAATAGCAACTCATATATCTCCGTTGTGGTGTTTGCGTAAGTAAGATGCGATCCTACTAGATACCCATGGTCACCACGTAAAACATGCAACAACAAAATTAGAGGACGTCTAACTTGTTTTTGCAGGGTATGCTTGTGATGTGATATGGCCAACGATGTGATGTGATATATTGGATGTATGAGATGATCATGTTGTAATAGATAATATCGACTTGCACGTCGATGGTACGGCAACCGGCAGGAGCCATAGGGTTGTCTTTATAACTAACGTTTGTGCTTGCAGATGCGTTTACTATTTTGCTAGGACGTAGCTTTAGTAGTAATAGCATGAGTAGCACGACAACCCCGATGGCGACACGTTGATGGAGATCATGATGATGGAGATCATGGTGTGACGCCGGTGACAAGAAGATCGTGTCGGTGCTTTGGTGATGGAGATCAAGAAGCACGTGATGATGGCCATATCATGTCACTTATAAATTGCATGTGATGTTAATCCTTTTATGCACCTTATTTTGCTTAGAACGACGGTAGCATTATGAGGTGATCTCTCACTAAAATTTCAAGAGGAAATTGTGTTCTCCCCGACTGTGCACCGTTGCTACAGTTCGTCGTTTCGAGACACCACGTGATGATCGGGTGTGATAGACTCAACGTTCACATACAACGGGTGCAAAACAGTTGCGCACGCGGAACACTCGGGTTAAGCTTGACGAGCCTAGCATGTGCAGACATGGCCTCGGAACACATGAGACCGAAAGGTCGAGCATGAATCGTATAGTTGATATGATTAGCATAGAGATGCTTACCACTGAAACTATTCTCGACTCACGTGATGATCGGACTTGAGATAGTGGATTTGGATCATGTACCACTCAAATGACTAGAGAGATGTACTTTTTGAGTGGGAGTTCTTAAGTAATATGATTAATTGAACTAATTGTCATGAACATAGTCTAATGGTCTTTGCAAATTACGATGTAGCTTGCGCTATAGCTCTACTGTTTTATATGTTCCTAGAGAAAATTTAGTTGAAAGTTGATAGTAGCAAACTTTGCAGACTGAGTCTGTAAAACCGAGGATTGTCCTCGTTGCTGCACAGAAGGCTTATGTCCTTAATGCACCACTCGGTGTGCTGCACCTCGAGCGTCGTCTGTGGATGCTGTGAACATCCGACATACACGTTTCTGATGACTACACAATAGTTCAGTACAAAAATACTTAATGGCTTAGAAGCAAGGCGCCGAAAACGTTGTAAAACGTCACGGAACATAAGTGATGTTCTAAAGAGATGAAATTGTGATTTCATGCTTGTGCCCTTGTTAAGAGGTACGAGACCTCCGACAAGATTCTTTGTCCACAAAGCACAGGAGAAAAGGCTCAATCGTTGAGCATGTGCTCAGATTGTCTGAGTACGACAATCGCTTGAATCAAGTGGGAGTTAATCTTCCAGATGAGATAGTGATAGTTCTCCAAAGTCACTGCCACCAAGCTGTGAGAGCTTCGTGATGAACTATAACATATCAAGGATACATACAATGATCCTTGAGCGATTCGCGATGTTTGACACTGCGAAAGTAGAAATCAAGAAGGAGCATCAATAGTTGATGGTTTGTAAAACCACTAAGTTTCAAGAAAGGCAAGGGCTAGAAGGGATACTTCGTGAAACGGCAAAACAGTTGTTGCACTAATGAAGAGACCCAAGATTAAACCCAAACCCGAGACTAAGTGCTTCTGTAATGAGGGGAACAATCACTGAGGCGGAGCAACTCTAGATACTTGGTAGATAAGAAGGCTGGCAAAAGTCGAAAGAAGTGTATTTGATATACATGATGTTGATGTGTACTTTACTAGTACTCCTAGTAGCACGAGGGTATTGGATACCGCTTCGGTTGCTAAGTGATTAGTGACTCGAAATGAAAGCTACGGCATAAACGGAGACTAGCTAAAGGCGAGGTGACGATACGTGTTGGAAGTGTTTCCAAGATTGATATGATCAAACGTCGCACGCTCCCTCTACCATCGGGATTGGTGTTAAACCTAAATAATTGTTATTTGGTGCTTGCGTTAAGCATGAACATGATTGGATCATGTTTATTGCAATACGATTATTCATTTAAAGAGAATAATGGTTACTCTATTTTCTTGAATAATCACCTTCAATGGTTTATTGAATCTCGATCGTAGTGTTACACATGTTCATGATATTGGTGCCAAAAGATACGAGTTGATGATGATAGTACCACTTACTTGTGGCACTGCCGCTTGAGTCATGTTAGTATAAATTGCATGAAGAGGCTCCATGCTGATGGATCTTTGTACTCACCTGATTTCGATTCACTAGTGACATGCGAATCATACCACATGAGCAAGGCCTTGTTTTCATTGAGATGAAATAAGATAGTAACTTGTTGGAAGTGATACATTTTGATGTATGCAGTCCAATGGGTGCTGAGGCACGCAGTGGATATCATTATGTTCTTACTTCACTGACGATTTGAGTAGATACAGGAGTATTTACTTAATGAATCACAAGTCTAAAATGTTGAAAAGTTCAATTCCGTTTCAGAGTGAAGTTCGTCGTAACAAGAGGATAAACTGTCTACGATATGATCATGGAAATGAATATCTGAGTTACGAGTTTTGGTACACAGTTAAGACAATGTGGAAATTGTTTCGCAGTTCATGCCACCTGGAACATCATACTGTGATGATGTGTCTGAACGTCATAGCCACGCACTATTTGGTATGGTGCATACTATGATGTCTCTTATCGAATTACCACTATCGTTTATGGGTTATGCATTAGAGACAACCGCACTCACTTTAAATAGGGCACAGCGTATTTCCGTTGAGATGACACAGTATAGACTGAGGTTTAGAGAAATCTAAACTGTCGTTTCTTGAAAGTTTGGGGTTTTGACACTTATGTGAAAAAGTTTCAGTCTGATAAGCTCGAACCCAAAGCGGATAAATGCATCTTCATAGGATATCCAAAACAGTTGGGTACATCTCCTATCTCAGATCCGAAAGCAAAGTGTTTGTTTCTAGAAACGGATCCTTTCTCGAGGAAAGGTTTCTCTCGAAAGAATTGAGTGGGAGGGTAGTAGAACTTCATGAGGTTATTGAACCATCACTTCAACCAGTGTGTAGCAGGGCGCAGGAAGTTGTTCATGTGGCGCCTACACCAATTGAAGTGGAAGCTGATGATGATGATCATTGAGCTTCGAATCAAGTTACTACAAACCTCGTAGGTCGACAAGGTCGCGTACTGCTGCAGAGTAGTACGGTAACCCTGTCTTGGAGGTCATGTTGTTGAGCAACAGTGAACCTACGAGTTATGGAGAAAGCGATGGTGGGCCCAGATTCCGACAAATGGCTGGAAGCCATGAAATCCGAGAGAGGATCCATGTGTGAAAACAAAGTGTAGACTTTGGTAGAACTACTTGATGGTCATAGGACTATTGAGTAAAAATGGATCTTTAAAAGAAGACAGACGATGATGGTGATAAGTCACTATTAAGAAAAGCTCGACTTGTCGCAAAGATGTTTTCGACAAGATCAAACAGTTGACTATGATGAGACTTTCTCACTCGTAGCGATGCTAAAGGTCTGTTAGAATTATGTTAATTGTTGATGCATTATTTATGAAATATTGCACGTAGGATGTCAAAACATTGTTTTCTCGACGGTTTCCTTGAGAAAACATTGTATGTGATACAACCAGAAGGTTTTGTCGATCCTAAAGATACTAGCAAGTATGCAAGCTCCAGTGATCCTTCAATGGACTGGTGCAAGCATCTCGGAGTTGGAATATACACTTTGATGAGATGATCAAAGATTTTGGGTTTGTACAAGGTTTATGAGATACTTGTATTTCCAAAGAAGTGAGTGGGAGCACTATAGAATTTCTGATAGGTATATGTGGTTGACATATTGTGGATCAGAAGTAATGTAGAATTTCTGTAAGCATACAAGGTTGTTTGAAAGAAGTTTTCAAAGGAGTACCTGGATTACGCTACTTGAACGTTGAGCATCAAAGATCTATGGAGATAGATCGAAAGCGCTTAAAAGAAGTTTCAACAAGATGCATGCCTTGACAAGTTTTTGAAATAGTTCAAAATAGACCAGCAAAGAAGGAGTTCTTGGTTGCGTTGTGAGGTGTGAATTTGAGTAAGACTCAAAACCCGACCACGGCAGAATAAAGAGAATAGACAAAGGTCGTCTTCTATGCCTTAGCCGTAGAATCTAAAGTATGCCATGTTGTGTACCGCACCTGAAGTGTGCCTTGACTCAAAGTATGTTGAGAGGTACAGAGAGTGATCCATCATTTCAATCACTAGCAGCGGTCGAAATTTATCCTTAGTAACTAATGGACTAAGGAATTTTTCTCAATTATGGAGGTGGTTAAAGAGTTTGTCGTAAAGGGTTATGTCAATGCAAGCTTTGACACTAATCCGAATAACTATGAGTAGTGAAACGGATTCGTATAGTAGAGTAGATATTTGGAGCATTTCCGAATAGCACGTAGTAGCAGCATCTATAAGATGACATAAAGATTTGTAAAGAACGCACGAATCTGAAAGTTTCAGAACCGTTGACTAAAACCTCTCTCACGAGCAAGACGAGATCAGACCCCATAACTATATGGGTGTTGGATTCGTTGGAATCACATGGTATTGTGAACTAGATTATTGACTCTAGTGCAAGTGGGAGACTGTTGGAAATATGCCCTAGAGGCAATAATAAATTAGTTATTATTATATTTCTTAGTTCATGATAATCGTTTATTATCCATGCTATAATTGTATTGATTGGAAACACAATACTTGTGTGGATACATAGACAAAACACTGTCCCTAGTAAGCCTCTAGTTGACTAGCTCGTTGATCAAAGATGGTCAAGGTTTCCTGGCCATAGGCAAGTGTTGTCACTTGATAACGAGATCACATCATTAGGAGAATCATGTGATGGACTAGACCCAAACTAATAGACGTAGCATGTTGATCGTGTCATTTTGTTGCTACTGTTTTCTGCGTGTCAAGTATTTGTTCCTATGACCATGAGATCATATAACTCACGGACACCGGAGGAATGCTTTGTGTGTATCAAACGTCGCAACGTAACTGGGTGACTATAAAGATGCTCTACAGGTATCTCCGAAGGTGTTCGTTGAGTTAGTATAGATCGAGACTGGGATTTGTCACTCCGTGTGACGGAGAGGTATCTCGGGGCCCACTCGGTAATACAACATCACACACAAGCCTTGCAAGCAATATAACTTAATGTAAGTTGCGGGATCTTGTATTACGGAACGAGTAAAGAGACTTGCCGGTAAATGAGATTGAAATAGGTATGCGGATACTAACGATCGAATCTCGGGCAAGTAACATACCGAAGGACAAAGGGAATGACATACGGGATTATATGAATCCTTGGCACTGAGGTTCAAACGATAAGATCTTCGTAGAATATGTAGGATCCAATATGGGCATCCAGGTCCCGCTATTGGATATTGACCGAGGAGTCTTTCGGGTCATGTCTACATAGTTCTCGAACCCGCAGGGTCTGCACACTTAAGGTTCGACGTTGTTTTATGCGTATTTGAGTTATATGGTTGGTTACCGAATGTTGTTCGGAGTCCCGGATGAGATCACGGACGTCACGAGGGTTTCCGGAATGGTCCGGAAACGAAGATTGATATATAGGATGACCTCATTTGGTTACCGGAAGGTTTTCGTGCATTACCGGAAAAGTTTCGGGCTCATCGGTAGTGTACCGGGAGTGCCGGGAGGGGTGCCGGGGACCATCGGGAGGGGTGTCACGCCCCAAGGGGTCTCATGGGCTATGGAAAGAGATAAACCAGCCCCTAGTGGGCTGGAATAAGTTCCCACTAAGGCCCATAAGGTTTGAGAAGGAAAAAACACAAGGTGGAAAGAGTTTCCAAGTGGGAAGGTGGAATCCTACTCCAAGTAGGATTGGAGTAGGACTCCTCCACCTCCAATTTCGGCCAAACCTTTAGGTTTTGAGGCTGCCTCCTCCCCTCCCTCCCACCTATATATACGGAGGTTTTAGGGCTGATTTGAGACGACTTTTCCACGGCAGCCCGACCACATACCTCCACGGTTTTTCTTCTAGATCGCGTTTCTGCGGAGCTCGGGCGGAGCCCTGCTGAGACAAGGTCATCACCAACCTCCGGAGCGCCATCACGCTGCCGGAGAACTCTTCTACCTCTCCTTCTCTCTTGCTGGATCAAGAAGGCCGAGATCATCGTCGAGCTGTACGTGTGCTGAACGCGGAGGTGCCGTCCGTTCGGTACTATATCGTGGGACTGATCGCGGGATTGTTCGCGGGGCGGATCGAGGAACGTGAGGACGTTCCACTACATCAACCGCGTTCACTAACGCTTCTGCTGTACGATCTACAAGGGTACGTAGATCACTCATCCCCTCTCGTAGATGGACATCACCATGATAGGTCTTCGTGCGCGTAGGAAAATTTTTGTTTCCCATGCGACGTTCCCCAACAGGAGAGTGCTGGTTGATCCTAACTCTTTGAGGGCCCAGATTCTCAAAGCTGCATATTTCCCGAGTTCATCTTTATTTTATTAACAAATTGGTAACCACCCCTCTCAGATATGGAGAGCCATACTTGATGGAAGGGAAGTCATGAAGCAAGGTGTGATCTGGTGCATTGGCATAGGACAAACTATCAAAATCTGGGAGACCAATTGGCTACCGGAGAGAGGTCCAAAATGCTCAATCACATCTCGGAGAGCCAACCATCGAGTTCTTGTGTTGGAGCTGATTGACAACACATCCGCATCATGGAGAGAGGACCTCATCCGAGCTACTTTTTTGCCTTTTCATGCAAATACTATCCTGTCTATTCCCTTGTGTACGAGAAGCATTGATGATTTCTGGGCTTCGTCAATGGAGAGAACCGACAAGTTCACGGTCAGTTCAGCCAATAGAATGATCATCAACACTCGATAGCATCGAGGGAACTGGATTGAGGAGAATGCAGGCGCTTCATGAGGTGTGAGCGATAGTGCATGGACGAAATGTTGACATACTAAAGTCTCTTATGTCGGTGTTTACTCATGACATAAGCCATGGGTAGGCTAAAGATGTGAGGTGGAGACCGAAAGGACACCGGCAGGCTCCGGGAACGGGGTTGGTACAAGCAAGGGACGCACGATGTACCCAGGTTCGGGGCTCTCCGTAGAGATAATACCCCTAGTCCTGTCGGAATGTATAATGCTCCATAGAGGTTACAGTGTGCTCCTTGAGCTATTTGACGGAGGAGGAAGAAGGAGCTGTCGGCTCGCGTCTACCTCTCCTATATGGGTGTGTGTGTGTGCGAGCAATTGACGGACCCTCTGCATGGAGGGGGATCGGGGGGTTTTATAGACGAACCCACCGACTTACAATAAGGATAAAAGTACAAAGGATGGACCTGCGTGGCAGCCTCGCCAGCCGGCCAGGGGGTCCACAGTGATCTTGTCTTGTCGCTGGAGGGGCCCGCCGGCTGCAAGGTCCTGTCTGGCTATGGGACCCGCCGGCCAGCCAATGAAGCTCTCACATAAGGCTGACGCAGGACACGTGTAGTATGTCCAACGTCGTCTTGCAAGATTCGTCTTGGGTTGCCAGTATGGCCGTCTCCACTGTTCCCATGCGGAGTGTGGTCATGGAGTGGGTGTTGACGGGATGATACTGTGCAGGGTTGACGGATCGAAGCCGAAGTAGGTCAGCGGCATGGCCGCTGACACTGTACCTACCGTGCGCTCCAATCCTATACCCGTGCTGACGCGTATTCACCTTTAATCGTATAGTCTCGTCATGACCTACGATCTGATGTGACTTGAGTTCCCTGGCCAGCTAGCAGCCTCGCTAGCCGGCCTAGGAACGGCCATCTCGCCTCTAGCCGGAGTTGATGGGGAACATTGCATGGGAAACAAAAAAATTCCTATGAGTTGATGGGGAACATCTCGCACACGAAGACTTATCATGGCGATGCCCATCTATGAGTGGAGATTTGGATCTACGTACCCTTGTAGATCGCACAGCAGGAAGCGTTAAGAAACGCGGTTGATGTAGTGAAACGTCTTCACGTCCCTCGAACCGTCCCACGAACCGTCCCGCAATCCGTTCCGATTTAGTGTCGAACGGACGGCACCTCCGTGTTCAGCACACGTACAGCTCGACGATGATCTCGGCCTTCTTGATCCAGCAAGCAAGACGGAGAAGTAGATGAGTTCTCCGGCAGCGTGACGGTGCGCCAGTGTTGGTGATGATCTATTCCTGCAACGCTCCGCCCGAGCTCCGCAGAAATCTAATCTAGAGGAAGAACTACGAGGTGTAGGTTTGAGTTGCACATGGCAAAGTTGTCTCAAATGAGCCCTAAACCTCTAGTATATATAGGAGGAGCCAAGGGGTGGGGCAAAGCCCTAGGCGCGCCGGCCAAGGAGGCCTCCTTGGGTCGGCCGACTTGGGGAAGGGAGGAGTTCTTCTCCAATCCCACTTGGATTAGGACTTCTTCCTTATTCTCCCACCTCTTTTGGATTTTCCACTTTTTCCTCATGGGCTTTCCTTGGATGACTTTGTCAGCCCATTATACCTTATTGTACATCCAATAAACCCATGTGGACTCATTGGGTCATTGTGGGCCCACCCAGTGGGCCCCCAGAACCCATTCGTCACTCCCGGTACACTACCGGCAATGCCCCAAAACTTTCTGGAATCCAAACACCAACTTCCTATATATTAATCTTCGTCTCCAGATCATTCCGGAAACCCTCATGACGTCCGTGATCTCATCCGGGACTACGAACAACCTTTTGTCACCAACACATATAACTCAACTATACTAAAACATCATCGAACCTTAAGTGTGCAGACCCTGCGGGTTCGAGAACTATGTATACATGACTCGAGACACTCCTCGGTCAATATCCAATAGAAGGACCTATATGCCCATATTGGATCCTACATATTCTACGAAGATCTTATCGGTTGAACCTCAGTGCCAAGGATTCATATAATCCCGTATGTCATTCCCTTTGTCCTTCGGTATGTTACTTTCCCGAGATTGGATCGTCGGTATCTGCATACCTATTTCAATCTTGTTACCAGCAAGTCTCTTTACTCTTTCCGTAATACAAGATCCCGTGACTTACACTTAGTCACATTGCTTACAAGGCTCGTGTGTGATTTTGTATTACCGAGTGGGCCTGGAGATACCTCTCCGTCACACGGAGTGACAAATCCCAGTCTTGATCCATGCTAACTCAACGGACACCTTCGGAGATACTTGTAGAGCACCTTTATAGTCACCCAGTTACGTTGTGAAGTTTGATGCACACAAGGTATTCCTCCGGTGCCAGTGAGTTATATGATCTCATGGTCATAGGAATAAATACTTGACACGCAGAAAACAATAGCAATAAAACGACACGATCAATATGCTACGTTCATAGTTTGGCTCTAGTCCATCACATGATTCTCCTAATGATGTGATCCAGTTATCAAGTGACAACACTTGCATGCATATAGCTAGAAAACCTTGACTATCATTGATCAGCTGGCTAGCCAACTAGTGGCTCGCTAGGGACATTGTTTTGTCTATGTATCCACACATGTATCTATGTTTTCATTCAATACAATTATAGCATGGATAATAAATGATTATCATGAACAAAGAAATATAATAATAACTAATTTGTTATTGCCTCTAGGGCATATTTCCAACAGTCTCCCACTTGCACTAGAGTCAATAATCTAGTTCACATCACTATGTGATTTTAACGAATCCAACACCCATATAGTTCTGGGGTTTGATCGCATCTTGCTTGTGAGAGAGGTTTTAGTCAAAGGTTCTGAACCTTTCAGATCAGTGTGAGATTTATAAATATTTATGTCATCTTATAGATGCTGCTACAACGTGTTATTCGGAAATATTCCAAATATCTACTCTACTATACAGATCCGTTTTACTACTCAGAGTTATTCGGATTAGTGTCAAAGCTTGCATCGACGTAACCCTTTACGACGAACTCTTTAACCACCTCCATAATTGAGAAAATTTCCTTAGTCCATTAGTCACTAAGGATAATTTTGACCGCTGTTTTAGTGATTCATTCCGGGATCACCTTTTGTACCCCTTGACAGACTCATGGCAAGGCACACATCAGGTGCGGTACACAGCTTGGCATACTTTAGAGTCTATGGCTAAGGCATAGGGGACGACCTTTTGTCCTTTCTCTTTCTTCTGCCCCGGTCGGGCTTTGAGTCTTACTCAAATTCACACCTTACAACACGGCCAAGAACTCCTTCTTTGCTGATCTATTTTGAACTCCTTCAAAAACTTGTCAAGGCATGCATTTCATCGAAAGTTCTATTAAGCGTTTTGATCTATCTCTATAGATCTTCATGCTCAATGTTCAAGTAGCTCTATCCAGGTTTTCCTTTGAAAAAATCCTTTCAAACAACCCTTTACGCTTCACAGAAATTCTACATTACTTCCGATCAACAATATGTCAACCACATATACTTATCAGAAATTCTGTAGTGCTCCCACTCAATTCTTTGGAAATACAAGTTTCTCATAAACCTTATACAAACCCAAAACATTTGATCATCTCATCAAAGCATATATTCCACCTCCGAGATGCTTGCACCAGTCCATAGAAGGATCGCTGGAGCTTGCATACTTGTTAGCATCCTTAGGATCGACAAAACCTTCTGGTTGTATCACATACAACCTTTCCTCAAGGAAACCGTCGAGAAAACAATATTTTGACATCCGATGTGGAATATTTCACAAACAATGCAACAACTACTAATATAATTCCAAGAGACTTTTAGCATCGCTACGAGTGAGAAAGTCTCATCATAGTCAACTCTTTGAACTTGTCGGAAACATCCTTGCAACAAGTCGAGCTTTTCTTAATGGTGACTTTTCACCATCATCGTCTGTCTTCCTTTTAAAGATCCATCTTTACTTAACAGTCCTACGACCATCAAGTAGTTCTTCCAAAGTCTACACTTTGTTTTCATGCATGGATCCTGTCTTGGGTTTCATGGCCTCCAGCCATTTGTCGAAATCCAGGCCCACCATTGCTTCTCCATAGCTCATAGGTTCATTGTTGTTCAACAACATGATCTCCAAGACAAGATTACCGTACCACTCTGTAATAGTATGCGACCTTGTCGACCTACGAGGTTTGTATTAACTTTATCCGAAGCTCAATGATCACCATCATCAGTTTCCGCTTCAATTGGTGTAGGCGCCATAGGAACAACTTCCTGCGCCCTGCTACACACTGGTTGAAGTGACGGTTCACTAACCTCATCAAGTTCCACCACCCTCCCACTCAATTCTTTCGAGAGAAACCTTTCCTTGAGAAAGGACCCGTTTCTAGAAACAAACACTTCACTTCTGGATCTGAGATAGGAGATGTACCCAACTATTTTGGATATCCTATGAAGATGCATTTATCCGCTTTGGGTTCGAGCTTATCAGACTGAAACTTTTTCACATAAGCATCGTAGCCCCAAACTTTTAAGAAACAACAGCTTAGGTTTCTCCAAACCATAGTCTATATTGTGTCATCTCAACGGAAATACGCGGTGCCGTATTTAAAGTGAATGCGGTTGTCTCTAATGCATAACTCATAAACGATAGTGGTAATTCGATAAGAGACATCATAGTATGCACCATATCAAATAGGGCGCGGTTATGACGTTCGGACACACCATCACATTATGGTGTTCTAGGTGGCATGAATTGCGAAATAATTTCCACATTGTCTCAACTGTGTACCAAAACTCGTAACTCAGATATTCATCTCTATGATCATATTGTAGACCGTTTATCCTCTTGTCACGACGGTCTTATCTCTGAAATAGCTTTGAACTTTCAATATTTCAGAATTGTGATTCATCAAGTAAATACTCCTGTATCTACTCAAGTCATCAGTGAAGTAAGAACATAATGATATCCACTACGTGCCTCAGCACTCATTGGATTGTACACATCAAAAATGTATTGCATCCAACAAGTTACTTTCTTGTTCCATGTGGTATGATTTTGCATGTCTCAAGTGATTCAGAATCAAGTGAGTCCAAACGACCCATCTGCATGGAGTTTCTTCATGTGTTCATACCAAAAGGTCTGGTTTGCATGTCTCAAACGTTTCAAAAATGAGTGAGTACAAAGATCCATCAGCATGGAGCTTTTTCATGCATTTCACACCAACATGACTCAAGCGGCAGTGCCACAAGTAAGTGGTACTATCATTATTACTCTGTATCTTTTGGCACCAAAATTATGAACATGTGTAACACTACGATCGAGATTCAATAAACAATTTAAGGTAATTATTCAAGCAAATAGAATAGCCATTATTCTCTTTAAATGAATAATCGTATTGCAATAAACATGATCAACTCATGTTCATGCTCAACGCAAACACCAAATAACAATTATTTAGGTTTAACACCAATGTCGATGGTAGAGGGAGCGTGCGATGTTTGATCACATCAACATTGGAAACACTTCCAACACTTATGGTCACCTCACCTTTAGATAGTCTCCGTTTATTCCGTACATTTTATTTCGAGTTACTAACCACTTAGCAATCGAACCGGTATCTAATACCCTCGTGCTACTAGAAGTACTAGTAAAGTACACATCAATATTATGTATATCAAATATACTTATGTTGACTTTGCCAGCCTTCTCATCTACCAAGTATCTAGGGTAGCTCCGCCTCAGTGACCGTTCCCTTCATAAAAGAAGCACTTAGTCTCGGGTTTGGGTTCAATCTTGGGTTTCTTCATTAGAGAAGCAACTGGTTTGCCGTTTCATGAAGTATCCCTTCTAGCCCTTGCCTTTCTTGAAACTAGTGGTTTACTAACCATCAACAATTGATGCTCCTTCTTGATTTCTACTTTCGCAGTGACAAATATTGCAAATCGTTCAAGGATCATCATATCTATCCTTGATATGTTATAGTTCAACACAAAGTTCTAGCAACTTAGTGGCAGTGACTTTGGAGAACCATCACTATCTCATCTGGAAGATTAACTCCCACTTGATTCAAGCAATTGTTGTACTCAGACAATCTTATAAGATGCTCAACGATTGAGCTTTTCTCCTGTACATTGTATACAAAGAATCTTGTCGGAGGTCTCATACCTCTAGACAAGGGCATGAGCATGAAATCTCAATTTCATCTCTTAGAACATCTCTTATGTTCCGTGACGTTTCAAAATGTCTTCGGCGCCTTGGTTCTAAGCCATTAAGTATTACGCACTGAACTATCAAGTAGTCATCAAAAACGTGTATGTCACATGTTCACAACATCCACAGACGACGCTCGAGGTGCAGCACACTAAGTGGTGCATTAAGGACATAAGCCTTCTGCGCAGCAATGAGGACAATCCTCAGTTTTATGGACTTAGTCCGCAAAGTTGCTACTATTATCTTTCAACTAAATTTTCTCTAGGAACATGTAAAAACAGTAGAGCTATAGCGCAAGCTACATCATAATTCGGAAAGACCTTTTGACTATGTTCATGATAATTAGAGTTTAACTAATCAAATTACTTAATAAACTCCCACTCAAAAAGTACATCTCTCTAGTCATTTGAGTGGTACATGATCCAAATCCACTAACTCAAGTCCGATCATCACGTGAGTTGAGTATAGCTTCAGTGGTAAGCATCTCTATGCTAATCATATTAACTATATGATTTATGCTCGACCTTTCGGTCTCTTGTGTTCCGAGGCCATGTCTGCACATGCTAGGCTCGTCAAGTTTAACCCGAGTGTTCCGCGTGTGCAACTGTTTTGCACCCGTTGTATGTGAACGTTGAGTCTATAACACCCGATCATCACGTGGTGTCTCGAAACGACGAACTGTCGCAATGGTGCACAGTCGGGGAGAACACAATTTCATCTTGAAATTTTAGTGAGAGATCACCTTATAATGCTACCGTCGTTCTAAGCAAAATAAGGTGCATAAAAGGATTAACATCACATGCAATTCATAAGTGACATGATATGGCCATCATTTTGTGGTTCTTGATCTCCATCACTTAAGCACCGGCATGATCTTCTTATCACCGGCGCCACACCATGATCTCCATCATTGTGCCGTCATCGAGGTTGTCATGCTATCTATGCTATTACTACTAAATCTACGACCTAGCAATATAGTAAACGCATCTGCAAACACAAACGTTAGTTTAAAGACAACCCTATGGCTCCTGTCGGTTGCCGTAGCATCGACGTGCAAGTCGATATTAACTATTACAACATGATCATCTCATACATCCAATATATCACATCACGTCATTGGCCATATCATATCACAAGCATACCCTGCAAAAACAAGTTAGACGTCCTCTAATTTGTTGTTGCATGTTTTATGTGGCTACTATGTGTATCTAGTATGATCGCATCTTACTTACGCAAAAACCACAACGGAGATGTGCAAATTGCTATTTAACCTCTCCAAGGACCGCCTCGGTCAAAACCAATTCAACTAAAGTTGAAAAAATAGGCACCCACCAGTCATCTTTATGCAACGAGGTTGCATGTCAATCGATGAAACCACTCTCTCGTAATCGTACGAGTTATGTCGGTCCGGGCCGCTTCAATCCAACAATACCACCGAATCAAGAAAAGACTAAGGAGGGCAGAAAATCGAACATCACCGTCCACAAAACCTTTTGTGTTCTACTCGAGATAACATCTATGCATGAACCTAGCTCATGATGCCACTGATGGCGAACGTTGCATGGGAAACAAAAAATTTCCTACGCACACGAAGACTTATCATGACGATGCCCATCTACGAGTCGAGATTTGGATCTACGTACCCTTATAGATCGCATAGCAGGAAGCGTTAAGAAACACGGTTGATGTAGTGGAACGTCTTCACGTCCCTCGAACCGTCCCACGATCAGTCCCACGATCCGTTCCGATCTAGTGCCGAACGGACGACACCTCCGCGTTCAGCACACGTACAGCTCAAAGATGATCTCGGCCTTCTTGATCCAGCAAGCAAGATGGAGAGGTAGATGAGTTCTCCCACAGCGTGACGGCGCGCCGGTGTTGGTGATGATCTATTCCTGCATGGCTCCGCCTGAGCTCCGTAGAAATCTAATCTAGAGCAAGAACTACGAGGTGTAGGTTTGAGTTGCACGTGGCAAAGTTGTCTCAAATCAGCCCTAAACCTCTAGTGTATATAGGAGGAGCCAGGGGGTGGGGCAAAGCCCTAGGCGCACCGACCAAGGAGGCCTCCTTGGGTCGGCCAACTTGGGGAAGGGAGGAGTCCTTCTCCAATCCTACTTGGATTAGGACTCCTTCCTTATTTTCCCACCTCTTTTGGATTTTCCACTTTTTCCTCATGGGCTTTCCTTGGATGACTTTGTCAGCCCATTATACCTTATTATACATCCAATAAACCCATGTGGACCCCTTGGGGTGTGGTGGGCCCACCCAGTGGCCCCCCGGAACCCATTCGTCACTCCCGGTACACTGTCGGCAATGCCCGAAAACTTTCCGGAATCCAAACACCAACTTTCTATATATCAATCTTTGTCTCCAGATCATTCCGGAAACCCTCGTGAGGTCCGTGATATCATCCGGGACTCCGAACAACCTTCGGTCACCAACACATATAACTCAACTATACTAAAACATCATCAAACCTTAAGTGTGCAGACTCTGCGAGTTGAGAACTATGTAGACATGACCCGAGACACTCCTCGGTCAATATCCAATAGCGGGACCTAGATGCCCATATTGGATCCTACATATTCTACGAAGATCTTATCGGTTGAACATCAGTGCCAAGGATTCATATAATTTCGTATGTTATTCCTTTTGTCCTTCGGTATGTTACTTGCCCGAGATTCGATCGTCGGTATCCGCATACCTATTTCATCTCGTTACCGGCAAGTCTATTTACTCGTTTCGTAATAGAAGATCCCGTGACTTACACTTAGTCACATTGCTTGCAAGGCTTGTGTGTGATTTTGTATTACCGAGTGGGCCCCAAGATACCTCTCCGTCACACGGAGTGACAAATCCTAGTCTTGATCCATACTAACTCAACGGACACCTTCGGAGATACCTGTAGAGCACCTTTATAGTCACCCAGCTACGTTGCGACGTTTAATGCACACAAGGTATTCCGCCGGTGCCAGTGAGTTATATGATCTGATGGTCATAGGAATAAATACTTGACATGCAGAAAACAATGACACGATCAATATGCTACGTTCATAGTTTGGGTCTAGTCCATCACATGATTCTCCTAATGATGTGATCCAGTTATCGAGTGACAACACTTGCATATAGCCAGAAAACCTTGACTATCATTGATCAACTGGCTAGCCAACTAGAGGCTTGCTAGGGACATTGTTTTGTCTATGTATCCACACATGTATCTATGTTTTCATTCAATACAATTATAGGATGGATAATAAACGATTATCATGAACAAAGAAATATAATAATAACTAATTTGTTATTGCCTCTTGGGCATATTTCCAACAGGAGTTGCCTCCCAGACGGACAGAAGGAGTTAGTTGTCTCTCCCCTCGCCGGAAGGTGATTCCTAGCCGGCGAAGAGGAGTTGACCGTCTCGCCCCTAGCCATCCAGGGGGATTCAGCCGCATGGAGAGAGTTGTGGTTTCTCTTTAATCTTGAATACAAAGGAACAGGCTCGATGAGCCTACCCCGGGGTAATTCCCCCGTCAGTAGTCCCCAAAGCAGGGGAGGCCCACCGCCTCGGAGCGGAAGGCCTCGCCGGCTTGAGTTCTTTGCTGACAATCTTCTTACGCCACCTACGGCAGGAGGCGCCGGCTCGGAAGCCGGCTGGCTTCCAAGGGACGCCTCGGCTTCTCCGCAAGTAGCGCCGCTGTGCCACGTGTGAGGACCCGGCCTAATGTATTGATGAATTGAACAGGTGAAGGGACTGGACGTGAGCCCTAGGTCCCGCCACGACGCCTACTCGGCCCTCGTGCGAACGGATCCTCTGCGGATTACTCCGCGACGGTTGGGCTCCACGGGGCATAAATGCGCCCGTAATAATAGGAGGAGGTGCGTGTTATGCGCACCGGATCCCCACGGGTTTAAATAGGGTGCGGGGGCATCGAGGAGGCCATTCGCCCCCTTTTTGCCCTGCACCAGCTCCCCTTCCTTCCCCGAGCCATAGAAAGAAGAGCTCTGCCTCATCTTCGCCGTTGTTCGAACCGTCGCCGCTGACCGCCTCTAGGATCATCCTAGCTTTCGCCGCCAGCCACCATGTCCAGCAGCACCCCTAAGAAGGGGCAGTACCGCGACGCTTGGGTGGACAGTGACATATGCGAAGGCAACATTGAAGCACTCCGCGACTGCCGCATGCTGCCTCCCGCAACCCTCGTGGCGGCGCGGGTGCCCGGAGCCGAAGCAGCCCCGACCCCGGAGAAGGGCAAGGTGGTGGTGTGTGACGGCCCGAGACCGACGTTCCAGAAGATTCCCCCTTCTTTCCGTTTTTGTCGTGTGTCTATTTTATTTTGTCGCGAAATCACCACATCATTCGCATCATTTGCATTGCATCGGCATCTCCGTTGCCGCCAGTTTTCAAAACTTGCATCCGTTGTTAGTTGCCGATTCTCGTCGTTGTCCGTTCTGAGCCCGACCGCACTCGCACGCGCCCGTGGCATCGTCAAAACCTGTTTTTAAAAGTGCGCGTAAAATATTCTTTGATTGAGTTGAAACTTGGCGTGCGGTCTTATTTTTATGTAGGAAGACCGCCTGTCAAATTTCATCGCAATCGGAGTTCGTCTGGTACCCGAACGGTCGACCGTAGCGGCACCGTATTCGGACTACCTCGGAAGGTTGTCGGTGTTTTAAAAATCGTTGCCGGGCCGCCCATTTTCCCTCTCATCCCCGCCTAGCCCCTCTGCACAGTGCACCGACCTGCCCGCAACCTAGATCGAAACTTCCCACGAACCCGAACCAGACGGTCGTGACCGTTGGATCCGGATCAACCCCGTTTTACCGCAAATCGTCATCGATTTGTCCACTGGACTCCCTAACCTGCCTATTTCCGACCGTCTAATTAAATCGAAGGGTCCTGAGCTAGTTTATATTTTTTTTATATATAGATCAACCGTGCCAAGCCTAAAATTTAGGGACAAATTCCCCTGTCCCATCCGCCGCCGCCGCACACCACTTGGTCTCCTCCTCTCTCAATTTCCCCACCGAGCCAATCCTCTCCATCTCGCATCAGCGCCGCACCTATTGTCTTCGGGATCCCTAGATGCAGCCAGCCATCGGAGCCATGCCCCGTGCCCTGCAGCACCCATGCGCTCGAGCCACGACGCTGGAGCCCCCGCCTTCGCCCACATCCGGCGAGCTCTGTCTGAGCGCCCCCGGCCTCCTTCGTCCTTGCCACAGTCGGTTCGAAATCGACCCCTACCACGCGTACGAGGAGCTCCTCCAGCTGCAGCGCCGTCTCAAGCATGGAGCAGGAGCAGCAGCGTCCGACGCCCATGGAAGCCGCGCCGCAGGTCCATGCCATGCCCGGTCTTCTCCTTCTTATGTTTTATTCCTTTCTTCTCTCCCTAAGAGCTCACCCTTCCCCTGCGCGCCTGGTCGCGTCCGCCCACGCGAGCCCGCTGCTCTGCACCGGTGTAGGACGCAGGAACGTCTGCTTCTACAGCAAGCGAGCCCACCCCGAGCTCCCTCATGTGCGTCGTTCTGAACATTCGTGCATGAGCGCCGCAGCCCCGCCGCCTCGTGCCCTCGCTGGAGGTCGGAATCAGTGACCCCGCGCTGCCAGAAGCCGCTCCAGGCCAGAACCTCTCCCGTTCCCCTCTCCTTCCTGCTCTCCTTCCTCCTCATGTTGATTCCCTCTCTCTCTCTCTTATATTTTTCTCTGAACTTGTCTGAACCAGGAGCAGCAGCCATGGGAACCCCTGGGCCCAAGTCTAGCTCACCGTCGCTTGGAATCGGCTCCGTGCGGACGGATCCGTGACCCAACGCCTATCCCCAAGCCTCCGCCTTGCTGGTACCTTCAACGCCGAAGCCCAAGCATTGATGGTAGCCTGTATCCCCGCCGGTTTCGTGTGTCTGCTGTAAGAATGCCCTGATCTGAACTGTGCTTCATTTTGCCTAGGTACGTTCTGATTGTCGGCCTTACTAGGATTTCCATGTCACTAATAGCACGAGCACGCTAGCAGCAGAGTGGCTAGCCCTCCATGATTTAGTCGATGTGACCTGGGATCGAATCCCCACGGGCGCACCTTTTTAATATCATTTTTTTGCCCAAGTTGTTATCTCCTTAATCTTAGTTCAAGCGCTAAGTCATGCCACAACTGCTAAGGTAGCTCCCTCGTAACACACGCTAGTTCATTTCTGAAGGTCTTGGGTTCGAAGCCAGATCCCCCAAGTTTTACACTTCTTCTTCTTTTATTTTTGTTACACGCACCAGAGCACCACTTTGGCCGATTTCAGCCCTCGGCCACTGCACAATAGTGCAATTCAGTCCATTGTTCTTTTTTTAACGTCGTGTGATTTTTTCCATTTTCCAAGGACTTTGCTAATTTCAGGAAAGCTTTGTTTTTCACACGCCCATAGTTTTTAAACCGTGCGTTGGATAGAGACAAGTGATATATGTATATCGTGTAGAATTTTGCGTAGATTAATATTTTTCAGCTCCCATGCATGATTAAAACTGTTAAGCTTGTTGTTTGTTTCATTTTGCGTGTCATGTCGTGCTAATACCACTTTACCCGTAACTATTTAACCGTAGCTCCGTTGGAGATGAGCCATATATGCAAATCGAGTAGAACAATGAGTAGAATCACATGCTCCACTTTGTTTTCCCGTTTAACAAACCTAAAATGTGAATAGGACAAATCTGGACAGGACTAAGATTTAACACGTGGGGTCATTTCGGAGGTGCTATATGTCATTTCCGACCTCATTTAAAATGCCTAGATAGGTTGATTACTTGCGCTTCACCTGTTGCCATGTTTAACAACATTTAATATTGCCTTGTATCTAATCGGGATAGAACTAAATAAATAAACGTGGAGTTTTGTCAATATGCAACTCGTTGCATATTGAGTTTCACTTAATGTGTAGTGTTTGATTGTTGTGTTTGTCATGCCTTGCATTAGACTTTTCATGCATCATGTGTGTCTTGCATCGTGTGGTAAATATCGTGTGTTGATTCTTGTTTCCGGTTTCCTTCGTCTCGTTAGAGTTCCGCAAGCGTGTCGGAAAGTGAGGACCCGTTCGACTACGTCGGTTCGTCTGCTTCACGGAGGCATTCTTCTTCCAAGCGGGATCTCAGGCAAGATGACCATTTCCCCAGATACCATTACTATCATAGCCATGCTAGTTTTACCGTTTCTACCGTTTATGTCTCGTTGCCTACCACATGTTAAATATCAGCCTCTCAGCAATGCCATGAAAACCTTCAACCTGTTCAACCTAGCAAACCACTGATTGGCTATGTTACCGCTTGCTTAACCATGTTGTTAGCGTTGCTAGTTGCAGGTGCAGTTGCTTCCATGTGATAACATGGGTCCCTTGTCATATCACCATATTAAATGCTATTTAATTTAATGCACCTATATACTTGGTAAAAGGTGGAAGGCTCGGCCTTTCTAGCCTGGTGTTTTGTTCCACCTTTGCCCCCTTAGTTTCGGCTACCGGTGTTATGTTCCAGAATTGAGCGCTTCTAACACTCTCAGGGTTGTTATGGGGACCCCCTTGATAATTCGTTTTAGATTAAAGCTGGTCTGGCAAGGCCCAACATTGGTTTTACATTTGCCCAACATAATAATTTTGATAATACTGAAATGCATAGGGAGTTAGCGCTACCCGAGGAGTAATTTTACATAAACACGGGGGGCCAGTGCTGATGGTGTTGGTCCCAAATGGTCTGCCTGCGGGGCCACCGCGAGGAAACTCGAGGTTTGGAACTCGTAGCTAGTTCCATCCGCCGTGTCCTGAGAACGAGATATGCGGCTCCTATCGGGTACGTCGACACGTCGGGCGGCCTTGCTGGATTAGTTTTACCTTTGATGAGATATCTCGTGCATCGGGATTCCGGTGATGCTTTGGGTAATCTCAGAGTTGAGGTTTTCCACTAGGGAATCCGACGAGATCGCGAGCTTCGTGATTGAAGATTTCTATGCGGCTTGTGGTAATTTGTGATGGACTAGTTGGAGCACCCCTGCAGGGTTAAATCTTTTCGGAAAGCCGTTCCCGCGGTCATGTGGCAACATGGAAACTTTGTTTAACACTTGTTCTAGATAACTTGAAGTTAACTTAATTAAAATATGCCAACTATGTGCGTAACCGTGACTGTCTCTTTCGTGAGTTCCTTCACCGATCGAGGACACGGTGGGGTTATGTCTGACGTAGGTAGGTGTTCAGGATAATTCATTTGATCATCAGTAGATCACGTCCGTTATGCGTAGATCTCCCCCCTCTTATTTCTTGTACTCGTAAGTTAGCCACCAAATATATGCTTAGCCGCTGCTGCAACCTAACCACTTAACCATGCCTCACCCATTAAGCTTTGCCAGTCTTGATACCTTTGGAAATGAGATTGCTGAGTCCCCTGTGGCTCACAGATTACTACAACACCAGTTGCAGGTACAAGTAAAGGTTACTTGACGCGAGCGCGTTGATTGTTCATTTAGAGTTGCTTCTTCTTCTTCTTCTTCATCGATCTAGGATGGGTTCCAGGCCGGCAGCCTGGGATAGCAAGGATGGACGTCGTTCTTCTTTTCTCGTTTGTTTTCGTCCGTAGTCGGACCCTGCTCTTCTTCATGATGATTATGTATTGTACTGCTGTGACTCTGATGTAGCTTGTGGCGAGTGTAAGCCAATACTATATATATATATATCTCTTCTTTTCAGTACATGTACTTGTAACGATATCCATTCTCGCAACACGACGAGATGCGCTTCTATCCCTGACAAGGCCTTCGTGCCAAATTGAGGATAGGGTCGCATCTTGGGCGTTACAAGTTGGTATCAGAGCCAGTACCAACCTAGGAGCCCCCTTGATTGATCGAACTTGGCCGAGTCGAGTCTAGTGAAAAACTGCTTTGAGTCTAGTTATATATCGGAGAGTAGGATTCTTTTTTCTCCTCTTCTATGCTCTGGTGAGGAATCTTGATGTAATAATTTATTCTACTCCTCTTCTCACTCAAATTTTTTTTAGGATCACACGGATATTTTTGGAATCTATATGATGCCGATGTGACGGAGTTCTGTCTTGGTGCCTCCTATCTGCTTTGAGTTTCAAGGGAGTTGAGCTCCAGGGGATTCTTGAGCACATCGTTATCATTCAGATTTCTGAGTATCTAAGAACGAAGGATGTTCGTAATTGCTTCAATACTAGTAGTGGCGAGATAACCCCGATGTCCCTAGTACTGGTGCAGATTGTTTGAGAGTACTGCCATACTTTGTATCGTTGTGATCACGAGGGTCTGTTGTAGATGAAGGTTCGAGATTCTAGTTGTGTGTTGACGGATGTGATACAGGTGACGGGTTAGTATAGGAGTTGTGTGATATTACTCCTTGTATCCGTGTACCAGATTGCATGACCAGATATTTCGGGAATTCATAGGTGGGAATTATAGTAGTTGCTTATAGGACAATCTTCCAACAAATGCATGATGTTAGGTTGGGGTTCGACATCTAGTGGATTCGTTTGTTCACGGTCGACTTACAGCGGTACACGTTGTGTCTTAAAGAGTCCTTGTAGCTTGCTACGACTCGGGGACGCTTTGTATGTTGGGTGCACTTCCTTGCACTTGATGGCTATTGTAAGGTTCGAGCCCGTGCGATCGTGTCCATGAAAATATCGGACGGAATCTCTCTCATGAGTTTGTTCTGGCTTGTTTCATAAGCCTCATCCCTTTGTTTTGCTGAATATGGTAAATCGTGTTACTTCGATGTCAAATGGTGATTTCGGATCTTTCCTAAGAGGTGTTCTCATATTTTTATGTGAGAGTGCTAATCCTTTTGCTCAATCAATTGCCTTATCAATTTTGTCAACCGGAGTCGTCATGTTAATTCTTTTCCAACCGGTGTGTTTCTCTCCAAGTGGATTCAATCCTCTCCAATTTTGCAAGATCATTCTCTCATTTTATTCCGAGTTCATCTCATCTGTCCCAAATTCTCTTTGTTTTTCCCCGCCCTCCCGCCCTTTTCTTCAGTGATTCAATTTTCATCCAAGAGTTTTCTCTTCGTTGTGCTTCCGCTGTCTGTTCTTTTCTCTATTACCCGGTGATTCATTGTGAAGATTCTCAGGAAATTCGTATCATATTTGTTCATTTTTGTCATCCTTACCGATGATTTAATTCAGTTGTCCGTGTTCATCATATCCTGTTTATCCTTGTAATTCTTTCCTATGTTGGAGGTTCTTATCATCCTATCTTGTTTATTCATTCCTCGCTTTTCTATTCCGGAGTGTCTTAGTTATTCTTGGCGGTGTTCTTCTCATTATTCTCTCCATTGAAGACCGAAGGAGTGTTTCTCTCAAATCTTGGTCTATTCTCTTGGATATTCGTCATTTCAGCCTTGTGCTATCATCTTGAATTGTTCCTAATCATGAGTAATCCCTTTCTTGCTATCCGGTGCTTTTCTGAGTTGTTTTCATTCTCGATCCTCCGAAGGCCATCATTTCAGAAGATTCTTCGTTCTCAGCTTTCAGCTTTCATCCTCGATTCTTCTCAATTGTCCTCTCTTCGTTCGTCTCTCGATTATCCGGTGCCTTGTTCTAGTTTTCTCTCAGGTGGCTCATGATCTCTTCTTTCTCATGTATCTCCAGTCATTCATGGTTGCCTCATTCATTTCAATTCTCACCTGTGTCTCTTTCTATTTTTCTCTCAGGTGGCTCACTCGGTAATACAACATCACAACACTACAAGAAAAATGCTCAATTATGACCCCAAAAAATGAAGGTGGTTTAATTGGTCATTGATTCATGACCAAATTTCCAAAATTAGTCATGGCAAGTCTAAGAGGGTCCAAAGCCCATAATTTTATGACCTTTTGTGTCCATTAGGTCATGGTACTATTGTTCAAATTGGTCATTAAGTGCTACCGATTGAAAAAAAATGTAGAGAAAAAGTGATAGAGGTGTGTTGTATGAGGGGAAGGTTTTGGAGCGTTGGATGGAGGAGGAGTGGATGGCCAGGATCTGTTTCTGATAGGCTGAATCTTTATCCAGATCACGTCTCTCCCTCTCTCACATGCACCAGATCCTCAACACCCTGGCCCCTGCCTCATCCCGATTCATCCCCGCCGCCGGCACCCCCAGCCCCAAGCCCCGGCGACCCCGGCTCCGTGCCCCCGCGCCCTGGCCTCGCCCCCGACATCCCACGCCCCGGCGACCCCCAAACCCCCGCCCCTCTCCACCCCTCCACTTCCTCTCGCTCGCCGCCAGCGCCGCCGTTGTTCCGGTCACGACTTCTCTCTCCGGCCAGCCCGTTGATGCTCGCGCGCGCCGCCGCCTGCTCGTAGCTGCGGTTGCCCAACACGGCGCCCTGCGGCGGCTTCGGTTGCGGCGGCGGGGGAGCGGGAGGGCTCGGCGGTGGAGGCGGGGGCAGGCTGAGGCGGCTCGTCCATTCCTTCGCCATGGCCGCGCCGGCTCCCGTGCCCGCGCAGCTCCGGAGGTGCCCCTGCTCCGCGCCCCTCTGGACCCTCTCCCTTGACAATGTAGTGGCTCTCCATTGACTGTATTCTGGATCGCTGGCCCTTCCAGCAGCTGACTAACAGAGTTGTAGAAAGACAATTTCAGCATTACAGAAAAGTTAAAAAGCTGGTCTTAGTTCACCAAATGCTTGTCTTTTGTAGCGATATACAAGATGTATATTATGTTCAAATCGCATTATCTCTATTTCTCATTTTATAAAATTTATCCACTTTGACTTTCCAGTGGTGCAGATGTGCTCGTTATATATCTTCCCTTAGTTCTGAATTAGCTATATTTCTACTGTTTTTTGGTTGAATTTTATTTTCGCAATTGTGGACCAGGATATTCGGTTTATTTGCTGATCAGTGTGTTCATTCTAATGCAGAGCATAGACATGTTGGATCCGCTAACTTCAATCTCCTAAGTAGTAGAAGTCATACAATTTTTACACTGGTAATGAGGCATGGAAATTTATATGTTTGTAGTATGCAAGGCTACCATTTGACCGGTCTGCAACATGTACTTTTATATTAGTGAAAGAGATTTGTCATGTCTTGATCCATACTGCGAGTGTATATATTGATTCTTCAATTCTCTCTCCTTTTTTGTAGAACCTCATCGATCTGGCTGGTTCAGAGAGCTCAAGGGCAGAAACAAATGGAGTACGCCGGAAGGAAGGATCTTATATCAATAAAAGCTTGCTAACTCTTGGAACGGTAAAGCTCATTAATGCTACTTAGTACCTGGTTATACACTTCCTTGCCTTGTGCTTTGCGGAGGATGACCAGGATAATTGATGTATACTGAATCCAGTAAGCATCAATGTGCTTTTCAGCTGTAGATTCTCTTATCAATCTCACATCTACACTTCATCCCTGTAGCCAATTTATTCTCAAACTAAGACTTGATTGTTCTCTTCATTTGATTTGCGGATTTTCTGCAGTCCAATTCCCTATGAGATTTGATTTCATTCTCCTCATGTCTCCTCTCCAGACTTCACGGGGCAGTCTGGAGCCTTTTAATCTATGCACGCTGCATTGCTGCCTTTTCATAACCCTAAGTGGCAGCTGGCGCCATAGCATTGCGGACATGCAGAAAGCCAGCATAGCCTAAGGTGTGGCACTATTGTAGGGAGCAGTCAGCTGATGCCTCCCAATAGCAAGCTGCACGGCTTGATCGGATTACTCTGTCACCCCATGCGGTCAAAAATCACGTGTGCAAAAGTTGGCGCCGTTGTACTCAGCTCTGTTTCATTATTTGTTCTTTGCTGTAGATAATTTAATTGACTGGATTAGCATGTTTTCTCGAACAATCTTTGCACCACGATATAATTGATGACTGAACATAAAAGATATAGATCGATAATGCATATGTACATGCATCCTATTGGATCGCGCCACCGTCGCTAGCCGTGATCTCTGCGGTTTCTATCAATACAAGCATGTCATCCTCTCGAGCAGCATCTGGGCCTGGAATTTTAGCCGAGGTAGACATAGACATATTAGTTGCGCGGCATTTCTCTAACCCTAGGTAGCTATGTAGAGTTGTGGGATTGCACCACTGGTCAGAAGGGTGGTGTCCTGGTGCGTGCAGCAAAATAGCCGTGTGTCGCACGCCAACAGCATGGACAACTTTAATACTCACATGGATACCTATGTCTGTAATAGCAGATGGAAGGTGTTCTTAATTTGGGGATCAAGGCCAAAAATAATTGCACACAGAACTATAAAAGTACTTAAATATTAGTCGAACCGTTCGTGGAGCTGAATTAGCATCTTTCGGTATTTACCTTTTGATGATTTCATCACTGTGAAGGCAATAGGACATTGGAACATGATTACCGACTACGGGATCCGTAACCAAATATATTACCATCAAAGTGCAATACTGCAGATTTTACCATATTTCTAATGCACAATCGTCATCACGCATATCTCTCAGTATGCGACTTAGCTCTGCAGCGCACCTTTTGATGATTTCATCACTGTGAAGGCAATAGGACATTGGAACATGATTACCGACTACGGGATCCGTAACCAAATATATTACCATCAAAGTGCAATACTGCAGATTTTACCATATTTCTAATGCACGATCGTCATCACGCATATCTCTCAGTATGCGACTTAGCTCTGCAGCGCCCGACCATCATGCGCCGATGTGTATCTAGCATTTCGATGACAAGAGATGACAAAGATTTTGAAGGTATTTTTTCTAACATTTTCTATGAAATACTATCTGACGACATATGCAGTTCATGTAGACCATAGAAATATTCCTTTTTAGGGAGAAATACTATCTGACAACATATGCAATTCATGTAGAACATATAAATATTGTCATGTACTGCAGGTGATAGTAATTGACATGATGATAGAAATATTGTCGTTATACACTATTTTTTTGACAGTCTTAAACGTTCAAAATATTTCAGTATCTGTTATTCTTATTTTCTAGCCCGTGTAGATGCATGGGTTGGCGACTAGTAGTTCTAATTTATTTATTACTTGTACTTTATAATACTTGATTATTTTGTATGCTTTCTTATGTTTGATTATTTGAATTACCAGGATGATCTGAAGCACCCAAAAGAAGTAAAGGACAGGTCAGGAGGGAACAAGAAGCTTCGTTTATCATTGATGTTATGTGTGATCAATAAAAACTTGTGCTTCTCATCCAATCTTTGTCGAACTATGTTGATGTGTGATTATGCACTTGTTGGGCCCTTTTACTGTGCACCTGCACTTGTAGAACTATTTTGTTGTGCACTTGTTGGGCCTTAAATCTTTATGTGTAGAGGAGTCGATAGATGATGTATTGTAATTCATGTGATGTGCTACTGAAATGAAATATATATAACTAATTTGCAGTCTTTTATTTTTTTGTACTTGTTTATTAATGGACCTATCCTGAGATATACATGCTTTTGGTAAAATAATGCATCAGCCTAAACAATTTAGACATTTTTAATAATAAAATAGTATTGGTGGAGGCTCATGTAGACAAGATTATTGAATTGGGCTATGAAATTTATGATGATTCTATTTGGTCACTAGCAATGCCATGTCAGCACAGCCACGTCAGATCCTACGTGGCGCACACAAATGGGTAATGACCAAACCAAAATTTTGGTCAATAGAGCTCTATGACCAAAATTTTAGAAACGTCAAGTTTGTTCATTCTTGACGGCCAACTGTTGACCTTGTAAATTTGGTCAAAAAAGGTCAATAAACAACAACAATGACGAATCAATGACCAATATAGTGAGTCATAATTGACCTTATTTCTTGTAGTGCAACAAGCCTTGCAAGCAATGTGACTAAGAAGTTAGTTACGGGATCTTGTATTATGGAACGAGTAAAGAGACTTGCCAGTAACAAGATTGAACTAGGTATGGTGATACCGACGATCGAATCTCGGGCAAGTAACATACCAAAAGACAAAGGGAATAGTATACGGGATTATACGAATCCTTGACATAGATGTTCAACCGATAGAGATCTTTGTAGAATATGTAGGAACCAATATGGACATGCAGGTCCCGCTGTTGGTTATTGACGAGAGAGTGTCTCACGTCATGTTTGCATAGTTCTCGAACCCGCAGGGTGTGCAGACTTAAGGTTCGGTGATGTTTCGGTATAGTTGACTTATATGTGTTGGTGACTGAAGTTTTTTTCTGAGTCCCAGATGAGATCCCGGACGTCACGAGGAGTTCCGGAATGGTCCAGAAACAAAGATTGATATATAGGAAGTTTGTATTTGGATTCTGGAAGGTTTCAGGTATTGTCGACAGCGTACTGGGAGTGACGAATGGGTTCCGGGGGTCCACTGGGTGGGCCCACCACGCCCCAAGGGGTCCACAAGGGATTATTGGATGCGCAATAAGGTATAATGGGCTGACAAAGTCATCCAAGGAAAGCCCATGAGGAAAAAGTGGAAAATCCAAAAGAGGTGGGAAATTAAGGAAGGAGTCCTAATTCAAGTGGGATTGGAGGAGGACTCCTCCCTCCACCACTTCGGCCGACCCAAGGGAGTCTCCCTTGTGGCGCCAAGGCTGCCTCATCCCTCCTCCTATATATACCAGAGGTATAGGGCTTCTGAGACACAACTTTGCCACGTGCTGCCCTCTCCTCTAGATCGTACTTCTTCCTCTAGATCGGTTTTCTCGGGAGCTCGAGTGGAGCCCTACAGGAATAGATCATCACCATCAACGGCGCGTTGTCACGCTGCCAGATAACTCATCTACTTCCCTGTCTCTCTTGCTGGATCAAGAAGGCGGAGATCGTCATCGAGCTGTACGTGTGCGGAACGCGGAGGTGCCGTCCGTTCGGCACTTGATCGGGACGGATCGTGGGACGGATCGCGAGACGGTTCATGTTACGGATCGTGGGACGGTTTGTGGGACGGATCATGAAGACGTACCACTACATCAACCACGTTTATTAACGCTTCCGCTTAGCAATCTACAAGGGTATGTGGATCCGATCTCCCTCTCGTAGATGATCATCACCATGATAGGTCTTCGTGTGCGTAGGAATTTTTTTGTTTCCCATGAAACGTTCCTCAAAAGTGGCATCATGAACTAGGTTCATGCGTAGATGTAATATCGAGTAGAACACAAAATAGTTTGTGGGCGTTGATGTTCTTTTTGCTGCCCTCCTTAGTGTTTTCTCGATTCGGCGATATTATTGGATTGAAGCGGCCTGGACCAACCTTACTCGTACGCTTACGAGAGACCGATTTCATCGACTAACATGCAAGTTGTTGCATAAAGATGACTGGCGGGTTCCTGTTTCTTCAACTTTAGTTGAATCGGATTTGACCGAGGCGGTCCTTGGAGAAGGTTAAATAGAAAATTGCATATCATCGTTGTGGCTTTGCGTAAGTAAGATGCGATCATACTAGATACCCATAGCAGCCACGTAAAACATGCAACAACAAATCAGAGGACGTATAACTTTTTTTGCAGGGTCTGCATGTGATGTGATATGGCAAAAGACATTATGTGATATATTGGATGTATGAGATGATCATGTTGTAATAGTCAAATATCGACTTGCACGTCGATGCTACAGCAACCGACATGAGCCATAGGGTTGTCTTTAAACTAACGTTTGTGCATGCAGTTGCGTTTACTATATTGCTAGGTTGTAGCTTTAGTAGTAATAGCATCGATAGCACGACAATCTCGATGGCGACACGGTGATGGAGATCATGGTGTGGCGCCGGTGACGATGAAGAAAATGCCGGTGCTTTGTTGATGGAGATCAATAAGCACAAGATCATGGCCATATCATGTCACTTATGAATTGCATGTGATGTTAATCCTTTTACGCACCTTATCTTGCTTAGAACAACAGTAGCATTATAAGGTGATCCCTCACTAAAATTTCAAGATAAAATTGTTTTCTCCCCGACTATGCACCGTTGCGACTATTCTTCGTTTCGAGACACCAAGTGATGATCGGGTATGATAAACTCAACGTTCACATACAACGGGTGCAAAACAGTTGCACACGCGGAACACTCGGGTTAAACTTGACGAGCCTAGCATGTACAGACATGGCCTCGGAACACAAGAGACCGAAAGGTCAAGCATGAATCATATAGTTGATATGATCAACATGGAGATGTTCACCACTGAAACTATACTCAACTCACGTGATGATCGGACTTGAGTTAGTGTATTTGGATCATGAGCCACTCGAATGACTAGATGGATGTCTATTTGAGTGGGTGTTCTTAAGTAATATGATTAATTGAACTAATTATCATGAACATAGTCAAAAGGTCTTTTCATATTATGTTGTAGCTTGCGCTGTAGCTCTACTGTTTTTATATGTTCCTAGAGAAAATTTAGTTGAAAGATGATAGTAGCAATAATGCGGAGTGGGTCCGTAAACTGAGGATTGTCCTCATTGCTGCACAGAAGACTTATGTCCTTAATGCACCGCTCGGTGTTCTGAACCTCGAGCGTCGTCTGTGGATGTTGCGAACATCTGACATACACATTTTTTGATGACTACGTGATAGTTCAGTGCGAAATACTTAATGCCTTAGAATTAAGGCGCTGAAGACGTTTTGAATGTCACGGAACATATGAGATGTTCTAAGAGATGGAATTGGGATTTCAAGCTCATGCCCTTGTTGAGAGGTATGAGACCTCAGGCAAGATTCTTTGTCTACAAAGCAAAGGAGAAAAGCTCAATCATTGAGCATGTGCTCAGATGGTCTGAGTGCAACAGTCGCTTGAATCAAGTGGGAGATAATCTTCTAGATAAGATAGTGATGGTTCTCCAAAGTCACTGCCACCAAGCTACTAGTGCTTCGTGATTAACTATAACATATCAAGGATAGATATGATGATCCTTGAGCGATGCTGCGAAAGTAGAAATCAAGTAGGAGCCTCAATTATTGATGGTTAGTAAAACCCCTAGTTTCAAGAAGGGTGGGCTAGAAGGGATACTTCATGAAAGGGCAAACCAGTTTCTGCTCTACTGAAGAAACCCAAGGTTGAACCTAAACCCGAGACTAAGTGCTTCTGTTATGAGGGGAACAATCACTGAGGCGGAACTACCCTAGATACTTGGTACATGAGAAGGCTGGCAAAGTCGACAAAGTATATTTAATATACATGATATTGATGTGTACCTTACTAGTACTCCTAGTAGCACGAGGGTATTAGATACCGGTTCAGTTGCTAAGTGTTAGTAACTCGAAATAAAATCTATGGAATAAACGGAGACTAGCTAAAGGGGAGGTGATGATATGTGTTGGAAGTGTTTCCAAGGTTGATGTGATCAAACATTGCACAATCCCTCTACCATCGGGATTAGTGTTAAACCTAAATAATTGTTATTTGGTGTTTGCGTTGAGCATGAACATGATTAGATCGTGTATATTGCAATACGATTATTCATTTGAAGAGAATAATGGTTATTCTATTTGCTTGAATAAATACCTTTAATGGTTTATTGAATATCGATTATAGTGATACACATGTTCATAATATTGATGCCAAAAGATACAAAGTAGTAATGATAGTACCACTTACCTGTGGCACCGTCGCTTGAGTCATGGTGGTATAAAATGCATCAAGAAGCTCCACGCTGATGGATCTTGGTACACACTCATTTTGAAACGTTTGAGACATGCAAACCATGCTTATTGGTATAAACGCATGAAGAAACTCCATGCAGATGGATCGTTTGGACTCACTTGATTTTGAATCACTTGAGTCATGCAAATCATACCACATGGGCAAGATGACTGAAGGCCTTGTTTTCCAGTGAGATGGAACTAGAAAGTAACTTATTGGAAGTAATACATTTGGATGTATGTAGTCCAATGAGTGTTGAGGCACGCAGTGGATGTCGTTATGTTCTTACTTCACACATGATTTGAGTAGATACTAATATATTTGCTTGATGAAACACACGTCTGAATTATTGAAAGGTTCAAGTAGTTTCAGAGTGAAGTTGAAGATCGTCGTGACAAGAGGGTAACATGTCTACGATATGATCATAGAGATGAATATCTGAGTTACGAGTTTGGTACACAATTAAGACAAATGTGAAAATTGTTTCACATCTCATGCCACCTAGAACACCATAGTGTGATACTGTGTCTGAACGTCATAGTCGCACCCTGATACGTCCAATTTATATCATGCTTTCATGTTGATATTTATTGCTTTATGGGCCGTTATATTTCTATGTGGTACCATATTTATGCCTTTTCTCTCTTATTTTGCAAGGTTTATTCGAAGAGGGAGAATTTAGGCAGCTGGAATTCTGGACTGGAAAAGGAGCAAATCTTAGTCCACTATTCTGCACATCTCCAAATGCCGTGAAAAGTTACGTGGATTTTTTTGGGATTATATAAAAAATACTGGGCGAAAGTAGTACCGGAGGGGGGCTGAGGGCGCCACAAGCCGTGCCACCGCCACCCACCTGGTGGCAGAGTCGGGGCTTGTGGGCTCCCAGACGGCCCACTAGCCCCCCTCTTTTGCTATATGAAGGGTTTTGGTCCAGAAAAAATCAATCGAGAGCTTTTTTGGGGTTTCGCCGCCGCCACGAGGCGGAACTTGAGCAGATCCAATCTAGAGCTCCTGCACAACGATCCTGCCGGGGAAACTTCCCTCCCGAAGGGGGAAATCGTCGCCATCCTCATCACCAACACTCCTCTCGTCGGAGGGGAGGTATCTTCATCAACATCTTCATCAGCACCATCTCCTCTCCAATCCCTAGTTCATCTCTTGTAACCAATCTTTGTCTCGCAACTCCGATTGGTACTTGTAAGGTTGCTAGTAGTGTTGATTACTCTTTGTAGTTGATGCTAGTTGGATTACTTGGTGGAAGAGTTTATTTTCAGATCCTTGATGCTATTCATTACACCTCTGATCATGATTATGATTATGCTTTGTGAGTAGTTACTTTTGTTCCTGAGGACATGGGATAAGTCATGCTGATAATAGTCATGTGAATTTGATATTCGTTCGGTATTTTGATATGATGTATGTTGTCTTTTCCTCTAGTGGTGTTATGTGAACATCGACTACATAACACTTCACCATATTTGGGCCTAGAGGAAGGCATTGGGGAGTAGTAAGTAGATGATGGGTTGCTGGAGTGACAGAAGCTTAAACCCCAGTCTATGCATTGCTTCGTAAGGGGCTGATTTGGATCCACTAGTTTAATGCTATGGTTAGGCTTTGTCTTAATTCTTCTTTTGTAGTTGCGGATGATTGCGAGAGAGGTTAATCATAAGTGGGATGATTTTCCAAGTAAGGGCAGTGCCCAAGAGCCGGTCCACCCACATATCAAACTATCAAAGTAACGGACGCGAATCATATGAAAATGATGAAACTAGCATGACAGAAATTCCTGCCTGTCCTCGGGAGCGTTTTTCCTCCTATAAGACTTTGTTCAGGCTTGTCCCTTGCTACAAAAGGGATTGGGCAACTTGCTTCACCATTTCTACTACTTGTTACTTGTTACTTTTTGCTTGCTACGTTTCACCTCGCTACACAATCACTTGTTACCGCTACTTTCAGTGCTTGCAGTTGTTACCTTGCTGAAATCCGTTTATCAGAGCCTTCTGCTCCTCGTTGGGTTCGACACTCTTACTTATCGAAAGGACTATGATTGATACCCTATACTTGTGGGTCATCAAGACTCTTTTCTGGCGCCGTTTCCGGGGAGTGAAGCGCCTTTGGTAAGTGGAAATTGGTAAGGAAACATTTTTATACTTTGCTGAAATTTATTGTCACTTGTCACTATGGAAACTGTTCCTTTGAGGAGTTTGTTTGGGGTATCTTCACCACGAACGGAAGCACGAGGATATGTTCTTCAACCTGAGGTAACTACTAAAAATATCTTTTATGAAATTCCTTCGGGTATGCTTGAGAAACTACTGGCTAATCCTTTTACAGGAGATGGATCTTCACATCTAGACTTGCATCTAATCTATGTAGATGAAGTTTGTGGTTTATTTAAGCTTGCAGGTTTGCCCGAGGATGAGGTAAAGAAGAAAGTCTTTCCTTTATCTTTGAAGGATAAGGCGTTGACATGGTATAGGCTATGTGATGATACTGGATCATGGGACTACAATCGGTTGAAATTGGAATTTCATCAAAAGTTCTATCCTATGCATTTAGTACATCGTGATCGGAATTTTATTTATAACATTTGGCCTCGTTACAGGGAAAGCATAGCTCAAGCTTGGGGGAGGCTTAAATCAATGCTATATTCATGCCCCAATCATGAGCTCTCGAGAGAAATCATCACTCAAAACTTTTATGCTGGGCTTTCTCATGAAGATCGTACCATGCTTGACACTTCTTGTACCAGTTCTTTTATGAAGAAGGATATTGATCACAAGCGGAATTTATTGGAGTGAATCAAACGCAACTCTGAAGATTGGGAGCTGGAGGAAGGTAAGGAGTCAGGTATGAATTTCCAGTTTGATTGCGTTAAATCTTTTGTTGAGACAACTACTTCTAGAGATTTTAGCGCTAAGTATGGACTTGACTCTGAGATAGTAGCTTCTCTATGTGAATCTTTTGCTGCTCATGTTGATCTTCCCAAAGAGAAGTGGTTTAAATTTCATCCTCATGTTGTTCCTTGTGCTTACACTGAGAAACCACCATACCCTGCTGGGATAAAGGATTATTCTAAAGCTCCAACTGTGATACTTAGGGGTTACATTATACCACTTAAACCCCCTGAGGAGATTAGTGTTGAACCTAGTGTTGCTATTAGCAAAGATCTCTTAGCCGAAGACATAGATGGGCATTTTATTAAATTCTATGAGGACTCCGCTAGAATTGCTAAACCTCACGCGAAAGACAAATACGGACCTGTAGTTGGCCTGCCCGTTGTTTCTGTCAAGATAGGAGATCACTGTTACCATGGTTTATGTGATATGGGAGCTAGTGTTAGTGCAATACCCCATTCTCTATATGATGAAATCAAAGATGAGATTGCACCTGCTGAGTTAGAAACCATTGATGTCACTATTAAGCTAGCTAATAGAGACACTATCTGCCCTATGGGAATTGTGAGAGACGTAGAAGTCCTGTGTGGTAAGATGAAGTATCCTACTGATTTCCTCGTCATTGGTACTGCACAAGATAGCTTTTGTCCCATCATATTTGGTAGACCCTTTCTCAACACTGTCAATGCTCACATTGATTGCATTAAGCAAACTGTCACAATTAGTTTCGAGGGTGTGTCTCATGAATTTAACTTCTCCAAGTTTGGAAGACAACCCCATGAAAGAGAGTCGTCTCGTAGAGATGAAATTATTGCTCTTGCCTCTATTGCCGTACCTCGTACAGATCCTTTAGAGGAATATCTGCTTGAGCATGAAAATGATATGCGTATGGAGGAGAGAGATGAGATAGATAAAATTGTCTTAGAACAATATCCTATTCTCAAGAATAATCTGCCTGTTGAACTGCTTGGGGATCCTCCCCCACCAAAGGGTGATCATGTGTTCGAGCTTAAATAGTTGCCTGATACTCTTAAGTATGCCTATCTTGATGAGAAGGAAATATATCCTGTCATTATTAGTGCTCTCCTCTCAGAGCACGAAGAGAAGAAGTTACTAATAACTCTGAGGAAGCACCGTGCTGCTATTGGATATACTCTTGATGATCTTAAGGGTATTAGTACTACTCTATGTCAGCATAAGATTAAAACCGATCCTGACTTTAAACTAGTTGCTGATCATCAAAGGGGATTAAATCCTAAGATGAAAGAGGTTGCTAGAAAATAAATATTAAAGCTTCTGGAAGCAGGAATCATTTATCCGGTTGCTCATAGTGATTGGGTAAGTCCAGTACATTGCGTACCTAAGAAGGGAGGTATCACCGTCGTTCCTAATGATAAGGATGGACTAATCCCACAAAGGATTATTACTGGCTATAGGATGGTGATAGACTTCCAGAAACTGAACAAGGCAACCAGGAAAGATCATTATCCTTTGTCGTTTATCGACCAAATGCTAGAAAGGCTATCAAAACACACACACTTCTGCTTTCTAGACAGTTATTCAGGTTTCTCCCAAATACCTGTTGCACAATCTGATCAGGAGAAAACCACTTTCACCTGCCGCTTCGGTACCTTTTCTTATAGACGTATGCCTTTTGGCTTATGCAATGCACCTGCCACCTTTCAAAGATGTATGATGGCTATATTCTCTGACTTTTGTGAAAATATTGTCGAGGTTTTCATGGATGACTTCTCCGTTTACGGGTCTTCCTTTGATGATTGCCTCAGCAACCTTGATCGAGTCTTACAGAGATGTGAAGAAACCAGCCTCGTCTTGAATTGGGAGAAGTGCCACTTTATGGTTAATGAAGGTATCGTCTTAGGACACAAAATTTCGGAGAGAGGCATTGAAGTTGATAAGGCTAAGGTTGATGCAATTGAGAAAATGCCTTGCCCCACAGATATCAAAGGTATACAAAGTTTCCTAGGTCATACCGGTTTCTATAGAAGGTTCATTAAAGACTTCTCTAAGATTTCTAGGCCTCTTACCAACGTCTTGCAGAAGGATGTTCCTTTTGTTTTTGATGAGGATTGTGAGGAAGCTTTCGAAATACTTAAGATGGCTTTGATAACCGCACCTATTGTTCGACCACCTGACTGGAACTTGCCCTTTTAAATCATGTGTGACGCTAGTGATTATGCTGCTGGTTCTGTTCTAGGACAAAGATTTGACAAGAAGTTGAATGTTATTCACTACGCTAGTAAAACTCTAGACAGTTACCAAAGAAACTATGCCACTACGGAGAAGGAATTTTTAGCAGTCGTGTTTGCATGTGAAAAGTTCAGATCTTATATAGTTGACTCCAAAGTCACTATTCACTCTGATCATGCTGCTATTAAGTACCTTATGGAGAAGAAGGACGCTAAGCCTAGGCTGATCAGACGGGTTCTCCTGCTTCAGGAATTTGATTTGCATGTCGTTGACCTAAAGGGTGCTGATAACCCTGTAGCAGATAACTTGTCTAGGCTAGAGAATGTCCTTGATGACCCACTACCTATTGATGACAGCTTTCCTGATGAGCAATTGAATGTCATCCGCACTTCACATAGTGCACCGTGGTATGCCGATTACGCAAACTATATCGTAGCCAAATACATACGACCCAGTTTCACCTATCAGCAAAAGAAGAAATTCTTCTTTGATTTGAGACACTACTTTTGGGACGATCCTCACCTTTATAAGGAAGGAGTAGATGGTGTTATTAGACGTTGTGTGCCTGAACATGAACAGGGACAGATCCCGCAGAAGTGTCATTCCGAAGCCTACGGAGGACACCACGCTGGAGATAGAACTGCCCATAAGGTATTGCAATCAGGTTTCTATTGGCCCACTCTCTTCAAGGATGCCTGTAAGTATGTCTTGTCTTGCGACGAATGCCAAAGAATAGGGAATATCAGTAAGCGTCAGGAAATGCCTATGAACTATTCACTTGTCATTGAACCATTTGATGTCTGGGGCTTTGATTATATGGGACCCTTCCTGAGTTCCAATGGGTACACTCACATCTTAGGTGTTGTGGATTACATTACTAAGTGGGTAGAAGCTATCCTCACTAAAAATGCTGATCACCACACCTCTATTAAGATGCTTAAGGAAGTCATATTCCCAAGATTTGGAGTCCCTAGATATTTGATGATTGATGGCGGTTCACACTTCATTCATGGTGTTTTCCTCAAGATGCTAGCTAAGTATGATGTCAACCATAGAGTTGCATCTACTTATCATCCTCAGTCTAGTGGTCAAGTGGAGTTGAGTAATAGGGAGCTCAAGTTGATCCTACAAAAGACCTTCAATATATCTCGAAAGAATTGGTCTAGCAAACTTGACGATGCACTATGGGCTTATAGGACTGCCTATAAGAATCACATGGGTATGTCGCCGTATAAAATGGTTTACGGTAAGGCCTGTCATTTACCTCTTGAGCTGGAACACAAAGCTTATTCGGCAATCAAAGAGCTCAACTTTGATTTCAAACTTTCCGGTGAGAAGCGGTTGTTTGATATCAGCTCGTTAGATGAATGGAGGGCCCAGGCATATGAGAATGCCAAGTTGTTCTAGGAAAAGGTTAAGAGATGGCACGACAAACGAATATAGAAACGAGAGTTCAATGTAGGTGGTTATGTCATGCTATACAATTCTTGTTTAAGATTCTTTGCAGGCAAGCTTCTCTCTAAATGAGAAGGTCCCTATGTTATCGAGGAAGTATATCGTTCCGGTGCCATCAAAATCAATAACATGGAAGGAAATTTTCCTAGAGTGGTAAATGGGCAAAGAATCATGCATTACATCTCTGGTAGTCCCATAAATGTTGAGACCAATATCATCAATGTCATAACTCCAGAGGAGTACATAAGGGATGTTTATCAGCCTGTTTCAGACCCTGAAAACGAAGAGGCATCTGTTTCGGTAAGAAATTGGACTCCGATGCTTTTCCAATAGAAAATTTCTCCATTTTGGAATTTTTGGAAAATTAGAAAAATAAAAAGCAGTCCGGAGAGCGCACGAGGCGGCCACAAGCCCTACCACCGCCCCCTACCCCTGGTGGCGGAGGGCAAACTTGTGGGCACCTCGCGTGCCTCCCGGACTCCGTTTTCTTGCGGAGCACTCCTTCTGGTCTAGAAAAAATTAATATATACTCGCCCGAAGGTTTTGATCTCCGTATCGCGCAGTTTTCCTCTGTATTCGTTTCGAGCTTGTTTCTGCCGCAGATCTAGGTCAAGATGTCTTATTAGGATTCATAGGGGGAGAGCTATGTGGCTGACTACCTTGCTAACCCCAAGGTCTATGGGCACTTGGAACCATATGGCTGGACCATTCACGAGGAAGAGGACTATGAGCCCAAAGGGAAGGAGCAAACGAGTTCCGATGAAGAGGAGGCTCCTCTACCTCAACCTGCAGACACCCATGTGGAGTTCAAGAAGTCAAGCCTCCCTGACCATAGGAAGAAGCCTAAGACCTTGTTTATCCCTTCTCGTTTCTTGCAGGAGAGTAAGCAGGAACTTTGCCATAGAGTGTTGAAACTTGAGGAAGAAAATGACGATCTAAGGGAGCAGAACTTTTTGCTCAAGTGGAAATTAGACAAGCTCAAGACTGCTCCAACAACACCACCACCACCACCGAAGGAAGACAACTAAGCATTGGTATGGGCAATCCCCTTGGCTTCTGCCAAGCTTGGGGGAGTTGCCCTGGTATCGTATCACCTTTATATCTTTTGCTTTTACCTTTGTTTTAGTTCTTTCCTTTTCAGTTTTTATTTCTTCTCTTAGAGGAATAATTCTTTAGTGTTTAGTTTGAGTCTTTTGCTTTTGTCTCTACCCTGATGTATTCGAGCTTACGAGCTATATAGTAAAGAGTGTCTTAGTCATGGGCTTTGCTTTGTGCCATGATCAAAAGTATGAAAAGAACGATAGCATGAAAGATCATGAGACGATCTTATGGAAAGTGATAGCTTCACATATGACACGTATGATGATTGAAACTTGTTGAGAATAAATCAACATAGACCTCAGTCATTGTTGCAATTAATAAGAAGTAATAAGGAAAGAGAGGTTCACATATAAATATATCATCTTAAACACTTTTTACAATTGTGAACACTCACCAAACTATTACATGCTTAGGAGTAGACGTTGGACAAGGAAGACAACATAATGAATTGTGTTTGCTTAGTTCCAAACAATGATATATGATTAGAAATCCCTTAGCATGTGACGATTGCTTCCACCTCATATTAGCCAAAACTCCCGCACCAAGTAGAGATACTACTTGTGCATCCATAAATCTTCAACCCAGTTTTGCCATGAGAGTCCACCATACCTACCTATGGATTGAATAAGATCCTTCAAGTAAGTTGTCATCGGTGCAAGCAATAAAAATTGCTCTCTAATATGTATGATCTATTAGTGTGTGAAAAATAAGCTTTGTACGAACCTGTGATGAGGAAGACATAAAAGCGTCAGACTGCATAATAAAGTTCTCTATCACAGGAGGCAATGTAAAGTGACGTTCCTCCGCACTAAGAGGACACACATTCAAACCCTAAAAGCGCATGACAACCTCTGCTTCCCTCTGCGAAGGGCCTATCTTGTACCTTTACTTTTTGCCCTTGTAAGAGTCATGGTGATCTTCACCAATTCCCTATTTCTACCTTTGTCTTGGCTACCGTCACATGTTTCGGAAAGATCTATACTCATATATCAACTTGGAGTTGAGTACTTATGCTTTATTGTTGTTGACTTTAGCCATGAGGTAAACCGTTGGGAGGCAAAACTATAAGCCCCTATCTTCCTCTGTGTCCAGCTGAAACTTTGACACCATGAGTACCACGTGAGTTGTAACAATTGTGGAAAACAAAAGAGATGATTGAGTATGTGGATTTGCCTTACAAGCTCTTATTTGAGTCTTTCTGATGTTGTGATAAATTGCAATTGCTTCAATGACTATGAATTATTGTTGGTTACTTCTCGGTAAGGTTTTTGCTTCATGCTTTGCTTTGTGAAGGAATTGTTACTTTCCCACAAGAATCTTTATGATGTATTGATGTTCTATGTGTGATCATGATGCCCTCATGTTCGTATTATGTTTTATCGACACCTTCGTCCCTCAACATGTGGACATGTTTATGGAACTTGGTTTTCGCTTGAGGACAAGCGAGGTCTAAGCTTGGGGGAGTTGATACGTCCATTTTGCATCTTGCTTTCATGTTGATATTTATTGCTTTATGGGATGTTATATTACTTTGTGGTACCATATTTATGCCTTTTCTCTCTTATTTTGAAAGGTTTATTTGAAGAGGGAGAATTCAGGCAGCTGGAATTCTGGACTGGAAAAGGAGCAAATCTTAGTCCACTATTCTGCAAATCTCCAAATGCCCTGAAAAGTTACGTGAATTTTTTTGGGATTACATAAAAAATACGGGGCGAAAGAAGTACCAGAGGAGGGCTGCCAGGGCGCCACAAGCCCTGCCACCGCCACCCACCTGGTGGCAGAGTCGGGGCTTGTGGGCTCCCTGACGGCCCACTAGCCCCCCTATTTTGCTATATGAAGGGTTTTGGTCAGAAAAAATCAATCGGGAGCTTTTTCGTGGTTTCGCCGCCGCCACGAGGCGGAACCTGAGCAGATCCAATCTAGAGCTCCGGCGGGACGATCCTGTCGGGGAAACTTCCCTCCGAGAGGGGGAAATCGTCGCCTTCGTCATCACCAACACTCCTCTCGTCGGAAGGGAGGCATCTTCATCAACATCTTCATCAGCACCATCTCCTCTCCAATCCCTAGTTCATCTCTTGTAACCAATCTTCGTCTGACAACTCCGATTGGTACTTGTAAGGTTGCTAGTAGTGTTGATTACTCTTTGTAGTTGATGCTAGTTGGATTACTTGGTGGAAGAGTTTATGTTCAGATCCTTGATGCTATTCATTACACCTCTGATCATGATTATGATTATGCCTTGTGACTAGTTACTTTTGTTCATGAGGACATGGGATAAGTCATGCTGATAATAGTCATGTGAATTTGATATTCGTTCGGTATTTTGATATGATGTATGTTGTCTTTTCCTCTAGTGGTGTTATGTGAACGTCGACTACATAACACTTCACCATATTTGGGCCTAGAGGAAGGCATTGGGGAGTAGTAAGTAGATGATGGGTTGCTGGAGTGACAGAAGCTTAAACCCCAGTCTATGCGTTGCTTCGTACGGGGCTGATTTGGATCCACTAGTTTAATGTTATGGTTAGACTTTGTCTTAATTCTTCTTTTGTAGTTGCGGATGCTTGCGAGAGAGGTTAATCACAAGTGGGATGCTTGTCCAAGTAAGGGCAGTACCCAAGCGTCGTTCCACCCACATATCAAACTATCAAAGTAACGAACGTGAATCATATGAACATGATGAAACTAGCATGACAGAAATTCCCGTGTGTCCTCGGGAGCATTTTTCCTCCTATAAAACTTTGTTCAGGCCTGTCCCTTGGTACAAAAGGGATTGGGCCACTTGCTGCACCATTGCTACTACTTGTTACTTGTTACTTTTTGCTTGCTACGTTTCACCTCGCTACACAATCACTTTTTACCGCTACTTTCAGTGCTTGCAGTTATTACCTTGCTGAAATCCGTTTATCAGAGCCTTCTGCTCCTCGTTGGGTTCGACACTCTTACTTATCTAAAGGACCACGATTGATCCCTTATACTTGTGGGTCATCACGCCCTATTTGATATCGTGCATACTATGATGTCTCTTATCGAATTACCACTATCGTTTATTGGTTATGCATTAGAGACAACCGCATTCACTTTGAATAGGGCACCACGTATTTCCATTGAGATGACACCGTATGAACTATGGTTTGGAGAAGCCCGAGTTGTCGTTTCTTGAAAGTTTGGGGCTGCGATGTTTATGTGGAAAAGTTTCAGCATGATAAGCTCGAACCGAAAACGGATGAATGCATCTTAATAGGACACCCAAAACAGTTGGGTATACCTCCTATCTCTGATTCGGAAGCAAAGTGTTTGTTTCTTGAAATGGGTCGTTTCTCGAGGAAAGGTTTCTCTCGAAATAATTGAGTGGGAAGTTGGTGGAACTTGATGAGGTTATTGAACCGTCACTTCAACTAGGGTGTAGCAGGGCGCAGGAAGTTGTTCCTGTGGCGCCTACACCAATTGAAGTGGAAACTGATGATAGTGATCATTAAGCTTCAGACAAATTACTACAAACCTTGTAGGTTGACAAGGTTGTGTACTGCTACAGAGTGGTACGGTAACCCTGTCTTGGAGGTCATGTTGTTGAACAACAATGAACCTACGAGCTATGGAGAAGCGATGATGGGCCCGGATTCTGTCAAATGGCTGGAGGCCATGAAATCCGAGATGGGATCCATGTATGAAATTAAAGTGTAGACTTTTGAAGAACTACTTGATGGTCGTAAGGCTGTTAAGTACAAATGGATCTTTTAAAGGAAGACAGACGATGATGGTGAAAGTCACCATTAAGAAAAGCTCGACTTGTCGCAAAGATGTTTCCGACAAGTTTAAGGAGTTGACTGTGATGAGACTTTCTCACTCGTAGCATTGCTAAAAGTCTGTCGGAATTACGTTAGCAGTTGTTGCATTATTTATGAAATATTGCACATAGGATGTGAAAACATTGTTTCCTCGACAGTTTCCTTGAGGAAAGGTTGTATGTTATACAACCAGAAGGTTTTGCCGATCCTAAGGATGCTAACAAGTATGCAAGCTCCAGCGATCCTTCTATGGACTGGTGCAAGCATCTCGGAGTTGGAATATATGCTTTGATGAGATGATCGAAGATTTTGGGTTTATCCAAGGTCTGTGAGAAACTTGTATTTCCAAAGAAGTGAGTGGGAGCACTATAGAATTTCTGATAAGTATATATGGTTGACATATTGTTGATCGGAAATAATGTAGAATTTCTGGAAACCATAAAGGGTTGTTTGAAAGGTGTTTTTCAAGGGAAAGCTGGATTAAGCTACTTGAACATTGAGCATCAAGATCTATAGAGATAGATCAAAACGCTAAATAGAACTTTCAATAAAATGCATGCGTGACAAGTTTTTGAAGGAGTTCAAAATAGATCAGCAAAGAAGGAGTTCTTGGCTGTGTCGTAAGGTGTGAATTTGAGTAAGACTCAAAGCCTGACCATGACAGAAGAAAGAGGAAGGACGAACGTCATCCCCTATGCCTTAGCCGTATGCTCTAAAGTATGCCATGCTGTGTACCGCACCTGATGTGTGCCTTGTCATAAGTCTGCCAAGGGGTACAAAGAGTGATCCAAGATCGAATCACTGAACATCCGTCAAAGTTTATCCTTAGTAACTAATGGACTAAGGAATTTATTTCTCGATTATGGAGGTGCTTAAAGAGTTCGTCGTAAAGGTTTACGTTGATGCAAGCTTTGCCACTAATCCAAATAACTCTGAGTAGTAAACCGGATTCGTAAATGGAGCAGTCATTTTGAATAGTTCCAAATGGCACGTAGTAGCAGCATCTCTAGGATGACATAGAGATTCATAAAGCACACACGGATCTGAAAGGTTCAGAGCCGTTGACTAGAACCTCTCTCACAAGCAAGACATGGTCGAACACGAGAACTGTATGGGTGTTAGATTCATTACAATCACATAGTGATGTGTACTAGATTATTGACTCTAGTGCAAGTGGGAGGCGGTTGGAAATATGCCCTAGAGGCAATAATAAATTGGTTATTATTATATTTCCTTATTCATAATAATCGTTTATTATCCATGCTAGAATTGTATTGATTGGAAACTCAAATACATGTGTGGATATATAGGCAACACACTGTCCCTAGTGAGCCTCTAGTTGACTAGTTCGTTGATCAAAGATGGTCAAGGTTTCCTGACCATAGGCAAGTGTTGTCACTTGATAATGGGATCACATCATTGGCAGAATGATGTGATGGACAAGACCCAAACTATAAACGTAGCATATGATCGTGTCAGTTTATTGTTACTGTTTTCTGCATGTCAATGTATCTGTTCCTATGACCATGAGATCATGCAAATCCCGGACACCGGAGGAATAACTTGTGGGTTATCAAACGTCGCAACATAACCGGGTGACTATAAAGGTGCTCTACATGTATCTCCAAAGGTGTATGTTGGGTTGGCATGGATCAAGACTGGGATTTGTCACTCCGTGTGACGGAGAGGTATCTCGGGGGCCACTCGGTAATACAACATCAGAACCAGCCTTGCAAGCAATGTGACTAAGGAGTTAGTTATGGGATCTTGTATTACGGAATGAGTAAAGAGACTTGCCGGTAACGAGATTGAACTAGGTATGGTGATACCGATGATCGAATCTCGGGCAAGTAACATACATAAAGACAAAAGGAATAGTATACATGATTATATGAATCCTTGACATAGAGGTTCAACGATAGAGATCTTCGTAGAATATGTAGGAACCAATATGGACATATAGGTACCGCTGTTGGTTATTGACCAGAGAGTGTCTCAGGTCATGTCTGCATAGTTCTCGAACCCGCATGGTCTGCACACTTAAGGTTCGGTGACGTTTCGGCATAGTTGACTTATATGTGTTGGTGACTGAAGTTTTGTTCGGAGTCCCGGATTAGATCCCGGATGTCACGAGGAGTTCCGAAATGGTCCGGAAATGAAGATTGATATATAGGAAGTTGGTATTTGGATTCCGGAAGGTTTTCGGGTATTGTCGGCAGTGTACCAGGAGTGACGAATGGGTTCCGGGGTCCCACTGGGTGGGCCCACCACGCCCCAAGGGGTGCACATGGGTTTATTGTATGCGCAATAAGGCATAATGGGCTGACAAAGTCATCCAAGGAAAGCCCATGAGGAAAAAGTGGAAAATCCAAAAGAGGTGGGAAATTCAGGAAGGAGTCCTAATCCAAGTGGGATTGAAGGAGGACTCCTCCCTCCTCCAATTCGGCCGACCCAAGGGAGTCTCCCTTGTGGCACCAAGGCTGCCTCGTCCCTCCTCCTATATATACTAGAGGTTTAGGGGTTCTGAGACACAACTTTGCCACGTGCTTCCCTCTCCTCTAGATCGTAGTTCTTCCTCTAGATCGGTTTTTTGTGGAGCTCGGGCGGAGCCCTGTAGGAATAGATCATCACCATCTCTGGCGCGCCGTCATGCTGCCGGAGAACTCATCTACTTCTCCGTCTCTCTTGCTGGATCAAGAAAGCGGAGATCGTCATCGAGGTGTACGTGTGCGAAACGCGGAGGTGCCGTCCGTTCGACACTTCATCGGGATGGATCCTGGGACGGATCGCGAGACGGTTCGTGGGACGGATCATGAAGACGTACCACTACATCAACCGCGTTTATTAACGCTTTCGCTTAGCGAACTACAAGGGTATGTGGATCTGATCTCCCTCTCGTAGATGATCATCACCATGATAGGTCTTCGTGTGCGTAGGAAATTTTTTGTTTCCCATGCAGCATTCCCCAACAACCACGGGCCGCCGCCTCCACAGACTTGGAGGAGAGGATGGAGTTGGACGGCTCCAAGCTGCATGGTGAGTACCTTAAGCCCTCCCTTCTCGAATGGACGGATGATGATGAGACGCCGCCTTCTCTGCATGGTGCAGCCTTCGGGGAGGACCCAGAGGACCTGGAGGAAGTCTCCAGCCCTCCCCTGACGCGAGCTTGCTGAAATGCTGGCAAAATGGCGGTGCATGGCGAGGCGGCCTAGCATAAGGGCAAAGGGGTCGCCGCTGCCAAGCCGGCTCCCAAGCGCGCCGCGACGGGTCCACCAGCTGGAGGCCGATGCGGCGGTGCTAAGAAGCAACGATCCGCCACCGGCAGGAGGCGAGTGCCCGTCCTGGCTTGGTAAGAGATCTTTATTACCCTCTTTTAGCTTGTTGTGTGAAGGATATATTCTTTATTGGTTTGAACTTGGTAGGGATGTCGAAGAGGTGGAGTAAGAAACTGCCTCCACCATCGAGCGAGCCGACTGGGCAACTGCTGACGCTGCCAAGAAGGCGCTGGATGATGAGTCCGCCCTTCGCTGGGAGACAGCGTCTCGAAAGCCGGCCGAAGGCCAACCTCAACCCCGCCGAGCCGAGAAGCCCTGATAGGAGAAGCGGTCAAAGGCAAGGCATGACCCCACCGCGGGAGTGCGAGTGGAGGAGCCAGCTAGCGAACTGGCCCCGAACCGCACCTAGGGGGCCGAACCGGCCAAGTCAGCCGAGCCGGCCGCATACACGCGGTGGATCTTGACGTGGTCCCTGACGCGCCTGAAGGTGATGTAGACGGCACGCCGGAAGTAACCATGTAGACGCCGGAGACGACGATGGAGGCGCCCGAGACGACAAATCTACCTCCGGCTGCGGAGACGGCACCGGTCGGAACATCGAGGAAGCCGGCCGCGAGCCCCCCAACCGGAGATGGCACCATTGTCGTGGTCAATCGCGGCCCGGCCGCCCCAGGAGCCGGCCCCATCTTCGGGATCCAACCCATGAAGTCCTGGTGCGCGGCCAATGCCGAGCGCATAACACTGCCCCCAGGCACCGAGCTCAGTGGCATCCTGTTGCTGGTGGCGGAATTCACTCGCAGCCGCGAGAAGGTGTCGCATAGATCCCTCGTGGCCAAATGCGACCTGGATCACCTTGAAGACCGAACCTCCGTAAGTCTTCAAACCTTTGCTTTTTCTTTGTTTCGATTTGGTTTTTCTTCCTTGCTCTTGAGCCAGTGGGGGCGCGCCAGCGCACCCACTGGGTGTATCCCCCTAGAATCAGGCCGGCCAAGCATTGGCCGGGCCGAATCTCATTGTGCTATGCTTGCAGTTGCTTGTTTAGTGCGGGCACGCTAGCGCACCCACTAGGTGTAGCCCCCGAGAATCGGGCCAGCTGAGAATTAGCCGGGCCAAATCTTACTATTTGCTTTGTATGTATTGTTCGTGGGAACTTCACGATGCCAAAGTGCAGGCGTATAACGCACTGCTGGCCCAGCACCAGGTGGCCGAAGGCCGAGCCGGCAATCTTCAGAGCCGGCTGGACGCTGCCATCTCGGAACGAGACGCCTTGCGTGAGGCAGACAAGCAGCTCCACCTGCAGCTAGACCTTCTCCAGACGGAGAAGAAGGACCACGAGGTGGCCCATCAGGCAGAGCTGGAATAGCTACGCGCCGCCCAACAGGAAAAGGACACCTCCCACACTGCCGACATGGAGCGCGTGACGACGGTCCATCTCGAAGAGACGGAGCGTAATAACGGTGCCATGAAGGAGAAGGAGACCGCCCTGACCCAATTGCAGGCGCAGCAGGTGATGGAGACGGAGGCGGCCCAGGCCCTCTGAGGCGAGCTCACCCGCATGGCTCAAGAGAGCATGACACGGGAGCGCGAGGCCGTGGAGGAGGCCCACGAGACCGACATCCACTTCAATCGTAAGTTTCCTTATGTCTTGATTTGATCTTTCTTTTGTTGGCATCTTTCCTCATTCCTCTTTATATCACCCCCACTCCCCGGGTTTCCTCCCTCGGACACGGGAAGCAGCAGAAACGGCTGTGGAGACTCTGGCGCCAAGGCCCGCCTGCACGAACTGGTCACCAGAGCAAGGAAGAAAAACCAAATTGAACGCTTGCACGAATGCACGAACGCGGCTGGTCCGTGGAGGAGATCGCCACTAACACCAATGAGGAGCGTCGCGCCGCTGGCGAAGAGGTGGATGCTGATGCCGTCTTGTCCGTGGAGGTGATCGCCACTGGCGCCAAGGCTCGCCTGCCCGAACTAGCCCGCTCCCTGGAGCGGCTCTAGAATGAAATACTGGAGATGGTGAGGGCACTATGGCCTGGTGCCGTGGAGCCAGCGTCCATGAGCGGGTTGTCCCAGTGGCTTGAGGCCGGCAGCTCCCACCTCGACGCGTGGCACGCCTCAGCTGCGCGTGCTGGTGCATACCTAGCGCTCCGCCTGGCCAATTCTTGGTACCGGAACCTGGACTTGTGCAAGCTCGCAGCACAACGCGCCGGCTTTGAAGAGGAGCTGGTGGCCCTGGAGGACCATCTACAAGTGAGGGACAGCGGCATCGCCTCCTTCGCCGCCTGGGACGAATTTGTCCCGGAGCATGATGCAGATGGCAACGTGGTCCCTGAGGACCTGTTCCATGAGCAGCCTTCGAGGAGGAAGCCGCCGACTCCAGTAGTGAGGCCTACGCGGACTCGACCGTGGGCCTCTGAATGCTTTTGAATGTGATGTATGCTATCTTATTCTGCATTGTATTCGTAAGCATTGTGCTTGTTGAATCGCATTTTTATCTTTGGATTCCCTTTTGACTTGTTTTCATCCAACTCATTTGTTCTCTCTAGCATACGCCTCGCCAGGCCGACAGCTGGGAGCCGGTCTGTGACTGGGATGAGGCTTCTTCCTTTGAAAGCATTGGACTTAGATTTCTCGAAGCCATTGAGACTCTTACACTCAAAAGAGAGTCAGCAGAGGCGGGCTATAAAATAAGACTGAAACAGATCAAACTGATCCGAGCAGGCCACCTTCTCTGTAGTTGAGCTTTTCATGCAGCCTGCCTTCCCTGCCACCGTCTCATTAGCCGGACAGCCGGGAGCCGGATCGTAGCTTGTGCGAGACGACAAGGGTTCGACCCGGTGCATACTATACGCTCATCTACAATTAAGAAAACCGTTCGGGCTAGCTAGCGAGCCTCTGAGCCCATTGAGCCGGACCAGGGGACTCAAAAAAGAGTGAATAACTCTTGCCATGAATCTGAAATAGGTGTGCCTCAAGCACCGACTTGAAACGCCCATTGCATTCGTTGAAAATCCTGAAGGGGAAGAAGATACATACATACATGCTTTTTTATTTCTCTTGCACTCTAGCAATAGAACGGGCGAAGCAATGTCGCGTTCCATGGATGCTCCGTTTCCTGGCCGGAGTCGTCTCTCTTGCGCTTCCTTGGCTTCTGGGCGTTTATCGAATATCATGCATTGTTATGCAACGCCCTACTGATGATGAAAGGTCCCTCCCACTCGGAAGAGAGCTTGTGTTGGCCGGCTGTTCCCTGGATTCTTCTGAGCACCAAGTCTTCCACTCTGAAAGAGAGGGGATTGATCTTCTTGTTGTGGTAGTATCTCAGCTTCTGTTGATATATGGCCGTCTAGCTAAAGGCCAGATTTCGTGCCTCTACGAGCAGATCGATGTCGTCTTCTCTTGCCTCCTTCGCTTCCGTTTTTGTGTACAGGGTAACCCGAGGAGAGTCGAACTCAACATCCGTGGGGATGATTGCCTCGGACCCGTATACTAGAAAGAATGGTGTGAAGCCGGTTGACCGGTTCTGTGTGGTGCGTAGGCTCCATAGCACAGCCGGCAACTCCTTGACCCAGCATCCGGCTGACCTGACAAGTGGCGCCACCAGTCTTGGCTTGATGCAGGCCAGGATCAGGCCATTTGCCCTTTCCACCTGGCCGTTGGATTATGGATGCGCCACCGATGCCAAGTCGATCCGGATGCCCTCCTTGGAGCAGTAGAGTGCCAAAGCACCCTTGGCGAAATTGGTGCCGTTGTCGGTGATGATGCTGTGGGGGACGTCAAAGCAGACAACAATGTCCTTGATGAACCTGACGGCCGTGGGGCCGTCAAGTTTCTTGATGGGTCTGGCCTCAATCCACTTGGTAAATTTATCAACAGCAACCATGAGATGCGTCATGCCTCCTCGAGCCGTCTTAAATGTCCCCATCATATCCAACCCCGAGACGGCAAACGACCATGACAAGGGGATGGTTTTGAGGGCTGAAGCCGGCATGTGGCTCTGCATGCCGAAGCGTTGGCAGCCTTCACACTTGTTGACCATGTCCACAGCCTCCTCGAGGGCCGTGGGCCAGTAAAATACGTGGCGGAACGCCTTGGCCACCAGGGTTCTAGAGGCGGCATGATGCCCACACTCACCCTGATGTATGTCTCTGAGGATTTCCTGCCCCTTTTCTGACTCGACGCAGCGCTGGAACATGCCAGTCACGCTACGCCGAACCAGCTCATGATTGAAGATGGCGTATGCTGCTGATCGACGCTAGATCTGCCTTGCCTCTGCCTCATCTTGGGGAAGCACGCCGTGAAGAAGGAAGGCCAAGATGGGTTGAGCCCATGACAGAGCTGACACACGAGCCGACTCCGCCTCGACTTGAGTATCAGGACCTTCTGTAGCGCTCGCGCTTGTTGATGTAGTCGCAGGCTCGAGACCTTTTGTCTCTCGTGTCGTTGTGGCAGCCGGCACGCCGTCTACCTCCATGACGGCTACCTACTAGGTGTCGAGCCGACATGATTTGAGGCTTGGCATGACCGAAGTTGTTGTAGCCGATGCAGCAGTTGGAGTCAGTAGAGCCATGGTAGCCGGCACAGTAGCTGTAGCGTGCGGCATTGGCGTAGCCGATGTCGTTGGTACTAAAGGATCTGCCGGCACAAAAACTGACGCCGACTCTGGAGATGTCTTGATGGATGGCTTGTGCAGTTGCTCGAGGGAGATGTCGGCTGGGATCGCCTGCCTTGTGGAGCCGATTATGGCCAAGGTGTCAGCCGCCTCGTTGTCCGCCTTAGGCACATGATGGAACTCGCAGCCCTCGAAAGGACCATTGAGCTGCTGAATGAGGAAGTGCTAGCTCGCCATGTTGGCGTCCCTGGCGTCCCATTCTCCACATACTTGCTGCACCACAAGGTCCGATTCGCCAAAGAAAAGGATCCTCCGGATCCCAATTTCTTTGGCAAGCCGGAGACCGTGAGCGAGCGCTTCTTATTCGGTGACGTTCTTGGAGGCGGCGAAGTGTATCTTGAGAGCATACTTGACTTGGTCTCCTTTTGGAGACGTGAGGACAATGCCGACTCCCAGACCAGTTCGCATCATCGAGTCGTCGAAGTGCATCCGTCAATGAGTGGAGTTTGGAGGTGGTGGCATAAATTGGGTTTCTGCCCAATCAACGAGGAAGTCAGCCACCACCTGGGATTTGATGGCAGTGCATGGCTCGTAGCGGATGTCGTGGTCGGCCATGGAGATGGACCACATGGCAATCCGTCCCGTGGCATCACGGTTGCCCATGATTTCTGAAAGCGGAGCAGTGCTCACCACAGTGATGGCATGCTCCTGGAAGTACCATTTCAACTTCTTTGTGGCAAGATAAACACCATAACACATCTTTTGATAGTGGGGGTAGTTTTTCTTGGAGGCGTACAAGACCTCGCTGAGGTAGTAGATAGGGCATTGCACTAACAGTACCTTTCCCTCCTCCTTGTGTTCCACTACTAGAACCACACTGACCACGCGAGTGGTTGCCGTGATGTAGATGAGGATGGTTTCCCTTTCAGCCAGCCCTGCCAAGATTGGCAAGCTCGAGATGACGTCCTTGAGGTCGCGGAAGGCTTCATCCGCCTAGTCATTCCCAGTTGGCTGACGAACCGGATAAGGGACGCCAGATAGGCGGCGAACTTCTGGACATCAAGGATTCGAGCCGGCTTCACCATCCGCTCGATGGTTCCGATCTTCTCAGGCTTCGCTTCAATGCAACAAGCGAACACGAAGAAACCCAAGAGCTTGCCGCCTAGAACCCCAAAGACGCACTTCTCCGGGTTGAGCCGGATCTTGTATTCGCGTAGATTGGCGAATGTCTCTTGCAAGTATTCAAGTAGACTGAAGTGCTGCTTGGTCTTGACGGCGATGTCATCCACATAGACGTGGATGTTCCTGTCGATTTGCGGCAGGAGGCATTGCTGCATGCAGCGCTGAAACGTGGCACCAACGTTCTTTAGACCGGACGTCATGGTGGTGTAGCAGTAGGCCCCGAAGGGTGTGATGAAGGAGGTCTTAACTCGATCAGCCAAATCCATCTTGATTTGATGGTAGCCTAAATAAGTGTTCAAAAAGGAAAGCAATTCGCAGCCGGCTGTGGAGTCGATCACTTGATCTATCCTGGGCAAGGCGAAAGGGTCTTTTGGGCACACCTTAATCAAGCTCGTGTAGTCAATACACATTCGCCATGTGTTGTTCTTCTTCAGCACCAGGACTGGGTTGGCCAACTAGTCCGGGTGGAAAACCTCCATTATGAAGCCGGCTGCGAGCAGCCGGGCGATTTCTTCTCCAATCGTGCGCCACTTCCCCTCAGGAAGCGACGCAAGGGTTGTTTAACCGGCTTGGCATCCGGTCGCACATGAAGCTTGTGCTCGGTGTACTTCCTCGGAACTCGTGACATGTCTTTTGGAGACCATGCAAAGATGTCCCGGTTCTCACGGAGGAAGTCGACGAGCTCACCTTCCTATTTGGTACTGAGATTAGCGCCGATGGTACGTACTACTTGGGGTTCGCAGGTTCGAGTGGCACCTGCTTGGTCTCCTTGGCTAGCTTGAATGAGCCTTCGCCGACCGACTGGGATGGTGGATTAGGGATCGTCGGCTGCTCGGTAGCCTGATCCATGAGTCGGTCGATCTGCCTCTTTTCCTCAGCAATCACCAGGGCATCGGCCAGACGGCTGCTGTCTTGTGCACACTTGAGCGACTTCTTGTAGTCGCGAGCGATGGTGATGATGCCCTTTGGACCCGGCATCTTCATCTTGAGGTAGGCATAGTGGGGGATAGCCATGAACTTGGCCAAAGCCGACCTGCCCAGCAATGCGTGGTACGGGCTGTTGAGATCCACCACCTCGAACCAGATTGGTTCTCGGCGGAAGTGTGCCTTGGCGCCGAAGAGGATGTCCAGCTGGATTTTTCCAATCGGCGAGCAGGACTGTCCTGGCACGATGCCGTGGAAGACAGTGTTGGTCGATTGGAGGTCCTTCTCCTTCAGTCCGAGCTTGAGCAGGGTGTCGCGGTAGAGGATGTTTATGTTGCTGCCGTCGTCGACAAACACCCGAGAGAACCGGCAAGTGAACCTCTTGGAGGCAAAGGTGGGGTCGAGGACGAGTGTGTATGAGCCAGGGTTCGGCATCACCGCAGGATGGTCAGCCCGGCTCCACGTAATTGGCTTTTCAGACCAATGCATGAACCGGGGAACTGGGGGGACCGTGGCGTTCACCTCACGCTGGTGTTGGTGCTGGCTATGCTTGTCGTCACTCTCTCTGGTGAAGACGATGTAAGCTCCATCTTGGTGAGGGTACTCGTCGTAGAGACGACCGTCGTTGTGAGGCGGCAGTGGTGGAGCCGGAGCTAGCCCAGGAGCCGGAGCACGAGGCACAGCAGCTGCCGCCGGGGGAGCCGGCAGACCCTCTCCTCGCGATAGTCGCTGTGCAAAGCTACACTGCCGGAGGGTATGAGTGGCCGGCTTCGCCCGAGTGTGCATCTTGCATGGTGCGTCGAGCATTTGCTCGAATGTGAGCTTGGACTACCATTTGTTCTTGCTGGTCCACTACCGTTGAGAGCCAGCTTGAGTAGCCGACGCATCTTCCTCCATGCCGGCCACCTGCTTGCTTGCAGAGCGAGAATCAAATTGATCTGCCTTGCGCTTGTTGTTCTGGCCACCTCGGTTGTCGCCAGCCGGCTTGGGAGTAGACGGCACGGGGACAATTTTGTTCGAGGAGGTGACGTTGACCCGCATCGCGGAGTCGGCCGTGGCGTACTTGTCAGCCTTGGCCATGGCACTGCTAGAGAGGTGGGCTTGAAGCACATGAGCTTGTGCTTGAGTAGGGTGCTGTCTCGGCAACCGTCAATGAAATATTGAAAGGCTTGTACCTCATGCACTCCTTTGCAGGAATTGCGCAGTTCCGTCCAACGCATGACATAGTCGCGAAGGGGTTCGTCAGGCCTCTGGACGCACATGGTCAGCTTGTGAGGCCGACCAGGGCGTTTGTAGGTGCCAGTGAAGTTGCGGATGAATGCCTCCTCGAAGTCAACCCAAGAGTTGACGCTGCTGGCTGGAAGGTTATTAAGCCATGTCCTGGCCGAGTCAGCCAGCATGAGAGGCACGTAGCGGACCGCTACACACTTGTTGCCCCGAGCGATGTTGATTGCGGTAGTGTAGTCTATCAGCCAGTCTCCTGGCTTGGCTTTCCCGTTGTATTTGCGGGTGTCCCGAGGGAGAGTGAAGCCTCTGGGAACGGATCCTGATGACCCACAAGTATAGGGGATCAATCGTAGTCCTTCCGATAAGTAAGAGTGTCGAATCCAACGAGGAGCAGAAGGATCTGACAAGTGGTTTTCAGCAAGGTAAAATCTGCACGCACTGAAATTGTCGGTAACAAGTGATTGTGTGGTGGGATTATTCGTAGCAAGCAACAAGTAACAAGAGTAGCAATGGTGCAGCAAAGTGGCCCAATCCCTTTTGTAGCAAGGGACAAGCCTGGACAAAGTCTTATAGGAGGAAAAACACTCCCGAGGACACACGGGAATTTATGTCATGCTAGTTTCATCATGTTCATATGATTCACGTTCGTTACTTTGATAGTTTGATATGTGGGTGGACCGGCGCTTGGGTAGTGCTCTTACTTGGACAAGCATCCCACTTATGGTTAACCCCTCTCGCAAGCATCCGCAACAACGAAAGAAGAATTAAGACAAAGTCTACCCATAGCATTAAACTAGTAGATCCAAATAAGCCCCTTACAAAGCAACACATAAAATAGGGTTTAAGCTTCTGTCACTCTAGCAACCTATTATCTACTTACTACTTCCCAATGCCTTCCTCTTGGCCCAAATAATGGTCAAGTGTTATGTAGTCGATGTTCACATAACACCATTAGAGGAAAAACAACATACAACATATCAAAATACCGAACGAATACCAAATTCACATGACTACTATTAGCTTGACTTATCCCATGTCCTCAGGAACAAAAGTAACTACTCACAAAGCATAATCATATTCATGACCAGAGAGGTAATGAGTAGCATCAAGGATCTGAACATAAACTCTTCCACCAAGTAATCCAACTAGCATCAACTACAAAGAATAATCAACACTGCTAGCAACCTTACAAGTACCAATCGGAGTCGCGAGATGGAGATTGGTTACTAGAGATGAACTAGGGTTTGCAGATGGGATGGTGCTGATGAAGATGTCGATGGTGATGAGTCCCCTCCGATGAGAGGAGTGTTGGTGATGACAATGGCGACGATTTCCCCCTCCGGGAGGGAAGTTTCCCCGGCAGGATCTTCCTGCCAGAGCTCTAGATTGGTTCTGCTCAAGTTTCGCCTCGTGGGGGCGGCGAAACCAAGAAAACGCTCATCCTTGATTTTTTTGGACGAAACCCTTCATATAGCAAAAGAGGGGGGCAAGTGGGCCAGCAGGTTGCCCACAATCCCTCATGGCGCGGCCTGGGGGGTGGCCGCGCTGTGTAGGCTTGTGGCCAACCCCTGGCGCCCCTGTGGCACTTCTTCGACCCAATATTTTTGATAATTCGGGAAAAAATCCTTGTTGATTTTTACGGCATTTGGAGTTGCGCATAATAGGTATCTCAACTTTGCTCCACTTTCAGGCCAGAATTCTAGTTGTCGGCATTCTCTATCTTCATGTAAACCTTACAAAATAAGAGAGAAAAGGCATAAGAATTGTACGGTGAAGTGAAATAACAGCCAAAGAAGGGATAAATAACAACATGAAAACATGATGCAAAATGGACGTATCAACTCCCCCAAGCTTAGACCTCGCTTGTCCTCAAGCGAAAGCCTAGCTCAATAAATATGTCCACATGTTTAGCGAGAGAGGTGTCGACAAAACACGATACGAACATGCATGCATCATGATCAAGATCAGAACAGCAATACCAACATATAATGTCTCATGCTAAAGTGATAATTCCTTCACAAAGTAAAGCATGGATCAAGAACCTTACCGAGAAGTAACAACCAATAGCCTTTAGTCATGGAAGCAATTGCAATTTATCACAACATCAGAAAGAGTCAAATAAGAGCTTGTAAAGAAAATCCACATACTCAATCATTCTTTCGTTCTCTACAATTGCTACAAATCACGTGGTACTCATGAGACCAAAGTTTTAGCTGGACACAGAGAAAGATAGGGGCTTACAGTATTGCCTCCCAACTGATCACCTCAAGGGTAATGTCAACAATAATAATTCATGAATGCCTACCTCCAAGTTGACATATGAATATAGATCTTTCCCAAGCATATGATGTTAGCCAAGATAAAGGCGAAATAAGGAATTGGTGAAGATCACCATGACTCTTTCAAGGGAAAAAAGTAAAGGAACAAGATAGGCCCTTCGCAGAGGGAAGCAGAGGTTGTCATGCGCTTTTGAGGTTTGGATGTGTGTCCTCTTAGTGCGGAGGAATGTCACTTTATATTGCCTCCTGTGATAAAGAACTTTATTATGCAGTCTGTCGCTTTTATGTCTTCCTCATCACAGGTTCGTATAAAGCTTATTTTCCACACACTAATAGATCATACATATTAGAGAGCAATTCTTATTGCTTGCACCGATGACAACTTACTTGAAGGATCTTATTCAATCCATAGGTAGGTATGGTGGACACTCATGGCAAAACTGGTTTGAAGGTTTATGGATGCACAAGTAGTATCTCTAGTTGGTGCGGGAGGTTTTGGCTAATATGAGGTGGAAGCAATCGTCACATGCTAAGGGATCTCTAATCATATAACATTGTTCAGAGCCAAGCAAACACAATTCATTACTTTGTCTTCCTTGTCCGACATCTACTTCTAGGCATGCAATAGTTTAGTGAGTGTTCACAATCATAGATGGTGTCAGAGATGATATATTTATATGTGAACCTCTCCTTCTTTATCACTTCCTATTAATTGCAACAATGACCAAGGTCTATGTTTGCCTACCCTCAACAAGTTTCAATCCTCATTCTTTTTATATGTGAAGCCATCACTTCCCATAAGATCATTACATGATCTTTCATGCTTTTGTTCTATTCTCACTCTTTTATCATGGCAAGAGGCAAAGCCCTTCAAATAAGGCACTCTTTATTATATGGCTCATGAGCTCGAATACATCGGGGGTGACACAAAGCAAAACTCAAGACTAAAACACTAAGACTTTTAAACTACTAGAGAAAGAGAAAACTGAAAAGGAAAACTAAAACAAAGGTAAAGGAAAAAGATGTGATGGTGATACGATACCGGGGAAACTCCCCCAAGCTTGGCACAAGCCAAGGGGATTGCCCATACCAATGCTCAGTTGTCTTCCTTTGGTGCTGAAGGTGCTGGAGTTGTTGCAACATGAGTTTGATCCTCCGTCTTCCAAGGCATAGGTGCTCCATCATGGAAAGATGAAGGAGTGTCCGGAATCCTCAAATCTGCAGCCAACCGTATTGATTTAAATCTGTACTCATACTCACAGTTTTGATTCTGCAGGTCATAGATCTGGGCCTGGAGTTGATCAATCCTCTCATAGAGCCTGGAGAGATGCTTCCCAATGTCATTGGCATAAATCATGTGCTTGTTGGTGAACTCCGTGATCATCATGTGGTTGGCGTTGAGTCCACGCTCCACCATCCCTTGGCACTTGAAGACTTGTTGCTCCATTGCTTCGTGCCTCGTCTCCACGCTTCCGGTCTTCTTAGGACCCTCAACATCACGGATGTGCAACATCCCTCACGCATCCCGATAGATTGAGGGTGTTGCAGCACTCCCGTGAGGTAGGGATTGATGACCTTCTCGAAGACCTTGTCCTTCGGAGCTTTTGGGGAAGTCATAGCGATCAAGATCCGCAACAAAAACAGGCTCGAAACGAAAAACAGAGGAAATCTGCGTGATGCAGGGGTCAGACCAAACGGAAGTATATATAATGATTTTTTTCAGACCAGAAGGAGTACCCCACACGAAAACGGAGTCCGGGAGGCGCACGAGGTGGCCACAAGCCCTCACGGCGCGGCCAGGGGTGGGCCCGCGCAATGTAGGCTTGTCGCCTCCTCGCGCACTTTCCGGACTACTTCCAATTTTTTTATTTTTTCAAATATTCCAAAAGGGAGAAAATTTCCTACTGGAAAAGTTTCTGACTCTGTTTTCTTACCGAATCACATACCTCTTCGTTTTCGGAGTCTGAAACAGGCTGATAAATATCCCTTAGGTATTCTTCCGGAGTTATGATATTATTGATATTGCTTTCAACATTTATGGGAGTACCTCAGATATAATGCTTGATTCTCTGCCCATTTACCACTCTCGGACAATTACCTTCTGTTTTGTTGATCTTGATAGCACCAGAACGATATACTTCCTCAACAACATAGGGACCTTCCCATTAAGAGAGAAGCTTGCCTGCAAAGAATCTTAAACGAGAGTTATATAGCAAGACATAATCACCTACATTGAACTCACGCTTTTGTATCCTCTTATCGTGCCACCTCTTAACCTTCTCTTTGAACAGCTTGGAATTCTCATATGCATGAGTTCTCCACTCATCAAGCGAGCTAATATCAAATAACCTCTTCTCACCGGCAAGTTTGAAATCAAAGTTGAGCTCTTTGATTGCCCAATAAGCTTTATGCTCTAGCTCAAGAGGTAAGTGACATGCTTTCCCATACATCATTTTGTACGGAGACATGCCCATGGGATTCTTATAGGCAGTTCTATAAGCCCAAAGTGCATCATCGAGCTTCTTAGACCAATTCTTTCTAGACCTGTTGACAGTCTTTTGCAGAATTATTTAATCTCTCTATTACTTAGCTCTACTTGACCACTGGACTGAGGGTGATAGGGGGACGCAATTCTGTCGTTGACATCGTACTTAGCAAGCGTTTTACGGAAAGCACCATGAATGAAGTGTGAACCACCGTCGGTCATTAGATATCTAGGGACTCCAAATCTAGGGAAAATAACTTCTTTAAGCATCCTGATAGAAGTGTTGTGATCAGCACTACTAGTGGGGATAGCTTCTACCCACTTAGTGACGTAATCAACAACAACTAAGATGTGAGTATACCCATTGGATTTTGCAAAAGGTCCTATATAATCAAAGCCCCAAACATCAAATGGTTCAATGACAAGTGAATAGTTCATAGGCATTTCCTGACGTTTGCTAATATTACCTATTCTTTGACATTCGTCACAAGACAAGACAAACTTACGGGAATCCTTGAAGAGAGTGGGCCAATAGAAACCTGATTGCAATACCTTGTGTGCAGTTCTATCTCCCGCATGGTGTCCTCCGTAGGCCTCGGAGTGACACATCTATGAGATCTGTCCCTATTCATGTTCAGGTACACAACATCTAATAACACCATCTACTCCTTCCTTATAAAGGTGAGGATCATCCCAAAAGTAGTGTCTCAAATCAAAGAAGAATTTCTTATTTTGCTGGTACGTGAAACTAGGTGGTATGTATTCGGCAACGATATAGTTCGCATAATCAGCATACCATGGTGCACTACGTGAAGCATTGATGACATTCAGTTGCTCATCGGGAAAGCTATCATCAATAGGTTGTGGGTCATCAAGAATGTTCTCCAACCTAGACAAGTTATCTGCTACTGGGTTATTAGCACTCTTTCTGTCGACAACGTGCAAATCAAATTCTTGTAGCAAGAGAACCCATCTGATAAGTCTAGGTTTAGCGTCTTTCTTCTCCATGAGGTACTTAATAGCAGCATGATCATTGTGAATAGTGACTTTGGAATCAACTATGTAAGACTTGAACTTTTCACATGCAAACACGACTGCTAAAAATTCCTTCTCCATAGTAGCATAGTTTCTCTAGGCACTGTCTAGAGTTCTACTAGCATAGTGAATAACATTCAACTTCTTATCGACTCTTTGCCCTAGAACAGCACCAACAACATAATCACTAGCATCACACATGATCTCAAAAGGTAAGTTCCAATCAGGTGGTTGAACAATAGGTGCAGTTATCAAAGCCCTCTTAAGTATTTCGAAGGCTTCCTCACAATCATCGTCAAAGACAAAAGGAATATCCTTTTGCAAGAGATTGGTAAGAGGCCTAGAAATCTTAGAGAAGTCTTTGATGAACCTTCTATAGAAACCAGCATGACCAAGGAAACTTCTTCTACCTTTGATATCTGTGGGGTATGACATTTTCTCGATTGCATCAACCTTAGCCTTATCGACTTCAATACCTCTTTCAGAAATTTTATGTCCTAAGACGATGCCTTCATTAACCATAAAGTGGCACTTCTCCCAATTCAAGACAAGATTGGTGTCTTTACATCTTTGCAAGACTCGATCAAGGTTGCTGAGGCAATCATCAAAGGAAGACCCGTAAACGGAGAAGTCATCCATGAAAACCTCAACAATCTTTTCACAAAAGTCAAAGAATATAGCCATCATACATCTTTGAAAGGTGGCAGGTGCATTACATAAGCCAAAAGGCATACGTATATAAGCAAAGGTACCGAAAGGACATGTGAAAGTGGTTTTCTCCTGATCAGATTGTGCAACTGGTATTTGGGAGAAACCAGAATAACCGTCTAGAAAGCAAACGTGTGTGTGTTTGGACAACATTTCTAGCATTGGGTCGATAAAAGGCAAAGGGTAATGATCTTTCCTAGTGGCTTTATTCAATTTCCTAAAATTGATGACCATCCTATAGCCAGCAATAATCCTTTGTGGGATCAATCCATCCTTATCATTAGTGACAACGGTAATACCTCCCTTCTTAGGGACGCAATGCACCGGACTCACCCAATCGCTATGAGCAACAGGATAGATGATACCTGCCTCCAGGAGCTTTAGTATTTGTTTTCTTACTACCTCTTTCATCTTAGGACTTAATCTCCTTTGATGATCAGCAACTGGTTTGAAGTTAGGATCAATTTTAATCTTGTGCTGGCATAGAGTAGGACTAATGCCCTTAAGATCATCAAGAGTATATCCAATAGCAGCACGGTGCTTCCTCAGAGTTTTTAGCAACTTCTTTTCTTCATTCTCTGAGAGGCTAGACCTAATAATAACATGATATATCTCCTTTTCATCAAGGTAGGCATACTTAAGAGTATCAGGCAACTGTTTAAGCTTGAACACAGGATCACCCTTTGGTGGGGGTGGATCCCCAAGCAGTTCAATAGGCAAGTTATTCTTAAGGATAGGATATTGTTCTAAGACAACTCTATCTATCTCATCCCTTTCATCCATATGCATATCAATTTCATGCTCAAACAAGTATTGCTCTAAGGGATCAGTAGGAGACATGGAAATAGAGGCTAAGGCAATAGTTTCATCCCTACTAGGCAACTCCTTTTCATGAGGTTGTCTACCAAACTTAGAGAAATTGAACTCATGTGACACACCTTCAAAGCCAACAGTGACAGTTTGCTTCTCACACTCAATATGAGCATTACAGTATTGAGAAAAGGTCTACCAAATATGATGGGACAAAAGCTATCTTGTGCGGTAGAAAGAACGAGGAAATCAGTAGGATACTTCATTTTACCACATAAGACTTCAACATCCCTAACAATTCCCACAAGGCAGATAATTTCTCTATTGGCAAGCTGAATAGTGACATCAATAGGCTCTATTTCAACACGTGCAATCTCGTCTTTGATTTCATCGTATAAGGATTGAGGTATTGCACTAACACTAGCACCCACGTCACATAAGCCATGATAAAAATGATCTCCTATCTTAACAGAAACAACAGGCATGCCAACAACAGGCCTATGTTTGTCTCTAATGTGAGGTTTAGCAATTCTAGCAGCATCTTCACAGAAGTGAATATTTTGTCCCTCAACATCGTCAGACAGAAGATCTTTGATAATAGCAATGCTAGGTCCAACTCTAATTTTCTCAGGGGGTGTAGGTGTTCTAATATAGCCTCTACGTATCACAGTTGAAGCTTTAGAATGATCCTTTATCCTAACAGGGAAAGATGTTTTCTCAATGTAAGCACTGGGAACAACAGGATCATTATAGGCAATGACTTTCTCTTCAACTGGGGTGGGTTTAACTACATTGACTTCTAAAGGAGGATGATATTTAAACCACTTCTCATTGCGGAGATGAATATAAGCAGCAAAAGATTCACACAGTGAAGCTACTATCTTAGAGTCAAGTCCATACTTAGTGCTAAGATCAATATAAGCAGCAAAAGGTATTTGTCTCAACAAAGGATTTAACGCAATCAAACGTGAAATTCATACCTGACTCCTTACCTTCTTCAAGCTCACAATCTTCAGAGTTGCGTTTAATTCTCTCCAATAAATTCCATTTGAAGTCAATATCTCTCTTCATAAAAGAACCGGTACAAGAAGTGTCAAGCATGGTGCGATCATCATGAGAAAGCCGAGCATAGAAGTTCTGAATGATAATTTCTCTCGAGAGATCATGATTAGGGCATGAATATAGCATTGATTTAAGCCTCCCCCAAGCTTGAGCGATGCTTTCTCTCTCACGAGGCCAAAAATATTGTAAATATAATTTCGATCACGATGTACTAAATGCATAGGATAAAACTTTTGATGAAATTCCAATTTCAACCGATTGTAGTCCCATGATCCAGTATCATCACATAGCCTATACCATGTCAACGCCTTATCCTTCAAAGATAAAGGAAAGACCTTCTTCTTGACCTCATCCTCGGGCAAACCTGCAAGCTTAAATAAACCACAAACTTCATCTACAAAGATTAGATGCAAGTCTAGATGTGATGTTCCATCTCCTGTAAAAGGATTAGCCAGCAGTTTCTCAAGCATACCCGAAGGAAATTCAAAGAAAATATTTTCAGTAGGTGCAGCAGATTGAGGAGAAACTCTTTGTGCTTCCGTTCGAGGTGAAGATACCCCGAACAAGCCCCTCAAAGGATTAGTATCCATAGTGACAAGTGACAATAAATTTCAGCACACTATATGAATGTTTCCTTACCAAGTTCCACTTACCAAAGGCGCTTCACTCCCCGGCAACGGTGCCAGAAAAGAGTCTTGATGACCCACAAGTATAGGGGATCAATCATAGTCCTTTCGATAAGTAAGAGTGTCAAACCCAACGAGGAGCAGAAGTATCAGACAAGTGGTTTTCAGCAAGGTAAAATCTGCAGGCACTGAAATTGTCGGTAACAAGTGATTGTGTGGTGAGTTGATTCGTAGCAAGCAACAAGTAACAAAAGTAGCAACGGTGCAGAAAAGTGGCCCAATCCCTTTTGTATCAAGGGACAAGCCTGGACAAAGTCTTATAGGAGAAATAAACGCTCCTGAGGACACACGGGAATTTCTGTCATGCTAGTTTCATCATGTTCATATGACTCTCGTTCGTTACTTTGATAGTTTAATATGTGGGTGGACCGGGGCTTGGGTACTGCCCTTACTTGGACAAGCATCCCACTTATGATTAACCCCTCTCGCAAGCATCCGCAACTACGAAAGAAAAATTAAGACAAAGTCTAACCATAGCATTAAACTAGTGGATCCAAATCAGCCCCTTACGAAGCAACGCATAAACTAGGGTTTAAGCTTCTGTCACTCTAGCAACCCATCATCTACTTACTACTTCCCAATGCCTTCCTCTAGGCCCAAATAATGGTGAAGTGTTATGTAGTCGACGTTCACATAACACCACTAGAGGAAAAACAACATACAACATATCAAAATACCGAATGAATACCAAATTCACATGACTACTATTAGCATGACTTATCACATGTACTCAGGAACAAAAGTAACTACTCACAAAGCATAATCATATTCATGACCAGAGAGGTAATGAGTAGCATCAAGGATCTGAACATAAACTCTTGCACCAAGTAATCCAACTAGCATCAACTACAAAGAGTAATCAACACTCCTAGTAACCTTACAAGTACCAATCGGAGTCGCGAGACGGAGATTGGTTACAAGTGATGGACTAGGGTTTGGAGATGAGATGGTGCTGATGAAGATTTTGAGGGTGATGAGTCCCCTCCGATGAGAGGAGTGTGGTGATGACGATGGCGACGATTTCCCCCTCCGGGAGGGAAGTTTCCCCGGCAGGATCGTCCTGCCAGAGCTCTAGATTGGTTGTGCTCAAGTTCCGCCTCGTGGCGGCGGTGAAACCACGAAAAAGCTCCTCCTTGATTTTTTTTCTGGACGAAACCCTTCATATAGCAAAAGAGGGGGGCAAGTGGGCTAGCAGGTTGCCCACAAGCCCTCATGGCGCGGCCTGGGGGGTGGCCGCGCCTTGCAGGTTTGTGGCCAACCCCTCGCGCCCCTCTGGCACTTCTTCGGCCCAGTATTTTTGATAAATCGGGAAAAAAATCCTCGTTGATTTTTACGGCGTTTGGAGTTGCGCAGAATAGGTATCTCAACTTTGCTCCACTTTCAGGCCAGAATTCTAGTTGCCGACATTCTCCCTCTTCATGTAAACCCTTCAAAATAAGAGAGAAAAGGCATAAGAATTGTACCGTGAAGTGAAAAACAGGCAAAGAAGCGATAAATAACAACATGAAAACATGATGCAAAATGGACGTATCAGATCCCCTCGGATCCGAGGGCCGAAGCACGCCGGGCCAATGGGACCATCCTCCTCAAGGTGGGCCGACTGCGCCAGAAGGTTAAGGCATCTGCGAGCGTCGTTGTCGCTGTGAGGGACGCAAGGGACGATCCGAGCGGAGATCAGAAAGGTGTCCTGGGAGCTTGTGGCGTTGGCCCCCTCCCGACGCCTCGGAGGAGGAACCTCATGCACCGAATCCCCCTCGTCGCCAGCATCTCTACGATGTCGTCCTGAAGTTGGCTCGCTTTGGCACAGAGTACGCCTTTCTTGACTACCCTCGCCCTTCCGGCTAGAAGTGCGATGCAAGGAGGAACCCTCGGCATGACGATGCCTACTGGGGTTGCTGTGTGCTCCGGGCTCGGCTCCCGGAGACAGTGACTGTGCATGACCACGGTCAAGAAAAGACTGCTGCTCATTAGCGGCATCAAGGAGATCCTTAACCCGCTTCTCTTGAAGGACGCGCTCCTCGCCCTCCAAACTAGGCATTTCTGCCATAGCCACCTGAGAAACCTGCAAGTTGGTCGCGGGGGTATCATAGATGTGCTGCTTGCCACCTAGGATATCGGCGATGACCCGGTCGCGGCCACGGACCGCGCCGAGTCGGCTAGGGCCATCGGCAGCCGGAGTGAGGCTATAAGTGGAGTTATACTCGCGATGCGCGGCCTCCATCCAGCACTTGGCAGCGGCGATGACAATGCCCTCCTCCAAGATCTGCCTGCGGGCCTCCTCAAGCGAGGCCCAAGCGTTAGTTGGGTTCGCAGAGGTGGCGATAGGCGTCTTCAAGCCGACAAGGGCAGCGTGAAGTGTGTAAGCAGAACCGGCAGGGGGCAGCTGCATCTGCCGACGCCTTGCCATGAGGCTTGCTGGTGCCGGCACAAATGACCATCACCTCCATCAGGTTGGAGACAACAGTGACGTGGTGCGGGGCAAGACACCCCGCGGATGATGGTGGACCATCGAAGACGAGCACCTCGCTAGGGTAGTCATCATGCGCAGGCACCTCTTTGAGGGAGAGCCTCCTTAAGCTGGCGCACAGCACGTCGATGTTGGTTCCCTCGCCGAGGTAGCGAGGCTCATCGTCAAGGCGCAAGTTGCTGAAGAGGACGCCGAGGTTCGCAACAGCAACGATAGCGACGCTGGGGAGCGCTCGTCGTCACACTCCTCATCAGAGTCCATGAGACGGACTGGGATTTCGACCAGCATCGTGGATACCTCCGCAAGGGTAGGCTCCACTGGCGTGCTGATCGATCTGGACGCGGCGCATCTGTCGGTGTTGGCGAAGGGCTTCGTCTAGAGCGTAACTCCGGACGACGCCGCGGACGGCCCCATGGTGGGCGCCAAATGTCGGTGTTTACTCACGACATAAGCCATAGGTAGGCTAAAGATGTGAGGTGGAGACCGAAAGGACACCGGCGGGCCCCGGGAACGGGGTTGGTACAAGCGAGGGACGCACGATGTACCCAGGTTCGGGGCTCTCCGTAGAGATAATACCACTAGTCCTACCGGAATGTATAATGCACTACTAGACAAGTTACAGTGTGCTCCTTGAGCTATTGGATGGAGGAGGAAGAAGGAGCTGCGAGCTCGCGTCTACCTCTCCTATATGGGTGTGTGTGTGAGCAATTGACCGACCCTTTGCATGGAGGGGGATCGGACCCACCGACTTACAATAAGGATAAAGGTACAAAGGAGGGACCCGCCTGGCAGCCTCTCCAGCCGGCCAGGGGGTCCACAGTGGTCTTGTCTTGTCGCTGGAGGGGCCCGCCGCTGCAAGGTCCCGTCTGGCTATGGGACCCGTCGGCTAGCCAATGAAGCTCTCGCGTAAGGCCGACACACGACACGTGTAGGACGTCCAGTGTCATCTTGCGAGATTCGTCATGGGTTGCCAGTACGGCCGTCTCCACTGTTCCCACGCCGAGTGTGGTGACGGAGTGGGTGTTGACGGGCTGATACTATGAGGGGTTGACGGATCAGAGCCGGAGTAGGTCAGCGGCATGGCCGCTGACACTGTACCTGTCGTGCGCTCCAATCATGTACCCGTGCTGACGCGTATTCACCTTTAATCGTAGAGTCTCGTCATGACCTATGATCTGATGTGACTTGAATTCCCGGGCCGGCTAGCAGCCTCTCTAGCCGGCCTAGGAACGACCATCTTGCCTCTAGCCGGAGTTGCCTCCTAGACGGCCAGAAGGAGGTAGCCGTCTCGCCCCTAGCCGGCAGGTGATTCCTAGCTGGCCAAGAGGAGTTGACCGTCTCGCCCCTAGCCGGCAGGAGCTTCCTAGCCGTGCAGGGGGGTTCGACCGCATGGAGAGAGTTGTGGTTTCTCTTTAATCTTGAATACAAAGGAGTAGGCTCGATGAGCCTACCCCGGGGTTATCCCCCCATCATCTTCAAAACTAAAGGTGTTCCTATGGAGGCTGGCCAGACACACAATGCCGACTGCAGATCTGTTGCATCATCGAAATATGCCCTAGAGGTAGTAATAAATTGGTTATTATTATATTTCCTTGTACGTAATAATCGTTTATTATCCATGCTAGAATTGTATTTATTGGAAACTCAAATACATGTGTGGATACATAGACAACACACTTCCCATAGTGAGCCTCTAGTTGATTAGCTCGTTGATCAAAGATGGTCAAGGTTTCCTGACCATAGACAAGTGTTGTCACTTGATAACGGGACCACATCATTGGGAGAATGATGTGATGGACAAGACCCAAACTATAAACGTAGCATATGATCGTGTCAGTTTATTGTTACTAATTTCTGCATGTCAATGCATCTGTTCCTATGACCATGAGATCAAGAAACTCCTGGACACCGGAGGAATACCTTGTGTGTTATCAAACATCGCAACATAACTGGGTGACTATAAAGGTGCTCTACAGGTATCTCAAAAGGTGTCTGTTGGGTTGGTATGCATCAAGACTGGGATTTGTCCCTCCGTGTGACGGAGAGGTATCTTGGGGCCCACTCTGTAATGCAACATCACAACAAGCCTTTCAAGCAATGTGACTAAGGAGTTAGTCACGGGATCTTGTATTAAGGAACGAGTACACAGACTTATCGGTAAAGAGATTGAACTAGGTATGGAGGTACCGACGATCGAATCTAGGGCAAGTAACATACCGAAGGACAAAGGGAATAGTATATGGGATTATATGAATCCTTGATATAGAGGTTCAACCGATAGAGATCTTCGTAGAATATGTAGGAACCAATATGGACATCCAGGTCCCATTGTTGGTTATTGACCAGAGAGTGTCTCAGGTCATGTTTGCATAGTTCTCGAACTTGCAGGGTCTCCACACTTAAGGTTCGGTGACGTTTCGGTATAGTTGAGTTATATGTCTTGGTGACCGAAATTTTGTTCGGAGTCCCGGATGAGATCCCAGACGTCACGAGGAGTTCCAGAATGGTCCGTAAACGAAGACTGATATATAAGAAGTTGGTATTTGGATTCCGGAATGTTTCCGGGCATTGTCGGCAGTGTACCGGGACTGATGAATGGGTTCCGGGGGCTCACTGGGTGGGCCCACCATGCCCCAAGGGGTCCACATGGGTTTATTGGATGCGTAATAAGGCATAATGGGCTGACAAAGTCATCCAAGGAAAGCCCATGAGGAAAAAGTGGAAAATCCAAAAGAGGTGGGAAATTAAGGAAGGAGTCCTAATCCAAGTGGGATTGGAGGAGGACTCCTCCCTCCTCCACTTCTGTCGACCCAAGGGAGTCTCCCTTGTGGCGCCAAGGCTGCCTCCTCCCTCCTCCTATATATACTAGAGGTTTAGGGGTTTTGAGACACAACTTTTCCACGTGCTGCCCTCTCCTCTAGGTCGTAGTTCTTCCTCTAGATCGGTTTTCTGTGGAGCTCGGGCGGAGCCCTGCTGGAATAGATCACCACCACCACCGGAGCGCTGTCACGCTGCCGGGGAACTCATCTTCATCTTCATCTCTCTTGCTGGATCAAGATGGCGGAGATCATCATCGAGCCGTACGTGTGCAGAAAGCGGAGGTGCCGTCCATTCGGCACTTAATCGAGACAGATCGTGAGACGGTTCGTGGGACGGATCATGGGACGGTTCGTGGGACGGATCGTGAAGACGTACCACTACATCAACCGCGTTTATTAACGCTTCTGCTTGGTGATCTACAAGGGTATGTGGATCCGATCTCCCTCTCGTAGATGATCATCACCATGATAGGTCTTCATGTGCGTAGGAATTTTTTTGTTTCTCATGCAACGTTCCCCAACAGATCGGACCCAATGACTTACAATAAGGATAAAAGTACAAAGGAGGGACCCGCTTGAAAGCCTCGTCAGCCGACCAGGGGGTCCACAGTGGTCTTGTCTTGTCGCTGGAGGGGCCCGTCGGGTGCAAGGTTCTGTCTTGCTATGGGACCCACCGGCCAGCCAATGAAGCTCTCGGGTAAGGCCGACGCATGACACGTGTAGTACGTCCAGCGTCGTCTTGCGAGATTCGTCATGGGTTGCCAGTACGGCCGTCTCCACCGTTCCCACACCGAGTGTGGTAATGGAGTGGGTGTTGACGAGCTGATACTGTGCGAGGTTGACGGATCGGAGCCGGAGTAGGTCAGCGCCATGTCCGCTAACACTGTACCTGCCGTGCGCTCTAATCATGTACCCGTGCTGACGCGTATTCACCTTTAATCGTAGAGTCTCGTCATGACCTCTGATCTAATGTGACTTGAGTTTCTTGGCCGGCTAGCAGCCTCGCTAGCCGGCCTAGGAACGACCCTTTGCACGGAGGGGGATCGGGACCTCTCCTGTATGGGTGTGTGTGTGAGCAATTGACCGACCCTTTGCATGGAGGGGGATCGGACCCACCGACTTACAATAAGGATAAAAGTACAAAGGAGGGACCCACCTGGCAGCCTCTCCAGCTGGCTAGGGGGTCCACAGTGGTCTTGCCTTGTCGTTGGAGGGGCCCGCCGGCTGCAAGGTCCCGTCTGGCTATGGGACCCGCCGGCCAGCCAATGAAGCTCTTGCGTAAGGCCGACACACAACACGTGTAGGACGTCCAACATCGTCTTGTGAGATTCGTCATGGGTTGCCAGTACGGCTGTCTCCACTGTCCCCACACCGAGTGTGGTGATCGAGTGGGTGTTGACGGGCTGATACTGTGCGGGGTTGACGGATCGGAGCCGGAGAAGGTCAGCGGCATGGCCGCTGACACTGTACCTGTCGTGCGCTCCAATCATGTACCCGTGCTGACGCGTATTCACATTTAATCGTAGAGTCTCGTCATGACCAATGATCTGATGTAACTTGAGTTCCCTCGCCGGCTAGCAGCCTCTCTAGCCGGCCTAGGAACGGCCGTCTTGCCTCTAGCCGGAGTTGCCTCCCAGACGGCCAAAAGGAGGTAGTCGTCTTGCCCCTAACCGGCAGGTGATTCCTAGCCGGCCAAGAGGAGTTGACCGTCTCGCCCTTAGCCGACAAGAGCTTCCTAGCTGGCCAGGGGGATTCGGCCGCATGGAGAGAGTTGTGGTTTCTCTTTAATCTTGAATACAAAGAACCAGGCTCGATGAGCCTACACCGGGGTTATCCCCCCGTCATCTTCAAAACTAACGGTGTTCCTATGGAGGCTGGCCAGACACTCAATGCCGACTGTAGATCTGTTGCATCATCGAAATATGTCAAAAACACACCATGCGCACTTTGTGATCGGGAGGATTCGTGGATGTATGCCCTTTTGGAGTCCATGATGTCCAGATGCATTTGGGCTTTGTCCGACAAGGATCTTGTGGATAAATTGAGTCTGAAAAATAGTCCCCATGCAGCGAATTAGCTTTTTGCAATGCACGAAGAGCTTTCACAGAAGCAATATAACAGAATGGTGGTTACCTTGTGGGCGATCTCGAGGGCTTTGAGAAAGGCAATCTATGAGGATGATTTCGAGAGTCCACAATCTACGAATTAGTTCATCCAAACCTTCCTTTCAAAACTCAAAACTGAGGAGGTAAGAGAGAAGACACTTGCGATACAAGCAAGACCCCCGGTTGGTGGCTGGATCCGGCCTCGTGAATCGTGTTTCAATATCAATGTTTATAGAGTTGTGGCACAAAATAGGGGGCGGGGAGTATCTGCAGCGATCTGCCGCGGTCATACTCGCTCTTTCCAAGGCGTGTGAGAAATTGTCTTGAAGGGTATCCATGGCCCGACCATGTTGGAAGCTTTAGCAGTTCGGGAGGCTCTAGCCCTTGCCGAAGACCTCAACCTCCCACGAATTCATGTGGCTTCTAATTGTAAGGTTGTGGTGCATGACATCAAGGACAAAAATCCACCAAGTTATGGGCTAGTTCTACATGAAATCATAGACCATAGGACTTCTTTTGAGAAATGTAGTATCGTTCATGAATATAGAAGCTCGAATATCGAGGCTCACAACTTAGTGAAACATGTCATGAGATTGGGTGTTACCCGCCATGCTTGGTTAGGCAACCCTGGTTCGTTATCCTTTGTATCCTTAAACATTGATCAATAAAAGCTTCGCGAGGTTGTGTCAAAAAAATTAACAGTGTCCTGGTGGGTGGGCCCACGAACACATATCACCAACAAAAAAACCTAAAGTAAACTTCTACGAGCCAGGATTCGAACTCTCGCCATTGTATTCCATGACGCATATGGCTAACCACTAGAGCAACCTAGTACTCCATCCGTTCCATAATATAAGTCTTTTTAGAGATTCCACTAGAGGACTACATACGGATGTATATAGACATAATTTAGAGTGTAGATTCACTCATTTTGCTCTGTATGTAGTCCTTTGATGAAATCGCTTAAAAGACTTATATTTAGGAACGGAGGGAGTATTAGTGAATTGTAGTACACGAAACTTCTTAAAAACAATTGTAGGTACCTTGTGCCAAAAATTGAAAGTTCACGGAATAAAAAAACACACAAACAATTAAGAAAATAATAAAATTGTTTAAAAAGTAAAAGGTTCACAAAAATTGAAAAAGTTCATGAATTTGCAAAAGTCACATATTTAAAAAGTTCATGAATTTTGAAAAAGTCTGTATTTGAAAAAGTTCATTAATTTAAGAAAAGTTCAAGAGTTTGAAAAAAAATCACATATTAAAAAAAATATATTTTGAAACAGTTCACGGGATACAAAACAGTTCAAGAAAATTGAAAAAAGTTATCGAATTTGAAAAAACTTCGCTATTTTTGAAAAAAAATCGTCAAATTTAAAAAACTGTGGAATTGAAAAAGTTCACGCATCTCTTATATACTAAAAGGAAAATATGAGTCGACAATAGAGAAATATGCTAAAAAATTCCAGCGTTAATCAAAATATATTAGCCCTCGATATGATAGATCTCTCCAAACCAATATTTTGTGACCGTTTAGTCTGCGTACATATATATCATGGTGGGTCTCAGAAAGACTTACATACACATGTACACATATATGTTCAAAAAGTATTTGATAAAAGAAATACGTGCAGCCCCTTGACGTAGACAACTTACAGAAAAAAAATTGATTATTGTGCTCTCTAAAATAAATTGAACTTTTTGGTGAACGACCCTGCAGCCCACAACATACAGCCTACAAAAAAAACTACTTTATTATTTCACTGTCAAACACAAGTTGACCTCCACAATAAAAATAATATTTTTTTAGGGTACAATAAAAATAATAATTAAGGTGCTGCAGCCTATGAAAGAAACCTACAGTATTCGGTTTTCTAAAAAAAGCTAGACTGTGACTGAAAAATAAAATATGGACCCAACAGTAAAATGATTAAGGTGCTGATCAAGGAAAGAAACGTGTGTCAAGTTATTTGGACAGGGATGTACGCACACATGGTTCCTTCTAAAAAAGAAAAAGAAAAAATGGTATATATATATGCACCTCACAAACTCATACATGATCATGTGACAGGATTATATATAGTGATATCACATGTTTTAGGTAGTTAGTCAGATAATATTGGAACATTTTTGGGGATCTTTCATGGACTAACTTGATAGTAGTGGACGACATTCGAAATTAAAAACACGCATTACAGCATAGTGCGCACATGCACACACTTTCTCATTTTTGTAGCAACATAAATTTAAATTTCTTCTCATGATCATATCCCACGATAATAAGCCAATGGCTCCGGGATTTAATTTTACATACTGGTAACTATCACGTAGACAACGAAATGTTAACATTAAACAATCAACTCTTAGCTCAACATCCGAACTTTACTAATCTAATATCCAAAAATAATTGGTTTGTCCCAGGACACAACATATCCTAAATTGGTCATAACGTATAACTATCTTATATGTATGGACGAACAATTATACAAAAGTAGCTCCACATATACTAAATAGGTCATAAATTATAAACTATGCTATACATACCGACGGATGACTATACATAACTATCATGAATTAAAGTATATTGTTAAATTGAACAAGTTTTAAAAATAATTTGTTAACCAAAATTTCCACTCAAGACTGCACATGTTATGCTTATGAGAGAAAAAGCTCAAAAAATAGTATCTTCTTACAAAATTTCATTGTGAATCAAAGTCCTTAGATTATCTTTTTATCATGGATGAAGCACGTGATCAATGTGGTCACATAATAGCACATCGATTATTCGTAGGGATGATAGCTTTAAATTAGGACATAAATGTACCATATTATGTAAGTAGCATTACACGTTCGTGCAAAAATTTGAACAATATTGGATCGTTGGTAGGCCATTACACATTTGCTTGCAAAAGGGAGGAAAATGATGCTGCTATAGAAATATTAATACAAAAAACACGTCTGTTGTAGGAGAATTTAGTGCTAGGTTTCATATTGTCTATTCGAAATGCAGATCTACAACATTATTTATCCAAAGAGTTTTCAAAATTTGATTATAAATATCATGAACTTTTACTAGAGGGATTGTTTGACGTGGAGGATTCTTGGCCTTCTATACACTACTGAATTTGAAAGGGAAAAATAATTTTGCATTTCAATTTTGGAAGCAAAATTTATGGGTCAGGGGTAATCTATCTTTTATGATTCAATAAAAAATTGCTTATGTCAATATAAAAGCAGGTGTCATAACAATCATAGAGTAAACTCAATAAGATGGATTTAGGTTCTAGAACTATGTCATCTTTGTCGGTGTCAAAACTGGTGGATCTCGGATAGGGGGTCCCGAACTATTGACCTTGGATTGATGGGTTGCAGGAGACAAAGGGGACAGTGTTTTACCCAGGTTCGGGCCCTCTTGAGGAGGTAAAAACCTACGTCCTACTCGGTTATATTGATGGAGTATGAGGATTACGGAGTTGATTTGCCTTGAGATCGTATGAGCCAAACCCTAGATGAATCCACCTCCTTATGCGCATGAAACCCTGTAGTTTATATAGACACTAGGGATCCGAAGGGTTACATACAACCGACCTTTGGCCGGGGCAGAGGTGTCGACCTAAACTACCAAACTTGGGCGATACTCTAGTCTTCGGAGCTTTCCTTCTTGAATACGAAGTCTTCACGCAGTCCGGTCTTCAACAATGTGGCCCATTGGATCGGCCCATGAACAACAACCAGACCGCCCGAGGACCCCGTAATCCTGGACTCCCTCAGTAGCCCCCAAACTAGCATCCAATGCCGATGCAAATGGTCTTTGGCAGCTTTAGAGTAATCATCTTGCGAGGAGAGTTTCTCCATCCCCCCTTATATGTGGAATGGCAATCGAGTCGTTGACCAGATCTCGATTACCAAAGCGTCATGGGGCCCACTACCTCCAAGCTTTCCGCTCAAGAATCGATAACAACACTCGATCCATGTGAGCATTAATGAGGATAAGCAATCTAGCAGGGCCACTCGGATCCGCTTCTGGTAACCGTGAGGAAGAATACCCTTTATAAACAGATCGAATCTGTCCTTGGGCAACCACCAACCCTCAGGCACCACCAAGAGAGAACCCTAAAGTTCCGACATCCAGAGCTACGGTTGGTTCCTCCTCGCGTCCCTTCAGCCCGCTACCGGGAGATTGGGCAAGCTATTCCATCTCCTTGCTCCTGCTGCTGGACCTTGTAGTGCAAGGATACCTTCCCTCACCGGATCTCGCGCCCACCCGTGGTGGACTGACCTCCGCCAACGGTGAGGCCTTCACAGAGAATTTTCCCACCCTGCAAAAAGGGCGAAATGACCTGCTTTGCCTCCTTCCTTCTACGGGGTCTGGGCTTTCCGGTCCACCCCTTTCTGAGGGGTTTACTCAAGTTCTATAACTGGGCAGGAGGAGAGGCCGAGGGAGACATTCACTCCTCGCCCCGTCCCCTGCTATTCCGACGCCCGTCCCTTCCCGAAGCGAGAGAGAGAGAGAGAGAGAGACCGGCAGCACGCTCGTTGTCGCCGCTTGCCGCTGTTGCCCGACGCGCCTCGTTGTCGTTCCTCGCCTTCAGCCCCGTGCCCCGAACCGTTGCCATATGTTGGCGAGCCGGGGCGCCTGGGACAACAGCGATGTCGATGCGGAACACATCGAGTTCCTCCACCACCGCCGCAAGCTGTCGTTGATGGACCTTGTCGCCGCGCGCGTCCCGGGGGTGGAGAACTCTCCGGCCCCGCGAGCCGGCGAGGTGGTGGGGTTCGCCGAACATTTCGCTCGCGGGTTTGGGTTGCCCGCGAGCAACTTCTTCTTTCGCTTCCTGACGCACTTCAGCCTCAGCCGCACCACCTTGTCGCCAATGCCGTGCTGCAGCTAGTCGCTTACGTCACCCTCTGCGAGGGCTTCCTTGGGATCAAGCCGCGCCTGGACCTCTAGTGCCGACTCTTTTACTTCAAGCAGCACTCGGTGACAGACACGGCCACCGGCAAGAAGCGGATGACCGCCTGCGGCGCGGCGCTCGTCTATCACTGGTTCGGATCCGGCTTCCCGAGGCTTCCCCTGCAGGACTCGGTCCCTTGGTAAACCAGACACCAGCCTCAGTTTCTCTTGTTGTCGCCGTAGTCCAGTTCCCGACGCGGATGCCGGCTACGCCGATAGTTGTTTGCCCGGCTGCTGGTTTATGAACAACGAGCAGAAGACGTGCATGAGTCAGACCTCGAGGAGATCGAAGTAGTCGATGAGGTGGAGCCGTGGGAGGCGGCCTGTGACGGGGTCCGGGAGTCTGGTGATGACGCGGCGGAGTCGGATGGATCCGAGCCGGCTGGTGAGTTTCCGAAGTTCGTGCTGCTTGGTTGGACTGATGACGATGTGGAGTCACCAGAGTTTGCGGTCAAGCCACCGCGGAGGATCTGGGGGAGTTGTAGGACGCCTCCAGCATGCCGAGGAGACGACGACGTCGAGACGCCCGCGACCAAGTCAGAGACGACGGGGGGGGGCAAAGAAGAAGGGCAAGCAGACAGTTAGGGCTCACCCGGATCCCAAGCGTGTGGCCTGTGGGCCTCCGGCTGGAGGTCGTGGAGGTGGCGCGAAGAAGTAGCAGATCGCCCTGGCGGGCCCCTCCAAGCGGTCGGTTCCCGTCAGCGTCGGGTGAGTCAATCGAGCATCCCATTTCCTTTTCTTGCCTTTTTCCATTGGGAGGTTTTTCACTCATCGGGAGACGACGAGCAGGGTCACAGGCGCCCTGGCAAAGTCCACTCAGGCGGCGAGGACGGAGGGCGAGGGGGGCTCCGATAAGGAGCACGCCGCATGGGCCAAGGTGGAGGCGACAAAGAAGGTGTTGCGCAAGAGGGAGCATCATCCGTGGGAGGATGCGGCCTGGAAGGCGACGACCGGCCATGACCACACGGAGGAGCGGGTGGACGACTCCAGTTTGGAGCTACCGTCCAAGGAGAAGCATTCCAAGAAGAAGCATGACCCCGGACGACAGCGGGAAGCGGATGTGTAGACCGACGAGCGGACGCGCGAGGACGCGAGTGCAACGGATGCCGCCAAGGAGCCCGAGCTGGGGCTCCACAATGCACCGGAGGTGCCCGAGGTGGTGCCCGAAGCACTCGAGGCCTAGCCGAACGCCAAACCGGAGGCGCCAAAGGACGTGCCCGAGACCGAGGGCCTGCCGCCAAGGATGGAGACCCCGAGCGGCGGAGCGGGCACCGCAGGCGGGTCGGCATCGAAGGCGGGGGACGAGGCCCCGAGGGTTGAGGTCCCTGCCATGATGGAGACCCGCCAGCCCGATGTGCCAAAGCAGCCGGCTAGGAGCGCACCTCCGAGGGCCTGAACCATGGACGTGTCGACGTGCGTTCCGGCTGCGCCCGGAGCCGGTTCCATTTCCGGGAACCTACCTTTGGAGACCTGGGGCGCAGCCGGCGCAAACTGTGGAGGAGGATCCCCCGGCGCCCTGGTGAGCGTAGTCCCCACGCTGATCGCAGGGTCCTCCCAATGTCGCAATCATGTGGCGCTGGCAGCCGAGGCGGTGCGGGACGATCTGCTCCACCTCGAGAAGTCGGTTGGGGTAAGTTTTCCGTCCTCTTGCGTCTTATTTGGGATTTTTTTCTTCCTGCTTTGCTTCAGTGGGCGCGTGACAGCGCACCCACTGTGCGTAGCCCCTGAGGGTCGGGTCGGCTGGGAATCAGCCGGGTTGAGTCTTACTCGCGACTAGTTGTTTCTTCTTCTTCTAGTGGGGGCGCACGAGCGCACCCACTGGGTGCAGCCCCCGAGAGTCAGGCCGGCTGGGAATCAGCCGGGTCGAGTCTTACTCGCGGATAAATCTTTTCTTCTTCTGTTGCAGGAGTATCACGATCGCCGGGTGCTTGCTTACAATGCGTTGTTGAGCCGGCACAGGGATGCGGAGGGCCAGTTGGATGATCTTCGGGGCCGGCTGGCTCGAGCCGACCAGGAGCGATATGCCCTGCGAGAGGAGGGCACCCGCCTGCACCAGGAGGTGGAGCTTCTTTAGGCGGAGAAGAAGGATCGCGAGGCGGCCTAGTAGGCAGAGTTGGAGCGGCGGGATGCTGCCCACCGCGAGGCCCTGTCGCAAAAGGAAGCGACCCATAGCGCAGAGCTGGAGCGGCTCGAATGGGTCCACCGCGAGGAGTTAACGCAACGGGACGCGTCCCACGCCGTGTCCTTGAAGGACCAGGACGACGGCGAGGGTTGCGCGGGCCGAGCTCGCCAGCCAGGTCCACGCATTTGCGACCAGGGATCGCGAGTTGGAGGAAGAGATGGCCAAAGTCGACATACTCCTCAATGGTGAGTCATTCTTGGCTTGTTTTGCTTTCCTGGTGTCTATTCGGATTCTCTTTGTTTTTTCTTATGTTACAGATCCGATTTTTCTCCCCAGATCTCTTCCCGAGAATGCGGGACGAGGCGGTTCCAGCCATGGAAGCCAACCGCGAGGAGCGGCGAGCCGCGGGCACCCAGATTGAGGCGGGTGCCGGTTGGACCATGGACGAGGTGGCGATAGCCGCCAAAGCACGCCTGCAGGAGATGGCACGATCCATGGCTTGGCTCCAGGAGGCTGGAGTGGCCGTGCTTCACGCCCTTTGGCCGGATGTGGTAGAGCCGGTGACGATGAGCCGACTGTCGCGGTGGCTCAAGGCGGGGAGTGCTCGGGTGAGCACCTGGCGCAGGTCGACGGCACGAGACGGATCGTACGTGGCGCTTCGGGTCGCCAAGTCATGGTACTCCGACCTTGAGTTGAGCCTGCTTGCAGCGCAATGCGCCAACACGGAGGCGGAGTTGGCTGCCGTTGAGGATGAGCTGCTGGTGCAGGCCAGCGACCTTGCATCGTTCGCCCCCTGGGATGAGTACGTCTTGGAGCGGAAGGCCGATGGCAGTCCGTTTCCGGAGGATCATTACTGGTTGGCTCTTGAAGATCCCGACAACAACACTCGCGAGACAGATCTCGAGGATGCTGACTCCAGCGATGAAGCCAATGCCGACTCTGCGGCGGAGGGTGATACGGCCGGGAAGGCCGACGCGGGAGGTGCCCGAGCGGATGAAGTAGCGTCCACCTCGACTGCCATGGGCGATGCCGGAGCCTAGGGCGGAGCCGCCACCGGCTAGAACTTTTCCTTTTTCCTGCACTTGTAGTTAATTCACAGTTCCACCCAGTGGGGGTATGGTGTAATGAACCTTGGTCGTGAGCCTTTCGTACTTTTGTGTAATATATGCATGCTTCGAATGTTTGCTCGAAAAAATTGGGCTTTTTGGCTCGTTTTGGATCTTTGTTTCCCTTGGCTTCTCGCTACCCAAAACTTTGCCCCCTCCGGCTTCCGCCTAGCCAGTCCGACAGCCGGGAGCCGGTCTATGACTGGGATGGGGCCTCTGCCTTTGGGGTGTAGGTCGTGGATTTCTAGAAGTCGCGAGAACACTTAGACTTAGGACGAGTCAGCAGAGGCCGGCTAAAAATGGAAACGGAGACGGTAATACTAGCCCGAGCCGGTTACTCCTTCATAGTCGGACTTTGCAGGCAGTAAGCTTTCTGTCCTAGGGACCCGCTAGCCGGACAGGCGGGAGGAGGTCTGTAGCTAGGTGGGGTGGTAAGGGTTTTGGCTCGACACACATCGTGTGTTCAGCTACGAATAGAGGAAAGACTCGGGCCGGCCAGCGAGGCCCCGGGTCCGAGGAGTTGGACCGGAGAGCTTACTGAGAGTGCAGCATTTTTTGGGGAATCGAAAAGGTATGCCCAAGCGTTGGCTTGGGGCACCCGCTGCATTCATTTCAGCCCAAAAGGGGAGGGGATACAGACATACACTTGTTTATTTCTTTCTCTTAGAAGTAGAACGGGCGAAGGAGTTCCGCGTTCCATGGACGCTCAGTCTCCTTGCTAGAGGCGTCTCTCTTGCGCTTTTGCAGCTTCTGGGCGTCTATTAGATAGTACGCGTTGTTGTGCAGCGCCTTGCTGACGATGAAAGGTCCCTCCCATGGGGAGGACAACTTGTGCTGGCTGATGACCCACAAGTGTAGGGATTCTATCGTAGTCCTTTCGATAAATAAGCGTGTCGAACCCAACGAGGAGCAGAAGGAAATGACAAGCGGTTTTCAGTAAGGTATTCTCTGCAAGCACTGAAATTGCCGGTAACTAATAGTTTTGTGATCGGGTAATTTTTAACGGGTAGCAAGTAAAAAAAAAGTAAAAATGGTGCAACAAGGTGTCCCAATCCTTTTTGTATCAAAGGAAAAGCCTCGACAAACTCTTATATAAAGAAAAGCGCTCCTGAGGACACATGGGAATTTATGACAAGCTAGTTTTCATCATGCTCATATGATTCACCTTCGTTACTTTGATAATTTGATATGTGGGTGGACCGGTGCTTGGGTGCTGCCCTTTCTTGGACAAACATCCCACTTATGATTAACCTCTCTCGCAAGCATCTGCAACTACGAAACAAGAATTAAGATAAATCTAACGATAGCATGAAACATATGGATCCAAATCAGCCCCTTACGAAGCAACACATAAACTAGGGTTTAAGCTTCTGTCACTCTAGCAACCCATCATCTACTTATTACTTCCCAATGCCTTCCTCTAGGCCCAAACAATGGTGAAATGTCATGTAGTCGAAGTTCACACGACACTACTAGAGGAGAGACAACATATATCTTATCAAAACATCGAATAAATACCAAATTCACATGATTACTTATAACAAGACTTATCCCATGTCCCGAGGAACAAACGTAACTACTCACAAAGCATATTCATGTTAGTAAACCTCAAGGGTAATGTCAACAATAATAACTCAAGATCACCCACATCCGAGTGGATATATTTGTCTAGATCATTCCCCAACACATGATGCTTGCCAAAAGATAAAGGCTAAATAAAGGAAATAGTGAAGATCGCCACGACTCTTACATAAAGGTAAGTACTAGAAAAGTAAAGGTAACAGGTAGGCCCTTCACAGCGGTAAGGAGAGGTTGTCATGCGCTTTTATAGTTGGATGTGCAATCCCTTAATGCAAAAGAACGTCACTTTATAGCGCCCCTTGTGATAAAGACCTTTATTATGCAGTCTGTCGCTTTTATTTCTTCTATATCACAAGTTCGTATAAAGTTTATTTTCCTCGCACTAATAAACCACACATATTTAAAGAGCAATTTTTATTGCTTGCACCGATGACAAATTACTTGAAGGATCTTACTCAATCTATAGGTAGGTATCGTGGACTCTCAAGGAAAAACTGGGTTAAAGGTTTTTGGATGCACAAGCAGTATCTCTACTTGGTGCATGAGTTTCTGGCTAATATGAGGTGGAAGCAAGTAGCACATGTTGAAGGATCTACAACCATTTAACTTTTATTCGGAAATAAGCAAACATAACTCGTTATATTGTCTTCCTTGTCCAACATAAACCTTTTGGCATATAATATTTTAATGAGTGCTCACAATCATAAAAGATTTCCAAGATAATATATTTATATGCGAACCACTCTTTCTTTATTACTTCCTCATAATTGCAACAATGACCAATAGCTTTGTTTGTCAACTCACAACAAATTTCAATCGACATACTTTTTATATGTGAAGTCATCACTCCTCACAAGATCATTATGCATATTCTTTTGCTTTTATTCTATACTTCTTTCAATTTCTTTTTCTTAAGATCATATGGCAAGCAAGCAAAGCCCTTGACTCAAAACTACTCTTTATTATATAACTCTCGGACTTACTTACATAGGGGGAACAAAAAGAAAACTCAAAACTAGATCACACTAATACTTTATTCTACTAGATCAAGATATAACTAAAAGGATCGAACGAAGAAAAACAAAAAAGTAAAAAGGTGTGATGGTGATACGATACTGGGGCACCTCCCCCAAGCTTGGAACAAGCCAACGAGAGTGCCCATACCCATGTGTTCACTTGTCTTTCTTTGGAGGTGGTGATATTGGAGTTGTTGGTGAGGTTGGAAGTTTGTCAAGTTTCCAGTTAAGCATAATATCTTTTGACATAATTCACCCTTGCTCTCCTACAGAAAATAAGAAGGGATAAATAGCACCTTGGGTTTTCTCGTTGTATTTGGGAGGCTCGACTTCTTGAACTCCACATGCATATCTTCGGGTTGAGGCAAGGGAATATCCTCTTCATCCGAGCTTTCTTCTGCATACTTGCATATCCCATATTCCACTTCCGAGCACAATCCATAGGGATTTAAGTCCCCGTAGAGCTTGGGACTGGCAATATAATGTCATACATAGCTGTCCCCATCGGAATCTTGGGACGACAACTTATTCTAAATCTGTTGCAGAAACAGCTCAAAACGACAACAGGAGATATTGTCGAGATACGAAGTACAAAATCTTCGAGAGATTATATAATAATTTTTTGCCACCCCGAAGGAGTATTCCACCAGAAAACGGAGTTCGAAGGGTGCACGGGGTGTCCACAAGCCTGTAGGGTACAGCTAGGGGGGTAGGTCGCGCACCCCTGGCTTTTCGCCTCCTCGTGCACGCTTCATACTGCTTTAAATTGTCCTAATTTTTTAAATATTCCAAAACTGGTAAAAATTGCCATTGAAAACGTTTTGGAGTCGGTATGTTTACCGTAGCACATACTATTCCCTTTCGGGGTCCGAGACGTTCTGATAGGTCTCCCTAATGTACTCTTCCGGAGTTATGGTATTGATAATATTAGTTTCAACATTTATGGGAGTACCTGAGATATAGTGTTTGATTCTTTGCCCATTTACCACCTTCAGATTTGTTCATTCGGCGTTGTTGATCTTGATGGCACCGGAACGATATACTTCCTCAATAATGTAGGGACCTTCCCATTTAGAGAGAAGTTTTCCTGCAAAAAATCTTAAACGAGAGTTGTATAGCAAGACATGATCACCTACATTGAATTCACTCTTTTGTATCCTTCTATCATGCCATCTCTTAACCTTTTCTTTGAAGAACTTAGCATTATCATAGGCATGGGTTCTCCATTCATCAGGTGAGCTAATGTCAAATAACATCTTTTCACCAGCAAGTTTGAAATCATAGTTTAGTTCTTTAATTTCCCAATAAGATTTATGTTCTTGCTCTAGAGGTAAGTGATGTCTACGCACGCTTCTATTCTTGTAGACTATGTTGGGCCTCCAAGCGCAGAGGTTCGTAGGACAGTAGAAATTTCCCTCAAGTGGATGACCTAAGGTTTATCGAACTCAGGGAAGTAGATGTTGAAGATGGTCTTTCTCAAGCAACCCTGCAATTAAGAAACAAGAAGTCTCTTGTGTCCCCAACACACCTAAAACAATGGTAAATTGTATAGATGCACTAGTTCAGCGAAGAAATGGTAAAATGTGGGTGATAGGTGTGGCAAAGAAAGGTAATAAAAATTTGTAATAAAAATTACAGCAAGGTAGCAAGTGACAAAAGTGAGCATAAACGGTGTAACAATGGTGAGAAACAAGGCCGTGGCTTCATACTTTCACTAGTGGCAACTCCCAACAACATTAACATAATCGAATCACATGATATTTCCACTAAAACATGCAATGCAGACGTACTCGGAGGTCATTCCTTTGTGATCAATAGAGGACGAGAATTATGTAGGGCTACAAAAGCACACATCAGAGTTCGTAGTTCTCATCTATGGATTTCCCAATTACATCGCGGCCATCCAACGAGACTACCACAATCACCACAACGTATCTCAAGGATAGTCAAAGACAAGCACCAAGAGACTCTCAATCTTCAACCAATTCACAAAAGAGGAAATCACTCATTAAAATATTCTTATAATCCATGTCCAATAGACCGCTGTCACCATGGTCTCGGGGATTATACTAGATAAGATCAAGTGAGTACATCAATCCAATACAAATAAGAAGGGGAAACATCATGGGATCACCCTAGGTTAACGCAGCCTATGATCACAATCAAGATCACATCATGGGAGAGAGAATTAACCACATAGCTATTGTAGAAGACCTCAGGCCCCAGGACGAACTACTCCCGCTTCATGGAGGGAGGAAGCAACGTTGATGGAGATGAATCTGGGGCACTTCCCCGTCGCGGCAAGGTGCCGACACAGGAATTCTGGTCCCCCGGAACTTGTTGGCGATGGCGGCGGAGATCGGAATTGCTTCTGGAGAAAAGGGTTCAGGAATCAGTGTTTCCTCCACGGGGGTAAAAATAGGAGCCAAGGTAGGGGCCCACCCACGCGACCCGTGGGCGCGGCCAGGGGGTAGGCCGTGCAGCGAGGCCGACTGGGCAGGCCCTGGCTCCCCTCTGGCCCACCTTTGGTGATCGGGAAGCTTCTGTCACGCTGATTTTTATATATTTTTCTCGGGATATTTGGGACTCGTTAAATTGGGGTAAAAGTCCCTGCAAAAAAGGCATCAACACACAAAAACTGGCACTCGGTGCACTGAGTTAGTAGGTTAGTCCAAATATGTGTAAAAAGGTATTGAAGTGAAGCAAAACATATAACAATGTCACCCAAAAGATCATTGAACAAGCTGAAATTATAGATACGTTTGGGACGTATCAACGTCCCCAAGCTTAATTCCTGCTCATCCTCGAGTATGTAAATGATAACACAAATAATTTCTATGGTGACATTCTAACACACATATAAGAACTTCAAAGTAAAGCAAGTAAGGTATGTAATTCAAGTCAAGACAATAACAAGGAAGAGTCTATATTTAGTATTAAAATTAGCAAAGAGCATAAAGGTGCAAGAGCTCTCGCTGTCCATGAATCGAATGTCTCCAAATGGTGTTTGTGTGCTAGAAGGCAGGATGGGTTTAGAGCATACAAAATAATTTGTAGTTTAATTGAGAACTCAATCTACTAAACTTTACACTTGGTCTCCTTCGAAATCTTATTTTGACTCATCCCCAGACCACTAGTCACGCACAAGTCAAAATGATCCTCTCCCTTTCTACTTTGAGCACTCATGCAATGGATGAGCGCAAGCAAGATCTGTTGGCAAAGAGAATAATGACAGGGGAGGAAGACAAAAAGGTGTGAAAGGTTCACATCAATTAGGACAACCATAGGCGAGAGAAAGCCAAATGATAGATATGATGTGAGGAGTAGGGATGGCCATGCAATGGATGCACATATGAGCTAACGTAAGCTCTCAAATGGAACTAGTGGTGGTGCATCCAACTTGCTTGCTCATGAAGACCTAGAGCTCATTTGAGGAGGCTCATCATTGGAATATACAAGCCAAGTTCTATAGTGTAAGGGTCCCCACATAGTTATGCATGAATGATAATCTCTATGGAGTACAAATATAACAATTGAGTACGAGTGTGGATCTTTCAAAAGAATAATAGTGTTGCCCCCTTCTCTCTTTTTATTTATTTTTTTCCTTTTTCTTTTTATTTTTTAAATTTTTTTGTGGCCTCTTTGGCTCTTTCTATTTATCTCTCATTTGTCCTCTTTCGGATCTTTTCATTTGTCCTCTTTGGGATCTTTTAATTTGTCCTCTTTGCGATATTTTCCTCACTTAAGGGCAACACCCTATGTTTTACAAGAATAAAAAGAAGATCATCACACTTTATAAGAAGTACTCAACATAAAGACAAATGAAAACTATCATGATGTATGCAAATGTATGCCTTTGCTAGTGTAGCAGGATATGCAATGAAACTAGAGCGTCATGTAGCAATAATAAGGGCAAAGCCCAACTAGCATGCTGCTCCTCGATCAAGCAAAAGCATGTATGACATGAAGATCAAGTTATGAGATGGTGGATGTTGCATGACAATGTATCTCGGAAAGGCTATGGAAATGCCTTAGTAGGTAGGTATGGTGGCTATTTTGAGGAAAGATATAATGAGGCTTATGATAACAGAGCGTATCATGACAAGGGTTTGGATGCACCGGCGAAGTTTGCACCAACTCTCAAGATGAGAAAGGGCAATGCACGGTACCGAAGAGGCTAGCAAAATATGGATGGTGGAAGTGCCAACAATCGAATACTCGCATTAGTCCAAAGAACTCATGCACTTATTATAGATAACTCTCTATCTAGTCAGGAGATTCACAAAAAGACAAGTACCCCTAGGAGGAGTGTTTGGGGGTTTGGTTAACCTTGCGCATCCTCGACCCATGATAACGTGAGGGTACTCTATATATTCAACCCCTCCAGAGGTTAGCGATCAATTTAGTAGCTAGAGTTCTCAACTAATTTTTAGTTTTTGAAAAACATACAGATTGCCCAAAATACGGCACCTATCACTAATAGGCCAAGCTCTTGGCACCAATACTCCAAACATTACTCAAATCAATACCTCAAAACTATTTCAAGTTACTACTATACTTAAATAGCAACCTCCGTTACCTACTCATGCAAGACACACAACTCAGTGCAACAAGCCAACTCTCTAAACAAGATAAGCATGATAACTCAAGATAGTTCCAAAAGCAACCTAAATAAAATCTCCTAAAAGATAAAGCATGAAAACTAAGAGCTAAGCATGATAGCAGCTATGAAAAGATAAAGAACACACAAAAAATTAAACATGAAAACCTATGTTGTGTTCTATGGTGGAGTGGAGCATGTTTTTGTCCCAAACAAAGAAGGCTAGGGTCCAACTTGTTATGAACAGCATGCAAAACTAAAACAAACTAAAAAGTAAAGAGCGAGACACTCCAAGCATAGCACATAACATATGAAGTGATAAAAATATAGCATGGAGATGGACGAACTGATGATTGTTGATGGAGAAGGGGATGCATGGGGGAATCCCCAAGCTTAGACGCTTGAGTCTCCTTAAATATTTATTGGGGATTCATGGTGGGCATCCCCAAGCTTGAGCGCTTGACACTTCTGGATCTTCTTTCATCATCTTCCATCGCATACTTGAAAACTCCCTTCATACAAAACTCATCATAAGCTGATCAGAGTGGTTATTACCCATAATAAAATAATTTATTCCCTACAGGAAATAAAGATTTTCATGAAAATCTACTGTTTCTCATGATTGCCAAAACATTTTTCCAAAGGAAAACAAGCTTAAGATTTGCAAAACCATGAAAACACATAACATGGCAGAATCTGTGAAAAACATAACAGCAGGTAGTAAATAATTTTTTTAGGGCGCTGCTGCAACTCAAATCAACAAAATCAGAACTTGTGCGAGAAAGCCAATTGTATAGATCATACTGTCAAAAAAAATCAGATGAAAAAGATGAACTTGTGATTTTTGGTGAATTTTTTTGTCAAGCAGACATAATCTGTTTCTAGACAGCATATCACAACTTTTGAACTTTCTTGCAATCGGAGGCTAAAACTTGGCACAAAGCTTAAAAATAAAGATACAATGATGTTGCTACAGTAGTAATAGGCATCAATACCACTAAAAACTGAAAGTAAAAACTCAAAGTAAAGATAACAAGGGTTGTCTCCCTAGAGCTCTTTCTTTATAGCCATAAAGATAGGCTTAAGATTTTAATGATGCTTTCGTAGGAATAAGAGTTGTAGAACAAAAGAGAACATCAAGAAGAAAATACCAAACACATTTAAGTCTAACATCCTTCCTATGCATAAGAATATTGAAATAGAATAATTCATTGAAGCACAAAGCAATAAGCATAGGAAGGCAAAACAAGTGCAACTTCAAAACCTTCGACATAAAGAGGGGGAACTTGATACTATTGAAATATCTATAAGCACATGTTCCCTTCTCATAACAATTTTCAGTGGGATCATGAATAAACTCATCAATATATGGATCACATAAAGCATTGTTACCATGATCCACATGCAAAAAAGGTACTCTTACTCTCCACATAAGCATAATCTTTCTCATTGTTAATAGTGGGAGTAGGACTATCATAAACAACCTGAACATTATAGATTAATTGTGTACTCGGGAGATGGTGTTCAGCAAGGGAGTAATTCTCTCCATGAGTATGGAAAGTTTCATATGGATAATTTCTCCTTATGTCATAGGTATCTTTACAATCACTATAGATAGGAGTTATAACATCATCGTGGTAGAGAAGAGCATTATTATTGCTAGCAACTATATTAGTAAACATGTTGTCTTCATTCTTACTAGTAAAAGAATTATCAATTATCACATGAGTAACGGGTAAAGGGCTTGCAATCCTATCATCCCTAAGCTTAGAGTTTTCCATATAATCATTTTCAAAGTTGGTACCAAAAAGATTTTCAAGATCATAAGTAGCATTATCATCATCTTCCCAATCACAATAAGTAACATGCATATCATAATCAAAATCATCTTCAATATTACCTACGAACTTATCATCAAGATAATAACAATCAAGCTCACCATCCTCCATAAATTTATGTCTGTTAGGATAAAAGTTGATGTGAGGAATATGCTGAGGCCAGGTTGATACCCATTCTTCTTCCTTCATGTTCCTCTTCCTCCTCTTCTTTTTCTTCTTCTTCACCTTAGGAGGGATTGGTTGGAGAGGAAGCTTCTCCAATTATTCTGGTTTATCATTAGAAACAATACGGGAAACTTGGGAGAAACTCTCATGTCGGCGATGCTAGGTCCACACCTATGGGGATCGACGTGATACCCTTGTGATCGTAGGGCGGGGAAAAACAGCGTCAAGAGAAGACCAAACGATCAACACCCGACAAGCCTTTTTACCCAGGTTCGGTCCGCTTAGGTATAACCCTACGTCCTACTCGTCTGATCGTATTAAGTGTTCTTTTGTTGTTCGTTTACAGCGATGATAATCCTCTTCTTGGCCAATCTCCAAAAAGTCTAACCCCCTTGTGAATGAGCTAAGGGCCTCCTTTTATAGGCAAAGGGGTCACCTACAATGCTCAGAGGTAGGTTCACGAGATGTTACACTGAACCTATAGTGGAGCTTATCCATCTACCGCTGTCAGGTGCATTAAATGCATGGCTTGACCATGTCAGCTAAGTGCTGACGAAGACATGAAACACCTGGACGCCCCGATGGCGCATGCGGAATGCGCTGGAACACGGGGGAGCTGTGGTACTGTGGCAAGGGAGGTCGCCCTCTGGTGCGCTGCCACGTCATCCCGACAAGGGTGTTTGACGGGGCCTTGGTGCTTCGTCCCGGCAAGGAAGCTTGCTGGGAGCTCCGGCTGTCTTCCCGGCGAGGGGGGCTCGCCGGGGCCTTGTGCTAGGTTTGGTCATCACGTCCATCGGGCGGACGTGGCCTTGGGAGTTTCCCGGCAAGACAGACTTGTCGGGGCCTTGGATGCCTTGGGGGCGGGTCTTGTCTGGATTCGGATGTGCCCTACCGTTAGGGGCTCTTTGCGCCCGTGCACAAGTCTGGGGCACTAGAGACCCCAGTCTTTAGTGCACCGACAAGAGCCCCTGGCCTAGGCCACACACGAGCGTGGAGCGTTGTTGGGCCAGGCCCAAAGAGGTGTACGAGCTCTTGTGGCTGGATCTCCTGGCGGTTGCCTTTCCCCACGCCGCGCATTGATCGTGCAGAGTAGGGAGTTGTGCGCGTAGTGACCGAGGAGGCCGCGAGCGTGGGGAACTGTTGGTGGAGCACGCAAAGGGTCGGGCCACGTCCCCATAAGAAAGGGAAACACGAGCTCTCCTAGCCCACTGCTCCCGATCCTATTCCAATATCAAACGTTGCCGCCGTCGCCGCCTTCTGTTGGAGCTTCCTCCTGCCTCCCCTTCCTCCCTGCGGTTCTGCCTCGTGCGACAGCGTCCATCTCCCGCCGTCGCCATGGCTCTGAAGACCTCCGGGGGAAGGGTGTTACTTCGGAGAAAGAGTTGGCGAGGCTGCGGAAGAAGCACACCGTCTTCCCCAAAGGCCTGGATATGGCCATCTTGAAGAGCCGCTGTCAGATCATGTGGTCGGCCGAGACGAAGGTGCATCCGGCCAGCGAGGTGCTCCCTGGGACGGGAAGCGGGGGGGCGGACGAGTTTCCCTTCTTTGCCGATTACTTCTTTTGCGGGCTTTGCGTGCCATTCTCGGAGTTCTTCCTTGACCTCGTGCATACTTACGACTTCCGCCTCCTCGACTTTACGCCAAATGCAGTGACGTGCATGTCTATCTTCGCGCTCCTCTGCGAGAACTTCGTTGGGATCACCCCCAACACATCCCTCTTCCGCCACTACTTCCCTCCTCGCATTGGTCCCAAGGGCCGGGACCAAGGAGGTGTACCTGGGAGGTACCCTTCGCGAGAAGTGGGACGAGTGGCGGGGGAAGTGGTGTTGGATTCGTCAGGATGGATACCCGCCCTTTTGCGAGCCCAGGACCTCCAGGACGAGGGCTGGAGCAATCTATCCTGTGACGATGATAAGTTGTCCATCGCCACCACCAGGATCCTGTGCCTCAGGGCCACGGGGTTGACGATGGAGATGGTGGCTGCTGACTTCCTCCGCATGCGTATCACCCCCTCCAGTACAGGGGAGGGAGGCCGGCTTCGGGCTTTGCGAATGCGGCGGATGTCATGCGGTTGCGTTCGGGGGTGGATAACAATCTGACGGTCATGGAGCCTGGGTACTTCTGCCAGAAACTGTTTAGCTCTGAGCTGAAGATCCGGCTGCCACATGGGGTCCTCCCGCTGTGCAACATCTCGGCCTTGAGCAACCTCACGACGATGATGCCAGATTGTGACGCCCACGGCATGGTCGTGACCTGGCTGGAGCCCGCGGCCGAGGTGGTCTCGTCCTTCTTCGATGGATTGTCGGAGGCCCCCATCTGGGAAGAAATAGGCCTCGTTCACGACACCACCTCCGCAGAGGAGGCGCACATCGCCCGCCGGATGGAGGAGCATACCCTCACCCTCGGGGCCGGGCTTGCGGGCTCCCGTGGCAGGGATGTGGCTGGCGGAGAGGCGCCACCACAAGCGAAGCTCGCCGGCGGTTCTGGTGGTTCGGCTGCCTGTCGAGGAGCCTGTCGAGGCCTCAGGTGCGTGTGACGGCGATCCTTCGCCAACTGGGGGCCCGAAGACCGCCAAGGGTGAAGAACCCCACCGCACCTGCAGTGAGGTAGGCGGCGATCAGCCCCCTTGTCCCGAGGACGTCCCCGACAGTGCGTACCTTCGCGCCAGCGGGCGGACGTTCATCATCCCACTATGCATGGAGCGATCGAGGGCCTTGGTGGAAGGGGAGAACGTCGACGTGAAGGTCTCCGTCGCCCCGGCGGGGCTGGAGGCTGGTGGCGGAAAACTCAGCAAGGAGTACCTCTTCCTCTCCATGAGAGATCACGTCGGCCAGCTCCAAGCCTTGTACCACGTCAGGAGGGAGAAGCTGGACTCCCGGGAGGCGGTCATCAAGGCGGCGAAGGAGGCGTTTGAGAAGCGTTTTGTAGAAATGCAGCCTCATTTTGACCAGGCCTACAAGGGGCTGCAGGCTGAGCGCGAGAAACTGAAGGCCGAGGATCAATCGCTCAGCCTTCGGTCGGACAACGCCCAGAAGGAGGACGAAGAGGCTCGGCGCCTAAACACAACCGAGGAGGCTCTCCTCACCAACATCCGGATCTGCCTGGAAGCTCACGAGAAGGAGCTCGCCGCCTGGGAGGAGGCGCTCAACGAGAGGCTCAGCGCCAAGGGCGAGGAGGTCGAGAAAATGGTGGCGCAACATACTCAGGAGCTGACAGACCAGTTTAAGAGCGACCTTGATGCCCAGGCCTCGAAATTCGCAGGCTAGCTCCAGGAGATCACCGATCGAGCGTCTATTGCCCAAGTCGCCAAGGATGGGCTTGCCGGGATGGTGAAGGAGCTCGAGGAAGAGCTCGATGGTCTCCGCGACAAGGTATCAGTCCTTTCTTCTGCGAGGGAAAAGGCTGTTGCGGCCGACAAGGCCACCCAACTCCGTGGTGCCAACGCCTCTCTGGACGCCCTGCGGGCCAAGTTGACCTCTATGGAGGAGGCACTCAAGGAGGGAGTGGCCCGGGAGGTGGATATGGCTTGGAAGCTCCAGGTCTCGGCGGAACAGCTTGACGCCGCCTCCGCCGACCATGGCAAGTAAGCGAAGGTCGTCAAGTTGTGGACGGGGTGCCTTGTTAACGCCGCGTCTGCCATCGTTGACCAGCTGGCCACCATGGATCTCGAAGGCCCCGGCTATGCTCCTTCTCCGGAGGCTCCTCCGAGCGTCAACTTGGCCTTATTCTTTGAGAGTCTGAGCGACGCCCTGAAGCGTCTCCAAGCCAAAGAAACGATGCGGTTGGCGGGCGAGGCTCGGCGGCTATGCCGGAACGTCCTCCTCAAAGTGCTGACCAAGCTGGCATACATGAACCCTGATTTGAATCTCTCCATGGTACGCCTGCCGAACGAAGTGGACCCCAAGCCCTTTGAACACAAGGTCATGTCTATCATAGACAAGATAGACAAGGTTAAAAGGGTGCAAGGTCCATGTCGGGATTAGCCTCCGTGCCTTTTGTTATTGTAATCTATGCTTTGAACATAATCTTTGATATTTGTAATATACTCCATACTCCCTTTGGGAGAGTAGCGCTGCCTTTCCTCTATCACCTCTTTCCCTATTTCCTGCAATACTTTGCCGGGGCCGTCACTGCCGGCTGGATATTTAACTCCCTTCCGGGCCTAGTCGCGACCATCGAGCACGCTTTTTACAAAATAGGTGTGCTCGACAAGCCACCTTGATTGTTGAGCGCGCTTCGAGGCGACCTTTGGGAGTCTAATGACAGCGATCCCCAGCGCACAAGTTTTTCCGTTTGAGAGAAAGTGGGGGCGTTTTAGAGAGGAGAGGAGTGTACTCACCCAACGGCTTACACAACAACTTACTCAAAGTGTCCGCAACTTTCCTGCCGGCTGCGTTTACTTCTTTCGGCTTTGAGTGGAATATCTTGTCCCGTGTTGCTGTTGTGGGCGTCCCCACTATCTTCTGTGCGCGTCCCCACAATCTCCCCCCCGGCAAACTTGTGCGCAGGGGTAATACCTGTCTTTCAAAGGAAAGAATGGAGGGAAAATATCTGCCGGGGCTATGGTCCCCTTGTTAGCTCATGCGTTTCGCAAAGTCATAGATGCATGCGTGTTTTCTATCATGAGGATCTATATGATGATGAAGAACGCTATAAATTATTTGGCTGTGCTCAGGGTCTTCGCCTGGCTTTGTACAAAGGATTACATGCAGCTTCGGCAAGACTTGTACAAAAGGTGGTTCCCGGGGGGCCCGACAACCTCTCCGTACGGGTAGAACTTTCGAAGATGCCCTATGTTCCAGGAGTTGCTCACTGGCAAGCCATCTTCGGTCTCCAGGCGGACAGCGCCGGGCCTGGTGACTCGCAGTATCTCATATGGTCCTTCCCACTTCGGCGTCAACTTGTTGGTATTCTTGGCCGACTGAACGTGCCTAAGAACAAGGTCGCCTTCCACGAAACTTCTGGCTTGTACCTTGCGGATATGATAGCGGCGCAAGGCTTGCTGGTAGCGAGAGGCTCGCACAGCCGCTTGCTACTTCTCAAACAACAGCGCCAGAAATTGACACGTTGACGGAGATTGGGCTTTCGTTGGTTTTTCCCTTGAAGAGGAAAGGGTGATGCAGCACAGGAGCAGTAAGTATTTCCCTCAGTTTGAGAACCAATGTATCGATCTAGAAGGAGGGTCTCGTCAAGTCTAGAGTACCTGCGCAAACACAAATAAGCTTGAACCCAACGCTTCAAAGGGGTTGTCAATCCCTTCAAGATTGTTTGCAAAGTGAGATCTGAAGGCAGAAAGTGCAACGAAGTAAAAAGTGTAAGGCTGAAAATATGGTGTGGAGTAGACCCTGGGGGCCATAGTGTTCACTAGAGGCTTCTCTCAAAGTAGCAAGTATTATGGTGGGTGAACAAATTACTGTCGAGCAATTGATAGAACCGCGCAAAGTCATGACGATATCTAAGGCAATGATCATACATATAGGCATCACGTCCGAGACAAGTAGACTGATACTTTTTGCATCTACTACTATTACTCCACACATCGACTGCTATCCAGCATGCATCTAGTGTATTGAGTTCATGACGAACAGAGTAAGGCTTTAAGCAAGATGACATGATGTAGAGGGATAATCTCAAACCAATGATGAAAACCCCATCTTTTTACCCTTGATGGCAACAACACGATGCGTGCCTCGCTACCCCTTCTGTCAGTGGGTGAGGTCACCGCACGGTATGAACCCAAAACCAAGCACTTCTCCCATTGCAAGAATCATAGATCTAGTTGGCCAGACAAAACCCACAACTCGAAGAGAATTACAAGGATATGAAATCATGCATAAGAGAGATCAGAAGAAACTCAAATAAAATTCATAGATAATCTGATCATAAATCCACAGTTCATCGGATCTCGACAAACAAACCGCGAAAGAAGATTACATCGGATAGATCTCCATGAAGATCATGGAGAACTTTGTATTGAAGATCCAAGAGAGAGAAGAAGCCATCTAGTTACTAGCTATGGACCCGTAGGTCTATGGTGAACTACTCACGCATCATCAGAGAGGTCATGGTGTTGATGAAGAAGCCCTCCGTGTCCGAACCCCCCTCCGGCAGGGCACCAGAACGTGCCCTAGATGGGATATTGCGGAGACAGAAGGTTGCGGTGGCGGAAAAGCGATTGCGATGATCTCTTGATTTTTTGGGAATATTTGGGAATATATAGGCGCAAGATCTAGGTGAGGGGACCTCTAGGGGGCCCACAAGCCTGGATGGCTTGGCCCCCCTGGCCGCGGGGTGGGGGCTTGAGGGGACCTTGGGGCTCTTCTGGCTTGGCTCCCAAGTTCTCGATCTTCTTCCGTTCCAGAAAAATATTTTCGAGGATTTTCTTCCGTTTGGACTCCGTTTCAAAATCTCCTCTGAAAGGGGTCAAAAACATGGAAAAAACAGGAACTGGCACTTGGCACTGAGTTAATAATTTAGTCCCAAAAAATAAATAAAAGGCATGCAAAACATCCAAAGTTTGACAAGATAATAGCATGAAATCATCAAAATTATAGATACGCTGCAGACGTATCAAGCATCCCCAAGCTTAACTCCTGGTCGTCCTCGAGTAGGGAAGTGATAAAGAATGAATTTTTTATGTGGAATGCTACCTAGCATAGTTGTCCTTTGAAACTTCTTTCATGTGGCATGAATGTTCAGATCCGTAAGATTCAAAACAATAGTTTGCTATTGACATGAAAACTGTAATACTTCAAGCAAACTAGCAAAGTAATCATGAACTTTCGAAATAACAAGGCCAAAGAAAGTTATCCCTACAAGATCATATAGTCTGGCTATGCTCCATCATCATCACACAACTAATGTAAATCATGCACAACCCCGGAATTGGCCAAGTAATTGTTTTCGCATTCTTACTTTCTCAAACTTTTTATAACTATCACGCAATACATAAGCGCGAGCCATGGATACAACACTATAGGTGGAATAGTGTGTTGTGGTGGTTGCGAGACAAAAAGGGAGGAGATGGTCACATTGACTCGGCGTATCAATAGGCTATGGAGATGCCCATTAATAGATATCAATGTGAATGAGTAGGGATTGCCATACAAGAGATGCACTAGAGCTATAGGTATATGAAAGCTCAAAAGGGAAACTAGTGGGTGTGCATCCAACTTGCTTGCTCACGAAGACCTAGGGAAATTTTGAGGAAGCCCATCATTGGAATATACAAGCCAAGTTATATAGTGAAGATTCCTACTAGCATATGGTAGTGACAAAGCAAGAAGCTCTCAATCCTGAAGAACATGGTGCTATCATGAAGCACAAGTGCGGAAAAAGATAGTAGCATTGTCCCTTCTCTATTTTTCTCTCCCCTTTTTTGGGCTCTTAGGCCTCTTTTTTTCTTTTCTTTTCTTTTCCCTTTTTTTTGTTTTTGGACTCTTTGGCCTCCCTTTTTTTTATTTCCTCACATGGGACAATGCTCTAATAATGATGATCATAACACTTTTATTTACTCACAGCTCAAAGATCACAATGATGATGACTCCATAGGAAATGCCTCCGGCAGTGTACCGGGATGTGCAACGATCTAGTATGATCATTCAATGGCAATATGAGGTGACGGCACAAGTCATGAGATGGAACAGTGGTAGTTGCATGGCAATATATCTCGGAATGGCTATGAAAATGCCATATTAAGTAGGTATGGTGGCTGTTTTGAGGAAGGAATTTGGTGGGTTCATGCACGGGCGAGAATTGCACGGCACTAGAGAGGCTAGCAATGGCGGAAGGTGAAAGTGCATCTATACCATGGACTCAACATTAGTCATAAAGAACTCACATACTTGTTGCGAAAGTTTTTCTTAGTAATCGAAACAAAGTGCTAAACTCATACTCCAAGGGGAAGGGTTGGTAGTTGTAAACCATCGCGCGATCCCGACCTCAACACAAAGGATGACAATCAATAGATCAATTATGCCCCGACTTCCTAACATAGCGGTTCACCATACGTGCATGCTACGGGAATCACTAACTTCAACACAAGTATTTCTAGATTCACAACACCCTACTAACATAACTCTTAATATTACTGAATCCATGTCTCAAAACTAACTGAGAGGAATCGAAACTTCTCTTTCTACTCAATGCACATGAAGATGGAGGTGTTTGCATCCTCTTTGGGTACCTAGAACACGGGACTACTTTCATAGCATAAGCCAACTACCAAATCACGCACCGCCGTGCTCTAAAGATATAAGTGAAGCACATGAGCAAAAGTATCTAGCTCAAAAGATATAAGTGAAGCACATGAGAAAAAGTATCTAGCTCAAAAGATATAAGTGAAGCACATGAGAAAAAGTATCTAGCTCGAAAGATATAAGTGAAGCACAATGAGCATTCTAGCAAAATCACGATTAGTGCATGTCTCTCTCTCTCAAAAAGGTGTGCAGCAAGGATGATTGTGACACAACAAAAAGAAAAGACTCCTAAGATACAAGACGCTCCAAGCAAAACACATATCATGTGGTGAATAAAAATATAGCTCGAAGTAATGTTACCAATGGATTGAAGACGAAAGAGGGGATGCCTTCCTGGGGCATCTCCAAGCTTAGGCTTTTGGTGTCCTTGAATTTGGCTTGGGGTGCCTTGGGCATCCCCAAGCTTGAGCTCCTTCCACTCCTTATCTCTTTGTCCATGAGAACATCACCCAAAACTTGAAAACTTCACAACACAAAACTTAAAGAGAAACTTGTGATAACATTAGTCCAAGAAAACAAACTACCACTTCTTTTGGTACTGTAGCAAACTTGAATTTTATCTATATTGATGATGGGCTACTGTATTCTCACTTTCCCATGTCTAGTACCCCCCGATACTAACCATAGTTTCATCAAAACAAGCAACCAACTCAACAAAAACAGTATATGTCAAAAACAGACTAGACTATAGCAATCTGTATACTTCGTATACTTCTCGTACCTCAAAAAATCTGAAAAATTACGAAGGTCTGGGGAAATAGCATATCAATCAGCAGCAAAAAGAATCAACTTAAAAGCGCTATTGTTGCCTCCCATTACCAAGACTAATCATAAATGCTTTGCTTGGCTCAAACACAAAAAGAAACACAAAAGACACAATCACAACAGAATTGTGAAAGTGTGGATGCAACAAAATAGAAATAAAAAGATAAATTCATTGGGTTGCCTCCCAACAAACGCTATTGTTTAACGCCCTTAGCTAGGCATAGAACCGATATAATGTAGCGACCCGACTCAAGACGAGTCAAGCCTCTGCGTTTCTGTGCCATCCCTGGATCAGTATGCTGGCACACACAGTACATCAATGTAAATATCAGTGCAATCACATGTAAATAGCGTAAAACCAATATATACCTTAAATATCTCAGCGGAAGCGGTCAAGGGAGTGGAGTCCCAATAAACACCAACGGCAAGTTGAGTGTAGACCGTAACCCTAAATCGTACTCTTACTCGTCGAAGAAAATATCTGCAACATAAGACGTTGCAGCCGTGTAGGTCAGCATATTGAATATGCCGGCAAGTCACATAAGAGAGGGGTGAAAAGTAATCATCTATACTAAATGCATATATGGTAGGTGGGGCTATATTTTTTAGCGAAAAGCAAGTTTTCTCCTATATCAAGAGTGGGCTAAAAGCAAAATGTTACTACATTGTTGGTTGTTAACGAGATGGTTCCGCCAACCAGTTCTCGTACCCGAGTTGTCAATAATTACCCTCATCAAATATATTTAATGGTTTTGAGAAATCCAAATAACTTCAGTTCCTTTGGCTCAAGTTGTCCATGACCGTGGACACGGCTAATCGATTAGGTTTGAGTACTCTGCAGAGTTTTGCACACGTTCCCCACAAGATTTGATCGCCTCCGTGTATGTCCTCGCACTTCAGGGTGTTTGAAGACTGGATGATCAAAACATGGTCTTTCAACGGGTCCCTCTGAATCCCTGTCGGTGCCCATCGAGTCGTACCGTTCTTCTACATCTGCTAGCACCGCCTGTCCAGAGTCGCCGCGTTGTCCAACCAAGCCAGAGCCCATAATGACATGTGGCTGTGCAGGTAAGCCTTGGGTCTTGAAAATATCCGTCCGTCTCTTTGAGCTTGGGTGAAGCTTTCCGCAGGATGACATGGCCTCTCCAGCATCCCGGGCATCCACTGGGTTTTCCATGGAGCTGATCAACCGTCCTTCACCCAGTGTTGCATTGCGTCCGAGGTCTTGAAAATCTTGTCTTAACCGGTCTTGATTATTTAATCAACCTCGCATCACTCGTGTTATGCACTCAACCAAAATCCTGTCTACTCAAGCATCGGGGCCAAGTATCGGGGTTGTTGTGTGCCTACCACATGATACTACAATCTATACTAAAATTTCCAAGTACCTAAGCAGCATGCAATTGGGCATAGGATGGTAGAACTACGATGCATAAAACATGGGTGATAGTATGATCAAAGTGACTTGCCTGGTGATGTTGACGAAGAAGAATTTCTCGAGAAAATAACTTGATATACTACCCGTCACTCTCCGATGAAATCTATATAACAAACATATCATTCACATAAGCACTCATACTAGAAATCATTCTAACAATCGAAACAAAAGAGAGAGAGCGAATAAGAAACCGAAAGAAACTTCAAATAAGACTAGAGAATCTTCTACTACGTCAAACACTAAATAGTTTTTGTCTAACAGAAAGTAATAACAAGAAACTAAGATATAAATCTAACTAAGATAAAATAAAGTATTTTTCACAAAACTTTTTGAAAGTATTCCCAAACGGGATTTGAAACAACGGTGAAAACAATTGCAAGTTACTAAGGAACTAGAATTGATTTCACGAAAACAAATAAAAATAAAATAAAAATTTGTTGAAAAACTACTGTTAACTAACAGAGACAAAACATAATAATGTTTCTGAAATAATAAAGAAAATATTTTAAAACAAAGATAGAAAAGGAATTTGCCAAAATCCTAAAAGAGGTGAAACAGAAATTGTTTCATATGGAACAGTGAGCTAACATACTCAAACAAATCTCAAATTTTGACCACTGATACATAAGATCACTAGTGATCAGTTCCAAAAGGAATCAAATTAAAAGCTATTTTTAAACTCCTGGAATAGGCAAAACAAGGTTTAAACTAAATCCAATCTAACTTATATTTTAAAATTTCAAACATAGACAAATTATATGTTTTTAAAAACTACAGGCAATTTGTGAGCTACTGGAAAAAGAATCACTATCATTGGACTTCAGGATGAAAAGTTGTGGCTAAAAAAAAATTGACACTTTCTGTTTTTTTGCAAACACGCAGAAAAAACTGAAGCTAACTATCTACAAATAGGGGGTACACGTGGCATGTTGTGATAGGTTGCGGGAGGTGTTTGCTGCTAACTTAGGAGCAAACGGCCTAGGCTTAACAAAAACCACTGGCTAATAGTATAAGTGAATATAAACCGCCGGTTTACTCAACTAAACCGAAAGGGTACTAAAAGATCTAATCTACACCAATGGTTAAAGATCTAAGGGCTACTACATAAAACAAAAAGAAACAGGAGGGGTGGGGGTGGAGACTTACCGTGGCTGGAGGTGCTCCCGTGGCTGCCAATGGCCGAGGTGGAGGGGGCTCCGGTGGGGTGGGGAGGGGCCGGCGGGGGGGGGGGGGGGGGTGCTCCGGCGGGGGTGGGGAAGGGGGCCGAAGGGTGAGGGCTCTCTGCAGGGGTGGGGAGGCGAGGTGGAGGGAGGGGGCTGCAGGGGGGGCGAGGTGGAAGCTGCTGCTGTTCGCTGGTGATGGAGATGGGGAGGTGCAGCAGGGGGTGGAGGGGTGGCGGGGTGGCAAGGGGGCGGCGATGGAGGAGGCCGAAGTGGAGGAGGGGGGTGCCGCGAGGGAGGAGAGGTGGAGGGGCCGGCGAGGTGGAGGAGGAAGCACCTGTTGGTGCTCTCCGGTGAGTTTCCGGTGACGACTCCGGCGAGGTGGGGCACGAGCTAGGGGCGAGGAGAGGTGAACTTTTCGACGGGAATGGAATGAGGAGAGGTAGGGGCTTCTTATAGAGGCGACGGGAAGGTATGTGCGTCGCGAATCCCGGAGGAGAGGATCTCCTCTCCATGGAGGGAAAGTTTCTTTGTCACGTGAAAGGAGGAGGAGGAAGAAGATGATCTTCTTGGGCCAAGTTTGGAAAGCTCTTAATGGGCCAGGGGGGTATTTCCTAATAAAAGTGATCTCCTTCCTATTTTCAAAACTAGGAAACTAAAACGTTAAAAAGGAAATAAAATCAATTTGGAATAAAGAGTTTTTATATACTAAAATTATCAGAAAAATAAAATATAGATGATGGGCATTTTTCCACGGCAAAAATAAAAATTTCAGAAAAAATTATTTTCACAAAGTTGCCAAAAAGGTTTATTTTCTTTTGCAAATAATTTTCAAATTATCCTCTAAGTTTGAGGGTGCAAATAACATTCAAAATACCCGGGTATTTGAGGGTCATGTTCCTCCGCTCTTTTCTTTTTGACCGAATGTATTTCCCGGCATTTTCTTGCGCGAAGAAAACGAATGGAAAGGCAAAAAGAATTCAATGCAAATATCTCCGTTCAAATTCTTTGTAGTTGAAGAAGTCATGTCATCTTCTCTCTTTGTTTTTAAATGATTGAATTTGAATTCACCGGAGAAGGGGGGAAGTCATTTTATTCCCTCTCATTCAAAAGTTTCGAAAAGTTTCAAATTTCACACAAGTTTCAGTCACTCAGCAAACAAACAAACAATCAATCTAATAATTATATTAACATTCCAAAATTTATAATTTTGGGATGCTACAAACTACCACACTTAACATGAATCTCGTCCTCGAGATTCGAAGAGGCTAGAAAGAAAGGTTAGGGTTTGGGGGTCTTCTAACAAATCCAATCTCCGGCAAGGTGGGAAGCTACCTTACTTAAAATGAGAGATACTGGTCCCTCAAAATGTTGTAACGATCCTCTGGGGTTTTGGCAACTAACATCGCACAGTCTTCATATTAAATCCTTTGGTGATGCTCTCCCGTTGATATAAGCTTCTTCCATCACTGGGTCTTCTTAACTGACAGTCTCGGGGTCAATTCTAAATAACCTATCGATCGTTCTCATGGTGGTCTACCATTTGTGGTTATCCTGCAGAGAGAGGGGTCTTGGTTTCATCCTCACTGTAAAATTTCCTACGTGACAACAAATGCCATGTACATGGGCTTTCTTCATACCATTCTAAGGCTTAAACAAAAGCTTCAAAGAACGTTGTCTCTCACTATGGGTAAGTCTCTCAGATTTACCATTCCGAATAGCAAGATAAATGATAAGAGTAAGTCGTCATGGTGATCAATCCATTCTGCACCCAAATCATTTCTCTGTATAAGGTTTAGCGAATCTCGCATTCTAACGCTTGGGCATCCTCACAAGCGTTGCAGAATTTCTCTTGTCCATGAACGAAGTTCGGATAATCCATTGGTTCTGCAAGCTGAACGAAACATCTATCGTATCTTCACAACTCTCAAGTTTTCCTATGCTCCTAAGAAAACGTTTGCTGATCCATCATAACTTCTTCCATAAATCATATGCATTTCATAGTCAATCCTTTATTACATCCTTAATTTCTTCAAAATTCCAACTCAAAAGTAATTTATTACAAATGCTGCCATCCACATTGTTCGGTATGGTCGAGCATTTTTGCCAACATTATTCATCTGCCTCTCTTTGAGGTACTTTAGTTCCACTCGAACTTTCCGAGGTGCTCCTTGAAATCATCCATCTTTTGCTTCATCATGGTGGTCATGAGCTTCATCTCCATCATCTCCGCACGTACTTCACTCAGGTATTCCTGGGTATGACGGAGTCTTGCTTCAAGTATTTCTCCAATATGACGTATGGCTTCCATGGAAGCTTCACGAACAACATCAAAGGAGGTTGCTCGTGGTACACGTGAAATGAAAAAGTATTGCCCCATAGTCTTTGGACAAACTCCTTTCACATGGTGGAAGTGTACTTCCACGTACCAAAGTTCCACTCCATTTTCCATGAATGGGTAGCCTTTGTAGACTCCATCTCCTTCAAGATGAATGTGCTTCATCATGTCGTTCAGGATTTTCGGGTAATCATGGTCACTAGTCAGGGTCATGATCGTTTCTGGGCCCTTGAGGAATGACTCGTAGAGAGTTTTCATCTGCAGGTGTCAGTAAATAGGTACTCAGAGGAATGTATGTGTCTCCTTGGTAATCATGGTACATCCCTACTGAGTGGATCCTATGGGTTTACCGATTACTACCACACTTAAATGAGACATACTCATGCCTGCATCGACCATATTTTCTCATAATGCTCAGAGATCATTGCTCGTAGAGAAACAACGCATACAGTTTCAACATAGGCAATCATGAGACAATAAATTCCATTTATTCATGATGTTATTACAATCTCATGGACTTCTGTTACAAAATTTTTCACTCCATGATCTCATGAAAAACAAGAGTTATTCATATTACACTAATTGCCGCGGTCAAAACTTAACTACTCCTTCTTAGCTTTCTTCCTTTGTGGACAATCGCTAGCAAAATGTCCTGCTTCCTTGCAACAAAAGCAAATGAGTTCTAACCAGTCGAGGGTACTTTTTCTTCTTTCGAGGGTACTTTTTCTTCTTTCCGGACTCCTTCATCTTGGCCAGTTCTTCTATTTCAAGTGGATCAAACTCCACTTCTTCCGTCGGGACGTTTCCCAGATACTCTTGGCTTCTCTTCATGCAGTCCTGTGAATAATGTCCTTCTTCTCCACATGAGTAGCATGCATTGGATAAAAATCTGGTCAGACCTTGTCCATCGGGGTCTTCAATATTTTCGTTCATCACCGGTTCCTCTAGAGTCTTCTTCTTGAGGGTTTCCTTCACTGCATCTTTCTGCTGCTTGACAACTTGTTGCACCTTGGGGTAAATGTGACACTGAGCTGGGTAGTGGGTGGTTCCTTCACAAAGGACACAAGTCACCTGACTGCTTGGGCACTCCTCAGTTGGGTGATTTTCTTCACAATGAGTGCATCCATCCTTGTGTTCTTCCTGGGTGTGTCCTATTTCTCCACAGATCTTGCATGCACAAGTCTTCTTCTTCGGATTATCATAGCACTTCTGAATAAGTCGGGATCTTAACAGAGTCTTCTTGAATTCCTCCCAACTTTTTGCTCCACTAAATCCTTGTATGGCATGATGCGTTTTCCACCAGATAGCAGCACTTTGGGTAAAGTACTGGAGAGCGTGTTCCACTTCATACTTCCTTGAGATCAAGTTGCTCCCGAAGTGGTTCTCCATGTTCTGAATCCATATTTCAGCCTCCAGTTGGGTCATTAGTCCAGAGACTACAAGTCCAGCTTCATACTCCATCTGGTAGGGTTGAGGTTTTGGGGATGAGACGGGTAACAGAGGGAGATACAAACAATATTTTTGAGAATAGGTTTTATTTGTGGCCGTCGGAAAACACACACCAATGATGGCTCACAAATCATCGTAACTAACGTGGGTATATAATTGGGGTTTGCACTTCTAATAAACATTGGAACGTTTCGGGGTCTTCGAGTTTTCGGGTCTTGAGAGTCTTCAATTGGTGCAGCTTCAATTCTTCAAATGCATGATGAAATCCACTTTACTTTGAAGTAGAACTCCGTTGATTCTTCATGAGGTCAAAGGGGTAAGGGTATTGTCAAACTATTGGAGGTGAGAGGGAACATTCGATGAAATCAGACGAGATGAGAAGTAAAAGATGTTGTTGAAAATAATTTTTTTTGAGAGATCCTTTCCTAAGAATTTCCAGTTTCTAGGGTCACGTCCTACAGTCAACATGTGCTCTGATACCATCGCTGTAGCGACCCGACTCAAGACGAGTCAAGCCTCTGCGTTTCTGTGCCATCCCTGGATCAGTATGCTGGCACACACAGTACATCAATGTATATATCAAAGTGCAATCACATGTAAATAGCGTAAAACTGATATATACCTTAAATATCTCAGCGGAAGCGGTCAAGGGAGTGGAGTCCCAATAAACACCAACGACAAGTTGAGTGTAGACCGTAACCCTGAATCGTACTCTTACTCGTCGAAGAAAAATATCTGCAACATAAGACGTTGCAGCCGTGTAGGTCAGCATATTGAATATGCCGAGAAGTCACATAAGAGAGGGGTGAAAAGTAATCATCTATACTATATGCATATATGGCAGGTCGGGCTATAATGTTTTAGCGAAAAGCAAGTTTTCTCCTACATCAAGAGTGGGCTAAAAGCAAAATGTTACTACATTGTTGGTTGTTAACGAGATGGTTCCGCCAACCAGTTCTCGTACCCGAGTTGTAAATAATTACCCTCATCAAATATATTTAATGGTGTTGAGAAATCCAGATAACTTCAGTTCCTTTGGCTCAAGTTGTCCATGACCGTGGACACGGCTAATCGATTAGGTTTGAGTACTCTGCAGAGTTTTGCACACGTTCCCCACAAGATTTGATCGCCTCCGTGTATGTCCTCGCACTTCAGGGTGTTTGAAGACCGGATGATCAAAACATTGTCTTTCAACGGGTCCCTCTGAATCCCTGTCGGTGCCCATCCAATCCTACCGTTCTTCTACATCTGCTAGCACCGCCTGTCGAGAGTCGCCGCGTTGTCCAACCAAGCCAGAGCCCATAATGACTTGTGGCTGTGCAGGTAAGCCTTGGGTCTTGAAAATATCTGTCCGTCTCTTTGAGCCTGGGTGAAGCTTTCCGCAGGATGACATGGCCTCTCCAGCATCCCGGGCATCCACTGGGTTTTCTAGGGAGCTGATCAACCATCCTTCACCCAGTGTTGCATTGTGTCCGAGGTCTTGAAAATCTTGTCTTAACCGGTCTTGATTATTTAATCAACCTCGCATCACTCGTGTTATGCACTCAACCAAAATCCTGTCTACTCAAGCTTAGCAATATGAAATTTGTCGTCCCCGGGCCAAGTATCGGGGTTGTTGTGTGCCTACCACATGATACTACAATCTATACTAAAATTTCCAAGTACCTAAGCAGCATGCAATTGGGCATAGGATGGTAGAACTACGATGCATAAAACATAGGTGATAGTATGATCAAAGTGACTTGCCTGGTGATGTTGACGAAGAAGAATTTCTCGAGAAAATAACTTGATAGACTACCCGTCACTCTCCGATGAAATCTATATAACAAACATATCATTCACATAAGCACTCATACTAGAAATCATTCTAACAATCGAAACAAAAGAGAGAGAGCGAATAAGAAACCGAAAGAAACTTCAAATAAGACTAGAGAATCTTCTACTACGTCAAACACTAAATAGTTTTTGTCTAACAGAAAATAATAACAAGAAACTAAGATATAAATCTAACTAAGATAAAATAAAGTATTTTTCACAAATTTTTTTGAAAGTATTCCCAAACGGGATTTGAAACAACGGTGAAAACAATTGCAAGTTACTAAGGAACTAGAATTGATTTCATGAATACAAATAAAAATAGAATAAAAATTTGTTGCAAAACTACTGTTAACTAATAGAGACAAAACATAATAATGTTTCTGAAATAATAAAGAAAATATTTTAAAACAAAGATAGAAAAGGAATTTGCCGAAATCCTAAAAGAGGTGAAACAGAAATTGTTTCATATGGAACAGTGAGCTAACATACTCAAACAAATCTGAAAGTTTTACCACTGATACATAAGATCACTAGTGATCAGTTACAAAAGGAATCAAATTAAAAGCTATTTTTAAACTCCTGGAATAGGCAAAACAAGGTTTAAACTAAATCCCATCTAACTTATATTTTAAAATTTCAAACATAGACAAATTATATGTTTTTAAAAACTACAGGAAATTTGTGAGCTACTGGAAAAAGAATCACTATCATTGGACTTCGGGATCAAAAGTTGTGGCAAAAACAAAGTTGAAACTTTCTGTTTTTTTGCAAACAGGCAGAAAAAAACTAAAGCTAACTATCTACAAATAGGGGGTACACGTGGCATGTTGTGATAGGTTGCGGGAGGTGTTTGCTGCTAACTTAGGAGCAAACGGCCTAGGCTTAACAAAAACCACTGGCTAATAGTATAAGTGAATATAAACCGCCAGTTTACTCAACTAAACCGAAAGGGTACTAAAAGATCTAATCTACACCACTGGTTAAAGATCTAAGGGCTACTACATAAAACAAAAAGAAATAGGAGGGGGGTGGAGAGTTACCGTGGCTGGAGGTGCTCCCGTGGCTGCCAATGGCCGAGGTGGAGGGGGGCTCCGGTGTGGTGGGGAGGGGCCGGCGGGGGGGGGGGGGGGGGGGTGCTCCGGCGGGGGTGGGGAAGGGGGCCGAAGGGTGGGGGCTCTCGGCAGGGGTGGGGAGGCGAGGTGGAGGGAGGGGGCTGCAGGGGGGGCGAGGTGGAAGCTGCTGCTGTTCGCTGGTGATGGAGATGGGGAGGTGCAGCAGGGGGTGGAGGGGTGGCAAGGGGGCGGCGGTGGACGAGGCCGAAGTGGAGGAGGGGGGGTGCCGCGAGGGAGGAGAGGTGGAGGGGCCGGCGAGGTGGAGGAGGAAGCTCCTATTGGTGCTCTCCGGTGAGTTTCCGGTGACGACTCCGGCGAGGTGGGGCACGAGCTAGGGGCGAGGAGAGGTGAACTTTTCGACGGGAATGGAACGAGGAGAGGTAGGGGCTTCTTATAGAGGCGACGGGAGGCGCCGGGAAGGTATGTGCGTCGCGAATCCCGGAGGAGGGGATCTCCTCTTCATGGAGGGAAAGTTTCTGTGTCACGTGAAAGGAGGAGGAGGAAGAAGATGATCTTCTTGGGCCAAGTTTGGAAAGCTCTTAATGGGCCAGGGGGGTATTTCCTAATGAAAGTGATCTCCTTCCTATTTTCAAAACTAGGAAACTAAAACGTTGAAAAGGAAATCAAATCAATTCGGAATAAAGAGTTTTTATATACTAAAATTATCAGAAAAATAAAATATAGTTGATGGGCATTATTCCACGGATAAAATAAAAATGATGAAAACCCCATTTTTTTACCCTTGATGGCAACAACACGATGCGTGCCTCGCTACCCCTTCTGTCACTGGGTGAGGTCACCGCATGGTATGAACCCAAAGCCAAGCACTTCTCCCATTGCGAGAATCATAGATCTAGTTGGCCAGACAAAACCCACAACTCGAAGAGAATTACAAGGATATGAAATCATGCATAAGAGAGATCAGAAGAAACTCAAATAAGCTTCATAGATAATCTAATCATAAATCCCCAATTCATCGGATCTCGACAAACACACCGCAAAAGAAGATTACATCTGATAGATATCCATGAAGATCATGGAGAACTTTCTATTGAAGATCCAAGAGAGAGAAGAAGGCATCTAGTTACTCGCTATGGACCTATAGGTCTATGGTGAACTACTCACGTATCATCGGAGAGGTCATGGTGTTGATGAAGAAGCCCTCCGTGTCCGAATCCCCCCTCTGGCAGGGCACCAGAACGTGCCCTAGATGGGATCTTGCGGAGATAGAAGCTTGCTGCGGTGGAAAAGCGATTGCGATGATCTCTTGATTTTTTGGGAATATTTGGGAATATATAGGCGCAAGATCTAGGTCAGGGGACCTCCAGGGGGCCCACAAGCATGGATGGCACGCCCCCCTGGCCGCGGGGCGGGGGCTTGTGGGGCTGTTCTGGCTTGGCTCCCCAGTTCTCCGATCTTCTTCCGTTCCAGAAAAAATCTTTTTGGGGATTTTCTTCCGTTTGGACTCCGTTTCAAAATCTCCTCTGAAAGGGGTCAAAAACATGGAAAAACAGGAACTGGCACTTGGCAGTGAGTTAATAAGTTAGTCCCAAAAAATAAATAAAAGGCAGGCAAAACATCCTAAGTTTGACAAGATAATACCATGAAACGATCAAAAATTATAGATACGTTGGAGATGTATCACCGCCTGAATCCGGGTGTCCTCGAGGAGCACAACATAATCTGGACGCAATTTCTCTTGCTCCAGCTCATCATAAGCAAGCACCCGAGGTAACACATAAGCGAGTTCCATGGGAGGGACTCCTTCTGCCTTGTAGACCAGGGAGAAAGGTGTCTGGCCGGTGGCTCGATTTGGCGTCGTTCTGATCAACCAAAGAACCGCCGACATTTCATCAATCTAGTGCCTTCCATGTTCGCGCAGCTTGTCGAAAGTTCTAGTCTTGAGCCTGCGCAATACCTCGGGATTTGCCCTTTCGACTTGACCGTTGCTCCTTGGGTGAGCGACGGAAGCGAGGCATATTTTGCCGCCAAAGTCCTGGGCGTATTTCATGAAGATGCGACTCGTGAACTGGGTGCATTGTCGGTGATGACCCTATTCGGGACGCCAAAGCGACAGACCATCCCCTTGAAGAACTTGACAGCTGACTGCGTTGTTACCCTTCTTGCTGGTTCCACTTCTGGACACTTTGTGAACTTGTCGATTGCGACATACAAGTACTTGTAGCCCCCAGCATCGCGGGGGAAGGGCCCGAGGATATCGAGCCCCCAGACCGAGAATGGCCACGAGAGAGGGATTGTTTGGAGAGCTTGCGCTGGCTGATGAAGCTTTCTCGAATGGAACTGGCACGCTTCATACTTGGTTACTAGTGCAGTTGCATCCTGGAGGTCTGTGGGCTAGAAGAAACCTTGCCGGAATGCCTTGCCGGGAAGGTCCCTTGACCCTATGTGTGATCCACACATTCCTTCGTGAATTTTGGCTAGCGGCTGCAGTCCTTCCTCCATGGGGATGCACTTTAGCTTCACGTTGTTTAGTCGCCTCTTGTAGAGGGCATCGTCCATGAATTGGTACATGCTTGACTGGCGAGCTACCTTCTCTGCTTCTTCGGGATCCTCAGGCAATTCCCCAATTTGGAGGTATCGTACTATGTGTTGCGCCCATGCCGGAGCGCGTGGCTCGACGGCGAGGAGCAAAGACATTTCCTCTGCCGGGGTGGGATCCCCCCCTGACAGGCTCTGCTTCTGTTCCGGCAACTTATTCCGCGGCAAGGTCCTTACCGGGGCTCCTTGGTAGGTCTCCCGGGAGGTACTTGCCGGAGTTGAGCTTCTTCTTATTGTCTGGCTTGGTCGATGGTGCCACGGAGGGTTGAGTGAGTTGTAGCACTAAAGTCCCTGGTTCCACATGGAGCTTAAGTGTTGCTCGCTTTGACAGGTCATCTGCGATGGTGTTTACGGCATGGGGTACGTGCTCCATCTATAGACTATAAAAGCGTTCTTCCGACTTTCTCACCTCCTCCACCTAGGCCTCCATCAATGGGCTTTGATAATCTTTGTTGACTTGCCGGATGACTAGTTGGGAGTCACCTCTGATGATGAGCTTTCGAATCCCAAGATCTATCGTGATCCTGAGCCCGACAAGCAGCCCTTCATATTCTACGGTGTTGTTGGTTGACTTCTCTCGGGGGAAATACATTTGGATCACATTCTTGAGATGCTCCCCGGTAGGCGCGACTAGCAACACGCTAGCCCCGACGCCGTGGAGGGATAAAGCTCCATCAAAGTACATGACCCACTCTTGAGTCGATTCCTTCCCCGGGAGGGTTGATTCTGGTATTTCTTCATCTAGCGCTGGGGTCCATTCTGGAATGAACTCTGCTAGGGCCTTGCTCTGTATGGTCGAGGTGCTCTCGAACTTGAGGCCGAAGATGGATAATTCCAACGCCCACTCTACTATCCTTCCGGTCGTGTCGGGATTCCGCAGAACCCTCTTCAGCGGGAAGCGAGTGACGACGGTAATCTCATGTGCTTGGAAGTAGTGGCGCAGCTTCCTTGAGGCCATGAGGAGGCCAAAAAGCAATTTCTGCACCCCGGAATATCTCGTTCTGGCCCCTTGTAGGAGGGAGCTGACAAAATAGACCGGGCATTGCACCAACTTCTTCTTTTGCATAGGTCTGCTGGTTGGCGTGGACTTCTCTTGGTCGTCTTCTGCCACAACGGGGAGCTCTTGCTTGCCATCACACGCATCCTCGTCGGGTGGCGTTGCCTTTCCCGGGGCTTGGTCGCCCTCCTCCCTCTGCGCCACCAAGGCAACACTGACCACCTGGTTGGTTGCCGCTAGATACAAGAGCGGTGGCTCTTGGGGTCTAGGGGCCACCAGCACGGGTGCGGAGGAGAGGTATTCCTTCAAGTCTTGTAGTTCCACTTCCGCCTCAGGAGTCCACTTCATCGGTCACGCCTTCTTCAGGATTTTGAAGAAAGGCAGGGCGCGTTCAGTGGACTTGGAGATGAATCGGCTCAGGGCAGCTACACATCCGTCTAGGCGTCGCACGTCCTTGTCGCGCTTCGGCACCTCAATTTGTTTGATGGCCTTGATCTTGTCGGGATTGGCTTCGATCACCCGTTGGGACATGAAGAACCCGAGAAGCTTGCCAGATGGGACGCTGAAGACAAATTTCTCGGAGTTGAGCTTGAGGTTGATTTTGCGCAGGTTGGCAAATGTTTCTTCCAGGTCTGGCACAAGGGTGAATCCGTCCTTGGTTTTGACCACTATGTCATCCATATAAGCTTGGAGATTTCTATGGAGTTGGGGTTTAAAACTGATTTGGATCACCCTTGCGAAAGTCGAGCCAGCGTTCTTCAACCCAAAAGGCATCTGCACAAACCAGTATGTGCCGCATGGGGTGATGAACGCGGTCTTCTCCTCATCTTCCACGACCATGTTGATCTGGTGATAACCGGAGTAGGCGTCGAGGAAGGACATCAGGTCGCAACCGGGAGTGGGGTCGACAATCTGGTCGATGCACGGCAAGGGGAAAGGATCTTTGGGACATGCTTTATTGACATCGGTGAAGTCAATACAGAGCCGCCATTTTCCAGTTGCCTTGTGCACAAAGACTCGATTGGCCAACCATGTGGGATGGATGACCCCCCTGACCAGGCCGGCCGCTTCGAGCTTCTTGATTTCTTTGGCAATGAACTCTTGTCGCTCCAGGGCCTACTTCCTCACATTCTGCTTGACCGGCCACGCGTGTGGACATACGGCAAGGTGGTGCTCAATCACCTCCATGGGAACGCCGGGAATATCTGACGGTTGCCACGCAAAAACATCAATATTTTCCTGCAGGAAGGCGATGAGCGCGCTTTCCTATTTGTTGTCGAGGGTGGAACTGATGGTGAAAGTTCTACCCGAGCCGTCTTCCTTGGCTGGCACTTTCTTGGTCTCAGGCGGAGCGGCCCTGGACCTTTTGCTTCACGTAGTGGAGCCTTTTGGTACATCCCTGCCGGTAGCATAGCACTCTAACGAGGTGCTCTTGATGGGGTCAATGCGGGAAGCTCCCTTGCCATCCTTATTCTCTCCTGGGGTCCTTACCGGGGGCGACGTGGAAGGAATCTTGGCGACGGGTGCCGCCACGCCCTCCCGGTAGAGGCGGTCCGTGCATCGGAGCGCGTCCTTCTTGTCGGCGCGGACGACAATGATGCCGAGCGGGCCACGCATCTTCAGTGTACCGTAGGCGTAGTGCGAGGCCGCCATGAATTTTCCCAATGCCGGACGCCCCAGGATTCCCTTGTACGCGAACGGGTTGTCGGAGACGTCGAGGACAACCTTCTTCATCCGGTAATTCTGGTCGCTGCCGAAAGTAACCGACAACGTGATCTTTCCCTTGGGCTGGATCTTCCCGGGATTGATCCCTTGGAACGCGCCTGTGTCCTCAAGGTCTTCATTGGCGATCTGTAGCTTCTAAATTACATCGGGGGAAATGAGATTCAGGCCGACCCCTCCGTCCACCAGCATTTTCGTTACTCTGAGGTTGCGGATTGTCGGTGACACCAACAACGGCAAGAACCCGACCACAGTAACACAGTCTGGGTGGTCCTCAAAGTCGAAAATGATCGGTGTCCGCGACCACCTCAGGGGCTTGCGGGCGTCGATGGAGGACTCTGTCGCAATCACTTCACATGCCCACTTCTTCAGCTGGCGGTGTGAAGAATGCAGCGAGGCGCCTCCTTCAAGGCACATCATGTCCGTTGCCCTTTGGAATTCGTGGTCGCTGGAGTCGTCGTCGGGGCAGTCTTCGTCATCATCCTCCTCTTTTCCTTCTCGTCGTTGTGCGGGCCTTGCTTTCTTGCCCTTGAACTTGCCAGGGCGGCTCCCTTGGGCACCCTTCTTCCCGTCTGACCCTTCGCCACCTTGCTGGGCCTTTTCTTTGTCGCGCCTTTGGTATTCGACCTGCTGCCTCTCGGCAAGCTATTCGACTTCCCAGCAGTGCTGGAGGTTCCGGCCTTTGGTGCGGTGGATCTTGCAGTACTGGGCGCCGGAGCCATCTGGTATATCCGCGACCGCCAAGGCCTGGCAAGAGCCGCACCCGGCGGTATCCTTGCCGGAGGCCTCAGCTTTCGCTTTCTTGGCGGAGTCGGCATCGCCGATCGCCTCGACGGAAAACATGGTTTTGCCGTTCCGTTTCTTGTTACGCCGCGTTCCCCTCTTGGTGGGGACGTCGGCGTCTTCGTCTTCGGAGTCGGCTTCAACACCGGCGTTCTTGCCAGGGAGCTTCCTTCCTTCTTCTGCACGTGCGCACCTATCCGCCAGACCGTAGAGCTCGGCGACATCATGGACTTTGTTCATCGCCAGCTCTTCGCGCATCTTCCGATTGCGCACGTTCTTGTGGAACGCGTTGATGATGGCAGCTGGGTGGACGTCCGGGATGTTGTGTTGGATGTCGCTGAACCTCTAGATGTACTTGCACAGGGGTTCACCCTCCTTCTGGGGGATGATGTGCAAGTCGCTTTCCTGACCAGGAGCTCGGTGGCCGCCAGTAAAGGCGCCAACGAAGTCCTGGAACAGTTCCTTCCATGAGGAGATGGAGTTCTTGGGTAGGTGCATCAACCACGACCTAACGTTGGGCTTGAGCACCAGCGGGAAGTAGTTGGCGAGTATCTTCTCGTCTCATCCCCCGACAGCCTGCACCGCGATGGTGTAGATGTTAAGGAACTCCGACGGATGGGTCCTGCCATCGTACTTGTCCGGGATGTCCGGTTTAAAAGTATGGGAGCTAGGCCACTGGACGCGCCGTAATTCACGGGTAAACGCTGGCAGCCTACCTCGTAAGGTAGACCGCCAGGGTACTCCGAAACCGATGCGCCATCGGCGGTCCCAACGCGCATATCTGACCGACGGCACGTCTCGCGCCGCCGTTCGATGACGGTGTGGGCATCTTCCTTGCGCCGCTCGCAGAGAATGTCCCGCTGATCGCGGCGGTGGCGGGGGTCTGAAGACCCGGCTGAGTCATCGGAGATGATGACCCGTTCTCACTGCCGGGGAGGAGAGTGCACGGTGGCGGTGGGAGCCCCTGCCTTCTCGGCACGGTCCCGAGCGTGTTTGCTGGAGGGTCGTTTCGACGTCCTTGCCTGCCGTGGCTGGTCTCCGTCGGCGACTGCCAGGATTCTCTGGATGGTGTCCCTCCACTCCCTTTGTTTGTTCGCCGGTGGAGGGAAATCGAGGAGCAGTTGGGCCCGCTTCAGTGCGTCCGCCAGTGCGGGCAGCGGCAAGATGTGCGAATACCTCACGGGGCTCTCACTTCTAACCGTATTAGAACGGGTTCCCTGTTGGTCATGAGGTGGCTCGCCAGCCTGCGCCATAGCAGAGCGGGTACGCCTGCTCGGCGTACCTCGAGAACAGGGTCCACGTGTCCCCTTAGCTGGGGGCGGATCGCCACCCTCATGGGGTGATCCGTCCTGCATGGCCTGAGAAGGCCGCGATGTGTGGGCTCGCGCGGGCACCTTGAAAGGCGTCGGCGCATCCTTGGACGTGGCCGCGCCGGCGGCTGGTCGTGTGGCTGTGTCCCTTGACTTACCAGGGTGAGGATGATTGCCGCGGCCGCGGGCGACTCCACTCGCCTGGGTTTGCTCTCTAGAATGTTGCAGAAGGTCGGGGCCTCCTCCTTTTTTTCGTGCGCCTGTACCTTCTCCTGCCCTCGGCGGGGCCGGAGAGCTGGTTACGGGAGCGTTTGTCGCTAGAGAGCCCCTCCTGTTGTTGGCCATGGCGATGAAGGAGAGGTGGTGCGCTGAAGACTAGGTCAGATTAACGCAATCATCCCCCCCTACCTGGCCCGTCAAAGATGTCGGCGATGCTAGGTTGACACCTATGGGGATCGACGTGATACCCTTGTGACCGTAGGGCGGGGAAAAACAGCGTCAAGAGCAGACCAAATGATCAACACCCGGCAAGCCTTTTTACCTGGTTCAGGCCGCTTACGCGTAAAACCCTACGTCCTGCTCGTCTGATCGTATTAAGTGTTTTTTTTGTTCGTTCACAGCGATGATAATCCTCTTCTTGGACAATCTCTAAAAAGTCTAACCCCCTTGTGAATGAGCTAAGGGCCTCCTTTTATAGGCAAAGGTGTCACCTACAGTGCTCAAAGGTAGGTTCACGAGATGTTACAGTGAACCTACGGCAGCGCTTATCCATCTACCGCTATGAGGTGCATTAAATGCACGTCTTGTCCATGTCAGCTAAGTGCTGGCGAAGACATGTGTGCAGGTGTTTCGATACCTGGACGCCCCGCTCGCGCATGCGGAATGCGCTGGTATACGGGGAGCGGTGGTACTGTGGCAAGGGCGGTCGCCCTCTGGTGTGCTGCCATGTCATCCCGACAAGGGTGTTTGCCGGGGCCTTCGTGCTTCGTCCCGGCAAGGAAGCTTGTCGGGAGCTTCGGCTGTCTTCCCGGCGAGGGGGGCTCGCCGGGGCCTTGTGCTAGGTGTGGTCATCAAGTCCATCGGTCGGACGTGGCCTTGGGTGTCTTACCGGCAAGACAGGCTTGTCGGGGCCTTGGGTGTCTTACCGGCAAGACAGGCCTGTCGGGGCCTTGGATGCCTTGGGGGCGAGTCTTGTCTGGATTCCATCGTGCCCTGCCGTCAGGGGCTCTTTGCGCCCGTGCACAAGTCTGGGGCAGACCCCAGTCTTTAGTGCACCGACATCTCCTTTTTATTAGTGGAAACATAAGAAACAATTTTATGCTTTGGTAAAGTTCCCTCCTTTCTAATCTTACTTATGTAATCATTTTCATGGCAATTCACAACCCAATAGAGATGACATTTTTGCAAAGTGTTGTTTATTCCTAAGGCATTATCATCTAGCCAAGAAGTTTTTTCTGATAACTCTTTGCACATCAAAAATAATGTAAGTTCATCATAAAGATCAGAAGTGATCATGTTATCACACAACTGGTTAACATTTATGTTTTGAAAATACATGCATTGAAAATTAAAGTGACCCTCTATACCACAAAGTTCACAAGTAAAAGGATAAAGGTCACACAATTCTCTAGCAATCTCATTTAAATCTCTAACCCAAGTGATTGTTCTTTCATGCTTATGTTGCTTACAATACTTCTCTTCTTCAATCATAGGCCTTTCACAAGGTCTATCCACTCCACAAAAATTAACATGCTTATATAAAACTTAATTTTCAGGAATTGGATCATGCATGTTGCAATTATCATTAACAATTTCATTTTCTTTGCAAATCTCTTTAAAAGGTTCATGATTCTTGACCCAATTATCCTTAGGCGTATTAAGATGTAAAGCAATAGATTTGAGGAAATCAACAAGGAGTTGAGAATCAAGCCCAAACTTAGCACTAAACTTATTAAAACTTGTAGTTTCAACAAAGGACTTAATGCAATCATACTCATAATTTATATGTGACTCTTTACCTTTGTCATTCTCCCAATCTTCAGTATTGGTTGAATTCTTTCAAGGAGTTCTCATTTAGCATCATTCCTTTCGTTTGTGAAATAACCCATAGAGGAAGCATCGAGCAAGTCTTTGTCCTGTCGAGAGAGCCTCGCATAGAAATTAGTAATAATCATATCTTTGGGGAGCCCATGGTTAGGACATTTTAGCATTAAAGTTTTCAGTCTCTCCCAAGCTTGAGCTATGCTTTCTCTGTCATGAGGATAGAAATTATAAACATAATTCCTATTCTCATGGACTTCATGAAGAGGATGAAACTTGGAGCAAAAGAGAGACTAGATCTCTTCCCAATCCCGTAGTTGAGAATCATCTAGTAGCCTATACCATTCCAATGCTTTTCCTTTCAGTGACAAGGCAAATAATTTCCTTATGACTCCATCTCTTGTCAAACCTATAATATTAAACAACTCACAAAGTTCTGTAAGTTTCAACAAATGAATACTAGGATCGACTGTTCCATCTCCTGCATAACAATCTTTCCTAATTATTTCAGTTATCCCAAGTGGTATTTCGAATGGGATACATTAAATAGGTGGAGGAGACATCTCTACCACGGGTGTGGTAAAGCGGCCTTCCCCAAGCAGCCAACTAAGAGTGCAGTTTTCCATAAGCCTAACTAGTGAAAATAAAACAAGAAATGAAAAGATTTAAATGCAAGATAAAAAGATATACCTTCAAGAACTCACCTCCCCAGCAACGGCGCCAGAAATAGCTTGATGTCTATGCACGCTTCTATTCTTGTAGACTATGTTGGGCCTCCAAGCGCAAAGGTTTGTAGGACATCAGCAATTTCCCTCAAGTGGATGAACTAAGGTTTATCGAACTCGGGGAAGTAGAGGTTGAAGATGGACTCTCTCAAGCAACCCTACAATTAATAAACAAGAAGCCTCTTGAGTCCCCAACACACCTAATACAATGGTAAATTGTATAGGTGCACTAGTTCAGCGAAGAGATGGTAAAATTTGGGTGATAGGTGTGGCAAAGCAAGGTAATATAAATCTTTAATAAAAATTACAGCAAGGTAGCAAGTGACAAAAGTGAGCATAAACGGTGTAACAATGGTGAGATGTAACATCCTAAAATTATAAATTTTGGAATGTTAATGTAATTATTAGATTGATTGTTTGTTTGTTTGAGTGATTGAAACTTGAGTGAAATTTATAACTTTTTAAAACTTTTGAATGAGAGGGAATAAAATGACTTTCCCATTTTTCTTTTGAATTCAAATTCATCTATTTAAAATCAGTGAGAGAAGATAACATGACTTCTTCAACTATAAAGAATTTGGATGAATGTGGCACTTGAATTTACCTTTCGTTTTTTATTTGAATTTTTATTTTTGGCACAAGATTTCAACCACAAAATATTTCCTGACAATATACTTGCCAAGCAAGAAAGAGAGGAGGTAACATGACACCCCCAAAAAATAAAAGTCAGAAGAAAAATAGTGCCAAAAATTTTAAAGACAAAATTTGGATTTTATTGAATTTAAAAAGAAAATTATAAAGTTTTTATTTTGTGAAAAATAAAATGTCCATGTTGTAGGAAATTTTATTCTGAAAATTTTGATATATAATATGCCTATATAAAATATTCTCTTATTTTCGTTTATATTTCTTTCGCTGTTTATTAAAAAAAGCACTATTCAATACGACACTGTTCATCCGGAATTTAAAAAAAAGGGTCGCGCCTGGCCGTACTACTCACCAGGGCTGGCCGAATCCATGGCCCATGCGGCACTTCTTCTTTTTGTTTTCTAGTTTGCCTACATTACCTATATGTTTAGTCCCACATTGCCTATCTATGGACCTTTAGACCTCCCTTTCACTTATAAATATAGACCCATAGGAGCATCAAAAAAAATCATCTATTTCGGGTTAAATCAATATTTTGGTTTGACTAGGTTTATTAAATAAAAATATTCTTTTCTCTTCGGCGGGATTTCTCGAAGTCGTCTCCTCATTGGAATTAATTCTTACTCTGCATTGTAAAGGTATTTCTCTTCGTATTTTTTATACTCCCGTAGTTTATTATTTCTAGACTAGTATTCCTACACTAGTATATGGTAGAGTAATTAGATATATTAATTAGTCTTCGTATTTACACATTAGTACTAGAATTCTTTTGGACATAGCACTTTTCTTCCGTAAAACAGCTTGGCCCTGATTTTTCAAATAGCCATAACTTTTTACTCGTTTATCCGAATTAGATGAAACCAACGCCTAGAGTTTCGTCTTGATCACACCTATCCTGTGAACCTATCATATCAACTTTTCGAAATTTTCAAATTTCGAAATTTGTTCATATTCATATTCAAACTTCTTTTGATCATATCTTTTTATCCGTAGCTCCGTTTTAGATGAATCCAATTGCGTCGGATTCGTATCAAAGTAATCTTCCTGTTTGTATCATTAGTTTTAACTTTTCAACTTATAATTTTGATCAAATCAGATTTATCTATTAGTGCCCAAAAGTGTTCACATCGTTCTAAGCCGATTCAATGTTATATTCAAATATTTGTATCTTTTGATCCGCTATTTCAAATCTAGTAATTCTTTTTTCTACACGCTCATATTGATCTCCTATATCCAGTACATCATTAGTTTCGACCTTTGAACCTTACAAATTTGAGCGATTCAAATTTGTATTCGAACATTCATTTGATCTTACCTTGCAAACAGTAGCACCTTTTCCATTGATTTCTTTTGCCCCTAAACACTAGTGTTATGTACTTTCCTATTCATAACAACCATGCTCCAATTCAAATGCTTTTGACCTTTATGGAATTCAAATTCTATTCATACTTCAATTCGCTATAACTTGCGTTGAAGTGCTCCATTTCAAGAAATTCTTTCTACAAATAAATTCTTATGCCTTATATTATTTGTCAAACAACATTCATGTTGTTCTCCCAATATTTTTTATCATCTCCCATAGTGTATGCAAGTCGAGCTTATATAGCGATAGTTGATCATCCTTTGACTCTTTTGAGTTGACCCCTTTCACCTTTCCTTTTCAACACACTTAGAACCTATTTTTTTATTAAACCTTAGTATGTTGTTATTTTGCACAAAGACATGTTTTGTTCTTATGTTCTTTTGGTTCTTCGTTTTTGGCATGAATGCTTATTTAATGCTATTCGTTTACGATAGATTGCTCGGAGTGTGGCGAGTAGAATTATCAGGATTTTGAGAGCGACTATCTTCATCAAGTAATACCAGGCAAGTCATTTGATCATGTATCACCTATGTTTTATGCATCGTAGTTCTACCATCCTATGCCCAATTTGCATGCTGAGTAGGTACTTGGAAATTATGGTTACACATTGTAGTATCTTGTGGTAGGCACCCAACAACCCCGTTACTTGGCCCGGGACGACAAATTTCATATTGCTATGCTTGAGTAGACGGGATTCTGGTTGAGAGTTTATCACGAGTGATGCGAGAATAATTTAATAACCAAGACCAGTTAAGTCAAGACTTTTCAAGACCTCGTGATGCAATGCAACTCTGGGTGAAGGACGGTTGATCGGCTCCCTGGAGAAACCAGTGGATGACCCGGGATGCTGGAGACGGCCATGACATCTTGCGGAAATCTTCAACCAGGCTCAAAGAGACGGACGTATATTTTCAAGACCCGAGGCTTACCTGCACAGCCACAAGTCATTATGGGCTCTGGCTTGGTTGGACAACGCGGCGACTCTCGACAGGCGGTGCTAGCAGATGTAGAAGAACGGTAGGATTGGATGGGCACCGGCAGGGATTCAGAGGGACCCGTTGAAAGACCATGTTTTGATCATCCGGTCTTCAAACCCCCTGAAGTGCGAGGACATACACGGAGGCGATCAAATCTTGTGGGGAACGTGTGCAAAACTCTGCAGAGTACTCAAACCTAATCGATTAGCCGTGTCCACGGTCATGGACAACTTGAGCCAAAGGAACTGAAGTTATCTGAAATTCTCAATACAAATAATAATATTGATGAGGGTATTATTGACAACATGGGTATGAGAACTGGTTGGCGGAACCATCTCATTAACAACCAACAGCGTAGTAATATTTTGCTTTTAGCCCCTCTCTTGTTGTAGGAGAAAATTTGCTTTACGCTAAAACTTACAACACCACCTTCCATATATGCATATAATATAGATGATTACTTTTCACCCCTCTCTTATGTGACTTGCCCGCATATTCAATATGCTGACCTACATGGCTGCAACGTCTTATGTTGCAGATATTTTTTCTTCGACGAGTAAGAGTACGATTCAGGGTTACGGTCTACACTCAACTTGCCGTTGGTGTTTATTGGGACTCCACTCCCTTGACTGCTTACGCTGAGATATTAAAGGTATATATCAGTTTTATGCTATTTCCATGTGATTGCACTTTGATATATACATTGATGTACTGTGTGTGCCAGCATACTGATCCAGGGATGGCACAGATACACAGAGGCTTGACTCGTCTTGAGTCGGGTCGCTACATGAGAAAAAAGGCCGAGGCTTCATACTTTCACTAGTGGCAACTCCCAACACCATTAACATAATCGAATCACATGATATTTCCACTAAAACTTGCAATGGAAACGTACTCGGACATCATTCCTTTGTGATCAAGAGAGGACGAGAATTATGTAGGGTTACAAAAGCACACCTCAGAGTTCGTAGTTCTCATCTATGGATTTCCCAATGTCACCGTGGCCACCCAAAGAGAGTACCACAATCACTACAACGTATCTCAAGGATAGTCAAAGACAAGCACCAAGAGACTCTCAATTTTCAATCAATTCACAAAAGAGGAAATCACTCAAGAAAATATTCTTCTAATCCTTGTCCAATAGACCGCTATGACCATGGTCTCAAGGATTATACTAGATAAGATCAAGTGAGTACATCAATCCAATACATAGAAGAAGGTGAAACATCATGGGATCACCCTAGGTTAACATAGCCTATGGTCACAATCAAGATCACATCATGGGAGAGAGAATTTACCACATAGCTAATGTAGAAGACCTCATCCCGAGGAGGAACTGCTCCCTCTTCATGGAGGGAGGAAGCAACATCGATGGAGATGAATCCGGGGGCACTTCCCTGTCCCGGCAGGGTGCGGGCACAAGAATTCTGGTCCACCAAAACTTGTTGGTGATGGCGGCGGAGATCAGAATTGCTTCTGGAGAAAACGGTTTGGGAATCAGCGTTTCCTCCATGGAGGTAAAAATAGGAGCCAACGTAGGGCACCAGAGGAGGTGGGCCCCACCTATGCGACCTATGGGCGCGGCCAGGGGCTAGGCCGCGTAGGGAGGCCACCTAGGCTGGCCCTGTCTCCCCTCTGGCCCACCTTTGGTGCTCGGGAAGTTTTCGACACGCTGATTTTTATATATTTTTCTCGGGATTTTTGGGACTCGGTAAATTGGGTAAAAGTCCCTGCAAAAAAGACATCAGCACACAGAAACTGGCACTTGGTGCACTGAGTTAGTAGGTTAGTCCAAATATGTGTAAAAAGGTATGAAAGTGTAGCAAAACATATAACAATGTCACCCAAAAGATCATGGAACAAGCAGAAATTATAGATATGTTTGGGACATATCAGTAAGTGACATGCTTTTCCATAGACCATTTTATAAGGAGACATACCCATAGGTTTTTTGTAAGCAGTTCAATAAGCCCATAATGCATCGTCAATTTTCTTAGACCAATTCTTTCTAGATATATTAATGTTTTTTTCAAGATCAACTTAATTTCTCTATTGCTCAATTCTACTTGCCCACTAGACGGAGGATGATAAGGAGATGCAACTCTATGATTAACATCATACCTAGCAAGCAATTTACGGAAAGCACCATGAATAAAGTGTGAACCACCATCAGTCATTAAATATCTAGTGACTCCAAATCTAGGGAAAATAACTTCTGTCACCATTTTAATAGAAGTGTTATGATCATCACTACTATTTGGAGTAACTTCTACCCACTTAATAACATAATCAATAGCAACTAGAATATGAGTATACCCATTGGTTTTCGGAAAAGGTCCCATATAATCAAAACCCCAAACATCAAATGGTTCAATAACTAGAGAGTAATTCATAGGCATTTCCTAATGTCTACTAATATTAACAATTCTTTGACTTTCATCACAAGACAAGACAAACTTACGAGCATCCTTGAAGAGAGTAGGTCAATAAAAACCAAATTGCAATACCTTGTGTGCAGTTATATCGCCAGCATGATGTCCTCCATAGGCCCCGGAGTGACGCTTGTATAGGATCTGTCCCTGCTCATGCTCAGGTACACAACATCTAATAATACCATCTACTCCTTCTTTTTAAAGAGGTGGATCGTCCCAAAAGTAATGCCTTAAATCACAGAAGAACATTTTGTTTTGTTGGTATGTGAAACTAGGCGGTATAAATTTAGCAACAATGTAATTAGCATAATCAGCATACCAAGGACCATTGCCTGAAGCATTTATGACAGCTAATTGTTCATCGGGAAAGCTATCATCAATAGGTAGTGGGTCATCAAGAACATTCTCTAATCTAGAAAAGGTATATGATGTGGGGTTATCTGTGCCCTTTCTATCAATAATATGCAAATCAAATTCTTGTGGGAGATGAACCCATCTAATAAGTCTAGGTTTAGCATCTTTCTTTTCCAGAAGGTACTTAATAGCAGCGTGATCAGTATGAACAGTTACTTTGGAATCAACGATATAAGGTCTAAACTTATTGCAAACAAACACAACTTCTAAAAATTCCTTTTCAGTGGTAGTGTAGTTTGTTTGAGCACTGTCAAGAGTTTTAGCAGCGTAATGGATGACATTTAATTTCCTATCAACTCTTTGTCCTAGAACAGCACCACCAAAATAATCACTAGCATCACACATAATTTCAAAGGGTAGGTTCCAATCAGGTGGTTGAACAACAGGTGCAGTGATCAAGACTCTCTTAAGAATTTCAAATGCTTCTACACAATCATCATCAAAAACGAAGGGAGCATCCTTTTGCAAAAGATTAGTGAGAGGCCTAGAAATCTTAGAGAAGTCTTTAATAAATCTCATATAGAAACCAACATGACCAAGGAAACTTCTTATACCTTTAATATCTGTTGGACACGACATTTTTTCAATAGAATCAACTTTAGCTTTATCAATTTCAATACCTCTTTTGGAGATTTTGTGTCCCAGGACAATACCTTCATTAACCATAAAGTGGCACTTCTCCCAATTCAAGACAACATTAGTTTCTTCACATCTCTGCAAAACTCGATCAAGGTCGCTCAAGCAATCATCAAAAGAAGTTCCGTAAACAGAAAAATCATCCATGAAAACCTCAACAATCTTTTCACAAAAGTCAGAGAATATAGCCGTCATACATCTTTGAAAGGTAGGAGGTGCATTGCATAATCCAAAAGGCATACGTCTATAAGAAAAGGTACCAAAATGGCAAGTTAAAGTAGTCTTCTCTTGATCCTCTTTTGATACAGGTATTGGAGAGGAGCCAAAATAACCATCTAGAAAGCAAAAAATGTGTATGTTTGGATAGTCATTCTAGCATTTGATCAATAAAAAGGTAGCGGGTAATGATATTTCCTAGTAGCTTTATTTAATTTCCTGAAATCAATTACCATTCTATATCCAATAACAATTCTTTGTGGGATTAATTCATTGAACGGGACTAACCCATCTACTACCAGCAATATTTCCTAGTAGGAACAATGGTAATACCTCCCTTTTAGGGAGACATTGAACGGGACTAACCCATCTACTACCAGCAATAGGATGAATTATGCGTGCCTCCAGAAGTTTTAGTATTTCACTTCTTACCACTTCCTTCATTTTAGGATTTAATCGTCGTTGGTGATCAACAACTGGTTTAGCATCAGGCTTCATATTGCTTTTGTGCTGACATAGAGTTGGACTAACTCCCTTAAGATTATCAAGAGTATTTGCAATAGCGGCATGATGCTTCCTCAGAGTTTTCAATAATCTATTTTCTTCATGCTCTAAAAGGTTAACACTAACAATAACATGATATATCTCTTTTTCATGAAGATAAGCATACTTCAGAGTATCAGGTAATTGTTTAAGCTCCAGCATGGGGTCACCCTTGGTTGGAGGAGGATCCCCAAGTATTTCAACAGGCAGGTTGTGTTTCAGAATAGGCTGCTGATCAAAGAAAATCTTATCTATCTCATTCCTTTCATTCATATGCATGTTATTTTCATGGTCTAGCAAATATTGTTCCAAGGGATCGATAGGAGGCACAGCGATAGAAGCGAGACCAATAATTTCATCTTTACTAGGCAACTCTTTGTCATAGGTTTGTCTACGAAATTTAGAGAAATTGAACTCGTGAGATGCATCCCCAAAACTTACAGTAACTATTTCTTTTTCACAATCATTCTTAGCATTAACAGTATTCAAGAAGGGTCTACCGAATATAATGGGACAAAAATCATCTTGCGAGGAACCAAGAACAAGAAAATGAGTAGGATAATTTATTTTCCCACACAAGACTTCAACATCTCTAACAATCCCAATTGGTGAAATAGTATCTCTATTAGCAAGCTTGATGGTAACATCAATTTCCTCTAATTCGGCTGGTGCAATATCATTCATAATTTCTTGGTATAAGGTAAAGGGAATTGAACTCACATTAGCACCCACATCACATAAGCCATGATAACAATGATCTCCTATATTAACAGAAACAATAGGCACGCCAACAATAGGTCTATGTTTACCCTTAGTATCAGGTCTAGCGGCTTCATCACAGAACTGAATGACATGCCCATCAATATTATCAACCAAGAAATCTTTAACCATAGCAATATTAGGTTCAACTTTAATTTGTTCAGGAGGTCTATGTTTACCCTTAGTGTCAACTCTTACGAACCACATTTCAAGGTTTAGCATGTTCCTTTATCCTAACAGGAAAGGGTGGCTTGTCAATATAAGCAGTAGGAATAACAGGATTAGCATTATAAATAATAGTTTCTTCTTCAACTTTAATAGGTTCTACCACTTTAACTTCAATGGTAGGATTATATTTAAACCACTTCTCCTTGGGGATATCAACATGAGTAGCAAAAGATTCACAAAAATGAAGCTACTACCTCAGAGTCAAGTCCATACTTAGTGCTAAAATCACGAAAAGCATCGGTGTCTATAAAGGATTTAATACAATCAAACTTAAGGCTTATACCTGACTCATTACCTTTGTCGAGTTCCCAATCTTCAGAGTTGCGTTTAATTCTTTCCAATATATCCCATTTGAATTCAATATCTTTCTTCATAAAGGAACCAACACAAGAAGTGTCGAGCATGGATTGATCATTACGAGAGAGCCGAGCATAAAAATTCTGAATAATAATTTCTCTCGGGAGATCATGATTGGGGCATGAATATAACATTGAATTAAGCTTCTACCAAGCTTGAGAGATTCTTTCTCCTTCACGAGGCCAAAAATTATAGATATAATTCTGATCACGATGAACCAGATGCATAGGATAAAACTTCTAATGAAATTCCAATTTCAATCGGTTATAGTTCCATGATCCAATATCATCACATAGCCTATACCATGTCAATGCCTTTTCCTTCAAAGATAAAGGAAATACATTCTTCTTGACATCATCCTCGGGCAGACCTGCAAGCTTAAATAATCAACAAACTTCATCCACATAGCTTAAATGCAAATCAGGATGTAGTGTCCCATCTCCTGCATAAGGATTAGCTAGTAGTTTTTCTACCATACCCGAAGGAATTTCATAATAAATATTTTCAGTAGACGCAGCAGGTTGAGGAGCATCTCTTTGTTCTTCAGGTCAAGGTGAATATACCCCAAACAAGCCCCTCAAAGGATTATTTTACATAGTGACAAGTGATAGTAAATTTCAGCACAGTATATAAATTTTCCCTTACCAAGTTCCACTCACCAAAGGCGCTTCACTGCCCGGCAACGGTGCCAGAAAATAGTCTTGATGACCCACAAGTGTAGGGGATCTATCCTAGTCCTTTTGATAAGTAAGAGTGTCGAACCCAACGAGGAGCAGAAGGAAATCACAAGCGGTTTCAGTAAGGTATTCTCTGCAAGCACTGAAATTGTCGACAAGAGATAGTTTTGTGATAGGGTAAGTCGTAACAGGTAGCAAGTAAAAAAGTAACAATGGTGCAGCAAGGTGGCCTTTTTGTAGCAAAGGACAAGCCTGACCAAACTCCTATATAAAGAAAAGTGCTCCCGAGGACACATGGGAATTTATGTCAAGCTAGTTTTCATCATGCTCATATGATTCGCGTTCGTTACTTCAATAATTTGATATGTGGGTGGACCGATGCTTGGGTGCTGCCCTTACTTGGAAAAATATCCCACTTATGATTAAACTCTCTCGCAAGCATCCGCAACTACGAAAGAAGAATTAAGATAAATCTAACCATAGCATGAAACATATGGATCCAAATCAGCCCCTTACGAAGCAACGCATAAACTAGGGTTTAAGCTTGTGTCACTCTAGCAACCCATCATCTACTTATTACATCCCAATGCCTTCCTCTAGGCCCAAATAATGGTGAAGTGTCATGTAGTCGACGTTCACATCACACCACTAGAGGAGAGACAACATATATCTTATCAAAACATGATTACTTATAACAAGACTTATCCCATGTCCTGAGGAACAAACGTAAATACTCACAAAGCATATTCATGTTCATGATCAGAGGAGTATTAATAATAATTAAGGGTCTGAACATATAATCTTCCACCAAATAAACCAACTAGCATCAACTACAAGGAGTAATCAACACTACTAGCAACCCACACGTACCAATCTGAGGTTTTGAGACAAAGATTGGATAAAACAGATGAACTAGGGTTTGGAGAGGAGATGGGGCTGATGAACATGTTGATGGATATTGACACCCTCTCGATGAGAGGATCGTTGGTGATGACGATGGCTTCGATTTCCCCCTCTGGGAGGGAAGTTTCCCCGGCAAAATAGCTCCGCCGGAGCTCTAGATTGGTTATGTCAAAGTTCCGCCTCGATACGGTAGCACCTCGTCCCAAAAGGTCTGATATGATTTTTTCCAGGTCAAAACTCTTCATATAGCAGAAGATGGGCAGCAGAGGCCTGCCAGGGGGGCCACAAGCCTGTAGGGCGCGACCAGGGGGTAGGTTGCGCCCCCCGGGCTTGTGACCTCCTGGTGGGTCTCCTCCGGTATTTCTTTCACACATTATTTTTAATATATTCTAAAATAATTCTTCGTAACTTTTTAGGACTTTTGGATCTGTGTAGAATAGGTCTCTAAGATTTGCTCCTTTTCCAGTCAAGAATTCTTGCTGCCGGCATTCTCCCTCTTCATGTAAATCTTGTAAAATAAGAGATAAAAGGCATAAGTATTGTACCATAATGTGTATTAATAGCTCATAATGCATTAGATATTAACGTAAAAGCATGATGCAAAATGGATGTATCACTGGCTAGCTGTTTGCTGGATTCTTCTAAGTATCAGTTCCCCCTCGCGGAAACAGAGGGGCCTAATCCTGTTGCTATGGTAGTGCCTTAGATTCTGCTCATAGATAGCCTTCAGCTCAGGGCCAGCTCGCGTGCCTCTTCGAGTAGGCTGACATCGTCTTCTCTTGCCTCTCTTGCATCTTCCTCCGTGTACAAGGTGACGCGAGGCGAGTCGAACTCAACGTCCATGGGGATGACTGCCTCGGACCCGCACACGAGGAATAATGGTGTGAAGCTAGTCGGGCGGTTTGGCATGGTGTGGAGGCTCCATAGTACAACCGACAGCTCTTCGATCCAGCAGTCGGCTGACCTGATGAGTGGCACCACAAGTCTTGGCTTGATGTCGGCAAGGATCGGGCCGTTTGCCCTCTCCGTCTGGCCATTCGACTGCGGGTGGGCAACCGACGCGAGGTTAATGCGGATGCCCTCCTTTACGCAGAGGAGCGCCATTGCGCCTTTGTCAAAGTTGGTGCCGTTGTTGGTGATGATGATGTGGGGTACAATGTAGCGGACGATGATGTCCTACCGAACGGCTGTGGGGCCGTCCAGCTTTTTGATGGGTCTGGCCTCGATCCACTTGGTGAACTTGTGGACGGCCACCAGAGGATGCGTCATGCTGCCTCGGGCGGTCTTGAATGGCCCTACCATGTTGAGCCCCCAGACGGCAAAAGGCCACGAGAGGGGGGTGGTCTTGTGGGTTGTAGCCAACAAGTGGCTTTGTGTGCTGAAGCACCTTCACACTTGTCGACCAAAGTTGTCGCCTCCGATAGGGTTGTGGGACAGTAACATCCATGGCGGAACGCCTTGGACACCAGGTTTCTGGAGGCGCCATGATGCCCGCACTCGCCTTAGTGGATGTCTCTGAGGATTTCATGTCCGTTCTCTGATTCGACGCCGCATTGGGACACGCCAGTTGTGCTGCGCTGAACCAGTTTGCGGTTGATGATGGTGTAGGCGGGAGACCGGTGTTGGATCTGTCGAGCCTCATCGGCCGGTAGCTCACCGCAAAGGAGGAAGGCGAAGATGGGTTGGGCCCATGTTGGTGCTGAGACAGGAGTGGGCTCCGTCTCGGGTTGGGGGCCTGGTGTAGCCGTAGCCCCCAGGTTTGTCATTGGAGTCCCCGACACGGAGCTGTCAATCCCCGGGATTAAGGCGGCATTTGGTCCACCATCTACCTCCATGACGGCTGCAGGCACAGAGTTGGGTGGGCTGGACGTGGGGTTCGTCGCAGCCGGAGATGTTGGTGGTGCCGTTGTTGTTGCACGAGCCGGTGAAGCAAGCGGAGCCGGTAGAGCTGGTGGAGCCGGCGGAGTCTCCGGGCCCGAGGTCAGCGGGCCAGATGGATCCGCGGGCATGAAGATTGATGTTGACTCTATAGACGGCTTGATTGATGGCTTGTGCAGTGCTACAACGACAGAAATCTTCTATCGTCTCTTGAGCTTGTGTTGGTTTTTCCCTTGAAGAGGAAAGGGCGATGCAGCAGAGGAGCAGTAAGTATTTCCCTCAGTTTGAGAACCAAGGTATCAATCCAGTAGGAGAATCTCATCAAGTCCAGAGTACCTGCACAAACACAAAGGAGCTTGCACCCAACGCTGTAAAGGGGTTGTCAACCCCTTCAAGATTGATTGCAAAGCGAGATCTGAAGGCGGAAAGTGCAACGAAAAAAAAGTGTAAGGATGAAAATATGGTGTGAAGTAGACCCGGGGGCCATAGTGTTCACTAGAGGCTTCTCTCAAAATAGCAAATATTATGGTGGGTGAACAAATTACTGTCGAGCAATTGATAGAACCGCACAAAGGCTAAAAATATCACGTCCGAGACAAGTAGACCGATACTTTCTGCATCTACTACTATTACTCCACACATCGACAGCTGTCCAGCATGCATCTAGTGTATTGAGTTCATGACGAATAGAGTAATGCCTTAAGCATGATGAAATGATGTAGAGGGATAAACTCAAACCAATGATGAAAACCCCATCTTTTTAAACTTGATGGCAACAACACGATGCGTGCCTCGCTACCCCTTCTGTCACTGGGTGAGGTCACCGCACTGTATGAACCCAAAACCAAGCACTTCTCCCATTGCAAGAATCATAGATCAAGCTGGCCAAACAAAACCCACAACTCGAAGAGAATTACAAGGATATGAAATCATGCATAAGAGAGATCAGAAGAAACTCAAATAAGATTCATAGATAATCTGATCATAAATCCACAATTCATCGGATCTCGACAAACACACCGCAAAAGAAGATTACATCGGATAGAGCTCCATGAAGATCATGGAGAACTTTGTATTGAAGATCCAAGAGAGAGAAGAAGCCATCTAGATACTAGCTATGGACCCGTAGGTCTATGGTGAACTACTCACGCATCATCAGAGAGGTCATGGTGTTGATGAAGAAACCCTCCGTATCCAAATCCCCCCTCCGGCAGGGCACTAGAACGTGCCCCAGATTGGATCTTGCGGAGACAGAAGCTTGCGGCGATGGAAAAGTACTTTCGATGATCTCTCGATTTCTTCTGGAATTATTGGGAATATATAGGCGAAACACCTAGGGCAGAGGTAGCCCAGGGAGCCCACAAGCCTGGGAGGTGCAGGCCCCCTGGCCGCGGCTAGGGGTTTGCGGGGTCCCTAGTGGCCCCGTGCCTTGGTTCTCAAGCTTCCCGATCTTCTTCTGTTTCGGAAAAAATCTTTTTGGAAGTTTTATTCCCTTTGGACTCCGTTTAAAATCCTCCTATGAAAAGGGTCAAAAACCCGGAAAAAACAGGAAGTGGCACTTGGCACTGAGTTAATAGGTTAGTCCCAAAAAAGATATAAAAGGCATACAAAACATCCAAAGTTTGACATGATAATAGCATGAAACCATCAAAAATTATAGATACATTGGAGATGTATCAAGCATCCCCAAGCTTAACTCCTGCTCGTCCTCGAGTAGGGAAGTGATAAAGACTGAATTTTTGATGTAGAATGCTACCTAGCATAGTTGTCCTTTGCAACTTCTTTCGTGTGACATGAATGTTAAAATCCGTAAGATTTAAAACAATAGTTTGCTATTGACATGAAAACAATAATACTTCAAGCAAACTAGCAAGGTAATCATGAACTTTCGAAATAACAAGGCCAAAGAAAGTTATCCCTACAAAATCATATAGTCTGGCTATGCTCCATCATCCCCACACAACTAATTTAAATCATGCACAACCCCGGTATTGGCCAAGTAATTGTTTTCGCACTCTTACTTTCTCAAACCTTTTATAACTACCATGCAATACATGAGCGTGAGCCATGGATATAGCACTATAAGTGGAATAGAGTGTGGTGGTGGTTGCGAGACAAAAAGGGAGGAGATGGTCACATTGACTCGGCGTATCAAAGGGCTATGGAGATGACCATTAATAGATATCAATGTGAATGAGTAGGGATTGCCATACAAAGGATGCACTAGAGCTATAAGTATGTGAAAGCTCAAAAGGATAACTAGTGGGTGTGCATCCAACTTGCTTGCTCACGAAGACCTAGGGAAATTTTGAGGAAGCCCATCATTGGAATATACAAGCCAAATTATATAATGAAGATTCCCACTAGCATATGGTGGTGACGAAACGAGACGCTCTCAATCATGAAGAACATGGTGCTATTATGAAGCACAAGTGTGGAAAAAGATAGTAGCATTGTCCCTTATCTCTTTTTATCTTTTTTTATTATTTGGGCTCTTGGGCCTCTTTTTTCTATTTTTTTTATTTGGGCTCTTTGGCCTCTTTTTTTCCTCACATGGGACAATGCTCTAATAATGATGATCATCACACTTTTATTTACTCACAGCTCAAAGCCCAGAACGATGATGACTCTATACGAAATGCCTCCGGTAGTGTACCGGGATATGCAACGATCTAGCTTGGCGTATGACGTTGAAACATCTCGCTAGCTATCTTACGATCATGAAATGGCAATATGAGAGTGACGACACAAGTCATGAGACGGAACGGTGGGAGTTGCATGGGAATATATCTTGGAATGGCTATGGAAATGCCATAGTAGGTAGGTATGGTGGCTGTTTTGAGGAAGGCATATGGTGGGTTTGTGCACCGGCAAGAATTGCACGACACTAGAGAGGCTAGCAATGGTGGAAGGTGAAAGTGCATCTATACCATGGACTCACATTAGTCATGAAGAACTCACATGCTTGTTGCGAAAGTTTTTATTAGTAATCGAAACAAAGTGCTAAACGCATACTCCTAGGGTAAGGGTTGGTAGGTGTTAACCATCGCGCGATCCCAACCGCAACACAAAGGATGACAATCAATAGATCAATTATGCTCCACTTCCTAACATAGCGGTTCACCATATGTGCATGCTACGGGAATCACTAACTTCAACACAAGTATTTCTAGATTGACAACACCCTACTAACATAACTCTTAATATTACCAAATCCACGTCTCAAAACTAATTGAGAGGAATCAAAACTTCTCTTTCTACTCAATGCACATGAAGATGGAAGTTTTTGTATCTTCTTTGGGTACCTATCACCTTTGGGGACTACTTTCATAGCACAATCCAACTACCAAGTCACGCACCGCCGTGCTCTAAAAGATCTAAATAAGCAAAAGAGCAAAATTATCTAGCTCAAAAGATATAAGTGAAGCACTATGAGCATTCTAGCAAAATCACGATGAGTGCATGTCTCTCTCAAAAGGTGTGCAGAAAGTATGATTGTGACACAACAAATATAAAAGACTCCTACGATACAAGACGCTCCAACAAAACACATATCATGTGGTGAATAAAAATATAGCTCCAAGTAATGTTACCGATGGATTGAAGACGAAAGAGGGGATGCCTTTCCGGGGCATCCCCAAGCTTAGGATTTGTGGTGTCCTTGAATTTGGCTTGGGATGACTTGGGCATCCCCAAGCTTGAGCTCTCCCCACTCTTTATCCCATTGTCCATGAGAACATCACCCAAAACTTGAAAACTTCACAACACAAAACTTAAACACAAACTCGTGATATCATTAGCACAAGAAAACAAACCACAACCTCTTTAGGTGCTGTAGAAAACTTGATTTCTATTTATATTGGTGTTATATCACTGTATTCTCACTTTTCCATGGCTAGTACCCCCCGATACTATCCATAGTTTCATCAAAATAAGCAATCAACACAAAAATACCAGAATCTGTCAAAAATAGACCAGTCTGTAGCAATCTGTATACTTCGTATACTTCTGATACCAAAAAAATTCGGAAACTTACGACTGCCTGGTTAAAAGGCATATCAACCAGCAGCAAAAAGAATCAACTCAAAATCTCTTTCTGAATAAAAATGAAAAATAATCACGTGAGCGAAACGTTTCTGTCTTTTTCCAGCAGGATCAAACAACCATCACCAAGACTAGTCATAAAGGTTTTGCTTGGCTCAAACACAAAAAGAAACACAAAATACACAATCACAACAGAATTATGATGGTGTGCATGCAAAAAAATAGAAAGAAAAATATAAATTCATTGGGTTGCCTCCCAACAAGCGGTATTGTTTAACGCCCTTAGCTAGGCATTGATAATTCAATGATGCTCACACAAAAGATAAGAATTGAAGCACAATGAGGGCATCATAAAGCATGTGAAAATCACATCTAAGTCTAACATACTTCCTATGCATAGGCATTTTATGGGAAAACAAATTGGCAAGACAACCAATAGTTACCAAATGCAAGGAAGAAGAAAGAGACAATAGCAATCTCAACATAACGAGAGGTAATTTGGTAACATGGAAGTTTCTACCACAATATTTTCCTCTCTCATAGCAATTACATGTGGGATCATAATCAATTTCAACAAAATAGCTATCACAAATGATATTCTTTTCATGATCCACATGCATGCAAAGTTGACGCTCTTCAAAAATAGTGGGATTATCATCAACTAAAGTCATGACTTCTCCAAACCCACTTTCAATTTTCTTGCAAATATCAATGCAACAAGTAGTGGACATAGCAAAACTAGCAACCCCAAGCTTAGGGTTTTGCATATTTCTAGCATGATTTTCATTAATAGAATTTATAATAAGATCATTGCAATCATGCTTTTCATTCAAGGAGCCCTCGTGAATCACTTCATAAATTTCTTCATCACGATTTTCAGATTCACGCATCTCAAGCAAAACTCCATAAAGATAGTCAAGTGCACTCAACTCACTAGCAATTGGATCAACATAATTGGATCGCTTAAAGAGATTAGGAAGTGGGTGCGGATCCATGTCACTAGATTTTCAGCAAGCGAAGATGCAAGCATATTGAAGGCACATAGCACACAAGCAAAGGAAAGGCAAACGAGGGAAAAGGGTGAACGAAAAAGGCAAACGAAAAAGGCAAATATTTTTTTGTAAATTTTTGTTTTTTAGAAGTGGGGGAAAGGAAAACGAGAGGCAAAAAAAAATGCAAGATAAGAGTTTGCGACACTTACTTGGATGAATTCTTGACTTGATCCTCCCCGGCAATGGCGCGAGAAATCCTTGTGCTATGGCGACAGAAATCTTCTGTCGTCTCTTGAGCTTGTGTTGGTTTTTCCCTTGAAGAGGAAAGGGCGATGCAGCACAGGAGCAGTAAGTCTTTCCCTCAGTTTGAGAACCAAGGTATCAATCCAGTAGGAGAATCTCGTCAAGTCCAGAGTACCTGCACAAACACAAAAGAGCTTCCACCCAATGCTATAAAGGGGTTGTCAATCCCTTCAAGATTGATTGGAAAGTGAGATCTGAAGGCAAAAAGTGCAACAAAGAAGAAGTGTAAGGCTGAAAATATGGTGTGAAGTAGACCCGGGGGCCATAGTGTTCACTAGAGGCTTCTCTCAAAATAGCAAATATTACGATGGGTGAACAAATTACTGTCGAGCAATTGGTAGAACCGCGCAAAGTCATGACGATATCTAAGGCAATGATCATACATATAGGCATCACGTCCGAGACAAGTAGACCAATACTTTCTGCATCTACTACTATTACTCCACACATCGACCGCTATCCAGCATGCATCTAGTGTATTGAGTACATGACGAACAGAGTAACGCCTTAAGCAAGATGACATGATGTAGAGGGATAAACTCAAACCAATGATGAAAACCCCATCTTTTTACCCTTGATGGCAAAAACACGATGCGTGCCTCGCTACCCCTTCTGTCACTAGGTGAGGTCACCACACGGTATGAACCCAAAACCAAGCACTTCTCCCATTGCAAGAATTATAGATCAAGCTGGGCAAACAAAACCCACAACTCGAAGAGAATTACAAGGGTATGAAATCATGCATAAGAGAGATCAGAAGAAACTCAAATAAGATGCATAGATAATCTGATCATAAATTGACAATTCATCGGATCTCGACAAACACACCGCAAAAGATGATTACATCGGATAGATCTCCATGAAGATCATGGAGAACTTTGTATTGAAGATCCAAGAGAGAGAAGAAGCCATCTAGCTACTAGCTATGGACCCGTAGGTCTATGGTGAACTACTCACGCATCATCGGAGAGGTCATGGTGTTGATGAAGAAGCCCTTCGTATTTGAATCACCCCTCCAGAAGGGCACCAGAACGTGCCCCAAATGGGATCTTGCGGAGATAGAAGCTTGCGGCGGCGGAAAAGTACTTTCGATGATCTCTTGATTTTTTTGGAATTATTGGGAATATATAGGCGAAAGACCTAGGGCAGAGGTGGCCCAAGGAGCCCACAAGCTTGGGAGGCGTGCCCCCCCTCGCCGCGGCTAGAGGGCTTGTGGGGTCCCTGGTGGCCCCCTGCCTTGGTTCTCAAGCTTTCCGATCTTCTTCTCTTTTGTAAAAATCTTTTCGGAAGTTTTATTCTGTTTGGACTCCGTTTAAAATCCACCTCTGAAAAGGGTCAAAAACACGGAAAAAATAGGAACTGGCACTTGGCACTGAGTTAATAGGTCAATCCCAAAAAAGATATAAAAGGCATACAAAACATCCAAAGTTTGACACGATAATAGCATGAAACCATCAAAAATTATAGATACGTTGGAGACGTATCATGCAGCTGCTCGAGGGAGACGTCGGCTGGCATTTCTTGTCGGGAGGAGCCGATTTTTGCCAGCGCATCCGCTACCTCGTTGTCCGCTCAGGGGACATGGTGGAACTCACAACCCTCGAAAGAGTCGCTGAGTTGCTCGATGAGGAAGTGGTAGCTGGCCATGTTGGCGTCCCTAGCGTCCCATCCGCCAGATGCTGCACCATGATATCAGAGTCACCGAAGGAAAGGATCCGCCGGATGCCGATTTCTGTGGCAAGCTGGAGGCCGTGGGTAAGCGCCTCGTATTCGGCCACATTGTGGGAAGCGGAGAAGTGGATATGAAGATCGTACTTGAGCTGGTCCCCTTTCGGGGATGACAGGACGATGTCGACTCTCAAGCTGGTCCTCATATTGGAGCCGTCTAAGTACATCCGCCAATGCGTGGAGTCGGGAGGCGTAGGCAAGAACTAGGTCTCAGCCCAATCGATGAGGAAATCGACACCACCTGGGACTTGACGGCGGTGCACGGCTCGTAGCAGATGTCATGGTCGGCCATGGCGATGGTCCACTTGGCAATTCGGCCTGTGGTGAACCGGTTGCCCATGATTTCTGAATGTGGAGCTATGCTCACCACCGTGATGGTGTTCTCTTGGAAGTATTGCTTGAGCTTCTTCGTGGTGAAGTATATGTCGTAGCACATATTTTGGTATTGGGGGTAGTTCTGCTTGGAGGCGGAGAGGACTTCTCTTAGATAGTAGACAGGGCGCTGAACCGGCAGCGCCCCGCCCTCCTCCGGCTGCTCTACCACCAGGACGATGCTTACCGCGCGCGTGGTTGCCGCCATGTACGCGAGCATGGGCTCCTTCTCAGCTGGCGCGGCCAAGACGGGCGTGTTGGAGAGAGCGCGCTTCAGATCTCGGAAGGCTTTGTCCGCCTGGTCATTTCACTCGAACTTGGTGGTCCTATGCATCGGTTGGTAGAGGGGCAGTGCCTTCGCCCAGCTGGCTGACGAACCGGCTGAGGGGGGCCAGGCAGTCGGCGAACTTCTGGGCATCGTTGAGTCGAGCTAGCTTGGCCATGCGTTCAATGGCCTTGATCTTCTCGGGGTTGGCTTCGATGCAACGCGCTGGCACGAAGAAACCAAGGAGTCGACCGGGTGGAATTCCGAAGATGCACTTCTCCGGATTGAGCCGGATCTTTTATTCACGCAGGTTGGAGAAGGTCTCCCGCAGATCGTCAAGGAGACCGAAATGCTTCTTGGTCTTGACGACGATGTCGTCGATGTAGACGTGTACGTTCCTGCCAATCCGTGGCAGGAGGCATTTCTGCATGCAGCATTGGAAGGCCGCGCCTGCATTCTGCAGGCTAAATGTCATAGTCATGTAGCAGTAGGCTCCAAAGGAGGTGATGAAGGAGGTCTTGATCTGGTCGGCCGGATCCAGTTTGATTTGGTGGTAGCCGGAGTAGGTGTCCAACAAGGACAGCAAATCGCAGTCGACCGTGGAGTCGATCACTTCATCTATCCGTGTCTGGGCGAAAGGGTCCTTTGGACATGCATTGTAAAGGCTTGTGTAGTTGATGCACATGCGCCAGGTCTTGTTTTTCTTCAGCACCAGGACTTGGCTGGCCAGGCAGTCCGGGTGGAAAACTTCCATGATGAAGCCGGCTACGAGTAGAGGGCCGATCTCTTCTCTGATGTTGCACCGCTTCCCCTCGGCGAAGCGGCGCAGGGGTTGTCTTACCGGCTTTGCATCTGGCCACACATGAAGCCTGTGCTCGACGTACTTCCTCGGGATACCTGGCATGGCCTTGGGAGACCATGCAAAGATATCCTGATTCTTACGGAAGAAGTCGACGAGCTCGTTGATACGTCTCCAACGTATCTATAATTTTTGACGGCTCCATGCTATTATCTTGTCAACTTTGGATGTTTTGTATGTATTTTATATCTTTCTTGGGACTAACCTATTAACTCAGTGCCAAGTGCCAGTTCCTGTTTTTTCCGTGTTTTTGACTTTTTTCAGAGGAGAATATTAAATGGAGTCCAAATGGAATCAAACCTCCGAATTTTTTTTTCCGGATCAGAAGATACGCAGGGAGCTTGAGAACCAAGGCAAAGGGCACCAGGGGAGGCCACAAGCCCCCTAGCCGCGGCCTGGGGGCGCCTAGCAGGCTTGAGGGCCCCCCGTGGCTCCTTTCCCTACTTCTTCCGCCTATAAATCCCTGAAAAATCTGAAACCACGAGAGAGAGCCACGAAAATACTTTTCCGCCGCCGCAAGCTTATGTCCGCGCAAGATCCCATCTGGGGCACATTCTGGTGCCCTGCCGGAGGGGGATTCGGACACGGAGGGCTTCTTCATCAACACCATTGCCTCTCCGATGATGCGTGAGTAGTTCACCACAGATCTTCAGGTCCATATCTAGTAGCTAGATGGCTTCTTCTCTCTCTTGGATCTTCAATACAAAGTTCTCCATGATCTTCATGGAGATCTATCCGATGTAATCTTCTTTTGCGGTGTGTTTGTCGAGATCCGATGAATTGTGGATTTATGATCAGATTATCGATGACTCTTATTTGAGTTTCCTCTGATCTCTTATATGCATGATTTCATATCCTTGTAATTCTCTTTGAGTTGTGGGTTTCGTTTGGCCAACTTGATCTATAATTCTTGCAATGGGAGAAGTGCTTGGTTTTGGGTTCATACCGTGTTTTGGGTTCATACCTTGCAAGGGGTAGCGAGGCACGCATCGTGTTGTTGCCATCAAGGGTAAAAAGATGGGGTTTATATATATTGCATAAATTTATCCCTCTACATCATGTCATCTTGCTTAAGGCGTTACTCTGTTTGTTATGAACTCAATACACTAGATGCATCCTGGATAGCGGTCGATGTGTGGAGTAATAGTACTAGATGCAGAAAGTATCGGTCTACTTGTCTCGGAAGTGATGCCTATATGTATGATCATTGCCTTAGATATCGTCATGACTTTGCGCGGTTCTATCAATTGCTCGACAGTAATTCGTTCACCCACCGTAATATTTGCTATCATGAGAGAAGCCTCTAGTGAACACTATGGCCCTCGGGTCTACTTCACATCATATTTTCAGCTCTACACTTTTACTTTGTTGCACTTTCCACCTTCAGATCTCACCTTGCAATCAATCGTGAAGGTATTGCCAACCCCTTTGTAGCGTTGGGTGCAAGTTTGCTGTTTTTGCGCAGGTACTTTGGAGACTTCCCTTGATACTCCTACTGGATTGATACCTTGGTTCTCAAACTGAGGGAAATACTTACTGCTACTGTGCTGCATCACCTTTTCCTCTTCAAGGGAAAAACCAACGCAAGCTCAAGAGGTAGCACTTGCCTTCCTATTAGGGGTTGAGGTTTGCGCCGACGGTGACATAGTGCTGGGGGTTGGCCGGCTTGAGTGGCACCTGCTTGGTGTCTTTCGATAGCTCGAACGTGGCCTCACTAGCCGGGTGGGACAGGGTAGTTGGCACGGCCAGCTGCTCGGTGGCCTGAGCCACAAGCCGGTCGAGCTGTCTTTTCTCCTCCATGATTACCAACGCTTCGACCAGCCGGCTGCTGTCAAGCACACACTCGATTGATTTCTTATAGTCGCCAGAAATGGTGATAATGCCCTTGGGCCCAGGCATCTTCATCTTAAGGTAGGCGTAATGGGGGATCGCCATCAACTTGGCGAGCATCGGACTGCCCAGTAGCGCATGGTAGGGGTTGTCGAGGTCCACAACCTCGAACCAGATTGGCTCACAACAGAAGTGAGCCTTGTCACCGAAGAGGACGTCCAGCTGGATCTTACCGATGGGGGAGCAAGACTGCCTCGACACGATGCAATGGAAGACAGTCCGGGTCGGCTGCAGGTCCTTCTCCTTGAGCCCAAACTTAAGCAGGGTAGCACGGTAGAGGATGTTTATGCTGCTACCGCCGTTGGCCAACACCCATGAGAACCGGAAGGCGCGTAGCTGTCAGGGTTCGGCACCCGGCTCCAAGTGACTGGCTTTTCATACCAGTGCATGTATTGGGGAACCGAGGGGACCGTGGCATTCACCTCGTGTCGGGTTTGGCATTGGCTGTGCTTGTCGTCGCCCTCGCTCGTGAAGACGACATAGGCCCCGTCCTGGTCGGGGAATTGGTCGCGGAGATGGCTGTCATTGTGGGAGCTGGAGCCGGAGCAGGCACGGGAGCCAGAGCTCGAGGAGTCGGAGGCGGGGGACCCGGCAGGCCCTCGCCTCGGGCAAAGCGCTATGAGAAGAAGCATTGCTGGACCGTGTGGGTAGTCGGCTTCGCCCCTGTGTGCATTTTGCAGGGCACATCGAGCAACTGCTCGAAGGTGAGCTTGGGCTGCCAGGCGGCCTTGCCAGTCTGCTAGTGCTGGCTGCCGGCCTGAGCAGCTGCTTGCTCTTTCTCGATGGCCGCGACTTGCTTGCTTTCGTGCCAGGGATCCAATTGATCGGACTTGCGCTTGTTGTTTTGTTGGCCGCGGTTTTCGCGCGCTGGCCGCGTTGTGGCGGGTGGCTGGACGGGCTTGTAAGTCACGTTGACCTTGATCCGCATCGCGTCGTCACCTGTGTTGTACTTGTCATCCTTGCCCCTGAGCACCGCCAGCATGGTGGGCTCGGAGCACATGAGCTTGCGCTTGAGGAGTGTGTCGTCTCGGCAGCCCTCGATGAAGTACTGCATGGCCCGCACCTCATGCACTCCCTCGCGGGAGTTGTGCAACTCAGTCCAGCATGTGATGTAGTCACGAAGGGTCTCATCGGGCTTCTGGACGCACATGGCGAGCTCGCAGGGGCGACCATGGCGCTTGTAGGTGTCGGTGAAGTTGCGGATGAAGGCCTCCTCGAAGTCAACCCAGGTGTTGACGCTTGATACGTCTCCGTCGTATCTACTTTTCCAAACTCTTTTGCCCTTGTTTTAGACTCTAATTTGCATGATTTGAATGGAACTATCCCGGACTAACGCTCTTTTCAGCAGAATTGCCATGGTGTTGTTTTTCCGCAGAAATAAAAGTTCTCGGAATGACCTGGAAATTTACAGGGATGTTTTGTGGAATATATAAAAAATACTGGCGCAAGAATCAACCGGAGGGGTGGATTTGAGAGCCCAGAAGCCCACCAGGCGCAGGCCCCCCTAGCCGCGCCTGGCAGGCTTGTGGGGCCCAAGTTGCTCCACCGCCTCCAACCCCAGCTCTATTCAGTCCCTTTTGTCCGGAAAAAAACAAGGAGAAGAGTTCATCGCGTTTTAGATACGGAGGCGCCGCCACCTCCTGTTCTTCCTCTGAAGGGCAGATCTGGAGTCCGTTTTGGGCTCCGGAGAGGGGTGATCGTCGCCATCGTCATCAACAACCTTCCTTCATCGCAAATTCCATGATGCTCTTCACCATTCGTGAGTAATCTCATTGTAGGCTTGCTGGACGGTGATGGGTTGGATGAGATCTATCATGTAATCGAGTTAGTTTTGACGGGGATTGATCCCTAGTATCCACTATGTTCTGAGATTGATGTTGCTACTACTTTGCCATGCTTAATGCTTGTCACTAGGGCCCGAGTGCCATGATTTCAGATCTGAACCTATTATGTTGTCGCCAATATATTTGTGTTCTTGATCCTATCTTGCAAGTTGTATTCACCTACTATGTGTTATGACTCGGCAACCCCGGAGTGACAATAGCCGGAACCACTCCCGGAGATGACCATAGTATGAGGAGTTCATGTATTCACTAAGTGTTAATGCGTTGGTCCGGTTATTTATTAAAAGGAGAACCTTAATATCCCGTAGTTTCCATTAGGACCCCGCTGCCACGGGAGGGATGGACAATAGATGTCATGCAAGTTCTTTCCCCTAAGCACGTATGACTACATACGGATTACATGCCTACATTACATTGACGAACTGGAGCTAGTTACATATCTCTCCGTGTTATAACTGTTGGATGATGAATACCATCCGGCATAATCAAGCATCACCGATCCAATTCCTACGAGTTTTTCCTACTGGTCCTTGCTACGTTACTTTGCTGCTACTGTTGTCACTTCTGCTACTGTTACTTTGTTCCTACTACTGTTACTCTGCTGCTACTCCTGTCACTATTGCTATTGGTTACCGTTGCTACTGTTGTTATCACACTACTTTGCTACTGATACTTTATCTGCAGATACTAAATCTTTCAGGTGTGGTTGAATTGACAACTCAACTGCTAATACTTGAGAATATTCTTTGGCTTCCCCTTGTGTCGAATCAATAAATTTGGGTTGAATACTCTACCCTCGAAAACTGTTGCGATCCCCTATACTTGTGGGTTATCAAGACTATTTTCTGGCGCCATTGCGGGGGAGGCATAGCTATATTCTCTAAGTCACTTGGGATTTACGTTTGCTGGTCACTATGAGGAATCCGAAAGATCCAAGAAATAAAGTCTTGGCCTCAACTACGAGGACAGGTAAGGAACTGTCATCTAGCTCTGCACTTGATTCACCTTCAGTTATGAGTAAGTTTGCGACACCACCTCCTGCTAGAAATTTTGATGTGTCGCCTGTGCTTGATGATGCTACTTCTGCTGTCCATGATGCTTATGATGATGCAATACTTGATACTGGTTTGCCACTAGGTGAATTCCTTGATGCACAAATTGCTAGAGTTGATGCTAGATGTGATGATACTTCTGAAACTGCTGATACTATTGAAGTAGAACCTGCTATTTTGCGTGTTAGAACTAGCTCTCCTAGATATGAATTGCTTGATATGCCCGAGGGTTATGTTATGGTGGGAGAGATAGCTGAGGACTTTCTTGCTTGTAAGGATACTATTATATTGAGAAATTACTGCTCAAGTGGAAAGAAAAATCTCTGAACGCTAGGATGAAATACGACCCGAAGTTTGCCACTTCGCCTATCTTTGTGACCGATAAGGATTATGAATTCTCTATCGACCCTGAGTTAATCACTCTGGTTGAATCTGATCCTTTTCACGGTTATGAGTCTGAAATGGTTGTAGCCCATCTTACCAAACTGCACGATATAGCCACCCTATTCACTAGTGAGGAAAAGATCCGCCACTACTATATCCTCAAGCTATTTACTTTCTCACTAAAGGATGATGCTAAGACCTGGTTCACTTCTCTTGCTCCTGGTTGTGTGCGTAGCCCCGAGGATATGATCTACTACTTCTTTGAGAAATATTTCCCTCCCATAAGAAGCAAGCTGCCTTGCAGGAAATATACAACTTTGCGCAAGTTGAAGAAGAGAGTCTCCCACAAGCTTGGGGAGGCTCGTCCAGCTACTGATGCTTTGCCTGATCACCCTCTTGAGAGGAATGAAATACTTGATATCTTCTATAATGGACTTACCGATGCTTCTAGAGACCACCTATATAGTTGTGTTGGTTGTGTTTTTAGGGAACGAACTGTAGAACAAGATGAGATCCTATTGAATAATATCTTGTGCAATGAGAATGCTTGGACTATTCCCGAACCACCTCCAAAGCCAACTCTGAAGAAAAGAGGTATTCTATTCCTCAGTCCTGAAGATATGGAAGAATCTAAGAAATCTATGAAAGAGAAAGGCATTAAATCTCAAGATGTCAAAAATCTACCACCTATCGAAGAGATCTATGGTCTTGATAACCCGATAGAGGTAGTAGAAGAAAATTCTCTTCGTAGATTCGATGATAGTGATATTCCTTTTGATAAACCTCCTAGCTTATGCCTGGATGAATTTGATAACTTTGTTGCCAAACAACAGAGTTTCAATGATTATGTTAGTAGACAATTGGAACAAAATACTTGTATGCTTAGTCATTTAAGTGTTGGTGTGGACAGAAATGTCAATGATCTTAAGCTTCTGAGTAAACATGCCTCTATGGTTACTACTCAAGTAGAACAAGTACTTAAGGCTCAAAATGACTTGTTCAATGAGTTGAATGACAATTCTGTCAGAGTCGTCACTAGAGGCAGTAGAATGACTCAGGAACCTTCGTATCCTGAGGGTCACCCTAAGAGAATTGAACAAGATTCTCAAGGAGTTAGCACTGATGCACCTAGTCATCCTAGAAAGAAAAAGAAAGATGATAGGAACTTACACGCTAGCAACCCTGTTGCTGCTACACCCGAGAATCCTAACGATGTGTCTGTCTCTGATGCCGAAACACAATCTGGTGATGAACATGAGCCTTAATATCAATAGTGATGCTCATGTTGATGCTCAACCTAGCAATGATAAGGATGTGGAGATTGAACCTGTTGATCTTGATAACCCACAACCTAAGAATAGGAGATACGATAAGAACGATTTCGCTGCTAGGAAGCATGGTAAAGAAAGGGAACCATTGGTATAGAAACCCATGCCCTTTCCTCCCAAACCATCCAAGAAAAGGGATGATGAGGATTTTGAGCGATTTGTTGAAATGATTAGACCTGTCTTTCTGCAAATGCGTTTGACATATATGCTCAAGATGTCTCTGTATGCTAAGTACATGAAGGATATTGTGACTAATAAGAGGAGGATACCTCAGGTTGAGATCTCCACCATGCTCGCTAATTATACCTTCAAGGGTGGAACTCCTAAGAAACTGGGTGGTCCCGGAGTGCCCACTATACCTTGCTCCATTAAAGGCAACTACGTTAGAACTGCTTTATGCGACCTTGGAGCCGGTGTTAGTGTTATGCCTCTCTCTCTTTATCGTAGACTTGAACTGGATAAGTTGACACCCACTGAAATCTCTCTCCAAATGGTCGACAAATCAACTGCTTTCCTTATCGGATTTGCGAGGATGTGCCTGTTGTGGTTGCTAACGTTACTATCTTGACGGACTTTGTTATCCTGGATATTCCTGAGGATGATGTTATGGCGGTCATCCTTGGAAGACCCTTTTTAAACACTGCAGGGGCTGTTATAGATTGCAACAAAGGCAATGTCACTTTCCATGTCAACGGTAATGAGCATACGATGCACTTTTCGAAGAAACAATATCGAGTATATTGCATCAATGCTATCAAAAAAACTTCATCGATTCTTATTGGCAGCTTTGAATGCCCTATACCTACTGCCAAGATGAAGTATGATTCGATTGTTGGGGATATGCACATCCCCATTGAGGTAACCTAGTGACTATTCGAAAATTCTCCGTTTCTTTTTGCGATTCAAAAAGTTTGTCAAGGAGACTTGATCAACCTCATTGACGGATTTCTTTCGATGACCATGAGATGGATGAATCGAGGAGTCACAAACCTCTGTTCCAAGCTTTCACCTTCGGTTGCTTAGAAGAAAAATGATAGATTTAGTTTAGTTTTCCCTGTTTTTTGTTTTTGCGTCGCGTAGAAAAGTACCCCGAAAATAAAAGTTCTCCGAATGTCCTGAAAATCAAGTATGATTTTTCTGGAATTTTTTAAAAATACTGAGACGGAGAGCTAGTCAGGGGGCTGCACTAGTGCGCCACAAGCCCTGGAGGCGCGGGCACCCCCCTGACCGCGCCTACCAGGCTTGTGGGGCCCACGTGTACCTCCTCCACTTATTCTAGCTCCCATCTGCTTCTCCTACCTCCAGAAAAAATCGTTTCACAGCTCAAACCCATGTTCTTGCTCTTCTTGCTGCGATTTTCGATCTCCTTGTGCAAAGCACCATTCACTAAGTTGTTTTGGGGAAATTGCTCCTTGGTATGTGACTCCTCCATTGGTCCAATTAGTTTTTGCTCTAGTGCCTTATACTTCGGAAATTTTTGTGGCCTTGGTGAGCCCGTTCTTGAGCTTAGCATGCTAGTTTTAGCTGGTCCCAAGTAGTTTTGATGCGTGATATGGCCTCTAGGAACTTGTGGGAGTAGTTGCTACGAGTTTAGTTGAGCCTTGTTCACTTTTCCTCTGAGTCACTGAAAATTGCAGAAAAGGAAGATGTTCGGGAGAAATTATCATGGTGGTTCCTCAAGCAAGAGAGGTCCCCGTCTCGCGGTTCGGGAGCCTGACCCTTACCAACAGAGGAACGCACAGGTACAACCATGTGAATGGCCTTCTGATGAATTCATGATTGAGGCAGGTTTCAAAGACGAGTTTGATACACTTGTTCACAACGTCGGACTCGAAGAATTCATCTCCGATAAATGTGAACAGTATGTTACTCTCACTGCCTCTTTTGTTCGTAGATTCAAATTTTTAGCTGGTCGTGATACATCTGTACTGTTTGATCTCTATGACAAATCGTATACCATGGATTTAGAATATTTCAATAGAATTTGCAAGATACCTGGTTGGGGTAGTCTCAATGATCCTCTTAAATCTTCGGTTAGGGATTTTTTTCTCTAGTATAACTGTCGAAGAAACTAGAGATATTACGCAGGCTACCATGGGGAGCATTCATTTTCCTACCTTGCATTACGTTGCCCTCTTCATAGGTAAATGCATTAACGGCAAGATCGAGCATTGTCACCTGTGCGCACCTGACCTTAGTATTCTTAAGAGCGCAGTAACGGGTGATAGAAGTTTCAACATGGGAGCTATAATAGCAAGGAGGCTAAATAATAATGCTAATGAAGGGGATTTGTTTCGTGGGATCTATGCCACTCGCATAGCAAATTTTCTTGGAGTACCCATCCGCGAAGGAGATCCCCCGCTCCATACGGCTTTCCTTGATCGCGCCGCTTTGACACGCTATCAGTTCCTTGAGAGGGATGATGAATCCCTCCTGTACCATTTAATATTTAACCGGCAGCGTGTTTTCCATATTACCCTTCCTGCTCCTGCCTTCTTTGACTTTCAGATAAAACGGATATATTACATAACTAGAGGAAAGGCAGAGGAGTATGAAAGGGAGACAAAGGCTCCTCGCCTCCGTGAGGCAGCTATTCAGACAATGGCTGCAGCGCTCCCGTACAACCCCCATTATGATTTTGGGTATCGCCCGGACCATCCATGGGAGTAGACCAACATAGGCTAAAAGCCTAAGCTTGGGCAAGTACGTGTTTCTCACCAGCTTTATATTCTTGTTTACACTTTCACTTTGTTAGTCGGTGTTCACACTTTGCCACTTTATCATCCATGCTAGTTTATTTCTTTTTCTCGTTTTCTTCGCGTGTGTTTGTCTAGTTTGAAAAAACCAAAAATATTTTCCGTTCTTCTTTTGCTTGTTGGGAGCTTTCCCGTGTAAATAGTTTTCTTTTTCTTCGGGACAAGGTAGAAGACCATGGTTACAATGTTTAGTGGCTCTCGCAATCATATCTGTTTATCTCTCAAAGAGCCATATTACTTTGTCTTCTCCTTTGTGTTTGCCTGCAGATTCCAGCCTAGTCCAATGCACACGCACTCTTATTATTGTTCACATCATTCGGTCGTGCAAGTGAAAGGCAATAATGACGATATATGATGAAGTGATTGAGCCTGGAAAAGTTGGTATGTACTCGATCTATTTTGTTTTTGTAAATATGACTAGCTCATCGTTCCAGATTCAGCTTTGTTGTGAGAGAAACATGTTTGCAATCACAACTTAGAGATCATAGTTGCTTATGCCATGCTTACTTAGCTAGGACCTTATAATGGTTTGTCTTGCATGCCAACATGAATCTGGAGATGACTATGATGTAGTATGATAGGATGGTATCCTCCTTTGAATGATTCAAGTGGCTTGACTTGGCGCATGTTTACGCATGTAGTTGAAACAAAATCAACATAGCCTCTATGATATTCATGTTTATGGTGATTTATGTCCTACTCATGCTTGCACTCAATGTTGGTTAATCTCAATGCATTTTGATGACCATTGTTGCTCTCTAGTTGGTCGCTTCCCAGTCTTTTGCTAGCCTTCACTTGTACTAAGCGGGAATACTGCTTGTGCATCCACTTCCATAAAGCCAAATTTGTTCCATATGAGTCCACCATACCTACCTATATGTGGTATCTACCTGCTGTTCCAAGTAAATTTGCATGTGCCGCTCTCTAAATCTTCAAGAAATTATCTGTTTTGCACGCCCGAACTGCTCATGTGGTGACAGGGGGCTATCAGTATCTTCCATGCTAGGCGTGTTATCCTCGATATGTGTTTACTCACTATCATTCACGAGAAAGGGGCCGGTAATAGGAATGCCCAATTCCATGCTCAAATCAAAAACATAATTGCAAACAAAACTCCCCTTGGATTGTTGTTGGTATGGACGGCACCCGAGTATTCGGCTAGTCGTGGAGTTTGGTTGATCGGTGGTGGGGGAGTCAAAACTTTACTTTTTCTGTTTGGGAACCTCCTATAGCATGTGTAGCGTGGAAGATGGTGAAAACTCTTGGTCATTGCGTTGACAATGAAAGAATGCCACCCAAAATTATTATCTCTGTTTTCAAAGCTTGAGCTCTGGCACCTCCGCGAAGGGCCAATCTATTTATGTTCCTGTTGAGTCATCCTCTTCTTATAAAAGCACCAATTAGAGAGCACCTCTATCATTTGTATGCTTTGCTTTTGACTGATATTGAGTATGACTGTGACTGGATCTTCTTTGCCATGAATTACAATGTTTAGTCAGCCCTTGTTCTTTGAAGGTGCTCTGCATTTATGTTTTGCGGTCTCAGAAAGAGCTAGCGAGATACCATATGTTCGTATTGCTTCATGATTGTGTTGATTGAAGTGTTGACATTTGAAACTTGTCATTATTGCTCGCTAGTTGATTATGCCATTGATATGAGTTTACCGTGAGACCTAGGTGTCATTTGCTTATGTGTTTTGCTTGTGATCTTGCTGAAATTCTGGATATGAGTTAGACATAGTTGCAACAACAACATCAAACAAAGTTCGTAAAAGTTTTTCTTTTGTCTCTTTCAGTTTGTCAACTAAATTTCTTGAGGACAAGCAAGGTTTTAAGCTTGGGGGAGTTGATACATCTCCGTTGTATCTACTTTTCCAAACTCTTTTGCCCTTGCTTTGGACTCTAATTTGCATGATTTGAATGGAACTAACCCGGACTCACGCTGTTTTCAGCAGAATTGCCATGGTGTTGTTTTTGCGCAGAAATAAAAGTTCTTGGAATGACCTGGAAATTTACGGGGATTTTTTGTGGAATATATAAAAAAATATTGGCGCAAGAATCAACCGGAGGGGTGGAGCTGAGAGCCCACAAGCCCACCAGACGCGCCCCCTGGCCGCGTCTGGCTGGCTTGTGGGGCCGACGTTGCTCCACCGCCTACAACCCCAGCTCTATTTAGTCCCTTTCGTCCGGAAAAAATCAAGGAGAAGAGTTCATCGCGTTTTACGATACGGAGGCGCCGCCACCTCCTGTTCTTCGTCTGGAGGGCAGATCTGGAGTTAGTTCTGGGGTCCGGAGAGGGGATATCGTCGCCATCGTCATCACCAACCTTCGTTCATCGCCAATTCCATGATGCTCTTCACCATTCATGAGTAATCTCATCATAGGCTTGCTGGACGGTGATGGGTTGGATGAGATCTATCATGTAATCGAGTTAGTTTTGACGGGGATTGATCCCTAGTATCCACTATGTTCTGAGATTGATGTTGCTACTACTTTGCCATGTTTAATGCTTGTCATTAGGGCCCGAGTGCCATGATTTCAGATCTGAACCTATTATGTTGTCACCAATATATGTGTGTTCTTGATCCTGCCACGGGAGGGATGGACAATAGATGTCATGCAAGTTCTTTCCCCTAAGCACGTATGACTACATACGGATTACATGCCTACATTACATTGACGAACTGGAGCTAGTTACATATCTCTCCGTGTTATAACTGTTGGATGATGAATACCATCCGGCATAATCAAGCATCACCGATCCAATTCCTACGAGTTTTTCCTACTGGTCCTTGCTACGTTACTTTGCTGCTACTGTTGTCACTTCTGCTACTGTTACTTTGTTCCTACTACTGTTACTCTGCTGCTACTCGTGTCACTATTGCTATTGGTAACCGTTGCTACTGTTGTTATCACACTACTTTGCTACTGATACTTTATCTGCAGATACTAAATCTTTCAGGTGTGGTTGAATTGACAACTCAACTGCTAATACTTGAGAATATTCTTTGACTTCCCCTTGTGTCGGATCAATAAATTTGGGTTGAATACTCTACCCTCGAAAACTGTTGCGATCCCCTATACTTGTGGGTTATCAACGTTGCTGGCCGGCAGGCTGTTAAGCGAGGTACGGGCTGAGCCGGTCAGCATGAGCGGCAAGTAGCAAATGACTACGTGCTTGTTCCCTGTGGCGATGCCGATTACGATGGTGTAACCGATTAGCCAGTCCTCTGGCTTAGCGGAGCCGCTGTACTTTGGAGTATCGCGGGGAACCGTCAAGCTGGTTGGACATGGCTCCTAGCGGATCCGGGGGCTGAAGCACGTCGGACAGATTGGACCCTCCTCCTCCAGGAGGGCCGACTATGACAGCCGGTCGAGGTGGGAGCGGGCGTCGTTCTCGCTACGAGAGAGGCATGTTCCTAGCCGAGCCGCGAGTTTGGCCCGAAAAGGAAGCGCAGGCGACCGGGCGCGCTCCTGCCGTGGAGGCAGAGGGATGACGCGGACCGACTGGCCGTTCTCCTCGATCACCTCACGGAGCCGCCTGGAAACCACCGGTTTCTTGTTTCTACGCTGGGAGTGCCTGTCGCGGCTCCCCTTGGCCCTCTGATACGTCCCAAATGTATCTATAATTTCTGCTTGTTCCATGATCTTTTGGGTGACATTGTTATATGTTTTGCTACACTTTTATATCATTTTACACATATTTGGTCTAACCTACTAACTCAGTGCACACAGTGCCAGTTTTTGTGTGCTGATGTCCATTTTGCAAGGGCTTTTACCCAATTTTACGAAACCCGAAAAATTCCGAGAAAAATATATAAAAAGCAACGCACCAGAAGCTTCATGAAGCACGAAAGGGGGCAGAGGGGGGCCACAGGCCGCCCAGGCGACCTGTGGGCGCGGCCCACCCCTAGGCGGCGCTAGGAGGCCGCCTGGGTGGGTCCCACGCCCTTTGCTGCCCTCCTTTCGCCTATATTTACCCCTTGACGAGGAAAATCCTATACGGGATCTAGAATCGCGAATTTCTCCATTGTTCCGCCGCCACAGTGCTTTCGACATCGGGAGCGTCAGGAGACCTTTTCCCGGCACCCTTTCGAAGGGAGGATTGTCCTCCGGGAGCTTCTCCACCGCCATGGACGCTTCCCGGACCTGCCGTGAGTAGTCCTCCTTGGACCATGAGTCCATGACCAGTAGCTATGTGATGTCTTCTCTCCAATCTTGTGCTTCAATGGTTAGTCCTTGTGAGCTGCCCTACATGATCAAGGCATCTATGTAATTCTCTTGCTATTGCTATGCTCGGTTTGTTGGGATCTGATGGATTATGAGATAATGTCATATTTTAATGAGTTATATATTTGATTATCCTTTTATATTATGTTCCTTAGTGATTCATGCATGTTCTCCGTTGCTATTTATTGCTTTGGCCGAGTAGTAGATTGTAACTCCAAGAGGGAACGTTATGCATGATTGTGGGTTCATGCCCCTCAATGTCTAGCTTGAGTGACAAAAACATGAGACTAGGGGATGTGTTGTTGCCACCAGGGAGAAAACAACGGTGCTTGTGACCACGGTTACAAGGATTGTTTACCTTGCGCATAGTTCGTTACTGCAGTTGTCTGTTGCTTTGAGTTTACACTTTGGGTGGGGCTCGCAACTTAATACCGACGAGATGTTCTGGATAGATATCTCAAGGTGGATGGTTAATAAGTAGATGTTGATGAATAAATGGTCTACTTGCCTTGGTGTACCGCCCATTACTATTGAACCTCTAACTATCAAGTAGCATAATTAGCATTGCGGTGCGTTCATAATTCTGTCAATTGCCCAGTTGTAATTTGTTTACCCAAGCATAGTTGTTTATCGTCTTTTGGGAGAGAGACATCACTAGTGAACATCATGTGACTCCGGTCCATATCACCATCACTGCTTACAACCCCATCATTTACCGTTTTCATTTTCTTTCCCGTTGCAATTACTATCACTTTTACCGCTTGTGTTTTGATCCTTTGCAAACTACAAGACCGTAGAGATTGACAACCTCTTTGTACTCATTGGGCGCAAAGTTATTTGTTGTGTGTGCAGGTCCACGTCTTCTGCTAGCGCCAGGGTGGGAGATACCTACTACTTGATCCTCGGAGTCCTCCTGCTTCGATAAACCTTACAGTATCTGTGTAAGGGAAAACTTGCTGTTGACTACATCTCAACCTTCCACTTGGGGTAACCAACAAGGTGCGAGAAGTATACACATCATCTCGTCATCAAGCAAAGTTTTATGGCGCCGTTTCCGGGGACTCCAGTCTTCAAGATAGGGGAGTTGCACGCTATCCTTTACCTTTGCTTTTTAGTCTTGTTAGTTTGCTTTCTAGTTTTTTCTTTAGAGTCCTATACTAAAAACCACAAAAAAATTAGTTGCTTTGTTCTTTCTTTTTTCTGTTGCTACGGGTTCCACTAAGAACACTAAGTTGTGTGACTTCACTAGTTAGGCCTAATGGAAAACTGCACTCTTAGTTCGCTGCTTGGGGAAGGCCGCTTTACCACACCCGTGGAGGAGAAGTCTCCTCCACCTACTTAATGTATCCCATTCAAAATACCACTTGGGATAATTGAAATAATTAGGAATGATTGTTATACAGGAGATGGAACAGTCAATCCTAGTATTCATTTGGTAAAACTTATAGAACTTTGTGAGTTATTTAAGATTTCAGGTTTGACAAAAGATGGAATCATGAGGAAATTATTTGCCTTGTCACTGAAAGGAAAAGCATTGGAATGGTATAGGCTACTAGATGATTCTCACCTACGGGATTGGGAAGAGATTCAGTCACTCTTTTACTCCAAGTTTTATCCTCTTCATGAAGTCCATGTGGATCATGGTAACAATGCTTTTATGTGATACTTATATTGTTGAGTTTATTCGTGATCCCACTAAAAATTAGTATGAGAAGGGAACATATGCTTATAGATATTTCAATAATATCAAGTTCCCTCTCTTTATGTTGAAGGTTTTGAAGTTGTACTTGTTTTGCCTTCCTATGCTTATTGCTTTGTGCTTCAATGAATTATTCTATTGCAATATTCCTATGCATATGAAGCATGTTAGACTTAAATGTGCTTGGTATTTGCTTCTTGATGTTCTCTTTTGTTCTACAACTCTTATTCCTACGAGAGCATCATTAAAATCTTAGGCCTATCTTTATGGCTATAAAGAAAGAGTTCTAGGGAGACAACCCTTGTGACTACTGTAGCAACATCAGTTTTTACTTTTTGTTTTAGTGGTCTTGATGCTTGTTACTACTGTAGCAACATCATTGTATCCTTATTTTCAAGATTTGTGCCAAGTTTTAGCCTCCGATTGCAAGAAAGTTCAAAAGCTGTGACATGCTGTCCAGAAACAGATTATGTCTGCTTCACGGAACAATTCTCCAAAACTCACCAGATCATCTTTTTGATCTGAATTTTTTTGAAAGCATGCTCGATATAATTTCCTTTCTCGCATCTGTTCTGAGTTTTTTGATATGAGTTGCAGAAGCGCCCCGAATAAATTAATTACTACCTGATGTTCTGTTTTTAACAGATTTTGCCATGTTTTGCGTTTTCATTGTTTTGCAAATCCTAAGCTTACTTTTTATTTGCAAAAACCTTTTGGAAATCATGAGAAACAGTAGCTATTCATGAAAATCTCTATTTCCAATAGGTAATAAATTATTTTATTAAGGGTACTAACCACTCTAATCAGCTGATGATGAGTTTCGTATGAAGGGAGTTTTCAAGTATGCCATGGGAGATGATGAAAGAAGATACATGAGTGTCAAGCGCTCAAGCTTGGGGATGCCCCCATGAACCCCAAGAAATATTCAAGGAGACTCAAGCGTCTAAGTTTGGGATGCCCCCGTGCATCCCCTTCTCTATCAACAATCACCAGTTCGTCCATCTCCATGCTATATTTTATCACTTCATATGTTATGCGCTATGCTTGGAGCGTCCCGCTCTTTACTTTTTAGTTTGTTTTAGTTTTGCTTGCTGTTCATAACAAGTCGGAACCTATCCTAACTTGTTTGGTAGAGAAACACGCTCCATTCCACTATAGAACACAACATAGGTTTTCATGCTTATCTTTTTTGTGTGTTCTCTATCTTTACTTAGCTACTATCATGCTTCACTCTTAGTTTTCATGCTATATCTTTTTAAGAGATTTTATTTAGGTTGCTTTTGGAACTCTCTTGAGTTATCATGCTTATCTTGTTTAGAGAGTTGGCTTGTTGCACTGAGTTGTGTGTCTTGCATGAGTAGGTAATTAAGGTTGCTGTTTTAGTATAGTAGTAACTTGTAGTAGTTTTGAGGTATTGATTTGAGTAATGTTTGGACTATTGGTGCCAAGATCTTAAGCCTATTAGTGATAGGTGTCGTATTTTGGGAAATCTGTGTGTTTTTCAAAAACTAAAATTTAGTTGAGAACTCTAGCTACAAAATTGATCGCTAACCTCTGGAGGGGTTGGAATATATAGAGTACCCTCACGTTACCATGAGTCGAGGATGCGCAAGGATAACCAAACCCCCAAACACTCCTCGTCAGGGTACTTGTCTCTTTGTGAATTTCCTAACTAGATAGAGAGTTACCGATAATAAGTGTATGAGTTCTTCGGACTAATGTGAGTATTCGATTGTTGGCACTTCCACCATCCATATTTTGCTAGCCTCTTCGGTACCGTGCATTGCCCTTTCTCACATTGAGAGTTGGTGCAAACTCCGCCGATGCATCCAAACCCATGACATGATACGCTCTGTCATACATAAGCCTCATTATATCTTTCCTCAAAACAGCCACCATACCTACCTATTAAGGCATTTCCATAGCCTTTCCGAGATACATTGTCGTGCAACATCCACCATCTCATGACTTGATCTTCATGTCATACATGCTTTTGCTTGATCATAGAGCCGCATGATAGTTGGGCCTTGCCCATATTATTGCTACATGACGCGCTAGTATCATTGCATATCCTGCTACACTGGCAGAGGCATACATTTGCATACATCATGATAGTTTTCACTTGTCTTTATGTTGTGTACTTCTTATAAAGTGTGATGATCTTCTATTTATTCATGTTAAACACAGAGTGTTGCCCTTAAGTGAGGAAAAGATCCCAAAGCGGACAAAACAAAAGATCCCAAAGAGGACAAATGAGAGATAAATACAAAGAGCCAAAGAGACCATAAAAAATAAAAAAATAAAAAGAAATAAAAAGAGAGAAGGGGGCAACACTACTATTCCTTTTCAAAGATCCACACTCATACTCCATTCCTATATTTGTACTACATAGAGATTATCATTCATGCATAACTATGTGGGGACCCTTACACTATAGAACTTGCTTTGCATATTCCAATGATGAGCCTCCTCAAATGAGCTCTAGGTCTTCATGAGTAAACAAGTTGGATGCACCCCCACTAGTTCCATTGGAGAGCTTACCTTAGCTCATATGTGCATCCGTTACATGGCAATCCCTACTCCTCACATCATATCTATCATTTGGCTTTCTCTCGCCTATGGTTGTCCTCATTGATGTGAGCCTTTCACACCTTTTTTTTGTCTTCCTTCCCCATCATTATTCTATTTTCCATCCTAAGTGCCAACATATCTTGCTTACGCTCATCCATTGCATGAGTGCTCAAAGTCGAAAGGGAGAGGATCATTTTGATTTGTGCCCGACTAGTGGTCTGGGGATGTATCAAAATAAGATTCCGAAGGAGACCAAGTGTGAGATTTAGTAGATTGAGTTATCAATTAAAAAAACATTTTATGATCTCAACCCATCTCCCACTTCTTGCACGCAAACACCATTTGGAGACATTCGAGTCACGGACAGCAAGAGCTCTTGCACCTTTATGTTCTTACTTTGCTAATTTCAATACTAGATATAAACTCTTGCTTGTTTGTGTCTTGACTTGAATTGCATATCTTACTTGCTTTACTTTGAAGTTCTTATATGTGTGTTAGCATGTCACCACAGAAATTATTGTGTTATCATTTATCTACTCAAGGACGAGCAGAAATTAATCTTGGGGATGTTGATACGTCCCAAACGTATCTATAATTTCTGCTTGTTCCATGATCTTTTGGGTGACATTGTGATATGTTTTGCTACACTTTTATATAATTTTACACATATTTGGACTAACCTACTAACTCAATGCACCAAATGCCAGTTTCTGTCTGTTGATGTCTATTTTGCAGGGGCTTTTACCCAATTTTCCGAAGCCCGAAAAATGCCGACAAAAATATATAAAAATTAGCGCACCAGAAGCTTCACGAAGCACGAAAGGGTGGACAAAGGCGACCTGTGGGCGCGGCCCACCCCTAGGCCGCGCCAGGAGGCCGCCTGGGTGGGTCACACGCCCTCTGGTGCCCTCCTTTCACCTATATTTACCCCTGACGAGGAAAACCCTATACGGGATCCAGAATTGCGAATTTCTCCATCGTTCTGCCGTCGCAGCGCTTCCGAGATCGGGAGCGTCAGGAGACCTCTTCCCGGCACCCAGCCGGAGGGAGGATTAACCTCCGGGAGCTTCTCCACCGCCATGGATGCTTCCCGGATCTACCGTGAGTAGTCCTCCTTGGACCGTGAGTCCATGACCAGTAGCTATGTGAAGTCTTGTCTCCAATCTTGTGCTTCAATGGTTAGTCCTTGTGAGCTGCCCTAAATGATCAAGGCATCTATGTAATTTTCTTGCTATTGCTATGCTCGGTTTGTTGGGATACGATGGATTATGAGATTAGTTCAAATTGTTATGAGTACATATTTGATTATCCTTTTATATTATGTTCCTTAGTGATTCATGCATGTTGTCCATTGCTATTTATTGCTTTAGCCGAGTAGTATATTGTAACTCCAAGAGGGAACGTTATGCATGATTGTGGGTTCATGCCCCTCGCTGTCTAGCTTGAGTGACACAAACATGAGACTAGGGGATGTGATGTTGCCACCAGGAAGAAAACAACGGTGCTTGTGACCATGGTTGCAAGGATTGTTTACCTTACGCATAGTTCGTTAATGCAGTTGTCCGTTGCTTTGAGTTTACACTTTGGATGGGGCTCGCAACTTAATACCGGCGATATGTTCTGGATAGATATCTCAAGGTGGATGATTAGTAAGTAGATGATGATGAATAAACGGTCTAGTTGCCTTGGCATACTGCACATTACTATTGAACCTCTAACTATCAAGTAGCATAATTAGCATTGCGGTGCGTTCATAGTTCTGTCAATTGCCCAGCTGTAATTTGTTTACCCAAGCATAGTTGTTTATCGTCTTTTCGGAGAGAGGCATCACTAGTGAACATCATGTGACTCCGGTCCATATCACCATCATTGCTTACACCTCCATCGTTGACCGTTTTCATTTACTTTCCCGTTGCAATTACTATCACTTTTCCCGCTTGTGTTTTGGTCCTTTGCAAACTACAAGGCCGGAGAGATTGACAACCTCTCTATACTCGTTGGGAGCAGAGTTATTTGTTGTGTGTGCAGGTCCCCGTCTTCTGCTAGTGCCAGGGTGGGAGACAACTACTTGTTGATCCTAGGAGTCCTCCTGGTTCGATAAGCCTTACAGTCTTTGTATAAGGGAAAACTTGATGCTGACTACATATCAACCTTCCACTTGGGGTAACCAATGAGGTGTGAGAAGGATATACATCATCTCGTCATCACCCTCCGATCGGAGCCCCAAGGGGAGGAAGAGTACTGGTTTAGCTGGCGGTCGATGGGTGCCCGGTGGCCGTAGTCGTTGAATTTAGGGGATTCAGAGATGGCGTGATCTGTATCAAAGCAACATTGTTGCTCGTTGGTGGCAGCAAGGAGGTCCTAAGCGTGTTTCTCCTGTCGCGCACGCTCCTCGCCCTCCATGGTGGCCATCTCCTTTTGGGCCACGTGGGCGGCCGGCATGTTGGCCACGGGGTGTTGTAGATGGGCAACTTGCCGCCCAGGATGTCGGCCACAATGCGGCCACGACTAGAAACCTCGCGACGCCGGCTGGGCCCGTCGCCAGCAGGAGTGAGGTCGTAGGCAGAGTTGTACTCACGTTGTGCGGCCTCCATCCGGCGCTTGGCGGCTGCGAGGGCGGTGCCCTCCGCAAATAACTGTTTGTGGGCTTCTTGGAGCTCGGCCATGGCGGTGGCCGGATTGGCAGACGGCGCGACGGGGGTGCTCAATCCTTGTAGAGTGGCGTGGAAAAGGATGGAGGGACCTGGACGAGCCGTAGCAGCATCTACCATGGCCCTGGCACGACCCGAGCTAGTGTTGGAGCCGGTGACTGTCATGGGAATAAGCCTGACAGTAGATGAGTAGGGTACGAAAGTAGAGGGCGGAGTCCTAGCTACGGCAAGGTTGTATGTGTTCATGCTCCTCTGCGGTGGAGGTAATAGCCCTACGTATCAGTGCTCTAGAGCTTTTGTGTCTAGTGGAATACAGGTGTTACAGAATGCGAACCCTTGTGCCAGGGAGGAGGGGTGGCTTATATATAGTGTGCGGCCCCTCATAAGTGTCCAGCTTTCAAGGGTGCAATAAGTGAGATTAAATGCATACATTACCATAAATGTCAATAACTACAGTGGTCTAACGTATGACCGTTAGCCTCCCTGAGGTGGCTTCTGGCCTTATATATCGATTGGCTTCTGGTCTTCACTGAGTGGAATCCAGTCGTCGAGTATAAGAGAATTTTCCGAGTGGTTTTATATCAAGTGGTTTTCTACCGAGTGGGCAGGAGGTTGTCTTAATCGAGTCGGTAGGTATGTTGTGACCTTCAAGCTAATAATGAGGTGCCCTTGGGTAGGACTTATAGGCCAGGCCTATGACCCTACCCTAGGGCTATAACCCCATCATTAGCCCCCGAATGGATCGAGATTCGAGTGGTGAAGGTGTAGCTGTAAATCTTGATATAGCAGACTGAATTTGAATGCTCTCCAAAGTTTTGTTGAATTGGATGTCGATTGAAATCTTCATCATTCACCTTGATCGATTCTGCTTGGTCCAAAATATCTGAGTGACTTTGAGGATCCGAGTGAACAAGAGAATCGGTGCATCTGACGGGATCTTTTGATGTCACTAGTCACCCTGTCAGCCTCAGATTTTCCGGGATTTGAAAACTTTCATTGCCGCGCGCTACATTGCGATGACGTCATCGCCATCAAGTGGATCGCGTCGCCTCGATTCTCGTGCCTCCATCTCCAACGCATATCTCGTGGTGGCCATCAAAGGGATAACCTGAGGGTCCACTTGCGAGAGACTCAGTCGGTTGGTTATAAAAGACGCCGGCGCTAGGGTTTGGAACAGCACCAGCTCTTTCTTCTCCTCTGATCTTCCTTCTCCTTAGCAACCAACGCAATTCTCAGCAAGCAATCTTGCCACTGTAGCCATGACGAAGGGGCAAACCGACAAGCTGGAGAAGGTGAAGAACAAGGGCGGCTCCAAGCCTAGGAAGTAGGCTCTGCCGCCTGGCTGGATCCAGGGGGATTTCCTCCGATCCACTATGTGGAAGGAGGACCTCATCGACCTCGTCGAGCACGACATGCTGGCGGACAAATCTTGGAGGCTTCCTGGCGATGAAGTCGAGCCTGAGCCGCGCGAGGGAGAGCGAGTCCTCCTCCTGACCCACATCGAAAGAGGTTTCTCTCTGTCGCCCCATCCTTTTATTCGGGGATTCTTGAACTTCTTCGGGGCACAGTTCCATCATTTCCCTCCGAATGCCATTGCCCACCTTTGTGCCTTTGTAACTTTATGCGAGTGTTTCTTGGGGTGTCCTCCTCACTAGGGACTCTTTAAATCCATCTTCACTGTGCGTTCTCAGTCGGTAAAGAAGTTCAATCCTACTGATGACAAGACCCATGTCATCCAGTTGTGTGGGGGCTTGGGACTTCAAAAGAGAGCCAAAAGTAGTTATCCTCCCATGACCTTTCCCGAGTCAGTTCGCTACTGGCAAGCCACTTGGTTTAACTGTAATGATGTCGCTTGCCCGAATATGTCGAGTGGACTCCCTCCCTTTACTTTAGAGTGACCGAGTGCTCCGAGGACGTTAGTGTCAACGAAGGAGAAGAGAGCCCACGTGGAGCCTTTAGTCAACATGCTGATTGGTTTGGTTCGCAACACAGTGACAAGAATGGATCTGTTAGAGACCTTCCTTGGCAGACGCATCCAACCTCTCCAAGCTCAGGACCACGCTATATGGCATTACACTTGCCCTGAAGACTCCACTCGGTCTCATCCTGAAGAAGTGGATGAAGACACGGTAGCGAAGTGGATCCGTGGAATAGCTGGTCCTTATGATAATTCGATGGGGGCGAAGAGGGTCTTGCCCTTCTCTACTCAAAATCCGCCGACAAACAAGGTTAGTTCTGCTCTGTTGAATATTTTGTGTTACAACCGAGTGCTTGCAATTTCCTTATCGGCTGAGCTTGTGGATTGCATCTTGCAGGCATGGACGAACTTGCATTCTCTAGTCTTGAACGACAACGCACTCGATCTCGAGGAGGGGAGCATGGAGGATAGCACGGAGAAGGAGGAATATGTCGAAGACAGTGAAGAGACCGAGTAGCAGGAGGAGGAGGAAAGTGAGGAGGAGGATTCGTCTCCTTCTCGCGACGAGCCCCGGTCCAAGCTACGCCATGATCCCCGGGCACTCCGAGCAAGCTTTTGGCGTCGAGTTTTAGGAGTGCCAAACGCGTCAGGGGATCGTCTGGTGAACCAGTGGAGCAGCCCACAAAGGTTCCTAACCCCAGCGGACCCAAACCTCGGAAGGCTCCGTCTAGAATGAGGATCGTCGTGCCAGTCGCCTCTGCGTAAGTACTTAACCTTATCCTCTTATCCGAGTGAACTTTTCTTGTTGATGATGACCAAATGGAACTACAATGACAGAGTTGCAACCTCTGTGACATCGCTGCCGTGAGGGGGCGAAGACCCTATGGAAGTTGATACCACGAACGCAGCCACTTCACAGCTAGGTATTACTGATTTTTCACTATGTGTTACTCTTCCATGTGTATGGATTTCCAGCTGTAACTTCTGGTGTTCCTGTCTGCTAGCCGTGCCTCCAACAGAGGTCATCCAACTGGATGACGATGATCATAGACAACCTGCTGATGAGGTGGAAACCATTGTGTCTGAGGTGCATGTGGCAGAAATGCCTATAGCGAGTGCTCCGCCTGTCAGTTTGGTTGTTGTCACCACAACGCCAACTGGGTTATAGTCGGGCGCTCCAGTTGTTTCTGTTGCAGCCGCAGGATTGATGTCGCCCACAACCGTATACACGACGCGTCGTATCCCTGAAGATCAAACTGGTGCCGCCAAGGAAGCTATGATCTAGGCCGAGCTGATGACACAACAAGTGAATGGAGCCTATGACGCCATCGTCTCGGTGTATAACAACAGTGTGGTGCTCCAAGAAAACGTCCGAGTAAGTGCGACAGTAAGTTTGAATTCCGACTCACACCTAGTGGGTGTTTTTGCAGAAATGTCTTTGTTTTATTTGTGTTCCAGTGGGGTCACGCCGAGTGAACCCACTCGGTGTAGTCCCCGAGACCGATGTCGAGTGCTTGCATTGGCAGGGGTCTTAATCAGTGGAGACTTTTCTTTTTTGTTGATCGCAGTCAGCCAGAGCTGATCTGGTTGAGTTTTGAATCCAGTGGGGGCATGCTAAGTGCACCCACTAGGTGTAGTCCCCGGGACTATTATTAGTCAGTAGTGAATGATAATAGTCTGAAGCACTTGAGTGTATAATCTCTTTGGATCGTTAGGACAGACCTGATCGAGTGATAAGCCAGCGGGGTCACGCCGAGTGAACCCACTGGGTGTAGTCCCCGAGACCACTGTCGAGTGCTTGCATCGGCAGGGGTTTGATCGGAAACATATCTTTTCCTTCAATTGAATGAAGTTTTTATCACTCACAAGTGAATTTACTTTGACCATATATCACTCGGAAGTGAGATATACGTCGACACATGTTTGTCTTTTGATTCTTTCAAAAAGCTTGTGATGTAGGCTCTGCATATGCTACCTTGGCTGCAGAAAAGACTCAACTGGCTGCGAACCTGGAGGTGGCTACAAATGAAGTAGCTGCTTTGAAGAAAAAGCTGGAGGAGAAGGACAAAGCATTGGTGGAGGCCCAGGCAACTAGTAAGAGCTTGCATGTGGAGGTGGAGAAAATGCAGAAAGAGTGAATGAAGTGGATGAACCAGTTGAAGGATATGAGCAAGAGTGCGAGTCCTCAAGAAAAATACGTGGGAGACTTTGATACATCTCCAACGTATCTATAATTTTTGATTGTTCGATGCTATTATATTATCAACTTGGGATGTCTTATATGCATTTATATGCCATTTTATATCATTTTTGGGACTAACCTATTAACTTAGTGCCGAGTGTGAGTTTCTGTTTTTTTCGTGTTTTTGACCTTTTTCAGAAAAGAATATTAAACGGAGTCCAAACGGAATAAAACCCGCGGGATGATTTTTTCCATAACAGAAGATACCCAGAAGACTTGAGAACCAAGGCAGGGAGTCTCGTGGAAGGTCACGAGCCCCCTAGGCGCGCCCCACTATAAATGAAAGCTAGTTTAGACGTGAACTTCCGTAATGTGCTTAATCTTTCCTCCACTATAAATGGTCACGTGATTTCACAAAATAGGAAGATAGATGCTCTCGATAAAAAGGCCCTCCCTTGGTCCCCAAGGAAAGATGACAATACTTGATTCTATTGCCTTACGCCTAGCTAAGGGCGTTAAACCATAGCGCTTGTTGGGAGGCAACCCAATGAATAAAATTATTTTTGCTTTTCACTTTCTATTTTGTCGAGTCCACACCATCATGATTCTGTTATGATTGTGTTTTTTTCGTTTTAATTAGTATTTGTGCCAAGTAGAACCTTTATGATTAGTTTTGGTGATAGTTGTTAAATCATGCTGAAAAAGAAAGAAACTTTGTGCTCACGAAATTACTTTTAGTTACTATCCAGAAAAAGCTTTTGAGTTCATTATTTTTGCTGCTGATTGATATGCCAATTTCCCTAATTTTCATAATTTTTCAGAATTTTTGGGATAGCAGAGGTATACAAAATATACAGATTGCTATAGACTGTTCTGTTTTTGACAGATTCTGTTTTTGTTGTGTTGATTGCTTATTTTGATGAAACTATGGTTAGTATCGGGGGGTATGAGCCATGGAGAAGTGATAATACAGTAATATAACATCAATCTAAATGGAAATTAAGTTTAATACTGTACCTAAAAATTTGGTGGTTTGTTTTCCTATGCTAATGATATCACGAGTTTCTGTTTAAGTTTTGTGTTGTGAAGTTTTCAAGTTTTGCGTGATGTTCTTATGGACAATGTAATAAAGACTGGGAAGAGCCTAAGCTTGGGGATTCCCAAGTCATCCCAAGCTAAATGCAAGGACACAAATAATCCTAAGCTTGGGGATGCCCCGGGAAGGCATCCCCTCTTTCATCTTCAATCCATCGGTGACGTTACTTGGAGCTATATTTTTATTTACCACATGATATGTGTTTTGCTTGGAGCTCGTGTATTATAGGAGTCTTTGCTTTTTATTTTATCACAATCATCCTTGCTGCACACCTTTTTGAGAGGGGCATGCACTCATCGTGAATTTGTTAGAATACTCAATGAGCTTCACTTATATCTTTTGAGCTAGGCAATTTAGCTCCCATGAACTTCACTTATATCTTTGGAGCTAGATAATATTGCTCCCATTAGCTTCACTTATATCTTTTCAGCTAGATAATTTTGCTCTAGTTCTTCACATAAATCTTTTTAGAGCACGACAGTGTCATATTTTGTACAAATAAAATGTCGGGACCCCGATCCTAAGCCATAGGAATCCAGCCTGTAACACATCGCATCTCTTTGCGGTCTCACGCACGGTTATCCCCACGTCTGCAACCTTACCTTAGCCGGGACCGTTTGCACCTTTTGACTCGCGTATGCAATTATGTCACTATCAATCCAATGTCATAGAACCCGGATCGACATGTCTAGTCATAAACTCAAGCGGCAGTTCCGTACAGGGACAGACATACATGACCCAGCAAAGCAGGTGTCGGTCATCAGCGAATGTAGACGAGTCGTAGAAAGCTACAAGGACTCCATTACATACGTGTGACATTTCCCAAAGGGACAGACACAGCAACTAAGAAGGACACATGCCGGTCAACCAATGTGTCCGGAGCAGTAGCGAACTACCATGGCTCGATGGAATCACAAAGGGGCATTTCCCCGTAAGGAGTGCTACTAAGGCATACAACTAGGTATTCGAACCCCATACATATCAAGTACAACACACGTACGCATGGCATACCGATATGTATAGATACATCGATGGCATCACAACATAACCATAAACATACAAACTTTAGTTAGAAGGCTCGGAAGAGCCTCACACATAATATTACACAGATAGGGGTCTCACGACCCATCATCACAATTCATACACACGAGTTCTACAAGAGAGCGGAAGATTAAAACTGTCTGAGTACAGACAGACGGAAAGATAAAGGCACATGGCCTGACTATCTACAGACCCAACCTAGGGCCAGATCGTAGCTGGGACACCAGCTACTCGTCGTCATCAACGTCTAGGTAGAACCCTCCATTAGGGTCATTAACAACCTCTGCAACAATTTATTAAGCAAACGTGAGTACAAGAGTACTCAACAAGACTTTAGGATAATCTATCTACTCATGCAATGTATCAACAAGGAGTTGTAGGGTTTCATGCAGAAATCCAGCATTTGACTCTTGGCTAGACAAATTGCCTTTTTAAATAGTTCTGACAACTATGTTTCTCGCACACGAGTCCACTAACACCACAATAATACTCCATCGTGGAATCATTCCGTCTAACTACGGAAATGCCATCCACGACACTCACACTTATCTTGGAAATTTTATGAGTAGCCATTATAGTTATCTATGAACAACATATGTTTCCAAGTAGTCCATATCCGCTTACGCGGCTATTCGAATAGATCATAACCCTGCAGGGGTGTACTTCTTCACCCACGCTCTCGCTACTTATCGCCATGTGCACGTCATGCACCTCGGCAACCTTCAAGCGGAAGCCCAGCGAGGGAGTCGGCCACGACCGTTAACCACGCTAATACTTAGTCTAGGTCTATCGCCTATCTAAGGGTAACCCGCATGAAAGTCCGGCCGAGGTTTCCGCCACGGCCCCAAACGATGTGCGCAGGGTTCCCAAGCCCACCATCCGAGTGCCACTTGGTACACCGTGCCACTGCCTACCGCATCATAGCCCACCTCTAAGGTCGGCACCTTGCACGGCCTCCAGCATGACTATAAACACCAGAAACTACTTGCAACTCCTAGACCGAGTACTAGGCGATTAATAAGTCGAGTGGGTCAGTTAAGTATCCCAATGTGTGGTAGTATCTAGTCTTGGATTACATACACGGAACTCAGTTCCTAAGGACGGTTCCAATGAAACAACCCTCCATGTACTCCTACATAGCCTTTCACCGGTACCTTTACGAAATTAGGTTCAACACACTACCTTTACTAACTGAACACATTCTCACGATCCTGTTCATCACCCAGATGACAGACCATACACAACTCTAAGCATAGCATGCATCATAGTTCAAGCATCTACCAGGTATGCTAGGTTGCAAGGTTCAGATATTTACTGTGACAAGGACAGGTCATGCAAAGGAAGTGGGTTCAACTAACGTGGTAAAAGCATTTGAAGCATTTGAACCTAATGCAATAAGTAAGAGCAGGAGCGAGAACATGGGATTTATCAGGATGATCAAAATGGTTGCTTGCCTTGTTGCTCAGCAGAGGGGTGATATCCGTCAGTCGGATAATCAGATGTATCCGGAGGGGTGGAGCCTACCGGAATAACAACAATCAATCAATATCAAACATGTGCAACAAAATGATGCGTGAAATGCAATGTAGCATGGTTTAAGATGACTAGAAGAACCTTTTGGGTGATCTTGATTTGAAATCATAATTCAAATATCATTTGAATTATAATTTAGCAAATTCTTTTAATTGATTTGACCTGATTCTGTTTCATAACTTTGTTTTTCATGCATGAAAATAGCACCATTGGGTTCCTTGAATTTTTCTGATCATTTTTCATATATTATTTGTCAAATTTGGAGTAATATTCAATTTTCTATGAATTTCCAAACTTTTGAACTTATTCTGGAATTACTTCTAAACAAAAAAGGTTTTATTGCATCATCATGACATCAGCAGGTCAATCTGGTCGTTGAAAGTCAAACTTGAACAGTGGGACCCAATGGTTAGGGACTCTGGCTAGGTTTTAGTTAAATTTAAACTTAATTAGGTATTTAACAGGGCTGGACCCACATCTCAGTGACTGTTTAGGTTTTTAATTAATTATTTATTTTATTAACCTAAACTTAATTAGCCAGGGGGCTGGCCCCACATGTCAGCTGCACAGAGAGGCTCAGATCCACCAGTGGTGAGGTGGAACTCGCCGGCGGTGAGCTCTGGCGACCACACGGACGGCGAAGAGCTTTGGGAATTCGATTCCGGCGACCATTTGCACGGCAGACAGCACCAAACGAACCAGCACTCAACCGCAGTTCCATTTTTGCAAAGACCCGAGGCTAAGATGGACGGAGATGATGCCGGCGACGAGCTCGACGGCTGCCGGAGCTCGGGCTATGTCGGGATCAATGAAACCGAAGGCAAATCGAGCGGGGCTTAGCTCCTAGAGCACCTACGCAACATGTTGAAGCTTTTGGTGGCCTCAGAACGACTAGCCGTTCACTAGAGAGCTACCGGCGACGAGCTCCCGCGATGGATCTTGTCGGGCTCCGGTGGGATCAGGTGAAAGAGGAAGGAATCGAGGGGGAAAACTTGGGGGAAAGATTCTAGAGCTCACGAGGAGTGTAGAGGCGACGAAAGTGGGCTCGGGGATGGCCTGAGGAGGGAGAACGACGGCGGCGAGCCCCGGTGACCCAAGGGGGAAGATGACGGCGTCACGACGTTTCAGAGCTTCTCGGTATCGAGCAACTGTCTTAGGAGCTTCAGGGAGCTTCGGCGGAGCTGTTGCACGGATCAGGAGAGAGGAAGAGAGGCTGGAGCGACTGCTAGCTCGAGCTCGAGCTCGCGGTCATGGCGGCCGAGAGGGGGATAGAGCAGGGGCGAATGGAGAGGGGGAGAGCTCGGGGATGGAGCGCGGGGATCTTATCCCTCCGCTCCAGCGCATCACGGTGAGGCAGGCGATCACACAACTATGTGGGCGCGCCGGGAGAAGCGGCGGCCACCTCCTACTGCTCGCTGGCATGAGGAAGACGACAGGCGTCGGGGTGGGCTGGGCCTCAGGTAAGCGTTAGATAGGGTTTTGTTATTTCTTTTCTTTTCTGTTTCTGTTTTATTCTTTCTCACATTTTTTTATTTTTTTTGGCTCTAAGACCAATTCAAAAATAGTTTGAAATATACTCGGGTGTTAGGTGGAATATTCCCAACTACACATAAAGTTTTCAACATTTTTGGAAACTTTGAAATATTTGAAATCAAATATATAATTGATTTCAGTAGCTTTTAACTTAAATTTAAAATGCCAAAAGTATTTTGAAAATATATTTCACCTATGATATCTTGTTTTCAACATTTATCTAAAATATTGAACTTTTATGAAGGCCATTTTGGGTTCATTGATTTGGCACTACTTTGGTTTTCTTTTGAATATAGATTTTGTTGAGGTTTTGCTTTGATTTCATTTCCTTCCTTGAGTGCAATTCAAATTCTTAAGATGCAATGGAATAAAACATGAGCTCAAACTTGCTAAACCCTAATGGGGATCAGGGATGTGACAACTCACCCCCACTCAAAAGAATCTCGTCCTGAGATTTGGAAATCGTCGGGAATAGCGCGGGATACTCAAGTCGGAGATGATCCTCTCTTTCCCATGTTGCTTCTTTTTCAGAATGATTTGACCATTGAACTTTAAGAAACTTGAGGTTTCAACGTCGAGTGGTATGCTCAGCTTGATCAAGAATACGCACAGGGTATTCTCGGTATGAAAGGTTATCTTGGAGATAAAGCATTTCGTGGTCCACTTCGCGGATAGGATCCGAAAAGCAACGCCTGAGTTGCGAGACGTGGAATACATCGTGAACCTTGGAAAGATGCGGAGGATGTTCCAATTGGTAGGCAACTTCTCCTTGTTTGGCAAGAATGCGAAAAGGACCGATATAACGAGGAGCCAACTTGCCCTTGATACCGAAACGATGGGTTCCCTTCAAAGGTGTAACCCGAAGGTAAGCCTTCTCATCAACTTCAAAGGTCACAGCCTTATGATGACGATCATATTGGCTCTTTTGACGAGACTGGGCTGTTTTAAACTTTTCACGAATAATGCGAACTTGCTCTTCTGCATCCTGGATCATATCCGGACCAAAGAGTTGCCTCTCTCCGGTTTCTAACCAATTAAGAGGTGTTCGACATCTTCGTCCATAGAGAACTTCAAAAGGAGCTTTGCCCAAGCTTGATTGATAACTGTCGTTATAAGCAAATTCGGCGAATGGAAGGCACTTCTCCTAATTCATACCGAACGATATAACACAAGCTCAGAGCATATCTTCTAGAATTTGATTCACCCTTTCTACTTGACCACTTGATTGAGGATGGAAAGCAGTGCTAAAAGATAAGTGAGTCCCCATGGCATTCTGAAAACTCTCCCAAAAGCGAGAAGTAAATATACTTCCACAGTCTGAGTTAATCTCCAGAGGAACACCAAGAAGAGACACTATTCGAGAGATATATAACTCTGCTAGCTGGCTAGCTGTTATACCCTCACGAACTGGAAGAAAATGAGCTACTTTGGAAAGACGGTCGATGACCACAAAGTTAGCGTTATTTCCTTTCTTTGTCTTGGGAAATCCGGTTATGAAATCCATACTAACTTTATCCCATTTCCATTCAGGAATAGCTAAAGGTTGAAGGGTGCTAGCACGCCTTTGATGTTCTGCCTTAACTCAACGAAAACGTCGCAGTTAGCAACGAACTCAGCAATTTATCTCTTCATCCTAGTCCACCAAAACCTCTGGCGTAGGTTCTAATACATCTTAGTACTACCAGGATGAATGCTGAGAGGAGAATCAGGAGCCTCCTTAAGGATCAATTGCCACAGACGTTTGCTCTTAGGAACCACTAGATGGTTCTGAAAGAACACAACACCTTGCTCATTGATAGAGAAATCCCTAGCGTTTCCGCTAGCAATATTCTCCTTGATCCGGGATTTACCCTTATCATATGCCCGCACGGCTATGATTTTATCCCTAAGAGTAGGCTTCGCCACCAGGGTAGAAAGGAATCCTTGAGGAACAATGTGAAGATTTAACTTCCGAAATTCCTCATAGAGATGTGGTTGAACTCGTTGTAGCATCAGGTTGTTACAATAAGACTTATGACTTAGTGCATCAGCCATAACATTGGCCTTCCCCGGGGTGTAAGTTATCCCTAAGTCGTAATCCGTGATCAACTCAACCCATCGTCTTTGCCTGAGATTCAAATCCGGCTGGGTGAAGATATATTTCAGACTTTGGTGACCAGTGAATATTTCGCAGCGATTACCAAGAAGGTAATGTCACCAAGTTTTAAGTGCATGGACTACTGCTGCAAGCTCAAGATCATGTGTAGGATAATTATCCTCATGTGGACGCAACTGTCGAGATGCGTATGCAATCACATGACGGTCCTACATGAGAATGCAACTTAATCCTTGTCGCGAGGCGTCGCAATAGATAACAAAGTCCTTAGAGAAATCTGGTGGTAACAACACACGTGCGGAAGTCAGGCGTCTTTTCAGTTCCTGGAAACTATGCTCACACTATGGTGTCCACTCGAACTTTTTATCTTTCTTGAGGAGTTCAGTTAGAGGCTTTGCAACCTTGGAGAAATTGTCGACAAAGCGGCAACAATAGCTCGCTAAACCAAGAAAACTCCTAACTTTCTTATCCGATTCAGGTTCAGTCCAATCAAGGACAGCTTGAACCCTCTCGGGATTGACAGCAATACCCTTACCAGAGATTACTGACCTAGATAGGTCACTTCTGGTAACCAAAATTCGCATTTTGAAAACTTGGCATACAGGCGATGCTCTCGAAGTTTCATGAATACCAGCCTTAGATGCTCGGCATGTTCTTGTTCGTTCTTCGAGTAGATGAGAATATCATCGAGGTATACTACGATAAATTTATCCAAATACTCCATGAAGATTGAATTCATTAAGCGAGAGAAGGTGGCTGGGGCATTGGTTAAACCAAAGGATATGACGGTGTACTCGTATTGGCCATAACGAGTGACAAAAGCTGTTTTTGGAATATCCCAGTTCTTGATCTTGATTTGATGGTAACCCAACCTCAAATCCATTTTGGAGAAGACTGAGGATCCAACGAGCTGATCATACACGTCGTTGATCCTGGGGAGCGGATACTTGTTCTTTATGGTGACCAGATTAACTGGTCGATAATGTACAACCATCCGATCCATTCCGTCTTTCTTCTTAACGAAGAGGACGGGACAAGCCCAAGGAGAAGAGCTAGGACGATTGAAACCTTTATTCAAGACCTCATCTAGTTGCTTCTTAAGTTCGGCTAGCTCCAAGGGTGCCATCTTATAAGGTCTTCTCGCTATTGGGACAGTTCCCGGAACAAGGTCTATCACAAACTCTACATCCCTGTCACATGGAATTCCTGACAGTTCTTCTGGGAAAACATCCGGGAAGTCACGGACTACCGGAATGTCTTCATGTTCTGGAAGAGGGTTGGCATTGAGGGAATAGAGTTGGCATTTGGCAACTCGAGTAGAGACATTGACTATCTCACCCGAGGGATGGGTAAGATGAACATTTCTAGAATGAGTATCAATCTTGGCATAATGAGCTGACATCCAGTCCATACCCAAGATGATATTGATATCCGAAGATTTCAGGGCTATCAAAGATGCTAGAAAAACTAGCCTGTCTACTAGAATTTCATTGTCATAGGTTATCCTGGAGGTTTGCCACTTACTACCAGGGGTTTGGACAACCAATGGGATTGGCATATCACAGAAAGATATGTTATGCAACTATGCATAACTTTCTGAAATAAAGGAATGAGATGACCCAGTGTAAAAAAGAACTGACGCTAGGTGATGATTAACAAGGAGCGTACCCAGTATAACGTCAGGATCCTCTGCAGCTTCTTCTGCTGAAACATAGTTCACACGGCCATGTGCAGGAGTTGGCTTCACATAGTAACTTTACCCGACTTGCCTTCCCCAACGGACTTTCCAGGTTGCTTGTCACCCATATTCTGAGGACACTCTAGGGAATAGTGCCCTGGTTCTCCACACTTGTAACAGATCACCTTATTGGCACGTGGTGCAGCATTGCTAGCTGGACCACCATAGGTTTTTGCTGGAGGGTTGGTCTGATTCGCCTGAGGCGCCATATAGGATGGCCTCGGGGTATATCTTGGCGGCAGAGAACTATTTGGAACCCACAGCCTACGTTTTGGGAACGCTGAACCAGATGACGAGCCAGAGTCACGGGAGTGCTTCCTTGTGGCTTCATAGTCGGTATGACCAGTCTCGGCACTGATCGCCTTGTTGACAAGAGCTTGAAAGCTTGTACATTCATGGAGGCGCAAATCACAATGAAGTTCAGGGCTCAGACCCTTGCGGAATCTTGCTTGCTTCTTGGCGTCAGTTGACACCTCTTCAGTTGCATAGCGGGCGAGGTTACCGAACTCGCGGCTATAGGCATCCACGGTCAATTTTCCCTGGGTGAATGCCCATAACTCCTCTCTCTTTCCGTCCATCAGACCCTCTGGAATATGGTGCACACGGAAGGCTGCACTAAAGCCTGCCCATGTGGCTACTGGTCCCGCAGGACGCATAGCTTCAAAATTCTCCCACCACAGATTGGCGGGTCCTTCCAGAAAATACGCCGCAAAAGTCACCTTGTCGTCCTCGGAAACATTTGCAGAGCGAATCTTGTGCGATATATTTCACAACTAGTCATCAGCGTCAAGGGGGTCGACGGAGTGATGGAACTTCGGAGGATTCAGCTTCACAAAGTCATTGAGGGACACTGCATCATTCCTCGGCTGACGAGCTGTATTTTGCTCAATACGCTCTAGCAAACGGTTGGTCTCCCTTTTGTTTCTTTCTGCCTCAAGCATAACTTCCGCCATAGAGGGCGGGTGAGGCAGTTCCTCCTGCGATGCTTGACTACCCTCTCCTTGCTCATGAGCAGGGGCACGGTTCAACCTGGTGAACACCATCCTGGCAAACAAACTCACAGCTTAGGCCAATATCAACATCAACACTAACTGTGGATTAAGAATGCACTGAACACATGGAATGCGGAAATGAACATCCGAACAGCATGGTAACAAGCAACTGCTATATATACACCATGGTTCATACGCACCATTACATAGTTCAGTACAACCTTAACCAAAGAGCAAACTACTGAAAAGATGACAGTACTCATCAGAGGCTTTCCAAGCTTCCTATACCTTATTTATCTATGCCTCCGGAATTCATCGCACGACATAAGCATACTCGACAAGACACACAGGACTGTGGAAGTATAACTACTACCATACTATCCTTCCACTCACGGGTTCAGGCATCTGCATAGAACATCTCATAAAGGTTGCCTCCATGACCTGGGAGCTCAACCTGTGGATCAGGAAATACTCGAGCCTGAGACCCCTGGGAACCGTAAGGACACGGATGTGGCCTTGGTCCCCTGACTGGTGGTAGTAGAGGTCCCCGAAGAGGGGTGACTCCTCCTATAGTAGGCCAGTCAACATGAGCCGGAAGATGGGTCCTAACAGGGTTCAGCACCTCCATATCTCCATACCCTGTCTGGACTACAGGTGCCAGCTGTGTCAAAGCCGTCCACAGACGGGCACGTGTAGCATAGAGCTCCATACGAAGGGAACGAGCATCCTTGTCTCTATTCTCTAGCATCTCAGCAGTGGACTGGAGCAGCGTATCCTCCGTAGAGGAATCAAAGTAGACCCCACTGAGGTATCCTTCTTCTCCTGGCTGAGAGGCAGGAACATAACAGAACTCTGAATTCTGCAGCAGTGCATGTTTGGCCCTCATGATGGTCAACATTGAATTGGCAGCATCTTGTACTGCCATGTCAACAGTGACCCCCAATCCACAAGACCAATGGATCGGCTCCTCAGCTCCAGGGTAATCTGGGAATACCCTAATAGTACAGAGATACTGACCCTGATTAAAATCCCGGTACTGCTCCTCCACTGTATACTCTGGGTACCAGCGGTAACCGGCTACTGACATCATCCTGACTAGCATGGCCGTATGACCTGGCACATCAATGCACCTAGTCAAATGACCACCTGACGAGAAGGACGGCCAGGCATCTGAAAATAGAGAGTAATGCAAAAGCATTAAAGCTCTGAAGACAATACTTGGGCAGCATAACGGCTGTAAATGCTCAAAAAAAATTTGAGACAACCCACAAAGATAGGATAGCATAACCACTCAAGTATCAAGTTCAATTCCATGGTCATCCAAACTTACTTTCTTTTCCTTGAAATAAGAGAAACCCAAAGTAAATCTCAACTCATTGTCCTATAACCTACCGATCAATAACACACGATCTTGAGAGAAAGATAAGTAACCTAATTCTTAATCCCCCAGAAAAGAAGAGGATGACTAGAATAGAATAATTAAAGAAGAGAAGCAAGAATCTTATGTTCCCTTCCACAAACAATTCCCTTATATATAACTAAAGCAATTCTAGACTCAACTTCGACCAGTTTGGCTTAGTAATCCGACAGTCAGTCAGGCTCTGATACCAACGATGTCGGGACCCCGATCCTAAGCCATAGGAATCCAGCGTGTAACACATCGCATCTCTTTGCGGTCTCACGCACGGTTATCCCCACGGCTGCAGCCTTACCTTAGCCGGGACCATTTGCGCCTTTTGACTCGCGTATGCAATTGTGTCGCTAGCAATCCAATGTCAAAGAACCCGGATCGACATGTCTAGTCATAAACTCAAGCGACAGTTCCGTACAGGGACATGCATACATGACCCAGCAAAGCAGGTGTCGGTCATCAGCGAATGTAGACGAGTCGTAGCAAGCTACAAGGACTCCATTAAATACCGTGACATTTCCCAAAGGGACAGACACATCAGCTAAGAAGGACACATGCCGGTCGACCAATGTGTCCGGAGCAGTAGCGAACTACCATGGCTCGATGGAATCACAAAGGGTCATTTCCCCGTAAGGAGTGCTACTAAGGCATACAACTAGGTATTCGAACCCCATACATATCAAGTACAACACACGTACGCATGGCATACCGATATGTATAGATACATCGATGGCATCACAACATAACCATAAACATACAAACTTTATTTAGAAGGCTCGGAAGAGCCTCGCACATAATATTACACAGATAGGGGTCTCACGACCCATCATCACAATTCATACACACGAGTCTTACAAGCCAGCGGAAGATTAAAACTGTCTGAGTACAGACAAATGGAAAGATAAAGGCACATGGCCTGACTATCTACAGACATAACCTAGAGCCAGATCGTAGCTGGGACACCAGCTACTCGTCATCGTCAACGTCTAGGTAGAACCCTCCATTAGGGTCATTAACAAGCTCTGCAAAAATTTATTTAGCAAACGTGAGTACAAGAGTACTCATCAAGACTTTAGGATAATCTATCTACTCATGCAATGTATCAACAAGGAGTTGTGGGGTTTCATGCAGAAAGCCAGCATTTGACTCTTGGCTAGACAAAATGCCTTTTTAAATAGTTCTGACAACTATGTTTCTCGCACACGAGTCCACTAACACCACAACAATACTCCATCGTGGAATCATTCCGTCTCCCTACGGAAATGCCATCCACGACACTCACACTTATCTTGACAATTTTATGAGTAGCCATTATAGTTATCTATGAACAACATATGTTTCCAAGTAGTCCATATCCGCGGACGCGGCTATTCAAATAGATCATAACCCTGTGCTACTGCAACAAAAGACCTTCCAACGGCGCCAGAAACATGCTACGGCACCAGGAATCCTTCTGCAACGGCCACGCCTTAAGGGACTTCCTAGGCAAATACGCAAAGGATTTCACCTGTGGCCTTGGAGCCTTGCGTTGGTGTTCCCTCAAAGCAGAAAGGGCGATGTAGCACAGCGGTGGTAAGTATTTCACTCAGTTTGAGAACCAAGGTATCGATCCAGTGAAGGAGTATCTCAAGTGCCTGCACAAACAGAAAAAGCTTGCTCCCAACGCTATGAAGGGGTTGTCAATCCCTTATAGATTGTTCGCCAAGTGAGAACTGAAAGTAAAAAAGTAACAAAGCAAAGTAAAAGCGAAAGTGGAAACGATAGATGTGAATAAACCCGGGGGCCGTAGTGTTTACTAGTGGCTTCTCACATGAAAGCAAGTAGACGGTGGGTGAACAAATTACTGTTGAGCAATTGATAGAACCACGCAAAGTCGTGACGTCATCTATGGCAATGATTATATCTATAGGCATCACGTCCAAAACAAGTAGATCGATACTTTCTGCATCTACTACTATTACTCCACACGTCGACCGCTATCCAGCATGCATCTAGTGTATTAAGTCCAAAAGAACAGAGTAACGCCTTAAGCAAGATGACATGATGTAGATGGACAATCTCATATCTACGACAAAGCCCACCTTGTTACCCTTGATGGCAACTACACGATGTGTGCCTTGCTGCCCCTACTGTCACTGGGAATGGTCACCACATGGTAAGAACCCAAAACCAAGCACTTCTCCCATTGCAAGAATCATAGATCTAGTTGGCCAAACAAAACCCAAGACTCGGAGAGACTTACAAGGATATCATATCATGTATATAATAAATCAGCAAAGACTCAAATATATATCATAGATAATCTGATCACAAATCCACAATTCATCGGATCTCGACAAACACACCGCCAAAGAGGATTACATCGGATAGATCTCCATGAAGATCATGGAGAACTTTGTATTGAAGATCCAAGAGAGAGAAGAAGCCATCTAGCTACTAACTACGGACCCGTAGGTCTGAAGTGAACTACTCACGAGTCATTGGAGGGGCGATGATGTTGATCAAGAAGCCCTCCAACTCCAAAGTCCCCTCCGGCAGGGCACCGGGAAGGGTCTCCAGATGAGATCTCGCGGAAACGGAAGCTTGCGGCGGCGGAAAAGTATTTTCGTGGATCCCTTGATTTTTTTCTGTATTTTAGGGTATATATAGGCGAAGGAGCTAGGTCAGGGGGCGCCAGGGAGGCCACAAGCATGCTCGCCGCCGCCCCCTGGTGGCGGCTACGGGGCTTGTGGGCCCCCTGTAGCCTCCTGGCTTGGCCCTCAAGCCCCCTGATCTTCTTCCGTTTGGGAAAATTTATTTCAGGGATTTTATTCCGTTTGGACTCCGTTCCAAAATCAGATCTGAAAAGAGCCAAAAACACGGAAAAAACAAGAACTGGCACTTGGCACTGAATTAATAAGTTGGTCCCAAAAAAAGATATAAAAGGTACATAAATCATCCAAAGATGACAAGATAACAGCATGAAACCATCAAAAATTATAGATACGTTTGAGACGTATCAAGCATCCCCAAGCTTAACTCCTGCTTGTCCTCGAGTAGGGAAGTGATAAAGAATGAATTTTTGATGCTTTCATGCTACCTAGCATAGATGTCCTTTGTAAGTCCTCTTATGTGATGTGAATGTTCAGATCCATTAGATTCAAAATGATAGTTTGCTATTGACGTGGAAACAATAATAATTCAAGCAAACTAGCAAGGTAATCATGAACTTTCAAAATAACAAGGCCAAAAGAAAGTTATCCCTACAAAAGCATACAGTCTGGCTATGCTCTATCATCATTGCATAACGAATTTAAATCATGCACAACCCCGGTATTGGCCAAGTAATTGTTTCACACCTTTACTTTCTCAAACCTTTTCAACTCCCACGCAATACATGAGCGTGAGCCATGGTTTTAGCACTATAAGTGGTGTGGAGTTTCGTGGAGGTTGCAAGACAAAATACGGAGAAGATGATCACATTAACTAGGCATATCAATGAGTTGTGGAGATGCTCGTCAATAGATATCAATGTGAATGAGTAGGGATTGCCATACAAATGATGCGCTAGAGCTAAGAGTATGTGAAAGCTCTTAAAGAAACCTAGTGGGTGTGCATCCAACTTGCTTGCTCACGAAGACCTAAGGCAATTTTGAGGAAGCCTATCATTGGAATATACAAGCCAAGTTATAAAATGAAAATTTCCCACTAGCTATATGGTGGTGACAAAATGGGAGACTCTCAATCATGAAGATCATGGTTCTTAATATGCACAAGTGTGGAAAGGTGGTAGCATTGTCCCTTCTCTCTTTTTCTCTCATTTTTTTTATTTCTTTTGGTGGGCTCTTTGGCCTCTCTTTTTTTGGTGGGCATCTTTGGCCTCTTTTATTTCCTCACATGGGACAATGCTCCATCAATGATGATCATCACACTTTCAACTCAAAACTTAGAGCAACGATGACTCTATAAGGAATGCCTCCGGTAGTGTACCGTGACAATTATCTAGCATGGCATAGACACTAATGGAAACATCATGCTAGGTATCTTAGAATCATGCAATGGCAATGTAGAAGTGGTGGCACATGTCATGGTGGTAGTTGCATGGCAATATATCTCGGAGTGACTTTGAGAAATCCATAGTAGGTAGGTATGGTGGCTGTTTTGAGGGAGGCTAATGGTGGGTTTTGTGCACCGGTGAAAGTTACACGGCACTAAGAAGATAGTGATGGTGGAAGGTGAAAGTGCATCTAAACCATGGACTCAACATTAGTCATGAAGAACTCATATACTTGTTCCAAAAGTTTTATTAGTAATCAAAACAAAGCATTCAACGCATACTCCTAGGGGAAGGGTTGGTAGGTATAAACCATCGCGCGATCCCGACCGCCACACAAAGGATGACAATCAAAAGACTAATCATGCTCAGACTTCATCACATAGCGGTTCACCATACGTGCATGCTACGGGAATCACTAACTTCAACACAAGTATTTTTAGATCCACAACACGTTACTAGCATGACTTCAATATTACCAAAACCACAACTCAAAACTAATTGAGATGAATCAAACTTCTCTAACTATTCAATGCACATGAAGGTGGAAGTTTTCGTATCCCTTTGGATAAGTACCCCTTTTGAGACTACTTTCAAAGAATAGATCAACTACCAAGCCACGCACCGCTGTGCTCTAAAAGATATAAGTGAAGCACATAGAGCAAAAGTATCTAGCTCAAAAGATATAAGTGAAGCTCATGTGAGCTGAATTGTCTACCAAAGGATATAAGTGAAGCTCGACAAAATCACGGTGAGTGCATGTCTCTCTCTCTAGGTGTGCAGCAAGGATGATTGTGACACAACAAAAATAAAAGACTCCTACGATACAAGACACTCCAAGCAAAAACACATAACATGTGGTGAATAAAAATATAGCCCCAAGTAACGTTACCCATGGATTGAAGACGAGAGAGGGGATGCCTTCCCGGGGAATCGCCAAGCTTAGGCTTTTACGGCATCCTTGAATCTCTTGGGGTGCCTTGGGAATCCCCAAGCTTGAGCTCTTGCCATTCTTTATCTCTTTGTCCATAAGAACTTCACCCAAAACTTGAAAACTTCACAACACCAAACTTAAACAGAAACTCGTGATAACATTAGTATAAGAAAGCAAACCACCACTTCCTTAGTTACTGTAGCAAACTTAAATTCTACTTATTTTGATGTTGGGTTACTGTATCTTCAATCTTCCATGGCTAATACCCCCCGATACTATCCATTGTTTCATCAAAATAAGCAACCAACACAACAAAAACAGAATGTGTTAACAGCAGACCAGTCTGTAGCAATATGTATATTTCGTATACTTCTGGGACTTCAAAAATTCTGAACAATTATGACAGTCTAAAGAATTTGCGTATCAATCAGATGAAAAAAGAATCAACTCAAAAGCTCTTACAGAAAAAAAAATGAAAGTTCTTTTCATGAGCAGAAAGTTTCTGTCTTTTCCAGCATGACCAAACGATCATCCCCAAGACTAATGATAACGGTTTTTCTTGGCACAAACGCAAAAAGAAACACAAAAAACACAATCATAACAGAATTATGAAAGTGTGGAAAACACAAAATAGAAAGAAAAAGGATAGATTTGTTGGGTTGCGTCCCAACAAGCGCTATTGTTTAACGCCCTTAGCTAGGCATTGATAAATCGATGATGCTCACACAACAGACAAGAATTGAAGCACAACGAGAGCATCATAAAGAACGTGAAAATCACATTTAAGTCTAACATACTTCCTATGCATAGGCATTTTATAGGAAAACAGATTGTCAAGAAAACCAATAGTTGCCATATGCAAGGAAGAAGAAAGAGACAATAGCAATCTCCACATAACGAGAGGTAATTTGGTAACATGAAAGTTTCTACCAAAATATTTTCTCTCTCATAGAAATTACATGTGGGATCATATTCGAATTCAACAATGTAACTATCACAAAGGATATTCTTTTCGTGATCCACATGCATGCAAAGTTTACGCTCTTCAAAAATAGTGGGATTATCATCAACTACAGTCATGACTTCTCCAAACCCACTTTCAATAATATTGCAAATATCACTTTCATCATGAGGCTTAAACAAATTTTCAAGATCATAAGAAAGATCATCACCCCAATCATGATTATTGCAACAAGTAGGGGACATAGCAAAACTAGCATCCCCAAGCTTAGGGTTTTGCATATTTTTAGCATGATTTTCACTAATAGGATTTATAGTGAAACCATTGCAATCATGCTTTTTCATTCAAGGAGCCCTCGTGAATCACTTCATAAGTTTCTTGATCACGATTTTCAGATTCACGCATCTCAAGCAAAACTCCATAAAAAAGTCAAGTGCCCTCAACTCACTAGCAATTGGATCAACATAATTGGATCTCTTAAAGAGATTAGCAACTGGTTGAGGATGCATATCACTATATCTTCAACAAGCGAAGATGCAAGCATATTGAAGGCACATTGCAACACAAGCAAAGGAAAGGAAAACGAAAAAGGCAAATGAAAATGAAAAAGGAGAAAGGCAAATGAAAACGGCACAGGAGAAAGGCAAATGAAAATGGCAAATGTGAAGTGGGGGAGAGGAAAACGAGAGGCAACTCGCAAAAAAGTAAATGCAAGAGATGAGTTTGTGAGACCTACTTGGATAGATCTCTCCTTCCCCAGCAACAGTGCCAGAAATACTTCTGCTACTGCAACAAAAGACCTTCCAACGGTGCCAGAAACGTGCTACGGCACCACGAATCCTTTTGCTACGGCTACGCCTTAAGGGACTTCCTAGGCAAATATGGAAAGGATTTCCCCCGTAGCCTTGGAGCCTTGCGTTGGTGTTCCCTCGAAGCGGAAAGGGTGATGTAGCGCAGCGGTGGTAAGTATTTCCCTTAGTTTGAGAACCAAGGTATCGATCCAGTGAAGGAGTATCTCAAGTGCCTGCACAAACACAAAAAACATGCTCCCAACGCTATGAAGAGGTTGTAAATCCCTTATAGATTGTTCGCCAAGTGAGAAATGAAAGCAACAAAGTAACAAAGCAAAGTAAAAGCGAAAGTGGAAACGATAGATGTGAATAGACCCAGGGGCCGTAGTGTTTACTAGTGGCTTATCTCATGAAAGCAAGTAGACGGTGGGTGAACAAATTACTGTCGAGCAATTGATAGAACCGCGCAAAGTCGTGATGTTATCTATGGCAATGATTATATCTATAGGCATCATGTCCAAAACAAGCAGACCGATACTTTTCGTATCTACTACTATTACTCCACACGTCGACCGCTATCCAGCATGCATCTAGTGTATTAAGTCCAAAAGAACAGAGTAATGCCTTAAGCAAGATGACATGATGTAGATGGACAATCTCATATCTACGAGAAAGCCCACCTTGTTACCCTTGATGTCAACTACACGATGTGTGCCTTACTGCCCCTACTATCACTGGGAAAGGTCACCACATGGTAAGAACCCAAAACCAAGCACTTCTCCCATTGCAAGAATCATAGATCTAGTTGGCCAAACAAAACCCAAGACTCGGAGAGACTTACAAGGATATCAAATCATGCATATAAGAAATTAGCAAAGACTCAAATATATATCATAGATAATCTGATCACAAATCCACAATTCATCGAATCTCGACAAACACACCACCAAAGAGGATTACATCGGATAGATCTCCATGAAGATCATGGAGAACTTTGTATTGAAGATCCAAGAGAGAGAAGAAGCCATCTAGCTACTAACTACGGACAGGTAGGTCTGAAGTGAACTACTCACGAGTCATTGGAGGGGCGATGATGTTGATGAAGAAGCCCTCCAACTCCAAAGTACCCTCCGGCAGGGCACCGGGAAGGGTCTCCAGATGAGATCTCGTGGAAACGGAAGCTTGCGGCGGCGAAAAAGTATTTTCGTGGATCCCTTGATTTTTTTTCTGTATTTTAGGGAATATATAAGTGGAGGAGCTAGGTCAGGGGGTGCCAGGGAGGCCACAAGCCTGCTGGCCGCCACCCCCCTGGTGGCGGCTAGGGGGCTTGCGGCCCCCCTGGAGCCCTCCTGGCGTGGCCCTCAAGCCCCCTGATCTTCTTCCGTTAGGGAAAATTTTATTTCGGGGATTTTATTCCATTTGGACTCCGTTCCGAAATCAGATCTGAAAAGAGCCAAAAACAGAGAAAAACAGGAACTGGCACTTGGCACTGAATTAATAAGTTAGTCCCAAAAAAAATATATAAAAGGAATATAAAACATCCAAAGATAACAGCATGAAACCATCAAAAATTATAGATACATTTGAGACGTATCACCCTGCAGGGGTGTACTTCTTCACACACGCTCTTGCCACTTATCGCCATGTGCACGTCATGCACCTCGGCAACCTTCAAGCGGAAGCCCAGCAAGGGAGTCGGCCACGACCGTTAACCACACTAATACTTAGTCCAGGTCTATCGCCTATCTGAGGGTAACCCGCAAGGAAGTCCGGCCGAGGTTTCCGCCACGGCCCCAAACGATGTGCATAGGGTTCCCAAGCCCACCATTCGGGTGCCACTTGGTACACTGTGCCACTGCTGACCACATCATAGCCCACCTCTAAGGTCAGCACCATGCACGGCCTCCAGCATGACTATAAACACCAGAGACTACTTGCAACTCCTGGACCGAGTACTAGGCGATTAATAAGTCGAGAGGGTCAGTTAAGTATCCCAACGTGTGGTAGTATCTAGTCTTGGATTACATACACGGAACTCAGTTCCTAAGGACAGTTCCAATGAAACAATCCTCCATGTACTCCTACATAGCCTTTCACCAGTACCTTTACCAAATCGGGTTCAACACACAACCTTTACTAATTGAGCACATTTTCACGATCCTGTTCATTACCCAGATGACAGACCATACACAACTCTAAGCATAGCATGCATAGCAGGATAAGGCACATCATGGTTCAAGCATCTACTAGGTATGCTAGGTTGCAAGGTTCAGCTATTTACTGTGACAAGGACAGGTCATGCAAAGGAAGTGGGTTCAACTAACGTGGTAAAAGCATTTGAAGCATTTGAACCTAATGCAATAAGTAAGAGCAGGAGCGAGAACATGGGATTTATCGGGATGATCAAAATGGTTGCTTGCCTTGTTTCTCAGCAGAGGGGTGATATCCGCCAGTTGGATAATCAGATGTATCCGGAGGGGCGGAGCCTACCGGAATAACAACAATCAATCAATATCAAACATATGCAACAAAATGATGCATGAAATGCAATGTAGCATGGTTTAAGATGACTAGCAGAACCTTTTGGGTAATCTTGATTTGAAATCATAATTCAAATATCATTTGAATTATAATTTGGCAAATTCTTTTAATTGATTTGACCTGATGTTGTTTCATAATTTGTTTTTCATGTATGAAAATAGCACTATTGGATTCCTTGAATTTGTCTGATCATTTTACATATATTATTTGTCAAATTTGGAGTTATATTCAATTTTCTATGAATATCCAAAGTTTTGAACTTATTCTGCAATTATTTCTAAACAGAAAAGGTTTTATTGCATCAACATGACATCGGCAGGTCAATCTGGTCGTTGAAAGTCAAACCTAACCAGTGGGACCCACTGGTCAGTGACTCTGGCGAGGTTTTAGTTAAATTTAAACTTAATTCGGTATTTAACAGGGCTGGACCCACATGTCCGTAACTGTTTAGGTTTTTAATTAACTAATTATTTTATTAACCTAAACTTAATTAGCCAGGGGGCTGGTCCCACATGTGAGAGCACCAAACGAGAGGCTCAGATCTACCGGCGGCGAGGTGGAACTCGCCGACGGTGAGCTCCGGTGACCACAGGGATGGCGGAGAGCTTCGGGAATTCGATACCGGTGACCATTTGCACTGCAGAGAGCACCAAACGAACCAGCACTCAGCCGTAGTTCCATTTTTGCAAAGAACCGAGGCTAAGATGGCCAGAGATGACGCCGACGACGAGCTCTACGGCTGCCGGAGCTCGGGCTATGTCGGGATCGATGAAACGGAAGGCAAATCGAGCGGGGCTTAGCTCCTAGAGCACCTACGCAACATGTTAGAGCTTTTGGTGGCCTCAGGACGATTAGTCGTTCACCGAAGAGCTACCGGCGACGAGCTCCCGCGACGGATCTCGTCGGGATCCGGTGGGATCTGGTGAAAGAGGAAGGAATCGAGGGGGAAAACTTGGGGGAAAGATTCCTGAGCTCACGAGGAGTGCAGAGGCGATGAAAGTGGGCTTGGGGATGGCCTGAGGAGGGAGAACGACGACGGCGAGCTCCGGTGACCCGAGGATGAAGATGACGGCTGTCGCACCCTGTTTTCCACCGCAAGTTTTCTGTATTGCAAAAATCAGAGCTTGTTAAAACTTTTCCAGATAATGTTGTGAGTGCAATGTCAACCCTTGTTTGAGTGTATGCTTGCTTGTCTGATGACTCAACCCATGAAAAACTTATTATTTTGCTCTCATCAAAAACCCTTTTTCCTTTACATCAAGATCACCTTCATCATGTTGGGAGACACTACTAGCTCATGAAGCCAAGTGGCACTCTCAACTAAAGTTGGTGATCTGATCCGAATATCATTTTCATTCATTAAAAACACTATTTAGTGATTTAAAATATTATTTTTCTATTTTATATCTATGTGTATTTCTAAGGCCAGTAATGATATTTCCACAAGGAAAATTACTTTCCTGCCTTAGGAAATTCTAAGTAAATTCATGGAAGCTCAGAAGGACATATATTTTCCATACATAAGATTTTCAACCCTATTTTATATTAATATTATTTGAGTAAAACCCTCAAAACCATTTCTGTCTGTTTTAGCTTTTGGAGATGTTTCCAAAGGAAAGTATCTCAGTAAATTCCCATAAAATTACAGGAGCCCTCCCAAACCATATTAGGTGCTCACCTAAAATCTCACCTTGATCCAAGGTGGGTAAGTGCACTTAGAGAGCCCAAAACCCTCTCTATCCAGAGTAGAGTTGGAACAACTCTACATTGCAAAGTTTCTCCAATGGAGCTGAAACTTTGCAGAGGTGTTTAACACCCCAAATGAGGACTCCACACCAAAAATGGGATTTGTGAGACTCTGTTTGACCACACTTCCTTTGTAATGGACAGTACTGGTCACTTTGAGACATTTTCAAGTTTGCAAAGCCAAACTTGTTCAATGGAGCTCATATTTGGTGGAACCCCATGTTTTTACCCCAAGACGAAACCTGTTAAGTTTCATTTACATTGGTGGAGTGGAAGCACCCCAAGTCACTGTCGAACACCTACTGATAGGAAGGTAAAAACCTTCCTAGCCACTGTTTTACCCAATGTCAAGACCCCAAACTTGGTGGGTTAGAGCACCAGAACACCCTGAGCACCCAGTCAACCAGCCCCTCCCCAATTCCAAGCACAAGTGATAAGAACTTTAATTTGAGCTGTAGGACAGTATTGGCAACACTAGTGTTCCTTGCTCCCTTGACCAGCTCGAGCTCCCACTAAACCACAACGGCTAGGCACACTCCCAGCAACACTCAGGACATGGAGGACACGTCCCAAGTGCCCCAGAGAGAGCCAGCATGCCGTGGCATGCCAAAACTGCGCTCTGGGCGTGCTGTAGAGAGCCACCAGCAAGGGGCCGACGCTCCGGCCGGTCCCAGCCTCCCCAGTAGTGTCCAAGCACTCCCCCGACAGCCCATCAGTCCAAAGCTACCCCAGGGACCCTCTCCCCCTCGCGCAAGAGCTCAGGCGACGCGTGCCCGTGCGCGCCCGACACGGCCGAGCATGCACGGTCGCTGCAGCTCGTCCCCACTTACTTTCCCTCTGCGGCCGTTGCACCAGGAGGCCCTAAACCACGTCCCGAACCCGTGGTTTCGCGGCCAGCACCTCACTGTGCTTGCACGCGTGCCACGGTGAGTCACCGGCGTGCCCGAGTCGGGTCACCATCGTTGGCCTATAAATAGACCCCCCGGTACTTCAGCACCCTCCAAGCAGCTTCAGCACAACCAGTAGACACTCCCTAGCCGCCCAATCGAGCTCGCAGAGCCCCGGTGCTCGAGATCGACCGAGGCCCCTCCGCCTCGGAGCTTCGGTCGATCTCCGGCTACACGTCGGCTCCTGCGCTGCCCGACCTCTCATTACACTCCCCTCGACACCAGGACCATTTCCCCTAACTCTCCCGAGCAAATCCATACCTCTAGCCCCTAGTTCAACTCGAAACCAAAACACTTCCGCCACGAGCACCTCGTCGCCGGCGACCCAGAACACCTCCGGTGACGTCCCGACCACGAGCAGGTAGGCGGAGGCACAAGGAACCCGTTCCCGTTCCTAGCTAGGCCTGAGGACAATGGCAGCCTTGCCGGCGTCCATCTCCACCTCTCTCGCCAGAGGTAGGAGAAGGACCCGACAGGTGGAGCCCACCTGTCGGTGTCCTGGGGCAGCCAGCGCGCGCAGCCGCTGACACTGACCCCAGGGGCCCGCAGGTCAGGTTTGAACCTGGCCCGCGCGCGCCTGGTGACCAGGCCTGCTGGCTGGGCCGGCTGGATCTGTTTCCCTGGCCTTTTTCTTTTGTTTTAATCCAGCAAACTAAATGATTTTTATAAAAAGATTTAGCGAGTAGAAAAATATAATTCTTCCACCAGTATTTTTCTAAAAATGAGTAGTATTTGATTCTGTAATAGTTGACATTTATCAATAACAGAAACTATTTTGGTATATAATAAAATGATATTAAAAAGCACTTGTTTGCTTCTGTTTGCTTTTAAATAAATATGCTTAGCTAATAAAACAGTAGGGAACATTTTTCAAAATAATAACCTGGATTTATTCAAGCCTTGCAACATTTTTAAAAGGACTTTGTGAACTGTTTTAGTAAAAGCTAGTATTTATTTATTCCTTTCTCAACGGTAGAATTACCGAGTGACGGAGGATCCGGAGCGGAAGACCTCGAAGACCCCGGATACCTAGCTGACCAAGGCAAGCATGCCCTTTTGACATGACTTAAGTAAATAAAATGATGCATGCTAGAACAGCAAGTATTTTCCGTTGCATGTAATCACGATGTCGGTTCATCATTGATGTGATGGTACCGAAGGCTTCTTCGAAGCCCTTACATTATAGTAGTGATTTCACATGACTCCTCGGAGCACAAACATGATGAGCTTGATCCTACCATCTACGAGGATCATGCTACTGTCATGTTGGCTCGTAGAGTAGAATCACTGCATTGAGCTTGACCCCGTGAGGGTCATGATACTATCATGTTGACAAGTAATGTTAAGGCACATCAAGTTGACAAGTAATAACAGAGCATTCTATCATGAGCATGATGATGAGTTAAATAAAGAGTTTATGAAAACCCCGTCGGGTGCCACTAATGCCCGAAGGTGATGATGAGTTGGTGATCACTTTTGGTGAAGTGATGCACCGGTGATTTTGGTGTGAGTATGGTTTCAGAAATGGATTAGAGTTATGATGTGTCGACCGTCCCAACCTTACCCAGTACGACCACGATAGCCCTTTATGGGACGGGGCTTTGTTGATTACTCTGGTCGGTGCTAGCAAAGAGCCACATTACTAGTGGCGGGAGTGATCGGTGTCACTCTCGTGATGGGGTCGTGCCAGGTAGGATGACTATGCCATTATTATGAGTTCCAGGCACACCGTTGGTCCTTGCATGGTTGATACGGTCCAGAGTCGGTGCTTGTAAGACGTACAACATGTGGGCTGGGTACCAATCGAGTGGATCTCTTTGTCAAGTATCGTCAGGGGAAAGATGATGATCGGATACTTACCTCGAGTATATGTGATATACCGCGAGTCGTGGATGACACAGAATTATTCCGTTTCTCGTGGGTCCAGCGTACTACCTCTGCAGAGTGTAAACTATTCGAATAGTCATGTCCACGGTCAAGGACAGTTGGGTGGTGCTGCTTAAACTACGCCCTGAGTTTTCGCATAAACCAAGTGTGTGTGTGTGTGTGTGTGTGTGTGTGTGGTGTTAAAAAGGTGTCGTTATAATCATGATAATCACAATAATATGATCAAATTCGGTGACTGGACATATAGGGTAAACCCGGATGGTTTAGCCCTCATTAATACCTTGAGATTATGACAAGTCCGATGACTTGGCATATAGGGTGAACCCGGTGTGTTCAACCCTTAGCACAGATTATGATATCTGTAACCTGTTCTTCAAAAGTAATTCTTTAACCTGATGCATATACATGATCATACCACCTCATCGCATTCCACTAAAGATGCCTGTTACTGCCATGCATTACCATTTATGTCATGGGCTGTTTGCGAGTACATTCAAAGTATTCATTGGCTTGCCACTGGTTATGTTATTGACTAGATATGGAAGGACAGGAGTTTGGCGATGAGTACGCCGTCGGAGACGGACCTGCGATCTAGGACGCTTCCGAGTCAGAATGTCTGTCGGTGTAGGCTTGATGGCATGGGCACCGCTTAGCCCTTACGAGTTTCCACTACTGGATGTATCCCTTTATTTGGCTTTAGGCCCTGCTCTTGAACCCGACCTTCTGGTCATTTGATGTAATAATTTGGTACTTGGATGTAAGACTCTATCATTCAGTATCTGTGTTCAGTGAACATTGATCCTTGGGGTCACTTGGCACAACGAACTCGACTTGCTAGTCGGGGTCCCCACAACGGCGTCACGACGTTTCAGAGCTTCTCGGCGTCGATCAACTAGCTTAGGAGCTTCAGGGAGCTTCAGCGGAGCTATTGCACGGATCAGGAGAGAGGAAGAGAGGCTGGAGCGACTGCTAGCTCGAGCTCGAGCTCGCGGTCATGGCGGCCGAGAGGGGGAGAGAGCAGGGGGCGAATGGAGATGGGGAGAGCAAGAGGTTGGAGCTCGGGGATCTTATCCCTCCCCTCCAGTGCATCAGGGCGAGGCAGGCGAGCACACAGCTGCGTGGGCGCGCCGGGAGGAGCGGCGGCCACCTCCTGCTGCTCGCTGGCATGAGGAAGACGACAGGCGTTGGGGTGGGGTGGGCCTCAGGTAAGCGTTAGATAGGGTTTTCTTATTTCTTTTCTTTTCTGTTTCTGTTTTATTCTTTCTGACATTTGTTTTTATTTATTTTTGGCTCCAAGACCAATTCAAAAATAGTTTGAAATATACTGGGGTGTTAGGTGGAATATTCCCAACTACACATAAAGTTTTCAACATTTTTGGAAACTTTGAAATATTTGAAATCAAATATATAATTGATTTCACTAGATTGTAACTTAAATTTAAAATGCCAAAAGTATTTTGAAAACATGTTTCACCTCTGATATCTTGTTTTCAACATTTATCTAAAATATTGAACTTTTATGAAGGCCATTTTGGGTTCATTGATTTGGCACTACTTTGGTTTTCTTATGAATATAGAGTTTGTTGAGGTTTTGCTTTGATTTCATTTCCTTCCTTGAGTGCAATTCAAATTCTTAAGATGCAATGGAAGAAAACATGAGCTCAAACTTGCTAAACCCTAATGGGGATCAGGGATGTGACATAAAAACTCTCGATCTTCACTTATATCATTTTGAGAGTGCTCTCTCTAAGTAACTTGGTAATTGGCGTGTGCTATGAAATTAGTCCTAAATATGATAGGCATCCAAAAAGGATATAATAAAAACTTTCATATTCAAGTGCATTGATTAGTAAGAGAAGTTTGATTCCTCACAATTAGTTTTGAGATATGGATATGGTAATATTAGAGTTATGGTAGTAGGGTGTTGTGAATCTAGAAATACTTGTGTTGAGGTTAGTGATTCCCGTAGCATGCATGTATGGTGAACCGCTATGTTAGGAAGTCGGAGCATAATTGATTTATTGATTGTCATCCTTTGTGTGGCGGTCGGGATCGCGCGATGGTTAACACCTACCAACCCTTCCCCTAGGAGTATGCGTTTAGCACTTTGTTTCGATTACTAATAAAACTTTCGCAATAAGTATATGAGTTCTTCATGACTAATTTGAGTCCATGGTATAGATGCACTCTCACCTTCCACCATTGCTAGCCTCTCTAGTGCCGCGCAACTTTCGCCAGTGCTCAAACCCACCATATACCTTCCTCAAAACAGCCACCATACCTACCTATTATGGCATTTTCATAGCCATTCCGAGATATATTGCCATGCAACTTCCACCGTTCCGTCTCATGACATGTGCCATCATTTTAATTTTTACATTGCATGATCGTAAGATAGCTAGCGAGATGTTTCAACGTCATACGCTAAGCTAGATCATTGCACATCCCGATACACTGCCGGAGTCATTTCATATAGAGTCATTATTGTTCTAAGTATTGAGTTGTAAGTAGATAATAGTGTGGTGGTCATAATTATTAGAGCATTGTCCCATGTGAGGAAAAAAAGAGGCCAAAGATGCCCACCAAAAAAAGAGAAAAAAATGAAATGAAAAGAAAAGAGGCCAAAGGGCCCAAACAAAAAAAATTGATGAGAGAAAAAGAGAGAAGGGACAATGCTACTATCTTTTTCCACACTAGTGCTTTAAAGTAGTACCGTGTTCTTCATGATAGAGAGTCTCTTGTTTTGTCACTTTCATTTACTAGTGGGAATTTTCATTATATAACTTGGCTTGTATATTCCAATGATGGGCTTCCTCAAAATTGCCCTAGGTCTTCGTGAGCAAGCAAGTTGGGCGCACACCCACTAGTTTTCTTTTTGAGCTTCCATACACTTTTAGCTCTAGTGCATCCGTTGCATGGAAATCCCTACTCATTGATGGGCATCTCCATAGCCCGTTGATACGCCGAGTCGATGTGACCATCTCCTCCTTTTTGCCTCACAACCTCCACCACACTCTATTCCACCTATAGTGCTATATCCATGGCTGACGCTAAGAGTGCGAAAACAATTACTTGGACAATATCGGGGTTCTGCATGATTTAAGTTTGTTGTGTGGGGATGATGGAGCATAGCGAGACTATATGATTTTGTAGGGATAACTTTCTTTGGACTTGTTATTTCAAAAGTTCATGATTACTTTGCTAGTATGCTTGAAGTATTATTGTTTTGATGTCAATATTAAACTATTGTTTTGAATCTTACTGATCTGCACATTCATGCCACAATAAAGAAGTTACAAAGAACAAATATGTTAGGTAGCATTCCACATCAAAAATTCGGTCTTTATCACTTCCCTACTCGAGGACGAGCAGGAGTTAAGCTTGGGGATGCTTGATACGTCTCCAACGTATCTATAATTTTTGATTGTTCCATGCTATTATATTATCAACTTGGGATGTCTTATATGCATTTATATGCCATTTTATATCATTTTTGGGACTAACCTATTAACTCAGTGCCTAGTGCCAATTTCTTTTTTTCCGTGTTTTTGACCTTTTCAGAAAAGAATATTAAACGGAGTCCAAACGGAATAAAACATGCGGGATGATTTTTTCCATAACAGAAGATACCGAGAAGACTTGAGAACCAAGGCAGGGAGTCTCGTGGGAGGTCACGAGCCCCCTAGGTGCGCCCCAGGGGGGGCGCGCCTAGCAGGCTCGTGGGCCCCTGATGGGGTTATAGTCCTAGGGTAGGGTCATAGGCCTACCCTGTAGGTCCTACCCAAGGACTACCCCTCACAAAGGACAAGGCCCTTAGTCAGCTCCGACTGAATTAAGGAGTCCCCATCATCCAGTCGGTAACAGGTCCTCGATCATCCAGTCGGAGACTAGCATTCGGAGGATATCAAGCTAACCGACTGGATACCACTCGGTACATCGTAACCCCCCTGGAGGGAAACGGTCGTACGTATCCAGGTGCATTTATTAGCATTTAGGGCGTACGTTACCTGTAACGTACGCATTCAATCGCCACTACTCCACCCCTGTACCGGAACCGTTGTGGAGGGCAGCGCACTCTATATAAGCCACACTCCCCCGCTGGTAGAGGGGTTAGCAACTCATTGTATTCCATATTTCCACTTGACAACAAGCTCCCTGAGCACTGAGACGTAGGGCTATTACCTCCACCGCAGAGGGGCCTGAACTCATACAACCTCGCCATAGCTAAGGCTCTGCCCATCCTTTTCGTACCCTACACATCTACTGTCAGGCTTATACCCACGACAGTTGGCGCCCACCGTGGGGCAGGCGTCTAAGCGACTTCCGGCGAGTTTGCGACTACTTCCTTTCGTCATGTCCTCCGGTGGAGGTTCGAGCATGGGTCACCAGATCTTCTTCGGCGCTCTCTCCTTCATCATCGACGATTCGGCGTGGCTTCGGGATGCTCCTCTCGACGTCGAGGCGCTTCCCCATCGTGGGGCTATGCACTTCCGTGCCGGCGCCCGCGGAATTCTTCTTCTCCAATAGTCGGCTCCGGTGTCGACCTGCACCGCCGTCACGCGCCGCAGCAAGCGGTCTCGCCGTCCGCGACTTCAGCGTTGGGTGCAACACGCCCAGGTGCGCCAGAACGCGTCTTCACAAGTGGCGGTTCTAGAGTCTGTTGTGGTTGCCCCGCAGTCCCAACACTCGGGCTTGGTTCCGACTGAGTTTCCTTCCGAATACGCGGGTCGCGGGCCTGCAGCAGAAGTACACATGGCCAACTCCCATGAAGATCCCCGTCAAGCTGGCCGGAACGAGCACGAGATCGGCGAAACGTCCGGCGCGCGTCGTCCGCCTCGCCGTTCTGCCAGTCGACACACTCGGCGGAGCAACGTGGAGTTGTTCCGCACACCCCTCCTCAACTTGGCTGCAGCTGCCAAGATAGCCGATTCCCTCCAGCCGACTGATTCAGAGGCTGGTAGGGGAATCGAGCAGATCCGAGCCCTGGTGCACACCGCGCAGCAGCAGAATTGAGCATTCTCCCAGTCGCATAACAGGATCCATAATAGTTCCGTTCATGCGAATATGCATCGGTCGGTTCACAGCCCTAGTTCCCATCAGCGGCACAGAGGAGGCAGACGTTCCATAAATCACGAAGATCGCCGCCGTTCACGCACCCCTCCACGGGGTGGGCCCTACGGGCCCCGACATCATGATGATCGGCGTTCAGTCGGTGACACTTACGACCCAAGGCCTGACGCAAGAGGGCGTATCGCTCAGCGAAGGGTCGACAGGGGCCGAGCCCACCGCAAGGGTTATGATATGGACCGTCCGAGCGGAAGCAGGACCATCGTGTCTGGTCCCGAGTGTTTCAGTCGAGCCATCCGTTCGGCTGACATCCTGCCAAACTTCAGATTTGCGACGGGGATCAGCAAGTTTACAGGAGAGTCCAAGCCAGAAACGTGGTTGGATGACTACCGAGTGGCAGTCCAGATCGGAGGAGGGGACGACCATGTCACCATGAAGCACCTCCCTCTGATGCTCGACGGCTCGGCTCGAGCGTGGCTGAACCAGTTGGACCCCTCAAGCATCTACAGCTGGGCAGATCTAGCCCGGGTGTTCATCAGGACCTTCGAAGGGACGTGCAAGCGCCCTGCTGGCCTCGTGGAGCTCCAGCACTGCGTCCAGAAGCAGAATGAGCCCCTGCGAGACTTCATCCAGCGTTGGACAACTCTCTACCACACGGTGGAGAATGTCACCGAGCATCAAGCAGTCTGCGCCTTCAAGGCAGGCGTGCGGTATAGAGATCTGTATCTGAAATTCGGCCGAACAGGCGACATCTCCATGAGCAAGATGATGGAAATAGCGACGCGCTATGCTAATGGCGAAGAAGAAGACCGCATCCGAAGCGGCAAGCACAAAACAGTCGCTGACGGAGATGGAATTAACACTCGGAAGCAAAAGCAAAAACTTCCATCCACTCCGCAGGCAGAAGCTGCAGTCGTGACCAATGCCAAGTTCAAGGGCAAAGGGAAGGCGCAGTTTACCCCCAAGAAGAAGCAGTTCAATAATCCCATCCTGGACCAGCCATGCCCGGTTCATACGAAGATGGACGAAGAGGGCAACCCCATATATGCGAAGCATACCACTCGACAGTGTCGCCTCCTCATCCAGGGGTTCGGCGAAGGGCAACCGAGTGAAAAGGACAACGAACAGGATGAGGAGGACAAGGAGGATCCGTTCCCCCAAGTCCATGCAACTCTCATGATTTTTGCTGACGTTGAGAGCAAGAGTCGACTGAAGCTGGTGAACAGACAGGTGAACATGGCCACCCCCACCAACCCCAAGTTCCTCAAATCGTCTCAGACTGCGATCACCTTCGACCAGTCGGATCATCCGGCACATGTACCCACCTCGGGAAGACAGGCTCTGGTCGTCGACCCAGTGGTGGAAGGAGTTCGACTGCGCAAAGTCCTCATGGAGGGCGGCAGTGGCTTGAACATCATGTACGCCGACACACTCAAGGGGATGGGCATCCCGATGTCCAAACTCAGCGAGAGTAGCATGCAGTTCCACGGAGTCGTCCCTGGACGGAAGGCCAAGTCACTTGGTCAGATCCCGTTGGACGTCGTTTTCGGCTCCGACAAGAACTTCCGCAAGGAAAAGCTGACGTTCGAAGTGGTCGACTTCCAGAGTGCTTATCACGCAATTCTGGGCCGCCCAACGTATGCACATTTCATGCCCCGTCCATGTTACGTATACCTGAAGCTGAAGATGCCAGGCCCGAAGGGTGTGATCACCATCATAGGCAATCGGCAACGAGCCGAAGAGTGTCTGCAGCAGGGATCAAGAATCGCCGACTAGCAGATAGCCGTCCTCGAGCTTGACGAGTTTAAGAAAACAGTCGACCCCGCCGACCTGATGCGCTCGAAGAACCCACCTTCAGAGTCTGCATTTCAGTCGGCGGGAGAGACGAAGAAGGTCCGCATCCACCCGACGAACGCCACTACTGCCCCGACGAACATCTCCACCACCCTCGATCCTAAATAGGAAGTCGAGCTCACCCAATTCCTCCGTGAGAACTGGGACATCTTCGCATGGAAGCCCTCTGACATGCCAAGTGTACCCAGGGAGTTGGCTGAGCACCGACTGCACGTGGATTCCACTGCTCAGCCTGTCCGAGAGCGCCTGCGCCGGTCCGTCGCGCACAAGAGGAAGGCAATCAGGGAAGAGGTAGCCAAGCTGCTGGCGGCCAACTTCATTCGTGAGGTTCACCACTCCGAGTGGCTCGCCAATGTTGTCAAGGTGCCCAAAAAGGATAAGTTGCTCCGAATGTGCATCGACTTCAAGCATCTCAATAAGGTCTGCCCGAAAGACCATTTTCCGCTCCCCCGCATAGATCAAATTGTCGATTCGACTGCGGGTTGCGAGCGTCTGTCATTTCTTGATGCCTATTCGGGCTACCATCAGATCCATCTGTATGGTCCCGATGAGTTAAAAACAGCGTTCATCGGATTCTGGAGGCGTATATGGATGATATCGTAGTCAAGTCACACAAAGGTTCCGACCTGCTGATTGACTTGGCAGAAACATTCGCCAACCTTCGTAGGTACGATATCAAGCTCAATCCCGCCAAATGTTCATTCGGCGTTCCCAGCAGAAAGTTACTCGGTTTCTTCGTTTCCGAACGAGGGATCGACGTCAACCCCGAAAAGATCGGGACCATCGTCCGAATGGAGAGGCCGGTCAGAATACATGATGTTCAACGGCTCACAGGTTGCCTAGCGGCTTTCAGCAGGTTCATCAGTCGACTCGGCGAGAAAGCACTTCCTCTGTACCGACTCATGAAGAAATCAGATACTTTCGAGTGGACAGACGAAGCCCAAGTCGCATTCGACGACCTCAAAGTCCTACTTTCCACCCAGCCGGTTCTTACTGCTCCGCTCAGTGAAGAGCCCCTTCTTCTGTACATTGCGGCTACAAATCAAGTCATCAGTACTGTTCTTACAGTCGAACGAGAAGAAGAAGGCAAAGCATACAAAGTTCCGCGACCAGTGTACTACGGCTCCGAAGTCCTGACTCCTTCCAAGCAGAGGTATCCCCACTATCAAAAGCTTATCTACGGGATCTACATGACTGCGAAGAAGGTGGCCCATTATTTCCAAGACCACTCGGTGTCTGTCGTTTCTGATGCTCCATTGTCGGAAATTCTCCACAATCGAGACGCGTCAGGACGAGTGGAGAAGTGGGCGATGGAGATGTTGTACTGCGATATTAAGTTTGAGGCCAAGAAAGCGATTAAGTCTCAAGCTCTGGCTGACTTCATAGCAGAATGGGTAGAACAACAGCAACCGACCCACATCTACTCGGCCCATTGGACAATGTTCTTCGATGGGTCCAAGATGTTGAATGGCTCCGGCGCTGGCGTTGTGATCATATCGCCAGAGGGCGACAAGCTCAAGTACGTGCTACAGATACACTTCGATTCCTCCAACAACGAGGCAGAGTATGAAGCTCTCCTCTACGGGTTGTGTATGGCCATCTCACTCGGCGTCCGTCGCCTGATGGTCTACGGCGATTCGGATTTGGTGGTCAATCAAGTTATGAAAGAGTGGGACGTCAGGAACCCCACCATGACCACATACTGCAATGCAGTGAGGACGCTTGAGAAGAAGTTTGAAGGTCTAGTGCTTCACCATGTTCTGAGACTGAAGAACCAAGCAGCGGATGAGTTGGCAAAACTCGGATCCACTCGGAGACCAGTCCTGAGTGATGTCTGCCTCGAGCACCTCCACCTTCCCTCAGTCAAAGAAGATCCTTTTAAAGAGGAACCAGTACAACCAAAGAGTTCAACAGATCCGACTGAAGTCGATGTACCTGCTGTGGTTGATCTGGTCATGGAGATTCTTGCTGTCATCCCCGATTGGACTGTGCCGATCATTGCATATATCCTGAGGCAGGAACTACCAGAAGACGAAGTCCAGGCCAGGCAGATAGTCCGCAGGTCGAAGCCGTTCACTGTCATTGATGGCCAATTGTACAAGGAGAGCGCTTCACGCGTTCTCCAATGATGCATCTCCCCAGAGGAGGGGCAGCTGATCCTGGAAGATATTCACTCGGGGACCTGCGGTCATCACGCCTCTTCGAGAGCAATTGTCACCAAGGCATTCAGGGCTGATTTTTTCTGGTTGCAGGCAAACGAGATGGCTAAAGATATGGTCGACCGATGTGAGGGCTGTCAGTTCTACTCTAACAAGTCCCACAAGCCGACATCTGCGTTGAAGACAATCCCTCTTGTGTGGCCGTTTGCAGTTTGGGGATTCGATACAGTCGGACCATTCAAGATAGGCCAAGGGGGATACACACATCTGTTGGTGGCAGTCGACAAGTTCACGAAATGGATCGAAGCCAAGCCCATCAAGAAGCTCGACGCCTCAACAGCCGTCAAGTTTGTCAGGGACATCATCTTCAGATTCGGTGTACCTCACAACATAATCCCGGACAATGGGACAAACTTTGATTCGGACAGATTCAAAGGTTTCTGTACAAGCCAAGGTATCCGAGTGGACTTTGCTTCCGTGGCGCACCCGCAGTCCAATGGACAAGCAGAGCGGGCGAACATACTTATTTTGGAAGGTTTGAAGCCCCGAATCCTGCGAGAGATAGGACATGCCGCTGGCTCTTGGGTCACCGAGCTACCTTCAGTGCTATGGGGTCTTCGCACAACCCCGAACAGATCTACAGGGCGATCACCGTTCTTCCTCGTCTACGGAGCAGAAGCAGTCCTTCCGAGTGACTTACTTCACAACGCTCCACGAGTCGAACTCTTCTCCGAAGCTGAAGCAGAACAAGCAAGGCAAGACGGAGTGGACCTTCTAGAGGAGGAGCGCGAGATGGCACTGACTCGCTCAACCATTTATCAACAAGATCTGCGGCGTTTTCACGCGCGACACGTCAGGAGTCGTACGTTCCAAGCAGGCGACCTGGTGCTCCGAGTGGATCAGCAAAGACCTCACAAGTTGGCTCCTCCCTGGGAAGGACCCTTCATCATCTCAAAGGTGCTGAACAATGGAGCATTCAGACTCTACAACGTCGACAGGGAGATAGACGAGCCGCGAGCATGGAACGGAGATCTCCTGAAGCGCTTCTACACGTGATCGTCGACTGAAGCAATGTAAAGAACAAGTATTGGTGAAATAATATAAAGCAGATTGAGTTTTTTGCAGATTCAAAGTTCTTCCGCGGTCGCAGACTCCGGTCTCAAAAAAAAACTTAGCTGCGATCCAAAATCGCCTAAGTATGAACTTTCTCCAAGTATGCACTTAACGTCACACTCGGGGACTTAGTTGCGATCCAAAATCGCCTAAGTATGAACTTTCTCCGAGTGTGCACTTAACGTCACACTCGGGGACTTAGCTGCGATCCAGAATCGCCTAAGTATGAACTTTCTCCGAGTGTGCACTTAACGTCACACTCGGGGACTTAGCTGCGATCCAGAATCGCCTAAGTATGAACTTTCTCCGAGTGTGCACTTAACGTCACACTCGGGGACTTAGCTGCGATCCAGAATCGCCTAAGTATGAACTTTCTCCAAGTGTGCACTTAACGTCACACTCGGGGACTTAGCTGCGATCCAGAATTGCCTAAGTATGAACTTTCTCCGAGCGTGCACTTAACGTCACACTCGGGGACTTAGCTGCAATCCAGAATCGCCTAAGTATGAACTTTATCCGAGTGTGCACTTAACGTCACACTCGGGGACTTAGCTGCGATCCAGAATCGCCTAAGTATGAACTTTCTCCGAGTGTGCACTTAACGTCACACTCGGGGACTTAGCTGCGATCCAGAATCGCCTAAGTATGAACTTTCTCCGAGTGTGAACTTAACATCACACTCGGGGACTTAGCTGCGATCCAGAATCGCCTAAGTATGAACTTTCTCCGAGTGTGCACTCAACGTCCCACTCGGGGACTTAGCTGCGATCCAGAATCGCCTAAGTATGAACTTTCTCCGAGTGTGCACTTAACGCCACACTCGGGGACTTAGCTGTGATCCAGAATCGCCTAAGTATGAACTTTCTTCGAGTGTGCACTTAACGCCACACTCGGGGACTTAGCTGCGATCCAGAATCGCCTAAGTATGAACTTCCTCCGAGTGTGCACTTAACGTCCCACTCGGGGACTTAGCTGCGATCTAGAATCGCCTAAGTATGAACTTTCTCTGAGTGTGCACTTAACGCCACACTCGGGGACTTAGCTGCAATCCAGAATCGCCTAACTACATGAGTGACAGACCCTCATTGAGGCTCATGTGGATGTCAAAAGAACTGACAACTACATAGGTACAGACCCTCATTGAGGCTCATGTGGATGTCAAAACAATTGACAACTACATGAGTTGCAGACCCTCATTGAGGCTCATGTGGATGTCAACACAACTGACAACTACATGAGGTGCAGACCCTCATTGAGGCTCATGTGGATGTCAAAACAACTGACAACTACATCAGTACTAACTCGCCTCGAGTGCAACTTGATAGTCGCACTTGACAACATCGCTGCGATCCTGCATCGCCCAAGTACTCTTCGATCTCCGAGTACGTCCTACCGATCCACTTGGTGATCCTACCGATCTACTTGGAGATAATACAGACCCAATCAGAAATTTCACAGACCCTCAATGAGGTTCATGCAGATGTCAAGACAACTGACATGTTCCGAATGTTTGCCCCTGGCTTCACCAAGAAATGCCAAACAAAAACTCGAGTCAAAATTGCAACAGAAGAGCAAAGGATTCGATGTCAAGTTCAACCACAGATAATGGCTCGGTGTGGATCAAGCTTACCCACACCGAAACAAAAATGTAACGGCCAATAGCAATGGCCAAAGTTTCTTACAAAGCAACACTCGACATACCGAGGATAATGTTTTCTTACGCGTCGTCTGGATCGGCGCCAGGACTGGAGGGCTCCAAGAAGGTGTCCAGGTCGATTCCGTCGGCGATGCGGGTGGCACTTTCAAGGAAGGTTTCCATGAAGTCTTCGAATTGAAATTTCTTCGTGTTGGCCACCTTCAATGTTTTCAGCTTCTCCTCACGCACCTCCTTGCAATGAACTCGGACCAAGGACAGAGCAACGTCTGCACCACAACGAGCCGCAGATTTCTTCCATGACTGCACTCGGTCGGGGACCTCCTCCAATCGACTCAGCAAGTTTTCCATCTCCTGCCGCGACTCATCCTCAGGCCAAAGCTCCTTGTCGATCAAGCCGACGACTTCCTTCAGTCGACCGATGAAAGGGCCAACTTTGCCCACGCGGATATGTGCTCGGAGCAGATCTCGATTGGCGTCCTCGCCGAGTGGAACGTTCTCGTGAATCGACCGTTCCACATCAGCTGCTTCGGCTTCAGCGTCAATGCAAAAATCTACAACAGCAGGACAAGCGAACAATAAACGCCGAGTGTGAAGCACATACCACAACCACTCGGAAAAAGCAGGACTTACCAGCCAGACGCGTCATCATCTGCTGAGCCCAGTCACTGACGTATTTCTCCTGCGCTCTGCACCATTTGTTCAGCACGTCCATTTGTCCCATCAGAGCAGTCCTTTGTTTCCCCATCTTCTCAACTTCCTCAATCAGCACTTTGTTCGCTTCACGAGCCTCCTCCAACGACTTCTCTCGCTCCGCCAGAACCACCTTCATACCATCCATTGCAAGCAGTGCCACATCCCGCTCACGAGCAAACTAAATCTTCTCCGCCCTCAGAGTCTCATATGTTGTCCCCATTTCACAAGTTTTCTGCCAGCCAGCACCAAGAGACAATTAGATAATTCAGCAATAAAAGTCTAAGTTCTTCAGACCCCTGCCGACGCAAGCAGTCGACAGTGGTCTCGGGGACTACACCCAGTGGGTTCACTGAGAGTGACCAAACTGGCATGCAACTCAAGCAGACCTGCCCTATTGAGATACATGTTACCACCCACGCCTACGAGGCTAATACTACCCGACCTGAGTAAAATTAATCTCCTGGATTCTTACAGTAAGCGCACCCCGACTGCCACAACTGTTTGGAGTCGACCATACTATTTCAAGATCTGACCAAGGCAAAAACAGTATGTATAAAGACAACTGCCGGTGCAAGCACTCGACAGAAGTCTCGGGGACTACACCCACTGGGTTCACTCAGAGTGAACCCATTGCAAACATCATCCGATATCTGAGAACACCCAGTGGGTTACAAGAGAAAAGTAAATACTTACTAGCCCACTTACTCGGATATCTTCCCGCAGCTCCAAACTCCGCTGGTACAGGGATGCGATGGAGTCATATGCCCTCTTGGCTTCTCCCGCCATTAGCTCCGCCTGCACCATGGCCCCCTTGGCCGCTCCCACTTGCTCCTCCGGGAGACGCTGGAAGTTGAACTCGACATTCGACGAGCCTGGCATCGTTGGAAGTTCCTGGGGCATCCCAAGACCCGCTCCAGTGGGGTCATCAGCCACCAGCGCCGTTTCAGTCGGCGGCATCGCCTCGGTCGGCAGCATGTCTGCGGCGAGAGCAGTGACTGGAGGGGCAGCCTCGAGAATAGGCTCCGCGGCTTGCTCATGTCTCCCCTGGTCACCCTCGTCCATGCAAATCGCCCCTGATATACCGAACGGCATGAGATCTCAGAAAAAGAAAGAGGCCAGACTTAAGATAGAATTCGCGTCGCGATAGCATAACACTCTCGGAGTCACTACAACGCACCTGGCTGGGACGAGACGACGTTGTGCGCGTCCATGGGATCATCCTCCTGGCGCGCCGGAGAGGTGGCAGAGGTGGCAACCCTGTCGAGTGAAATTCATTCGACCTTCAAACAGGAGTTCAACCGAATATCATGAGAAGTTGGAGGAACAGAGCACTTACGTCGAGGTGACAGGAACGACGACCCTTATCCGCGGCAAAGCCTTCCGAGGTTTAGACCCACTCGGTTTGGCCGCCTTGGAAGGCTGACCCACGGGCTCGACAGCAGCGCCCCTGGCCCTCTTGGTGCGCCGAGCACTCGGAACCACAGGAGCAGCAGACGGAGCACTCGAGGATGCCGGAGGAGCCGAAGGAACCGCAGGTTCATGTCGGCGCTTGGTCCGGTGCTCTGGCAGCGGAGGCGGCGAGTCCTGCTCCTCGTCATCCTCCTCTTCTTCACCAGACTCCTCCTCTGTCTCCCCACTGTCGGAGACATACTCGCCGCTCTCCACACTGCCTTCCTGGCTGCCTTCTTCCTCCACCTCATCCGGGTCCCCGTTCGAGACAGGAGAAAACCAGTTGGTCCACTTCTGTGTGGAAAATAGTCGGCGACATCAAACGACAGGCAGAGATTCAAGAAAGCGATAAAACTAAAACAGATACATGCACTCGACAAATGGTATTCACCTGGTTTGGAGGAGGATTGTCCGCGCTGAAAGCCCTCACTCGCCGAGACCCTCTGGGGTTCTCGCAGGCGCATGTGATCTGGAACACCCACGACGCCACCTTCTCCTCGGTCACACTCAAGACGTTGGTCCGAGTGGAGTCTTCAGGCCCCGCGTAATGCCACATGGCGTGGTCGTGAGCCTGCAGTGGTTGTATGCGCCGACCAAGGAAAGTCTCCAGCAAATCCATGCCGGTGACTCCCCTTCTGACGGCGTCAACGAGTGCGTCAACCAGGGGCTGGATGTCGAGCTTCTCCGCCTTCGTGAGCGCGAGCTGCTTAGGTGGAGTGGGACGATCAAGGCTAAAAGGGGGCAACCCTGAAGAGGCGTTCGGACAGGCAACGTCTTGGCAGTAGAACCACGTCGACTACGAGTTCCTGACTGACTCGCTCAGCTGAAGAGCAGGATAACTACTCCGACTCTTTTTCTGGAAACCTAAACCTCCGCAGAGTTGGAGAAGATGCGTTTTATCATCCGACTGGCTGAGTCGTTTGATAGTCTAAGATCTAGCAGAGAATATATGTTTGAACAACCCCCAATGGGGGGGGCAGCCGATTAAACACTCGCACATAACGATGAAAGCAGAGAGATGGGAAATAGCATTCGGAGGAAAGTGGTGAAGCTGTGCCCCGAAGTGGTTCATGATGCCCTTAAAGAAAGGATGCGGGGACAGGGAGAAACCTCGGTAGACATGGCTGAGCAGCAAGACGCGCTCCCCCTCCCAGGGTGCCGGCTCGACCTCGTTCTCAGCTGGCAGCCTCCAAGACTTGTGGACGATCATCCCATCCTCCACCAGCTGCAGCAGATCCCCCTCCGTCACCGTAGAGGGGAGGAAGTCTCCTTGAATCCACCCCGCCGGCAACGGCCGCTGCCGCCACTGAGCAGGAGCCGCCGCCTTCCCCTTCTTCTTCCTCGCCTCCATCTTGCTGGTTTGACCCTTGGTCATGGCGGAAGTTGCGAGTTCGCGGAGAGAGAGGAGGAGCGGGGAGGTTAGGTGCGCTGGAGGAGGCAAGGAGGATGAAGCAACGGCAAAAGATCCGTCGGGCGTAACGAGAAACCCTTGCCGCCGGGATTTAAGTAAGGTTCCAACTGGGTCGCTCGCAGGTGGCCCCGAAACCTTATCCCCCGACCGGCCGCGGCGATATCAGTGGAGGAGTTGAAGGCGCGAGAATCGAGGCGTCAGACGCTAATCGAGCACGCTGGCATCATCCCAGCTGAGCACGCGGAAACCGAAATTTGAAGATCCCGGAAAATCTGCTGCTGTCAGTTGACGGGTCGCGTCAAGAGATACCCTGAATACACTCGGTTACCGACAGTTTGTTCCACGGAGATTTCCACTCGGATCGTTGGTCAGAAAAGATAAAATGGATCGAGGCAAGCAACACCCAAGCCAAGTCCGCTCCAGTCGGATCCAAACTTCAAACATCGCTTCGTCATTCCAACCCCAATCCATTCGGGGACTAATGATGGGGTTATAGTCCTAGGGTAGGGTCATAGGCCCGCCCTGTAGGTCCTACCCAAGGACTACCCCTCACAAAGGACAAGGCCCTTAGTCAGCTCCGACTGAATTAAGGAGTCCCCATCATTCAGTCGGTAACAGGTCCTCGATCATCCAGTCAGAGACTAGCATTCGCAGGATATCAAGCTAACCGACTGGATAGCACTCGATACATCGTAACCCCCCTGGAGGGAAACGGTCGTACGTTTCGAGGTGCCTTTATTAGCATTTAGGGCGTACGTTACCTGTAACGTACGCATTCAATCGCCACTACTCCACCCCTGTACCGGAACCGTTGTGGAGGGCAGCGCACTCTATATAAGCCACCCTCCCCTGCTGGTGGAGGGGTTAGCAACTCATTGTATTCCATATTTCCACTCGACAACAAGCTCCCTGAGCACTGAGACGTAGGGCTATTACCTCCACCGCAGAGGGGCCTGAACTCATACAACCTCTCCGTAGCTAAGGCTCTGCCCATCCTTTTCGTACCCTACACATCTACTGTCAGGCTTATACCCACGACAGCCCCCCTTGCCTCCTTTTCCCTACCTCTTTCGCCTGTAAATTCCCTAAAATCCCGAAACCAAAATAGAGAGCCACGAAAATACTTTCCCGCCGCCGCAATCTTCTGTCTCCGCGAGATCCCATCTAGGGACCGTTCTGGTGCCCTGCCGGAGGGGGATTTGGACACGGATGGCTTCTTCATCAACACCATTGCCTCTCCGATGATGCGTGAGTAGTTCACCACAGACCTTCGGGTCCATAGCTAGAAGCTAGATGGCTTCTTCTCTCTCTTGGATCTTCAATACAAAGTTCTCCATGATCTTCATGGAGATCTATCCGATGCAACTTTCTTTTGTGGTGTGTTTCTCGAGATCCGATGAATTGTGGATTTATGATCAGATTATCTATGAATATTATTTGAGTCTCCTCTGATTTCTTATATGCATGATTTCGTATCCTTGTAATTCTCTTCGAGTTATGGGTTTCGTTTTGCCAACTTGATCTATAATTCTTGCAATAGGAGAAGTGCTTGGTTTTGGGTTCATACGGTGCGGTGTCCTCACCTAGTGACAGAAGGGGTAGCGAGGCACACATCATGTTGTTGCCATCAAGGGTAAAAAGATGGGGTTTATATCATATTGCATGAATTTATCCCTCTACATCATGTCATCTTGCTTAAGGCGTTACTCTATTTGTTATGAACTTAATACACTAGATGCATGCTGGATAGCGGTTGATGTGTGGAGTAAGGGTAGTAGATGCAGAAAGTATCGGTCTACCTGTCTCGGACGTGATGCCTATATGTATGATCATTGCCTTAGATATCGTCATGACTTTGCGCGATTCTATCAATTGCTCGACAGTAATTCGTTCACCCACCGTAATACTTGCTATCATTAGAGAAGCCTCTAGTGAACACTATGGCCCCCGGGTCTATTTTACATATTATATATTCAGATCTACATACAAAAATACCAAAAATACCTTGTTGCAATTTTATTTATATTTACCTTTTATCACTATCAGTTCTCACCTTGTAAGTAATCGTAAAGGGATTGACAACCCCTTTATCGCGTTGGGTGCAAGTTTGTTTGTTTTTGCGCAGGTTCATTGGTGCCTCATCTTGATACTCCTACTGGATTGATACCTTGGTTCTCAAACTGAGGGAAATACTTATCTCTACTTTGCTTCATCACCATTTCCTCTTTAAGGGAAAAACCAACGCAAGCTCAAGAAGTACTAGGAAGAATTTTTGGCGCCGTTGCGGGGGAGTATTCAAGTGAAGCATATCTACCAAGTACCTATCGCAAACTCATCTCTTGCATTTACATTATTTGCCATTTACCTCTCGTTTTCCTCTCCCCCACTTCTAAAACCAAATTTACAAAAATATTTGCCTTTCTTTTTTTGCCTTTTTCATTCGCCCTTTCTTTCGCTTCCTTTCTGTTTGCTTGTGTGCTTGTCTGGTTGCTAAGTCATCATGTCTGAATTGTTCAAACACAAGAATACTCTACCTGGGTTCAATGCCTTGGATAGCCCCTCTGTCCTTTCCAAACTCATAAATAATGAGTTTATGGGAAAACGTCCCGAGCTGGCTAGAGATACCTTTAGAAATGTTGATGATGGGGATCCTGTACTTTTCCATTATTCGCTTAATGAATCCTTAGAAGACGCTTGGGATAGACTGCTAAATATTCAAGCCAATCATATCCCTCCTTATCATATTGAGCTGTACTTAAAAGGTTTTTACGCAGGGCTGCCCCACTCTTTTAAACAAGTCTTGGATTCTATATTTAATAAGGGTTTCCTTGTTGGAGATGCTTTTGACACTTATGAAAGGATGAAAGCAATATTTGGGCATCCCAAAGGAGAAAATGAGTCTACCACCCTCATGTGTTTCTATCAAAATGAATCAATAAAACAAATGAAAGCTAGTTTAGACGTGAACTTATGTAATGTGCTTAATCTTTCCTCCACTATAAATGGTCACGTGCTTTCACAAAATAGGAAGATAGATGCTCTCGATAAAAATGCCCTCCCTTGGTCCCCAAGGAAAGATGACAATACTTGATTCTATTGCCTTACGCCTTGCTAAGGGCGTTAAACCATAGCGCTTGTTGGGAGGCAACCCAATGAATAAAATTATTTTTCCTTTTCACTTTCTGTTTTGTTGAGTCCACACCATCATGATTCTGTTATGATTGTGTTTTTTTTGTTTTAATTAGTATTTGTGCCAAGTAGAACCTTTATGATTAGTTTTGGTGATAGTTATTTAATCATGCTGAAAAAGACAGAAACTTTGTGCTCACAAAATTACTTTTATTTCCTATCCAGAAAAAGATTTTGAGTTGATTATTTTTTATGCTGATTGATATGCCAATTTACCTAATTGTCATAATCTTTCAGAATTTTTGGGATAGCAGAGGTATAGAAAATATACAGATTGCTACAGACTGTTCTGTTTTTGACAGATTCTGTTTTTGTTGTGTTGATTGCTTATTTTAATGAAACTATGGTTAGTATCGGGGGTTATGAGCCATGGAGAAGTGAGAATACAGTAATATAACATCAATCTAAATGGAAATTAAGTTTAATATAGTACCTAGAAAGTTGGTGGTTTGTTTTCCTATGCTAATGATATCACGAGTTTCTGTTTAAGTTTTGTGTTGTGAAGTTTTCAAGTTTTGGGTGATGTTCTTATGGACAATGGAATAAAGAGTGGGAAGAGCCTAAGATTGGGGATGCCCAAGTAATCCCAAGCCAAATTCAAGGACACAAATAATCCTAAGCTTGGGGATGCCCTGGGAAGGCATCCCCTCTTTCGTCTTCAATCCATCGGTGACGTTACTTGGAGCTATATTTTTATTTACCACATGATATGTGTTTTGCTTGGAGCTCATGTATTATAGGAGTCTTTTCTTTTTGTTCTATCACAATCATCCTTGCTGCACACCTTTTTGAGAGGGACATGCACTCATCGTGAATTTGTTAGAATACTCAATGATCTTCACTTATATCTTTTGAGCTAGGAAATTTAGCTCCCGTGAACTTCACTTATGTATTTTGAGCTAGATAATTTTGCTCCCATGAGCTTCACTTATATCTTTTGAGCTAGATAATTTTGCTCTAGTGCTTCACTTAAATCTTTTTAGAGCACGACGGTGTCATATTTTGTACAAATAAAAACTCTCGATCTTCACTTATATCATTTTGAGAGTGTTCTCTCTAAGTAACTTGGTAATTGGCGTGTGCTATCAAATTAGTCCTAAATATGATAGGCATCCAAAAAGGATATAATAAAAACTTTCATATTCAAGTGCATTGATTAGTCAGAGAAGTTTGATTCCTCACAATTAGTTTTGAGATATGGATATGGTACTATTAGAGTTAAGTTAGTAGGGTGTTGTGAATCTAGAAATACTTGTGTTGAGGCTAGTGATTCCCGTAGCATGCACGTATGGTGAACCGCTATGTTAGGAAGTCGGAGCATAATTGATTTATTGATTTTCATCCTTTGTGTGGCGGTCGGGATCGCGCGATGGTTAACACCTACTAACCCTTCCCCTAGGAGTATGCGTTTAGCACTTTGTTTTGATTACTAATAAAACTTTCGCAATAAGTATATGAGTTCTTCATGACTAATGTGAGTCCATGGTATAGATGCACTCTCACCTTCCACCATTGCTAGCCTCTCTAGTGCCGCGCACTTTTGCGAGTGCACAAACCCACCATATACCTTCCTCAAAACAGCCACCATACCTACCTATTATGGCATTTTCATAGCCATTCCGAGATATATTGTCGTGCAACTTCTACCGTTCTGTCTCATGACATTTTCCATCATTTTCATTTTTACATTGCATGATCGTAAGATAGCTAGCGAGATGTTTCAACGTCATACGCTAAGCTAGATCGTTGCACATACCGGTACACTGCCACAGGCATTTCGTATAGAGTCATTATTGTTCTAAGTATTGAGTTGTAAGTAAATAAAAGTGTGATGGTCATCATTATTAGAGCATTTTCCCATGTGAGGAAAAAAAAAGAGGCCAAAGATGCCCACCAAAAAAAAGAAACAAATGAAATGAAAAAAGAGGCCAAAGGGCCCAAACAAAAAAATGATGAGAGAAAAAGAGAGAAGGGACAATGCTACTATCTTTTTCCACACTTGTGCTTTAAAGTAGCATCGTGTTCTTCATGATAGAGAGTCTCTTGTTTTGTCAATTTCATATACTAGTGGGAATTTTCATTATATAACTTGGCTTGTATATTCCAATGATGGGCTTCCTCAAAATTTCCCTAGGTCTTCGTGAGCAAGCAAGTTGGGTGCACACCCACTAGTTTTCTTTTTGAGCTTTCATACACTTTTAGCTCTAGTGCATCCGTTGCATGGCAATCCCTACTCATCCCCATTGATATCTATTGATGGGCATCTCCATAGCCCGTTGATACACCGAGTCGATGTGACCATCTCCTCCTTTTTGCCTCACAACCTCCACCACACTCTATTCCACCTATAGTGCTATATCCATGGCTCACCCTCATGTATTGCGTGAGAGTTGAAAAGGTTTGAGAAAGTAAGAGTGTGAAAACAATTACTTGGACAATACCGGGGTTGTGCATGATTTAAATTCGTTGTGTGGGGATGATGGAGCATAGCCAGACTATATGATTTTGTAGGGATAACTTTCTTTGGCCTTGTTATTTCAAAAGTTCATGATTACTTTGCTACTATGCTTGAAGTATTATTGTTTTCTTGTCAATATTAAACTAGTGCTTTGAATCTTACGGATCTGCACATCCATGCCACAATAAAGAAGTTACAAAGAACAAATATGTTAGGTAGCGTTCCACATCAAAAATTCAGTCTTTATCACTTCCCTACTCAAGGACAAGCAGGAGTTATGCTTGGGGATGCTTGATACGTCTCCAACGTATCTATAATATTTTATTGTTCCATGCTATCATATTATCAACTTGGGATGTCTTATATGCATTTATATGCCATTTTATATCATTTTTGGGACTAACCTATTAACTCAGTGCCTAGTGCCAGTTTCTGTTTTTTCCGTGTTTTTGACCTTTTTCAGAAAAGAATATTAAACGGAGTCCAAATGGAATAAAACATGCGGGATGACTTTTCCATAACAGAAGATACCCAGAAGACTTGAGAACCAAGGCAGGGAGTCTCGTGGGAGGTCACGAGCCCCCTAGGTGTGCCCTAGGGGGGCGCCTAGCAGGCTCGTGGCCCCCCTTGCCTCCTTTGCCCTACCTCTTTCGCCTATAAATTCCATAAAATCCCGAAACCAAAAGAGAGAGCCACGAAAATACTTCTCCTCCGCCGCAAGCTTCTATCTCCGCGAGATCCCATCTAGGGACCGTTCTGGTGCCCTGCCGGAGGGGGATTCGGACACGGAGGGCTTCTTCATCAACACCATTGCCTCTCCGATGATGCATGAGTAGTTCACCACAGACCTTCGGGTTCATGGCTAGTAGCTAGATGGCTTCTTCTCTCTCTTGGATCTTCAATTCAAAGTTCTCCATGATCTTCATGGAGATCTATCCGATGTAAGTTTCTTTTGCGGTGTGTTTGTCGAGATCCGATGAATTGTGGATTTATGATCATATTATCTATGAATATTATTTGAGTCTCCTGTGATTTCTTATATGCATGATTTCGTATCCTTGTAATTCTCTTCGAGTTATGGGTTTCGTTTGGCCAACTTGCTCTATAATTCTTCCAATAGGAGAAGTGCTTGGTTTTTGGTTCATACGGTGCGGTGTCCTCACCTAGTGACAGAAGGGGTAGCGAGGCACGCATCATGTTGTTGCCATCAAGGGTAAAAATATGGGGTTTATATCATATTGCATGAATTTATCCCTCTACATCATGCCATCTTCCTTAAGGCGTTACTCTGTTTGTTATGAACTTAATACACTAGATGTATGCTTGACAGCGGTCGATGTGTGGAGTAATAGTAGTAGATGCAGAAAGTATCGGTCTACTTGTCTCGGAGGTGATGCCTATATGTATGATCATTGCCTTAGATATCGCCATGACTTTGCGCAATTCTATCAATTGCTCGACGGTAATTCGTTCACCCACCGTAATACTTGCTATCATGAGAGAAGCCTCTAGTGAACACTATGGCCCCCGGGTCTATTTTACATATTATATATTCAGATCTACATACAAAAATACCAAAAATACCTTGCTGCACTTTTATTTATATTTACCTTTTATCACTATCAGTTCTCACCTTGCAAGTAATCGTAAAGGGATTGACAACCCCTTTATCGCGTTGTGTTTTTGCGCAGGTTCATTGGTGCCTTATCTTGATACTCCTACTGGATTGATACCTTGGTTCTCAAACTGAGGGAAATACTTATCTCTACTTTGGTGTATCACCCTTTCGTCTTCAAGGGAAAAACCAACGCAAGCTCAAGTAGTAGCAGACTTTGCCACCAAAATGCTGGAGTTACTCACTCGTAAGTGTCTTGTCGAGTGAATCTTACAATTGATTGTGTGTTATTTTGTTGATGACCTTGAAACTTCTCCCCACCAGAATTCTGTCAATACTTGGGGAAGGAAACTGAGGAGGTCGAGCCCTCGCTTGACCCAATCAATACTCCACTTGGTGACGGCCCAGCTCTGAATCTGTTCTGTGTGAACTCCCAGCTGACGAAGGTGGAGAAGTACATCACGCGACTGAGGGCGGCTATGAGCAAGATCGAAAAGGAGCTATGCCCAGAGGATGATCTCTAGCATGACCTGGAGGCGATGATGACTCGAATGGAGCAGATTCCTCAGCCGGTTCAAGCGTGGAAGAAGTCTGCTGCTCGCTATGGGGCTGACGTGGCTTTGTCACTCATCAGGGTCCATTGTAAGGAGACTCGGGAGGAGAAGCTGAAGGAGCTGCAGGTTGCAAACACAAAGAAGCTTCGGTTAGAAGACTTCATGGAGACCTTCAATGACACGTCCACTCGTATCGCCGACGTCATCGACCTCGACACCTTCGTGGAGCCGGCCAGTCCAGGTGAGCCGTGAGGAAGTCGAACACTCGTGAGAGAAACATTTATTTGCCTCGGTATGCCGAGTGGTTCTGTAGACACTTTAAACTTCGTTCGGGTAATGACCCGAGTTCTTTTGTCCTGCGCGGATAAACTTGATCTGCGCCGGGTAGAATTGATGTGCTCGTTTCAACTGAATTTTTCTTTTTGGGGATGCTCTGGGAATACGCAAAGTCTTCCCACCGAAGCGAAGTTTGATTCGCGGTTGGGTTGGGGCTAAGCGAAGTCTGGTTTGCAATTGGGCGGGGTTTCATCACTTAGGAGAATCTGGTTTGCGGCTAAGTGTCCGAGTGTTGGCTAAGTCTCCGAGTGTGAGGGTAGCTCTTCACTCGGAGAAGTTTTCTAACTTAGGCGAATCTGGTTCGCGGCTAAGCCCCCGAATGAGAGTGTAGATCTTCACTCGGAGAAGTTTTTAACTTAGATGAATCTGATTCGCGGCAAAGTCCCCGAGTGAGAGGGCAACACTTCACTCTGAGAAGTTTTTTTAACTTAGGCGAATCTAATTCGCGGCAAAGTCCTCGAGTTAGAGGGTAGCTCTTCATTCAGAGAAGTTTTTTTAACTTAGGCAAATCTGATTCGCGGCTAAGTCCCCGCGTGAGAGGGTAGCTCTTCATTCGGAGAAGTTTTTTAACTTAGGTGAATCTGATTCGCGGCTAAGCCCCCGAGTGAGAGGGTAATTCTTCACTTGGAGAAGTTTTCTAACTTAGGTGAATCTGGTTCGCGGCTAAGCCCCCGAGTGAGAGGGTAGCTCTTCACTCGGAGAAGTTTTCTAACTTAGGCGAATCTGGTTCGCGGCTAAGCCCCCGAGTGTGAGGGCAGCTCTTCACTCGGAGAAGTTTTCTAACTTAGGCGAATCTGGTTCGCGGCTAAGCCCCCAAGTGAGAGGGTAGCTCTTCACTCGGAGAAGTTTTCTAACTTAGGCGAATCTAGTTCACGGCTAAGCCCCCGAGTTAGAGGGTAGCTCTTGACTCGGAGAAGTTTTCTAACTTAGGAAAATATGGTTCGCGGCTAAGCCCCCGAGTGAGAGGGTAGCTCTTCACTCGGAGAAGTTTTCTAACTTAGGCGAATCTGGTTCGCAGGTAAGCCCCCGAGTGAGAGGGTAGCTCTTCACTCGGAGAAGTTTTCTAACTTAGGCGAATCTGGTCTGCGGCTAAGCCGCCGAGTGAGAGGGTAGCTCTTCACTCGGAGAAGTTTTCTAACTTAGGCGAATCTGGTTCGTGGCTAAGCCCCCGAGTGAGAGGGTAGCTCTTCACTCGGAGAAGTTTTCTAACTTAGGCGAATCTGGTTCGCGGCTAAGCCCCCGAGTGAGATGGTAGCTCTACACTCGGAGAAGTTTTCTAGACCGGAGTCAACAGATATATTGAAGTAAATTGCTTCACGGAATCTTGTTCGTTACATCAAAATAGTCACTAATCAGGCATAAAAATGCTTAAGTAGATCTCCGTTCCACGCCCGCGGCTCATCGATCCTCTTCTCGAGATTGTAGAGTCGGTAGGCTCCGTTGTTCAGCACCTTGGAGATTGTAGGGTCCTTCCCAGGTGGGAGCCAACTTGTGTGTTCTCTGTGGATGCACTCGGAGCACAAAATCACGTGCTTGGAACGTCCGACTCCGGACGTGTCCTGAATGGAACCGCCGTAAGTCTTGTTGGTAGATTGTCGATTCAGGGCCATCCACTACAAGGAATATGCTAATACACGACGCTATATTTTCGTCGCTACATCGTCATGGTTTTTAGTTTACGACGATCTCATGACGAAACACCAAACGTTGAAAATGGAGCGTCAGAAATGAACATCAGCGATGTTTTGATCAAAATCGTCGTAACCTTTACGACGATTCTTGGATCGTCGTAACCGTTACGACGATCCTAAATCGTCGTTGGCAATCCAACCCAGTCCTATGTGGCAATCCTACATGGCAATATTACGACGAAATCAAAATGTCATGGTTGAAATCAGCCCAACTCATTTCAATTCACATGGGCTCGTTTTATTTTTTTGGACTTTTCTTATTGGGCTTCTCTTTGAGCCTTGGCCTATTTACAGCCACTTTAGTATATTTTTTTAGAATTTTTTTTATCATTCGAATTTGGGCCATGGCCTTTTCATGCCCAAATACATTTGATCCAATTTCATTTTTGGCCTTTTTTCATTTTTTGAATTCAGCAACTTTTTTTTCCAGAACTTGGTTTCATTTCTATTTGTTGGGCCTTTTCAACCCAATTATTTGTCCAGTATTAAATTCAACATTATTTCATATTTATATCAAGAAAACTTCAAGTCGAATTAAAATCAAGCATCATATAACATCACATAATACATCTCTCAGGTTTACATAACACAATAACTCATCTCTTGAATACATTTCTTTACGCAAGAATATAGCAAAAACGGACAGAATTGCACAATAAAACAATGGCACATCTGCTACTATCCCAAAAATACAATGGACACCTCCATACGGAGGCTGCCTTGGGCCAAGAATCAAGACATTGAAGTGGTGAGGCAGTGATCCCAGGACAACAACAGCGGCAACACCAACGATCAGCTGCATGACATTTCAGATCATTATTACAGATTTTTTATTTATTTAAGACACTAGCAACAAAGATACCTTCTGGCTTCACATATAATTAAATAGCCTACTGTTACTATCATGTATGTCGAATATGAAAGAGGTAGAAACAATAGTTATCTACATTCATTGCAAACAGACCTGTCCTAGATAGTTTGACAAGGTAGTCAAGCCGAATAGAACAATAATTAACATATAACTATATGTATGCTACAGATAAGTAGTTTGGAAGAACATGTGCAGAAATCAACATAAGTAGCTTGCAACAAACATTTCCTGCACATTTTATTGAAAGAGCAGGGTAAGAGTTTAATAACTTAGAATAGCAGTTCTCCCTACAAATGAACTTATGCCCGACTGCTCGAGGTTATTTATTTCATCTTTTATAATAGTTCTCCCTAGAGATGGTTTTTCGCATGAAATGTTTGAGCGGGTTACTCTTGCGCCTGCAACTAACTAGTTTTGCTGCTATGGACAACCACGTGTGTGTTACTGGCTTAACGGAAGTAGTACCAGAAAGTTTTAGTACGAGTATATCATCTGCACAACACTTGCCATCTCTTGGCATAGTTTACAACAGGAAACCGGCCTCTTTTCAGACCACCACGGTTAACAACTAATCATAGCACCAAGTAGGAACATATCTCACCAATATTACTATGACACAATGACACTTACAATGATGAGGGGATGTGTTGTTTGAGCAGCACGTATCCGGAGAGCACGACGCGGTCGCGCTCTTTCACCTTGGTCTGGTACTGCACCCTGCACAAGCCAATCGTTCCAATCCCATGGGTTCCTTTCTTGTCAACAACAACACATTTCAGGGATCAGCAACATTTACTTACCTCTGGCCATCGACCCACATCTCGGTGATCAGCGTTTCGCCGGGGTAGACATGCAGCAGGAACCGACCAAATATGTTCTGCACAGCCGCTGGATCCCCGTTGCAGAACGACTTGATGACCGCCCGGGCCGCGAACCCCAGGGTGCAGAGGCCATGCAGTATTGGATGGGTGAACCTGTAGAGGGGTTCTCATCACATTCAGAAGATAACCAGAGCTCAAACATAGACAAATTATACATCTGTTCATGTGGAATAACAGTTCTCCCTAGAGATGACAGATGGCTATGTGCAGAGGTCTTTATCTCCATCTATACATCTATGTACTTCATATATCTATTGATCTTACATTTTATACTGAAATATACCTCGCACTGGGCAATTATTTCTGTTTGATTTTGAAGAAAAAAGTATTCCTATTACTTACTTATTTGTTGAATTTTGGTCCTGCAAAAGGTTTGGAAGCTGGGAAGTATCCTGAACGTCCCAGAGTCATTCTTAAAGCGACAGCCATTTCCTGGGCCTGGTCTTGCTGTACGTGTCATAGGCGATGTTACAACAGGCAATGCTTTGGAGGTTCTTCGTCAGGTTTGATCTATTTGAACCATTGGGATTCTAAATCACATTTGATATATGGCGTTAAATAAGAGCTGCTCTGTTTGTGTCTTCGGGTGGATGAGATATTTATTCAAGCCATTAAAGATGCAGGCCTCTATGATGAAATTTGGCAAGCTTTTTCTGTGTTTTTGCCTGTCCAAACAATTGGGGTCCAAGGTGACCAGAGAAGTCATTCCCATGTGGTTGCTTTAAGGGCAATTACCAGTGAGGATAGCATGACTACAAATTGGTATGATGCATTGAACATACAACTCTATCATATCCATGTCTAACAGCAGATTATACCCAATTGCCTATGCTCTGCAAGCCATAGTTGGGTGCAGAAAGAAAAAAAAGCACGTCAACTCCTCTGAATCAGTAATTCAGTAGTTCAATCTTATCATCCCTACCCTGATCATCGGTGTGGATCAAGCAAGCAGGCAGGGTTAGGAAACATGGTGGGGGAGAGGGGAGGGGATGGTCTGGCAGATCGTACCATGACGTCCATGTGGAGCCAATCAGCGCCGAGGCGGACCATGCAGTTGCTGGGCTGGGCGGTAGTTGAGGTCCAAAGTGGACCTCGCGGGGAGCGCGCATGCACACACGAGAGGGAGCGGGGACAGCGGCTGCATATCACAAGAGAGCTACACTTTCAGACATTCTAGATGGACAACTGCATAAATAAAAAATGTTGACACCTTCAGGAGTGCTCCTCTCAATGGAAGCACAGCCAGCTCGGCTCCTGATGCATGGGCAACTCCTCTCCTTGGAAGCCCACCCAGCTCGACTGCTAATGCATCGACAAATTATGATCATGCCATAGGAAGGGGGACACTCAGCATGTCAAAAAAGAAGGCAGCATCAAATACTATAGTAATTATTATTGGACATGATATAGTAAGGTATTCTCACTGGTTATTGACTGTTGTCAGTTTTCACTAAGTATATGTGCATAATATGGAAACAATATAAGAGAAATATAAGTACACCATAATATGGAAAGAATATAAGAGAAATATAAGATTCTTTATCGCCACCCTACATGGAAATGAAAAACAGATGATTTTATATTTCAACGAATATATATGCCAAGGAAGCTGAGAATCTTTTTTTTCCATCTTCAGGCAGAATTTATACCTCGAAAGAACCACCTTTGGTCTTGTTTCGAGCTTCAAAAATGCGACCGTAGTATCCAATTGTGTACCCATCCCAATCAATCTGATTTGCACTCACAAACCCAAGTCAACATCATGGTTCCACACCTCAACAAATAAAGTTGAAGAACATACATGCAAAATGAGCTAGAATCCAATGCAAGTGTGATGCTTGCTACTCACCACTACTGTCTCTCCCTTCTTTGGGGATGGGCCATCTCCAACCCGCAAGTCCTGCAATTCCTCATGAGAATTGTTAAATCTGAACTTTTGAGTATTATGCAGGAATCATCGATGGCAGTGTAAGAACCTTGTATTGGAGGCCTGACTCTGTTTCAGTGTAATCTGGATAACTCATTTTGGTCTTCCCATAATCCTTCCCACGGAGCGCTGGAACTACAATTGCAATATCAAAGAGTAAGGCATGATTGCACATTTTACTTATGAACGCCTAGATAAGTTTGAATGGAAAACTAGAAAACTTATAAACTTTTAAAGAAAAGCTCATTTTAGCAACAGTTAGCCATATATAGTATATATACGCCGGCAGCGGCTTCTTAGCTATATATAGTATATATACTTTTCCAGCCTGTGCAAGAGATATGTTTTGAACTGGCGAACTCCACGCCCGCTCCAGTTGGGATCCATCTTGTGCACCTTCTCGAATGCGCTAAACCGGCCTTGTAAATAACTCAAGATGTCAGTCAGGTTTGAAAACGAAACAGAGGAGGTAATACATGCAGTGGCAAGCTGAGTAACTGCATCTACGAGTGAATTACTTTGGTCTTCTTCAGGGTTGAAGACTGAATCGAATTTAAAGACTTTCTTTGATGATACATGGCCACTAACAATGAGCTCTCCATCTTTTGCAGAACCAAAGTCGATCGCCATTGAAGCTCCTTCTGATATTTCTTCTATGTTCAGTGGCCGACAGCGGCAAAACACTCTTATGTTACCTAAGCAACGTGCAAGTCGAGTTCAAGTACTATTGTCACCAGTTCTTGCAGTAACAATGTATGAACTGATACCAGAATGGACAGCTTACCTTTGAGCTCTATAAGCATCTGACAAACACTTTTTGTAGTCCTCTAATTCTTTCAGTAAGATCTGGTGCTCTGTCTTTAACGCCTGTAGATCATCACAATAAAGTGTGTGAGTCCATTCACTTTGTCAAGCTTAAGAGTGTACTGTGAAAACAAATAAAGACTTGAGGCCAAATATATAGTTACCTTAAATTTCTCACTCACGTCTTTCAGCATTTGGCACCAACGAGTCTTCTCTTTCACTTGCCCTTCCACTGCAAATGTTGCATGAATAACAAAAGTTTCACACTCAATCAGCAAGGGAAAGCCTAGACATGAAAATTCTAGCTGTAACAATTAGCAAGACTAACACCATCGTTTGATCGCAGAAGAAAGAACTGATAAAACAAGTTTGTTCCAAGCACTCATGTGGATTGTTTTGATCATCACAGAAGAAAGAACTGATAAATAAGTTTGCTGCAGCTGCCACTGGTATGGATTTGTTTGTTTTAATCGCAGAAGAAGAAGATATAATTGATAAAATTCAGTTTGCTGCTACTCACTGTCACCGAACAAGTGCATCTGCAGTCGAGACAAGTTCGTCTTACCGAGGGAGCCGACGTGCATGGACTTGCGCATGAGCTCCATCTACAGGTCGCCCAGGGACGTCTGGACCTCCTGGCACTCCTTGGTCTTGAGCTCGTTCTCCATCATGAGATCCTCCAACACCCTCCTGCACTCGCCCTTCTCCCGCAGCAGCGAGTCGTACTCCTGCATCAGCCGGCCACAACAGTCGCCGCCGTCGCCCTGCAGCAAAACGTCGCAGCTTTCGCCTCGCTTTTCTTTGGGTTCTCATCGGGTTTTGCTGTGGATGCAGCAGCTGCGGCGGGTTTCACGGATGCTGCTGGACCACCTTTTGCTGATGCTTGACGCTTGATCTTGGGGGAAACAGGATTGGTCTCCTGAGCTTGCTGTGCCATTGCTGCTTGCCGAGGAGCAATAGATGCTGCTCTGCGCATAACGGGCTGCGCTTGTTTTTGTGGTTGCTGCTGCTCTACCTGCGGTTGTGGTTGTGATTGCTGCTGCTGAGGCTGCTGTGGTTCCTGAAGGAAATCAAAACATGATTTCAGTATTAACTACATTTGAGATGGATAAATCAGCCCTAGTTTATTTAAAACCAATCTTCGGCCATGGAGTAAGAAACTTCATTTCTTATGCATTAGATTGTACAACATGTGGAAAGAAAGCCCCGAACTCCAGATGGTGCAACCTTCTGTTTCTATCATTAGCAAAATGTGAACTTACGATTTAAATACAGGATTGAGCTACAACTTCAGCGCTTACTTAAGGTTCCGTTTCTTATTACAGTATATGATTTGGATGAGCCACTTCTAGATATCAGGTTGTTTGGCTAACTGTTTCATTCTTTTATCAATTTCAGATAGGTATGTTTCTTTGTTACAGGACATATGAGACGAAATGCCAGAGAACCACATATATTTGTCAAACAGAGAGATAGACTTTTTACAGCCAATTTGATTTCGCAATGGACACCAACAACAACAGCGGAAGTCTGAAACGAAGACTCAATCTGGTGTTATTACCTTGGCAACGACGTGCGGCGCCGCCCCCTGCGCGATCTGACGGCCCGCACCGGTGGCCTCCTCCTACGCCCCTCCACCCCTCCGACGTCAGCGGCGGCGGATTCGGGGACGACGGGTTCGGCGGGAGGGCGGGGCACCGCCGGAGGCGACGGGGCCGCGGCGGAGAAGAGCTCAAGCCGCGCGATCCTGAGGCGGCCCACGGCGCCCCAAGCCCGAGGATCTGGAAGAATCCCCTGAAGAGAAAGACACAGGGGATCCAATGAGGTGGCAACGAGTCCCCCCGGAAACAGCGCGACCTAGATCTGCCCGTGCTCGCGCAAGCACGCAAGCACGCAAGCACGCAAGCACGTACCTCTTCACCGACTTCCTGACGACCGTCGTGATGGCCGCCGTCCCGATCGACGTGGCGGACAGGGCGCCACCGTCCTGGACGGCGGCCTCGCTGCTCCCCTCCTCCATGGTCCGAATTTGAGCAAGAGAAAGCGAGAGGGAGAAGTGAAAGAGGGTGAGGAACGGATCGCGAGGTGCTCGTCAGAGATTTGGGGGTGGGCGGAGGAGGAGGGTTTTGAATCGAGGATTTTGTTGGGCGAGGGAGGGCCGCTCGCCTATCCCCGCGTCATCGCAGTCGTCGCGAGCCGCTCCCTACTCCCGGCATCGTCCTGGGCCGTCTCCGTCGTCCGGTGAGAGGTGGGAGCTGTGTCTGTTTCTTGAGAGGGGAATGGGAAAGTGGAGAGGTGGGCGGTTGTTTCGGGAGGGAGGGAGGAAAAGGGCGCGTGGGTGGCCCAAAGTTTTGGCCGCGCGCGCGGGGGTGCGGGTTTGGCGCGCGGAATTTCGAAAGAGATTTTTTTTCTCTTTTTTGATAAGAATTGAAGTAAAGTTTTGATAGTTATTTTTAGATAGTTTTTATGTAAAATATTACAGTTTTAAAATGTGGGACTTTTTGACAGACCATAAATTAGTCCATTAGCAAGCATGTAGGATAAAATACCAGCCCAATATAAAAGTAAGATGAAAAAAAGTAGCCCAACAAAAAAGAGGTATAAAAAATAGTTCAATACATGGATGAAGTGGGAGAGAATGGACCCACGAGTGACATGTCAACATAGTTAGAACATGTTACGACATTTTTATAATCGTCGTACAAGTTATGACGATCTCATCTTATGCGGTTACGACGTTTTTGACTCACATCGTCGTAATTTATATGTAGATTTGATCCCCTCAAACGGCTTACGACAATCTCGGATGAAATTGTCATTGATTTATGACAAATTCATCAACGACATCTTAAAGAACATCATGTATGAGCATATTTCTTGTAGTGATCTCGCGCTCCTCCTCCAAAAGATCGACCCCGTCCTATCAGGCTTGTTCAGCTTCAGCTTCTGAGAAGAGTTTGACTCTGGGAGAATTGTGAAGCAAATCACTCGAAAGGACAGCTTCCGCTCCGTATACGAGAAAGAACGGAGACCACCCAGTTGACCTGTTCGGGGTCGTTGTGAGTCCCGAGAGAACAAAAGGCAACTCGGTGACCCAAGCGCGTGCAGCGTATCCAATTTCTCGCATGAGATGAGGCTTTAATCCTTGAAGTATGAGAACATTCGCTCATTCAGCCTGGCCGTTGGTTTGCGGGTGAGAAACGAATGCATAATCCACTCGGGTTCCTTGGTTGGAGCAAAAACTCTTGAATTCATCCGAGTCAAAGTTCGATCCATTGTCAGTGATGATGTTGTGCGGAACTCCAAATCTGAAAGTGATTTCCCTCATGAACTTGATTGCAGTACGTGCATATAGTTTTTTCATTGGCTTGGCCTCTATCCACTTGGTGAATTTTTTGACTACAACGACTAAATGAGTGAATCCGCCATGGCCTGTGCGGAAGGGTCCGACCATGTCCAAGCCCCACACGGCAAACGACCAGATGCGGGGGATTGTCTTCAGAGCAGACGACGGCTTGTGCGATTTGATGGAGTAAAACAAGCAACCTCCGCAGCGGTCCACAATCTCTTTGGCCATTTCACTCGCACGTGGCCAGAAGAATCTAGCTCGGAATGCTTTGGCAACAATGGCCTTGGAGGATGCATGATGACTGATACGTCCATTTTGCATCATGCTTTCATGTTGATATTTATTGCTTTTTGGGCTATTATATTACTTGTGGTACCATATTTATGCCTTTTCTCTCTTATTTTGCAAGGTTTATTTGAAGAGGGAGAATTCAGGCAGCTGGAATTCTGGACTGGAAAAGGAGCAAATCCTAGTCCACTATTCTGCACATCTCGAAATGCCCTGAAAAGTTACGTGGATTTTTTTTGGATTATATAAAAAATACTAGGCGAAAGAACTACCGGAGGGGGGCCACAAGGGCTCCACAAGCCCTGCCACTGCCACCACCCCCTCGTGGCGCAGGGCAAGCTTGTGGGCTGCCTTACGGCCCACTAGCTCCCCCCTTTTGCTATATGAAGGGTTTTGGTCCAGGAAAAATCATTCGGGAGCTTTTTCGTGGTTTCGCCGCCGCCACGAGGCGGAACTTGAGCAGATCCAATCTAGAGCTCCAGCAGGACGATCCTGCCGGGGAAACTTCCCTCCCGGAGGGGGGAATCGTCGCCATCGTCATCACCAACACTCCTCTCGACCGAGGGGAGGCATCTTCATCAACATCTTCATCAGCACCATCTCCTCTCCAATCCCTAGTTCATCTCTTGTAACCAATCTTCGTCTCGCAACTCCGATTGGTACTTGTAAGGTTGCTAGTAGTGTTGATTACTCTTTGTAGTTGATGCTAGTTGGATTACTTGGTGGAAGAGTTTATGTTCAGATCCTTGATGCTATTCATTACACCTCTGATCATGATTATGATTATGTTTTGTGAGTAGTTACTTTTGTTCCTGAGGACATGGGATAAGTCATGTTAATAATAGTCATGTGAATTTGATATTCGTTCGGTTTTTTGATATGGTGTATGTTGTCTTTTCCTCTAGTGGTGTTATGTGAATGTCGACTACATAACACTTCACCATATTTGGGCCTAGAGGAAGGCATTGGGAAGTAGTAAGTAGATGATGGGTTGCTGGAGTGACAGAAGCTTAAACCCCAGTCTATGCGTTGCTTCGTAAGGGGCTGATTTGGATCCACTAGTTTAATCCTATGGTTAGACTTTGTCTTAATTCTTATTTTGTAGTTGCGGATGCTTGCGGGAGAGGTTAATCATAAGTGGTATGCTTGTCCAAGTAAGGGCAGTACCCAAGCGCCGGTCCACCCACATATCAAACTATCAAAGTAACAAACGAGAATCATATGAACATGATGAAACTAGCATGCCACAAATTCCCGTGTGTCCTCGGGAGCGTTTTTCCTCCTATAAGACTTTGTTCAGGCTTGTCCCTTGCTACAAAAGGGATTGGGCCACTTGCTGCACCGTTGCTACTACTTGTTACTTGATACTTTTTGCTCGCTACATTCCACCTCGCTATACAATCACTTGTTACCCCTACTTTCAGTGCTTGCAGTTATTACCTTGCTGAAATCCATTTATCAGTGCCTTCTGCTCCTTGTTGGGTTCGACACTCTTACTTATCGAAAGCACTACGATTGATCCCCTATACTTGTGGGTCATCAAGACAATTTTCTTGCGTCGTTGCCGGGGAGTGAAGCGCCTTTGGTAAGTGGAAATTGGTAAGGAAACATTTTATATACTGTGCTGAAATTTATTGTCACGTGTCACTATGGAAACTGTTCCTTTGAGGAGTTTGTTTGGGGTATCTTCACCACGAACGGAAGCACGAGGAGTTGCTCCTCAACCTGAGGTACCTACTGAAAATATCTTTTATGAAATTCCTTCGGGTATGCTTGAGAAAATGCTGGCTAATCCTTTCACAGGAGATGGATCTTCACATCCAGACTTGCATCTAATCTATGTAGATGAAGTTTTTGGTTTATCTAAGCTTGCAGGTTTGCCCGAGGATGAGGTAAATAAGAAAGTATTTCCTTTATCTTTGAAGGATAAGGCGTTGGCATGGTATAGGCTATGTGATGATACTAGATCATGGGGCTACAATCGGTTGAAATTGGAATTTCATCAAAAGTTCTATCCTATGCATTTAGTACATCGTGATCAGAACTATATTTATAACTTTTGGCCTCGTGACAGGGAAAGCATAGCTCAAACTTGGGGTAGGCTTAAATCAATGCTATATTCATGCCCCAATCATGAGCTCTCGAGAGAAATTATCACTCAAAACTTTAATGCTCGGCTTTCTCATGAAGATCGTACCATGCTTGACAGTTCTTGTGCCAGTTCTTTTATGAAGAAGGATATTGATCACAAGTGGAATTTATTGGAGACAATCAAATGAAACTCTAAAGATTGGGAGCTGGAGGAAGGTAAGAAGTCAGGTATGAATTTCCAGTTTGATTGCGTTAAATCTTTTGTTGAGACAAACACTTCTAGAGATTTTAGCGCTAAGTATGGACTTGACTCTGAGATAGTAGCTTCTCTTTGTGAATCTTTTGCTGCTCATGTTGATCTTCCCAAATAGAAGTGGTTTAAATATCATCCTCCTGTAGAAAGCAACATACCCAAAACCAATCTAGTTGAGGAGAAAGTCATTGCTTTTAGTGATCCTATTGTTCCTTGTGCTTACTCTGAAAAACCACCATACCCTGCTAGGATAAAGGATTATTCTAAAGCTCCAACTGTCATACGTAGGGGTTACATTAGACCACTTGCACCCCCTGAGGAGATTAGAGTTGAACCTAGTGTTTCTATTATCGAAGATCTCTTAGCCGAAGACATAGACGGGTATGTTATCAAGTTCTGTGAGGACTCCGCTATAATTGCTAAACCTCACGTGAAAGACAAACACGGACCTGCAGTTGGCCTACCCGTTGTTTCTGTTGAGATAGGAGATCACTGTTACCATGGTTTATGTGACATGGGAGCTAGTGTTAGTGCAATACCCCGTTCTCTTTATGATGAAATCAAAGATGAGATTGCACCTGCTGAGTTAGAACCCATTGATGTCACTATTACGCTAGCTAATAGAGACACTATCTGCCCTCTAGGAATTGTAAGAGACGTGGAAGTCATGTGTGGTAAGATGAAGTATCCTACTGATTTCCTCGTCCTTGGTACTGCACAAGACAGCTTTTGTCCCATCATATTTGGTAGACCCTTTCTCTACACTGTCAATGCTCACATTGATTGCATAAAGCACACTGTTACCGTAAGTTTCGAGGATGTGTCTCATGAATTTAACTTCTCCAAGTTTGGAAGACAAACCCATGAAAGAGAGTCATCTGGTAGGGATGAAATCATTGCTCTTGCCTCTATTGCCGTACCTCCTACGGATCCTTTAGAGCAATATCTGCTTGAGTATGAAAATGATATGCATATGGAGGAGAGAGATGAGATAGATAAAATTGTCTTAGAACAATATCCTATTCTCAAGAATAATCTGCGTGTTGAACTGCTTGGGGATCCTCCCCCACCAAAGGGTGATCATGTGTTCGAGCTTAAACAGATGCCTGATACTCTTAAGTATGTCTATCTTGATGAGAAGGAGATATATCCTGTCATTATTAGTGCTCTCCTCTCAGAGCGCGAAGAGAAGAAGTTACTAAAAACTCTGAGGAAGCACCGCGCTCCTATTGGATATACTCTTGATGATCTTAAGGGTATTAGTCCTACTCTATGTCATCACAAGATTAAAACCGATCCTGACTTTAAACCAGTTGCTGATCATCAAAGGAGATTAAATCCTAAGATGAAAGAGGTTGTTAGAAAAGAAATATTAAAGCTTCTGGAAGCAGGAATCATTTATCCTGTTGCTCATAGTGATTGGGTAAGTCCAGTACATTGCGTACCTAAGAAGGGAGGTATCACCGTCGTTCCTAATGATAAGGATGAACTAATCCCACAAAGGATTATTGCCGGCTATAGAATGGTGATAGACTTTTGGAAACTGAACAAGGCAACCAGGAAAGATCATTATCCTTTGTCGTTTATCGACCAAATGCTAGAAAGGCTATCAAAGCACACTCACTTCTGCTTTCTAGACGGTTATTCATGTTTCTCGCAAATACCTGTTGCACAATCTGATCAAGAGAAAACCACTTTCACCTACCCTTTCGGTACCTTTTCCTATAGACGTATGCCTTTTGGCTTATGTAATGCACCTGCCACCTCCAAAGATGTATGATGGCTATATTCTCTGACTTTTGTGAAAAGATTGTCGAGGTTTTCATGGATGACTTCTCCATTTACGGGTCTTCCTTTGATGATTTCCTCAGCAACCTTGATCGAGTCTTATAGAGATGCGAAGAAACCAACCTCGTCTTGAATTGGGAGAAGTGCCACTTTATGGTTAATGAAGGTATCGTCTTAGGACACAAAATCTCTAAGAGAGGCATTGAAGTGGATAAGGCTAAGGATGATGCAATTGAGAAAATGCCTTGCCCCACAGATATCATAGGTATATGAAGTTTCCTAGGTCATGCTGGTTTCTATAGAAGGTTCATTAAAGACTTCTCTAAGATTTCTAGGCCTATTATCAACCTCTTGCAGAAGGATGTTCCTTTTGTTTTTGATGAGGATTGTGAGGAAGCTTTCGAAATACTTAAGAAGGCTTTGATAACCGCACCTATTGCTCAACCACATGACTCGAACTTGCCCTTTGAAATCATGTGTGACGCTAGTGATTACGCTGTTGGTGCTATTCTAGGACAAAGAGTTGACAAGAAGTTGAATGTCATTCACTACGCTAGTAAAACTCTAGACAATGCCCAAAGAAACTATGCCACTACGGAAAAGGAATTTTTAGCAGTCGTGTTTGCATGTGAAAAGTTTAGATCTTACATAGTTGACTCCAAAGTCACTATTCACTCTGATCATGCTGCTATTAAGTATCTCATGGAGAATAAGGACGCTAAGCCTAGGCTGATCAGATGGTTTCTCCTGCTACAGGAATTTGATTTGCACGTCGTTGACCGAAAGGGTGCTGATAACCCTGTAGCAGATAACTTGTCTAGGCTAGAGAATGTCTTTGATGACCCACTACCTATTGATGATAGCTTTCCTGATGAGCAATTAAATTTCATCCGCACTTCACTTAGTGCACCTTGGTATGCCGATTATGCAAACTATATCGTAGCCAAATACATACCACCCAGTTTCACCTTTCAACAAAAGAAGAAATTCTTCTTTGATTTGAGACACTACTTTTGGGATGATCATCACCTTTATAAGGAAGGAGTAGATGGTGTTATTAGACGTTGTGTGCCTGAACATGAACAGGGACAGATCCTGCAGAAGTGTCATTCTGAAGCCTACGGAGGACACCATGCTGGAGATAGAACTGCCCATAAGGTATTGCAATCAGGTTTCTATTGGCCCACTCTCTTCAAGGATGCCCGTAAGTTTGTCTTGTCTTGTGACGAATGCCAAAGAATAGGGAACATCAGTAAGCGTCAGGAAATACCTATGAACTATTCACTTGTCATTGAACCATTTGATGTCTGGGGCTTTGATTATATGGGACCCTCCCGAGTTCCAATGGGTACACTCACATCTTAGTTGTTGTGGATTACGTTACTAAGTGGGTAGAAGCTATCCCCACTAAAAATGCTGATCACCACACCTCTATTAGGATGCTTAAAGAAGTCATATTCCCAAGATTTGGAGTCCCTAGTTACTTGATGACTGATGGCGGTTCACACTTCATTCATGGTGTTTTCCGCAAGATGCTAGCTAAGTATGATGTCAACCATAGAGTTGCATCTCCTTATCATCCTCAGTCTAGTGGTCAAGTGGAGTTGAGTAATAGGGAGATCAAGTTGATCCTACAAAAGACTGTCAATAGATCTCAAAAGAATTGGTCTAGCAAACTTGACGATGCACTATGTGCTGATAGGACTGCTTATAAGAATCCCATGAGCATGTCACCGTATAAAATGGTTTACGGTAAGGCCTGTCATTTACCTCTTGAGCTGGAACACAAAGCTTATTGGGCAATCAAAGAGCTCAACTTTGATTTCAAACTTGCCGGTGAGAAGCGGTTGTTTGATATCAGCTCGTTAGATGAATGGAGAGCCTAGGCATATGAGAATGCCAAGTTATTCAAGGAAAAGGTTAAGAGATGGCACTACAAACGAATACAGAAACGAGAGTTCAATGTAGGTGATTATGTCTTGCTATACAATTCTCGTTTGAGATTCTTTGCAGGCAAGCTTCTCTCTAAATGGGAAGGTCCCTATGTTGTCGAGGAAGTATATCGTTCCGGTGCCATCAAAATCAATAACACGGAAGGAAATTTTCCTAGAGTCATAAATGGGCAAAGAATCAAGCATTACATCTCTGGTACTCCCATAAATGTTGAGACCAATATCATCAATGTCATAACTCTAGAGGAGTTCATAAGGGATGTTTATCAGCCTGTTTCAGACCTTGAAAATGAAGATGTATCTGTTTCAGCAAGAAATTGGAATCCGATACTTTTCCAATAGGAAATTTCTTCCGTTTTGGAACTTTTGGAAAATTAGAAAAATAAAAAGCAGTCCGGAGAGCGCACCAGGGCGCCACAAGCTCGGACACGGGCCCCTACCCCCTGGTGGCGGAGGGAGGGCTTGTGGGCACCTCGTGTGCCCCCCGGACTCCGTTTTCTTGCGGAGGACTCCTTCTGGCCCAGAAAAAAATCAATATATAGTCGCCCGAAGGTTTTGATCTCCGTATCGCATAGTTTTCCTCGGTTTTTGTTTCGAGCTTTTTGTCTGCCGCAGATTTAGAGCAAAGATGTCTCAGGAATCTGTTGGGGAGAATGATCTTCACCAAGTTCATGAGGAAGTAGATGCTGATCTAAAAAGAGTAGAAGTCACGGAAGCCAGGGACCAAGCTAAGGAGAAAACCCAAGCTAGGGAGGAAGTTCAACCTATGTTCAACATCGAAGACGTTGAAGGAGTAGATTTTCTCCAACCCTTCCTCCACGTGTTGTCTCCATCCTTCATTGAACTCTTGAGGTTTTGCGAAACAACTCGTGCTCGCAATATTTCTTTTTCTCGTGAAGCTGTTTTGCTGGAAAACCATGTCACAGATCTCAAAGGTATAAATCAAAGATTGATAGCTCTCTTGGAATCAAATGTGACAAAAACACCACCATCACCACCAAAGGAAGACAACTAAGCATTGGTATGGGAAATCCCCTTGGCTTCTGCCAAGCTTGGGGGAGTTGCCCTGGTATCGTATCACCTTTATATCTTTTGCTTTTACCTTTGTTTTAGTTCTTCCTTTTCAGTTTTTATTTCTTCTCTTTGAGGAATAAGTCTTTAGTTTTAGTTTGAGCCTTTTGCTTTTGTCTCTCCCCCGATGTATTCGAGCTTACGAGCTATATAATAAATAGTATCTTAGTCAAGGGCTTTTCTTTGTGCCATGATCAAAAAGTATGAAAAGAACGATAGCATGAAAGATCATGAGACGATCTTATGGGAAGTGATAACTTCACTTATGACACGTATGATGATTGAAACTGAGAATAAATCAACATAGACATTAGTCATTGTTGCAATTAATAAGAAGTAATAAGGAAAGAGAGGTTCACATATAAATATATCATCTTAGACACTTTTTACAATTGTGAGCACTCACCAAACTATTACATGCCTAGGAGTAGATGTTGGACAAGGAAGACAACATAATGAATTGTGTTTGCTTGGTTCCAAACAATGTTATATGATTAGAGGTCCCTTAGCATGTGACGATTGCTTCCACCTCATATTAGCCAAAACTCCCGCACTAAGTAGAGATACTACTTGTGCATCCATAAACCTCCAACCCAGTTTTGCCATGAGAGTCCACCATACCTACCTATGGATTGAATAAGATCCTTCAAGTAAGTTGTCATCGGTGCAAGCAATAAAAATTGCTCTCTAATATGTACGATCTATTAGTGTGTGGAAAATAAGCTTTGTGCGAACCTGTGATGAGGAAGACATAAAAGCGACAGACTGCACAATAAAGTTCTTTATCACAGGAGGCAATATAAAGTGACGTTCCTCCGCACTAAGAGTACACACATTCAAACCTCAAAAGCGCATGACAACCTCTGCTTCCCTGTGCGAAGGGCCTATCTTGTACCTTTACTTTTTTCCCTTGTAAGAGTCATGGTGATCATCACCAATTCCCTATTTTTGCCTTTGTCTTGGCTACCGTCACATGTTTGGGAAAGATCTATATTCATATATCAACTTGGAGTTGAGTACTTATGCTTTATTCTTGTTGACTTTACCCTTGAGGTAAATGGTTGGGAGGCAAAACTATAAGCCCCTATCTTCCTCTGTGTCCAGCTGAAACTTTAACACCATGAGTACCACGTGAGTTGTAACAATTGTGGAAAACAAAAGAGATGATTGAGTATGTGGGTTTGCCTTACAAGCTCTTATTTGACTCTTTCTGATGTTGTGATAAATTGCAATTGCTTCAATGACTATGGACTATTGTTGGTTACTTCTCGGTAAGGTTTTTGCTTCATGCTTTGCTTTGTGAAGGAATTGTTACTTTCACATAAGAATCTTTATGATGTATTATTGTTCTATGTGTGATCATGATGCCCTCATGTCCGTATTATGTTTTATCGACACCTTCGTCCCTCAACATGTGGACATGTTTATGGAACTTGGTTTTCGCTTGAGGACAAGCGAGGTCTAAGCTTGGGGGAGTTGATACGTCCATTTTGCATCATGCTTTCATGTTGATATTTATTGCTTTTTGGGCTGTTATATTACTTGTGGTACCAAATTTATGCCTTTTCTCTCTTATTTTGCAATGTTTATTTGAAGAGGGAGAATTCAGGCAGCTGGAATTCTGGACTGGAAAAGGAGCAAATCCTAGTCCACTATTCTACACATCTCCAAATGCCTAGAAAAGTTACCTGGATTTTTTCTGGATTATATAAAAAATACTCGGCGAAAGAACTACCGGAGAGGGGCCACCAGGGCTCCATAAGCCCTGCCACCGCCACCACCCCCCTGGTGGTGCAGGGCAAGCTTGTGGGCTGCCTGACGGCCCACTAGCTCCCCCCTTTTGCTATATGAAGGGTTTTGGTCCAGAAAAAATCATTCGGGAGCTTTTTCATGGTTTCGCCGCCGCCACGAGGCGGAACTTGAGCAGATCCAATCTAGAGCTCCGGCAGGACGATCCTGCCGGGGAAACTTCCCTCCCGGAGGGGGGAATCGTCGCCATCGTCATCACCAACACTCCTCTCATCGGAGGGGAGGCATCTTCATCAACATCTTCATCAGCACCATCTCCTCTCCAATCCCTAGTTCATCTCTTGTAACCAATCTTCGTCTCGCAACTCCGATTGGTACTCGTAAGGTTGCTAGTATTGTTGATTACTCTTTGTAGTTGATGCTAGTTGGATTACTTGGTGGAAGAGTTTATGTTCAGATCCTTGATGCTATTCATTACACCTCTGATCATGATTATGATTATGTTTTGTGAGTAGTTACTTTTGTTCCTGAGGACATGGGATAAGTCATGTTAATAATAGTCATGTGAATTTGATATTCGTTCGGTATTTTCATATGATGTATGTTGTCTTTTCCTCTAGTGGTATTATGTGAACGTCGACTACATAACACTTCACCATATTTGGGCCTAGAGGAAGGCATTGGGAAGTAGTAAGTAGATGATGGGTTGCTGGAGTGACAGAAGCTTAAACCCCAGTTTATGCGTTGCTTCGTGAGGGGCTGATTTGGATCCACTAGTATAATGCTATGGTTAGACTTTGTCTTAATTCTTCTTTTGTAGTTGCGGATGCTTGCGAGAGAGGTTAATCATAAGAGGGATGCTTGTCCAAGTAAGGGCAGTACCCAAGCGCCGGTCCACCCACATATTAAATTATCAAAGTAACAAACGCGAATCATATGAACATGATGAAACTAGCGTGACAGAAATTCCCGTGTGTCCTCGGGAGCGTTTTTCCTCCTATAAGTCTTTGTTCAGGCTTGTCCCTTGCTACAAAAGTAATTGGGCCACTTGCTGCACCGTTGCAACTACTTGTTACTTGTTACTTTTTGCTCGCTACGTTTCACCTCGCTATACAATCACTTGTTACCGCAATTTTCAGTGCTTGCAGTTATTACCTTGCTGAAATCCATTTATCAGAGCCTTTTGCTCCTCGTTGGGTTCGACACTCTTACTTATCGAAAGGACTACGATTGATCCCCTATACTTGTGGGTCATCAATGACCACATGTTCCCGAGTGGATTTCCTCCAAAATCAGTAGGCCTTCCTCAGGGGAAATGCATCGCTGAGCTACGCCAGTCATACTTTCCTTATAGAGTTGATCTCCCATGACCGTGAAGGCCTTTGACCTGTGGACGATCTGTCTAGCTTCGTCTTCATCTTATGGTATCTCTCGCCTCAGGATCTATGCGATATACGATAGTGTCCACTCGGGCGTCACCACTCAAATCTCCATGATCAGATCCACAACTGCTGGTATTTCAACTTCAGTCAGATGAGATGTACTTGTAGGCTGAGGAAGTTCTTCAGCAAGTGGATCTTCCTGGACCGAAGGAGCGTGTATGTGCTCTAAACAAACATCACTAGGCACAATTTTCTGAGTGGATCCGATTTTTGCCAACTCATCAACAGCTTGATTCTTCAATCGAGGAACATGATGAAGCTCTAAACCTTCAAACCTTTTCTCAAGCTTTCTTACTGCATTGCAGTACCCAGTCATGGCAGGGTTTCTCACATCCACTCTTTCATCACTTGATTAACCACTAGATCCGAGTCACCGTATACCATCAAGCGTCGGATGCCGAGTGAAATGGCCATACACAACCCGTAGAGGAGAGCTTCATACTCTGCCTCATTGTTAGAAGAATCAAACTGAACCTGTACTACGTAACCGAGCTTGTCGCCCTTCGGGAATATCAGAACTATGCCTGCACCAGAACCACTCGGCATCTTTGAGCCATCAAAGAACATAGTCCAGTGTGTCGAGTGAGCCGGAGTTGGTTGTTGTTGTTCCACCCATTCGTCCATGAAATCCTCCAGAGCTTGAGATTTCATGGCTTTCTTGGCTTCGAACTTTATGTCGCAATATAGTAGCTACATTGCCCATTTCGCCCCTGGGCCCGAAGCATCCCGAATGTGAAGGCTTTCTGACAATGGGGCATCGTTGACAACAGACATGGAATGATCTTGAAAATAATGAGCCACCTTCTTTGCAGTCATGTAAATCCCATAAAGAAGTTTCTGATAGTGGGGATATCTCTCCTTGGAAGGAGTCGATACCTTAGAAACATAATACACTGGGCGCTGGATCTCATAAGCCTTGCCTTCCTCCTCTCTCTCGACTGTTAGGACTGTGCTGACGACTTGATTTGTAGCCGCGATGTAGAAGATGAGTGGCCCTTTGTTGTACGGAGCAACAAGAACCGGCTGGGTGGATAGCAGAGTCCTTAACTCGACGAATGCAGCTTCTGCTTTGGGAGTCCACTCGAAGGTATCTCACTTCTTCATGAGTCGGTATAATGGTAAGGCTTTCTCTCCGAGTCCAGATATGAATCTGCTTAATGCTGCCAAACACCCTGTAAGCTTTTGAATGTCGTGTACTCACACAGGGCCTTTCATTCAGATGATTGCCCCGATCTTTTCGGGGTTAACATCGATCCCTCGTTCGGAAACGAGAAAACCGAGTAACTTGCCGTTGGGGACACCGAATGTGCACTTGACTGGGTTGAGCTTAACGTCGTACCTTCGAAGGTTGGCAAATGTTTCTGCCAAGTCAGTCAGCAGGTCGTAACCTTTGCGTGACTTGACTACAATATCGTCCATGTATGCCTCCATGTTCCGACTGATCTGATCGAGGAGGCATTTCTGAATCATGCGCACAAAAGTAGCTCCTGCATTTTTAAGACCGAATGGCATAGTGAAGTAGCAAAAGCACCCAAACGGGGTGATGAAGGACGTTTTTAGTTCATATAGGACATACAGACGGATCTGGTGGTACCTAGAGTAAGCATCTATAAAAGACAATCGCTCAAATCCCACAGTCGAGTCAATAATCTGATCTATGCGGAGGAGCGGGAAATGGTCTTTCGGGGAGACCCGATTGATATGCTTGAAGTCGATGCACATTCGGACTGACTTATCCTTCTTAGGCACCATGACGACATTCGTGAGCCACTCGAAGTGGTAAACCTCGCGAATGAACTTTGCATCTAGGAGCTTAGCCACTTCCTCGCTGATTTCTTTCCTCTTCTGCTTGGCGGACCGACGCAAATGTTCCTTGACAGGTCGAGCTTTGGGGTCGACCCTCAGTCGGTGCTCAACCAGTTCCCTGGGCACACCAGGCATGTCAGCAGGCTTCCATGCCAAGATTTCCTAGTTCTCACGGAGGAACTAGATGAGCTCGGCTTCCTATTTAGGATAGAGAGTTGTTGAAATGTTGATCGGGGCGGCGGTGGGATCCATTGGGTGGATGTTCACTTTCTTGATTTCGCCTGCCGACTGGAATGCAGACTCGGAAGCTGGCTTCTTCGAGCGCATCAGTTCGATGGGGTCTGCTGTCTGTCGGTACTCATCAAGCTCCGCCATTGCCGGCTGCTGGTCGTCGATCCTGGAGCCCTGCTGCAAATACTCTTCTGCTCTCTGCCGATTGCCAGTGATGGTGATGGCTCCCTTTGGCACTGGCATCTTCATTTTCAGATAAACGTAACATGGTCGGGCCATGAAACGTACATAAGCTAGACGACCAAGTAAGGTGTGATAGGCACTCTGGAAGTCCACCATCTCGATTGTGAGTTTCTCTTTGCGAAAGTTCTTGTCGGAGCCGAAAACGACGTCTAACGCGATCTGGCCAAGTGACTTGGCCTTCTTCCCTGGGATCACTCTGTGAAACTGCATATTGCTCTCGCTGAGTTTGGACATCGGAATGCCCATCCCCTTGAGAATGCCGGGTACATGATGTTCAAGCCACTCCCTCCATCCATCAACACCTTGTGGACTCGAACTCCTTCACCCACAGGATCGACAACAAGAGCCTAACGTCCCAGGGTGGGTACATGGGTCGGATGATTCGACTGGTCAAAGGTGATGGAAGTCTGCGACCACTTGAGATATGTTGGGGCAGAAGGAGCTGCCATGTTAACCTCTCGGTTGACCACTTTCAGTCGACTCTTTCTTTCCACGTCAGCAAAGATCATCAAAGTGGCGTGGACCTTGTCAAAAGGGTCTTCTTGCTCGTCGTCCTCCTTCTCTTGGTCTTTCTCACTCGACTGATCCTCTCCGAACTTCTGGATCAACAGACGGCACTATCGAGTGGTATGCTTAGGCACTATAGTGTTGCCTTCTTCATCTATGTTCGTGTGGATTGCACACGGCTGATCAAGGATATCTGGTCCTGACTGCTTCTTGAATTTCTTGGGGGGAATTAGCTCCTGGCCTTTCCCTTGAACTTTCACGCTCCCAGAGCGACTACTTCTGTCGGCGGTGTGCGCTCCACCTTCTGTTTCTGCTTTGGTTGGAATTGGCATCTCCGTCGACTGCTTTGCCTTTGCCGCTGCGAAGGTGATCCTCTTCTTCCCCATTGGCATACCGGGTTGCTATCTCCATCATCTTGCTCATGCACATGTCTCCTGTCCGACCGAACTTCAAGTACAGCTCTCGGTACCTGATGCCTGCTTTAAAAGCGCAGACTTCCTGATGCTCGGTGACACAATCCACCGTGTGGTGGAGAGTGGTCAGCGCTGGATTAAATCGTGCAAAGACTCACTCGGCTTCTAGATACAATGTTGTAGCTTGGAGAGACCAACAGGGCGCTTGCAGGTGCCTTCGAAGGTCTTGATGAACACTCGGGCCAAGTCTGCCCAGCAGTATATGCTTGAAGGAGCTAGTTGATTCAGCCAAGCTCGGGCCGAACCGTCCAGCATCAGGGGCAAGTGCTTCATTGCGACGTTGTCGTTGCCGCCGTGATCTGAACCGCCACTCGGTAATCATCTAGCCATGTTTCCGGCTTGGATTCTCCGGTGAACTTGCTTATTTCGGCCGCCAACCTGAAGTTGGGGGGAATATCAGCAGAGGGGATTGCTCGGCTGAAGCACTCGGGGCTGGAGATGGCAGATCCACTTCCACTCGAACGATCACTGTCCTATCTGTCACGGTGGGCTCGGCCTCTATCAACCCTCTTCTAAGTGAGAGAGTCCCTTACATCACGCCTTTGGTCGCGTTCATCGCCCACCTATTGCCTTTCGTCATAGCGTCAGGGTGCGTACGAACCACTCCGTGGAGGAGAACGTGAGCGATGGCGATCATCGTGATTGAACCGGGGGGAAGCGGATTCTGCCCCTGGTCTCTGTATCGATCTTATCAGTGATCTCCTCCTGTGCGATGCTTGGGAGAACCCGGGCTGTAAACCGACTGAACTGTGTCTGCTCGGATGGAATTGATGTGCAGTCTGTTGTAAGACTGAGAAACAGCGGAATTCTGCTATTGCGCCGCCCATAACAGCGCGCGGATCTGCTACAAACCTCTGCCCGCTTCTGAATTTGTTGGCTGGATGGAGTCTGCAATCCTTGCGTCCACAGCCAAGTTGAGGACGGGCGTATGGAATACCTCGACATTGTTAGGATGAGAACGCCGACCGGACGCTAGAGGGCGCGGATGATGACGCGCCCCCAAAGTCTCTCCGGTTTCTCGCTTGTCCCTATTGGTCCTTGGCAAGCTCTCCTATGAGCCGGCCATGAAGATCTCCGCCACAGGGCTACAACTCTTGCACTCGGAAGAAGACCCACACGGATCTGACACGGTGGGAGGCTGCGCACAGAGGCGCAGCAGGCTTGATGGCCGCCACCTGCAGCGAAGACGCTTGATGCGCGAGTGCATGGCACACCCAGCGCTGAAGCCGCGGCTGACCAGATCGCTTGTCGCGACGCTTATGGGGAGCGCAGCCGATGGTAGAGTCGACGGTTGGCAGAGAAGAACTTCGCACGAATTGGCACGGAAGAATGTCGCGCCGCGAATTGGAAGCACCTCGACGTCGAGAGGCGCCTCTCGAAGCCATGCCGAATCGTCGGTGATGAAGACGATTGTGCCGAAAATGATCTCGCGGCCCAAACACAAATCGCTGCAGGAAGACATGGTGAAGGAGAAAAAACACAAACTGGCCGGAAGTCGCCTAGACGCCTGCTCCATGGTGGGCGCCAACTGTCGTGGGAATAATCCTGATAGTAGATGGGTAGGGTAAGAAAGTAGAGGGAAGAGTCCTAGCTACGGCAAGGTTGTATGACTTGAGGCCCCTCTACGGTGGAGGTAATAGCCCTACGTCTCAGTGCTCTTGAGCTTTTGTGTCGAGTGGAATACAGGTGTTACAGAATGCGAACCCTTGTGCCAGAGAGGAGGGGTGGCTTATATAGAGTGTGCGGCCCCTCATAAGTGTCAGGCCTTCAAGGGTGCAATAAGTGAGATTAAATGCATACGTTATAGGTAAGATATGCCATAAATGACAATAACTACAGTGGTCTAACGTATGACCGTTAGCCTCCCTGAGGTGGCTTCTGGCCTTCTATATCGACTGGCTTCTGGTCTTCACCGAGTGGAATCAAGTCATCGAGTATAAGATAATCTTCCTAGTGGTTTTCTATCAAGTGGTTTTCTACCGAGTGGGCAAGAGGTTGTCTTAATCCAGTCGGTAGGTATCTTGTGACCTTTAAACTAATAATGAGGTGCCCTTGAGTAGGACTTATAGGTCAGGCCTATGACCCTACCGTAGGGCTATAACCCCATCAGTGACCATCACCTCCACGAGGACAGAGGAGACGGTGGCGTCATGCGGGGCAGAAGACCCCGCGAACGATGGTGGATCGGTGCCGTCAAGTACCTCGCTAGGGTACTAGTCACGCGCAGGCTTGTCGTCGAGCCGTGGCTTGACAAAGAGCGCGTAGAGGGTATCGACGTCGATTGTGATGCCGGGGCAGCGAGGCGCATTGTCAAGGCGCGGCTCGCCGAAGAGGATGTAGAGGCGGTCGACGTCAGCGGTGACGTCACCGCGGCGTGGCTCATCGATGGGGACGGCGGCAGAGCCTGCGGGGCAGGTGGAGCCGACGGTCAACACCGCGTAAGCTTCTACGGGGGCAGGCTCCATGGGCGTGGTGATCGGTTCGGACACGAGGTGTGCGGTGGAATTGGCGGGGGGTCCTGCCTAGAGAGTGACTCCGACCGGTGCCACGGACGGCCCCAAGTTGGGTGCCAACTGTCGTCGTTTTCTCACGACAGATGCCATGTGGTGGCTTATCGAGACTGGTTGGGGACGAAAGGGCACCGATGGGGTCCGGGAACGGGATTGATAACTAACGGTGCGAGACACACGATGTACCCAGGTTCGGGGCCCTCTGTGGGACGTAACACCCCTAGTCCCGCCGGAGTGGTTGAAGAACCAAGAGAACTACAATGTGCTCCTTGAGCTGTTCGACGGAGGAGGAAGAAGGAGCTAGCTGGCTCGCTTTCTCCCTCTCCTATATGAGTGTTCGTGCGTAAGAATGGCCGACCCTGTGTATGGAGGGGGACAGGGGGGTTATTGGTGAACCCCCCCGGCATACAATATGGATATATGGTACTTAGGGGGGACCCGGATGCCAGCCTCTCCGGCTGGCAAGTGGGCCCCCCGTCTAAGAAGTCTTGTCGCCTACGGGGCCCGCCGGCTGCATGGTCCCATCACATGCTGGGCCCGTCGGCTGGCCGCTGGGATGGTTAGCGGTACGGGCCGCACTGTGGCCGTCATCTTGCGGAATTCCGATGTGGTCAGTGGTACGGCCGCCTCCACTATAGCCTCGGGCAGGTAATGGAGTGGGTGGAGCTGTGTCGGCATTGTGTGAATCCGACAGGTCATAGCCGGCACCGGTTAGCGATACGGCTGCCTCGACCGTAGCCACGCGTACACCACTCCGTAGTATCTGAGCCGACACAATCTTGCATTTAGTCGTGTGCACCTGTCGCATCAGTCGCGTTGATGCGATAGGTGCTCACCATCCAGCTAGCGGTTAGCCATCGAGCCGGATGGCGAGCCGTCGTGTCCCTAGCTGGCGCGGGCCGCGGATCCGGCCAGGAGGAGCCGGTTTATGGGGAAGCATATGTTCTGTACTGTGCCGAAATGCAAAGGAGTAGGCTCGATGAGCCTACCCCGGGGTTATCCCCCCATCATTGTCGTTGTCTACTATGAAGTGGAGTCTCGTGAGGTCTTCCGCAACAAGGGTTTATGCTAGTACCTCCAGGGCTAGGGATGTCGTTTTGTTTTCAGCTCGGAGGGCCCTGTTGGGGTCACTTATGACTGTGATCACACCATTCGGCCCTGGCATTTTGAGCTTCATGTACCCGTAATGTGGTATGGTCTAGAATCTTGTGAAGGCTTCACATCCTGACAGGGCCTGGTAGCCACTATGAAAGGGCACGATATGGAAAAGAAGTTCCTTGGATCGGTAGTTCCCAGGTGCGCCTAATACCATGTCGAGTGCTACTCGTCCGGTGCAGCGTGCTTCTTTCCCAGGAACGATGCCTCAGAAGGTGCTGTTGCTACTTCGATTGGAGATGTGTCGAACTGCATTTTTTCTAGTGTATCCTTGTAAATGAGGTTTAGACCACTACCACCGTCCATTAGCACCTTATTCAGTCGAAAACCATCGACTATGGTGTCGGGACTAGGGCAGCAGGTGCTCGGCCCATACTGGTGGTCGTCCGGTCATCATTGTCCAAAGTAATTGGTGTGTCCGGCCATTGACTCGTTGTTGCGACATGGTGAATTTGGTGGGACTCTCGAAGAGCTCTGTTTCTTTGATTTTTTTTAGGTGAATGTTACATAGATCATAAAGATCTCCATGTTGCTTTCCAGCGATGGTCCCGACCTTTCCTCTGCAAGCGGAGCTTTTAAGATGCCCTCTCCACTTTTTGCGACCTGTCTGACGACCCAACATGCCCAAAGACTATGAGTGGATATTGTATCAAGTGGGGCTGAGTGTATGTGGCAAGGCTCATCTAGTAGTGTATTGAGGACCGATTTGGTCCGTGTTTTGTTCCTCTTCTTTGCAGGCTCGGGTGTATTTGGTTCCGAGAATGGGGGAGCGCGCCTTCTTCGGGTTCATGTTGCTTCCTTGATGTGCCTGGGCTCGATGCGCATTAGTTGCATTTTCCAAGCTCTTTCCATGGCGCAATATTTGAGCACTAGGTTTGATAGTTTGGTGAAGGTTTTGACTCGATGACGAGCGAGGGAATTAAGGATGCCCTCATCATGGCAACTATGTCGAAAGGAGTTGATAACCTCCTGATTGCCAAGGCCAAAAGTGGTGTACTGACTCCCTTGGCCATTGTTTGACCTTGTGTGGGTGCAGTACATCAAACCTTACAATTTTTTCCAAGGGATGTTCCAACTGAGTGGTGGGTGGGTTACAGTTGTGTGTTCCCATGAGGTACGAGTCCGAGGCTTCGTCGACCGAGTCCCTCGCTTTTGCGGGGTTTGGTACGTCAGGATTAGAATTCGTGATTGTGACGAGCTCCTTTCGCGCTGGTTCTGCGTCGTGTGTATGATCAGCCCCTGGTTCTAGATTAGTCTTGATATGACATTCGTGTTCTTGATTATCGGAGGAGTCCGTATGTTCAGCAACCGGGACGTAAACCGTCCTTAACTTCGGTAGCTGACATGGGGAGCCTTTAGCTGGGCACTCGACAGTGGCGACCAAATGTGTAATGGGTGGGATGTGAATTACCCTATCGTCGGGCCTAAGCCCGATTCGATCATGGATCGGAGATTGATCGCCGATCATGGCCATGGACTGATCCGGTCGAGTAACTCGTGTAACAATGGGGTCTTGATGGAACTCGTATTGTTCGAGTGTTCGGGATCGGACTGTAGTGTCGATTCCTTGGGAGCATTTGGGGATGTTCTCGGGTCGTGTTCGACTGAGTCGAATCCGGGCCGATCGACCACGTTAGGTTCTGAGGTCGGGCCGAGGGCCTAAGGTACCCTAGTAGCGGGATCCACTGCTTCCGAAGCTGAGGCATTGGAACTCGTGGGCTCCTCAAAAGGAGTTAAGATCCTTGTTAACACAAGATCTCCCCGAGGGTCGGTGATGTACTCTTAGCTCCTGAAACTTACTTCCTGCCTGGGGGTGAAGCTTCCCACCTGGCTAAGGTGGCCGGTCGGATCGGCATGCAGAACGATGCTTCCGAGCGTGAAGATCTATCCAAGGACAAAGATGTCCTTGATGTGGATCTCTTCACGGATGACTAGTTGTGACATCGATCCTTCCTACGGTCCTACAACGGAACTCCCAATGAAAGCACCAACGTCGGTGTCAAAATGGCAAATCTCGGGTAGGGGGTCCCAACTGTCGACCTTGGATCGGTGGGTTGCAAGAGAAAAAGGGAACAATGTTTTATCCAGGTTCGGGCCCTCTTGAGGAGGTAAAACCCTACATCCTGATCGATTATATTGATGGAGTATGAGGATTACAGAGTTGATCTTCCTCGAGATCGTATGAGCTAAACCCTAGATGAATCCACCTCTTTATGCAGATGAAACCCTCTTGTTTATATAGACACCAGGGGTCCCTAGGGTTACATACAACCGACCTTTTGCGGGGGGCAGAGGTGTCGACCTAAACTACTAAACTTGGGCGATACTCGAGTCTTCGGAGCTTTCCTTCTTGAATACAAAGTCGTCCCGCATTCCAGTCTTCAACAATGTGGCCCATTAGGTTGGCCCATGAACAATAGCCCGACCGCCCGAGTACCCCTTAATCTCGGACTCCCTCAATCTTAGCTTGTGTACTCATGTCATATCAGACAAAATATACGCATGAGCGAGATTGTAAAACACTAAAATAAGGGGACAACAAGGAGAGATTTAAAAAAATAAGTAAAAGTAATATAACTTCTGATTTGGACTAAGTGTGTCCTAGAAGACTTGTAGTAGAATTTCCCAAATTCTGAGTGTGAAAATACAATGTACCAATGAAACTGTTAATAGAATAACATTTTTTATTTTACATTTTCACATAATTGAGAACCATAATCATATTGTTTCACTCTGAAATAGTATGCATGTTTAAAATGTTATATCTTTTCCAACAATTTTTTAACTAAAAGATGAACATACTTATAAAGGTAATTTGAATGGGTATTTTCATTGTTTTTGTGTCCTATTTATATGACTAAATTATTTCTTAGTAGCTCCATTCGTATAATTTATATTATTATTCCATCTAGAGATCACATTAAGATTATGTAACCTATGCTAAACTCGCATCATTATTTTCAAACACAATATTATATAATTGTGCATATAACACCAACATTCCAGGATTTAAATGTTAACATCACATGGTACTACCGGCTAGACCCAAATGATAGGTATTGTACTAAATTATAGTACATTCACCATTCAAAATGGTTACCCATAAGTAAATATTATCTCTACTATTAAAGCAGGATCGAACGTCGTGATGGTTCAACCAGGTGGATGGTTCGACCTCCCATCCTAAAAAAGATCGCTAGATCCCGCCGCAGAACCAGTCCACCTTTCCCACCCCTTGTCGCTAGAAAAAAAACTACACTTTCCCACCCCACCTCTCCCCACCCCTTGTTCCCGATCTCGTCTCTCTCCTTCCAAAAATCATCCCAAATGGCCGCCGCCGCCTCCTTCCTCGCCGCTCCCTCCCCGCTCGCCCGCCGGCCGCGCCCGCGCAATTCACTCCGCCACCTCGCGCGCGCCGCGGCCGCCAGGCCGTCGACCGGCCCCCTCACGCCCCCGCCCCGCCGAGCCCGCGGCCGCCGCCTCCTTCCTCGCCGCGCCCTCCCCGCTCGCCCGCCCGCCGCGCCCGTGCCATTCCCTCCGCCACCTCGTGCGTGCCGCGGCGGCCAGGCCGTCGACCGGCCCCCTCGCGCCCCCCGCCTCGCCGAGCCCGCGGTCGCCGCCTCCTTCCTTGCCGCGCCCTCCCCGCTCGCCCGCCCGCCGCGCCCGCGCCATTTCCTCCGCCACCTCGCGCGCGCCGCGGCCGCCAGGCCGCCGACTGGCCCCCTCTCGCCCCCGCCTCGCCGAGCCCGCGGAGGCCGCTCCGGATGTGTGGTGTAGGAAGCGGCCTCTCCAATTGGACGGCGTTCAGGCGCAACCCCGGCGCCCGCTGCGTACTGCCTCAGCTCGAAATCCGTCGGTGAGATCCATCTTCCTCCTGCTCCTCTGCTTCAGCTACTAAATTAGATCCCACCCTTGCCTCTCTTGCAGCCTGTTTAATTCATGTGTATGTTGGAAGTTCTGCGCCTCGGATGGTCATTGTGACGAGTGATAACTAGAACAGTTCATTTACATTGCGATAGGTATGTCATGCAACAAGAGATGTGAGTGTTAGGCTTGAAGATTAAAGACGAAACTGAGCCCTCTTTTGCTATGCTACAGCCTACAAATACAAGAAAAACCCATTATTTATTATTTAGTGTACCTTTTCTTTTTCTATTCCTCTATTGTGTTTATGTGAGTGTTTCGGTTCAGCGAATGTGTGTTGAGTGTTTCGGTTCTGCGAGCAATCATATGCTCGTTAGATTAGCTCAGCTCGGGGAAATCCTATGGGAAGAATAGATGCTACCGGTTGGTTTCAGGATATGTTTCGTGGTTTTTCACGACCTTCCTAGATGAGTATGAATCCTATCTCACAAAACATCATAAATCAATGATTATCCTATAGCTTTGAGATGCATCTTGGGTTAGATTGGATATGATTGTGATATGTTCTATATTGTTATGTTTGAAAACTCGTAGTTCAATGTTGTGCCTACACCGGGTTCTCCATCCACTCCATGGCTTGCAGTGTGGCGCTGGACGATGGGGTGCTCCATAAGGTTGAGGCCGCCGCATACTGGACCGCTGTCGTGCCAAACGTCGAGGAGTATGGCAGCGTCGTGGCCAGGGCCATCACATCCGGCGACGAGAATGTGGCCAAGAGGATTCTGTGGCGCGGGGTGATGACCGTGGACATGCTTCCCTGGGGAACGAGGTGCTCGAGAAGAGAATCCAAATCGGTGATACTAAGGCCGATGTCAGCCCTGAGATGCTCGGGCGAATCAAATGGTAGTGCTTTCTTTCTCAGTTTTCACATCAAATGTGTTCCTAATTTGCAGTCATGCAAACATATTCAGTGGGATTTGTGATGCATAAATCAGTAAATGCTTCAGGTTTTGGGCACATCATAGTTCATAGTTAGATCAGATTATTAGATTAAATTGTGATGCCATGTGACATCATGGTATCGCATTTGCGTTTGATGGTATTTGTGTTAGAAATGTTTATGGTTAGTATGGATAATCTGCCCAAATTGTTCATGTTATCATGTTGGCGCTTGCAGTTGTTTTGCTTGTTCTGTTGTTTGGTATCCCTCGTGCTATGTTAATCTTGTCTGCTTGGTCCTGCTATCTATGGTGATTGGTGAATTATAGCAATGGCTTGATGCCGTGATTCCATATTGTGTCATATGGGAAGAATCTATGATTGTAGGCAGCTGCATTTTGATGAATTCTGCAACTGGGCTAACTCACTTTCTTTTTAGTAGTGTCATTGTCTTTGCTCCATCTGTATAGATGTTAGCTAATTTATTATGAGTTGCTACTAAAGTAGAACTAATGATTCACCCTTTCTTAATTTCATCTACAGATGTTGTTGTCCTAGATATTACATTCTTGCTGAGTAAATCAATTACATTTGATGAACAAGCAGCATATTCCTTTTTCTATGATTGTGTTCTCTATTTTTTTGGCTTCCATCGACCAATTACCGATCGGGAGGCATGCCATGAAAGTGTCGAAGAAAGCAATGTGTAAAATATTAGAAAGAAAAGTAAAGCGGTCCATGGAAATTAGTAAACTTATCGCTGTTTTAGTTATATTGGCAAGAACTTATGCATTATTCCTTGTTGCCTTGAATACTAAAAAGAACACGATGGTTCTCCTAGCTTGAACCGTAAGTATGTAAATGCTCGGAGAGTTTTCCTATTTTATTAGGAAATTGAGCGACTCTTCTGCTTGCAAATAGAGTCATGACTGTAGAATAAACTTTATTCCTATTACAGTGCACAATATATGATTGATCTTCTTATACTATGCACTGTTTTACAGAACTATGTTGTCAATGCCTTTTCCTGTTTCTCTGTGTCTGCTCTTCTGGCCCCATCGGGATCGCCACTCACACACTGACTATTGTATTGGCAGGTTCAGTGGGTCACTTGCATTGACAATCGATTGTGTGTACATGTGTGTTACCATATGATCCAACATTTTGTATTTCTCATGGAAGGATATGCTTGTGGTCCGGAAGGGTTTGGTTCACGCGGTTTGACCGTCAAATCAAAGGTTCATGTAGTCCTCGAGAGTTGCTGGGAAGAAGATGGGTAAGCTCTATTGCTCTTCTATGTTGGTTTAGCAGAAGAAAAAAACTTAGAAAGAGGATCAGAAGAGTATCTGGATATATATTTTGGTGCTCTCGGCCTCATTCATGATTTATCCTGTAGCCAAATCTCTTTCATGTTCATATCCTATGTTAGTGAATCGCCTGCTAGCTGTTGATTTACTCTTTGTTGTAAATTGGTTAGAAAAAATACTATATTATCATGGTTATAGTGCATCTTTTTGGCTTAGAAAGAAAAGAATAATTTCTTGAGCATTATTAACTGATTCCCAAGTTGCATGCAGGTACTGATTTACACAACGATCGGTTCGATCCAAATTTCTAAGCTCATACCAAAATATTTCTTTTACAACTTGCGTCGTGTATATTGGGACTCGATTGTGATCTATATCAGGTGAGTAAATCATGCTCGGTACTATAATTATGTTGTAAATTAATGAAAGATGACGATGTTTTAATTATCGAGGTTATACACCTGTATAGCTACTGATTGTGTATTCTTATGTTCGCTAAAATTGTTTCTGTTGTTTAGTTCGTCTAACCAAATTTGTAGGGACATAAAAACATAGATTGATATGCAATATTGTATTGATTACAAACACAGCATCAGCATGGCAGATTGTTATGCTAATTTATCTCCTCCCCCATTTCTTTTGATTTAATCCGTGGAATCCATTGTTGTTTCTACATATTATCTAAGCCCATCGCCTATATTTTTTATTTTAATGTTCATTGATATGCGATATTGTACTGATTAGAAAAACAATATCAGCATGTCAGGCCATCATATGAGAAATATAAGATAACAAAACAGTCTATTACTGCTCTTCGATTGCACATGGACAGTTTGATTTTGAGGTGCATGTGTAGTTTCAGTTATGACATAATTTTGGTTGACTGTAGAATTAGTCCTGATGAACTATCGGGTTCTTAGTTCAGTTAAAAAGATCACGCAATGTTGCCGATTTCTCGAAGCATTTGCTTAGTTCATTGAGTGGACTTATTCTTGGTTATTTTTGTGGTTAGGAGGATGTTTGTTGTGGTTCCTATATACATTTGTTGGATGTGGTTGCCTCCCGGTGTTCTTTGGCATCCCATTCGGACTTGAGAGTGATGATGGACGATGGGGTCATGCTCGGAAGAGTCAAACTCGAAATTTATGTGTGTGGAAGCGATTCGCTGAGCATGAGGTGGTTTTTGGGTTCAAGAGTCAAGACTATCTAACTTCTTACAAGTTCAGACACAATACTGGTTCATATGCCTAGCACATGCTAACAAAATCTCAGTTATCTACAAGGTATATCTAATCATTTTGTTTTCCACGATAAAGAAAAGGTATGACCATGGGCTTCTAATATTTCTCTATACATTTGACATTTTGACAGTTCCTCAAAAAAAAGTAAATCCATCATTGCTAACATTTAGGAGAAATTATATTTTTCAGTTCCATAACTATTGTCAGAGTTTTGCACGATTTGTACAAGAAATCTGATAGACTTGTTGTGTTTGTTATACCCTTCTATACATGGTATTATTATTGTGGTGGATAGGCCAGTCATTGGAGTTGGAGCGTGGTAGATGGGTTGGAGCAGAGCGTGGTAGATGGATTGGAGAACAGACCAGGTCATGCAGACAGCTCTAACGGCACATTAGAGTTAACTTTATATTTCTGGCTAACTTGGAGGCTTGGCTGCTTCCCCATCAGTTCACTACTTCTAATTGTTCGAGTGCAGCTGTACTCGAGACAAACACAATCCAGTAAGGTAGTTTGTTCAAATAGATCTCAGATGTTGAATGAAGATTATAAGATGTAGGTTAAATTGAAGGAAATAGGAAAGACCTGCACGTGTACTTATCAGGTTGAATTGGGTTTTGAGAAAATCTCTGAAAGTGAAAACCGTGATATTGATATGTCTGTGATTGATAGTTCATGTGGTGCTGTACAATGCAAGAAGGCGTTGACCGTCTTATATATGTATTGCTGCTCTCTGCTAGAAACCAAATAAATAACACTTCTATGTTGCTGCTCACTGATCGATGCTAAATATATGGCTTGTTCTTGAGGATTGTTTTCACTTTTTGATTCATATGGAATTTGAGGATACGGATGACACTGGTTTGTTTCTTTCACTAAAATTCTGTCCACCATTAGCTTACCGGCAATACTCTAGATACATGTGAACATGCGAATAAATGCTCTTTATGGTTCCATGTTCTTATGTAATAACACTTGATGTGTTTCATCTTCCAACAGTTCAGACACGAGCCTTATGCAACTTCATACAAGCTGCTGACAAGAGCTAGAGGGTTAGGTTTGATATTATTATTTGTTGTATGACTATTTATTCTCATTATGACACACCTTATTTATCTTTTATTGAGTTTCTACATAGTGTCTCTATATTACTTGAAACATAATTATACTGCATACATTTAGTGGATACTATTGTTTGAGTAAAAACAAAATTCAAACTTCTAATTACATACTAGATTTAGATTGTTTCCTTCAAAACCAAGAGTTCTTTTTTTGATGCCTGATTGGCTTTCATTTAGTAAGGGGTGTAGTACAAGGTGTTTACAGGGTAGTACAGCTGCATACGTACTATATGCAGGAAAGAGGAAACACACAGTGGACAAGAACCGAAGCATCTCTAATATGGCTCCCCTGGTCTTTTATATCTGCTGGTTAAAAGTTAAAACCCAAGATATCTTTTGAGGTTCGGAGTAGTTGTTTACTAGAGCAGACTCCAAGAACATTCTGATCACGGGGGGCACCAGGTTCGTTGGTCTCTTCCTATCCAGGAAACTTGTTCAGGAGGGACACCAGGTCAGTATGTGCATACATTTCTGATAGTACAAAGAATGGCTCCTTAGGCTAAATATGACCTGCAATGTTTTGATAGTACCGGCACATCGATTTTATGAGTCCACTAAAAAGATGAATTTACTTACGGTCACATTGTTCACCAGAGGAAAGGCACCCATAACCCAGCAGTTGCGAGGTGAATCAGATGCAGAGTATGCAGAGTTCTCTTCCAAGGCATGTCGTTTCCTACCATCTTGTCCTTGCTTCACTTGTTCACCTTTATTTGCATATCACTCATGATATTTAGGATGGTTTTTGCGTATAGGTGCTGCATTTGAAAGGTGATAGGAAAGACTTTGATTTCGTCAAGACAAGCCTTTCTGCTAAGGGCTTTAATGTCATCTATGATATTAATGGTAAGCCAGACAGCTACAATAGGAGTACTCTCTTTCTTTACAAATGCAGCAGCACCGTATTTTATTGATTAAGCAAGGAAGATAAATTACATGGAGTAGTAACAAGCATTTAAGGATCAGCAGTCTAGAAGAAGATTCAAGGGTGCTCCCGGTCTATCTTTCGGAACTCGGAGCTTTGCAACATAGGGGTCTGCGATGGTGTAATTGGATCGACAATCTGTTATCCTCGGCGAGCACTGAAAACTTGGTTAACGGTTCCTTCCCGGGGTATCCCCTCCGGCCTATCCTTTTCATGCTCATCGTGGATTTTCTTTGCTCGCCGGTTCAATCTTGCTTGGTCTGAACTCTGAAGGCATCCTTGTTCCCTTTGGTTCGTGGATGGTTAAGCATAGAACTTTGGTCTATGCCGATGATGCCGTGATTTTTATCCACCCTGATATTGAAGATGTCAGTGTGGTCAACAGTCTCCTAGATCCCTTTGGCCGGGCAACTGGTCCTTCAACCATCATCGCCAAGAGCAGTATTTTGCTTATTACATGCGACCACGTTGACCTGAATGCTATCAGGCTCTAATATACTAAGTAGATATTTCTGGTACACCACACAAATGTTTGTTCATAACTACTAACCAGATGTAAATAAGCGTGTCAATTAGTATCACAACACCTAAAGATTGCTTCTGAAATGCAAAATGGCACTTCCCCAGCTGAAACTATCATCTCTGATATCTCCCAAATGTTGTAACTCTTTTGTGTCATGGTGTTTGAGGACGCGAGGCCACTGAAGTATCCCCCATACTAGAAGTGTTGCCAAACCTGGAACAATAAGCTGGTTACTTTTTCGGATGCAAAACAAGATATTTGCAAATTCAGTGCCCTGAACTATCTAGCATTCTGGTACTATTTTCAGGTTTATCTATTGCTCATCGGCAGGAGTCTACCTTAAGTCAGACCTGCTCCCACACTTTGAGGTATATTTCCATACCACTCACACGGATGTCAACATGAAGTCGTCACCATTACTGACTCGTGGCAAGCATATGCCCATCCAACCGGTAGACCGACGCTGTGGACCCAAAAAGTCGGCATAAGGGAAAGCTGGAGACACAGAGCCTGCTGGAGACGAGCGGCGTGAACTGGACGTTCATGAGACCGGTCTACATCTACGGCCCTCTCAACTACAACCCCGTGGAGGAGTGGTTCTTCCACCGGCTCAAGGCTGGTCGCCCGATCCCCATCCCTAACGCTGGGAACCAGATCACCCTGCTCGGCCATGTCAAGATCTGTGCATTGACATGCATGCGGTGAATTGCTGCTATCGGGTTGTATGTCGTAGAAGCCATCTTCTGTAATGTCTTGTGCTTGGTTTTGCAACAGGATTTGGCGACGGCCTTCATCAAGGTCCTCGGCAACCCCAAGGCGAGCAAGCAGGTGTACAACATCTCCGGCAGCAAGTATGTCACCTTCGAGGGGATAGGACGGGCATGCGCAAAGGTCATATATATGAACAAGTTGTTCCTCGTGTGCAAACAACTCCATGTCCGTGGGTAATTCACTTACATTCTAACTATACATCATTTTTCGCTTGGTGTTTGATATGCAATGTAGGCTGGAGGGTTCCCTGAGCCGGAGATCATCCACTACAACCCCAAGGACTTCGATTTCGGCAAGAAGAAGGCCTTCCCCTTCAGAGACCAGGTATTCCTTGATTTCTTCTACGTCTTGCTCTGGAAAAGTACAACCATTACAGTGTCGCTGACCGACACTGCATGATGCAACGATGGCAGCATTTCTTCGCATCGGTGGAGAAGGCCAGCAAGGACCTCGGGGTTACGCCGGAGTACGACCTCCTCGACGGCTTGACGGACTCGTACAACCTTGACTTCGACCGCGGGACCTTCAGGAAGGAGGCTGACTTCACCACAGACGACATGATCCTCGACAAGAAGCTCGTGAGCGTCTGAGGCGTGCATGGACGGGCTCATGGCAGTGCAAAGCGTGTGGCAACAGCGTGTGCGGCGTGCATATGTAGCACAGGGAAGACGATCTCAGTTTTGGGATGTAGGTTGAGGTTCACTCATCCGATGAAATGTACTGCTGACACCTAATTCTCTCCTCGTGTCATTTGCTTTACTTCGGTTCAGTTTATACGTGGTTTTCTTTTTGTAATAATATATCGGTTTTCTAAGATCGGAACTGAATTTGACCACTCAAGATTTTGAAAATCAAATCCGATGGATAGAAACATTCTGTTTAAGGGCATCTCTAGCAAACCCGGTATAAGTGATCAAACCCTTTTAATTTTTGCGTTTTACAGTTTTGATTGAAATAAGTGTTTAGAATAAACCGTAAAAGTGGTCCAATCCGTCAAAAATTTAACGGCCATCGAAAATGCACACCAGAAACCTTTATATTTTAAGGTTGGAAGGCCGAACTGAGGGGGCTCCCTATACCGGTCAAACCTCGTCGGAGTAAACATGCCGCCGTGGAGTTTGTTGTAATTCGTTCTAGATATGTTCTCTAGCCATTTTGTTTGTCTCTATGTGAAGGCATATATTCCTCTTGTATCCATCTTTGATGGATGCCTATATCATGATGCTTTTAGTTTTCACTAGCTATCCTCAGTTTTTGGAGCATGGTGTAACTTAATTTATTTCTTCACAGGATGGAGGTAGCCTATTGAATTTACCTGCATCTTCATATGGTATCAAGTATACATGAGATTCGTTAGTTTTCATGCGCAGGAGGCGGAGACAGTCTTCGAGCGGCGGGGCGGAGGCCGCGGTCGGCGCGGACGGCGTGGTGTCGGCCAAGGAGGAAGTCCTGCCGGAGATGGAGGGGGGAGGTGAGCAGGTGGCGCGAGGGGGACGGGGGCTTTGGCTTTGGAGCAGGGAGGGAGCCGCGAACCATGGGAGCAGGAGGCGTGCGTGAGCGGGCGAGGAGGGCGGCTCCGGTGACGGCCGCGTCGGAGAGGAGGGGCGGTGACGGCGGCAGCACGGGTGAGCTTCAGAGTGGATAGCGGTGGGAGTGTGAGGGGATGAGTGGATAGCATGGGAGTGTGAGGGGATGGGGAAGGGGATGAGGTGGTGACCGGTGAGTGAAGATAGAGTGAGGTCGGGCAGAGACTTGGCCAGGGTGATTTTTTTGCCTAAAAAAAGGGGACAAGTCTGTATTATACTTTAGCTGAATTTTTACCTACGTCTGTACGTGACACTGAATCATAAAAATTCAGCTTGCTAATTCATATTCTGAAAATAGAAAGGGGCATGTCATAAGTGAAGTAGTTTGGATTGTAAAATTGTTTTTTGTTGCGACGCTGAAGTATATATTAGAGCATATTAAGCAAGGTATTTAGAGAACATGCCAACGCACGGGCATCTATTTGTTCTCCGACGCAGGATGTATACAAAGAAAGCTTGGCGCATGTAGTACAAATAGTAGAAATTTGTTATGTCTATTATACATATGATTATGTGTTTTAATTTTTAAGTTTAGTTATCACGAACTTGGTTTGTATCCATTATGTACATGCCGTTTCGTCATGTTTGTTTGTCTCTATGGCATTTTAACAGATGTGCTAATTTTATCAATGTTTTAGTTATTATCTACATTCCAAAACAAGAGTTTGTCCATGCTCATAGATTTTCATTTACCTTTAACATTGTTTTCTTCCTAAAATATATTCAATATAAAAACGAGCGTCTAAAATATCCAAATTCCATGTTATGATTTTATCAAGTGATTTTTTAATATATTATTTCGTATGCCGTGGCAACGCACGGGCATTTAACTAGTAGAAGTTAATGCCAAATGTGATATTTTATTTAGAAATTTATTTCGAGTGGTTATGGAATTGATTATTTCGTATTGCGGGATGTGAATATCAATTAACACGTAGGTTTAATTTTTAAACAAAATCGACAACCTAAAGATGATGCCTTTGCATTTGCAAGGGCCACTTTGCTAGTTTTACAAAGAATAAAACGGGAAGAGGAAAAAAGGAAAGAAGAAAGAAGAAAGAATAAAAGGAATGAAAAAGAGGTAATTAATCACATCAAATTGGAGTGGGTGAGTGGTTATCGCGGCATGCTTTTAATGAGGGTGTGCGTGATCCGAATCCCCCACCGCACTCATAGTTTCATTTTTGAAGTTTAAAGACAGAAAAAAAGATACATGGGTCGGCCCAGCTCACAATGGTGGGTATGCTCTGCTGGTGCCCGTTTGCAAAATGGCTTGTAATGGGCATGTGAAGCACCAAATAGGAAGTTTCGAGATAAATCTAGTTTAGCTGGGCAATGAGCTGGCATGTTGGCATCACACGTAAAATAAACAAACTTTAACATACCTTCTACCAGTTCTCAAAGAAGACCCTCGAAAAAAATAGTTCGCAAAGCATGGATGGATTTTCACTTTGCGTTAGTTTTTTTCTTTCTTTTCTATGTTTGCACTACCAGTTCTATAGGGTTATTGTTGTTGGCGGGTGAATTTTCTTTCAACATGATGCATGTGTTATCTACTTAATTTATGTCTCTACCTTTAGCATTTAGTTTATCTATCCAGTGTTTGCACACAAACATGTCACCGTGTACCCTCGATGTCGGGGGTGATGCATCGCAGCTCCCGTCGAAGAAGACCCGCACGGAAGTGCGATATGCAAGAAATCCGAGGGGTGCTTTTATAGACCCGAAACCCCATGTGCCCAGGAGGGACCCATCAAGGCACGCGGGAACTATGGGCTTCCCTAGGTCGACCTGATCGTCCCTAGGGCCTCGTCGATCGCTTCCCTCCAAGCAAAATACGAAAGAAGAACAAGGAAGGTAGAAAGTGGTATATTGATTACTTGATTGTGTGTTGTTCAGTCGATAGTCCCCTCTCATCTATTTATGAGGCAGCTCGACTTCCCGTACAAGAAAAGGACTCCAGTTCTCATCCAAATCTTTCCAAAATTAAGCAAACTCGGATTTAGGTAAGTCTCAGACAACAGTTTGGTTTTTAGGTCCCACAGGCCAGGAACAACCTCGGATGAGGATGACTCAAAAGAAAATTTAACCGTCTCGATGATGTGAACAATGTTCAGGTTCGACGCTTTCGATTCGAGCCCATCTTGAAGGCCGAATAGCTCGCCCAAAATAGGCAATTACTCACACAATCCATTATACATAGTCGTATGTGTGTCTAGTCTCGGACGTCATATTTTTCTCACGGTAGAGTCGTGCACGGTAGGCTGTAAATTTTGCTTACTGCATTGGATTGAAATAACTTTTATATCAAAATCAATCATTTCGACGAGAGAAAGACAATCCATGAAAAAAAGTTTCTCATATGAGTCTGTCTTGGGGGTATAATTGGGAGAACAATACTCGAAATACAAAATATTAATACTTTGAGGATAGTTTTGGCCCTTTAGATGAGATCATATAGTGATGGCCCAAACTTCAAAGATGTTCATGTAAAAACTATAGAAAATTTTCGTGTAGAGCATTTCTTCATTTGAAGCCATCTTAATAACGTTTTCTTCCATGCGAAAATTTGGTATCAACACCCAGTAGATATCCCTCCTCAATACACAATCGGGCTTTACCTTTTTTTGAATTGCAAGTGTATTTTCGATAGGTAACTACGGGTTCCATTTTTGTGCGCAATTACAATTTTTGGAGAGCGTCGCATGGGAAACAAAAAAATTCCTACGAACACCCAAGATCTATCTATGCAGATGCATAACAACGAGAGGGGAGAGTGTGTCTACTTACCCTTGTAGACCGTTAAGCGAAAGCGTATATTACGCACTTGATGTAGGTGTACTCTTGATGATCCAATCACGATCCAATTCGATCCAGTGCCGAATAGACGACACCTCCCCGTTCAGCACACGTGCGGCTTGTTGATGTCTCCGCCTCCTTGATCCAGCAAGCGAGGGCGAAGAAGTAGATGGGATCTCAACCAGCATGACGACATGGTGGAGATGCTGGTGGAGCAGTGCTAGCAGGACTTTGCCAAGCGCCTCCGAAACTACGAATGAGGAAGAATGAGAGAGATAGGAGGGAGAGGGTTGCCTCAAGGGAGACCACTTGATATATTCAGCCCTGCCCTCCCCTCCACTATTTATAGGAGGCAAGGGTGAGGAGGGGGTGCAACCCTAACCTCTGCTACAAGGGAGGGGGTGGCGGCCAAGAGGGAGGAGTCCTCCCTCTCCAAGGCACCTCCGAGGTCATTGCCCCTCAAGGTTTCTACCCCCTAGCCGTATGGGCCCTTGGGGGCTGGCCCAATAAGGCTAGGGCGCCCCTACAACCCATGCTAGCCTAAGGGGCGTGGTGGAACCCTCCATGGACTTCCGAACCCCTCTGGAATCCTCCGGAACCTTCCACGTGCTTTCCGGTACAATACCGGCAAAACCCGGAACTCTTCCTCTAGACAAAATATGACTTCCATATATAAATCTTTACATCCAAACCATTTTGGAGCTTGTTGTGATATCCCGGATCACATCCGGGACTCCGAACAACATTTGATCACCAACGTACTTATCCCAATATTACTCTAGCGTCACCAAAAAGCATGCGGACCCTACGGGTTCGAGAATCATGTAGACATGACCAAGATACCTCTCCGTGACCTGGATGCCCATATTGTTTCCTATATATTCCACGAACATATTTATCGGTTGAACCACGATGTCAAGGATTCAGTCAATCCTGTATGCAATCCCCTTTATCCAGCATTATGTTACTTGCCTGATATTTGATCGTCGACATCTCCACATCTAGTTCAATCTCGTTACGTGCAAGTATCTTTACTCGTTCCATAATACAAGATCCCGTGACTAACTCCTTAGTCACATTGCTTGCAAGCTTCTTGTGATGGTGTACTATCGAGAGAGCCTAGAGATACCTCTCCGTCATACAGACTGGAAATATCCAGTCGCGATCCACGCCAACCCGACAAACACCCTCGGAGATACCTATAGAGTACCTTTATGATCACCCAGTTATGAAGTGACATTTGATACACACAAGGCATTCCTCTGGTGTCAGGGAACAGATAATTGACATGAAGAAATCAGTAGCAACAAACTAAGTGATAGGATCAAATGTTATCCTTATGGTTTGGACTTTTACATCACATCATTTTTCGAATGATGTGATCTCGTTATCAAATGACAACTCATGTCTATGGTTAGCAAATCTTAACCATCTTTGATCAACGAGCTAGTCTAGTAGAGGCTCGCTAGGGACATGGTGTTGTTTATATATCCACACAACTATTTAAGTTTCGAGTTAATAAAATTCTAGCATGGATAATAAACGTTTATCATGAACAAGGAAATATGAAAATAACCAATTTATTATTGCCTCGAGGGAATGTTTCGAACAACTACACCATCCTGATATGTCCATTTTGCATCATGTTTTCCTGTTGATATTTATTATGTTTTGGGTCATTATTTCACTTTATGATGCAATCATAATGCCTATTCCCTCTTAATTTGCAAGTTCACACAAGGAGGGAGATTGCCGGTCGTTGGAATTCTCAACCGATAAAGGCTATAATAGAGTTGGATATTCTCTGGAGATCCAAATCACCTAAAAATTTAAGTAGAATTATTTTGGAATATATAAAAAATACGGGTGGCAAAATTACCAAAGGGGGGGCCACAAGGGAGTCACGAGCTCACATAGCGGGCCCTACCCCTTGGGCGCGCCTTGCAGGCTCTTGGATCCACTAACACACCGCCGGGACTCATCTTATCCTATTAGATGCTATTTGCGCTAGAAAAAATCATAAGAATACTTTCGGTACAAAGCGTCACCATCTTGAGGCGGAAGCTGAGCAGGAGCACTTTTGCTCTGTGGTGAAGCGATTCTATCGGGGAAACTTCCCTACGGGAGGGGGAAATTAAAGCCATCGTCATCACAAACGCTTGCTCCATCATGAGAGGACCAATCTTCATCAAAATCTTCACCAGCACCATCTCATATCAAACCCTACTTCCTCTCTTGTATTCAATCTTTGTCTCAAAACCTCAGATTGGTACTTGTGGGCTTCTATTAGTATTGATTACATCTCGTAGTTGATGCTATTGGTTTACTTGGTGGAACATTATATGTTCAGATCCATAAGCATATTCGATACACCTCTGATCTGGAACATTAATATGATTTGTGCTAGTTACTTTTGTTCTTGAGGACATGGGAGAAGTCTTGTTATAAGTAATTATGTGAAGTTGGTATTCGTTTGATATTTTGATGACATCTATGTTGCTCTTCCTTTAGTGGTGTCGCATGAACGCCGACTACATTAAAATTCACCATACTTGGGCCTAAGGTAAATCATTGGGGCGTGATAAGTAGATGATGGGTTGCGGGACTGACGGAGGCTTAAACCCTAGTTTATGAATTATTCCATAAGGGGCTCATTTAGATTGTTATGTTTTATGCTATGGTTAGATTTATCTTCATTCTTCTTTCGTACTTGCGGATGCTTGCGAGAGGAGGTAATCATAAGAGGGTTACTTGTTCAAGTAAGAAAACACCCTAGCACCGTCCCACCCACATATCAAATTATCAAAGTAACAAACGCAAACCAACTAAACATGATGAACGTGACTAGACTCTTTGGCTATAAAAAGGATTGGGACACCATGTTGCACTTTTGGTACTATTACCATTCTCTACTTGTTACGAATTGCCTTGCGACATGCGTATCCATCGTATCTATAGTTTTTGATTGTTTCATGCCAATATTCTATAACTTTCATATACTTTTGGCAACATTTTATATTATTTTTGGGACTAACTTACTTATCGAGTGTATAGTGCCACTTCCTGTTTTGTGTGTGTTTTTTGTTTCGCTGAACATCCATATCAAATGGATTCCAAACGCGATAAAAACTTACGGAGTCTTTTTGGGATAAATTGAATTTTGGGAAAATAATCAACGCCACATGATGTCGAGGCTCTCACAAGCCAACAAGGTGCGACCAGTGGGGGGCACACCCTGTTATCTTGTGGAGACCCCCTTAAGTCGGTTGGGGCCTGCTTTAGCTGCAAGAAAGATAATTTCTCGATAAAAATCCCCTCAAAATTTCATCGCAATCGGAGTTATGGATCTTCGGATATTTAAGAAACGATGAAGGGGTTAGAAAACAGTCACGAAAAAGGAGAGAAACAGAGAGAGAGAGAGAGAGAGAGAGAGAGAGAGAGAGAGGGAGAGAGAGAGAGATCCAATCCCGGAGGGGCTCTTGACCTCCGGGAGCCATGTTTGCCATGGACTAGAGGGGAAACTGTCCTCCCATCTAGGGGTGGAGACCAAGGAAGAAGAAGAAGGAGGGGAGGGTGTTGTCCCCCTTCTTTCGTGGTGGCGCCGGAGCACCGTCGGGAAACCATCATGACAATGATCTACACCAATAACTTCACTGCCGTCACGACCAACTCTCTCCACCTCTATGCAGCGGTGTAAAACCTCTCTTCCCCACTGTAATATCTACTTAAACAAGGTGTGTAATGCTATATATCATTATCCAATAATGTATGGCTATCCTATGATGATTGAGTATATCTCTTTTGTCCTAAGGATTAATTGTGGTATGGTGTGATTGGTATGAGTTGTATATTGATATGGTGCTGTCCTAAGGTGCCTTATGTGACGTGCACATGTGGGGATTCCTGCTGAAGAGTGTTGCAATACGTTCATGACTCTCTTATAGTGTGTGGCTAGAGTGACATAAGTTTACACCCGAGTAAGGGTATTGTTGCGTACGGCAGTAAAGAGGACTTTATGTTTAATGATATGGTTGGGTTTTACCTTAATGATCTTTAGTATTTGTGCATGCTTGCTAGAGTTCCAATCATAAGTGCATATGATCCAACTACGAAAAGTGTGTTAGCTTATGCCTCTCCCTCATTGCATATGATAAGTATCTATCGTGTTATATTCATATGCACATGGACAATATTTCTCTTGCACTACAAAAAACTTTCTACTAAACAAATAATGTAATTAATCTTTTTCTAAACAGCCCCAAACTTTTATTTACTTGTTCTTTATTAGCTTGCAAAGCTATCTTTTACACCTACTAAGTACTTCTAGTTTCTTTCCCGCAAAGTAGTTTCATACTTGTTCTAGGTAAAGTAAGTGTTAGCATGCGTAGAGTTGTACCAGTGGTCAATAGAACTTGAGAGAATATTAATTCTACCTTTAGCTTCTCGTTGGGTTCGACACTCTTACTTATCAAAAAAAGGCTACAAATGATCCCCCACATGTGTGGGTTATCAAGACCTTTTTTGGCGCCGTTGCCGGGGAGCTATAGCATAGCAGTTGATATTCTCGTGTGTGCATGTTTTCTTTATCACTAAGTAATTTTATTTTATGTTGTAAGTTGTTTTCTCTCTTTCGTTGTGGGTTGGAAACATAAAATACCCAAAAAATCAGTTGTACTTGCTAACCAAGTGGTTAAGGATCCACCCAAAATCTACTATAATATTGAAGATTTTTACTTCGATTATTATCGATCCCTTTGTGCTCGTGCTGAAAACCCAACTAGCTTAGTTGACGGAAAATCATTAAATGAGCATGCTTATTTTGTGCGACACCGCTTATCTCAAAAAGGGAAACTCTTGTGGTGTCAAATTAATAATTTGCGTTGCTATGCTTGGAATTTATGTGAAATACATGATTTTAGTTGTTGTTCTGAAGACACTAAAAATACCTTCCCTATCAATGTGTGTTTAATGATAATGAAATATTATCTTCTTATGGAAAGGATGTCTAGTGGTATTATGATATTGAACAAATTGAAGAATTTGTTGCTTTGAAGAGTGCTTATGAAATTGCTTCTTTGATTGAAACGTGTGATGCTACCCTTTACAAATCTGAATTTTTTTTAGATACTTAAATATTGCTATGAAAACTATGCTTCTAATGCTTATGTTAAATAATTTATTGAAAGAATGTTTGCTGCCTTGGAAGAGAGACGTATTTTGCAGGAATCTATGGAAGAAGAAATTGTTGAAACTGTGAGCTCATTAGATGAAAAAGATGAGGAGGAGAGCGACGAACAAAAGGAGGAAGAGCGGATTGATTACCCGTGCCCACCTTGTGATGAGAGCAACTATTCAACTCATACACTGTTTAATTTCCCTCGTGCTCACCGAAGGATGAATGCTATGATCCCTTGGATTCGTTTGAAATATCCATTTTTGATGAAATTGATGCTTGGTATGCTTCTGGTCATGATGCCAATATGAATTATGCTTATGGAGATGAACTTCCTATAGTTCTTTACGTTTAGCATGAAATTGTTGCTATTGCACCCACACATGATGGTCATATTATCTTTTTGAATTCTCCCAACTACATCATATCGGAGAAGTTTTCACTTATTAATGATTATATTGATGGGTTGGATTTTACCATTACACAAGACGATTTTGATGAATATTTCATGCATTTTCTTGCTGCTCCTACTTGCAATTATTATGAGATAGGAACCAAATCTTCACCTCTCTATGTTTGCAAGACGATAAAATTGCAAGAAACTACTTACGCTATGTATTGGCCTTTACTTTGTGTGAATGAATTGTTCTTTTATGACATGCCAATGAATAGAAAGAGAGTCGTACTTCATTGTCACATGATATATATCACTTTGTGCTCACTACTTAATTACAAATCATTCTTAATTAAAATTGGCTTTGGAATTCCTTGGGATCCGGGTGGATCAATTACTTGAGCACTATATGCCTAGCTTAATGGCTCTAAAGAAAGCACTGCCAGGGAAACAACCGAAAGTTTTAGAGAGTCATTTTATTCTGTTGTGCGATTTTAAAATAATTAAAAACAAAAAATAAAGTGGGGAACCTAAAACATTTTCAAAAAGAAAGGTGAAAGTGTGAAAGATGAGAACCGTTGAAGTGGGGGGCTAACCTTGAACTTTGTTCATGCCCATGGAAACTTTGTTAATCTTGATTACAGCAACGTTTCAAAAAAAATTATCCCCGTGTATAAATCCATTGTATTATAAAAATATTGTGCCAAGATTTACCTTTAGGATGTTTAAATTGCTTCTGTGATATGTGGTGTATAAAAACAGAAACTTTGGTTGTAGTGTTTTATTTTTAATATTTTACTGGAACGTCAAAATTTCTGCAATTTTTACATAGTACTTTTATGCAAATATTTTACCAAGTCCTAATATTTCAGAATTTTGCGAGTTACAGAAGTGTATGTATCACTTGCATCTTTACAAACTATCATATTTTTTACATATTGCTGTTATATTTCTTTGTCTGCTTATGTTTGAATTCCCGTTGAACCCCATTGAGTTGGGAGCCATAGAATTGTGATAGCGTACAATATGTAATGTCATATTATAATTATACAATAATGTTATTGCAGGACATCTTGGAATTTGATGTTATAAGTATTAACCTTTCTAATAAAAGTTTTGTCAAGTTTTGTGTGAATGAAGTGTTCGAAGACCGAGGAGATATCGATATGAGAAGAATAAGGAGATGCAAGAGTTAAAGTTTGGGTAGGCCCAAGGAACCCTAAGTAAATATTCAAGGAGACTCAATCGTCTAGGCTTGGGGATGCCCCTGAAGGCATCCCATCTTTCTTCTTCAACAATTATCGATATGTCTCAGTTTTTGTTTTGTTCACATGATATGCATAAATTCATGGAGCTTGTGTGCTATTTGTTTGCCTTTTAGCAATGAACCATGGTGGTAAGGTAAAGTCCATGGTTTATTTATAGAATGCTCTTTGCACTTCACTTATATCTTTTGAGTATGGCTTTATAGAATGCTTCATGTTCCTCACTTACATCATTTCAAGTTGGATGCCTCTTTCTCTACATATAGGAAACCTTTATTTGTAGAATGCTATTTTGCTTCACTTATATTTATTAGGTCATGGTATTTTGTAGATAAAATTAAACTATAATGCTTCACTTATACCTATCTGGAGAGTTAACAAGAATTGGTCATTCACATGGTTAGTCATAAAATCATACATAAAATTTGTAGATCAGTGAATATGGTATGTTTGATTCCCTGCAATAGTTTTGCGTTAGAAATCAAAATTTTTATGTGTCCTCCACTAACAAAAACAAAAGGCTCACAAGCCAAAAGAGAGTAGATTCAAGGCATGGTTTGAGAAACGTGGGACTAGTAAAAGGGGAAGGGAAAGAAGGATGCAAAGCCAAAAAGGTCCCAAAAAGGTAACAAAAATAGACGCAAGTTGTGCCAGGAACTTGGGCACTGAGTTGGATCTGCCAAATGTTGTTACACTCCTGAAAGGCCAAAGTATGTGGGCTAATGGTTGTGATGTTTACTATTTGGCTGCATTTTTCAATTACTAACCAGTTGACATGCTTTATTTTTTAGGAGGAAGCATGCAGGTGAGGCCCTTCTTGTTGAAGATTGCTAGCCAAAGAAAAAGGCAAGAGAGATGGCTGTTGAAAAAGAGAAGTTTTGGTGAAACAATGCACATTGAATCGGGCGGCCCCATTGAACCAGACTTGGATGGTGTTGTGCAAAATGAGCAAGACTTGGATGTGCTGCTGCAAAATGAGCAAGATTTGGATGTTCTGGTGCCAACTGAAGATATGGGTACCTCTGAAGATATTCCAGCTTATGTTGTGCAACATGAGCCTATGTTCAAAGTTGAGTTGCCAACTGATGATATTCCAGCTGATGTAGTGCCAACTGAGCCTATATTTGAAATTGTGTTGCCCACTGATATAATGGGCCCGATGGTACTGCAGCTGTTGTGGTGTAAAATGAGGGTCAAGCTACTGTTCCAGGCAGTCCAGTGAAGAAAACCAAGAGCTTGAGTGAACTGCGTGTTGTACAATCAAAAACAAGTACTCGTAAAAAAGAAGAAGAAAAAAACGAGTGGTAAGAAGAAGCTGAAGTGAAAATTTGTTCAAACTTGTGTATCGGTACTATGCTGTAGAAATAAAACCTTGCATGAATATGTGTAATGGTATTTTTACTTTGACATCATATGTATTAGTGTAATACTATTCAAGTTTGAGACACAATTTAATTTTGAGCCAAAATTCAAATTTAAAGTTATTTGGTATGTGGTATTGGTGTTACAATGATTTCTGGAGTATTGTGCATGTTAGTTGATTAACCGGAGCATATATTATGTGAAACTTTGGACATGAAAAATGTACTCCAAATGAGCTCCGAACCCCTCCAAAGCCTAGCTCACATTTGTAAGCAAGTTTTTTTCGACTTCTCTAAATGAGCAAAAAAAAGGAAACTTGACATCTAGTGTGTGTATATAAGAGTCGCTCTTGATATAGGATTCTTTCGATAAAGTATGACATGTTTAACACTAAACCCTAGCCCACTTCTCTTGAAAACCCTACAACCTCGTTCTTGATAGCCATCTTTTGTGAAGGTTTTTTCACGAAAATATCTGTAGTCCAAGTTTCTTCTTTTTCCTAGCAACTTAGTCGCATAGAACAATGACTGAAACAAGTTTTATATTTTATGATTTTTATAAATTAGTTATGCTCAACCCTAACCCTTGAAAACCCTGCAACCTCGTTCTTGATAGCCATCTTCTGTGAAGTTTTTTTCACGAAAATATCTGTAGTTCAAGTTTCTTATTTTTCCTACCAACTTAGTCACGTAGAATGATGATTGACACAAGTTTTTGATTTTTTAAATTTTTTGAATTAGTTATGCTCAACCCTAACCCTTGAAAACCCTACAACCTCATTCTTGATAGCCATCTTTTGTGAAGGTTTTTCAGGAAAATATCAGTAGTCCAAGTTTCTTATTTTTCCTAGCAACTTAGTCACATAGAACGATGATTGGCACAAGTTTTATATTTTTCTGATTTTTTTGAATTAGTTATGCTCAACCCTAACCCTTGAAAACCCCTCAAGACCCCATCAAAACCTTACACCCCTCTGGGCCATTGGATCGTTGTGAATGGACGGTCTGGATCAGGCACTAGGGCTAGGTCAGCGATCCGCAGGCTGCATTATGATTGGTTGATTCGAAATTGCTCGATATTATAACATGCAACATTATGGACCATTGGATGGATGTGAACGAAAGCAACGGTTTGGATGAGGATCCACGTCACAAATGCACGGGTTGCGCTTTCATTGGCTTATCGTTTTAGCCCCATTTTTTTACATTGCATAAGATTGAGCCGGCCTCTGATGGCTGCTCAGCTTAATTAAAAGTGGCCCACCCGTTGGACCAATGGACATCGCATTGAGAGTAGGTCAGGAAAGCATGCATGCATGCGTGCGTAGCCCTGTGCCGCCCGTCCTCGTAGCTCTCGATGTTGCATGCATGCAATCGATCACGCCCGACCATGCATCGTTGCATTATGGATATTCTTGGATTCCCGACCGTCACATTACGCATGCAGAAGCTCATCCATCGACGCGTGTTGATGGCTACCGTGCGACACCGGCACTACTATGATGCCACATTGCTCCTTTCCCATGCCATTACTACCACGATTGTCGTGCTTTTGTCACGGCAGATGTCCTCGTGAAAGGACTTAGTACTGGAGCCATCGCACCTTGGCGGCGACTCAAAGGGGTTAAGCGGGAGAGACACGGTGATTTATCCAGGTTCAGCCCCTCGTGAGGAGGTAAAGGCCTACGTCCTGCTTTGGTTTGTATTGATGTGGTTTCGATTACAAGGAGGGAGTAACTCGCCGAACCTAGCACTCGATGATTTCTAACCTGCCCTCTCCTTCCCTGGGACTCGCCTTTATATACAGGTCGAATCCTTAGGGTTTACAAGGGTACTTTCCTTTCCTACAAATCGTGCCCCCTGTGGTCTCTAAGTCGCCGTCCTTCAAAGCTTGGAGACCTTCCAGAAATCATAAACCGCCATATGACCTTGATCTGGCCAGGCCAAGGCCCAAACCACTGTTCAGGTGAATCGCCTGATTTGGTGACCCGACCCAATTAGGGCGGGTTATTAACACGTAATATCCCCAACATTAGGCCCCAGATTGACTTGAATTCTTTTCACGCCAATATTTCTGCTCAGTTAAAGGCGATTCATTCCTCATTTTCCTCCATACGTCAGAAATTGTAACCCGCCATCTGGCACTGAAAATCTTCAAGTCGCCAAACCATTTCTTGTTGGCATCTTCTTATCCCTTGAATTCCGGGAAGACTAACATAATCCCAACGGATCCTGGCGCATCGTTATCTCAAAACTTTCGGAACGCCATTATAGCGAATCTCTTATTCCCCGGTGGTTCCCACTCATGGCGCCTCGATTCCAGCGCCCGTCCTGTTAAATAGATGGGGGGGACAGGACTGGCGCTTCCCACCTACCAGTCTCGTCAATCTCCTCCCCATTATCACAGCGAGGAAGTCTTATCGCCTCCCGAGGGCTCCGCCGCTGACCGCACTTCCTGTCTTCGCCCGAAAGGCTTCGGCGCCGCCCATAGATCTTCGCCGTCGTCAACCTTCATACCGCGGCCGACCCGCTCGCCGCCATTGACCACCGCGTCGCCGTCGACCACCTCGCCGTTTGCCAAACACTCTATCGCCGCCGAAGTTTTCTTCGCTCGACGGGACCTCCGTGCTTCTCCAACAGCCTCCGTCGCCGTCGACCACTTCCGACCGAAAGCATCAGGTTAGACCACCGCCCATTTGAGAACAGATCTAATCTTTGTTTGAAGTTCCAACATCGCCATGTTCTTGATGTTCTTCATGAATATCTGTTGCCTGTCCCTGACTGATTAACACAAATATCGACGAGATAGCCAATGTTTTGAATGCCTTCATTTATCCTCTCTTAACTTGCGATTCCAGAATAATGTTTCGTCAAGCGAACGACATCACCTTGTCCTGGTAGTAAATTGCTGCATCTAGCCATTTTTCTCATGTTTTTTCATCTGTCCAATAGATCATAATTTACCCACTGATTGCGTAAAGCTGTTTGTCGTCTTCATACTTCTCCGTTTTGAACGAACGTCTCCGACTCCTTTAGAACGCAGTTCTCATGAATAGCCAAACTTCGTAAGTCGCCATAGCAACCCAACCCGGTTCTTAATGTGGCGGGTCAAGTTTTTTCCCTCAGTCCGTGAACAAATTACTTGGCGAGTTAAATGAACTTATTTCACCCCTTACAGTAGATGTTCGAGACGTGTAAATTCATCCGTACTTTACTTCTTTGTAGCATGGGCACCGTCTTCAAAAGTGACTGGCTCCCTACCAAAGTCAACGACACCATACTAGCAGACTATGTGAAAACGGGCAACTTGGACCCTCAGAATGTTATCGGCTGGCGTACCGGGCTCGGAGAGGATCTCCCCAACCCCAAAGAAGGGGAGATAATCGTTTTCGTCGAACACCTTGAGCGAGGTTTCAAGCCGCCCGGATCAAAGTTTCTTAGAGACGCCATGGCTTTCATGAACGTCCGCCTCAAGGATCTGGGACCTAACTCGATAAGTAACTTATGCCAATTCCAATTGTTCTCTGAGGCTTATCTGCGGATTGAACCCTCAGTTCCCTTATTCTGGCACTTTTTCCACCTAAATTGCCAAACGGAATTTCACAACGGCCCCAGCCAGGAACTCGGCGGTGTCAATGTTCAGCGCCGCAGGGATAGCCCGTTTCCCTCACTCTCCATGCCAAACCATCCCAAAGGTTGGGGCGAGTCTTGGTTCTATTGTCAAGAGACCTCACCTGCAGGCGAAAACAAGCTTCTGGGCTATAGGAAAGATCGCCTTCCAACGAATTTCAAGCTCGTAGACAAGCTCACCGAGGAGGAGGAATCGGATTTCATCCCAGTATTGTCCGAGTTAAGATCTTTGACAAACAACGGTCTTACTGGGGTTGACTTGATCCGCTGCTGGGTCGAATGGCGCATCCTCCTTCTAAGTCGCCGGGACGGGCTAATGTGCGAATTCGATGGCACCTTAGATCATCCTCAATGTTATTTCCATACGGCTTTAACGGAAAAGGATATTGTCACCATCATCAAGAAGCTGACTAGCGAGCCTGCGGGAAAATGCGGCCAAATCGGCCTCAAGCCTTTCTGCAAAATTAATCCGGCGCCCAAGGTAAGAAAATTTAACCCGCCTTTTGTCTTTACTTCTTATGTTTCATTTGAATTGTGGCTTTTTGTAACACACGCCATTTCAGAAAGGTGATAAATTTTGGTCCAAGGAACCCAAAAGGCCAGCCATGAAGCACGCTAAGCCGCCCCAAAGAAAACCAACGGCAAGGGCAAAGCTGCTGCGGCCGAGCCATCCGAAGCCGACGAGTCTCAAGTCGGCGATGCACCTTCGGAGGTAAACACCTATCCTCTTTTCACTCGCCATCCACTACTGTTAACTTTTTATTTATATCTCTGCCTCTTTTGAATAGAATGAAGACAACGAAAGCCAGTAGGATTCTTTAGAGGTAATTTATGTTTCCTCCGATTCATCTCCTTCTCCACCTAAGCCGGCCAGGCGAATTTGTGGGGAAGTTCCCTTCTCACATCCAAATGCTTGTTTGGACCCAAATTTTCTACTAAAGAAAGCACAACATACTTCAAATCGGAAAACCCGAAGTCATTCCAGTGATCTGGTGTCCGGCTTACCAGCAACGAACAAGAGGAAAACAAATGAGGTACCCATGAATAATAAATCTTCATGTTTCTTTGGATCACATCTGTAACCCGCCTATATCTTTGACGTATAATTCTTGCAGAACTCTCCTCCTACATCTGGCAACTCAGTAATGTTGACACTTCCGCCAATGATTCGAGTCCCTGGGTAAGTCTTTTGATAATTTTACTTTGAATCTGAAGGTGATAAACTTTCAGTTTTTTGATGCGCTTCTCCCCTCTTTTAGGGCACAGGCCAAGAAAGGGAAAACCAGCGGGTCAACTCTTGTCATAATTTCAGAGCCTATCAAAGAATCAGTGCCGATCCAAGATAACCCGGATCAAGGCGAGCCCGAGAATCAAATGGATCCTCCAAAGTCGCCTAAGGAAACAATGGATGCCCCTAAGCCGCCAAGTCCATTGATGACAGCAGAAGACCCGGATGCTGTAGTTATTACTGGTACCAGATTCTCCAAACCGGCAACAACGGTATTGTCAAAGCATGTGACGTCCTCCTCTCAAACCCTTCATGAGTTTGGACTCTCCAAGGCCAAGCTTTCTGAATATGAAAATCTGGATTTCAAAGATCTATGTTCTAGTTTTGCAAGTCGCCTGGAGGCGAGTTATGAGATGGAGAAAAGCCTGCTCCGGATGCTAAAAAATAAACATGACGTAAGCTTTGTTATATTGTATTACTCCCATTAACCCCCCAAGGGCCGGGTCATCAGTAAATAGATGAGTCGGGTCTTGATAAATTTAGAGAAACTTTTGACCAGTAACCCCCAAGGGCCGGGTCATCAGTAAAAAGATGAGCCGGGTCTTGATAAATTTAGAGAAACTTTCGACGAGTAACCCCCAAGGGCCGGGTCATTAGTAAAAAAGATGAGCCGGGTCTTGATAAATTCTTTAAAAAAAACTTTCGACCAGTAACCCCCAAGGGCCGGGTCATCAGTAAAAAGATGAACCGGGTCTTGATATTGTATAATTTCATCTGAAAAGAAAAAAATTATACATTAGCCCCCAAGTGTCAGGGATATTGCTTGCAATAGTTCTGAGACTTGCCCCTTATTATGTACTTTCAATAGGAAACTCTTGCTCAGAGTGAATCGGCGCTTGGCGATTTAAAGAAAAACTTATCTGATCAGCAAGATGCCCGAGCTAAGTCAGATGAGAAGTATCAATTGGTCCTGGCTGAGCTGGAAAAACTCAAAGCCGATTTGAAAAGAGCTCAAGCTGACCAAGATGCTGCAACAAAAAGAGCAGAGAAGGCTGAAGCCAGGCTGGCTACTGTGCAACAAGAATTGTCCGGCTTGAAGCGTCACATCTCAAACATGATGCAAGCCGTCTTTGGTAAACTTACTCAAACTTTTGATCTTTTCTCCCTTTTTATCAATAACTCTTATTGTAAGTCGCTGATTATCATGACCCCTTACACAGGTCCGAGAGCCGCCAACCTTCAGGATGATTGCGTGCTGATGCTGAAGGCGATTTACACGCTGACAGAGCAGCTGTACACCGGCAGTGTTTTAACTATTACAGCTGTGATGGGTGCCAAAGAGCCTATAACTTCCATAAACAAGATGCTTGGCTGCCTATCCACGCTTCCCCCTCAGATTGGCGAGTTGACTCGGTCAGCTGCCCGGAAGGGGGTACTGACTACCTTAAGTCGCTGCTTGGCGTATGCTTCAGAGATCAACCCGGAAGAGGTAGCGGCAGGCTTTCCTCAACTCAAAGATGATGGGTCAGAATTCGTCGAAGAGGACTATCAACGTGTTGTCAAGGACTCCCGGCTGGTGGCAACCCAACTCGCTGCAAGTCTGGATTTATCAAAGTATCGGGCTGCTTATGACAGCAAGAACAAGAAGGTCAACCCGCCAACCTTTGTGACGACCAGTTTAACTCCTCGGCGACCCAAGAACCCTTTTTACTTGGAAGCAGATCTAGCATCAATCCTGACCGATGAGGATGACTTCACGGCTCTAGCCAAGTGTAACTGGGTACTGGGCGACTTGCAAATCGAGGTCGGCCAAAGTTCGCAGCAAAATGATCCGAAGGCGCCAACAGAATAAACTTCATTGATTTGGCCTGAGAGCCATGTAATAGGACTTTTTCATAAGTCGGTACTGCTTTTGTGATACTCTCAAAAGAATCTTTATATCGCCCTTAAAGCGATTTGAAATATTTGATCCGCCATTTTGAGAATCCTTTATAATGCTTAAACCGCCATGGATGAAGTGACTTTGATCATCAACCTGACTTAGGCTTTGAAAACAACATATGTGAAACCAAATAAATGATTACAAAATATTTTCAAGATGAATCAGGAAAAAGGTTTTGAAACCCTCGTTGCCATGCCATGAAGGAAAATAAAAACAGCAATTTCGTCGGCTCATAAGGTCGCGACAGGATGGGGCGAGTCAGAAAGCTCAAGCACACACCCTAAGATGATGTTTTCGTCGGCTCATAAGGTCGCGACAGGATGGGGCGAGTCACAAAGCTCGAGCACACACCCTAAGATGATGGTTTCGTCGGCTCATAAGGTCGCGACAGGATGGGGCGAGTCAGAAAGCTAAGGCACACACCCTAAGATGATGTTTTCGTCGGCTCATAAGGTCGCGACAGGATGGGGCGAGTCAGAAAGCTTGAGCACACACCCTAAGATGATGTTTTCGTCGGCTCATAAGGTCGCAACAGGATGGGGCGAGTCAGAAAGCTCGAGCACACACCTTAAGATGATGGTTTCGTCGGCTCATAAGGTCGCGACAGGATGGGGCGAGTCAGAAAGCTCAAGCACACACCCTAAGATGATGTTTTCGTCGGCTCATAAGGTCGCGACAGGATGGGGCGAGTCAGAAAGCTCAAGCACACACCCTAAGATGATGTTTTTGTCGGCTCATAAGGTCGTGACAGGATGGGGCGAGTCAGAAAGCTCGAGCACACACCCTAAGATGATGGTTTCGTCGGCTCATAAGATCGCGATAGGATGGGCCGAGTCAGAAAGCTCAAGCACACACCCTAAGATGATGTTTTCGTCGGCTCATAAGGTCGCGATAGGATGGGGCGAGTCAGAAAGCTCAAGCGCCACCCTAAGATGATGGTTTTGTCGGCTCATAAGGTCGCGACAGGATGGGGCGAGTCAGAAAGCTCAAGCGTCACCCTAAGATGATGATTCTGTCGGCTCATAAGGTCGCAACAGGATGACAATTGATTTTTAATAAAGAAGCCCCCAAGTCGGGGAGCATTTGTAAAATTTTATTACTTCATAATGAAACTGAAAAACTTACAAAAATGCAGAGTTTAAGAGCTCAAGTGTAATAAGGCCGCAAGTGGGCAATATTCCAGGGGCGAGTCGACTCAGCCTCCGTGGTTGGCCGGTTAGGCCGAAGATCCACCAGATAATAAGAGGCATTGCGGAGATTCTTGCTGACGACGAACGGTCCTTCCCAAGGTGGCGACAACTTATGCATACCAGCATGATCTTGTATCAACCGTAGAACTAAGTCACCTTCCTGAAAGGTCCGGCTCTTAACCCGGCGGTTGTGATAACGTCGTAGATCCTGCTGATAGATAGCTGAACGGGCCGCAGCCAGGTCACGTGCCTCTTCTAAGGAGTACAAGGAGTCTTGACGCGCCAGCTCATTGTCTTGTTCCACATATGCGGCGACTCTGGGTGAGTCATGCCTTATATCAGTAGGAAGAACGGCTTCTGCTCCGTAGACCAGAAAGAAAGGGGTGAAACCCGTGGACCGGTTCGGGGTGGTCCGGATACTCCACAGTACTGAAGGTAATTCTTTAACCCAACACCTTGGGGTTTTTTCCAGGGGAACCATGAGTCGGGGCTTAATTCCTCGCAAAACCTCCTGATTCGCCCGCTCCGCCTGCCCATTAGATTGTGGGTGAGCGACTGCAGAAACATCAAGCCGGATATGTTCTCGACGGCAAAATTCCTGCATCGCCCCTTGGGACAAGTTAGTACCATTATCAGTAATGATACTGTGTGGATACCCAAACCGGAAAATCAGCTTTTTCAAGAATTTGACCGCTGTCTCCGCATCGCAAGCTCCAATAGGTTCTGCCTCAACCCACTTGGTGAACTTATCAACCGCCACCAGCAGATGGGTCTTCTTGTTGGAGGACATTTTAAAGGGGCCGACCATGTCTAGCCCCCAGACCGCAAAAGGCCAAGTGATGGGGATCATTCTTAATTCTTGAGCCGGCACATGAGCCTGTCGCCCATAACGCTGGCATCCTTCGCACCGACGTACTATATCTTCCGCATCTGCATGAGCCGTCAGCCAAAAGAAACCATGAAGGAAAGCCTGTGATACCAAAGAGCGTGACCCGGCATGATGCCCACAATCTCCGGAATGAATGTCATTTAAGATTATGCATCCTTCTTCAGAGGAAACACATCGCTGAAAAATTCCAGAGGCGCTCCGCTTATATAACTCACCATTGATGATGACCATGGACTTGCTGCGTCGAACGATTTGACGAGCCGAAACTTCGTCTGTTGGTAACTCGCCCCGGGCGAGATAAGCCAGATAAGGAAGAACCCAATCCGGCGTAACGTGGAGAGCCGCCACGAGCTGAGACTCAGGATCTGGTATTGCCAACTCCTCCTCCGATGGTAGAATCACTGATAGCTTATGCAAAATATCCAGAAAAACATTGGGAGGAACTGGCTTTCGCTAGGAACCAAGTCGTGAGAGGGTGTCAGCTGCCTCGTTGAGGCGCCGATCAATGTGGTCCACCTGATAACCATGAAAATGACCCGCCAAATCGGACACAACTCTTCTGTAAGCCGCCATCATGGGGTCCCGAGAATCCCAGGTACCCGAAACTTGCTGCGGCACCAAATCGGAGTCGCCAAAACATCTGACTCACGTTAGATTCATCTCCTTGGCGAGTCGCAAGCCGTGAAGCAAAGCTTCGTATTCCGCAGCATTGTTAGTGCACGGAAACATGAGTCGGAGAATGTAACAGAATTTATCTCCTTGAGGGGATACCAACACCACCCCAGCCCCCGAGTCTTCCAGCTGCCTAGATCCATCAAAATAAATACTCCAGTAAGTGAGATCAGGCCTGTCTTCCGGAGCCTGCAACTCCATCCACTCGTTGACGAAATCAACTAAAGCCTGAGACTTGATGGCTGTGCGGGGGGTATACTGTATGTGATGCGGCCCAAGTTCAATTGCCCACTGGGCAATCCGCCCTGTTGCCTCCCGATTCTGGTTGATGTCCCCAAGGGGGGCAGAGCTAACCACTGTGATAGGGTGTTCTTGGAAATAATGCTTAAGTTTCCGACTCGCCATAAACACCCCATATACCAGCTTCTGCCAGTGTGGGTACCGCTGCTTGGAAAGGGTTAACACCTCGCTGATAAAATACACCGGACGTGGCACTGGGTACTCCTTCCCCTCTTCCTTTCTTTGAACAACCACTGCCACACTTACTGCTTTGCAATTTGTCGCGATATACAGAAGCATGGGCTCTTCTTCAGTCGGGGCGGCCAGGACCGGCGGGTTGATCAATTGTCGTTTCAGGGCTTCGAGCGCCTCGTCTGCCTCACTCGTCCAAACAAACCGATCAGATTTCCTTAGTAACTGATAAAGAGGAATCGCCTTTTCACCCAGGCGACTTACGAAACGACTTAGGGCCGCAATGTGACCCGCCAGTCGTTGAACTTGATTAACGTTCGCCGGCTTCCCAAGGGATGTAACTGCTTCGATCTTGTCCGGGTTAGCTTCAATGTCGCGCTCCGATACCAGGAAGCCCAGCAATTTCCCTGCAGGCACACCAAAAACACATTTGGTGGGATTCAGCTTCATCTGATATACCCGTAGATTATCGAATGTTTCCTTGAGATCCTCCAGTAGTGTCTCCCCCTGGCGGGTTTTGATCACAATATCGTCGACATAGGCGTGGACATTGCGACCGATTTGGTTGCGAAGGCAATCTGGATGCAGCGCTCATAAGTCGCCCCCTCACTTTTGAGTCCAAAAGCCATGGACACATAACAAAAAGCCCCGAAGGGGGTTATAAAGGCTGTTTTCCCTTGATCCTCCACGGCCATCTTGATTTGGTGATATCCTGAGTAGGCGTCCAAAAAGCACAATCGTTCGCATCCCGCCACCGAGTCAATGATTTGGTCGATGCGGGGAAGAGCGAAGGGATCTTTTGGACAAGCTCTGTTGAGGTCCGTGTAGTCAATGCACATACGAAAAGTACCGTTTTTCTTGAGTACCAAAACCGGATTAGCCAGCCATTTGGGGTGGAAAACTTCCACGATGAATCCGGCGGCTAAGAGACGGGCGACCTCTTCCCCAATCACCTTGCGTCGCTCCTCGTTAAATCTGCGAAGGTACTGCTGGATGGGTTTTGCCTTTGGGTCAACATTAAGATGGTGCTCAGCGAATTCTCTAGGCACACCAGGCATGTCAGAAGGTTTCCATGCGAAGATGTCTCGATTCTCATGGATGAATTCGATGAGCGCGCTTTCCTATTTGGGGTCCAGACCCGTCCCAATGGTGAACTGCTTGGATGAATCGCCGGGAACGAAACCGGTGGTCTTAGTGTCAACCGTTGGCTTGAACTTGAGGGGCGACTCAGCATCTGTAGTTGGCTTCTTTAGGGGTGACATGTCCGCCGGGTCAACATTGGCCCGATGGTGTTTGAGCTCCTCTGCAGCGCAGGCGACTTTCGCATAAGCCGCGTCTCCTTCTTCACATTCCTTTGCAATCCTTCTATCTCCATCAACCGTGATAGGTCCTTTGGGACCAGGCATCTTGAGCTTGAGGTAAACATAGCACGGGTGAGCCATGAAACGGGCGTAAGCCGGCCGCCCAAATAACCCGTGGTAGGGGCTTTTCAATTTGACCACCTCGAAAATCAGTGACTCCGACCTGTAATTCTGCGCTGTTCCAAACGCCACTGTGAGCCTGACTCGGCCTATGGGGTAGGCCGACTTTCCCGGGACGATTCCGTGGAAAACCGTGGTTGAAGGCATCAGGTCCTTTTCCAATAGGTTCATCATTTGGAAAGTGTCAAAATATAAGATATTAATGCTGCTGCCACCATCCATTAGCACTTTGGACAGGGTGTAACCCCCACCTTGGGGAGCCACGACCAACGCTAAATCGCGTGGGTTGTCAACTCTTGGCGGGTGATCCTCCCTCCTCCATGATATGGTTTGCTCGGACCAATGGAGGTATCTGGGAAGCGCTGGTTCCGATACACTGTATGCCCGGTGACTCACCTTCTTATCACGCCTGCAAGCATTGGTGGTGAAAACATGGTACTGCCCATTACTTAACTGTTTGGGGTTGCTGCGAAAACCCCCGTTATCATCCTGACCCTGCGGAGCCCCCTGTGGGGGTGGCTGCTGAAAGGCTCCTGGCAGGTTATACCGCCGCTGGTGGTGCACCGGGTACTGGCCGCCGCCTGGCTGTGGGCCTCCCTGAGCCCCCTGCTCAGGAAAGCCGCCGAAGGGGTTCTGTCGCTGGTTGGGTGCGGCAAACTGCTCCTGGCGCTGGTCCGGGTCATTGTTTTAACTTTTCTTGATCGCCTCCGCCCGAAACTCCCGCATTACAAAGAAGGTGTCCCACGAGTGAGTCGCCGGACCGTCTGCCGTGGCATGGTGCGGGCAAGGGCCTTTGAGTAGCTCTTCATAGTTACGCGGCCTCTTCCCGCTAAACCCCCTGTTTTTCTTCTAGCGTTGGTTGCCATTGTTGGTGTAGGTATTGGCGACTAAGTCCGAGGAATCCTCTTGCGGTCGTCGCTTCCCATTGGCCCCTTGGTTGTGGCGGTTACGTCCCTGGAACCGGGTATGGTTTTTGGATGACTCGCCCTTCTTGGGCGAATTAGCCTTAGCGTCCTCACCAGGATCTTTGGTGTCATCTGCCTCAGCGTACCTAGTGAGGGTGTCCATCAGCTCTCCCATGTCTTGGACCTTTCGCTTGAGTCGCTCCAATTTTTGCACCAAGGGTTCGTAATGGCGATTCTGCTCGAGGATCAGCACAGCCTAAGCCGCCGTAATACCATCTGAAGAATGGATAATTTCTGCAACCCGCCGTGACCAAAGGTGAGCCGACTCATCATGGCGCTGAACACAGTGCTGTAGATCGACGATCGTCATCGGACGTTTGCAAGTTCCTCGGAAGTTTTTGATGAAACGCTCTTTTAACTCGGCCCAGGTCTGGATGGAGTTGGGAGGTAAGTTTTTCAACCAAGTACGTGCTGACCCCTCGAGCATCATCATGAAGTATCTGGCGCAAACCGCCTCGTTTACGTCAATCATGTCCATGGCGATTTCATAACTCTCGACCCACGATGTCGGCTCAAGGTCCGGGGTGTAATTAGGCACCTTTCTTGGTCCCTTAAATCTTTGGGCATCCTTTCATTACGAAGGGCGGGGGCCAAGCATGGCACCCCCACTCGCCCACCGCCCCCGATGAGGGGGGCTGGGGCGACTTGGGTGTTCGGGAGATCCCGGCCCGGCGGGTTCTAATCAGGCGGGTTGTCCTGTGGGACGAGTCGCGGCCCGCTATTTACGGCGGGCTTGTCCTCTGGCCGACTCCTTGTGTAACTTGCCTGGGGAGTGAAATGCAGCCTCTCAAGGTTGTGTGAGAATTGTGCGTTTTGAACCACTGCCGTCTTCAACATCTCGATGGCGTTCCTTGCTTCTATCTCGGCAGGAGTGTTGCCGTGAATCGGAAGAGATTCCAGATGGCGAGTTGCGACAACGACGTTGTCCACCGGGTTGGAAAAGTGGCCTTGAGGCGTCCGGAATCGAGGAATGCGATCCTCGGCCGGATGAACCGGCGGGTTAGGCGGGCGGCCCGGTCCTCACCCCGGGGCGGCTCCCGCCCCACGGGTTCGTGGAGTGTCGAACAGGCGGGTCGGGTTGAGATCATGGGGCAGGTGACCCTGGTGTCTCCGTTGATCGACGGCGTCAGATGCGCGCTGGTGTTTTTCGAGCCGCCAGTTGTCAGTGTTTAAGCGCATCCTTTCGGCCGCAATTTGAGCTTGTCGAGTCTCGATCCTGGCGGACTCCACCTCGGCATCCCGATGAGCCTTTGCTACTGCCTCTATGAGTTTCGCCAGCTCCGTGTTTATCTCCTCCTGGTTTTCTGGTGTGAGGGGAGTCGCCATCAGCCCTGTGATCTCCGCCGCTAAATCCACCAGAACTGTGGCCGGGCTTCTACACGTCTCGCCGGCTCCATCGCCTCCGATGGGGTTTTGTGTGGGTTGAGTCGCCCCCGCCATGTAAATGGCGATCTGGCGGCGGGGTCGGTCAAGGACTTCGGGGTCCATGGCCAGCGACAAGCCCCCTAGACAATCCCCATGTAGAGACCGGATTGAATCTAAATCGCCCATGGATGATTCGTCATCATAGTTGACCGGTGTAGTTTCCTGAGTCGCCGAGCGCTCTGGCTCCTCCGATCCCTGCGTGAACCCCACAAAGACCGGGCGAGTCAGATTTGGCGTTATTACTGGGCGGACGTACCTGGCCGGCTCGACGATGTCGGTAGAGATGTCCGGCTCAGGCACGGATGATCCGATCATGCCGATGAAGATGTTGATCTTGCCGAAGGGGACCCTGTAACCAGATTCAATCGAATCCGCTTCAGGCCCACATTGCTGGTTGTCGATGTAGGTTTTCCCGCGGCGGCTCCGGGTCATGAGCCCCGTCGCGTAACTCCCAAACCCTGGTAGGGCTCCCTTTGAGAACTCAACTCCACCGTGCGTAGGCCCCACGGTGGGCGCCAACTGTCGTGGTTTTGTCACGGCAGATGTCCTCGTGAAAGGGCTTAGTACTGGAGCCATCGCACCTTGGCGGCGATTCAAAGGGGTTAAGCGGGAGAGACACGGCGACTTATCCAGGTTCGGCCCCTCGTGAGGAGGTAAAGGCCTACGTCCTGCTTTGGTTTGTATTGATGTGGTTTCGATTACAAGGAAGGCGTAACTTGCCGAACCTAGCACTCGATGATTTCTAACCTGCCCTCTCCTTCCCTGGGACTCGCCTTTATATACAGGTCGAATCCTTAGGGTTTACAAGGGTACTTTCCTTTCCTACAAATCGTGCCCCCTGTGGTCTCTAAGTCGCCATCCTTCAAAGCTTGGAGACCTTCCAGAAATCATAAACCGCCATATGACCTTGATCTGGCCAGGCCAAGGCCCAAACTACTGTTCAGGTGAATCGCCTGATTTAGTGACCCGGCCCAATTAGGGCGGGTTATTAACAGGTAATATCACCAACAACGATGGAGAGGGAAACAAAACAATGCACCTCGGCTATTTAAGCACACCCAAGCCTACATCTTCCTCTCACTCTCCTTCATCTCCCATTTGCCCACCCAACCCCTTCTTCACCACAAGCCGTCCCAAGATCCACGGTCGAAGCGAAGATGTCGTTCATCGAGCCTACTGATCGTACGCCGCGCACGTCCCCGCGAGTCTCTTCCCTGCCAACGTCCAGGTAGAGAACACCCTACGCGTGTGGGCGATCTCGAGGTGGAGGGGTGCAAGGGGCTGACGGAGTACTTCCTCTCCACTGGCTATCGCCACCTCCCGTCGGGCTCTCCAGTCATGTTCCGAGTCGAAGAGATTACTAACAACGGCTATCCTATCGAGCTTACCGTTAGGTTCACCAACTCCTTCGACACCAACCACCTCCTCAGCCGTATTTTTTGGTGTGGATGCGAGTTCATTGTTCGAAATATGCCCTAGAGGCAATAATAAAATAGTTATTATTATATTTCCTGTTTCAAAATAATCGTTTATTATCCATGCTATAATTGTATTGAATGGAAACATAAATGCATGTGTGGATATATAGACAAAACGATGTGCCTAGTGAGCCTCTAGTTGACTAGCTTCTTGATCAAGGATGGGTAAGGTTTCCTAGCCAGAGAAAAGTGTTGTGACTTGATAATGGGATCACATCATTAGGAGAATGATGTGATGGACAAGACCCAAACTATAAACGTAGCATGTGATCGTGTCATTTTGTTGCTATTGTTTTTTGCATGTCAAGTGTACATTCCTATGATCCGGAGATCATGTAACTCACTGACACCAGAGGAATTCCTTGTGTATATCAAACGTCACAATGTTACTGGGTGACTATAAAGGTGATCTACAGGTATCTCCGAAGGTGTCCATTGAATTAGCATGGATCAAGAATGGGATTTGTCACTCCGTGTGACGGAGAGGTATCTCGGGGCCCACTCAGTAATACAACATCACAAACAAACCTTGCAAACAATGTGACTAAAGAGTTAGTCACGGGATCTTGTATTACGGAATGAGTAAAAAGACTTGTCAGTAACGAGATTGAAATAGGTATGGCGATACGGACGATCGAATCTCGGACAAGTAACATACCGAAGGCAAAGGGAATGATATACGAGATTGTGTGAATCCTTGACATAGAGGTTCAACCGATAAGATCTTCGTAGAATATGTAGGATCCAATATGTACGTCCAGGTCCCTCTATTGGATATTGACCAGAGACTGTCTCGGTCATGTCTACATAGTTCTCAAACCCGCAAGGTCTGTAAACTTACGGTTTGGTGACGTTTTCGGTATAGTTGAATTATTGATGTTGGTAACCGAATGTTGTTCGGATTCCCAGGTGTGATCCCGGACGTCACGATTGTCTCCGGAATGGTCCGGAAACGAAGATTGATATGTAGGATTGTTGCATTTGGCTTCCGGAAAGATTTTGGGCATTATCGGTAAAGTACCGGGAGTGACGAATGGGTTTTGGGGTTTTACCCGGAGGGGCCACCCACCCAGGAGAGGACCTAATAGGACCATGGGTGGCGCACCAGCCCTTAGTGGGCTTGTGAGGCCAACCCAACAAGCCTATTTTGGCCAAGGCAAAAATAAAGAAGGACAAGAAAAAAAAGGAAGGAGGTGGACAAGATGGGAAGGAGTCCTCCACCAAACCGAATCGAAGGAGGACTCCTCCCTCCTTGGCTCGGCGAATCCTCCTCCTTGGAGTAGCAGGCAATCCACCCTCCTCTTGGTTCCTCCTACATGTAGTGGAGGTTTGAGAGGGCTTTTGCACCTCAAGCCTTTGTGCAGCCCTCTCTCCCTCCACTACTTCGTGACACCTTGTAGCCAGTTCGGTACGGCACGACATAGCCCTGTCGGAGTAGCTCCACCATCATCACCGCCATGCCGTCATGCTACCGGATAATTCAGCTACCTCTTCATCTCTCTTGCTGGATCAAGAAGGCGGAGATCGTCATCGAGCTATATGTGTGTTGAACGCGGAGGTGTCGTCCGTTCGGCGTTAGATCGGGACGGATCGTGGGACGGCGGCGATTTGGATCACGAAGAAGTTCCACTACATCACCCGTGTTTCTTAATGCTTCCCGCTTAGCGATCTACAAGGGTATTTGGATCCGGTCTCGCTCTCGTAGATGATCATCACCATGATAGGTCTTCGTGTGCGTAGGAAAATTTTTGTTTCCCATGCAACGTTCCCCAACATTCATCGCATTAACCAACTACAACATCTTCATGGATTTCGACAACGCCTTCCCCACCGATGGACGCATGCACACCCTCCCGTACGACGACGAGTGAAGGAGTTAGCCTTGGAGGAGAGTTAGCCTTAGAGGAGTTGGCCTTGGAGCAAGCAAGCAAGCCAGTGGTGTTAGGTGTCATGTGTTATCTTATCTAGGGTCGTAATGGTATTATCTATATAAGTTGTAATGCTACTATCTATCTATCTATCTTATCTAGGGTTGTAATGCTACTATCTATCTATATAAGTTGTAATATGGTACTATCTATCTATATAAGTGGATCTATCTATATATCTATATAAGTTGTAATGGTACTATCTATGTCGTGCTTGTGTTACTATATTGATGTGTACTATCTAATTAAGTGCATGCGATGCTACTACTTATGCTAATATATTGATGTGTATTGTTCTATCTAGTAATGGAACTATCTAGTTCATGCAATTCTACTACTTATGCAATGCTACTACTTATGCTACTAACCCTATCTAAGATGTAGGCATGCATGGATCTAAACCTGCCCTGGTTAGTAGTAGTGCTCTCCCACGTCTCCTTCTTTCTCTGATCTACTATTAGCTAGTAGGGTCACCATAGTTTTTTTAGGTTGAAATTTTTTCCTGGAGTTGAGAAAGTATTCTCTTCAATGACTCATGGGCTCTTCTATTAGGGTGACATGCAACCATGAACATGCAACCATGGACATGCAACTAATTACAATACAAATATGTAAAGCAAAAAAAAATACTATACATACATGTGTTCATCCAACCATGCAAGAATGGATATATCTCCCACTTTAAAACACATCCTACACACATCTCCAAAACTTTAATAAACCACTTGTATGTACATACCTACACACATCCTACACCTACACATGCATGAATGGATCTATCTCCCACACCTACACACATCTCCAAAACTTTAATAAACCACTTCTATGTACACACCAAAACTTGACATCTACACATCAAAACTTGACACGTACACACCTATGTTTGAGCCAAGTAGATATTTCTTTTAACTTGAAACATTATTTTTTTAGACAACACAAAAATATTTTATTTAGCCAACACGACACTCCATAGTTTTTAGGCCACAATATTTCATTCAACCCATTATTTCGGCCGAACACGTCATAAAACATTTAGCCAACATTCCAACACGTCTAATAATGATTTAGCCAGCAATAACGTGTGAAGCAACTTTTTCTATGATCGAACGCGTATCATCCACTTAGCCAACCTTTCCCACCTTTTTCCAACACGAAATTATTTTTTCCCTTAGTTAATTTAAGTGATCATGCCGTGTGCCAATTTTAGTTGTTATTAAGAAAATAGAACCAATGTTGGGCCTTGTCGGAAGAGTTTTATCCCAAAACGAAAATCAAGGGGGTCCCCAAAACAACCCCAAACATGTTAGGAGCGCTCAATATGGAACATAACATCGGTACATAAGTAACTAGGGCGACAAAGGTGGAACAAAACACCGAGCTAGAAGGCCAAGCCTTCCACCTCTTACCAAGTATATAGGTGTATTAAATTAAATATCAATAATATTGTGATATAACAAGGAATCCATGTTGTCACATGGGAAGCAACTTGCACTTGTTTAGTTACACGACAATATTGGGTTGAGCAAGCGGTAACATAGCCAAACAAAGGTTTGTTGGGATGTGGAGAGGGTTAGAGGCTTTTTGACAATGTTGGGAGGCTTGCCATAACAGGTGGTAGGCAGTGAGACATAGCGATAGAAACAAGAAAACTAGCATAACAATGATAGTATTGGTATCTAGGGAAATGATCACCTTGCCTGAGATCCAGCATGGAAGAAGAACGAACCCGTGAAGTAGACGAACCAACGTAGTCGAATGAATCCTCACACCCCAAAGTGGTTTCAGAACTCTATCGAAACACCACAGTATATGCATGACATGATGCACAAACACATATGATGCATGTCCATTTGAATATTCAAGGCATGGAAAATCACATCAAACAACTACTACACATTAAAGTGAAGCTCAATATGCAACGAGTTGCATATTGATGAAACTCCATGTTGAATTATTTAGTTCACACTTGTTTAGTTACACGACAATATTAAATGTTGTTAAACATGGCAAGAGGTGAAGCATAAATAAACTGCACTATCTAGGCATGTTAAATGAGGTCGAAAACAACATATAACATTTCTGAAATGACCCCGTATGTTAATTTCAAAATTGGTTCAGATATGAACTAAACACATTTTATATTAATTAAATAGCAAAATAAAAGTGGACCATGTGATGCTACACGTCATTCTAGTCGATTTACATATATAGATCATCTAAAACGGAGTTACGATCTAAAAGATATGATCATCATAAGATAATATGGCATGGATGCAAAATGCAGGCAAACGACAAAACAAACATGTTAAAGCATGGATGCAACAAGATATTATGGAAATAAATGAAATTATAGACAAATTTAAATGAGGCCGAAACAATGAATAATATTTCTGAGAAGTCCCCATATGCAAATTAAGATTTTCATACTGTCATGCCTATAACACAAATTTAGATTTGTTGAAAAGTAAAATAAATGCCATCATGTTAGTCTACACATTTTTCTAGTCAAGTTGCATATGTATATCATCAAAATCGGAGCTACAGTTATTTAGTTATGAGAGAAACTGTTTTAACATGGCAATTAAGCACATTTTTACAAATAGCAAGTTAAACATCTTAAACATGTTTGAAAGTTGTATATTGTAATACTACACAAAATTCTAAGCATTATTCATGTATAAATTTTTAAAATCCGATGCACGGTTATTTTGGTATGAATTAAATCATTTTAATATGGCATCACGTAAAACAATGCAAACAGAAAGTATAAATATTATTTAACATGTGTGAAAGTGGGATATTATGAATCTACACAAAATTCTGGACATTTTACATATGTAAAGTTTTTACATACGATACACGATTAATTAGTTATTAGCATTTTAGAAACATGCATTTTCTATAATTAGCAAATTCCATGAATAATAGACAAATTGCAAACATTAAAAAACACAACTCGGACGAAGCTCTCCAAGCCATTGACTAAACAGTGGGTGCAACATAGCCATATGTTGCTCGGGCACCACATACGGGCGGCTGGGCAGAGGCTCACCTTGTGGCCCGTGGCCTAAGGCACGGGGAGGCGGGTTGGCCGGCGGATCACGTGTGGTCGGCCCTTGCGGGAGGCCCGCCCATGCAGATGGAGGTGGCGTGAGGCGGGCCTTGGCACAGAGTTGGGTTGCGCTGGCGCTGGCCCACACGGGTGTCACCCCCTGGACGGGGCTGATGTCGCCTAGGGACGCGGTAGCGGCACTGAACTGCTCTGGTGGCCAGGAACCCATCGGAACGTGGGGAGGAGCCGGGCGGCAATAGATCGGGGTGAGGGGGTATGGATCCGACACATCTTGACATCGGCGACCATGGCGGTTGCGTGCAACGGGGGAGAGAGAGCACGGGTTAGGGAGAGAGAGACCAGTGGGAGGAGAAGGGAGGGAGCGCGAGCAACGGAGCTCCGGCCTGGTCCGACAGGGTTGCAGGGTTCTGGTGCGGAAGCGAGTTCGCGAGTGAGAGGTGGCAGTGGGGACCTCCGACGAGGGTTCGGCATGACCTAGCAGTGATGGATCGAGCAGGGAGCTCGGGTGCCTCACGCGCACATTATTGTGGCTGCGGGCGGAGGCGGTCGCGTCCGGGCCGAGATGGGCTCGGCGGCCCCCGATCTGGCCTCGAGGGCCGTGGGAGGTGAAAGATAGGGCTAGGGTTAACAGTTTTAGTCCGTTTTTGAACCACAAGATCATGAAGTCGAGGAGGGAGCTAGTGTTGCCTGATTTGGATGGCTAGAGGTCTATATATAGCAATGTAGGGCTAGGGTTAACAGTTTTAGTCCGCTTTTGAATGACAAGATCGCGATCGGCCGGCTCGTGCGATGGCTAGGGGCTAGACTGGGCTAGGTGAGCTGTGTAGAGAGGTGTTGGGCTGAGATGAGAGGGAGAAATGAGCAGCCCGACAACAATCACCAAAAAACACCCGACAATTTATCGGCTAGTGCCGCTATATATTTTACGGTTCGGGTATCAAACGGACTCCGATTACGATGAAATTTGGTACGCGGCCTACCTACACTCTAATAACACCACACGCCAACTTTGAACCCAATCCGAGAAAGTTTTGTACACACTTCTTAAAATAATATTTAATGATATCGCGGGCGCATGCGTGTGTGGTTGGTCTCGAAACGGTCAACGACAAAAATGACGGTTGCAAGTTTTTAAAAATGATGGAAACATAGTGCCAGTGCAATGCGGATGATGCGATGATGAATGTGGTAACCAGATAAATCACACGGCGACAACGAAATAAAAGGGGAATCTTCTGGAGCATCGGTTTTGGGCTGTTACATGGTGGGTAGTGGCCACCTCCCTCACCTTCTGGTCCTCCCACAAAGCTTCCAATGCCTATTTTGTTCCAAAATAACCATCAAAAAGTTTCGTTGCATTTGAAAAACTTTTATTCTGCACAAAAAACAACACCACATTAGTTCTGCTGAAAACAGCGTCAGTCCTTGTTAGTTCTAAATAAATCATATAAAGTGCATCAAAATCATATAAAAGTATTGTAAACATAGGAAAACGTGGCATGAATACTTCATAAATTATCGATATGTTGGAGATGTATCAGCATGCCCAAGCTTAATTCCTACTCGTCCTCGACTAGGTAAATGATAAAAGAAATAATTTATGAAGTGTGAATGCTAGTGTAGCGCATAAATTTTATCAATGATAATTTCAATCACGTTTCCTAGCATCATAACAGCAACTCTTTCTCATAAATATCATCATGATAAAGGTGCAATTGAAAACATAATTTTTGATGTTGAATGTTGCCAAACATGTTCATCATATTCTTTTCTTTATAGCATGGACATACGGACTTGTAGATGATTCAAAGCAATAGTCTACAATTTGACATGAAAACTTTAGTACTCAAGCATATCAACAAGCAACCAACTCTTTCAAAATATCAATGCTAAATAACACTATCCCTAGCCCATCATGCTCAATCATTGATCCATTCATGCAACACACCTAAATATTAGCTACATCCAATGCTCAAGTATGATAACAGTGTTTCATAGTTGGTGCTTTATAAGAGAAGATGGAGACTCAAACAAAAATTGCATCAAGTAAATAGATAGGCCCTTCGCAGAGGGGAGCAGAGATTCATAGCGGTGCTAGAGCTCAAAGCGAAAAAAATTGAGAGATAAAATATTATGAGTGGCATGCTTTTCCTGTCAACGAAAACGAGTAAGAGTTCCCAATATCTTCCATGCTAAACAAATCATAGGCGATTCCCAAACTAAAAATAAAATTTATTCCTTTTTCCACCATTCTTTCACACTCCACGGCTGACGGGGGGATAACCCTGGGGTAGGCTCATCGAGCCTATTCCTTTGCGTCCAAGTACAAAGGGAATCTTCAGCTTCCTCCAAACAGCCAACTCCTCCTGGCTGGCTAGGAAGCGTCTACCGGCTAGGGGCGAGACGGCCAATCCTCCTGGCCGGCTAGTGGTGAGACGGCAACTCCAAGGCCGGCTAGCGAGGCCGCTAGCCGGCTAGGGAGCTCTCGTCACATCCAATCCTAGGCTGTCACGATACTCTATGATTAAAGGTGAAGATGCGTCAGCACGGGTACAAGGTTGAGGCGCACGGTAGATACAATGTCAGCGGCCATGCCACTGACCTACGCCGACTCCGATCCGTCAACCCGACATAGTACCAGCCCGCCAGCACCCACTCCATTACCAAGCTCGGCATGGTTACACTGGAGACGACCGTACCGTCGACCCATGATGAATCTCGCAAGACGACGCTGGACGTACCACACGTGTCCTGTGTCGGCCTCATGCGAGAGCCCCATTGGCTGGCCGGTGGGTCCCATGGCCAGATGGGACCTCGCACCAGGTGGGGCCCTCCAACGACAAGACTAGTCCACGGCGGGCCCCCTAGCCAGCCGGCAAGGCTGTCAGGCGGGCCCCTTCTTATGTACTTTTATCCATATTGTAGGTCGGTGGGCTCGACTATAAAACCCCCTGATCCCCATCCATGCAGAGGGTCAGCCAACTTCACACACACACTCACCCACTCATACAGGAGAGGTAGACGCGAGCCGGCAACTCCTTCTTCCTCCTCCTCCGAACAGCTCAAGGAGCGCATTGTAATCTCTTTGGTTCATCATCCATTCTGGCAGGACTAGGGGTATTATCTCCCACGGAGAGCCCCGAACCTGGGTACATTGTGTGTCTATATGCTTGTACCAAACCCGTTCCCGGAGCCCGCCGGTGTCCTTCGATTCCCACCACTCTCGATTAGCCTACCCATGGCTACTGTCGTGAGTAAACGACGACAGCTGGCGCCCACTGTGGGGCGGACTGCGGCACTGGTCGGAGTTACGCTCCGGGCGGGACCCTTCGCCAACACCACCGGATGCCGCACGTCCGGATCGATCAGCATGCCCGTGGAGCCTGCCCTTGCTGAGGTTTCCGCGATGCTGACCGATGATCTAGGCCATCTCACGGACTCTGATGAGGAGTTCACCATCAGGTCGTTGCCCAGCAATGTCGTCGCCGCCGTCGCGAACCTCTTTGTTCTCTTCAGCGACCTGCGCCTCGATGATGAGACTCGCCACCTCGGCGAGGGCATCGACATCGATGCGCTATGCGCAAGCTTCAGCAGGCTCTCCCTTGAGGATGCGCCTGCGCCTGAGGAGTACCCTAGCAAGGTGCTCGTCTGCGATGATCCACCTTCATCTACGGGATGTTTTTTCCCGCACGACGTCGCCATCATCTCCAACTTCATGGAGGTGATGGTTATCGATGCCGGCACCAGTAAGGCTCCCGGCAAGGCTCCAACGAATGCAGATGACCCCGTTGTGGGCTCTGTAGACCCGCTTCACGCCACCCTTGCCGGATGGGAGACGCTCATGGCTACAGCTGCAAACCCACCTGATGCTAGGGCCACAATAGAGGAGGCCCGCAAGCAGATCCTAGAAGAGGGCATTGCTATCGCCATCGCCAAGCGTCCGATGGAGGCCGCGCAGCGTGAGTATAACTTCGCTTATGGCTTCACTCCGGGTGCTGATGGCACCAGCCGGCGTGGCAAAGTCCGCGGCCATGGTCGGGTCGTCGCTGAAATCTTAGCTGCCACGCAGCCCATCTATGATACTCCCGTGGCCAACATGCGGGCCGCCCGGGCGGCCATGGTAGAGATGTCTGGTTTGGAGGGCGAGGAGCGCGCCCTTCAAGAGAAGCGTGTGAGGGATCTCCTTGACGCTGCCAACGAGCATCAGGCCCATTTCGACCCTTCTCACACAGTCGTCACTCTTGGAGGAGGAGGGTCCCATTGGTCCGGCGTGCTTCGGCCCCCGGATCCGAGGGGGCCATTTCCTAAAGGCTTCACTCTCCCTCGTGAAACCCCCAAGTACAGCGGCACCGCTAAGCCGGAGGACTGGCTGATCGACTACACCAGTGCACTCAGCATCTCCCGGGGCAACAAGCGCGTAGCAGTACCCTACGTGCCTCTCATTCTGACCGGCTCGACCCGGACTTGGCTCAACAGCCTGCCAGCCGGCAGCGTCAACTCTTGGGTTGATTTCGAGGAGGTGTTCGCCCGCAACTTCAGTGGCACATACAAACGCCCTGGCCGGCCTCGCAAGCTGGCCATGTGCATCCAGAGGCCTGACGAGCCCCTTCGTGACTACGTCACATGTTGGACGGAGCTGCGCAACTCCTGCAAAGGAGTGCACGAGGTGCAAGTAATTCAATACTTCATTGACGGCTACTGAGACGGCACCCTACTCAAGCATAAGCTCATGTGCTCCGAGCCCACCTCTTTGGCGGTGCTCATGGCCAAGGCGGAAAAATACGCCACGGTCGACTCCGCCATGCGGGTCAAGGTCACCGACTCTTACAAGCATGTCCTCACGCCGTCTGCTTCCAAGCCGGCTGGCAACAATCGAGGCGGCCAGAACAACAAGCGCAAGGCCGATCAACTTGATTCGCGGTCTGCAAGCAAGCAGGTGGCCAACATGGAGGAAGAGGCGTCGGCTGCTCAGGCTGGCTCTCAGCGACAGCGGACCGGCAAGAATACCTGGTAGCCCAAGCTCACCTTCGAGCAAATGCTCGACGCGCCGTGCATGATGCACACCGGGGCGAGGCCGACAACCCATACACTCCGGCAATGCAGCTTCACACAGCGACTGTCTCGGGGTGAGGGTCTGCCGGCTCCCTCAGTGGTAGCTACAACGCCTCGTGCTCTGGCTCCAGTGCCGGCTCCGGCTCCACACCCGCCGCCTCCTAATGACGACCAGTTCCCTGAGCAAGACGGGGCCTACGTCGTCTTCACCAGCGAAGGCGGCGACTAACACACCCAGCGACAGCGCCGGGGCGAGGTGAACGCCACGGTTCCCTCGGTTCCCCAATTCATGCATTGGTCCGAAAAGCCAATCACATGGAGCCGAGCTGACCATCCTGCGGTGATGCCAAACCCTGGCTCATACGTGCTCGTCCTCGACCCCACCTTCGCCTCCAAGAGGCTCACCTGCAGGTTCTCCCGGGTGTTGGTCAACGATGGCAGCAGGATTAACATCCTCTACCGCGACACCCTGCTCAAGCTCGGGCTGGAGGAGAAGGACCTCCAGCCCACCAGCACTATCTTCCTCGGCATTGTGCCGGGACAATCATGCTCACCAATTGGCAAAATCCAGCTGGATGTCCTCTTTGGCGACAAGGCGCACTTCTGTCGCGAACCAATTTGGTTCGAAGTGCTGGACCTCAACAGCCCCTACCACGCACTGCTGGGAAGGCCGGCTTTGACCAAATTCATGGACATACCCCACTATGCTTAAGTGCTGGACCTCAACAGCCCCTACCACGCACTGCTGGGAAGGCCGGCTTTGACCAAATTCATGGACATACCTCACTATGCTTACCTCAAGATAAAGATGCCGGGTCTCAGGGGCATCATCACCATCGCTGGCGACTACAAGAAGTCGATCGAGTGCGCACGCGACAGCAGTCGCCTGGCCAACGCATTGGTGATTGCTGAGGAGAAGAGACAGATCGACCGGTGATAACCCACAAGTGTAGGGGATCACAATAGTTTTCGAGGGTAGAGTATTCGACCCAAATTTGTTGGTTCGCCAAAGGGGAAACGAAGAATATTCTCAAGTATTAGCAGCTGAGTTTGTCAGATTCAACCACACCTGAAAGATTAGTGTCTGCAAGCAAAGTATCAGTAGCAAAGTAGTATGATAGCAACGGTGCCAGAAATGATCTGTTGACAACAGACTATTCCTAACTGTTGTATCAATGGTGCCAGTAAGTTGCACGTGGGCGAGTAACTATTCTTTCTCGGCAGCAGTGTCGGAAAAGGATCTTGCAACAAGTAACAGCGAAGTAGCAAGGAACAGCAGTAGCAGCAGCAGTGGCAACAGTAGTAGCAAAGTGGCCCAATCCCTTTTGTAGCAAGGGACAAGCCTAGACAAAGGAACGTAGCAAGGACCAGTAGTAAAAGACTCGTAGGCAGTGGATCGGTGATGGATGAGTATGACCGATGTGATTCATCATGTAACAGCTATAACACGGAGAGATAAGAAACTAGTTCCCGTTCGTCAATCTAATGTAGGCATGTATTCCGTATGTAGTCATACGTGCTTAGGGAAAAGAACTTGCATGACATCTATTGTCCATCCCTCCCGTGGCAGCGGGGTCCTAATGGAAACTACGGGATATTAAGGTTCTCCTTTTAATAAAGAACCGGACCAACGCATTAACACGCGGTGAATACATGAACTCCTCATACTATGGTCATCTCCGGGAGTGGTTCCGGCTATTGTCACTCTGGGGTTGCCGGGTCATAACACATAGTAGGTGACTACAACTTGCAAGATAGGACATAAAACACACATATATTGGCGACAACATAATAGGTTCAGATCTGAAATCATGGCACTCGGGCCCTAGTGACAAGCATTAAGCATAGCCAAGTAGTAGCAACATCAATCTAGAACATAGTGGATACTAGGGATCAATCCCCATCAAAATTAACTCTATTACATGATAGATCTCATCCAACTCATCACCGTACAGCAAGCCTACGATGAGATTTTACTCATGAACGATGAAGAGCATCATGGAATTGTCAATGGAGGAACGTTGATGATGAGGATGGCGACGATTTCCCCTCTCCGGATCCCAGAACAGACTCCAGATCTGCCCTCCAGATGAAGAACAGGAGGTGGCGGCGCCTCCGTATCGTAAAACGCGATGAAACCTTCTCTCTGATTTTTTTTCCGGGCGAGACGAAAGATATAGAGCTGAGTTTGGGGGCGGTGGTGCCACGTGGGCCCCACAAGCCGTCACGGCGCGGCCAGGGGGGGTGGCCGCGGCCTGTGGGCTTGTGGCCCACTGGCACACCTCCTCTCGTGGATCTTTGTGCAGGTATTTTTCATTTATTCCAGAAAAAATCTTCGTAAATTTTCAGGACATTCCGAGAACTTTTATTTCTGCAGAAAAACAACACCATGGCAATTCTGCTGAAAACAGCGTCAGTCCGGGTTAGTTCCATTCAAATCATGCAAATTAGAGTCCAAAACAAGAGCAAAAGAGTTCGGAAAAGTAGATACGACGTAGACGTATCAACCGGCTCGTGGCTCAGGCTACCGAGCAGTCGGCGATCCCTACTCCACCATCCCAGTTGGCCAGTGAAGGCTCGTTCGAGCCGACCAAGGAAACCAAGTAGGTGCCGCTCAACCCTATGAACCCCAAGCAGTGCATCACCATTGGCGCTAACCTCAACACCAAATAGGAAGGCGAGCTCGTCGACTTCCTCCGTGAGAATCGGGACATCATTGCATGGTCCCCAAAGGACATGCTGGGAGTTCTGAGGAAGTATGCCGAGCACAAGCTTCATGTGCGGCCAGATGCCAAGCCGGTGAAACAACCACTGCGCCACTTTGCCGAGGGGAAGGGCGCACAATAGGAGAAGAGATCGCTCAACTGCTCGTAGTCAGCTTCATAATGGAGGTTTTCCACCTGGACTGGTTGGCCAACCTAGTCCTAGTGCTGAAGAAAAACAAGACATGGCGAATGTGTATCCACTACACAAGCCGGGATAAGGCGTGTTCGAAAGACCCTTTCGCTTTGCCCTGGATAGGTCAAGTGATCGACTCCACAGCCGGCTGCGAATTGTTGTCCTTTCTAGACGCCCATTCAGGCTACCACCAGATCAAGCTGGATCCTGCCGACCGACTGAAGACCTCCTTCATTACGCAATTCCAGGCCTACTGCTACACCACCATGACATTCGCCTTGAAGAATGCTGGTGCCACCTTTCAGTGCTGCATGCAACAATGCCTCTTGCCGCAAATCGGCAGGAACATCCACGTCTATGTGGATGACATCGTCATCAAGACCAAGGAGCATTTTAGTCTCCTTGAAGACTTGCGAGAGACATTCGCCAATCTACGTGAATAGAAGATCCGGCTCAATCTATAGAAGTCCGTCTTCGGAGTTTGAGGCAGCAAGCTCTTGGGTTTCTTCATGTCAGCTCGCGCATCGAAGCTAACCCTAAGAAGATCAAAACAATCGAGCGTATGGTGAAGCCGGCTCGAATCCTCGACGTCCACAAGTTCATTGGTTGTCTGGCATCCCTCAACCGGTTCCTCAACCGGCTGGGCGAGAAGGCGCTTCCATCTATCAGCTGATGAAGAAGACGAGCAAGTTCGAGTGGAACGACCAGGTGGATGAAGCCTTCCGCGATCTCCAGCACGTCGTCTCGAGCATGCCAATCTTGGAGGCGCCGGCCAAAAGAGATCCCATCCTCATCTACATCGCGGCGACCACTCGCGTGGTTAGTGTGGTTCTGGTAGTGGAGCGCAAGGAGGATGGAAAGGTCCTTCTAGTACAGCACCATGTCTACTACCTCAGCGAGGTCTTGTCCGTCTCCAAGCAAAACTACCCCCACTATCAAAAGATGTGTTATGGTGTCTACTTTGCCGCCAAGAAGTTGAAGCATTACTTCCAGGAGCATGCTATCACTGTGGTGAGCACTGCTCCACTCTCAGAAATCATGGGAAACCGTGATTCCATGGGCCGGATTGCCAAGTGGTCCATCTCCATGGCCGACCATGATATCTGCTACGAGCCGCGCACCGCCATCAAATCTCAGGTGGTGGCCGACTTCCTCGTCGATTGGGCCGGACCCCAATTCTTGCCATCACCTCCAGACTCCACTCATTCACGGATGCACTTCAACGGCTCGAAGATGCGAACTGGTCTGGGAGTCGACATTGTCTTGACATCTCCGAAAGGAGACCAACTCAAGTATGCTCTCCAGATACATTTCGCCGCCTCCAACAATGTCACCGAGTAGGAGGCGCTCGCTCACGGCCTCCGGCTTGCTAGAGAGATTGGCATCCGACGGATCCTTTGCTTTGGCGACTCGGACCTTGTGGTGCAGCAGGTCTCTGGCGAATGGGATGCCAGGGATGCCAACATGGCGAGCTACCGCTTCCTCATTCAGCAGCTCAGCGGTCCTTTTGAGGGCTGCGAGTTCCATCATGTCCCCAGGGTGGACTACGAGGCGGCAGATGATACGTCCATTTTGCATCATGCTTTTATATTGATATTTATCGCATTGAGGGCTGTTATTACACATTATGGTACAATACTTATGTATTTTCTCTCTTATTTTATAAGGTTTACATGAAGAGGGAGAATGCCGGCAGCTGCAATTCTGGGCTGAAAAAGGAGCAAGTTTGATATACCTATTATGCACAACTCCGAAAGCCATGAAAATTAGTGAGGAATTATTTTGGAATATATAAAAATACTGGGCGGAAGAAATACTGGAGGGGAGCCACCAGGAGGTCACGAGCCAGCCAGGCGCGCCTGGGGGGCTCGTGGGCCCCCTGTTACCCCTCCGGCTCCCATCTTCTGCTATAAGGAGGGTTTCGTCCCAGAAAAAATCAAGAGAGAGCTTTCGGGAAGAAACGCTGCCACCACGAGGCGGAACTTGAGCAGAACCAATCTAGAGCTCCGGCACGGCCATCGTGCCGGGGAAACTTCCCTCCCGGAGGGGCAAATCGTCGCCATCGTCATCACCAACACTCCTCTCATTGGAGGGGACTCATCTCCATCAACATCTTCATAAGAACCATCTCATCTCCAAACCCTAGTTCATCTCTTGTACCCAATATGTGTCTCGCGACTCCGATTGGTACTTGTAAGGTTGCTAGTAGTGTTAATTACTCCTTGTAGTTGATGCTAGTTGGTTTACTCGGTGGAAGATCATATGTTCAGATCCTTAATGCTATTCAACACCTCTCTGATCATGAACATAATTATGCTTTGTGAGTAGTTACGTTTGTTCCTGAGGACATGGGATAAGTCTTGCTATAAGTAGTCATGTGAATTTGGTATTCGTTCGATATTTTGATGCGTTGTATGTTGTCTTTACTATAGTGGTGTTATGTGAACGTCGACTACATGATACTTCACCATTATTTGGGCCTAGAGGAAGGCATTTGGAAGTAATAAGTAGATGATGGGTTGCTAGAGTGACAGAAGCTTAAACCCTAGTTTATGTGTTCCTTCGCAAGAGGTTGATTTGGATCCAGCAGTTTAATGCTATGGTTAGACTTTGTCTTAATTCTTCTTTCGTAGTTGCGTATGCTTGCGAGAGGGGTTAATCATAAGTGGGATGTTTGTCCAAGTAAGGACAGCACCCATGCACTGGTCCACCCACATATTAAACTATCAAAGTAGTGAACGCGAATCATGTGAACATGATGAAAACTAGCTTGACAGAAATTCCCATGTGTCCTCGGGAGCGCTTTACCTTATATAAGAGTTCGTCCAGGCTTGTCCCTTGCTATAAAAGGGATTGGGCCATCTTTCTGCACCATTGTTACTATTGTTACTTGCTACCCGTTACGAATTATCTTATCACACAACTATCTATTACCAATAATTTCAGTGCCTACACAGAATACCTTGCTGAAAACCACTTGTCATTTCCTTCTGCTCCTCGTTGGGCTCGACACTCTTACTTATCGAAAGGACTAAGATAGATCCCCTACACTTGTGGGTCATCAAGACTCTTTTCTGGCGCCGTTGCCGGGGAGTAAAGCGCCTTTGGTGAGTGGAATTTGGTAAGGAAACATTTATATAGTGTGCTGAAATTTATTGTCGCTTGTCACTATGGAAACTAATCCTTTGAGGGGCTTGTTCTGTGTATCTTCACCTCGACCGGAAGCACAAAGAGTTGCTCCTCAACCTACTGCACCTAGTGAAAATATTTATTATGAAATTCCTTCGGGTATGCTAGAGAAACTGTTGGCTAATCCTTTTATAGGAGATGGAACATCACATCCCGACTTGCATCTAATCTATGTAGATGAAGTTTGTGGTTTATTTAAGATTGCAGGTTTGCCCGAGGATGAGGTCAAGAAGAAGGTATTTCCCTTATCTTTGAGGGATAAAGCATTGACATGGTATAAGCTATGTGATGATACTGGATCATGGAACTACAACCGATTGAAATTGGAATTTCATCAAAAGTTTTATCATATGCATTTGGTACATCGTGATCGGAATTATATCTATAATTTTTGGCCTCGTGATAGAGAAAGTATCGCTCAAGCTTGGGGGAGGCTTAAGTCAATGTTATATTCATGTCCCAACCATGAGATCTCAAGAGAAGTTATTATTTAGAACTTCTATGCTCAGCTTTCTCATGATAATCGCACCATGCTTGACACTTCTTGTATTGCTTCTTTTATGAAGAGATATATTGACTTCAAATGGAATTTATTGGAAAGAATTAAATGCAACTCTGAAGATTGGGAGTTTGATGAAGGTAAGGAGTCACATATGAATCTTAAGTTCGATTGCGTTAAATCCTTCGCTGAAACAAATACTTTTCGTGATTTTAGCGCTAAACATGGACTTGACTCTCAGATAGTAGCTTCATTATGTGAATCATTTGCTTCTCATATTAATCTCCCTAAGGAGAAGTGGTTTAAATATCATCCTCCCATAGAAGTCAATGTAGTAAAACCCAATCCAATTGAAGAGAAATTTATTGCTTATAATGATTCTATTGTTCCTAGTGCTTACATTGAGAAACCACCTTTCCCTGTTAGAAAAAAGGATCATGCTAAAGCTTCAACTGTGATACGTAAGGGCTACATTAGAACACCTACACCCCCTGAGCAAATTAAAGTTGAACCTAGCATTGCTATTATTAAAGATCTCTTGGCCGATAATGTTGATGGCCATGTTATTCAATTCTGTGAAGATGCTGCTAGAATTGCTAAACCTCATGTTAGAGACGAACATAAACCTGTTGTTGGCATGCCTGTTTTTCTGTTAAGATAGGAGATCATTGTTATCATGGTTTATGTGACATGGGTGCTAGTGTTAGTGCAATACCTGAATCTTTATATAATGAAATTAAAGATGAGATTGCACCTGTCTTGATGGAATTTATTTATATAATGAAATTTATTGATGACATTTCCGGTGGTCCCGGTGGTCCCGGTACGCTACCGGTGACGCCCGAAACATTTCTCGTGTCCAAAACCATCCATCCTATATATCAATCTTTACCTTCGGACCATTCTGGAGCTCCTCGTGACGTCCGAGATCTCATCCGGGACTATGAACAACTTTCGGTAACCTCGTATAACATTTCCCTATAACCCTAGTGTCATCGAACCTTAAGTGTGTAGACCCTACGGATTCGGGAAGCATGAAGACATGACCGAGACGTTCTCCGGCCAATAACCAGCAACGGGATCTGGATACCCATGGTGGCTCCCACACGTTCCACGATGATCTCATCGGATGAACCACGATGTCAAGGATTCAATCAATCCCGTATACAATTCCCTTTGTCTGTCCGTATAGAACTTGCCCGAGATTCGATCGTCGGTATACCTATACCTTGTTCAATCTCGTTACCGGTAAGTCTCTTTACTCGTTCCGTAGCACGTCATCGTGTGACTAACTCCTTAGTCACATTGAGCTCATGATCATGTTCTACTGAGTGGGCCCAGAGATACCTCTCCGTCACACGGAGTGACAAATCCCGATCTTGATTCGTACCAACCCAACAGACACTTTCAGAGGTACCCATAGTGCACCTTTATAGTAACCTAGTTACGTTGTGACGTTTGATACACCCAAAGAACTCCTACGGTATCCGGGATTTGCACAATCTCACGGTCGAAGGAAAAGACACTTGACATTAGAAAAGCTTTAGCATACGAACAACACGATCTAGTGCTATGCTTAGGATTGGGTCTTGTCCATCACATTATTCTCCCAATGATGTGATCCCGTTATCAATGACATCTAATGTCCATGGTCAGGAAACCATGATCATCTATTGATCAATGATCTAGCCAACTAGAGGCTTGCTAGGGACACATTGTGATCTATTTATTCACACATGTATTACTGTTTCCTGTTAATACAATTATAGCATGAACAATAGACGATTATCATGAACAAGGAAATATGATAATAACCATTTTATTATTGCCTTTAGGGCATATTTCCAACAGTCTCCCACTTGCACTAGAGTCAATAATCTAGTTACATTGTGATGTATCGAACACCCATAGCATTATGGTGTTGATCATGTTTTGCTCGAGGAAGAGGTTTACTCAACGGGTCCGCAACATTCAGATCTGTATGTACTTTACAAATCTCTATTACTCCACTCTGGACATGGTCCTGGATGGAGTTGTAGCAGCGTTTGATATGCTTGGTCTTCCGGTGAAACCTGGGCTCCTTGGCTATGGCAATGGCCCTAGTGTTATCACAGAAGAGTGTCATTGGACCCGACGCGCTTGGAACCACTCCAAGGTCGGTGATGAGCTCCTTCATCCAAATTCCTTCATGAGCCGCTTCTGAAGTAGCTATGTACTCCGCTTCACATGTAGATGCTGCCACGACTTCTTGCTTGCTGTTGCACCAGCTCACTGCCCCACCATTCAAAACATATACGTATCCGGTCTGTGACTTAGAGTCATCCGGATCTGTGTCGAAGCTAGCATCGACGTAACCCTTTACGACGAGCTCTTCGTCACCTCCATAAACGAGAAATATCTCCTCAGTCCTCTTCAGGTACTTAAGGATATTTGGACGGCTGTCAAGTGTTCCACACCGGGATCACTTTGGTACCTCCCTACCAAACTTATGGCAAGGTTTATATCAGGTCTGGTACATAGCATGGCATACATTAGAGAGCCTACGGCTGAAGCGTAGGGGACAGTACTCATCTTCTCTCTATCTGCTGTCGTGGTCGGTGACTGAGTCTTACTCAATCTCATACCTTGCAAAACTGGCAAGAACCCCTTCTTCGAGTTTTCCATATTGAACTTCTTCAATATCTTGTCAAGGTATGTACTTTGCGAAAGACCTATGAGGCGTCTCGATCTATCTCTATAGATCTTGATGCCTAATATGTATGCAGCTTCTCCAAGGTCCTTCATTGAAAAACTCTTGTTCAAATAGGCATTTATGCTCTCCAACATCTCTATATTATTCCCCATCAATAATATGTCATCCACATATAGTACGAGGAAAGCTACAGAGCTCCCACTCACTTTCTTGTACCGACAGGCTTCTCCATAAACCTGTATGAGCCCAAACGCTTTAATCACCTCATTAAAGCGAATGTTCCAACTCCGAGATGCTTGCACCAGCCCATAGATGGAGCGCTGGAGCTTGCACACTTTTTTAGCACCCTTAGGCTTGACAAAACCTTCTGGTTGCATCATATACAACTCTTCCTTAAGATTCCCGTTAAGGAACGATGTTTTGACGTCCATTTGCCAAATTTCATAATCATAAAAGGCGGTAATTGCTAACATGATTCGGACTGACTTTAGCTTCTCAACGGGAGAGAAAGTCTCTTCGTAGTCAACTCCTTGAATTTTTCGAAAACCCTTTGCGACAAGTCGAGCTTTATAAACGGTCACATTACCGTTTGCATCAGTCTTCTTCTTGAAGATCCATTTATTTTATATGGCTCGCCGATCATCGGGCAAGTCCACCAAAGTCCATACTTTGTTCTCATACATGGATCCTATCTCGGATTTCATAGCCTCAAGCCATTTGTTCGAATCCGGGCCCGCCATTGCTTCTTCATAGTTTGAAGGTTCACCATTGTCTAACAACATGACTTCCATAACAGGGTTGTCGTACCACTCTGGTACGGAGCGTACCCTTGTGGACCTTCGTGGTTCAGTAGCAACTTGATCCGAAGCTTCATGATCATCATCATTAACTTCCTCTTCAGTTGGCGTAGGCGCCACAGGAACAATTTCCCGCGCTGCGCTACTCTCCTATTCGAGAGGGGGTGTAATTACCTCATCAAGTTCTACTTTCCTCCCACTTACTTCTTTCTAGAGAAACACTTTCTCTAGAAAGGATCCGTTCTTGGCAACAAAGGTTTTACCTTCGGATCTAAGATAGAAGGTATACCCAATAGTTTCCTTAGGGTATCCTCTGAATATGCATTTCTCCGCTTTGGGTTCGAGCTTCTCTGGTTGAAGTTTCTTCACATAAGCATCGCAGCCCCAAACTTTAAGAAACTACAACTTAGGTCTCTTGCCAAACCATAGTTCATACGGTGTCGTCTTAACGGATTTAGACGGTGCCCTATTTAAAGTGAATGCTGCAGTTTCTAATGTGTATCCCCAAAATGAAAGTGGTAAGTCGGTAAGAGACATCATAGATCATACCATATCTAATAAAGTGCGATTACGACATTCAGACACTCCGTTGTGTTGCGGTGTGCCAGGCGGCGTCAGTTGTGAAACGATTCCACACTCTAAAATTCCTTGAACTTTTCAAACATCTCAGATTTGTGCTTCATCAAGTAGATATACCCATACCTACTCAAATCATCGGTGAGAGTGAGAACATAACGGTAGCCACCGCAAGCTTCAACGTTCATTGGACCAAACACATCAGTATGTATTATTTCCAATAAGTCAGTCGCTCTCTCCATTATTCCTGAGAATGGAGTCTTAGTCATCTTGCCCATGGGGCACGGTTCGCATGTGTCAAGTGATTCAAAGTCAAGAGACTCTAATAGTCCATCAGTATGGAGCTTCTTCATGCGCTTAATACCGATATGACCAAGGCGGCAGTGCCACAAGTATGTGGAACTATCATTATCAACTTTACATCTTTTGGTACTCACACTATGAATATGTAACATCACGATCGAGATTCATCAAGAATAAACCATTCACCAGCGGAGCATGACCATAAAACATATCACTCATATAAATAGGACAACCATTATTCTTTGACTTAAATGAGTAGCCGTCTCGCATTAAGCAAGACCCTGATACAATATTCATGCTCAAAGCTGGTACTAAATAACAATTATTAAGGTTTAAAACTAATCCCGACGGTAGATGTAGAGGTAGCGTGCCGACGGCGATCACATCGACCTTGGAGCCATTCCCGACGCGAATCGTCACCTCGTCCTTGGCCAGTCTCCGCTTATTCCACAGTTCCTGCTTTGAGTTGCAAATGGTAGCAACAGCACCGGTATCAAATACCCAGGAGCTACTACGAGCGCTGGTAAGTACTTGGGGCAGTTCCAAGTACTTGGGGCAGTTAACATGTATAACATGTATATCACATATACCTTTAACATTGTCGGCCTTCTTGTCCGCTAAGTACTTGGGGCAGTTCCACTTCCAGTGACCTTTTCCCTTGCAATAGAAGCACTCAGTCTCAGGCTTGGGTCCATTCTTTTTCTTCTTCCCGACATCTAGCTTACCGGGCACGGCAACGGCTTTGCCGTCTTTCTTGAAGTTCTTCTTACCCTTGCCCTTCTTGAAACTGGTGGTCTTGTTGACCATCAACACTTGATGCTCTTTCTTGATTTCTACTTCTGTAGACTTGAGCATCGAGTACAACTCGGGAATGGTCTTCTCCATCCCTTGCATGTTGTAGTTCAGCACAAAACCTTTCTAGCTTGGTGGGAGAGACTAGAGGATTCTGTCAATTATAGCATCATCCGGAAGTTCGACTCCAAGTGAAGTCAGACGACCGTGTAACCCAGACATTTTGAGTATGCGCTCACTGACAGAACTGTTCTCCTCCATCTTACAGCTAAAGAACTTGTCGGAGACTTCATATCTCTCGACATGAGCATGAGCTTGAAAACCCAGTTTCAGCTCTTGGAACATCTCATATGCACCGTGTTGCTCAAAATGCCTTTGGAGCCCCGTTTCCAAACTGTATAACATGCCACACCTAACCAGAGAGTAGTCATCACTCCGCGTTTGCCAGATGTTCAAAATGTCCTAGGCTTCTGCGGGAGCGGGAGGGTCACCTAGCGGCGCATCAAGGACATAAGCCTTTTTAGCTGCTTCGAGGATGAGCTTCAAGTTGCGGACCCAGTCCGCATAGTTACTACCATCATCTTTTAGCTTGTTTTTCTCTAGGAATGCGTTGAAATTGAGGTTGACGTTGGCCATCTACAATATTTATAAAGACAACTTTTAGACTAAGTTCATGACAATTAAGTTCATTTAATCAAATTAAGTATGAACTCCCACTTAAATCGACATCCCTCTAGTCATCTAAGTGATACATGATCCATGTTGACTAACCCATGTCCGATCATCACGTGAGACGGACTAGTCACCATGGTGAGAAACTTCATGCTGATCGTATTCAACCATACGACTCATGTTCGACCTTTCAGTCTCTTCTATTCGAGGTCATGTCTGTACATGCTAAGCTCGTCGAGTCAACCTAGGTTTTCGGATGTGTAAATCTGGCTTACACCCGTTGTATGCAAACGTTAGAATCGATCACACCCAATCATCACGTGGTGCTTCGAGACAACGATCCTTCGCAACGGTGCACACTTAGGGGAATACGTTCTCAAAATTTTAAGAGGGATCATCTTATTATGCTACCGTCGTTCTAAGCAATAAGATGAAAAACATGATAAACATCACAATGCAATCATATAGTGACATGATATGGCCATTATCATCTTTGCTCTTTCGATCTCCATCTTCACACATCGCATGATCATCATTGTCACCGGCGTGACACCATGATCTCCATCATCGTGTCTCCGTGAAGTCGGCACGCCAACTACTACTATCATTACTACTATAGCTAACCGTTAGCAATGAAGTAAAAGTAGTAAGCACATGGCGTTGCATCTCATACAATAAATTAAGACAACTCCTATGGCTCCTGCCGGTTGTCATACTCATCGACATGCAAGTCGTGAAACCTATTACAATAACATGATCATCTCATACATCATACATGCAACATCACAACTTTGGCCATATCATATCACATGTCAAACCCTGCAAAAACAAGTTAGACGTCCTCTAATTGTTGTTGCAAGTTTTACGTGGCTGATTTGGGTTTCTAGCAAGAACGCCTTCTTACCTACGTGATAGCCACAACGATGAAATGCCAAACCTATTTACCCTTCATAAGGACCCTTTTCATCAAATCCAATCCGACTAGAGTAAGAGAGACAGACACCCGCTAGCCACTTTTATGCACGATGTGCATGTCTGTCGGTGGAACCAGTCTCACGTAAGCGTACGTGTAAGGTCGGTCCGGGCCGCTTCGTCCCACAATACCGCCGGAAAAGAATAAGACTAGTAGCGGCAAGCAATTGACAAATCATCGCCCACAACCTTTTGGGTTCTACTCGTGCATAGAATCTACGCATAGAAAACCTGGCTCGGATGCCACTGTTGGGTAATGATGACCCACAAGTATAGGGGATCAATCGTAGTCCTTTCGATAAGTAAGAGTGTCAAACCCACAAGTAAGAGTGCTCCCGAGGACACACGGGATTTTCTGTCATGCTAGTTTCGTCATGTTCATATGATTCGCGTTCGTTACTTTGATAGTTTGATATGTGGGTGGACCGGTGCTTGGGTACTGCCCTTACTTGGACAAGCATCCCACTAATGATTAACCTCTCTCGCAAGCATCCGCAACTACAAAAGAAGAATTAAGACAAAGTCTAACCATAGCATTAAACTAGTGGATCCAAATCAGCCCCTCACGAAGCAACGCACAGACTGGGGTTTAAGCTTCTGTCACTCCAGCAACCCATCATCTACTTACTACTTCTCAATGCCTTCCTCTAGGCCCAAATATTGTAAAGTGTTATGTAGTCGACGTTCACATAACACCACTAGAGGAAAAACAACATACAGCATATCAAAATACCGAACGAATATCAAATTCACATAACTATTATTAACATGACTTATCCCATGTCCTCAGGAACAAAAGTAACTACTCATAAGACATAATCATAATCATGACCATAGGTGTAATGAATAGTGTCAAGGATCTGAACATAAACTCTTCCACCAAGTAATCCAACAGGCATCAACTACAAAGAGTAATCAACACTACTAGCAACCTTACAAGTACCAATCGGAGTCGCGAGGCGAAGATTGGTTACAAGAGATGAACTGGGGATTGGAGAGGAGATGGTGCTGATGAAGATGTTGATAAAGATGCCTCCCCTCCGACGAGAGGAGTGTTGGTGATGACGATGGCGACGATTTCCCCCTCCGGGAGGGAAGTTTCCCCGGCAGGATCGTCCTGCCGGAGCTCTAGATTGGATCTGCTCAAGTTCCGCCTTGTGGTGGCGGCGAAACCACGAAAAAGCTCCCTTTTATTTTTTCCAGACCAGGACGCTTCATATAGCAAAAGGTGGGCTAGTGGGCCTTCAGGCAGCCCACAAGCCTGCCATGCGCCACCAGGGGGGTGGTGGCGGTGGGCAAGCTTGTGGGGCCCTGGTGGCCCCCCTTTGGTAGTTCTTTCGCCCAGTATTTTTAATATAATCCGAAAAAATCCACGTAAATATTCAGGGCATTTGGATATGTGCAGAATAGTGGACTAGGATTTGCTCCTTTTCCAGTCCAAAATTCCAGGTGCCTGAATTCTCCCTCTTCAAATAATCCTTGCAAAATAAGAGAGAAAAGGCATAAATATGGTACCACAAGTAATATAACAGTCCAAAAAGCAATAAATATCAACATGAAAGCATGATGCAAAATGGACGTATCAACTCCCCCAAGCTTAGACCTCGCTTGTCCTCAAGCAAAAACCAAGTTCAATAAACATGTCCACATGTTGAGGGACGAAGGTGTCGATAAAACATAATACGGACATGAGGGCATCATGATCACACATAGAACAACAATACATCATAAAGATTCTTATGGGAAAGTAACAATTCCTTCACAAAGCAAAGCATGAAGCAAAAACATTACCGAGAAATAACCAACAATAGTCCATAGTCATTGAAGCAATTGCAATTTATCACAACATCAGAAAGAGTCAAATAAGAGCTTGTAAGGCAAACCCACATACTCAATCATCTCTTTTGTTTTCCACAATTGTTACAACTCACGTGGTACTCATGGTGTCAAATTTTCAGCTTGACACAGAGGAAGATAGGGGCTTATAGTTTTGCCTCCCAACGGTTTACCTCAAAGATAAAGTCAACAACAATAAAGCATGAGTACTCAACTCCAAGTTGATATATGAATATAGATCTTTCCCAAGCATATGACGGTAGCCAAGACAAAGGCAAAAAGGGAATTGGTGAAGATCACCATGACACTTACAAGGGTAAAAAGTAAAGGTACAAGATAGGCCCTTCGCAGAGGGAAGCAGAGGTTGTCATGCGCTTTTGAGGTTTGAATGTGTGTCCTCTTAGTGCGGAGGAACGTCACTTTATATTGCCTCCTGTGATAAAGAACTTTATTATGCAGTCTGTCGCTTTTATGTCTTAATCATCACAGGTTCGTACAAAGCTTATTTTCCACACACTAATAGATCATACATATTAGAGAGCAATTTTTATTGCTTGCACCGATGACAACTTACTTGAAGGATCTTATTCAATCCATAGGTAGGTATGGTGGACTCTCATGGCAAAACTGGTTTGGAGGTTTATGGATGCACAAGTAGTATCTCTACTTGGTGCGGGAGTTTTGGCTAATATGAGGTGGAAGGAATCGTCACATGCTAAGGGATCTCTAATCGTATAACATTGTTTGGAACCAAGCAAACACAATTCATTATGTTGTCTTCCTTGTCCAACATCTACTCCTAGGCATGTAATAGTTTGGTGAGTGCTCACAATTGTAAAAAGTGTCTAAGATGATATATTTATATGTGAACCTCTCTTTACTTATTACTTCTTATTAATTGCAACAATGACTAATGTCTGTGTTGATTTATTCTCAACAAGTTTCAATCATCATACATGTCATAAGTGAAGTTATCACTTTCCATAAGATCGTCTCATGATCTTTCATGCTATCGTTCTTTTCATACTTTTTGATCATGGCACAAAGCAAAGCCCTTGACTAAGACACTCTTTATTATATAGCTCGTAAGCTCGAATACATCGGGGGAAAGACAAAAGCAAAAGACTCAAACTAAAAACTAAAGACTTATTCCTCTAAAAGAAGAAATAAAAACTGAAAAGGAAAGAACTAAAACAAAGGTAAAAGCAAAAGATATAAAGGTGATACGATACCAGGGCAACTCCCCCAAGCTTGGCTGAAGCCAAGGGGATTGCCCATACCAATGCTTAGTTGCCTTCCTTCGATGGTGATGGTGGTAGTGTTGTCGCCTTTGTGTCCAAGAGAGCTATCAATCTTTGATTTATACCTTTGAGATCTGTGACATGGTTTTCTAGCAAAACAACTTCACGAGAAAGAGAAATATTGTGAGCACGAGTTGTTTCGCAAAACCTCAAGAGTTCAATCAAGGATGGAGATAGCACGTGGAGGAAGGGTTGGAGAAAATCTACTCCTTCAACGTCTTCAATGTAGAACATAGGTTGAACTTCCTCCCTAGCTTGGGTTTTCTCCTTAGCTTGGTCCCTGGCTTCCGTGACATCTACTCTTTTCAGATCAGCAGCTACTTCCTCATGAACTTGGTGAAGATCATTCTCCCCAACAGATTCCTGAGACATCTTTGCTCTAAATCTGCGGCAAACAACAAGCTCGAAACGAGAAGAGAGGAAAACTACGCGATACGGAGATCCAAACCTTCGGGCGACTATATATTGATTTTTTCTGGGCCAGAAGGAGTCCTCCGCAAGAAAAAGGAGTCCGGGAGGCACACGAGGTGCCCACAAGCTTGCCCACCGCCACCAGGGGGTGGTGGCGGAGTGGGCCCTTGTGGCTGCCTCCTTCGCTCTCCGGACTGCTTTCCATTTTTCTAATTTTCCAAAAATTCCAAAACGGAAGAAATTTCCTATTGGAAAAGTATCGGAGTCCAATTTCTAGCCCAAAACAGATAAATATTCGTTTTCAAGGTCTAAAACAGGCTGATAAACATCCCTTATGTACTCCTCTGGAGTTATGACATTGATGATATTGGTCTCAACATTTATGGGAGTACCAGAGATGTAATGCTTGATTCTTTGCCCATTTACCACTCTAGGTAAATTTCCTTCCGTGTTTTTGATTTTGATGGCACCGGAACGATATACTTCCTCGACAACATAGGGACCTTCCCATTTAGAGAGAAGCTTGCCTGCAAAGAATCTCAGACGAGAATTGTATAGCAAGACATAATCACCTACATTGAACTATCGTTTCTGTATTCGTTTGTCGTGCCATCTCTTAACCTTTTCCTTGAACAACTTGGCATTCTCATATGCCTGGGATCTCCATTCATCTAACGAGCTGATATCAAACAACCGCTTCTCACCGGCAAGTTTGAAATCAAAGTTGAGCTCTTTGATTGCCCAATAAGCTTTGTGTTCCAACTCAAGAGGTAAATGACAGGCCTTACCGTAAACCATTTTATACGGTGACATGCCCATGGGATTCTTATAAGCAGTCCTATAAGCCCATAGTGCATCGTCAAGTTTGCTAGACCAGTTCTTTCAAGATCTATTGACGGTCTTTTGTAGGATCAACTTGATCTCCCTATTACTCAACTCCACTTGACCACTAGATTGAGGATGATAAGGACATGCAACTCTATGGTTGACATCATACTTAGCTAGCATCTTGTGGAAAACACCATGAATGAAGTGTGAACCGCCATCAGTCATCAAGTAACTAGGGACTCCAAATCTTGGGAATATAACTTCTTTAAGCATCTTAATAGAGGTGTGGTGATCAACATTTTTAGTGGGGATAGCTTCTACCCACTTAGTAACATAATCCACAGCAACTAAGATGTGAGTGTACCCATTGGAACTCGGGAAGGGTCCCATATAATCAAAGCCCCAGACATCAAATGGTTCAATGACAAGTGAATAGTTCATAGGCATTTCCTGACGCTTACTGATGTTCCCTATTCTTTGGCTTTCGTCACAAGACAAGACAAACTTACGGGCATCCTTGAAGAGAGTGGGCCAATGGAAACCTGATTGCAATACCTTATGGGCAGTTCTATCTCCAGCATGGTGTCCTCCGTAGGCTTCGGAATGACACTTCTGCAGGATCTGTCCGTGTTCATGTTCAGGCACACAACGTCTAATAACACCATCTACTCCTTCCTTATGAAGGTGGGGAACATCCCAAAAGTAGTGTCTCAAATCAAAGAAGAATTTCTTCTTTTGCTGATAGGTGAAACTGGGTTGTATGTATTTGGCTACGATATAGTTTTCATAATCGGCATACCACGGTGCACTAAGTGAAGTGCGGATGACATTTAATTGCTCATTAGGAAAGTTGTCATCAATAGGTAGTGGGTCATCAAGGACATTCTCTAGCCTAGACAAGTTATCTGCTACACGGTTATCACCACCCTTTCGGTCAATGACGTGCAAATCAAATTCCTGTAGCAGGAGAATCCATCTGATAAGCCTAGGCTTAGCATCCTTCTTCTCCATGAGGTACTTAATAGCAGCATGATCAGAGTGAATAGTGACTTTGGAGTCAACTATGTAAGATCTGAACTTTTCACATGCAAACACGACTGCTAAAAATTCCTTCTCCGTAGTGGCATAGTTTCTTTGGGCATTGTCTAGAGTTTTACTAGCGTAGTGAATGGCATTCAACTTCTTGTCAACTCTTTGTCTTAGAACAACACCAACAGCGTAATCACTAGCGTCACACATGATTTCAAAGGGCAAGTTCCAGTCTGGTGGTTGAACAATAGGTGCGGTTATCAAAGCCTTCTTAAGTATTTCGAAAACTTCCTCACAATCCTCATCAAAAACAAAAGGAACATCCTTCTGCAAGAGGTTGGTAAGAGGCCTAGAAATCTTAGAGAAGTCTTTAATGAACCTTCTATAGAAACCAGCATGACCTAAGAAACTACGTATACCTCTGATATCTGTGGGGCAAGGCATTTTCTTAATTACTTCAACCTTAGCCTTATCAACTTCAATGCCTCTCTCAGAAATTTTGTGTCCTAAGATGATACCTTCATTAACCATAAAGTGGCACTACTCCCAATTCAAGACGAGGTTGGTTTCTTCGCATCTCTGTAAGACTCGATCAAGGTTGCTGAGGCAATCATCAAAGGAAGACCCGTAAACGGAGAAGTCATCCATGAAAACCTCGACAATCTTTTCACAAAAGTCAAAGAATATGGCCATCATACATCTTTGGAAGGTGGCAGGTGCATTACATAAGCCAAAAGGCATACGTCTATAGGCAAAGGTACCGAAAGGGTAGGTGAAAGTGGTTTTCTCTTGATCAGATTGTGCAACAGGTATCTATGAGAAACCTGAATAACCGTCTAGAAAGCAGAAGTGTGTGTGCTTTGATGGCCTTTCTAGCATTTGGTCGATCAACGACAAAGGATAATGATTTTCCTAGTTGCCTCGTTCAGTTTCTGGAAGTCTATCACCCTTCTATAGCCGGTAATAATCCTTTGTGGGATTAGTTCATCCTTATCATTAGGAACGACGGTGATACCTCCCTTCCTAGGTACGCAATGTACTGGACTTACCCAATCACTATGAGCGACAGGATAAATGATTCCTGCTTCCAGAAGCTTTAATATTTATTTTCTAACGACCTCTTTCATCTTAGGATTTAATCTCCTTTGATGATCAGCAACTGGTTTGAAGTCAGGATCGGTTTTAATCTTGTGCTGACATAGAGTAGGACTAATACCCTTAAGATCATCAAGAGTATATCCAATAGCAGCGCGGTGCTTCCTCAGAGTTTTTAGGAACTTCTTCTCTTCGCGCTCTGAGAGGAGAGCACTAATAATGACAGGATATATCTCCTTCTCATCAAGATAGGCATACTTAAGAGTATCAGGCAACTGTTTAAGCTCGAACACAGGATCACCCTTTGGTGGGGGAGGATCCCCAAGCAGTTCAACAGCCAGACTATTCTTGAGAATAGGATAATGTTCTAAGACAATTCTATCTATCTCATCTCTCTCCTCCATATGCATATCATTTTCATGCTCAAGCAGATATTGCTCTAAAGGATCCGTAGGAGGTACGGCAATAGAGGCAAGAGCAATGATTTCATCCCTACCAGACGACTCTCTTTCATGGGGTTGTCTTCCAAACTTGGAGAAGTTAAATTCATGAGACACACCCTCGAAACTTACTGTGACAGTCTGCTTAATGCAATCAATGTGAGCATTAACAGTGTTCAGAAAGGGTCTACCGAATATGATGGGACAAAAGCTTTCTTGTGCAGTACCAAGGACGAGGAAATCAGTAGGATACTTCGTCTTACCACACAGGACTTCTACGTCTCTCACAATTCCTAGAGGACAGATAGTGTCTCTATTAGCTAGCGTAATAGTGACATCAATGGGTTCTAACTCAGCAGGTGCAATCTCACCTTTGATTTCATCATATAGAGAACTGGGTATTGCACTAACACTAGCTCCCATATGACATAAACCATGGTAACAGTGATCTCCTATCTTAACAGAAACAACGGGCAAGCCAACTACAGGTCCATGTTTGTCTTTCGCGTGAGGTTTAGCAATTCTAGCGGAGTCCTCACAGAATTTGATAACATGCCCATCTATGTCTTCGGCTAAGAGATCTTTGATAATAGAAACACTAGGTTCAACTCTAATCTCCTCAGGGGTGCAAGTGGTCTAATGTAACCCCTACGTATCACAGTTGGAGCTTTAGAATAATCCTTTATCCTAGCAGGGTATGGTGGTTTCTCAGTGTAAGCACAAGGAACAACAGGATCACTAAAAGCTATGATTTTCTCCTCAACTAGATTGGTTTTGGCTATGTTGCTTTCTACAGGAGGATGATATTTAAACCACTTCTCTTTGGGAAGATCAACATGAGCAGCAAAAGATTCACATAGAGAAGCTACTATCTCATAGTCAAGTCCATACTTAGCGCTAAAATCTCTAGAAGTGTTTGTCTCAACAAAAGATTTAACGCAATCAAACTGGAAATTCATACCTGACTCCTTACCTTCCTCCAGCTCCCAATCTTCAGAGTTGCGTTTGATTCTCTCCAATAAATTCCACTTGTAATCAATATCCTTCTTCATAAAAGAACCGGCACAAGAAGTGTCAAGCATGGTACGATCTTCATGAGAACGCCGAGCATAAAAGTTTTGAATGAAGATTTCTCTCGAGAGCTCATGATTGGGGCATGAATATGGCATTGATTTAAGCCTCCCCCAAGCTTGAGATATGCTTTCCCTGTCACGAGGCCAAAAGTTATAAATAAAGTTCCGATCACGATGTACTAAATGCATAGGATAGAACTTTTGATGAAATTCCAATTTCAACCGATTATAGCCCCATGATCCAGTATCATCACATAGCATATACCATGTCAACGCCTTATCCTTCAAAGATAAAGGAAAGACTTTCTTCTTTACCTCATCCTCGGGCAAACCTGCAAGCTTAAATAAACCTCAAACTTCATCTACATAGAATAGATGCAAGTCTGGATGTGAAGATCCATCTCGTGTGAAAGGATTAGCCAGCAGTTTCTCAAGCATACCCAAAGGAATTTCATAAAATATATTTTCAGTAGGTACCTCAGGTTGAGGAGAAACTCCTCGTTCTTCCGTTCGTGGTGAAGATACCCCAAACAAACTCCTCAAAGGAAGAGTTTCCATAGTGACAAGTGACAATAAATTTCAGCACAGTATAAAAATGTTTCCTTACCAATTTCCACTTACCAAAGGCGCTTCACTCCCCGGCAACGGCGCGAGAAAAGAGTCTTGATGACCCACAAGTATAGGGGATCAATCGTAGTCCTTTCGATAAGTAAGAGTGTCGAACCCAACGAGGAGCAGAAGGCTCTGATAAACGGATTTCAGCAAGGTAATAACTGCAAGCACTAAAAGTAGCGGTAACAAGTGATTGTGTAGCGAGGTGAAACATAGCAAGCAAAGAGTAACAAGTAACAAGTAGTAGAAACGGTGCAGCAAGTGGCCCAATACATTTTGTAGCAAGGGACAAGCCTGAACAAAGTCTTATAGGAGGAAAAACGCTCCCGAGGACACACGGGAATTTCTGTCATGCTAGTTTCATCATGTTTACATGATTCGCGTTCGTTACTTTGATAGTTTGATATGTGGGTGGACCGGCGCTTGGGTACTGCCCTTACTTGGACAAGCATCCCACTTATGATTAACCTCTCTCGCAAGCATCCGCAACTACAAAAGAAGAATTAAGACAAAGTCTAACCATAGCATTAAACTAGTGGATCCAAATCAGCCCCTCACGAAGCAACGCATAGACTCGGGTTTAAGCTTCTGTCACTCCAGCAACCCATCATCTACTTACTACTTCCCAATGCCTTCCTCTAGGCCCAAATATGGTGAAGTGTTATGTAGTCGACATTCACATAACACCACTAGAGGAAAAACAACATACAACATATCAAAATACCAAACGAATATGAAATTCACATGACTATTATTAACATGACTTATCCCATGTCCTCGGGAACAAAAGTAACTACTCACAAGACATAATCATAATCATGACCAGAGGTGTAATGAATAGCATCAAGGATCTGAACATAAACTCTTCCACCAAGTAATCCAAGAAGCATCAACTACAAAGAGTAATCAACACTACTAGCAACCTTACAAGTACCAATCGGAGTCGCAAGACGAAGATTGGTTACAAGAGATGAACTAGGGATTGGAGAGGAGATGGTGCTGATGAAGATGTTGATGAAGATGCCTCCCCTCCGACGAGAGGAGTGTTGGTGATGCCGATGGCGACGATTTCCCCCTTCGGGAGGGAAGTTTCCCCGGCATGATCGTCCTCCCGGAGCTCCAGATTGGATATGCTCAAGTTCCGCCTCGTGGCGGCGGCGAAACCACGAAAAATCTCCCTCTTTATTTTTTCCAGACCAGGATGCTTCATATAGCAAAAGAGGGGGGCTAGTGGGCCTTCAGGCAGCCCACAAGCCTGCCCTGCGCCACCAGGGGGGTGGTGGCGGTGGGCAAGCTTGTGGGGCCCTGGTGGCCCCCCTCCGGTAGTTCTTTCGCCCAGTATTTTTAATATATTCCAGAAAAAATCCACGTAAATTTTCAGGGCATTTGGAGATGTGCAGAATAGTGGACTAGGATTTGCTCCTTTTCCAGTCCAGAATTCCAGGTGCCTGAATTCTCCCTCTTCAAATAATCCTTGCAAAATTAGAGAGAAAAGGCATAAATATGGTACCACAAGTAATGTAACAGTCCAAAAAGCTATAAATATCAACATGAAAGCATGATGCAAAATGGACGTATCAGGTAACGTAGCATAAATTCAAAAAAAAACCTACGCATATTCAGATCTTCCTATGGAGAGACGAGCAACGAGAGAGGGGTGAGTGCATCTTCATACCTTTGAAGATCGCTAAGCGGTAGCGTTGCTAGAACACGGTTGATGGAGTCGTAATCGCGGTGTGATTCCGATCTTGTGCCGAACCACGCCACCTCCGCGTTCAACACACGTGCAGCCCGGTGACGTCTCCCGCACCTTGATCCAGCAAAGAGGAGGGAGAGGTTGGGGAAGATCTCCGGCAGCATGACGGCGTGGTGTCTATGGAGAGACGAGGTCTCCCGGCAGGGCTTCGCCAAGCACCGTGGGAGGAGGAGGAAAGAGGGGAGCAGGGTTGCGCCGAGAGGAGAGAAAACCATGTAGAAAACAGCCCCAAACCCCTCTCTATATATAAAAGTAGGGGAGGGGGTGCCACCCCTAGGGTTTCCCCCCTAGGTGGAATGGCAGCCCCACCCCCCAGATGGGAGGTGCGGCGGCTAGGGCAAGGGGAGGGGGTGGCGCACCCCTTGGGTGGGCCTTAGGCCCACCAGCGCCAGGATTCCCCCCCCCCTTCTCTCCCTCCTGCGCCTTGGGCCTCTTGTGGGAAGCGCACCAGCCCACTTTGGGCTGGTTGCCCTCCCCCTTTTGTCCCATGCTACCTCCTGGGCCTGGTGGCCCCTCCCGGTGGACCCCCGGGACCATTTCCGGTGGTCCCGATGGTCCCGGTACGCTACCGGTGACGCCCGAAACATTTCCGGTGTCCAAAACCATACATCCTATATATCAATCTTTACCTCCGGACCATTCCGGAGATCCTCGTAATGTCCGGGATCTCATCCGGGACTCCAAACAACTTTCGGTAACCTTGTATAACATTTCCCTATAACCCTAGCGTCATCGAACCTTAAGTGTGTAGACCCTACAAGTTCGGGAAGCATGCAGACATGACCAAGACGTTCTCCGGCCAATAACCATCAGCGGGATCTGGATACCCATGGTGGCTCCCACATGTTCCACGATGATCTCATCGGATGAACCACGATGTCAAGGATTCAATCAATCCCGTATACAATTCCCTTTGTCTGTCGGTATAGAACTTGCCCGAGATTCGATCGTCGGTATACCTATACCTTGTTCAATCTCATTACCGGTAAGTCTCTTTACTCGTTTCGTAGCACGTCATCATGTGACTAACTCCTTAGTCACATTGAGCTCATGATGATGTTCTACCGAGTGGGCCCAGAGATACCTCTCCGTCACACGGAGTGACAAATCCCGATCTTGATTCGTACCAACCCAACAGACACTTTCAGAGGTACCCGTAGTGCACATTTATAGTCACCCAGTTACGTTGTGACGTTTGATACACCCAAAGCACTCCTACGGTATCCGGGAGTTGCACAATCTCACGGTCGAAGGAAAAGACACTTGACATTAGAAAAGCTTAAGCATACGAACAACACGATCTAGTGCTATGCTTAGGATTGGGTCTTGTCCATCACATCATTCTCCCAATGATGTGATCCCGTTATCAATGACATCTAGTGTCCATGATCAGGAAACCATGATCATCTATTGATCAACGAGCTAGCCAACTAGAGGCTTGCTAGGGACACATTGTGATCTATTTATTCACACATGTATTACTGTTTCCAGTTAATACAATTATAGCATGAACAATAGACGATTATCATGAACAAGGAAATATGATAATAACCATTTTATTATTGCCTCTAGGGCATATTTCCAACAAGGGGCGCCAGCAGGAGGCCACAAGCCTGCTAGGTGTTGCCTTCCCCCTAGTCACGCCTAGGGGGCTTGTGGGCTCCCACTTGGCCCTCTGGCTCCCCCTTTTGCTACAAGAAGGGTTTTGGTCTGGAAAAAATCAAGAGGAGGCTTTTCGGAGGATTCGCCGCTGCCACGAGGCGGAACTTGAGCAGAACCAATCCAGAGCTCCGACAGGACGATCCTGCCGGGGAAACTTCCCTCCCGGAGGGGGAAATCGTCCCCATCGTCATCACCAACACTCCTCTCATCGGAGGGGACTCATCACCATCAACATCTTCATCAACACCATCTCATCTCCAAAACCCTAGTTCATCTCTTGTAACCAATCTCTGTCTCGCGACTCAGATTGGTGCTTGTAAGGTTGCTAGTAGTGTTAATTACTCTTTGTAGTTGATGCTAGTTGGATTACTTGGTGGAAGATTATATGTTCAGATCCTTGATGCTACTCATTACCTCTCTGGTCATGAATATGATTATGCTTTGTGAGTAGTTACTTTTGTTCCTGAGGACATGGGATAAGTCTTGCTATAAGTAGTCATGTGAATTTGGTATTCGTTCGATAATTTGATGTCTTGTATGTTGTTTTTCCTCCAGTGGTGTTATGTGAACGTCGACTACATAACAATTCACCATTATTTGGGCCTAGAGGAAGGCATTGGGAAGTAGTAAGTAGATTATGGGTTGCTAGAGTGACAGAAGCTTAAACCCTAGTTTATGTGTTGCTTCGTAAGCTTCTGTCACTCTAGCAACCCATCATCTACTTACTACTTCCCAATGCCTTCCTCTAGGCCCAACTAATGGTGGAGTGTTATGTAGTCGATATTCACATAACACCACTAGAGGGAAAAAACATACAACATATCAAAATACCGAACAAATACCAAATTCACATGACTATTATTAGCATGACTTATCCCATGTCCTCAGGAGCAAAACTAACTACTCACAAAGCATAATCATAATCATGATCATAGGTGTAATGAGTAGCATCAAGGATCTGAACATAAACTCTTCCACCAAGTAATCCAACTAGCATCAACTACAAAGAGTAATCAACACTACTAGCAACCTTACAAGTACCAATCGGAGTCGCGAGACGGAGATTGATTACAAGAGATGAACTAGGGTTTGGAGATGAGATGGTGCTGATGAAGATGTTGATGGTGACGAGTCCCCTATGATGTAAGGAGTGTTGGTGATGACGATGGCGACGATTTCCCCCTCCGGGAGGGAAGTTTACCCGGCTGGATCATCGTGTCGGAGCTCTAGATTGGTTCTTCTCAAGTTCCGCCTCGTGGCGGCGGCGAAACCACGAAAAAGCTCCCGTCTGATTTTTTCTGGACGAAACCCTCCATATAGCAAAAGAGGGGGCAAGTAGGCCAGCAGGGTGCCCACAAGCCCCCATTGCGCGGCCTAGGAGGTGGCCGCGCCGTGCAGGCTTGTGGCCACCCCCTGGCGGCCCTCTGGCGCTTCTTCGGCCCAGTATTTTTTATATATTGGGGAAAAAATCTCCATTGATTTTCACGGCGTTTGGAGTTGCGCAGAATAGGTATCTCAACTTTTCTCCACTTTCAGGCCAGAATTCTAGTTGCCGGTATTCTCCCTCTTCATGTAAACCTTGCAAAATAAGAGAGAAAAGGCATAAGAATAGTACTGTGAAGTGCAATAACAGCCAAAGAAGCGATAAATATCAACATGAAAACATGATGCAAAATGGACATATCAACTCCCCCAAGCTTAGACCTCGCTTGTCCTCAAGCGAAAGCCTAGCTCAATAAATATGTCCACATGTTTAGGGAGAGAGGTGTCGACAAAACAAGATACGAAGATGCATGCATCATGATCAAGCTCAGAACAGCATACCAACATATAATCTCTCATGCTAAAGCGATAATTCCTTCACAAAGTAAAGCATGGATCAAGAACCTTACCAAGAAGTAACAACCAGTAGCCTTTAGTCATTGAAGCAATTGCAATTTATCACAACATCAGAAAGAGTCAAGTAAGAGCTTGTGAAGCAAATCCACATACTCAATCATTCTTTCATTCTCTACAACTGCTACAACTCTCGTGGTACTCATGAGATCAAAGTTTCAGCTGAACATAGAGAAAGATAGGGGCTTATATTTGCCTCCCAACTGCTTACCTCAAGGGTAATGTCAACAATAATAATTCATGAATGCCTACCTCCAAGTTGACATATGAATATAGATCTTTCCCAAGCATGTGACGGTAGCCAAGACAAAGGCAAAATAATGTATTGGTGAAGATCACCATGACTCTTTCAAGGGCAAAAAGGTAAAGGTACAAGATAGGCCCTTCGCAGAGGGAAGCACAGGTTGTCATGCACTTTTGAGGTTTGGATGCGTGTCCTCTTAGTGCGGAGGAACGTCACTTTATATTGCCTCCTGTGATAAAGAACTTTATTATGCAGTCTGTTGCTTTTATGTCTTCTTCATCACAGGTTCGTATAAAGCTTATTTTCCACACACTAATAGATCATACATATTAGAGAGCAATTTTTATTGCTTGCACCGATGACAACTTACTTGAAGGATCTTATTCAATCCATAGGTAGGTATGGTGCACACTCATGGCAAAACTGGTTTGAAGGTTTATGGATGCACAAGTAGTATCTCTACTTAGTGAGGGAGTTTTGGCTAATGTGAGGTGGAAGCAATCTTCACATGCTAAGGGATCTCTAATCATATAACATTGTTCAGAGCCAAGCAAACACAATCCGTTACGGTGTCTTCCTTGTCCAACATCTACTTCTAGGCATGTAATAGTTTAGTGAGTGTTCACAATCATAGATGGTGTCAGAGATGATATATTTATATGTGAACCTCTCCTTCTTTATTACTTCCTATTAATTGCAACAATGACCAAGGTCTACGTTTGCCTACCCACAACAAGTTTCAATCCTCATTCTTTTTATATGTGAAGCCATCACTTCCCATAAGATCATTACATGATCTTTCATGCTTTTGTTCTATTGTCACTCTTTTGATCATGGCAAGAGGCAGAGCCCTTCAACTAAGACACTCTTTATTATATGGCTCACACGCAAGAATACATCGGGGGTGACACAAAGAAAAACTCAAGACTAAAACACTAAGACTTTTAAACTACTAGAGAAAAAGAAAACTGAAAAGGAAAACTAAAAACAAAGGTAAAGGAAAAAGATGTGATGGTGATACGATACCGGGGCAACTCCCCCAAGCTTGGCAAAAGCCAAGGGGATTACCCATACCAATGCTCAGTTGTCTTCTTTTGGTGGTGATGGTGGTGGAGTTGTTGAAGCATGGGTTTGATCCTCCGTCTTCCAAGGCATATGTGCTCCATCATGGCAAGATGAACGAGTCACTGGAATCCTCAAATCTGCAGCCAACCTTATTGATTTAAATCTATACTCATACTCACAGTTTTGGTTCTGCAGGTCATAGATCTGGCCCTGGAGTTGATCAACCCTGTCATAGAGCCTGGAGAGGTGCTTCCCAATATCATTGGCATCAATCCTGTGCTTGTTGGTGAACTTCGTGATCATCATGTGGTTGGCCGTGAGTCCATGCTCCACCATCCCTTGGCACTTGAAGACTTGTTGCTCCATTCCTTCGAGCCTCGTCTCCATGCTTCCTGTCTTCTTAGGCCCCTCAACATCACGGATGTGCAACATCCCCTCACGCATCTCGATAGATTGAGGGTGTTGCAGCACTTTCGTGAGGTAGGGATTGATGACCTTCTCGAAGATCTTGTCCTTTGGAGCTTTTAGGGAAGTCATGGCGATCTAGATCTGCAACAGAAACAGGCTCGAAACTAAAAACAAAGGAAATCTGCGTGATGCAGGGGTTAGACCAACGGAAGTATATATAATGAATTTTTTCAGACCAGAAGGAGTCCCCTGCACGAAAACGGAGTCCGGGAGGCGCACGAGGTGGCCACAAGCCCTCACGGCGCGGCCAAGGGGTGGGCCCGCACCGTGCAGGCTTGTCGCCTCCTCGCGCACTTTCCGGACTACTTCCAATTTTTGTATTTTTTTCAAATATTCCAAAACGGAGAAAATTTCCTATGGGGAACGTTTTGGACTCTGTTTTCTTACCGAATCTCATACCTCTTTGTTTTCGGAGTCTGAAACAGGCTGATAAATGTCCCTTAGGTATTCTTCCAGAGTTATGGTATTGATGATATTGCTTTCAACATTTATGGGAGTACCTGAGATATAGTGCTTGATTCTCTGCCCATTTACCACTCTCAAACAATTATCTTTCATGTTGTTCATCTTGATAGCACAGGAACGATATACTTCCTCAACAACATAGGGACCTTCTCATTTAGAGAGAAGTTTGCCTACAAAGAATCTTAAACGAGAGTTATATAGCAAGACATAATCACCTACATTGAACTCACGCTTTTGTATCCTCTTATCATGCCACCTCTTAACCTTCTCTTTGAAAAGCTTGGCATTCTCATATGCGTGAGTTCTCCACTCATCAAGCGAGCTAATATCAAATAACCTCTTCTCACCGGCAAGTTTAAAATCAAAGTTGAGCTCTTTGATTGCCCAATAAGCTTTATGCTCTAGCTCAAGAGGTAAGTGACATGCTTTACCATACACCATTTTGTACGGAGACATGCCCATGGGATTCTTATAGGCAGTTCTATAAGCCCATAGTGCATCATCGAGCTTCTTAGACCAATTCTTTCTAGACCTGTTGACAGTCTTTTGCAGAATCAGTTTAATATCTCTGTTGCTTAGCTCTACTTGACCACTAGACTGAGGGTGATAGGGAGACACAATTCTATGGTTGACATCGTACTTAGCGAGCGTTTTACAAAAAGCACCATGGATGAAGTGTGAACCACCGTCGGTCATTAGATATCTAGGGACTCCAAATCTAGGGAAGATAACTTCTTTCAGCATCTTGATAGAGGTGTTGTGATCAGCACTACTAGTGGGAATAGCTTCTACCCACTTAGTGACATAATCAACAGCAACTAAGATATGTGTATACCCATTGGATTTTGGAAAAGGTCCCATATAATCAAAGCCCCAAACATCGAATGGTTCAGTGACAAGTGAATAGTTCATAGGCATTTCGTGACATTTGCTAATATTACCTATTCTTTGACATTCGTCACAAGACAAGACAAACTTACGGGCATCCTTGAAGGGAGTGGGCCAATAGAAACCTGATTGCAATACCTTGTGTGGAGTTCTATCTCCCGCATGGTGTCCTCCGTAGGCCTCGGAGTGACACTTCTGTAGGATATGTCCCTGTTCATGTTCAGGTACACAACGTCTAATAACACCATCTACTCCTTGCTTATAAAGGTGAGGATCATCCCAAAAGTAGTGTCTCAAGTCAAAGAAGAACCTCTTCTTTTGCTGGTACGTGAAACTAGGTGGTATGTATTGGGCAACGATATAGTTTGGATAATCAGCATACCACGGTGCACTACGTGAAGCATTGATGACATTCAATTGCTCATCGGGAAAGCTATCATCAATAGGTTGTGGGTCATCAAGAACGTTCTCCAACCTAGACAAGTTATCTGCTACTGGGTTATCAGCACCCTTTCTGTCGACAACGTGCAAATCAAATTCTTGTAGCAAGAGAACCCATATGATAAGTCTAGATTTAGCGTCCTTCTTCTCCATGAGGTACTTAATAGCAGCATGATCAGTGTGAATAGTGACTTTGGAATCAACTATGTAAGACCTGAACTTTTCACATGAAAACACGACTGCTAAAGATTCCTTCTCCGTAGTGGCATAGTTTCTTTGGGCACTGTCTAGAGTTTTACTAGCATAGTGAATAACATTCAACTTCTTATCAACTCTTTGCCCTAGAACAGCACTAGTATTTGGGAGAAACCAGAATAACCGTCTAGAAATCAGAAGTGTGTGTCTTTGGATAGTCTTTCTAGCATTTGGTCGATAAAAAGCAGGGGGTAATGATCTTTCCTAGTGGCCTTACTCAACTTCCTAAAATCAATCACCATCCTATAGCCAGTGATAATCCTCTGTGGGATCAACTCATCCTTATCATTAGGGACAACGGTGATGCCTCCCTTCTTAGGACCGCAATGCACCGGACTCACCCAATCACTATGAGCAACAGGATAAATGATACCTGCTTCCAGGAGCTTTAGTATTTATTCTCACTACTTCTTTCATCTTAGGATTCAATCTCCTTTGCTGATCAGCAACTGGTTTGAAATCAGGATCAGTTTTAATCTTGTGCTGGCATAGGGTAGGACTAATGCCCTTAAGATCATCAAGAGTATATCCAATAGCAGCACGGTGCTTCCTCAGAGTTTTTAGTAACATCTTTTCTTCATGCTCTGAGAGGCTAGCACTAATTATAACAGGATATATCTCCTTTTCATCAAGATAGGCATACTTAAGAGTATCAGGCAACTGTTTAAGCTCGAACACAGGATCACCCTTTGGTGGGGGTGGGTCCCCAAGCAGTTCAACAGGCAAGTTATTCTTAAGGATAGGATATTGTTTTTAGACAACTCTATCTATTTCATCCCTTTCATCCATATGCATATCATTTTCATGCTCAAGCAAGTATTGCTCTAAGGGATCAGTAGGGGGCACGGCAATAGAAGCTAAGGCAATATTTTCATCCCTACTAGGCAACTCCTTTTCATGAGGTTGTCTACCAAACTTAGAGAAATTGAACTCATGTGACACACCTTCAAAGCCAACGGTAACAGTTTTTTTCTCACAATCAATATGAGCATTGACAGTATTAAGAAAAGGTCTGCCAAATATGATGGGACAAAAGCTATCTTGAGCGGTAGCATGAACGAGGAAATCAGCAGGATACTTCTTTCTACCACACAAGACTTCAACATCCCTAACAATTCCCACATGGCAGATAGTATCTCTATTGGCAAGTTGAATAGTGACATCAATAGGTTCTATCTCAAGAGGTGCAATCTCAATTTTGACTTCATCGTATAAGGACTGAGGTATTGGACTAACACTAGCACCCAAGTCACATAAACCATGATAGCAATGATCTCCTATCTTAACAGATACCACAGGCAGACCAACAACAGGCCTATGTTTGTCTCTAGCATGAGGTTTAGCAATTCTAGCAGCATCTTCATAGAAGTGAATACTATGTCCCTCAACTTCTTCAGACAGAAGATCTTTGATAATATCAATGCTAGGTTCAACTCTAATTTGCTCAGGGGGTGTAGGTGTTCTAATATAGCCTCTATGTATCACAATTGAAGCTTTAGAATGATCTTTTATCCTAACAGGGAAAGGTGGTTTCTCAATGTAAGCACTGGGAACAACAGGATCACTATAGGCAATGACTTTCTCTTCAACCGGAATGGGTTTAAATACATTGACTTCTAAAGGAGGATGAAATTTAAACCACTTCTCTTTGGAGAGAGATATATGAGCAGCAAAAGATTCCAACAATGAAGCTACTATCTCAGAGTCAAGTCCAAACTTAGCGCTAAAATCACTAAAGGTATTTGTCTCAACAAAGGATTTAAAGCAATCAAACGTGAAATTCATACCTGACTCCTTACCTTCTTCAAGCTCCCAATATTCAGAGTTGCGTTTAATTCTCTCCAATAAATTCCACTTGAAGTTAATATCTCTCTTCGTAAAAGAACCGGTACAAGAAGTGTCAAGCATGGTGCGATCATCATGAGAAATCCGAGCATAGAAGTTCTGAATGATAATTTCTCTCGAGAGCTCATGATTGGGGAATGAATATAGCATTGATTTAAGCCTCCCCCAATCTTGAGCGATGCTTTCTCTGTCACGAGGCCAAAAATTGTAAATATAATTTCGATCACGATGTACTAAATTCATAGGATAAAACTTTTGATGAAATTCCAATTTCAACCGATTGTAGTCCCATGATCCAGTATCATCACATAGCATATACCATGTCAACGCCTTATCCTTCAAAGATAAAGGAAAGACCTTCTTCTTTACCTCATCCTCAGGCACATCTACAAGCTTAAATAAACCACAAACATCATCTACATAGATCAGATGCAAGTCTGGATGTGATGTTCCATCTCCTGTAAAAGGATTAGCCAGCAGTTTCTCAAGCATACCCGAAGGAAATTCAAAGCAAATATTTTCAGTAGGTGCAGAAGGTTGAGGAGCAACCATTCATGCTTCCGTTCGAGGTGAAGATACCCCTAACAAGCCCCTCAAAGGATTAGTATACATAGTGACAAGTGACAATAAATTTCAGCACACTATATGAATGTTTCCTTACCAAGTTCCACTTACCACGAGCGCTTCACTCCCCGGCAACGGCGCCAGAAAAGAGTCCTGATGACCCACAAGTATAGGGGATCGATCGTAGTCCTTTCGATAAGTAAGAGTGTAGAACCCAACGAGGAGCAGAAGGATCTGACAAGTGGTTTTCAGCAAGGAAATATCTGCAAGCACTGAAATTGTCGGTAACAAGTGATTGTGTGGTGAGATGATTCGTAGCAAGCAACAAGTAAAAAAAGTAGCAACGGCTCAGCAAAGTGTCCCAATCCCTTTTGTAGCAAGGGACAAGCCTGGACCAAGTCTTATAGGAGGAAAAACGCTCCCGAGGACACACGGGGATTTCTATCATGATAGTTTCATCATGTTCATATGATTCGCGTTCCTTAATTTGATAGTTTGATATGTGGGTGGACCGGCGCTTGGGTACTGCCCTTACTTGGACAAGCATCCCACTTATGACTAACCCCTCTCGCAAGCATCCGCAACTACGAAAGAATAATTAAGACAAAGTCTAACCATAGCATTAAACTAGTGGATCCAAATCAGCCCCTTGTGAATCAACGCATAAACTAGGGTTTAAGCTTCTGTCACTCTAGCAACCCATCATCTACTTACTACTTCCCAATCCTTCCTCTAGGCCCAAACAATGGTGAAGTGTTATGTAGTCGACATTCACATAACACCACTAGAGGAAAAACAACATACAACATATCAAAATACCGAACGAATACCAAATTCACATGACTATTATTAGCATGACTTATCCCATGTCCTCAGGAACAAAAGTAACTAGTCACAAAGCATAATCATAATCATGATCAGAGGTGTAATGAGTAGCATCAAGGATCTGAACATAAACTCTTCCATTAAGTAATCTAACTAGCATCAACTACAAAGAGTAATCAACACTACTAGCAACCTTACAAGTACTAATCGGAGTCGCGAGACGGAGATTGATTACAAGAGATGAACTAGGGTTTGGAGATGAGATGGTGCTGATGAAGATGTTGATGGTGAGGAGTCCCCTCCGATGAGAGGAGTGTTGGTGATGACGATGGCGACGGTTTCCCCCTCCGGGAGGGAAGTTTCACCGGCAGGATCGTCCTGTCGGAGCTCTAGATTGGTTCTTCTCAAGTTCCGCCTCGTGGCGGTGGCAAAACCACGAAAAAGCTCCCGTGTGATTTTTTTCCTGGACGAAACCCTCCATATAGAAAAAGAGGGGGGCAAGTGGGCCAGCAGGGTGCCCACAAGCCCCCATGGCGCGGCCTAGGGGGGTGGTCGCACCGTGCAGGCTTGTGGCCACCCCCTGGCGGCCCTCTGGCGCTTCTTCAGCCCAGTATTTTTTATATATTGGGAAAAAATCTCCGTTGATTTTCACGGCGTTTGGAGTTGCGCAGAATAGGTATCTCAACTTTGCTCCACTTTCAGGCCAGAATTCCAGTTGTCGGTATTCTCCTGCTTCATGTAAACCTTGCAAAATAAGAGAGAAAAGGAATAAGAATAGTACCGTGAAGTGAAATAACAGCCAAAGAAGCGATAAATATCAACATGAAACATGATGCAAAATGGACGTATCAGTACGTATGTATCTTCTTCCCTTTTTGGGATTTTTAATGAATACAATGGGTGTTTCAAGCTGGTGCTTGAGGCACACCTCTTTCAAATTCATGGCAAGAGTTGTTCACTCGATTGTGAGTTCCCCGGTCCGGCTCCACGGGCTCGGGGGCTCGCTAGCCGGCCCGAATGGCTTCCTTACTCTTAGGCAGATGTATAGTGTACGCCAAGTTGAGCCTTTACCGCCTTGCACAAGCTATAGTCCGGCTCCCGGCTGTCCGGCTAACGAGACCGTGGTAGGGAAGGCCGGCTACATGAAAAAATCAACTACGAAAGAGGTTGCTGGCTCGGGTCGGTTTGATCTCTTCCGATTTTACTTTCCAGCCGGCCCCTGCTGGCTCACTTTGAGTCCAAGTGTCTCGACGGCTTCGAAGAATCTAGGTCCAATGTTTTCAAAGGAAGAAGCCCCGTCCTAGTCACAGACGTGCTCCCGGTTGTCAGGCTGGCGGGGCGGATGATAGAGAAAGCAAAGGAGGTGGATAAACACGAGCCAAAAGGGAAACGGAAGACAAAAAAAGCGAGTCGGCAAGCACAACGCTTACAAGTATAATGCAGAATAGATAAACATATATCACATTCAGAGCATTTAAAGGCCCACGGACGGAGTTCATTACAATAAAACACCCCGAGTGGGTGGAACTGTTGGACTGACAGCAAAATGCAGAGAAAAAACGAAAAAAAGGAGATCTAGTTGGTGGCGGCTCCGTCTGCGGCCCCAGCAGCGGCACCTGAGGTGGTGGCTCCAGCATTACCGGCTCCGCCTGAGGTAGAAGCACCGTCTCCACCTCGGGCGCCTCCAGCACTGTCCCTCATGGATGAGTCCGCGTAGGCCTCTCCGCTGGAGTCGGCGACTTCTTCCTCAAAGGCCGTCTCGGCAGAGCTCCCTTCGATGTCATAGGGATACAGATGGAACATATCCTAAGGGACCACGTTGTCGTCTGCATCACGCTCCAAGCCGAGCTCGTCCCAGGCGGCGAAGGTGGCGATGCCACTGGCTCTCACCTGTAGCTCGTCCGCCAGGGCTACCAGTTCCTCCTCTGAGCCGGCACGCTACGCCGCGATCTTTCCCAATTCCAGGTTCTGATACCAGGACTTGGCCAGGCAGAGCACTATGTACGCACCAGCACGCACGGCCGACGCACACCACGCGTCTAGGCGAGAGCTACCGGCTTCAAGCCAGCGGGATAGCCGGCTCATGGATGTCGGCTCCACCGCATTAGGCCACAGTGCCTTTACCATCTCCAGCCCCGTATTCTGGAGCCACTCCAGGGAGAGCGTGAGCTCGCACATGCCGGCCTTAGCGCCAATGGCTATTTCCTCCATGGACCAGCCGGCGTTGGCGTCCACCTCTTCGCCAGCGGCGCGTCGTTCTTCATGGCTGGTCTCCACGGTAGCTTCCGCCGCCTCCCATGTCCCGGGGAAGAGCCCTGGGGGACGGGGATGTGGTATGAAGGATAAGGAAGGGGAAACGCCAGCAAAAATGAAGACAAAGTTAGGACGAAAAAGACTCACGGTTGAAGTTGATGTCGGCTTCGCCTGCCGCCTCCAAAGCATTGCGGTCTCGTGTCGCGCTCTCTTGAGCCACGTAGGTGAGCTCGCCCTGAAGGGCCTGGGCCGTATCGGTCTCTTTCACCAGCTGAGCCTGTGCATTGGCCAAGGCGGCGTCCTTCTCCTCTAGAGAGGCATCCTTCTGCTTCACCTCCTCTAGGTGAACCTTCTTCAACCGTTCCAGGTCGGTGGCATGGGAGGAATCCTTCTCGTGCAGGGCGATGTGCAGCTTCTCCAGCTCCGTCTGATGGGCCGTCTCGTGGTCCTTCTTCTTCGTCTGGATAAGATCTAGCTGCAGGCGAAGCTGCTTGTCCTCTTCGCGCAGGGCATTACGCTCCGAGACGGCAGCGTCCAGCTGGCTCTGAAGATCGCCATTTCGGCCCTCGGCCCCCTGGATCTGAGTTAGCAGCGTGTTGTATGCCTGCACCTAGCCGTCGTGGAGTTCCTACGACCAACACAAACAAAGCAAAGAATGAGATTCGGCCCGACTAACTCTCAGTTGTCCCAATTCTCGGGGGCTACACCCTGTGGGTGCGTTGGCGCACCCCCACTAAAAAGAAACAACAAGCAAGGCAATAATGAGATTCGGTCCGGCTAACTCTTAGGCAAACTGATTCTCGAGGGCTACACCCAGTGGGTGCGCTCGCGCGCCCCCACTGACGCAAAGACAAAGAGCAAACGCCAAACCAAATCAACTAAAAGGCGCGGGTTTGAAGACTTAGCGCGGTCCGTCCTTCAAGGCGCTCTAGGTCACATTTGGCTACCAGGCCGCCTGCGCCACCTTCTCGCGGCTACGGGAGAATTCTGCCACCATCGTCGGGATGCTGCTGAGAGCGGCGCCTGGAGGTAGGGCGGCGCGATCGACATTGTTCACGCGCCAAGTCTTCATGGGCCGGCTCCCAGAGATGAGGGCGGCTTCAGACGTGGACAAGCCACGGCCGACTACGACCATGGTGCCGTCTCCGGGCGGTGTGCTTGTGGCCGGCTCCTTCGACCCCTCGGTCGGCACCATCTCTTTGGTGGGAGATGGATCCGCCGCTTCTGGCCCCTCCATCGCTATTTTTGGCACGCCGTCTACACCAGGATCAGGCGCGTCGGGGATCACGTCGAGGTCCACAAATGTGGAGGGCACCGGCTCGGCGGTCTTGGCTGTCCTGGCCGCCTCAGTGCGGTTCTGGGACGGCTCGCTGGCCGGAGTCTCCACACGTTCCCGTGAGGCGGGGTCGTGCTTCGTTTTTGACCGCCTCTCCTTGGTGGTCGTCTTCTCGACTTGGCTGGACTGGGGTTTGTCCCTCGGCCGCCTTCCGAGCCGCCTCCTCTCACGGGCGATTCTCTTCCTCAGGCAGAACCTTCCTGGCAGCGTCAGCGGCGGCCCATGCGGCTCGCTCGGCGGCGGAAGTGGTATCTTCCTCCGTTGTCTCGACATCCCTGCGGACGCAAGCCAGTAAGGGAAAGTCCTTCATACCAAAAAACCAAAAAGGGGGGAAGGTGTTCCCTTACCGAACGAAGATGGGCACCATCCTCCTGTCGGTGGTGGCTCGCTTCTTCTTTGCGCCGCCACCTCGGCCTCCAACCGGAGGTCCTGTTGCAGCATGCTTGGGAGCCGGCTTGGTAGTGGAAACCTTCTTGCCCTTCTGTCGGGCTGCTTCGCATTGCGCCATCGTCTCACCACCAGCTCGACGAGTTCGTGCCAGGGGAGGGCTGGACACCTCCTCCAGGTCCTCTTGGTCCTCTTCGTCAGCTGCATCACGCAAGGGAGGTGGTGTTTCGTCATCATCTATCCAATCAAGAAGAGTAGACTTAAGATGCTCACCAAGCGGCTGAGTGCCCTCCGACTCCACTGCCCCTTCCACGTCCGCAGAGGCGGAGATCTGCGGCTCCACCACCCCCTCGTCCTCTATCTCAGCCGGGTCCGACGCCTCCACGTTGACAGCCAGCTACCGATAGCCCTGCAAGGGCTCAAACATCTGGAGGAAGGAGTTGGCGTCTAGCATCAAAAGATGGGAAGAATACTCAAGAAGATAAGAAAAAGACTCTGGGAAAGTGCTTACCACTGGAGCCGGATGGTTTCGGTCGTAGGGGGGCATGCCGCAATCCCAATCCCTGCCTTCATCCATGTTGGTGGAGGAGATCAAGTTCACATTCTGGGCCGCCGCGCCGGCTCGAAAGTTCTTAGTGGAGAGCCGGCAGGAGTCGTGCCAGTCGCCCATCTGGCATATCAGGTGTGGCCGCCTCTGCAGAGGCAGGATCCGGCGCGCTACCATGGTGGCGAGCAAGTCACGGGCTAAGAGGCCTTGGACCTTCAAGTTATCAAGGTGAGCGCATATCAACGCCATCTCATCAATCGGCTTCAGAAGTGTCGTCTTCCAGTTCTGCTTTGCCGTTGGCGGAGCAATGGCGAACGGGGGGAGATTGATGAAGTCGTGGGAGGGGTTTACGTTCTTCACATAGAAGAACCCCTTCTGCCACTTCTTTATAGAATTCTAAAGCGGCAGCTCCGGGAAGCTAGACGTTGTCTGGTGGTGCACCAGGGCAGCGCCCCAGGGGGTCGTCTTCTTGGTACCCGACTTATCCGTCGGCGCGGATTTGTCCGTCGCCACGGACTGCTGCTTGAAGAAGAAAAGCTTGCGCCATAGGTCCAGGCGGGGTTCAATCCCTATGAACTCCTCGCACAGGACGATGAAGGCGGCAAGCTGGAGGACAGCATTGGGCCCCAAGTGGTGCGGCTGCAGACCGAAGAAATTCAAAAAGTGTGAGAATAAGTCGCTCGCCGGAAGCCCGAAGCCGCAGTAGAAGTGTGTGACAGCCCGATGCCGACGCCCCAGAAGATTCCCCTTTATTTCCGTTTTCGGCGTGTGGTTTTTTTAGTTGTCGCATCATGCGCATCATAAGCATTGCATCGGCATCCCGTTGCCGCCAGTTTTCAAACTTGCATCCGTGTTAGTTGCAGGTTCTCGTCGTTGTCCGTTCGAAGCCCGACCACACACGCACGCACCCGCGGCATCGTCAACCCCTGTTTTAAAAGTGTGTGTAAAACTTTCTCTGATTGGGTTGAGTTTTCACGTGCGGTCTTATTTTAATATAGTTAGGCTGCCTGTCGAATTTCGTCGCAATCGGAGTCCGTCTGGTACCCGAACAGTCGAACGTAGCGGCACCGTATTCGGTCTAACGTCGGACATTTTTCGGTATTTTAAAAATACGTTGCCGGGTGCCCGTTTTCCCTCTCATCTCCGCCTAGCCCCTCTACACATTGCATTGACCCTACGCGCAGCCCAGTCCGAAAACCTCCCGGAACCCGAACCCGGCGGTCGTGACCGTAGGATCCGGATCAACCCCGTTTTCCCGCAAATCGTCATCGGTTTGTCCATTGCACTGCCGAAACTAATTATCTCCACCATCCGATCTAAATCGGAGGGTCCAGATGCCCCTATACCTAACCCACTAGCTATATATAGACTACCCTAGCTCAATTAGACCAGAACCCTAGAAATTCTCCCCCTGTCCCATCAGCGCTGCCGCCGCACACCACTTGGTCTCCTTCCTCGTTTTCCTCCACCTACCAATCACGCGCCAGATCCATGCCGAGCCAAACCAGAGCCGATCCCCTATTCCCTCCCCGATCGGTTCCCAGCCAGCCTCGCGCCTCGCCTCAGCCTGCTCCTCTTGGTGCTCTGCTCCCTGCTTCCCTCCCGAGCAGCCCGAGGCACCGGAGCCGCGGCGTCCCGTGCTATGTTCGAACCGCAACGGCAGGGTGACCCGAGCCTAGCTGCATGTGCCCTGCTCCTCTCTTCCCTGGTTCTTCTCTCTTCCTCACCCCGCTCTCTTTTCCTTTTCTTCAGAAGCCGCGCCATGGCCTGCTCCAACTTTGACGAGCCCCATGGCCACCGGGAATGGAGAAGGCGCTCCCGGATCCGCCCATCCCGCCGGCGTCCCGCCGAAGTCAGCGGCCATCCCGCAACCGCCCCAACCTGCATCCCTGTTCTGGCAGACAGATCTCATATGTCTTTGTTTTCAGTTTCATCAGTTAGCGCCTGGTAAGATTTAAGTAGAGCAATGATCCGTTTGTTATCATAGCGCTAGAATAGCCCGGTTGGTTAGCTCATCGATTTGCACCCGAGAGGTACTCGGATCGAACCCCAGGCAACCCGATTTGTTTTGCTATTTTGTTCTCATGTGGTAGCTAGCAGGATCTGCATATTTGCATTTCTTCCGCTCTTCTAGCAGTAACACTTCATCATCGAAGTGGCAACCGAGCCACTTTAGCGCCAGTAGGTCGAGGGTTCGAGCCCCTCGCGCGCCCTTTTCTTTTATTTGGGTTTTTTTAAGATGTTGTGTCGCCTGCATAGGTAGCATAGGTAGGTTATTTCACCTGTTAGGGCAGTGAACCGAGCCTAGCTCAGTGGTGATTGTCCCATTGTGTTGCAGTAGGTAGTGGGTTCGAGACCCCCTACTCTCATGTTATTTTTTCCCTGTGTTTTTAGTTGCTTGCTGTAGTGTGCCACTGACAGTGGGTCCAGATCCCACATGCCATACTAGGGGCCCTGGTGAGTATGACCAGTGGGACCCCCTAATGATTACATGAATTTTGTTTTGTTTAGTTTTGTGTTGTTTTTTCAAATCTGGAATATTCTAGAAGAGGATTATGCCAAATCTGGCATATCAAGAACAGCCCATGTTCTTGTTATTAGCGGAGTTTGATCTTGGTAGTTCTTCCTTTGCTATTTCCGGTGTTTTCTCCATGCAGATATAGCAGTGTAATATATGGATTTGGGGTAGAAGAACCCAGTGATTCCAATGGTGGCACTCGATTCCAGTTGTGAGCAGACAGGAAGAAGTGTCACTTTGTGATAAGGTGGCACTTGTTTACCGATGTAGGATGGTTTAAGTGCATCCTTAGGGGTTGGGCATCCATGCATCATATTGGAAAGTGCATCATGTCGTGCACTTGCCGTGGTGATATCGTGTGTTGATTCTTGTTTTCGGTTTGCTTCGTCTCGATAGAGTTCCGCAAGCGTGTCGGAAAGTGGGGACCCGTTCGACTACATCGGTTCGTCTGCTTCACGGAGTCGTTCTTCTTCCAAGCGGGATCTCAGGCAAGATGACCATTTCCCCAGATACCATTACTATCATTTCCATGCTAGTATTATCGTTTCTGTCGTTATGTCTCATTGCCTACCACACGTTAAATATCAGCCTCTCAACAATGCCATGAAAACCTTCAACCTGTTCAACCTAGCAAACCATTGATTGGCTATGTTACCGCTTGCTTAACCTTGTGTTAGCGTTGCTAGTTGCAGGTGAAGTTGCTTCCATGTGATAACATGGGTTCCTTGTTATATCACCCTATTAAATGATATTTATTTTAATGCACCTATATACTTGGTAAAAGGTGGAAGGCTCGTCCTTTCTAGCCTGGTGTTTTGTTCCACCTTTGCCTCCTTAGTTTCGGCTACCGGTGTTATGTTCCATAATTGAGCGCTCCTAACACGATCGGGGTTGTTATAGGGACCCCCTTGATAATTCGTTTTAAATTAAAGCTGGTCTGGCAAGGCCCGACTTTGGTACTACATTTGCCTAATAACCTAATAAAATTGCATAGGGACTTTCCGGACCCCGAGGATAATTAATCAACCCCTAGGCCAGTGCTCCTCATAAGTGTTGGTCCCACATGAGCGATGTCCGGCGCCCCCTGGTCACACAGGGGTTTAGCGATCCCGACGTCTAGCTCATTCATCGTGTCCTGAGAAAGAGATACGCGGCTCCTATCGGGATCGTTGACACGTCGGGCGGCCTTGCTGGATTAGTTTTACCTTTGACGAGATATCTTGTGCATCGGGATTCCGGTGATGCTTTGGGTAATCTCATAGTTGAGGTTTTCCACTAAGTAATCCGACGAGATTGCGAGCTTCGTGATCGAGGATTTCTATGCGGCTTGTGGTAATTTGTGATGGACTAGTTGGAGCACCCCTGCACGGTTAAATCTTTCCGAAATCCATGACCGCGGTTATGTGGCAACGTGGAAACTATGTTTAACACTGGTTCTAGATAACTTGAAGTTAAGTTAATTAAAATATGCCAACTGTGTGCGTAACCGTGACTGTCTCTTCTGTGAGTTCCTTCTCCGATCGAGGACACGGTGGGGTTATGTCTGACGTAGGTAGGTGTTCAGGATCATTCTTTGGTCATCAGTAGTTCACGTCCGTTATGCGTAGTTCTTCCCCCTCTTATTTCTTGTACTCGTAAGTTTAGCCACCAAATATATGCTTAGCCGCTGCTGCAACCTCACCACTTAACCATACCTCGCCTAATAAGCTTTGCTAGTCTTGATACCTTTGGAAATGAGATTGTTGAGTCCCCTATGGCTCACAAATTACTACAACACCAGTTGTAGGTACAGGTAAAGGTTATTTGACGTGAGCGCGTTGATTGTTCATTTGGAGTTGCTTCTTCTTCTTCTTCTTCTTCTTCATCGATCTAGGATGGGTTCCAGGCCGGCAGCCTGGGATAGCACGGATGGACGTCGTTCTTCTTTTCTCATTTGTTTTCGTCCATAGTCGGACCCTGCTCTTCCTCTTGATGATTATGTATTGTACTGCTGTGACTCTGATGTAGCTTGTGGCGAGTGTAAGCTAATTCTATATATATATATATATCTTCTTTTCAGTACATGTTTTTGTAACGATATCCATTCTTGCGACACGACGAGATGCGCTTCTATCCCTGACGAGGCCCTCGTGCCAAATTGAGGATAGGGTCGCATCTTGGGCGTGACAAGTTGGTATCAGAGCAGTACCGACCTAGGCGATCCCTTGATTGATCGAACTTGGCCGAGTCGAGTGTATTGAAAAACTACTTTGAGTCTAGTTATATATCGGAGAGTAGGATTCTTTTTCTCCTCTTCTATGCTCTAGTGAGGAATCTTGACGTAATAATTTAATTCTACTCCTCTTCTCACTCAATTTTTTTTAGGATCACGCGGATATTTTTGGAATCTATATGATGTCGATATGACGGAGTTCTGTCTTGGTGCCTCCTGCCTGACTTGATTTCTTCCGGGGAGTTGAGCTCCAAGGGATTCTCGAGCACATCGTTATCATTCAGATTTCTTAGTATCTCAGAACAAAGGATGTTCGTAATTTTTTCAATACTAGTAGTGGTGAGATAACCCCGATGTCCCCAGTACTGGTGCAGATTGTTTGGGAATACTGCCATACTTTGTATCGTTGTGATCACGAGGGTCTGTAGTTGATGAAGGTCCGAGATTCTGGTTATGTGTTGACGGATGTGATACAGGTGACGGGTTAGTATAGGAGTTGTGTGATTATTACTCCTTGTATCCGTGTACCAGATTGCATGACCAGAAATTTCGGGAATTCTTAGGTGGGAATTCAAGTAGTTGCTTATAGGACAATCTTCCAACAAATGCATGATGTTAGATTGGGGTTCGACATCTAGTGGATTCGTTTGTTGACGGTCGTCTTACAGCGGTTCTTGTTGTGTCTTAAAGAGTCCTTGTAGCTTGCTACGACTCGGGGACGCTTCGTATGTCGGGTGCACTGCCTTCCACTTGATGGCTACTGTAAGGATCCAGCCCGTGCGATCCTGTCCACGAAAATATCGGACGAAATCTTTCTCATGGGTTTGTTCTGGCTAATTGCAAGCCGCAATCTTTGTTTTGTTGGAGTATGGTAATTCAAGTTGCTTCGATGTCAAGTGGTGATTTCAGATCTTTCCTAAGTGGTGTTCTCATATTTTTATGAGAGTACTAATTTGTTTGGTTAACCAGTTGTCTTATCAATTCTCGTCAACTGGAGTCGTCATGTCAATTCGTCCAACCATTGTGCTTCTCTTCAAGTGAATTCAATCCTCTCCAATATTTGCAGACCATTCTTTCAATTCTTACCGGAGTTTGTCTCATCTGTTCCGAGTTGTCTTTGTTTTTCCTGCCCTCCCAGCCTTTTCTTCAGTGATTCAATTTTCATCCAAGTTCCTTTTAATTGTTGCTTCCATGATGTTTTCTTTTCTCTCTTATCCGGTGGTTCATTCTGAAGATTCTCAGGATATTTGTGTCATATTTGTTCATTCTTGTCATCCGTACCGGTGAATTTAATTCAGTTGTCCGTGTTCATCATATCCTTTTCATCCTTGTAAATTCTTTCCCATGTGAAAATTCTTATCAGCCTATCTTGTTTATTCATTCCTCCCTTTTCTATCCGGAGTGTTGAAGATATCCCAGTAGTTTCTCGTTTTCAATTCTTTCAATTATTTCGACGTGCAAACCTCATCTAGTTCTCTTCATACCGGTGCAATATCCCTCCCTCTGAGCAATCCTTTCAATGGTGGTTTCTTTGAGTGGGCCCATAACCCACAGGTTTTTCCCAGGATTTTATATGTCTCTTCCAATTTTCTGGAGATCTCTAAATCTTTTCAACTATGACATAAGTATGATTTCCATCAGTCATATTACTTCTTCAAGATGAATTTGAATTGTTTCCCGTATTTGGCTCAACCTTTCGTTCTTCGTTATTCCGGAATGTCTCAGTTATTCTTGGTGAGGTTCCTCTCGTCATTTTCTCCATTGAAGATTCAAAGGAGTGTTTCACTCAATCTTCGTTCATTCTCTTGGAGATTCATCATTTCAGCTTGGTGCCATCATCTTAATTGTTCCAATCATGAGTAATCCCTTTTCTTGCTATCCGGTGCTTTTCTGAGTTGTTTTCATTCTCGATCCTCCAAAGGCCATCATCCAGAAGATATTGTTCGTGCTTAGCTTGCAGCTTTCATTCTCAAATTCTTCTCCATTGTTGTCTCTTCGATCGTCTCTCGTTTATCTGGTGCCTTGTTCTAGTTTTCTCTCAGGTGGCTCATGATCTCTTCATTCTCATGTATCTCCATTCATTCATGGTTGCCTCATTCATTTCAATTATCACCGGTGTCTCCTTTAATACTTCTTCAGTTTGTGCTCATGTATCTCCTCAATCATTTCTAGAATAATAAGTTGTATGCTAAATCCGTTGCTTGTCATCAATTTAATTTGATGAAGGATGAGCATAACATAATTCTTATTCTTGTTCTTTCTTTTTTCCAAGAGATTTCAATTCTTCTTCCGGAGCGGCTCATGATATCAATTCATTCTCAAGTCTTCTTCAAGATTCTTGTTGGAGAACCTCAAGTATCATTTCTCTTGCATTTCAAAGTGCAATTCTTCCTCCTTTATCATTTGAGGTGGTATTATAGTGTTTTGTTAGTGTAGGAGCCTTGAAGAGATTTCCTTTCAAGAATGAGATAATTCAACCCACCAATTCTATGATCATGAGACATTTTTCAACCCATGATTCTTCATTGAGCTATCTTTGTTTGGATTTCACCTAAAGCTTTTCCTATGGATTGTTGCTATCATGGTGCTTGTCATTAATCCAAGTTCTCGATGCACCCTCTTGGTGTAAGAAGTTTTCATATCTTTGCTTTCAACCAATCTTGTTTCTATTAGTGGCCGGTTGTCAACTCATTATTTGAGAAGGTTTTCATAAGTCCCCTACAAACTTGTGCTTTTGTTGTTGGTTTTCCAACAACTACGTTCAATTCTTCATGCAAGGATGTTCTTCAATCCAATTGGGATAGTAGTTGTCATTTTCTTCTCCATTCTATTCTTCTCATGATGTTGTGCATATTCTCTTGTTCTGGAGTTGTTGTGTCGTTACTCTTTTGGGTCAATCATGTTGTTCTATCAAGATCGTGGTGTTCCCTTATTATATTTAGTTGTTGGTTGTGAATATTGTCTATTTCTTCCATCTTATCGAATTTTTTGTCCCCTTTTCCTGCCGAAGTGCTGCCGGAATTTTCCGTGAATTCTTGCTTGTTTCTCATATCATTCCTCATCTGTTTGCAACCTTCAAGGATCATTGGTTTCACTCGTTGTCAAAGAAGCGACTAATTTTACCTCTTGTTCTTTCTCATCCTCTCCCCCTTTCATTCTTGGATCTCGGTGCGAGATCCTCTTGTAGTGTAGGAGAGTTGTGACAACCCGATGCCGACGCCCCAGAAGATTCCCCTTTATTTCCGTTTTTGGTACTACATTTGCCTAATCACTAATGAACTGCATAGGGAGTAATTAACCCGAGGATATTTAATCAACCCCCGGGCCAGTGCTCCTCATGAGTGTTGGTCCACCCACCTAGCAGTCGGCGGTGCCACCCCGGGTCAGAGTTGAGTTTTTCCACTAGGGAATCCGACGAGATCGCAAGCTTCGTGATTGAGGATTTCTATGCGGCTTGTGGTAATTTGTGATGGACTAGTTGGAGCATCCCTGCAGGGTTAAATCTTTTCGGAAAGCCGTGCCCGCGGTTATGTGGCAACGTGGAAGCTTTGTTTAACACTGGTTCTAGATAACTTGAAGTTAACTTAATTAAAATATGCCAACTGTGTGCGTAACCGTGACTGTCTCTTTCGTGAGTTCCTTCTCCGATCGAGGACACGGTGGGGTTATGCCTGACGTAGGTAGGTGTTCAGGATCATTCAGTTGATCATGAGTAGTTCACATCTGTTATGCGTAGATCTTCCCCCTCTTGTTTCTTGTACTCGTAAGTTAGCCACCAAATATATGCTTAGCCGCTGCTGCAACCTCACCACTTAACCATGCCTCACCCATTAAGCTTTGCTAGTCTTGATACCTTTGGAAATGAGATTGCTGAGTCCCCTCTGGCTCATAGATTACTACAACACCAGTTGCATGTACAGGTAAAGGTTACTTGACGCGAGTGCGTTGATTGTTCATTTTGAGCTGCTTCTTCTTCTTCTTCTTCTTCTTCTTCTTCTTCGATCTAGGATGGGTTCCAGGCCGGCAGCTTGGGATAGCAAGGATGGACGTCGTTCTTCTTTTGTCGTTTGTTTTCGTCCGTGGTCGGACCCTACTCTTACTCTTGATGATTATGTAATGTACTGATGTGACTCTGATGTAGCTTGTGGCGAGTGTAAGCCAACTCTAAATATATATCTCTTCTTTTCAGTACATGTACTTGTAACGATATCCATTCTTGTGACACGACAGGATGCGCTTCTATCCCTGACGAGGCCTTTGTGCCAAATTGAGGATAGGGTCGCATCTTGGGCGTGACAAGTTGGTATCAGAGCAGTACCGACCTAGGAGCACCCTTGATTGATCGAACTTGGCCGAGTCGAGTCTAGTAAAAAAAATACTTTGAGTCTAGTTATATATCGGAGAGTAGGATTCTTTTTTCTCCTCTTCTATGCTCTGGTGAGGAATCTTGACGTAATATGTTAATTCTACTCCTCTTCTCACTCAAAAAAATTTTGAGGATCACGCGGATATTTTTGAGATCTATATGATGCCGATGTGACGGAGTTCTGTCTTGGTGCCTCGTGTCTGACTTGATTTTCTTCCGTGGAGTTGAGCTCCAAGGGATTCCCGATCACATCGTTATCATTCAGATTTCTTAGTATCTCAGAACGAAGGATGTTCGTAATTGCTTCAATACTAGTAGTGGCGAGATAACCCCGATGTCCCCAGTACTGGTGCGGATTGTTCGGGAGTACTGCCATACTTTGTATCGTTGTGATCCCGAGGGTCTGTTGTAGATGAAGGTCCGAGATTCTGGTTGTGTGTTGACGGATGTGATACAGGTGACGGGTTAGTATAGGAGTTGTGTGATTATTACTCCTTGTATCCGTGTACCAGATTGCATGACCAGATATTTCGGGAATTCATAGGTGGGCATTCAAGTAGTTGCTTATAGGACAATCTTCCAACAAATGCATGATGTTAGGTTGGGGTTTGACATCTAGTGGATTCGTTTGTTCATGGTCGACTTACAGCAGTACATGTTGTGTCTTAAAGAGTCCTTGTAGCTTGCTACGATTCGGGGACGCTTCGTATGTCGGGTGCACTGCCTTGCACTTGATGACAACTGTAAAATCGAGCCTGTGCGATCCTGTCCACGCAAATATCGGACAAAATCTCTCTCATGAGTTTGTTTTGGCTAATTGCAAGCCGCATCCTTGTTTTGTTGAATATGGTAATTCAAGTTGCTTCGATGTCAAGTGGTGATTTCAGATTTTTCCTAAGCGGTGTTCTCATATTTTTGTGGAAATGCTAATTCTCTTTGCTCAAATCAATTGTATTATCATTCTTGTCAACCGGAGTCGTCGTGCTAATTCTTTTTCAACCGGTGTGCTCCTCTTCAAGTGTAGTCTATCCTCTCTAATTTTGCAAGATCGTTCTCTCATTTCATCTGGAGTTCATCTCATCTGTCCCAAGTCGTCTTTGTTTTCCCCCGCCCTCCCGCCCTTTTTCTCAGTGATTCAATTTCCATCCAAGAGTTTTCTTTTCATGGTGCTTCCGCTGTCTGTTCTTTCTCTCTTACCCGGTGAATTTAATTCAGTTGTCCGTGTTCATCATATCCTTTTCATCCTTGTAATTCTTTCCTATGTTGGAAATTTTTATCAGTCTATCTTGTTTATTCAGTTATCTCTATTCTATCCGGTGTGTTGAAGACATCTCAGAGTTTCTTGTTTCAGATCTTTCATTATTTCGAGGTTCTAACCTCATCTAGTTTTCTTATTCCGGTGCAATATCTCTCGTTCTAGCAATTGTTTCAACGGTGGTTTCTTTGTGTGGGCCCATAACCCATAGGTTTTTCCCAGGATCTATTATAGCTCTTGTAATCTTCCGGAGATCATTAATTTCTTTCAACTATGACGTAAGTATGATTTTCATCAGTCATATTCCTTCTTCTAGATCAATTAGAATTAATTCTCTTATTTGGCTCACCCTTGCATTCTTCATTATTCCGGAGTGTCTTAGTTATTCTTGGTGGTGTTCATCTCATCATTCTCTCCTTTGAAGACCGAAGGAGTGTTTCTCTCAATCTTGGTTCATTCTCTTGGAGATTCATCATTTCAGCTTGGTGCCATCTTCGTAATTGTTGTTAATCATGAGTATCCTTTTCTTGTGATCCGGTGCATTTTTGAGTTGTTTTTATTTCTCGTTCCTTCGAAGGCCACCATTTTAGAAGATTCTTCCTTCTCAGCTTTCAGCTTTCATCCTCAATTCTTCTCCATTGTTGTCTCTTCGTTCGTCTCTCGGTTATTCCGGTGCCTTGTTCAAGTTTTCTCTCAGGTGGCTCATGAGCTCTTAATTTTCATGTATCTTCATTAATTCTTGGTTTTCCCATTCAATTGTGAGTTCTTACCGGTGTTGCCTTCAATTATGCTTCAAGTGGGGTTTTCTCTCTGTTTCTCCAAGATTCATTTCTACAAGAATAAATGGTATGCTAAATCCGCTGCTTGTCATCAATTAAACTTGATGAAGGATGAGAATAACATAATTCTTATTCTTGTTCTTCCTTCTTCCAAGAGATTTCAATTCTTCTTCCGGAGTGGCTTTTGATGTCATTTCCTTTGCTCTAGTGTTCTTATCTTTCTTTTCTGGAGTTCCAAGTTTTCTCAAGTATCTCTTTGTGAGGCTTCATTTAAATCTCGGCAAGGTCATAATCTTATTCTTTTCTACCTTGTTATCTTTGCATCATTCATTTGTATACGGTGGTCCTTCTTGGTGGTTCATCATTATATCAATTCATTCTTAAAGTGTTCTTCAAGATTCTTGTTGCAGAACCTCAAGTATTCGTTCTCTTGCATTCCCAAGTGCATTTGTTCTTTCTTTATCCTTTGAGGTGGTATTATAGCATTCTTGTTAGTGTAGGAGCCTCGAAGAGATTGCCTTTCAGGAATGAGATAATTAAACCCACCAATTCTATGATCATGAGGTATTTTCAACCCATGATTTCTTCATTGAGCTATCTTGGTTGGATTTCACCTAAAGCTTTTCTTATGGTTTGTTGCAATCATGGTCCTTGTCATTAACCCAAGTTCTCAATGTATCCTCTTGGTGTAAGATTTGTTCATATCTTGCTTCTCCCAATCATTCCTTATTTCTTTTAGTGGTTGGTTGTCACATCATATTTGTTGAGATGATTTTCATAATCCCACTAGTATCTTGTTTTTGTTGTTGGTTTTCCAACTACTCTGTCAATTCTCTATCCGGAGGCTCTTCAATTCTATTGTGATGATAGTTGTCATTCCTTTCTTCATTCTCTTCTTCCGCTTGAGCTAGTTCCTATTCTATTGTTCCGGAGGCTTTGTGTTATTGCTCTTTTGGGTCAATCTTGTTGTTCTACCAAGATCATGGTGTTCCCTTGCTCTATTTAGTTGTTTGTTATGAATATTGTCTATTTCTCTCTTCTTACCGAATGTTTTGTCCCATTTTCCTACCGAAGTGCTGCCGAAATTTTCCGTGAATTCTTGCTTGTTTCTCATATCATTCCTCATCTCCTTGCAACCTTCAAGGATCGTTGGTTTCACTCGTTTGTCAAGAAGCGACTAAGTTTTACCTTTTGCTTTTCTCATCCTCTCCCCCCTTTCATTCTTGGATCTCGGGGCGAGATCTTCTTGTAGTGTAGGAGAGTTGTGACAGCCCAATGCCGACGCCCCAGAAGATCCCCCTTTCTTTCCGTTTCCGTCGTGTGGTTATTTTTTTCGTTTGTTGCATCGTCATTTAGTTTGCATCATCGCATCATGCATGGCATCATGTCATCGGTGTTTTGTCGGTGTTGCTTGTTGCCGTGTTGTTGGGTGTTAGAGCTTGTGAGTGTGACGTCGTTTGTTGGCGTGTTGAGAGCGGGTGCGTGAGAGCCACCGCTAAACCCTGTTGCACTGCCGACCTAAACCTTCTCCCCTTCTCTCCTCTCTCATTTCATTTTTGTGGTTTTGCTAAAGTCTTCGATTAAACCCCTATTCAAAAGGGTGCGTCTTCTTCTTTTCAATAAAAGCCCTTTTATTAAATGTAGGGGCAACCCTTAGGTTTTTATTTTATTTCTCCGTTTGTTTTATTTTAAAACCCTCCCATTTTATTTTCTCTTTTAAAAGGCTTTTATTTATTCTTTAAATAAAGAGGTTTTATTTAATTCTTAAAAGGGGTTCGATTTTTATTCTTTTGTAAACGGGTTTTAATTTTATTTCTTCAAAAGGTTTTATTTTAGTCCTTTTAAAAAAAATGCCCAATTGGTTTTATAGTTGGGGTATGATTTAAAGGAGTCAAAAAAAGTATTTCTTTTATTTTGTTAAATCCTTTTCTTTTGTGGTGTTTTCTGTTTTAAAAAAAAAAGAAAAAAACCCAATAGGAGAGGACCCAGACCAAGGCCCAGGCCCCCTCCAACCCTAGCGTCGTGCTCGCCCCCGTCCCGTGCCTCTCTCGTCCTCCCTGCGCCCCCATGGACCCTCTGCCCGAGGAGCCCCTTCCCACGCCAGGTCCGAGCTCCTTCCCTGCCGCCGCCTCTTCCTTCCTCGAGCTCCTCCCGTGTCTGTGTCCATGACAGCCAGGCGCGAGTCCCCTCTGCCTCGTCGTGCCGCTTGGCCTCGCTGGCCTCCCCGCGTGCCCGTGCTCGCGATGCAGCCCCGAGGCGCCCGAGCCGCCGCAGCAGCGTCGCCGCGCCGTCCTGCCCGCGCCGCCTCTTCCTCGACCGCTGGAGGCCTCGCCTCATCCCTCGCCTCCAGGCCTTCCCGTCAATGTCGCCGCGCCGCCCGCGCCGGTCGCCGCGCCCTGCCGGCCCCGCTCGCCATGGCCTCTCCCCGTCGCCCGTCTCCCGCGCAAGCCCCTGTCAGTGCCCGCTTGCAGCAGCTCCCCGCCAGCGTCCCTGCGCGCCAGCACCTCGCCGCCGTCCCCTAGGTCGTCGCCGTGCTCGCCGATGCTCGACGTCGCCCTGGCTCCCGTCCTCGCCGCCCGCCTGTAGGTCTCCCTCCTCTCCTCGCCGCGCCGCCGTGGGCTCGCCATCCATGCCGCCGCCGTTTTGCTATGTAGCCTGCATTGCTTCCTGCTGGTCGGCGTGTTGCTGATTCTGTAGCGTAGATGTTGTTCCTGTAGCCAGTTGATTTTGATGCTGCTACTTTTGTCGAGCCCCCTTGGCGTTCCCCGGTCGAGTTGTGCCGTTGTCGTGGTTGCTCTGCCAGTTGCTTTGCATGCTGCTGTCCTGCTGCTTGTCGTATTGCTGCTTGCTGCTTGCTTGCTGCCTGCTTGCGCGCTGCTTGCTGTTGCCTGATGATAAGCTTGCATGTGCGATGGTGGTGCTACAGCTACGTAGCCTGTTGCCGCTGTTCTGTCTGTAGCCATTAGATTTTGCTGCTGCCTGCTAGCTGATAGCTGTTGTAGGTTGCTGCTGCTAGGTAGATGTTGCTGCTGTTGCTGTGTGTCGCGTGCCGTTGTCGCGTGCACCATCCCCGCCTGCCGTGGTGCGTCGACAAGTTTGTCGAGAACCCTGTCGTCCTCGACGACCCCGAAAGCGAGTTCGACTTCCTCGACGTCGCCGAAGACCCGTGATCGACTACCGACGCGAAGACCGTGCACCGACGACAAGAGAACGACTACCGTCGGTGAGACCGTGTACCACTACTTCAACTACTGGTGCTTGTACGACTACTTCCACGACGACCACGACTTCCACGACGACCGTTGGTCCACTACGACCCGATCCCCTCCGATTCACACGCGTCGAAGGTATAACGATGAGACGTGGCCGAGAACCGTATGCATGTGTTGTACGAATTGTATTGTATGTTGAACCGTATGTTTGCACCGTATGATTCGTCGTTGCACGTTGTCCCTCTATGTTGTGCTCGACGCATGGGAACCCGAGATACGGGATCACCCCATTCCTTATTTAACATTCCCGCAGTCGCTTCCTATACGTTGGCACGATATCTCGACGAGTATCGGGATAGGAACGTTGCCGTGGCATCGTTTCCGTCTTGCCGCCATGGTTCCCTCTCGCTCGCCGTGGCGACATATGCGTCTTTCCCTTCTTGCCGTGATGTTGTACTTGCATGCATAACACATTCATGGCATATAATCATGTGTTGCATGCTCTTGTGTCGTAGCTCCGTTCTATGCTCCGCGTGTTAACCGACTAGGATGACTTGTAGGACCATCGCTTCACCCTTGCCATGATAACAACAATGTAATATTGCCGTGTAAATAACCTGGAGTGAACTAAATAATTAATCGAGGAGTTTCGTTGATATGTAACCCGTTGCATATCGAGCTTCACTTAATGTGTAGAGTTTGCGTGAGATGAATTGCCATGCCATCCCTTGCATCTTTGAACTGATCATGCATCATATTAGGGTGTGCATCATGTCTTGCATTTGCCGTGGTGAATATCTGTGTTGATGTTTGTTTCCGGTTTCCTCTGTCTCGATAGAGTTCCGCAAGCGTGTCAGAATGTGAGGACCCGTTCGACGACGTTGGTTCGCTGACTTCACCGAGTTGTTCTTCTTCCAAGCGGGTTCTCAGGCAAGATGATCATTTCCCCAGATACCATTACTATCATTGCCATGCTAGTTATTTCGATGCTATCGATTATGTCTCGTTGCCTACCACTTGTTAAATATCAGCCTCTCAACAATGCCATGATTACCTTCAACCTGTTCGACCTAGCAAACCACTGATTGGCTATGTTCCTGCTTGCTTAACCCTGTTGATAGCGTTGCTAGTTGCAGGTATAGATGCTTCCATGTGATAACATGGGTTCCTTGTCATATCACCATATTTAAAATGCTATTTAATTTAACACACCTATATACTTGGTAAAACGTGGAAGGCTCGGCTTTTCTAGCCTGGTGTTTTATTCCACCTTTGCCCCCTTAGTTTCGGCTACCGGTGTTATGTTCCATAAACGAGCGCTCCTAACACGATCGGGGTTGTTATGGGGACCCCCTTGATAATTCGTTTTAGATTAAAGCTGGTCTGGCAAGGCCCAAGTTTGGTACTACATTTGCCTAATCACTAATGAAATGCATAGGGAGTAATTAACCCGAGGATATTTAATCAACCCCCGGGCCAGTGCTCCTCATGAGTGTTGGTCCACCCACCTAGCAGTCGGCGGTGCCACCACGGGGCAACTCGAGGTTTGGTTCCCGTCCACTTTGCATAGACGGTGTGTCCTAAGAACGAGATACGCGGCTCCTATCGGGTTCGTCGACACACCGGGTGGCCTTGCTGGATTAGTTTTACCTTTGACGAGATATCTTGTGCATTGGGATTCCGGTGATGCTTTGGGTAATCTCAGAGTTGAGGTTTTCCACTAGGGAATCCGACGAGATCGCAAGCTTCGTGATTGAGGATTTCTATGCGGCTTGTGGTAATTTGTGATGGACTAGTTGGAGCACCCCTGCAGGGTTAAATCTTTTCGGAAAGCCGTGCCCGCGGTTATGTGGCAACGTGGAAGATTTCTCTAACACTGGTTCTAGATAACTTGAAGCTAACTTAATTAAAATATGCCAACTGTGTGCGTAACCGTGACTGTCTCTTTCGTGAGTTCCTTCTCCGATCGAGGACACGGTGGGGTTATGCCTGACGTAGGTAGGTGTTCAGGATCATTCAGTTGATCATCAGTAGTTCACGTCCGTTATGCGTAGATCTTCCCCCTCTTGTTTCTTGTACTCATAAGTTAGCCACCAAATATATGCTTAGCCGCTGCTGCAACCTCACCACTTAACCATGCCTCAGCCATTAAGCTTTGCTAGTCTTGATACCTTTGGAAATGAGATTGCTGAGTCCCCTGTGGCTCACAGATTACTACAACACCAATTGCAGGTACAGGTAAAGGTTACTTGACGCGAGCGCGTTGATTGTTCATTTAGAGCTTCTTCTTCTTCTTCTTCTTCTTCATCGATCTAGGATGGGTTCCAGGCCGGCAGCCTAGGATAGCAAGGATGGACGTCGTTCTCCTTTTGTCCTTTGTTTTCGTCCGTAGTCGGACCCTGCTCTTACTCTTGATGATTATGTAATGTACTGATGTGACTCTGATGTAGCTTGTGGCGAGTGTAAGCCAACTCTGAATATATATCTCTTCTTTTCAGTACATGTACTTGTAACGATATCCATTCTTGCGACACGACGAGATGCGCTTCTATCCCTGACGAGGCCTTCGTGCCAAATTGAGGATAGGGTCGCATCTTGGGCGTAACACTACCCTAGCTCAATTAGACCAGAACCCTAGAAATTCTCCCCCTGTCCCATCAACACCGCCGCCGCACACCACCTGGTCTCCTTCCTCGTTTTCCTCCACCTACCAATCAGGCGCCAGATCCATGCCGAGCCAAACCAGAGCCGATCCCCTCTTCCCTCCTCGATCGGTTCCCAGCCAGCCCCGCGCCTTGCCTCAGCCTGCTCCTCTTGCGTGCACTGCTCCCTGCTTCCCTCCCGAGCAGCCCAAGGCACCGGAGCCGCGGCCTCCCGTGCTGTGTTCGAGCCGCAGCGGCAGGGTGACCCGAGCCTAGCTGCATGTGCCCCTGCTCCTCTCTCCTCCTCTCTTCCCTGGTTCTTCTCTCTTCCTCACCCCACTCTCTTTTCCTTTTCTTCAGAAGTCGTGCCATGGCCTGCTCCAACTTCGCCGAGCCCTGCGGCCAGCGGGAATGGAGAAGGCGCTCCCGGATCCGCCCATCCCGCCGGCGTCCCGCCGAAGTCAGCGGCCATCCCGCAACCGCCCCGACCTGCATCCCCGTTCTGGCAGACAGAGCTCATCTGTCTTTGTTTTCAGTTTCGTTAGTTAGCGCCTGGTAAGATTTAAGTAGAGCAATGATCATTTTGTTATCATAGCGCTAGAGTAGCCCGGCTGGTTAGCACATCGATTTGCACCCGAGAGGTACTGGGATCGAACCCCAGGCAACCCGATTTGTTTTGCTATTTTGTTCTCATGTGGTAGCTAGCAGGGTCTGTGTATTTGCATTACTTCCGCTGTTCTAGCAGTAACACTTCATTATCGAAGTGGCAACCGAGCCACTGCAACGCCAGTAGGTCGAGGGTTCGAGCCCCTCGCACGCCCCTTTCTTTTATTTGGGTATTTATTTTTTTAAGTTGTTGCGTTGCCTGCATAGGTAGCATAAGTAGGTTATTTCTCCTGTTAGCGCAGTGAACCGAGCCTAGCTCAGTGGTGATTGTCCCGTTGTGTTGCAGTAGGTAGTGGGTTTGAGACCCCCTACTCCCATGTTATTTTTTTCCTGCGTTTTTAGTTGCTTGCTGTAGTGTGCCACTGACAGTGGGTCCAGAGCCCACATGCCATACTAGGGGCCCTGGTGAGTATGACCAGTGGGACCCCCTGATGATTACAAGAATTTTGTTTTGTTTAGTTTTGTGTTGTTTTTCCACATCTGAAATATTCCAGAAGAGGATTATGTCAAATCGGGCATATCAAGAACAGCCCCTGTTCTTGTTATTAGCGGAGTTTGATCGCGGTAATTCTTCCTTTGCTGTTTCTGGTGTTTTCTGCATGCATATATAGCAGTGTAATATATGGATTTGGGGTAGAAGAACCCAGTGATTCCAATGGTGGCACTGGATTCTAGTTGTGAGAAGATAGGCAGAAGTGTCACTTTGTGATAAGGTGGCACTTGTTTACCGATGTAGGATGGTTTAAGTGCATCCTTAGGGGTTGGGTATCCATGCATCATATTGGATAGTGCATCATGTCGTGCACTTTCCGTGGTGATATCGTGTGTTGATTCTTGTTTTCGGTTTGCTTCGTCTCGATAGGGTTCCGCAAGCGTGTCGGAAAGTGGGGACCCATTCGACTACATCGGTTCGTCTGCTTCACGGGGTCGTTCTTCTTCCATGCGGGATCTCAGGCAAGATGACCATTTCCCCAGATACCATTACTATCATTGCCATGCTAGTATTATCGTTTCTGTCGTTACGTCTTGTTGCCTACCACATGTTAAATATCAGCCTCTCAACAATGCCATGAAAACCTTCAACATGTTCAACCTAGCAAGCCACTGATTGGCTATGTTACCGCTTTCTTAACCATGTGTTAGCGTTGCTAGTTGCAGGTGCAGTTGCTTCCATGTGATAACATGGGTTCCTTGTTATATCACCCTATTAAATGATATTTATTTTAATGCACCTATATACTTGGTAAAAGCTGGAAGGCTCGGCCTATCTAGCCTGGTGTTTTGTTCCACCTTTGCCCCCTTAGTTTCGGCTACCGGTGTTATGTTCCATAATTGGGCGCTCCTAACATGATCGGGGTTGTTATGGGGACCCCCTTGATAATTCGTTTTAGATTAAAGCTAGTGTGGCAAGGCCCAACTTTGGTACTACATTTGCCTAATAACCTAATAAAATTGCATAGGGACTTTCCGGACCCCGAGGATAATTAATCAACCCCCGGGCCAGTGCTCCTCATGAGTGTTGGTACGACCTGAGCGATGTCCGGCGCCCCCCCCCCCCCTGGTCACCCAGGGGTTTGGCGATCCCGGCGTCTAGCTCATTCGTCGTGTCCTGAGAACGAGATACGCGGCTCCTATCGGGATCGTCGACACGTCGGGCGGCCTTGCTGGATTAGTTTTACCTTTGACGAGATATCTTGTGCATCGGGATTCCGGTGATGCTTTGGGTAATCTCATAGTTGAGGTTTTCCACTAAGGAATCCGACGAGATTGCGAGCTTCGTGATCGAGGATTTCTATGCGGCTTGTGGTAATTTGTGATGGACTAGTTGGAGCACCCCTGCAGGATTAAATCTTTCAGAAAGCCATGCCCGCGGTTATGTGGCAACATGGAAACTGTGTTTAACACTGGTTCTAAATAACTTGAAGTTAACTTAATTAAAATATGCCAACTGTGTGCGTAACCGTGGCTGTCTCCTTCGTGAGTTCCTTCTCCGATCGAGGACACGGTGGGGTTATGTCTGACATAGGTAGGTGTTCAGGATCATTCTTTGGTCATCAGTAGTTCACGTCCGTTATGCGTAGTTCTTCCCCCTCTTATTTCTTGTACTTGTAAGTTTTGCCACCAAATATATGCTTAGCCGCTGCTGCAACCTCACCACTTAACCATACCTCACCTAATAAGCTTTGCTAGTCTTGATACCTTTGGAAATGAGATTGTTGAGACCCCTGTGTCTCACAAATTACTACAACACCAGTTGCACGTACAGGTAAAGGTTATTTGACGCGAGCGCGTTGATTGTTCATTTGGAGTTGCTTCTTCTTCTTCTTCGTCGTCGATCTAGGATGGGTTCGAGGCCGGCAGCCTAGGATAGCACAAATGGACGTCGTTCTTCTTTTCTCGTTTGTTTTCGTCCGTAGTCGGACCCTGCTCTTCCTCTTGATGTTTATGTATTGTACTGCTGTGACTCTGATGTAGCTTGTGGCGAGTGTAAGCCAATTCTATATATATATATATATATATATATCTTCTTTTCAGTACATGTTCTTGTAACAATATCCATTCTTGCGACACGACGAGATGCGCTTCTATCCCTGACGAGGCCCTCGCTCCAAATTGAGGATAGGGTCGCATCTTGGGCGTGACAAGTTGGTATCAGAGCAGTACCGACCTAGGAGCCCCCTTGATAGATCGAACTTGGCCGAGTCGAGTCTAGTGAAAAACTACTTTGAGTCTAGTTATATATCGGAGAGTAGGATTCTTTTTTCTCCTCTTCTATGCTCTGGTGAGGAATCTTGACGTAATAATTTAATTCTACTCCTCTTCTCACTCAATTTTTTTTAGGATCACGCGGATATTTTTGGAACCTATATGATGTCGATGTGACAGAGTTCTGTCTTGGTGCCTCCTGTCTGACTTGATTTCTTTCGGGGAGTTGAGCTCCAGGGGATTCTCGAGCACATCGTTATCATTCATATTTCTTAGTATCTTAGAACAAAGGATGTTCGTAATTTCTTCAATACTAGTAGTGGCGAGATAACACCGATGTCCCTAGTACTGGTGCAGATTGTTCGGGAGTACTGTCATACTTTGTATCGTTGTGATCACGAGGGTTTGTAATAGATGAAGGTCCGAGATTCTGGTTATGTGTTGACGGATGTGATACAGGTGACTGGTTAGTATAGGAGTTGTGTGATTATTACTCCTTGTATCCGTGTACCAGATTGCATGACTAGAAATTTCGAGAATTCTTAGGTGGGAATTCAAGTAGTTGCTTAAGGACAATCTTCGAGCAAATGCATGATGTTAGGTTGGGGTTCGACATCTAGTAGATTCGTTTGTTGACGGTCGTCTAACAGCGGTTCTTGTTGTGTCTTAAAGAGTCCTTGTAGCTTGCTACGACTCGGGGACGCTTCGCATGTCGGGTGCACTGCCTTGCACTTGATGGCTACTGTAAGGATCCAGTCCGTGCGATCCTGTCCACGAAAATATTGGACGAAATATTTCTCATGAGTTTGTTCTGGCTAATTGCAAGCCGCATTCTTTGTTTTGTTCGAGTATGGTAATTCAAGTTGCTTCGATGTCAAGTGGTGATTTCAGATCTTTCAGATTTTTATGAGAGTACTAATTTGTTTGCTTAACCAGTTGTCTTATCAATTCTCGTCAACCGGAGTCGTCATGTTAATTCGTCCAACCAGTGTGCTTCTCTTCAAGTGAATTCAATCCTCTCCAATATTTGCAGACCATTCTTTCAATTCTTACCGGAGTTTGTCTCATCTGTTTCGAGTTGTCTTTGTTTTCCCCCCCTCCCACCCTTTTCTTCAGTGATTCAATCTTCATCCAAGTGCCTTTTAATTGTTGGTTTCGCGATCTTTTCTTTTCTCTCTTATCCGGTGGTTCATTCTGAAGATTCTCACGAGATTCGTGTCATATTTGTTCATTCTTGTCATCCGTATCGGTGAATTTAATTCAGTTGTCTGTGTTCATCATATCCTTTTCATCCTTGTAAATTCTTTCCCATGTGAAAATTCTTATCAGCCTATCTTGTTTATTCATTCCTCCCTTTTCTATCCGGAGTGTTGAAGATATCCCAGTAGTTTCTCGTTTTCAATTCTTTCAATTATTTCGATATGCAAACCTCATCTAGTTCTCTTCATACCGGTGCAATATCCCTCCCTCTGAGCAATCCTTTCAACGGTGGTTTCTTTGAGTGGGCCCATAACCCACAGGTTTTTCCTAGGACTTTATATGTATCTTCCAATTTTCTGGAGATCTCTAAATCTTTTCAACTATGACATAAGTATGATTTCCATCAGTCATATTACTTCTCCAATATCAATTTGAATTGTTTCTTGTCTTTGGCTCAACCTTTCATTCTTCGTTATTCCGGAATGTCTCAATTATTCTTGGTGAGGTTCTTCTCGTCATTTTCTCCATTGAAGATTCAAAGGAGTGTTTCTCTCAATCTTGGTTCATTCTCTTGGACATTCATCATTTCAGCTTGGTGCCATCATCTTAATTGTTCCAATCATGAGTAATACCTTTTCTTGCTATCCGGTGCTTTTCTGAGTTGTTTTCATTCTCGATCCTCCGAAGGCCATCATCGAGAAGATTTTGTTCGTTCTCAGCTTGCAGCTTTCATTCTCAAATTCTTCTCCATTGTTGTCTCTTCGATCGTCTCTCGTTTATCCGGTGCCTTGTTCTAGTTTTCTCTCAGGTGGCTCAAGATCTCTTCATTCTTATGTATCTCCATTCATTCATGGTTGCCTCATTCATTTCAATTCTCACTGGTGTCTCCTTCAATACTTCTTCAGTTTGTGCTCATGTATCTCCTCCATCATTTCTAGAATAATAAGTTGTACGCTAAATCCGTTGCTTGTCATCAATTTAATTTGATGAAGGATGAGCATAACATAATTCTTATTCTTGTTCTTCCTTTTTCCAAGAGATTTCAATTCTTCTTCCGGAGCAGCTCATGATATCAATTCATTCTCAAGTCTTCTTCAAGATTCTTGTTGGAGAACCTCAAGTATCCTTTCGCTTGCATTACAAAGTGCAATTCTTCCTCCTTTATCATTTGAGGTGGTATTATAGCGTTCTGTTAGTGTAGGAGCCTCGAAGAGATTTCCTTTCAAGAATGAGATAATTAAACCCACCAATTCTATGATCATGAGACATTTTTCAACCCATGATTCTTCATTGAGCTATCTTGGTTTGGATTTCACCTAAAGCTTTTCCTATGGATTGTTGCTATCATGGTGCTTGTCATTAATCCAAGTTCTCGATGCACCCTCTTGGTGTAAGAAGTTTTCATATCTTTGCTTTCAACCAATCTTGTTTCAATTAGTGGCTGGTTGTCAACTCATTATTTGAGAAGGTTTTCATAAGTCCACTACAAACTTGTGCTTTCGTTGTTGGTTTTCCAACAACTACGTTCCATTCTTCTTGCAAGGATGTTCTTCAATCCAATTGGGATAGTAGTTGTCATTTTCTTCTCCATTCTATTCTTCTCAAGATGTTGTTCCTATTCTCTTGTTCCGGAGTTGTTGTGTTGTTGCTCTTTTGGGTCAATCATGTTGTTCTATCAAGATCGTGGTGTTCCCTTTTTATATTTAGTTGTTGGTTGTGAATATTGTCTATTTCTTCCATCTTATCGAATTTTTTGTCCCATTTTCCTACCGAAGTGCTGCCGAAATTTTCCGTGAATTCTTGCTTGTTTCTCATATCATTCCTCATCTCTTTGCAACCTTCAAGGATTGTTGGTTTCACTCATTGTCAAAGAAGCGACTAATTTTACCTCTTGTTCTTTATCATCCTCTCCCCCTTTCATTCTTGGATCTCGGTGCGAGATCCTCTTGTAGTGTAGGAGAGTTGTGACACCCCGATGCCGACGCCGACGCCCCAGAAGATTCCCCTTTATTTCCGTTTTTGGCGTGTGGTTATTTTTAGTTGTCGCATCATCATCGCATCATGCGCATCATCAGCATTGCATCAGCATCCCGTTGCCGCCAGTTTTCAAACTTGCATGTGTGTTAGTTGCCGGTTCTTGTCGTTGTCCGTTCGGAGCCGGGCCACACACGCACGCGCCCGCGGCATCGTCGAACCCTGTTTTAAAAGTGTGTGTAAAACTTTCTCTAATTGGGTTGAGATTTGACGTGCGGTCTTATTTTAATATAGTTAGGCCGCCTATCGAATTTCGTCGCAATCAGAGTCCGTCTGGTACCCGAACGTAGCGGCACCGTATTCGGTCTATAGTCGGACGTTTTTCGGTATTTTAAAAATACGTTGTCGGTTGCTCGTTTTCCCTCTCATCTCCGCCTAGCCCCTCTGCAAATTGCATCGACGCTACGCACAGCCCAATCCGAAAACCTCCCGGAGCCCGAACCCGGCGGTCGTGACCGTTGGATCCGGATCATCCCCGTTTTCCCGCAAATCGTCATCGGTTTGTCCATTGCACTCCCGAACCTAATTATCTCGACCATCCGATCTAAATCGGAGGGTCCAGATGCCCTTATACCTAACCCACTAGCTATATATAGACTACCCTAGCTCAATTAGACCAGAACCCTAGAAATTCTCCCCCTGTCCCATCAGCGTCGCCGCCGCACACCACCTGGTCTCCTTCCTCGTTTTCTTTCACCTACCAATCAGGCGCCAGATCCATGCCGAGCCAAACCAGAGCCGATCCCCTCTTCCCTCCTCGATCGGTTCCAAGCCAGCCCCGCGCCTCGCCTCAGACTGCTCCTCTTGCGTGCTCTGCTCCCTGCTTCCCTCCCGAGCAGCCCGAGGCACCGGAGTCGCGGCCTCCCATACTGTGTTCGAGCTGCAGCGGCAGGGTGACCCGAGCCTAGCTGCATGTGCCCCTGCTCCTCTCTCCTCCTCTCTTCCCTGGTTCTTCTCTCTTCCTCACCCCGCTCTCTTTTCCTTTTCTTCAGAAGCCGCGCCATTGCCTGCTCCAACTTCGACGAGCCCCGCGGCCACCGGGAATGGAGAAGGCGCTCCCGGATCCGCCCATCCCGCCGGCGTCCCACCAAAGTCAACGGCCATCCGCAACCTCCCCGACCTGTATCCCCGTTCTGGCAGACAGAGCTCATTTGTCTTTGTTTTCAGTTTCGTCAGTTAGCGCCTGGTAAGATTTAAGTAGAGCAATGATCCTTTTGTTATCATAGCGCTAGAGTAGCCCGACTGGTTAGCTCATCGATTTGCACCCGAGAGGTACTGGGATCGAACCCCGGGCAACCCGATTTGTTTTGCTATTTTGTTCTCATGTGGTAGCTAGCAGGGTCTGCATATTTGCATTTCTTCCGCTGTTCTAGCTGTAACACTTCATCATCAAAGTGGCAACCGAGCCATTACAGCGCTAGTACGTCGAGGGTTCGAGCCCCTCACGCGCCCCTTTCTTTTATTTGGGTATTTATTTTTTTTAAGTTGTTGCATTGCCTGCATAGGTAGCATAGGTAGGTTATTTCTCCTGTTAGGGCAGTGAACCGAACCTAGCTCAGTGGTGATTGTCTCATTGTGTTGTAGTAGGTAGTGGGTTCGAGACCCCCTACTCCCATGTTATTTTTTTCCTTGTGTTTTTAGTTGCTTGTTGTAGTGTGCCACTGACAGTGGGTCCAAAGCCCACATGCCATACTAGGGGCCCTCGTGAGTATGACCAGTGGGACCCCCTGATGATTACATGAATTTTGTTTTGTTTTGTTTTGTGTTGTTTTTCCAAATCTGGAATATTCCAGAAGAGGATTATGCCAAATCTGGCATATCAAGAACATCCCGTGTTCTTGTTATTAGCGGAGTTTGATCTTGGTAGTTCTTCCTATGATGTTTCTGGTGTTTTCTGCATGCATATATAGCAGTGTAATATATGGATTTGGGGTAGAAGAACCCAGTGATTCCAATGGTGGCACTGGATTCCAGTTGTGAGCAGATAGGCAGAAGTGTCACTTTGTGATAAGGTGGCACTTGTTTACCGATGTAGGATGGTTTAAGTGCATCCTTAGGGTTTGGGCATCCATGCATCATATTGGATAGTGCATCATGTCGTGCACTTGTCGTGGTGATATCGTGTGTTGACTCTTGTTTTCGGTTTGCTTCGTCTCGATAGAGTTCCGCAAGCGTGTCGGAAAGTGGGGACCCGTTCGACTACATCGGTTCGTCTACTTCACGGAGTCGTTCTTCTTCCAAGCAGGATCTCAGGCAAGATGACCATTACCCCAGATACCATTACTATCATTGCCATGCTAGTATTATCGTTTATGTCGTTATGTCTTGTTGCCTACCACATGTTAAATATGAGCCTCTCAACAATGTCATGAAAACCTTCAACCTGTTCAACCTAGCAAACCACTGATTGGCTATGTTACCGCTTGCTTAACCATGTGTTAGCGTTGCTAGTTGCAGGTGCAGTTGCTTCCATGTGATAACATGGGTTCCATGTTATATCACCCTATTAAATGATATTTATTTTAATGCACCTATATACTTGGTAAAAGGTGGAAGGCTCGGCCTTTCTAGCCTGGTGTTTTGTTCCACCTTTTCCCCCTTAGTTTCGGCTACCGGTGTTATGTTCCATAATTGAGCGCTCCTAACACAATCGGGGTTGTTATGGGGACCCCCTTGATAATTCGTTTTAGATTAAAGCTGGTCTGGCAAGGCCCAACTTTGGTACTACATTTGCCTAATAACCTAATAAAATTGCATAGGGACTTTCTGGACCCTGAGGATAATTAATCAACCCCCGGCCCAGTGCTCCTCATGAGTGTTGGTCCCACCTGAGCGATGTCCGGCGCCCCCCTGGTCACCCAGGGGTTTAGCGATCCTGGCGTCTAGCTCATCCGTCGTGTCCGGAGAACGAGATACGCGGCTCCTATCGGGATCATCGACACGTGGGGCGGCCTTGCTGGATTAGTTTTACCTTTGACGAGATATCTTGTGCATCGGGATTCCGGTGATGCTTTGGGTAATCTCAGAGTTGAGGTTTTCCACTAAGGAATCCGACGAAATTGCGAGCTTCGTGGTCAAGGATTTCTATGCGGCTTGTGGTAATTTGTGATGGACTAGTTGGAGCACCCCTGCAGGGTTAAATCTTTCGGAAAGTCGTGCCCGTGGTTATGTGGCAACGTGGAAACTTAGTTTAACACTGGTTCTAGATAACTTGAAGTTAACTTAAATAAAATATGCCAACTGTGTTCGTAACCATGACTGTATCTTTCGTGAGTTCCTTCTCTGATCGAGGACACGGTGGGGTTATGTCTGACGTAGGTAGGTGTTCAGGATCATTCTTTGGTCATCAGTAGTTCACGTCCGTTATGCGTAGTTCTTATCCCTCTTATTTCTTGTACTCGTAAGTTTAGCCACCAAATATATGCTTAGCCGCTGCTGCAACCTCACCACTTAACCATACCTCACCCAATAAGCTTTGCTAGTCTTGATACCTTTGGAAATGAGATTGCTGAGTCCCCTGTGGCTCACAGATTACTACAACACCAGTTGGAGGTACGGGTAAAGGTTATTTGACGCGAGCGCGTTGATTGTTCATTTGGAGTTGCTTCTTCTTCTTCATCATCGATCTAGGATGGGTTCCAGGCCGGCAGCCTGGGATAGCATGGATGGACGTCGTTCTTATTTTCTCATTTGTTTTCATCCGTAGTCGGACCCTGCTCCTCCTCTTGATGTTTATGTATTCAACTGCTGTGACTCTGATGTAGCTTGTGGCGCGTGTAAGCCAATTCTATATATATATATATCTACTTTTCAGTACATGTTCTTGTAAAGATAACCATTCTTGCGACACGACGAGATGCGCTTCTATCCATGACGAGGCCCTCGTGCCAAATTGAGTATAGGGTCACATCTTGGGCGTGACAAAGTGTTCCTCAAACACCACCACCTCACCTTTTCCGAGGGTCGGGGCTGCTTCGGCGCCGGGTACCCGCGCCGCCACGAGGTCTGTTGGAGGACGCACGCGGCGATGGCGAAGCGCCTCGATGTGATCGGCGGTGACTTCGCTGCCCACCCACGCACCTCGGTTCTGCCCCTTCTTGGGGGCGCTGCTAGACATGGCGTTGTTGCGGCGAGGAGTGAGACGGAGTCCTGGCGGCGAACGGCGGCAAGGGCACTAACATCGGCGAAGGCGAGCAACGCTCTCTTCTTTCTCTGGCTCAGGGAAGGAAGGGGTGTTTGTGCGGGGCGAGAAGGGGGCGAATGGCCTCTTCGACACCCCCGCACACCATTTAAACCCTCCAAGAGATCGTGCAGGGATCCGGTGCGCATGGTCCCCACCTCCTCTGATTAATGCAGGAGAATTTACGCTCCTCAGAGGCCAACCATCATGAAGCAATCCGCAGAAGATCCGCATGCGCGAGAGCCGAGGAGGCATAGTGGCGGGACCCATGGCACATGCCCCATCCCGTCACCCGCGCAGTTAATCATGATGCTGGGTCGAGGGCCTCGCAAGTGGCGCGGCGATGCTGCCTGCGACAAAGCTGAGGCGTCCGTTGGAAGCCATACGGCTTCCGACTCGGCGTCTCCCGCAACAAGCGACCCTTGAAGATCGTCAACAAGGAACTCAAGCCGGCGAGGCCCTCCGCCTAGAGGCGGCGGACCTCCCCTGCTTCGGGGACTACTGACGGGGGGATAACCCCAGGGTAGGTTCATCGAGCATATTCCTTTGCGTCCAAGTATAAAGGGAATCTTCAGCTTCCTCCAAACGGACAACTCCTCCTGGCCGGCTAGGAAGCACCTGCCGGCTAGGGGCGAGACGGCCACTCCTCCTGGTCGGCTAAGAATCGCCTGTCGGCTAGGGGCAAGACGGCAACTCTAAGGCCGGCTAGCGAGGCCGCTAGCCGGCTAGGGAGCTCCTGTCACATCCAATCCTAGGCTGTGACGGGACTCTATGATTAAAGGTGAAGACGCGTCAGCACGGGTACAAGGTTGAGGCGCACGGCAGATACAGTGTCAGCGGCCATGCCGCTGACCTACGCCGACTCCGATCCGTCAACCCAGCACAGTACTAGCCCGCCATCACCCACTACATTACCAAGCTTGGTGTGGTAACAGTGGAGACGGCCGTACCGTCGACCCATGACGAATCTTGCAAGACGACGCTGGACGTACCACATGCGTCCTGTGTGGGCCTCACGCGAGAGCCCCATTGGCTGGCCGGTGGGTCCCATGGCTAGATGGGACCTAGCAACCGGCGGCCCCCTTCAATGACAAGACTAGTCCACGGCGGGCCCCCTAGCCAGCTGGCGAGGCTGCCAGGCGGGCCCCTTCTTATGTACTTTTATCCATATTGTAGGTCGGTGGGTTCGACTATAAAACCCCCCGATCCCCCTCCATGCAGAGGGTCGGCTCCTGCGGCAACAAAAGTCCTTCCCTGGCGCGTAGGAATTATTCTTGTTACTTCTCTGGTTTGTGTTGGTTTTTCCCTTGAAGAGGAAAGGGTGATGCAGCACAGGAGCAGTAAGTATTTCCCTCAGTTTGAGAACCAAGGTATCGAACCAGAAGGAGGGCCTCGTCAAGTCCAAAGTACCTGCGCAAAAACAAACAAGCTTGCACCCACGCTTCAAAGGGGTTGTCAATCCCTTCAAGATTGTTTGCAAAGTGAGATCTGAAGGCGGAAAGTGCAACAAAGTAAAAAGTGTAAGGCTGAAAATATGGTGTGGAGCAGACCCTGGGGCCATAGTTTTCACTAGAGGCTTCTCTCAAAATAGCAAATATCACGGTGGGTGAACAAATTACTGTCGAGCAATTGATAGAACCGCGCAAAGTCATGACGATATCTAAGGCAATGATCTAGCATATAGGCATCACGTCCGAGACAAGTAGACCGATACTTTCTGCATCTACTACTATTACTCCACACATCGACCTCTATCCAGCATGCATCTAGTGTATTGAGTTCATGACGAACAGAGTAACGCTTTAAGCAAGATGACATGATGTAGAGGGATAATCTCAAACCAATGATGAAAACCCCATCTTTTTACCCTTGATGGCAACAACACGATACGTGCCTCGCTACCCCTTCTGTCACTGGGTGAGGTCACCGCACGGTATGAACCCAAAACCAAGCACTTCTCCCATGGCAAGAATCATAGATCTAGTTGGCCAAACAAAACCCACAACTCGAAGAGAATTACAAGGATATGAAATCATGCATAAGAGAGATCAGAAGAAACTCAAATAAGATTCATAGATAATCTGATCATAAATCCACAATTCATCGGATCTCGACAAACACACCGCAAAAGAAGATTACATCAGATAGATCTCCATGAAGATCATGGAGAACTTTGTATTGAAGATCCAAGAGAGAGAAGAAGCCATCTAGTTACTAGCTATGGACCCGTAGGTCTATGGTGAACTACTCACGCATCATCGGAGAGGTCATGGTGTTGATGGAGAAGCCTTTCGTGTCCGAATCCCCCCTCCGGCAGGGCACCAGGACGTGCCCCAGATGGGATCTTGCGGAGACAGAAGCTTGCGGTGGCGGAAAAGTGATTACGATGCTCCCCTAATGTTTCTGGGAATATTTGGGAATTTATAGGTGCAAGATCTAGGTCAGGGGACCTCCAGGGGGTCCACAAGCCTGCATGGCGCGACACCCCCTGGCCGCGGGGTGGGGGCTTGTGGGGCCCCTGGGGCTCTTCTGGCTTGGCCCCCAAGCTCTCTAATCCTCTTCCGTTCCAGAAAAAATCTTTTCGGGGATTTTCTTCCGTTTGGACTCCGTTTCAAAATCTCCTCTGGAAGGGGTCAAAAACATGGAAAAAATAGGAACTGGCACTTGGCACTGGATTAATAAGTTAGTCCCAGAAAATAAATAAAAGGCATGCAAAACATCCAAAGTTTGACAAGATAATAGCATGAAACCATGAAAAATTATAGATACATTGGAGACGTATCAAGCATCCCCAAGCTTAACTCATGCTCGTCCTCGAGTAGGGAAGTGATAAAGACTGAATTTTTGATGTGGAATGCTACCTAGCATACTTGTTATTTACAACTTCTTTCACGTGGCATGAATATTCAGATCCGTACGATTCAAAACAATAGTTTGCTATTGACATGAAAACAGTAATACTTCAAGCAAACTAGCAAAATAATGATGAACTTTCACAATAACAAGGCCAAAGAAAGTTATCCCTACAAAATCATATAGTCTAGCTATGCTCCATCATCCTCACACAACTAATGTAAATCATGCACAACCCCGGAATTGGCCAAGTAATTTTTTTTGCACTCTTACTTTCTCAAAAAAAATATAACTATCACGCAATACATGAGTGTGAACCATCGATATATCACTATAGGTGGAATAGAGTGTGGTGGTGGTTGTGAGACAAAAAGGGAGGAGATGGTCACATTGACTCGGCGTATCAATAGGCTATGGAGATGCCCATTGATAGATATCAATGTGAATGAGTAAGGATTGCCATACAAGAGATGCACTAGAGCTATAAGTATGTGAAAGCTCAAAAGGGAAACTAGTGGGTGTGCATCCAACTTGCTTGCTCACGAAGACCTAGGGCAATTTTGAGGAACCCCATCATTGGAATATACAAGCCAAGTTATATAAAAGATTCCCACTAGCATATGGTAGTGACAAAGCAAGAAGCTCTCAATCATGAAGAACATGGTGCTAATATGAAGCACAAGTGTGGAAAAAGATAGTAGCATTGTCCCTTCTCTCTTTTTCTCTCATTTCTCTTTTTTTATTTGGGCTCTTAGGCCTCTTTTTTCTTTTCTCACTTTATTTTTTTTGTTTTGGGGCTCTTTGGCCTCTTTTTTTATTTTATTTTCTCACATGGGACAATGCTCTAATAATGATGATCATCACACTTTTTAGTTACTCAAAGCTCAAAGATCACAATGATGATGACTCCATAGGAAATGCCTCCGACAGTGTACCGGGATGTGCAACGATCTAGTATGATCATGCAATGGCAATATGAGAGTGACGGCACAAGTCATGAGACGGAACGGTGGTAGTTGCATGTCAATATATCTCGGAATGGCTATGAAAATGCCATAGTAGGTAGGTATGGTGGCTGTTTTGAGGAAGGAATTTGGTGGGTTTGTGCACCGGCGAGAGTTGCGCGGCACTAGAGAGGCTAGCAATGGTGGAAGGTGAAAGTGCATCTAATCCATGGACTCAACATTAGTCATAAAGAACTCACATACTTGTTGCGAAAGTTTTTATTAGTAATAGAAACAAAGTGCTAAACGCATACTCCAAGGGGAAGGGTTGGTAGGTGTAAACCATCGCGCGATCCTGACCTGAACACAAAGGATGACAATCAATAGATCAATTATGCTCCGACTTCCTAACATAGCGGTTCACCATACGTGCATGCTACGGGAATCACTAACTTCAACACAAGTATTTCTAGATTCACAACACCCTACTAACATAGCTCTTAATATTCCCGAATCCATGTCTCAAAACTAATTGAGAGGAATCGAAACTTTTCTTTCTACTAAATGCACATGAAGATGGAAGTTTTTGTATCCTCTTTGGGTACCTAGCACATGGGACTACCTTCATAGCATAAGCCAACTACCAAATCACGCACCGCCGTGCTCTAAAGATATAAGTGAAGCACAAGAGCAAAAGTATCTAGCTCAAAAGATATAAGTGAAGCACTAGAGCAAAAGTATCTAGCTCAAAAGGTATAAGTGAAGCACTAGAGCAAAAGTATCTAGCTCAAAAGATATAAGTGAAGCACTATGAGCATTCTAGCAAAATCACGATGAGTGTGTGTCTCTCTCTCAAAAAGGTGTGCAGAAAGTATGATTGTGACACAACAAAAAGAAAAGACTCCTAAGATACAAGACGCTCCAAGCAAAACAAATATCATGTGGTGAATAAAAATATAGCCCCAAGTAATGTTACCGATGGATTGAAGACGAAAGAGGGGATGCCTTCCCGGGGCATCCCCAAGCTTAGGCTTTTTGGTGTCCTTGAATTTTGCTTGGGGTGCCTTGGGCATCCCCAAGATCGAGCTTTTTCCACTCCTTGTCTCTTTGTCCATAAGAACGTCACCCAAAACTTGAAAACTTCACAACACAAAACTTAAACAAAAACTTGTGATAACATTAGTACAAGAAAACAAACTACCACTTCTTTGGGTACTGTAGCAAACTTGAATTCCATCTATATTGATGATGGGCTACTGTATTCTCACTCTTCCATGGCTAGTACCCCCCCCCCCCCCCCGATACTAACCATAGTTTCATCAAAACAAGCAACCAACCCAACAAAAACAGAATCTGTCAAAAACAGACCAGTCTGTAGCAATCTGTATACTTTGTATACTTCTGGTACCTCAAAACATGTGAAAAATTACGACAGTCTGGGGAAAAATCATATCAATCAGCAGAAAAAAGAATCAACTCAAAAGCTCTTTCTGAATAAAAATGAAAAATCATCTCGTGGGCAGAAAGTTTCTGTCTTTTTCCAGCATGATCAAACAACCATTACCAAGACTGATCATAAAGGCTTTGCTTGGCTCAAACACAAAAAGAAACACAAAAAACACAATCACAACAGAATTATGAAAGTGTGTACGCAACAAAACATAAACAAAAAAGATAAATTCATTGGGTTGCCTCCCAACAAGCGCTATTGTTTAACGCCCTTAGCTAGGCATAGGAGCAATAGAATCACGTATCGTCGTCTTTGGTGCTCAAACCATAAGTGGCCCTCATCATGGATTCATAAGGCAATCTTATTTTCTTTCTAGTAAAGTGTTCCATACCCTTCCTTAAAGGAAATTGAAATCTAATATTCCCTTCCTTCATATCGATGATAGCACCAATAGTCCTTAGGAAAGGTCTACCAAGAATAATAGGGCATGTAGGATTGCAATCAATGTCAAGCACAATGAAATCCACGGGTACATAGTTCCTATTTGCAATAATAAGAACATCATTGATCCTTCCCATGGTTTTCTTGACAGTAGAATCAGCAAGATGCAAATTAAGAGAACACTCTTCAATCTCATTAAAACCCAGAACATCACATAAAGATTTTGGAATCGCAGAAACACTAGCACCCAAATCACACAAAGCATTGCACTCATAGTTTTTGATTTTGATTTTGATGGTAGGTTCCCATTTATCATGAAGCTTTCTAGGGATAGAGACTTCCAATTCAAGTTTCTCTTCAAGAGCTTTTGTCATAGCTTCGACGATATGATCGGTAAAGGCTTTGTTTTGGCTATAAGCGTGTGGAGAGTTTAACATGGATTGCATCAAAGAAATGCATTCAATCAAGGAGCAACTATCATAATTAAATTCCTTGAAATCCATGGTAATAATTTCATTACTACTCAAAGTTTTAACGTCTTCTACTCCACTTTTAATGCTTTTAGCATCAAGATAGATGGACTCCGAATCATTGGGGCACTTTTCAACCAAAGTGGATTCATATCCAGCCCCATAATCATTAGGTTTGACACAAGAAAACAAAGATTTAATGGGAGTCACACCAAGCACTTTAAGATCTTCGTGATTCTCATCACGAGAACACGCCTTTTTAAGCCATTCATGTCTAGCACGAATTTGGGCGGTTCTTTCTTGGCTCTCAATCATGGAAACACGCATAGCTTTCAAAGTTTCATCCATGTTGATTTTGGGAGGAGCACATCTAACTTTCAAAACATCAACATCACAAGAAATCCTATCAACGCTCTTAGACAAATTGTCAATTTTGAGTAGTTTTTCCTCTATGGACGCATTGAAAATCTTTTGAGAGTTGATGAACTCTTTGATATTACTCTCTAGATCAGAGGGTAATCTATTGTAATTTCCATGAGTATTGTTGTAGGAGTTGCCAAAATTATTAGAGGAGTTACTAGGAAAAGGCCTAGGAACATAGTTTCCTCTAAAAGCATTGTTGTTGCCAAAGTTATTCCTACCAACAAAATTAACGTCCAAGCTAGTGTTGCTACTCTCAATCAAATAAGACAAAGGCAAATCATTAGGGTCCAAAGGAGCACTTCTACTAGCAACCAAATTCATTAACTCATCCATCTTAGCATTCAACGAGTTAATTTCTTCTATAGCGTGTACCTTCTTACTAGTAGGTGACCTTTCAGTGTGCCATTGAGAGTAATTTATCATGATGTTGTCTAAGAGCTTTGTGGCTTCTCCTAACGTGATTTCCATGAACGTTCCACCTGAGGCGGAGTCCAGGATATTTCTGGAAGCGAAATTCAAGCCAGCGTAAAAGATTTGAATAATCATCCAAATGCTCAAGCCATGAGCGGGACAATTTCTAATCATTAATTTCATTCTCTCCCAAGCTTGTGCAACATGTTCATGATCATGTTGCTTGAAATTCATGATATCATTACGGAGAGAGATGATCTTAGCCGACGGAAAATACTTGGATATATAAGCATCTTTGCACTTATCCCAAGAATCGATACTATTTTTGGGCAAAGAAGAAAACCAAGTTTTTGCGCGATCTCGCAACGAGAAAGGAAAAAAGCTTCAATTTAATGACGTCATTATCCACATCTCTTTTATTTTGCATATCGCAAAGCTCAATGAAGGTATTGAGATGGGATGCGACATCTTCACTAGGAAGGCCAGAGAATTGCTCTTTCATAACAAGATTCAGCAAAGCGGCATTGATTTCGTATGACTCCGCACTAGTGGCGGGAGCAATCGGAGTACTGATAAAATCATTATTATTAGTATTTGAGAAGTCACAAAGTTTGGTGTTTTCGTTCATGGTGACTTCAGCAAGCAAGCAAGCACACAAGCAAACAAAAAGCGGGCGAGAAAAAGGGGCGAATGAAAAGGCGAACGAAAAAGGCAAATTGGTGAAGTGGGGGAGAAGAAAACGAGAGGCAACTGGCAAACAAAGTAAATGCAAGAGATGAGTTTGCGACACTTACTTGGATGAGTTCTTGACTTGATCTTCCTCCCCGGCAACAGCGCCAGAAATTCTTCTGCTGCGGCAACAAAAGTCCTTCCCTGGCGCGTAGGAATTCTTCTTGTTACTTCTCTGGTTTGCGTTAGTTTTTCCCTTGAAGAGGAAAGGGTGATGCAGCACAGGAATAGTAAGTATTTCCCTCAGTTTGAGAACCAAGGTATCGAACCAGAAGGAGGGCCTCGTCAAGTCCAAAGTACCTGCGCAAAAACAAACAAGCTTGCACCCAACGCTTCAAAGGGGTTGTCAATCCCTTCAAGATTGTTTGCAAAGTGAGATCTGAAGGCGGAAAGTGCAACGGAGTAAAAAGTGTAAGGCTAAAAACATGGTGTGGAGTAGACCCTGGTGGCCATAGTTTTCACTAGAGGCTTCTCTCAAAATAGAAAATATCACGGTGGGTGAACAAATTACTGTCGAGCAATTGATAGAACCGCGCAAAGTCATGACGATATCTAAGGCAATGATCTAGCATATAGGCATCATGTCCAAGACAAGTAGACCGATACTTTCTGCATCTACTACTATTACTCCACACATCGACCGCTATCCAGCATGCATCTAGTGTATTGAGTTCATGACGAACAGAGTAACGCTTTAAGCAAGATGACATGATGTGGAGGGATAATCTCAAACCAATGATGAAAACCCCATATTTTTACCCTTGATGGCAACAACACGATACGTGCCTCGCTACCCCTTCTGTCACTGGGTGAGGTCACCGCACGGTATGAACCCAAAACCAAGCACTTCTCCCATGGCAAGAATCATAGATCTAGTTGGCCAAACAAAACCCACAACTCGAAGAGAATTACAAGGATATGAAATCATGCATAAGAGAGATCAGAAGAAACTCAAATAAGATTCATAGATAATCTGATCATAAATCCACAATTCATAGGATCTCAACAAACACACGGCAAAAGAAGAATACATCGGATAGATCTCCATGAAGATCATGGAGAACTTTGTATTGAAGATCCAAGAGAGAGAAGAAGCCATTTAGTTACTAGCTATGGACCCGTAGGTCTATGGTGAACTACTCACGCATCATCGGAGAGGTCATGGTGTTGATGGAGAAGCCTTCCGTGTCCGAATCCCCCCTCCGGCAGGGCACCAGGACGTGCCCCAGATGGGATCTTGCGGAGACAAAAGCTTGCGGCGGCGGAAAAGTGATTACGATGCTCCCCTGATGTTTTTGGGAATATTTGGGAATTTATAGGCGCAAGATCTAGGTCAGGGGACCTCCAGGGGGACCACAAGCCTGCATGGCATGGCACCCCCCTGGCCACGGGGTGGGGGCCCCTGGGGCTCTTCTGGCTTGGCCCCCAAGCTCTTCGATCTTCTTCCGTTCCAGAAAAAAACTTTTCGGGGATTATCTTCCGTTTGGACTCCGTTTCAAAATCTCCTCTGAAAGGGGCCAAAAACATGGAAAAAACAGGAACTGGCACTTGGCACTGGATTAATAAGTTAGTCCCAAAAAATAAATAAAAGGCATGCAAAACATCCAAAGTTTGACAAGATAATAGCATGAAACCATCAAAAATTATAGATACGTTGGAGACATATCATCGGCCAACTTCACACACACACTCACCCACTCATACAGGAGAGGTAGACGTGAGCCGACAGCTCCTTCCTCCTCCTCCGTCGAACAGCTCAAGGAGCGCATTGTAATCTCTTTGGTTCATCAACCATTCCGGCAGGACTAGGGGTTTTATCTTTCACGGAGAGCCCCAAACATGGGTACATCGTGTGCTATCTCGCTTGTACCAAACCCATTCTCGAAGCCTACCAGTGTCCTTAGGTTCCCATCACTCTCGATTAGCCTACCCATGGCTACTGTCGTGAGTAAACAACGACAATGGCTAGCCGCATCCACAGGTACCGTCCATAGCAAGACTTTCCAAGGAATTTATTATTTGACAACATAGAAAAATTCTTTGCATTTCAGGACTAGGCATCCCTATTACCGTCATACTCTTGTGCAATGACAAGTGAATAAACACTCAACTTGAGAATAACCTATTTAACATGGAAGATATCGGCCACCCCTCACCGCTTCATGAGCGGTATGGGCACACAAAACAGAAGTTTATTTTGAACATTAGAGTTGGCACATACAAATTTACTTAGAACGTCACTAAAATACCACATATAGGTAGGTATGGTGGACTCATTTGGCACAACTTTGGGTTTAGGATTTGGATGCACAAGCAGCATTCTTGCTTAGTACAAGTGAAGGCTAGCAAATAGATTGAGAAGCGCCCAACCAAGGAACGAAAACCATCATAAGCGAACATTAAACATAACTAACACCGAATAATGCAACACAAGTAGGATGTAATTTCATATCATAATTATTGACTTAATGTGCATGCATAGGGAATCACAAACCTTAACACCAATATTCTTATTAAAGCATAATTACTCATCAACACAACTCATATATCACTATCTTGATATCGCAAAACTATTGCAAAGAATCAAGTTTAATATCCAATGATCTTCATGAAAGTTTTTTATTATATCTCCCCTGGATATCTATCACTTTTGAACCAATTTCATTTAAAACAAATTGCCATTGCTAATAACAAGCTCTCAAACAAATATAAGTGAAGAATGAGAGCACAAGTTTCTTCTAAATTTTCAACTCTCAAAATAATATAAGTGAAGCAAGAGAGGATTTCTTCAAAGTTTCTACTAACTCTAAAAAAATACAAGTGAAGCATGAGAGCATATTTCTTCAAAATAACAGCACCACCATGCTCAAAAATATATAAGTGAAGTACTAGAGCAATTCAAGCAAACTACTCTCAAAAGATATAATTGAAGATCAATGAGTAGTCAAACAATTAAGTAGCTATGTGAGGACTCTCTCGCAATAAAGATTTTCAGATCTGATATTTATTTCAAACATCAAATAAAGGAAAATACACTCCAAGAATAGAACATATCATGTGGACAGATAAAAATTTAGGCTCAACATAGGCTAACTGATAGTTGTTGGTGAAGAAAGGTGGGATGTGTAGCATCCCCAAGCTTAGATGCTTCAGACTTCTTGAAATATTTACTTGGGGTACCTTGGGAATCCCCGAGCTTGATATTTTGTATCTCGTTCAATCCTCTCATATCTCGGTTTCACCTAAGTCTCAAAAACTTCATCCACACAATACTTGAAAAGACTCGTGAACTTCATCCACACAATACTTGAAAAGACTCGTGAGATAGGTTAGTGCACATAAGCATAAATCAACTCTTTACATGCTGCCAAGATAAGTTGCGTAATAATTTCCAAAACATAAGGTACTGTATACTATAATTTCCACAATTTATATCTACCAATATAAGCTGTGGAAACTATAGGATAAGTAGATAACAAAACTATGACAACAATCGTTCTAAACAGGACAATCTCTAGCAATCTACTTAAAACTTTTACTTATGCATGTCAAAAAAATCTGATAATTTAGGAAATGATAAATAATTTGTATGAAAGTACTGTGTAAAAATTTCAGAAACTTTCCACGTTCCACTAAAATATGATGATTCAAATACTACAACATAAGTTTATGTTTTTTGTACATCACACATGCAATTCAAGCATTCTAAAGGCAATTCTTGGAAGTTTTTATTGAAAAACAAGATTATAAATAACATCTAACAGATAACAACAAAATAAAATGACACTCCAAGCAAAACACATATCATGTGACTAATAAAAATAGAGATCCAAGTAAGATATACCGATAATGTTGGAGACGAAAGAGGGGATGCCTTCCGGGGCATCCCCAAGCTTAGACGCTTAAGTATTCCTTGGATATTGCCTTGGGGGTGCCTTGGGCATCCCCAAGCTTAGGTTCGTGCTGCTCCTTATTCTCCTCATATTGGCATCTCACCCAAAACTTTAAAACCTCAATCACACAAAACTTAACGGAACTTCATGAGATGGGTTAATATGATAAATATAGATCATTCACTTAGGTAATGACAAGACAAGATTCATAATAGTTCTCATGCCAACTGTATTGTATCATTCCCATAATTTATATCACTCAATATAAGATATGGAAAAACTAAAAAAAGCAAACTATGCACACAAAATAGAATCTGTCAAAAACAGAAGAGTCTGTGAAGATCTGAATGAAAACCATACTTACCTCACTCTAACAATTCTGAAAAAATAGGAAAACACGGAGAATTTTCATAAAAAACTTTGTAAAAAATTCAAAAAAAATTGATCCTCTAATAAAATCATATACATTCTCCACTGGACGTAAAATTTTATGTTTTTGCACAAAATCAAACAAATAAGTATCAACAGTACCCCAAAGGCTTTACTTGGCACATTATTGAAATAAAAGCTATAAACACATGATTAATACAATAGCTTAATCATGTGAACACTCAAAAATAGTAAGGATGATTATTGTGTTGTCTCTCAACAAGCGCTTTTCTTTAATGCCTTTAAGCTAGGCATGATGATTTCAATAATGCACGTATAAAAGTAGTAATTAAGGCATGCAAGAGAGCATCATGAATCACATGACAAGAACATTTAAGTCTAACCCACTTCCTATGCATTGGGATTTTGTGAGCAAACAATTTATTGTATCAAGAATCATCTTGCATAGGAAGGCAAAACAAGCATGACTTCAAAACTTTGAACACAAAGGGAAGAAACTTGATATTATTACAATTCCTACAAGCATATGTTCCTCCCTCATAATAATTTTTAGTAGCATCCTGAAGAAATTCAACAATATAACTATCACATAAAGCATTATTTTCATGATGCACGAGCATATAAGTTTTATTACTACCCACATAAGCTAAATCCTTCTCATTCATAATAGTGGGAGCAAACTTAACAAAATAACCATCATGTGATACTTGAGTGGCATAATCCAAACGAAAATTAAAATCATGATGACAAGTTTCATGGTTATTACTACTCCTTATATCATACATGTCATCACAATAATCATCATAGATAGAAACTTTGTTGTCATATTCAATTGAAACCTCTTTAAAAATAGTTGACTCGTCACTAAATAAAGTCATGACCTCTCCATATCCACTTTTATCATTATGAAAATATTCAACACACTCCAAAATAGTGGGATCATTAGTACCTAGAGTTGACACTCTTCCAAACCCAGTTTCACCAATATAACCATCATAAATAGGAGGCATGCTTTCATCATAATAAATTTGCTCATCAAAACTTGGGGGACTAAAAATATCATCTCCATCAAACATAGCATACCCTAGCTTGTGGCTTTGCATATCATTAGCATCATGGATACTCACAAAATTCATACTAAAAATATTACTATCATGCTCATCATTCAAGGAATTCACATTAAGCATTTTTCATAAATTCTTCCTCTAGCAATTGAGCACAATTTTCCTTTCCATCATTTTCAAAAAAGACATTATAAAGATGAACAATATGAGACCACCTCAATTCCATTTTTTTTAATTTTATTTTATAAACAAAACTAGTGATAGGATTAGAAATTAAAATATTCAATTGCAAGATCTATAGATATACCTTCAAGCACTCACCACCCTGGTAACGGTGCGAGAAAAGAGCTTGATGTCTACTACGCAATTTTATTCTTGTAGACTCGTGTTGGGCCTCCAAACGCAGAGTTTTGTAGGACAGTAGAAATTTTCCCTCAAGTGGATGACCTAAGGTTTATTAATCTGTGGGAGGCATAGGATGAATATGGTATCTCTCAAACAACCCCGCAACCAAATAACAAAGAGTCTCTTGTGTCCCCAATGCACCCAATACGATAGTAAATTGTATAGGTGCACTAGTCCGGCGAAGAGATGGTGATACAAGTGTAATATGGATGGTAGAAATATAATTTTATAATTTTAATAAATAAAAAGAAAGGTAGCAATTCATAAAATATAGCACAAAATGTATTGCAATGCTTGAAAATGAGGCCTAGGGTCCGTACTTTCGCTAGTGTAATATCTCAACAATGCTAATATAATTGGACCAGATAACAATCCCTCAATGTGCGATGAAGAATCACTCCAAAGTTCCTATCTAGCGGGGAACATAATAATAAATTGTTTGTAGGGTACGAAACCACCTCAAAGTTATTCTTTCCGATCAATCTATCCAAGAGTTCGTGCTAAAATAACACAAGTTATCTTTTTCGATCGATCTATCTAAAAATTCATACTAAAATAACATTAAAAAATTAGATTCATAATACTCAATCCAACACAAAGAACCTCAAAGTGCCCCAAGATTTTTATCGGAGAAACAAAGATGAGAACGTGCATCAACCCCTATGCATAGATTACCCAAATGTCACCTTCAGAATCTGTGAGTCGAGTGCCAAAACATATATCTAGTGAATTAATATGATACCCCATTGTAACCATGGGTATTCATAGCAAGACATAAATCAAGTGCTATCAAATCCATAAAAGTATTCAATCCAATAAACCGAAATCTCAAAGGGAAAACTCAATTCATCACAACAAGGTAGCAAGGGAATAACACCATATGATACAACTACATTAACAAAGCCCACGATACATCAAGATTGTGCCATCTCAAGAACATAAGAGAGAGAGAGAGAGATTAAACACATAGGGACTCGTACAAACCCTCATCCCCAAGGGTGGACTACTCCCTCCTCATCATGGTGGCTATAGGGATGATGAAGGTGGCCACCAGAGATGATTTCCCCTCTCCGGCAGGGTGCCGGAACGGGCTCCTGGTTGCTTTTTTGTTGCTACACAGGCTTGCAGCGGCGGAACTTATCATCTAGGTTTATTCCTGGGGTTTTCTATATTTATAGGACTCTTCAGCATTGGAATCACGCCAAGATGGGCCACGAGGTGCCCCCTACCCACCAGCCCACGGACAAGGCCTCTCGCGCGCCCTGGTGGGTAGTGGCTGCATCCTTCACCTTTTGGTCCTCCCACGAAGCTTCTAGTGCCTCCTTTCTTCCAAAAAATTGTCAAAAAGTTTCGTTGCATTTGAAGAACTTTTATTTTTGCACAAAAAACAACACCACGATAGTTTTGCTGAAAATAGCATCAGTCCGGGTTAATTCTAAATAAATGATATAAAGTGCACCAAAACCATATAAATGTATTTTAAACATAGGAAAACATGGCATGAATACTTCATTGATACGTTGGAGACGTATCAACACAACCATTTTTAATGTGGTTTCGATAGGTGGTGCTATCATACATCCACGTTGATGGATACTTCAACCAACGGAGGGTAACGACCGCACGAGTCCACGAAGGGATCAACCCACGAAGGGTCCATGGAGAAGCAACCTCGTCTATTCCCTCATGGCTTACATCCACGAAGGACTAGCCTCACTCGGGGTAGATCTTCATGAAGTAGGCGATCTCCTTGCCTTTACAAACTTCTTGGTTCAACTCCACAACACGAAGTAGGAGGATCCCAAGCGACACCTAACCAATCTAGGAGGCACTACCCTCCAAAAGGTAATAGATGCGGTAGAACGATGAACTCCTTGCTCGCGTGCTTCAAAATATAGTCTCCTCAACACTCAATCACTCTCTCATAGATTTGGCATGGGTAGAAGAGATTGATTGGGTGGAAAGCAACTTGGGGAGGCTAGAGATTAAGTTTCAGATGGATGGATTGTATATCTTGATCTCAACACATGAGTAGGTGGCTCTCTCTCATAAAAATGGATACAGCAAGTGTATGTGTTTTCTGAGTGCTTCCTTTGTGAATGAGAGGTGGTGGATGGGTATATATAGGCATCTACCAAAATCCAACCGCTACAACATTATTGTCCAACTCGGTGGCACCGATTTGCACAAAATGTGGCAACTTTAAAATTCTTGGTGAGACCCATATGGTACCGATATGGTGACCTAGGGAAGTTTCCGAATCTCGGTGAGACCGATTCCAAGACCCGGAATTTCCGATTATTGAAAATGACATACCAGAAACTTGGTCACTAGCTTTCGGTGGCAATGAATGGAATGTTGGTGGTATCAAGATTCTAGGGTTTGGCAAATGTTTTGTCTGGTGTAAAATAGGTAGGGCCGAATGGAAAATCTTGGTGGCACCAATTTTAATGGTTAGGCCTTGGACGGAGAACTTTTGTGGGAGAATGGTTGAGTATTTTTGGTGGCTACCTCTAAGCACTTGAGCAAACAATTCATCATAGATACCTCCCCCCTTTCAATAGTATTGGCTTTCTTATGGACTCAAATGTGATTTCTCACAAATATAAAATGTAGAGTCTTGTAGCTTGAAGCTTGGCCAATCCTATTCCTTTCCTTGCATCCAGGGGTTCTCCTAACAATCCTTAGCCAATGCATCCTTGAACTTTTCTGAAATGTACATGGATAAGATCATTAGTTCAATGGCACATATGTTGCGATTAATTACCAACTCCACCTTTGGGAGAAGTTGTGCTTTCAATCTCCCCATTTTTGGTAATTGATGACAACATATAGATCAAAGCTTCGACAAAAGATATAATCGATGTTTAGCATTGTCATGTTGAGAAGTATGTGAAAAGCAAAAGCTCCCCCTAAATTTTTGCATTATTTCATATTTGTGTTTGAATGCAAATGCACAATCGATTAGGGTCATGGGTCACTCTTCCATGTCACATACATCTTGGTGGTGTGCATAAATGATATGAATCTATATTAATGCACATTACACCAAACAATGAGTGAATGATCACCATGTAGATAGCTCAAAGATATAAAGTAGTAGCATCAACAATCAAAGTGTATGATCAAACACAACGAAGCTTAAGACACCCAAAAGACCAAATGGTTTGAAAAACCAAAGAGAGCAATAAAAAGAAAAACTCTCTTTCTCTCGAAGCCCTATAGATCTATACACTTCCCCCCTTTGGCAACAAGTTACCAAAAAGTTCAAAGGTCAAGAACTAAGCATCGCTCTGGGCTTGATCTCCTCCGATAGTAGTTGATGGAGTCGATAAGGGAGCATCGGCGGAGGTGTCGGGTGAAGTCCTCTGAGGTGGAGGTGTTGACACTAGAGGTGTAGGAGCTGGTGGAGTTGATGGAGCTGAAGGTGCTGATGCTTGGGCTGATGAAGATGGCCTGGCTTCCGGAACTTACACACGTGCAGATCTGGTGTGAGTAGGAAGAGACGTATCATCCTCATCATCACTGCTGGAGCGAGGTGTGTGAACTGCATCAACTTCATGTTTCAGCTTCTCAACAGTGGTAGTCAACTCCGTCACTTTGATGTCGAGATCATGGAATTTTGTCTGTACAATCCTCTCAAGACTCTTCTGGTTCAACAAGATGTTTGTAATTTTATTCTCCATCCCCTGGATGGTGCTGACGAGGAATGTCATTTGTTCCTCCCTGGTTCTCAAATATGGAGTTGGAGCTGCTCTGGTTGCCTTTGCCTGTACATGAGCTAAAGCTAAACTGGGATGGTTGGGGTGCATCACAACTTCGTTGTCTTCAAATTCAGGTTTGAGTGGCAGGTGTCGACGATCAAGCACACATGCATTCTTCTCCATCTTGGAGTTGATCAACGTATGGATGTACGGAGCATATCCACACGTCTCCTCTGATCAGCAGCATCCTCCTCACTGTCTCAACTATCATATCCATCACTCTAATCCTTGCGTGGGTGTCAATATGGTGCAGCATGTTGACGGAATACCCTCTGATCATCTTATCATCTCCTGATTTAGGCATCGGGGTGTACCTCATAATAGTGTTGGTGGTGGGTATTCCTGCTTGCAGGAAATAGACAGAGCCAAGCTTTTGTGTCTTCAAATACTTGTGGGGCACTGGATTGTACATATTATCCATAGAGTTGTGAATCGTTTTTGGCTTAGAGTACACATCCAAGTCACCCTCTTGGACCTTTGGAGGACCTAACATGGTTGCCCACTCCCCAACAGTTGACTCATACCTCCGACCTTCAGTCATCCATACAATCCTTCCATCAGGATAAAAATGTGAAGTGGAGTAGAATTGTATGATCATCTCATCATTCCAAGCAGTCATCTCTCTGTCAACAAAATCTTCAATATAAATGGCCCTGAAGTTTTCTCTCACATGAGGGAAGTAGTCCTCATGTTCTTTGATGTAGTCCGAGTCTACATATCTCATATCACTTACAGCAGGACTCTTGTCCAATAAGACAGTCTCATAAAATATTGTTGCTCCTTGATATGAAAGCGAGCATCAACAACTGTTCTTCTCCTAAAAGCGTAGGGATTTGCTGCTCTCCTCAATCTTAGACCCTTATCTCTTCTCTTCTTCATGTCCTCCGCAACAAGATGAGCGTCATTATGCAATGGCAGTTGAGCTCTCAACTTCCTCTGAACAGTAAGATCTTCTTCCTCCTCTGCAGCAACATCTGTGGATGCAAAGTCTTTGTTCTTCTGTGCTACGGGAATATCCCTAGTAGTCCTTTTAGATTTAGTAGCTACAAGATTTTTGGACTTTGGAACAATAGACTTTGTCTTTGGAGCAGACTTGTTGGGCATATCATCTCCCATTAGCTTCTTCTTTTTGGAAGGAGGTGTATTGGCAGGTTCCTCTTCCTCTTCTTCCTCGATAGCTTCTTCTGGATCGTCATACATGGATGTTGGCCTTCCAACAACATGCACTGTTCTCTTCCCGATTCTCTTGTGCCCTGGTTTCTTAGCTTGCTTGGAGGTGGGCTTCTCAAGGGTGAGTTTCATCCCTTTTTGAGTAGTCCGTGGAGCTCTCGTAGTATCAATCTTGGCATAGTCCTTTCTCGCAGTTTTCTTGACTTTGACCCTCTCCTTTTGCTAGTGAGGAATGCTTTCCTCAGGAATGAAATCTGCATCCTCTTCAACTAAGTTCAGCTTCTTTCTGGACCTCGTAGCTGCCTTGAGCATATCATGAGAGCTTGGAGTACCTGGATCAGAATCAGTCTTCTCATGACTAGTGCTTGAGTCCATTTCCATGCTTCGCTCTCTGGAAACATTTTGACTATCTTTAGACCCTGACATGCTGACAAACTGACAAGAAAACAAGCTGACCATGTGGATAGTTATAGAATAGAAGGAGTGGGAGCATCACAAAACACAAAAGTTTTCAAAAATTCAAACTCAAAGTTTTAGTTTTAAGTATCAACTTTGTGTATTTCGGTTCCACCGAGAAGAAAAATCGTAGCCTCCGAGCCTGACCATCTGCGTTAATAGAGACCTCGCCACACTTTTCGGTAGCACCTAAAAGTGAGACTCGGTCTCACCGAGATGATTCTCAGAAACCCTAATTCTTGAACCGGTGACATTGATCCAATCCATTCATTGACTCAGAGATACAAAAGGAGGAGACTTAACCCTAAAAATATTCATTCATCTATGCTATAGGATTTGTTTTGTGGTTGGAGTCGTGGCACACTGTGGCAAGATTTAGGGTGAATGCTTATGCGCAAGATTCAGATAAAGGAGCGCAAAAAGGGAGCGAAACCTTACCTAATTTGGTGAAGTCCTACTATGGTGGTGGCTGCGGTGGAAATTGCCCACGACGACGATGGACTCCGATGGTGAGGACACGCTTGAGATGTGGAGGAATTCTGTAGACAAGGGTGGCGACAGCACAGGGGTACGGAAAGCCAAGGAGGTAAAGAAATTTTCAGCCTCGGGTCTGCTAGGTATATATACCATGTTGCTGCTAGTGACACTAGGTTGGAAATATTGGTGTCACCGATTTTCATAACTGTCTAGTGATAGTGAAACTCGGTGAGGCCGAGATTTACCAATCGGTGGCACCGAGGTCTTAAAACCAGATCAACCCACGTGCTCCGGTGGGACTGAGATTTTGGGTTTGTTCACACCGAGCGGCACATGGGAGGTTTTGGAAGTTACCTTTTGTCGAGATGGATCTCCGAGTGCTCCTCACACAGAGTGTCCCTAAAGTTCTTCTCAAATTTTGTGATGTAGCACGAATAGAATTTGAGACGAGAAAGCATAGATAGCTATAGAGGGGTACTTAGGCATTCTTGTATATCCATATGGCCAAATAAAGTGGAAAGCCAAATAACAACAATTGGATATCCTCGAATGAGCAAAAATATGCATACCAACATGCTCATAGAGTAAGATGTCAAATAAATCATGGCAAACTTGCACAACCACTCTAGTATCTACCAAGCACTTTGGCGATGACAAAGTCATCTATACATGAGTATATTGACTTAGGAGCCAAGCAAGAATGCTTGATCATGGGTCATACTCATTGTTTAAGCACAAGTGGGGTTGCCACTTTTACATAAATCTTTCAATGTGTTCACATATTAAGAGATGCTTTAACTCAAGTCTTAGAGTAAAGCTCCCCCCTTGATGTGACATCCCCCCTAAGAGGTATGAATTAACCTTGGGTTTTGTCGTGGAAGACTTCATGTAGGTATAGTAGTTGTGGATGCTCATTGTTGATGAAGATCATCTTGAGTTGGGAGCAATACTTGTTGTTTATTACTCTTCTCACCTACATGGGTTAGTCCCATACATAAGGAACAAATACAAGGATATATATGGACATGGAATGAAGTACATATGAGATGATGTCCATTGATACATTAATTACCTTATCCATTGCTTACCTTTGAGGGAATGTGTGACTCCTTGAACTAGTGCATAAGGTTGGAGTTGATTGCAACTAGTTTTTGCCAAAAATGAATAAGAGTGAATTTCATTGGCGGAGTCACCCGTCTAGAACTTCTCTAGTTCTTATTCTTAGGGACCCACATCAACTTGATGGGAATCCTTGGAGTTTAGGTAGTGCTTGATGACATAGAGCTAGTAGTGGCCTTGGAATCCACTTGACTATGGCTTGGGGTTCTTCCTCAAACGAGTCAATCTCCTCTTGAAGCTTGACCCTGCCCTCGTAGTCTTGTGGCGGAAGGTCATCTTGAGGGCTTGTTCCCTTGGGGGAGTAGGATCATACTTCTCCTTTTGGGGAACAAACTTCGGGTTGGGGTATTGACCTTCTTCCCATTCAACTCTATTGGCATTGTAGTAGCCAATGCCTTGTTTCTTCCGATGTCCTCCTTGCTTGCGTACAATTTCCTCGAATTGCTTACTTTCGGCAAGACTCTTGAAGACACCTATCTCTATAATCCTTCTCAATAAATTGTTTTCTTGCTCAAGTGTAACTTGGCTAAGAGAATCATTAGTGGAATCAATAGAGATACTAGAAACGACATCATTTGATTTAACATTAGTATTGTTGTTACTAGATGAAGAAACTTTCTTGCCTTTGTTACTAGTGTGCTTAGGTTTAACTTGTGGAACAAAAGTAGAAAAGAGTAATCATTTGGATAAATAAAAAAGAACTCTTCTTTCGAATATCATCATTGATTGTTTTTAGAAACTCATGCTCTTGCTCTAAATTTAGCTTATCGAAGTGTAGCTTCTCATGAGTTCTTGCAAGCTCTCTATGATCTTCTAGAGTAGATTCACGGGCTAACTTAAGAGTGTTTAATTATTTAGTTAGATGCTCAATCTACTTCTTATCATCATCACACGACTTATCTTGACTAGCATGATTATCATCAAGTTCATTTTCATTGCTATCACTAGTTTTATCAAAGAATAAGTCATCATCTCCAAGCAAGTCATCATATCCAAGTAAGTCATCTTCATCACTATCAAAGTCAAAGTACTTGGGGTGTGATACCTTGGGGCCTTTAGCCATGAAGTAGTTTCCAATCCCTTCATTTGGTGAATCAAATATATTATAGGAGTTGGAGGATACGAGTACAAGGCTGGCAACACCTTCATCTTGACCATAGTTGGATTTGGAGTGGTAGCTTCTCTCGGATTGGTTGTTGGACTCGGAGCCGGATACCCGTTCACCAACATGAGCTTGATGTCTTCCTCTTGAGTGGATCTTGGTGTACTTGTCATTCTTCTTTGATTCATTGCTTCTCCGGGAGGATCTTCATTCATAACGATCTTCTCTACTCCTTCTCTCTCTTCGAGGTGAGTCTTCTCTTGAGCTTCGTATTCTAGGTGACTCTTCTCTTCTTTTTTTTTGGGGGGGGGGGGCGAGCACTCATTGGAGTAGTGTCCGGGCCTTCCACAATTCTAGTAGTTTTGGTCATGACTAGATGAACGCTTCTCTTCATATCTTGAGTTGGTGCTTTTCTCTTTGCCCCTACTCTTGTGGAACTTGTTGAATTTCTTGACCATGAGTCTTATCTCTTCATTGGTGACAAGGTTGTCATTTGAAGTAGCGGGAGCATCACTTCAAGCTTTGTAAGCACCGTTTGACTTGTTGTGCAACTCTTCTTTGTCCTTGAGTGACATTTCATGAGCGACAATCCTTCCAATGACTTCCGTTGGCTTGAGATCTTTATAGTTTGGCATCATTTTGATCAATGTGCATACGGTGTCGTACTTTCCATCCAAGGCTCTAAGTATCTTCTTGATGATGAATTTGTCGGTCATCTCTTCACTTCCTAAGCCGCCAATCTCATTTGTGGCGAGAGCAAGCCTAGAGTACATCTCAGCGACTCCTTCACCATCCTTCATCTTGAACTTGTAAAGTTGACTTTATAGCACATCCAACTTAGGTTCCTTGTAGTGCCTTCGTGCATATCAATCAAAGTGTCCCAAATTTCCTTGGCATTCTCAAGACGGCTAATATTGTTGAATTCTTTGGGGCATAGCCAGTTGAACAAAATTTCACATGCTTGAGCGTTGTATTGCAACATCTTCAATTCTTCCGCAGCCGCTTCACGATCCGGTTCCTTTCCATCACTAAAGAATTCACCTTGCAAACCACCATGGACAACAACCCAAACGGTGGGGTTATGACCAAGAATATGCATTTTCATTTTATGCTTCCAACTAGCAAAGTTTGTAACATCAAAATATGGACCTCTACAGTGATAATTTCCATCACTAGACACCATACTCTCCTAGGTTGTGAAACCAATGCAATGGGGACCAAAACTCTCATACCACTTGTAGGATCCGAAGTATGCATAGAGGGGGGGGATTAGCCTACTTGACCAAATAAAAACTTAGTCTTTTCCCAATTTTAGTTGTGGGCAAGTTTTAGCAGTTGTTGTAGTCAAGCACACCCTACACATGCACGTCTAAGAGTATATCAGCTGAAAGTAATGGCATGCACATGTAAGTAGAGGGTAGGGATAGGAATATCAAACACAAAGGTTGTCACGGTGATTTTTGGCGTGGTTCCGATAGGTGATGCTATCGTACATCCATGTTGATGGAGACTTCAATCCATGAAGGGTAACAACCGCACGAGTCCACGGAGGGCTCAACCCATGGAGGGTCCATGGAGAAGCAACCTCGCCTATTCCATCATGGCTTATGTCCATGAAGGACTAGCCGCACTCGGGGTAGATCTTCACAAAGTAGGCGATCTCCTTGCCCTTACAAACTTGTTGATTCAACTCCAGAAGACGAAGCAGAAGGCTTCCAATCAACACCTAACCAATCTAGGAGGCACCACCATCCAAAAGGTAATAGATGCGGTAGAACGATGAACTCCTTGCTCTTGTTCTTTAGAATATAGTCTCCTCAACACTCAATCACTCTCTCACAAATTTGACATTGGTAGAAGAGATTGATTGGGTGGAAAGCAACTTGGGGAGGCTAGAGAGCAAGTTTCAAATGGATGGATTGGAATATATTGATCTCAACACATGAGTAGGTGGCTCTCTCTCTCAGAAAAATGGATATGGCAAGCGTATGTGTGTTCTGAGTGCTTCCTCTGCGAATGAGAGGTGGTGGATGGGTATATATAGGCATATCCCAAAATCCAACCATTACAACATTATTGCCCAACTCGGTGAAACCGAAGTGAAACTCGGTGGCACAGATTTGCACAAAATGTGGCAACTTTCGAATTCTCGGTGAGATCGATATAGGAATTTTGGTGGTACCAATGTGGTGACCTAGGGCAGTTCCCAAATCTCGGTGAGACCGATTCCAAGACTCGGAATTTCTGATTCTTGAATACGACATACGAGAAACTTGATGACTAGTTTTTGGTGGACCGAATGGAATGTTGGTGGTATCGAGATTCTAGTGTTTGGCAAAGGTTCTGTGTGGAGGAAAATCGGTAGGGCCGAATGGGAAATCTTGATGGCACCAATTTTGATGTTTAGGCTTTGGATAGAGAACTTTTGTGGGAGAATGGTTGAGTATTTTTGGTGGCTATCTCTAAGCACTCGAGCAACCAATTCATCATAGATACGTCACCCCCTTTTAATAGTATTGGTTTTCCTATGGACTCAAATGTGATTTGTCACAAATATAAAATGGAGAGTCTTGTAGCTTGAAGCTTGGCCAAGCATATTCCCTTCCTTGCATCAAGGGGTTCTCCTCACAATCCTTAGCCAATGCATCTTCGATGTTTTCTGAAATATACTTGCATAAGATCATTAGTTCAATGACACATATGTTGTGATTAATTACCAAAACCACCTTAGGGAGAAGTTGTGCTTTCACCACGGGGTCTTCATCTTGATGCTGGGCAGCCACCAGAGCTTGGGCAGCCACGAGAGTAGACACAAAGCTGCCTTGGAGCCAGCTGCAGCGGAGGTGTGGCCTTAATGATGCTGAGCCCGACGCGCCCTCCTGTGCGACGCACACCATCGCCTCGTCGGCTGATCGACGTCCTGCTCCTATGACGCATGGAGCTGGCCGCGTCTCCCCCTAGCTTTTTTGCATCGGGCCCGCCTGGACCCGACCGAGCAGGGTGTCCTTTTAGGATCGGCGTCTTCCACCCTCCCTGCGTTATCGTCGTCGCGGTCCCAACGCGGCCCCAGTTGCAGACCCCCGCAGCCTGAGGTGGTGACGAGGGCGGGGTGCCGTCGGCCGTGCCCCTGGCCATCCTCGACATGCATGGTCCAGTGGCCCGGCTAGACCTCCGGGACCAATCGCCCATCGTCGGACCCCTGAGGAGGGTAGACCACTTTGCGTAGAATGCGACGAGCGCGACGAGAGGGGTGACCAGTCCTCCACGCGGTCGACGTGGATGAGCATGTCGTGGCACCAGACACGAGGAGGGGGTCCCACTTCCCTGCTTGGTGGCGAGAAGCCGGGCACGACCTCGACGCGCCCAACATCCTGCGTTGTCCGCCAGATGATGTGCGTGGTGGGGATGAACGCCACATCCCACACCCACATCCAACAAGCGAACGTCTTCGTGTGGCCGTGCTCGCGGGTGCGAGTGTCGAGGCGGTCGATGATGCACTTGTCGCCGAGCACCCTTGCTGCCCCGTTGAGGGACCACATCTCCATAGGCATCTTCTCAATGATGATGCGGGCGTGGAGCATGAAGTCCTCGGATACATCATGGTCGTCCTCGTGCCACGGCTTGATGGTGAAAAAGACACCGTCTTGCTGATGCGTCATCTACGCTGATGTGAACTGGCTGCATGCTAAAAGAATTAGTAGTAGTGGGTATGAATTATTTGGCATGCATCATGACGTGGACATTTTGAATAATGTGGCATGCAAGATGATGTGAACCTTGTGCATGTGGAAAGAATTGTGACCAACTTATTAAAAATGTAAGATACATGATTGTTTGTTTGAGAACCAAGCAACCTATCTAACGATTAATTTACTTATAATTAGCTTAATTAATAAGCAATTAATCTATTCTTAACATAAGGAATTGAGTCTAACAAAAGGAATTGAGTAGAGTAGTGTTGCTAGAGATGGATCGCACGTTGATGTGGAGCACTACCATTTCCGTGTCAAGGCACGCCGCGCCCACAACACATTTTCTTGTTGCTAGAGATGGATCGCACGACAAACACTGGAATTTGGCTGATACTCACGAATGGCAACCGTGACAAGGCTAATCCTTTCACCTACCGTGTTCCTCGACACGAACCCATCCCTTTCACGATTCTTATTCTTCAACGCAAAGGATTCGCGAGACAACACGCCAACGAGATCGCAGCGATGGATGCCGGATTCCGGGTCCCGGGAGCCGGCGCCCGACCCAGGTATAGGCTCCTCTCTCTCCATCATCCAACCCAACGTCCGTCCGAACGTGCGCGCCGTGACCAGGGCCCCGGCTCCACGTCACGTACACATCACCAAACACGGCCCTCCGTGCGCTACACCCTCCTGCACCGACCAGCAGGCGGGCCACGTGGGGCCGACGGGACGGTGACTGTGCAACCCACGAGCACCGGGTGCACGGGTGCCGCCACGCTTCCCGGGCAAGGGGCAGCGGCACGCGCTTAATTACACGACCAAACGGGCGCAGCCATCCCTCCCTTTCCTTCTCGCTCGTCTTCCTTGCCCCCTCGCGCAACAGCAGCGCCACAACGCAGTGAGTGGCACTTCCGTGATTTCGCCGCCGCGGGGGCGGGGGTAGGAGGAGGAGGAGGAGGGAAGGAGGCCATGGGCAACGCCAGCGGCAGGGAGGAGGACGCCGCCGCGCCCGGGGAAGCCGACGCCGCCGACGTCGACGTCGAGGACTCCTCGGCCCGCGGCGGCTTCCCTCCCTACGGCGGGGGCGCCAACAACGTGCGCCGTGCCTGCTCGGTGGGCGTCGTGGGTGCCAGCGGCGGTCCCGGATCGCCGCCCGGGAGTCCCGGCCGCTCCCTCTCGCCGCGGATGTTCGTGCCCCAGGTCAGATCACCAGATCCCGCGCCCACTTCTCCGTTTCGTTGCTCGCTCTACAGGTACAGAGTTCAGTTCGGGTCGGATGCCTAGTTTCGCCCCTGCTGGTGCTCGTATGTGATCTCGAGATGTGGAGGTTCGACTGATTTGGTTGGTTGGTTGGTTGGTTGGTTGGCTTAGGGTCCCAACGCGAGGAGTCGTCGCGATCTGGAAATGGCTCGGTGTTCTCCAAATTCACTTTAGCTAATGCTGTTCTTCCTGTGGATAAACTGTTTGCTCCTTGCGTGACAATAGAGCAAATAAGCGCGAGCCTACTTGCTGCTAGTTCGTCTTAGTATTATTGATTGTAATTACAATGCAGGAACACACCAGTGGTGTTTATCTTGCCGAGTTTCACTTTGGCATTCGTTTGTGCGAGCTTGATTGTTTTCTCCTAAGCAGCAAACCGTTTCAGAATAAGCTATGCTACTTGGACAGTTAAAAAACCATGTGGCTAAACAGGGAGGTTTTATTATGTGCAAATTGTTGAATGACCGTTTGATTGTACAGACGTTTTATGGGTTTTGCTCTTCTGATTAAAATTTAACATGAAGTAGATTGGTTAGTTCTAGAATTTTCGTTTGCCCCTTGCCCAATAGTTAGTTTAGGTACTGTAATGGTGATTGTAAGTTAGTCATGAGAATGATGTCTCCGTGTAGGCTGTCCAAGGGATTTATGAGCTTTCTGTTAGGGCTCTGGTTCATATCGACACTGATGCTTGTTTCCAGACCATGAATTTAGATGCTTTCCAAAATGAAATTAATACTTGATATACAGCCGTACTTCAAGTCGTGTCTAAGCATCGAAGGAAAAAATACCGGATTAATTTGTTCAATTAGAGCGGGGGATCTGTTGTATATTGTTTTCTATTATTATGGCTGAAGATTGGATTTGGTATGTCGGTCACCTTCCTTCTCATTTTTTTCTTCTCAGTGTTACACTGTCTATTACTTCTGAACCAACCCTTCTGCTACATTCCTGGGATTATGCTATTACTGTCTGCAAAATGTAGGTCTCTTGTGCTGTATTGACATCAAGAATTCTATATAATGTACCAATGCGTTATCATTTTTTCTGTTCTCCTGGGTAGTAGCCTTAAGGATTGATTAAACTGAAAATAATTGAAGCAAATAAATACATGCAATTAGTACTCTCTCCGTCCCAAAATTCTTGTCTTAGATTTGTCTAGATATGAATGTATCTAGTCACGTTTTAGTATTTAGATACATCCATTTCTAGACAAACCTAAGACAAGAATTTTGGGATGGAGGGAGTAGTTGCCACAGCCTCTGCTCCATTTACCAGTTTTCTCATTGATGTCACTGGTAAAGCGGACACATCCAAATCCATGAAATGAGTGAATCGAGGGTCACAGCATGACTATCCTGCTAGTTTCGGAAGACACAATATGGTGTTTTCATTTTTCTGTTTTCAGTGTATTTGCATGTTGATATCCTTTCGCCCTTTCTTACCTTGAAAACGCACCCAAATCGTTTTGCCCTTTACTTGGTAAAACCATATGAATCGCAGTAGGCGCACAGATGGAAATGAGAAAATTCTGTTGCATCTAGATGAACTGCAAGCATTATAAGCATAGGGACAAAAATGACAAGGAATACTTTATTCTAGTGAAATGTGCACAGTATCAAATATTTATGTCTTCATTTATTGCTATAAAACAAGGGTTAGATACAACATATGCATACACTCTTTCTCTCCTAGATACAACCTTAGAGACACCAAAACAATGGATGTTTTATTATGCATTAAGACTAAGTGTGGTTCTCTTAGGGTGTTGCCAGTACATAGTTTCTATAGCAGTTTGGGACTAAGGAGTCCAATCGTATTAGAAAAGGTCCAGAGGCAAAATGGCTGATGTATAAGGATTCATTGTGTCTCAGTTTTAATCAGGCAAGAACAATCAATCTACCCTCAAGTTATTCTCTCGTTTAAACCTATGTCTACCCAATCCCTCACAGGCATGCCCGTCTGGCTACAGCACAGTAGTTATCCCGTGGTGAATCAAGGCTTACAACAATAGCTATATCTAGGAGAGAGAATGCGTAGATAAAGCCATACTAATACATGGTATTTTATTGATAAATTTGACAAGGTGGGAGTTAGAGGAGGCTCACAGAACAAGCGGCTCCCTTAGTTTTCTGAAAGTGCTAGGCCTCCAAATGCCGCCTCTATATTTTTGTTGCTAGTTTGGTAGTCATGTTGTTAGGTTTTTGTTCCCCTTTTCCTACTTTTTTTTTGCTTTGCCAGCTTTTGGTTTCTGTTTGACTCTTGTGTCTTCAGTTCTCTCTTTGTACAGTGTATCATTTTGATGTGTTCCTTCCAATGCAAAAAGACGCACGTTTTGATGCATATTCAGAATAGCAAAATTACTACCTTACTGTCTATGGTTTGTGCTTATGTATCATTACACTGGATTTGGGTGTAACCTTAATATCTCAGCCTTTTCTACCTCTCAATGACTCATCAATGTCTTAATCTTTATAACTAGTAAGCGATCACAACTTCCATATACTTTTTTTTGTCTTTGAGATAAATACTTGAGCAGTGGTGGGATTCCTCTGATGCCATTATAGTGACTTGGGTGTGTTGAACCTGTGTTGTTTGTATTGGTCTGTCGGTTTGCTTTATTTATAAAGCGGGGCGAAAGCCTTTTTCGGTAGTGGAGTGGTTCAAAAGAAATGTGTTATTCTTATAGGGTGCCTGTGAGAAGTATACATATGCAATTATGGATATAGATTCGCTTTAGCGTTAAGAGCCTCCCAACAATATGGATATCACGTAGTGGCTGAGTTGATATTTCTATTTCGTCGAAATTTATACTAATATCAGGCCCCTGCCCCGCTTTATTCTCTAAAACCTACAAATCCTGAATGGTGATTCTTTATTAGAAGCCTTACATTTCTAATTGTCTGTGACTGATCTAGAAGATCTAGTCTTCATGGTTAACAATGCGGATTACTGCGACTACTGACTACAACTTTTCTTAGTTATGCACTTTGAAGTATAGGATAGATACTAGATATTGGGCAATTTATATTGTCTGGGGTTGTGATGTAAAAGATCCAGTCTTAATAGTTTACAATATGATTTCTGAGACTATTGACTACTCCCTCCGTTCCTTAATATAAGACCTTATAGAGATTTCAATATAGACTAGATACATAGCAAAATGAGTGAATCTACATCCTAAAATATGACTACATACATCAGTATGTAGTTCATAGTGGAATCTCTAAAAGGTCTTATATTTAGGAACGGAGGGAGTAAATTGTTTCTTAGTTTTGCACTTTGAAAGGATAGAAGGCCAGCGATCTAGAACTAAAATAGGTCTACGTACATTCATTTTTATCCATTTCTCTGACAATTATTTCCTGACGGAGGGAGTACTTATCTGTGTTACGCTACTCTAAATGTTTTCATCTGTCTTTTTTTAGGATAAAATATTTTCATCTATCCAATATAAATGCTTGCATTCTTTTGTGTCATATGTTTGTTCAGAGAAGATTAGTATCTTTAATGTGTGAAGCAAGAACATTTGTTGTATTGATTTCTACAATTTTGCAGACACCTGTACCTCCATTGCAAAGACCTGCTGATATAACTCCAGTGTTCAATGAAATACTGATGAATGAAGAAGAAGAAGAATTTGATGGCCCCCCTCAAAAGGAAATACCTGCTTTGATTGTGTGGACTCTCGGAGGAAAGAATGTATCTGTTGAAGGATCTTGGGATAACTGGAAATCAAGGTAACTGATTAACACAAAAACGGAACTCCTGCACATATGATGAATAGATATACACTTTTTATGATATAATCACATGTTCTCCTTGATCACGGACCCACTGGCCGTTCGTTGGTTTGACGGATAATAATAAAGTTTATGGAAATACACCGTGTATGTGTTCAATGCAAGACCTCCTAGTAAAACTGTAACTCTGGAATGCAGCAAATTTTATTCTGATGATATTCATACGTACATCGCAGGAAACCGATGCAGAAATCTGGAAAAGATCATTCTCTTCTCTTGATCCTTCCTTCTGGAGTTTATCGTTATAGATTTGTTGTAGATGGAGAGAGGAGATGTTTTCCTGACCTTCCATGTGAAACTGACGCCATGGGCAATGCTGTTAACCTTCTTGATGTTCATGTGAGTTCTCTTCCTTCTTGAAGAATGAAACCTTTTCTTTTCCTTCTTGACCAACATGCTTGTGAAGAAACAAATTGAGTTTATGCAACTTATCGTGACTTGTACTTGGTTTTAGCTTGACTCAAGTTATGCATTCTATGCTCTTAGATCAGATTATAAATAATACTTCCTCCGTCCCAAAATTCTTGTCTTAGATTTCTCTAGATATGAATGTATCTAGTCATGTTTTAGTATTTTGATACGTCCATTTCTAGACAAACCTAAGACAAGAATTTTGGACAGAGTATATGTGATGGCACTAGAGAGGTTGTTCGCTCCATGATTGAACTGACAAGACCTTGTACAGTTGCCTGGAAGGACATTCTGTATTAATTGCACCGCTTCTTATATTTAATAGGTGTTGATAATTGCCTTAAGTTTGGTGTTGGTTAAATATCTGTTTATGGATATTGGGGTAGTTGAATTCAAAAAATTTAGTTATTGCATTGGCTGCCATTTTTTTGGCGATTAATTACGTACTATTGGTAAAAAACCATATGAGACTTATAAGGAACTTTGATGTCAACTTGGGATTAGCAAAAGAATAATGACCTTTGGAGACGTTATTGGATTAAAGAAAGCAATATACACTTTGTTCATAGGCAAATGTTAAGCTAAAACTGGAATATTTATGTTGAAATTGCCCCTTCCATTGTCCTCTTAAATTTTGGAATTTCTTTGCATGCGTGCAGGATTTTGTTCCTGAAAGTGTTGAAAGTGTATCAGAATTTGAGGCTCCTCCATCCCCAGAATCTAGCTACAGTTTCCAGGCACCTGAGGAAAAGGACTTTGCCAAGGAGCCACCTGCCCTTCCGTCTCAGCTTCACCTGGGCGTTCTTAACTCACAAAACTCAGAGGAAGTATGTGCACGCCCCCAACACATCGTCCTCAACCACCTTTTCATCGAGAAGGGTTGGGGTGCCCATCCTCTGGTGGCTCTTGGTGTAACCCACAGATTTGAGTCCAAATATGTAACGGTCGTCTTGTATAAGCCCATAGAACGATAGCATAGCAACCACATGAAGTTGAAGCTAATGCTTGACAACTCACCGCGAAACCAGCAACGAACAGCAACATCGTGGCCTCTCTCCCTGTAAAAGCATTTCAGGTACAGCAATATTTTCGATAACTTGCAGGAGCTTCTAGTTGTGATATTGCTCCCCTTCTGTATACCTTCTGGCGGATGGCCTTATGGTTGCGAGTTCATACATATACTTGTGTCGTTGTTTCCAACCCCGTGGGAGTGATACGTGTAGAATTGTCGCCGAAAAGTGAGAACTAAGAACCGTGGGAATCCACTGAAACGGTAGACTTCAGAGTTACTCCCTCTGTTCCTAAATATAAGTTTTTTTAAAGGTTTTAATAGAATATTACATACGAATGTATATAGACATGTTTTAAATTGTTGATTCATTCATTTTGCTTCGCATTTAGTGCTCTAATAAAATCTTTAAAAAGAATTATATTTACGGACGGAGAGAGTAGATGTTGTGATCATTATTCTTGATTGTTTTTCATGGTGATGATGGTATTGTGTAATAATACAAAGCTACCAGTCGCGGATTTGGATCTGTCATTCTAGTGCTCTTAGGCTGCATGATGCGATTGTTATTGCACTTCAGATGTCGCGGGACGGCTGGAGCATGAACCTTTGTATAGTACTCTCTCCGTTTTAAAAATTTTGTTTTAAATTTATTTAGAAATGGATGTATCTAAATACTAAAACATGACTAGATACATTCATATCTAAACAAATTTAAGACAATAATTTCGGAACGGAGGAAGTATTATACATACACAGCAGTGTACAGATCAACTTTTACAAGTGTCATTCTTCTGTCGCAGCTGTGGCAGGCTGTTCAAATCATCTGGAAAATTTATGCCCTCCGTTCCTAAATACTCCCTTCGTCCGGAATTACTTATCGCATAAATGAATAAAAATAACATATTTTAAACTAAAATATATGTAGATACATCCATTCTTAAACAAGTATTTTCATCAAAAAATTACATACAAATATATATAAACATATTTTAGAGTATAGATTTATTTATTTTATTTTGTATGTAGTTTATTAGTGAAATTTTTAAAAAAGATTTATATTTAGAAACGAAAAGAATAGAAGGCACTCATGTTGATAACGTCGGGTCTGAGAACAGCCACTAACGTTGGAGCAGAAGGATTGTGTGCGGGTAAAGAAGTGTCAAATCTTTCCTCGTATCAGCTCCATCATCCATGTTTGCGACTGATGGACTGAGCCAGGGTGAGAAAGTGGCGGGACATCCACGTTGGGTGGGTACTAGTGGCACAGCATCGCTACAATAAAAAAAGTAACTAATGGGGCGGGCAGCACCCAATCGATTGGAACAGATCATTCTGGCTTTGCAGCGCCGCCTGAACGCCCCCGCAGTGGCTGCACGCAGCACGCCCATCAATGATGCATGTCTGCCTCACGCCCTTCCCTTCCCGCCTGCGAGCCTCCAGTACACATAACGCTGCCTCTGTCCCTGTCTTCTCCATCTCTTTCACCATGATTCGGTTCGGCCGCTGTGGCGCTAGTTGAATGGACGCACTCGCTCGGCCGGGTCCTTCGGCTCCTCAGTGTCACCATTGATCTATCGGTCTCTGCTGCATGCGAGCGTGTGCTCTGTGTACTGGTGTCGCTCCGCCTCCATGGGGACGTCCTCGGCGTGCACACAGGACGGTCGGCACCGTCTCTGTTGCTAAGTGACCTGCCATGAGGGCAACTCCATCCTCCGTCCGCGTTTGTTTGATATTCCTTCGGTTCCTACGTAGTATTAGTCTTTGGTCCGGTTTCAATCCTTGGTTAGAGTTAGAGTTGATTAGATTAGATCCATCTAACCCTTAAAAAATCAAACAAATGAATTAGAGTTGGTTAAATCCATCTAACCCACACAAAAAATCTAACACATCCAAAAGATGCTTTTTTTGTTAGAGTTAGGTGGGGTCTAGAAAAATTAAAAAAATACAGCCCCACCCCCGTCCCGTCGCTCCCCACCACCCTCAATCCCGTCGCTCCCACCACCCGCTCCCGTCGCTCCCCACCACTCGCACAGATCCCGCTCCCGTCGCGCCGCCCGGCCAACCCAGCCCGCCGCCCAGCCACCAGCCCGCCGTCGGCCAACCTCCTCATCCGCCGGCCTACTTCGTCGCCCGGCCAACCTCCCTACCCGCCCGAGCTTTCGGCACCAGCCCCTTCCCGTCCTCTGCCCCAACCGCTTCAGCCCGCTGCCGGCAGCAGCGACTCCCCGTCCTCTTGCCCTAGCCGCTCTAGCCCGTTGACAGCAACGACTCCCCGTCCTCTTGCCCCAGCCGCTCTAGCCCTCCGACAGCAGCGACTCCCCGTCCTCTTGCCCCACCTGCTCCAGCCCACCTCGTTCCTTCACCAAGAAGGCCCATTCCGCCGCCGGCAGCAACATCTAGCCCGCCGCCGCACCAGCCATGGACGGAGATGGGTTCGAGGTGTGGGGTTCACACCCGTCGGCAAACAGTCCAGCTACCCATGTGTGACAGCCCGAGACCGACGTTCCAGAAGATTCCCCCTTTATTTCCGTTTCCGTCGTGTGATTAGTTTTATTTGTTGCATCGTCATTTAGTTTGCATCGTCGCATCATGCATGACATCTTGCATCGTCTGTCACGTGTGGTGTTTTCAGTGCGTGTGCTTTGAGTGCTCACCGAGTCTTAGTGCGTTAGGAACTCCCCCTCTCCCCTCTTATTTCGTTTTTTTTGTGGTTTTGCTAAAGTTCCGTTTTAACCCCTTCTAAAAATCATCTTCTTTTAAAACTCCTTTTATTAAATGTGGGGGCAACCCTTGGGTTTTTATTTTATTTCTCCTTGTGTGTTATTTAAAAAAAAACCCTCTCATTTTCTTTTCTCTTTTAAAGGGCTTTTATTTTATTCTTTAAATAAAGAGGTTTTACTTAATTCTTCAAAGGGGTTTGATTTTTATTCTTTTGTAAACGGGTTTTAATTTTAATTCTTCAAAAGGTTTTATTTTATTTCTTTAAAAAAATGCCCAATCTATTTTATAGTTGGGGTATATTTTTAAGAAGCCCAAAAGCATTTTATTTATTTATTTAGTTTAAACCTTTTCTTTTGCGTGTGTGTTCTGTTTAAAAAAACAGCAACAGAGAGGAAAGAGGAGGAGGCCAGCCTTAGTGCCAGCCGGCCCAGGCCCAACTGGCTACCCTAGTGCAGGGAGCAGCCTCCTCAGCCCGATCCCCTCTCGTCTCCCCTGCGCGCCATCGTCCTCCCCTCCTCGATCCCTCTCGCCCTCCCCTGTGCTGGCCTCCCTCGCCCGAGCCGCGCAGCTCTCCCCGCGCTGATCGCCCTCGCCCCTCCTCCTCCGCGCGAGCAGCCCCGCGCCGCCCTGGCTTCCCTCTTCCGCCCCGCCATGGCGTTCGCCCGTCGCGCCGTCTCGTGCGCCTCCCGCGCGCCGCCATGCTCGCCCGCGCTGCTGGCCTCGCCTCCCGGAGCCCGTCCGCCGCCAAGCTCCCGGTCGCCGCCCAGTCCGCCGGTGCCGCACCGCCCTCCGTGGACTCCGCCTCCAGGACCCCGGCCTCCTCTTGTCGTAGCTTGCTGCAGGTTGCTGTTGTGTTTGCTGTTGCCGAGCCGCCGCTGTTGCTCTGCTGCCCGTTGCTGGTTTGCTGCTGCACGCCTGCCCTCGTCACTGTCCTGCTGCCGAGTTGCTGTTGCTTGTGCCGCTGCCTGCCTCGCTGTGCCGTTGCTGTCCTCCGCGTTCCCCTACCGAGCTGTTTGGAGTTGCTGTTGTTGTCGCTGCTCATTCCGTTGCTTGCTGCTGCCTGTAGTGTTTGCTGATGTAGCGTAGATGTAGCTCTTGCTGTTGTGTAGCTGTTTCTTTGCTGCTGCCCTGCTTGCCGGTTGCGCCGCTAGCTAGCTTGCTTGCCTGCTGCCTGTGCCTTTGCTATTGCTGTTGCCGTTTTGCTGCTTGTGCTGTAGATACCGTTTTGCTGTTCCTGCTACTATAGCTAGTTGCTGTCGTTTGTGCTGCTTGCTATTGCTAGTTGCAGGCTTGCACTGATGCTTTTGCTACTGGTTGTTAGGCGTTGTAGATTGCTAGCGTTGCTAGTTGCTGTAGCGTGCTATGTTGCTATTCCGTCGTTGCTGCTAGATGTTGCCGTGTGTAACCTGCCGTCGCCATGTGCACCATCCCCGACGCCGTGGAATCGACAAGATCGGCGAGTACCACGACGTCCTCGACGAACCCCGAACATCGACGGGAACGTGTTCAACTCCCGATGCCGAAGATCGTCTACCGACGCAAGAGCACGACTACGTCGACGAGACCGTGTACGACTACTTCCACGACGTCCGCTACGACCCGATCCCCTCCGATTCGCACGCGTCGAAGGTATACCGATGAGACGTTGTCGTGACCGCGTGCATGTGATGTATGAGTTGAATGTATGTTGCACCGTATCTTGCTCGTGGCACGTTGTGTTCCTCTTTCGTTGTGCCCTCGACACATGGGAACCCGATATACGTGATCACCCCATTCTTTATTTAGCGTTCCCGCACACATTCCCAGTACGTTGGCACGATATCTCAACAAGTTATCGGGATAGGAGCGTTGCCGTGGCATTGTTTCCGTTTTGCCGCCATGGTTCCCTTTCGTTCGCCGTGGCGACATATGATTCTTTCTCCTCTTGCCTGTGATGTTGTAACTTGCATGCATGAAGCATTCATGGCATATATATTGTGTTGCATGTTCTTGTGCCGTAGCTCCGTTCTATGTTCCGCGTGTTAAACCGACTAGGATGACACGTAGGATCATCGCTTCACCCCTTGCCATGTTAACAACAATTAAATATTGCCGTGTAAATAATCGGGAGTGAATTAAATAATTAAACGTGGAGTTTCGTCGATATGCAACCCGTTGCATATCGAGGTTCACTTAATGTGTAGTGTTTGCGTGAGGTGAATTGCCATGCCATGCCTTGCATCATTGATCTGTTCATGCATCATATTAGGGTGTGCATCATGTCATGCATTTGCCGTGGTGAATATCTGTGTTGATGTTTGTTTCCGGTTTCCTCCGTCTCGATAGAGTTCCGCAAGCGTGTCGGAATGTGAGGACCCGTTCGACTACATTGGTTCGCCGACTTCACGGAGTTGTTCTTCTTCCAAGCGGAATCTCAGGCAAGATGACCATTTCCCCAAATACCATTACTATCATTGACATGCTAGTTTTATCACTTCTATCGATTATGTCTCGTTGTCTACCACATGTTAAATATCAGCCTCTCAATCATGCCATGATAACCTTCAACCTGTTCGACCTAGCAGACCACTGATTGGCTATGTTACTGCTTGCTTAACCATGTTGTTAGCGTTGCTAGTTGCAGGTGTAGTTGCTTCCATGTGACAACGTGGGTTCCTTGTTATATCACCCTATTAATGCTATTTAATTTAATGCACCTATATACTTGGTAAAAGGTGGAAGGCTCGGCCTTTCTAGCCTGGTGTTTTATTCCACCTTTGCCCCCTTAGTTTCGGCTACCAGTGTTATGTTCCATAAACGAGCGCTCCTAACACGATCAAGGTTGTTATGGGGACCCCCTTGATAATTCGTTTTAGATTAAAGCTGGTGTGGCAAGGCCCAACATTGGTTCTACATTTGCCCAACATAATAATTTGTTAACACTGAAATGCATAGGGCGTCATGAACCCGAGGAGTAATTTTACATAAACAGGGGGGCCAGTGCTGATGGTGTTGGTCCCAAACGGTCTGCCTGCGGGGCCACCGCGAGGAAACTCGAGGTTTGGCACCCGTAGCTAGTTCCATCCGTCTTGTCCTGAGAACGAGATACGCGGCTCCTATCGGGATCGTCGACACGTCGGGCGGCCTTGCTGGATTAGTTTTACCTTTGACGAGATATCTTGTGCATCGGGATTCCGGTGATGCTTTGGATAATCTCAGAGTTGAGGTTTTCCACTAGGGAATCCAACGAGATCGCGAGCTTCGTGATTCAGGATTTCTATGCGGCTTGTGGTAATTTGTGATGGACTAGTTGGAGCACCCCTGCAGGGTTAAATCTTTCGGAAAGCCGTGCCTGCGGTTATGTGGCAACGTGGAAACTTTGTTTAACACTGGTTCTAGATAACTTGAAGTTAATTAATTAAAATATGCCAACTGTGTGCGTAACCGTGACTGTCTCTTTCGTGAGTTCCTTCTCCGATCGAGGACACGATGGGGTTATGTCTGACGTAGGTAGGTGTTCAGGATCATTTCATTTGATCATCCGTAGTTCACGTCCGCTATGCGTAGATCTTCCCCCTCTTATTTCTTGTACTCGTAAGTTTAGCCACCAAATATATGCTTAGCCGCTGCTGCAACCTCACCACTTAACCTTACCTCACCCATTAAGCTTTGCTAGTCTTGATACCTTTGGAAATGAGATTGCTGAGTCCCCTGTGGCTCACAGATTACTACAACACCAGTTGCAGGTACATGTAAAGGTTACTTGACGCGAGCGTGTTGATTGTTCATTTGGAGTTGCTTCTTCTTCTTCTTATTCTTCACCAATCTAGGATGGGTTCCAGGCCGGCAGCCTAGGATAGAAAGGATGGACGCCGTTCTTCTTTTCTCGTTTGTTTTCGTCCATAGTCGGACCCTCCTCTTCTTCATGATGATTATGTATTGTACTGTTGTGACTCTGATGTAGCTTGTGGCGAGTGTAAGCCAATTCTATATATATATATCTCTTCTTTTCAGTACATGTACTTGTAACGATATCCATTCTTGCGACACGACGAGATGCGCTTCTATCCCTGACGAGGCCCTCGTGCCAAATTGAGGATAGGGTCGCATCTTGGGCGTGACACCATGCCGGTCTCGACCTTAACTCTTAGGCTTCGGCGTCGGAGGGGTTCCCGGGGCTTGGGATGTATAGAGCTTTCCTCCAGAGCGACAACGAGCTCCTCCCTGGAGGAGGCAGGGCTTCCGAGCTCCCTCCCTATCGGCCACCGCTTGCCGGAGCAGGAGACGGATGGGCGAAACCGTTGCCACCCTTGGCCCGACAACTGAACTTCGGCGGCTCCTCGTCGGCGGCAGCCGGTCCCGGAGGAGGAAACAGTGGGATGTTCCTCGGTGGGTCGTCTACGGAGGCAGGCGGTGGCGTTCGGCAGCGCGCCAACTCAGCGGTCGCGTCACCCGGCTGTCGTAACCAGCATACCAGGCATGGCGGCCAGCGCGTACTGCCTTCATGGGCACCGCGGAGTGCCGTCCGTGGGCAAGCATCAGGCTCCGGCGCTCCATTCGGCAATGATGATGAAGAATTCGAGGACGATATCGAAGAGTTAGCAAGCTTTGGAGGTCCCCCGGTGAGCCGAAGGAATCGAGCCCAATCGAATGGTGTTAATAGTGCTAGCTTGTTAGAATTGTGCATTGAGCAACATACAACAGGAACGTACAATGGTACACTGATGACTGCTGAAGGGTACCAAGCCGTTATCGACAGCTTACTTGGTAGAAGGGGGTTGCTATATACACGTTTGTAGGTGAAGAATCAGATAGTCGTACTCACGAACACCCACTCTTTCGGGCGATACATGCAAGTGCATACAGGGTTGAGGCGGCCACACAAGGACCGGCCACACCAAATCCGGTAGTAAATAGGGTCAAAAGTAGCCAAATGACTGAGAAAGAACATTTATTGGCAATATAACCCTCTCATCCAAACACCTCTTTGGTTAGAGTCAGTTCAAGGTTAGTTGAGGGTTAGAATCTAACTCTAACCTCTAACCCAGTTAGAGTATCCAAACAAGGCCTTTCTAGACATTTCATTACGGATTACATACGGATGTATATAGACATAATTGAAAATATAGATTCATTCATTTTGCTTCGTATGTAGTTCATAGTTGAATCTTTAAAAAGATAAACATTTTAGGAACGGGGAAGTAGTAAATGGACACACATCCATTTTCGTTTCACTTTTGATTCATTCTCGTCCCAATTTTAAGCCATGTTTGCAAAAAAACGGACAACACGCGGACGGGCGGGACACACACCTTTATCCTCTCCTAGCCCGTTCGTAGGGGACACACCCCTCCCACTTCTCCTCTAATTCGTCCAAACCCTCCCGCGCGCCCCCTCCCCTCCCTCCTGTTGGAAATATGCCCTAGAGGCAATAATAAAATGGTTATTATCATATTTCCTTGCTCATGATAATCGTCTATTGTTCATGCTATAATTGTATTAACAGGAAATAGTAATACATGTGTGAATAAATAGATCACAATGTGTCCCTAGCAAGCCTCTAGTTGGCTAGCTCGTTGATCAATAGATGATCATGGTTTCCTCATCATGGACATTGGATGTCATTGATAACGGGATCACATCATTGGGAGAATGATGTGATGGACAAGACCCAATCCTAAGCATAGCACTAGATCATGTTGTTCGTATGCTAAAGCTTTTCTAATGTCAAGTATATTTTCCTTCGACCGTGAGATTGTGCAACTCCCAGATACCGTAGGAGCGCTTTGGGTGTATCAAACGTCACAACGTAATTGGGTGACTATAAAGGTGCACTACGGGTATCTCCGAAAGTATGTGTTGGGTTGGTACGAATCGAGATCGGGATTTGTCACTCCGTGTGACGGAGAGGTATCTCTGGGCCCACTCGGTAGAACATCATCATAATGAGCTCAATGTGACTAAGGAGTTAGTCACACGATGACGTGCTACGGAACGAGTAAAGAGACTTACCGGTAACGAGATTGAACAAGGTATAGGTATACCGACGATCGAATCTCGGACAAGTTCTATACCGACACACAAAGGGAATTGTATACGGGATTGATTGAATCCTTGACATCGTGGTTCATCCGATGAGATCATCATGGAACATGTGGGAACCACCATGGGTATCCATACCCCGCTGATGGTTATTGACCGGAGAGGTGTCTCGGTCATGTCTACATGCCTCCCGAACCCGTAGGGTCTACACACTTAAGGTTCGATGACGCTAGGGTTATAGGGAATTGTTGTACGAGGTTACCGAAGGTTGTTCGGAGTCTCGAATGAGATCCCAGACGTCACGAGGAGCTTCGGAATAGTCCTTAGGTAAAGATTGATATATAGGATGGATGGGTTTGGACGCCGGAAATGTTTCGGGCACCACCGGCAACGTGCCGGGACCACCGGAAGGGTTCCGGGGGCCCACCGGGAGAGGTCACCAGCCCCGGGAGGCTACATGGGCCAAGTTTGAGAAGGACCCAGCCCCTAGGTGGGCTGGTGCGCCCCCACACCCAGCCCAAGGTGCACAAGAGGGGAAGGAGGGGAAACCCTAGGCGCTGGTGGGCCTAAGGCCCACCTAGGGGTGCGCCACCCCCTCCCTTGCCCTGGCCGCCGCCCTAGCCTCCCATCTGGGGGCTACCGCACCCGTTAAGGGTGGGAACCCTAAGGGCTACGCCTCCCTCCCCTTCCCCCTATATATAGTGGAGGTTTTGGACTTTGGAGAGATGCAATTCTTTCTCTCTTGGCGCAGCCCTGCTTCTCCTCTCCCTCCTCTCCCACGGTGCTTGGCGAAGACCTGCCGGGAGACCTCGTAGCTCCACCGCCACCATGCCATCGTGCTGCCGGAGCTCTTCCCCAACCTCTTCCTCCTCCTTGCTGGTTGAAGGTGCGGGAGACGTCACCGGGCTACACGTGTGTTGAACGCGGAGGTGCGTGGTTCGGCACTAGATCAGAATCACACCGCGATCTAAATCGTAGCGAGTACAATTCCATCAACCACGTTCTAGCAACGCTTCCGCTTAGCGATCTTCAAAGGTACGAAGGTGCTCTCACCCCTCCCTCGTTGCTGGTTTCTCCATAGGAAGATCCATGTATGGATAGGAAAATTTTGAATTTTTGCTACGTTACCCTACAGTGGCATCCGAGCCAGGTTTTCTATTCGTAGATGCTTTGCACGAGTAGAACACAAAGGTTGTGGGCGCTGATTTTTTTCAATTGCTTACCACTACTAGTCTTATTCCTTTTCGACGGTATTGTGGGATGAAGCGGCCCGGACATACATTACACGTACGCTTACGTGAGACAGGTTCCACCGTCTGACATGCACATGGTGCATAAGGTGGCTAGCGGGTGTGTGTCTCTCCTACTCTAGTCGGATTGGATTTGATGAAAAGGGTCCTTATGAAGGGTAAATAGCTTTGTCATATCAACTTTGTGGCTGTCACGTAGGTAAGAAGGCGTTCTTGCTAGAAACCCAAATCAGCCACGTAAAACTTGCAACAATAATTAGAGGACGTCTAACTTGTTTTTGCAGGGTATGACATGTGATGTGATATGGCCAAAGGATGTGATGTTACATGTGTGATATATGAGATGATCATGTTCTTGTAATAGGATTCACGACTTGCATGTCGATGAGTATGACAACCGGCAGGAGCCATAGGAGTTGTCTTAATTTATTGTATGAGATGCAACGCCATGTGTTTACTACCTTTATTTCATTGCTAACGGTTAGCTGTAGTAGTAGTAAAAGTTGGCGTGACAACTCACGGAGACAGAATGATGGAGATCATGGTGTCACGCCGGCGATGATGATGATCATGTGATGCCCGAAGATGGAGATCGAAGGAGCAAAGATGATAATGGCCATATCATGTCACTATATGATTGCATGTGATGTTTATCATGTTTTCCATCTTATTGCTTATAACGACGGTAGCATAATAAGATGACCCCTCATAAATTTTTGAGAATGTATTCCCCTAAGTGTGCACCGTTGCGAAGGATCGTTGTCTCGAAGCACCACGTGATGATCGGGTGTGATAGATTCTAACGTTCGCATACAACGGGTGTAAGCCAGATTTACACACGCGAAACACTTAGGTTGACTTGACGAGCCTAGCATGTACAGACATGGACTCGGATACGAGAGACTGAAAGGTCGAACATGAGTCGTATGGTTGATACGATCAGCATGGAGATGCTCACCTTCGACGACTAGTCCGTCTCACGTGATGATCGAACACGGGTTAGTCGACATGGATCATGTAACACTTAGATGACTAGAGGGATGTCGATTTAAGTGGGAGTTCATACATAATTTGATTAGATGAACTTAATTATCATGAACTTAGTCTAAAAGTTGTCTTTACAAATATTGCAGATCCAATGGCCAACGCACCTGTCAACCTCAATTTCAACGCGTTCCTAGAGAAAAATAAGCTGAAAGATGATGGTAGAAACTGTGTGGACTGGGTCCGTAACTTGAAGCTCATCCTTATTGCATCCAAGAAGGCTTATGTCCTTGATGCGCCGCTAGGTGACCCTCCTGTTCCCGCGGCAGCCCAAGACATTCAGAACGTCTGGCAAATGCAGAGTGATGACTACTCTCTGGTTAGGTGTGGCATGCTATGCAGTTTAGAACCGGCGCTCCAAAGGCGTTTTGAGCAACAGGGAGCATATGAGATGTTACAGGAGCTGAAACTAGTATTTCAAGCTCATGCCCGGGTCGAGAGATACGAAGTCTCTGATAAGTTCTTTAGCTGCAAGCTGGAGGAGAACAATTCTGTTAGTGAGCATATACTCAGAATGTCTCGGTTGCATGGTCATCTGACTCAGCTTGGAGTCGAACTTCCGGATGATGTTGTAATTGACAGAATCCTCCAGTCTCTCCCACCAACCTACAAGGGTTTTGTGCTGAACTACAACATGCAAGGGATGGAGAAGACCATTCCCGAGTTGTACTCGATGCTGAAATCTGCAGAAGTAGAAATCAAGAAAGAGCATCAAGTGTTGATGGTCAATAAGACCACCAGTTTCAAAAGGGGCAAGGGTAACAAGTGTTGGAAATATGCCCTAGAGGCAATAATAAAATGGTTATTATCATATTTCCTTGTTCATGATAATCGTCTATTGTTCATGCTATAATTGTATTAACAGGAAACAGTAATACATGTGTGAATAAATAGATCACAATGTGTCCCTAGCAAGCCTCTATTTGGCTAGCTCGTCAGTCAATAGATGATCATGGTTTCCTGATCATGGGCATTAGATGTCATTGATAACGGGATCACATCATTGGGAGAATGATGTGATGGACAAGACCCAATCCTAAGCATAGCACTAGATCATATTGTTCGTATGCTAAAGCTTTTCTAATGTCAAGTGTCTTTTCCGTCGACCGTGAGATTGTGCAACTCCCGGATACCGTAGGAGTGTGTTGGGTGTATCAAACGTCACAACGTAACTGGGTGACTATAAAGGTGCACTACGGGTACCTCTGAAAGTGTGTGTTGGGTTGGTACGAATCGAGATCGGGATTTTTCATTCCGTGTGACGGAGAGGTATCTCTGGGCCCACTCGGTAGAACATTATTATGAGCTCAATGTGACTAAGGAGTTAGTCACACGATGACGTGCTACGGAACGAGTAAAGAGACTTACCGGTAACGAGATTGAACAAGGTATAGGTATACCGACGATCGAATCTCGGACAAGTTCTATACCGACACACAAAGGGAATTGTATACGGGATTGATTGAATCCTTGACATCGTGGTTCATCCGATGAGATCATCGTGGAACATGTGGGATCCACCATGGGTATCCAGATCCCGTTGATGGTTATTGCCCGGAGAGCGTCTCGGTCATGTCTGCATGTTTCCCGAACCCGTAGGTTCTACACACTTAAGGTTCGATGATGTTAGGGTTATAGGGAAATGCTATACGAGGTTACCAAAAGTTGTTCGGAGTCCTGGATGAGATACCGGACGCCACGAGGAGCTCCGAAATGGTCTAGAGGTAAAGATTGATATATAGGATGGATGGTTTTGGACACCGGAAATGTTTCCGGCGTCACCGGTAGCGTACCGGGACCACCGGGACAACCGGAAATGGTCCCGGGGGTCCACCGAGAGGGGCCACCTGCCCCAAGAGGTAGCATGGGCCAAAAGGTGGTGGGAAACCAGCCCAAAGTGGGCTGGTTTGCCTCCCACAAAGGGGCCCATGGCGCAGGAGGAGGAGAGGGGGGGGGGGAAACCCTATGCGCTGGTGGGCCTAAGGCCCACCTAGGGGTGCGCCACCACCTCCTCTTGCCCTAGCCGCCACACCTCCCATGTGGGGGGGGGCTGCCGCACCACCTAGGGGGGAAGCCCTAGGGGTGGCACCCCCTCCCCTCCTCCTATATATATGGAGGGGTTTCGGGCTGTTTGGGGACACAGTTTCTTCTCCTCTCGGCGCAGCCCTGCTCCCCTCCTTCCTCCTCCTCCCATGGTGCTTGGCGAAGCCTTGCCAGGAGACCTCGTCTCACCATCGACACCATGCTGTCGTGCTGCCGTAGACCTTCTCCAACCTCTCCCTCCTCCTTGCTGGATCAAGGTGCAGGAGACGTCACCGGGCTGCACATGTGTTGAACGTGGAGGTGCCGTGGTTCGACACTAGATCGGAATCTCACCGCGATCTGAATCATCGCAAGTACGTCTCCATCAACCACGTTCTAGCAACGCTTCCGCTTAGTGATCTTCAAAGGTATGAAGATGCACTCACCCTCTCTCATTGCTGGTCTCTCCATAGGAAGATCTGAATATGCGTAGGAATTTTTTTGAATTTATGCTACGTTCCCCAACAGTGGCATCCGAGCCAGGTTTTCTATGCGTAGATTCTATGCGCGAGTAGAACACAAAAGGTTGTGGCCGATGATTTCTCAATTTCTTGCCGCTACTAGTCTTATTATTTCCGGCGGTATTGTGGGATGAAGCGGCCCGGACCGACCTTACACGTATGCTTACATGAGACTGGTTCCACCGACAGACATGCACACAGTGCATAAAGGTGGCTAGCGGGTGTCTGTCTCTCCTACTCTAGTCGGATTGGATTTGACGAAAACGGTAGCATAATAAGATGATTGCATTGTGATGTTTATCATGTTTTTCATCTTATTGCTTAGAACGACGGTAGCATAATAAGATGATCCCTCTTAAAATTTCGAGAACTTATTCCCCTAAGTGTGCACCGTTGCGAAGGATCGTTGTCTCTAAGCACCACGTGATGATCGGGTGTGATAGATTCTAACATTCGCATACAACGGGTGTAAGCCAAATTTACACACGCGAAACACCTAGGTTGACTCGACGAGCTTAGCATGTACAGACATGACCTCGAATACAAGAGACCGAAAGGTCGAACATGAGCTTATGGTTGAATACGATCAGCATGAAGTTGCTCACCATGATGACTAGTCCGTCTCACGTGATGATCGGACACGGGTTAGTCAACATGGATAATGTATCACTTAGATGACTAGAGGGATGTTGATTTAAGTGGGAGTTCATACTTAATTTGATTAAATGAACTTAATTGTCATGAACTTAGTCTAAAAGTTGTCTTTATAAATATTGTAGATGGCCAACGTCAACCTCAATTTCAACGCATTCCTAGAGAAAAGCAAGCTGAAAGATGATGGTAGCAACTATGCGTACTGGGTCCGCAACTTGAAGCTCATCCTTGAAGCAGCTAAAAAGGCTTATGTCCTTGATGCGCCGCTAGGTGATCCTCCCGCTCCTGCAGCAGCCCAGGACATTCTGAACGTCTGGCAAACGCGGAGTGATGACTACTCTCTGGTTAGGTGTGGCATGCTATATAGTTTGGAAACGGGGATCCAAAGGCGTTTTGAGCAACACGGTGCATATGAGATGTTCCAAGAGCTGAAACTAGTTTTTCAAGCTCATGCCCGTGTCGAGAGATATGAAGTCTCCGACAATTTCTTTGGATGTAAGATGGAGGAGAACAGTTCTGTCAGTGAGCATATACTCAAAATGTCTGGGTTACACGGTCGTCTGACTTCACTTGGAGTCGAACTTCCGGATGATGCCATAATTGATAGAATCCTCCAGTCTCTCCCACCAAGCTACAAAGATTTTGTGCTGAACTACAACATGCAAGGGATGGATAAGACCATTCCCCAGTTGTACTCGATGCTCAAGTTTGCAGAAGTAGAAATCAAGAAGGAGCATCAAGTGTTGATGGTCAACAAGACCACCAGTTTCAAGAAGGGCAAGGGTAAGAAGAACTTCAAGAAAGACGGCAAAGCCGTTGCCACGCCCGGTAAGCCAGATGCCGGGAGAAGAAAAAGAATGGACCCAAGCCTGAGACTGAGTGCTTCTATTGTAAGGGAAAAGGTCACTGGAAGCGGAACTGCCCCAAGTACTTAGCGAACAAGAAGGCCGGCAACGTTAAAGGTATATGTGATATACATGGTATTGATGTGTAACTTACCAGCGCTCGTAGTAGCTCCTGGGTATTTGATACCGGTGCTGTTGCTCACATTTGCAAATCAAAGCAGGAAGTGCGGAATAAGCGGAGACTGGCCAAGGACAAGGTGACGATGCGCGTCGGGAATGGCTCCAAGGTCGATGTGATCGCCGTCGGCACTCTACCTCTACATCTACCGTCGGGATTAGTTCTAAACCTTAATAACTGTTATTTAGTACCAGCTTTGAGCATGAATATTGTATCAGGGTCTTGCTTAATGCGAGACCGCTACTCATTTAAGTCAGAGAATAATGGTTGTTCTATTTATATGAGTGTTAGAGCATATATCTCCATATGTGGTTTTGGTAATTGATGACAATTCCTATGGACTAATGGTTGCCTTAGGTTATATTTATAGGATTTGTCCATAGGCACTTCTTGAAGTCCAGCTGTTGGGTTCAAGGAGTTTATATGATGACCAAGATGTTATTCAAGGTATTATCCAAAGAATGGTCATAGAAACACTAGGTTGATCAAGATCTCAGACAAAGAGTAAATCAAGATGATCAACACACAAAGCGTACAAGATGTACCGAGAGGGATCTAGTGATCCCATGGTATGGTAAGCATTGTCCATTACGTGTTTGTGTACTAACCCATGGTCTTTGTGAGACTCCTATGTGGGGGTTAGGTGTGCTTCCATTGGGCTTGCGTCAAAAGGAAGATCTCATACAACCCATGAAGGATGACGTCAAGTGGTGATCGTCATCAAGATTGTGGTGTGCAAGTTCAAGCGGATCATCACGAATATATCATTGAAACTATTGTCAATGATCATGTGCTGACAAGGACAACCTCATGTGCTAACAAGGACAAGATCAAGATAAGCATTCCTGAGCACTACATGCTTGATTCTTGTGGATGTTCACATGGTGGACAGGACAAGATCAAGATAAGCATTCTTGAGAACTTCATGCTTGATTCTTGTGGATGTTCACATGGTGGACAAATGAAGATGAATACATAAGCTAGGCTTTCCGCATTGTGTATGGGAAAGCTACTTGAAGACTTCATCATGTCTTGCTTTCAACTTGAGCCAAGAGGGAACAACAACATCAAGCTCAAGTGAAAGGGCTAACTCAAAGGTATCAGTTCCTTTGATGTTAGTGGTGCGGAGTAATGATCAGCGAATAAAAGTATACACTCAAGTATGGATCATCAGTACTCTTTTATGATTCTTGAGTCCTTAGGGATCCCGCACTATTAAGAGGGGATCACAGGTTTGCGATGAACTTGCTCAAACTACATCTTCACTTTCTGTTCAGACCACATCTCCATTGCTCTGCTGTTATCTGAAAACAGAACCAGTGCCTCGGACATCCGGCTTCCTCCGGACGTCCGAGGGCCAGACGACCGACAGCTTCGGAAATCCGGAATCCTATGCCAGAGAAATCAGAGCCATATAACTCGGACTTCCGGCTCTCTCCGGACGTCCGAGGCCCGGATAGCCGACTAGCTTCGAAATTCCGAAACTATGCACCAGAGAAACTTGAGCCATATAACTCGGACTTCCGGCTCCCTCCGGGCGTCCGAGGGCCGGTCAAGGCTCGGACGACCGATAGGCTTCGGAAATCCGGAGTCCTGCACCAGAAGAACATGAGCTCTATAACTCGGATTTCCGGCTCCCTCCGGACGTCCGAGGGCCGGACGTCCGACCCCCGTCGGAAATCCGGAACCTACCACCAGTAGAAGTTGAGTTGTATAACTTGGATTTCCGGTCGTCTCCGGACGTCCGGTCGCTGTGTAATTCAAAATAGTTTCAGTCGTATCTACAGGCCTCGGACGACCGACCCCTGTCGGACGTCCGACCCCTCGCGAACGCCCGGACTTCCGACAACTGTCGGACGTCCGGACCCTGTATGACTTAAAGTATCCCCAACGGCTGTATTTCTCTCCCCACTATAAATACCCCCTCCCACTTCGTGAGAGGGTTGCCCAACACAGCCTTATCGTCATAAGAACACATTTCCACCTCACACACATTTTCTCACTCCAAATCTTAGATCCCAAGAGCATTTGTGAGCCCCTTTGAGAGTTGTTCCAATCAAAAGATAGATCGTCTCCCTCTCCTTCTCTCAACCCAAGCTATTTGTGATTTGAGCAAGTTTTGAGCATTCCCCGTGATCTTGTTACTCTTGGAGGTTGGAGACTCCTAGGCGGTAGGAGTTCTTCGGAGAGGAATCAATTCGTGTGATTTCCCCCGGAAAAGTTTGTGAGGGTTTGGAAGCCACCTCAAAGGCTTACCACTAGTGGTTGAGAAACGCCTTCGTGGTGTTATCTCAAAGGGAGAATAGGGTGAGCCTTCGTGGCGTTGGTGTGCCTTCGTGGTAACATCCACCTCTCTAACGGTGACTAGCTTCCCTCCAAGGAAGTGAACATCGGGATACATATTCGTCTCAGTGACCTTGGTTATCCTTAACCCTAACTCCTCACTTGTGGTTTACTTGTGTTATTTGAGCATACATACATTGCATATTGGTTGTGCTCATTATATTGTGTTGGCTATTTCTTGTACAAGATTAATTATTCAAGCATACCCTCTATATTCACACGTTCATACTTGCAGCCCTTGATATATTGTGTTGATATAGTGTGATCTAGTATCTTGTGTTGTTCACCTACTTGTCGTGTGATATAGCTCAAGTAAGTTTGTGTAACTTACTTGTGCTTGTCAGTAACTGTATTGTGTCCATCTTGGTAGATCGTGTTGTTGATACACGTTGCAGTGCCTAGTGCATTTAGGATTTGTGCTTGACAAGTACCCTCTTAGTTTATTTCCGCATTAGGTTCAAGCCAAATCCGAAGAAGTTTTTAAATAGCCTATTCACCCCCCTCTAGGCGTCATCGAGGTCTTTTCAATTGGTATCAGAGCTAGGTCTCTCTTTAATTAGGTTTCACGACCTAGAGAGTATCGATGTCGACTATTGGATTAGTGCACAATGGCATCTTTGACTTTGATGGCACAAATTATACCCTATGGAGAAGTCGTATGCTTCATCACTTTCGGGCCATGGGCCCAAATACTTTACGAATTGTTCTTGTAGGGATTGCCGACAAAAAGGATGATGCATCTTCATCTACTAATGAAATGTATCTTGATTGTGAGGCCTTTCTTGCCATTCATCGAACCATAAGTCCTGAAGTGTTTAAGTCTATCTCGACTTGCAAGTCAGCTCTTGAAGTTTGGACTAAACTTGAAGATATATATGGTGGGTCCAATCTTGATGAAGACGATATTATGATGAAGGAGTTGGTGCATGAACTCTTCACTCTTTCCGATCTTAAAGAGTCCACCACTACTTCCATATCCGATTGCTTGCACACCTCAGCATCTTCAATCTCACAAGGTAATGACATGGTGAGTGAAGAAATATATGTTGATGAAAATGTCATAGCCTCTATGGACACGAGCATATCTAGCACCACACATAGTGTAAATTATTGTGCTGATAGGTCATGCATTTCACCTAAAGATTCCTTGACAAATGTCTGTGGTGATATGCTTGCTTCCTCGTGTCCTCTTGATCAAACTATCTTGTTTATCCCTAGTTGCTCTATGACTAATCATTTAGGGTATATCAAGAAATATGAAGTACTTTTGACTAATGAAGAATCTGATTCACCAAAAGAATCATCATCAACTCCTCGAGTTCACATGTGCCTCATGGCAAGAGGTAATAATGAGGTATCATCTTCCCTGTGCAATAACGATGATATTTGCGATGAGGATGATGATGATGACTTGACTGAAAATATCTATGTGATTAGTAAAATTCTTCATAAAGCTAAAAATAACGCTCTTCAAAGATTCCAAGATGTTCTTGCTTACTTTGAAAATTGTAATGATTCACTTAATCATGAACGAGCTAAAGTGAACAACTTGAACATGAACTTGAGAAGAGTCATCAAGCATGTAGAGACTTAAGATCTTCAAAAGGAGAGATTGAAGTTGCTCATGATAAACTTAAAAAGGATTTTGAGGTCCTTCTCCTTGAATGCAATAATGTCAAGGGAGAGCTCATCAAAACCTCTAAGATCTATGAGGAGCTTCAATCTACTCATGAGAAGTCTCTATTTTCTACTTACTCCTCTCATATTGTTGATGATACTTGTACATCTAACTCTACCTCATTTGAAGTATCAACATTGAAGGAGAATGTTGAGCTACGTGCTCAACTTGATTTACTAACTAGCAATTATGGGAAGTTGGAAGAAAACCATGTAATGCTCACAAGCTCTCATGCCGATCTTCTAACATCCCATAATGTGCAAAAGTTAGCTCATGAGGCTATCATCACCAAGGTAACATCAAGCGAGCCTCATGTGGACAATGGCACTACTTCTAGTCAAAGTACTATATTTCCATGTGCTAGTCCTCGTAATTCGTCTACTCATAATGTTGCTACCTCGTGTGATGAATTACTTTCCTTGCCTTGTTGGTCTAACATTGAAGCTTACACTTCCTCTAGTACTTGCATTGATACTAACCGTGCAGAGGAAATCAAAGAGCTCAAGGCCCAAGTCACTTCTTTGAAGAAAGACTTGGAACAGTGTCATGAAGGGATGCCCACACTCAACAACGTCCTGTGTGAGCAAACATCTCCGAATGACAAAAATGAGTTTGGAGTAAACTCAAACAAGAACAAGAGGGGCCTAGAACAAGTCAAGAATTCAGCCAAAATCATTTGCTTCAAGTGCAAAGTTAAAGGGCACCATGTTAGATCTTTCCCTCTGAAGACAAAGTCTCAAAGTCACAAGCAACAAGGTAAGCGGCCACAAACTCAATCACATATTCAACTACAAGTTGAAGGAAGGCCTCTTCCCAATAAGACCCAAGCCAACACTCCCCGAGGTGAGAAATCAACTGGGAAGAAAGCAAAGGGTAGATGTTGCTACTTATGTCGTGAGAAGGGTCACGTCGCTTCGTCTTGCACAAGAGGTAACTTATCCAACCCAATCACTATTGATGATATCTATTCCCTTGGGAAGGATAAGGTTGGCAATGTGTTTGCCAAGTTTGTTGGTACTCAAGATGGTGTCAAGAAAAGAACCATTTGGGTTGCCAAGCCTATTGTGATTAACCTCTTAGGACCCAACGTAGTTGGGGACCAACAAGCTCAAACTTGATCAATAGGTGACTTTGGAGGACATTAGAGACTTGGATACATAATGAAGAATTAAGGGGTCTTCATCATTCATATTATCTCAAGCCAAGTCATTTGGATTATCGAGTTTCTATCTTATATCCAATGTGCCTCCTTGCGGTAACTTATACTGAAATTGTTTACATTGTTAGGTGCTTGCCCCTTTGCATGTTGTGGTTTTGTACCTTGCATGCATTTGTATATGTTGTGCTTCCAACTTGCTTATCTTGAGTAATCGAGTATGTGTATGTTGGTTTGCACATCATGTACATGTGAGTCTTGTATTGAGCCTATTTGCATCTTGTCTGTATTTTTGTTGGCTCTTGTGAGAGATTAATGGACTATCCCATTGTGGGGGAGTGATGTGCTTTGCACACCTCACAATCCTATAAATGTGTATACACGGGGAATACCACTTAGTTTTGATGCTTCAAGATTATCTAGTGTCTATGTGGTATGTCTTACTCATGAGAAATTCAAATTATATATGGTCCATTAAGTATCTCTTGTTGGTTTTAATTTTCCACTTGTTAATGTTATTGGTTTATCACATTATGGGGGAGTAATATGCTATGTGCATATTACAAACCTAGAAAATGTGTACATTTGACGTATTGCCACTTAGTGTTGATATTGTAAATTATCTTGTTCCTAGGTGGCATGTTAGCTCTACAAGTGTCTTTTGCTTGCGTTTTATGGGTAAAGATGATCTTGGATATATTTGTGATCTACCAATGAGTATCATTTCAAAAATACTTCTTGTCCTTGACAATTGGTATTCCCATCATGTGATTGGAATTGCTAATCATCTTTACATTGGATTTTGTGTTTCGTTTGTTTTCCTTGCCTCTTATGAATCTATTTTTAACATGTCTAGTGTTTTTATAGATATAGAGAAAGTGATGATCCCATCGTGTGCGTTTTGTATTCAAATGCAAGTTCTATATAATGCACGTCCCTTTGGGGAGCTATCCTATTCTCTTTAAAACACTCTCTTTATTCACCCATCATAAAATCATTTGATCCCCATCAAGTGTGTGTTGATGGGAGGCAAGTCTTGCTCTTTATGATGCTTTGTGCCATCATGAAAATTTGTAGAGGGCTTTGTTTGTTGGAACCTAGCTCTCTCTTGGAAACTAGATACTTCGTGTTTGTTTTCCTTCAATTGGTTTCTTGTTGCCTTCTATTTGGCATGTGTCAATGGATATCTCATTCCTTGAGGTATCTTTTAATTGATATCCTTCAAGTGATAGTTCTTTTGTTTTAGGATCTTATTATCACTTGATACCTTGTCTTTTGGTGACTTATCAACTTTGTGTTGAGTTGATTCTTGAGAGTCTTGAGCATGCGTATCTAGCTACTATATACAACTTCTTTTGCTTGCTTTCCTCCTTTGACCCAATATATAAGGGAAACTCCACCCTGTCATAAATTGGCTAAAGTGTGCATGAAATTCAAATTCATATCTATATGCACATATGTGTGTGGAGTTCGTCCTATGTATTGCTGGTGTTCTAACTCTTTGATCCCAATGAGTTTGGGCACCATTTTGTTTGTTTTGCTGTTCCAGGAACAACTGGAGATGCATTGGATGCTTGGCTCACCTATAAGGAAGATGTTGAGACCATGTGATTATTGGAGCCAAGTTAGGATGATCAAAGAACAACTATCTACTACATCAATCCAATGTTGTCTCGGTAACAAGTATCCACTTCATGCATTCTTTTCTTGCAAAGGACCCAACCTGTCTTTTCTTTTCCAGGTTGCATCATGGCATGAATCTCTTGATTCGTTCTTGTAGTACTTGTTTGCTTTCTCAAAGCATCCGAACAATGATGTCTTACTACTACTTGGGATGTCTTTGATGTTCGTATGTCGGAAGTTCATATTATACAGTAAGAAAATATTAGGCCATGTGCTATGCTTCCAAGCAAAAGATCTCATTGATATATTTATGACTTCCTTTTGGATATCTAGTTTGTTCCTTCTTGTAACCATTTTGTGTGTATATCCTTCTTTGCGGATAAATATCATCATGATTGTCTTCTACTTAGAATCTTTTACACATGAGAGAAGTTACATCTCTAATTGATATCCTCTTTTCTTTCACGTCCATCGTTACATTTCCTTTCTTCAGTTTTTGGTGGCTTCGTGAAAGAATTTGTTTTGAGTGCGTATCTTATTTTCCTACATCTTGATGCACTTTTTGTCCGTGAAGATTATTTTTCCTCATACTTGTCTTGATGAGGGTTTTGCCATTTTCAATTAGTATCCCTCCTCTTGACAAGGTTCTTACTTCCTATCTTCACAATGGGTTGTCACAAGCGTTGGTTCTTATTTTGTTTATTAGTAAGCTTGTGAACCCATTTTCTAGTATGTGTGTGGGAATGATATGTCTTGCACTTTGTATCTCATTTCATCAAGACTATGTTGATGAGTAATGCTCATCCTTATCTTAGTCTTCTCAAGTGCTTTGCCATGGCTCATACACATTACTTTGTTTGAGCCTATTCTTAAGTTGCTTCTATTACATGTTGCTCAACCATTTGCTTTGTGCAATCGATATGCTTATTGTCTCATCTATCTTCTTGCACTGGCTGTGTGTTTTTATTAATTTTGGGGGAGCAACGATCCTATTTTGTGCACCTGTATCGAATACAAAAATCTCGTATTAGTGCACAAATCATGGGGAGCTTCTCTAGTTTTCTTGATAAAACACTCTGTTGCCTTTATCATAATATCTTCTATTCATGTGGTTCGAAGGACCATATGATTGTTTGTTCCATCAGGAATCTTTTGATTGCTTGCCTCTATTTTTGTATGTCTTTGTGGCATATGATCCTTTTATTTGCAATCTTTGGGTCCTCAGTATAGTCTGTTTTCCTCCAACTACTTATCATTGTATTTGTGTATTTTTTTGCACTCATTTGCTCAGAAGTACACACTTTTTGGAGGACCACCTACTATATTGGCTTTCTAAACTTTTCATCCATTTTGGCAGTCGATGCCAATGGGGGAGAAGTTTAGAGAGTTTACTTTGGATATGTTTAGAGGGCTTTGCTTTTATTGCGTAAGCATTTACATCTTGCACACATGCATTATTGCCTTGTATGTATGCGCTTGGTTATGCTTATCTCCTTATATAAACTCTCTTGAAGTGGTTGTCTTCAATTACCAAAATGGGGGAGATTGTTAGAGCATATATCTCCATATGTGGTTTTGGTAAACGATGACAATTCCTATGGACTAATGGTTGCCTTAAGTTATATTTATAGGATTTGTCCATAGGCACTTCTTGAAGTCCAGCTGTTGGGTTCAAGGAGTTTATATGATGACCAAGATGTTATTCAAGGTATTATCCAAAGAATGGTCATAGAGTAAATCAAGATGATCAACACACAAAGCGTACAAGATGTACCGAGAGGGATCAAGTGATCCCATGGTATGGTAAGCATTGTCCATTACGTGTTTGTGTACTAACCCATGGTCTTTGTGAGACTCCTATGTGGGGGTTAGGTGTGCTTCCATTGGGCTTGCGTCAAAAGGAAGATCTCATACAACCCATGAAGGATGACGTCAAGTGGTGATCGTCATCAAGATTGTGGTGTGCAAGTTCAAGCGGATCAGCATGAATATATCATTGAAACTATTGTTAATGACCATGTGCTGACAAGGACAACCTCATGTGCTAACAAGGACAAGATCAAGATAAGCATTCCTGAGCACTACATGCTTGATTCTTGTGGATGTTCACATGGTGGACAGGACAAGATCAAGATAAGCATTCTTGAGAACTTCATGCTTGATTCTTGTGGATGTTCACATGGTGGACAAATGAAGATGAATACATAAGCTAGGCTTTCCGCATTGTGTATGGGAAAGCTACTTGAAGACTTCATCATGTCTTGCTTTCAACTTGAGCCAAGAAGGAACAACAACATCAAGCTCAGGTGAAAGGGCTAACTCAAAGGTATCAGTTCCTTTGACGTTAGTGGTGCGGAGTAATGATCAACGAATAAAAGTATACACTCAAGTATGGATCATCAGTACTCTTTTTTGATTCTTGAGTCCTTAGGGATCCCGCACTATTAAGAGGGGATCACAGGTTTTGCGATGAACTTGCTCAAACTACATCTTCACTTTCTGTTCAGACCACATCTCCACTGCTCTGCTGTTATCTGAAAACAGAACCAGTGCCTCGGACATCCGGCCTCCTCCGGACGTCCGAGGGCCGGACGACCGACAGCTTCGGAAATCCGGAATCCTATACCAGAGAAATCAGAGCCATATAACTCGGACTTCCGGCTCTCCCCGGACGTCCGAGGCCCGGATAGCCGACCAACTTCGGAATTCCGGAACTATGCACCAGAGAAACTTGAGCCATATAACTCGGACTTCCGGCTCCCTCCGGATGTCCGAGGGCCGGTCAAGGCTCAGACGACCGACAGGCTTCAGAAATCCGGAGCCCTGCACCAGAAGAACATGAGCTCTATAACTCGGATTTCCGGCTCCCTCCGGACGTCCGAGGGCCGGACGTCCGACCCCCGTCGGAAATCTTGAACCTACCACCAGTAGAAGTTGAGTTGTATAACTCGGATTTCCGGTCCTCTCCGGACGTCCGGTCGCTGTGTAATTCGAAATAGTTTCAGTCGTATCTACAGGCCTCGGATGACCGACCCCTGTCGGACGTCCGACCCCTCGCGGACGCCCGGACTTCGGACAACTGTCGGACGTCCGGACCGTGTGTGACTTAAAGTATCCCCAACGGCTGTATTTCTCTCCCCACTATAAATACCCCCCTCCCACTTCGTGAGAGGGTCGTCCAACACAGCCTTATCCTCATAAGAACACATTTCCACCTCACACACATTTGCTCATTCCGAATCTTAGATCCCAAGAGCATTTGTCAGCCCCTTTGAGAGTTGTTCCAATCAAAAGATAGATCGTCTCCCCCTCCTTCTCCCAACCCAAGCTATTTGTGATTTGAGCAAGTTTTGAGCATTCCGCGTGATCTTGTTACTCTTGGAGGTTGGAGACTCCTAGGCGGTAGGAGTTCTTCGGAGAGGAATCAATTCGTGTGATTTCCCCCGGAAAAGTTTGTGAGGGTTTGGAAGCCACCTCAAAGGCTTACCACTAGTGGTTGAGAAACGCCTTCGTGGTGTTATCTCAAAGGGAGAATAGGGTGAGCCTTCGTGGCGTTGGTGTGCCTTCGTGGTAACATCCACCTCTCTAACGGTGACTAGCTTCCCTCCAAGGAAGTAAACATAGGGATACACCTTCGTCTCAGTGACCTTGGTTATCCTTAACCCTAACTCCTCACTTGTGGTTTACTTGTGTTATTTGAGCATACATACATTGCATATTGGTTGTGCTCATTATATTGTGTTGGCTATTTCTTGTACAAGATTAATCATTCAAGCATACCCTCTATATTCACACGTTCATACTTGCAGCCCTTGATATATTGTGTTGATATAGTGTGATCTAGTATCTTGTGTTGTTCACCTACTTGTCGTGTGATATAGCTCAAGTAAGTTTGTGTAACTTACTTGTGCTTGTCAGTAACTGTATTGTGTCCATCTTGGTAGATCGTGTTGTTGATACACATTGCAGTGCCTAGTGCATTTAGGATTTGTGCTTGACAAGTACCCTCTTAGTTTATTTCCGCATTAGGTTCAAGCCAAATCCGAAGAAGTTTTTAAATAGCCTATTCACCCCCCCTCTAGGCGTCATCGAGGTCTTTTCAATGAGTGATATGTTTTATGGTCATGCTCCGCTGGTGAATGTTTATTCTTGATGAATCTCGATCGTGATGTTACACATATTCATAGTGTGAGTACCAAAAGATGTAAAGTTGATAATGATAGTCCCACATACTTGTGGCACTGCCGCCTTGGTCATATCAGTGTTAAGCGCATGAAGAAGCTCCATACTGATGAACTATTAGAGTCTCTTGAATTTGAATCATTTGACACATGAGAACCGTGCCTCATGGGCAAGATGACTAAGACTCCATTCTTAGGAATAATGGAGAGAGCGACCGACTTATTGGAAATAATACATACTGATGTGTGTGGTCCAATGAACGTTGAAGCTCGTGGTGGCTACCGTTATGTTCTCAGTCTCACTGATGATTTGAGTAGGTATGGGTATATCTACTTGATGAAGCACAAATCTGAGACGTTTGAAAAGTTCAAGGAATTTCAGAGTGAGGTTGAGAATCTACATGACAGAAAAATTAAGTGTCTACGATCTGATCGTGGAGGAGAATATTTGAGTCACGAGTTTGGCACACACCTAAGGAAGTGTGGAATCGTTTCACAACTGACGCCGCCTGGCACACCGCAACGCAACGGAGTGTCTGAACATCGTAATCGCACTTTATTAGATATGGTACGACTATGATGTCTCTTACCGACTTACTGCTATCATTTTGGGTATACGCATTAGAAACTGCAACATTCACTTTAAATAGGGCACCATCTAAATCCTTTGAGACGACACCGTATGAACTATGGTTTGGCAAGAAACCTAAGGTGTCGTTTCTTAAAGTTTGGGGCTGTGATGCTTATGTGAAAAAACTTCAACCAGAGAAGCTCGAACCCAAAGTGGAGAAATGCGTATTCATAGGATACCCTAAGGAAACTATTGGGTATACCTTCTATCTTAGCTCCGAAGGTAAAACCTTTGTTGCCAAGAATGAATCCTTTCTAGAGAAAGAGTTTCTCTCGAAAGAAGTAAGTGGGAGGAAAGTAGAACTTGATGAGATAATTACACCCCCTCTCGAACAGGAAAGTAGCGTAGCGCGGGAAATTGTTCCTATGGCACCTACACAAACTGAAGAGAAAGTTAATGATAATGATCATGAAGCTTCAGATCAAGTTACTACTGAACCGCGAAGGTCCACAAGGGCACGCTCCGCACCAGAGTGGTACGGCAACCCTGTGATGGAAATCATGTTGTTAGACAACGGAGAACCTTCGAACTATGAAGAAGCAATGGCGGGCCCGGATTCCAACAAATGGCTTGAGGCTATGAAATCCGAGATAGGATCCATTTATGAGAACAAAGTATGGACTTTGGTGGACTTGCCCGATGACCGGTGAGCCATAGAAAATAAATGGATCTTCAAGAAGAAGACCGATGCAAACGATAATGTGACCGTTTATAAAGCTCGACTTGTCGCAAAGGGTTTTCGACAAATTCAAGGAGTTGACTACAAAGAGACTTTCTCTCCCGTAGCGAAGCTGAAGTCAGTCCGAATCATGTTAGCAATTGCCGCCTTTTATGATTACGAAATTTGGCAAATGGACGTCAAAACAACGTTCCTTAACGGGAATCTTAAGGAAGAGTTGTATATGATGCAACCAGAAGGTTTTGTCGACCCTAAGGGTGCTACCAAAGTGTGCGAGCTCCAGCGCTCCATCTATGGGCTGGTGCAAGGATCTTGGAGTCGGAACATTCGCTTTAATGAGGTGATCAAAGCGTTTGGGTTCATACAGGTTTATGGAGAAGCCTGTCTGTACAAGAAAGTGAGTGGGAGCTCTGTAGCTTTCATCATACTGTATGTGTATGACATATTATTGATGGGGAATAATATAGAGATGTTGGAGAGCATAAAGGCCTATTTGAACAAGAGTTTTTCAATGAAGGACCTTGGAGAAGCTGCATACATATTAGGCATCAAGATCTATAGAGATAGATCGAGACGCCTCATTGGTCTTTCGTAAAGTACATACCTTGACAAGATATTGAAGAAGTTCAATATGGAAAACTCAAAGAAAGGGTTCTTGCCAGTTCTGCAAGGTATGATATTGAGTAAGACTCAGTCACCCACCACGGCAGCAGATAGAGAGAAGATGAGTACTGTCCCCAACGCTTCAGCCGTAGGCTCTCTAATGTATGCCATGCTGTGTACCAGACCTGATATAAACCTTGCCATAAGTTTGGTAGGGAGGTACCAAAGTGATCCCGGTATGGAACACTGGACAACGGTCAAGAATATCCTTAAGTACATGAATAGGACTAAGGAGATGTTTCTTGTTTATGGAGGTGATGAAGAGCTCGTCGTAAAGGGTTACGTTGATGCTAGCTTCGACACAGATCTGGATGACTCTAAGTCACAGACCGGATACTTGTATGTTTTGAATGGTGGGGCAGTGAGCTCGTGCAGCAGCAAGCAAGAAGTCGTGGCAGCATCTACATGTGAAGCGGAGTACATAGCTGCTTCAGAAGCGGCTCATGAAGGAATTTGGATGAAGGAGCTCATCATCGACCTTGGAGTAGTTCCAAGCGCGTCGAGTCCAATGACACTCTTCTGTGATAACACTGGGCCATTGCCATAGCCAAGGAGCCCAGGTTTCACCGAAAGACCAAGCACATCAAACACCGCTACAACTCCATCCAGGACCATGTCGAGAGTGGAGTAATAGAGATTTGTAAAGTACACACGGATCTGAATGTTCTAGACCCATTGACTAAACCTATTCCTCGAGCAAAACATGATCAACACCATAATGCTATGGGTGTTCGATACATCACAATATAACTAGATGATTGACTCTAGTGCAAGTGGGAGATTGTTGGAAATATGCCCTAGAGGCAATAATAAAATGGTTATTATCATATTTCCTTGTTCATGATAATCGTCTATTGTTCATGCTATAATTGTATTAACACGAAACAGTAATACATGTGTGAATAAATAGATCACAATGTGTCCCTAGCACGCCTCTAGTTGGCTAGCTCGTTAGTCAATAGATGATCATGGTTTCCTGATCATGGGCATTAGATGTCATTGATAACGGGATCACATCATCCGGAGAATGATGTGATGGACAAGACCCAATCCTAAGCATAGCACTAGATCGTATTGTTCGTATGCTAAAGCTTTTCTAATGTCAAGTGTCTTTTACTTCGACCGTGAGATTGTGCAACTCCCGGATACCGTAGGAGTGCTTTGGGTGTATCAAACATCACAACGTAATTGGGTGACTATAAAGGTGCACTACGGGTATCTCCGAAAGTATGTGTTGGGTTGGTACGAATCGAGATCGGGATTTGTCACTCCGTGTGACGGAGAGGTATCTGTGGGCCCACTCGCTAGAACATCATCATGAGCTCCATGTGACTAAGGAGTTAGTCACACGATGACGTGCTATGGCACGAGTACAGAGACTTACCGGTAACGAGATTGAACAAGGTATAGGTATACCGACGATCGAATCTCGGGCAAGTTCTATACCGACAGACAAAGGGAATTGTATACGGGATTGATTGAATCCTTGACATCGTGGTTCATCCGATGATATCATCATGGAACATGTGGGGTCCACCATAGGTATCCAGATCCCGTTGATGGTTATTGGCCGGAGAGCATCTCTGTCATGTCTGCATGTTTCCCGAACCCGTAGGGTCTACACACTTAAGGTTCGATGACGCTAGGGTTATAGGGAAATGTTATACGAGGTTACGAAAAGTTGTTCGGAGTCCCGGATGAGATCCCGGACGTCACGAGGAGCTCCGGAGGTAAAGATTGATATATAGGATGGATGGTTTTGGACACCGGAAATGTTTCGGGTGTCACCGGTAGTGTACCGGGACCACCGGGAGCATCGGAAATGGTCCTGGGGGGGTCCACCGAGAGGGGTCACCTGCCACAAGAGGTAGCATGGGCCAAAAGGTGGCGGGAAACCAACCCAAAGTGGGCTGGTGCACCTCCCACAAAGGGGCCCATGGCGCAGGAGGAGGAGAGAGGGGAAACCCTAGGCGCTGGTGGGCCTAAGGCCCACCTAGGGGTGCGCCACCCCCTCCCCTTGCCCTAGCCGCCACACCTCCCATCTAGGGGGGTTGCCGCACCACCTAGGGGGTAAACCCTAGGGGTGGCACCCCCTCCCCTCCTCCTATATATATGGAGGGGTTTGGGGCTGTTTGGGGAAACCGTTTCTTCTCCTCTCGGTGCAGCCCTGCTCCCCTCCTTCCTCCTCCTCCCACGGTGCTTGGCGAAGCCCTGCCGGGAGACCTCGTCTCTCCATCGACACCACGCCGTCGTGCTGCCAGAGATCTTCCTCAACCTATCCCTCCTCCTTGCTGGAACAAGGTGCGGGAGACGTCACCGGGCTGCACGTGTGTTGAACGCGGAGGTGCCGTGGTTCGGCACTAGATCGGAATCTCACCGCGATCTGAATCGCCGCGAGTACGAGTCCATCAACCGCATTCTAGCAACGCTTCCGCTTAGCGATCTTCAAAGGTATGAAGATGCACTCACCCCTCTCTCGTTGCTGGTCTCTCCATAGGAAGATCTGAATATGCGTAGGAAACTTTTTGAACTTATGCTACGTTCCCCAACAAGAACTTCAAGAAAGACGGCAAAGCTGTTGCCGCGCCCGATAAGCCAATTGCCGGGAAGAAGAAAAAGAATGGACCCAAGCTTGAGACTGAGTGCTACTATTGCAAGGGAACCGGTCACTCGAAGCGGAACTGCCCCAAGTACTTAGCGGATAAGAAGGCCGGCATCATCAAAGGTATATATGATATACATGATATTGATGTGTACCTTACCAGCGCTCGTAGTAGCTCCTGGGTATTTGATACCGGTGTTGTTTCTCATATTTGCAACTCAAAGCAGGAACTGCGAAATAAACGGAGGCTGGCTAAGGGCGAGGTGACGATGCACATCGAGAATGGTTCCAAGGTCGATGTGATCGCCGTCGGCACACTACCTCTACATCTACCTTCGGGATTAGTTTTAAACCTTAATAATTGTTATTTAGTACCATCTTTGAGCATGAACATTGTATCGGGGTCTTGCTTAATGTGAGACGGCTACTCATTTAAGTCAGAGAATAATGGTTGTTCTATTTATATGAGTGATATGTTCTATGGTCATGCTCCGTTGGTGAATGGTTTATTCTTGATGAATCTCGATCGTGATGTTTCACATATTCATAGTGTGAATACCAAAAGATGTAAGGTTGATAATGATAGTACCAAATACTTGTGGCACTGCCGCCTTGGTCATATCGGTGTCAAGCGCATGATGAAACTCCATACTGATGGATTGTTAGAGTCTCTTGATTTTGAATCATTTGACACATGCGAACCGTGCCTCATGGGCAAGATGACTAAGTCTCCTTTCTCACGAGTAATGGAGCGAGCAACCGACTTATTGGAAATAATAAATACTGATGTATGCGGTCCAATGAACGTTGAAGCCCGCACTGGCTATCGTTATGTTCTCACTCTCACTGATGATTTGAGTAGGTATGGATATATCTACTTGATGACGCACAAGTCTGAAACATTTGAAAAGTTCAAAGAATTTCAGAGTGAGGTTGAGAATCAACTTGACAAGAAAATAAAGTGTCTACGATCTGATCGTGGAGGAGAATATTTGAGTCACGAGTTTGGCACACACCTAAGGAAGTGTGGAATTGTTTCACAACAGACGCCACCTGGCACACCGCAACGTAACGAAGTGTCTGAACGTCGTAATCACACTTTATTAGATATGGTGCGATCTATGATGTCTCTTACCGACTTACCGCTATCATTTTGGGGATACGCATTGGAAACTACAGCATTCACTTTAAATAGGGCACCGTCTAAATCCGTTGAGACGACACCGTACGAATTATGGTTTGGCAAGAAACCTAAGCTGTCGTTTCTACAAGTTTGGGGCTGTGATGCTTATGTGAAGAAACTTCAACCAGAAAAGCTCGAACCCAAAGCGGAGAAATGCATATTCATAGGATACCCTAAGGAAACTATTGGGTATACCTTCTATCTTAGATCCGAAGGTAAAATCTTTGTTGCCAAGAATGTATCCTTTCTAGAGAAAGAGTTTCTCTCGAAAGAAGTAAGTGGGAGGAAAGTAGAACTTGATGAGGTAATTGTACCTCCTCTCGAACCGGAGAGTAGCACCGCACGGGAAAATGTTCGTGTGGCGCCTACGCCAACTGAAGAGGAAGTTAATGATGATGATCATGAAGGTTCGGATCAAGTTCCTACTGAACCATGAAGGTCCAGAAGGGTATGTTCCGCACCATAGTGGTACGACAACCCTGTGATGGAGATCATGTTGTTAGACAACGGTGAACCTTCGAACTATGAAGAAGAAATGGCGGGCCCAGATTCCAACAAATGGCTTGAGGCCATGAAATCCGAGATAGGATCCATGTATGAGAACAAAGTATGGACTTTGGTGGACTTGCCCGATGATCGGCGAGCCATAGAAAATAAATGGATCTTCAAGAAGAAGACTGACACAAACGGTAATGTGACCATTTATAAAGCTCGACTTGTCGCAAAGGGTTTTTGACAAATTCAAGGAGTTGACTATGATGAGACTTTCTCTCCCGTAGCGAAGCTGAAGTCAGTCCGAATCATGTTAGCGATTGCCGCTTTTCATGATTATGAAATTTGTCAAATGGACGTCAAAATAGCGTTCCTTAACGCGTATCTTAAGGAAGAGTTGTATATGATGAAACCAGAAGGTTTTGTCGATCCTAAGAGAACTAACAAGGTATGCAAGCTCCAGCGCTCCATCTATGGGCTGGTGCAAGCATCTCGGAGTTGGAACATTCGCTTTAATGAGGTAATTAAAGCGTTTGGATTCATACAGGTTTATGGAGAAGCCTGTCTGTACAAGAAAGTGAGTGGGAGCTCTATAGCTTTTCTCATACTATATGTGGATAGCATATTATTGATGGGGAATGATATAGAGTCATTGGAGAGTATAAAGGCCTACTTGAATAAGAGTTTTTCAATGAAGGACCTTGAAGAAGCTGCATACATATTAGGCATCAAGATCTATAGAGATAGATCGAGACGCCTCATAGGTCTTTCACAAAGTACATACCTTGACAAGATATTGAAGAAGTTCAATATGGAAAACTCGAAGAAGGGGTTCTTGCCAGTTTTGCAAGCTATGAGATTGAGTGAGACTCAGGCATCGACCACGACAGCAGATAGAGAGAAGATGAGTACTGTCCCCTATGCTTCAGCCGTGGGCTCTCTAATGTATGCCATGCTGTGTACCAGACTTGATATAAACCTTGCCATAAGTTTGGTACGGAGGTACCAAAGTGATCCCGGTATGGAACACTTGACAACGGTCAAGAATATCCTTACGTACTTGAAAAGGACTAAGGAGATGTTTCTCGTTTATGGAGGTGACGAAGAGCTTGTCGTAAAGGTTTACGCCGATGCTAGCTTCAACACAGATCCGGATGACTCTAAGTCGCAGACCGGATACGTGTATGTTCTGAAGGGTGGGGTGCTAGCAGTCCCCGGCAACGGCACTAGAGAAATGTTGTTGACATGTTCCTGACTTGATGCCTCCACGGCAACAGAGCCAGAACTGCTCCCAGTTGCTCAACAATTAGCAATTGTCTTGCAATGGCCCACCAGCGCGTGGGTTCGCGGCAATTTTCGAGGGTAGAGTATTCAACCCAAATTTGTTGGTTCGCTCGACAGGAAGTGAAAGGATACTCTCAAGTATTAGCAGCTGAATGCGTCAGATTCAACCATACCTGAAAGATTAGTATCTGCAAGCAAAGTATGAGCAGCAAAGTAGTATGATAACAACGGTGCCAGAAACGATCTGTTGACAAGGCAGACTATTCCTAACTATCGTATCAATGACGCCAAAAGTTGACTATGGACGGGAAATATTCGTTCCCGTCAACGGCGCGAGAAAAAGTATTATAGCAGGTAGCAAGAGTTTAACGAGTAACATCAGTCGCAAGGAACATCAGTAGTGAGAGCAGTAGCAAGTAGCAACAATAGCAAGTAATAGAAGCAGAGCAAAGCAAGTAACAACAGCAGCAAGCAACAGTAGTAACAGCAGCAGTAGGACAAACTCGTAGGCAATGGGTCGGTGATTTGTTTGGATGATATTCATCATGGAACAGCTATAACACGGAGAGGTATGTGCCTAGCTCCCGTTCGTCAACGTGATGTAGGCATGCATTCCGTGTGTCGTCATACGTGCTTAGGGAAAAGAACTTGCATGACATCTATTGTCCATCCCTCCCGTGGCAGCGGGGTCCAAAAGGAAACTACGGGATATTAAGGTTCTCCTTTTAATAAAGAACCCGACCAACGCATTAGCACTTGGTGAACACATGAAATCCTCAAACTATGATCATCATCGGGAGTGGTTCCGGTTATTGTCACTCCGGGGTTGCCGGATCATAACACATAGTAGGTAACTACAACTTGCAAGATCGGATCTAAAACACACATATATTGGTGGCAACATAATAATTTCAGATCTGAAATCACGGCACTCGGGCTCTAGTGACAAGCATTAAGCATGGCAAAGTAGTAGCAACATCAAATCTCAGAACATTGTGGATACTAGGGATCAATCCCCATCAAAACTAACTCGATTACATGATAGATCTCATCCTACTCATCACCGCCCAGCGAGCCTACGAATAGTTTGCTCACGAACGACGAAGAGCTTCATGGAATTGGAGAGGTAAGAAGGTTGATGATGACGATGGCGACGATTTGCCCTCTCCGGAGCCCAAGACGGACTCCAGATCTGCCCTCGAGATGAAGAACAGGTGGTGGCTGCGCCTCCGTATCGAAAACGCGACGAAAACTTCTCTTTTATTTTTTCTGGGATGAAAGACAACTTATAGAGCTATAGTTGGGGGCGGCAGGTGCCTGTGGGCCCCACAAGCCTGCCCACCGCCACCAGGGGGGTGGTGGCGGAGCAGAGGCTTGTGGCCCACTGGCCCACCCCGTGAGGTGGAACTTGGCACACATATTTTTGATATTTCCAAAATTGCTCCCCGTAAATTTTCAGGACGTTTGGAGAACTTTGGTTTCTGCACAAAAATAACACCAAGGCAATTCTGCTGAAAACAACGTCAGTCCAGGTTAGTTCCATTCAAATCATGCAAATTATAGTCCAAAACAAGGGCAAAAGAGTTTGGAAAAGTAGATACGTTGGAGACGTATCAACTCCCCCAAGCTTAAAACCTTGCTTGTCCTCAAGCAACTCAGTTGACAAACTGAGAGAGAAAGAAAAACTTTGACAAACTCTGTTTGATCTTGTTGTTGCAACTATGTCTAACTCATAACCAGAATTTCAGCAAGATCACAAGTTAACCACAGAAGCTAATGACACAAAGGTCTCACGGTAAACTAATATCAATGGCATAATCAGCTAACGAGCAAATAATAATGAGTTTCAAATACCAACACTTCAATCAAAAGAAGCATGAAGCAATATGAATATTGGTATCTCGCTAGCTCTTTCTGAGACCACAAAACATAAATGCAGAGCACTTTCAAAGATCAAGGGCTGACTAAACGTTGTAATTCATAGCAACAAAGATCCAGTCATAGTCATACTCAATATCAATCAAAAGCAAAGCATAAAAATGACAGAGGTGCTCTCTAATTGGTGCTTATATAAGAGGAGGATGACTCAACAGGAAAATAAATAGACAGGCCCTCCGCAGAGGGAAGCATTGATTTGCAGAGGTGCCAGAGCTCAAGCTTTGAAAACAGAGATAATAATTTTGGGTGGCATGCTTTCATTGTCAACGCAATGACCAAGAGTTCTCAATATCTTCCATGCTACTCATGCTATAGGCGGTTCCCAAACAGAAAAGTAAAGTTTTAACTCCCCCACCACCAATCAATCACACTCCACAGCTAGCCGAATCCTCAAGTACTGTCCATACTAACATCAATCCCGGGGGAGTCTTGTTTTACAGTTATGTTTTCGATTTAAGCATGGAACCGGGCATCCCAAATACCGTCCCCTTTCTCGTGAAGGACTGTGAATAAACACATGTCGAGGATAACACTCCTAGCATGGAAGATACCAATAGCCCTCTGTCACCACATGAGCGGTTCGGGCATGCAAAACAGATTTATTTCTTGAAGGTTTAGAGAATGGCACATGCAAATTTACTTGGAACGGCAGGTAGATACCGCAAATAGGTAGGTATGGTGGACTCTCATGGAAAAACTTTTGGGTTGATGGAAGTGGATGCACAAGCAGCATTTCCGCTTAGTACAAGCGAAGGCTAGCAAAAGACTGGGAAGCGACCAACTAGAGAGCGACAACAGTCATCAAGATGCAATGAGTTTGACTAATATTAAATGCAAGCATGAACAGGATATAAATCACCATGAACACGAACATCATTGAGGCTATGTTGATTTTGTTTCAACTACATGCATGAACATGCGCGAAGTCAAGCCACTTGAAACATTCAAAGGAGAATACCATCCTATCATACTACATCATAGTCATCTCAAAATCTATGTTGGCAATCAAGACAAACCATTATAAGCTCTGAGCTAAATAAGCATGGCATCAGAAACTATGATCTCTAAGTTGTCATTGCAAACATGGTTCTCTCACAACAAAGCTAAATCTGGGTCGACAAGCTAGTCATATTTACAAAAACAAAATAGATAGAGTTCATACCAGCTTTTCAGTCTCAGTCACTTCATCATATATCATCATTGTTTCCTTTCATTTGCATGATCGAACGATGTGAACAATAATAAGCGCATTGGACTAAGCTGAATCTGCAGGCAAACACAAAGGAGAAGACAAAATAATATGGCTCTTTGAAAGCTAAACAGGTAAGCATGTAAGAACCACTAAGCATTGTAACCAATATCTTCTACCTTGACACAAAGAAAAAGAAAACTATTTACACGGGAAAGCTCCCAACAAGCAAAAGAAGAAAGAAAAATCTTTTTGGGTTTTCTCAAAAGGACACAAAACCAGAAAACAAGAAAACGAAAAGAAACGAGCATGGATAATACAGTGGCAAAGTGTAAACACCGGCTAACAAAGCGAAATCATAAGCATGAATGTAAAGTCGGTGAGAACACGTACTCCCCCAAGCTTAGGCTTTTGGCCTAGCTTGGTCTACTCCCATGGATGATCCTGGCGAAACCCAAAGTCATAATGGGTGTTATACGGGAGTGCTGCAGCCACTGCCTGAATAGCTGCCTCACGAAGTCGAGCAATAGTCGCCTCCCTATCATACTCCTCTGCCTCTCCTATGGTTATGTAGTATCTTCGTTTAACCTAAAAGTCAAAGAAAGCAGGAGCAGGAAGGGTAATATGGAAAACACGCTGCCGGTAAAATATCAAGCGGTATAGGAGGGATCCATGATCTCTCTCAAGGAACTGGTAGCGTGTTAGAGCGACACGATCAAGGTAGGCTGTACGGAGAGGAGGGTCTTCTGGACGGATGGGTACTCCAAGAAAATTTGCTAAGCGTGTAGCATAAACTCCACCAAAGAAATCCCCCTCACTGGCATTTTTATTCAGCCTCCTTGCTATAATAGCTCCCATATTGAAGCTCCTGTCACCTGTTACTGCACTCTTAAGGATACTAAGGTCGGAAGCGCATAGGTGACAATGTGCACCCTTGCCATTAATGCTCCTACCTATGAAGAGGGCAAGGTAGTGTAAGGCAGGGAAATGGATGCTTCCTATGGTGGCTTGCATGATATCTCTAGTTTCTCCCCCAGTTATATTGAGGACAAAGTCTCTGACCGAAGACTTAGGAGGATCAATAACACTACCTCCATCGGGTATCTTGCAAATCCTATTGAAATCCCCCAGATCCACGGTATAGGATTTATCGTACAGATCAAACAGTATGGATGATTGATGCCCAGCTAAAAATTTAAATCCACGCATGAAAGAGGCAGTGAGCATAGCATACTGTTCACATTTATCTGAGAGGAATTCTTCTAACCCGGCATTGCGGACAAGTGCATCGAACTCATCCTTGAAGCCTGCTTCGATCATGAACTCATCGGAAGGCCATTCACATGGTTGAACCGGTGCGTCCCTTAGTTGCAAAGGTTCGGGCTCCCGAAAGGAGAGACGAGGACCCTTCTTACTTGAGGAACCACCATGAAACTTCCTCCTGAACATAACTTCCTTTGCTGAAATTTTTGATGTTCAAGAGAAAAGTGAATAAAGACCCACCACACCTTGTAGCAACTACTCCTACTAGTGCCTAGAGACCATATCACACGCTAAAACTACTTGGGATCAGCTAAAATAAACTTTTTTAGCTCAAGAACATGGTCATCAAGGTAGGAAGAATTTGTGAAGGATAAAGCACTAGAGCAAAAACTAATTGGACCAATGGAGGAGTCACTTACCAAGGAGTAATTTCCCCAAAACAGTTCGGAGAATGGTGCTTTGAGCAAGGAGATCGAAAATCACAGCCAAATGAGCAAGAACACGGGTTTGAGCTGCGAAACAATTTTTTTCTAGATGTGGAAGAAGAGGCTGACAGCTGGAATGAGTGGAGGGGGTGCCTGTGGGCTCCACAAGCTTGCACCCCACCACCAGGGGGGTAGGTGGCGGTGGGGGGGGGGGGGGTTGTGGCCCACTGGTCAGGCCCACTGACCAGCTCTCAGGCCCAGAAATTTTCAAAAATTCCAGAAAAAATCATACTAAATTTTCAGGACCATCGGAGAACTTTTATTTTCGAGGTATTTTTCTCCGGGACGCTAAAATAGAAAACAGGAAAAGCTAAACTAATTCCATCATTTTTCTTCTAAGCAACAGAAAATGAAGACTGAAAACAGAGATATGTGACTCTCTGATTCATCCGTTTCATGGTCATCGAAAGAAATTCGTCAATGGGGTTGATCAAGTCCTCATGACAAAACCTTCTCGAATCGCAAGAGAGAACATAGAATTTTCGAATAGCCACTAAGTCACTTTAAGGGGGATATGGATCTCCCCAACAAGCAAATCATACTTCATCTTGACACGAGGAATATGGCATTCAAAGCTCCCAATGAGAATCGATGAAGTCTTTTCGATAGCATTGATGCAATGTACTTGATATCGTTTCTTCGGAAAATGCACTGTGTGCTCATTACCGTTGACATGGAAAGTGACATTGCCTTTGATGCAATCTATAACAGCCCCTGCAGTGTTTAAAAAGGGTCTTCCGAGGATGATAGCCATGGCATCGTCCTCGGGAATATCCAAGATAACAAAGTCTGTTAAGATAGTGGTGTTAGCAACCACAATAGGCACATCCTCGCGAACACTGATAGGAAAAGCAGTTGATTTGTCAGCCATTTGCAGAGAAATTTCAGTGGGTGTCAACTTATCCAACTCAAGTCTATGATAAAGAGAGAGTGACATAACACTAACACCGGCTCCAAGGTCACATAAGGCAGTTCTTATGTAGTTTCCTTTAATGGAGCAAGGTATAGGGCATTCCGGGATCACCAAGTTTCTTAGGAGTTCCACCTTTGAAAGTGTAATTGGCAAGCATGGTGGAGATCTCAAGATCTGGTATCTTCCGTTTATTAGTCACGATATCTTTCAAGTACTTGGCATACAGAGACATCTTGAGCATATAAGTTAACCGCATCTGCAGAAAGACGAGTCTTATCATCTCGACGAAGCGCTCAAAATCCTCATGATCCTTTTTCTTGGATGGCTTAGGAGGAAAGGGCATAGGTCTCTGAACCCATGGCTCTCTTTCTTTACCATGCTTCCTAGCAGTAAAGTCATTCTTATCGTATCTCTTAGGTTGTGGATTATCAGGATTAACCGTAGGTTCAATCTCCACATCCTCATCATGGCTAGGTTGAGCATTATTACGAACATCACTGTCCATATTGTCACCAGGTTCGTGTTCATCACCTGATTGTGTTTCTGCATCAGACGCAGAAATATCATTAGGTTCTTCAGGTGTGATAGTATTTCGTGAACTGGCATGCAGGTTTCTATCATCCTTCTTCTTCTCCTTAGGATGACTAGGTGTATCAGCATTGATTCCTTGAGAATATTGATCAATTCTCTTAGGATGACCTTTAGGATACAAAGGTTCCTGAGTCATTTTGCCTCCTCTAGTAATGACTCTGACAGAGTTTTCATTTAATTCATTGAGCAGGTCATTCTGAGCTTGAAGTACTTGTTCTACCTGAGTAGTAATCATAGAGGCATGTTTACTCAGAAGCTTCAGAGCATTGACATTTTGTCTACACAAGCACTTAAATGGCTAGGCATACGAGCACTTTGTTCCAAATGTCTGCTAACATAATCATTGAAACTCTGTTGTTTGGCAACAAAGTTGTCAAATTCATCAAAGCATAGGCTAGTAGGTTTATCAAAAGGAATATCACTCTCGTCAAACCTATGCAGAGAATTCACTTCTACTACCTGTATCGGGTTATCGAGACCATTGATCTCTTCGATAGGTGGTAGAATTTTGACATCTTCAGATTTAATGCCTTTCTCTTGCATAGATTTCTTGGCTTCTTGCATATCTTCAGGACTGAGGAATAGAATACCTATTTTCTTAGGAGTTGGCTTAGGAGGTGGTTCGGGAATAGTCCAAGCATTATCGTTGATCAGGAGGTTATTCAGTAGAGTCTCAGCTTGTTCTACAGTTTGTTCCCTAAAAACACAACCGACACAACTATCTAGGTGGTCTCTAGAGGCATCGGTAAGTCCGTTATAGAGGATATCAAGTATCTCGTTCTTCTTAAGAGGGTGATTAGGCAAAGCATTCTGTAGCTGGACGAGCCTCCCCAAGCTTGTGGAAGGCTCTCTTCTTGGAGTTGAGCAAAGTTGTATATTTCCTGCAAGGCAACTTGCTTCTTATGGGCAGGGAAATATTTCTCATAGAAGTAATAGACCATCTCCTGGGGACTACGCACACATCCAAGAGCAAGAGAGGTGAGCCAGGCTTTAGCATCATCCTTTAGAGAGAAAGGAAACAACTTAAGGATATAGTAGTGGCGGATCTTCTCCTCATTAGTGAAAAGGTTGGCTATTTCGGATAGTTTGGCAAGATGGGCTATGACCGTCTCAGACTCATAACCGTGAAAAGGATCAGATTCGACTAGAGAGATTATCCGAGGGTCGACAGAGTATTCATAATCCTCATCGGTGACAAAGATAGGCGAAGTGGCAAACTTCGGGTCATTTTTCATCCTGACTTCACGAGATTTTTCCTTCCACTTGAGAATTAATTTCTCAGCGTCATAGGAATCCTTACACGCAAGAAAATCCTCAGCTATCTCTCCCTTCATAACGTAACCCTAAGGTATATCACACAATTCATATCTAGGAGAGCTAGATCTAGCAGGAGCAAAAGCAGGTTCTATCTCAATAGTATCGGTAGTTTCAGAAGCATCACGAGCATTGGCAGTAACTCTAGCAATATGAGCATCAAGGAACACTCCTAGATGAATAGGCAAAGGAGCATCTCTAGCAGTATCAAGCATAGCATCATCAGGCAAAGCAGCATCTCTAGCATCATCAGGCAAAGCAGTATCAAGCGTAGCATCTCTAGCAGTATCATGCACAGTATCAAGCATAGCATCTCTAGCAGTAGTATCAAGCATAGTATCAAGCATAGTATCATTAGGCATAGTATCAAGCATAGCATCTCTAGCAGTAGTATCACAAGCATCATCAAGCACATGCGACATATCAAGATTTCTAGCAGGAGGTGATGTCGCAAACTTACTCATAACTGAAGGTGAATCAAGTGCGGAGCTAGATGGAAATTCCTTACCCCCCCTCATAGTTGAGGGCAAGACTTTGGTCTTCGAATCCTTCAGATTCTTCATAGTGATCAACAGATATAAATCCCAATTAACTCAAAGAATATAGTAATACCTCCCCGGCAACGGCGCCAGAAAAATGCAGACGTCAGTTGTGCTTCCCTGGCAATGGCTCGAGAAAAGGGCTGATCTTGCAATCTCTGGCGTTAGCTAGACGGATGCTTATAACAACAAACCTTCTCCTGCAACGGCACTAGGAGAATGCTGATAGCACTCCCCGGCAATGAGACTGGAAGAATGTTGTTGATGGCCCACCAACGCGTGGGTTCGCAACAGTTTTCGAGGGTAGAGTATTCGACCCAATTTGTTGGTTTACCATTTGGGAGGTGAGAGTATACTCTCAAGTATTAGCAGCTGAATTTGTCAGATTCAACCACACCTGAAAGATTAGTATCTGCAAGCACAATAGTAACAACAAAGTAGCGGGTAACGGCAGTGTAACGAGCAATAGCAGTGGCAAGGAACAGTAGTAGTGACAGCAGTAGCAAGTAGCAACAGTAGCAAGCGACAGTAGTAGCAACAGTAGTAGCAGAAGCAGAGCAAAACAAGTGACAACAGTAGCAACAGTAGTAGCAGCAGAGCAAGACAAGTAACAGCAGTAGTAGGACAAACTCGTAGGCAATGGGTCGGTGATTTGTTTGGATGATATTCATCATCCAACAGCTATAACACGGAGAGATATGTGGCTAGCTCCCGTTCGTCAACGTAATGTAGGCATGCATTCCGTGTGTCGTCATACGTGCTTAGGGAAAAGAACTTGCATGACATCTATTGTCCATCCCTCCCGTGGCAGCGGGGTCCAAAAGGAAACTACGGGATATTAAGGTTCTCCTTTTAATAAAGAAGCGGACCAACGCATTAGCACTTGGTGAACACATGAACTCCTCAAACTATGATCATCACCGGGAGTGGTTCCGGTTATTGTCACTTTGGGGTTGCCGGATCATAACACATACTAGGTAACTACAACTTGCAAGATCGGATCTAAAACACACATATATTGGTGGCAACATAGTAATTTCAGATCTTAAATCATGGCACTCGGGCCCTAGTGACAAGCATTAAGCATGGCAAAGTAGTAGCAACATCAAATGTCAGAACATAGTGGATACTAGGGATCAATCCCCATCAAAACTAACTCGATTACATGATAGATCTCATCCTACTCATCACCGCCCAACGAGCCTACGAATAGATTACTCACGAACGACGAAGAGCTTCATGGAATTGGAGAGGGAAGAAGGTTGATGATGACGATGGCGATGATTTCCCCTCTCTGGAGCCCAAGACGGACTCCAGATCTGCCCTCTAGACGAAGAACAGGTGGTGGCGGCGCCTCCGTATCGAAAACGCGTCGAAAACTTCTCTTTTTATTTTTTCTGGGACGAAAGACAACTTATAGAGCTGGAGTTGGGGGCGGCAGGTGCCTGTGGGCCCCACATGCGTGCCCACCGCCACCAGGGGGTGGTGGCGGAGCAGGGGATTGTGGCCCACTGGCCCACCCCCTGAGGTGGAACTTGGCGCAGATATTTTTGATATTTTCCAAAACCGCTCCCCGTAAATTGTAAGGATGTTTGGAGAACTTTGATTTCTGCACAAAAATAACACCAAGGCAATTCTGCTGAAAACAGCGTCAGTCCAGGTTAGTTCCATTCAAATCATGGAAATTATAGTCCAAAATAAGGGCAAAAGAGTTTGGAAAAGTAGATACGTTGGAGACGTATCAAAGACCAAGCACATCCAACGCCACTACAACTCCATCCAGGACCAGGTCCAGAGAGGAGTCTTAGATATTTGTAAAGTATAGACAGATCTGAATATTGCAGACCTCTTGACTAAACCTCTTCCACGAGCAACACATGATCAACACCACAATGCTATGGGTGTTCGATTCATCACAATGTAACTAGATTATTGACTCTAGTGCAAGTGGGAGACTATTGGAAATATGCCCTAGAGGCAATAATAAAATGGTTATTATCATATTTCCTTGTTCATGATAATCGTCTATTGTACATGCTATAATTGTATTAACAGTAAACAGTAATACATGTGTGAATAAATATATCACAATGTGTCCCTAGCAAGCCTCTAGTTGGCTAGCTCATTGATCAATAGATGATCATGGTTTCCTGATCAAGGACATTGGATGTCATTGATAACGGGATCACATCATTGGGAGAATGATGTGATGGACAAGACCCAATCCTAAGTATAGCACTAGATCGTGTTGTTCGTATGCTAAAACTTTTCTAATGTCAAGTATCTTTTCTTCGACCGTGAGATTGTGCAACTCCCGGATACCGTAGGAGTGCTTTGGGTGTATCAAACGTCACAACGTAACTGGGTGACTATGAAGGTGCACTACGGGTATCTCCAAAAGTATGTGTTGGGTTGGTACGAATCAAGATCGGGATTTGTCACTCCGTGTGATGGAGAGGTATCTGTGGGCCCACTCGGTAGAACATCATCATAATGAGATCAATGTGACTAAGGAATTAGTCACAGGATGATGTGCTACGGAATGAGTAAAGAGACTTGCCGGTAACAAGATTGAACAAGCTATAGGGATACCGACGATCGAATCTCGGGCAAGTTCTATACCGATAGACAAAGGGAATTGTATACGGGATTGATTGAATCCTTGACATCGTGGTTCATCCGATGAGATCATCGTGGAACATGTGGGAACCACCATGGGTATCCAGACACCGCTGATGGTTATTGACCGGAGAGGTGTCTCAGTCATGTCTGCATGCCTCCCGAACTCGTAGGGTCTACACACTTAAGGTTCGATGACACTAGGGTTATAGGGAATTCTTGTACGAGGTTACCGAAGGTTGTTCGGAGTCCTGGATGAGATCCCGGACGTCAGGAGGATCTCCGAAATAGCCCGGAGGTAAAGATTGATATATATGATGGATGGGTTTGGACGCCGGAAATGTTTCGGGCACCACCAGCAACGTGCCGGGACCACCGGAAGGGTTCCGAGGGCTCATCCGGAGAGGCCACCAGCCCCGGGAGGCTACATGGGCCAAGTGTGAGAGGGAACCAGCCCCTAGGTGGGCTGGTGCACCCCCCACACCCAGCCCAAGGCGCACAAGAGAGGATGGAGGGGAAACCCTAGGCGCTGGTGGGCCTAAAGTCGACCTAGGGGTGCGCCACCTCCTCCCTTGCCTTGGCCGCCGCCCTAGCCTCCGATCTGGGGGCTACCACACCCCTTAGGGGCGGGAACCCTAAGTGTTGCGCCTCCCTCCCCTTCCCCCTATATATAGTGGAGGTTTTGCCTTTGGAGAGACGCAATTCTTTCTCTCTCAGCGCAGCCCTGCTTCTCCTCTCCCTCCTCTCCCACGGTGCTTGGCGAAGCCCTGCCGGGAGACCTCGTAGCTCCACCGCCACCACGCCGTCGTGCTGCCGGAGCTCTTCACCAACCTCTTCCTCCTCCTTGCTGGTTCAAGGTGCGGGAGACATTCCCGGGCTGCACGTGTGTTGAACGCGGAGGTGCCGTGGTTCGGCACTAGACCGGAATCACACCGCGATCTGAATCAGAGCGAGTACGACTCCATCAACCGCGTTCTAGCAACGCTTCCGCTTAGCGATCTTCAAAGGTACGAAGATGCTCTCACCCCTCTCTCGTTGTTGGTTTCCCCATAGGAAGATCCATGTTAGGAAAATTTTGAATTTTTGCTACATTACCCTACACCTCCTTCATGGACGATGATCTGACGAACCCCAATGATGCCGCCGCGGACACGCGCTCCGTGGCGAAGAAAGAGGGACCAAAGGGTCCCAGGAAGCTTTGGTCCAAGTGCACGCCGAAGGGATCACCAAACTCGACGCCGAAGTGGCTAAGAGGAGGGCCCGACGGGCAAAGGCGGCAGAGATGAAGGTGTCTGCGGAATACACCGCCGAGGTCGCCGCGCGGCATAAAGTGAAGCATCTTGCCGACATCGAGGAGAAGGAATCCCTCGTATCCAAGGCGCACGTCCTCCTCATGCTAGGGTTGGCATGACCGCCGCCGTCCATCCTCTTGGTCGTTGCCATGGCGGCGACGAGCACTCAATCATCGGCCGGTCGTCCTCCTCAGTATAGGTCGTAGAGCTCGTCCAACACACCCGACCCGCCGCCTTACGCCCATGGGCAGACACAGTTCTCCACGTCACCAGAGGGCAGCGTGGTCGCCTTGTGTTTCTATGCAAACCCGTGGATCTAATTTTCACCTTACATGGTAATGATGTTGTACCATACACAAATTTGTACTTTATTACATCGCATAATCGAGAAATCAAAATAGTCTTATGGACTCCAACTAGTGGGTAGTCAAATACACAGTCTTACAATAAGCAAATAGAGTTCAGATCAAGCGGAAATGGAAGCAAAACTAAGGTACATGTCTTGGTAAGCTCCATCAATGCCACGGGGAAGCATGTTGAGTGGAGGCACGAAACCCTACATAAGTCACTCCTCAAAATAATCACCTACAACATGATATGTTGCAGCCGCTAGGGTTAATACATTGAATGTATTGGCAAGTCCACAATTAAAGGAAACCTCTTCACCTACATGCACTTTGGTTGGTGGAGTTCAAGGCTCTTTGTAGAAAGCGTAGTTTTGCCCCATAGTTTATAATATAGTTGTCTACTCTATTAGCTGGTCGTACAATATCACACGGTAGACGTAGACATACGTATTACACTGTAGCCAATGCAATTTGAGCGTGTGGGCTTCCGCATCGCACTTCATCCCCAAGCTTCCCTCCAAACACACTGGTTCACTCCTAGTCCTCTGAGGAATAGACCCACAACTCCCCATTGATTCAACACATTGTTTTTAGATGGAATGGGTGATTCAGATCAATTGACAATTCTCGAATGAGTTGTTAAAGGTTGTCCGTAACCGAGGATATGACTAATCATGATTAGTTTTATATACTCTCCAATGTTTTGTGTACTTCACCCGTGTTTCCCAATCACACCTTTATGCTATTAACCTTCATTCGTGAAGTAGCTAGGTTGATCAATACAATACTTTTGGGAAGCAGTCGCCTCTCAGAAATGACAACCTAGTCCAACCTACACACCTACATCTGCTTGTCTCGCGCAGGAGGGTTCCCAGAACCTCCTTGGTTATGAGAGAGACCATATTATATCACGGTCACACATGGAAGCTACTCAACTTTTGAACTCGTTCAATCTCTTTGTCACCCTAGGATTCCCCACCAACGACTACACTTTGATGACCCAATCAAAGCCAGGCCACCTAGATCAATTCATTAATTAAGTAGTAGTAGTAATTAAATAGTCAACCAAGTGGTTGTATGGTGAATAATAGTTGATGTTTCCCAGTCCACGTCATAGCAACTAAGCAACTACTCGATGATTATAAGGTTAGAGTAAGTTTGGAACTAAGTTGTCAAATACTAGGTGGTCTAGAATTTAGCATCCTAACTCACACACATATCATGGGAAAGCTACAATGCAATAAAATACTAGGTAGAATGATAAAAGTGGTACTTGCCTTGGTTGTTGTTGTCACTCATGCACTCCTCACAATCTAACATCAACAACCAATGACACATAGTAATTACAAGCAAACAGTTCATGCAAAGGTAAAACTTGCATGAAAGCAAATACACATCACACAGGTACAAGTGTCGGGTTTGTGGTTTGTCTCTGATCAAATTGGATATATCAATTTGAATTCATGATTTGGTTTTGCATTGCCTAGTGAGTTTATCTGGTCACACCAATTCAACTAAACACATTTATTGAGTAAGTAGCATTAGTCATTTCAAAATAATTTAATAGGTTTCAATTTGTATTTGAATCCTATTTAATCCTTAATCATATTTGAATTCATATATATAACATTTAATTTTACATTTTTTGTTTTGAAAACATCTGAAATAAGGTTTAATTTAATTTAAATTTGAATTCATTTGAAAAATATTTTACTTGCATTCATCTAAAAATATTTTTTTGAAATGTGACTTTGATTAATTTGAAAATCATTGAATAAGTTTGACTTGCATAATATTTTGAAAATAATTTAGATCATAATGTCTTACTAAGTGATTTGGATTTATTTCATTTGTAACTGTTGAGTTAAATTAAAACACGATTTGGATGCCTGTTTGACTTCCTTTCAAATTCAAATAATGTTCATATTTGCTGGAGTCAGGGATATGTGTCCACGAGCTTCTCCGAGAATAAGGTTCAAACATTGGGGGCTTGGCTTGCGACGTGCAACATGATGGCAAACACAACAAGGTTGAAAGTGAATCCATTCCTCCTCACCCAAAACGAAGGGGACACACAAGCTACTCCTGCTTGTGATTTGATTGCCTTGGAGAAGGGAGATCTTTGGACTCTAGTACATGGGGTGTTTGGGAAGAGAATAGCTCGATCATTTACATGCATGTGCCCCCTCCCCTCTTGTAGTGCCTCGGTCCTCTTCCCCGAAAATATAGGTGGGAAATGATGGCTACAAGGCGGCAATTAGAAGGGGGTAGCAACCAGGCCTATCCTGACTAAAGGTGGTCTTTGCCTGGTAAAGTAGTCTTCGTGACATGTTTGTGGGCTCGGAGATGACCTCCATCCTTATGGGATCACAAAAGGGATGCCTAGAGGGGGGGGGGTCAATAGACTACTTGACAAAATAAAAACCTAACCTTTACCAAATTTTAATGGTTGGAAGATTTTAACAATTCTAACAAGTCTAGCACACCCTACATGTGCAAGTCAACAAGTATAGCCGTGGAAAGTAAAGGCATGCACATGAAAGCAAGGAGTAGAGATAGGAATATCAAACGCAAAGATGACACAAAGATTTTTGGTGTGGTTCCAATAGGTGGTGCTATCATACGTCCACGTTGATAGAGACTTCAACCCACAAAGGGTAACGACTACGAGAGTCCATGGAGGGGTCCACCCACAAAGGTTTCACGGAGAAGCAACCTTGTCTACTCCACCATGGCTCACGTGCACGAAGTACTAGACTCACTCGTTGTAGATCTTCACAAAGTAGGCGATCTCATTGCCCTTACAAACTTCTTGGTTCAACTCCACATGAGGTCGGATGCTCCAAAGCCGCACCTAACCAATGTAAGAGACACCACTCTCCAAAAGGTAATATATGTGGTAAATATGATGAACTCCTTGCTTCTGTGCTTCAAAGATAATCTCCTCAACACTCAATCACTCTCTCACAGATTTGGATTGGGTAGAAGAGATGGATTGGGTGGGAAGCAACTTGGGGAGGCTAGAAATCAAAATCCATATGGTTGGAGTGGAATATCTTGATCTCAACACATGAGTAGGTGGTTCTCTCTCAAGAAATAAACGAGGCAAGTGTTGGTTTGTTCTGGGTGCTTCCTCATAAAGTGAGAGGTAAGTAGAGGGGTATATATAGGCATCTCCAAAAATCCATCCGTTAAAACATTATTGCCCAACTCGGTGAAGCCTATATATATATCTCGATTCCACCGACTAGTGCAAAATGTGGCAAGTTTTGGCGTTTCGGTGAGACCGATATATAAATCTCAGTGAGTTCAATTAGGCTGACCTAAGAAGTTACCCAAACTCGGTGGCACCGATTTGCAAAAATCGTAAATTCCGGTTTTCAGCAAATGGCTACCACGGAGTTGGTCACCGTTTTTCGGTTGCGCCGAAATCAAACTTGGTGGCATCGAGATGGTTGGGTTGGGTCTGGATTTGGTCTAGGGTAAAACTTTGTAGGGCCGATTTTGGAAATGTTGGTGGCACCGAATTTGAGTGTTAGGCTTTGGCAATAATATTTTGTGGGAGAATTTCATGAGGGTTTTTCGTGGCTAACTCTAAGCACTTGAGCAACCATATCATCATAGGTACCTTATACCCTTTTAATAGTACTAGCTTTTCTATAGACTCAATTGTGATCTCTCACAAATTGCAAAATGTAGAGTCTTGAAGCTTGTAGCTTGGCCAATCCTATTCTTCTCCTTCCTTGGGGCTTCTCCTCACAATCCAATCATTTCTCTATGTGGACTTTGTTGGGGAATGTTGCATGGGAAACAACAAATTTCCTACACACACGCAAGACCTATCATGGTGATGATCATCTACGAGAGGGGATGTAGCGACCCGACTCAAGACGAGTCAAGCCTCTGGTGTTTCCGTACCATCCCAAGATCATGCTAGTACACACTCAGTACATCAATGTATATATCAAGAGTTCAATCACACAGCTTTATTAATCTAAATCTCATATCGAGTACTTTATTACAATAATGGATTACAATAAAGTGGCTGAAGGCCATCTCATGAGATATCTAACGAAGAGTAGCGGAAGCATCAGGTAGACGAGTCCATCCGACTCCAGGGCATGTTGCTGAGCGTAGATCGTAGCCTCACTCCTGGTTGGAAAAGTACTCTGCAACATGATACGTTGCAGCCGTGTAGGTCAACATATGGAATATGCCGGCAAGTCATCAAAGAGAGGGGTAAAAATGATAATCAACTATCTCTACATGCATATTTGGCAGGTGGGGCTATAAGTTTTGCATAAAGCCAATTTTCTCCTACAACAAGAGGGCTGGAAGCAAAATATTACTACATTGTTTGTTGTTAACGAGATGGTTCCGCCAACCAATTCTCGTACCCGAGTTGTTGTTAATACCCACATCATTATTAAGTTGTGTCGAGAGTTCAGGGAAAATTCAGTGCCTTCGGCTCAAGTTTTCCATGACTGTGGACACGGCCAATCGATTAGGTTTGGGCACTCTGCAGAGTTTTGCACACGTTCCCCACAAGATTTTATCGCCTCCGTGTATGTCCTCGCACTTCAAGGTGTTTGAAGACCGGATGATCAAAACATGGTCTTTCAACGGGTCCCTCTGAATCCCTGTCGGTGCCCATCCAATCCTACCATTCGTCTACATCTGCTAGCACCGCCTGTCCAGAGTCGCCGCGTTGTCCAACCAAGCCAGAGCCCATAATGACTTGTGACTGTGCAGGTAAGCCTTGGGTCTTGAAGCCTCCGTCCGTCTCTTTAAACTCCTGGAATAAGAAAAACAAGGTTTAAACTAAATCTGATCTAATTCGAATTTGAAAATTTCAAACATAGCCAAATTATATGTTTTTAAAAACTATAGAAAAATTGTGATCTACTGGAAAATGAATCAACCTCATTGGATATCTATATCAAAAGTTATGAGCAAGAGAAAATTGAAACTTTCTCTGTTTCAGAATTAATCTTACAATAGAAAAAAATCTAACCAGTGAACAGGGGGTCCACGTGGCGCGTTGTGGTTGGCTCTGGGGTCTGAGCTGCGTAGCTAATCCAACAAACGGCCGCAATGTAACTAAATCCCTTCGGCTAAAACTTAAGTGAAAGAAAAACCGTTCGGTTTTATCTAAAAGACCGAAGGGGTATCTAACATCTAATCTCACGCGTCTATACTAGATCCAACGGCTATAGGAGGAGGAGGGTGCTCACAGGGGAAAATTGGTGCTCCGGCGAGGCTTCTCCGGCGAGGCCGAAGTGAAGCGGCGATGAGGAGGCGGCTCCGGCGGTCGGCCGAGGTGGGGGAGAGGTCCAGGCGGCGGAGGGGATGTCCGGCGTGCTTCTGGTGGCGATGGCGCGGCTTGGGGAGGTCGGGGCGAGCAGCAGGGAGGCCAGGGGATTCGGGGCAAGGCTCGGCTCCGGTGAGCTTGGGCCGAGGGTGGAAGGGGCTTGGGCAGGGGCGGCGGCTAGGGGAACGGGGCGAGGGGGCGGCGGCTAGTGGAACGGGGCGAGTGTGCTGTGGGGGTATTTATAGGGGGGCTAGGGAGCTCGGGCGAGGCAGGAGCAGCAGGTCCCGGCTGTCCCGGCGAGGATCCGGCGAACTTGGAAAGCTCGGGACCGGGAGGAAGGAGATGAGTGAGGGGAGGGCTCGGTCGGGCGCGGGGCCACGGGCCAGAGAGAGAGGCGAGGGCACAGGGGCTTCGGTTGGCCGATCTGGATCCAGATCGGATCCGGCTGGGTTGGGATTCGGCCCGATTGCGCTATAAAGCGCTCAGGCGCCTTCCTTTAAAAAAACATTCCCGTTTTAGTTTGTTTTAATAAAACAGAAACTAAAAGGAAATAAAAGGAAACAAATAAAATATTTAATATAGGGTATTATATACCAAAACGACCAGAAAAATATCCTCTACTCGATTAACATTTTTAAGGCAAAAATAAAAACTTTAAAAAAATGTTTTTTTCAGAAAAAATCCCTTATGCTATATTTTCTTTTTGCAATTATTTTCACGATAAAACTTTGGCTTTCTTGGCTCAAAATATTTCAAAAATGCCTCACACTTTGGAGGGTCATTTTCCTCCGCTCTCTCTTGCGTGCAAGAGATTATTTTCCGACACTTCTCGTGTGAAGAAAAAAAATAGGAATGCAAAAGCAAAAGTCGAAAGAATTCAAATGCAAACTTTATTTAAATCAATATGCATAGATGCTTAGCTACAATGTAAAACATTCCCAATTAGGAAAATTGGGATGTTACAGGGGAGATCGGATCCACATACCCTTGTGGATCGCTAAGTGGGAAGCATTAAGAAACATGGTTGATGTAGTCGAAAGTCTTCGCGATCAGAAGCGCAAGCGTCCCACGAACTTCGTCCCGATCTAGTACCGAACGGACGACACCTCCGTGTTCAGCACACGTGCAACTCAATGATGATCTCCACCTTCTTTATCCAGCAAGATAGACGAAGAGGTAGCTGAATTCTATGACAGCACGACGGCGTAGCGGTGATGGTGGTGGAGCTACTCCAACAGGGCTTCGCTGTGCCGTACCGAACTAGCTACGGGGTGTCACGAAGTGGTGAAGGGAGAGAGGGTTGCGCTATGGCTTGAGTGCCAAAAGCCTCTCTAACCTCCACTATATATAGGTAGGAGGGAGGGGTGGCGCCCTAGGGAAAAATCTCTAGGGTTTGGCTAGCGCAAGAGGAGAGGGAGCAGTCCTGCTCCAACACAACTTGGAAGGTGGAGTCCTCCTTCCCCAGTTCGGTTTCCCCACCTCTCCTTTCCTTTTCTCCTTCTTCGGCCGAAATGGCCCTTCTTGGGCTAGCCACCAGACCACTAAGGTCTGGTGCGCCACCCTTGGGCCTCTTTAGTTCTCTCCTGGGTGGGTGGCCCCTCCCGGTGGAACTCCGGAACCCATTCGTCACTCCCGGTACTTTACCGGTAATGCCCGAAAACCTCCCGGAAGCCAAATGGATACTTCATATATATAAATATTTGTCCCTGGACCATTCCGGAAACCCTCATGACATCTGGGATCCCATCCGGGACTCTGAACAACCTTCGATTTCCAACATCAATAATTCAACTATACCGAAAGGTCACTGAACCTTAAGTGTGCAGATCCTGCGGGTTCAAGAACTATGTAGACATGACCAAGACACTATCCGGTCAATGTCCAATAGCGGGACCCGTTGGGCATACATAAAACGGGTAGGTCCATGAATGGTCAAAATACCATAATAGTATGGGGTCCACACATGAGGTGGGCCCAGATAGATACACACATACTATCCACTTGGACGAGTACAACCTATCCACTCGGACAAGTATAGACCGTCCACTCGGCCGTACGACTCACTCGGATATGCAAGGGTCAACAGTCAGCAAGGCAGTCGGAAGCATCGTCCTCATAGTGCAGTTTTTGTAGTGGGCTGACATCATGGCATTAATGACCCACATTGTAACATAGGGGGTGAGGGGGTGGCGCGCTCTATATAAGCCACCCCCACCACATAGCTCAGGGCTGGTCTCTCTCTAATCTCAGGACTTAGCTTGGAGATCCGTTCTCCCCCTCTCTCTCTCTCTAATACACCGTGTAACTCCGTGTTCATGACAGATATGCAAAGCCTCTCCGGAGCATGAGACCTAGGGTTTTTATCTCCATCTCGGGAGGCCCGAACTCGCTAAAATCACTGTGTCACCCATTTGCATCTCGATAGATCATGTTCCTTTATCCTACCCCTTTTCTATTGTCGGAATCGTTACCACGACAGTTGTCGCTCACCGTGGGGCTTTGCGTCTATCGAGCCATGATGCCGATGGTTTGTTTATTCATCTATGTTTTATTTCATGTTCATCCTGATCATACTGTTCGTCTTAGCTCAACAAGTAACTGAAGCATCACAAAAGAAAGGGAGAAGGCACATCTTCACCCGACACTGCGGACATGCATGAACGTTCACAAACGGATCGATAGGGAGATTTCTTTCTGCTTAACACAATCCTTTTATGATTTAACAATCATCATCGACCTAACAAACCCATTTTTTGCTCCATTAGGATCGACACGGGAATCATGCGATGTATAGATCGAACAAGAGACAAAGATTTCGAAGATGTCCACTCCATCCCATTGTAGCATGGAAAATGGTCACCTCAACTCCCAGCGTGTGGAGGATGGCCGCCTCATCTCCTAGTTCCCGGTACTGATGGACGGTCATGTCGCCCTCACACGTTGCGCGGCTCCTCTTCGCGGAGCACCCCAGAGTTGATGCTGCCTCCATGGATGTCGATGACTTGCGCCGCTACGTCAAGCTCAGCCCACCCGTCTGCTGATTGCGGCGACCGCTGGCGTTCGGCAGTCACTCCGGTGACGTGGGTGCTTGGCTGCTCCACGATCCCCTCGCACGTCCACTGGTTGCAGCGACCGCCGGCGTTGGGCAGTCACTCTGGTGATGCGGGTTTTCGGCTGCACCACGATGCCCCCACCCATATGTCGGTTGCGGCCACCGCCGGCATTGGGCAGTCACTCCGGTGACGCATGCGTTCGGCTGCACCATGATCCCCCGACTCGTCTGCTGGTTGTGGTGACCACCGGCATTCGACGTTCACTCTGGTGACAGGCGGTCACTCTGGTGACACGGGTGCTTGGCTACTCCACGTTCCTCAATCTTGGCGCTGCAACTGTCATCCCTCGTCCTGCTCGTTCGTTTGGTGCGTTAACCGCACGCGAGCGCAGCCCGGCTGCATCGGACCACCTCGTCTACACAAGTGAAAGAGAAACTGGAGGAGAGCCGCTGAATGCGGGAACGTGTTTTTTTCCTTCATCATGTAACCTGCATGGGCCACCTCCTCCTTGGTTAAGTGCATGTCGATACTAAATGCATTCAACACATGAAACAGAAGGACATGGTGGCCAGGCCGTCAACGCGGGGTTAATTGGCTGGAGGATTAACTGCGGGCACTAAACATGGGCTAACCGTTTTGGCTGAGGTAATTGCCTCGTTAAGCGCCTCATCGAGTAAATACTTCCCGTACCAATTAATCTTGCATGCATTCATGCATCACCATCCGTGGTCTTTATTCCTTGCAAATTAGCATTTATACAGGACACTTAGTCCATCCAAAAATATTGGTAGCTACGTTTGCTACTAACTTGTAGGATCATTCATCTATTATCGTCTTCTAACACGAGGACACGAAAATAAAATTTGCGTACACACGACCAACATGCAGTTAGTCGGTCATCCCGCGCGTTGCCACTTTGCCGAACGCCTTTGCAGTAGGCGACCGCCCCGCGCACCGTCACTTGGCAGGATGCGTTTACATCAGTCGACCGCCCCGTGCGTCGCCATTCCGCAGGATGTGTCTACATCACTCGACCGCCCCGTGCGTCACCATTCTGTGGGATGCTTCTACATCAGTCAGCCGACCCATGCGCCGCCACCATGCAACGCGTCTACATCAGTCGGTCGCCCCGCGCACTGCCACTCCGCAGGTTGCATCTACATCAGTCGACAACCCCACGCACCATCATTCGGCAGGGTGCGTCTACATCACTTGGTCGGCCCGCGCGCCGTCACTCTGTTGGACGCGTCGTCATCACTCAGCTGCCCCGCACGCCATCACTCTGCTGAACGCTCCATCGACACTCGGCATCTGTGTGCATCGTCACTTGGCGAGACACGCCTTCGTCACTCGTCCTCCCCGCACGCCGTCACTCTGCTGGACGCGACGCCATCAGTCGACCGCCCTGCGCGCCGTCACTCTGCTGAACGCTCCATCGACACTCGACTGTCCCGCGTGCCGTCGATCTGCTGGACGCGTCTTCATCACTCGACAGCTCCGCACATCGCAACTCGGCGAGACACGCCATCGTCACTCAACCGCCCCCCGCGCTGTCACTCTGCTGAACGCTCCATCGACACTCGGCCGCCCGGCACGCCGTCACTGTGCTGGACGCGTCGTCATCACTCAGTAGCTCCGCGCATCGCCACTCGATGAGACACACCTTCGTAACTCGGCCACCCCACGCGTCGTCACTCTGCTGGATGCGTCGTCATCACTCGGCAGCTCTGTGCATCGCCACTCGGCGAGACACGCCTTCGTCACTCGGCCGCCCCGCGCGCCGTCACTCTGCTGGACGCGTCGTCATCACTCGTCAGCCCCGCGTGTCGTCATTCTGCTAAACGCTCCATCGACACTTAGTCGTCCCGCACGCCATCGCTTTGCTGGACGCGTTTTCATTACTCGACATCTCCGCGCATCACCACTCGGCGAGACACGCCATCGTCACTCGACCGCCCCACACGACGTCACTCTGCTGAACGCTCCATCGACACTCACCGCCCCGCGCGTCGTCACTCTGCTGGACGCGTTGTCATCACTCATGAGAGCTCCGCGCATCACCATCCGGCGAGACACGCCTTCGTCACTCGACCGCCCCACGCGTCATCACAATGCTGAACGCTCCATCGACACTCGGCCACCCCGCACACAGTCACTCTGCTGGACGCGTTTTCATCACTCAGCAACTCCGCACATCATCACTCGGCGAGACACGTCTTCGTCACTTGGCTGCCACGTGCATCGCCACTTAGACGGACGTGTCTACTTCGCTCGATCGCCCCGCTCGTCGTCAGACAACTAAGTCATTCTTCAGAGACTCCATTCAATTAAATAGTTATTTCCGCATTATCGAGTGGCATGTAAAGTCGCGCACGACGTCCACTCGGAGGCCACTCCACCGAGTGTACCTCTGCGCTCGGTTGTTTCTTTTCATGTCGGAACACTACACTTCCGCTTCATTTGGGTCCAATACTCAAAACGAGTTCAGTCGGATCCTTCACTTTCACATGTATAGTCGGATCCATCATTCTTTTAGACTCTTGTTAGTTCTAGACCAGCAAGAACGTGGCACACCCAGCGGGTATCTAAGGATGTAATTTACACAAATCATTTCAACAAACATCAAATTACTTCAAGAATTTTTTATGTTAGCTTGTGTCATTTTTCAAACACAGGTTACCCGGACACCTCTGTGCGCCATTCTCGACGACATGCTCGACTTGGACACCCCATGTGCCGTCACTCGGTCGGATACCTCTGCATCAACATTCTCGACTAGGCCGCCACGCGCGCCATTACTTGACCGCCCGGTGAGTCGCCACTCAGTGAGACGTATCTACCTCACTCGGATGCCCCGCGCATCACAACTGTGCTGGATGCTTCTTCATCACTTGGCCGCCCCGCACGTCACCACTCAGCCAGATGCGTCTAATTCGCTCGAATGCCCCGCTTATAGCCACTACGTGCGGCCTATCTTCATCACTCGGCCACTCTACGCGCCATCGCTCAGCTGGACACATATACAACATAGCCCTCAGTTGGTGAACGACTTAGCCGCGAACCTCATTTCTCCTAAGTTCAAAACTGCTCCGAGTACGGACATGGTCCACACTCGGGGACTTAGCTACGACTCCGTATCACCTAAGTTAAAAACAACTCCGAGTAAGGACATGCTCCACACTCGAGGCCTTAGCTGTGATTCCGTATCGCCTAAGTTAAAAACAACTCCGAGCACGGACATGCTCCACACTCGGGGACTTAACTGCGATTCCGTATCGCCTAAGCTAAAAACAACTCCGAGTACGGACATGCTCCACACTCGGGGCTTAGCTACGACTCCATATCGCCTAAGTTAAAAATAACTCCGAGTACGGACATGCTCCACACTCGGGGGCTTAGCTGCGACTCCATATCGCCTAAGTTAAAAACAACTCCGAGTACGGTCATGCTCCACACTCGGGGACTTAGCTGCGATCCGTATCGCCTAAGTTAAAAACAACTCTGAGTACGGACATGCTCCACACTCAGGGACTTAGCTGCGATTCCGTATCGCCTAAGTTAAAAACAACTCTGAATACGGACATGCTCCACACTCGGGGACTTAGCAGCAATACCGCATCGCCTAAGTTAAAAACAACTCCGAGTACAGACATGCTCCACACTCGGGGACTTAGCTGCGATTCTGTATCGCCTAAGTTAAAAACAACTCCGAGTACGGACATGCTCCAAACTCGGGGGCTTAGCTGCACTCCGTATCGCCTAAGTTAAAAACAACTCCGAGTACGGACATGCTCCACACTTGGGGACTTAGGTGCGATTCCGTATCGCCTAAGTTAAAAACAACTCCGACTACAGACATGCTCCATACTCGGGGGCTTAGCTGCGACTCCGTATCGTCTAAGTTAAAAACAAACCCGAGTACGGACATGCTCCACACTCGGGGACTTAGCGGCGACTCCGTATTGCCTAAGTTAAAAACAACTCTGAGTACGGACACGCTCCACACTTGGGACCTTAGGTGCGACTCTGTATCGCCTAAGTTAAAAATAACCCCGAGTACGGACATCATTAACACTCGGAGGCTTAGCTGCGACCCCGTATCTCCTAAGTTCAAAAATACACTCGGGGACTCGACCTTGATCCAGAAATCATATAAGGAAGACTCAACAAACATTCAACATGACGAGCACTAGAAGACTTAAACCCTCTGCCATACTCATTTAGTCCGACAGAGGCTCGGGGACTACACCCATTGGGTGCACTGAGCATGCCACCACTGGAAGAGAAATACAAAAAAGAAACATTCTGCTTGGTCAGGTCCAACAAAAAAATTCAAGTTCAATAGACTCCAACCGACTACCAGCGATCATTTAGAGTCTCAGGGGCTACTATTGGGGATACACAAAACGGGTAGGCCCATGAAGGGTCAAAATACCATAATAGTATGGGGTCCACACATGAGGTGGGCCCAGACAAATACATACATACTATCCAGTTGGACGAGTACATCCTATCCACTCGGACAAGTAGAGTCTGTCCACTCGGCCGTACGACTCACTCGGATATGCAAGGATCAATACTCAGCAAGGCAGTCGGAAGCATCGTCCTCATAGTGCAGTTTTTGTAGTGGGTTGACATCATGGCATTAATGCCCCACATTGTAACGTCGTAGGTGAGGGGGTGGCGCACTCTATATAAGCCACCCCAACCACATTGCTCGGGGCTGGTCTCTCTCTAGTCTCAGGACTTAGCTTGGAGATCCGTTCTCCCGCCCCTCTCTCTCTCTCTCTCTCTAATACACCATGTAACTCTGTGTTCATGACAGATATGCAAAGTCTCTCCGGAGCACGAGATGTAGGGTTGTTATCTCCACCTCGAGAGGCCCGAACTCGCTCAAATAACCGTGTCACCCATTTCCATCTCGATAGATAATGCTCCTTTATCCTATCCGCTTTCTATTGTCGAAATCGTTACCACGACAGGACCTGGATGTCCATGTATCCTACATATTCTACAAAGATCTTATCGGTTGAACCTCTATGTCAAGGATTCAGTTAATCCCGTATATTATTCCCTTTGTTCTTCGGTATGTTACTTGCCCGAGATTCGATCGTCGGTGTCTCCATACCTATTTGAATCTCGTTACCGAAAAGTCTCTTTACTCGTTCCGTAATACAAGATCCCGTGGCCAACTCTTTAGTAACATTGCTTGCAAGACTTGTTTGTGTTGTTCTATTACCGAGTGGGCCCCGAGATACCTCTCCGTCATACGGAGTGAAAAATCCTAGTCTTGATCCATGCTAACTCAACGGACACTTTCAGAGATACCTGTAGAGCACCTTTATGGTCACCCAGTTATGTTGCGATGTTTGATACACAAAAGGCATTCCTCCAGTGTGAGTGAGTTGCAAGATCTCATAGTCATAGGAATGTATACTTGACATGCAATAAACAATAGCAATAAAATAACACTATCACATACTACGTTTATAGTTTGGGTCTTGTCCATCACATCATTCTCCTAATGAGGTGATGACGTTATCAAATGACAACACTTGTCTATGGCTAGGAAACCTTAACCATCTTTGATCAACGAGCCAGTCAACTGGAGGGTCAGTAGGGACATTGTTTTGTCTATGTATCCACACATGTATTTGTGTTTCCATTCAATACAATTATAGCATGGATAATAAACGATTATCTTGAAATAGGAAATATAATAATAACTATTTTATCATTGCCCCTTAGGCATATTTCCAACAGACTCCATCTGAATTAAACTAGATAAAACTATTAGTCCCAAAGACAATGTATGTTGTCATGAATTATCAAAACCACCAAGGGAGCATATGTGCTTTCAATCTTTCCCTTTTTGGTAATACATGACAACATATAATAAAAGCTTCAATTTAAGACATGCACAAATATATGATAGCATTGAGAGATATATGACTAATACAATCTCCCCCTAAATGTGTGCAATCCTTTTTAAAGGACAGTTGCTTTGGAACGCATGGACACACACATAGTAGAAGGGACATGATAAGGCATGTGTACCTTGGATATATGCAACAAATATGTGTGACTAAGGTGTCAACATGTTCAAGAGTCACTCTTGCAAACAATATCTGCAAGAAGGAAGAGATCATCTTGACCAAGGATATGATGCATAAACTTACCTTGAGGTTCTTGAGCATTCTCATAGTAGGAACACACTTGAGAAAAATGTTATATAACACAAGAGTATTCTTCTCATCCAAATGCAAAAGAAACCAAATGTACAAAGTTATAGAAGACATATATGAAATAGTATTTAGTAAGATTGATATGTGCCCAAGAGCATTTAGAATTTTATCCCCTGAATATGAACTTTAGTTTCTCCTCTCCCCCTGAATCTTGGCACGTAGATATTGGGAATAGGCAGGGTGAGATAAGTATAACATTTAGGCAATCTAAAACAAAAATATCACCTTTTGTTTTAGTCCCTCTCTTTTAAAGATAGATTTGATCTGTCTCTCCCCTTTAATGTAGTTGTACTCCCCCTTTTGGTGAGCTTAATGTTTCTCCCCCTTGAATATTTATCTCCCTTTGGGTAAGCATAAGCTTTGGTATTTCTCCCCCATTGGGTAAGCATAAGATTTGATATTTCCCCCCTTTGGCATTAATTTCCTAAAAGTGTCACAGGGTAAGGGATCCTTGAGAGTAAGGGTCATTGAGAACCTTGTCAAAAAATCTTAGAAGTATGGCAAAGAACTCAAGGAGTATCTAAAGTCAGGGACTCCGAGGCACACTTGCCGATAGAACCAAAAATGATCTTAGGGCTAAAGGTGAAACCGGTAACGCCGAAGTGTTCCTTGTTGCTAGTACCGAATAGGTCCTTGGAAGTATATTTTCTATTTCGGTGAAGCTGATCTCCCTAATTCGAAGGGTCTGAGTTGCATACATAAACTTGGCAAAGACATACTTGGCCATTTTGTCGAGCAAATTTTTTCAAAAAGACTTGACACATTTTTCCTGAAACTCTTCAAAAGATTTTCTAGTAATTTTCAAAAGATTTTCTAGTAATTTTGAAAAGATTTGAAAGGAATTTTCACAACTAGATGAAGATTGAATGGTTCCAAGAAAGCATTCAACTAAAAGATGAACCATACAAGAAACATAATCTAGATGATGGTCAACGACTTGGTCACCTATATTATAGTATATTGACTTAGGGAGCCAAGAAAGAATGCTTGATCATAGGTCATACTCATTGTTAAGCTCAAAATGGGGTTACCATTTTTCATGTAAGCATTTTAAAGTCTTCATATCACTTGAGTTGCTTTATATCATGACTTGGAGTAAATCTTTTCAAGGATACGAGTACATACCTTTTAAAGATGTAGATGATGTAGCATATTGGTGTACTTGTTATGGATGCTTAATGTCGATGAAGATAATCTTGAGTTGGGAACAATCCTTGTTGTTTTGTACTCTTCTCACCTACATGGGCTAGTCATTCAAGGAAGAACATGATATATCCAAATGACAAGAGTGAAATTGTTCATCAAATAGTTGTCAAGGATATGATTTGTGTTGTCTTCTTCCTCCATCATCGATGAAGGATTGTTGATACTTGGCCATGACAAGATTGTTGAGGTGAGATTTAATGGCAACCATGTGGATTAAGGTTCATCCAAGTACCTACAAAAGTTTAGATGCAATACAAGGGAGCATAGAATCAAAGGTATAAGATAGTGTCATATCAATACTATAAGGGAAAAATCAAGTACACTCATGCCCTTGAATGCATCCGAGTGAGTCTAGCTCAAGTTTGAGGCATCAATGATGTGCAACTCACTCCTCAAGTGCCAGAACACTTTCTCATCAAGTGGCTTGGTAAACATTGTTAGGAAGTATTAGTATTCGTCTAGGAGTCCTTATTAGTCTATTAGTATTAGTCTTGGAGTCCTTATTAGTCTATGTTTAATTTCCTTGCACCTCAAGTCATGTGTAATATATATATGCCCCTTGGGCCTTCAATACAGATAAGTTGCTTTCTTAACAAGGTATTAGAGCCTTAGGTTATTTTTTCGCAAGCGCAACTCGTGCAGATCCAATTTCGCGCCGCCACCAACCTCCTCTCGGCCGGACGCTCCCTCCCCTCGTGATGCCGCCATCGTCCTCTGGCCGTCTCGCACTGCTTCTCCCGATCTCCTGCTGCAGCAGCCGCTGCTTCTCCAGATCCCGCTGGAACGAGGCTCCTCCCATCATACTCCCCGCTCCCGATCCGGTTTGCCTCCACCCGCCGCCGCCGCCTTCAGTCACCGCGTGCCTCTTGCCGAGCCGCTGCTCACCCCGTCCTGGATCGGATCGAGAAGGAAGAGCATGGAGGCCCGTCCCGCAGGCCCCGTCGGCCTTGGATCCCGCTGGCCCCTGTCGGATCTCGCAACGCCGCCGCACTGTCCCACTACGTCAACGACGCTACTCCCAGATCCACTGTCGTGGCATGCTCACCTGTTCCAACGGGAACCGCTTCGACGGCGCGTGGGAGGACAATTGTCCGCGTGGCCAGGGCACCTTCCGTTGGGCGGACGGCAGTGTGTACGTCGGCTTCTGGACGAGCGACATCCAGCAGGGCGTCTTGTACCCATCTCCAGTGGTGGCGCCCCCGACGGCGCGCGACCCATGCGACATATTTGTGAGGGAATCAACCACTCATTTGTAAGTACGAACATGCTTGAGATTAATATCTCCTTTGACAACATGATCACGAATGAAATGATGATGAACTTCAATATGTTTAGTTCCGGATGTTGGGTAACATTGCATGGGAAACAAAAAATTTCCTACGCACATGAAGACCTATCATGGTGATGCCCATCTACGAGAGGAGATTAGATATACGTACCCTTGTAGATCGCTCAACGGGAAGCGTTAAGAAACGCGGTTGATGTAGTGGTACAACTTCGTGATTCAAATCACACTCGTTCCACGATCCGTCCCACAAACGGTTCCGATCTAGCGCTAAACGGACGACACCTCCGCGTTCAGCACACGTATAGCTCGACGATGATCTCAGCCTTCTTGATCCATCAAGCAAACGGAGAAGTAGATGAGTTATCCGACAGCGTGACGGTGCTCCGTGGTGGTGATGATCTACTCCTGCAAGGCTCCGCCCGCGCTTCGTAGAAATCCGATCTAGAGGCAAAACTATGTGGAATAGCTCTGAGTTGCACGTGGCAAAGTTGTGTCTCAAAAAGCCCTAGAACACCAATATATATAGGAGGAGGGGAGGGGCTAGCCTTGGGGCACAAGGGCCCCAAGGGTGCGTCGGACGCTTGGAGGAGGAGGACTCCTCCTCCAGTTCGGTTTGGGAAGGAGGAGTCCTCCTCTTCCTTCCCACCTCCCTCTTTCCTTTTTCTTCTTCTTTTCCTTTGGTATTTTTACATGTGGCGCCATAGCCATCTTGGGCTGACTCCACCAGCCCACTAAGGACTTGGTGCGCTACCCTAGGGCCTTGGGCTCACTCAAGGGTGGGTGGGCCCCTCCCGGTAAACACCCGGAACCATTCGTCACTCCTCGTACACTGGTGGAATTGCCCAGAACTTTCCGGTGACCAAATGAAACCATCCTATATATCAATCTTCGTTTCCAGACCATTCCGGAAACTCTCGTGATGTCCGTGATCTCATCCGGGACTCATAACAACATTCGGTAACCACACATATAACTCAACTATACTAAAACATCATTGAACCTTAAGTGTGCAGACCCCGTGGGTTCGAGAACTATGTAGACATGACCCGAGACACTCCTCGGTCAATATCCAATAGCGGGACCTAGATGCCCATATTGGATCCTACATATTCTCTGAAGATGTTATCGGTTGAACCCAAGTGCCAATGATTTATATAATCCCGTATGTCATTCCCTTTGTCCTTCGGTATGTTACTTGCCCGAGATTTGATCATCGGTATCCGCATACCTATTTCAGTCTCGTTATCGGCAAGTCTATTTACTCGTTCCGTAATACAAGATCCCATGACTTACACTTTGTCACATTGCTTGCAAGGCTTGTGTGTGATGTTTTATTAGCGAGTGCGCCCCGAGATACCTCTCCGTCACACGGAGTGATAAATCCCAGTCTTGATTCATACTAACTCAACGGACACCTTCAGAGATACCTGTAGAGCACCTTTATAGTCACCCAGTTACGTTGCGACGTTTGATACACACAAGGTATTCCTCCAGTGCCATTTAGTTATATGATCTCATGGTCATAGGAATAAATACTTGACACGCAAAAAACAATAGCAATAAAATGACACGATCAATATGCTACGTTCATAGTTTGGGTCTAGTCCATCACATGATTCTCCTAATGATGTGATCCAGTTATCAAGTGACAACACTTGCACATAGTCAGAAAACCTTGACTATCCTTGATCAACTGGCTAGCCAACTAGAGGCTTGCTAGGGACATTGTTTTGTCTATGTATCCACACATGTATCTATGTTTTCATTCAATACAATTATAGCATGGATAATAAACGATTATCTTGTAACAGGAAATATAATAATAACTATTTATCATTGCCTCTAGGACATATTTACAAGAATCTCCCACTTGCACTAGAGTCAATAATCTAGTCCTCTCATCACCATGTGATTTCCATTGTAATAAATCTCCCATACAGTTCTGGTGTTGATCATGCTTTGCCCGTGGAACAGGTTTAGTTAGCGGGTGTGCTACATTCAGATTTGTGTGCACTTTGCAAATATTCACGTCCTCTCCTTTCACGTAGTTGCGGATGAGGTTCAAGCGTCGTTTGATGTGCCTGGTCTTCTTGTGAAACCTTGGTTCCTTTGCTAAAGCAATGGCACCAGTGTTTACACAAAACAGAGTTATTGGACTTAGTGCGGTCGACACAACTCCAAGATCCGTCCTGCACTGCTTCATCCAGACACCCTCCTTTGTTGCCTCCGATGCAGCCATGTACTCCGCTTCACATGTAGAATCTGCTACGATGGTTTGCTTGGAACTGCACCAGCTTACCGCACCCCCATTAAGAATAAATACATATCCGGTTTGAGACTTAGAGTCATCCGGATCAGTGTCAAAGCTTGCGTCGGCGTAACCCTTTACGACGAGATCTTCATCACCTCCATAAACGAGAAACATTTCCTTAGTCCTTTTCAGGTACTTCAGAATATTCTTGACCGCCGTCCAGTGACCCACTCCTGGATTACTTTGATTTCCAACAAGTCACTTGCACGCTCCATTGTTATGGAGAACGGAGTCTTAGTCATCTTGACCATGAGGTAAGGTTCGCACGTGTCTAGTGATTCAAAGTCAAGTGACACCAAAAGTCCATCAGAATGGAGTTTCTTCATGCCCTTTACACCGATATGACCTAAGCGGTCGTGCCACAAAAACATGGCGCTATCATTGTAAACTGTACATCTTTTGGTCTCAATGTTATGTATATGTGCATCATCGCTATCAAGATTCAATATGAACAATCCTCTCACACTGGGTGCATGACCATAAAAGATATTACTCATAGAAATAGAACAACCATTATTCTCTGACTTAAACGAGTAACCGTCTCACAATAAACAAGATCCAGATATAATGTTCATGCTTAACCCAGGCACTAAATAACAATTATTTAACTTCATAACTAATCCTGATGGTAACTGAAGTGAAACTATGCTGACGGCGATTGCATCAACCTAGGAACCATTTTCCACGTGCATCGTCACTTTATCCTTCCCCAACCTTCGTTTATTCCACAGTTCCTTCTTCGAGTTGCAAATACGAGCAACAGAACTGGTATCAAATACCCAGGCACTACTACGAGAGTTGGTTAAGTACACATCAATAACATGTATATCAAATATACCTGATTTTTCCTTGGCCGCCTTGTTATCGGCCAAATACTTGGGGCAGTTGCGCTTCCAGTGACACAGTCCCTTGCAATAATAACACTCTATTTCAGGCTTAGGTCCAGCCTTGGGTTTCTTCGTCGGATTGGCAACAGGCTTGCCGCTCTTCTTGGAGTTGCCCTTCTTCCCTTTGCCGTTTCTCTTGAAACTAGCGGTCTTATTGACCATCAACACTTGATGCTCTTTTCAGAGTTCTGACTCTACGACTTTCAGCATCGCGAATAACTCGCCGGGTAACTTGCTCATCCCTTTCATGTTATAGTTCAACACAAAGCTCTTGTAGCTTGGTGGAAGTGATTGAAGAGTTCTGTCAGTGATAGCTTATTGCGGAAGTTCAATCCCTAGCTCAGCTAGACGGTTTGAGTACCCAAACATTTTGAGCACATGTTCACTCATAGACGAATTCTCCTCCATCTTGCAAGCATATAATTTATCGGAGGTCTCATACCTCTCGATCCAGGCGTTCTTCTGAAAAACAAACTTCAACTCCTGGAACATCGCATATGCTCCATGACGCTCAAAGCGACGTTGAAGTCCCGTCTTTAAGCCATACAAGACTGCACATTAAACTACTGAGTAGTCCTCCTTACGTGTTAACCAGGCGTTCTTAACATGTTGGTCAGCCATTGCGGGTGGTTCATCTCCTAGCGCAGCATAAAGGCCATAATCCTTCTTCGGAGCTTGCAGGAGCAACTTAAGATTACGAGCCCAGTCTACAAAGTGGCTTCCATCATATTTCAACTTAGATTTCTCTAGGAACATATTAAAATTCAGGGTGATTGTTGCGTGAGCCATTGATCTACAACACAAATATTGCAAAGTCAACTTAGACTATGTTTAAGATAATTAGAGTTTAATTAATAAAATTACTAATAAACTCCCACTAAAAAGTACATCTCTCTAGTCATTTGAGTGGTACATGATCAAAATCCACTAACTCAAGTTCGAACATCACGTGAACTGAGAATAGTTTCAGTGGAAAACATCTCTATGCTAATCATATCAACTATACAATTCATGCTCGACCTTTTGGTCTCACGTGTTCCGAGGCCATGTCTGCACATGCTAGGCTCGTCAAGTTTAACCCGAGTGTTCCGCGCGTGCAACTGTTTTGCACCTGTTGTATGTGAATGTTGAGTCTATCACACCCGATCATCACGTGGTGTCTCGAAACGATAAACTGTCACAACGGTGCACAGTCGGGGAGAACATAATTTCGTCTTGAAATTTTAGTGAGAGATCATCTTATAATGCTACCGTCATTCTAAGAAAAATAAGGTGCATAAAAGGATTAACATCACATGCAATTCATAAGTGACATGATATGGCCATCATCTTGTGCTCCTTGATCTCCATCACTTAAGCACCGGCATGATCTTTTTGTCACTGGCACCACACCATGATCTCCATCAGCATGTTGCCATCGAGGTTGTCGTGCTATCTATGCTATTACTACTAAAGCTACGACCTAGCAATATAGTAAACGCATCTGCAAACACAAACGTTAGTTTAAAGACAACCCTATGGGTCCTGCCGGTTGCCGTAGCATCGACATGCAAGTCGATATTAACTATTACAACATGATCATCTCATACATCCAATATATCACTTGACGTCATTGGCCATATCATATCACAAGCATACCCTGTAAAAACGAGTTAGACGTCCTCTAATTTGTTGTTGCATGTTTTACGTGGCTGCTATGGGTATCTAGTATGATCGCATCTTACTTCCGCAAAAACCACAACGGGGATGTGCAAATTGCTATTTAACCTCTCCAAGGGTCGCCTCAGTCAAAACCAATTCAACTAAAGTTGAAGAAACCGACACCCGCCAGTCATCTTTATGCAATGAGGTTGCATGTCAATCGATGAAACCAGGCTCTCGTAAGCGTACGAGTTATGTCGGTCCAGGCCGCTTCAATCCAACAATACCGCCGAATCGAGAAAGTACTAAGGAGGACAGCAAATCGAACATCACCGTTCACAAAACCTTTTGTGTTCTACTCGAGATAACATCTACGCATGAACCTAGCTCATGATGCCACTGTTGGGTAACGTTGCATGGGAAACAAAAAAATTCCTACGCACACGAAGACCTATCATGGCGATGTCCATCTATGAGAGGAGATTAGATCTACGTACCCTTGTAGATCGCTTAGTGGGAAGCGTTAAGAAACACGGTTGATGTAGTGGTACAGCTTTGTGATTCAAATCACCGCCGTCCCACGATCCGTCCCACGAACGGCTCCGATCTAGCGCTGAACGGACGGCACCTCCGCGTTCAGCACACGTATAGCTCGACGATGATCTCGGCCTTCTTGATCCAGCAAGCCAGACAGAGAAGTAGATGAGTTATCCGGCAGCGTGACGATGCTCCGGTGGTGGTGATGATCTACTCCTGCAAGGCTTCGTCCGAGCTCCGCAGAAATCCGATCTAGAGGTAAAACTATGTGGAATAGCCCTGAGTTGCACGTGGAAAAGTTGTGTCTCAAAAAGCCCTAAACCACCAATATATATAGGAGGAGGGGAGGGGCTAGCCTTGGGGCACAAGGGCCCCAAGGGTGCGCCGGCCACCAGGGAGGAGGAGGACTACACCTCCAATTCGGTTTGGGAAGGAGGAGTCCTCCTCTTCCTTCCCACCTCCCTCTTTCCTTTTTCTTCTTCTATTCCTTTGGTATTTTTACATGTGGAGCCATAGCCCTCCTGGGCTGACTCCACCAGCCCACTAAGGACTTGGTGCGCCACCCTAGGGCCTTGGGCTCACTCCAGGGTGGGTGGGCCCCTCCCAGTAAACACCCGGAACCCATTCGTCACTCCTCGTACACTGGCGGAATTGCCCGGACCTTTCCGGTGACCAAATGAAACCATCCTATATATCAATCTTTGTTTTCGGACCATTCCGTAAAATCTCGTGACGTCCGTGATCTCATCCGGGACTCATAACAACATTCGGTAACCACACATATAACTCAACTATACTAAAACATCATCGAACCTTAAGTGTGCAGACCCCGCGGGTTCGAGAACTATGTAGACATGACCCGAGACACTCCTCGGTCAATATCCAATAGCGGGACCTGGATGCCCATATTGGCTCCTACATATTCTCCGAAGATCTTATCGGTTGAACCCCAGTGCCAAGGATTCATATAATCCCATATGTCATTCCCTTTGTCCTTTGGTATGTTACTTGCCCGAGATTTGATCGTCGGTATCCGCATTCCTATTTCAATCTCGTTATCGGCAAGTCTCTTTTCTCGTTCCGTAATACAATATCCCATGACTTACACTTAGTCACATTGCTTGCAAGGCTTGTGTGTTATGTTGTATTACCGAGTGCGCCCCGAGATACCACTCCGTCACATGGAGTGATAAATCCCAGTCTTGATCCATACTAACTCAACGGACACCTTCAGAGATACCTGTAGAGAACCTTCATAGTCACCCAGTTATGTTGCGATGTTTGATACACACAAGGTATTCCTCCGGTGCCAGTGAGTTATATGATCTCATGGTCATAGGAATAAATACTTGACACGCAAAAAACAATAGCAATAAAATGACACGATCAGTATGCTACGTTCATAGTTTGGGTCTAGTCCATCACATGATTCTCCTAATGATGTAATCCAGTTATCAAGTGACAACACTTGCACATAGTCAGAAAACCTTGACTATCCTTGATCAACTGGCTAGCTAGCTAGAGGCTTGCTAGGGACATTGTTTTGTCTATGTATCCACACATGTATCTATGTTTTCATTCAATACAATTATAGCATGGATAATAAACGATTATCTTGTAACAGGAAATATAATAATAACTATTTATCATTGCCTCTAGGACATATTTACAACAATCTCCCACTTGGACTAGAGTCAATAATCTAGCACTCACATCGCCATGCGATTTACATTATAATAAATCTAACACCCATACAGTTCTGGTGTTGATCATGCTTTGCCCGTGGAACAGGTTTAGTTAGCGGGTGTACTACATTCAGATCCGTGTGCACTTTACAAATATTCACGTCCTCTCCTTTGACATAGTCGCGGATGAGGTTGAAGCGTCGTTTGATGTGCCTGGTCTTCTTGTGAAACCTTGGTTCCTTTGCTAAAGCAATGTCACCAGTGTTTACACAGAACAGAGTTATTAGATTTAGTGCGCTCGACACAACTCCAAGATCCGTCATGAAATGCTTCATCCAGACACCCTCCTTTGTTGCCTCCGATGCAGCCATGTACTCCGCTTCACATGTAGAATCTGCTACGATGCTTTGCTTGGAACTGCACCAGCTTACCGCACCCCCATTAAGAATAAATACATATCCGGTTTGAGACTTAGAGTCATCCGGATCAGTGTCAAAGCTTGCGTCGGCGTAACCCTTTACGACGAGATCTTCATCACCTCCATAAACGAGAAACATTTCCTTAGTCCTTTTCAGGTACTTCAGAATATTCTTGACCGCCGTCCAGTGACCCACTCCTGGATTACTTTGATTTCCAACAAGTCACTTGCACGCTCCATTGTTCCGGAGAACGGAGTCTTAGTCATCTTGACCATGAGGCATGGTTCGCACGTGTCAAGTGATTCGAAGTCAAGTCACTCCAAAAGTCCATCAGAATGGAGTTTCTTCATGCCCTTTACACCAATATGACCTAAGCGGTTGTGCCACAAAAACATGGCGCTATCATTGTAAACTGTACATCTTTTGGTCTCAATGTTATGTATATGTGCATCATCGCTATCAAGATTCAATATGAACAATCCTCTCACACTGGGTGCATGACCATAAAAGATATTACTCATAGAAATAGAACAACCAATATTCTCTGACTTAAACGAGTGACCGTCTCGCAATAAACAAGATCCACATATAATGTTCATGCTTAACCCAGGCACTAAATAACAATTATTTAAGTTCATAACTAAACCTGATGGTAACTGAAGTGAAACTGTGCTGACGGCGATTGCATCAACCTTGGAACCATTTTCCACGTGCATCTCACTTCATCCTTCGCCAGCCTTCGTTTATTCCACCGTTCCTTCTTCGAGTTGCAAATATGAGCAACATAACCGGTATCAAATACCCAGGCACTACTACGAGAGTTGGTTAAGTACACATGAATAACATGTATATCAAATATACCTAATTTTTTCCTTGGCCGCCTTGTTATCAGCCAAATACTTGGGGCAGTTGCGCTTCCAGTGACCCAGTCCATTGCAATAATAACACTCTATTTCAGTCTTAGGTCCAGCCTTGGGTTTCTTCATCGGAATGGCAACAGGCTTGCCGCTCTTCTTGGAGTTACCCTTCTTCCCTTTGTCGTTTCTCTTGAAATTAGCGGTCTTATTGACCATCAACACTCGATGGTCTTTCCGGAGTTCTGACTCTTCGACTTTCAGCATCGCGAATAACTCGCCGGGTAACTTGCTCATCCCTTTCATGTTATAGTTCAACACAAAGCTCTTGTAGCTTGGTGGAAGTGATTGAAGAGTTCCGTCAGTGATAGCTTATTACGGAAGTTCAATCCCTAGCTCAGCTAGACGGTTTGAGTACCCAGACATTTTGAGCACATGTTCACTCACAGAGGAATTCTCCTCCATCTTGCAAGCATAGAATTTATCGGAGGTCTCATACCTCTCGATCCAGGCGTTCTTTTGGAAAACAAACTTCAACTCCTGGAACATCGCATATGCTCCATGACGCTCAAAGCGACGTTGAAGTCCCGGCTTTAAGCCATACAAGACTGCACATTAAACTACTGAGTAGTCCTCCTTATGTGTTAACCAGGCGTTCTTAACATGTTGGTCAGCCATTGCGGATGGTTCATCTCCTAGCGCAGCATAAAGGCCATAATCCTTCTTCCTAGCTTGCAGGAGCAACTTAAGATTACGAGCCCAGTCTACAAAGTTGCTTCCATCATGTTTCAACTTAGATTTCTCTAGGAACATATTAAAATTCAGGGTGATTGTTGCGTGAGCCATTGATCTACAACACAAATATTGCAAAGTCAACTTAGACTATGTTTAAGATAATTAAAGTTTAATTAATAAAATTACTAATAAACTCCCACTAAAAAGTACATCTCTCTAGTCATTTGAGTGGTACATGATAAAAATCCACTAACTCAAGTCCGATCATCACGTGAGTTGAGAATAGTTTTAGTGGAAAACATCTCTATGCTAATCATATCAACTATACGATTCATGCTCGACCTTTCGGTCTCACGTGTTTCGAGGCCATGTCTGCACATGCTAGGCTCGTCAAGTTTAACCCGAGTGTTCCGCGCGTGCAACTATTTTGCACCTGTTGTATGTGAATGTTGAGTCTATCACACCCGATAATCACGTGGTGTCTCGAAACGACAAACTCTCGCAACAGTGCACAGTCGGGGAGAACACAATTTCGTCTTGAAATTTTAGTGAGAGACCACCTTATAATGCTACCGTCATTCTAAGAAAAATAAGGTGCATAAAAGGATTAACATCACATGCAATTCATAAGTGACATGATATGGCCATCATCTTGTGCTTCTTGATCTCCATCACTTAAGCACCGGCATGATCTTCTTGTCACCGGCGCCACACCATGATCTCCATTAGCATGTCGCCATCGAGGTTGTTGTGCTATCTATGCTATTACTACTAAAGCTACGACCTAGCAATACAAACGTTATAGTAAACGCATCTGCAAACACAAACGTTAGTTTAAAGACAACCCTATGGCTCCTGCCGGTTGCCGTAGCATCGACGTGCAAGTCGATATTAACTATTACAACATGATCATCTCATACATCCAATATATCACATGAGATCATTGGCCATATCATATCACAAGCATACCCTGCAAAAACGAGTTAGACGTCCTCTAATTTGTTGTTTCATGTTTTACGTGGCTGCTATGGGTATCTAGTATGATCGCATCTTACTTCCGCAAAAACCACAACGGGGATGTGCAAATTGCTATTTAACCTCTCCAAGGGCCGCCTCGGTCAAAACCAATTCAACTTAAGTTGAAGAAACCGACACCCGCCAGTCATCCTTATGCAACGAGGTTGCATGTCAATCGATGAAACCAGTCTCTCGTAAGTGTACGAGTTATGTCGGTCCGGGCCGCTTCAATCCAACAATACCGTCGAATCGAGAAAAGACTAAGGAGGACAGCAAATCGAACATCACCGTTCAAAAAACCTTTTGTGTTCTACTCGAGATAACATCTACGCATGAACCTATCTCATGATGCCACTGTTGGGTAACATTGCATGGGAAACAAAAAATTTCCTACGCACAGGAAGACCTATCATGGCCATGTCCATCTACGTACCCTTGTAGACCACTTAGCGGGAAGCGTTAAGATACACGGTTGATGTAGTGGTACAGCTTCATGATTCAAATCACCGTCGTCCCACGATCCGTTCCACGAACGGTTCCGATCTAGCGCCAAACGGACGGCACCTCCGTGTTCAGCATACGTACAGCAACACAGAGAAGTAGATGAGTTATCCGACAGCGTGACGATGCTCCGGTGGTGGTGATGATCTACTCCTGCAGGGCTCCGTCCGAGCTCCATAGAAATCCGATCTAGAGGTAAAACTATGTGGAATAGCCCTAAGTTGCACGTGGCAAAGTTGTGTCTCAAAAAGCCCTAAACCACCAATATATATAGGAGGAGGGGAGGGGCTAGCCTTGGGGCACAAGGGCCCCAAGGGTGCGCCGATCACCAGGGAGGAGGAGGACTCATCCGCCAATTCGGTTTGGGAAGGAGGAGTCCTCCTTTTCCTTCCCACCTCCCTCTTTCCTTTTTTCCTTTGGTATTTTTACATGTGGTGCCATTGCCCTCTTGGGCTGACTCCACCAGCCCACTAAGGACTTGGTGCGCCACCCTAGGTCCTTGGGCTCACCAGGGGTGGGTGGGCCCCTCCCGGTAAACACCCGGAACCCATTCGTCACTCCTGGTACACTGTCGAAATTGCCCAAAATTTTCCGGTGACCAAATGAAACCATCCTATATATCAATCTTCATTTTCGGACCATTCCGGAAACCCTCGTGACGTCTGTGATCTCATATGGGACTCCGAACAACATTCGGTAACCACACATATAACTCAACTATAGTAAAACATCATTGAACCTTAAGTGTGCAGACCCTGCGGGTTCGAGAACTATGTAGACATGACCCGAGACACTCCTCGGTTAATATCCAATAGCGGGACCTGGATGCCCGTATTGGGTCCTACGTATTCTCCGAAGCTCTTATCGGTTGAACCTCAGTGCCAAGGATTCATATAATCCCGTATGTCATTCCCTTTGTCCTTCGGTATGTTACTTGCCCGAGATTCGATCGTCGGTATCTGCATACCTATTTCAATCTCGTTACCGGCAAGTCTCTTTACTCATTTCGTAATACAAGATCCCTTGACTTACACTTAGTCACATTGCTTGCAAGTCTTATTTGTGATGTTGTATTACCGAGTGGGCCCCGACATACCTCTCCGTCACACGGAGTGACAAATCCCAGTCTTGATCCATACTAACTCAACGGACACCTTCGGAGATACCCGTAGAGAACCTTTTGGTTGCGTTGCGATGTTTGATACACACAAGGTATTCCTTCGGTGCTAGTGAGTTATATGATCTCATGGTCATAGGAATAAATACTTAACACGCAGAAAACAATAGCAATAAAATGACATGATCAATATGCTACGTTCATAGTTTGGGTCTAGTCCATCACATGATTCTCCTAATGATGTGATCCAGTTATCAAGTGACAACACTTGCACATAGTCAGAAAACCTTGACTATCCTTGATCAACTGGCGAGCCAACTAGAGGCTTGCTAGGGACATTGTTTTGTCTATGTATCCACACATGTATCTATGTTTTCATTCAATACAATTATAGCATGGATAATAAACGATTATCTTGTAACAGGAAATATAATAATAACTATTTATCATTGCCTCTAGGGCATATTTCCAACATGGGAATGTTGCACGGGATTATGAGCAATCTTTATAGCACTTTCGTTGTCACACAACAATGGAACATGTTTCACATGTATGCAATGATCCTTAAGAGTTTGTGGCATCCATAGCAATTGCGCAGAACATGATCTGGCGGCACTGTATTCTGCTTCGGCGGTGGATAGGGATATTTATGAGGACATCGATACCATTGTTACACCTACTATATGTACTGGACCAGTTACTATAGCCCGTGCACTCCAATTTATTTACCACGTACTTTCATTTCTTGGAAATTCATCTAATGTTCATGAACATATGATGCTGCCTAAATTAGATACTTTTGTTTTGCTTATGAATGAAGGACCTAGCATGGACAAGGAGGATGGACATTGGAGCAGGATCAAGCATGGAGGGGAAGGTCCAAACGCTGGAAAGAACAAGGGAGATTCTAGTGGTGATTTACAGACTTTGAAGCCACCATAAGGGAAGCTTGAAGGCTTGGACAAAATACACAAGATGTCACTACACAAATTTCACACATAGGCTATTATAGGTGTTGCGTCACCGTATTTTTGGGCCTGACCGATGTAAGTTTGAAATACTACCACATAGGCTATTTTTAGAGTCCGTATATATGGAGAAACTGGGTTTAGGGTTGTTTTCGGACCCCTCCTCCGAGGGTCACGAAAATCCCTCTCTATCCCCTCATATATACGGCCTTAGGGAACCATTTAGACTTGGGTTTTGTTTAGATTACAAGTTCTCCATAGCTGCAACTTCGCGTTCTTACTTTGTGTTCTATGACTAGACCAAGACGTCATAGAACCCCACTTTCATCAATAAATCTTTCCTCTTATATTCACAATATCCAGATTGCAATTTCAATTTCTTGCTTGTTCTTCGTTTGAATGTAGGAAATAGACCCTCTTGGTCAGGTTGATCGTGCTCCGGCATGGTCAATAACCGCTTGGATTTGGTTTAGCAATTGCTAAGGCACGACGTCTTTGCACATTCATAGTTGGATCGTCAAAGTCTACTCCACCAAAAACGATAGCCACCATCTCATCGAAAGACATGGACAACTTTGCCTCTCTCAAGTGCTATCAACTTTCCAGGTTGCTTGGCAAGATTTTACTAGTTTTTCGTAGTTTAGATTGCATCTGTTCCTCATACATATAGTCCATGCAAAAAAGCCAAAAAATTTAGGGTTAGTTCATCCTATCCGAACCAATCTGAGCCTTTTGCAAATTTTTTTCGGTACTTTTCTTTGTTGAACTTGCGCTTGCATCGTCGTGTCAAGTTGATGGTCTTAGAGTCTAGTCCTTTAGAGTTTCGAGTTCTATTCACAAGTTGTCACGCCGCCGCCGCCCCATCTTCGATCTCGCTGCCACCCACCACTATCATATCCGTTGCCATATAGCATCACCCATCATTATCGTCATCATTACCATCTATCCCACCACACATCCGCCACCAATCCGAGTCCTTTACATATTAGGTGTCATTTCGAGATTCCTTTGTTTTCGGTTTCGCATTTCCTTGCCTCACTAGGTTTCGGGAAAAAAGAGTCGGGCACAGTTTTCAGAGCAGTCTTTAGGCCAAAAAATATTTTTCCCTATACTATTTTTAGGTTGTCCAGAGTGTTTTGAGACACTCGCCATCATAGAGATTTTGTGTCGCAATTTTTGGTCATTGCAGCCCCGAATCACTTCGGGAAAAAATAACCAAAAATATTTCGTGTCTATCTCGTTTTTAGTCCTTCGGAAGAATTTTGAGACACTCGCCATTATAGTGATTTTCTGAAAAAACAAAAAAAAGCGTAAAAAAGAAAAAAGAAAGAAGAAATAAAATAAAATCAGAGTGGCTCTTCCCTTGATTATCTGTAACGTCGTGATTTTGTTGGTGTTTTAGGCTCGCGTCTTTAGTACGGTCTAGCCTAAGACTAGCACGGTACCGTCGTTGAGCATCCTTTCAACTTTGCATCTCTGAACTGATTATTGTTGGCCCTTTTTCTACCATATTATAAGCCTTCCCAGCTCCACATACATTTGTATCATGTGTTTGACACCACCTGACAATCACTCTATCCAAGCTTTGAGAGTTTTGACTACATCGGTTGCCAATCACCACCTGCTACTCGGTAAGAACTGGTAAGAATTTGATATTTTCTTGACAGATTTGTGACACACCACCACCACCACCAGCACTTCCTAGTAGTATGTAGGTTCATATTCTTCTTTGTTCCTATTGCACTAACCATGCCAGGATCACAATCCGATGAGATCAACTGGGAGAGCCTGACCAACCGGGAGCTCCATGACAAATTTCAGCAAATGATGGTTGACGAGGTACAATACTTCGTGACCAGCCTCGGAGAGGCCATGGAGAAGCTAGACATTTTGGAGAAGACATTCGACACCAAGATGGACGCCAAGTTCAATGAGGTGCTTGTCTGTCTACCACCACCAGCTACAGCTTCCGTCCCTCTCCAACAACAACAACAACGACATCAACGAGGCCCGAATTTTGTGGGACGAGCGTGATGTGTGCCTTCCGGCCAAGCACATAATTCTGGTGTTGTTGCTCCTGCTGCTGCTACTGAGGTTTCTGTGGCTGAGCAGAATGAGGATTATGATGGTGATTACGATGATGATGGAGAGGTTGCTCCAAATCAGCACCAAGGAGAACAACCACCACAACAAGCACCGGGTCATCCACATGGATACAATCGCAATGGTAGGGCTGCACCACCCCCTGAGGTACGGGATCATGACCATATCCCTAAACTTAAATTGAATATTCCTACATTTGATGGTCGATATGTTCCTAATATATATCTTACTTGGGAGTTAGAAATAGAGCAATGTTTTACATGCTTACAACTTCCTGAGGATAGACATGTTGTTGTTTGTTCATTCACTAGTTTTGCTTGTGTTTGGTGGACTGAACATTGTCGAATACATCTTGCTAATATTCCAACTACTTGGGCTTCTTTGAAAACCGCTATGCATACTCGTTGGGTTCCACCATATTATCAACATGAATTACTTCAAAAATTGCGGCGTTTAAGACAAATATTTTATTGTAGAAGAATATTATCAGGAATTACAAACTGGCATGATTAGATGTGGTATTGTTGAGTACAATGAATCTATGCTTGTACGTTTTATGGGTGGATTAAATAGAGATATTCAGACTATTTTACAGTATAAGAAGTACACCACTATCACTCATTTATTCCATCTTGCTTGCAAAGCTGGACGTGAAGTGCAGGATCGACAGGCATTGGCGATAACTAATTTTTCTACGGGTCACATTTCATCATGGACTCCACGAACCTCGTCTGCTTCCACACGTCCTGCTGCGACACCACCTATTTCAGCCATTAACTCCAGCTGAGATAGCAGGAAATATGCACCTGCCCCACCTTCCGCCAAGAGCACACCTTCCAGGCCTGCACAGAGCGCGTCTTCATCTGTTGCGTCCACAGGGCAAACACATGAGGTTATATGTCATTGCTGCCAGGGTGGAGGCCACTATGCGAGAGACTGTCCATCCAAGCGTGTGATCATTGTTACTGAAGATGGTGGATATGACTCCGCTAGTGATTATGATGAGGAGACTTTGGCTCTTCTTGCGAGTGAAGAACAGTGTAGCGACCCGACCTGAAACAGTCAAGCCTCTCGTGTTTCTGTACCATCGCAAGATCATGCTGGTACACACACAGTACATCAATGTATATATCGAGAGTCAATCACAACATCTTTATTAATCGAAATCTCATACCGAGTCCTTTATTACAATAAAGATTACAATAAAGTGGCTGAAGGCCAACTCATGAGATACAACTAAACGCAAACTAGCTTCAAAGGTAGTTGAGTCCATTTGACTCCACGACATATCACCAACTGTAGAGCTTGTCCTCACTCCTGGTCGGAAAAGTACTCTGCAAGATGATACGTTGAAGCCGTGTAGGTCAGCATATTGAATATGCCGGCAAGTCACAAAAGGGAGGTAAAAATTCATCTACTACACTATATCTATATATCTATATATGGAAGGTGGGGCTCTAAGTTTTTTTTAGCGAAAAACAATTTTTTCCTACAACAAGAGAGGGCCAAAAGAAAAATTATTACTAGATGTTGGTTGTTTAATGAGAAGGTTCCACCAACCATTTCTCATACCCAGGTTAACAATAATACCCACATCATTAAATTTATTTGTGTTGAGAATTCCTGATAGTTCCAGTTTTTTTAGCTCAAATTGTCCGTAACCGTGGAGACGGCTAATCAATTAGGTTTGGTACTCTGCAGAGTTTTGCACATGTTCCCCACAAGATTTGATCGCCTCCTTTGAAGTCCTCGCACTTCAGGGTGTTTGAGAACAGGATGATCAAAACATGGTCTTCCATCGGGTTCCTCTGAACCACTATCGGTGCCCATCCATTCTACCATTCCTCTACATCTTGTAGCACCGCCCGTCCAGAGTCGCCATGGTGTCCAACCAAGCCAGAGCCCATAATGGCTTTTGACTGTGCAGGTAAGCCTCGGGTCTTAAAGTATCCATCCATCTCTTAGTGCCCGGGTGGAACTTTCCGCGTGAATACTGGCGCTTCTCCAACAACACCTTGGCTGCCACTTGGTCCTCCAGGGTGTTGTTCAACCAATTTCCACCCAGAGGTATATTGCATCACGAGGTCTTGAAAATCTTGAAGTCTTGAGGTCCATTAATTAAGTCTCACAACTCTCATGATAAACATTCAACCAAACCCCGTCTACTAAAAGCATAGCAAAACAAATAACATTTCCCCAGGCCAAAGTGACAAGGGTTTATGGGGTGCCTACCACATGATACTACTCAAGAACCAAGTTTCTAAGTACCTATTTTGCATGCAATGGTGGAAAAGGTTGAACGAATACAATAAAATCATTAGGTAATACATGATCAATGTGAACTTTCCTTGCTGACGGTCTTCAAACTCGAGTGACTCTAAATAGCAAGCCTCGCACTCCGGATGATCTGACGAGACAAAAAATTCACACAATAAGCATAACATAAACACAACAGCAAGTAAAAATAATAATACTTAGACAATCACTAACCCAAACGAAAACAAGAGAGAAAAACCAAATAAAGAATTCATCCAAAACTCCATGGAAAAGCTTTTACTAAAACAAAACAAACTACAAATAGTTTTTTGCACCTAATAACATCTTAACATAAGGATAAACTAAATTTAATGAAATTAACCGAAAGTATTTCTCCTAAACTTTTCTACACAAAAAGAATCAAATAAAAAGGTTTTATAAAACAAAAATTATGGCCTAATTAAAATAAATGTTCAATCTGTCCAGATCGAAATTTAAAAAAAACAGAAATATTTTTATTAGTTCTATGGAAAGATAAAACAGGTAGAAATCAGCAGCAAAAAGAAACACTAGAAATCATTTTTTAAATAAAATTTATATCTAAATTATTGTTTAACACAAATCTGTTTGAACTCGTAATATAAAAGTTTAGAAAAAAATTGTTAGTTCCATGCGATAGAGGGGATTTTTTTTGAATCAGTAGCAAAAAGAATCAACTGAATTGGAGTTGTAAAACTAAAGATACAAAAAAACAAAAACGCATCTAATGTGAAAGACGGGAAATTTCTCAAAACATTATATTGTGGACTTGTCCCACGTGGCGCGCTACGGGTGGCTATGAGGTGTTTGCTATGGGTTGATGAAGTTAACGGCCGAACATTAACTATACCAGAAATAAAACTAAATAAATAGAAAAAATGGTAGCCGTTTTGATCTAATCGGAGAGAAGAAAACCAATCTAGCACACACTGATCTAAATAATGATTCGCTAAAAAAATAGAACGAACACAATAGAGGAGGAAGATCTCGTTGCTTACAAAGAAGGAATGTGACGTGCAGGGAAGGGAGATCGGCGGGGGGCGGCGGATCCGGTGATGGTGGTCGGCGGAGGGGATGTCCAACACGTGCGGGACGTTGGGGGCAATCGATTTTTGTTGAAGTTGGAGATTGTGGTTGACGAGAGCGAGCGGGGCGTCAAGGTGAACTCCGTGTACTACGGCGACGTTGTGAGCTCGAGGTGGTCGGTGTAGATGGAGACACGAGATTAGACCTTGTCAAAAAGAAACTAGGGATCGAAAGAAGTCGAATTACAGAAGATGAAAGCCCGGGATGGCTCATGAGCGTCGGAATCCGACGATGAACCGTAGCTTCTGCGGCGAGATCCAAACGACGAGCGCAAGATGTATATGTGGTTTTTAGGGGAATCGGTCGAGGAAGACCCCGGGTATTTATAGGACATATTGCTTGGACGAGGGGAAGACTAGAGATAAGATTTCCACGGATTTGAGCCGAAGTCGGCTTTGGCACGTACGTGGACAGAACTCTATGTTTCGTGGTAAGAAAGGAAGAAGGCCAAACACGGGTCCCAGTGGTCAGGAAAAGAAAGAGAGATAGATAGATAGATAGATAGAGAGAGAGAGAGAGAGATGGTGGCGACAACGTGCTTGAGCTAGGGCTAGCGCTCATGTGGCCCGTGGTTGGCTGGGCCGGCCGGTGCGCTCGCCTGGCCAACAGATTTTTTTTTAATTCCTAATAAAACCAAATTTGACTTTCAAAATAAATTGGCACTATTTTTCTTCCGACTTTTGGGGTGTCATGTTACCTCCTCTCATACTTGTTGGACAAGGTATTTTGTGATGGAATTGTGAATGAAAATCATGTGCGAATAAAAATGCAATCAAATTCCAAATGAAAATTCAATTGCCACATTCATTTCAATCAAAATGCATAGATGCTTAGCTATAATTGTAAAACATTCGAAATTGAAAATTTGGGATGCTACAAACAAGATTCGACGATACTGAACATGAAACACAATACATGGCCGCTGACTACGCCGACACGTATGAAATTTTAGTTGCTCAACGTATTTTGAGTGTGGAGGTAACAAAGGTTGGGAAAAATTGGTGGCACAATCTGTTCCATACAAAGGGAGTTGTGAAGGAACGTTTTGTTTGTGTCATCATCGATGGAGGGAGTTGCAACAACTTGGCTAGCATGGAGATGGTGAAGAAGCTATGTTTCACCACCAAACAACATCCTCATCCTTATTACATCCAATGGTTCAACAATAGTGACAAGGTTAAGCTAACACATATTGTTCATGTGCATTTTAGCATTGCTACATATTCCGATTATGTTGATTGTGATGTGGTACTCATGCAAGCATGCTCTGTTTTACTTGGTAAACCATGGCAATTTGATAAAAATCATGTACAACATGGTAGGACAAATCAATATACTCTTGTTCATAAGGATCACAATATAACCTGGCTTCCTATGTCTCCTGAAAATATTATGAAAGATGGCGTTACTAGAGCTAGTAAAGCAAAACATGAGCTAAATAAGAGTCAAAATAAGATTGTGGCAAAGGAAGTTGAGCAACACAATAATCCTAATAAACCATCATCTAGTGTTGCATCTGAAATAAATTAAAGAGTGGATGTTTACTTGCTACTAAATCTGATATTACTGATCTGGATTTTACTACATCTGTTTGCTATGCTTTTGTGTGCAAATAGGTATTATTTTCTTTCGGGGATGTGCCTCCCTCTTTGCCTCCTGCTATCACTAACATTTTGTAGGAGTTCGCTGACATCTTTCCACAAGATGTGCCATCGGGATTACCACCTATTAGAGGGATTGAGCATCAGATTGACATAATTCCCGATGCATTGCTACCCAACCGTAGTCCATACTGTACTAAACCAGAGGAGAAGAAGGATATTATGCGTCAAGTACAGGAGCAACTCGACAAAGGTTATATACGTAAATCCCTTAGTCCTTGTGTTGTTCCTATTATTCTAGTGCCAAAAAGGATGTTACATCGCGAATGTGTGTTGATTGTAGAGGCATCAATAATATTACTATTAGTTATCGTCATCCTATTCCTAGGTTAGATGATATGCTTGATGAATTAAGTGGCTCTAACATTTTCTCCAAAGTTGATTTGCATAGTGGATACCGTCAAATTTGTATGAAATTGGGATATGAATGGAAAAGAGCATTTAAAACTAAGTTTGGATTATAAGAGTGGTGAGACATGCCTTTTGGGTTAACTAATTCACCTAGCACTTTCATGAGATTAATGAACGAGGTTTTACATGCTTTCATTGGACAATTTGTGGTAGTCTACTTTGATGATATACTGATTTATAGTAGATCTTTGAAGGAACATTTGGAACATTTGTGTGTTGTTTTTCTTGCTCTACGTGATGCACGTTTATTTGTTAACCTTGGGAAGTGCACCTTTTGCACCGACCGAGTGTATTTTCTTGGTTATATTGTTAATCCACGTGGAATTGAAGTTCATAAACCCAAGATTGAAGCTATTGAGTGTTGACACACAAGTGAGGAGTTTTCTTGGCCTTACTAGTTTCTATAGGCATTTTGTGAGAGGTTTCAGCACCATTGTTGCACCTCTCAATGAGCTTACAAAGAAAGATGTCCCTTTTGCTTGGGGTACCGAGATGACCCACAAGTATAGGGGATCTATCGTAGTCCTTTCAATAAGTAAGAGTGTCGAACCCAACGAGGAGCAGAAGGATCTGACAAGTGGTTTTCAGCAAGGTAATATCTGCAAGCACTGAAATTATCGGTAACAAGTAGTTGTGTGGTGAGATGATTCGTAGCAAGTAGCAAGTAACAAAAGTAACAACGATGCAGAAAAGTGGCCCAATCCCTTTTGTAGCAAGGGACAAGCCTAGACAAAGTCTTATAGGAGGAAAAACGCTCCCGAGGACACATGGGAATTTCTGTCAAGCTAGTTTTCATCATGTTCATATGATTCACGTTCGTTACTTTGATAGTTTGATATGTGGGTGGACCGGCGCTTGGGTACTGCCCTTACTTGGACAAGCATCCCACTTATTATTAACCCCTTTCGCAAGCATCCGCAACTACGAAAGAAAAATTAAGGCAAAGTCTAACCATAGCATTAAACTAGTGGATCCAAATCAGGCCCTTACGAAGCAACGCATAAAGTAGGGTTTAAGCTTCTGTCACTCTAGCAACCCATCATCTACTTACTACTTCCCAATACCTTCCTCTAGGCCCAAATAATGGTGAAGTGTTATGTAGTCGACGTTCACATAACACCACTAGAGGAATCATGATCAGTTTTAATCTTGTGTTGGCGTAGAGTGGGACTAATGCCCTTAAGATCATCAAGAGTATATCCAATAGCAGCACGGTGCTTCCTCAGAGTTTTTAGTAACTTCTTTTCTTCATGCTGTGAGAGGCTAGCACTAATAATAATAGGATATATGTCTATTTCATCAAGATAAGCATACTTAAGAGTATCGGGCAACTGTTTAAGCTCGAACATAGGATCACCCTTTGGTGGGGGTGGATCTCCAAGCAGTTCAACAGGCAAATAATTCTTAAGGATAGGATATTGTTCTAAGACAACTCTATCTATCTCATCCCTTTCATCCATATGCATATCATTTTCATGTTCAAGCAAGTATTTCTCTAAGAGATCAGTAGGAGGCACGGCAATTGAAGCTAAGGCAATAGTTTCATCCTTACTTGGCAACTCTTTTTCATGAGGTTGTCTACTAAACTTGGAGAAATTGAACTCGTGTGACACACCTTCAAAGCCAACAGTGACAGTTTGCTTCTCACAGTCAATACGATCATTGGCAGTATTGAGGAAGGGTCTGCCAAATATGATGGGATAAAAGCTATATTGAGTGGTAGCAAGAACGAGGAAATCAGCAGCATACTTCATTTTACCACACAAGACTTCAGCATCCCTAACAATTCCCACACGGAAAATAGTATCTCTATTGGCAAGCTGAATAGTGACATCATTAGGCTCTATCTCAATAGGTGCAATCTCGTCTTTAATTTCATCATATAAGGATTGAGGTATTGCACTAACACTAGCACCCACGTCACATAAACCATGATAACAATGATCTCCTATCTTAACACAAACAACATGCGCGCCAACAACAAGCCTATGTTTGTCTCTAGCGTGTGGTTTAGCAATTCTAGCAACATCTTCACATAAGTGAATATCATGGCCAGAATTCCAGCTGCTGGCATTCTCCCTCTTCATGTAAACCTTGCAAAATAAGAGAGAAAAGGCATAAGTATTGTACCGTGAAGTGAAATAACAACCCAAAAAGCGATAAATATCAACATGAAAGCATGATGCAAAATGGACGTATCATACCGCACAGGAAGAAGCCTTCACGACATTGAATGATAAGTTAACACATGCTCCTTTACTCCAACTTCCTAATTTGAATAAGACTTTCGAGCTTGAATGTGATGCTAGTGGAATTGTATTAGGAAGTGTGTTATTACAAGATGGTAAATCTGTTGCATACTTTTGTGAAAATCGAGTGGGCCTGGTCTAAATTATTCTACTTATGATAAGGAATTATATGTACTTGTTTGGACTTCAGAAACATGGCAACATTATTTATGGCCCAAAGAATTTGTTATACATTCTGATCATGAATCTTTGAAACATATTATAAGGCAAGCAAAACTGAACTGTCGACATGCTAAATGGGTTGATTTCATTGAAACTTTCCCTTATGTCATTAAACACAATAATGGGTAAAAATGTTAGTGCCGACGCATTGTCTCATCGTTATACTATGCTTTCACAACTTGACTTTAAAATATTTGGTTTGGAGACCATCAAAGATCAGTATGTGCATGATGTTGAGTTTAAAGATGTGTTGCAGAATTGTAAAGTAGCGAGAACATGGATTTGTGTTCCGTGCTAACAAGCTATGCATTCCATCTAGCTCCGTTCGTCTTCTGTTGTTGCAGGAGGAGCATGGAGGAGGATTAATGGGACACTTTGGCGTGAAGAAGACAGAGGACGTACTTGCTACACATTTCTTTTGGCCAAAGATGAGACAGGACGTTGAGCGTTTTGTTGCTCGCTGCACTACATGTCAAAAAGCTAAGTCACGTATCAATCCTCATGGTTTATTTATGCCTTTGCCTGTACCAAGTATTCCTTGGGAGGATATATCTATGGACTTTGTTTTAGGTTTACCTCAAACAAAGAAGGGGAGGGATAGCATATTTGTTGTCGTGGATAGATTTTCAAAAATGGCACACTTCATACCATGTCATAAATGTGATGATGCTGCTAATGTTGCTGATTTCTTCTTTCGTGAAATTATTCGCTTGCATGGTGTGCCAAATACATTTGTTTCAGATCGTGATGTTAAATTTGTTAGCCACTTTTGGAGATGTTTATGGGCTAAGTTGGGGACTAAATTACTTTTTGGTACTACATGTCACCCCAAACTGATGGACAAACTGAAGTACTCAATAGATCATTGTCTAGTATGCTTATGGCTGTTTTGAAGAATAACTTGAAAATGTGGGAAGAATGCTTGCCTCATATTGAATTTGCTTATATTCGTTCATTGCATTCTACTACTAAGATGTGCCCTTTTAGAATTGTGTATGGTTTCATACCTCGTGCACCTATTGATTTGTTGCCTCTTCCATCTTCGGAGAAGGTTAATTTTGATGCTAAACAACGTGCTGAATTGATATTAAAAATGCATGAGGTAACTAAGAAAAACATTGAGGGTATGAATGCTAAAGACAAATTGCTCGGGATAAGGGTAAAAACATAGGCTAGTATAGGTGTTGCATTGCCATATTTTTGGGTGAGGCCCATGTAATTTCGAAATACTACTACATATGTTGTTTTTAGAGTCCGTATATGTGGGGAAACCGAGTTTAGGGTCGTTTTCGGACCCCTTCTCCAAGGGTCACGAAAATCCCTATCTATTCCTTCATATATACAGACCTTAGGGCACAGTTTAGACTTCAGATTTGTTTAGATTACAGTTCTCCCTACCTGTAACTTCGTGTTCTTCGTTTGTGTTCTACGACCAGACCAAGACGTCACAGAACCCCACTTTCATCAATAAAGCTTTCCTCTTATATTGGCAATATCTAGATTGCAGTTTCATTTTATTGCTTGTTCTTTGTTTGCGTGCAGGAAACAGACCCTCGTGGTTAGGTTGATCGTGCGCCAGCATGGTCAATAACCTCTGGGAGTTGGTTTAGCGATTGCTAAGGCGGATGTCTTCGCACGTTCGTAGTCTGATCGTCAAAGTCTACCACACCAAAAACGATAGCCACCATCTCATTGAAAGACAGGGACAACTTTGCCTCTACCAGGTATCGAATTTTGTTTCTTGGATGAGTAAGACACAAGACATCTCTGAAGAAATTGACATGTACCCTAGGTATATTTTCTATCAACCATGTCTCCGACATAGTCCGAGTCGGAATAGCCAATAAGGTTAAAAGAAGATCCCTTGGGATACCAGATACGTCTGCGTCGTATCTATAATTTTTATTGTTTCATGCCAATGTTCTACAACTTTCATATATTTTGGCATCATTTTATATTATTTTGGAACTAACCTGCTTATCTAGTGCCTAGTGTGAGTTCGTGTTTTTTTTGTGTGTTTTGTTCCGTGGAAATTCCATATCAAACGAAGTCCAAACACGATAAAAATTCATGGAGATTTTTTTGGAATATATGTGAATTTTGGGAAGAAGAATCAACGCAACACGATGCCCGAGGGAGGCACAAGCCAATAGGGTGCACCCAGGGGGCGGTCAGCGCTCACTGATGGTGTGTGACTCCCCCTTAAGTTGGTTGGCCTCCTACTTTTGCCACATGAAATATATATTTACGATAAAAATCCCATCAAAAGTTCATCCCGATCGGACTTGTGGATCTCCGGACATTTAAGAACGACGAAGGGCCAGAAAACATACGCGGAAAGAGAATAGAAGCAGAGAGATAGATCCAATTTCGTATGGGCTCCTGCCCTCCGGGAGCAATGGAGGCCATGGACTAGCGGGTAAACTCTCCTCCCACCTAGGGAGGAGGACAAGGAAGAAGAGAAGGAGGGGGCTCTCTCCCCCTCTCTCCCGGTGGCACCGGAGCACCACCAGCTTAACCATCATGACAACGATTTACACCAACAACTTTGCCACCATCACCACCAACTCTCTCCCCCTCTATGCAGAGATGGAAACCCTCCCCCCGCTGTAATCTCTACTTAAACATGGTTATTAATGCTATATATTATTACCCAATGATGTGTCGCTATCCTATGATGTTTGAGTAGATTTCTTTTGTCATATGGGTTAATTGTGGTATGATGTTATTGATATGAGTTTCATATTGATATGGAGCGGTCCTAAGGTGCCCTCCATGAGGCGCACACATGAGGGAATCACGCTGGAGGGTTTGCAATATGTTAGTAATTCACTTATAGTGGGTGGCTAGAGTGGCACAAGCTTACACCCGAGTAAGGGGATTGTTTGTGTATGAGAGTAAAGAGGACTTGATGTTTAATGCTATGACTGGGTTTTACTTTAATGGTCTTTAGTAGTTGCGGATGCCTACTAAAGTTCTAATCATAAGTGCACATGATCCAAGTACGGAAAGTGTGTTAGTGTATGCCTCTCCCACATTAAATATGATAAGTATCTATCATGTTATATTCAAATTGCCTATGGAAAATCTTTGTCTTGCATTACACAAAAATTCTTTCTACTAAAAAACTAACTAAATTAATATTTACTAAAACAATACCTAGCTTTTATTTCCATGTTCTTTATTACCTTGCAAACCTATGTATTACACCTACTAGGTACTTCTAGTTTTATTCCCGCAAAGTAGTTTCATACTTGTTCTAGGTAAAGTAAGCATTAGCGTGTATAGAGTTGTATCGGTGGTTGATAGAACTTGAGAGAATATTAATTCTACCTTTAGCTCCTTGTTGGGTTCGACACTCTTACATATATAAAAAAGGCTCCAAACAATCCCCTACACTTGTGGGTTATCAAGACCTTTTTCTAGCACTGTTGTCGGGGAGAAATAGCGTAGCAGTTGATATTCTCGTGTGTGCTTGTTTGCTTTATCACTAGGTAATTTTATTTTATGTTATAATTTGTTTTATATCTTTAGTTACGGATATGGAACATGAAACACAAGAAAAATGTTGTACTTGACACTCATAGAGATGGGGTACCTCCTAAAACCCTCGACGCTGGTTATGTCAAAAACATTAAATACTACTTTGAAAATCCTGAAAAATCCCCATTCTACTTGATAATGCAAGACATGTTGGATCAACATGAGTACTTTAGGGATTATCACTTGTCTCAAAAAGGGAAACACTTAAGGGATCAAATTAAAGTGATGCATTGGTATGCTTGGGATTTATGCAAGAGATGTGATTATACTTGTTGCTCTAATATTAAGGGTCTACACCTTCCCTTTCAATGTGAGTTTTAATGATAATGAAACCTTGGATTCTTCTGCTAAGGGTATATATGATTACTATGATGTGGAACAAATAGAATTTTTTTTTCCTTTTAAGGGTACTTATGAAATTGAATCGTTCTTTGAAAAGTATGATAACTATGATGATGTTGTTTACAGAACTAAAAACTTTGACATACTTAAATATTTCTATGATAATTATGAAATACAATGCTAATATTAATAAATTTATTGAGAGAATGTTCGGCATTAATATTTACCAAGAATCTATGGAAGAAAAGAATGTGGAAACTATGAGCTCATTAGATGAAAAAGATGAGGAGGAGAGCGAAGAACAAAAGGAGAAAGAGCGGATTAACTACCCCTGCCCACCTTCTAATGAGAGTAACTCTTCAAGTCATACATTGTTTAATTTTCCTTCGCACATGCTGAAGTATGAATGATATGATGATTGCTATGATCCCTTAGATTCGTTTGAAATATCCCCTTTTGAAGAACTTGATGCTTACTATGCTTGTCGCCATGATGACAATATGAATTATGCTTATGAAGATGAACTTGCTATAGTTCCTTATGTTAAGCATGAAATTGTTGTTGTTGCACTACCGGATCCACCTAGTCCACCTTCAACCCAACTCCATCCTTATCGTCACCCTCATCACATACCTCTGTGAGGCCTTCCTAGGGATAATGCCATCTGTGGCGCACTTCCGAACCTTCTACTGCCTGCGGGTCTCATCGAGAAGCTACCGCTCCGGGAGAACCTCCTTCCTCATAGACAATGAGATGCGCAAGGTCCTCGTGGATATGATGGTCCGGAAGAAGGTGGAGAACTTTTGGACACACTTGTCTACATCGATGCCGTGCACAACAGTCCTCTCTGGGCGGTTCCGACCGCGTTGGCCGAGAAGATCCCCTACTGGTAGCTCAAGAAACTTAGCGACGCAGCCCTTGAACCGATCCTGGCGAGGATCCTAGAGCTCGGCAAGGCCGGGCTTACTGCATGCATGGTCTCCACGGAGTTTCTCAGCCAGCACATCGCGCCCTTGCTGAAGCGGTCACGCCCGGCGTGGGAGGTTACCAGAGCCGAGGAGCAGACCCTACTGGCACGCGAGAGCCTCTCGGACATAGAGGTGACAAAAGCTCTGGATATCTTGTTCCCCAGGGAGTGGAGGAGGTGCCCGATCGCATGCATCTGGTGTACCTTCAGTCCGACAGGGCGGATGAGAGATCGATAGAAGAGGTGTCTAGAGGGGGAGGGGTGAATAGACTACTTGCATAATTAAAATCCTAACCTTTACCCAATTTAATGGTTGCAGATTTTAGCGATTCTAACAAGTCTAGTGCACCCTACACATGCTAGTCGACAAATATGGCAGTAGAAAATAAAGACTTTGCACATGTAGCAAGGAAAAGAGTTTTGGAAGATCAAATGCGAAGAAGTTGACATGGCGATTTTTCGTATGGTTCCGATAGGTGGCGCTATCGTACATCCATGTTAGTGGAGACTTCAACCCTCGGAGGGTAATAGCTGCGAGAGTCCACGGAGGGATCCACCCACAAGGGGTGCATGAAGAAGTGGCCTTGTCTATTCCACCATGGCTTTCGTCCACACAGAACTATCCTCACTCATAGTAGATCTTCATGAAGTAGGCGATATCCTTACCCTTACAAACATCTTGGTTCAAATCCACAACACGAAGTAGGAGGCCCAAGCGACACCTAACTAATCTAGGAGGCACCACCCTCCAAAAGGTAATAGATGTAGTAGAACGATGAACTCCTTGCTCTTATGCTTCAAAAGATAGTCTCCTCAACACTCAATCACTCTCTCTTATATTTGGCAGGGGTAGGAGAGATTGATCTAGTGGAAAGCAACTTGGGGAGGTTGGAAATCAAGGTTCAAATGATAGGAATGGAATCTCTTTATCTCAACACATGAGTAGGTGTCTCTCTCTTAAAAAATGGATCTCGCAAGTGTAAGTGTGTTCTGAGTGCTTCCTCTATGGATGAGAGGTAGGTCGAGGGGTATATATAGGCATCTCCCAAAATCCAACCGTTACACCATTATTAGAAAACAAGCTGAAACCAAAATGTTAATCTCTGTGGTACCAAGTGCACTAAATGTGGCAACTTTGAATTCTCGGTGAGACCAATATATGAATATCGGTGATACGGATACGATGACCTAGACTAGATTTCCAAACTTGGTGAGGCCGAATTCAAACTCAGAATTTCCGAAACTTGAAATTAGGTTAACCGAAAGTTGGTCACCCAATCTCAGTGGCACCGATAGGAATGTTGGTTGTACCAAGATGGTGGGATTGGCATAGGACCTGTCTAAGTGTAAAATCGGTATAGCCGAGTGAGAAATTTTGGTGGCACCAATTTTGCATATTTAGCTTGGGACAAATATATTTTGTGGGAAAGTGGCTGAGTATTTTTCGTGGCTACCTCTAAGCACTTGAGCAACCAATTCATCATAATACCTCATAACATTTTAATAGTATTGGCTTTCCTATGGACTCAAACGTGATTTCTCACCAAGTGTAAAATGAAGAATCTTCTTGCTTGAAGCTTGAGCCAATCCTATTCTTTCCTTCATCAAGGGGCTTCTCCACACAATCTTGTAGCCAAAGCTCTATGTGGACTATACCTGAAATATGCTAGGTAAAAGTGTTAGTCCAAGAGACAAGGTATGTTGTCATGAATTATCAAAACCACCAAGGGAGCATATGTGCTTTCAATCTCCCACTTTTTGGTAATTGTTGTCAACATACAAACAAAGCTTCAAATAAATATAGGCTTTAGAATATGACAGCGTTGAAAAATACATGACTGGTACAAGCTCCCCCTAAATGTGTGCAATCCCTTTTAAAGGATAGTTGCTTTGGACTGCATGGGCACACACAAGGTAGAAGGACAAGACAATCCATATAAATATTGACTATATGCATCGAACATATGTGAATGATGAACTTCCATGTTCATGACTCACTCTTGCAATAAATATGTGCAAAAGAAAAGACTTACCTTGAGGTTCTTGAGCGTCGTAGCAGTAAGAGTACACTTGGGAAAACAAATGTTGGATAACACAAAATTACTCTATTGTAAAGATCCAAAGAGCTTCAAAAGTACCAAGATATTGAAGACATATTGAAAAGAGGATTTGATGCTAGATATGTCTCCAAGATAATTTTAGAAATTTCTACCCTAAAAATGAATATGTAAGAATTTCCTCTCCCCCTAAATCATAGGATGTAGATGTTGGGAGTAGGTAGGGTAAGACAAGTTCAATCTAATAGCAATGATATTTGAAACAATTTTATCTCTCTCCCCCTTAATATGTAAGGTTTGATACACCCCCCCTTAGGAACATATATCTCCCCTTATTGATATTTCTCCCCTTTATATAGGTTAATTGGAAGCTTTGATATTTCTCCCCCTTTGGCATTAATTTTGAAAAAAGGTCACAGAGTAAGGGTTCATTAAGAGAAAAGGGATCCTTGATTCTTCTCTCTTTGATAAGGGTTCCTTGAAATTTTTCTCCCCCTTAGATAGTAGGTAAGGGTTCATTGAATGTTCTTCCCCTTTAATATGGATAAGAGTTCCTTGAACTATCTCCCCCTATGTTAGGGATCCTGGATGTTTCTCCCTCTTATATGGTGGGATCATTGATGGTTTCTCCCCCTAGAGAAGTTTTCTCCCCCTACAAAATAATGCTAAAACTCATTTTGTTTCCAAAAAATGTTCAATAAGATCTTGTAAGGCAATGAAACATGGGATCATTCATAATCTTTCTCCCCCTAAGGCAAAAGTACAGAAAATATCACAAAAACAAAGGTAGTGATAATATCGGAGTCACCGAGGCAATGTGATTTGGTAGAAGAGAGAATGAAAATCATGCCTCTAGGAGAAATTGGTTGGACCGAGTTTCCCAAATCGGTGAAACCGAGTTGCAATGAAAATCAACTCCTTAAGTGAAAATAGACAGAAAATAGTCTAAGACTTGGTATAAGATACCAACTATGAAAGAAAACATAAAACAACACGTATTAATAAGATTTTTTTTGATAATGTATACATACATATAGATGATAGTTGTATGGTTACAAGGAAGTATGCAATGAAAAATGTGAACCATCCAAGAAACTTCATCTAGATGTAGGGCGGTGACTAGGTCACCTATATTAGAGTATTTGACTTGAGGAGTCAAGCAAGAATGCTTGATCGTAGGTCATACTCATCGTTAAGCACAAAAATGGGGTTACCATTTTTTGATTAAGCATTTAATGTCTTCATATCACTTGAGTTGCTTTACTTCATGACTTGGTGCAAACCTATATCAAGGATATGAGTGCATAGCTTCGAATGATGTTGATGACGTGACATGTAGGTGAACTTGTCATGGATGCTCAAAGTTGATGAGGATCATCTTGAGTTGGGAGCTATCCTTGTTGTTTTGGTTCACTTTTAACCTACAATGTTTAGTCATGCAAGGAAGAACATGATATATCCAAATGACATGAGTGAATTCTATTATCATATAATTGTCAAGGATATGATTTTGTTGTCTTCTTCCTCCATCTCCGAAGAAGGATTGTTGGTACTTGGCTAAGACAAGATTGCTTTTGATGTGAGTTGATGGCAATCTTGTGATGTATATATCTTCCAAGTACCTACAAAAGGTTAGATACAATATAAGGGATCATAGTTTCCCAAGATATAATATAGTGTCAAATCAATGTCAAGGAATAGACAATCAAGCTCGTGCCCTTGCATGTATCCGAGTGAGTCTAGCTGAAGTTTGAAGCATCAATGATGTTCGGCTCACTCCTCAAATGACAAGATACTTTCTCATAAGTGGATATATGAAGATATGAGCTAATTGTTTGTTAGTACGAACATGCTTAAGATCTATATCTCCTTTACCAACATGATCGCGAATGAAATGATGCCGCACTTGAATATGTTTTGTTCGATAATGTTGCATAGGACTATACGCAATTTTATTAGCACTTTCATTGTCACACAAAATTGGAACATTTTTAACATGAATGCCATAATCCTTAAGAGTTTGAGTCATCCATAGTACTTGCGCACAACATGATTCGGCGGCTATATATTGAGCTTCAACAATAGATAAAGATACCGAGTTTTGTTTCTTGGATGACCCAAACACGAGATATCCCAAGAAATGAACATGTACCCGAGGTGGATTTTCTATCAACCTTGTTTACGTCATAGTCCGAGTCGGGATAGCCAACAAGATTAAAAGAAGATCCCTTGTGATACCATATGCCAAAATTTGGTGTATGTATTAGGTATCTCATGGTTCTTTTCACGTCCAATAGATGACACTCTTTAGGTGCCGCTTGGTATCGGGCACACATGCAAACACTCAACATGATGTCAGGACGGGAGGCACATAGATATAGCAATGAACCAATCATTGATCGATAAACTCTTTGATCAACCAATTTGTCCTCCTTAGTGAGGTCAATATGTCCACTAGTAGGCATGGGGGTTCTCATACCTTTACACTCTTGCATATTGAACTTCCTGATTAAGTCCTTGGTGTACTTGGTTTGAGAGATAAATGTACCTTCTCTCGATTGTTTGATTTGCAATCCAAGGAAGAATTTCTGTTCGCTCGTTATTGACATCTCATATTTCTCTAACATCAACTTCTCAAATTTCTCACTAAAATGTGGGTTAGTAGAACCAAAGATAACATCATCCACATATATTTGGCATACAAATAGTTCACCATTAACTCTTTTAGTGAATAAGGTTCCATCAATTTTACCAATTTCAAAACCCTTTTCTATGAGAAACTTCGTTATACATATGTACAAGCTCTAGGGGCTTGTTTAAGACCATATAATGCTTTACAAATTTTGTAAACATGATTATCTTTCTTAGGGTTCACAAATCCGGGAGGTCGTTTGACATAAACCTCCTCCTCAATTTCACCATTTAGAAATGCACTTTTTATATCCATTTGGTAAAGAGTAATATCATGGTGATTGGCATATGCGAGAAAAATGTGAATAGCTTCAAGTCTAGCAACGGGGGCATAAGTCTCACCATAGTCCATACCTTCGACTAGCATGTATCCTTGGGCTACGAGATGTGCCTTGTTGCGTACAACTTGTCCATCTTCATCTTGCTTGTTCTGAAACACCCATCTTGTACTAATGATGTTTTTCTCGCCTTCAGGATTTTCAACAAGTGTCCACACTTGATTCCTCTCAAAGTTTTGTAGCTCTTCATGCATGGCATTCACCCAATCCGGGCCTTGAAGGGCTTATTCTACCTTCGAAGGCTCAATGCTAGAGATGAAATACTAATGCTCGCAAAAATTACCTAAACAATATTTAGAGCGAGTGATTCTCCCAATTTGTATGTCATCGAAGATTTGATTCAGCGGATGATCTTTGTCCACTCTTGCTCGAACTCGTGACAGCTTCTTATTTTTGGATGGTGGAGCTTCTTCTTCATCATCACCCTGCACGTTTTCGTTGACGGTGTCAACTCCTTGAGGTGGTGGTGAGGAAGGTTGAGGTGGATCATCACGATGTACTTCTTCCTCCTCTTCATCATGTCGTGTACCACTTGTGGATGCCTCCATGTCGTTTTGTGGTTCGCCTTGACGCGAAGTAGGAGCTTCCACTTAAATTGATGAAGTACTTTCCTTCACCTCCATGGGACGAATCTAGTCGATTGGTAGATCTTAGATGGATTCCGAAGGTTCCTTATCTCCTACATCATTTGACAATTGTTTGACTTGCGAACCATTAGATTCATCATACTTCATACCTACCATTTCTTCAACTTTTCAAGTGAAGTTGTTGTAGATATGATAAGTGTGGGAGTTCGAGTCGTAACCAATTAGGAAATCTTCATGAGATTTAGGAGCAAATTTAGCGTGACGATGCTTATCAAGAACGTAGCACTTAGAGCCGAATACGCGACAGTATCCAACTTGGGGTTTGTTACCGGTGAGTAGCCCGTATGTCATTACTGACTAGCTTGTGTAAGTAGAGTCGGTTTATGGCCTGGCAAGCTGTTTCCACGGATTCTACCCAAAAGTGTCTTGGCGTCTGGTATTTATCAAGCATCATTCTAGCCATCTCTATAGAGTCCGGTTCTTCCTCTCAACAACTCCATTTTTTTAGGTGTGTACGTCGCAGAGAACTCATGTGAGATACCATCTTCATCAAGTAAAGTATCCACATTAGTGTTCTTGAACTCAGTTCTATTGTCGCTCCGAACCTTCTTGATCTTCACTTCAAATTGATTTTGAGATTTCTGAGCAAAGTTCTTGAAGATTATTTGTACCTGCGACTTATCATCAAGAAAGAATACCCATGTAAATATGGAAAAATCACCAACAATGACTAGACCATAAGAATTTCCACCGAGGCTCTTATAGGCATTGGGGCCAAATAGATCCATGTGAAGCAGCTCAAGTGCCCTTCTTGTAGTCATGATGTTCTTCATGGGATGACTTCCACCAACTTGCTTTCCTGCTTGAAAAGCACTACAGAGTCTATCTTTGTCAAACATAACACATCTCTAACACTAAGAATTTGATCACCTTTGATGAGCCTATCAAGGTTATGCATACCTACATGTCCGAACCTTCTATGCCATAACCAACCTCTAGAAGATTTAGCAATAAGACATATACGGTGTTTGGATTTTTTTAGTGAAATCGACAATGTATAGATCACCTCTATGGATACCAGTAAAGACCATGTTATGGTTGTCGCTAGGAAACACTTGGCAATCAACTCTCGTAAATAACACATTGAAACCAAAGTCTGCTAGTCTAGATACAGAAAAAAGATTGTAGCCAAGAGATTCAACAAGCATGAAATTTCAAATAGAACTATCATGAGATATGGCCACCTTACCAAGACCAAGAACCTTACCCTTAGAGTTGTCTCCAAAGGTCACATACCTTCGAGGTCCACGGTTTTCTTTGATATCATGAAACATGTCTTTATCTCCGGTCATGTGATCGGTGCATCCACTGTCGATAACCCACTCCGTTCCACCGGCCATGTAGTCTCTAAGGTTCACCATAAGACTAAGGTTCCTCAGGGACTTCTCATACTCCATGTCAAATCCTTCATCTTCATCGTAGTAGCCATGCTCCACATTGTCGTCGTCGGACAAAATATCCTCATCATAAGAAACAAGACTTTCATCAGAATTTTGACTACGACAATGTTCATATTTATGCATGCAAATGGCTTAAACAATGACATTGTTAATGGTAATGACATATCCTTTAGCATGCATGATGAAATGAAGCTCAAAAAGGCATTTCTCAAAATTAGGATTGGTTGGCTTCATTTTGTGAAAGGCAATGCATTTATGGAAAATGATCTCAAGATTTTTGAGTGAATAGTCGGGATATATTTTCTCTGAGTCTTTCCACAAGTGTGAGCATACTCAAAATTTTGTAATTGATTAAGCACATTTATTGGCAGTCCTCTAATGATTTGATTTACAGTTTTAAGATTACCAAGCATATCAAGTTATTCATCATGAGAAGGATGCAAAGGATCAATGGGAGGATCATATGGATGTTTCACATACTTGCGCAAATGGAATTTATCAAATATATCAAGCATTTCATATTTCCATTGTCTAAAATATTCCCCATCAGGAATAGACACTCTACAACTAATATTGCCCAAACTAGGCACATCCATATTCCTCCAATGGTGTTTAAACCAAGGTTTTGGAGATCTTGCTCTCATACCAATTGAGAGATCGATAAAAGAAGTGTCTAGAGGGGGGTGAATAGACTACTTGCATAATTCAAATCCTAACCTTTACCCAATTTAATGATTGGAAGATTTTTAGCGATTCTAACAAGTCTAGTGCACCCTACACATGCTAGTCAACAAATATGGCAGCGGAAAATAAAGACTTTGCACATGTAGTAAGGATTATAGTTTAGGAAGATCAAACACGAAGAAGTTGACATGGCAATTTTTGGTATGGTTCCTATAGGTGGCGCTATCGTACGTCCTTGTTAGTGGAGACTTCAACCCACGGAGGGTAACGACTACGAAAGTCCACAGAGGGATCCACCCACAAGGGGTCGACGAAGAAGCGGCCTTGTCTATTCCACCACGGCTTCCGTCCACACAGGACCAGCCTCACTCACAGTAGATCTTTGCGAAGTAGGCGATCTCCTTGCCCTCACAAACATCTTGGTTCAACTCCACAACATGAAGAGGGAGTCTCCCAAGCGATACCTATCCAATCTAGGAGGCACCACTCTCCAAAAGGTAATATATGTGGTAGAACGATGAACTCCTTTCTCTTGTGCTTCAAAAGATAGTCTCCTCAACACTCAGTCACTCTCTCTCATATTTGGCAGGGGTAGGAGAGATTGATTTAGTGGAAAGCAACTTGGGGAGGCTAGAAATCAAGGTTTAAATGATAGGAATGGAATCTCTTGATCTCAACACATGAGTAGGCGGCTCTCTCTCAGAAAAATGGATGTGGCAAGTGTAAGTGTGTTCTGAGTGCTTACTATGCGAATGAGAGGTTGGTGGAGGGGTGTATATAGGCATCTCCCAAAATCCAACCGTTACACCATTATTGGAAACTCGGTGAAACCAAAAATGTTAATCTCGGTGGTATCAAGTGCACTAAATGTGACAACTTTGAATTCTCGGTGAGACCAATATATGAATCTCGATGGTACTGATACAATGACCTGGACTGGATTTCCAAACTCGGTAAGACCAAATTCAAACTCAAAATTTCTGAAACTTGAAATCAGCTTAACCAAGAGTTGGTCACCCAATCTCGGTAGCACCGATAGGAATGTTGGTTGTACCGTGATGGTGGGATTGGCATAGGATCTGTCTAAGTGTAAAATCGGTATAGCCGAGTGAGAAATGTTGGTGGCACCAATTTCGCATATTTGGCTTGGTACAAATATATTTTGTGGGAAAGTGGCTGAGTATTTTTGGTGGCTATCTCTAAGCACTTGAGCAACCAATTCATCGTAATACCTCATCCCCTTTTAATAGTATTGCCTTTCCTATGGACTCAAATGTGACTTCTCACAAAGTGTAAAATGAAGAGTCTTCTTGTTGGAAGCTTGAGCCAATCCTATTACTTACTTCATCAAGGGGCTTATCCACACAATCCTATAGCTAAATCTCTCTCTGGACTATTCCTGAAATATACTAGGTAAATGTGTTAGTCCAAGAGACAATGTATGTTGTCATGAATTATCGAAACCATCAAGGGAGCATATGTGTTTTCAGCAGAGCTTTCACGGTGATACCACAGTTCGACTACCAAGGTATAGTTTGGGAGAACCTCAAGGAGACAGCGGAGCTCCTTGAGGACTCCTCGGGAACGGGATCCACCTCGAGTGATAGTGACACCATGATACTTCTGATATGCGTTGGGTTTTCTATGAAGAGGAATGGGTAATCGTGGCGTAATGCGGCTAAGTATTTCCCTCGATTAAGAAACCATGGTTTATTGAAACAATAGGAATATCAATCATCAACTGTCTTCAGCGGCTGCAGACAAAAGAGCATACAAGTTGCACCCAACACGGGCAAGAGGGTTGTCAATCCTCTTGTCTTGTTATTTGCGAGCGGGTGAGGTGTCTAGATAATTGTACCTTGCAAAATAAAATAAAGGACAAATAATAACAATGATGAAATTATAAGTTTTTTGAATATATAAGCGAATAGACCCGGGAGCCATAGTGTTCTCTAGTGGCATCTCTCATGAAAGCAACATATGGTGGGTAAACAAATTACCATTGGGCAATTGATAGAACATCGGATAGTTATGCGATTCTCACGGAAATGATCAGTCGTATATAAGCATCACATTCATAAGCAAATTGGTCGACTCCTACCTGCAACTACTACTATTACTGCACCCATCGACCGCTATCCATCATGCATCTAGAGTATTATATAAAACAGAGTAATGCTTGGGAAGAATGACATGATGTAGACAAAGTAAACTGAACCAATGTGAATAAGCCACATTGTATTATCCTTAGTGGAAGCAACAGAAAGATGCAATGTGTCCACTTTTGTCACTAGGATATAGAAACTTGCCAGGTTGAACCCACTGCAATGCATCTCTCTCAGTGAAGAAATACCAAACTACTTGACCAAAGCAATTCAATATACCGGAGAGAATTACAAAGTTATGATGATCATGCAAATAAGAATCATAAAACTCAGAGAAGAATCAAATATTATTCATGAATAATTTTAACATAATCCCACAATTCATCGAATCCCAACAAACACACCATACAAAAGAATTACATCAAATAGATCAAAGCGAAGATGCGATGATCATCATATCAAGATCAAGAGAGAGAGAGAGAGAGACCTAGATACTAACTACGGACCCATAGGTATGTGGTGAACTACTCACACATCATCACGAGGGTAACAAGGTTGATGAAGAAGATCTTCATGAACGATCCCCTCCGATAGAGGCCCTACATGAATTATCCATGGCTTATACCCCCAATACAATCCATAGCGACTTCAAAACAAGCAAACTATGGAAGCAAAAATAGAATCTGTCTAAAACAGAGTAGTATGTACTCTGTAGTAATCTGTAATGAACCTATACTTCTGTAACCCCAAAAATTATTAAAAATTAGGACCACCTGAGGAATTTGTACATAAATACTGTGTGAAACATACAGCTTAAAAATACGTTACAATAAAATCAGATAAATTCTACATGGGACGTCAAAGTTTCTATTTTTGCACCATACAGTTATACTTATCACAAAAGTCACCCCAAAGGCTTTACTTGGCAAAAACACTAATTTAAACATAAAAACACAATAATTATAGTGTAAATAATCATTTCATCACACCAAGATATAAAACAAAAAGCAAAAAATTAAGATAACTATTGGGTTGCCTCCCAACAAGCGTTATTGTTTTATGCCCCTAGCTAGTCATAATGCATATGATCAAGTGTTGTCATCTTTGACACTTAATACATAAGTATCCCTCACGATAGATTCATAAGGTGGTTTGATTCTATTACTAGGGAAATGGTCCATCCCTTTATTTAATGGAAATTGGAACCTTATCCTACCCTCTTTCATATGAATCATTGCACCTATAGTTCGTAGGAAAGGTCTTCCAAGTATTATTGGACAAGTAGGATTGCAATGAATATCAAGCACAATGAAATCTACAGGCGCATAATTTTTATTGTCAATAATGATAATATCATTTATTCTACCTAAAGGTTTCCTAATGGTAGAATCCTCAAGATGCAAGTTTAGGGAACACCCTTGAATATTAGTGAGACCAAGCACATCACATAGAGATTTAGTTATTGTTGAAACACTAGCATCAAGGTCACACAAAGAATTGCATTCATATTTATTTTGATAGTAGGTTCTCACTCATCATGCAATTTTCTAGGAATAGAAACTTCAAGTTCAACTTTCTCATCATATGCCTTCATCATTGCTTCCACTATATGATTAGTGAAAGCCTTGTTTTGTTCATAATCACTGGGTGAGCTAATAATTGATTACAACAAGGAAATACATTATATTAAATAAAAACTTTCATAACTAAAGTCCTTGTAATTCAAAACAGTGGGAACATCACTAGTTGAAGTTTTGACCTCTCCAAACCCATTTTTTCAATTTTAGCATTAGAATCATCACCCTCCAAGCAAACATGACACTCTCTAACTAAAGTTGACTCATCCCCAGTCCCTTTATCATTATCATTCAGAGAAGTAAATAAATATTCAATGGGAGAAGTGCCAATCATTTTAAGATCTTCATCATGGTTTTGGTAAAATCGAGTGAGGGAGCTTTTTCTAGGAATTCCTGCTTAGCTTTCAACTTAGCGATCATCTCCCTACTTTCATTAATATATATTTGGATAGGTTCAGTAGTATCATTAAAATCATGCTTGGGTGGCAAAGCTTTGCTTTTAAGAGTGCCTACATCAAGAGAAATTATATCCAAGTTCTTAGCCAAAGTATTGATCGTATAAAACTTTTCCTCTACCATAGTATTGTTTTTTTGAGAATTAATAAATTATTTAATGGTGTTTTCAAGATCATAGGAGAACTTATTATTATTGGGATAAGGATTTCGATAAGAATTGCAATAGGAATTACCATAACCACTAGAAGGATTATCGGGATATGGCCTAGCATTGAAATTACCCCTATGGGCATTGCTGTTAAAATTATTTCGCGAGATAAAATTCACATCAATAGCATTATAATTTTGATAAATCAAAGTAGAAAATTTAATGCCATTAGGATCAACATGAGAATTTTTAGTAGCAATCAAATTCATAGGAGCATCCACTTTTTCACCCAAAGTAGCGATTTACTAAACATAATTTACCTTCTTACTAGTTGGAGCTCTTTGAGTATGCCATTGAGAATAGTTGGACATGATGTTGTGCGGAAGTTTGGTGGCACCTCCTCAGGTCACATCCATGAAGGTACCACCTTCGACAGAATCTAGAATATTTCTGGATAGAAAGTTTAGTCCCGCATAGAAATTTTGGATAATCATCCACAAGTTTAAACCATGCGTAGGGCAATTTCTAATCATTAATTTCATCTTCTCCCAATCTTGTGCAACATGTTCATGATTTTATATTTAAAATTCATTATTTGATTTCTACGGGAGATGATCTTAGTAGTAGGAAAATACTTGGAAACAAAAGCATCTTTACACTTATCCCATGTTGCAATACTATTACGTGGTAAAGACGAAAACCAAGCCTTAGCTTTATCTCATAGCAAAAAAGGAATTAACTTTAATTTCACAATATCATTATCCATGTCCTTTTTCTTTTGGATATCACAAAGTTCAACAAAGGTATTAAGATGAGCAACGGGATCCTCGTTAGGACTTCCCGAAAATTGTTCTTTCATGACAAGATTCGCCAATGCAGCATTAATATCAATAGAATCCGAACTAGTGGTGGGTGGTATAGGAGTACTAATAAAATCTTTATTATTAGTATTTGAGAAGTCACACAATTTAGTAGTATCTTCAGACATGGTGACCGAGCAAGCAAAGTAACAAGGAGGACACGTAAACTAGAGAGCAAAGATGCAAACTAGTGACAATCAAAGGTAAATATTTTCATATTTTTTATTTTTTTTAATCAAGCAAGATATAACAGCAAATAAAAAGAATAAGAAGTGACTGAGAATTTGTGCGAAGTTACTTGATTGTTGGTGATGATATTCCCATGCAACATCGCGAGAAATCCTTCCTGATACTTGTCAAATGCATTGGGTTTTCCATGAAGAGGAACAGGTAATCATAGCACAATGCGGGTGAGTATTTCCTCGATTAAGAAACCTAGGTTTATTGAACCAATAGGAATATAAATCCTCAACTGTATTCAGAGGTTGCACACAAAAGAGCATACAACTTGCACCCAACGCGGTCAAAAGGTTGTGAATCCCCTTGATCTCGTTATTTGCAAGAAAATGAGGTGTGTAGATAATTGTAGATAGTTTTAACTTGCAAAATAAAATAAAGACAAAAAATAACATAGAGGAAATTATAAGTTCTCTAAATATATAAGTGAATAGACCCAGGGTCCATAGTGTTCTCTAGTGGCATCTCTCATGAAAGCAACATATGGTCGGTAAACAAATTACTGTTGGGCAATTGATACAACAGCGGATAGTTATGCAATTTTCACGGCAATGATCATGTGTATATAGGCATCATGTCCAAATAAAATAGGCCGAGTCCTGCCTACACCTACTACTATTAATCCACCCGTCGACCGCTATCCATCATGCATCTAGCTAGAGTATTAAGTAAAACCGAGTAATGATTGGGGAACAATGACATGATGTAGACAAAGTAAACTCAACCAATATGAATAAACCCCATCGTTTTATACTTAGTGGAGGCAACACAAAGATGCAACTTGTCCCCTTCTATCACTGGGATATAGAAACTCACCAGGTTGAACCCACTACAACGCATCCCTCTCACTAAAGAAATACCAAACTACTTGGCAAAGCAATTCAATAGATTAGAGAGAATTACGAAACTATGATAATCATGCAAATAAGGATCATAAAACTCAGAGACGACTCAAATATTGTTCATGTATAATCTGAACATAAACCCACAATTCGTCGGATCGCAACAAACACACCATACAAAACAATTACATCGGTAGATCAAAGCGAAGATGCCATGATCATTGTATTGAAGATCAACACACACACACACACACACACACAGAGAGAGAGAGAGAGATACATCTAGATACTAACTACCGACCCATAGTTTTGTGGTGAACTACTCACACATCATCTCAAGGGCAAGAAGGTTGATGAAGAGGCCCTCCATGATTGATCCCTCTCCGGTAGAATGCCGGAACGGAACTCTAGATGGGTTCACCGTGGAACAGAGACTTACGGCGATGTAAAACGTGTTTTGCGATGATATTTAGGGTTTCTGTAATATTTGTGAATTTATAGGCGAGATAACGGGGCAAGAGGAACCACAAGGGAGTTACAAGCGATCAAGGCGCGACCACCCCCAACCCCCACCCTGTTGGCTTGTGGGACCCTCGTGTGGATTCAAGTCTCCTCCCAAAGCTTCGAGGTCTTATTTTGGTCTAGAAAAAATCATAAAGAAGTTTCGTGGCCATTGGACTTTGTTAGGTACTAAAAACCGGAAAAGCAAAAAAAGCATAAAACAATAATTAGCCATGCGTGCAGGGTTAATAGGTTAGTGCTCAAAAATAATATAAATTGGTAAATTATGGCCCAAAAAGTATTCTAGGACGATATATAACAGCATGGAACAATAAAAATTATAGATAAATTGGAGACTTATCATGCGACCCGCCCTGAGGAGGAGAGGAGTGGAGAATTGTCCCTGCCCCCGCAGTCGCCGCCCGCGGTGTCTCAAAGATGATGAAGAGGAGGGTGACTCCCACGCCGAGACTACCGGGTCTGGGCGGGCAAGAGCCTAAGGATGATGACCAGGGGGCATGGGCGAAAGGAGCCCCTGAGCCCGCCGGAACCGGTGAGTCCGGCACCATGCCAGTGTGCAACCCCGTCGATGCGCTCCGTGAGGGAGGATACAACGACAAGTGCGCCACCCGGGAATGGAAGAGAAGGTATCGGGACCCTCAAGATGAGTAAGGTCTCCTGCGCCATATATCAAAATCGGCAACTTCGTGCCCGCAATTTTGACAAGCTTATGTGCACGGGTCCATGGGCAGCCACCGAGGCTAGTAAGAGGGCCAAGAAGAAGCAGAGGAAGGCCGAGGTCGAGGGCAAGGCTGCCTTCGTCCAAGAGGCGCTCCCCAGGGGGCTGATACGTCTCCAATGTATCTATAATTTTTTATTATTCCATTCTATTATATTATAATTATAGGATACTTTTTGAGTAATTATTTACCAATTTATATTATTTTTGAGCACTAACCTATTGACCCTGTACCCAGTGCCAGTTCATGTTTTTATGTGTTTTTTTTGTTTCGCAAAAAATCCATATCAAATGGACTCCAACCGTGATAAAACTTTATGGAGATTTTTTGGAATATATGTGAATATTGGGAGTTAGAATCAACACAACACGGTGCCCGAGGGAGGAACAAGCCAACATGGCGTTGCCTAGGGGGGTCGCGCCGTGATGGCTTGTGCCCACCCCTTAAATCAGTTGGAGCTCTCCATTGGCCGCAAGAATGATAATTTTTCGATAAAAATCCTCTCAAAATTTCATCCTGATCGGAGTTACGGATCTCCAGATATTTAAGAAATGGTGAAGGGCCAGAAAACAGGTCGCAAAAACAGAAGAGAAACAGAGAGAGAGACATCCAATCCCGGAGGGGCTCTTGCCCTCTAGGTTCCATGGCGGCTATGGATCGTAGGACAAACCCTCCTCTCACCTAGGAAGGAGGCCAAGGAAGAAGAGGGAGGAGGAGGATTCTCCCCCCTCTCTCCAAGTGGGGCCGGAGTGCCGCTAGGGCAACCATCATGATGACGATCTACACCAACAACTTCGCCTCCATCACCACCAACTCTCTCATCCTCGATACAGCGGTGTAAAACCTATCTTCCCCGTTGTAATCTCTACTTGAACATAGTGCTTAATGCTATATATTTTTATCTGATGATGTGTGGCTATCCTATGATGTTTGAGTATATTTATTTTTTTCCTATGGGTTCATTGTGATATGATTTTATTGATATGAATTATGTGTTGATATGGTGCTGACCTAAGGTGCTTTCTGTGAGGCGCACTCGTGAAAGATTAATGCTGGAGGGTTTGCAATATGGTCATGATTCACTTATTGTGGGTGGCTAGAGTGACAAAAGCTTACACCCAAGTAAGGGACGTGGGTGCGTATGGGAGTAAAGAGGACTTGATGTTTAATGCTATGGTTTGGTTGTCACAATCCTAAATTTAGCTTTGTCTGTTATTGCATAATCATGCACGCATTTTAAATTCAATTGAATTTGAATTGAGGAGTGATCAAGCCTCACAAAGAATTTATGTCAAAATAGCAATATAAAAATTGTCTCAAAGCTATCCAAGAAAATGTTCATGTTGTTTTAAGAAAATATTGGCATGAGGTAAAATTCAAATCAATATGTTTGGAACCACAACAAAATTTTATTTTGGGCTTTTGAGTTAATCTAACAACTATTTTCCATGGATTTATATTTGTTATATATAAATTATAGTCCATTAATTCTGAAACATTTTGTGTTGCCATGGTTAAATCCATTGGACTAACGTGCAAATTTTCAGAATTTTATAAAATGGTTCAGTGTATTTTTAAAACCAAAACAAATGACAGAAAAATAGAAAATAGAAATAAAAAGAGAAGCAAACGTACCTAACTTACCTAGCGCTCACCGGCCCAGCCCAGCCTACCAGGGCATCCCTGTCTTCTACCTCGTGCCAGAAGGCAGAGGACAAGGATGGGAGGGCGCTCGTCATGCATGGCCACTCACCACGCTGCCTGCCTGTGCCCCGAGCCACGTCGGCGACAGGGATGCGACCCCAGCTGCCTTCTGGATCAGCCTGACCTCTCCATTCCCCCCCCCCCTCTTCTCTCCCTGATGACGAGATGATGTATATACTTCTTGCCCATCGTTGGTTACCCCAAGTGGGAGGTGGAGATGTAGTCAGGAGCAAATTTCCCTTACATGGAGACTATAAGGTTTACTGAACCAGGAGGACTGCTAGGTTCAACAAGTAGCTGTTTTCCACCCTGGCGCTAGCCGAAGACGTGGGCATGCACACACAATAAATAACTTTGCTCCCAACGAGTACAAAGAGGTTGTCAATCTCTCCGGCCTTGTAGTTTGCAAAGGATCAAAGCACAAGCCGGAAGGTAATAGTGATTGCAACGGAAAAGTAAATAGAAGTGATAAATGATGGAGGTGTAAATAATGATGGTGATATGGACCGGTCTCACATGATGTTCACTAGTGATGTCTGTCTCCCAAAAGACGATAAACAACTATGCTTGGGTAAACAAATCACACTTGGGCAACTGACAAAATTATGATCGCGCCGCAATGCTAATTATGTTCCTTGATAGTTAGAGGTTCAATAGTAATGGGCAGTATGCCAAGACAAGTAGATCGTTTATTCATCAGCATCTACTTAGTAATCATCCACCTTGAGGTATCTATCTAGAACACCTCTCCGGTATTAAGTTGCGAGCCCCACCCAAAGTGTAAACTCAAAGCAACGGGCAACTGCATTAATGAACTATGCGTAAGGTAAACAATCCTTGCAACCGTGGTCACAAGCACCGTTGTTTTCTCCCTGGTGGCAACAAGCACATCCCATAGTCTCATGTTTCTGTCACTCAAGCTAGACATCGAGGGGCCCGAACCCACAATCATGCACAACGCTCCCTCTTGGAGTTACAATCTACTACTTGGCCAAAGCAATAAAAAGCAACAGAGAACATGCATGAATCACTAAGGAACATAATATAAAAGGATAATCAAATATATAACTCATAACAATCTGAACATAATCTCATAATCCATCGGATCCCAACAAACCGAGCATAGCAATAGCAAGGGAATTACATAGATGCCTTGATCATGTAGGGCAGCTCACAAGGACTAACCGTAGAAGCACAAGATTGGAGAGAATACATCACATAGCTACTGGTCATGGATTCATGGTCCAAGGAGAACTAGTCACGGCACGTCCGGGAAGCGTCCATGGCGGTGGAGAAGCTCTCGGAGGTCAATCCTCCCTCCGGTAGGGTGCCGGGAAGAGGTCTCCTGACACCTCCGATCTTGGAAGCGCTGCGGCGGCAGAACGATGGAGAAATTCGCGATTCCAGAAAGTCTACGAGGGTTTCCTCTCGGGACTCTCAATATAGGCCAAAGGAGGGCACCGGAGGAGGTGGAACCCACCCAGGCGACCTCCTGGCATGGCCTAGGGCCTGGCCACGGCCTAAATTCTGCCTGGGAGGCCCCTCGGCCCCCTCTGGCCCTCCTTCGGTGATCTGGAAGCTTCTGTTTTGCTGATTTTTTATATATTTTTTCTGGATTTTTTCGGGATTCGGAAAATTGGGTAAAAGCCCCTGCAAAATAGACATCAGCAGACAGAAACTCGCACTGGGTGCACTGAGTTAGTAGGTTAGTCCAAATATGTGTAAAACGATATAAAAGTGTAGCAAAACATATAACAATGTCACCCAAAAGATCATGGAACTACGAGAAATTATAGACACGTTTGGGACATATCAACATCCCCAAGCTTAATTTCTGCTCGTCCTCGAGTAGATAAATTATAACACAATAATTTCTGTGGTGACATGCTAACACACGTATAAGAACTTCAAAGTAAATCAAGTAAGATATGCAATTCAAGTCAAGAAAATAACAAGCAAGAGTCTATATCAAGTATTGAATTTAGCAATGTAAGAACATAAAGGTGCCAGAGCTCTCGCTGTCAGTGACTTGAATGTCTCCAAATGGTGTTTGCGTGCAATAAGTGGGAGATGGGTTGAGATTATAATTTTTTTAATTGAGAACTCAATCTACTAAACATCACACTTAGTCTCCTTCGGAATCATATTTTGACTCATCCCCAGACCACTTGTTAGGCACAAGTCAAAATGATCCTCTCCCTTTTGATTATGAGCACTCGTGCAATGGATGAGTGTAAGCAAGATATGTTGGCACTTAGGATGGCAAATAGAATAATGATGGGGAAGGAAGACAAAAAGGTGTGAAAGGCTCACATCAATGAGGACAACCATAGGCGAGAGGAAGACAAATGATAGATATGATGTGAGGAGTAGGGATTGCCATGTAATGGATGCACATATGAGCTAAGGTAAGCTCTCCAATGGAACTAGTGGGGGTTCATCCAACTTATTTGCTCATGAAGACCTAGAGCTCATTTGAGGAGGCTCATCATTGGAATATGCAAACCAAGTTCTATATTGTAAGGGTCCCCACATAGTTATGCATGAATGATAATCTCTATGTAGTACCAATATAGCAATGGAGTACGACTGTGGATCTTTCAAAAGGAATAGTAGTGTTGCCCCCTTCTCCCTTTTTATTTTTTTATTTTTTCTTTTATCTCTTTTTTTATTTTTTGTGGCATCTATGGCTCTTTATTTTTATCTCTCATTTGTCCTCTTTGGGATCTTTTGTTTTGTCCACTTTGGGATCTTTTCCTCACTTAAGGGCAACACTCTATGTTTTACATGAATAGAAAGAAAAATCATCACACTATATAAGAAGTGCTCAACATAAAGACAAGTGAAAACTATCATGATGTATGCAGATGTATGCCTCTGTCAGTGTAGCAGGATATGCAACGATACTAGCGCGTCATGTAGCATTAATGAGGGCAAGGCCCAACTAGCATGCGGCTCTATGATCAAGCAAAAGCATGTATGACATGAATATCAAGTCATGAGACATTGGATGTTGCATATCAATATATCTCAAAAGGCTATGGAAATGCCTTAATAGGTAGGTATGGTGGTTGTTTTGAGGAAACATATAATGAGGCTTATGTATGACAGAGCGTATCATGTCATGGGTTTGGATGCACCAGCGGAGTTTGCACCAACTCTCAATGTGAGAAAGGGCAATGCACGATACCGAAGAGGCTAGCAAAATATGGATGGTGGAGGTGCCAACAATAGAATACTCACATTAGTCCGAAGAACTCATACACTTATTATCGGTAACTCTCTATCTAGTTAGGAGGTTCAAAAAGAGACAAGTACCCCGAGGAGGAGTGTTTAGGGTTTGGTTATCCTTGCGCAGCCTCGACTCATGGTAACGTGAGGGTACTCTATATATTCCAACCCCTCCAGAGGTTAGCGATCAATTTAGTAGCTAGAGTTCTCAACTAATTTTTAGTTTTTGAAAAACACACGGATTTCCCAAAATACGACACCTACCACAAATAGGCTCAAGCTCTTGGCACCAATATTCCAAACATTACTCAAATCAATACCTCAAAACTATTGAAGGTTACTACTATACTTAAATAGCTATCTCAATTACCTACTCATGCAAAACACACAACTCAGTGCAACAAGCCAACTCTCTAAACAAGATAAACATGATAACTCCAGAGAGTTCCAAAATCAACCTAAATAAAATCTCTTAAAAATATAAGCATTAAAACTAAGAGCTAAGGATGACAATAGCTACGAAAATATGAAGAACACACAAAAAAGATAAGCATGAAAAGCTATGTTGTGTTCTAGAGTGGAATGGAGCGTGTGTCTCTCCCAAATAAGGTAGGCTAGGTTCTGACTTGTTATGAACAGCAATCAAAACTAAAACAAACTAAAAATCAAATAGCGGGACGCTCCAAGCATAGCACATATCATATGAAGTGATAAAAATACAGCATGGAGATGGACGAACTAATGATTGTTGATAGAGAAGGGGATGCACGGGGGCATCCCCAAGCTTAGACGCTTGAGTCTCCTCGAATATTTCATGGGGTGCATTGGGGGCATCCCCAAGCTTGAGCGCTTGACACTCCTGCATCTTCTTTCATCATCTCTCCCATCGCATACTTGAAAACTCCCTTCATACAAAACTCATCATAAGCTAATCAGAGTGGTTAGTTCCCTTAATAAAATAATTCAATACCTACTAGAAATAAAGATTTTCATGAAAAGCTACTGCTTCTCATGATTGCCAAAAGGTTTTTGCAAATAAAAGGCAAGCTTAGGATTCGCAAAACAATGAAAACACAAAACATGGCATAATTTGTGAAAATCAGAACAGCAGGTAGTAAATAATTTATTCGGGGCACTTCTGCAACTCAAATCAAAAAACTCAAAACAGTGCCAGAAAGATATTATATAGAGCATGCTGTCAAAAAACTTCAGATCAAAAAGATGATCTTGTGATTTTTGGCGGATTTTTTCGTCACGCAGATAGAATCTGTTTCTGAACAGCATGTCACAATTTTTGAACTTTCTTGCAATCGGAGGCTATAACTTGGCACAGAGCTTAAAAATAAATATACAATGATTATGCTACAGTAGTAACAAGCATCAAGACCACTAAAAATGAAAGTAAAAAACTCAAAGTAAAGATAACAAGGGTTGTCTCCCTAGAGCTCTTTCTTTATAGCCATAAAGATATGCTTAAGATTTTAATGATGCTCGCGTAGGAATAAGAGTTGTAGAACAAAAAAGAGCATCAAGAAGAAAATACAAAACACATTTAAGTATAACATGCTTCCTATGAATAGGAATATTGCAATAGAATAATTCATTGAAGCACAAAGCAATAAGCATAGGAAGGCAAAACAAGTGCAGCTTCGAAACCTTCAACATAAAGAGAGGGAACTTGATATTATTGAAATATCTATAATCATATGTTCCCTTCTCATAATAATTTTCAGTAGGATCATGAATAAACTCAACAATATAAGTATCACATAAGCATTGTTACCATGATCCACATGGACTTCATGAAGAGGATAAAACTTGGAGTAAAAGAGAGACTGAATCTCTTCCGAATCCCGTAGGTGAGAATCATCTAGTAGCCTATAGCATTCCAATGCTTTTCCTTTTAGTGACAAGGTAAATAATTTCCTCATGACTCCATCTCTTGTCAAACCTGAAATCTTAAACAAATCACAAAGTTCTATAAGTTTCAACAAATGAATACTAGGATTGACCGTTCCATCTCCTCCATAACAATCATTCCTAATTATTTCAATTATCCCCAGTGGTATTCTGAATCGGATACATTCAGTAGGTGGAGGAGACTTCTCCACCACGGGTGTGGTAAAGCGGCCTTCCCCAAACAGCGAACTAAGAGTGCAGTTTTCCATAAGCCTAACTAGTGAAGTCACACAACTTAGTGTTCTCAGTGGAACCCATACCAGCAGCAATAAGCAAGAACAAAGCAACTAATTCTTTTTTGTAGTTTTTGGTATAAGACTCTAAAGCAAAAACTAGCAAGCAAACTATCAAGACTAAAAAGCAAAGGTAAATAGCGTGCATCTCCCCTATCTTGAAGACTGGAGTCCCGGCAATGGCGCCAGAAATTCGCTTGATGATGAGATGATGTATATACTTCTCGCCCCTCGTTGATTACCCCAAGTGGAAGGTGGAGATGTAGTCACCAGCAAATTTCCCTTACACAGAGACTGTAAGGTTTATCGAACTAGGAGGACTCCTAGGCTCAACAAGTAGGTGTCTTCCACCCTGGCGCTAGCACAAGACGTGGGCTGCACACACAACAAATAACTTTGCTCCCAACGAGTACAGAGAGGTTGTCAATCTCTCCAGCCTTGTAGTTTGCAAAGGATCAAAGCACAAGCGGGAAGGTAATAGTGATTGCAACAGAAAAGTAAATAAAAGCGGTAAATGATGGAGGTGTAAACTATGATGGTGCTATGGACCGGAGTCACATGATGTTCACTAGTGATGTCTCTCTCCCAAAAGACAATAAACAACTATGCTTGGGTAAACAAATCACAGTTGGGAAATTGACAGAATTATGATCGCACCACAATGCTAATTATGCTCCTTGATAGTCAAAGGTTCAATAGTAATGAGCAGTACGCCAGGACAAGTAGACAGTTTATTCATCAGCATCTACTTACTAATCATCCACCTTGAGGTATCTATCCAGAACACCTCTCCGGTATTAAGTTGCGAGTCCCACAAAAAGTGTAAACTCAAAGCAACGGACAACTGCATTTACGAACTATGCGTAAGGTAAACAATCCTTGCATCCATGGTCACAAGCACCGTTGTTTTCTTCCTGGTGGCAATAAGCACATCCCCTAGTCTCATGTTTCTGTCACACAAGCTAGACATCGAGGGGCTCGAACCCACAATCATGCATAGCGCTCCCTCTTGGAGTTACGATCTACTACTTGGCCAAAGCAATAAAAAGCAATGGAGAACATGCATGAATCACTAAGGAACATAATATAAAAGGATAATCAAATATATAACTCATAACAATCTGAACATAATCTCATAATCCATCGGATCCCAACAAACCGAGCATAGCAAAAGAAAGAGAATTACATAGATGCCTTGATCATGTAGGGCAGCTCACAAGGACTAACCATTGATGCACAAGATTGGAGATAAGACATCACATAGCTACTGGTTATGGACTCATGGTCTAAGGAGGACTACTCACGACACGTCCGGGAAGCGTCCATGGCGGTGGAGAAGCTCCCGGAGGTCAATCCTCCCTCCGGCAGGGTGCCGGGAAGAGGTCTCCTGACTCTCCCAATCTTGGCTGATGTGCTCTTGCGCCTCGGTTCCATCGACCTTGTGCTCCGGCCGCCACTCCATTCATCGTTGTTGTCGCTATAGCCATCCATATCACCTGCAGCCACCACCATCAGACGCGCCGCACCGAGCCCGATCTAGAGAGCCTAGCCGCGCTGATGCGAGAGCAGTGTTTCCGATGAAGTTCCACCGTCGGATAGGTCACTGCGGGTGGAGCTCCAGCGAGAATGATGTGGCACCGTCATTAGGTGTTAACCACCTAGTTAGTTAACCTGACAGCCAATGAAAGACAGTCCCCGCAGCTAACTAGTTTAATTAGTGAACTAAATAAACATTGTTAACTAGGTGTGACATTGACGTGTGAATTCTTTATGGAATGAAAATAAATCAGGAAATGATCTATGAATTACAAAAATATTCAAACCATCTAAAAATGATAGAAGTTCAACCGTAACTCACATGAAAATAAATTATATATGAAAAATTATCAGAAAAATGGAGGGAATATGTTTATGGCATTTTCATGCATGGTATAACAACATATGTCCTCTGTTTTGTACAAATAAAATAAATTCCATTTAAATAACCACATGTGAATATTTAATTTGAACCTTGGTTCAAATAAACTTCATTTAATGTTGTTGCTAGATGCATTAGCTCAATCAACAGCATATTTCCATGTCATGATCATGCATCATAGTGTTTCATTTCTATGAAGTAAATGTTATTCTTTTTGTGTTTCCCGGTGTTGTTCCCCCTCAGTAGACGAAGGTTCCGACATTGTGATCGTTGGCACTAATGAATACCCATGGTTATCTTCAGAACTGTCAGGCAAGCAACCCCCCTTGAGCATACTGATATAAACCCACACTCTCGCTCCTGCTCTCTTTTACTGCATTAGGACAACAACGATTGAATTGCTACATTTTTCGGTAGTTGAACCATTCCTCTGCATGACATGTTTTTGCCACAATAAATAGTTGAAACCACTTAGTATGAGTAGTAACTGCTTGAGCCTTGTTGTGCTTACTCATCCATGCTTGCTTACTGTGCCTGCTATGCTTAGAGTCGTGTCGGGTCTGATCAATTTGGATGATGAATCAAAATGGTTGTGCTCATGTCCTATTGTGTAAGAGTTAAGTGTGTGAACACGATTTGGTAAAGTTAGCAATGAGAGGCCATGTAGGAGTACATGGCGGGTTTTCTCATTGGGACCACCCTTAAAAACCGAGTTCTATGTATGTTATCCAAGACAAGATACTACCACACGTTGGGATCCTTAATTGACTCTCTCGTCTTATTAATCGCCTTGATCTCTATCCAGGAGTTGCAACTAGGTTCTGGTGTTTATAGGACGTGTTGTCAGCCATGCATAGCACTGACTGGAGAGGTAGGCTATGGCGTAGTACATGCACCAGTGGCCGGGTGTACCAAGCGGAGAACTACCCGTTGAGGTGGGCTTGGGAACCTTGTACACATTATTTAGGGCCATAATGGAAACTTCGGATGGACTTCCTTGCGGGTTCAGTCTCAAATAGGCGATAAACCTGCACTAGAGTTTTGTGTGGTTAGTCAGGTTGTGGTCGACGCTCATGCCAGTGCTTCCACTTGAAGGTTGCCGAGATGCATGACGTGCATATGGTGATAAGTGGTGAGAGCGTGTGTGAAGAAGTATACCCATGAAGGGTGAATTAATCAGTTTGAATAGCCGCGTCCTCGGATATGGACTACTTGGAAACATTACGTGGTACATAAACAACTTGAAATGGATACTCTAAAACATGAAAGATAAGTGTCAGTGCTATGGATGGCCTTCTCGTAGGGAAACGAGAGTGGATCCATAGTGGTGTATTGTTTTGGTGAATATGTGGACTCGTGTGCGCTACCCCATCTCAAAGAAAGTCTTCGTGGTCACAGTACAGTTTAGCCAAGCGTCAAAGTTGCCTTGCTGCAATTAAACTCCACCACCCCTTCATTGCTACTGATGCATATGTAGATAGTTCAGATGCAAGTCTTGCTGGGCACCTTTGTACTCACGGTTGCTTATGTATGTTTTTGCAGAGGAGATGTTAGTCTCACTATTGGTTCTATGTGATGTGTTCGATGTTGACCGGAATAGCTTGGGGATCCCACACAGAGGTCTCGCTCCTTTGGTAGGGTCGTTGTAGATTTTCAGGATCCCCCAGCCACTTTTAGTAGATGTCTATACCCAGACATATTATGTTTCCGCTTGATGCTTGTATGACTTGAGTGTTGGGTCATGTGACCCCTGTTTGTAATATAACACTAGGTTGACTCTTATGAGTCTTTAATAAATGCTTGAGTCATAGAGTTGTGTTGTGATGCCATGTTGTATCTACACATATCGTGCATATTGTGTGTATGTTTTGAAATGCATTTTATGTGTGGGATTCGACACCTAGTTGTGTGCCTTTAGTAGTACTCTTTACAGGGAAATGCCCCTTTGTGCCTCCACTGAGCCTTGGTAGCTTGCTACTGCTCCGGACACATTGGTTGGCTGGCATGTATCCTTCTTTTCTGTTGTGTCTATTCCTTCAGGGAAATGTCTCACATTGTAATAGAGTCCATGTAGCCTGCTACGGCTCGTCTACGTGAAGTGATGACATTAATGTCCCACGATGTAATGGAGTCCTTGTAGCTTGCTAGGACTCGTGTACACACACTGATGACCGGCACGTGCATTGCTGGGTTATGTATGCGTGTCTTTGTACGGATGTGCCACTTGGGCTTATAACTAGTTATGTCGACCCGGGTTCTTTGACATTGGAATTCTAGCGACACATTTGCATACGTGAGTCAAAAGACGCAAATGGTCCCGGCCAAGGTAAGGTGGCAACCGCGGGGATAACCGTACGTGAGACCGCAAAGTGATGTGATGTGTTATAGGCTGGATTCCTATGGCTTAGGATCAGGGTCCCGGTAGCATTGGTATCAGAGCTTGACTGCCTGTAGGATACCCAAGGCAAACTGGTCGATGTTGTGTCTAGCAACTCTTTATTTATATAAGGGAATTGATTGTGAAGGGGAACGTAAGACTCTTTTTAATTCTTTCCTTGTGTCATTGTTATTCTGAGTCACCCTCTTCTTTATTCTATGGAGGTTATGAACTAGGCTTTCTCATTTATCTATCAGGATGACGGGTACTATGTTGGAGACTTATAGGAAAGTTGTTGTCTTCCTAGATCTGTGTCTTCATAAGAATGCAGTCTTATGTTGTCAATTTCTTGCAGGATGCCTCATATTTCATGCCCGTACAATCGTTATGCTATCTGAGTTACCCAAGGGTTATAAAATCTGATGCAATTGCAAATTCATTCCTTTCCAAATAGTTCGTACTGAAAACCCAACTAGCTTAGTTAAGGGAAAACCATTAAATGAGCATACTTATTATGTGCGACGTCGCTTATCTCAAAAAGGGAAACTCTTGTGGCATCAAATTAATAATTTGTGTTGTTATGCTTGGAATTTATGCGAAATATATGATTTTACTTTTTGTTCTGAAGAAACTAAAGAACACCTTCCTTACCGATGTGTGTTTAATGATAATGAAACGTTATCTTCTTATGCCAAGGAGGACTATGTTTATTATGATGTTGAACACATTAATAAATTTGTTGCTTTAAAAGATGCTTACGAAATTGCTACATTGATTTAAAAGTATGATGCTACTCTTTACAAATCTAAATTTTTTGTCGTACTTAAATATTGCTATGAAACTATGCTTGTAATGCTTATGTTGAAGAATTTATTGAAAGAATGACCGCTGCCTTGGAAGAGAATAATATTTCACCTGAATCTATAGAAGAAGAAATTGCTGAAATTGTGAGCTCATTAGATGAAAAAGATGAGGAGGAGAGCGAAGAACAAAAGGAGGAATAGAGGATTAGCTACTCGTTCCCACCTACTAATGAGAGTAACTCTTCAACTCATACATTGTTAATTTCCCTTTGCACATACTTGAAAGCACAATTACTCCCTAGGGTGGTTTTGATAATTGATCACAACATATGCATCATTGGGCTAATATGTTTTTCAAGTATATTTCAAAAAAGTTCAAAAGATGCTCTGGCTAAAGGTTTATGTGGAGATGCCCCTTGATGCAAGAAAGGAATAATATTGTCTCAAGCTTCAAGCTAGAAGACTCTTCATTCTCTATTTTACGAAAAATCACAGTTCAGTCACTAGGAAAGGCAATACTATTAAAAGGGGGTGAGGTACTAAAATGAACTGATTGCTCAAAATGCTCTAAGTTAGCCACCAAAATACTCAGTCATTTTCCCACATAACCATTTTGTCAAATTCCACATACACAAATTCGGTGTCACCAACTTTCATATTTCAGACTCACCGAGTTTGACCTTAGATAGAAACCCTAGCCACTGCCACCAGATCGGTGCAACCGAATCCATATCGGTGCTACCGAGTTTGGGTGACCAACTTTCGGCTCCCCCGGTACACAAAATCGGAAATTCTGAGTTTGAGTATCGGTGCCACCGAGTTAGGCCATCAGACCGTTAGCCACCTTTTCAGTGCCACCGAGTTTCACATATCGGTCTCACCGAGATTCAAAAGTTCGCACCTTTGTGCTAATCGGTACCACATAGTTTTCAACTTCGATGTCACCGAGTTTGCCACTTTGTGTGTAACGGTTGGATTTTGTCTACTGACTATATATACCCCTTCACCCACCTCTCATTCGTGGGAGAAGCACTCAAAACATATACTTCATATCCAGATCCATTTTCTGAGAGAGAATCACCTACTCATGTGTTGAGACGAAGATTTCCACTCAAATCATTTGAATCTTAATCTCTAGCCTCCCCAAACCACTTTCCACCAAATCAACCTCTCCTACCCATGAATATTTTGTGAGAGAGTGATTTTGTGTTGAGGAGACTATCTTTAGAAGCACAAGAGCAAGGATTTCATTGATCTACCACATCTATTACCTTTTGTTGGGTGGTGCCTCCTAGATGGTTAGGTGTCGCTTGGGAGCCTCCTACTTCATGTTGTGGAGTTGAACCAAGATGTTTGTAAGGGCAAGGAGATCGCCTACTTCGTGAAGATCCACCATGAATAAGTTTAGTCCTCCATGGACGAAAGCCGTGGTGGAATAGACAAGGCCGCTTCTTTGTGGACCCTTCATGGGAGGAGCCCTCCATGGACTCCCGCAGCCGTTATCCTCTATGGGTTGAAGTCTCCACTAACATGGATGTACGATAGCGCCACCTATCGGAACCATGCCAAAAATCGTCATGTCAACCTCATGCGTTTGATATCCCTACCTTACTCCTTTACTTTACACTTGCATGTTTTACTTTCCGCTACTACACTCGTAGAACTGCATGGCTAGGGTGTACCTGACTTGCTATAACTGCCATAGCTGCCTCCCAACTAAAATTGGGAAAAGGCAAAAAAATTATCTTGTCAAGTAGTCTAATCACCCCCTCTAGACATACTTTCAATCCTACGAGTGGTATTAGAGCTTGGGTCTCCATTGCATTGGTTTCACAACCTAGGAGAGTATGGCGTGTAGTGAGGGAAATTATCTTCGTAGAGGTCCTTACTTTGATGGCACTAATTTTACTAGTTGGAAGCATAAGACGAAAATGCATATACTTGGCTTTAATCCTCATGTTTGGGTTGTTATTCGTGTTGGTGTGCAAGGTTATTTCTTCGGAGAAGGGCGTCAACCAAATCATGATGCGAGAGTTGATGAACTGAAGATGTTGCAACTTAATGCACAAGGCTGCAACATCATCTTCAACTGTCTCTGCCCTGAAGAATTCAAAAAAATCAGCCGCCTTGAGAATGGAAAAGAAATTTGGGATACTTTGATCGATATGCATGAAGGTACTAATTCTCTCAGAGAATCTAAGTTGGATGTGCTTCAAATTCAGCTTGACATGTTCAAGATGAAGGATGGTGAAGGTGTCGCTGAAATGTACTCTAGGCTAGCTCTAATCACCAATGAGATTGTCGGCTTAGGAAGTGAAGAGATGACCGACAAATTCATCATCAAGAAGATACTTAGAGCTCTTGATGGAAAGTATCACAGAGTGTGCACATTGATTCAAATGATGCCAAACTAGAAAGATCTCAAGCCAACTGAAGTCAATGGTAGGATTATCGCTCATGAGATGTCACTCAAGGACAAAGATGAGCTGCAGAACAAGTCAAGTCATGCTTACAAAGCTTCATGTGATGCTCCCTCTACTTCAAAGGACAATATTGTCATTGATGAAGAGATAAGCCTCATGGTTAGAAAATTCAACAAGTTCTACAAGAGTCGAGGCAAAGAGAAGAGTTGAAGCTCAAGATATGATGAGAAACGTTCATCGAGTCGTGACCGAAACTGCTACAACTGTGGGAAGCCTAGACACTACTCCAATGAGTGCTCAAATCCCTACAAACAAAGAGAAGAGTCACCTCGAAGACAAAGATCAAGAGATGAGTCACCCCGCAGAGAGAGAAGGAGTAGAGAAGATCGTTATGAACGAAGACACTCACGGAGAGGCAAGGAATCACACAAGAAGGACAAATACACCTAGATAAGCTCAAGAACAATACTTCAAGCTCATGTTGGTGAATGGGTTTATGGCTCCGAGTGTGACAACCAATCCGAGAGAAGCTATCACTCCAACTCCGACTATAGTCAAGATGAAGGTGTTGTCGGCATTGCACTTGTTTCCTCCAACTCCTACGACTTATTTAATTCACCAAATGAGGGAGTTGGAAATTGCTTCATGGCTAAAGGCCCCAAGGTATCACACCTCGAGTATCTTGATTTCAATAGTGATGAGGATGACTTATTAGGAGAAGATGACTTGCTCTTTTATAAAACTAGTGATTGCACTGAAAATGAACCTGCTGATTATCATGCTAGTGAAGAGAAATTGAATGATGGCAATAAGAAAGATATTGAACGACTAACTCAAGAATTAAACACTCTTAGTTAGCTCATGAAACTACTCTAGAAGATCATAGAGAGCTTGCAAGAACTCTTGAGAAGGTACGCTTCGAGAAGCTCAATTTGGAGCAAGAGCATGAGATCCTAAAAGCAATCAATGATGATCTTCGAAAGAAGATTCTACTTATCTAGCCAAACAATTACTCTTGTCTGCTTTTGTTCCGCAAGTTAAACCTAAGAACACTACTAACAAAGGCAAGAAAGTTTCTTCATCTAGTAACAACAATGCTAAAGCAAAACCTAATATTGTTGCTAGTAGCCCTCTTGAAGCCACTAATGATTCTCTAAGCCAAGTTACACCTGAGCAAGAAAATGATTTATAAAAAGGGATTATAGAGAGAGGTGTCTTTAAGACTCTTGCCGGAAGTAAACAATTTGAGGAAATTTTACGCAAGCAAGGAGGACATCGGAAGAAACAAGGTGTTGGCAACTTCAACGTCAATGGGGATGATTGGGAAGAAGGTCCATATCCCATTCCTAAGTTTGTTATTCAAGAGGAGAAGTATGATGCTAGTCCTCCCAAGGGAACAAGCTCACAAGATGACCTTCCACCACAAGACCATTATGGCAAGGGAAAGCTTCAAGATGACATTGACCTTTATGAAGAAGAACCCCAAGTCAAGGTCAAGTGAATTCCCAAAGGCACTTCTAGCTCTACCTCATCTAGTGCTACCACAACTCCAAGGATACCCATCAAGTTGATGTGGATTCCCAAGTGGGAGAACTAGAGAGTTCTTGAGGGGTGACTCAACCAATAAAATTCACTCTTATTCATTTTGGCAAGAACTATATGCAATCAACCTCAACCATATGCATTAGTTCAAGGAGTCACACATTCCCTCAAAGGTATGCAAGGGACAAGGTAATCAATGCATCTTTGGACATCATCCCATTTGTGTTTCACTTCATGTCCATGGATATTCTTGCATATGTTCCTTTTGCTTTGGGACTAACGCATATAGGTGAGAAGAGTAAGAAACAAAAAGGATTGCTCCCAACTCAAGATGATCTTCATCAACATTGAGCATCCACCACTACTTCACCTACTTGAAGTCTTCTACAACAAAACCCAAGGTTAGTTTGTCCCTCTTAAGGGGGGATGTCATATAAAGGGGGATATTTACTCTAAATCTTGAGTATAAGCATCTCCTAAGGATATGAACACATTAATACTTATGTAAAAGTGGTAGCCCCCACTTGTGCTTAACAATGAGTATGACCTATGATCAAGTATTATTAGTTGGCTCCAAAGTCAATATACTCATATATAGATGAATTTGTCATCGCCCATGTTCTTGATAGCTGCTAGGATGTTTGTGCATGTTCACCATATTTTCTCTATCATTCTTATTGTGTGGGCACATTGGTCTGCATGTGTTTGCTCATTCGAGGACATCCAATTGTTGTTCTTTGGTTTTTGATTTATCTTTTTCCAATTGGATGGACAAGAATGCCTATGACCCTTCTCTAGCTATCTATGCTATCTCTCTCAAGTTCTATTCATGCTTCATCATAAAACTTGAACAAGCACTTGTGGATCCCTCTATGTGAAGAAGCACTCAGAGTTCCATATCATCAATGGATGACCTCCAAAACCTTTGTGAAAATGAAATCGGTGAAACCAACTCCACAAACTCGGTTCCACCGAATTCCAGAGTTGATCTAGGATTTTTCATCTTGGTACCACCGAAATCAAAAACTCGGTTATACCGAGTTTTTGTGTCAACTAACAGTAGAGGAACTCGGTAACACTGATTTTGTAATCTCGGTGACACCGACAACAAAAGGGTATACAATCCAGGGACCAAATCTTTGATTTAAGTTCGACAAAGCCGTTTCGTCCCAGACCCTATGCTGCCTCCCGGACCCCTCGTTGTCGCCCTGGACTCCCCGTGCATCTCCGCCACTGAGAATCATCGTCGTCGACGGATTCTTCACCGCCGTCGCCACCATAGCCGGACCACCGCCGAATTAGGGTATGGTTCAGATCCTTCTCTGCGTTCCTCCATCAAGTTTTCACGCATTGGAAAGTTTTATCCATAATCCAGCAAGTGCAAACCTCTCCATCCACCAGACACTTCTATAGGTTAGCGAACGAGAAAGTTTTTAGGGTTAGCTGTTCGCAGACCCCATATCGGTGGCTCCGAGTTACAAAACTCGGCGGTACCGATTTTTGACCTAGGGTTCGTGAGAATGAACTTGGTGAAACCGAGTTGTCATTTTAGCTGCCACCGAAAGTGATGACCAAGTTTCTGTTAAGGAGTTCATGTGTCTCGTTGACTCCGAAAGTTCAATCTCGGTGCTACCGAAATGTGTTCTGCAGAAAGTTAAAACTAAGGATTTATTTGTTCAAATTTTTGAAAACATCTGAATTTTGAGATGCTCAAACCTTCTATCTTTCCTATATCTGCTTCACATGATTAGCTGCTTGCTGCTGAGGTTCTGATTGCTTGTCAGAGATGTCTGGTTCACAAGACAGTCAGAATGATTTCAGGGAACCGAGTGTTGAGTTGAGCTCAGGCACTAGTCTAGAGAAGTGTGACTCTGACCCTGGTTCCTACAGCTCCCATGGTTTGCCCAAGGCAGCCACCCGGTAGAGGAAGAAACTGAATTCTGATGAAGAGGACTCACACTTTGTGCCAAAGGAATCTTCAGCTCCTCCAGAGGCTCCTCCAAAGAAAGCTGACAGAAAGATATCTGCTAGTGCTACTGATCTGAGAGCACCTCACTATGTGAGGAAAAGCACAACACCTTCCACTCATGATGCTCCTAAGAAAACTGGTACGAAGAGTGCAAGTAAGAGGGTAGTTCATGTTGTTGGAAGACAAATTTCCATGTTTGAAGACCCTCAAGAAGCTGCTTAAGAAGAAGATGAGATTCCGGCTCCTCCCAAGAAAAGCTCATGGTTGATGCTATGACCAAGAAGTCTGCTTCAAAGCCTCCTAAGGACAAGAAGTCTGTAGCTCACCGAAAGACTACAAAGGACATTCATGCAGCTGCTAAGAAGAAAGGCCCTGCTTCCAGTGCCCCTGTTGTAGAGGAAGGAGATGATGAGGTTGCAACCATTCTCACGAACCTCAGACCACATTTGGCAATTCATAATGATGCTCATCCTATAGCTGAAGATATGAAGATGAGAAAGGATGCATGTCTAAGGAAGTGGAGAGCTGCTGACCCATATGATGTCTGAAGGAGTACTGTTGTTGATCCAAGGTTTCATACCAAGGAACAACAAGATTTCTATGAGACCGTCTTGCTTGATAAATCCCCAGCTGTCACTGATATGAGATTTGTTGACTGGGATTACATCAAAGCCAATGAAGACTACTTTCCTCATGTTCAAGACAACTTCAAGTCTGTGGACATTAAAGGTTTTGTTGGAAAGGAGATGAATGATGAGCTGATCATGCAAGTCTACTTGACTGTTCATTTCTCTGGAGATGGTTCCATTGTCTGGATGACGGATGGTCATAGATATGAGTCAAAAATTGATGAGTGGGCCACTATCATTGGTGCTCCGAAGCAAAAAAGAAAGTGATGTTGATGTGTATTCTAAAGCAAAGAAGAGTCACAACTTCATGACCAATATGTACAAGCCAATTCCTCATGATTATTTGGCTAGTCACTAGATGGGCTGAGTTTACTTCTTGCAAGCAGGAATACCCACAACTAACACTATTCTGAGATACACCTTGATACCTAAATCAGGTGATGGGAAGATGATCAGAGGACACTCCATCAACTTGCTGCACCACTTGGACACTCACACCAGATTCAGAGTGATGGATTTGATAGTAGAGACTATACGAAGGACTGTTGCTGTTCAAAAGAGATCATGTGGATATGCCCCATACATTAAGATGCCTATCAATACCAAGCTAGGCAAGCATGTATATCTACTTGATCGGCCCCATCTACCTCTTCAACCAGAGTTTGAAGACAATGAAGTGGTGATGGATGATAATGATCACAGTTCTCGTGTAGCCAGAATGGCAGCAGAGGCAGCAGAAGCTGAGGTTGCTAGAAACTGGCCACCACCAGTTCCACAGCTCAGGACTCAAGGTGAGCAAATTTCATTTCTATTTAGCTCTGTCCAAGGCATGGACAAGAACATTCAGGAGATTCTGCAAAACCAGAAGAGCCTTGAGAGAGTTGTGGAGACAAAATTTCATGACATGGATGTAAAGGTCATGGGATTGAACACTATAGTCAAACAGCTTCAACATGAAGTTGATTTGGTGCAAGTTCCTCGCTGAGATGATGATGATGATAGTGATGATGATGACGAAGAGTCACCTCCTCGCACTACCACTTAGTTCAGCACCAAGCCTAGATCTGTTGATGTACCTACTTCGAACACACGACAAACTTCATCAGCTCAAACATCTACACCTTCAACTCCATCTCCAGCATCAACCCAGGCACCTCTAGTGTTCACTCCTCCAGCTCCTCGACATTTTGCAGAAGACTTCGTGGACGCACTTTTGTCGACCCCATCATCATCTACCCATAGAGACGAGTAGTTATGTACTTTTTGAACTTTTTGGTAACTTGTTGCCAAAGGGGAAGAAATGTATAGATCATAGACTTCGTGTGAGAGAGAGCTTTTGTTTTTATTTGCTCTTGTTTAGTTTAAAAACTTTGATCGTTTGGATGACCTTTTCTTGTGTGTGATCATACACTTTATCCTGTGTGATGCTACTTTACTATCTTTTAGCTATCCATGTGATGATCACTCACTTATCTTGTCGGTGTCATGTGCTTACTATTCATTATTATCTTGTTTACGCACCACCAAGATGTATGTGACATGGAAGAGTGACTCATGATCCTAATTGGTTGTGCATTTGTATTCAAACGCAAATTTTAAATAATGCACAAATTTAGGGGCAGCTATTGCTTTTCACATACTTCTCAAAGCGACGATGCTAATCATTGATTATATCTTTTGTTGAAGCTTTGATCTATATGTTTTCATCAATTACCAAAAAGGGGGAGATTGAAAGCACAATTGTTCCCTAGGGTGGTTTTGATAATTGATCACAACATATGCATCATTATACTAATATGTTTTTCAAGTATATTTCACAAAAGTTCAAAAGATGCTTTGGCTAAAGGTTTATGTGGAGATGCCCCTTGATGCAAGAAAGGAATAATATTGGCTCAAGCTTCAAGCTAGAAGACTCTTCATTTTCTAACCATAGGAAAGCCAATACTATTAAAAGGGGGTGAGGGAGTAAAATGAACTGATTGCTCAAAATGCTCTAAGTTAGCCACCAAAGTACTCAGTTATTTTTTCCACATAACCATTCCGTCAATTCCACATATACAAATTAGGTGTCACCAACTTTCATATATTGGACCCATCGACTTTGACATTAGACAGAAACGCTAGCCACTGCCACCAAATCGATGTAACCGAATCCATATCGATGCTACCGAGATTGGGTGACCAACTTTCGGGTGCCTCGGTACACAAAATCGGAAATTCTGAGTTTGAGTATCGGTGCCACCGAGTTAGGCCATATGACCGTTAGCCACCTTTTCTATGCATCGATTTTCATATATCGGCCTCACTGAGATTCAAAAGTTCACACCTTTGTGCTAATCGGTACCACCGAGTTTTCAACTTCGATGTCACCGAGTTTGCCACTTTGTGTGTAACGGTTGGATTTTGTCTACTGCCTATATATACCCCTTCACCCACCTCTCATTCGTGGGAGAAGCACTCAAAACACATACTTCGTATCCAGATCCATTTTTTAGAGAGAATCACCTACTCATGTGTTGAGACGAAGATATTCCACTCAAATCATTTGAATCTTGATCTCTAGCCTCCCCAAACCACTTTCCACCAAATCAACCTCTCCTACCCATGCATATTCTGCGAGAGAGTGATTTTGTGTTGAGGAGACTATCTTTAGAAGCACAAGAGCAAGGAGTTCATTGATCTACCACATTTGTTACCTTTTGTTGGGTGGTGCCTCCTAGATTGGTTAGGTGTCGCTTGGGAGCCTCCTACTTCGTGTTGTGGAGTTGAACCAAGATGTTTGTAAGGGCAAGGAGATCGCCTACTTCATGAAGATCCATCGTGAGTAAGGCTAGTCCTCCATGGACGGAACGTGGTGGAATAGACAAGGCCACTTCTTTGTGGACCCTTCATGGGAGGAGCCCTCCATGGACTCTCGCAGTCGTTATCCTCTATGGGTTTAAGTCTCCACTAACATGGAAGTACGACAGCGCCACCTATCGGAACCATGCCAACAATCGTCGTGCCAACCTCATGCGTTTGATTTCCCTACCTTACGTGTTTACTTTACACTTGCATGTTTTACTTTCCGCTGCTACACTCTTAAAACTACATGTGTAGCGTGTACTTGACTTGCTATAACTGCCATAGTTGCCTCCCAAGTAAAATTTGGAAAATGCAAAAAAATTATCTTGTCAATTAGTCTAACCATCCCCCCTCTAGACATACTTTCGATCATACAATACTGAAGGATGAATGCTATGATAAATGTTATGATCCCATGGAGTCATTTGAAACCTCCCTTTATTAGTGAACTTGATGCTTGCTATGCTTGTGGACAAGATGCCAATATGAATTATTCTTATAGAGATGAACTTGCTATAGTTCCTTATGTTAAGCACGAAATTGTTGCTACTGCACCAACACAAGATAGTCCTATTATATTTTTGAATTCGCCCAACTACACCATATCGGAGAATTTTGCACTTATTAAGGATTATATTGATTGGTTGGATTTTACCACTACACATGATGCTTTTGATGAATATAATATGCATGTGCTTGCTGCTCCTACTTGCAATTATTATGAGAGAGGAACCCAATCTTCACCTCTCTAGGTTTCCAATATGATAAAATTGCAAGAAACTACTTATGCTATGTATTGGCTTTTACTTTGTGTGAATTAATTGTTCTTTTATGACATGCCAATGCATAGTAAGAGAGTTAGACTTCGTTCTTACATGATATGTATTACTTCGTGGTCACTACTAAATTACAAACATTGTTAATTACAATTGTGTTTGATATACCTTGGGATCCGAGGGATTAATTAGTTGAGCACTATATGCCTAGCTTAATGGCTTTAATGATAGCATTGATAGGGAGACAACCCAGAAGTTTTAGAGAGTCATTTCTTTCTTTTGTGGTCTTTTAAAATGAAAAAAATGAAAAAATAAAATGGGGAACCTGAAACTTTTTCAAAAACAAAAGTGAAGGTGAGAATGGCGAGCACCGTTGAAGTGGGGGCTAGCCTTGAACTTTGTCCATGCCCATGGAAACTTTGTGAATCTTGATTACAGAAAAATTCAACAAAAATAATTATCCCCTTGTGCAAATGAACTATATTATAAACTAATGTGCCAAGATTTACCTTTAGGATGTATAAATTGCTTGTTTGATATGTGCTGTGCAAAACCGGAAACTTTGGCTGAGGTGTTTGATTTTTCATATTTTACTAGAACGTCAAAAAAATATGAAGTTTCTACACATTACTGTTATATAAATTATTTATTACGTATAAGAATTTGTTAAGTTACAGAATTATATCTTTCATCTGCATCTTTACACATTGTCCTGTTTTTCACAGATTGTTGTTATAATTGCTTTGCGTGCTTATGTTTTGAATTCTTGTTGGGCCCCATTGACTTGGGAGCCATAGAATTGTATTGATACAGTGAATAATGTTAGATTATAATTATGCGATAATGTTATGGCAGGACATGATGAGATTTGATGATTACGTACTAACATTTCTAATAAAAGTTATGTTAAGTATTGTGTGGATGAAGTGTTCGAAGATTGAGGAGGTATTGATACAAGAAGAATAAGGAGTTGAAAATATGCCCTAGAGGCCATAATAAAGTGATTATTATTATATTTCCTTGTTCATGATAACCATTTATTATTCATGCTAAAATTGTATTGATCGAAACTGATACATGTGTGGATATATAGACAAACACGGTGTCCCTAGTGAGCTTCTAGTAGACTAGCTCGTTGATCAAAGATGGTCAAGGTTTCCTGAACATATACATGAGTTGTCATTTGATAATGGGATCACATCATTAGGAGAATGATGTGATGGAGAAGACCCAACCGTAAGCATAGAATTTGATCATGTCAGTTTATTGCTACTCCTTATCCATGTCAAGTATCTGTTCCTACGACCATGAGATCATGCAACTCACTAACACCACAGGAATGCCTTGTGTGTATCAAATGTCACAATGTAACTGGGTGACTATAAAGGTACACTACAGGTATCTCCGAGGGTGTCTATTGAGTTGGCATGGATCAAGACTGGGATTTGTCACTTTGTATGACGGAGAGGTATCTCTGGGCCCACTCGGTAATACGACATCACAAGAAGCTTGCAAGCAATGTGACTAAGGACTTAGTCACGGGATCTTGTAATACGTAACGAGTAAAGAGACTTGCCGGAAACGAGATTGAACTAGGTAGGGTGATACTGGCAATCCAATCTCGGGCAAGTAACATACCGATGGAGAAAGGGAACTGCATACGATATTGATTGAATCCTTGACATCGTGGTTCGACCGATAAAGATCTTCGTAGAATATGTAGGAGCCAATATGGGCATCTAGGTCCCACTATTGGTTATTCACGAGAGAGTGTCTCGGTCATGTCTGCATAGTTCTCGAACCTGCGGGTTCTACACACTTAACATTCGGTGACGATTTGGTATTATTGAGTTATGTATGTTGGTGAACGAAGGATGTTAGGAGTACCATATGAAATCCCGGACCTCACGAGGAGCTCCAGAATGGTCCAAAGGTAAAGATTGATATATTGGAAGTTGGTATTCGAGTTCCGAAAAAGTTCCGAGGGTCCACCGGGAGGGTCCACCTGCCCCGGAGGGCCCCACGGGTTATGAGAGGGGGTGCATCAACCCTTGATGGCTGGCCGCCCCTCCCACCTACGCCCATACGGCTGGATGTGGAGGGGTAAGGCCAAAGAGGGCCGGACACCCCTTGCCTTGGATGGCAAGGCACCTCCTAGGGCCGCCGCTCCCTCCTCTCCTTCTATATATATGTGAGGGGAGGGAGGGTTGCAGCACCACAAGCCACGGCACAGCCTCTCCCTCTCCCTCTAGATCGGCTTCTCCTCTAGTTCGTTGTGGCAGTGCTTGATGAAGCCCTGCCGGAATTGCTCCACCACCAACGTCTCCACGTCGTCGTGCTGCCGGGGAACTCATCTACCTCTCCTCCCTTGCTTGCTGGATCAAGGAGGCGGAGACGTCATCAAGCTATGCATGTGCTGAATGCGGAGGTGTCGTTTGTTCGGTGCTACCTCATGATTGGATCGTGGGACAGATCGTAAATGGATCGCAAAGACGTTCGACTACATCAACCGCGTTTATTAACGCTTCCCGCTTAGAGATCTACAAGGGTATGTGGTTCCACTCTCCTTCTTGTATTTTTATGATCTCCATAGATGGATCTTGGGTGTTCGTAGGATTTTTTTTGTTTCCCATGCAATGTTCCCCAACATAAGGAGAGGCAAGAGCCCAAGCTAGGGGATGCCCAAGGCACCCCAAATAATTATTCAAGGAGACTCAAGCGTCTAAGCTTGGTGATTCCCCGAACGTCATCCCATCTTTCTTCTTCAACAACTATGGGTATGTCTCGGTTATTGTTTTGTTCACATGATATGCATGAATTCTTGGAGCGTCGGGTGCCTTTTATTTTCCTTTTATAAATGCACCATGCTGGAATGGGAAATTCCATGGTTGATTTTTCGAATGCTCCTTGCACTTAACTTATGTATTTTGAGTATGGCTTTATAGAATGCTTCATGTGCTTCACTTATATCATTTGAAGTTGGATGCCGATTTCTCTACATATAGAAAACCGTTATTTGTAGAATGCTCTTTTGCTTCATTAATATTTATTAGAGCATGTCTAGGTCTTTTGTAGAAATAATTAAACTCTCATTCTTCACTTATATTTGTTTTAGAGTTAATAAATAGTGACGGTAATTTGCATGGGTTATAAGACTAGTCCAAAAATAGTAGGTATTCAAGGAGTGATAATGAAAACCTTCATGTAGCACATTAAAGAGAAATTATGGGTTAATGACACTTATGTGGTAATGTGAAAGGGTGTGAGTGCATCATTGTTGATTCGTAGAAGTGTCGGCATAAAGAGGTGTTAACTTCTTGTTTCTCTAAAAATTAAAAAGGCCTGGTGTGGATATGTGAGCATTTCTATTCCTCGCTGAAATCCTAGTGTTGTTTCAAGTCGGAGTCTCGTGATGGTTAATTTGTCCTAACTCTATCCCTCGGGGCATGCGAGTAGTACTTCCATTTGTGATAAAACTAATAAAACTTTGAAATAAGTATATGAGTTCTTTATGACTAATGTGACACCATGGACATATGCAATCTCACCTCTTCATATTTGCTAGCCTCTTCGGTACCGTGCATTGCCCATTCTCACCTCGAGGATTGGTGCAACTTTCACCGGTGCATCCAAACCCCGTGATATGATACGGTCCATTGCACATAAGCCTCATTATATCTTCCTCAAAATATCCATCATACCAATGTATCATGGCATTTCCATAGCCATTCCGAGATATATTGCCATGCAACTTCCTCCATCACTTCATATGACTTGTACTTCCATTGTCATATTGCTTTGCATGATCGTAAGATAGATAGCATGATAGTTACATGGCTTGTCATTTTTCGATATCTTTTGCTATGCTAGATCATTCCACATCCTGGTACACTGCCAGAGGCATTCATATATAGTCATATCTTTCTATCAGTTTTTCATATCGATTTTAAGTAAATAAAAGTGTGATGATCATCATTATTGGAGCATTGTTCGAGTGAGGAAAAAATGGGGGAGGCCAAATGAGCCCACCATAGAAAAATGGGGTGGGGCGATAAAAATAGAACAAAAAGACCACCATGAAAAAACAATAAACAAGTAAATGAGATAAAAAGAGAGAAGGGACTTTGGTATTATCCTTTACCACACTTGTGCCTCAAGGTGGCACCATGTTCTTCATGTAGAGAGTTTCTTGTTTTGTCACTTCCATATGCTAGTGGGAATTTTTCATTATAGAACTTGGATTGTATATTCCAACGACGGGCGTCCTCGAATGCCCGAGGTTTTGATGCACAAGCAAGTTGGATGCACACCCACTTAGCTTCAGTCGAGATTTCATACACTTATAGGTCTAGCACATCCATTGCATGGCAATCCCTACTCCTTACATTGATATCTATCGATGGGCTTCTCCATATCTCATTGATACACTGAGTTGATTCGGGACTTTCTTCTCCACTTTTACCCCTTTGAAACCTACCACCACATTCTATTCCACGTATATGTTATGTCCATGGTTCCCGCTCATATATTGCATGAAGAATAAAAAGTTGATGCATATTGAAAAAGTATGATCCAATTGCCTCACTTGGGAACCATGGTGCGTGACATTTATATTAATGTTGGGAAGATGGAACCATGCCTTGCTAATATAATAAGATGAATGGGGGTAAACATTCTTTGAGGATCGTATACTTTGAAAGATTGATGATTTCGTTGCTTGTGCTTATAAGTATTACTATGTTAATTAATTCATATTTTCTCACTGAGGATACATGCAGAAGATTACATATTGGGTAGCATCTCACATAAAAAATTCTGTTTTTATCATTTGCCTACTCGAGGACGAGCATCAGTTAAGCTTGGGGATGCTTGATATGTCTCCAACGTATCTATAATTTTTTATTATTCCATGCTACTATATTATCATTCTAGGATACTTTTTGAGTTATTATTTACCAATTTATATTATTTTTAGCACTAACTTGTTGACCCAGTGCCTAGTGCATGTTCCGGTTTTTTGTTTGTTCTTTGTTTCAGATAAAATCCATATTAAAGAACTCTAAACATGATAATTATTTTGAAATATATGTGAATTTTGGGAGTCGGAATCAATGAAACATCATGCCCGAGGGAGGCACATGCCAATAGGGGTCGCTTCCTGATGGCTTGGCCAAGGAAGATGAAGAAGGATGGGGGGCTCTCTCCCCCTCTCTCCCGGTGGCGCTGGAGCGCCGCCGGGGCAACCATCGTGAGGGCGATCTATACCAACAAATTCGCCGCCGTCACCACCAACTCTCTCCTCCTCTATGCTGCGATGTCAAACCACTCTTCCCCACTGTAATATGTACTTGAATATGGTGCTTATTGCTATAAATTATTATCCAATGATGTGTGGCTATCCTATGATGTTTGAGTAGATTTCCTTTGTCCTACGGGTTAATTGTGATATGATTTTATGGATATGAATTATGTTTTGATATGGTGTTGTCCTAAGGTGCTTTCATGAGGCGCACACGTGAAAGATTAACACTTGAAGGTTTGCAGTATGTTCATGATTCACTTATAGTGGCTGGCTAGAGTGACAGAAGCTTACACCCGAGTAAGGGAGTTGTGTGCATATGGGATTAAAGAGGACTTGATGTTTAATGCTATGGTTGGGTTTACCTTAATGATTTCTAGTAGTTGTGGATGCTTGCTAGAGGTCCAATCACAAGTGCATAGGATCCAAGTACGGAAAATGTCTTAGCGTTTGCCTCTCCCTCATTACATATGATAAGTATTTATCATGTTATATTCAATTACATATGGACAATATTTCTCTTGTGTTACACAAAAAGTTTTCTACTAGACAACCCCTAATTTTTATTTACTTGCTTTTTATATTCTTGCAAAACACCTACTAAGTACTTCTAGTTTCCTTCCCACAAAATAATTTCATACTTGTTCTAGGTAAAGTAAGCGTTAGCGTGCGTAGAGTTGCATCGGTGGTCGGTAGAACTTGAGAGAATATTAATTCCACCTTTTGCTCCTCGTTGGGTTCGACACTCTTACTTATCAAAAAAGGCTACAAACGATCCCCTACACTTGTGGGTTCTCAGGGGCGAGCAGAGACGGCTCGCCAAAGCGGAGCGATGCTCCCCGGACCCACATCAGCAACTCCTCCCATGATAGATCCAGTCGCGAGGGTGGAGGATGGGGAAGAGAGGCTCAAGGTGTTGACCTCCCCTTAGCGCGCCGCACCCGCAGCGGCAAGGGATGTCGGGGCACCAAAGGGAGCTGACTTTGGGCCTGAGCTCCCAGCCCTTGAGGCATCCTTGGCGTCCTCCGGGGACGAGGCAACACCGTCGGCTTTGGAGGTGGCGATCTTGAGCCCTCCGCACGAGACGATAAGCGCGGCCCCTACATGCGGTGATGAGACCGAGCTACCAAAAGGCCCATAGGCTGGGCCCTTCACATGGAGGTGTTCGCGGATGATGCGTAAAGGCCGGCGAGTCGAGCCATGGAGCTAGGGGAGAGCGGTGCCGCCTCCTGGGGGAGGACCCTGGCAGCGTCAGGGCCGCCGCCGCTGTCCATGAGCGAAAGATGAGGAAGGAGGTCGAGCTCTATGCAAAGGAGCAGTGGCTCCTTGTAGAGGAGAGGAGCCGATCTTCGGGAGGTGAAGGGTCCATCAAAGGGGCGAGGAGGCCCACACACAGCATGAGCGGCTCGTCGAAGAGGTTAGGGTGTTCCTTGCGAACGCCCTCAAAGACGCTCAGGAGGCCAGGCGGTAGCTGCGAGCAACTGATATCCATGAGAAGACGCTCTGAGAGCTGGCTGCTTTGTGCGAGAGCCGACTCCAGATGCGGGAGGAGGCCGCGATAGCTCACGAGGATTGACTCACATCCCGCGAACAGAGATATCAAAGCGCGAGGCGGAGAGATCACCGCCCGCGACCGAAGTCCGAAACCCTAGAGCGTGATCCTGCATCCTCCGCGTCCACGCGAGAGGCAGAGCAGGGGCTCCTTATGGCAAAGGAGCGCAAGCTTGACGCATAGAGGGACCAGCTGCAGGCCGAGGTCAACATTCTCCAAAAACAGCTACTAGAGCCCGACGGCGCCGTGACAGCATGTGCCGTGAGTTGCTGACCCAGGCAGCGACGTGACTTTTGGCAACCTTCTCCGTCTACACAGCAACTTCGACTTCGAGCGAGTGGTGAATCCCATTCCGGAGGAGCTCTGCAGCGTCCTTGAAGAGGCCATGAAGGAGCACGTGGTCGGCTTTGTTAAGCGATATGCCTTTGTGGTCGAGGCCAGCAGCGACGACAACGAGGCCTCCGGCGACGACGGTGAGAGAAGCGACAACCGTGACACGTGCACCTAGGATTTTCTTGGCTCACCCGTGTAATGAAGTAGGCACGGCCCCGCAGGGGTGTGAAGACACCTTTATGATACTCTTGTATTAAGAACTTGATGTCTTATCCATTTCCTCTTTTCTCCCGAGGCCCTTCTTCCCTTTTTATTTCGCTTTTGTGCCCTGCGTTGCTCGGATGCTTGGAGCGAGGGCTCAGCAAGGCTAGAGGTTGTGGGGCTATTAGGGCTACTGAGAGATCCCGAGGAATGATGCTCTAACTCCCCCCCCCTTGACGTGCATGCGGCTTCTGCCAAGGAAAGCGGAAGGCCTCAAGAAGGAAACGAGAGGGAAGGGACCCTAGGGGTGCATGTAGACTTAGCTAGCGAAGCCTTTTGCCAACGGGGTGCTGCCCACGAGGCCTCCTAAGGAGGATCTCCTGAAGCTTTCAATGTCCTACACCCGAGAAACTGCCTTCGATGTCAAGCGAGGATGCAAAGTCACCAAGGACCTGATGAGGTGACGTACACGGGGTCCGACCCGCGAGCCAGAGCTCAGTCGCTTGGGTATTGCAGTGCTACATGGACTGGCTCGAGCACACACACCGTGCCTAGCCCCCGCTTGTGTGACATACACAGGGGAGTTCACGAGAGCACATCTCGCGTGGGGCATACTGAGGTGCTAGTACATAGGAATTCTGAAAAGTGATGAGCTTTAGTGATGCATGAAGTAGGTTCATTACATAATAGAAAGATACATGTTGCCACGTTCAACGCGGGTCGGCATGAGGTTTTGTGCAGCTAAAAAGTGCCCTCAAAGGATGACAGAGATGCCGCCCTGACGGACAGGGATCAGCTTGAGGTTGATGTAGCTGAAAAGCACCCACAAAGGACGATGGAGATGCTGTCACGATGGACATGGATCAGCCGCAGGTTGATGCAGCTTAAAAGTACCCTCAAAGGATGAAAGAAATGATGTCGTGACGGACACGAGTCAGCCTGAGGTTGGTGGAGCTAAAAAGAGCCCTCATTGTCAAAAAGTCTACCATGTCTGAGCATGGGGTATCCGCCAATGCCGAGCATGGGGCTTCCACGAGAGTGGGAAGGGGCTCTCACATGCTGAAGGCAACATGGGTAGAGAGAACCCCGAGGCGTGTACATCTCTGGCTTGCTCGTATACGTGGAGCACGGATAGAATTTATGGCGATGGAGGGTGTTCCATGTGTTTGGTACCGGAACACTCTCCACTATAATTCATGGGGCCGTAGTGGGCCGATCAGCGATTGTTCACCACATATGAAATGTGGGACTCGTGGCTCATGCACGCCAGCCTCACGAAGGTGGGTGCGGCGTTCTCCATGCAGAGGGGCATGATCATGAGCGGAGATGGGGGTGAGACGGGCCTCACGAGGCAAACCTGGTTGAGGGAGATGAAGTCGACGCACATACGCCTGCCTCTGCATGGTTTGGAGATGACGGGGTGCTTAAGATCCACCAGGGGTGGGCCGCCTCATGGGCGATTCCTGCATCTTAGGGCTTGCTGACGGGCCGTGCGCTCTGGCGCGTGGCTAGGTTGTGCTCGATCACCTCCCTCGGCGGGTCGGGCAGCCTAGCGCTATCCCTGGCAACGCAACAGAGCCTTCTTGAAGGGGATCAACGAGTGTGCCTTCCTATTTGAGGGACGGGCACTGTCGTCGACGCGGGAGGGGCTGTGCTGCCCCGTCCGGCATCGCCTTCTTAAGCCCAAATGGCTCATCAGGGAGGAGGGGCTTCTTCTTCACGGGCGCATCTTCGGCATGTCCGGGGATTTCCTCGTTGGTGGGGTATGCGGCGGCGGCGGTCTTGTAGGCATGCTCGAGGGTGTGCACCGCATCGTTCCCGTCGTAGCGGATGGTGATGGCACCATTGCAGCCAAGCATCTTGAGGAGTCCGTAGGCGTGGTGGGTCACGACCATGAACTTGGAGAGCATCGGGTAGCCCAAGATTGCGTTGTAGGGCAAGCCAATGTGTGCTATGTAGAAGTCGATGAACTCCGTGTGGTAGTTCTCGTGGGTGTCGAAGGTGACGGGGAGGCACACTTGCCCTAAGGGAATAGTGGAGCCGTCGATGACACCTGAGAAAATCCTAGTGGGCATCAGACGCTCTTAAGGCACTTAAAGCGCCTCGAAGGTCTCCATAAAGAGCACGTTGAGGCCTGCCCCACCGTTGATGAGTGTCTTTGTAACGGTCACCTTGCTGATGGTGGGAGTGCACAACAGGGGAATGACACCCACGACCGTCGCAGAGTTAGGGTGGTCGCTGACATCGAAGGCGGTGGGAAACTCGGACCACTAGAGGTGGCCGGCGGACTCGTGCGCCATGAGGTCCGCATTTACCTCACGAGAGAATTTCTTGAAGTGGCGGTGGATCAAGGGTGCAAGCCGCTCTGCGGGGCTCTTGGTAGCCCCGACGCTCTCAGCAGGATAGGAGCTACTGTCGCGTGGCGGGGCGGCATTGGCATGAGGGTCAGCGTGCCGCGGCTAATTCTGCCAGCGCTAACGGCTGTTGTTGTCATCCAAGCATCCACCTTCGCCACCGCGACGGCCCCCGTCATGGTCCTTGCAGCCGTCGCAGCGATTGGCGCGGCCCTCGTGAAGCTGGCTGAGCTCATAGCAGCCCTCAATTTTGTGGGAGTTTATGTTGTGGTAGGCGTAGTAGGGCTTCTTTGGTGCTTCATCACGGTCACGCCCGCGCTTCTGCTCGGGCTCCGCAGCAAGCATGGAAGGGCCCTTGCACATGGGGTCCTTGTCCTCGGGCTTTGCCACGCCAGGCTCGGCGTTACTGCCACCGCGGAGGAAAAGGCGCGCCTGTTCAGCCTTGGCACAGTAGTCGGTGAGGACGAAAAGCTCCGCTACCGAGTCCAGCTCATCCTTGATAGAGAGCTTCTTGCACATCTTTACGTCGGTGACTCCGCCTAGTGAAGGCAGAGACAATGGTGTGTCGGAGGCCCTCGGGATCCTGTTGTGCACCTCGCTGAAGTGTTGGATGAACTTGTGGAGAGGCTCGTCAGGGCGCTGGCACACGGCCTGCAGGTCGTTGAGCGTGAGGGGGTGGTTGCTCGTGCCTGTCAAGTTGGCGACAAACCTCTTGCAAAGGTCTTCCCAAGAAGAGATGGACGCCTCGGGGAGGTTCAGGAGACAAGCGCGCATAGCGTCCTTGAGGGCCATGGGGAACCAATTCGCCATGACCCGCTCATCCCCCCTCGCGACATGAATGCTCATGGCGTAGAGCAGGAGGAACTCCATGGGGTTGGAGTTGTCGTCATAGCAAAGAGGGAGCTCTGGCTTGAACTTGTCGGGCCACACTATGCGGCGCAACTCAGGAGTGAGGGCCAAGTAGCCCCGATGGTGGAGGCGCCTTCGTCGAGGGACGTGCGGCTCTGGCGCCCAGTTCCAGCGACATCCATGAGAACGTCATCCTGGCGGTTTTGCGCATTCTGTGGTCCACGTGCACGTCCTGGGGTGCGTGGTGGATGATCTGGAAACTATCACCATCGCCCGCCGATGCTAACGTTCCGCGGGGCAGCTCCACCACGCGCGTCAGAGGAGAGGGAGCACCATGCTCACCCTGGTCGGCACGCGAAGGCAAAGGGAGCATGGAGTGGGAGGACTCATCGTTACCGGAGCGGTGCAGGCAGCGTCGACGAGCTTGGTGATTCCCACAAGTCAGGCTTCGTAGTCATTGTTGGCGAGGCGGTAGCGCAGAAGCTCCTGGGCCATGAGCAGTGTGTCGCGCGTAGCAGGAGGGTCGCGACGCGCGAGCGAGGAGATGGTGGCGGTATGGCCACGTGTGTGCTCGTTCACACACGGGTGGATGGAGGAGGCCATGCGTTCCACAACATGCTTCGTGGCGGCCCACGGGCGCCGCCCCGGGGGCGCCATGGGCGACAGGTGTCGCGAGTGCCCAGCACATTATCATACCTCATCCATTAACTTAATTAGTCCCGATATCTTGGTCACGAGATTGTTGATTCGCCGTGGCTCACAGATTATTACAACCCCAGAGGTTCAAGTACCGTAGATCCTGAGACACATGATGCTCCACCACTCTAGTGTGAGTATGTTGAGGAGAGCTGACGCATGTACGTGACCTACCTGGACGAGTAAAAGGGCCTTGGTTGTCTCCTGGGATAGCGAGATAGACTTCATTGCATTTTATCATTTGATTTCATCCGTAGTCGGACCCTGACTTCTGGATATTTGAATAAATGTTGTATTACTTATAATTTAGCATGTGGCGAGTGTAAGCTAACTCATATATTCATCTCCTCTTTAAATGTATCTGCAATGATTTGTATACTCGTGAAACGCCGATATGCGTCTCTATCCATATTAAGGTCTCGTCCTCAAATACGGATATTGTCGCATCTTGAATGTTACATCCCTCTACGCGGCACTGAAAACCAAGGACGAGCTTGGCTTTAGGCATGGCTTGGCAGCGCCATGAATGCTCTATAGAAGGGGGTTGAGAGGGGATCTTCACTGTTAGCAAATCAAACCTTGTGGACACAACCTTTAGCAGTTGGATTAATAACTGCACGCGAGATCGTCGGGTAGGAGGAGTCTGAGAGGGCAGGCTGTCGGGGCACCGAGATTAGATGTGGATAGGATACGACCAGCTGCAGGAACAACTCTGATGCGAGGCACTCGCACGCCAGATGCGGGGTGGGGGATCCTGGAGGAACTTGGATGAAGAGGTGGGGGAGGGCTTGGCTGGAGGGGGAGCAGGGCGCATCCACCGACGGCTTTCGTGGCTGCGAGCGCCAGAGGGATGCGTCGCAGGAGCGTGGGACACATGTTTTCCTATATGAGCATCTCCATCAGCGGCGGTAAAAATGTGCGCACGGGGAAAACGTTGGTTTTAGTGCGCGCGGAGCGGTTTCGCGCGCTCCAGCGGGCGCGGATTCCGACGCGTGGGAAAAAACCGCACGCATGCGCGAAAAAGCGGCCCGACGCACGCTAGTTTTGGCGCGTGGCGTTCGACGCACTTTATAAATTGAGCGCCCCTCCACGCGCATTCCCACCGCTCTGTGCCTCACCACGCTCCCTCCCACCGCTCTCTCCGCCGCTCTTTCTCGTCTCTGCTCGCCTTGTCGCTGTCGTGCCACCATGCCGCCGTGCCGCCGAGGAAGTTTAGGCTACCGTGGTGTCCGCGAGCACCCCTTCGGCACCTTCTACACCGAGATCCGCTCCGACGACATGCGCCTTGGCCTCAGCACGTTCGGCACCTCCCAGGAGGCTGCCGACGCGTGCAATTGGGCGGCGTGGTACTTCAACCGGCCTCGTAGGGACATGAATTTCCCCGAGGTGATGACGAGGGAGTGGGCGCAGCGGCTCGCGCCTCCCCCGCGGGTTGTCACTGAAGAAGACCTTCGGCAGAATCGGAGGCGGGAGCGCCGCCTCGGCATCACGGAGATGGACGAACGTGCCATGATGACATGGCGCCAACAGTTCCTGCACGACGTCCTCGACGAACGGGCAGTCTTCGCGCAAAGAAGGGTAGGTAGGAAGAGCGAGCCGCCTATGGTGAGGACAAGCGTACGCGGAAACAAGCCACACTCTTCAACATGGAGCTCAAGGAAGCGTCGACTTGGGACTCCGATGATGAACTGTGGGCTGACGCCTTCATCACGACGAAGGAGTCGGACACCAGCGCGTCGGAGAAAGACGGGGAGGAGTAGTTTTTATCCTTTTTATCGTTTTTATTATGTATGCTTTTTATCTATGATGAACTATCAACGAGGAGTAGTTTCTATCTATGAAGTATCTATACTATGTATACCCATCATCTTATTTTTGGGTAGAATGAGTATCGCGCACTCCAAACTTTAGCGTTTTTGTTAAAGGGGCGCACGGCATTTTTTTTCAGCGTCCGCGACAGCTAACGTTCTGTGGCACATAAAAAAAGGAATCGTTCCCATACGGCGCGTCGGTCGCTCCATCGCGCGCGCGGGCCCATACAATATTTTTCGCACGCGCGCGCTTCGCTGGTCGGTGGATGCAATATTTTTCATCTAAATTTGTTGCAATCAGCGTCATATTTGCTGTAAGCGTTTTTTACTACATTTGTCCAGTAAAAAAGCTGCATATACGTTTGGTTGCAACTTCAGTTCGTCGAATTTTTCGTTAGAATCGATCTTTTTTACTTTTGCTACAACCGTGTTAATTTTTGCTACAACCGGCATCATTATTTGCTGCAACCGTTCACTAAAAAAGTTGCATATGCGTTCACGTAGATATTTGTTACAACCGGCGTTTGACTTTTGTTACCAGTCACCATCAGATTCTTTTTTGCTACGATCACGTAGATATTTTTTTTTCTACAAATTTTGTTTTTTGTTGCAGCCGTTGAGTCGTACGCGCTGAGAGTTTACGGGTCAAGCTATGCCAATTCCAAACGGCCTAAGTTGGAATGAAATTCCAGATCTGAAATAGGATCAGTTTCAGTACTTCCTAGTTTTTCTGACTAAGTGCGTCAAAGGAATGAACTAAAGTAAGGTTTTCAGTTCGTTACCTCTGCATCGCGACAAATTTTGTTGTATCGGAAGAAAAAAATATTGCATGGAGATCCAACGGTGCGGACGCGCAGGGGTTGGTGGATCGTGCGGCTCGCGCGCCGGCGCGGAGCACTCCCTAAAAAAAATACTATTCATGCGTTGTAGACTTATTTTAACGCGTCGGAGATGCTGTGAAGATAGACCTCGCACACCGAAAAATCAATCTCGCGTATACTTCGGTTTCATATTGCTCCACGGTGCAAAGCGTATACTTCGGTTTCACATTGCTCCACCGTGTAAAGCTGGAACCCTGGTACATTGCGTTTTTTGACACCCTTTGTCTCGTTCCATCCAACGGCTGATCGAAGGTATATTATTCATCCGACGGTTTCTTTGGACCTTGCTGGAGTTCATAACTGACGTTTTTCCTTTTTGACATAACCATAACTGACGGTGGCGTGTCAGCCAAATGGTTACACCGGTATCAGACAATGGTTAGCGCCAAAATCACTGATTACGAAGAGTGGGCATCATTTAGACTGGCTCCTGCTGAGCTTGATCGCCCCGACATGTATGTCTGCTCCGCTAGCCGGGCCGTTACCACCGAGCGCTAGCGGACAGCGCTGGCTACATGCATTCACGGCACGGGCAGAGCCAGAGCGGCCAGACACGACGCAGCTGTTTTCGGCTGGGACGGGGGCACGGTATTCATACCCGTCCCCGCGCGACGATTTCAGTGTTTTTACCTTTTTTTTTAATATTTAGCTCGATTTTATCTCGTTTATAAATAAAAGTTCGGATCTGACGTTGATACACTGATGGTAAGATCGTTTGACTCCGTTGATCCAAAGAAACCATCCATATTGATCCGATTCTTATTTCCAATGTATGTGGCCGTAGGGTGTGTTTGCCTACCGTCTAACCGATGGCTGTAGGAAAAGTTGTCAGATTTAATTTTTTTACAAACGGGTCAGATCGAGCTAAAGTTAGCAAAAAATGTCAAAATCGTGAATTTACCCTCCCCACACCACTCGCCGCGGCGCGAAATGATGCGAGTAGGTGCACGGGATCCCGTGACCGTACTTATAGCATGACTAGCATAGTCGAGTACATCGCTCCCGTGACCAAATTCACGGTTTTGACTTTTTTTTCTAGCTTTAGTCTAATCTAACTCCGTTCGTAAAAAGTTAGATTTAACTTTTCACTCGTTGTGACGGTAGGTTTGAATCAATGCAGACAACGTCTTTTGACTCCATTAACATGAATAAGTGGCTATCGTCACAAACAATGACGGCAGAGTGTGCTTTCCTACCGTCACAACGGGTAGCAATAGGGCATCCACTCAGATGGTAGGCATATATATTTTATCAACACTCCTGTGACTATAACCATTTATCCACGCTAATGGATCAGATGACGCCGTTTGTATTGACCTGAATTCTATCATCACATGAAATGATGATAAACATCGTAGAGAGCGACGGTAGAAAAATGATCGGATCTAAGAAAATAAAGAACGAGTCAAATTGAACTAAACTATGCTAAAAGGAGACGTAACAGTGAAATCGTCCTCCTCCCGCGCGCGCGGTCGCACCGTTGCTGCTTGCTTTCTATAGATATAGATATAGTACTCCTACGCTAGTACCGTAGTAGCTTCGATCGGCTGGATATATTTTATCAAGATCCCCACGGTCCTCATCTCAGCTTCAAGTTATTCAGATTTCAGACGCGCCGCGGCCCGCACATGTGATAGAAAGACGAGGCGGACAGAGGGGAATGAGTGAGTAGCACTCGTACTACTAGTGCTGGCACAGCGGTAGACTAGTGTGTCGAGCATAGAGCTACTGCGTGTGCACAGGGTGCCAGTGTGGCGCCACGTGGTGGTGTCTCCCAAGGTACAAAAGAGCTTAGGATCCGTTCAGACCTCCACCTCGTAGCGATGGACGGATCGATAGAGCTGGAGCCTTTTCTTTTCTTTTCTTTCCTGCATGCATGGCCTCTTTTGCTTTCTACCCACTCTCACACTATGTGCTGTGCATTTCTCCTCTCGATTCTTTCATGCTTTCATGTCTAACCATGCCGCCGCATACTCTTTCCTTCTCTTCTCTCGCTTAACTAAACCCTAAAACAATAACACATAATTGAAGTAGAACGGTTGATCCATTTGTAAACCAGCATAAGGTTGAATTAGTGCAGAACGCACGCATATCCCAGAGGAGAGTGGAAATGGTTAAACTTAACATTTCTTACGCTTCCAAAGCCATTGTTTCTGGTAGCAGCAACAAGCAGAAAGAAGAGGAAAATTGATGTACACGCACCCGTCATGTGGAAAGCTTTAGGTCTTGATCCATAGAGGCCAGCCGGCACCGAGTCGTATCTTGAGACTTTAGTATATTTACAGGCCGGAGGTGTAAACTTGAAGCTAAAGCAACGGGAGGAAAAACAATTGCAGAGCTGCATGTCTCATGATGATGCTGGAAAACTCGATATTCTCCCTTTTTACCATGTGATGCTTCTGCCCAGCAGAGCAGAGCAGAGCACCACACGCCCCAAAATTCACCGACCAAAATCCTGCTCAGGCAATTATCATTGCCAAGTTCCCTCGAGATGCATAATCATCCAGACTATTGTTCGTTAATCCCCACACCACACCACCCGGCTTAGGCTAGTTCTACCCCACTCTGTGACACACCACCGTACTTGCCTGCCGTTTATATTAATGTCAGGTTAATTACTCACTGCTTGCTGCAGCATGCTGCCCGCCTGCTCCCGAGCAAGGTGGCTGAGCTAGCTAGGCTTCCACTACTGCATAGTGCAGTTTAGCTCGTGTACGTACTCCTCTCGCGTTCTCAGCGCTCCTCCAGCTTTTGTCCCGCACCCCTCTGCTAACAAAAGCTCGAGCTGAGGAATGAATAACCTAAAATACCCTTCCTATTATTAGGGCCCAGGCTGTGGGCGCCGGGGGTGACGCAGTCATTGCGCGCGTCCTCTTGGCCAATTATAATGCCACCCACGCTAACACAGCACGCGGGGCCAGTGTAGCTAGTTGTACCTCTCTCGCCTCCGACACCGACGAGTCAAGAGTCAAGACGCGATGCAGCCGACGGAGTCCGCCCAACGCCGGGCCTCGTCCACAGCCGCCACGGCGCCCCGGCGAAGCATGGGGTGCATGGCTGGCCTTCTCCGCCTGCTCTCCCCGTACCATCGCCACCGGAAGCGCCTGACAGCCAAGAACGCCACGCTCGAGGCCTCCCTACCGCCGCCGTCTCCACCGCCCATGAAGAAGCCGGGAGCGTCGCCGTCTCCACCGCCCGTGAAGAAGCCGGGAGCGTCGCTGTCACCAACGCAGGCCCCAGAGAAGCCACAGACGCCGACAGCCGTCCGACGGCGGCGTTCATGCGAAGCGCCTCGGAGCCCGACGATCGCTCCGGAGTACCGCCGGGCGAGCTGTGACAGCCCCAGGCCGCCGCCGCCAGCTATCGTCGCACGCCTAATGGGCCTGGAGGAGTCCGCGCCGGCTTCCCCCGCCACGACCCCGCGGCCACGACCGCTGCCGACCCGCCCTCCTCCTCCCCCGCCACCAGAGATGGCCGCGGAGAAGCGGCGCAAGCTGCTGGGCGCGCTGGAGAAATGCGATGACGACCTCCAGACACTGCGGCGGATCATCGCGGCCGTCCGGGCTGCCGAGCTGCGGTCGGCCGCTGCATCCGACGTCTCGCCGGCTCCAGCAGGGGAAGGCAAAGGGGGCAAGTGGATGGACGGCTCGCCGCGGGCGGTGGCACAGCATCCCAGCCCGGACTCGGTGCTGGACGCCATCACCTCACCGAGATTTCCATGCAGGAAGCGGTCGTCTCCATGCACACATCTCGATGCAGACAGCAAGCCCGAGATTACCCGTTCCAGTAACGATGCGCTCATAGTACGATCCAAGATCGTGAAGCCGTCCCGAACACTTGTTTTCTCCGGTACGTGGTGGTATCTCAGATTCTCTGTCGATCTGATACACAGTTTTCCATATAACTCACATATACATGCACGCATTTTATACTACTCCGATCTGCACCGTCTTAGTTTCCACCAGATTAATGAAGTTTAAGTTTATAGGGGTTTACGTGCCACATCAAATTTGTCAATTGTCATGGAAAAATATGCGGCAGGCTTCACGGTAACACGTGTGGTTTCTCGTCTCGTTTATGCAGGGGACTACTGCAAGATCAAGCAATACTGCAACGAGCTGCACGCCATGGCCATGCATCACCACCCTGCGACGGTGGCGGCTGTCGAGGGAATGCCGCGGTGGACGCCGTCAGCAGCCGAGGCGAAGGGCTGGCAGCATCGGAGACGGTGGGGGCTCCAGGGCGAAGAGCGGAGCCGAGCGATGGTGGAAAGCGTAGGGGAGGTGTGGGGGGAGAGCGCCGGCGAGGAGCGGTGGGAGGCCGGCCTCGTTGGCGCCGCGCTGGAGCGGGCCATCATGCAGGAACTCGTCTTGGACGTCGTGACGGAGCTGCTTGCGCACTCCGAGGGGCCGTTTGGCCACGGTCACCACCACGGCGGCGGTGCCATGTGCCGGAAGAGGCTCTGTTTCTGAGCGATTTCGCGTGCTCTGCTCTGGCTTTATTCGTACGTACGTAGTACGAGTGGAGCAAGTCACGCAGTACGTAGTCCAAGGGATGGATGTCGGTGACTGACGACCCCATGATGTTGGTGGTGGTGGTGGTATTGAAAGATCGGATACGCTGTGGCGCCGTTGTTGGTGAGGGCAATAAAGTGACGCGTCGCTTTAGAATGTGGGAGCTCATGAAGTGAGCACAGTGAAACTGACTCTGCTTTGCGATCATGAGGTCGGCTCCACCGCGGCTGCGCGCCCACAAGGACACGAACACAAGTCGTTGAGTTAAGCTTGCATACCAGATACGAGTAGAAAAGAATGCATTTCCAGCTCCATGGAAATTTACAAGTAGCACTCCATCATTTGGTGGTATAGTAGTACTTAGTAGCCCATGGAAATTTACAAGTAGCACTCCATCATTTAGTGGTATAGTAGTACTAAGTAGCCCCTCCGTCTCTAAATATTATTTTTTGGATATTTAATTTGGACTACATAAAGATGTATAGACTCCATCATTTTCAAGTGTACATTCAATTTACTTCATATATAGTCTGTAGTAGAATATTTTAAAAAAATTATATTGCTCCGTATGTTGCATGTATTAAAATCTCTAAAAATGTTTACATTTAGAAACAGAGGAAGCACTAGAGTAGTACAAAAAAAAAATTGGATTTTTGAGAGTTAATGTTGACCGTTGTGACCATTTACATCATTTTTGTTAGACGATGCCCCGCGCGTTAATGTGGAAAACTTATTAAAAAAACATATGGGTAAATGTTAAAAAACTAATGTTAATACAAAAAACCATTATAAAAATGGCTTGCTTAATTACCTATAAAATATTCATGCATGAGGGTATGTTTTGCATGAAGAGATTAATGAAAAAAGTAACTTATGACTACATGCATGACTTGATGATGTGACATTGTTGCATGGAGAAGAAAATTGGATAGTGGGTTCTAGCTATTTAAGAATAGAAGATACTGATTAATACCGGCTAACTAATTCTCGTTTTTCAAAATATATAGCAGTGCCTTCCTTTTGGACGAGGATTTTTGGCTCTAGGAGCATATGCTCCCTAACGAACAGTAAAATCAAAATAAATAGAAAATAAAATTTAAAAGTTCTGTTAATTTTTGTAGATGTTCATGTTAGTGTACCAATTGTGTTTGACCGTTTGCATGCCATATAGGATATCGGTGCTTCGTCGGTGAAAAAAAATAGTGTAGCATTTGAAGGTAACATTTGGCATTCTTTTTTTCTGCACAAGTCAAAATGCGAAAGTATTTCTCCTAAAAATTTGTACGTAGCATTTAAGTGTGACGATGAACACATCTAATCTATTTTTTATTTGTTGACATTTGTAAAATTCATTTCTAACACGTGGGAGCATGTGCTCCCTAGAGCCAAATTAAATAACCGCTTCTTCTTTCTCGCCTTCTATCCCGTCTAGGTCGTCGGTTTTATCATTCCCTTGAAAAAAATCAAAAATATATTATAGTGCCTTCTTGTTGATCGTCCTCCATCCCTCCAAGGCCGTGAAGCATGTTTGGGATCAAGTGAACACGCATGCAGCACAGGGTGGATAAATTCATTGTTTTGACCCTTTGGCATCGGTTTAGCACGATTTGACCTTATGTGTAAAAGTTCTGTTGGATCTCATTCCGTTTCTACCATCGTTGTCTTTGGCGGTAGGATAACACATCCTATCGTCAAGACCTTTGGCAGTATGACTTACTTACACCGTCACGCCTATTCGACGCGAAAAAAGATCCTACCACCATAGTCTATGGCAGTAGGGACATGCATGCAATTATAATAAAATGATAATTGCATGCAGGTCCCTATGACCATAGCCTGTAGAGCTAGGATAACACATCCTACCGCTACAGACTATTGAAAGTGCGTTATATCAACTAGAGGGAGGGTGAATAGGCGATTTTTACGAGTTCATCATAGAGGAAATTCCTAGTGAGGAAAGTCCTCAGTCATGAACTGAGTGCAGCGGAATAAGTACTCAAACTGTGATGCAAGCGCGACAATAACTTAGTCCTCGGAGTAAGTTGTAGCGTTCGGTTTGCACAGGTCGCTGAATAGGATAAGCAGGTGATGAATTACTCAAGTGAAGAATTTGAGGTGAGGATTTCAGAGAAAAGCTTCAGCCAAATACTTCAGACGGTGCAGATCAAAGTCATCAACATGCAATTGAGGAAATGAAAGAGTTGAGGAAATAGAACTCGTAGCTCGATGAAGACAGTGGTTTGATGACCCAGTTCCAACTGCTGTGCCAGTTGTACATCTGGTTTGGAGCAGCTTGGTATTCAAACCAAAGGACACATAGTCCCGAAACACACAGTCCCTACGGTATTCTCCTTGAGCTAAGGACACACAGTCCTTGCCCAACACTCGTGGTAAGTCTTGAGGGCAGACTTCCAAACCCTCACAAACTCGGTCACTCGACGATCCACAATTGACTGCTGGATGCTCTAGACCATTGACGCCTAACCGTCTGGAGGATGCACAATCCGCAAAGGTAACAAACGTCGGTTCCACACAAGAACAATCTCTTCAATGATGCTCAATCACTTTGGGTTTTGGTTTGGGTTTGGGTGTTGGTTTGGGTGTTTGGGATTTTTCCTCACTTGATGATTTTCTCTCAAAGTCCTCGACGAATGGGTTGCTCTAAATGACAAGTGTCAGTTTCTCTCGCAGCATCCAACAGCTAGTGGTTGTGGGGGCAGCTATTTGTAGCCTCGGAGCATCCCGACATTATTTGACATTAATGCCCATAATGACATGACCGTTGTGTGGATAAGATTTGGGACAGGTGGCGCGCGGCGCGACAATGGTCGGATCTTTCAACTGTGAAAGTCCTCATGTCTCTCATGTTCCTCACTGATAGGCAGTTCGCACTGGCGAAATCCTAACTCCTTAGTTAGTGCAATTTCTTCAGCGACCAGAAGAACTTCGTCTCTGTCACTGAAGACTTTGACTAATCCGCGAGAGATTTTCAAAGGCTTCACTCCGAGGATTTGGTATTTTGGGCTTTGAGTTGAGCATCATGAGGAAATCTTTCCTTAGTATTACCTGAACCCCCTTTAACAGTATGGTGTTCCTATGACTCAAGACAGAAGAAAATGAAACAGAAAGAATAAATCTTCAAGCTTCAAAGTCTTCAGACTATTTTCTTCAGGACACATCGAATTCCTCATATTTAATTTCTTCATGAGGAATAACGATTTATTCCCTATCAAAGTCTTCAAGGAATAATCAAAGTCTTCACCCGAAGACATACATTTTTAGGGGTCGATATTCTTCGAATAACTCAAACTCCTCAGTGACTACTAGGGCCTCTATACACTCACAAACATATTAGTCTCTTAACCTATAAGTCCTCAAACCACAAAAACCACTAAGGGGCACTAGATGCACTTACAATCCCCCCCCCTTTTGGTGGTTGATGAAAATTAGGTTAAGTTGTCAACGGGGATAAAAATATGAAGTGTAAGTACAGGGTTTGAAATATTTGAAAACAAGACATAGAGAAACTACCCCTGAAGATGTGCATATTTGATGAATTTGCTTTGGATTGCAAATGAACATTGAGGATTTGTGCCATGGAGATCTCCCCCTATATCTTGTGATTCATGCATGCATTTGACATATAGTATGAGGAATTTGAAATGCATGATGAAAAATGGTGTTTGACAAATTTTAGCATGCATGCATTTAATTAACTTGAGGAATAAGCATGCGAGGAAAAACGTTCAAAAGTGTGAGACCACCATCGGGCTTAAGCTACAACTCACTACATCAAAAACTCCAGAAGAACGAGAGTTTGTAACTTAATAAAGTTTATATGCCCATATAGTAGATCCGCTTGAAGACTAACTCAGATTTCTCCCCCTTTGTCATCAAGTGACGAAAAGGGACAAAACTGAGGACTAACGCCCATGAAGAACTTCACTTCTATGGTGGAGGAGGAGCGACATCATTCTTCGGGTCAGTCTTCTTGGTCTTCTTGAATTTCTTCTTTGATGGACACGACCAGTCGAAGTCTTAATTGAATTCCATTTCCTTCAGTTCCTCGGGAGTCTTGAGGTGAGACAGTATGGCCCAAATGCGATCAAATACCTCATGAAGATAGTAATGGTTTTTCTTCACATCATTCTTAATAGTATTGAGGGTTTTCACAATGGAGCCAAACTGACGCTTCACCCACTTACGGTTTCGATCAACTTTTTTATGAAGACTGAGGAGAAGCTCTCGGTTAGTCATCACGTGTGGGATAGTTGGACTTGGAGGTTTTGCTCTGCCATCAGATTCTTGGGAGGTAGTGTTGGAAATATGCCCTAGAGGCAATGATAAATAGTTATTATTATATTTCCAGTTTAAAGATAATCGTTTATTATCCATGCTATAATTGTATTGAATGAAAACATAGATACATGTGTGGATACATAGGTAAAACAATGTCCCTAGCAAGCCTCTAGTTGGCTAGCCAGTTGATCAACATAGTCAAGGTTTTCTGACTATGTGCAAGTGTTGTCACTTGATAACTGGATCACATCATTAGGAGAATCATGTGATGGACTAGACCCAAACTAGGAACGTAGCATATTGATCATGTCGTTTTATTGCTATTGTTTTCTGCGTCTCAAGTATTTGTTCCTATGACCATGAGATCATATAACTCACTGGCACCGGAGGAATACCTTGTGTGCATCAAACGTCACTACGACACTGGATGACTATAAAGGTGCTCTACAGGTATCTCCAAAGGTGTCCGTTGAGTTAGTATGGATCAAGGCTGGGATAAGTCACTCCATGTGACGGAGAGGTATCTCGGGGCCCACGCGGTAATACAACATCACACACAAGCCTTGCAAGCAATGTAACTAAGTGTAAGTCACGGGATCTTGTATTACGGAACGAGTAAAGAGACTTGTCGGTAACAAGATTGAAATAGGTATGCGGATACCGACGATCAAATCTCGGGCAAGTAACATACCAAAGGATAAAGGGAATGACATACGGGATTATATGAATCCTTGACACTGAGGTTCAAACGATAAGATCTTCGGATAATATGTAGGATTCAATATGAGCATCCAGGTCCCGCTATTGGATATTGACCGAGGAGTGCCTCGGGGCATGTCTACATAATTCACGAACCCGCAGGGTCTGCACACTTAAGGTTCGATGATGTTTTAGTATAGTTGAGTTATATGTGTGGATACCGAATGTTGTTCGGATCCCGGATGAGTTCACGGACGTCACGAGGGTTTCCGGAATGGTCCGGAAACGAAGATTGATATATAGGATGGCTTCATTTGGTTACCGGATGGTTTTCGGGTATTACCGGGAATGTACCGGGAGTGACGAATGGGTTCTGGAAGTTCACCGGGAGGGGGGCAACCCACCTGGGGAAGCCCAATGGCCCTAGGGGTGGCGCACCAGCCCTTAGTGGGCTGGTGGGACAGCCCAAGAGGGCCTTGGCGCCATAAGAAGAAAACCAAACAAAAAAAAGGGAGGTGGGAAGGAAGAGAAGGACTCCACCTTCCAATCCTAGTTGGAGTAGGATTGGAGTAGGACTCCTCCTCTCCCTTGGCCGGCGCACCCTTGAGGGCTTGGCCCTCAAGGCATGCCTCCTCCCCCTCCCTCCTATATATAGTGGTGATTTAGGGCTGATTTGAGACAACTTTTGCCACGTGCAATTCAGATCTAGACACCATAGTTTTACCTATAGATCGTATTTCTGCAGAGCTCGGCGGAGCCGTGCAGGAGTAGATCCTCACCACCACCGGAGCACCGTCATGCTGCCATAGAACTGATCTACTTCTCCGTCTTTCTTGCTGGATCAAGAAGGCCGAGATCATCGTCGAGCTGTACGTGTGCTGAACGCGGAGGTGCCGTCCGTTCGGCACTAGATCGGAACGGATCGTGGGACAGATCGCGGGACGGTTCATGGGGCTGATCGAGGGACGTGAATACGTTCCACTATATCAACCGTGTTTCTTAACGCTTCCTGCTATGCGATCTACAAGGGTACATAGATTCAAATCTCCTCTCGTAGATGGACATCACCATGATAGGTCTTCGTGTGCGTAGGAAAATTTTTGTTTCCCATGCAACGTTCCCCATGAATGGCATCATGAGCTAGGTTCATGGTAGATGTTATCTCGAGTAGAACACAAAGGGTTTTGTGGATGGTGATGTTCGATTTGCTGCCCTCCTTAGTCTTTTCTCGATTTGGTGGTATTGTTGGATTGAAGCGGCCCGGACCGACATTATTCGTACACTTACGAAAGACTGGTTTCATCGCTTGACATGCTACCTCGTTGCATAAAGATGACTGGCGGGTGTCGGTTTCTTCAACTTTAGTTGAATTGGTTTTGACCGTGGCGGTCTTTGGAGAGGTTAAATAGAAATTTGCACATATCCGTTGTGGTTTTTGCGTAAGTAAGATACGATCATACTAGATACCCATAGCAGCCACGTAAAACATGCAAAACAAATTAGAGGACGTCTAACTTGTTTTTGCAGGGTATGCTTGTATATGATATGGCCAATGACGTGATGTGATATATTGGATGTATGAGATGATCATGTTGTAATAGTTAATATCGACTTGCACGTCGATGCTACGGCAACCGGCAGGAACCATAGGGTTGTCTTTAAACTAATGTTTGTGTTTGCAGATGCGTTTACTATATTGCTAGGTCGTAGCTTTAGTAGTAATAGCATAAGTAGCATGACAACCCGATGGCGACACGTTGATGGAGATCATGGTGTGGCGCCGGTGACAAGAAGATCGTGCCGGTGCTTTGGTGATGGAGATCAAGAAGCACAAGATGATGGCCATATCATGTCACGTATGAATTACATGTGATGTTAATCCTTTTATACACCTTATTTTTCTTAGAACGACGGTAGCATTATAAGGTGAGATCACACTAAAATTTCAAGACGAAATTGTGTTCTCCCCGACTGTGCATCGTTGCTACAGTTCGTCGTTTCGAGACACCACGTGATGATCGGGTGTGATAGACTCAACGTTCACATACAACGGGTGCAAAACAGTTGCACACGCGGAACACTCGGGTTAAGCTTGACGAGCCTAGCATGTGGAGATATGGCCTCGGAACACATGAGACCGAAAGGTCGAGCATGAATCGTATAGTTGATATGATTAGCATAGAGATGCTTACCACTGAAACTATTCTCAACTCACGTGATGATCGGACTTGAGTTAGTGAATTTGGATCATGTACCAATCAAATGACTAGAGAGATGTACTTTTTGAGTGGGAGTTTAGCAAGTAATTTGATTTTTTAAAACTCTAATTATCTTGAACATAGTCTAAGTCCACTTTGAAAATATTTTTGTTGTAGATCAATGGCTCACACGACAGTCACCCTGAATTTTAATACGTTCCTGGAGAAAGCTAAGTTGAAAGATTATGGAAGCAACTTTGTAGACTAGGCTCGTAATCTTAAGTTGCTCCTGCAAGCTGGGAAGAAGGATTATGTCCTTAATGTTGCGCTAGGAGATGAACCACCCGCCGCGGCTGACCAAGATGTTAAGAACGCTTGGTTAGCATGCAAGGAGGACTACTCAGTAGTTCAATGTGCAGTCTTGTATGGCTTAGAGCCGGGACTTCAACGTCGCTTTGAGCATCATGGAGCATTTGAGATGTTCCAGGAGTTGAAGTTTGTCTTTCAGAAGAACGCCCGGATCGAGAGGTATGAGACCTCCGATAAATTCAATGCTTGCAGGATGGAGGAGAATTCGTCTGTCAATGAACATGTGCTCAAAATGTCTGGGTACTCAAACCATCTAGCTGAGCTGGGGATTGAACTCCCGCAAGAGGCTATCAAAGACAGAATTCTTCAGTCACTTCCACCAAGCTACAAGAGCTTTGTGTTGAACTATAACATGCAAGTGATGAAAAAGTCACCCGGCGAGTTATTCGCGATGCTGAAAGTCGCAGAGTCAGAACTCCATAAAGAGCATCAAGTGTTGATGGTGAATAAGACCACTAGTTTCAAGAGAAACGACAAAGGAAAGAAGGGTAATTCAAAGAAGAGCGGCAAGCCTGTTGCCAATCCGACGAAGAAACCAAAAGCTGGACCTAAGCCTGAAACAGAGTGTTATTATTGCAAGGGTCTGGATCACTGGAAGCGCAACTGCCCAAGTATCTGGGTGATAAGAAGGCGACCAAGGAAAAATCAGGTATATTCGATATACATGTTATTGATGTGTACTTAACCAGCTCTCGTAGTAGTGCCTGGGTATTCGATACCGGTTCTGTTTCTCATATTTGCAACTCGAAACAAGAACTGCGGAATAAGCGAAGGCTGGCGAAGGATGAATTGACGATGCACGTGGGAAATGGTTCCAAGGTTGATGAAATCGCCGTCGACACAGTTTCACTTCAGTTACCATCAGGATTAGTTATGAACTTAAATAATTGTTATTTTGTGTGTGCGTTAAGCATGAACATTATATCTGGATCTTGTTTATTGTGTGACGGTTACTCGTTTAAGTCCGAGAATAATGGTTGTCCTATTTCTATGAGTAATATCTTTTATGGTCATGCACCCAATATGAGAGGATTGTTCATATTAAATCTTGATAGCGATGATACACATATACATAACATTGAGACCAAAAGAGTTAGAGTTAACAATGATAGGGCCATGTTTTTATGGCACTGCCACTTAGGTCATATTGGTGTAAAGTGCATGAAGAAACTCCATACCGATGGACTTTTGGAGTCACTTGACTTTGATTCACTTGACACCTGCAAACCATGCCTCATGGGCAAGATGACCAAGACTCCGTTCTCCGGAACAATGGAGCGTGCAAGTGACTTGTTGGACATCATACATACCGATGTATGCGGTCCGTTGAGTGTGGAGGCATGCGGCGGATATCATTATTTTCTCACCTTCACTGACGATTTGAGTAGATATGGTTATGTCTACTTGATGAAGCACAAGTCTGAAACGTTTGAGAAGTTTAAGCAATTTCAGAGTGAAGTTGAAAATCACAGTAACAAGAAGATCAAGTTCCTATGGTCTGATCGTGGGGGTGAATATCTGAGTTTTGAATTTGGTGCTCACTTAAGACAATGTGGAATTGTTTCACAGTTGACACTGCTTGGAACACCACAACGTAATGGTGTGTCCGAACGTCGTAATCGTACTTTATTAGAGATGGTGCAATCTATGATGTCTCTTACCGATTTGCCTTTATCGTTTTGGGGTTATGCATTAGAGACCGCTGCATTCACTTTAAATAGGGCACCATCAAAATCCGTTGAGACGACACCATACGAACTGTGGTATGGCAAAAGACCAAAGTTGTCATTTCTTAAAGTTTGGGGATGTGATGCTTATGTCAAAAAGCTTCAGCCTGAAAAGCTGGAACCCAAAGCGGAAAAGTGCGTCTTCATAGGTTACCCAAAATAGACAGTTGGGTATACCTTCTATCTCAAATCCAAGGGCAAAGTGTTTGTTGCTAAAAACGGAGCTTTTCTTGAGAAGGAGTTTCTCTCAAAAGAATTGAGTGGGAGGAAGATAGAACTTGATGAGGTTGTCGAACCTCTAATCCCTCTAGATGGTGGCGCGGGTCAAGGGGAAACCCCTATTGCTGCGACGCCGGTTGAGGGGCAAGTTGATGATGATGATCATGAAACTTCGGATTAAGTTCCTATCGGACCTCGCAGGTCGACAAGATCACGTATTGCACCTGAGTGGTACGGTAATCATGTCTTAACGATTATGTTGTTGGACAAAAATGAACCTGCGAATTATGAAGAAGCAACGGTGGGCCCGGATTCCAACAAATGGCTGGAGGCCATGAAGTCTGAGATAGGATCCATGTACGAGAACAAAGTGTGGACTTTAGAAGTACTACCTGAAGGCCGCAAGGCTATTCAGAACAAATGGATCTATAAGAAGAAGACGGACACACACGGTAATGTGATCGTTTATAAAGCTCGACTTGTGTCAAAGGGTTTTTCACAATTTCAAGGAGTTGACTACGATGAGACTTTCTCACCGGTAGCGATGCTTAAATCCGTCCGAATCATGTTAGCAATAACTGCCTTTTACAATTATGAAATCTGGCAGATGGATGTCAAAACGGCGTTCCTTAACGGTTTTCTTAAGGAAGAGTTGTATATGATGCAATCCGAAGGTTTTGTCGATCCAAAGAATGCTAACAAAGTATGCAAGCCCCAGCGATCCATTTATGGACTTTGCAAGCATCTCGGAGTTGAATAAGCGCTTTGATGAGGTGATCAAAGCATTTGGGTTTATACAAGTGGTTGGAGAATCTTGTACTTACAAGAAAGTGAGTGGGAGCTCTGTGGCGTTTCTAATATTATATGTGGATGACATATTGCTGATTGGAAACAACGTGGAGCTTTTGGAGAGCATAAAGGATTACTTGAATAAAAGTTTCTCTATGAAGGACCTAGGAGAAGCTGCTTACATTCTAGGCATTAAGATCTATAGGGATAGATCGAAACGCTTGATAGGACTTTCACAAAGCACCTACCTTGAGAAAGTTTTGAAGAAGTTCAAAATGGATTAGTCCAAGAAAGGGTTCTTGCCAGTATTACAAGGTATAAAATTGAGTAAGACTCAGTGCCCAGCAACTACGGAAGATAGAGAACAAATGAGTTCCATCCCCTACGTTTCAGCCATAGGTTCTATCATGTATGCAATGCTGTGCACTAGACCAGACGTCAGCTTGGCCATAAGTATGTCAGTCAGGTTTCAGAGTAATCCAGGAGTGGATCACTCGACGGCGGTCAAGACTATTCTGAAGTACCTGAAAAGGACTAAGGAATTGTTTCTCGTTTATGGAGGTGACAAAGAGCTCGTCGTAAAGGGTTACGTCGACGCAAGTTTTGATACCGATCCGGATGACTCTAAGTCGTAAATCGGATACGTATTTATTCTTAATGGGGGTGCAGTAAGCTGGTGCAGTTCCAAGCAGAGCGTCGTAGCAGATACTACATGTGAAGCGGAGTACATGGCTGCCTCGGAGGCAACAAAGGAGGGTGTCTCGATGAAGCAGTTCACGACGGATCTTGGAGTTGTGCCGAGCGCACTAGATCCATTAACTCTGTTATGTGACAACACTAGTGCCATCGCCTTAGCAAAGGAACCAAGGTTTCACAAGAAGACCAGACACATCAAACGACGCTTTAACCTCATCCGCGACTACGTCGAAGGAGAGGACATGAATAATTGCAAAGTGCACACGGATCTGAATGTAGCAGACCCGCTGACTAAACCTCTTCCACGGGCAAAACATGATCAACACCATAACTGTATGGGTGTTCGATTTATTACAATGTAAATCAAATGGCGATGTGAAGACTAGATTGATGACTCTAGTGCAAATGGGAGACTGTTGGAAATATGCCCTAGAGGCAATGATAAATAGTTATTATTATATTTCCTGTTTAGAGATAATCGTTTATTATCAACACTGTAATTGTATTGAATAGAAACATAGATACATGTGTGGATACATAGACAAAACAATGTCCCTAGCAAGCCTGTAGTTGGCTAGCTAGTTCATCAATGATGGTTAAGGTTTTCTGACTATGTGCAAGTGTTGTCACTTGATAACTGGATCACATCATTAGGAGAATCATGTGATGGACTAGAACCAAACTATAAACGTAGCATATTGATCGTGTCGTTTTATTGCTATTGTTTTCTGCGTGTCAAGTATTTGTTCCTATGACCATGAGATCATATAACTCACTAGCATCGGAGGAATACCTTGTGTGCATCAAACGTCACAACGTAACCGGGTGACTATAAAGGTGCTCTACACGTATCTCCAAAGGTGTCTGTTGAGTTAGTATGGATCAAGACTGGGATTTGTCACTCCGTGTGACGGAGAGGTATCTCGGGGCCCACTCGGTAATACAACATCACACACAAGCCTTGCAAGCAATGTGACTAAGTGTAAATCACGGGATCTTGTATTACAGAACGAGTAAAGAGACTTGCCGGTAACAAGATTCAAATAGGTATGCGGATACCGACGATCAAATCTCGGGCAAGTAACATACCGAAGGATAAAGGGAATGGCATACGGGATTATATGAATCCTTGACACTTCGGTTCAACCGATAAGATCTTCCGAGAATATGTAGGATCCAATATGGGTATCCAGGTCCCGCTTTTGGATATTGACCAAGGAGTGCCTCGGGGCATGTCTACATAGTTCTCGAACCCGCAGGGTGTGCACACTTAAGGTTCGATGATGTTTTAGTATAGTTGAGTTAAATGTGTGGCTACCGAATGTTGTTCCGAGTCCCAGATGAGATCACAGACGTCACGAGGGTTTCCGGAATGGTCCGGAAACAAAGATTGATATATAGGATGGCTTCATTTGGTTACCGGAAGGTTTTCGGGCATTACCGGGAATATACCGGGAGTGACGAATGGGTTCCGGAAGTTCACCGGGAGGGGGGCAACCCACCCGCGGGAAGCCCAATTGCCCTAGGGGTGGCGCACCATCCCTTAGTGGGCTGGTGGGATAGCCCAAGAGAGCCTTGGCGCCATAAGAAGAAGACCAAAGAAAAAAGGGGAGGTGGGAAGGAAGAGAAGGACTCCACTTTACAATCCTAGTTGGAGTAGCATTGGAGTAGGACTCCTCCTCTCCTTGTCCAGCGCACCCTTGAGGGCTTGGCCCTCAAGGCAAGCCTCCTCCCCCTCCCTCCTATATATAGTGGTGATTTAGGGCTGATTTCAGACAACTTTTTCCACATGTGATACGTCCATTTTGCATCATGTTTTCATGTTTATACTTATCGCTTCTTTGGCTGTTATTTCACTTCATGGTACATTTATTATGCCTTTTCTATCTTATTTTGCAAGGTTTACATGAAGAGGGAGAATACCGGCAACTAGAATTCTCGCGTGAAAGTGGAGCAAAGTTGAGATACCTATTCTGCTCAACTCCAAACGCCGTAAAAATCAACGAGGATTTTTTTCCGATTTATCAAAAATACTGGGTCGAAGAAGTGCCAGAGGGGCACCAGGGGGTTCCCACAAGCCTGCACGGCGCGGCCACCCCCCAAGGCTGCGCCATGAGGGCTTGTGGGCAGCCCACTGGCCCACTTGCTCCCCTCTTTTTCTATATGGAGGGTTTCGTCCAGGAAAAAATTAGGGAGGAGCTTTTTCGTGGTTTCGCCGCTGCCACGAGGCGGAACTTGAGCAGAACCAATCTAGAGCTCCGGCAGGACGATCCTGCCGGGGAAACCTCCCTCTCGGAGGGGGAAATCGCCGCCATCGTCATCACCAACACTCCTCTCATCGGAGGGGACTCGTCACCATCAACATCTTCATCAGCACCATCTTATCTCCAAACCCTAGTTCATCACTTGTAACCAATCTCCGTTTCTCGACTCCGATTGGTACTTGTAAGGTTGCTAGTAGTGTTGATTACTCTTTGTAGTTGATGCTAGTTGGATTATTTGGTGGAAGAGTTTATGTTCAGATCCTTGATGCTACTCATTACCTCTCTGGTCATGAATATGATTATGCTTTGTGAGTAGTTACTTTTGTTCCCGAGGACATGGGATAAGTCATGCTAATAGTAGTCATGTGAATTTGGTATTTGTTTGATATTTTGATATGTTGTATGTTGTTTTTCCTCTAGTGGTGTTATGTGAACGTCGACTACATAACACTTCACCATTATTTGGGCCTAGAGGAAGGCATTGGGAAGTAGTAAGTAGATGATGGGTTGCTAGAGTGACAGAAGCTTAAACCCTAGTATATGCGTTGCTTCGTAAGGGGCTGATTTGGATCCACTAGTTTAATGCTATGGTTAGACTTTGTCTTAATTCTTCTTTCGTAGTTGCGGATGCTTGCGAGAGGGGTTAATCATAAGTGGGATGCTTGTCCAAGTAAGGGAAGTACCCAAGCGCCGGTCCACCCACATATCAAACTATCAAAGTAACGAACGCGAATCATATGAACATGATGAAACTAGCATGACAGAAATTCCCGTGTGTCCTCGGGAGCGTTTTTCCTCCTATAAGACTTTGTACAGGCTCGTCCCTTGCTACAAAAGGGATTGGGCCACTTTGCTGCACCGTTTCTACTTTTGTTACTTTTTGCTTGCTACGAATCATCCCACCACACAACCACTTGTTACCGATAATTTCAGTTCCTGCAGATTTTACCTTGCTGAAAACCGCTTGCCATATCCTTCTGCTCCTTGTTGGGTTCGACACTCTTACTTATCGAAAGAACTACGATTGATCCCCTATACTTGTGGGTCATCAAGACTCTTTTCTGGCGCCGTTGCCGGGGAGTGAAGCGCCTTTGGTAAGTGGAACTTGGTAAGGAAACATTCATATAGTGTGCTGAAATTTATTATCACTTGTCACTATGGATACTAATCCTTTGAGGGGCTTGTTCGGGGTATCTTCACCTCGAACGGAAGCACAAAGAGTTTCTCCTCAACCTGCTGCACCTGCTGAAAATATTTTCTTTGAATTTCCTTCGAGTATGCTTGAGAAACTGCTAGCTAATCCTTCTACACGAGATGGAACATCACATCCAGGCTTGCATCTAATCTATGTAGATGAAGTTTGTGGTTTATTTACGCTTGCAGGTGTGCCCGAGGATGAGGTCAAGAAGAAGGTCTTTCCTTTATCCTTGAAGGATAAGGCGTTTACATGGTATAGGCTATGTGATGATACTGGATCATGGGACTACAATCGGTTGAAATTGGAATTTCATCAAAAGTTTTATCCTATGCATTTAGTACATTGTGATCGGAATTATATTTATAATTTTTGGCCTCGTGACAGAGAAAGCGTCGCTCAAGCTTGGGGGAGGCTTAAATCAATGTTATATTCATGCCCCAATCATGAGCTCCTGAGAGAAATTATCATTCAAAACTTCTATGCTCGGCTTTCTCATGATGATCGCACCATGCTTGACACTTCTTGTACCGGTTCTTTTATGAAGAGAGATATTGACTTCAAATGGAATTTATTGGAGAGAATTAAACGCAACTCTGAAGATTGGGAGCTTGAAGAAGGTAAGGAGTCAGGTATGAATTTCACGTTTGATTGCATTAAATCCTTTGTTGAGACAAATACCTTTAGTGATTTTAGCGCTAAGTATGGACTTGACTCTGAGATAATAGCTTCACTGTATGAATCATTTGCTGCTCATATTGATCTCCCCAAAGAGAAGTGGTTTAAATATCATCCTCCTTTAGAAGTCAATGTAGTTAAACCCACTCCAGTTGAAGAGAAAGTCATTGCCTATAATGATCCTATTGTTCCCAGTGCTTACATTGAGAAACCACCTTTCCCTGTTAGGATAAAGGATCATTCTAAAGCTTCAACTGTGATACGTAGAGGCTACATTAGAACACCTACACCCCTGAGCAAATTAGAGTTGAACCTAGCATTGCGATTATCAAAGATCTTCTGTCTGAAGAAGTTGAGGGACATAATATTCACTTCTGTGAAGATGCTGCTAGAATTGCTAAACCTCACGCTAGAGACAAACATAGGCCTGTTGTTGGCATGCCTGTGGTTTCTGTTAAGATAGGAGATCATTGTTATCATGGCTTATGTGACGTGGGTGCTAGTGTTAGTGCAATACCTCAATCCTTATACGATGAAATCAAAGATGAGATTGCACCTGTTGAGATAGAGCCCATTGATGTCACTATTCAGCTTGCCAATAGAGATACTATCTTCCCTATGGGAATTGTTAGGGATGTTGAAGTCTTGTGTGGTAAAACGAAGTATCCTACTGATTTCCTCGTTCTTGCTACCGCACAAGATAGCTTTTGTCCCATCATATTTGGTAGACCTTTTCTCAATACTGTTAATGCTCATATTGATTGTGAGAAGCAAACTGTCACTGTTGGCTTTGAAGGTGTGTCACATGAGTTCAATTTCTCTAAGTTTGGTAGACAACCTCATGAAAAGGAGTTGCCTAGTAGGGATGAAACTATTCCCTTAGCCTCTATTGCCGTGCCTCCTACTAATCCCTTAGAGCAATACTTGCTTGTGTTGGAATTATGCCCTAGAGGCAATAATAAATATAGTTATTATTATAATTCCTGTATCAAGATAATCGTTTATTATCCATGCTATAATTGTATTGAATGAAGACTTATATACAAGTGTGGATACATAGACAAAACACTGTCCCTAGCAAGCCTCTAGTTGGCTAGCCAGTTGATCAAAGATAGTCAGGGTCTTCTGATTATGAACAAGGTGTTGTTGCTTGATAAGTGGATCACATCATTAGGAGAATCACGTGATGGACTAGACCCAAACTAATAGACGTAGCATATTGATCGTGTCATTTTGTTGCTACTGTTTTCTGCGTGTCACGTATTTGTTCCTATGACCATGAGATCATATAACTCACTGACACCGGAGGAATGCTTTGTGTGTATCAAACGTCGCAACGTAACTGGGTGACTATAAAGATGCTCTACAGGTATCTCCGAAGGTGTTCATTGAGTTAGTATGGATCGAGACTGGGATTTGTCACTCCGTGTGACAGAGAGGTATCTCGGGGCCCACTCGGTAATACAACATCACACACAAGCCTTGCAAGCAATGTGACTTAGTGTAAGTTGCGGGATCTTGTATTACGGAACGAGTAAAGAGACTTGCCGGTCAACGAGATTGACATAGGTATGCGGATACTGACGATCGAATATCGGGCAAGTAATATACCGAAGGACAAAGGGAATGACATACGGGATTATATGAATCCTTGGCACTGAGGTTCAAACGATAAGATCTTCATAGAATATGTAGGATCCAATATGGGCATCCAGGTCCCGCTATTGGATATTGACCAAGGAGTCTCTCGGGTCATGTCTACATAGTTCTCGAACCCACAGGGTCTGCACACTTAAGGTTCGACGTTGTTTTATGCATATTTGAGTTATATGGTTGGTTACCAATGTTGTTCGGAGTCCTGGATGAGATCACGGACGCCACGAGGGTTTCCGGAATGGTCCGGAAACGAAGATTGATATATAGGATGACCTCATTTGATTACCGGAAGGTTTTCGGAGTTACCGGGAATGTACCGGGAATGACGAATGGGTTCCGGGTGTTCACCGGGGGGGGGGGGGCAGCCCACCCCGGGGAAGCCCATAGGCCTTGGGGGTGGCGCACCAGCCCTTAGTGGGCTGGTGGGACAGCCCAAGAAGGCCCTATGCGCCATAGGAAGAAAATCAAAGAGAAAAGAAAAAAAAAGAGGAGGTGGGAAAAGGGGGAAGGACTCCTCCTTCCAAACCTAGTTGGACTCGGTTTGGAAGGGGAGGGTTGCCCCCTTGGCTCGGCCGAACCCCTTGGGGGTCCTTGGACCCCAAGGCAAGGCTCCCCCTCTTCCCCCTATATATACGGAGGTTTTAGGGCTGATTTGAGACAACTTTGCCATGGCAGCCCGACCACATATCTCCACGGTTTTACCTCTAGATCGCGTTTCTGCGGAGCTCGGGCGGAGCCGTGCTGAGATAAGATCATCACCAACCTCTGGAGCGCCGTCACGCTGCCGGAGAACTCATCTACCTCTTCGTCTCTCTTGCTGGATCAAGAAGGCCGAGATCATTGTCGAGCTGTACGTGTGCTGAACGCGGAGGTGCCGTCCGTTCGGCACTAGATCGTGGGACTGATCGCGGGACCGTTCGGGGGCGGATCGAGGGACGTGAGGACGTTCTACTACATCAACCGCGTTCACTAACGCTTCTGCTGTGCGATCTACAAGGGTACGTAGATCGAATATCCCCTCTCGTAGATGGACATCACCATGATAGGTCTTCGTGCGCGTAGGAAATTTTTTGTTTCCCATGCGACGTTCCCCAACAGTGGCATCATGAGCTAGGTTCACGCGTAGATGCCTTCTCGAGTAGAACACAAAAGTTTTTGTGGGTGGTGATGTGCGTTTTGCTGCCCGCCTTAGTCTTTTCTTGATTCCGCGGTATTGTTGGATTGAAGCGGCTTGGACCGACATTACTCGTACGCTTACGAGAGTCTGGTTTCATCGCTACGAGTAACCCCGTCGCTCAAAGATGACTGGCAAGTGTCAGTTTCTCCAACTTTAGTTGAATCGGATTTGACCGAGGAGGTCCTTGTATAAGGTTAAATAGCAATTCATCTATCTCCGTTGTGGTGTTTGCGTAAGTAAGATGCGATCCTACTAGATACCCATGGTCACCACGTAAAACATGCAACAACAAAATTAGAGGACGTCTAACTTGTTTTTGCAGGGTATGATTGTGATGTGATATGGCCAATGATGTGATGTGATATATTGGATGTATGAGATGATCATGTTGTAATAGATAATATCGACTTGCACGTCGATGGTACGGCAACCGGCAGGAGCCATAGGGTTGTCTTTAAAAACGTTTGTGCTTGCAGATGCGTTTACTATTTTGCTAGGATGTAGCTTTAGTAGTAATAGCATGAGTAGCACGACAACCCCGATGGCGACACGTTGATGGAGATCATGGTGTGGCGCCGGTGACAAGAAGATCGTGCCGGTGCTTTGGTGATGGAGATCAAGGAGCACGTGATGATGGCCATATCATGTCACTTATGAATTGCATGTGATGCTAATCCTTTTATGCACCTTATTTTGCTTAGAACGACGGTAGCATTATAAGGTGATCTCTCACTAAAATTTCAAGACGAAATTGTGTTCTCCCCGACTGTGCACCGTTGCTACAGTTCGTCGTTTCGAGACACCACGTGATGATCGGGTGTGATAGACTCAACGTTCACATACAACGGGTGCAAAACAGTTGCACACGCGGAACACTCGGGTTAAGCTTGACGAGCCTAGCATGTGCAGACATGGCCTCGGAACACATGAGACCGAAAGGTCGATCATGAATCATATAGATGATATGATTAGCATAGGGATGCTTACCACTGAAACTATACTCAACTCACGTGATGATCGGACTTGAGCTAGTGTAAGTGGATCATGAACCACTCAAATGACTAGAGAGATGTACTTTTTGAGTGGGAGTTTAGCGAGTAATTTGATTAAGTTAAACTCTAATTATCTTGAACATAGTCTAAGTCCACTTTGAATATATCTGTGTTGTAGATCATGGCTCACGCGACAGTCACCCTGAATTTTAATACGTTCCTAGAGAAAGCTAAATTGAAAGATGATGGAAGAAACTTTGTAGACTGGGCTCGTAATCTTAAGCTAATCTTACAAGCTGGGAAGAAGGATTATGTCCTTAATGCTGCGCTAGGAGATGAACCACCCGCTACGGCTGACCAGGATGTTAAGAACGCTTGGTTAACACGTAAGGAGGACTACTCAGTAGTTCAATGTGCAGTCTTGTATGGCTTAGATCCGGGACTTCAACGTCGCTTTAAGCGTCATGGAGCATTTGAGATGTTCTTGGAGTTGAAGTTCATCTTTCAGAAGAACGCCCGGATCGAGAGGTATGAGACCTCCGATAAATTCTATGGTTGCAAGGTGGAGGAGAACTCGTCCGTCAGTGAACATGTGCTCAAATTGTCTGGGTACTCAAACCGTCTAGCTGAGCTGGGGATTGAACTCACGCAAGAGGCTATCACTGACTGAATCCTTCAATCACTGCCACCAAGCTATAAAGGCTTTGTGTTGAACTACAACATGCAAGGGATGAACAAGTCACCCGACGAGTTGTTTGCGATGCTGAAAGTCGCAGAGTCTGAACTCCGTAAAGAGCATCAAGTGTTGATGGTGAATAAGACCACTAGTTTCAAGAGAAACGGCAAAGGCAAGAAGGGTAATTCAAAGAAGAGCGGCAAGCCTGTTGCCAATCCGACGAAGAAACCCAAAGCTGGACCTAAGCCTGAAACAGAGTGTTACTATTGCAAGGGTATGGGTCACTGGAAGCGCAACTGCCCCAAGTATCTGGCTAATCAGAAGGCGGCCAAAGAAAAATCAGGTATATTTGATATACATGTTATTGATGTGTACTTAACCGGCTCTCCTAGTAGTGCCTGGGTATTCGATACCGGTTCTGTTGCTCATATTTGCAACTCGAAACAGGAACGGCGGAATAGGCGAAGGCTGGCGAAAGATGAAGTGACGATGCGCGTAGGAAATGGTTCCAAGGTTGATGCAATCGCTGTCGGCACAGTTTCACTTCAGTTACCATCAAGATTAGTTATGAACTTGAATCATTGTTATTTAGTGCCTGCGTTGAGCATGAACATTATATCTGGATCTTGTTTATTGCGAGACGATTACTCTTTTAAGTCAGAGAATAATGGTTGTTCTATTTCTATGAGTAACATCTTTTATGGTCATGCACCCAATGTGAGAGGATTGTTCATATTGAATCTTGATAGTGATACACACATACATAACATTGAGACCAAAAGAATTAGAGTTAACAATGATAGCGCCATATTTTTGTGGCACTGCCGCTTAGGTCATATTGGTGTAAAGCGCATGAAGAAACCCCATGCCGATGGACTTTTGGAGTCACTTGACTTTGATTCACTTGACACGTGCGAACCATGCCTCATGGGCAAGATGACTAAAACTCCGTTCTCCGGAACAATGGAGCGTGCAAGTGACTTGTTGGAAATCGTACATACCGATGTGTGCGGTCCGATGAGCGTAGAGGCACGCGGCGGATATCGTTATTTTCTCACCTTCACTAACGATTTGCGTAGATATGGTTATGTCTACTTAATGAAGCACAAGTCTGAAACATTTGAAAAGTTCAAGCAATTTCAGAGTGAAGTTGAAAATCATCGTAACAAGAAGGTCAAGTTCCTACGGTCTGATCGTGGGGGTAAATATCTGAGTTTCGAGTTTGGTGCTCACTTAAGACAATGTGGAATTGTTTCACACTTGACACCGCCTGGAACACCACAGCGTAATGGTGTGTCCGAACGTCGTAATCGTACTTTATTAGAGATGGTGCGATCTATGATGTCTCTTACCGATTTGCCGTTATCGTTTTGGGGTTATGCATTAGAAACATGTGCATTCACTTTAAATAGGGCATCATCAAAATCCGTTGAGATGACACCATACGAACTGTGGTATGGCAAAAGGCCAAAGTTGTCGTTTCTTAAAGTTTGGGGATGTGATGATTATGTCAAAAAGCTTCAGCCTAAAAAGCTGGAACCCAAAGCGGAAAAGTGCATCTTCATAGGTTACCCAAAAGAGACAGTTGGGTACACCTTCTATCTCAAATCCGAGGGCAAAGTGTTTGTTGCTAAAAACGGAGCTTTTCTCGAGAAGGAGTTTCTCTCGAGAGAATTGAGTGGGAGGAAGATAGAACTTGATGAGCTTGTCGAACCTCTCATCCCTCTAGATGGTGGCGCAGGGCAAGGGGAAACCTGTGTCATTGCGACGCCGGTTGAGGAGGAAGTTAATGATGATGATCATGAAACTCCGGTTCAAGTTCCTGGTGAACCACGCAGGTCGACGAGACCACGTGTTGCTCCAGAGTGGTACGGTAATCCCGTCATGTCAATCATGTTGTTAGACAACAATGAACCTCCAAATTATGAAGAAGCAATGGTGGGCCCAGATTCCAACAAATGGCTAGAGTCCATGAAGTCCGAGATAGGATCCATGTATGAGAACAAAGTATGGACTTTGGAAGTACTACCTGAGGGCCGCAAGGCTATTCAGAACAAATGGATCTTTAAGAAGAAGACGGATGCTGACGGCAATGTGACCGTTTATAAAGCTCGACTTGTGGCAAAGGGTTTTTCACAAGTTCAAGGAGTTGACTACGATGAGACATTCTCACCCGTAGTGATGCTTAAGTCCGTCAGAATCATGTTAGCAATAGCTGCATTTTTCGATTATGAAATCTGGCAGATGGATGTCAAAACGGCGTTCCTTAACGGTTTCCTTAAGGAAGAGGTGTATATGATGCAACCCGAAGGTTTTGTCGATCCTAAGAATGCTAACAAGGTGTGCAAGCTCCAGCGATCCATTTATGGGCTGGTGCAAGCAGCTCGGAGTTGGAACAAATGCTTTGGTGAGGTGATCAAAGCATTTGGGTTTATACAAGTGGTTGGAGAATCTTGTATTTACAAGGAAGTGAGAGGGAGCTCTGTGGCGTTTCTAATATTATATGTGGATGACATATTGCTGATTGAAAACAACGTAGAGTTTTTGGAGAGCATAAAGGATCACTTGAATAAAAGTTTCTCTATGAAGGACCTAGGAGAAGCTGCTTACATTCTAGGCATTAAGATCTACAGGGATAGATCGAAACGCCTGATAGGACTTTCACAAAGCACATACCTTGATAAAGTTTTGAAGAGGTTCAAAATGGAACAGTCCAAGAAAGGGTTCTTGCCAGTTTTACAAGGTACAAGATTGAGTAAGACTCAGTGCCCAGCAACTGATGAGGATAGATAGCATATGAGCATCGCCCCCGATGCTTCAGCCATAGGTTCTATCATGTATGCAATGCTGTGCACTAGACTGGACGTTAGCTTGGCCATAAGTATGGCAGGCAGGTTCCAGAGTAATCCAGGAGTGGATCACTGGACGGCGGTCAAGAATATCCTGAAGTACCTGAAAAGGACTAAGGAGATGTTTCTCGTGTATGGAGGTGACGAAGAGCTCGCCGTAAAGGGTTACGTCGATGCAAGCTTTGACACAGATCCGGACGACTCTAAGTCGTAGACCGGATACGTATTTATTCTTAATGGGGGTGCGGTAAGCTGGTGCAGTTCCAAGCAAAGCGTCGTAGCAGATTCTACATGTGAAGCGGAGTACATGGCTGCCTCGGAGGCGGCTAAGGAGGGTGTCTGGATGAAGCAGTTCATGACGGATCATGGAGTAGTGCCAAGCGCACTGAATCCAATAACCTTGTTCTGTGACAACACGGGTGCCATTGCCCTAGCAAAGGAACCACGGTTTCACAAGAAGTCCAGACACATCAAACGACGCTTCAACCTCATCCGCGACTACGTCGAAGGGGAGGACGTAAATATATGCAAAGTGCACACGGATCTGAATGTAGCAGACCCGCTGACTAAACCTCTTCCACGGGCAAAGTATGATCAACACCAGAACTGTATGGGTGTTAGATTTATTACAATGTAATTCACATGATGATGTGAGGGCTAGATTATTGACTCTAGTGCAAGTGGGAGACCGTTGGAATTATGCCCTAGAGGCAATAATAAATATAGTTATTATTATAATTCCTGTATCAAGATAATCGTTTATTATCCATGCCATAATTGTATTGAATGAAGACTTATATACATGTGTGGATACATAGACAAAACACTGTCCCTAGCAAGCCTCTAGTTGGCTAGCCATTTGATCAAAGATAGTCAGGGTCTTCTGATTATGAACAAGGTGTTGTTGCTTGATAACTGGATCACGTCACTAGGAGAATCACGTGATGGACTAGACCCAAACTAATAGACGTAGCATATTGATCGTGTCATTTTGTTGCTATTGTTTTCTGCGTGTCAGATATTTGTTCCTATGACCATGAGATCATATAACTCACTGACACCGGAGGAATGCTTTGTGTGTATCAAACGTCGCAACGTAACTGGGTGACTATAAAGATGCTCTACATGTATCTCCGAAGGTGTTCGTTGAGTTAGTATGGATCGAGACTGGGGTTTGTCACTCCGTGTGACGGAGAGGTATCACGGGGCCCACTCGGTAATACAACATCACACACAAGCCTTGCAAGAAATGTGACTTAGTGTAAGTTGCGGGATCTTGTATTACGGAACAAGTAAAGAGACTTGCCGGTAAACGAGATTGAAATAGGTATGCGGATACTGACGATCGAATCTCGGGCAAGTAATATACCGAAGGACAAAGGGAATGACATACGGGATTATATGAATCCTTGGCACTGAGGTTCAAACGATAAGATCTTCGTAGAATATGTAGGATCCAATATGGGCATCCAGGTCCCGCTATTGGATATTGACCGAGGAGTCTCTCGGGTCATGTCTACATAGTTCTCGAACCCGCAGGGTCTGCATACTTAAGGTTCGACGTTGTTTTATGAATATTTGAGTTATATGGTTGGTTACCGAATGTTGTTCGGAGTCCCGGATGAGATCATGGACGTCACGAGGGTTTCCGGAATGGTCCGGAAACGAAGATTGATATATAGGATGACCTCATTTGATTACCGGAAGGTTTTCGGAGTTACCGGGAATGTACCGGGAATGACGAATGGGTTCCGGGTGTTCACCGGCGGGGGGGGGGGGGGGGCAGCCCACCCCGGGGAAGCCCATAGACCTTGGGGGTGGCGCACCAGCCCTTAGTGGGCTGGTGGGACAGCCCAAGAAGGCCCTATGTGCCATAGGAAGAAAATCAAAGAGAAAAAAAAGAGGAGGTGGGAAAAGGGGGAAGGACTCCTCCTTCCAAACCTAGTTGGACTCGGTTTTGAAGGGGAGGGTTGCCCCCCTTGGCTCGGCTGAACCCCTTGGTGGTCCTTGGACCCCAAGGCAAGGCTCCCCCTCTTCTCCCTATATATACGGAGGTTTTAGGGCTGATTTGAGACAACTTTTCCACGGCAGCCCGACCACATATCTCCACGGTTTTACCTCTAGATCGCGTTTCTGTGGAGCTCGGGCGGAGCCCTGCTGAGATAAGATCATCACCAACCTCTAGAGCGCCGTCACGCTGCCGGAGAACTCATCTACCTCTCCGTCTCTCTTGCTGGATCAAGAAGGCCGAGATCATCGTCGAGCTGTACGTGTGCTGAACGCGGAGGTGCCGTCCGTTCGGCACTAGATTGTGGGACTGATCGCGAGACGGTTCGCGGGGCGGATCGACGGACGTGAGGACGTTCCACTACATCAACCGCATTCACTAGCGCTTCTGCTGTGCGATCTACAAGGGTACGTAGATCGAATATCCCCTCTCGTAGATGGACATCACCATGATAGGTCTTCGTGCGCGTAGGAAATTTTTTGTTTCCCATGCGACGTTCCCCAACAGCTTGAGCATGAAAATGATATGCATATGGATGAAAGGGATGATATAGATAGAGTTATCTTAGAACAATATCCTATCCTTAAGAATAATCTGCGTGTTGAACTGCTTGGGGATCCACCCCCACCAAAGGGTGATCCTGTGTTCGAGCTTAAACAGTTGCCTGATACACTTAAGTATGCCTATCTTGATGAAAAGGAGATATATCATGTTATAATTAGTGCTAGCCTCTCATAGCATGAAGAAAATAAGTTACTAAAAACTCTAAGGAAGCACCGTGCTGCTATTGGATATACTCTTGATGATCTTAAGGGCATTATTCCTACTCTATGCCAGCACAACATTAAAACCGATCTTGACTTCAAACCAGTTGCTGATCATCAAAGGATACTGAATCCTAAGATGAAAGAAGTAGTAAGAAAAGAAATACTAAAGCTCCTGGAAGCAGGTATCATTTATCCTATTGCTCACAGCGATTGGGTGAATCCGGTGCATTGCGTCCCTAAGAAGGGAGGCATTACCGTTGTCCCTAATAATAAGGATGAATTGATCCCACAGAGGATTATTACTGGCTATAGGATGGTGATCTATTTTAGGAAATTGAATAAAGCCACTAGGAAAGATCATTACCCTTTGCCTTTTATCGACCAAATGCTAGAAAGGTTGTCTAAACACACACACTTCTGCTTTCTAGACAGTTATTCTGGTTTCTCCCAAATACCAGTTGCACAATCTGATCAGGAGAAAACCACTTTCACCTGCCCTTTCGGTACCTTTGCCTATAGCGTATGCCTTTTGGCTTATGTAATGCACCTGCCACCTTTCAAAGATGTATAGTGGATATATTCTCTGACTTTAGTGAAAAGATTGTCGAGGTTTTCATGGATGACTTCTCCGTTCATGGGTCTTCCTTTGATGATTTCCTCAGCAACCTTGATCGAGTCTTGCAGAGATGTAAAGACACCAATCTTGTCTTGAATTGGGAGAAGTGCCACTTTATGGTTAATGAAGGCATCGTCTTAGGACATAAAATTTCTGAAAGAGGTATTGAAGTCAATAAGGCTAAGGTTGATGCGATCGAGAAAATGCCATACCCCACAGATATCAAAGGTATAAGAAGTTTCCTTGGTCATGTTGGTTTCTATAGAAGGTTCGTCAAAGACTTCTCTAAGATTTCTAGGCCTCTTACCAATCTCTTGCAAAAGCATATTCCTTTTGTTTTTGACGATGATTGTGAGGAAGCCTTCGAAATACTTAAGAGGGCTTTGATACCTGCACCTATTGTTCAACCACCCGATTGGAACTTGCCTTTTGAGATCATGTGTGACGCTAGTGATTATGCTATTGGTTCTATTCTAGGGCAAAGAGTCGATAAGAAGTTGAATGTTATTCACTACGCTAGTAAAACTCTAGATAGTTCCCAAAGAAACTATGCCACTACGGAGAAGGAATTTTTAGCAGTCGTATTTGCGTGTGAAAAGTTCATGTCTTGCATAGTTGATTCCAAAGTCATTATTGACACTGATCACGTTGATATTAAGTACCTCATGGAGAAGAAGGACGCTAAACCTAGACTTATCAGATGGGTTCTCTTGCTACAAGAATTTGATTTGCACGTTGTCGACAGAAAGGGTGCTGATAACCCTGTAGCAGATAACTTGTCTAGGTTGGAGAACGTTCTTGATGACCCACAACCTATTGATGATAGCTTTCCCGATGAGCAACTGAATGTCATCAATGCTTCACGTAGTGCACCGTGGTATGCTGATTATGCAAACTATGTTGTTGCCAAATATATACCACCTAGTTTCATGTACCATCAAAAGAAGAAATTCTTCTTTGACTTGAGACACTCCTTCTGGGATGATCCTCACCTTTATAAGGAAGAAGTAGATGGTGTTATTAGACGTTGTGTACCTGAACATGAACATGGACAGATCCTACAGAAGTGTCATTCCAAGGCCTACGGAGGACACCATGCGGGAGATAGAACTGCACACAAGGTATTACAATCAGGTTTCTATTGGCCCACTCTCTTCAAGGATGCCCGTAACTTTTTCTTGTCTTGTGACGAATGTGAAAGAATAGGTAATATTAGCAAACGTCAGGAAATGCCTATGAAGTATTCACTTGTCATTGAACCATTTGATGTTTGGGGCTTTGATTATATGGGACCTTTTCCAAAATCCAATGGGTATAGTCACATCTTATTTGCTGCTGATTACGTCACTAAGCGGGTAGAAGCTATCCCCACTAGTAGTGCTGATCACAACACCTCTATCAAGATGCTGAAAGAAGTTATCTTCCCTAGATTTGGAGTCCCTAGATATCTAATGACCGACGGTGGTTCACACTTCATTCATGGTGCTTTCCGTAAAACGCTTGCTAAGTACAATGTCAACCATAGAATTGCGTCTCCCTATCACCCTCGATCCAGTGGTCAAGTAGAGCTAACTAATAGAGAGATTAAACTGATTCTGCAAAAGACTGTCAATAGGTCTAGAAAGAATTGGTCTAAGAAGCTCGATGATGCACTGTGGGCTTATAGAACTGCCTATAAGAATCCCATGGGCATGTCTCTGTACAAAATGGTGTATGGGAAAGATGTCACTTACCTCTTGAGCTAGAGCATAAAGCTTATTGGGCAATCAAAGAGCTCAAGTTTGATTTCAAACTTGCCGGTGAGAAGAGGTTATTTGATATTAGCTCGCTTGATGAGTGGAGAACTCAGGCATATGAGAATGCCAAGTTGTTCAAATAGAAGGTTAAGAGGTGGCATGATAAGAGGATACAAAAGCGTGAGTTCAATGTAGGTGATTATGTCTTGATATATAACTCTCGTTTAAGATTCTTTGCAGGCAAGCTTCTCTCTAAATGGGAAGGTCCCTATGTTGTTGAGGAAGTATATCGTTCCGGTGCTATCAAGATCAACAACATGGAAGGTAATTGTCACAGAGTTGTAAATGGGCAGAGAATCAAGCATTATGTCTCAGGTACTTCCATAAATGTTGAAAGCAATATTATCAATACCATAACTCCGGAAGAATACCTAAGGGACATTTATCAGCCTGTTTCAGACTCCGAAAACGAAGAGGTATGTGATTCGGTAAGAAAACAGAGTCCAAAACTTTTCCAGTAGGAAATTTTCTCTGTTTTGGAATATTTCAAAAAATAAAAAAATTGGAAGTAGTCAGGAAAGTGCGCGAGGAGGCGACAAGCCTGCATGGCGCGGGCCCACCCCTTGGCCGCGCCGTGAGGGCTTGTGGCAACCTCGTGCGCCTCCCGGACTCCGTTTTCGTGCAGGGTACTCCTTCTGGTCTGGAAAAAGTCATTATATATACTTCCGTTTGGTCTGACCCCTGCATCACGCAGATTTCCTCTGTTTTTCGTTTCGAGCCTGTTTCTGTTGCAGATCTAGATCACTATGACTTCCCCAAAAGCTCGGAAGGACAAGATCTTTGAGAAGGTCATCAATCCCTACCTCACGGAAGTGCTGCAACACCCTCAATCTATCGAGATGCGTGAGGGGATGTTGCACATCCGTGATGTTGAGGGGCCTAAGAAGACCGGAAGCATGGAGACGAGGCTCGAAGCAATGGAGCAACAAGTCTTCAAGTGCCAAGGGATGGTGGAGCATGGACTGAACGCCAAGCACATGATGATCACGGAGTTCACCAACAAGCACAGGATTGATGCCAATGATCTATGACCTGTAGAACCAAAACTATGAGTATGAGTATAGATTTAAATCAATACGGTTGGCTGCAGATTTGAGGATTCCGGAGACTCGTTGATATTTCCATGATGGAGCACCTATGCCTTGGAAGACGGAGGATCAAACTCATGTTGCAACAACTCTACCATCACCACCAAAGAAAGACAACTGAGCATTGGTACGGGCAATCCCCTTGGCTTTTGCCAAGCTTGGGGGAGTTGCCCCGGTATCGTATCACCATCACATGTTTTGCCTTTACCTTTGTTTTAGTTTTCCTTTTCAGTTTTCTTTTTCACTAGTAGATTAAAAGTCTTAGTGTTTTAGTTTTGATTTTGCTTTGTGTCACCCCCGATGTATTTGTGCTCGTGAGCCTTATAATAAAGAGTGTCTTAGTTGAAGGGCTTTTCCTCTTGCCATGATCAAAAGAGTGAGAATAGAACAAAAGCATGAAAGATCATGTAATGATCTTATGGAAAGTGATGGCTTCACATATAAAAAGGATGATGATTGAAACTTGTTGAGGGTAGGCAAACGTTGACCTTGGTCATTGTTGCAATTAATAGGAAGTGTTAAAGAAGGAGAGGTTCACATACAAATATATCATCTCTAACAACATCTATGATTGTGAACACTCACTAAACTATTACATGCCTAGAAGTAGATGTTGGACAAGGAAGACAACGTAAAGAATTGTGTTTTCTTGGCTCCGAACAATGTTATATGATTAGAGATCCCTTAGCATGTGACGATTTGCTTCCACCTCATCTTAGCCAAAACTCCATTACCAAGTAGAGATACTACTTGTGCATCCATAAACCTTCAAACCAGTTTTGCCATGAGTGTCCACCATACCTACCTATGGATTGAATAAGATCCCTCAAGTAAGTTGTCATCGGTGCAAGCAATAAAAATTGCTCTCTAATATGTATGATCTATTATTGTGTGGAAAATAAGCTTTATACGAACCTATGATGAGGAAGATATAAAAGCAACACACTGCATAATAAAGTTCTTTATCACAGGAGGCAATATAAAGTGATGTTCCTCTGCACTAAGAGGACACACATCCAAACCTCAAAAGCGCATGACAACCTCCACTTCCCTCTGCGAAGGGCCTATCTTGTACCTTTACTTTTTTCCTGTGAAAAAGTCGTGGTGATCTTCACGAATTCCCTATGTCGCCTTTGTCTTGGCTAACGTCATATGCTTGGCAAAGATCTATATTCATATGTCAACTTGGAGGTAAGTATTCATGAATTATTATTGTTGACATTACCCTTGAGGTAAGCAGTTGGGAGGCAAAACTGTAAGCCGCTATCTTTCTCTGTGTCCAGCTGAAACTTTGATCTCATGAGTACTACGTGAGTTGTAGCAATTGTAGAGAACGAAAGAATGATTGAGTATGTGGATTTGCTTTATAAGCTCTTAGTTGACTCTTTCTGATGTTGTGATAAATTGCAATTGCTTCAATGACTAAAGGCTATCGGTTGTTACTTCTCGGTAAGGTTCTTGATCCATGCTTTACTTTGTGAAGGAATTATCACTTTAGCATGAGAGATTATATGTTGGTATTCTGTTCTGATCTTGATCATGATGCATGCATGTTCGTATCTTGTTTTGTCGACACCTCTCTCCCTAAACATGTGGACATATTTATTGAGCTCGGCTTTCGCTTGAGGATAAGCGAGGTCTAAGCTTGGGGGAGTTGATACGTGCATTTTCATGTTGATATTTAGAGCTTCTTTGGCTGTTATTTCACTTCACGGTACAATTCTTATGCCTTTTATCTCTTATTTTGCAAGGTTTACATGAAGAGGGAGAATACTGACAATTGGAATTCTGGCCTGAAAGTGGAGCAAAGTTGAGATACCTATTCTGCGCAACACCAAACACTGTAAAAATCTACGAGGATTTTTTTTCCGATTTATAACAAATACTGGGCCGAAGAAGTGCCAGAGGGGCACCTGGGGGTGCCCACAATCCTGCACGGCACAGCCACCCCCAGGCCGCGCCATGAGGGCTTGCGGGCAGCCCACTGGCCCACTTGCTCCCCTCTTTTGCTATATGGAGGGTTTCGTCCAGGAAAAAATTAGGGAGGAGCTATTTCGTGGTTTCTCCACCGCCACGAGGCGGAACTTGAGCAGAACCAATCTAGAGCTCCGGCAGGACGATCCTGCCGGGGAAACCTCCCTCCCAGAGGGGGAAATCGTCGCCATCGTCATCACCAACACTCCTCTCATCGGAGGGGACTCGTCACCATCAACATCTTCATCAGCACCATATCATCTCCAAACCCTAGTTCATCACTTGAAACCAATCTTCGTCTCCCGACTCCGATGGTACTTGTAAGGTTGCTAGTAGTGTTGATTACTCTTTGTAGTTGATGCTAGTTGGATTATTTGGTGGAAGAGTTTATGTTCAGATCCTTGATGCTACTCATTACCTCTCTGTTCATGAATATGATTATGCTTTGTGAGTAGTTACTTTTTGTTCCTGAGGACATGTGATAAGTCATGCTAATAGTAGTCATGTGAATTTGGTATTCGTTCGATATTTTGATATGTTGTATGTTGTTTTTCCTCTAGTTGTGTTATGTGAACGTCGACTACATAACACTTCACCATTATTTGGGCCTAGAGGAAGGCATTGGGAAGTAGTAAGTAGATGATGGGTTGCTAGACTTAAACCCTAGTTTATGCGTTGCTTCGTAAGGGGCTGATTTGGATCCACTAGTTTAATGCTATGGTTAGACTTTGTCTTAATTCTTCTTTCGTAGTTGCGGATGCTTGCGAGAGGGGTTAATCATAAGTGGGATGCTTGTCCAAGTAAGGGAAGTACCCAAGCGCCGGTCCACCCACATATCAAACTATCAAAGTAACGAACGCGAATCATATGAACATGATGAAACTAGCATGACAGAAATTCCCGTGTGTCCTCGGGAGCGTTTTTCCTCCTATAAGACTTTGTCCAGGCTTGTCCCTTGCTACAAAAGGGATTGGGACACTTTGCTGCACCGTTGCTACTTTTGTTACTTGTTGCTTGCTACGAATCATCCCACCACACAACCACTTGTTACCGACAATTTCAGTGCCTGCAGGTTTTACCTTGCTGAAAACCACTTGTCAGATCCTTCTGCTGCTCGTTGGCTTCGACACTCTTACTTATCGAAAGGACTATGATTGATCCCCTATACTTGTGGGTCATCAACATGCAACTCAGACCTAGACACCATAGTTTTACCTCTAGATCATATTTCTGCGGTGCTCGGGGGGAGCCGTGCAGGAGTAGATCCTCACCACCACCAGAGCGTCGTTACGCTGCCGGAGAACTCATCTACTTCTCTGTCTTGCTTGCTAGATCAAGAAGGTCGAGATCATCGTCGAGCTGTACGTGTGCTGAACGTGGAGGTGCCATCCGTTCGGCACCAGATCGAAACGGATCGTGGGCGGATCGCATGACGGTTCGTGGGACGGTTCATGGGGCTGATCGAGGGGCGTGAAGACATTCCACTACATCAACCACGTTTCTTAATGCTTCCTGCTGTGCGATCTACAAGGGTACGTAGATCAAAATCTCCTCTCATAGATGGACATCACCATGATAGGTCTTCGTGCGCGTAGGAAATTTTTTGTTTCCCATGCAACGTTCCCCAACACGTAGTGTCATCATAGGTAGTATAGGATGCAGCCTTGCGAATTGACCATCCAGTTATCGATTTCCTTCATCAATCACAGACTTTCCTTTGACCTCAACTGGTTCTAAATATTTCTTGATGACTTGAAGAGGAGGCAGGTAACTGAGGTGATTCTGAAAATTAGCCTCATAGTGAATTGAGGATGAATCTCATGATCCGAGGCGCATAAATCTTCTTCTCAAATGGTGACAAGGCATTGTTGGCCAAAGTCCTCAAGAAGAAGTCGTGAATATTCAGTTTGATTCCATGAATTATGTTGAAGAGTATGTTCTTCATAATCCCAACAACATCTTCTTCATTATCATGGCCTTTGATATGAGCGATGGAATATGCCAAGATCTTGTAGAATGTCCGGGGCACATATTTCAATTCCGTCACGAGGAATTGAGTCCTTGGAGGCTTTCCCGGAGCTAAAGGCTTCATGAGGACTTCCATCACATGATTTGGCAGCTCTTTTTCATCATATAGCCATATTACTTCAGCTGAAGGAATTGGGACTGGTAAAGCTCGAAGCAATTCAGTGGCTGGAGCAGTGTAGTGAGTATTACCACTCATCCAGTCCATGGCCCAAGTGTTGATATTTTTGGGGTCACCAAAGATGTGTAAAGTGGCATAGTACTGAAGAATGATCTCTGTATTCCAGTCATAGATATCTGTGCAAAATTATGGTAGCCCTACATCTTCAAGAACAATAAGCACGGGCGTAAAACAAGGGATTTCTTCCATATCTCCATGAAGAATATGTGTGTGGTGCAAGATCTTCTTCTTCTCTACTAGCACAACAACATAGAAGTTGAGCCGTGTTTGGGTGCAGAACTTCTTATGCCTCATTCGAAGCTTTTCGTATGGATTTGGACCAACGAAGAAATGATGTTCATCATAAAAATCTGCTTTTTGAAACTTTGGCCTTTTTTAGTAAGGCTGACGAGGCTTTGGTTGAAGATTTATCTGAGGAATTTTAACCACCATGACACCTGATTCAGGATTTTCAACAACCAGTGCTTCAGCAGTTTGTTCATTTTGAACAGGTGCAGTCTCTTCACACACTTCTTCTTCAGCTTGAGGAATATGCTGCACTGATTTATTAATTTCTGGAGAAGCAGTTTCGTCAATCTTTTGAGGTTCATTAGCTGATGCAGCTGATGCTTGGACTGAGACAGACTTTGTCGAAGTACTTTGTGCTTCAGATCCAGTCAGAACTTTAGTGGCTGCTGGTGACATATGTGTTTGAGGAATTGATGACGAGTTGATGGATATACTTCTCGCCCCTTGTTGGTTACCCCAAGTGGAAGGTGGAGATGTAGTTAGAAGCAGATTTCCCTTACACGGGGACTGTAAGGTTTATCAAACCAGGAGGACTCCGAGGATCAACAAGTAGGTGCCCTCTGCTCTGGTGCTAGCAGAAGACGTGGACCTGCACCGACAACAAATAACTTTGCTCCCAATGAGTACAAAGAGGTTGTCAATCTCTCCGGCCTTGTAGTTGGCAAAGGATCAAAACACAAGGAGTGATTGCAACGGAAAAGTAAATGAAAGCAGTAAATGGTGGAGCTGTAGACAATGGTGGTAATATGGACCTAAGTCACATGATGTTCACTAGTGATGTCTCTCTCCCAAAAGACGATAAACAACTATGCCGGGTAAACAAATTACAGCTAGGCAATTGACAGAATTATAAACGCACCGCAATGCTAATCATGCTACTAGAAAGTTAGAGGCTCAAAAGTAATGGGCAGTACACCAAGAAAAGTAGACCGTTTATTCATCATCATCTACTTACTAATCATCCACCTTGAGATATCTATCCAGAACATCTCGCTGGTATTAAGTTCCGAGCCCCACCCAAAGTGTAAACTGAAAGCAATGGACAACTGCATTAACGAACTTTGTGTAAGGTAAACAATCCTTGCAACCGGGGTCACAAGCACCATTGTTTTGCCCCTGGTGGCAACAACACATCCCCTAGTCTCATGTTTCTGTCACTCAATATAGACATCAGGGGGCATGAACCCACAATCATGCATAACACTCCCTCTTGGAGTTACAATCTATTACTCGGCCAAAGCAATACAAAGCAACAGAGAACATGCATGAATTACCTAAGAACATAATATAAAAGAATAACCAAATATATAACTCATCACAATCTGAACATAATCTCATAATGCAACGGATCCCAGCAAACCGATCATAGCAATAACAGGAAAATTACATAGATGCCTTGATCATGTAGGGCAGCTCACAAGGGCTAATCATTGAAGCACAAGATTGGAGAGAAGACATCACATAGCTACTGGTCATGGACTCATGGCCCAAGGAGGCTACTCGCGGCATGTCCGGGAAGCGTCCATGGCGGTGGAGAAGCTCTCGGAGGTCAATCCTCCATCCGGCAGGGTGCCGGGAAGGGGTCTTTTGACGCTCCCGATCTTGAAAGTGCTGCGGCGGCGGAACAATGGAGAAATTCTCGATTGTGGATCGCCTTGAAGGCTTTCCTATTGAAGAGGTAAATATAGGCTGAAAGAGGGCACCAGACGAGGTGGGACCCACACAGGCAACCTATGGGCGCGGCCAGGGGCCAGGCCGCGCATGGAGGCCGCCTGGGCGACGTCTGGCTCACCTTTGGTACTTGTGAAGCTTCCGTCTAGCTGATTTTTATATATTTGCTTGGTATTTTTGGGGCTCTGGAAATTGGGGTAAAAGTCCGTGCAAAAAAGACATTAGGAGACAGAAACTGGCACTAGGTGCACTGAGTTAGTAGGTTACTCCAAATATGTGTAAAAAGGTATGGAAGTGTAGTAAAACATGTAACAATGTCACCCAAAAGATCACGGAACAAACATAAATTATAGATACGTTTGGGACGTATCAACATCCCCAAGCTTAATTCCTACTCGTCCTCGAGTAGGTAAATGATAACACAAATAATTTATGTGGTGACATGCTAACAAACATATAAGAACTTCAAAGTAAAGCAAGTAAGATATGAAATTCAAGTCAAGACAATAACAAGCAAGAGTCTATATTTAGTATTGAAATTAGCAAAGTAAGAACATAAAGGTGCAAGAGCTCTCGCTGTGCGTGACTCGAATGTCTCCAAATGGTGTTTGCGTGGAAGAAATGGGAGATGGGTTTAGAGCATAAAAATATTTTAATTGAGAACTCAGTCTACTAAAACTTCACACTTAGTCTCCTTCAGAATCTTATTTTGAGTCATCCCACACCACTAGTCAGGCATAAGTCAAAATGATCCTCTCCCTTTCGACTTTGAGCACTCATGCAATGGATGAGCACAAGAAGGATATGTTGGCACTTAGGATGGCAAAGAGAATAATGATGGAGAAGTAAGACAAAAATGTGTGAAAGGCTCACATCAATGAGGACAACCATAGGCGAGAGAAAGCCAAATGATAGATATGATGTGAGGAGTAGGGATTGTTGGGGAATGTTGCATGGGAAACAAAAACATTCCTACACACACGAAGACCTATCATGGTGATGTTCATCTACGAGAGGGAGATCGGACCCACATACCCTTGTAGATCGCTAAGCGGGAAGCATTGATAAATGCGGTTGATGTAGTGGTACAGCTTCATGATTCAAATCACCGTCGTCCCACGATTCGTCCCGATCTAGCACCGAACAAAGGGCACCTCCGCGTTCAGCACACGTACAACCCGATGTCGATCTCCGCTTTCATGATCCAACAAGAGAGACGGGGAAGTAGATGATTTCTCCGGTAGCGTGACGGTGCGCCGGTGATGGTGATGATCTATTCGTGCAGGGCTCCGCCCCAGCTCCGCAGAAATCCGATCTAGACTACGAGGTATAGGTTTGAGTTGCACGTGGCAAAGTAGTGTGTCAAAAACCCTAAACCCTCTAGTATATATAGGAGGAGGAGAGGGGCTAGCCTTGGGGATCAAGGGAGCCCCTAGGGCGCCGACAAAGGAGGAGAGGAGGACTCCAACTCCAATTCAGTTTGGGAAGGAGGAGTCCTCCTGTTCCTTCCCACCTCCCTCTCCTTTTTTTCTTTTCTCTTTGGTTTTTTGTTCCTAGCGCCATAGCGCACTTGGGATGGCCTCACCAGCCCACTCAGGGCTGGTGCGCCACCCCTGGGCCACCAGGCTCACTCCCGGGTGGGTGGGCCCCTCCCGGTGAAGATCCGGAACCCATTCGCCACTCCGGGTACACTGCCGGTAATGCTCGAAATCTTTCCGGAGACCAAGTGAAACCATCCTATATATCAATCTTCATTTCCGGACCATACCGGAAACCATCGTGACATCCGTGATCTCATCCGGGACTCCGAACAACCTTCGGTCACCAACACCTATAACTCAACTATACTAAAATGTCATCGAACCTTAAGTGTGCAGACCCTGCGGGTTCGAGAACTATGCAGACATGACCCGAGACACTCCCCGGTCAATATCCAATAGCGGGACCTAGATGTCCATATTGGATCATACATATTCTACGAAGATCCTATCGGTTGAACCTCTGTGCCAAGGATTCATATAATCCCGTATAACATTCCCTTTGTCCTTTAGTATGTTACTTGCGTGAGATTTGATCATCGATATCTCTATAGCTATTTCAATCTCGTTACCGGCAAGTCTGTTTACTCGTTCTGTAATACAAGATCCCGTGACTTACACTTGAGTCACATTGCTTGCAGGGCTTATATGTGATGTTGTATTACCGAGTGGGCCCCGAGATACCTCTTCGTCACACTGAGTGACAAATCCCAGTCTTGATCCATGCTAACTCAACGGACACCTTCGGAGATACCTGTAGTGCACCTTTATAGTCACCCAGTAATGTTGTGACGTTTGATACACACAAGATATTCCTCCGGTGCCAGTGAGTTACTTGATCTCATGGTCATAGGAATGAATACTTGACACGCAGAAAACAATAGAAACAAAATAACACGATCACATGCAACATTCATAGTTTGGGTCTTGTTCATCACATCATTCTCCCAATGATGTGATTCCGTTATCAAGTGATAACACTTGCCTATGGCCAGGAAACCTTGACCATGTTTGATCAACGAACTAGTCAACTAGAGGCTCACTAGGGACAGTGTGTTGTATATGTATCCACACATGTATTTGAGTTTCCAATCAATAAAATTCTAGCATGGATAATAAACGATTATTATGAACAAGGAAATATAATAATAACTAATTTATTACTGCCTCTAGGACATATTTCCAACAGTCTCCCACTTGCACTAGAGTCAATAATCTAGTTCACATCACTATGTGATTGTAATGAATCTAACACCCATACAGTTCTGGGGTTTGATCATGTCTTGACTGTGAGAGAGGTTTTAGTCAATGGTTCTGAACCTTTCAGATCCGTGTGTGCTTTACAAATCTTGATGTCATCTTATAGATGTTGCTACTACGTGCTATTCGAAACTATTCCAAATGTCTACTCTACTATACAAATCCATTTTACTATTCAGAGTTATTCGGATTAGTGTCAAAGCTTGCATCGACGTAACCCTTTATGATGAACTCTTTAACCACCTCCATAATCGAGAAAAAAAATCCTTAGTCCATTAGTTACTAAGGATAACTTTGACCGCTGTTCAGTGATTCAATCCTGGATCACTCTTTGTATCCCTTGATAGACTCATGGCAAGGCACACATCAGGTGAGTACACAACATGGCATACTTTAGATCCTACGGCTAAGGCATAGGGGACGACCTTCGTCCTTTCTCTTTCTTCTGCCGTGGTCGGGTTTGAGTCTTACTCAAATTTACACTTCACAACACAACCAAGAACTCCTTCTTTGCTGATTTATTTTGAACTCCTTCAAAAACTTGTCAAGGCATGAATTTCATTGAAAGTTCTATTAAGCGTTTTGATCTCTCTCTATAGATCTTGATGCTCAATGTTCAAGTAGCTCTATCCAGGTTTTCCTTTAAAAAAAACCCTTCCAAATAACCCTTTATGCTTTACAGAAATTCTACATCACTTCCGATCAAAAATTCTATAGTGCTCCCACTCACTTCTTTGGAAATACAAGTTTCTCATAAACCTTGTATAAACCCAAAAGCTTTGATCATTTTATCAAAGTGTATATTCCAACTCCGAGATGCTTGCACTAGTCCATAGAAGGATCTCTGGAGCTTGCATACTTGTTAGCATCCTTAGGATTGACAAAACCTTCTGGTTGTATCACATACAACCTTTCCTCAAGGAAACCATCGAGGAAACAATGTTTTGACATCCTATGTGCAATATTTCATAAATAATGCAGTAACTGCTAACATAATTCCAATAGACTTTAAGCATCGCTACGAGTGAGAAAGTCTCATCATAGTCAACTCTTTGAACTTGTCGGAAACATCTTTGCGATAAGTCGAGATTTTCTTAATGGTGACTTATCACCATCATCGTTTGTCTTCCTTTTAAAGACCCATCTTTACTTAATAGTCTTACAACCATCAAGTATATATTCCAAAGTCTACACTTTGTTTTCATACATGGATCCTCTCTCGGATTTCATGGCCTTCAGCCATTTACCGGAATCCGGGCCCACCATCGCTTCTCCATAGCTCGTAGGTTCATTGTTGTTTAATAACATGACCTCCAAGTCAGGGTTACCATACCAATCTGTAGTAGTACACGACCTTGTCGACCTACGAGGTTTGTACTAAATTGATCTGAAGCTTAATGATCATCAAGTTCCACTTCAATTGGTGTAGGCGCCACAGGAACAACTTCCTGCGCCCCGCTACACACTGGTTGAAGTGATAGTTCAATAACTCATCAAGTTCCACCACCCTCCTACTCAATTCTTTCGAGAGAAACCTTTCCTCGAGAAAGGACCCGTTTCTAGAAACAAACACTTTGCTTCCGAATCTGAGATAGGAGATGTACCCAACTGTTTTGGATATCCTATGAAGATGCATTTATCCGCTTTGGGTTCGAGCTTATGAGACTGAAACTTTTTCACATAAGCGTCATAGCCTCAAACCCTCAAGAAACGACATATCAGGTTTCTCCAAACCATAGTTCATACTGTGTCATCTCAATGGAAATATGCGGTGCCCTATTTAAAAGTGAATGCGGTTGTCTCTAATGCATAACCCACAAACTATAGTGGTAATTTGATAAGAGACATCATAGTATGCACCATATCAAATAGGGCGCGGTTATGACGTTCGGACACACCATCACACTATGGTGTTCTAGGTGGCATGAATTGCGAAACAATTTCCACATTGTCTTAAATGTGTACCAAAACTCGCAACTCAGATATTCATCTCTATGATCATATCGTAGACAGTTTATCCTCTTGTCACGACGATCTTCACTCTGAAATAGATTTGAACTTTTCAATATTTCAGACTTCTGATTCATCAAGTAAATACTCGTGCATCTACTCAAATTGTCAGTGAAGTAAGAACATAACGATATCCACTGCATGCCTCAACACTCATTGGACTGCACACATCAAAAATGTATTACTTACAACAAGTTACTTTTGTTGGAAATATGCCCTAGAGGCAATGATAAAATAGTTATTATTATATTTCCTGTTTCAAGATAATCATTTATTATCCATGCTAAAATTGTATTGAATAAAACATAGATACATGTCTGGATACATAGACAAAACAATGTCCCTAGAAAGCCTGTAGTTGGCTAGCCAGTTGATCAAGGATGGTCAAGGTTTTCTGACCATATGCAAGTGTTGTCACTTGATAACTCGATCACATCATTAGGAGAATCATGTGATGGACTAGACCCAAACTATGAACGTAACATGTGATCGTGTCATTTTATTGCTATTGTTTTCTGCGTGTCAAGTATTTATTCCTATGACCATGAGATCATATAACTCACTGACACCGGAGGAATACCTTGTGTGTATCAAACGCCGCAACGTAACTGGGTGACTATAAAGGTGCTCTACAGGTATCTTCGAAGGTGTCCATTGAGTTAGTATGGATCAAGACTGGGATTTGTCACTCCGTGTGACGGAGAGGTATCCCGGGCCCACTCGGTAATACAACATCACCGATACGTCCATCTTGCATCATGCTTTCATGTTGATATTTATTGCTTTATGGGATGTTATATTACTTTTTGGTACCATATTTATGCCTTTTCTCTCTTATTTTGCAAGGTTTATTTGAAGAGGGAGAATTCAAGCAGCTGGAATTCTGGACTGGAAAAGGAGCAAATCTTAGTCCACTATTCTGCACATCTCCAAATGCCCTGAAAAGTTATGTGGATTTTTTTGGGATTATAAAAAAAATACTGGGCTAAAGAAGTACCAGAGGGGAGCTACCAGGGCGCCACAAACCCTGCAACCGCCACCCCCCTGGTGGCGGCTAGCAAGCTTGTGGGCTCCCTGACGGCCTACTAGCCCCCCTATTTTGCTATATGAAGGGTTTCATTCCAGAAAAAAATTCAACCGGGAGCTTTTTCGTGGTTTCACCGCCGCCATGAGGCGGAACTTGAGCAAATCCAATCTAGAGCTCCGGCACGACGATCCAGCCGGCGAAACTTCCCTCCCGGAGGGGGAAATCGTCACCATCGTCATCACCAACACTCCTCTCGTCGGAGGGGAGGCATCTTCATCAACATCTTCATCAGCACCATCTCCTCTCCAATCCCTAGTTCATCTCTTGTAACCAATCTCCGTCTCGCGACTCCGATTGGTACTTGTAAGGTTGCTAGTAGTGTTGATTACTCTTTGTAGTTGATGCTAGTTGGATTACTTGGTGGAAGAGTTTATGTTCAGATCCTTGATGCTATTCATTACACCTATGATCATGATTATGATTATGCTTTGTGAGTAGTTACTTTTGTTCCTGAGGACATGGGATAAGTGATGCTGATAATAGTCATGTGAATTTGATATTCGTTCGGTATTTTGATATGCTGTATGTTGTTTTTCCTCTAGTGGTGTTATGTGAACGTCGACTACATAACACTTCACCATATTTGGGCCTAGAGGAAGGCATTGGGGAGTAGTAAGTAGATGATGGGTTGCTGGAGTGACAGAAGCTTAAACCCCAGTCTATGCGTTGCTTCGTAAGGGGCTTATTTGGATCCACTAGTTTAATGCTATGGTTAGACGTTGTCTTAATTCTTCTTTCGTAGTTGCGGATGCTTGCGAGAGGGGTTAATCATAAGTGGGATGCTTGTCCAAGTAAGGGCAGTACCCAAGCGCCGGTGCACCCACATATCAAACTATCGAAGTAACGAACGCGAATCATATGAACATGATGAAACTAGCATGATAGAAATTCCCGTGTATCCTTGGGAGCGTTTTTCCTCCTATAAGACTTTGTTCAGGCTTGTCCCTTGCTACAAAAGGGATTGGGCCACTTGCTGCACCATTGCTACTACTTGTTACTTGTTACTTTTCCCTTGCTACGTTTCACCTCACTTCACCATCACTTGTTACCGCTACTTTCAGTGCTTGTAGTTATTACCTTGCTGAAAAGGTTTATCAGAGCCTTCTGCTCCTCGTTGGGTTCGACACTCTTACTTACCGAAAGGACTACGATGGATCCCCTATACTTGTGGGTCATCAAGAATCTTTTCTGGTGCAGTTGCCGGGGAGTGAAGCACCTTTGGTAAGTGGAAATTGGTAAGGAAACATTTTTATACTGTGCTGAAATTTATTGTCACATGTAACTATGGAAACTTTTCCTTTGAGGAGTTTGTTCGGGGTATATTCACCATGAACGGAAGCACGAGGAGTTGTTACTCAACCTGAGGTACCTACTGAAAATATCTTTTATGAAATTCCTTCGGGTATGCTTGAGAAACTGCTGGCTAATCCTTTCACAGGAGATGGATCTTCACATCCAGACTTGTATCTGATCTATGTAGATGAAGTTTGTGGTATATTTAAGCTTGCAGGTTTGGCCGAGGATGAGGTAAAGAAGAAAGTCTTTCCTTTATCTTTGAAGGATAAGGTGTTGACATGGTATAGGCTATGTGATGATACTGGATCATGGGACTACAATCGGTTGAAATTGGAATTTCATCAAAATTTTATCCTATGCATTTAGTACACCGTGATCGGAACTTTATTCATAACTTTTGGCCTCGTGACAGGGAAAGCATAGCTCAAGCTTGGGGGAGGCTTAAATCAATGCTATATTCATGCCCCAATCATGAGCTCTCGAGAGAAATCATCACTCAAAACTTTTATGCTCGGGTTTCTCATGAAGATCGTACCATGCTTGACACTTCTTGTACCGGTTCTTTTATGAAGAAGGATATTGACCACAAGTGGAATTTGTTGGACATAATCAAATGTAACTCTGAAGATTGGGAGCTGGAGGAAGGTAAGGAGTCAGGTATGAATTTCCAGTTTGACTGCGTTAAATCTTTTGTTGAGACAAACACTTCTAGAGATTTTAGCGCTAAGTATGGACTTGACTCTGAGATAGTAGCTTCTCTATGTGAATCTTTTGCTGCTCATGTTGATCTTCCCAAAGAGAAGTGGTTTGAGTATCATCCTACTGTAGAAAGCAACATAGTCAAAAGCAATCTAGTTGAGGAGAAAGTCATTGCTTTTAGTGATCCCGTTGTTCCTTGTGCCTACGCTGAGAAACCACCATATCCTGCTAGGATAAAGGACTATTCTAAAGCTCCAACTGTGATACGTAGGGGTTACATTAGACCACTTGCACCCCCTGAGGAGATTAGAGTTGAACCTAGTGTTGCTATTATCGAAGATCTCTTAACCGAAGACGTAGACGGGCATGTTATCAAATTCTGTGAGGACTCTGCTAGAATTGCTAAACCTCACGCGAAAGACAAATACGGACCTGTAGTTGGCCTGCCCGTTGTTTCTATCAAGATAGGAGATCACTGTTACCATGGTTTATGTGATATGGGAGCTAGTGTTAGTACAATACCCCGTTCCTTATATGATGAAATCAAAGATGAGATTGCACCTGCTGAGCTAGAACCCATGGATGTCACTATTACGCTAGCTAATAGAGACACTATCTGTCCTCTGGGAATTGTGAGAGACGTTGAAGTCCTGTGTGGTAAGACGAAGTATCCTACTGATTTCCTCGTCCTTGGTACTGCACAAGATAGCTTTTGTCCCATCATATTCGGTAGACCCTTTCTCAACACAGTCAATGCTCACATTGATTGCATTAAGAAGACCGTCACTGTTAGTTTCAAGGGTGTGTCTCGTGAATTTAACTTCTCCAAGTTTGGAATACAACCCCATGAAAAAGAGTCGTTTGGTAGGGATGAAATCATTGCTCTTGCCTCTATTGCCGTACCTCCTATGGATCCTTTAGAGCAATATCTGCTTGAGCATGAAAATGATATGCATATGGAGGAGAGAGATGAGATAGATAAAATTGTCTTAGAACAATATCCTATTCTCAAGAATAATCTGCCTGTTGAACTGCTTGGGGATCCTCCTCCACCAAAGGGTGATCCTGTGTTCGAGCTTAAACAGTTGCCTGATACTCTTAAGTATGCCTATCTTGATGAGAAGGAGATAAATCCTCTTATTATTAGTGCTCTCATCTCAGAGCACGAAGAGAAGAAGTTACTAAAAACTCTGAGGAAGCACCGTGCTGCTATTGGATATACTCTTGATGATCTTAAGGGTATTAGTCCCACTCTATGTCAGCACAAGATTAAAACCTATCCTGACTTTAAACCAGTTGCTGATCATCAAAGGAGATTAAATCCTAAGATGAAAGAGGTCGTTAGAAAAGAAATATTAAAGCTTCTCGAAGCAGGAATCATTTATCCTGTTTCTCATAGTGATTGGGTAAGTCCAGTACATTGCGTACCTAAGAAGGGAGGTATCATTGTCGTTCCTAATGGTAAAGATGAATTGATCCCACAAAGGATTATTACTGGCTATAGGATGGTGATAGATTTCCGGAAACTGAACAAGGCAACCAGGAAAGATCATTATCCTTTGCCATTTATCGACCAAATGCTAGAAAGGCTATCCAAACACACACACTTCTCCTGTCTAGACGGCTATTCAGGTTTCTCGCAAATACCTGTTGCACAATCTGATCAGGAGAAAACCACTTTCACCTGCCCCTTTGGTACCTTTGCTTTTAGACGTATGCCTTTTGGCTTATGCAATGCACCTGCCACCTTTCAAAGATGTATGATGGCTATATTCTCTGACTTTCGTGAAAAGATTGTAGAGGTTTTCATGGACGACTTCTCCGTTTATGGGTCTTCCTTTGATGATTTCCTCAGCAAACTTGATCGAGTCTTACAGAGATGTGAAGATACCAACCTCGTCTTGAATTGGGAGAAGTGCCACTTTATGGTTAATGAAGGTATCGTCTTAGGACACAAAATTTCTGAAAGAGGCATTGAAGTTGATAAGGCTAAGGTTGATGCAATTGAGAAAATGCCTTGCCCCACAAATATCAGAGGTATATGAAGTTTCCTGGGTCATGCTGGTTTCTATAGAAGGTTCATTAAAGACTTCTATAAGATTTCTCGGCCTCTTACGAACCTCTTGCAGAAGGATGTTCCTTTTGTTTTTGATGAGAATTGTGAGGAAGCCTTCGAAATACTTAAGAAGGCTTTGAGAACCGCACCTATCGTTCAACTACCTGACTGGAACTTGCCCTTTGAAATCATGTGCGATGCTAGTGATTATGCTGTTGGTGCTCTTCTAGGACAAAGAGTTGACAAGAAGTTGAGTGTTATTCACTACGCTAGTAAAACTCTAGACAGCGCCCAAAGAAACTATGCCACTATGGAGAAGGAATTTTTAGCAGTCGTGTTTGTATGTGGAAAGTTCAGATCTTATATAGTTGACTCTAGAGTTACTATTCACTCTGATCATGCTGCTATTAAGTACCTTATGGAGAAGAAGGACGCTAAGCCTAGGCTGATCAGATGGGTTCTCCTGCTACAGGAAATTGATTTGCACGTCGTTGATCGAAAGGGTGCTGATAACCCTGTAGCAGATAACTTGTCTAGGCTAGAGAATGTCCTTGATGACCCATGACCTATTGATGACAGCTTTCCTCATGAACAATTAAATGTTATCCGCACTTCACATAGTGCACCGTGGTATGCTGATTACGCAAATTATATCGTAGCCAAATACATACCACCCAGTTTCACCTATCAGCAAAAGAAGAAATTCTGCTTTGATTTGAGACACTACTTTTGGGAAGATCCTCACCTTTATAAGGAAGGAGTAGATGGTGTTATTAGACGTTGTGTGCCTGAACATGAACAGGGACAGATCTTGCAGAAGTGTCATTCCGAAGCCTACGGAGCACACCACGCTGGAGATAGAACTGCCCATAAGGTATTGCAATCAGGTTTCTATTGGCCCACTCTCTTCAAGGATGCTCGTAAGTTTGTCTTGTCTTGTGACGAATGCCAAAGAATAGGGAACATCAGTAAGCATCAGGAAATGCCTATGAACTATTCACTTGTCATTGAACCATTTGATGTCTGGGGCTTTGATTATATGGGACCCTTCCCGAGTTCCAATGGATACACTCACATCTTAGTTGCTTTGGATTATGTCACCAAGTGGGTAGAGGCTATTCCCACTAAAAACGCTGATCCCCACACCTCTATTTAGATGCTTAAAGAAGTCATTTTCCCAAGATTTGGAGTCCCTAGATATCTGATGACTGATGGCGGTTCACACTTCATTCATGGTGTTTTCCGCAAGATGCTCGCTAAGTATGATGTCAACCATAGAGTTGCATCTCCTTATCATCCTCAGTCTAGTGGTCAAGTGGAGTTGAGTAATAGGGAGATCAAATTGATCCTACAAAAGACCGTCAATATATCTCGAAAGAATTGGTCTAGCAAACTTGACGATGCACTATGGGCTTAAAGGACTGCTTATAAGAATCCCATGGGCATGTCACCGTATAAAATAGTTTACGGTAAGGCCTGTCATTTACCTCTTGAGCTGGAACACAAAGCTTATTGGGCAATCAAAGAGCTCAACTTTGATTTCAAACTTGTCGGTGAGAAGCGGTTGTTTGATATCAGCTCGTTAGATGAATGGAGGGCCCAGGCATATGAGAATGCCAAGTTGTTCAAGGAAAAGGTTAAGAGATGGCACGACAAAAGAATACAAAAACGAGAGTTCAATGTAGGTGATTATGTCCTGCTATACAATTCTTGTTTGAGATTCTTCGCAGGCAAGCTTCTCTCTAAATGGGAAGGTCCTTACGTTATGGAGGAAGCATATTGTTCCGGTGCCATCAAAATCAATAACACGGAAGGCAATTTTCCTAGAGTGGTAAATGGGCAAAGAATCAAGCATTACATCTCTGGTACTCCCATAAATGTTGAGACCAATATCATCAATGTCATAACTCCAGAGGAGTACATAAGGGATGTTTATCAGCCTCTTTCAGACCCTGAAAATGAAGAGGTATTTGTTTTGGTAAGAAATTGGACTCCGAAACTTTTCCAATAGGAAATTTCCTCCGTTTTGGAATTTTTGGAAAATTATAAAAATAAAAAGTAGTCCGGAGAGCGCACGAGGCGTCCACAAGCTTGGAAGCCGCCACCTACCCCCTGGTGGCGGATGGAGGGCTTGTGGGCACCTCGTGTGCCTCCCGGACTACGTTTTCTTGCGGAGTACTCCTTCTGGTCTAGAAAAAATCAATATATATTTGCCCGAAGGTTTTGATCTCCGTATCGCGCAGTTTTCCTATGTTTTCGTTTCGAGCCTGTTTCTGTGGTAGATCTAGATCATCATGACTTCCCCAAACGCTCCTAAGGACAAGATCTTCGAGAAGGTCATCAATCCCTACCTCACGAAAGTGCTGAAACACCCTCAATCTATCAAGATGAGCGAGGGGATGTTGCACATCCGTGATGTTGAGGGGCCTAAGAAGACCGGAAGCGTGGAGACAAGGCTCGAAGCAATGGAGCAACAAGTCTTCCAGTGTCAAGGGATGGTGGTGCGTGGACTCAACGCCAACCACATGATGATCATGGAGTTCACTAGCAATCACAAGATGGATGCCATTGACATTGGGAAACACCTCTCCAGGCTCTATGATAGGGTTGATCAACTTGAGGGCCAGATCTATGACCTGCAGAACCAAAACTGTGAGTATGAGTATAGATTTAAATCAATAAGGTTGGCTGCAGATTTAAATCAATAAGGTTGGCTGCAGATTCCGGCGACTCGTTCATCCTGCCATGATGGAGCACCTATGCCTTGGAAGACAGAGGATCAGACTACTTCAACAACTCCGCCACCATCACCACCAAAGGAAGACAACTAAGCATTGGTATGGGCAATCCCCTTGGCTTCTGCCAAGCTTGGGGGAGTTGCCCTCGTATCGTATCACCTTTATATATTTTGCTTTTACCTTTGTTTTAGTTCTTTCCTTTTCAGTTTTTATTTCTTCTCTTAGAGGAATAAGTCTTTAGTGTTTAGTTTGAGTCTTTTGCTTTTGTCTCTCCCCCGGTTTATTCGAGCTTACGAGCTATATGATAAAGAATATCTAAGTCAAGGGCTTTGCTTTGTGCGATGATCAAAAGTATGAAAAGAACGATAGCATGAAAAATCATGAGACGATCTTATGGAAAGTGAAATTTCACATATGACATGTATGATGATTGAAACTTGTTGAGAATAAATCAACATAGACCTCAGTCATTGTTGCAACTAATAAGAAGTAATAGGGAAAGAGAGGTTCACATATAAATATATCATCTTAGACACGTTTTACAATTGTTAGCACTCACCAAACTATTACATGCTTAGGAGTAGATGTTGGACAAGGAAGACAACATAATGAATTGTGTTTGCTTGGTTCCAAACAATGTTATATGATTAGAGATCCCTTAGCATGTGACGATTGCTTCCACCTCATATTAGCCAAAACTCCCGCACCAAGTAGAGATACTACTTGTGCATCCATAAACCTTCAACCCAGTTTTGCCATGAGAGTCCAACATACTTGCCTATGGATTGAATAAGATCCTTCAAGTAAGTTGTCATCGGTGCAAGCAATAAAAATTGCCCTCTAATATGTATGACCTATTAGTGTGTGGAAAATAAGCTTTGTACGAACCTGTGATGAGGAAGACATAAAAGCGACAGATTGCATAATAAAGTTCTTTATCACACAGGCAATATAAAGTGATGTTCCTCCGCACTAAGAGGACACACATTCAAACCTCAAAAGCGCATGTCAACCTCTTCTTCCCTCTGCGAAGGGCCTATCTTGTACCTTTACTTTTTGCCCTTGTAAGAGTCATGGTGATCTTCACCAATTCCCTATTTTTGCCTTTGTCTTGGCTACCGTCACATGCTTGGGAAAGATCTATATTCATATATCAACTTTGAGTTGAGTACTTATGCTATATTATTGTTGACTTTACCCTTGAGGTAAATACTTAGGAGGCAAAACTATAAGCCCCTATCTTCCTTTGTGTCCAGATGAAACTTTGACACCATGAGTACCACGTGAGTTGTAACAATTGTGGAAAACAAAAGAGATGATTGAGTATGTGGGTTTGCCTTACAAGCTCTTATTTGACTCTTTCTGATGTATGATAAATTGCAATTGCTTCAATGACTATGGACTATTGTTGGTTACTTCTCGGTAAGGTTTTTGCTTCATGCTTTGCTTTGTGAAGGAATTGTTACTTTCCCATAAGAATCTTTATGATGTATTGTTGTTATATGTGTGATCATGATGCCCTCATGTCCGTATTATGTTTTATCGACACCTTCGTCCCTCAACATGTGGACATGTTTATGGAACTTGGTTTTCGCTTGAGGACAAGCGAGGTCCAAACTTGGGGGAGTTGATACGTCCATTTTGCATTATGCTTTCATGTTGATATTTAATGCTTTATGGGTTGTTATATTACTTTGTGGTACCATATTTATGCCTTTTCTCTCTTATTTTGCAAGGTTTATTTGAAGAGGGAGAATTCAGGCAGCTGGAATTCTGGACTGGAAAAGGAGCAAATCTTAGTCCACTATTCTGCACATCTCCAAATGCCGTGAAAAGTTACGTGGATTTTTTTTGGGATTATATAAAAAATACTGGGCTAAAGAAGTACCAGAGGGGAGCTACGAGGGCACCACAAGGCCTACCACCGCCACCCCCTGGTGGCGGCTAGCAAGCTTGTGGGCTCCATGACAGCCCACTAGCCCCCCTCTTTTGCTATATGAAGGGTTTTGTTCCAGAAAAAAAAATCAATCGGGAGCTTTTTCGTGGTTTCGCCGCCGCCACGAGGCGAAACTTGAGCAGATCCAATCTAGAGCTCCGGCAGGACGATCCGGCCGGGGAAACTTCCCTCCCGGAGGGGGAAATCGTCACCATCGTCATCACCAACACTCCTCTCGTCGGAGGGGAGGCATCTTCATCAGCACCATCTCCTCTCAATCCCTAGTTCATCTCTTGTAACCAATCTCCATCTCGCGACTCCGATTGGTACTTGTAAGGTTACTAGTAGTGTTGATTACTCTTTGTAGTTGATGCTAGTTGGATTACTTGGTGGAAGAGTTTATGTTCAGATCCTTGATGCTATTCATTACACCTCTGATCATGATTATGATTATGCTTTGTGAGTAGTTACTTTTGTTCCTGAGGACATGGGATAAGTGATGCTGATAATAGTCATGTGAATTTGATATTCGTTCGGTATTTTGATATGCTGTATGTTGTTTTTCCTCTAGTGGTGCTATGTGAATGTCGACTACATAACACTTCACCATATTTGGGCCTAGAGGAAGGCATTGGGGAGTAGTAAGTAGATGATGGGTTCCTGGAGTGACAGAAGCTTAAACCCCAGTCTATGCGTTGCTTCGTAAGGGGCTTATTTGGATCCACTAGTTTAATGCTATGGTTAGACGTTGTCTTAGTTCTTCTTTCGTAGTTGCGGATGCTTGCGAGAGGGGTTAATCATAAGTGGGATGCTTGTCCAAGTAAGGGCAATACCCAAGCACCGGTCCACCCACATATCAAACTATCAAAGTAACAAACGCGAATCATATGAACATGATGAAACTAGCATGACAGAAATTCCAGTGTGTCCTCGGGAGCGTTTTTCCTCCTATAAGACTTTGTTCAGGCTTGTCCCTTGCTACAAATGGGATTGGGCCACTTGCTGCACCATTGTTACTACTTGTTACTTGTTACTTTTCGCTTGCTACGTTTCACCTCACTTCACCATCACTTGTTACCGCTACTTTCAGTGCTTGCAGTTATTACCTTGCTGAAAACCGTTTATCAAAGCCCTCTGCTCCTCGATTGGTTCGACACTCTTACTTATCGAAAGGACTACGATTGATCCCCTATACTTGTGGGTCATCAATCACACACAAGCCTTGCAAGCAATGTGACTCAAGTGTGAGTCACGGGATCTTGTATTACGGAACGAGTAAAGAGACTTGCCGGTAACGAGATTGAAATAGGTATGCGGATACCGACGATCGAATCTCGGGCAAGTAACATACTGAAGGACAAAGGGAATGACATACGAGATTATATGAATCCTTGGCACAAAGGTTCAACCGATAAGATCTTTGGAGAATATGTAGGATCCAATATGGGCATCCAGGTCCCACTATTGGATATTGATCGAGGAGTATCTCGGGTCATGTCTACATAGTTCTCGAACCCGCTGGGCCTTTACACTTAAGGTTCGATGATGTTTTAGCATAGTTGAGTTATATGTGTGGTTACCAAATGTTGTTCGGAGTCCCGGATGAGATCACGGACGTCACGAGGGTTTCCGGAATGGTCCATAAACGAAGATTGATATATAGGAGGGTTTCATTTGGTCACCGGAAAGTTTCGGGCATTACCGGCAGTGTACGGGGAGTGACGAATGGGTTCCGAGTATTCACCGGGAGGGGCCCACCCACCCGGGAGTGAGCCCAGTGACCCTAGGGTGGCGCACCAGCACTTAGTGGGCTGGTGAGGCCAGCCCAATAGGGATATGGCGCCACAAGGAAAAAATACCAAAGGAAAAAAAAGGAAAGAGGGAGGTGGGAAGGGAGAGGAGGACTCCTCCTTCCCCAAACCGAATTGGAGTTGGAGTCCTCCTCTCCACTTCGGCCAGCGCCTTTGGGGATCCCTTGAGCCCCAAGGTAGCCCCTCCCGTCCTCCTATATATACTGGTGGTTTAGGGCTTTTGAGACACAACTTTGCCACGTGCTACTCAAACCAATACCACATAGTTTTACCTCTAGATCGAATTTCCACGGAGCTCGGGCGGAGCCCTGCAGGAGTAGACCATCACCACCACCAGAACGTCGTCACGCTGCCGGAGAAATTATCTACTTCTCCGTCTATCTTGGTGGATCAAGAAGGCCGAGATCGTCATCGAGCTGTACGTGTGCTGAACTTGGAGGTGCACTCCGTTCGATGCTAGATCGGAACGGATCGTGGGACAGATCGTAGGACGACGGTGATTTGAATCACGAAGCTGTACCACTACATCAACCGTGTTTCTTAACGCTTCCTGCTTAGCGATCTACAAGGGTACATAGATCTAATCTCCTCTCATAGATGTACATCACCATGATAGGTCTACGTGTGCGTAGGATTTTTTTTGATTCCCATGCAACGTTCCCCAAAAGTGGCCTCATGAGCTAGGTTAATACGTAGATGTTATCTCGAGTAGAACACAAAAGGTTTTGTGGACGCTGAGTTGAATTTGTTTTGACCGAGCCGGTCCTTGGAGAGAGGTTAAATAGCAATTTGCACATCTCCGTTCTGGTTTTTGCGTAAGTAAGGTGCGATCATACTAGATAGCCATAGCAGCCACGTAAAACATGCAACAACAAATTATAGGACATCTAACTTGTTTTTGGAGGGTATGCTTGTGATATGATATGGCCAATGACGTGATGTGATATATTGTATGTATGAGATGATCATGTTGTAATAGTTAATATCGACTTGCACGTCGATGCTATGGCATCCGACATGAGCTATAGGGTTGTCTTTAAACTAACGTTTGCGTTTGCAGATGCGTTTACTATATTGTTAGGTCGTAGCTTTAGTAGTAATAGCATAGATAGCATGACAACCTCGATGGCGGCACGATGATGGAGATCATGGCGTGGCGCCGGTGACAAGAAGATCATGCCGGTGCTTTGGTGAAGGAGATCAAGAAGCACAAGATGATGGCCATATCATGTCACTTATGAATTGCACGTGATGTTAATCCTTTTATGCACCTTATTTTGCTTAGAACGACGTAGCATTATAACGTGATCTCTCACTAAAATTTAAAGATGAAATTGTGTTATCCCTGACTGTGCACCGTTGCGACAGTTCGTCGTTTCGAGACACCACGTGATGATCGGGTGTGATAGACTCAACGTTCACATACAACGGGTGCAAAGCAGTTGCACACGCGGAACACTCAGGTTAAACTTGACGAGCCTAGCATGTGCATACATGGACTCGGAACACATGAGACCGAAAGGTCGAGCATGAATCGTATTGTTGATATGATTAGCATAGAGATGCGTACGACTGAAACTATTCTCAACTCACGTGATGATCGGACTTGAGTTAGTGGATTTGGATCATGTACCACTCAAATGACTAGAGAGCTGTACTTTTTGAGTGGGAGTTTATCAGTAATTTGATTAGTTAAACTCTAAATTATCTTAAACATATTCTAAGTCCACTTTGCAATTTTTTGTGTTGTAGATCAATGGGTCACGCAGTAGCAACCCTGAATTTTAATATGTTCCTAGAGAAAGCTAAGTTGAAAGATGATGGAAGCAACTTTGTAGACTGGGCTCGTAATCTAAAGCTGCTCCTGCAAGCTGGGAAGAAGGATTATGTCCTTAATGCTACGCTAGGAGATGAACCACCCGCTACGTCTAACCAAGATGTTATGAACGCCTAGTTAACACGTAAGGAGGACTACTCAGTAGTTCAATGTGCAGTCTTGTATGGCGGACTTCAACGTTGCTTTGAGCGTCATGGAGCATATGAGATGTTCCAGGAGTTGAATTTTATCTTTCAGAAGAATGCCCGGATCGAGAGGTATGAGACCTCCGATAAATTCTATGCTTGCAAGATGGAGGAGAATTCGTGTGTCAGTGAACATGTGCTCAAAATGTCTGGGGTACTCAAACCGTCTAGCTGAACTCGGGATTGAACTCCCGCAAGAGGCTATCATTGACATAATTCTTCAATCACTGCCACCTAGCTATAAGAGTTTTGTGTTGAACTATAACATGCAAGGGATGAACAAGTCACCCAGTGAGTTATTCGCGATGCTAAAAGTCGCAGAGTCAGAACTCCGGAAAGAGCATCAACTGTTAATGGTCAATAAGACCAATCGTTTCAAGAGAAATGACAAAGGCAAGAAGGGTAACTCCAATAAGAGCGGCAAGCGTATTGCCAATCCGACGAAGAAACCCAAGGCTGGACCTAAGCCTGAAATAGAGTGTTATTATTGCAAGGGAATGGGTCCCTGGAAGCGCAACTGCCCCAAGTATTTGGCTGATAAGAAGGCGACCACGGAAAAATGAGGTATATTTGATATACATGTTATTGATGTGTACTGAACCAACTCGCGTAGTAGTGCTTGGGTATTTGATACCGGTTCTGTTGCTCATATTTGCATCTCGAAGTAGGAATTGCGGAACAAATGAAGGCTGGCGAAGGATGAAGTGACAATGCGCGTGGGAAATGGTTCCAAGGTTGATGCAATCACCGTTGGCACAGTCTCACTTCAGTTACCATCAGGATTAGTTATGAACTTGAATAATTTTTATTTAGTGCCTGCGTTGAGCATGAACATTATATCTGGATCTTGTTTCTTGCGAGACGGTTACTCGTTTAAGTCCGAGAATAATGGTTGTTCCATTTCTATCAGTAATATCTTTTATGGTCATGCACCCAATGTGAGAGGATTGTTCATATTGAATCTTGATAGCGATGATACACATATACATAACATTGAGACCAAAAGATGTAGAGTTAACAATGATAGCGCCATGTTTTTGTGGCACTGCCGCTTAGGTCATATTTGTGTAAAGCGCATGAAGAAACTCCATTCCGATGGGCTTTTGGAGTCACTTAACTTTGATTCACTTGACACGTGCGAACCATGCCTCATGGGCAAGATGACTAAGACTCCGTTCTCTAGAACAATGAAGCATGCAAGTGGCTTGTTGGAGATCATACATACCGATGTGTGCGGTGCGATGAGTGTGGAGGTGGGCGGCGGATATCGTTATTTTCTCACCTTCGCTGACGATTTGAGTAGGTATGGATATATCTACTTGATGAAGCACAAGTCTGAAACGTTTGAGAAGTTCAAGCAATTTTAGAGTGAAGTTGAAAATTGTCGTAACAAGAAGATCAAGTTCCTACGTTCTGATCGTGGGGGTGAATATTTGAGTTTCGAGTTTGCTGCTCACTTAAGACAATGTGGAATTGTTTCACAGTTGACACCGCCTGGAACACCATAGCGTAATGGTGTGTCTGAACGTCGTAATCGTACTTTTTTAGAAATGGTACGATCTATGATGTCTCTTATCGATTTGCCGTTATCGTTTTGGGGTTATGCATTAGAGACAGTTGCATTCACTTTAAATAGGGCACCATCAAAATCCGTTGAGACGACGCCATACGAGCTGTGGTATGGCAAAAGGCCAAAGTTGTCGTTTCTTAAAGTTTGGGATGTGATGCTTATGTCAAAAAGCTTCAACCTCAAAAGCTGGAACCCAAAGCGGAAAGGTGCGTCTTCATAGGTTACCCAAAGGAGACAGTTGGGTACACCTTCTATCTAAATCCGAGGGCAAAGTATTTGTTGCGAAGGACAGAGCTTTTCTTGAGAAGGAGTTTCTTTCAAAAGAATTGAGTGGGAGGAAGATAGAACTTGATGAGGTTGTCGAACCTCTAATCCCACTCGATGGTAGCGCAGGGCAGGGGAAACCTCTGTCGAAGCAATGCCGGTTGAGGAGGAAGTTAATGATGATGATCATGAAACTTCGGATCAAGTTCCTATCGGACCTCGCAGGTCGACAAGATCACGTACTACTCTTGAGTGTACGGTAATCCTATCTTATCAATCATGTTGTTAGACAACCATGAACCTGCGAATTATGAATAAGCAATGGTGGGCCTGGATTCCAACAAATGGCTGGAGGCCATGAAGTCCGAGATAGGATCCATGTACAAAAAAAAGTGTGCACTTTGGAAGTATTACCTGAAGGCCGCAAGGCTATTCAGAACAAATGGATCTTTAAGAAGAAGACGGACACAGACGGTAATGTGACCGTATATAAAGCTTGACTTGTGGCAAAGGGTTTTTAACAAGTTCAAGGAGTTGACTACGATGAGACGTTCTCACCGGTAGCGATGCTTAAGTCCGTCTGAATCATGTTAGCAATAGCTGCAGTTTTCGATTATGAAATCTGGCAGATGGATGTCAAAACAGCGTTCCTTAACGGTTGTCTTAAGGAAGAGTTGTATATGATGCAACCCGAAGGTTTTGTCGATCCAAAGAATGCTAACAAAGTATGCGAGCTCCAGCAATTCATTTATGGACTGGTGCAAGCATCTCGGAGTTGGAATAAGCGCTTTGATGAGGTGATCAAAGCATTTGGGTTTATACAAGGGGTTGGAGAATATTATATTTATAAGAAAGTGAGTGGGAGTTGTGTGCCGTTTCTAATATTATATGTGGATGACATATTGCTGACTGGAAACAACATGGAGTTTTTGGAGAGCGTAAAGAATTACTTGAATAAAAGTTTCTCAATGAAGGACCTAGGAGAAGCTGCTTACATTCTAGGCATTAAGATCTATAGGGATAGATCGAGACGCCTGATAGGACTTTCACAAAGCACATACCTTGATATAGTTTTGAAGAAGTTCAAAATGGAACAATCCAAGAAGGGGTTCTTGCTAGTGTTACAAGGTATCAAATTGAGTAAGACTCAGTGCCCAACAACTGCGGAATATAGAGAACAAATGAGTTCCATCCCCTATGCTTCAGCCATAGGTTCTATCATGTATGCAATGTTGTGCACTAGAACGAACGTCAGCTTGGCCATAAGTATGGCAGGAAGGTTTCAAAGCAATCCAGGAGTGTATCAATGCGCGGCGGTCAAGAATATTCTGAAGTACCTGAAAAGGACTAAGGAAATGTTTCTCGTTTATGGAGGTAACGAAGAGCTCGTCGTAAAGGGATACGTCGAGGCAAGTTTTGACACTGATCCGGATGACTCTAAGTCTCAAACCAGGCACGTATTTATTCTTAATCGGGGTGCGGTAAGCTGGTGCAGTTCCAAGCAAAGCGTCCTAGTAGATTCTACATGTGAAGCAGAGTACATGGCTGCCCCGGAGGCAGCTAAGGAGGGTGTCTGGATGAAGCATTTCACGACGGATCTTGGAGTTGTGCCGAGCGCACTAAATCCAATAACTTTGTTCTATTACAACACTCGTGCCATTGCTTTAGCAAAGGAACCAAGGTTTCACAAGAAGACCAGGCACATCAAATGACGCTTCAACCTCATCCGCGACTACGCCGAAGGAGAGGACGTAAATATTTGCAAAGTGCACACGAATCTGAATGTAGCAGATCCCCTGACTAAACCTCTTCCGTGGGCAAAACATGATCAACACCAGAACTGTATGGGTGTTAGATTTATTACAATGTAAATCGCATGGCGATGTAGGACAAGATTATTGACTCTAGTGCAAGTGGGAGACTGTTGGAAATATGCCCTAGAGGCAATGATACAATAGTTATTATTATATTGCCTGTTTCAAGATAATAGTTTATTATCCATGCTATAATTGTATTGAATGAAAACATAGATACGTGTGGATACACAGAGAAAACAATGTCCCTAGCAAGCCTCTAGTTGGCTAGCCAGTTGATCAAGGATGGTCAAAGTTTTCTGACCATATGCAAGTGTTGTCACTTGATAACTCGATCACATCATTAGGAGAATCATGTGATGGACTAGACCCAAACTATGAACGTAGCATGTGATCGTGTCATTTTATTTCTATTGTTTTCTGCGTGTCAAGTATTTATTCCTATGACCATGAGATTATATAACTCACTGACACCAGAGGAATACCTTGTGTGTATCAAACGTCGCAACCTAACTGGGTGACTATAAAGGTGCTCTACAGGTATCTCCGAAGGTGTCCGTTGAGTTAGGATGGATCAAGACTGGGTTTTGTCACTCCGTGTGACGGAGAGGGATCTTGGGGCCCACTCGATAATACAACATCACACACAAGCCTTGCAAGCAATGTGACTCAAGTGTGAGTCACGGGATCTTGTATTACGGAACGAGTAAAGAGACTTGCCGGTAACGAGATTGAAATAGGTATGCGGATACCGACGATTGAACCTCGGGCAAGTAACATACCGAAGGAAAAAGGGAATGACATACGGGATTATATGAATCCTTGGCACAGAGGTTCAACCGATAAGATCTTCGAAGAATATGTAGGATCCAATATGGGCATACAGGTGCCGCTATTGGATATTGACCGAGGAGTATCTCGGGTCATGTCTACATAGCTCTCGAACCCGCACGGTCTGCACACTTAAGGTTCGATGATGTTTTAGTATAGTTGAGTTATATGTGTGGTTACAAAATTTTGTTCGGAGTCCCGGATGAGATCACGGACGTTACGAGGGTTTCGAGAATGGTCGGGAAACGAAGATTGATATATAGGATGGTTTCATTTCGTTTCGGGCATTACCGGCAGTGACGAATGGGTTTCGGATCTTCACCGAAAGGGGCCCACCCACCCGGGAGTGATCTGCTGGCCTAGGGGTGGCGCCCTGCTATGTCGACAGAGGCCTTCTGTCGTCTCTTCAGCTTGCGTTGGTTTTCCCTTGAAGAGGAAAGGGTGATGCAGCACAAGAGCAGTAAGTATTTCCCTTAGTTTGAGAACCAAGGTATCTATCCAGTAGGAGAATCTCGTCAAGTCCAGAGTACCTGCACAAACACAAAGAGCTTGCACCCAACGCTATAAAGGGGTTGACAATCCCTTCAAGATTGATTGCAAAGTGAGATCTGAAGGCGGAAAGTGAAACGAAGAAAAAGTGTAAGGCTGAAAATATGGTGTGGAGTAGACCCGGGGGCCATAGTGTTCACTAGAGGCTTCTCTCAAAATAGCAAATATTACGGTGGGTGAACAAATTACTGTCGAGCAATTGATAGAACCGCGCAAAGTCATGACGATATCTAAGGCAATGATCATACATATAGGCATCACGTCCGAGACAAGTAGACCGATACTTTCTGCATCTACTACTATTACTCCACATATCGACCGCTATCCAGCATGCATCTAGTGTATTGAGTTCATGAAGAACAGAGTAACGCCTTAAGCAAGATGACATGATATAGAGGGATAAACTCAAACCAATGATGAAAACCCCATCTTTTTACCCTTGATGGCAACAACACGATGTGTGCCTCGCTACCCCTTCTGTCACTGGGTGAGGTCACCGCACGGTATGAACCCAAAACCAAGCACTTCTCTAATTGCAAGAATCATAGATCTAGTTGGCCAAACAAAACCCACAACTCGAAGAGAATTACAAGGATATGAAATCATGCATAAGAGAGATCAGAAGAAACTCAAATAAGATTCATAGATAATCTGATCATAAATCCACAATTCATCGGATCTCGACAAACACACCGCAAAAGAAGATTACATCGGATAGATCTCCATGAAGATCATGGAGAACTTTGTATTGAAGATCCAAGAGAGAGAAGAAGCCATCTAGCTACTAGATATGGACCCGTAGGTCTATGGTGAACTACTCACGCATTATCGGAGAGGTCATGGTGTTGATGAACAAGCCCTCCGTATCCGAATCCCCCCTCTCGCAGGGCACCAGAACGCGCCCCATGGGATCTTGCGGAGACAGAAGCTTGCGGCGGCGGAAAAGTACTTTCGATGATCTCCTGATTTTTCTGGGATTTTAGGGAATTTATAGGCGAAAGACCTAGGGCAGAGGAGGCCCAGGGAGCCCACAAACCTAGGAGGGGCGGCCCCCCTGGCCGCGGCCAGGGGGCTTGTGGGGTCCTTGGTGGCCCCCTGCCCTGATTCTCAGGCTTCCCGATCTTTTTCTGTTGTGGAAAAAATATTTTTGACAGTTTCATTTCGTTTGGACTCCGTTTAAAATCCTCCTGTGAAAGGGGTAAAAAACATGGAAAAAACAGGAATTGGCACTTGGCACTGAGTTAATAAGTTAGTCCCAAAAAATATATAAAAGGCATACAAAACATCCAAAGTTTGACAAGAAAATAGCATGAAACCATCAAAAATTATAGATACGTTGGAGATGTATCAAGCATCCCCAAGCTTAACTCCTGCTCGTCCTCGAGTAGGGAAGTGATAAATTATGAATTTCTGATGTGGAATGCGACCTAGCATAGTTGTCCTTTGCAACTTCTTTCATGTGACATGAATGTTCGGATCCGTAAGATTCAAAACAATAGTTTGCTATTGAAATGAAAACAATAATACTTCAAGCAAACTAGCAAGGTAATCATGAACTAGGCCCAAAAACTTATCCCTACAAAATCATATAGTCTAGCTATGCTCCATCATCCTCACACAACTAATGTAAATCATGCACAACCCCGGTATTGGCCAAGTAATTGTTTTCGCACTCTTAATTTCTCAAACTTTTTATAACTATCACGCAATACATGAGCGTGAGCCATGGATATAGCACTATAGGTGGAATCACTACTTGAATTTATAATTTTGCCGTCTGCCATGGCTGACGGCAAAGGGGGGGAACCACGGACGGCAAAGGCTTTGCCGTCCGTTAGCAGACAACAAAGTAGACGGCAAAAAAATCCGGTGAAGAGGTTCTTTGCCGTCTGCTTTTCCCAAGCGGACGACAAAGAATCTTTGCCATGAGGGGGCAGACGGCAAATTAAATGGGACGACATGTCCACCAACGGTCCCGTTAAGTGTTAACGGCATGCCTCCCCTCTTTGCCGTCTGCCGTCCCCCCTTTGCCATGAGGGGGCTGACGGCAAAGGGGGGAACCAGCTCCTCTCTCACCCCTCTTTGCCGTCTGCCCTCCCCCTTTGCCATGGGGGGGGGGGGGGGGCTGACGGCAAAGGGGGAAACCAGCCCCTCTCCCTCCCCTCTTTGCCGTCTGCCCTCCCCCCTTTGCCATGGGGGGGGGCTGACGGCAAAGGGGGCAACCAACCCCTCTCTCTCCCCTCTTTGCTGTCTGCCCTCCCCCCTTTGCCATGGGGGGGCCTGACGGTAAAGGGGGGAACCATCCCCTCTCTCTTCCCTCTTTGCCGTCTGCTCTCCACCCTTTGCCATGAGGGGGCAGACGGCAAAGGCTGAAAACGACCCCTTTTTATTTTATTTCTTATTATATTCAGATATTTTCACAATAATCAGGATATATATATATATATATATATATATATATATATATATCTGCCAAAAATAAATTTGTTTCCGTACTCATAAGCATATTAAAATAACTTTCATCCATAGTACATACATATTATGCAAGTTACATCCGTACCAAACCATATATTCCACCAGTTTCATCCACATGCATACAAAGTTTCATATATATCCATATACTACAATAGTTTCAATACAAGCTTCCGTGAAGCCATGGTAGAAGAAATCATATTCAAGCATTCCATCAATATAATCCAAGCTTCCTGTGAAGTGAATGGAATCTGCAAAATGACAAATAAGAAAGTTAGAAGAAGAATACTAGATGAAGAAGTATATATAAGTTATTTCGGAGAGAGCTTAGCTAAGTATAGGCCATTTAATAGCTAAGTTAGGTGGAATAGGTCATCTTGGAGCTACATAGCCTTATTATGTCATTTAGGAGAGAACTTAGCTAACTATAGGTCATTCTAGAGCTAACTTGGATAAAACATGTCATTTTGTAGCCAACTATGATTATTAATCCATTTTGACCTTATTTTGTCATTTTGGAGCTAAATTAGTCATTTTAATGAGCTAACCAAGGTTCTTATGATGTTTTTACCTAACTATGCTAATTATGTCATTTTGGAGGATAATTAGCTAAGTATGTCTTTGTTGGGGAAAATAACCTATGTAGAAGAAGAAAGAGAAGAAGCAAGAAGAGAAGAAGAAGTAGAAGAAAAACAAGAATAAGAAGGAGGAGGAGGAGAAGGAGGAGGAGAAGGAGTAGGAAGAGGTGAAGAAGAAGAAAAGAAGAAGGACAAGAAGAAGGACAAGAAGGAGGAGAAGAAGGAGAGGGACTCCTTCTCCTTCTTCTCCTCCTTCTCCTTCTCTTTCTCCTTCTCCTTCTCTTTGTCTTCTCTTCTTCTTCTTCTTCCTTCTTTTCATTTTTCCTCTTTCTTCTCCTCTTGTCCCCTTCTTCGGGCTAAATTAGCTAATTATGCCTTTTTGGAGCTCATTATGTCATTTTGAGGATAATTAGGTAAGTATAGGTCATGTTTTATTAAATAGACCATTTTGGAGCTAAGTAAGCTAATTTTGTCATTTAGGTGGAAGCCTAGCTAACTATAGGTCATTTCGGAGCTACTTGGGTAAAATATGTCATTCCGGAGCAAACTATGCTTATTAAGCCATTTTGGATCTAGCTAAGCTAATTATAGGCCATTTAATACCTAAGTTAGGGGGAATATGTCATCTTGGAGCTACGTAAGCCTTATTCTGTCATTTACGAGAGAACTTAGCTAACTATAGGTCATTTTTTATTAAATATGTCATTTTGGAGCTAACTAAGCTAATTATGTCATTTAGGTGGAAGCCTAGCTAACTATAGGTCGTTTCGGAGCTCACTTGGGTTAAATATGTCATTTAGGAGCTAACTATGCTTATTAAGCCATATTGGAGCTAAATTGGCTAATTATATCATTTAGGTGGAAGCCAAGCTAAGTATATAATATTCATGAGCTAACCAAGGTTCTTATGCCATTTTGAGCTTATTATTTCATTTTTAGCTAAATTGGTCATTTTAATGAGCTAACCAAGGTTCTTATGATGTTTTCACCTAACTAAGCTAATTATGTCATTTTGTAGGATAATTAGCCAATTTAGTCTTTGTTGGATGAGTCTAAGCTACGTAGAAGAAGAAAAAGAGAAGAACCAAGAAGAGAAGAAGAAGTAAAATAAGAAGGAGGAGGAGGAGGATAAGGAGGAGGAGAAGGAGAAGGAAGAGGAGAAGAAGAAGAAAAGAAGAAGGACAAGAAGAAGGAGAAGAAGGAGGAGACGAAGGAGAAGGAGCTTCTCTCCTCCTTCTCCTTCTTCTCCTTCTTCTTCCTCCTTCTCCTTCTCCTTCTTCTTCTCTTCTTCTTCTTCTCTTCTTTTTCTTCTTCCTTCTTTTCATTTTTCCTCTTTCTTCTCCTCTTGTCCCCTTCTTCGGGCTAAATTAGCTAATTATGCCTTTTTGGAGCTAATTATGTCATTTTGAGGATAATTAGCTAAGTATAGGTCATGTTTTATTAAATAGTCCATTTTGGAGCTAACTAAGCTAATTATGTCATTTAGGTGGAAGCCTAGCTAACTATAGGTCATTTCGGAGCTAACTTGGGTAAAATATGTCATTCCGGAGCAAACTATGCTTATTAAGCCATTTTGGATCTAGCTAATCTAATTATAGGCCATTTAATACCTAAGTTAGGGGGAATAGGTCATCTTCGATCTACGTAAGCCTTATTATGTCATTTACGAGAGAACTTAGCTAACTATAGGCCATTGTTTATTAAATAGGTCATTTTGGAGCTAACTAAGCTAATTATGTCATTTAGGTGGAAGCCTAGCTAACTATAGGTCGTTTCGGAGCTAACTTGGGTTAAATATGTCATTTAGGAGCTAACTATGCTTATTAAGCCATATTGGAGCTAAATTGGCTAATTATATCATTTAGGTGGAAGCCAAGCTAAGTATATAATATTCATGAGCTAACCAAGGTTCTTATGCCATTTTGAGCTTATTATTTCATTTTTTAGCTAAATTGGTCATTTTAATGAGCTAACCAAGGTTCTTATGATTTTGTCACCTAACTAAGCTAATTATGTCATTTTCTAGGATAATTATCCAATTTAGTCTTTGTTGGATGAGTCTAAGCTATGTAGAAGAAGAGAAAGAGAACAAGCAAGAAGAGAAGAAGAAGTAAAATAAGAAGGAGTAGGAGGAGGAGAAGGAGAAGGAGAAGGAAGAGGAGAAGAAGAAGAAGAAAATAAGAAGGACAAGAAGAAGGAGAAGAAGGAGGAGAAGAAGGAGAAGGAAGAGGAGAAGAAGAAGAAAAGAAGAAGGACAAGAAGAAGGAGATGAAGGAGGAGAAGAAGGAGAAGGAGCTTCTCTCCTCCTTCTCCTTCTTCTCCTTCTTCTTCCTCCTTCTCCTTCTCCTTCTTCTTCTCTTCTTCTTCTTCCTTCTTTTCATTTTTCCTCTTTCTTCTCCTCTCGTCCCCTTCTTCGGGCTAAATTAGGTAATTATTCCTTGTTGGAGCTAATTATGTCATTTCAAGGATAATTAGCTAAGTATAGGTCATGTTTTATTAAATAGACCATTTTGGAGCTAACTAAGCTAATTATGTCATTTAGGTGGAAGCCTAGTGAACTATAGGTCATTTTGGAGCTAACTTGGGTAAAATATGTCATTCCGGAGCAAACTATGCTTATTAAGCCATTTTGGATCTAACTAAGCTAATTATAGGCCATTTAATACCTAAGTTAAGGGGAATAGGTCATCTTGGAGCTAAGTTAGCCTTATTATGTCATTTAGGAGAGAACTTAGCTAAGTATAGGTCATTTTTTTATTAAATAGGTCATTTGGGAGCTAACTAAGCTAATTATGTCATTTAGGTGGAAGCCTAGCTAACTATATGTCGTTTGGGAGCTAACTTGGGTTAAATATGTCATTTTGGAGGATAATTAGCTAAGAATGCCTTTTTGTAGCTAATTATGTCAGTTTGAGGATAATTAGCTAAGTATAGGTCATGTTTTATTAAATAGACCATTTTGGAGCTAACTAAGCTAATTATGTCATTTAGGTGGAAGCCTAGCTAACTATAGGTCATTTCGGAGCTAACTTGGGTAAAATATGTCATTCCGGAGCAAACTATGCTTACTAAGCCATTTTGGATCTAGCTAAGCTAATTATAGGCCATTTAATACCTAAGTTAGGGGGAATAGGTCATCTTGGAGCTAAGTTAGCCTTATTATGTCATTTAGGAGAGAACTTAGCTAAGTATAGATCATTTTTATTAAATAGGTCATTTTGGAGCTAACTAAGCTAATTATGTCATTTAGGTGGAAGCCTGGCTAACTATATGTCGTTTCGGAGCTAACTTGGGTTAAATATGTCATTTTGGAGGATAATTAGCTAAGTATATGTCATTTTGGAGCTAATTATGTTATTTCGAGGATAATTAGCTAAGTATATGTCATTTTTATTAAAACACTAGAAATAACATACCATTATCGTCATCACGGCGGTGAAGCACGGTGGCTCTGGCTTGTTTCACCTGGAGAAGGCTGCCCTGGAGAAGGCTCCACTGTAGAAGGGTCGTGCGATGCGTTTCGGGAGATATTCTGCACCAAACATCGTTTGCAATGTGTCCTTAGCATGAGGACACTCTTAAGATCACTTCATTGAAGTGAAACTCACCGTCCCCGCCATGTTAATGACTAGCATCGCCGGAGGGACTTGGCCGGTCTTCTCGCACATAGATTGTACATTTGGTTTCGACAAGTCAAACTTTTTAGTTATTAATGAAACGGACATTAAAATGCAAGATTTGAAATAATATGAAGAAGAAACTTACCACGAAGAGCTCGTATATGGCCCTGTTAGACACATCATTCCGTGCCCTCTCCGCCTCCACCAATGAAGTCGTCCTCTCCTCCAGCTCCCTCATCTCCTTATCCTTCTCCTCCATAACCGCCTGCATTGCCTCTCTCTCTTTCAGAATAGTAGCCTGCAACACAACTCATTGTTAGCATTGTAATCATATTGGTTCCAACGCACAACATAATGCGGAAAGATAGTTGAGTCCATTAAACTAACCTCGATGGCGAGCTCGACTGGCCGTGGACGAGGTGTTATCTCCGGACAGGAGCTCGTTTGGCGTGCCTCTATCTGCCGGAGAGTGCTAGGACAATGTATAAGGCCATCTTCAATGGAGATCGAGCCATGGGGCCTCCCGCTGCCAGCTATCATCACCAGTTCTGGATCAATAGGCCCCTCGCTCAGGTTAAAGTCCTCCTAGTCGGTGTTGTGGTTGATTTCGACTAGTCCTATATGTTCATGACTCCTTCTAGTCTCCCTCGGCTCAAACCAATAACATTTGAAGACTACGACGGTCGGTGGGTTTTCACCATAGAATACAAGTTCATAAATTGCTTCAACTCTTCCATAATACTCGGTGCCTCCTTCGCCGATAGCAGAGACAGAACAATTTGTAATATTTAGGTCGGGGGTAGATAGCTCTTTGCCAAAGGTACGAAAGTGATACCCGTTGATGTTGTATTTGTCAAATGAACGAACCTTATAGTCAAAACCATTAGCGACTTGTCTCAACTCGGCGTCCATAGACTCTCCATCAGCCTACAAGTTTAATACGAAAGAATGGATGCATTAGCCGCAAATTAGACCAAGAAATCAAATGGGCCCTTAATGGTAATTAATTACCCTTTGTTTGAACCAAGAGATGAAACCGGGATAGTCGCCTCCATGCTTTGCGAGAAGCTCATACTCTTCGACGAAATCCTTTTCGATGACCGCTCTATCCGAGAATTCGGCGATGTATCGACTATATCAAATATTCGGGAATAAGAGTAGTTCAAAGCAATTAGAAGTTGCGGAACAATAATTTACCGAGAACTTACTCGATGTACGGCCGCACTTCTGTTAGGTTGGTGAAGATATACAATGAAATGGTCCGCCATTCTTCGACATCCAACGATTTCCCTTTCGAAGCACCGGACGGTGCGAGCTTACCTTTGAATAGGCTGAGGTTGGATCGAACTTTTTTTGGATTGCCATCATTGTACCGATGCTTCGGGTTATGCAAATGATGATTTTTGGCTTCGTAGTGTGCTGTCACGAAGTTTGCCGCCTCCTTAGTAATGAATGCCTCGGCCATCGATGCTTCAATTCTACGTTTATTTTTACACTAAGCTTGAAGCGTGTTCTGCATCCTCTCAGTTGAGTAGCAACATCGATTTTGAACGGGCTCCCCATTCTTGCCTCGGTCAGGAGATGCAAAATCAAATGTTGCATTGGATTAAAGAAGCCGGGTGGAAAGATCTTTTCTAATTTGCAGATCAACTTCGCAGCCAACTCTTCCATTTCATCTAGTATGCCAGGCGATAGTTCTTTCGCACAAAGAGAATGGAAGAAATATCTCATCTCTGCCAGTACTAGCAATTCATCCTCAGGGATAAAGCCACACAACATCACCGTCATTACCCGCTCAATCCATATGTGCCAATCATGACTCTTGAGACCAAATATTTTCAATTTCTCCAGAGTCGCTCGCCTCTTTAGATTCGCAGCATACCCATCGGGGAACATCAACCGCATTTTCACCAACAATAGCATTTCCCTCATAGCTGGCCTTTCAAGATTGAACCATGCCTTTGGCTTCGCTATGCTTTCCTTTCTTTTCCGTTGTCGCAAGTTTTGCAACGGTCTATCACATAGAGCTTCCAGGTCGATTCTAGCCTTAGGATTATCTTTTGACTTCCCCTCTATGCCGAACATTGTACCAAAAATGGCCTCCGCAATATTCTTTTCAGTGTGCATCGCGTCAATGTTGTGTGGGCAAAGGAGGTCTTTGAAGTAAGGCACATCCCATAAGCATGACTTGTGAGTCCACGCGTGTTCCGTATTATACCCTTTGAAGTATCCTGGACGCATAGGATGAGGCTCGAGAGCGTTTAACTGATCAAGGGTCTGTTGGCCTGTCAACACAGCTGGTGCAGTGTTTTTGACAAATCTACCTTTGATGAAATTCTTCTTGTCTTTTCTGAACTTATGGTCAGGATACAGGAATTGTCTATGCATGTCGAAGCAAGAAAACTTGCGACCAGCCTGCAGCCAACGGAACTGAAGAGCTGCCTTGCATGTGGTGCACGGGAACCTTCCATGCACACACCAGCCAGCGAATAGCGCAAACGCCGGATAATCATGCGTCGAGTACATGTACCACACATGCATTTTGAACTTTGTTTTGGTAGCCGCGTCGTAGGTCTTGATCCCATTATCCCAGGCTTCTTGCAACTCATCCTTAAGAGGCTGCATGTACACATTCATATTCTTCCCCGGATAGTTTGGCCCTGGAATTATCAACGTGAGGAAAATGTTCTTTCTTTTCATAATCTCTTTGGGTGGAAAATTGAGTGGAATGACAAATACATGCCAACAAATGTATTGTGCTGCTGTTTGATACGTCTCCGTCGTGTCTACTTTTCCGAACTCTTTTGCCCTTGTTTTGGACTCTAATTTTTATGATTTGAATGGAACTAACCCGGACTGACGTTGTTTTCAGCAGAATTGCCATGGTGTTATTTTTGTGCAGAAATAAAAGTTCTCGGAATGTCCTGAAAATTTACGGAGATTTTTTCTAGAATAAAAGAAAAATACCTACGGAAAGATCCACCGGAGGGGGCGTGCCAGTGGGCCACAAGCCCACAGGCCGCGCCAGCCCCCTAGGCCGCGCTGTGAGGGCTTGTGGGGCCCACGTGGCACCACCGCCCCCAAACTCAGCTCTATATCTTTCGTCTTGCCCAAAAAAAAATCAGAGAGAAGGTTTCATCGCGTTTTACGATACGGAGGTGCCGCCACCTCGTGTTCTTCATCTGGAGGGCAGATCTGGAGTCCGTTCGGGGCTATTGAGAGGGGAAATCGTCGCCATCGTCATCATCAACCTTCCTCCATCGACAATTCCATGATGCTCTTCATCGTTCGTGAGTAATCTCATCGTAGGCTTGCTGGACGGTGATGAGTTGGATGAGATCTATCATGTAATCGAGTTAGTTTTTGACGGGGATTGATCCCTAGTATCCACTATGTTCTAGATTGATGTTGCTACTACTTGGCTATGCTTAATGCTTGTCACTAGGGCCCGAGTGCCATGATATCAGATCTGAACCTATTATGTTGTCGCCAATATATGTGTGTTTTAGATCCTATCTTGCAAGTTGTAGTCACCTACTATGTGTTATGACCCGGCAACCCCGGAGTGACAATAGCCGGAACCACTCCCGGAGATGACCATAGTATGAGGAGTTCATGTATTCACGGCGTGTTAATGCGTTGGTCTGGTTCTTTATTAAAAGGAGAACCTTAATATCCCGTAGTTTCCATTAGGACCCCGCTGCCACGGGAGGGATGGACAATAGATGTCATGCAAGTTCTTTTCCCTAAGCACATATGACTACATACAGAATACATGCCTACATTAGATTGACGAACGGGAGCTAGTTACATATCTCTCCGTGTTATAGCTGTTACATGATGAATCACATCCGTCATACTCATCCATCACCGATCCACTGCCTACGAGTCGTTTACTACTGGTCCTTGCTACTTTACTTTGTCTAGGCTTGTCCCTTGCTACAAAAGGGATTGGGCCACTTTGTCGCTACTCCTGTTACTTGCTACTGCTGTTCCTTGCTATTGTTGTGACTACTACGGTTACTTGTTACTACGCTGTTACTTGTTGCAAGATCTTTTTCGACACTGTTGTCGGGGAAGAATAGTTACTCGCCCACGTACAACCGACTGGTGTAATTGATACAACAGTTAGGAATAGTCTGCCGTCAACAGACCGTTTCTGACACCGTTGTTATCATACCACTTTGCTACTGATACTTTGCTTGCACACAGTAATCTTTCAGGTGTGGTTGAATCTGACAAACTCAGCTGCTAATACTTGAGAATATTCTTTTGCTTCCCCTTTGGCGAACCAACAAATTTGCGTTGAATACTCTACCCTCGAAAACTATTGGGATCCACTACACTTGTGGGTTATCACCGTCATACCATACACATTGAACCCATCCATGCTGATGGCAACTCTAGGTTGCCTTGGATCTTCCGATTTACCCTTATGTAATGCATCGAAGTGCCTCCACGCAAAACCATCTGAAGTGTTGATACGTCTCAAACGTATCTATAATTTTTTATGTTTTCACGCTGTTATCTTGCATTCTTTGTATGTTTTATGTACCTTTGTATATCTTTTTGGGACTAACTTATTAATTCAGTGCCACGTGCCAGTTCCTGTTTTTTCCGAGTTTTTGACTCTTTTCAGATCTGATTTTGGAACGGAGTCCAAATGGAAGAAAAACCCCGAAATGATTTTTTCCCGAACAAAAGAAGTCCAGGGGCTTTTGGGCCAAGCCAGGTGGGCTCCCAGGAGCCCACAAGCCCCCACTCCGCCACCAGGGGGGAGGCGGCGGTGGGCAGGCTAGAGGCCTCCCTGGCCGCCGCCTGACCTAGGTCTTTGGCCTATAAATTCCCAAATATCCCGCACAAAATCAGGGGAGCCTCGAAAATACTTTTCCGCCGCCGCAAGCTTCCGTTTCCTCGAGATCTCATCTGGAGACCCTTCCCGGCGCCCTGCCGGAGGGGACTTTGGAGTTGGAGGGCTTCTTCATCATCATCATCGCCCCTCCAATGACTCGTGAGTAGTTCACTTCAGACCTACGGGTCCGTAGTTAGTAGCTAGATGGCTTCTTCTCTCTCTTGGATCTTCAATACAAAGTTGTTCATGATCTTCATGGAGATCTATCCGATGTAATCTTCTTTGGCAGCGTGTTTGTCGAGATCCGATGAATTGTGGACTTGTGATCAGATTATCTATGATATATATTTGAGTCTTTCCTGATTTCTTATATGCACGATTTGATGTCCTTGTAAGTCTCTCCGAGTCTTGGGTTTTGTTTGGCCAACTAGATCTCTGATTCTTGCAATGGGAGAAGTGCTTGGTTTTGGGTTCTGCCATGTGGTGACCTTTCCCAGTGACAGTAGGGGCAGCAAGGCACACATCAAGCAGTTGCCATCAAGGGTAGAAAGATGGGGTTTTTATCATTGGTTTGAGATTATCCCTCTACATCATGTCATCTTGCTTAAGGCTTTACTCTGTTCTTATGGACTTAATACACTAGATGCATGCTTGATAGCGGTCGACATGTGGAGTAATAGTAGTAGATGCAGAAAGTATCGGTCTACTTGTTTCGGACGTGATGCCTATAGAAATAATCATTGCATAGATATCATCACGACTCTGCATAGTTCTATCAATTGCTCGACAGTAATTTGTTCACCCACCGTCTAATTGCTTTCATGAGAGAAGCCACTAGTAAACACTACGGCCCCCGGGTCTATTCACATCCATCGTCTACATATCCGCTTTTACTTTGCTTTGTTACTTTGTTGCTTTCAGTTCTCACTTGGCCAACAATCTATAAGGGATTGACAACCCCTTCATAGCGTTGGGTGCAAGCTTTTGTGTTTGTGCAGGATCTTGAGATACTCTTCCGCCGGATTGATACCTTGGTTCTCAAACTGAGGGAAATACTTACCGTCACTGTACTACATCACCCTTTCCGTTTCGAGGGAATACCAACGCAAGGCTCCAAGGCCACGGGGGAAATCCTTTGCATACTTGCCTAGGAAGTCCCTTAAGGCATAGCCGTAGCTGAAGGATTCCTGGTGCCGTCGACACAACTATTTCTGGCGTCGTTGCAAGGGATACACAACAAACATCCGAAGTATTTCTGGCGCCGTTGCTGGGGAGGAGAAATCAAGATCTATCCAAGTAGGTCTCACAAATTGTTCTCTTTCATTTACTTTTGTTGCCAGTTGCCTCTCGTTTTCCTCTCCCCCACTTCACATTCGCCGTTTTCATTTGCCTTTCTCCTTCGCCGTTTTCTTTTGCCCTCGCCGTTTTGCTTTGCCGGTTTCTTGCTTGCTTGTGTGCTTGTTTGTTTGTTGAAGACATCATGTCTGAAAACACCAAACTTTGCGACTTTTCGAGCACTAATAATAATGATTTTATTAGTACTCCGATTGCTCCCGCCACTAGTGCGGAATCGTATGAAATCAATGCAGCTGTGCTGAATCTTGTTATGAAAGAGCAATTCTCTGGCCTTCCTAGGGAAGATGTCGCATCCCATCTCAATACCTTCATTGAGCTTTGTGATATGCAAAATAAAAGAGATGTGGATAATGACGTGATTAAGTTGAAAGTTTTTCCTTTCTCGTCGCGAGATCGCGCAAAAACTTGGTTTTCTTCTTTGACTAAAAATATTATCAATTCTTGGGATAGGTGCAAAGATGCTTACATATCCAAGTATTTTCCGCCGGCTAAGATCATCTCCTTACGTAACGATATCATGAATTTCAAGCAACTTGATCATGAACACGTTGCACAATCTTGGGAGAGGATGAAGCTTATGATTAGAAATTGTGGATGATTATACAAATCTTTTACGCTGGCTTGAATTTCGCTTCTCGCAATATCTTGTACTCCGCCTCAGGTGGAACGTTCATGGAAATCACGTTAGGAGACACTATAAAACTCCTAGACAATATCATGACCAACTACTCTCAGTCTCACACTGAAAGGTTGCCTGCTAGCAAAAAGGTGCACGCTATAGAAGAGATTAACTCGCTTAGTGCTAAGATGGACAAGTTGATGAATTTGGTTACTAGTAGAAACGCTACCGTAGATCCTAATGACATGCCACTATCTTCTTTGATTGAGAGTAGCAACGCTAGTCTCGACGTGAATTTTTTCGGTAGGAACAATTTTGGCAACAATAATGCTTTTAGAGGAAACTATGTTCCTAGGCCTTTTCCTAGTAACTCCTCTAACAATTATGGAAATTCCTACGGCAACACTTATGGAAATCATAACAAATTACCCTCTGATCTAGAGATTAATATCAAAGAGTTCATCAAGTCTCAAAAGATTTTCAATGCATCCATAGAGGAAAAACGACTCAAAATAGACGATTTGGCTAAGAGCGTTGATAGGATGTCTTGTGATATTGATGCTTTGAAAGTTAGATGCAGTCCTCCCAAGATCAACTTGGATGAAACTTTGAAAGCTATGCGTATCTCCATGAATGAGAGCAAAGAAAGAACCGCCCAAATTCGCGCTAGACATGAATGGTTTAAAAGGGTGCGTTCTAGTGATGCAAATCACGAAGATCTTAAAGTTCTTGGTGTGTCTTCTCTTGAATCTTTGTTTTTGCGTATCAAACCTACTTATGGAGGGGCTGGATATGAATCCACTTTGGTTGAAAAACGCCCCAATGATTCGGAGTCCACCTATCTTGATGATAAAGGTGTGGAGAGTGGAGTAGAAGAAGTCAAAATTTTGGGTAGTAATGAAACTCCCACTTTGGATTTCAAGGAATTCAATTATGATAATTGCTCCTTGTTTGAATGCATTTCTTTGATGCAATCCATTGCAAACTCTCCACATGCTTATAGCCAAAGCAAAGCCTTTACCGCGCATATCGTAGATGCTATGATGAAATCTCTTGAAGAGAAGCTCGAACTAGAAGTCTCGATACTTAGGAAACTTCATGATGAGTGGGAACCTACTATCAAAATAAAGATAAAAAACTATGAGTGCAATGCTTTGTGTGATTTGTGTGCTAGTGTTTCCGCGATTCCAAAGTCTTTATGTGATATTCTTGGTTTTCATGCGATTGAAGAGTGTTCTATTAATTTGCATCTTGCGGATTCTACTGTCAAGAAACCCATGGGGGAGGATCGATGATGTTCTTATTGTTGCAAATAAGAACTATGTACCCGTGGATTTCATTGTACTTGACATAGATTGCAATCCTTCATGTCCCATTATTCTTGTTAGACCTTTCCTAAGGACTATTGGTGCTATCATCGATATGAAGGAATGGAATATTAGATTTCAATTTCCCTTAAAGAAGGGCATGGAGCACTTTCCTAGAAAGAAAATAAGATTGCCTTATGAATCTATGATGAGGGCTACCTATGGTTTGAGCATCAAAGTTGACTATACGTGATTCCATCACTTTCGCCTAGCTAAGGCCGTTAAACAAAAGCGCTTGTTGGGAGGCAACCCAACGAATCTATCCTTTTTATTTTTGTTTTGTGTTTTTCACAATTTCATAATTCTGTTATGATGGTGTTTTTTGTGTTTCTTTTTGCGTTTGTGCCAAGAAAAACCGTTATGATTAGTCTTGGGGATGATCGTTTGGTCACGCTGGAAAAGACAGAAACTTTCTGCTCACGAAAAGAATTTTCAATTTTGTTCTGTAAGAGATTTTGAGTTGATTCGTTTTGCTTCTGATTGCTATGCAATTTCTTCAAACTTTCGTAATTTGTCAGAATTTTTGAAGTACCAGAGGTATAAGAAACATACAGATTGCTACAGACTAGTCTGCTGTTAACAGATTCTGTTTTTGTTGTGGTGGTTGCTTGTTTTGATGAAACTATGGATAGTATCGGGGGGTATTAGCCATGGAAGATTGAAAGTATAGTAAACCAACATCAGCACAAGTAGAATTTAAGTTTGCTACAGTACCTAAGGAAGTGGTGGTTTGCTTTCTTGTACTAATGTTATCACGAGTTTCTGTTTAAGTTTCATGTTGTGAAGTTTTCAAGTTTTGGATGAAGTTCTTATGGACAAGAAGATAAAGAGTGGCAAGAGATCAAGCTTGGGGATGCCCAAGGCACCCCAAGATATTCAAGGATGCCGTAAAAGCCTAAGCTTGGGGATGACCCGGGAAGGCATCCCCTCTCTCGTCTTCAATCCATCGGTAACGTTACTTGGGCTATATTTTTATTCACCACATGTTATGTGTTTTTTGCTTGGAGCATCTTGTATCGAAGGAGTCTTTTATTTTTTCTGTTGTGTCACAATCATCCTTGTTGCACACCTAGAGAGAGAGACATGCACACACCGTGATTTTGTCGAGCTTCACTTATATCTTTTGGTAGACAATTCAGCTCACATGTTCTTCACTTATATCTTTTGAGCTAGATACTTTTTCTCTATGTGCTTCACTTATATGTTTTAGAGCACAGCGGTGCGTGGCTTGGTAGTTGATCTATGCTTTGAAAGTAGTCTCAAAAGGGGTAGTTATCCAAAGGGATACGAAAACTTCCACCTTCATGTGCATTGAATAGTTAGAGAAGTTTGATTCATCTCAATTAGTTTTGAGTTGTGGTTATGGTAATATTGAAGTCATGCTAGTAAGGTGTTGTGGATCTAGAAATACTTGTGTTGAAGTTAGTGATTCCCGTAGCATGCACGTATGGTGAACCGCTATGTGATGAAATCTGAGCATGATTAGTCTATCGATTGTCATCCTTTGCGTGGCGGTCGGGATCGCGCGATGGTTTATACCTACCAACCCTTCCCCTAGGAGTATGCGTTGAATGCTTTGTTTCGATTACTAATAAAACTTTTGCAACAAGTATATGAGTTCTTCATGACTAATGCTGAGTCCATGGTTTAGATGCACTTTCACCTTCCACCTTCACTATCTTCTTAGTGCCGTGCAACTTTCGCCGGTGCACAAAACCCACCATTAGCCTCCCTCAAAACAACCACCATACCTACCTAATATGGCTTTTTCAAAGTCATTCCGAGATATATTGCCATGCAACTACCACCATGATATGTGCCACCACGTCTACATTGCCTTTGCACGATCGTAAGATAGCTAGCATGATGTTTCCATTGATGTCTATGCCATGCTAGATCATTGCCACGGTACACTACCGAAGGCATTCCATATAGAGTCATAGTTGCTCTAAGTTTTTAGTTGAAAGTGTGATGATCATAATTATTGGAGCATTGTCCCATGTGAGGAAATAAAAGAGGCCAAAGAAGCCCATACAAAAAGAGGCCAAAGAGCCCACCAAAATAAAATAAAAAATATATGAGAGAAAAAGAGAGAAGGGACAATGTTACCACTTTTTCCACACTTTTCCCACCATTATTCTCATTATATAACTTGGCTTGTATATTCCAATGATAGGCTTCCTCAAAATTGCCTTAGGTCTTCGTGAGTAAGCAAGTTGGATGCACACCCACTAGTTTTCTTTAAGAGCTTTCACATACTTGTAGCTCTAGTGCATCATTTGTATGGCAATCCTACTCATTCACATTGATATCTTTTGATGAGCATCTCCACAGCTCATTGATACGCCTAGTTAATGTGACCATCTTCTCCTTTTTGTCTTGCAACCCCCACCACATTCCACACCATCTATAGTGCTATAACCATGGCTCACGCTCATGTATTGCATGAGAGTTGAAAATGTTTGAGAAAGTAAAGGTGTGTAACAATTACTTGGCCAACACCGGGGTTGTGCATGATTTAAATTCGTTGTGCAATGATGATAGAGCATGGCCAGACTATATGCTTTTGAAGGGATAACTTTCTTTTGGCCTTGTTATTTTGAAAGTTCAGGATTACTTTGCTAGTTTGCTTGAATTATTATTGTTTCCACGTCAATAGCAAACTATTGTTTTGTAACATCCCAAAATTATAAATTTTGGAATGTTAATATAATAATTAGATTAATTGTTTGTTAGTTGCCTGAGTGATTGAAACTCGTGTGAAATTTGAAACTTTTCGAGACCTTTGAATGAGAGGGAATAAAATGACTTTCCCCTTCTCCGGTGAATTCAAATTCAATCTTTTAAAAGCAACGAGAGGAGATGAGATGACTTCTTCAACTATAAATAATTTGAACGGAGATATTTGCATTTAAATTCTTTTGCATTTTCATTCGTTTTCTTCGTGCAACAAAATGCCGGGAAATACATTTCCAGAGAGGAGGAACATGACCCTCGAACCCACGGGCATCTTGAAAGTTATTTGAACCCTCCAACTTAGAGGGTCATTTGAAAATTATTTGCAAAAGAAAATAAACCTTTTAGGCATTTTTGTGAAAATAATTTTTCTGAAGTTTTTATTTTTGCCGTGGAAAAATGCCCATCATCTATATTTTTTTTTCTGATAATTTTAGTATATAGAAACTCCTTATTTCGAATCGATTTGATTTCCTTTTTAACGTTTTAGTTTCCTAGTTTTGAAAATAGGAAGGACATCACTTTTATTAGGAAATACCCCCTGGCCCATTAAACACTTTCCAAACTTCGCCCAACTAGATCATCTTCTACCTCTCTCTCCCTCACGTTACAGTAGCTTGCCATCCATGGAGAGGAGAATCCCCACCTCCGGGATTCGTGAAATCCTTTCCCTCCCAGCGCCTCCCATGGCCTCTATAAGAAGCCCCTCGTCCTCCTCGTTCCATTCTCGTTGAAACCGCAGCCTCTCCTCGCCCCTAGCCCGTGCACCCCTCGCCGGAATCATCACCGGAAAACTCACCAGAGAGCTGCCAGGAACTCCACCTCGCCACCCCTGCACCCCTCCACCCTTCGGCCACCTACCCCACCACTTCGGCCTCACCACTCTACCCCCTCCACCGCCCCCTACTTCCCCTTCTCCACCTCCCCATCGCCATTACCACGAGCAGCAAAACCAGCAGTTTTTCCACCTTCACCTCGCCCCCTACAGCCCCCCCTCTCCACCTCGCCCCCCTCCCCTACCAGGAGCACCCCCACCTTCGCCCCCCCTTCCCCACTCCCGCCGCCCCCCCACCACTCCTCTCGCCGGAGCACCTCCTTCCCACCACGGCCAGCAGCCAGCCACGGGAGCAGCTCTACCACGGTAAGGACTCTCTCCTCTCTGTTTGCTTCTTCTTTTTCTTTTGTAGCCGTTGGATCTAAGATGTGTAGTGTAGATTAGATCATAATATACCCCTTCGGTTTAGTTTAGAAAACAAGCGGTTTATTTTCACTTATACCTTTAGCCAGCAGTTTCTGGTTAGCCTCGGCCGTTTGCTCAAAACTTTCCAACAAACGTCCCCCGCAGCCTATAGCATCATGCCACGTGTACCCCCTATTTGTAGATAGTTAGCTTGAGTTTTTTCTGCCTGTTTGCAAAAAACAGAAAGTTTCAATTGTGTTTTAGCCACAACTTTTGATCCCGAAGTCCAATGATAGTGATTCTTTCTCCAGTAGCTCACAAATTTCCTGTAGTTTGTAAAAACGTATAATTTGTCTATGTTTGAAATTTTCAAATATAAGTTAGATCAGATTTAGTTTAAAGCTTGTTTTGCCAATTCCAGGAGTTTAAAAATAGCTTTTAATTTGATTCCTTTTGGTACTGATCACTAGTGATCTTATTGCTCAGTGGTAAAAATTTCAGATTTGTTTGAGTATTTTAGATCACTGTTTCATGTGAAACAATTTCTGTTTCACCTCTTTTAGGATTTCGACTAATTCCTTTTCTACTTTTGTTTTAAACTATTTTCTTTATTATTTCAGAAACATTATTGTTTTGTTTATGTTAATTAACAGTAGTTTTGCAACAAGTTCTTATTTTAGTTTTATTTGTTTTCATGAAATCAATTCTAGTTCCTTAGTAACTTGCAATTGGTTTCCGCATTGTTTCAAATCCCGTTTGGGAATACTTTCAAAAAGTTTTGTGAAAAATATTTTATTTTATATTAGTTAAATTTTTATCTTAGTTCCTTGTTATTATTTTCTGTTAGACGAAAAATATTTAGTGTTTGACGTAGTAGAAGATTCTCTAGTCTTATTTGAAGTTTCCTTCGGATTCCTATTCGCTCTCTCTTTTGTTTTGATTGCTAGAATGATTGCTAGTATGAGTGCTTATGTGAATGATGTGTTTGTTATATAGATTTCATCGGAGAGTGACGAGTAGTCTATCAAGTTATTTTCTCGAGAAATTCTTCTTCGTCTACATCGCCAGGCAAGTCACTCTGATCATACTATCACCTATGTTTTATGCATCGTAGTTCTACCATCCTATGCCCAATTGCATGCTGAGTAGGTACTTGGAAGTTTTAGTATAGATTGTAGTATCATGTGGTAGGCACACAACAACCCCGATACTTGGCCCCGGGACGACAACTTTCATATTGCTATGCTTGAGTAGACGGGATTTCGGTTGAGTGCATAACACGAGTGATGCAAGGTTGATTAAATAATCAAGACCGGTTAAGACAAAATTTTCAAGACCTCGGACGCAATGCAACTCTGGGTGAAGGACGGTTGATCGGCTCCCTGGAGAACCAAGTGGATGACCCGGGATGCTGGAGAGGCCATGACATCCCGCGGAAAGCTTCACCCAGGCTCAAAGAGACGGACGGATATATTCAAGACCCAAGGCTTACCTGCACAGCCAAAAGTCATTATGGGCTCTGGCTTGGTTGGACAACGCGGCGACTCTGGACAGGCGGTGCTAGCAGATGTAGAAGAACGGTAGGATTGGATGGGCACCGACAGGGATTCAGAGGGACCCGTTGAAAGACCATGTTTTGATCATCCGGTCTTCAAACACCCTGAAGTGCGAGGACATACACGGAGGCAATCAAATCTTGTGGGGAACGTGTGCAAAACTCTGCAGAGTACTCAAACCTAATCGATTAGCCGTGTCCACGGTCATGGATAACTTGAGCCAAAGGAACTGAAGTTATCTGGATTTCTCAACACCATTATATATATATATTTGATGAGGGTAATTATTGACAACTCGGGTACGAGAACTGGTTGGCGGAACCATCTCGTTAACAACCAACTTTTGTAGTAACATGTTGCTTTTAGCCCCCTCTTGATGTAGGAGAAAACTTGCTTTTCGCTAAAAACTTATAGCCCCACCTGCCATATATGCATATAGTATAGATGATTACTTTTCACCCCTCTCTTATTTGACTTGCCGGCATATTCAATATGCTGACCTACACGGCTGCAACGTCTTATGTTGCAGATATTTTCTTCGACGAGTAAGAGTACGATTCAGGGTTACGGTCTACACTCAACTTGCCGTTGGTGTTTATTGGGACTCCACTCCCTTGACCGCTTCCGCTAAGATATTTGAGGTATATATCAGTTTTACGCTATTTACATGTGATTGCACTTTGATATATACATTGATGTACTGTGTGTGCCAGCATACTGATCCAGGGATGGCACAGAAACACAGAGGCTTGACTCATCTTGAGTCGGGTCGCTACATGTTTTGAATCTAATGGATCTGAACATTCACGTCACATAAGAGGAATTACAAAGGACACCTATGCTAGGTAGCATGTAAGCATCAAAAATTCATTCTTATCACTTCCCTACTCGAGGACGAGCTGGAGTTAAGCTTGGGGATGCTTGATACGTCTCAAACGTATCTATAATTTTTGATGTTTTCACGCTGTTATCTTGCCTTCTTTGTATGTTTTATGTACCTTTTTATATCTTTTTGGGACGAACTTATTAATTCAGTGCCAAGTGCCAATTCCTGTTTTTTTCCGTGTTTTTGACTCTTTTCAGATCTGATTTTGGAACAGAGTCCAAACGGAAGAAAAACCCCAGAAATGATTTTTTCCCGAACAGAAGAAGTCCAGGGGGCTTTTGGGCCAAGCCAGGTGGGCTCCAGGGAGCCCACAAGCCCCCACTCTGCCACCAGGGGGGAGGCGGCGGTGGGAAGGCTTGTGGCCTCCCTAGCCACCCCCTAACCTAGGTCTTTGGCCTATAAATTCCCAAATATTCCGCAAAAAATCAGGGGAGCCTAGAAAATACTTTTCCGCCGCCGCAAGCTTCCATTTCCGCGAGATCTCATCTGGAGACCCTTCCCGGCGCCCTGCCGGAGGGTACTTTGGAGTTGGAGGGCTTCTTCATCATCATCATCGCCCCTCCAATGACTCGTGAGTAGTTCACTTCAGACCTACGGGTCCGTAGTTAGTAGCTAGATGGCTTCTTCTCTCTCTTGGATCTTCAATACAAAGTTCTCCATGATCTTCATGGAGATCTATCCGATGTAATCTTCTTTGGCGGTGTGTTTGTCGAGATCCGATGAATTGTGGACTTGTGATCAGATTATCTATGAGATATATTTGAGTCTTTGCTAATTTCTTATATGCATGATTTGATATCCTTGTAAGTCTCTCCGAGTCTTGGGTTTTGTTTGGCCAACTAGATATATGATTCTTGCAATGGGAGAAGTGCTTGGTTTTGGGTTTTGCCATGTGGTGACCTTTCCCAGTGACAGTAGGGGCAGCAAGGCACACATCAAGCAGTTGCCATGAAGGGTAAAAAGATGGGGTTTCTATCATTGGTTTGAGATTATCCCTCTACATCATGTCATCTTGCTTAAGGCGTTACTCTGTTCTTATGGACTTAATACACTAGATGCATGCTGGATAGCGGTCGACGTGTGGAGTAATAGTACTAGATGCAGAAAGTATCGGTCTACTTGTTTCGGACGTGATGCCTATAGAAATAATCATTGCATAGATATCGTCACGACTCTGCACAGTTCTATCAATTGCTCGACAGTAATTTGTTCACCCACCATCTACTTGCTTTCATGAGAGAAGCCACTAGTAAACACTACGGCCCTCGGGTCTATTCACATCCATCGTTTACATCTCCTCTTTTACTTTGCTTTGTTACTTTGTTGCTTTCAGTTCTCACTTGGCAAACAATCTATAAGGGATTGACAACCCCTTCATAGCTTTGGGTGCAAGCGTTTGTGTTTGTGCAGGATCTTAAGATACTCTTTCACCGGATTGATACCTTGGTTCTCAAACTGAGAGAAATACTTACCGTCGCTGTGCTACATCACCCTTTACGCTTCGAGGGAACACGAACGCAAGGCTCCAAGGCCACGGGGGAAATCCTTTGCATACTTGCCTAGGAAGTCCCTTAAGGCGTAGCCATAGCTGAAGGATTCATGGTGCCGTCGACACAACTATTTATGGCGCCGTTGCAAGGGATACACAACAAACAACAAGTGTGTACCAGCATCTTGTTCCCATCCGCATCTAGTTCGGTTCTTTTGCCCAATTTGTGCCATGTCATCTGACTGGCCGTCTCTTCGACCATGAAAAGACGTTGAAGTCTTGGTACGATTGGCAGAGACCAAAGAACACTAATGGGGATTTTGGTCTGATTCTTCTCACCCATACCGTTGTCTACCACAATATACTGGAAGAATTGCAAATAGGGCAATAGTTAAAGGCCGCATACTCAAGCCTAAATAAGGCACATCCATTCTCACATGCATGTATCTTCTCATAGGGCATCTTAACTACACGGAGGATTTTCTCTGACTGGTACAGGTTTGCAGGCAGTACATGGCCTTTGGGTAGAAAGTGTCCAAATATCGTCATCATCGCGTCGCAGCATTCTCTGCCTAGGTTGAATTGAGCCTTCAGAGCCATTAGTTGCGCGATGGCATCCAGCTGACAAAGCTCAGTCTGCTCATGGAGAGGACGTTTTGAAGACTCCAACATTTCATAGAAGGCCTTTGCAGATTCCTCCATCTCATCGTCCGAATCCCGAGAATCATCAAAGTCTTGCACCATGTCTTCAATCCCGGTACCATGCTCATCGGTGTGACGACAAATCACCTCAGCTCTGGCACGTTGGTCAGACTCACCATGAAAAGTCCACACCATATAATTAGGCATAAAACCCCACTTCTGCAGGTGTTTACCCATTTCAAACTCTGTCTGCTTTTTCCAGCTGTCGCAGTTGGGACAGGAGCACCATGTTTTTTGCTGGCCATTTGCAAACGCGGCTCTCACAAACCCCTTGGTTTTTGTTAACCATTGATTTGTCATGTGTTTCTGACTAGGGTGACCAGTGTACATCCAAGCACGATCACCCATGTTGCCTAGCTACATATGGGCGCAGAAGAAATAAATATATAATTCATCATCTATATTCATACACTACTCAAGTTTGTCAGTTTTATTACGTCCATGCAACCTACACGCTAATAGGTAAAGATAGGCCCTAATCCCACCAGAGTATGTGTAGATTGGGTTCGTTTTCCCATGCTCTGCTCCAGATGCGATGCAGAATTTTGGCAGCACCTCCCCGCTGTTCTCCTGATACACGTCTCAGCAATTAGCAGAGAGGATGTGTACCCGGAGAACAACAAGGAGGCACTGACGAAATTTTACATCGGATCCACAGCACAACATACGGGAAAACGAACCCAATCTACACATACTCGGGCTGTCCATGGATAATGTTGGACAATTCGAAAGGATGGCGGTTATAACTATGCAAAGAAATTCTTTGCATATTTATAGATGTCGCCCTTTCGAATGGGAGACGCATACTGGTCACGCATACTCATGATTGAAGAAACCTATAGCTAGCAAGTTTCATCGGCACGAAGACCGAGACATAGCAAATTAAGGGGGTAGGAGGAGAAGTCATTTGTGCTCACCAACAAACGTGGAGGTCGTCGAACAACTGCACATTGAAATTCACACGATCAATACAAATATGATGTTTTTATAATTAACATAGTTAGAAAATATGTGACCTAACTCATAATTTACATGACCCCGTGGGCCTCTAGAAGGCCTAAAAGCACCTTCTCGTTCAACAGTAAGTAAAAGAGGTGTCGGGGGTCGGGGCTTACTGGCGTCGAGGGTCGGTGGTGTCGGGTGTCGGTGGTCGGGAGTCGGGTTAAATGCGTCAATGGTCGGGGGCAGTGTCGTCGGGGGTCGAGGGTCACTAGCGTCGAGGGTTGGGGTCTTTTCGATCAACAAGAGGGCAAAGAGGTGTCGGGGGTCCGGGGTTGGGGGTTAGTGGCGTCGGGGGTCGGGGGTAGGGGGTCGGGGGTCGAGGGTCAGTGGCATCGGGGGTCGGGGGTCGGGGGTCGAGGGTCAGTGGCGTCGGGAGTCGAGGGGCAGTGGCGTCGGGCATCGGGGGTCGGGGGTCGAGGGTTAGTGGCGTCGGGAGTCGAGGGTCAGTGGCGTCGGGCGTCGGGGGTCGAGGGTTAGTGGAGTCGGGGGTCGGGTGTCTAGGGTCAGGGGTCGGGGGTTAGTGGTGTCGGGCGTCGGGGGTCGGGAGTCGGGTGTCAGTGGCGTCGGGGGTCGGGGGTCGAGGGTCGGGGGTTGGTGGCGTCGCGCGTCGGGGGTCGTGGGCGGGGGGTCGGGGGCGGGGTCCTCTTCTTTCTTCTTCTCCTCTCTCCTCTTTTTCTTCTTCTTTTTCTTCTTGTTCTTCTTTATCATCTTATTACTATTATTATTATTCTTTTTTCTCCTCCTCCTCCTCCTCCTCTTCTAACAGTAACCTAATTAACACTAAACTAATAGTAACCTAATTAACCTAAACTAACAATAACCTAATTAACACTAAACTAATAGTAACCTAATTAACCTAAACTAACATTAACCTAATTATCACTGACAGTAACCTAAACTAACAGATGCAATGAAATGAAAAAAAGAAAAAACAAATGAAAGAAAATGAACTCACCAAAATGAGGGAGGAGGTGTGGTGGTGGGGGAGGAGGGCCGCGGGGAGGGGCCTGGCTCGCCGCGGAGAGAGACAGTGGGGGGATCGAGAGAGAGAGACAGTGGGGGGCATCGAGAGAGAGAGAGCTAGGCGGAGTGGACGGCCGTTATAGGGTCGGCCCCTTTGCTGTCCGCCCCCACCGGCAAAGGGCCCCATGGCAGACGTCAAAGGCCCCCGGATGGCAAAGGTTGCCTTCCGTCGGACACGACAGGCATGGGACCCACCCGTCCTCTTTGCCGTCTGCCCTGGGTCTCTTTGTCGTCCGCTGGCAGACGGCAAAGGGCCGACACATGGCAAATAGTATGTTTGCCATCAGTTAGCCCTTTGCCGTCTGCTTGGTGTCAACTAACGGCAAAGAGGTTCTTTGCCATCAGCCAGTAGACGACAAAGAACTGGCTGACGACAAAGAACTGGATTCCAGTAGAGAATAGAGTGTGGTGGTGGTTGTGAGAATAAAAGGAGGAGATGGTCACATTGACTCGGCGTATCAAAGGGCTATGGAGGTGCCCATTAATAGATATCAATGTGAATGAGTAGGGATTGCCATACAAAGGATGCACTAGAGCTATAAGTATGTGAAAGCTCAAAAGGATAACTAGTGGGTGTGCATCCAACTTGCTTGCTCACGAAGACCTAGGGAAATTTTGAGGAAGCCCATCACTGGAATATACAAGCCAAGTTATATAATGAAGATTCCCACTATAATATGGTGGTGACGAAACGAGATGCTCTCAATCATGAAGAACATGGTGCTATTATGAAGCACAAGTGTGGAAAAAATAGTAGCATTGTCCCTTCTCTCTTTTTCTCTCTTTTTTGTGGGCTCTAGGGCCTCTTTTTTTTCTTCTTCTTTTGATTTGGGATCTTTGGCCTCTTTTTTTCTCACATGGGACAATGCTCTAATGATGATCATCACACTTTTATTTACTCACAGCTCAAAGCTTACAACAACGATGACTCTATAGGAAATGACTCCGACAGTGTACGGGGATGTGCAACGATTTAGCTTGGCGTATGACGTTGAAACATCTCGCTAGCTATCTTACGATCATGAAATGGAAATATGAGAGTGATGGCACAAGTCATGAGACGGAACGGTGGGAGTTGCATGGCAATATATCTTGGAATGGCTATGAAAATGCCATAGTAGGTAGGTATGGTGGCTGTTTTGAGGAAGTCATATGGTGGGTTTGTGCACTGGCGAGAATTGCGCGGCACTAGAGAGGCTAGCAATGGTGGAAGGTTAAAGTGCATCTATACCATGGACTCACATTAGTGATGAAGAACTCACATACTTTTTGCGAAAGTTTTTATTAGTAATCGAAACAAAGTGCTAAACGCATACTCCGAGGGGAAGGGTTGGTAGGTGTTAACCATCGCGCGATCCCGACCTCAACACAAAGGATGACAATCAATAAATCAATTATGCTCCGACTTCCTAATACAGAGGTTCACCATACGTGCATGCTACGGGAATCACTAACTTCAACACAAGCATTTCTAGATTCACAACACCCTACTAACATAACTCTTAATATTACCAAATCCACGTCTCAAAACTAATTGAGAGGAATCAAAACTTCTCTTTCTACTGAATGCACATGAAGATGGAGGTTTTTGTATCCTCTTGGGGTACCTATGACCTTTGGGACCACTTTCATAGTATAAGACAACCACCAAATCACGCACCGCCGACCTCTAAAAGATCTAAGTGAAGCACAAAGAGCAAAATTATCTAGCTCAAAAGATATAAGTGAAGCACTATGAGCATTCTAGCAAAATCACGATGAGTGCATGTCTATCTCTAAAGGTGTGCAGAAAGGATGATTGTGACACAACAAAAAGAAAAGACTCCTAAGATACAAGACTCTCCAAGCAAAACACATATCATGTGGTGAAAAAAAATATAGCTCCAAGTAACATTACCGTTGGATTGAAGACGAAAGAGGTGATGCCTTCCTGGGGCATCCCCAAGCTTAGGCTTTTTGGTGTCCTTGAATTTGGCTTGGGATGCCTTGTGCATCCCCAAGCTTGATCTCTTTCCACTCCTTATCTCTTTGTCCATGAGAACATCACCCAAAACTTGAAAACTTCACAACACAAAACTTAAACATAAACCCGTGATAACATTAGCACAAGAAAACAAACTACCACCTCTTTATGTACTGTAGCAATCTTGATTTCTATTTATATTGGTATTGGGCTACTTTATTCTCACTTTTCCATGGCTAGTACCCCCCGATACTAACCATAGTTTCATCAAAACAAGCAACCAACTCAACTAAAACAGAATCTGTCAAAAACACACCGGTGTGTAGCAATCTGTATACTTCATATACTTCTGGTATCTCAAAAATTCTGAAACATTACAAATGCCTAGGAAAAAGGCATATCAATGAGAAGAAAAATGAATCAACTCAAAATCTCATTCTGAATAAAAATGAAAAATCATCTCGTGAGCAAAAAGTTTCTATCTTTTTCCTGCAGGATCAAACAACCATCACCAAGACTAGTCATAAAGGTTTTACTTGGCTCAAACACAAAAAGAAACACAAAATATACAATAATAACAGAATTATCATTGTGTGGATGCAACAAAACAGAAAGAAAAAGAAATAAATTCATTGGGTTGCCTCCCAACAAGCGCCATTGTTTAACGCCCTTAGCTAGGCATGAGGCGATAGAATCACGTATCGTCGTCTTTGGTGCTCAAACCATAAGTGGCCCTCATCATGGATTCATAAGGCAATCTTATTTTATTTCTAGGAAAGTGCTCCATGCCCTTCTTTAAAGGAAATTGAAATCTAATATTCCCTTCCTTCATATCGATGATGGCACCGATAGTCCTTAGGAAAGGTCTACCAAGAATAATAGGGCATGTAGGATTGCAAACAATGTCAAGCACAATGAAATCCACGAGTACATAGTTCCTATTTGCAATAATAAGAACATCATTGATCCTTCCCATGGGTTTCTTGACAGCAGAATACGCAAGATGCAAATTATGAGAACACTCTTCAATCTCATTAAAACCCAGAACATCACATAAAGACTTTGGAATCGCGGAAACACTAGCACCGAAATCACACAAAGCATTACATTCATAGTTTTTGATTTTGATTTTGATAGTAGGCTCCCACTCATCATGAAGCTTTCTACAGATAGATACTCCCAATTCAAGTTTCTCTTCAAGAGAATTTATCATAGCTTCGACGATATGATCGGTAAAGGCCTTGTTTTGGTTATAAGCGTGTGGAGAGTTTAGCATGGATTGCATCAGGGAAATGGATTCAATCAAGGAGAAACTATCATAATTGAATTCCTTGAAATCCAAAGTAGTATTTTCATTACTACTCAAAGTTTTAATATCTTCTACTCCACTTTCAATGCTTTTAGCATCAAGATAGATGGACTCCGAATCATTGGGGCGTTTTTCAACCAAAGTGGATTCGTATACAGCCCCATCATCATTGGGTTTGACACAAGAAAACAAAGATTCAATGGGGGTCATACCAAGCACTTTAAGATCTTCATGATTCTTATCACGAGAACACGCCCTTTTAAGCCATTCATGTCTAGCACGAATTTGGGCGGTTCTTTCTTTGCTCTCAATCATGGAAACACGCATAGCTTTCAAAGTTTCATCCATATTGATCTTGGGAGGAGCACATATAACTTTCAAAGCATCAATAGCACTAGACATTCTATCAACGCTCTTAGCCAAATCGTCAATTTTGAGTAGTTTTTCCTCTATGGACGCATTGAAGATTTTTTGCGAGTTGATAAACTCTTTGATATTACTCTCTAGATCAGAGGGTAATCTATTGTAATTTCCATGGGTATTGTTGTAGGAGTTGCCAAAGTTATTAGAGGAGTTACTAGGAAAAGGCCTAGGAACATAGTTTCCTCTAAAAGCATTGTTGTTGCCAAAATTATTCCTACCAACAAAATTAACGTCCAAGCTAGCGTTTCTACTCTCAATCAAGGAAGACAAGGGCATATCATTAGGATCTAAAGGAGCACTTATACTAGCAATCAAATTCATTAACTCGTCCATCTTAACACTCAACGAGTTAATTTCTTCTATAGCGTGTACTTTCTTACTAGTAGGTGATCTTTCAGTGTGCCACTGAGAGTAGTTCGTCATGATATTGTCTAGGAGTTTCGTGGCTTCTCCTAACGTGATTTCTATGAATGTTCCACCAGAGGCCGAGTCCAAGATATTTCTAGAAGCAAAATTCAAGCCAGCGTAGAAGATTTGTATAATCATCCAAAGACTCAAGCCATGAGCGGGACAATTTCTAATCATCAATTTCACTCTCTCCCAAGATTGTGCAACGTGTTCATGATCAAGTTGCTTAAAATTCATGATATCATTACGGAGAGAGATAATCTTAGCCGGCAGAAAATACTTGGATATATAAGCATCTTTGCACTTATCCCAAGAATCGATACTATTTTTGGGCAAAGACGAAAAACAAGTTTTTGCTCGATCTCGCAACGAGAAAGGAAAAAGCTTCAACTTAATCACATCATTATCCACATCTTTCTTCTTTTGCATATCACAAAGCTGTATGAAGGTATTAAGATGGGATGCGGCATCTTCACTAGGAAGGTCGGAAAATTGCTCATTCATAACAAGATTCTGCAAAGCGGCATTGATTTCATATGACTCCGCACTAGTGGCGGGAGCAGTCGGAGTACTAATAAAATCATTTATATTAGTATTCGAGAAGTCACAAAGTTTGGTGTTTTCGGTCATGGTGACTTCGGGAAGCAAGCAAGCACACAAGCAAAGAAAGAGCAAGCGAGAAAAAGAGCGAACGAAAAGGAAAACGAAAAAAGGCAAATGAAAAAGGCAAATTGCTGAAGTGGGGGAGAGGAAAACGAGAGGCAACTGGCAAAGAAAGTAAATGCAAGAGATGAATTTGCGACACTTACTTGGATGAGTTCTTGACTTGATCCTCCCCGGCAACGGCGCCAGAAAATCCTTCTGCTACGTCCACATAAACCTTCTGTCGTTTCTTGAGATTGCGTTGGTTTTCCCTTGAAGAGGAAAGGGTGATGCAACACAGGAGTAGTAAATATTTCCCTCAGTTTGAGAACCAAGGTATCAATCCAGTAGGAGAGTCTCGTCAAGTCCAGAGTACGTGCACAAACACAAGGAGCTTGCACCCAACGCTATAAAGGGGTTGTCAATCCCTTCAAGATTGATTGCAAAGTGAGATCTGAAGGCGGAAAGTGAAACGAAGAAAAAGTGTAAGGCTGAAAGTATGGTGTGGAGTAGACCCGGGGGCCATAGTGTTCACTAGAGGCTTCTCTCAAAATAGAAAATATTACGGTGGGTAAACAAATTACAGTCGAGCAATTGATAGAACCGCGCAAAGTCATGGCGATATCTAAGGCAATGATCATACATATAGGCATCACGTCTGAGACAAGTAGATCGATACTTTCTGCATCTACTACTATTACTCCACACATCGACCGCTATCCATCATGCATCTAGTGTATTGAGTTCATGACGAACAAAGTAACACCTTAAGCAAGATGACATGATGTAGAGGGATAAACTCAAACCAATGATGAAAACCCCATCTTTTTACCCTTGATGGCAACAACACGATGTGTGCCTCGCTACCCCTTCTGTCACTGGGTCAGGTCACCGCATGGTATGAACCCAAAACCAAGCACTTCTCCCATTGCAAGAATCATAGATCTAGTTGGCAAAACAAAACACACAACTCGAAGAGAATTACAAGGATGTGAAATCATGCATAAGAGAGATCAGAAGAAACTCAAATAAGATTCATAGATAATCCGATCATAAATCCACAATTCATCGGATCTCGACAAACACACCGCAAAAGAAGATTACATCGGATAGCTCTCCATGAAGATCATGGAGAACTTTGTATTGAAGATCCAAGAGAGAGAAGAAGCGATCTAGCTACTAGCTATGGACCCGTAGGTCTATGGTGAACTACTCACGCATCATCGGAGAGGTCATGGTGTTGATGAAGAAGCCCTCCGTATCCGTCTCCGCCCTCCGACAGGGCACCAGAACGTGGCCTAGATGGGATCTTGCGGAGACAGAAGCTTGCGGCGGCGGAAAAGTACTTTCGATGATCTCCTGATTTTTTCTGGGATTTTAGGGAATTTATAGGCGAAAGACCTAGGGCAAAGGAGGCCCTGGGAGTCCACAAGCCTGGAAGGCGCGGGCCCCCTAGCCGCGGTTAGGGGGCTTGTGGGGTCCCTGGTGGCCCCCTGCCCTGATTCTCAGGCTTCCCAGTCTTTTTGTGTTTTGGGGAAAATCTTTTTGGCAGTTTCGTTCCGTTTGGACTCCGTTTAAAATCCTCCTCTAAAAGGGGTCAAAAACATGGAAAAACAGGAACTGACGCTTGACACTGAGTTAATAAGTTAGTCCCAAAAAATATATAAAAGGTATACAAAACATCCAAAGTTTGACAAGATAATAGCATGAAACCATCAAAAATTATAGATACGTTGGAGACGTATCACGCACCAGCCCTTACTGGGTTGGTGTGGCCAGCCCAAGTGGGCTATGGCACTAGCCCTTAATGGGCTGGTGAGGCCAACCAAAGAGAAAAGAAAAAAAAGAGGGTAGTGGGAAGGAAGAGGAGGACTCCTCTTTCCCAAACCGAATTGGAGTTGGAGTCCTCCTCTCCTCCTTGGCCGGCGCCCTAGGGTCTCCCTTGAGCCCCAAGGCTAGCCCCTCCCCTCCTCCTATATATACTAGAGGTTTTAGGGTTTTTGACACACAACTTTGCCACATGCAACTCAAACCTATACCTCGTAGTTCTTCCTCTAGATCGGATTTCTGCAGAGCTCGGGCGGAGCCCTGCAGGAATAGATCATCACCATCACCTGCGCGCCGTCACGCTACCAGGGAACTCATCTACTTCCCCGTCTCTCTTGCTGGATCAAGAAGGCGGAGATCGTCATCGAGCTGTACGTGCGATGAACGCAGAGGTGATGTCCGTTCGGTGCTAGATCGGGACAGAACGTGGGATGGATTGTGGGACAACGGTGATTTGAATCATGAAGTTGTATGACTACATCAACCGCTTTTCTCAACGCTTCCCGCTTAGCAATCTACAAGGGTATGTGGATCTGATCTCCCTCTCGTAGATCAACATCACTATGATAAGTCTTCATGTGCGTAGGAAATTGTTTGTTTCCCGTGCAACGTTCCCCAACAAACTTATCAACACACATATCACTATTACTCAATAGGAAACGGGTTGACTTTAGGTCTGTCGAGTCTTTCCTTCCTAAACTCTCACATCTCACGTATATGGTGGGCACTCCCTCTGATATTTCGATCGTCAGTGATGGTCTCTACTCCTCCTTTCCCTAGTGCATTACAAATATCTAGCAAAAGGAAAAGAAGGAGAAGCGACCCCCACGACAACAGTCGGGAATCTTCCTCTATCTAGGACACAAGGAAAAGAAGGAGAAGCGACCCCCATGACACCTAAAGTTAACCCATTCCATACATCGAGAAATGACATAGAAAAATGCCCTATGTTTTATCGGAATATCGTTGAATTCCCGTTCTGGAAAATCACAAGCACTTAATATGTCCTACATTGTAGCACAAGTCATGCTAAAATTCATGAATTTTTTTGGCATGACCTTTACTAAAAACAGGACATATCGAGCACCTAGCACTAGCATTTTCATCATCCTCTATATTCAGAATGCATCATCATCGACATCAATGACATGGCGACTAGCACTAGCATTTTCATCATCAACATCTACAACACATTATCATCTATATCAAAAACATGGGGATTTGGCTATTATCACCTAGAGGCGACGACGACGGGCTCGGGGCAACGGTGACGGGCTGGGGGCGACGACGACGGTCTCGGGGGCGATGAAGACGGCCTTGGGGCGGCAACAACGACATACTTGGGGTGGTGACGATGACGGGCTCGGGGATGACGGCGACGAGGAGGGGGACTGGATCGGGGGCGGCGACAGCAACGACGACGGGCTTGGTGGCGAGGACGACGAGCTCGGGGGCGGCGACGACGACGTGCTCGGGGGCGGCAACGACGACGGGCTCGGGGACGGAGACGACGACAAGGAGGACTAGATCGGGGGCGGCGGCGACAACGAGGAGGAGGACGGGATCTGGGTGGCGGCGACGACGAGGAGTACGACGGGCTCGGGACATCGGCGAATTTTGCTGCTGCGCCCTATGCAACAGGGCACGAATCTGCTCGATCCCTCTGCCAGCCTCCGAATCAGTCGGCTGGAGAGAATCGGCTATCCTGGCACCCGCAGCCAGGTTGAGGATGGGTGTGCGGAACACCTCGACGTCGCTCTGGAGAGTGCATCGACTGACAGAACGGCGGTGTTGACGACGAGCGCCAGATGATTCTCCGACCACGTGCTCATTCCGACCAGTCCAGAGGGGACTTTCATGGGAATCGACCATGAGAAGTTAGGCTGCAGGCCTGCAACCCAGGTACTCGGAAGGTAGCTCAGTCAGAACTGAGTCCAAGCACTGGGATGGTGGCGCGACCACAACCGATTCGAGCACCGCCACTTGAGAGGATGCGCTCTGTCGCGCCTGGGCGTGTTGCACCCAACGCTGGAGCCGGGGGCGACGGGATCGCTTGTTGCGACGCGTGACGGGGGTGAGGATCAACACCGGGGCCGATGGTTGGAGAAGAAGGATGCCGCGGGAAGGGACACAGAAGTGCGTAGCCCCGCGACTGGGGAGCGCCTTGACGTCGAGGGGCGCATCCCGAAGCCATGCCGAATCGTCGACGATGAAGGAGAGTGCGCCAAAGAGGATCTCGTGACCCATGCACAGATCTCCGCCGGACGACATGATGAAAATATGAAATCGCAAACTCGCCGGAAGTCGCTTAGACGCCTGCCCCACGGTGGGCGCCAACTGTCGTGGGTATAAGTCTCACAGTAGAAGTGTAGGGTACGAAAGGATGGGCAGAGCCTTAGCTACGGCAAGGATGTATGAGTTCAGACCCCTCTACGGTGGAGGTAAAAGCCCTACGTCTCAGTGCTCTTGGGAGCTTAGTGTCGAGTGGAATATAGGATTACAGTAAAAACCAACCCCCGCACAAGTGGGGAAGGACGGCTTATAAAGAGTGCCCTGCCCTTCATAATGGCCCGGTGGACAGGGGTGGAATAGTGGCGAATAAATGCCTATGTTACAGGTAACGTAAGCCTTAAATGTTAATAATGGTGTATGAAAACGTATGACCGTTGCCCTCCTGGGAGGTTTAGATGTACAAAGTGGAATCCAGTCGGTACGTTAAATATGCTCCGAGTGCTCATCACTGACTGGATGATGGGGGAGTCCTTAGTTCAGTCAGAACTGTCTAAGGGCCTCGTCCTCTATGAAGGGTAGTCCTTGGGTAGGGCCTATAGGTCAGGCCTATGACCATATCCTGGGACTATAACCCCATCACAGGCGGCCTCCTGGCACGGCCTAGGGCCTGGCCGCACCAGCAGGTCACCTAGGAGGCCCCTGGCCCCCCTCTGGCCCATCTTTGGTGATCCGGAAGCTTCTGTTTTGCTGATTTTTTATATATTTTTTCTGGAATTATTCGGGCTTCAGAAAATTATGTAAAAGCCCCTGCAAAATAGACATCAGCACACAGAAACTCTCACTGGGTGCACCGAGTTAGTAGGTTAGTCCAAATATGTGTAAAATGGTATAAAAGTGTAGCAAAACATGTAATAATGTCACCCAAAATATCATGGAACAAGCAAAAACTATAGATATGTTTGGGACGTATCAGCAGGACGCTCCAAGCATAGCACATAACATATGAAGGGATAAAAATATAGCATGGAGAAGGACGAACTCCGGATTGTTGATAGAGAAGGCGATGCACGGGGGCATCCCCACGCTTAGACGCTTGAGTCTCCTTGAATATTGTTTGGGTGTGCATGGGGCATCCCCAAGCTTGAGCTCTTGACACTCCTGGATCTTCTTTCATCATCTTCCATCGCATACTTGAAAACTCTCTTCATACGAAACTCATCATAAGATGATTAGAGTGGTTAGTACCCATAATAAAATAGTTTATTCCCTACTGAAAATAAAGATTTTCATAAGAGCTACTATTTCTCAAGATTTCCAATAGGTTTTTGCAAAGGAAAAGCAAGCTTAAGATTTGAAAAATGATGAAAACGCAAAACAGGGCACAATCTGTGAAAAACAGACCAGGAGGTAGTAAATAATTTTTTCGGGGCACTTCCACAACTCAAATTAAAAAACTCAGAACTGATGCCAGAAATACAATTATATAGAGCATACTGTCAAAACAATTCAGATCAAAAATATGATCTGGTGATTTTTGCGAATTTTTCCGTCAAGGAGACATAATCTGTTTCTGGACAGCATGTCACAACTTTTGAACTGTCTTGCAATCGGAGGCTAAAACTTGGCACAAATCTTGAAAATAAAGATACAATGATGTTGATACAGTAGTAACAAGCATCAAGACCACTAAAAATGAAAGTAAAAACTCAAAGTAAAGATAACAAGGGTTGTTTCCCTAGAGCTCTTTCTTTATAGCCATAAATATAGGCTTAAGATTTCAATGATGCTCTCGTAGTAATAAGAGTTGTAGAAAAAAAAGAGCATCAAGAAGAAAATACCAAACACATTTAAGTATAACATGCTTCCTATGCATAGGAATATTGCAATAGAATAAATCATTGAAGCACAAAGCAATAAGCATGGGAAGGCAAAACAAGTGCAACTTCAAAACCTTCGACATAAAGAGGGGAAACTTCTTATTTTTTAGATATTTAGAACCATGTTTCCCCCTCTCATTATAAATTTCAGTGGCATCATGGATGAACTCAACAATATAACTATCACATAAGGCATTATTTCCATGATCCAAAAACTTAAAAGTATCATTACTCTTCTTATAAGCAAAATCTTTCTTATTAGGAATAGTGAGAGTAAAGCAATAATTATCATCATGGTAATCATCATATTTAGGAAGCATAATATCATCAAGGAAAATTTTCTCCTCAGACGTTGGGGGACTAAAAATATCATGTTCATCAAGCCCGTCATCCCCAAGCTTAGAGCTTTCCATGTCATTAGCAATATTGATATTCAAAGAAAGCATACTAATAATATAGCCACCATCATAATTGTTATACAAATAATAAAGTTCCATAGGTTTTTGAATGTTCTCCTCAAACACTTCATGTCCTAGTTCAAGATAAAGTTCATAAATCTCTCTCATATTTTTGTTGTTTTCCATTAAGCCTAACTAGTCATGCCAAACTAGAAAAGCAAACTAACAAGACTAAAAAGCAAAGGTAAAAGATAGTGTGCAACTCCCCTATATTGAATGCTGGAGTTCCCGGCAACGGCGCGAGAAATTTGCTTGATGACGAGTTGATGGATATACTTCTCGCCCCTCGTTGGTTACCCCAAGTGGAAGGTCCACATGTAGTCAGCAGCAAATTTCCCTTACACGGGGACTGTAAGGTTTATCGAACCAGGAGGACTCCGAGGATCAACAAGTAGGTGTCCGCTGCTCTGGAGCTAGCAGAAGATGTGGACCTGCACACACAACAAATAACTTTGCTCCCAACGAGTACAGAGAGGTTGTCAATCTCTCCGGACTTGTAGTTTGCAAAGGATCAAACACAAGCGAGAATAGTTATAGTGATTGCAACGGCAAAGTAAATGACAGCAGGGTGCCGGGAAGGGGTCTTTTGACGCTCCCGATCTCAGAAGCGCTGCGGCGGTGGAACGATGGAGAAATTTGCGATTCTGGATCTCCTTGAAGGGTTTCCTATCAGAGAGGTAAATATAGGCTGAACGAGGGCACCAGAGGAGATGGAACCCACCCAGGCGACCTGTGGGTGCGGCTAGGGGCCAGGCCGCGCATGGAGGCCTCCTCGGCGCCGCGTGGCTCCACTGTGGCCCACCTTTGGTCCCCGTGAAGCTTCCGTCACGCTGTTTTATATATATTTTTCTTGGTATTTTTGGGGCTTTGGAAATTGGGGTAAAAGTTCCTGCAAAAAAGACATGAGCAGACAGAAACTAGCATTGGGTGCACTGAGTTAGTCGGTTAGTCCAAATATGTGTAAAAAGGTATGAAAGTGTAGAAAAACATGTAACAATTTCACCCAAAAGATCATGGAACAAACAAATGTTGGGGAACGTCGTATGGGAAACAAAAATTTTCCTACGCGGACGAAGACCTATCATGGTGATGTCCATCTACGAGAGGGGATGTGTGATCTACGTACCCTTGTAGACCGTACAGCAGAAGCATGAGTGAACGCGGTTGATGTAGTGGAACGTCCTCACGTCCCTTGATCCGCCCCGTGAACCGTCCCGCGATCCGTCCTACGATCTAGTGCCGAACGGACGGCATCTCTGCGTTCAGCACACGTACAGCTCGACGATGATCTCGGCTTCTTGATCCAGCAAGAGAGACGGAGAGGTAGATGAGTTCTCCGGCAGCGTGACGGCGCTCCGGAGGTTGGTGGTGATCTAATCTCAGCAGGGCTCCGCCCGAGCTCCGCAGAAACGCGATCTAGAGGTAAAACCGTGGAGGTATGTGGTTGGGCTGCCGTGGCAAAAGTTGTCTCGAATCAGCCCTAAAACCTCCGTATATATAGGTGGGAGAGGGGGGGCCTTTCCTTGGGGCTCAAGGAGCCCCAAGGGGGTCTGCCGAGCCAAGGGGGGGAGTCCTCCCATTCCAAACCGAATCCAACTAGGTTTGGAAGGTGGAGTCCTTCCCCTTTTTCTTTTTCTCTTTGATTTTCTTCCTATGGCACATAGGGCCTTCTTGGGCTGTCCCACCATCCCACTAAGGGGGTGCGCCACCCCCAAGGCCTATGGGCTTTCCCGGGGTGGGTTGCCCCCCGCCGGCGAACACCCGGAACCCATTCGTCATTCCCGGTACATTCCCGGTAACTCCGAAAACCTTCCGGTAATCAAATGAGGTCATCCTATATATCAATCTTCCTTTCCGGACCATTTCGGAAACCCTCGTGACGTCCGTGATCTCATCCGGGACTCCGAACAACATTCGGTAACCAACCATATAACTCAAATACGCATAATACAACATCGAACCTTAAGTGTGCAGATCCTGCGGGTTCGAGAACTATGCAGACATGACCCGAGTGACTCCTCGGTCAATATCCAATAGCGGGACCTGGATGCCCATATTGGATCCCACATATTCTACGAAGATCTTATCGTTTGAACCTCAGTGCCAAGGATTCATATAATCCCGTATGTCATTCCCTTTGTCCTTCGGTATGTTACTTGCCCGAGATTCGATCGTGAGTATCCGCATACCTATTTCAATCTCGTTTACCGGCAAGTCTCTTTACTCGTTCCGTAATACAAGATCCCGCAACTTATACTAAGTCACATTGCTTGCAAGGCTTGTGTGTGATGTTGTATTACCGAGTGGGCCCCGAGATACCTCTCCGTCACACGGAGTGACAAATCCCAGTCTCGATCCATACTAACTCAACGAACACCTTTGGAGATACCTGTAGAGCATCTTTATAGTCACCCAGTTACGTTGCGACGTTTGATACACACAAAGCATTCCTCCGGTGTCAGTGAGTTATATGATCTCATGGTCATAGGAACAAATACTTGACACGCAGAAAACAGTAGCAACAAAATGACACGATCAACATGCTACATCTATTAGTTTGGGTCTAGTCCATCACGTGATTCTCCTAATGACGTGATCCAGTTATCAAGCAACAACACCTTGTTTATAATCAGAAGACACTGACTATCTTTGATCAACTGGCTAGCCAACTAGAGGCTTGCTAGGGATAGTGTTTTGTCTATGTATCCACACATATATATAAGTCTTCATTCAATACAATTATAGCATGGACAATAAACGATTATCTTGATACAGGAATTATAATAATAACTATATTTATTATTGCCTCTAGGGCATAATTCCAACAGTCTCCCACTTGCACTAGAGTCAACAATCTAGACCTCACATCATCATGCGAATTACATTGTAATAAATCTAACACCCATACAGTTCACGTGTTAATCATGCTTTGCCCGTGGAAGAGGTTTAGTCAGCGGGTCTGCTACATTCAGATCCGTGTGCACTTTGCATATATTTACGTCCTCCCCTTCGACGTAGTCGCGGATGAGGTTGAAGCGTCGTTTGATGTGTCTGGACTTCTTGTGAAACCGTGGTTCCTTTGCTAGGGCAATGGCACCCGTGTTGTCACAGAACAAGGTTATTGGATTCAGTGCGCTTGGCACCACTCCAAGATCCGTCATGAACTGCTTCATCCAGACACCCTCCTTAGCCGCCTCCGAGACAGCCATGTACTCCGCTTCACATGTAGAATCTGCTACAACGCTCTGCTTGGAACTGCACCAGCTTACCGCACCCCCATTAAGAACAAATACGTATCCGATCTGCGACTTAGAGTCGTCCGGATCTGTGTCAAAGCTTGCATCGACGTAACCCTTTACGGCGAGCTCTTCGTCACCTCCATACACGAGAAACATCTCCTTAGTCCTTTTCAGGTACTTCAGGATATTCTTGACCGCCGTCCAGTGATCCACTCCTGGATTACTCTGGAACTTGCCTGCCATACTTATGGCCAAGCTAACGTCCGGTCTAGTGCACACCATTGCATACATGATAGGACCTATGGCTGAAGCATAGGGGACGGTGCTCATATGCTCTCTATCCTCATGAGTTGCTGGGCACTGAGTCTTACTAAATCTCGTACCTTGTAAAACTGGCAAGAACCCTTTCTTGGACTGTTCCATTTTGAACCTCTTCAAAACTTTATCAAGGTATGTGCTTTGTGAAAGTCCTATCAGGCGTTTCGATCTATCCCTGTAGATCTTAATGCCTAGAATGTAAGCAGCTTCTCCTAGGTCCTTCATAGAGAAACTTTTATTCAAGTAATCCTTTATGCTCTCCAAAAACTCTACGTTGTTTCCAATCAGCAATATGTCATCCACATATAATATTAGAAACGCCACAGAGCTCCCACTCACTTTCTTGTAAATACAAGATTCTCCAACCACTTGTATAAACCCAAATGCTTTGATCACCTCATCAAAGTGTTTGCTCCAACTCCGAGATGCTTGCAGCAGTCCATAAATGGATCCCTGGAGCTTGCACACCTTGTTAGCATTCTTAGGATCGACAAAACCTTCGGGTTGCATCATATCAATTCTTCCTTAAGGAAACCGTTAAGGAACGCCGTTTTGACATCCATCTGCCAGATTTCATAATCGAAAAATGCAGCTATTGCTAACATGATTCTGACGGCCTTAAGCATCGCTACAGGTGAGAATGTCTCATCGTAGTCAACTCCTTGAACTTGTGAAAAACCCTTTGCCACGAGTCGAGCTTTATAAACGGTCACATTGCCGTCAGCGTCCGTCTTCCTCTTAAAGATCCATTTGTTCTGAATAGCCTTGCGGCCCTCAGGTAGTACTTCCAAAGTCCACACTTTGTTCTCATACATGGATCCTATCTCGGACTTCATGGCTTCTAGCCATTTGTTGGAATCTGGGCCCACCATTGCTTCTTCATAATTTGCAGGTTCATTGTTGTCTAACAACATGATTGACAAGACGGGATTACCGTACCACTCTGGAGCAGCAAGTGGTCTCGTCGACCTGTGTGGTTCGACAGAAACTTGAACAGGAGTTTCATGATCATCATCATTAACTTTCTCCTCAACCGGCGTCGCAATTACAGAGGTTTTCCCTTGCCCTGCGCCACCATCCAGAGGGATGAGAGGTTCGACAAGCTCATCAAGTTCTATCTTCCTCCCACTCAATTCTCTCGAGAGAAACTCCTTCTCGAGAAAAGCTCCGTTTTTAGCAACAAACACTTTGCCCTCGGATTTGAGATAGAAGGTGTACCCAACTGTCTCTTTTGGGTAACCTATGAAGATGCACTTTTCCGCTTTGGGTTCCAGCTTTTCAGGCCGAAGCTTTTTGACATAAGCATCACATCCCCAAACTTTAAGAAACGACAACTTTGGCCTTTTGCCATACCACAGTTCGTATGGTGTCGTCTCAACAGATTTTGATGGCGCCCTATTTAAAGTGAATGCAGCTGTTTCTAATGCATAACCCCAAAACGATAACGGCAAATCGGTAAGAGACATCATAGATCGCACCATCTCTAATAAAGTACGATTACGACGTTCGGACACACCATTATGCTGTGGTGTTCCAGGCGGTGTCAACTGTGAAACAATTCCACATTGTCTTAAGTGAGCACCAAACTCGAAACTCAGATATTCACCCCCACGATCAGACCGTAGGAACTTGATCTTCTTGTTACGATGATTTTCAACTTCACTCTGAAATTGCTTGAACTTTTCAAATGTTTCAGACTTGTGCTTCATTAAGTAGACATAACCATATCTACTCAAATCGTCAGTGAAGGTGAGAAAATAACGATATTCGCCGCGTGCCTCTACGCTCATCGGACCACACACATCGGTATGTATGATTTCCGACAAGTCACTAGCACGCTCCATTCTTCCGGAGAACGGAGTTTTAGTCATCCTGCCCATGAGGCATGGTTCGCATGTGTCAAGTGAATCAAAGTCAAGTGACTCCAAAAGTCCATTGGCATGGAGTTTCTTCATGCGCTTTACACCAATATGACCTAAGCGGCAGTGCCACAAAAATATGGCGCTATCATTGTTAACTCTAACTATTTTGGTCTCAATGTTATGTATGTGTGTATCGCTATCAAGATTCAATATGAACAATCCTCTCACATCGGGTGCATGACCATAAAAGATGTTACTCATAGAAATAGAACAACCATTATTCTCTGACTTAAAAGAGTAACCGTCTCGCAATAAACAAGATCCAGATATAATGTTGATGCTCAACGCAAGCACTAAATAACAATGATTCAAGTTCATAACTAATCCTGATGGTAACTGAAGTGAAACTGTGCCGACAGCGATTGCATCAACCTTGGAACCATTTCCTACGCGCATCGTTACTTCATCTTTCGCCAGCCTTCATCTATTCCGCAGTTCCTGTTTCGAGTTGCAAATATGAGCAACAGAACCGGTATCGAATACCCAAGCACTACTACGAGAGCCGGTTAAGTACACATCAATAACATGTATATCAAATATACCTGATTTTTCTTGGGCCGCCTTCTTATCAGCCAGATACTTGGGGCAATTGCGCTTCGAGTGACCCATCCCCTTGCAATAGTAACACTCTGTTTCAGGCTTAGGTCCAGCTTTGGGTTTCTTCGTCGGATTGGCAACAGGCTTGCCGCTCTTCTTTGAATTACCCTTCTTGCCTTTGTCATTTCTCTTGAAACTAGTGGTCTTATTCACCATCAACACTTGATGCTCTTTACGGAGTTCAGACTCTGCGACTTTCAGAATCGCAAACAACTCGCCGGGAGACTTGTTCATCCCTTGCATGTTGTAGTTCAACACAAAGCCTTTATAGCTTGGCGGCAGTGATTGAAGGATTCTGTCAGTGATAGCTTCTTGCGGGAGTTCAATCCCCAGCTCAGCTAGACGGTTTGAGTACCCAGACATTTTGAGCACATGTTCACTGACAGACGAGTTCTCCTCCATCTTGCAAGCATATAATTTATCGGAGGTCTCATACCTCTCGATCCGGGCGTTCTTCTGAAAGATAAACTTCAACTCCTGGAACATCTCAAATGCTCCATGACGCTCAAAGCGACGTTGAAGTCCCGGTTCTAAGCCATACAAGACTGCACATTGAACTACTGAGTAGTCTTCCTTACGTGCTAACCAAGCGTTCTTAACATCCTGATCAGCCGTAGCGGGTGGTTCATCTCCTATCGCAGCATTAAGGACATAATCCTTCTTCCCAGCTTGTAAGATTAGCTTAATATTATGAGCCCAGTCTACAAAGTTGCTTCCATCATCTTTCATCTTAGCTTTCTCTAGGAACGTATTAAAATTCAGGGTGACTGTCGCGCGAGCCATGATCTACAACACAAATATATCCAAAGTGGACTTAGACTATGTTCAAGATAATTAGAGTTTGACTTAATCAAATTACTCGCTAAACTCCCACTCAAAAAGTACATCTCTCTAGTCATTTGAGTGGTTCATGATCCACTTACACTAGCTCAAGTCCGATCATCACGTGAGTTGAGCATAGTTTCAGTGGTAAGCATCCCCATGCTAATCATATCATCTATATGATTCATGATCGACCTTTCGGTCTCATGTGTTCCGAGGCCATGTCTGCACATGCTAGGCTCGTCAAGCTTAACCCAAGTGTTCCGAGTGCGCAACTGTTTTGCACCCGTTGTATGTGAACGTTGAGTCTATCACACCCGATCATCACGTGGTGTCTCGAAACGACGAACTGTAGCAACGGTGCACAGTCGGGGAGAACACAATTTCGTCTCGAAATTTTAGTGAGACATCACGTCATAATGCTACCGCCGTTCTAAGAAAAATAAGGTGCATAAAAGGATTAACATCACATGCAATTCATAAGGGACATGATATGGCCATCATCACGTGCTCCTTGATATCCATCAGCAAGCACCGGCACGATCTTCTTGTCACCGGCGCCACACCATGATCTCCATCAACGTGTCACCGTCGGGGTTGTCGTGCTACTCATGCTATTACTACTAAAGCTACATCCTAGCAAAATAGTAAACGCATCTGCAAGCACAAACGTTAGTATAAAGACAACCCTATGGCTCCTGCCGGTTGCCGTACCATCGACGTGCAAGTCAATATTATCTATTACAACATGATCATCTCATACATCCAATATATCACATCACATCGTTGGCCATATCACATCACAAGCATACCCTGCAAAAACAAGTTAGACGTCCTCTAATTTTGTTGTTGCATGTTTTACGTGGTGACCATGGGTATCTAGTAGGATCGCATCTTACTTATGCAAACACCACAACGGAGATACATGAGTTGCTATTTAACCTCATCCAAGGACCTCCTCGGTCAAATCCGATTCAACTAAAGTTGGAGAAACTAACAACCCGCCAGTCATCTTTGAGCAACGGAGTTACTCGTAGCGATGAAACCAGTCTCTCGTAAGCGTACGAGTAATGTCGGTCCAAGCCGCTTCGATCCAACAATACCGCGGAACCAAGAAAAGACTAAGGAGGGCAGAAAAACACACATCACCGCCCACAAAAACTTTTGTGTTCTACTCGAGAAGACATGTACGCATGAACCTAGCTCATGATGCCAGTGTTGGGGAACGTCGTATGGGAAACAAAAATTTGCCCACGCGCACGAAGACCTATCATGGTGATGTCCATCTACGAGAGGGGATGTGTGATCTACATACCCTTGTAGACCGTACAGCAGAAGCGTTAGTGAACGCGGTTGATGTAGTGGAACGTCCTCACATCCCTCGATCCGCCCCGCGAACCGTCCCGCGATCCGTCCCACAATCTAGTGCCGCACGGACGGCACCTCCGCGTTCAGCACACGTATAGCTCGATGATGATGTCGGCCTTCTTGATCCAGCAAGAGAGACGGAGAGGTAGATGAGTTCTCCGGAAGCGTGATGGCGCTCCGGAGGTTGGTGGTGACCTAATCTCAGCAGGGCTCCGCCCGAGCTCCGCAGAAACACGATCTAGAGGTAAAACCGTGGAGGTATGTGGTCGGGCTGCCGTGGCAAAAGTTGTCTCAAATCAGCCCTAAAACCTCCGTATATATAGGTGGTAGAGGGGGGGCCTTGCCTTGGGGCTCAAGGAGCCCCAAGGGGGTCGGCCGAGCCAAGGGGGGGAGTCCTCCCCTTCCAAACCGAATCCAACTAGGTTTGGAAGGTGGAGTCCTTCCCCTTTTTCTTTTTCTCTTTGATTTTCTTCCTATGGCGCATAGGGCCTTCTTGGGCTGTCCCACCATCCCACTAAGGTGGTGCGCCACCCCCAAGGCCTCTGGGCTTCCCCGGGGTGGGTTGCCCCCCCCCCCCCGGCGAACACCGGGAACCTATTCGTCATTCTCGGTACATTCCCGGTAACTCCGAGAACCTTCCGGTAATCAAATGAGGTCATCCTATATATCAATCTTCGTTTCCGGACCATTCCGGAAACCCTCGTGACGTCCGTGATCTCATCCGAGACTCCGAACAACATTCGGTAACCAACCATATAACTCAAATACGCATATAACAACATCGAACCTTAAGTGTGCAGATCGTGCGGGTTCGAGAACTATGCAGACATGACCCGAGTGACTCCTCGGTCAATATCCAATAGCGGGACCTGGATGCCCATATTGGATCCCACATATTCTACGAAGATCTTATCGTTTGAACCTCAGTGCCAAGGATTCATATAATCCCGTATGTCATTCCCTTTGTCCTTCGGTATGTTACTTGCCCGAGATTCGATCGTGAGTATCCGCATACCTATTTCAATCTCGTTTACCGGCAAGTCTCTTTACTCATTCCGTAATACAAGATCCTGCAACTTATACTAAGTCACATTGCTTGCAAGGCTTGTGTGTGATGTTGTATTACCGAGTGGGCCCCGAGATACCTCTCCGTCACACGGAGTGACAAATCCCAGTCTCGATCCATACTAACTCAACGAACACCTTTGGAGATACCTGTAGAGCATCTTTATAGTCACCCAGTTACGTTGCGATGTTTTATACACAAAAGCATTCCTCCGATGTCAGTGAGTTATATGATCTCATGGTCATAGGAACAAATACTTGACACGCAGAAAACAGTAGCAACAAAATGACACGATCAACATGCTACGTCTATTAGTTTGTGTCTAGTCCATCACGTGATTCTCCTAATGACGTGATCCAGTTATCAAGCAACAACACCTTGTTTATAATCAGAAGACACTGACTATCTTTGATCAACTGGCTAGCCAACTAGAGGCTTGCTATGGATAGTGTTTTGTCTATGTATCCACACATGTATATAAGTCTTCATTCAATACAATTATAGCATGGATAATAAATGATACAGGAATTATAATAATAACTATATTTATTATTGCCTCTAGGGCATAATTCCAACAGTCTCCCACTTGCACTAGAGTCAATAATCTAGACCTCACATCATCATGCGAATTACATTGTAATAAATCTAACACCCATACAGTTCTGGTGTTAATCATGCTTTGCCCGTGGAAGATGTTTAGTCAGCGGGTCTGCTACATTCAGATCCGTGTGCACTTTGCATATATTTACGTCCTCCCCTTGGACGTAGTCGCGGATGAGGTTGAAGCGTCGTTTGATGTGTCTGGACTTCTTGTGAAACCGCGGTTCCTTTGCTAGGGCAATGGCACCCGTGTTGTCACAGAACAAGGTTATTGGATTCAGTGCGCTTGGCACCACTCCAAGATCCGTCATGAACTGCTTCATCTAGACACCCTCCTTAGCCGCCTCCGAGACAGCCATGTACTCCGCTTCACATGTAGAATCTGCTACAACGCTCTGCTTGGAACTGCACCAGCTTACCGCACCCCCATTAAGAACAAATAAGTATCCGGTCTGCGACTTAGAGTCGTTCGGATCTGTGTCAAAGCTTGCATCGACGTAACCCTTTACGGCGAGCTCTTCGTCACCTCCATACACGAGAAACATCTCCTTAGTCCTTTTCAGGTACTTCAGGATATTCTTGACCGCCGTCCAGTGATCCACTCCTGGATTACTCTGGAACTTGCCTGCCATACTTATGGCCAAGCTAACGTCCGGTCTAGTGCACAACATTGCATACATTATAGAACCTATGGCTGAAGCATAGGGGACGGTGCTCATATGCTCTCTATCCTCATCAGTTGCTGGGCACTGAGTCTTACTCAATCTCGTACCTTGTAAAACTGGCAGGAACCCTTTCTTGGACTGTTCCATTTTGAACCTCTTCAAAACTTTATAAAGGTATGTGCTTTGTGAAAGTCCTATCAGGCGTTTCGATCTATCCCTGTAGATCTTAATGCCTAGAATGTAAGCAGCTTCTCCTAGGTCCTTCATAGAGAAACTTTTATTCAAGTAATCCTTTATGCTCTCCAAAAACTCTACGTTGTTTCCAATCAGCAATATGTCATCCACATATAATATTAGAAACGCCACAGAGCTCCCACTCACTTTCTTGTAAATACAAGATTCTCCAACCACTTGTATAAACCCAAATGCTTTGATCACCTCATCAAAGCGTTTGTTCCAACTCCGAGATGCTTGCACCAGTCCATAAATGGATCGCTGGAGCTTGCACACCTTGTTAGCATTCTTAGGATCGACAAAACCTTCGGGTTGCATCATATACAATTCTTCCTTAAGGAAACCGTTAAGGAACGCCGTTTTGACATCCATCTGCCAGATTTCATAATCGAAAAATGCAGCTATTGCTAACATGATTCTGACGGACTTAAGCATCGCTACAGGTGAGAATGTCTCATCGTAGTCAACTCCTTGAACTTGTGAAAAATCCTTTGCCACGAGTCGAGCTTTATAAACGGTCACATTGTCGTCAGCGTCCGTCTTCCTCTTAAAGATCCATTTGTTCTGAATAGCCTTCCGGCCCTCAGGTAGTAATTCCAAAGTCCACACTTTGTTCTCATACATGGATCCTATCTCGGACTTCATGGCTTCTAGCCATTTGTTGGAATCTGGGCCCACCATTGCTTCTTCATAATTTGCAGGTTCATTGTTGTCTAACAACATGATTGACAAGACGGGATTACCGTACCACTCTGGAGCAGCACGGGGTCTCGTCGACCTGCGTGGTTCGACAGAAACTTGAACCGGAGTTTCATGATCATCATCATTAACTTCCTCCTCAACCGGCGTCGGAATGATAGAGGTTTCCGCTTGCCCTGCACCACCATCCAGAGGGATGAGAGGTTCGACAACCTCATCAAGTTCTATCTTCCTCCCACTCAATTCTGTCGAGAGAAACTCCTTCTCGAGAAAAGCTCCGTTTTTAGCAACAAACACTTTGCCCTCGGATTTGAGATAGAAGGTGTACCCAACTGTCTCTTTTGGGTAACCTATGAAGATGCACTTTTCCACTTTGTGTTCCAGCTTTTCAGGCTGAAGCTTTTTGACATAAGCATCACATCCCCAAACTTTAAGAAACGACAACTTTGGCCTTTTGCCATACCACAGTTCGTATGGTATCGTCTCAACGGATTTTGATGGTGCCCTATTTAAAGTGAATGCAGCTGTTTCTAATGCATAACCCCAAAACGATAACGGCAAATTGGTAAGAGACATCATAGATCGCACCATCTCTAATAAAGTACGATTACGATGTTTGGACACACCATTACGCTATGTTGTTCCAGGCGGTTTCAACTGTGAAACAATTCCACATTGTCTTAAGTGAGCACCAAACTCGAAACTCAGATATTCACCCCCACGATCAGACCGTAGGAACTTGATCTTCTTGTTACGATGATTTTCAACTTCACTCTGAAATTGCTTGAACTTTTCAAATGTTTCAGACTTGTGCTTCATTAAGTAGACATAAGCATATCTACTCAAATCGTCAGTGAAGGTGAGAAAATAACGATATCCGCCGCGTGCCTCTGCGCTCATCGGACCACACACATCGGTATGTATGATTTCCAACAAGTCACTTGCAAGCTCCATTGTTCCGGAGAACGGAGTTTTAGTCATCTTGCCCATGAGGCATGGTTCGCACGTGTCAAGTGAATCAAAGTCAAGTGACTCCAAAATTCCATTGGCATGGAGTTTCTTCATGCGCTTTACACCAATATGACCTAAGCGGCAGTGCCACAAAAATATGGCGATATCATTGTTAACTCTAACTCTTTTGGTCTCAATGTTATGTATGTGTGTATCGCTATCAAGATTCAATCTGAACAATCCTCTCACATTGCGTGCATGACCATAAAAGATGTTACTCATAGAAATAGAACAACCATTATTCTCTGACTTAAAAGAGTAACCGTCTCGCAATAAACAAGATCCAGATATAATGTTCATGCTCAACGCAGGCACTAAATAACAATGATTCAAGTTCATAACTAATCCTGATGGTAACTGAAGTGAAACTGTGCCGACGGAGATTGCATCAACGTTGGAACCATTTCCTACGCGCATCGTCACTTCATCTTTCGCCAGCCTTCGTCTATTCCGCAGTTCCTGTTTCGAGTTGCAAATATGAGCAACAGAACCGGTATCGAATACCCAGGCACTACTAGGAGAGCCGGTTAAGTACACATCAATAACATGTATATCAAATATACCTGATTTTTCTTGGGCCGCCTTCTTATCAGCCAGATACATGGGGCAATTGCGCTTCCAGTGACCCATACCCTTGCAATAGTAACACTCTGTTTCAAGCTTAGGTCTAGCTTTGGGTTTCTTCGTCGGATTGGCAACAGGCTTGCCGCTCTTATTTGAATTACCCTTCTTGCCTTTGCCATTTCTCTTGAAACTAGTGGTCTTATTCACCATCAACACTTGATGCTCTTTACGGAGTTCAGACTCTGCGACTTTCAGCATCGCAAACAACTCGCCGGGAGACTTGTTCATCCCTTGCATGTTGTAGTTCAACACAAAGCCTTTATAGCTTGGCGGCAGTGATTGAAGGATTCTGTCAGTGATAGCTTCTTGCAGGAGTTCAATCCCCAGCTCAGCTAGACGGTTTGAGTACCCAGACATTTTGAGCACATGTTCACTGACAGACGAGTTCTCCTCCATCTTGCAAGCATAGAATTTATCGGAGATCTCATACCTCTCGATCCGGGCATTCTTCTGAAAGATAAACTTCAACTCCTGGAACATCGCAAATGCTCCATGACGCTCAAAGCGACGTTGAAGTCCCGGTTCTAAGCCATACAAGACTGCACATTGAACTACTGAGTAGTCCTCCTTACGTGCTAACCAAGCCTTCTTAACATCCTGATAAGCCGTAGCGGGTGGTTCATCTCCTAGCACAGCATTAAGGACATAATCCTTCTTCCCAGCTTGTAAGATTAGCTTAAGATTATGAGCCCAGTCTACAAAGTTGCTTCCATCATCTTTCAACTTAGCTTTCTCTAGGAACGTATTAAAATTCAGGGTGACTGTCGCATGAGCCATGATCTACAACACAAATATATCCAAAGTGGACTTAGACTATGTTCAAGATAATTAGAGTTTAACTTAATCAAATTACTCGCTAAACTCCCACTCAAAAAGTACATCTCTCTAGTCATTTGAGTGGTTCATGATCCACTTACACTAGCTCAAGTCCGATCATCACGTGAGTTGAGCATAGTTTCAGTGGTAAGCATCCCCATGCTAATCATATCATCTATATGATTCATGATCGAACTTTCGGTCTCATGTGTTCCGAGGCCATGTCTGCACATGCTAGGCTCGTCAAGCTTAACCCAAGTGTTCCGCGTGCGCAACTGTTTTGCACCCGTTGTATGTGAACGTTGAGTCTAACACACCCGATCATCACGTGGTGTCTCGAAACGACGAACTGTAGCAACGGTGCACAGTCGGGGAGAACACAATTTCGTCTTGAAATTTTAGTGAGAGATCACGTCATAATGCTACCGTCGTTCTAAGAAAAATAAGGTGCATAAAAGGATTAACATCACATGCAATTCATAAGTGACATGATATGGCCATCATCACGTGCTCCTTGATATCCATCAGCAAGCACCGGCACGATCTTCTTGTCACGGGCGCCACACCATGTTCTCCATCAACGTGTCGCCATCGGGGTTGTCGTGCTACTCATGCTATTACTACTAAAGCTACATCCTAGCAAAATAGTAAACGCATGTGCAAGCACAAACGTTAGTATAAAGACAACCCTATGGCTCCTGCCGGTTGCCGTACCATCGACGTGCAAGTCGATATTATCTATTACAACATGATCATCTCATACATCCAATATATCACATCACATCGTTGGCCATATCACATCACAAGCATACCCTGCAAAAACAAGTTAGACGTCCTCTAATTTTGTTGTTGCATGTTTTACATGGTGACCATGGGTATCTAGTAGGATCGCATCTTACTTACGCAAACACCACAACGGAGATATATGAGTTGCTATTTAACCTCATCCAAGGACCTCCTCGGTCAAATCCGATTCAACAAAAGTTGGAGAAACTAACACCCGCCAGTCATCTTTGAGCAACGGAGTTAATCGTAGCGATGAAACCAGTCTCTCGTAAGCGTATGAGTAATGTCGGTCCGAGCCGCTTCGATCCAACAATACCGCGGAACCAAGAAAAGACTAAGGAGGCCAGCAAAACGCACATCACCGCCCACAAAAACTTTTGTGTTCTACTCGAGAAGACATCTACGCATGAACCTAGCTCATGATGCCACTGTTGGGGAACGTCGTATGGGAAACAAAAAATTTCCTACGCGCACGAAGACCTATCATGGTGATGTCCATCTACGAGAGGGGATGTGTGATCTACGTACCCTTGTAGACCGTACAACAGAAGCGTTAGTGAATGCGGTTGATGTAGTGGAACGTCCTCAAGTCCCTCGATCCACCCCGCGAACCGTCCCGCGATCCGTCCCACGATCTAGTGCCGAACGGACGGCACCTCCGCGTTCAGCACACGTACAGCTCGACGATGATCTCGGCCTTCTTGATCCAGCAAGAGAGACGGAGAGGTAGATGAGTTCTCCGGCAGCGTGACGGCGCTCCGGAGGTTGGTGGTGATCTAATCTCAGCAGGGCTCCGCCCGAGCTCCGCAGAAACGCGATCCAGAGCTAAAACCGTGGAGGTATGTGGTCAGGATGCCGTGGCAAAAGTTGTCTCAAATCAGCCCTAAAACCTCCGTATATATAGGTGGGAGAGGGGGGGGCTTGCCTTGGGGCTCAAGGAGCCCCAAGGGGGTCGGCCGAGCCAAGGGGGGGAGTCCTCCCCTTCCAAGCAGAATCCAACTAGGTTTGGAAGGTGGAGTCCTTCCCCTTTTTCTTTTTCTCTTTGATTTTCTTCCTATGGCGCATAGGGCCTTCTTGGGCTGTCCCACCATCCCACTAAGGGCTGGTGCGCCACCCCCAAGGCCTATGGGCTTCCCCGGGGTGGGTTGCCCCCCCCCCGGTGAACACCCGGAACCCATTCGTCATTCCCGATACATTCCCGGTAACTCCGAAAACCTTCCAGTAAACAAATGAGGTCATCCTATATATCAATCTTCGTTTCCAGACCATTCGTGACGTCCGTGATGTCATCCGGGACTCCGAACAACATTCGGTAACCAACCATATAACTCAAATACGCATATAACAACGTCGAACCTTAAGTGTGCAGACCCTGCGGGTTCGAGAACTATGCAGACATGACCCGAGTGACTCCTCGGTCAATATCCAATAGCGGGACCTGGATGCCCATATTGGATCCCACATATTCTACGAAGATCTTATCATTTTAACCTCAGTGCCAAGGATTCATATAATCTCGTATGTCATTCCCTTTGTCCTTCGGTATGTTACTTGCCCGAGATTCGATCGTGAGTATCCGCATACCTATTTCAATCTCGTTTATCGGCAAGTCTCTTTACTCATTCCGTAATACAAGATCCCGCAACTTACACTAAGTCACATTGCTTGCAAGGCTTGTGTGTGATGTTGTATTACCGAGTGGGCCCCGAGATACCTCTCCGTCACTCGGAGTGACAAATCCCAGACTCGATCCATACTAACTCAACGAACACCTTTGGAGATACCTGTAGAGCATCTTTGTAGTCACCCAGTTACGTTGCGACGTTTGATACACACAAAGCATTCCTCCGGTGTCAGTGAGTTATATGATCTCATGGTCATAGGAACAAATAATTGACACGCAGAAAACAGTAGCAACAAAATGACACGATCAACATGCTACGTCTATTAGTTTGGGTCTAGTCCATCACGTGATTCTCCTAATGACGTGATCCAGTTATCAAGCAACAACACCTTGTTTATAATGAGAAGACACTGACTATCTTTGATCAACTGGCTAGCCAACTAGAGGCTTGCTAGGGACAGTGTTTTGTCTATGTATCCACACATGTATATAAGTCTTCATTCAATACAATTATAGCATGGATAATAAACGGTTATCTTGATACAGGAATTATAACAATAACTATATTTATTATTGCCTCTAGGCATAATTCCAACAACAAAAATTATCGATACGTTTGGGACATATCAGGAATTGGAGTGGCCAATGGTGAATTTGCGTGAGTTTTTGCCGAAAATTCAGCATGCATCACCGGTGTGGTAAAGACATTGTCCACGTCACCATCTTTTTCTTCAGCAGGCCCTTCTGTGTTTTGAGGTGGAGGAGTTGAGACTTGAGGAATTTCATTATGAGGGAGTTGATCTTGAGGAATTTCATCAGCTTGAATTTCCTCATCCATGGGTGTTGTGGCAGCAGAGTTGTTTTCTTCCTTTTCTTCATCTCCTTAGTGCTTAGTTGTGTGGCATCAATTGGATCTGTTGAGGAACTCTCCAAAGTCCTCGCTCGTTTTGCTTTAGAGGGCTCTAAAGTAGTTGATGCCTTTCTCTTTTTAGCTTCCTTTTCAGCAAACTTTGCTTTCTTCACTTCTGATGTAGAAGAAAGAGTGATTTTCTTCACCTTTGAAGACTTTGGTGAAGGAGCATTTTCCTCACGCATAACATATGTGTTAGCTGGCCTGGTAGGTTCATCAGCTGGCCTAGTGGGTTCATCAGCAGCAGGCTTAATAGTAGAGTCTTGAGGCATTTCAGCCGTGCTAGTCTCAGGAATTGATGGTTGCGGTGGAACTGCAACCCTTTTGTTCTAATCTGCTATTACTTCAGTAGATTGCATACCGAATCGGTTTTTGGCTACCTTCCCGTTAGTATTTAGACTTGTGAATTTCTCACTGAGGAATTTGATCTCAGCTTGAGTGGAGACAAGTTGCTTTGGCGACATGTTCAACAAATTCAGTTGCAAATACTTCTCCTTTTGATTCTTTGCTATTTTTGCTTGTTTGGCTTGCTAAGCCTTCCATTTCTCTTCATTGGTGAAAGAGGCCACCATGTGACTAGGTCCAGCTGGAAGCTTTAAGTCATCAATGGGTGTGTTTGGATCTTCATACCACAGATCAATGAAATCCAGTACCACCTTTGGATCAAGTGTGAGGGGAATGGTGGTCTTTTAGCTTGTGCAACCCTTTCTTGTTTGTTTCTGATGATGGCTTCAAGTGCATCATCATCATATTCATCATCTTATGATGCAGAAGGAACATCGTGGACCACTTTCTTTGGGCTTGGCCTTATTCCTCTCCCAGTTGTCTTCTTCATCTTTCGAATTGGTCTTGAGGAATTGTGTGCAGAACCAGATACAAATATTTTTGAGGGAATTGGGTTCCGTGTTGGTTGCAGACTTGACTGAGATTGCATTGGTGGTGAAGACTTTGCTGCGGTTGAGGTTTGCAGTAGTTGAAGATTTTTCAGTAGCACTTGGTGCAGATTGCGGATTTTGTTGTTTTGAGGGCTTTGACTCCTTATTTTTCCTCACCTGAGCCTCTTGTGGAGCAGGTTCAGTGGCAGAAGCCTCAACATCACAGGAGGAGGCAGTGATACGTCTCCAACGTATCTATAATTTTTGATGGTTCCATGCTATTATCTTGTCAACTTTGGATGTTTTATATGCATGAATATGCTATTTTGTACCTTTTTTGGGACTAACTTATTAACTCAGTGCCAAGTGCCAGTTTCTGTTTTTTCCGTGTTTTTGGCCCATTTTCAGACGGAGTCCAAATGGAATGAAACTTGGGATGTTTTTTATGGTTCCATGCTATTATCTTGTCACCTTTGGATGTTTTATATGCATGAATATGCTATTTTATACCTTTTTTGGGACTAACCTATTAACTCATTGCCAAGTGCATGTTTCTGTTTTTTCTGTGTTATGTGTTTTTGCTTGGAGCGTCTTGTATCGTAGGAGTCTTTTATTTTTGTTGTGTCACAATCATCCTTGCTGCACACCTATAGAGAGAGACATGCACTCACCGTGATTTTGTCGAGCTTCACTTATATCCTTTGGTAGACAATTCAGCTCACTTGTGCTTCACTTATATCTTTTGAGCTAGATACTTTTGCTCTATGTGCTTCACTTATATCTTTTAGAGCACAACAGTGTGTGGCTTGGTAGTTGATCTATGCTGCCCTTCATAATGGCTCGGTGGACAGGGGTGGAATAGTGGCGAATAAATGCCTACGTTAAAGGTAACGTAAGCCTTAAATGTTAATAATGGTGTATGAAAACGTATGGCCATTGCCCTCCTGGGAGGTTACGATGTACAAAGTGGAATCCAGTCGGTACGTTAAATATGCTCCGAGTGCTCATCACCGACTGGATGATGGGGGAGTCCTTAGTTCAGTCTGAACAGTCTAAGGCCCTCGTCCTCTATGAAGGGTAGTCCTTTGGTAGGACCTATAGGTCAGGCCTATGACCCTATCCTGGGACTATAACCCCATCACAGGCGGCCTCCTGGCACGGCCTAGGGCTTGGCCGCGCCAGCAGGTCGCCTAAGAGGCCCCTGGCCCCCCTCTGGCCCATCTTTGGTGATCCGGAAGCTTCTGTTTTGCTGATTTTTATATATTTTTTCTGTAATTTTTTGGGCTTCGGAAAATTATCTAAAAGCCCCTGCAAAATAGACATCAGCACACAGAAACTCTCACTGGGTGCACCGAGTTAGTAGGTTAGTCCAAATATGTGTAAAATGATATAAAAGTGTAGGAAAACATATAATAATGTCATCCAAAAGATCATGGAACAAGCACAAACTATAGATATGTTTGGGACGTATCAGCGGGACACTCCAAGCATAGCACATAACAAATGAAGGGATAAAAATATAGCATGGAGAAGGACGAACTCCGGATTGTTGATACAGAAGGGGATGCACGGGGGCATCCCCAAGCTTAGACGCTTGAGTCTCCTTGAATATTGCTTGGGTGTGCATGGGACATCCCCAAGCTTGAGCTCTTGACACTCCTCGATCTTCTTTCATCATCTTCCATCGCATACTTGAAAACTCCCTTCATACGTAACTCATCATAAGCTGATTAGAGTGGTTAGTACCCATAATAAAATAGTTTATTCCCTACTGAAAATAAAGATTTTCATAAGAGCTACTATTTCTCAAGATTGCCAATAGGTTTTTGCAAAGGAAAAGCAAGCTTAAGATTTGAAAAATGATGAAAAAGCAAAACAGGGCACAATCTGTGAAAAACAGACCATGAGGTAGTAAATAATTTTTTCGGGGCACTTCTACAACTCAAATCAAAAAACTCAGAACTGATGCCAGAAATACAATTATATAGAGCACACTGTCAAAACAATTCAGATAAAAAATATGATCTGGTGATTTTTTGTGAATTTTTCCATCAAGCATACATAATCTGTTTCTGGACAGCATGTGACAACTTTTGAACTTTCTTGCAATCGGAGGCTAAAACTGTTGGGTAACGTAGCATAAATTCAAAATTTTCCTACGCATGTTCAGATCTTCCTATGGAGAGACCAGCAACGAGAGAGGGGAAAGAGCATCTTTGTACCTTTGAAGATCGCTAAGCGGAAGCGTTGCTAGAACGCGGTTGATGGAGTCGTACTCGCAGCGATTCCGATCTAGTGCCGAACAACGGCACCTCCACGTTCAACACACGTGCACCCCGGTGACGTCTCCCGCACCTTGATCCAGCAAGGAGGAGGGAGAGGTTGGGGAAGAAGACCAACAACACGACGGCGTGGTGTTGGTGGAGAGACGAGGTCTCCCGGCAGGGCTTCGCCAAGCGCCGACAGAGAGGAGGAGGAAGAAGTGCAGGGCTGCGCCGAGGGAGAGGGAAAACCGTGTCCTCCAAAGGCCAAAAGTGCCCACTATATATAGGGGAAGGGGAGAGGGGGTGCCACCCCTAGGGTTCCCACCCTAGGGGGTGCGGCAGCCCTCCCAGATGGGGGGAGTGGCGGCCAGGGCAAGGAGGAGGGGTGGCGCACCCCTCTGGTGGGCCTAAGGCCCACCTTAGTTAGGGTTCCCCCCTTCCCCTTTTTTCTGGTGCACATGGGCTGGGTGGGTGGCGCACCAGCCCACTTAGGGGCTGGTTCCCTTCCCCACTTAGCCCATCTAGCCTCCCGGGGTCGTCACCCCCCTTCGGTGGTCCCGGTACGTTACCAGTGATGCCCGAAACACTTCCGGTGTCCGAAACCATCCGTCCTATATATCAATCTTTACCTCCGGACCATTCTGGAGCTCCACGTGACGTCCGGGATCTCATCCGGTACTCCGAACAACTTTCGGTAATCTCGTATAACAATTCCCTATAACCCTAGCGTCATCGAACCTTAAGTATGTAGACCCTACGGGTTCGGGAGACAGGCAGACATGACCGAGACACCTCTCTGGCCAATAACCATCAGCGGGGTCTGGATACCCATGGTGGCTCCCACTAGCTCCACGATGATCTCATCGGATGAACCACGATGTCAAGGATTCAATCAATCCCGTATACGATTCCCTTTGTTTGTCGGTATAGAACTTGCCCGAGATTCGATCGTCGGTATACCTATACCTTGTTCAATCTCGTTACCAGTAAGTCTCTTTACTCGTCCGTAGCACGTCATCGTGTGACTAACTCCTTAGTCACATTGAGCTCATGATGATGTTCTACCGAGTGGGCCCAGAGATACCTCTCCGTCACACGGAGTGACAAATCCCGATCTCGATTCGTGCCAACCCAACAGACACTTTCGGAGGTACCCGTAGTGCACCTTTATAGTCACCCAGTTACGTTGTGACGTTTGATACACCCAAAGCACTCCTACGTAACCGGGAGTTGCACAATCTCACGGTCGAAGGAAAAGATACTTGACATTATAAAAACATTAGCATACCAACAATACGATCTAGTGTTAGGCTTAGGATTGGGTCTTGTCCACCACATCATTCTCCCAATGATGTGATCCCGTTATCAATGACATCCAATGTCCATGATCAGGAAACCATGATCATCTATTGACTAACGAGCTAGCCAACTATAGGCTTGCTAGGGACACATTGTGATCTATTCATTCACACATGTATTACTGTTTCCTGTTAATACAATTATAGCATGAACGATAGACGATTATCATGAACAAGGAAATATGATAATAACCATTTTATTATTGCCTCTAGGGCATATTTCCAACAGTCTCCCACTTGCACTAGAGTCAATAATCTAGTTACATTGTGATGTATCGAACACCCATAGCATTATGGTGCTGATCATGTTTTTCTCGTGGAAGAGGTTTAGTCAACGGGTCTGCAATATTCAGATCCGTGTGTACTTTACAAATATCTATCACTCCACTCTGGACATGGTCCTGGATGGAGTTGTAGCGGCGCTTGATGTGCTTCGTCTTCCGGTGAAACCTGGGCTCCTTGGCTATGGCAATGGCTCCAGTGTTATCACAGAAGAGTGTCATAGGACCCGACGCGCTTGGAACCACTCCAAGGTCGGTGATGAGCTCCTTCATCCAAATTCCTTCATGAGCCGCTTCTGAAGCAGCTATGTACTCCGCTTCACATGTAGATGCTGCCACGATTTCTTGCTTGCTGCTGCACCAGCTCACTGCCCCACCATTCAACACATATACGTATCCGGTTTGTGACTTAGAGTCATCTGGATCTGCGTCGAAGCTAGCGTCGACGTAACCCTTTACGACGAGCTCTTCGTCACCTCCATAAACGAGAAACATTTCCTTAGTCCTTTTCAGGTACTTAAGGATATTCTTGACCGTTGTCCAGTGTTCCGCACCGGGATAATTTGGTACCTCCCTACCAAGCTTATCGCAAGGTTTATATCAGGTCTGGTACACAGCATGGCATACATTAGAGAGCCCACGGCTGAAGCGTAGGGGACATAACTCATCTTCTCTCTATCTGCTGCCGTGGTCGGCGACTGAGTCTTACTCAATCTCATACCTTGCAAAACTGGCAAGAACCCTTTCTTTGAGTTTTCCATATTGAACTTCTTCAGTATCTTGTCAAGGTATGTACTTTGCGAAAGACCTATGAGGCGTCTCGATCTATCTCTATAGATCTTGATGCCTAATATGTATGCAGCTTCTCCAAGGTCCTTCATTGAAAAACTCTTGTTCAAATAGGCCTTTATGCTCTCCAACATCTCTATATCATTCCCCATCAATAATATGTCATCCACATATAGTACGAGGAAAGCTACAGAGCTCCCACTCACTTTCTTGTACAGACAGGCTTCTCCGTAAACCTGTATGAACCCAAACGCTTTAATCACCTCATTAAAGCGAATGTTCCAACTCCGAGATGCTTGCACCAGCCCATAGATGGAGCGCTGGAGCTTGCACACTTTGTTAGCACCCTTAGGGTCGACAAAACCTTCTGGTTGCATCATATACAACTCTTCCTTAAGGTTCCCGTTAAGGAACGCTGTTTTGACGTCCATTTGCCAAATTTCATAATCATAAAAGGCGGCAATTGCTAACATGATTCGGACTGATTTCAGCTTCGCTACGGGAGAGAAAGTCTCTTCGTAGTCAACTCCTTGAATTTGTCGAAAACCCTTTGCGACAAGTCGAGCTTTGTAAATGGTTACATTACCGTTTGCATCAGTCTTCTTCTTGAAGATCCATTTATTTTCTATGGCTCGCCGGTCATCGGGCAAGTCCACCAAAGTCCATACTTTGTTCTCATACATGGATCCTATCTCGGATTTCATGGCCTCAAGCCATTTTTTGGAATCCGGGCCCGCCATCACTTCTTCATAGTTCGAAGGTTCACCGTTGTCTAACAACATGATTTCCATCACAGGGTTGCCGTACCACTTTGGCGCGGAGCGTACCCTTGTGGACCTTCGCGGTTCAGTAGTAACTTGATCCGAAGCTTCATGATCATCATCATTAACTTCCTCTTCAGTCGGTCTAGGCACCACAGGAACAACTTCTTGCGCTGCGCTACTTTCCTGTTCGAGAGGGGGTGTAATTACCTCATCAAGTTCTACCTTCCTCCCACTTACTTCTTTCGAGAGAAACTCTTTCTCTAGAAAGGATCCGTTCTTGGCAACAAAGGTTTTACCTTCGGATCTAAGATAGAAGGTATACCCAATAGTTTCCTTAGGGTATCCTATGAATACACATTTCTCCACTTTGGGTTCGAGCTTTTCTGGTTGAAGTTTCTTCACATAAGCATCGCAGCCCCAAACTTTAAGAAACGACAACATAGGTTTCTTGCCAAACCACAGTTCGTATGGTGTCGTCTCAACGGATTTAGACGGTGCCCTATTTAAAGTGAATGCTGCAGTTTCTAATGCGTATCCCCAAAATGATAGCGGTAAGTCGGTGAGAGACATCATAGATCGTACCATATCTAATAAAGTGCGATTACGATGTTCAGACACTCCGTTGCGCTGCGGTGTGCCAGGCGGTGTTAGTTGTGAAACGATTCCACACTTCCTTAGGTGTGTGCCAAACTCGTGACTCAAATATTCTCCTCCACGATCAGATCGTAGACATTTAATTTTTCTGTCACGTTGATTCTCAACCTCACTCTGAAATTCCTTGAACTTTTCAAACGTCTCAGATTTGTGCTTCATCAAGTAGATATACCCATAGCTACTCAAATCATCGGTGAGAGTGAGAACATAACGATAACCACCGCGAGCTTCAACGTTCATTGGACCACACACATCAGTATGTATTATTTCCAATAAGTCGGTGGCTCTCTCCATTATTCCTGAGAATGGAGTCTTAGTCATTTTGCCCATGAGGCACGGTTCGCATGTGTCAAATGATTCAAAGTCAAGAGACTCTAGCAGTCCATCAGTATGGAGCTTCTTCATGCGCTTAACGCCGATATGACCAAGGCGGCAGTGCCACAAGTATGTGGGACTATCATTATCAACTTTGCATCTTTTGGTACTCACACTATGAATATGTGTAACATCACGATTGAGATTCATCAAGAATAAACCATTCACCAGCGGAGCATGACCATAAAACATATCACTCATATAAATAGAACAACCATTATTCTCTGACTTAAATGAGTAGCCGTCTCGCATTAAGCAAGACCCTGATACAATGTTCATGCTTAAAGCTGGTACTAAATAACAATTATTAAGGTTTAAAACTAATCCCGACGGTAGATGTAGAGGTAGCGTGCCGACGGCGATCACATCGACCTTTGAACCATTCCCGACGCGCATCGTCACCTCGTCCTTGGCCAGTCTCCGCTTATTCCGTAGTTCCTGCTTTGAGTTGCAAATGTGAGCAACAACACCGGTATCAAATACCCAGGAGCTACTACGAGCGCTGGTAAGGTACACATCAATAACATGTATATCACATATACCTTTAACGTTGCCGGGCTTCTTGTCCGCTAAGTATTTGGGGCAGTTCCCCTTCCAGTGACCTTTTCCCTTGCAGTAGAAGCACTCAGTCTCAGGCTTGGGTCCGTTCTTTTTCTTCTTCCCGGCATCTGGCTTACCAGGCGCGGCAACAGCTTTGCCGTCTTTCTTGAAGTTCTTCTTACCCCTGCCTTTCTTGAAACTAGTGGTCTTGTTAACCATCAACACTTGATGCTCCTTCTTGATTTCTACTTCTGCAGACTTGAGCATCGAGTACAACTCGGGAATGGTTTTCTCCATCCCTTGCATGTTGTAGTAAGCACAAAGCCTTTGTAGCTTGGTGGGAGAGACTGGAGGATTCTGTCAATGATAGCATCATCCGGAAGTTCGACTCCAAGTGAAGTCAGACGACCGTGTAACCCAGACATTTTGAGTATGTGCTCACTGACAGAACTGTTCTCCTCCATCTTACAGCTGAAGAACTTGTCGGAGACTTCATATCTCTCGACACGGGCATGAGCTTGAAAAACTAGCTTCAGCTCTTGGAACATCTCATATGCCCCGTGTTGCTCAAAACGTCTTTGGAGCCCCGTTTCTAAACTGTATAACATGCCACACCTGACCAGAGAGTAGTCATCACTCCGCGCTTGCCAGACGTTTAGAACGTCCTGGGCTGCTGCGGGAGCGGGAGGGTCACCTAGCGGCGCATTAAGGACATAAGCCTTTTTAGCTGCTTCAAGGATGAGCTTCAGGTTGCGAACCCAGTCCGCATAGTTGCTACCATCATCTTTCAGCTTGGTTTTCTCTAGGAATGCGTTGAAGTTGAGGTTGACGTTGGACATCTACAATATTTATAAAGACAACTTTTAGACTAAGTTCATGACAATTAAGTTCATTTAACCAAATTAAGTATGAACTCCCACTTAAATCGACATCCCTCTAGTCATCTAAGTGATACATGATCCATGTTGACTAACCCGTGTCCGATCATCACGTGAGACGGACTAGTCACCATGGTGAGCAACTTCATGCTGATCGTATTCAACCATACGACTCATGTTCAACCTTTCGGTCTCTTGTATTCGAGCATGTCTGTACATGCTAAGCTCGTCGAGTCAACCTAAGTGTTTCGCGTGTGTAAATCTGGCTTACACCCGTTGTATGCGAACGTTAGAATCTATCACACCCGATCATCATGTGGTGCTTCGAGACAACGAACCTTCGCAACGGTGCACACTTAGGGGAATACGTTCTCGAAATTTTTTAAGAGGGATCATATTATTGTGCTACCGTCGTTTTAAGCAATAAGATGTTAAACATGATAAACATCAGAATGCAATCATATAGTGACATGATATGGCCATTATCATCTTTCCTCATTCGATCCCCATCTTCAGGCATCGCATGATCATCATCGTCACCGGCGTGACACCATGATCTCCATCATCATGATCTCCATCATCGTGTCTCCGTGAAGTCGTCACGCCAACTACTACCATCACTACTACTATGGCTAACCGTTAGCAATGAAGTAAAGGTAGTAAGCACATGGCGTTGCATCTCATACAATAAATTAAGAGAACTCCTATGGCTCCTGCCGGTTGTCATACTCATCGACATGCAAGTCGTGAAACCTATTACAATAACATGATCATCTCATACATCATACATGCAACATCACAACTTTGGCCATATCACATCACATGCCAAACCCTGCAAAAACAAGTTAGACGTCCTCTAATTGTTGTTGCAAGTTTTACGTGGCTGATTTGGGTTTCTAGCAAGAACGCCTTCTTACCTACGTGACAGCCACAACGATGATATGCCAAAGCTATTTACCCTTCATAAGGACCCTTTTCATCAAATCCAATCCGACTAGAGTATGAGAGACAGACACCCGCTAGCCACCTTTATGCACGATATGCATGTCTGCCGGTGGAACCAGTCTCACGTAAGCGTACGTGTAAGGTCGGTCCGGGCCGCTTCATCCCACAATACCGCCGAAAATAATAAGACTAGTAACGGCAAGCAAATTGACAAACCATCGCCCACAACTTTTGTCTTCTACTCGTGCATAGAATCTACGCATAGAAAACCTGGCTCGGATACCACTGTTGGGTAACGTAGCATAAATTCAAAATTTTCCTACGCATGTTCAGATCTTCCTATGGAGAGACCAGCAACGAGAGAGGGGAAAGAGCATCTTCGTACCTTTGAAGATCGCTAAGCGGAAGCGTTGCTAGAACGCGGTTGATGGAGTCGTACTCGCAGTGATTCCGATCTAGTGCCGAACAACGGCACCTCCGCGTTCAACACACGTGCAGCCCGGTGACGTCTCCCGCACCTTGATCCAGCAAGGAGGAGGGAGATGTTGGGGAAGAAGACCAGCAACACGACGGCGTGGTGTTGGTGGAGAGACGAGGTCTCCCGGCAGGGCTTCGCCAAGCGCCGGCAGAGAGGAGGAGGAAGAAGTGCAGGGCTGCGCCGAGGGAGAGGGAAAACCGTGTCCTCCAAAGGCCAAAAGTGCCCACTATATATAGGGGAAGGGGAGAGGGGGTGCCACCCCTAAGGTTCCCACCCTAGGGGGTGCGGCAGCCCTCCCATATGGGGGGAGTGGCGGCCAGGGCAAGGAGGAGGGGTGGCGCACCCCTCTCGTGGGCCTAAGGCCCACCTTAGTTGGGGTCCCCCCTTCCCCTTTTTTCTGGTGCACATGGGCTGGGTGGGGGGCGCACTAGCCCACTTAGGGGCTGGTTCCCTTCCCCACTTAGACCATCTAGCCTCCCGGGGTCGTCACCCCCCTTCGGTGGTCCCCCGGGACCACCTCCGGTGGTCCCGGTACGTTACCGGTGATGCCCGAAACACTTCCGGTGTCCGAAACCATCCGTCCTATATATCAATCTTTACCTCCGGACCATTCCGGAGCTCCTCGGGACGTCCGGGATCTCATCCGGGACTCCGAACAACTTTCAGTAATCTCGTATAACAATTCCCTATAACCCTAGCGTCATCGAACCTTAAGTGTGTAGACCCTACGGGTTCGGGAGGCAAGCAGACATGACCGAGACACCTCTCTGGCCAATAACCATCAGCGGGGTCTGGATACCCATGGTGGCTCCCACTAGCTCTACGATGATCTCATCGGATGAACCACAATGTCAAGGATTTAATCAATCCCGTATACGATTCCCTTTGTCTGTCGGTATAGAACTTGCCCGAGATTCGATCGTCGGTATACCTATACCTTGTTCAATCTCGTTACCGGTAAGTCTCTTTACTCGTTCCGTAGCACGTCATCGTGTGACTAACTCCTTAGTCACATTGAGCTCATGATGATGTTCTACCTAGTGGGCCCAGAGATACCTCTCCGTCACACGGAGTGACAAATCCCGATCTCGATTCGTGCCAACCCAACAGACACTTTCGGAGGTACCCGTAATGCACCTTTATAGTCACCCAGTTACGTTGTGACGTTTGATACACCCAAAGCACTCCTACGGTATCCGGGAGTTGCACAATCTCACGGTCGAAGGAAAAGATACTTGACATTAGAAAAGCATTAGCATACGAACAATACGATCTAGTGCTAGGCTTAGGATTGGGTCTTGTCCACCACATCATTCTCCCAATGATGTGATCCCGTTATCAATGACATCCAATGTCCATGATCCGGAAACCATGATCATCTATTGACTAACGAGCTAGCCAACTAGAGGCTTGCTAGGGACACATTGTGATCTATTCATTCACACATGTATTACTGTTTCCTGTTAATACAATTATAGCATGAACGATAGACGATTATCATGAACAAGGAAATATGATAATAACCATTTTATTATTGCCTCTAGGGCATATTTCCAACAAAAACCTGGCACAAATCTTCAAAATAAAGATACAATGATGTTGCTACAGTAGTAACAAGCAACAGGACCACTAAAATGAAAGTAAAAACTCAAAGTAAAGATAACAAGGGTTGTCTCCCTAGAGCTCTTTCTTTATAGCCATAAATATAGGCTTAAGATTTTAATGATGCTCTCGTAGTAATGAGTTGTAGAAAAAAAAGAGGATCATGAAGAAAATACCAAACACATTTAAGTATAACATGCTTCCTATGCATAGGAATATTGCAATAGAATAAGTCATTGAAGCACAAAGCAATAAGCATGGGAAGGCAAAACAAGTGCAACTTCAAAACCTTCGACATAAAGAGGGGAAACTTCTTATTTTTTAGATATTTAGAACCATGTTTCCCCCTCTCATTATAAATTTCAGTGGCATCATGGATGAACTCAACAATATAACTATCACATAAGGCATTATTTCCATGATCCAAAAACATAAAAGTATCATTACTCTTTTTATAAGCAAAATCTTTCTTATTAGGAATAGTGAAAGTAAAGCAATCATTATCATCATGGTAATCATCATATTTAGGAAGCATAATATCATCAAGGAAAATTTTCTCCTCAGACGCTCGGGGACTAAAAATGTCATGTTCATCAAGCCCGTCATCCCCAAGCTTAGAGCTTTCCATGTCATTAGCACTATTGATATTCAAATAAAGCATACTAATAATATAGCCACCATCATAATTGTTATACAAATAATAAAGTTCCATAGGTTTTTGAATGTTCTCCTCAAACACTTCTTGTCCTAGTTCAAGATAAAGTTCATAAATCTCTCTAATATTTTTGTTGTTTTCCATTAAGCCTAACTAGTCATGCCAAACAAGAAAAGCAAACTAACAAGACTAAAAAGCAAAGGTAAAAGATAGTGTGCAACTCCCCTATATTGAATGCTGGAGTGCCCGGCAACGGCGCGAGAAATTTGCTTGATGACGAGTTGATGGATATACTTCTCGCCCCTCGTTGGTTACCCCAAGTGGAAGGTCCACATGTAGTCAACAGCAAATTTCCCTTACACGGGGACTGTAATGTTTATCAAACCAGGAGGACTACGAGGATCAACAAGTAGGTGTCCGCTGCTTTGGAGCTAGCAGAAGATGTGGACCTGCACACACAACAAATAACTTTGCTCCCAACGAGTACAGAGAGGTTGTCAATCTCTCCGGACTTGTAGTTTGCAAAGGATCAAAACACAAGCGAGAATAGTTATAGTGATTGCAACGGCAAAGTAAATGACAGCAGTAAATGGTGGAGGTGCACACAATGGTGGTAATATGGACCTGAGTCACATGATGTTCACTAGTGATGTCTCTCTCCCAAAACACAATAAACAACTATGCTGGGTAAACAAATTACAGCTAGGCAATTGACAGAATTATAGACGCACCGCAATGCTAATCATGCTACTAGAAAGTTAGAGGCTCAAAAGTAATGGGTAGTACGCCAAGAGAGTAGACCATTTATTCATTAGCATCTACTTACTAGTCATCCACCTTGAGATATCTATCTAGAACATCTCGCTGGTATTAAGTTGCGAGCCCCACCCAAAGTGTAAACTCAAAGCAATGGAAAACTTCATTAACGAACTTTGCGTAAGGTAAACAATGCTGGAAACCGGGGTCACAAGCACCGTTGTTTTCTCCCTGGTGGCAACACCACATCCCCTAGTGTCTTGTTTTGTCACTCAAGCTAGACATCAGGGGGCATGAACCCACAATCATGCATAATGCTCCCTCTTGGAGTTAAAATCTACTACTCGGCCAAAGCAATACAAAGCAACGGAGAACATGCATGAATTTCCTAAGAACATAATATAAAAGAATAACCAAATATATAACTCATCACAATCTGAACATAATCTCATAATCCATCGGATCCGAGCAAACCGAGCATAGCAATAGGAGGAAAATTACATAGATGCCTTGATCATGTAGGGCAGCTCACAAGGGCTAATCATTGAAGCACAAGATTGGAGAGAAGACATCACATAGCTACTGGTCATGGACTCATGGTCCAAGGAGGAATACTCACGGCACGTCCGGGAAGCGTCCATGGTGGTGCAGAAGCTCCTGGAGATCAATCCTCCCTCCAGCAGGGTGCCGGGAAGGGGTCTTGTGACGCTCCCGATCTCGGAAGCGCTGCGGCGGCGGAACGTTGGAGAAATTTGCGATTCTGGATCTCCTTGAAGGGTTTCCTATCAGAGAGGTAAATATAGGCTGAACGAGGGCACCAGAGGAGATAGAACCCACCCAGGCGACCTGTGGGTGCGGCTAGGGGCCAGGCCGCGCATGGAGGCCTCCTCGGCGCCGCGTGGCTCCACTGTGGCCCACCTTTGGTCCTCGTGAAGCTTCCATCACGCTGTTTTTTATATATTTTTCTTTGTATTTTTGGGGCTTTGGAAATTGGGGTAAGAGTTCCTGCAAAAAAGACATCAGCAGACAGAAACTGGCACTGGGTGCACTGAGTTAGTAGGTTAGTCCAAATATGTGTAAAAAGGTATGAAAGTGTAGAAAAACAAGTAACAATTTCACCCAAAAGATCATGGAACAAACAAAAATTATAGATACGTTTGGGACATATCAGGAATTGGAGTGGCCAATGGTGAATTTGGGTGAGTTTTTGTCGAAAATTCATCATGCATCACCGGTGTGGTAAAGACATTGTCCACGTCACCATCTTTTTCTTCAGCAGGCGCTTCTGTGTTTTGAGGTGGAGGAGTTGAGACTTGAGGAATTTCATTATGAGGGAGTTGATCTTGAGGAATTTCATCAGCTTGAATTTCCTCATCCATGGGTGTTGAGGCAGCAGAGTTGTTTTCTTCCTTTTCTTCATCGCCTTAGTGCTTAGTTGTGTGGCATCCATTGGATCTGTTGAGGAACTCTCCAAAGTCGTCGCTCGTTTTGCTTTAAAGGGCTCTAAAGCAGTTGATGCCTTTCTCTTTTTAGCTTCCTTTTCAGCAAACTTTGCTTTCTTCACTTCTGACGTAGAAGAAAGAGTGATTTTCTTCACCTTTGAAGACTTTGGTGAAGGAGCATTTTCCTCAGGCAAAACATATGTGTTAGCTGGCCTGGTAGGTTCATCAGCTGGCCTAGTGGGTTCATCAGCAGCAGGCTTAATAGTAGAGTCTTGAGGCATTTCAGTCGTGCTAGTGTCAGGAATTGATGGTTGCTGTGGAACTGCAACCCTTTTGTTCTAATCTGCTATTACTTCAGTAGATTGCAGACCGAATCGGTTTTTGGCTCCCTTCCCGTTAGTATTTAGACTTGTGAATTTCTCACTGAGGAATTTGATCTCAGCTTGAGTGGAGACAAGTTGCTTTGGCGACATGTTCAACAAATTCAGTTGCAAATACTTCTCCTTTTGATTCTTTGCTATTTTTGCTTGTTTGGCTTGCTGAGCCTTCCATTTCTCTTCATTGGTGAAAGAGGCCACCATGTGACTAGGTCCAGCTGGAAGCTTTAAGTCATCAATGGGTGTGTTTGGATCTTCATACCACAGATCAATGAAATCCAGTACCACCTTTGGATCAAGTGTGAGGGGAATGGTGGTCTTTTTGCTTGTGCAACCGTTTCTTGTTTGTTTCTGATGATGGCTTAGAGTGCATCATCATCATATTCATCATCTTATGATGCAGAAGGAACATCGTGGACCACTTTCTTTGGGCTTGGCCTTATTCCTCTCCCAGTTGTCTTCTTCATCTTTCGAATTGGTCTTGAGGAATTGTGTGCAGAACCAGATACAAATATTTTTGAGGGAATTGGGTTCCTTGTTGGTTGAAGACTTGACTAAGATTGCATTGGTGGTGAAGACTTTGTTGCCGTTGAGGACTTTGCAGTAGTTGAAGATTTTTCAGCAGCACTTGGTGCAGATTGCGGATTTTGCTGTTTTGAGGGCTTTGACTCCTTATTTTTCCTCATCTGAGCCTCTTGTGGAGCAGGTTCAGTGGCAGAAGCCTCAACATCACAGGAGGAGGCAGTGATACGTCTCCAACGTATCTATAATTTTTGATGGTTCCATGGTTCCATGAATATGCTATTTTATACCTTTTTTGGGACTGACTTATTAACTCAGTGCCAAGTGCCAGTTTCTGTGTTTTCCGTGTTTTTGGCCCATTTTAAGACGGAGTCCAAATGGAATGAAACTTGGGATGTTTTTTATGGTTCCATGCTATTATCTTGTCAACTTTGGATGTTTTATATGCATGAATATGCCATTTTATACCTTTTTTGGGACTAACCTATTAACTCATTGCCAAGTGCCAGTTTCTGTTTTTTCCGTGTTATGTGTTTTTGCTTGGAGCGTCTTGTATCGTAGGAGTCTTTTATTTTTCTTGTGTCACAATCATCCTTGCTGCACACCTAGAGAGAGAGACATGCACTCACCGTGATTTTGTCGAGCTTCACTTATATCCTTTGGTAGACAATTCAGCTCACATGTGCTTCACTTATATCTTTTGAGCTAGATACTTCTGCTCTATGTGCTTCACTTATATCTTTTAGAGCGCAGCAGTGTGTGGCTTGGTAGTTGATATATGCTTTGAAAGTAGTCTCAAAAGGGGTAGTTATCCAAAGGGATACGAAAACTTCCACCTTCATGTGCATTGAATAGTTAGAGAAGTTTGATTCATCTCAATTAATTTTGAGTTGTGGTTTTGGTAATATTGAAGTCATGCTAGTAAGGTGTTGTGGATCTAGAAATACTTGTGTTGAAGTTAGTGATTCCCGTAGCATGCACGTATGGTGAACCGCTATGTGATGAAGTCTGAGCATGATTAGTCTTTTGATTGACATCCTTTGCGTGGCGGTCGGGATCGCGCGATGGTTTATACCTACCAACCCTTCCCCTAGGAGTATGCGTTGAATGCTTTGTTTCGATTACTAATAAAATTTTTGCAACAAGTATATGAGTTCTTCATGACTAATGTTGAGTCCATGGTTTAGATGCACTTTCACCTTCCACCATCACTATCTTCTTAGTGCCGTGCAACTTTCACCGTTCACAAAACCCACCATTAGCCTCCCTCAAAACGGCCACCATACCTACCTACTATGGCTTTTTCAAAGTCATTCTGAGATATATTGCCATGCAACTACCACCATGACATGTGCCACCACGTCTACATTGTCATTGCATGATCGTAAGATAGCTAGCATGATGTTTATATTAATGTCTATGCCATGCTAGAACATTGTCACACTACCCTACCGAAGGAATTCCATATAGAGTCATCGTTGCTCTATGTTTTGAGTTGAAAGTGTTATGATCATCATTAATGGAGCATTGTCCCATGTGAGGAAATAAAAGAGGCCAAAGAAGCCCACCCAAAAAAGAGAGGCCAAAGAGCCCACCAAAAAAATATGAGAGAAAAAGAGAGAAGGGACGATGCTACCACCTTTCCACACTTGTGCTTGATATTAAGCACCACGATCTTCATGATTGAGAGTCTCTCATATTGTCACCACCATATAGCTAGTGGGAAATTTTCATTATATAACTTGGCTTGTATATTCCAATGATGGGCTTCCTCAAAATTTCCTTAGGTCTTCGTGAGCAAGCAAGTTGGATGCACACCCACTAGTTTTCTTTAAGAGCTTTCACATACTCGTAGCTCTAGTGCATCATTTCTATGGCAATCCCTACTCATTGACATTGATATTTATTGATGAGCATCTCCATAGCTCATTGATATGCCTAGTTAATGTGACTATCTTCTCCTTTTTTGTCTTGCAACCTCCACCACACTCCACACCATCTATAGTGCTATAACCATGGCTCACGCTCATGTATTGCGCGAGAGTTGAAAAGGTTTGAGAAAGTATAGGTGTGAAACAATTAATTGGCCAATACCGGGGTTGTGCATGATTTAAATTCGTTGTGCAATTATGATAGAGCATAGCCAGAATATATGCTTTTGTAGGGATAACTTTCTTTTGGCCTTGTTATTTTGAAAATTCATGATTACCTTGCTAGTTTGCTTGAATTATTATTGTTTCCACGTCTATAGCAAACTATTATTTTGAATCTAACGGATATGAACATTCATGTAACGTGAGAGAAGTTACAAAGGACAACTATGCTAGGTAGCATGTAACATCGAAAATTCATTCTTTATCACTTCCCTACTCGAGGACGAGCAGGAGTTAAGCTTGGGGATGCTTGATACGTCTCCAACGTATCTATAATTTTTGATGGTTCCATGCTATTATCTTGTCAACTTTGGATGATTTATATGCATGAATATGCTATTTTATACCTGTTTTGGGACTAACCTATTAACTCAGTGCCAAGTGCCAGTTTCTGTTTTTTTCTGTGTTTTTGGCCCATTTTCAGACGGAGTCCAAATGGAATGAAACTTTACGATGATTATTTTTGGACCAAGGGAGACCCCCGAAGCTTTGGAAGAAGGCCAGAAGAGCCACGACGGAGTCACAAGCCCTAACGCCGCCTCCACCCCCCCCGGTGGTGGCGACCAGGCTTGTGACCTCCTCGTGGTCCCAACTGACGCAATTCCACCGCCATAAATTCCTATAAATTTAGAAACCCTAGAATGAAACCTAGATCGGGAGTTCCGCCGCCGCAAGCCTCTGTAGCCACCAAAAACCAATCTGGAGCCCGTTCTGGCACCATGCCGGAAGGGGAATCCATCTCCTGTGGCCATCTTCATCATCCCGACGATCTCCATGACGAGGAGGGAGTAGTTCTACCTCGGGGCTGAGGGTATGTACCAGTAGCTATGTGTTTGATCCCTCTCTCTCGTATCTTGAGATGTCTTGATCTCGATGTACCATGGGCTTTGCTACTATAGTTGGATCTTATGATGTTCTTCCCCCTCTCCCTCTTGTAATGAATTGAGTTTCCCCTTTGGAGTTATCTATCGGATTGAGTCTTTGAGAACACTTGATGTATGTCTTGCACGTGTCTATCTGCTGTGATCAACTTGCGGGTTTGTGACAATTGGGAACCTATGCATATGGGTTGGCCCATGTGGATTCATGGAGTACTTGATGTATGTTTTGGTGATCAACTTGCGGGTTCGTGACATTGGGAACCTATGCACAGAGGTTGGCTCACGTTTTGACTCTCTGGTAGAAACTTTGGGGCACTCTTTGAAGTTCTATGTCTCGGTTGAATAGATGATTCTGAGATTGTGTGATGCATATCGTATAATCATGCCCACGGATACTTGAGGTGACAATGGAGTATCTAGGTGACATTAGGGTCTTGGTTGATATGTATCTTAAGGTGTTATTCTAGTACGAACTCTATGATGGATCGAACGGAAAGAATAGCTTCGTGTTATTTTACTACGGACTCTTGAATAGATCGATCAAAAAGAATAACTTTGTGGTGGTTTCGTACCCGACAATAATCTCTTCGTTTGTTCTCCGCTATTAGTGACTTTGGAGTGACTCTTTGTTGCATGTTGAGGGCTAGTTATATGATCCAATTATGTTATCATTGTTGAGAGAACTTCACTAGTGAAAGTATGAACCCTAGGCCTTGTTTCCACGCATTGCAATTCCGTTCGTGCTTACTTTTGTTACTAGTTACCTTGCTGTTTTTGTAATTTCAGATTACAAGAACCTATATCTACCATCCACATTGCACTTGTTTCACCATCTCTTCGCCGAACTAGTGCACCTATACAATTTACCATTGTATTGGTTGTATTGGGGACACAAGAGACTCTTTGTTATTTGGTTGCAGGGTTCCTTGAGAGAGACCATCTTCATCCGACGCCTCCCGCGGATTGATAAACCTTAGGTCACCCACTTGAGGGAAAATTGCTACTGTCCTACAACCCTCTACACTTGGAGGCCCAACAACGTCTACAAGGAGAAGGTTGCGTAGTAGACATCAAGCTCTTTTCTGGCACCGTTGCCGGGGAGGTTAGTGCTTGAAGGTATATCTTTAGATCTTGCAACCGAATCTTTTTGTTTCTTGTTCTTTCTCTAGAAAACTACAAAAAAATGGAATTGAGGATGCCTCATATGCTCCATCTTTTAATGTCTTTCGTGAGCATGATGGGAAGGAAAATTGTGCTCAAGTGCTGAAAGAAGAATTACATAGAATGCTTGGCATAGAATATGTGAATGATGAGCATGATTGCAATGTTCTTAGCATGAATTCTTTGAATACCCATGATGCTAATGATATGCAAAGCCACAAGCTTGGGGACGCTATATTTGATGAAGATGATCTTTTTAGTTCTTCCACTTTGAATGATCGAAATCATTTTGATGAAAGCATGCCCCCTATCTATGATGATTATTGTGAGGATACTTATGCTTTGAAGAAGATGGATGATAAAACTTGTCATACTTTCAAAAACCCCTTTGCTAAACCTGGCTTTTTCATTGTGGACACAATTTGTAGTGCTCAAGTCTTTTACGATACCCCCACTACTATTCTTGAGAATAGATTTCCTTATGTGGAGAGTAGTAAAATTCCTATGCTTGTAGATCATGAAAAGAAAGCCTTAGGTGCTGGTTACATTGTTGAATTCATTCATGATGCTACTAAAAATTACTATGAGAGAGGATCATATGCTTCTACTTATTGCAATAGTATCAAGCTTCCTCTCCATTTGTTGAAATTTTTGAAGCTATGCTTGTTTTGCCTTCCTATGCTAGCTGATTCTTGCTCCAATAAATTGTTCGATCACAAAATCCCTATGCATAGGAAGTTGGTTAGACTTAAATGTGCTAGACATTTGCTCCATGATGCTCTCGTTGTGTTTCAGTCCTTACCTTTAATGTGAGCATCATTGAAATCAATGCCTAGATAAGGGCGTTAAACGATAGCGCTTGTTGGGAGGCAACCCAATGAATAAATTTTTCTTTGCTTGTTGCTTCCTATTTTGTTATCTCTGCACCATCATAATTCTGTTATGATTGTGTCTTTTGTGTTTCTTTTTGCGTATGTGCCAAGCAAAACCGTTAAGATTAGTCTTGGCGATGATTGTTTGATCATGCTGGAAAAAGACAGAAACTTTCTTCTCCCGAAAAGAATTTTAATTTTTATTCTGTAAGAGCTTTTGAGTTGATTCTTATTGCTGCTGATTTATATGTAATTTCTTCAGACTGTCGTAAGTTTTTAGAATTTTTGAAGTACCACACGTATACGAAATATACAGATTACTACAGACTAGTCTGCTGTTAACAGATTCTGTTTTTGTTGTGTTGATCGCTTATTTTGATGAAACTATGGATAGTATCGGGGGGTATTAGCCATGGAAGATTGAAAATACATTAACCCAACATCAGCATCAGTAGAATTTAAATTTGCTACAGTACCTAAGGAAGTGGTGGTTTGCTTTCTCATACTAATGTTATCACGAGTTTCTGTTTAAGTTTTGTGTTGTGAAGTTTTCAAGTTTTGGGTGAGGTTCTTATGGACAAAGAGATAAAGAGTGATAAGAGCTCAAGCTTGGGGATTCCCAAGGCACCCCAAGAGATTCAAGGATGTTGTAAAATCCTAAGCTTGGGGATGCCCCGGGAAGGCATCCCCTCTCTCGTCTTCAATCCATCGGTAATGTTACTTGGGGCTATATTTTTATTCACCACATGTTATGTGTTTTTGCTTGGAGCGTCTTGTATCGTAGGAGTCTTCTATTTTTGTTGTGTCACAATCATCCTTGCTGCACACCTAGAGAGAGAGAGACATGCACTAACCGTGATTTTGTCGAGCTTCACTTATATCCTTTGGTAGACAATTCATCTCACATGTGTTTCATTTATACCTTTTGAGCTAGATACTTTTGCTCTATGTGCTTCACTTATATCTTTTAGAGCGCAGCAGTGCATGGCTTGGTAGTTGATCTATGCTTTGAAAGTAGTCTAAAAAGGGGTAGTTATCCAAAGGGATACGAAAACTTCCACCTTCATGTGCATTGAATAGTTAAAGAAGTTTGATTCATCTCAATTAGTTTTGAGTTGTGGTTTTGGTAATATTGAAGTCATGCTAGTAAGGTGTTGTGGATCTAGAAATACTTGTATTGAAGTTAGTGATTCCCGTAGTATGCACGTATGGTGAACCGCTATGTGATGAAGACTGAGCATGATTAGTCTTTTGATTGACATCCTTTGCGTGGCGGTCGGGATCGCGCGATGGTTTATACCTACCAACCCTTCCCCTAGGAGTATGCGTTGAATGCTTTGTTTCGATTACTAATAAAACTTTCGCAACAAGTATATGAGTTCTTCATGACTAATGTTGAGTCCATGGTTTAGATGCACTTTCACCTTCCACCATCACTATCTTCTTAGTGCCGTGCAACTTTCGCCGGTGCACAAAGCCCACCATTAGCCTCCCTCAAAACAGCCACCATACCTACCTACTATGGCTTTTTCAAAGTCATTCCGAGATATATTGCCATGCAACTACCACCATGACATGTTCCACCACATCTACATTGCCATAGCATGATCGTAAGATAGCTAGCATGATATTTCCATTAATGTCTATGCCATGCTAGATCATTATCACGGTACACTACCGAAGGAATTCCATATAGAGTCATCGTTGCTCTAAGTTTTGAGTTGAAAGTGTTATGATCATCATTAATGGAGCATTGTCCCATGTGAGGAAATAAAAGAGGCCAAAGAAGCTCACCCAAAAAAAAGAGGCCAAAGAGCCCACAAAAAAAATATGAGAGAAAAAGAGAGAAGGGACGATGCTACCACCTTTCCACACTTGTGCTTGATATTAAGCACCATGATCTTCATGATTGAGAGTCTCCCGTTTTGTCACTACCATATAGCTAGTGGGAAATTTTCATTATATAACTTGTCTTGTATATTCCAATGATGGGCTTCCTCAAAATTACCTTAGGTATTCGTGAGCAAGCAAGTTGGATGCACACCCACTAGTTTTCTTTAAGAGCTTTCACATACTCGTAGCTCTAGTGCATCATTTCTATGGCAATCCCTACTCATTGACATTGATATCTATTGATGAGCATCTCCACAGCTCATTGATATGCCTAGTTAATGTGACTATCTTCTCCTTTTTTGTCTTGCAACCTCCACCACACTCCACACCATCTATAGTGCTATAACCATGGGCCACGCTCATGTATTGCACAAGAGTTGAAAAGGTTAGAGAAAGTAAAGGTGTGAAACAATTACTTGGCCAATACCAGGGTTGTGCACGATTTAAATTCGTTGTGCAATGATGATAGAGCATAGCCAGACCATATGCTTTTGTAGGGATAACTTTCTTTTGGCCTTGTTATTTTGAAAATTCATAATTACCTTGCTAGTTTGCTTGAATTATTATTGTTTCCACGTCTATAGCAAACTGTTGTTCTGAATCTAACAGATATGAACATTCATGTCACGTGAGAGAAGTTACAAAGTACAACTATGCTAGGTAGCATGCAACATCAAAAGTTCATTCTTTATCACTTCCCTACTCGAGGACGAGTACCAGTTAAACTTGGGGATGCTTGATACGTCTCCAACGTATCTATAATTTTTGATGGTTCCATGCTATTATCTTGTCAACTTCGGATGATTTATATGCATGAATATGCTATTTTATACCTTTTTTGGGACTAACCTATTAACTCAGTGCCAAGTGCCAGTTTCTGTTTTTTCCGTGTTTTTGGCCCATTTTCAGACGGAGTCCAAATGGAATGAAACTTTACGATGATTTTTCTGGACCAAAAGAGACCCCCGAAGCTTTGGAAGAAGGCCAGAAGAGCCATGAGGGAGTCACAAGCCCTGACGCCGCCACCCCCCCCCCCCCCCGTGGTGGCGACCAGGCTTGTGACCTCCTCGTGGGCCCAACTGACGCAATTCCATCGCTATAAATTCCTATAAATTTAGAAACCCCCAGAAAGAAACCTAGATCGGGAGTTCTGCCGCCGCAAGCCTCTGTAGCCACCAAAGACCAATCTGGAGCCCGTTCTGGCACCCTGCCGGAGGGGGAATCCATCCCCGGTGGCCATCTTCATCATCCCGACGATCTCCATGACGAGGAGGGAGTAGTTCTCCCTCGGGGCTGAGGGTATGTACCAGTAGCTATGTGTTTGATCTCTCTCTCGTGTTCTTGAGATGTCTTGATCTCGATGTACCATGGGCTTTGCTACTATAGTTGGATCTTATGATGTTCTTCCCCCTCTCCCTCTTGTAATGAATTGAGTTTCCCCTTTGGAGTTATCTTATCGGATTGAGTCTTTGAGAACACTTGATGTATGTCTTGCACGTGTCTATCTGCTGTGATCAACTTGCGGGTTTGTGACAATTGGGAAGCTATGCATATGGGTTGGCACACGTGGATTCATGTGAGTACTTGATGTATGTTTTGTTCATCAACTTGCGGGTTCGTGACATTGGGAACCTATGCACAGAGGTTGGCACACATTTTGACTCTCTGGTAGAAACTTTGGGGCACTCTTTGAAGTTCTATGTGTCGGTTGAATAGATGATTCTGAGATTGTGTGATGCATATCGTATAATCATGCCCACGGATACTTGAGGTGACAATGGAGTATCTAGGTGACATTAGGGTCTTGGTTGATATGTATCTTAAGGTGTTATTCTAGTACGAACTCTATGATGGATCGAACAGAAAGAATAGCTTCGTGTTATTTTACTACGGACTCTTGAATAGATCGATCATAAAGAATAACTTTGTGGTGGTTTCGTACCCGACAATAATCTCTTCGTTTGTTCTCCGCTATTAGTGACTTTGGAGTGACTCTTTGTTGCATGTTGAGGGCTAGTTATATGATCCAATTATGTTATCATTGTTGAGAGAACTTCACTAGTGAAAGTATGAACCATAGGCCTTGTTTCCACGCATTGCAATATCGTTCGTGCTCACTTTTGTTACTAGTTACCTTGCTGTTTTTGTAATTTCAGATTATAAAAACCTATATCTACCATCCATATTGCACTTGTTTCACCATCTCTTCGCCGAACTAGTGCACCTATACAATTTACCATTGTATTGGGTGTGTTGGGGACACAAGAGACTCTTCGTTATTTGGTTGCAGGGTTGCTTGAGAGAGACCATCTTCATCCTAAGCCTCCCGCAGATTGATAAACCTTAGGTCACCCACTTGAGGGAAAATTGCTACTGTCCTACAACCCTCTGCACTTGGAGGCCCAACAACGTCTACAAGGAGAAGGTTGCATAGTAGACATCAGGCAGCAGCAGGTTCATTTGCAGATGCTTCATGTGCGGTCTGTGTTGCTTGTTTTGTGACTTTCCTCATCTTTGCCAATTACTTGGCTTTGTCTTTAGGATAATCTTCAATTGTGGCCATGCTTGAGGGATGAGAATTTTGCTGTTCTCCCAGTGGGGGTCTGTGGCAAGGAGCCTTGAGGGAAAATTTCCTGGCATACTTGGGAGTCACATATTTGTATGCTTCCCACTCCTTTGCCCATCTGCATTCAATTCTTTGAATCTTTATCTTGAGCTTTTCTTTGGTTTCTTTGCCATGAATTGCTTCATCAGGCGTGCAATAGTCAACGTATATCTCTTCAGGTATCTCGAAAGCAGTATTGATCTCTGGCTTCTTGCCACCTCTGTTCTGTTTCTCAGCAATTTTCTTCGGTTGAGGAATTTGTTGAGGAATTTGAACTCTTGATGAATATGATGACAAGGGCAGATTTTCTTCAAGAAAACCTGCAAATGAGTTAAGTTGATGAGAACCTAGTGATTAATTAGCTCACATTTTGTCCCTGTGAATAGAGTATAAGTGTGAAGAATTTGGAGAGGTCATATGCGTTCTTAGAGTTGAGGAATTTAAAAATGATTCAAGTTGAGGAATTTGGCCAATACTGTGTTTGAAGAATTTCGCTAAGCATTCTTGTCTTGGTTCGAGAGTTGGGCAGATTCGAAAATTTACAGAATTGAGGAATCCCGTGAAGAGTGTGGTGTCTTAGGGAAATTCATCAAGTGTTCTCGGCATGTATGTGGTCATGTGAAATTTTTTATGAGGAATAACAGTTTTCACCGTTCCAAGGTAAAAATGAAGATCAACAGGGGCAGTAAAATTAGATTTTATTACCCTGTGTGAAGAACACGACGAATTCAGAAGTGTAGAACTGAAGCTCGTTGGTTCAGATCTCCAGTGTCCTAACTTGGTGACTAGAGACAACTATGGCGGCGGCTAATGAAGATGATCTGCGGTCGACGTGAGTCCGGTGATGGAGAGGTCGAGGCAGTGAAGCTTTTCCTCACCGGCGACAAAGTTTTCTAGCGGTGGCGCTAGGTTGGAGCTCGAGTGGAGAACATGAGATAAAGAGAAGAGTTTTTACTAAAGGGGCGAGGGGGCTACATATAGCTTAGGTGAAAGCGATTCAAAGCAAAATCTTCGGACAAAAACACCCGTGACTCTTCCTCTCCGCGTGACACGCGTCACCCACGTACGAAGCGGTGGATTTAGTGGAGATCGTGCTTATCCTATCGTGGGTAGTGGGTGCGGGTAGAGCGGTAACGCCTAAAAAATTGTGTTTTTGAAGTTTTGAGGATTTTGTTAGCAAAGTCTTCAGCACACAAGGATTCAGTGAAGACTTTGAACAAGTGTCAAATAGAACGCATATGAAGATTTGAGAACAGATTGGGTTGTGCTTAGCATAGAGAGGAGACGGGTCCGAGCACATTCACTTAGAAGAAAAAACAACTTGAACACTTAGCAATAAGTAAATGCTCTTGAGTACATTGAAAGCAAAAAACATGAAGAATTCAAATTTTGAGGAATTTGCAATCTTGAGGATTTTGAAAATATGAATACATTCAATATTTGAAGAATTTGCAAAAAGTCTCAATTTTGAAGAAATTCAACTTTGAAGAATTTCAACCTGGGTGGTGGCGTGAACCACCGTATAAGAATGATGATTTCAAGCATCGCGTACAATTATCGTAGGGCCCTAAGAATCAAATTATTCATTAATTTCCTCACACTTAGAGTATTATTCTTCATTGATTGAAGAAAAACGTTTCTTCGTGTGTTGCACATATAAGCCATCAATTTTGCATAAGTGTTAGGATCTGTGCCTTTTTCACAGCACGTCCGAAGATTCTAAGAAATTTAGCTCACACCTCAAGTTGCAAAATCTCTTTTCATGCAGGGGCTTAGTGAAGATATCTGCTAGCTGTCCTTCAGTGTTCACGTGGTCGATGACGATGTTGCCCTTGAGTACATGACTACGAAGAAAATGATGACGAATCTGGATGTGCTTAGTCTTCGAGTGTTGTACTGGGTTGTAAGCAATCTTGATTACACTCTCATTGTCACAATAGAGGGGCACATTCCTCATCTTGATGCCATAGTCCTTCAGGGTTTGCTTCATCCATAACACTTGAGAACAGAAAGAGCCAACAACAATGTACTCAACTTCGGCAGTGGAGAGTGATACACAGTTCTACTTCTTTGAGGACCAACATACAAAGGATCGTCCGAGGAAATGTGTAGCGACCCGACTCAAGACGAGTCAAGCCTCTGTGATTCTGTGCCATCCCTCGATCAGTATGATGGCCCACACAGTACATCAATGTATATATCAAAGTGCAATCACATGTAAATAGCGTAAAACTGATATATACCTTAAATATTTCAGCGGAAGCGGTCAAGGGAGTGGAGTCCCAATAAACACCAACGGCAAGTTGAGTGTAGACCGTAACCCTGAATCGTACTCTTACTCGTCGAAGAAAAATATCTGCAACATAAGACGTTGCAGCCGTGTAGGTCAGCATATTGAATATGCCGGCAAGTCACATAAGAGGGGTGAAAAGTAATCATCTATACTATATGTATATATCGCAGGTGGGGCTATAAGTTTTTAGCGAAAAGCAAGTTTTCTCCTACATCAAGAGAGGGCTAAAAGCAAAATGTTACTACATTGTTGGTTGTTAACGAGATGGTTCCGCCAACCAGTTCTCGTACCCGAGTTATCAATATTTACCCTCATCAAATATATTTAATGGTGTTGAGAAATCCAGATAACTTCAGTTCCTTTGGCTCAAGTTGTCCATGACCGTGGACACGGCTAATCGATTAGGTTTGAGTACTCTGCAGAGTTTTGCACACGTTCCCCACAAGATTTGATCGCCTCCGAGTATGTCCTCGCACTTAGAGTGTTTGAAGACCGGATGATCAAAACATGGTCTTTCAACGGGTCCCTCTGAATCCCTATCGGTGCCCATCCATTCCTACCGTTCGTCTACATCTGCTAGCACCGCCTGTCCAGAGTCGCCGCGCTGTCCAACCAAGCTAGAGCCCATAATGACTTGTGGCTGTGAAGGTAAGCCTTGGGTCTTGAAAATATCCGTCCGTCTCTTTGAGCCTGGGTGAAGCTTTCCGTAGGATGTCATGGCCGTCCCCAGCATCCCGGGTCATCCACTGGTTTCTCCAGGGAGCCGATCAACCGTCCTTCACCCAGAGTTGCATTTCGTTCTGAGGTCTTGAAAAGTCTTGACTTAACCGGTCTTGGTTATTAAAATAGTCTCGCATCACTCGTGATAAACTCTCAACCAGAATCCCGTCTACTCAAGCATAGCAATATGAAATTTGTCGTCCCGGGCCAAGTAACGGGGTTGTTGGGTGCCTACCACATTATACTACAATATGTAACCATAATTTCCAAGTACCTACTCAGCATGCAATTGGGCATAGGATGGTAGAACTACGATGCATAAAACATAGGTGATACATGATCAAATGACTTGCCTGGTGATGTTGACGAAGAAGAATTTCTCGAGAAATAACTTGATAGACTAATCGTCACTCTCCGATGAAATCTATATAACAAACATATCATTCACATAAGCACTCATACTAGCAATCATTCTAGCAATCAAAACAAAACAGAGAGCGAAAAAGAATCCGAAAGAAACTTCAAATAAAACTAGGGAGTCTTCTACTACATCAACACTAAATAGTTTTTGTCTAACAAAAAATAAAATAATAAATAACAGGGAACTAAGATATAAATTTAACTAAGATAAAATAAAGTATTTTTTTCACAAAACTATTTGAAAGTACTTCCAAACGGGATTTAAAACAGTGGGGAAACCAATTGCAAGTTACTAAGGAACTAGAATTGATTTCATGAAAACAAATAAAAATAAAATAAAAACTTGTTGCAAAACTACTGTTTAACTAACATAAACAAAACAATAATGTTTCTGAAATAATAAGGAAAATATTTTAAAACAAAGATAGAAAAGGAATTAGCCGAAATCCTAAAAGAGGTGAAACAGAAATTGTTTCACAAGAAACAGTGAGCTAAAGTACTCAAACAAATCTGAAATTTTTACCACTGATAACTAAGATTGCTAGTGATCAGTAGCAAAAAGAATCAAATTAAAAGCTATTTTTAAACTCCTGGAATAAGCAAAACAAGGTGTAAACTAAATCTGATCTAACTCAAATTTGAAAATTTCAAACATATACAAATTATATGTTTTAAGAACTACAGGAAATTTGTGAGCTACTGGAAAAAGAATCAACATCATTGGACTTATGGATCAAAAGTTATGGGCTAAACAAGATTGGAACTTTGCTGTTTTTGCAACTAGACAGAAAAAAAGAACTAATTTGCTAACAGACAGGGGTGGTATACGTGGCGCGCTGTGATTGGATGCGGTGGTGTTTGTTGCTAACGTTAGGAGCAAACGGCCAAGTTCTAACCGAAACTTGCTGGCTAATGAATAAGTGAAATAAAACCGACGGTTTTTCTGAGCTAAACCGAAAAGTTACCCTACTTCTAATCTACACCATAGAATATAGATCTAAGGGCAACCAAGAAAAAACAAAAAAAAAGAAACAGGAGGAGGAGGAGTTACTGTGGCTGGGAAGCTCCCGTGCTGGCAATGGCCGATGGTGGTTGGGTCGGGGTGGAGCTCCGGTGGGGTGGGGGTTGCCGGCGAGGGGGTGGGGTGGCAGGGGGGCGGTGGAGGGGTGGGCGAGGTGGAGGGGGGGCCTGCAGGGGGGCCACGGGAGGAGTTCTAGCGAGGGGAGGAGTTCTGGCGCAGGGAGGAGCAACAGCTCCGGTGAGGTGCAGGGCGAGGGGGTGGGGTGGGGCGGCGGAGGAGGAGGGGTCGAAGGGGTGGGAGGCGCGGCAGGGAGGGGAGGGTGCAGGGGGGGCCGACGGGGAAAAAGCTCCTGGCGATGGGGAGGGGTGGCCGACGGGTTCTCTGGTGCCGACTCCGGCGAGGTGGCGCGCGAGCTAGAGGCGAGGAGAAGGGGTGGTTGCAACTGGAATGGAACGAGGAGGCCATGGGGGTTCTTATAGAGGCGACGGGAGGCGGTGGGAGGGAAGGTGCTTCGCGAATCCCGGAGGTGAAGATCTCGCTGTCCATGGCTAGGAAAGTTCTGTGACGTGAGGGAGAGGAGAGGTAGGAGAAGATCTCCTGTTGGGCCAAAATAGGAAAGGTCTTAATTGGGCCAGCTCTTATTTCCATTTAATAGAGATATCTTTCCTATTTTTAAAACTAGGAAACTAAAACGATAAAAGGGAATTCAAATCAATTCAGAATAAAGAGTTTTTATATACTAAAATTATTAGAAAAATAAAATATAGATGATGGGCATTTTTCCACGGAAAAAATAAAAACTTCAGAAAAAATTATTTTCACAAAATTGCCTAAAAGGTTTGTTTTCTTTTGCAAATAATTTTCAAATGACCCTCTAAGTTTTAGGGTTCAAATAACTTTCAAAATGCCCGTGGGTTTGAGGGTCATGGTCCTCCTCTCTAGAATGTATTTCCCGGCATTTCTTGCACGAAGAAAACGAATGGAAATGCAAAAGAATTCAAGTGCAAATATCTCTGTTCAAATTCTTTATAGTTGAAGAAGTCATGTCATCTTCTCTCTTTGCTTTTTTAAAAGATTGAATTTGAATTCACCGGAGAAGGGGAAAGTCATTTTATTCCCTCTCATTCAAAAGTTTTGAAAAGTTTCAAATTTCACTCAAGTTTCAATCACCCAATCAAACAAACAAACAAGAAATCTAATAATTATATTAACATTCCAAAATTTATAATTTTGGGATGTTACAAACTACCACACTTAAAATGAATCTCGTCCTCGAGATTCGGAGAGGCTAGAAAGAAAGGTTAGGGTTTGGGGGTCTTCTAACAATTCCAATCTCCGGCAAGGTGGGATGCTACCACACTTAAAATGAGAGATACTGGTCCCTCAAAATGCTTTAGCGATCCTCTGGGTTTTGGCAACTGACATCGCACAGTCTTCATATTAAATCCTTTGGTGATGCTCTCCCGTTGATATAAGCTTCTTCCGTTACTTTTAGCTGACAGTCTCGTGGTCAATTCTAAATAATATATCGATGGTTCTCATGGTGGTCTACCATTTGTGGTTATCCTGCAGAGAGAGGGGTCTTGGTTTCATTCTCACCGTAAAATTTTCTACGCGTCACAACAACTTCCATGTACATGGGCTTTTCTTATACCATTCTAAGGCTTAAATAAAAGCTTCAGAGAACGTCGTCTCTCACTATGGGTAAGTCTCTCAGATTTACCATTCCGAATAGCAAGAGAATGATAATAGTAAGTCCTCATGGTGGCCAAACCATGTCGCACTCAAATCATTACCTTGTATAAGGTTTAGTGAATCTCGTATACTAACACTTGGGCATCCTCACAAGCGTTGCAGAATTTCTCTTGTCCACAAACGAAGTTCGGATAATCCATTGGTTCTGCAAGCTGCACGAAACATCTAGCGTATCTTCACAACTCTCTGGCTTTCGTATGTTCCTAAGAAAACGTTTGCTGATCCATCATAGCTTCTTCCATAAATCATATTCATTTCATAATCAATCCTTTATTACATTCTTGCTTTCTTCAAAATTCCAACTCAAAAGTAATTTATTACAAATGTTGCCATCTACATTGTTCGGTATGGTCAAGCATTTCTGCCAAATTTATTCATTTGTCTCTCTTGGAGGTACTTTAGTTCCAGTGGAACTTTCCGAGGTGCTCCTTGAAATCATCCATCTTTTGCTTCATCATGGTGGTCATGAGCTTCATCTCCATCATCTCCGCACGTACTTCACTCAGGTATTCCTGGGTATGGCGGAGTCTTGCTTCAAGTATTTCTCCAATCTGATGTATGGCTTCCATGGCAGCTTCGCGAACAGCATCAAAGAAGGTTGCTCGTGGTACACGCGAAATGAAAAAAAGTATTGACCCATAGTCTTTGGACAAACTCCTTTCACATGGTGGAGGTGTACTTCCACATACCAAAGTTTCGCTCTACTTTCCATGAATGGGTAGCCTTTGTAGACTGCATCCCCTTCAAGATGAATGTGCTTCATCATGTCCCTCAGGATTTTCGGGTAATGATGACCACTGGTCAGGGTCATGATCGTTTCTGGGCCCTTGAGGAATGACTCGTAGAGAGTTGTCATCTGCAGGTGTCAGTAAATAGGTACTCAGAGGAATGTATGTGTCTCCTTGGTAATCATGGTACATTCCTACTCAGTGGATCCTGTGGGTTTACCGATTACTACCACACTTAAATGAGTTATACTCATGCCTGCATAGACCATATTTTCTCATATCCTCATAATTGTTCAGAGATCTTTGCGCATACATTTTCAACATAGGCAATCATGAGACAATAAATTCCATTTATTCATGATGTTATTACAATCTCAGGGACTTCTGTTAAATATTTCACTCCATGATCTTATGAAAAACAAGAGTGCTTCAGATTACACTTATTGCCATGGTCAAAACTTAACTACTCCATTCTAGCTTTCTTCCTTTGTGGACAATCGCTAGCAAAATGTCCTGCTTCCTTGCAACAAAAGCAAATGATTTCTGACAAGTCTCGAGGCGTCTTAGTGTTTTCCTTTGCTCCTTGGATTCCCGGCTTCCTTCCTGAGCACATGTATTTGTGGTGGCCAAATTTCATACACTTGTAACATCTGACATGACTCAGATATATGTCTGCAGAGATTTGGTTCTTCCGAGGGTACTTTTTCTTCTTTCCGGACTCCTTCATCTTGGCCAGTTATTCTATTTCAAGTGGATCAAACTCCACTTCTTCCGTCGGGAAGTTTCCCAAATACTCTTGGCTTCTCTTCGTACAGTCCTTTGAATAATGTCCTTCTTCTCCACATGAGTAGCATGCATTGGAGAAAAATCTGGACAGACCTTGTCCATTAGGGTGTTCAATATTTTCAATCATCACTGGTTCTTCTAGAATCTTCTTCTTGAGGGTTTCCTTCACTGCATCTTTCTGCTGCTTGACAACCTGTTGCACCTTGGGGTAAATGTGACACTCAGCTGGGTAGTGGTTGGCTCCCTCACAAAGGAAACAAGTCACCTAACTACTTGGGCACTCCTCAGCTGGGTGATTTTCTTCACGATGAGTGCATCCATCCGTGTGTTCTTCCTGGGTGTGTCCTATTTCTCCACAGATCTTGCATGCACAAGTCTTCTCCTTCGGATTATCATAGCCCTTGTGAATGAGACGGGATCTTAACAAAGTCTTCTTGAATTCGTCCAAGGTTTCTGCTCCACTAAATCCTTGTATGGCATGATGCATTTTCCACCAGATTGCAGCACTTTGTGTAAAGTACAGAAGAGCGTGTTCCACTTCATACTTCCTTGAGATCAAGTTGCTCCCGAAGTGGTTCTCCATGGTTTGAACCCATATATCAGCTTCCAGCTGGGTCATTGGTCCAGAGACTACAAGTCCAGCTTCATACTCCATCTGGTAGGGTTGAGCTTTTGGGGATGAGACGGGTAAGAGAGGCAGATACACACAATACACACAATATTTTTGAGAATAGGTTTTTGTTGTGGCCGTCGGAAAACACACACCAATGACGGCTCACAAATCATCGTAACTAACATGGGTATATAACAGGGGTTTGGACTTCTAATGGTCATATAAATATTCGAACGTTTCGGGGTCTTCGAGTTCTTCGGGTCTTGAGAGTCTTCAATTGGTGTAGCTTCAATTGCATGATGAAATCCTCTTTACTTTGAAGTGGGAGTCCGTTGATCCTTCCTGAGGTCAAAGGGAAATGGCATTGTCTAACTATCTGAGGTGAGAGAGAACGTTTTATGAAATCAGAAAAGATGAGAAGTGAAAGGTGTTCTCGAAAATAAGATTTTTTTTGAGAGATCCTATCCTAAGAAATTTCTAGTTTCTAGGTTCACGTCCTACAGTCAACATGTGCTCTGATACCATTTCTGTAGCGACCCGACTCAAGACGAGTCAAGCCTGTGTGATTCTGTGCCATCCCTGGATCAGTATGCTGGCACACACAGTACATCAATGTATATATCAAAGTGCAATCACATGTAAATAGCGTAAAACTGATATATACCTTAAATATTTCAGCGGAAGCGGTCAAGGGACTGGAGTCCCAATAAACACCAACGACAAGTTGAGTGTAGACCGTAACCCTGAATCGTACTCTTACTCGTCGAAGAAAAATATCTGCAACATAAGACGTTGCAGCCGTGTAGGTCAGCATATTGAATATGCCGGCAAGTCACATAAGAGAGGGGTGAAAAGTAATCATCTATACTATATGCATATATGGCAGGTGGGGCAATAAGTTTTTAGCGAAAAGCAAGTTTTCTCCTACATGAAGAGAGGGCTAAAAGCAAAAATATTACTACATTGTTGGTTCTTAACGAGATGGTTCCGCCAACCAGTTCTCGTACCCGAGTCATCAATATTTACCCTCATCAAATATATTTAATGGTGTTGAGAAATCCAGATAACTTCAGTTCCTTTGGCTCAAGTTGTCCATGACTGTGGACACGGCTAATCGATTAGGTTTGAGTACTCTGCAGAGTTTTGCACACGTTCCCCACAAGATTTGATCGCCTCCGAGTATGTCCTCGCACTTCAGGGTGTTTGAAGATCGGATGATCAAAACATGGTCTTTCAACGGGTCCCTCTGAATCCCTGTCGGTGCCCATCCATTCCTACCGTTTGTCTACATCTGCTAGCACCGCCTGTCCAGAGTCGTCGCGTTGTCCAACCAAGCCAGAGCCCATAATGACTTGTGGCTGTGCAGGTAAGCCTTGGGTCATGAAAATATCCGTCCATCTCTTTGAGCCTGGGTGAAGCTTTCCGCAGGATGTCATGGCCGTCCCCAGCATCCCGGGTCATCCACTCGTTTCTCCAGGGAGCCGATCAACCGTCCTTCACCCAGAGTTGCATTTCGTTCTGAGGTCTTGAAAAGTCTTGACTTAACCGGTCTTGGTTATTAAAGTAGTCTCGCATCACTCGTGATAAACTCTCAACCAGAATCCCGTCTACTCAAGCATAGCAATATGAAATTTGTCGTCCCGGGCCAAGTAACGGGGTTTTTGGGTGCCTACCACATTATACTACAATATGTAACCATAATTTCCAAGTACCTACTCAGCATGCAATTGGGCATAGGATGGTAGAACTACGATGCATAAAACATAGGATACATGATCAAATGACTTGCCTGGCGATGTTGACGAAGAAGAATTTCTCGAGAAATAACTTGATAGACTACTCGTCACTCTCCGATGAAATCTATATAACAAACATATCATTCACATAATCACTCATACTAGCAATCATTCTAGAAATCAAAACAAAAGAGAGAGCGAAAAAGAATCCGAAAGAAACTTCAAATAAAACTAGGGAGTCTTCTACTACATCAACACTAAATAGTTTTTGTCTAACAGAAAATGAAATAATAAATAACAGGGAACTATGATATAAATTTAACTAAGATAAAATAAATTATTTTTTTCACAAAACTATTTTAAAGTACTTCCAAACGGGATTTGAAACAGTGGGGAAACCAATTGCAAGTTACTAAGGACATAGAATTGATTTCATGAAAACAAATAAAAATAAAATAAAAACTTGTTGCAAAACTATTGTTTAACTAACATAAACAAAACAATAATGTTTCTGAAATAATAAAGAAAATATTTCAAAACAAAGATAGAAAAGGAATTAGCCAAAATCCTAAAAGAGGTGAAACAGAAATTGTTTCACAAGAAACAGTGAGCTAAAGTACTCAACCAAATCTGAAAATTTACCACTGATAACTAAGATCACTAGTGACCAGTCGCAAAAAGAATCAAATTAAAAGCTATTTTTAAACTCCTGGAATAAGCAAAACAATGTTTAAACTAAATCTGATCTAACTCAAATTTGAAAATTTCAAACATAGACAAATTATATCTTTTTAAAAACTACAGGAAATTTGTGAGCTAGTGGAAAAAGAATCAACAGCATTGGACTTATGGATCAAAAGTTATGGGCTAAGCAAGATTGGAACTTTGCTGCTTTTGCAATAGACAGAAAAAAAGAACTAATTTGCTAACAGACAGGGGGGTATATGTGGCGCGCTGTGAGTGGCTGCGTTGGTGTTTTTTGCTAACGTTAGGAGCAAACGGCCGAGTTCTAACCGAAACTTGCTGGCTAATGAATAAGTGAAATAAAACCGATGGTTTTTCTGAGCTAAACCGAAAAGTTACCCTGCTTCTAATCTACACCATAGAATATAGATCTAAGGGCAACCAAGAAAAAAGAAAGAAAAGAAACAGGAGAAGGAGGAGTTACCGTGGCTGGGAAGCTCCCGTGCTGGCAATGGCCGATGGTGGCTAGGTCGGGGTGGAGCTCCGGTGGGGTGGGGGTTGCCGGCGAGGGGGTGGGGTGGCAGGGGGGCGGTGGAGGGGGGCGGCGAGGTGGAGGGGGGTCCTGCAGGGGGGGCCGACGGGAGGAGTTCTGGCGAGGGGAGGAGCATCAGCTCCGGTGAGGTGCAGGGCGAGGGGGTGGGGTGGGGCGGCGGAGGAGGAGGGGCCGAAGGGGTGGGAGGCGCGGCAGGGAGGGGAGGGTGCAGGGGGGCCGACGGGGAAAAAGCTCCTGGCGATGGGGAGGGGTGGCCGACGGATTCTCTAGTGCCGACTCCGGCGAGGTGGCGCGTGAGCTAGAGGCGAGGAGAAGGGGTGGTTTCAACGGGAATGGAACGAGGAGGCCATGGGGGTTCTTATAGAGGCGACGGGAGGCGCTGGGAGGGAAGGTGCTTCGCGAATCCCGTAGGTGAAGATCTCCCTTTCCATGGCTAGGAAAGTTCTGTGACGTGAGGGAGAGGAGAGGTAGGAGAAGATCTCCTGTTGGGCCAAAATAGGAAAGGTCTTAATTGGGCCAGCTCTTATTTCCATTTAATAGAGATATCTTTCCTATTTTTAAAACTAGGAAACTAAAACGATAAAAGGGAATTCAAATCAATTCGGAATAAAGAGTTTTTATATACTAAAATTATCAGAAAAATAAAATATAGATGATGGGCATTTTTCCACGGCAAAAATAAAAACATCAGAAATAATTATTTTCACAAAATTGCCTAAAAGGTTTATTTTATTTTGCAAATAATTTTCAAATGACCCTCTAAGTTTTAGGGTTCAAATAACTTTCCAAATGCCCGTGGGTTTGAGGGTCATGTTCCTCCTCTCTAGAATGTATTTCCCGGAATTTCTTGCACGAAGAAAACGAATGGAAATGCAAAGAATTCAAGTGCAAATATCTCCGTTCAAATTCTTTATAGTTGAAGAAGTCATGTCATCTTCTCTCTTTGCTTTTTTAAAAGATTGAATTTGAATTCACCGGAGAAGGGCAAAGTCATTTTATTCCCTCTCATTCAAAAGTTTTGAAAAGTTTCAAATTTCACTCAAGTTTCAATCGCCTAATCGAACAAACAAACAAGCAATCTAATAATTATATTAACATTCCAAAATTTATAATTTTGGGATGTTACAAAATGGCAGTGATAGAAGTTGACTTGCGATCCACACGGTCATCAACATAAGCAGAATCATAATATCTAACGAGGTGAAGATTTGAGCCCTTGGGATACCATAATCCAAGTGTTGGTGTCTGAGCTAGATATCGAAGAATATGCTTCACAGCCTTATGGTGTGATTCCTTCGGTTTTGCTTGGAAACGATCACACATGCAAAACTAAGCATTATATCTGGCCTATATGCACATAGGAACAATAAAGAACCAATCATAGAGCAATATACCTGCTGATCGAAATCTTTACCATTTTCGTCAGTGTAGAGGTGGCTGTTAGTTGGCATAGGAATTTTGATGCCTTTGCATTCATTCATGCCGAATTTCTTCTGGACATCCCTGAGGTATTTTTCTTGAGGAATGAAGATGCCATTACGTTGTTGAACAATTTTAAGCGCTAGGAAGAATTTCAGCTTCCTCATCATAGACATTTGGTATTCTTCACCCATCATGTAGGCAAATTCATCATTGTAACATTTGTCAGTACAACCAAGGATGATATTGTCCACACATATTTGACATACAAACAATTCATTATCATATGATTTTTTGAAAAGAGTGGGATCGAGTGAACCGGGTTTGAAGCCTTTCTTCATGAGGAATTCCTTCAATGTATCATACCATGCCCGAGGGGCTTGCTTGAGGCCATAGAGTGCCTATTTGAGTCTGAAGACTTTGTCTTGATGCTTTGGGTCTTCAAAACCTGGAGGCTGAGCAACATATACTTCTTCCTCAAGCTTACCATTGAGGAATGCACTTTTCACATCCATTTGATATAGAGTTACATTGTGATGATTAGCATAAGCAAGAAATATACGAATAGCTTCAAGTCTAGCAACAGGTGCAAAAGTTTCATCATAGTCAATTCCTTCAACCTGTGTGTAGCCTTGGGTTACAAATCGTGCCTTGTTCCTCACTACTTGACCATCCTCATCTTGCTTGTTTCGGTAAATCCACTTGGTACCGTTGCTATTGTGCTTGCGTATATCTGGTCGTTTGACTAGTTCCCAAACTTCGTTCATCTTGCATGGCTTGAATCCATTCAGGTTCCATGAAGGCTTCATAAACTTTTGAGGGTTATCTGATAGACACAAAGGAGAAATGCCCACAAAAGTTAATCAAATGTGAAGCTTTTGAGGGAGCGCATTGATTTCAGCAAGGATTTTCTCAATTTCCACTTCTTACAAAATAGTTTCCAGTTGTATATATTTTTCTCACATGTGAATCATCTATTATTTGTCAATGTTCACACACAAACCCAAGGGCGCCATATAAATAGAGACGAAGGTAGTAGTTATTAGTATTCACAATGTATTCAATTTTAAACTATTAGTGGTAATTATTTTAAGAATTGATGCACACACATTCATAAAATAAAAGGATTGGAACAACAATTTATTGAAAAGTACTACAATGCAACCAACCCTAGAAATTTGAGTGGATAGTCTTGGTACTCTTTCATATATAGTATGCAGTTTTCACAAGGAAAGTCCATACTATTTGAATATATTGATTGTCACTTTTAAAACATGGACTGTGAGCATTCTAAAACACCACACAAAAGATGGGTATAATTAATACAAATGAAGCAATAGTAAAGTTTGATTTGATGATATAACTCATACAAATAGGCACTCACTGTGAAAACAAAATTAAGTTTGTTGATTGATTGTTGTTATAGATCCATATTCTGTGCTTGTAGCTGAAACCCAGCATGTATATATTTCATCTGTTGTGGCATGAGATAGGGATCATGGGTGAGGAAGCAAAGAAGTGACAGCCATGGTGGGAGGGAAGAAGTCAGAGGCCCATAGGGAGGTGGAGCAACGACAGATGGCGTGCAGGTTTGGGAGCTCGACTATGACGACGTGGCGTGAGGTCGTGGTGGCATGTGTCGGTGCTGATATGTTACTTGCAACATGGAGGTCATGGAGATAAGAGTCGGAAATGATAAGAGAAGACGGAAGGCAGTTAAGGATGGGTGTGCAGGCAATGATTTCTATGTGAATGGAATAGTGTTTCTTTCATAAAAAATAAACTTCTAGTTAGTTTCACCTACACACCATTTGACAATCATATTTTTACTGAATTGTTTGTTGACATTTATGGAAATATGTTTATTTGAAAGAAGTATGTTGCATATATAATTATTTTTCAATAGTTCACACGGAGTATGGGTTCCGATCTTCAAACCTTACACAATATGTTGAAAATTAAAAAAAAAACTAGAACACTTACTAAAGAATTAACATGTTACAAAAAAGGTTGATTCAATAGTAAATGTTATATGTCGCGGATTCAACAAGTATGCATGGCACTCACTTTTCCAAAAATATCTAGACCGAATTTGTCATATAGTCATGTCACATCGTTTGTGTGATTTCACTACACATTTTAGCACTACATTCAATAGGACATATTTTGGTGCTTGAACACATATATAATGACGGGAATGATCATCGGGTGTGTGAAGCGAATTTCAGTTTGAGGTCATGCTAATGCACCATGAGCTTTGAAATTTATATTAGGACAGTGTGCATATGATACGTCCCAAACGTATTTATAATTTATGCTTCTTCCATGGTCTTTTGGGTGACAATGTTATATGTTTTGCTACACTTTTATATCATTTCACATATATTTGGAATAACCTACTAACTCAGTGCACCGAGTGCCAGTTTCTGTCTGCTGATGTCTATTTTGCAGGGGCTTTTACCCAATTTTCCAAAGCCCAAAAAAATCCGGAATATATATATAAAAATCAGCGAAACAGAAGCTTCGGGATCACCGAAGGAGGGCCAGAGGAGGGGCAGGGGCCTCCTAGGCGGCCTGCTGGTGTGGCGCGGCCCTAGGCCGCACCAGGAGGTCGCCTGGGTGGGTCCCACCTTCTCCAGTGCCCTCCTTTGGCCTATATTCAGTGTCCCGTGAGGAAACCCTTGCAGGCTTTCTGGAATCGCGAATTTCTCCATCATTCCGCTGCCGCAGCGCTTCCAAGATCAAGAGCGTCAGGAGACCTCTTCCCGGCACCCTACTGGAGGGAGGATTGACCTCCGGGAGCTTCTCCACCGCCATGGACGCTCCCCGGACGTGCCGTGAGTAGTCCTCCTTGGACCATGAGTCCATGACCAGTAGTTTTGTGATGTCTTCTCTCCAATCTTGTGCTTCAATGGTTAGTCCTTGTGAGTCGCCCTACATGATCAAGGCATCTATGTAATTCTCTTGCTATTGCTATGCTTGGTTTTTTGAGATCCGATGGATTATGAGATTATGTTCAGATTGTTATGAGTTATATATTTGATTATCCTTTTATATTATGTTCCTTAGTGATTCTTGCATGTTCTCCGTTGCTTTTTATTGATTTGGCCAAGTAGTAGATCGTAACTCCAAGAGGGAGCGTTATGCATGATTGTGGGTTCGGGCCCCTCCATGTCTAGCTTGAGTGACATAAACATGAGACTAGGGGATGTGCTTGTTGCCACCAGGGAGAAAACAACGGTGGTTGTGACCACGGTTGCAAGGATCGTTTACCTTACACATAGTTCATTAATGCATTTGTCCATTGCTTTGAGTTTACACTTTGGGTGGGGCTCGCAACTTAATACCGGAGAGTTGTTCTGGATAGATATCTCAAGGTGGATGATTAGTAAGTAGATGCTGATGAATAAACGATCTACTTGTCTTGGCGTACAACCCATTACTATTGAACCTCTAACTATCAAGGAGCATATTTAGCATTGCGGTGCGATCATAATTCTGTCAATTGCCCAACTGTTATTTGTTTACCCAAGCATATTTGTTTATCGTCTTTTGGGAGAGAGACATAACTAGTGAACATCATGTAACTCCAGTCCATATCACCATCATCGTTTACACCTCCATCATTTACCGCTTTCATTTACTTTTCCGTTGCAATCACTATTACCTTCCCGCTTGTGTTTTGATCCTTTGCAAACTATAAGGCCGGAGATATTGACAACCTATTTGTAGTCGTTGGGAGCAAAGTTATTTGTTGTGTGTGCAGGTCCACGTCTTCTGCAAGCGCCAGGGTGGAAGACACCTACTTGTTGAGCCTAGGAGTCCTCCTGGTTTGATAAACCACTACTGGAATTCATATATTTGCCGTCTGCCACATCTTTCCCGTCAACGAACGGACGGAAAAGAACGTAGTTGCCATCAGCTTTGAGAAAACAAACGGTAAAGATATGGCTGATGGCAAAAAACATATTTGCCATCAGCCACCTCTTTGCCGTCCATCAACAGACGTCAAAGGTAGTGAAGGCAGATGGCACACATATCCCACCCCACCTCTCCTCTCTCCCCACCCCACCCTGCCCCACCCCACCCCTTTGCCGTTTGCCTAACTAACTTTGTCGTCTGCGGCAGACGACAAAGGGGATGGACCCCTAACGTTAACGGTCGTCCTACCCACCCGCTCGCCCACTCTCTCTCACTATCTCTCCCCTCTCTCTCCACCGCAACCTCCACCCCCAGCACCACCGACGCCACCCCACCCCAGCGCCGCCGCCCCACCCCAGCACCGCCGCCCCGCCCCACCCCAGCGCCGCCGCCGCCACGCCACCCACGCCCTCCCCATGCCCTCCTCGCGCCCCTCACCCTCCGGCCCTCCTCCCCGCGCCTCTCCTACTCACGCCCCTCCCCCCTGCGTTCCTCCTCCCCACGCCCTCCTCGCGCGCCTCCCCCCTGCGGCCCTCCTCCCCGCGCCTCTCCTCCCTGCGCCACCGGATCGAGGTGTGTTTTTTTAGCTTTTTTTTGTAATAGTTTTGTTTAATTAGTTATAGGTTTTAGGTTTGTTTTGGCTTAGGTTTAGTTTTAGTTTAGGTTTAGTTTTAGTTTAGTTTAGGTTTATGTTTAGTCTTAGGTTAGTTTCCTATTTAGTAGAAGAAAATAAGAAAAAGTAGAAGAAGAAGAATAAGTAGAACAAGAAAAAAGGAGAAGAAGAAGAAGAACTAGAGGAGGAGGCGGAGAAGAAGAAGAAAAGAAGAAGAAGGAGAAGAAGAATAAGTGGAAAAAAGAAAAAAGAAAATAAGAATAAGAATAAGAAGAAGAAGAAGAAGAAGAAGAAAAATAGGAGAGCAAGAGAAGAATAAGAGGAAAAAAGAAAAAAGAAAATAATAAGAAGAAGAAAATAGGAGAGGAAGAGAAGAAGAAGAAAAGAAGAAGAAGGAGAATAAGAATTAGAAGGAGGAGGAGAAGAAGAAGATGAGAAAGTGTCCGAAGAGGAAGAGGAAGAAAATAAGAAGAGAAGAAGGATAAAAGAAGAAGAAGAAGAAGAAGAATAAGAGTTAGGTCACATATTTTCTGATTATCTTATAAAAATATCATATTTGTGTTGATCGGGTGAATTTCAATGTGCAGTTGTTCGACGACCTCCACGTGCGTTGGACAAGCTCCGCCCCTACGTTTGTTGGTGAGCACAAATGACTTCTCCTCCTACCCCCTTAATTTGCTCTGTCCCGGTCTTCGTGCCAATGAAACTTGCTAGCTATATATAGGTTTCTTCAATCATGTGTATGCGTGACGAGTATGCGTCTCACGTTCGAAAGGGCGACATCTATAAATATGCATGTCTTTGCATATTTATAACCGCCATCCTTTCGAATTGTCCAACATTATCCATGGAAAGCCCAAGTATGTGTAGATTTCGTTCCTTTTCCCGTATGATGTGCTCTGGATCCGATGCGGAATTTTGTCAGTGCCTCCATCTTGTTCTCCGGATGCACATCCTCCCTGTTTATTGCGGAGACGTGTATCAGGAGAACAACGGGGAGGTGCTCTCGAAATTTTGCATTGGATCCGGAGCAGAGCATGGAAAAACGAACCCAATCTACACATACTCGGGTGGGATTAGGACCTATCTTTACCTATTAGCGTGTAGGTTGCCTGGATGTAATAAAAATGATGAACCTGATTAACCGACGAATATAAATGCTAAATTATATATAAATATATTTCTTCTGTCTTTAGTAGCTAGGCAAGATGAGTGATCGTGCGTGGATGTATACCGGTCACCCTACTCAGAAAGAGCTGATGAAAGAATGGTTTGTAAAAACAAAGGAATTTGTGAAAGCTGCATTCGCAAATGGCCAGGAAAGAAACTATTGCCCCTGTCCTGGATGCGACAACTATAAAAAGAAGATATAGGCTGTAATGATTAAACACCTACAGAGGAGGGGTTTTAAGCCCAATTATACGGTGTGGACATTTCATGGTGAGTCTATACAACGCACAAGAGCTGAGGTGGTCCGTCGTCGCACCGACGAGCATGGTACCGGGATCGAAGACATGGTGCAAGACTTTGATGATGCTCGTGATTCGGAAGATGAGATGGAGGAATCTGCAAAGGCCTTTTATGAAATGTTGGAGTCTTCAAAACGTCCTCTCGATGAGCACACTGAACTCTGCCAGCTGGATGCAATTGCACAAGTAATGGCTTTGAAGGCTCAGTTCAACTTGGGAAGAGAATGCTACGACGCGATGATGACACTATTTGTACCCTTCCTACCCAAAGGCCATGTCATGCCTACAAACCTGTACCAGTCGGACAAAATACTTCGTGTACTTAAGATACCCTATGAGAAGATAGATGCATGTGAGAAAGGATGTGTCTTATTTAAGAAGGAGTATGCACACTTGGACTATTGTCCCAATTGCGAGTCTTGCAGGTATCTTTTGGTATGCAACGGTATGGGTGAGAAGAGGCAGACCAAAATCGCAGTTAGTGTTCTTCGGTATATGCCAATCGTACCAAGACTTCAACGCCTTTTCATGGTCGAAGAGACAGCCAGACAGATGACATGGCACAAATTGGGCAAAAGAACCGAACTAGATGCGGATGGGAATAAGATGGTGGTACACACATCGGATGGGGAAGCGCGGAAACATTTCGATGGATTGCATCAGGATAAAGCGGCAGATCCAAGGAATCCTCGAGTCTGCATCGCCACGAATGGTTTTAATCCCTTCGGCATGACGGCAACCAAATATAGTTGTTGGCCTGTATTTGTCATTCCACTCAATCTCCCCCCCCCCCCGACAGATTATGCAAAGAAAGAACATATTTCTGACGTTGATAATTCCAGGGCCCAATTATCCGGGGAAGAATATGAATGTGCACCTGCAGCCGCTTAAGGATGAATTGGAAGAAGCTTGGGATAATGGGGTCAATACATACGATGCCGCTAGAAACCAAAACTTCAAAATGCATGTGTGGTACATGTACTCTATGCATGACTTGCCGGCGTATGCACTATTCTCTGGATGGTGTGTGCATGGAAGGTTCCCGTGCCCCCAATGCAAGGCAGCTCTTCAGTTTCATTGGTTGCAGTAGGTTCGGAAGTATTCTTGCTTTGACTTGCATAGACAGTTCCTGGATCCTGACCATCAGTTCAGAAAAGACAAGAAGAAGTTTACCAATTGTAAAGTTGTCAAAAACTTGGCACCACCTGCGTTGACAGGTCAACAGATCCTGGATCAGTTAAACGCCCTCGAGCCTGATCCAGAGCGTCCAGGGTATTTCAAGGGGTATAATTCAAAACACGCCTGGACTCACAAGCCATGCTTCTGGGATCTGCCTTACTTCAAAGACCTCCTTCTTCCCCACAATATCGACATGATGCACACTGAAAATAATATCGGAGAGGCTATTTTTGGTACATTGTTGGACATAGATGGGAAGACAAAGGATAATTCTAAGGCTAGAGTCGATCAAGAGACACTATGTCATAGACCGTTACAAAACATGCGAGAAGGCAAAGGAAAGTAGAAGTGGTCGAAACCAAAGGCCTGGTTCAATCTTGGAAGGCCAGCTATAAGGGAAATTATATTGTGGGTCAAAATGCACTTGATGTTCCTCGATGGGTATGCAGCGAATCTAAAGAGGGGAGCGAGTCTTGAAAAATTAAAAATCTTTGGTCTCAAGAGTCATGATTGGCACATATGGCTAGAGCGGGTAATGCCGGTGATGTTACGTGGCTTTATTCCTCAGGATGAATGGCTAGTACTGGCGGAGCTGAGCTATTTCTTCCGTGTTCTTTGTGCGAAAGAATTGTCGCCTGGCATGGTAAAATACATGGAGGAGTTTGCACCGGAGTTATTGTGCAAGTTAGAGAAGATGTTTCCACCGGGCTTCTTTAATCCAATGCAGCATTTGATTTTACATCTACCGACCGATTCAAGATTGGGTGGGCCCGTACAAAATCGTTGGTGCTATGCAACTCAGAGGATGCAGAAGACCCTTCGAGCTAAATGTAAAAATAAGCGTAGAATTGAAGCATCGATGGCTGAGGCATTCATTACTGAGGAGGTGGCAAACTTTGTGAAAGCACACTATAAAGCCAAAAATCATCATTTGCATAATCCGAAGCCTCGGCACAATGATGCAGACCCTAAAAAAGGTGGGTCCAACCTCTGCCTGTTCAAAGGGAAGAGGGCCCGGAAAAGGTGGGTCCAACCTCAGCCTATTCAAAGGAATGGTGTTTCAGGCTAATCTTCAGAAAGAGAGAGCGGCAAACTAGGCTGCTCTTGAGAAAGAGAGATTGGCAAGTCAGGTTGCTCTTCAGGCTGCTCTTGATGAGAGGAACCAGACCACGGCACAATTGCTTTAGGAGGAGAGGGCCCGAAACGAGGCAGGTCAACGGGCCCTGTACGAGCTTTTTGTGGTAAGTTTTTTTTCACATTAGCCAAATTATGTGTGTAATGTCTGTTTCATTACTAACTAATACGACCCACTCTTCAGGGTCTGTGCGAGAAGAGCGGTCAAGTCCCTCCGCAGATGCCCGTCTTCTCTTAGGTTGGCACGGCGAGTTTAATTATAAACTAGTATTAATAATTGAGTGTCATCATGCTAACAGAGACATTGCAAAATATCTTTTCTGCAGAATAACTCCCGAGCGGCATCGCACGACCCTTCTCCAGGGCATACGTCTCCAAACGAAGCCGACGCGAGCAACCGTGGTGTTTCTCCTCCTTGATGACCACTACGGTAAGTTTCTCTTCTCCTCTTTCATATTCTCCTTGCCTTAATTTCCCTAACAATGACATAATTAGCCCATTTAGCTCCAAAATGCCATAATAACCTCAAAATGGCATAAGAACCTTGGTTAACTCATGAATATTATATTCTTAGCTTGTTTTCCTCTAAAATGGCATAATTAGCCCATATAGCTCCAAAAAGACATAGTTAGCTAATTGAGCTCCAACAAGAGGAGAAGAGGAGAAGAAATAGGAAAAATGAAAAGAAATAAGAAGAAGAAGAAGAAGAGAAGAAGGAGAAGGAGGAGGAGAAGGAGGAGATGAAGGAGGAGAAGGCCAAGGACCTTCTAGTCCTTCTCCGCCTTCTCCTCCTCCTTCTCCTCCTTCTTCTTGATTTCTACTTCTTCTTATCCTCCTCCTATTTCTTCTCCTCTTTCATATACTCCTTGCCTTAATTTCCCCAACAATGACATAATTAGCCCATTTAGCTCCAAAAAGACATTATAAGCTCAAAATGGCATAAGAACCTTGGTTAGCTCATGAATATTATATTCTTAGTTTGTTTTCCTCTAAAATGGCATAATTAGCCCATATAGGTCCAAAAAGACATAGTTAGCTAATTGAGCTCCAACAAGAGGAGAAGAGGAGAAGAAATAGGAAAAATGAAAAGAAAGAAGAAGAAGAAGAAGAACAGAAGAAGGAGAAGGAGGAGGAGGAGGAGGAGAAGGAGGAGAAGGCCAAGGACCTTCTAGTCCTTCTCCTCCTCCTCCTCCTTCTCCTCCTTCTTATTTATTTTTTCTTCTTCTCCTCCTCCTCCTCTTTCTTCTCATCTTTCATATTCTCCTTGCCTTAATTTCCCCAACAATGACATAATTAGCCCCATTTAGCTCCAAAAACAAATTATAAGCTCAAAATGGCATAAGAACCTTGGTTAGCTCATTAATATTATATACTTAGCTTGTTTTCCTCTAAAATGGGATAATTAGCCCATATAGCTACAAAAAGACGTAGTTAGCTAATTGAGCTCCAAGAAGAGGAGAAGAGGAGAAGAAATAGGAAAAATGAAAAGAAAGAAGAAGAAGAAGAAGAAGAAGAAGAAGAAGAAGAAGAAGAAGAAGAAGAAGAGAAGAAGGAGAAGGAGGAGGAGGAGGAGGAGAAGGAGGAGAAGGCCAAGGACCTTCTAGTCCTTCTCCTCCTCCTCCTCCTTCTCCTCCTTCTTTATTTCTTATTCTTCTTATCCTCCTCCTCTTTCTTCTCCTATTTCATATTCTCCTTGCCTTAATTTCTCCAACAATGACATAATTAGCCCATTTAGCTCCAAAAAGACATTATAAGCTCAAAATGGCATAAGAACCTTGGTTAGCTCATTAATATTATATTCTTAGCTTGTTTTCCTCTAAAATGGGATAATTAGCCCATATAGCTCCAAAAAGACATAGTTAGCAAATTGAGCTCCAAGAAGAGGAGAAGAGGAGAAGAAATAGGAAAAATGAAACGAAAGAAGAAGAAGAAGAAGAATAGAAGAGGGAGAAGGAGGAGGAGGAGGAGGAGGAGGAGAAGGCCAAGGACCTTCTAGTCCTTCTCCTCCTTCTCCTCCTTCTTCTTTATTTCTTCTTCTACTCCTCCTCCTCCTATTTCTTCTCCTCTTTCATATTCTCCTTGCCTTAATTTCCCCAACAATGACATAATTAGCCAATTTAGCTCCAAAAAGACATTATAAGCTCAAATTGGCAGAAGAACCTTGGTTAGCTCATTAATATTATATACTTAGGTGGTTTTCCTCTAAAATGGGATAATTAGCCCATATAGCTCCAAAAAGACATAGTTAGTTAATTGAGCTCCAAGAAGAGGAGAAGAGGAGAAAAAGTAGGAAAAATGAAAAAAAAAGAAGAAGAAGAAGAAGAGAAGAAGGAGAAGGACTAGGAGGAGGAGGAGGAGAAGGAGGAGAAGGCCAAGGACCTTATAGTCCTTCTCCTTCTCCTCCTCCTTCTTCTTTATTTCTTCTTCTTCTTCTCATCCACCTATTTCTTCTCCTCTTTCATATTCTCCTTGCCTTAATTTCCCCAACAATGACATAATTAGCCCATTTAGCTCCAAAAACACATTATAAGCTCAAAATGGCATAAGAACCTTGGTTAGCTCATTAATATTATATACTTAGCTTGTTTTCCTCTAACATGGGATAGTTAGCCCATATAGCTCCAAAAAGACATAGTTAGCTAATTGAGCTCCAAGAAGAGGAGAAGAGGAGAAGAAATAGGAAAAATGAAAAGAAAGAAGAAGAAGAAGAAGAAGAAGAGAAGAAGGAGAAGGAGGAGGAGGAGGAGGAGGAGAAGGAGGAGAAGGCCAAGGACCTTCTAGTCCTTCTCCTCCTCCTCCTCCTCCTTCTCCTCCTTCTTCTTTATTTCTTCTTCTTCTTCTCATCCTCCTCTTTCTTCTCCTCTTTCATATTCTCCTTGCCCTAATTTCCCCAACAATGACGTAATTAGCCCATTTAGCTCCAAAAAGACATTATAAGCTCAAAATGGCATAAGAACCTTGGTTAGCTCATTAATATTATATACTTAGCTTGTTTTCCTCTATAATGACATAATTAGCCCATTTAGCTCCAAAAAGACATAGTTAGGTAATTTAGTTCCAAGAAGAGGAGAAGAGGAGAAATGAATAGGAAGAACAAAAAGAAGAAGAGAAACAGAAGAGAAGGAGGAGGAGGAGAAGAAGAGATGAAGGAGAAGGAGGAGAAGGAGTCCTCCTTATTCTCCTCTTCTTCCCTCCTTCTTCTCCTCTTCTTCTCCTTCTTCTTCTCTTATTCTCCTCCTCCTTCTCCTTCTCCTTCTCCTTCTCCTCATTCTCCTCCTCCTCCTCCTTATTCTTGTTTTTTTCTCCTCCTTCCTCTCTTCTTGCTTCTTCTCTTTTTTCTTCAATTTAGCTTATTTGTCATATATATGTTGTTGTTCTTCTTCTTCTGACTTTCTTATTCCCATTTTGCAGATTGGATGTACTACATGCATGGAAGCTGGCATTGGAGTGCTTTAGTTCCCATTTTTATTTGAGTTGATGAACAATGTGGAACTATATGTATATGTATATATGCATGAACAATATATGTGCAACTATATGTATGTATATATGGATGAAACTTTGTATGTGTTGGTTCTTTTGATATATGGGATGTACGTTGATGAACAAATGGCATTGATGAGCTTTATATGTATATCATATATGTGTTGTGACCTATTTATCATATATGTGCTATGAATTATATATATATATGTGCTGTGAAATAGAAAAAATAAAAAAAATGTGACAATATAGGCTCTTTGCCGTCTACCAGCTGATGGCAAAGGCCTTTGCCATCAGCTGACCGACGGCAAAGGTGCCACATGGCACCTAGCTGTGATCCCTGGGTGTCCATATAGTCTCTTTGCCGTCTGCTTCCTGGGGGGCAGACGACAAAGAAGAGGGCACAAAGGAGGGGGAGGAGGGGTAGGCAGACGACAAAGAGTGGAGGGGGGAGGAGGTGGAGGCAGACGACAAAGAGTGGAGGTGGAGGCAGACGACAAAGAAGAGGGCGAGGCAGACAGCAAAGAGTGGAGGGGGCAGGAGGAGGAGGCAGACGGCAAAGAAGAGGGCGAGGCAGACAGCAAAGCCTCCGTTAGCCCCTAACGGAGGAAACGCCTGTCGGCTGCCGTCTCGACCTCTTTGCCGACTGCTCTTATGAAAAGCTGACAGCAAAGCTCTTTGCCGTCCGCTTCGGTGAGGCTGACGGCAAAGAAGCTACAATGCCGTCGTAAGCTGACACATAATATTTGCCGACAGGTGGCAGACGACAAAGACCTTTGCCGTCGGTGGAGTCCTCTTTGCCGTCTATGATGGCAGACGGCAAAGAAGCTGATTCCTATAGTGAACCTTACAGTCTCCGTGTAAGGGAAATTTTCTGCTAACTACATCTCAACCTTCCACTTGGGATAACCAACGAGGGGCGAGAAGTATATCCATCAACTCGTCATCAGCATATAGGTACAACAATTAAAACTGTATACGTGTCTACAATATTTTTTTTATCACATTAACAATATGTTGCATATGCATGAGAAATTTACCTTTTGCTGAAATTTTTGTTGGGTTCTACCGTAGGTGCATCGCATGCGAATTAAGATTTTCCAACGTGCATAACATCCAAGAACATGTTATGGAGATCGGACACACATCGTTACCACTAGACATATAGTGTCGTGCAACGGAAGTAGAGTTGGTGTAGCGCGTCCGCGTGGTCCGTCTCCTCCGCGTTCGATCTCCATCAAACATCCCGTCGTTGGATCCTCTCCCTCGAGCGGACAGTCGCAAGATCCCACATACAAGTTCGCCGAAGCGGCGCAAGTGCACCGCCTCTAACGGTATCCGCGCATGCAGGACGAACACCATGTGGTGGACTGCTAGGTCCGGATCACACAGTCGGCAGCGATGAGTGGAGGTGGCTAGTTGCAACACATGCAAAGCCCTAATGACGACACCGAAGCTATCAACTGATTAAGTGTGCCGCACGTGTCGTGGGAATGAACCTGACAGTAGAAGTGTAGGGTACAAAGGGAGAGGGCAGAGTCCTAGCTATGGCAAGCTTGTACGCAAGATGTATGAGTTCACGCCCCTCTCGTAGAGGTAACAACCCTATGTCTCAGTGCTCGGGAGCTCTTGCGATGTGGAATGTGTGTTACAGGGGGTGCGATCCCTTGTGCCATAGGGGAGGGTGGCTTATATAGAGTGCGCTACCCATTATCAAGTCCCCAACAGCTAAGGGTTCGATCAATAGAGTTCAAAGGTGTATGTTACTAATAATGTATGTATGTAATTAATGCTATAAATGATGATCAGACGAACGCTCGCATGTTGGCCTCCCTGGAGTGGCTTCTGGTCTTGTGTGTCGACTGGTTTCTTCCGAGTGGAAGTTGGTTGTCGAGTGAAGGGGAACATCTTCCAAGTGACTGCTTACCGAGTGACCATGGCTATCCAGTCGGAATATTCTTTGTGGCCGCCAAGTTAATAATGAGGTACTGATGTCAACTGTTCTTCCCCTTGGAACGACACCAGAAGAATGCTGCTAGCAATCTCCGGCAATCGAAACTAGAAGAATGTTGTTGACGTCCCACCAGCGCGTGGGATCGTAGCAGTTTTCGAGGGTAGAGTATTCGACTCAAATTTGTTGATCGCCAAAACAGGAGGTGAGAGAATACTCTCGACTATTAGCAGTTGAATTTGTCAGATTGAACCACACCTGAAAGATTAGTATCTGCAAGCAAAATAGTAACAACAAAGTAGCGAGTAACGGCAGTGGCAAGGAACAGCGGTAGTGACAGCAGTAGCAAGTAGCAACAGTAGCAAGCGACAATAGTAGAAACAGTAGCAGCAGAGCAAGACAAGTAACATCGGTAGCAACAGTAGTAGCAGCAGCAGAGCAAGACAAGTAACAGCAGCAGCAACAGTAGTAACAGTAGAGCAAGACAAGTAACAACAGCAGTAGGACAAACTCGTAGGCAATGGGTCGGTGATTTGTTTGGATGATATTCATCATGCAACAGTTATAACACAGAGAGATATGTGTCTAGCCCCCATTCGTCAATGTGATGTAGGCATGCATTCCGTGTGTCGTCATACATGCTTAGGGAAAAGAACTTGCATGACATCTATTGTCCATCCCTCCCGTGGCAGCGGGGTCCAAAAGGAAACTACGGGATATTAAGGTTCTCCTTTTAATAAAGAACCGGACCAACACATGAGCACTTGGTGAACACATGAACTCCTCAAACTATGGTCATCACCAGGAGTGGTTTCGGTTATTGTCACTCCGGGGTTGCCGGATCATAACACATAGTAGGTAACTACAACTTGCAAGATCGGATCTAAAACACACATATATTGGTGACAACATAATAATTTCAGATCTGAAATCATGGCACTCGGGCCCTAGTGACAAGCATTAAGCATGGCAAAGTAGTAGCAACATCACAATCTCAGAACATAGTGGATACTAGGGATCAATCCCCATCAAAACTAACTCGATTACATGATAGATCTCATCCTACTCATCACCGCCCAGCGAGCCTACGAATAGATTACTCACGAACGACGAAGAGCTTCATGGAACTGGAGAGGGAAGAAGGTTGATGATGACGATGTCGACGATTTCACCTCTTCGGAGCCCAAGACGGACTCCAGATCTGCCCTCCGGATGAAGAACAGGTTGTGGCGGCGCCTCCGTATCGCAAACGCGACGAAAACTTCTCTTTTTATTTTTTGTAGGACGAAAGTGAACTTATAGACCTGAGGTTGGGGGCGGCAGAGCCGTGTGGGCCACACAAGCCTGCCCACCGCCACGAGGGGGGTGGTGGTGGAGCCAGGGCTTGTGGCCCACTGGCCCACCCTCTCAGGTGGAACTTGGCGCAGATATTTTTCATATTTTCCAAAAATGATCCCCGTAAATTTTCAGGACGTTTGGAGAACTTTGATTTCTGCACAAAAATAACACCAAGGCAATTATGTTGAAAACAGCGTCAGTCGAGGTTAGTTCCATTCAAAAGTTGCAAATTAGAGTCCAAAACAAGGGCAAAAGAGTTTGGAAAAGTAGATACGATGGAGACGTATCAACTCCCCCAAGCTTAAAACCTTGCTTGTCCTCAAGCAACTCAGTTGACAAACTGAGAGAGAAAGAAAAACTTTGACAAACTTTGTTTGATCTTGTTGTTGCAACTATGTCTAACTCATAACCATAATTTCAGCAAGATCACAAGTTAACCACATAAGCAAATGACACAAAGGTCTCACGGTAAGCTAATATCAATGGCATAATATGCTAACGAGCAAATAATAAGGAGTTTCAAATACCAACACTTCAATCAAAACAAGCATGAAGCAATATGAATAGGTGGTATCTCGCTAGCTCTTTCTAAGACCGCAAAACATAAATGCAGAGCACTTTCAAAGATCAAGGGCTGACTAAACATTGTAATTCATAGCAACGAAGTTCCAGTCATAGTCATACTCAATATCAATCAAAAGCAAAGCATAAAAATGACAGAGGTGCTCTCTAATTGGTGCTTATATAAGAGGAGGATGACTCGACAGGAAAATAAATAGACAGGCCCTTCGTAGAGGGAAGCATTGATTTGTAGAGGTGCGAGAGCTCAAGCTTTGAAAACAAAGATAATAATTTTTGGTGGCATGCTTTCATTGTCAACGCAATGACCAAGAGTTGTCAATATCTTCCATGCTACTCATGCTATAGGCGGTTCCCAAACAGAAAAGTAAAGTTTTAACTCCCCCACCACCAATCAATCACACTCCACGGCTAGACGAATCCTCGGGTACCGTTCATACTAACATCAATCCGGGGGGAGTCTTGTTTTACAGTTATGTTTTCGATTTAAGCGTGGAACTGGGCATTCCAATTACCGGCCCCTTTCTCGTGAATGACAGTGAATAAACACATGTCGAGGATAACACTCCTAGCATGGAAGATACCAATAGCCCCCTGTCACCACATGAGCAGTTCGGGCATGCAAAACAGATTATTTCTTGAAGGTTTAGAGAATGGCACATGCAAATTTACTTGGAACAGCGGGTAGATACCGCAAATAGGTAGGTATAGTGGACTCTCATGGAAAAACTTTTTGGGTTAATGGAAGTGGATGCACAAGCAGTATTTCGCTTAGTACAAGTGAAGGCTAGCAAAAGACTGGGAAGCGACCAACTAGAGAGCGACAACAGTCATCAAGATGCAATGAGTTTGACTAACATTGAATGCAAGAATGAATAGGATATAAATCACCATGAACACGAACATCATAGAGGCTATGCTGATTTTGTTTCAACTACATGCATGAACATGCGCCAAGTCAAGCCACTTCAAACATTCAAAGGAGAATACCATCCTATTATACTACATCATAGTCATTTCAAAATCTATGTTGGCATTCAAGATAAACCATTTTAAACTCTCAGCTAAATAAGCATGGCATCAGAAACTATGATCTCTAAGTTGTCATTGCAAACATGGTTCTCTCACAGCAAAGCTGAATCTAGGTCGATAAGCTAGTCATAATTACAAAAACAAAATAGATAGAGTTCATACCAGCTTTTCAGTCTCAGTCACTTCATCATATATCATCATTATTTCCTTTCATTTGCACGATCGAACGATGTGAACGATAATAAGAGCATTGGACTAAGCTGAATGTGCATGCAAACACAAAGGAGAAGACAAAGTAATATGGCTCTTTGAAAGCTAAACAGGTAAGCATGTAAGAACCAATAAACATTGTAACCAATATCTTCTACCTTGACACAAAGAAAAACAAAACTATTTACACTGGAAAGCTCCCAAGAAGCAAAAGAAGAAAGAAAAATCTTTTTGGGTTTTCTCGAAAGGACACAAAACAAGAAGACAAGAAAACGAAAATAAACTAGCATGGATAATACAGTGGCAAAGTGTGAACACCGGCTAACAGAGTGAAAGCATAAGCAAGAATGTAAAGTCGGTGAGAACACGTACTCCCCCAAGCTTAGGCTTTTGGCCTAGCTTGGTCTACTCCCAAGGATGGTCCTGGCGAAACCCAAAATCATAATGGGTGTTATACGGGAGTGCTGCAGCCAATGCCTGAATAGCTGCCTCACGAAGTCGAGCAGAAGTCGCCTCCCTCTCATACTCCTCTGCCTCTCCTATGGTTATGTAGTATCTTCGTTTTACGTGAAAGTCAAAGAAAGCAGGAGAAGGAAGGGTAATATGGAAAACACGTTGTTGCTTAAATATCAAGCGGTATAGGAGGGATCCATGATCTCTCTCAAGGAACTAGTAGCGTGTTAGAGCGACACGATCAAGGTAGGCTGTAAGGAAAGGAGGGTCTTCTGGACGGATGGATACTCCAAGAAAATTTGCTAAGCGTGTAGCATAAACTCGACCAAAGAAATCCCCCTCACTGGCATTTTTATTCAGCCTCCTTGTTATTATAGCTCCCATATTGAAGCTTTTGTCACCTATTACTGCGCTCTTAAGGATACTAAGGTCGGAAGCGCATAGGTGACAATGTGCACCCTTGCCGTTAATGCACCTACCTATGAAGAGGGCAAGGTAGTGCAAGGCAGGGAAATGGATGCTTCCTATGGTGGCTTGCGTGATATCTCTGGTTTCTCCAACAGTTATACTAGAGACAAAGTCTCTGACCGAAGACTTAGAAGGATCATTAATACTACCCCCATCGGGTAACTTGCAAATCCTATTGAAATCCTCCAAATCCACGGTATAGGATTTATCGTACAGAACAAACAGTATGGATGAGTCACAGCCAACTGAAAATTTAAATCTACGCACGAAAGAGGCAGTGAGCATAGCATACTGTTCACATTTATCTGAGAGGAATTCTTCTAAGCCGGCATTGCGGACAAGTGTATCAAACTCATCCTTGAAACTTGCTTCAATCATGAACTCATCGAAAGGCCATTCACATGGTTGTACCGGTGCGTCCCTTAGTTGAAAAGGTTCGAGCTCCCGAAAAGAAAGACGAGTGCCCTTCTTACTTGAGGAACCACCATGAAACTTCCTCCTGAACATAATTTCCTTTTGCAGAAATTTTTGAAGCAAGAGAAAAGTGAATGAAGACCCACCACACCTTGTAGCAACTACTCCTACTAGTGTCTAGAGACCGTATCACGCGCTAAAACTACTTGGGACTAGCTAAAATCAACATTTCTAGCTCAAGAACAGGGTCACCAAGGTAGCAAGAATACGCGAAGGATAAAGCACTAGAGCAAAAACTAATTGGACCAATGGAGGAGTCACTTACCAAGGAGTAATTTCCCCAAAACGGTTCGGAGAATGGTGCTTTGAGCAGGGAGATCGAAAATCACAGCCAAATGAGCAAGAATACGGGTTTGAGCTACGAAATAATTTTTTCTGGAGGTGGAAGAAGAGGCTGGGAGCTGGAATGAGTGGAGGGGGTCCCTGTGGGCACCACAAGCTTGCACTCCGCCACCTGGGGGTAGGTGCCGGTGGCAAGGCTTGTGGCCCACTGGTCTGGCCCCCAGGCCAGCTCTCAGGCCCAGTAATTTTCAAAAATTACAGAAAAAATCATACTAAATTTTCAGGACCATCGGAGAACTTTTATTTTCGAGGTATTTTTCTCCGGGGCGCTAAAACAGAAAATAGGAAAAACTAAACTAATTCTATCATTTTTCTTCTAAGCAACAGAAAATGAAAGCTCAAAACAAAGGTATGTAAATCTCTGATTCATCCGCTTCATGGTCATTGAAAGAAATCCGTCAATGGGATTGATCAATTCCTCATGACAAAACCTTCTCGAATCGCAAAAGAGAACGGAGAATTTTTGAATAGCCACTAAGTCACCTCAATGGGGATATGTATCTTCCCAACAAGAAAATCATACTTCATCTTGACACGAGGAATAGGGCATTCAAAGCTCCCAATTAGAATCGATGAAGTCTTTTCGATAGCATTGATGCAATGTACTCGATATCGTTTCTTCAGAAAGTGCACGGTGTGCTCATTACCGTTGACATGGAAAGTGACATTGCCTTTGTTGCAATCTATAACAGCCCCTGCAGTGTTTAAAAAGGGTCTTCCGAGGATGACAACCATGGCATCATCCTCAGGAATATCCAAGATAACAAAGTCTGTTAAGATAGTAGTGTTAGCAACCACAACATGCACATCCTCGCAAATGCCGATAGGGGAAGCAGTTGATTTGTCGGCCATTTGCAGAGAAATTTCAGTGGGTGTCAACTTATCCAATTCAAGTCTACGATAAAGAGAAAGCGACATAACACTAACACCGGCTCCAAGGTCACATAAGGCAGTTCTTACGTAGTTTCCTTTAATAGAGCAAGGTATAGTGGGCACTCCGGGATCACCAAGTTTCTTAGGAGTTCCACCTTTAAAAGTGTAATTGTCAAGCATGGTGGAGATCTCTAGATCTGGTATCTTCCGTTTATTAGTCACGATATCTTTCATGTACTTGGCATACGGAGACATCTTGAGCATATCATTTAACCGCATCTGCAGAAGGATGGGTCTTATCATCTCAACGAAGCGCTCAAAATCCTCATCATCCTTTTTCTTGGATGGCTTAGGAGGAAAGGGCATAGGTATCTGAACCCATGGCTCTCTTTCTTTACCATGCTTCCTAGAAGTGAAGTCACTCTTATCGTATTTCTTAGGTTGTGGGTTATCAAGATTAACCGTAGGTTCAATCTCCACATCCTCATCATTGCTAGGTTGAGCATTATTATGAACATCACTGTCCATATTGTCACCAGGTTCATGTTCATCACCAGATTGTGTTTCTGCATCAGACGCAGAAATATCATTAGGTTCTTCAGGTATGCCAGTATTTGGTGAACTGGCATGCATGCTTCTATCATCCTTCTTCTTCTCCTTAGGATGACTGGGTGTTTCAGCATTGATTCCTTGAGAATCTTGATCAATTCTCTTAGGGTGGCCTTCAGGATACAAAGGTTCCTGAGTCATTTTGCCTCCTCTAGTAATGACTCTGACAGAGTTGTCATTTAATTCATTGAGCAAGTCATTCTGAGCTTTAAGTACTTGTTCTACCTGAGTAGTAATCATAGAGGCATGTTTACTCAGAAGCTTCAGATCATTGACATTTCTGTCTACACAAGCACTTAAATGGCTAAGCATGCGAGTACTTTGTTCCAAATGCTTGCTAACATAATCATTGAAACTCTATTGTTTGGCAACAAAGTTGTCAAATTCATCAAAGCATAGACTAGTAGGTTTATCAAAAGGAATATCACTCTCATCAAACCTACGCAGAGAATTCACTTCTACTACCTGTATCGGGTTATCGAGACCATGGATCTCTTCGATAGGTGGTAGATTTTTGACATCTTTAGATCTAATGCCTTTCTCTTGCATATATTTCTTGGCTTCTTGCATATCTTCGGGACTGAGGAATAGAATACCTCTTTTCTTAGGAGTTGGCTTAGGAGGTGGTTTGGGAATAGTCCAAGCATTATCGTTGATCAAGATTTTATTCAGTAGAGTCTCAGCTTGTTCTACAGTTCGTTCCCTAAAAACACAACCGGCACAACTATCTAGGTGGTCTCTAGAGGCATCGGTAAGTCCGTTATAAAGGATATCAAGTATCTGGTTCTTCTTAAGAGGGTGATCAGGCAAAGCATTCTGTAGGTGGACGAGCCTCCCCCAAGCTTGTGGAAGACTCTCTTCTTGGAGTTGAGCAAAGTTGTATATTTCCTGCAAGGCAGCTTGCTTCTTATGGGCAGGGAAATATTTCTCACAAAAGTAATAGACCATCTCCTGGGGACTACTCGCACATCCAGGAGCAAGAGAGGTGAACCAGGCTTTAGCGTCATCCTTTAGAGAGAAAGGAAACAGCTTAAGGATGTAGTAGTCGCGGATCTTCTCCTCATTAGTGAAAAGGGTGGCTATATCGTGTAGTTTGGCAAGATGGGCTACGACCGTCTCAGACTCATAACCGTGAAAAGGATCATTTTCGACTAGAGAGATTATCTCAGGATCGACACAGAATTCATTATCCTTATCGGTGATAAAGATAGGTGAAGTGGCAAACTTCAGGTCATATTTCATCTTAGCTTTCAGAGATTTTCCCTTCCACTTGAGAAGTAATTTCTTAGCGTCATAGGCATACTTACACGCAAGAAAATCCTCAGCTATCTCTCCCTCCATAACGTAACCCTCAGGTATATCAGGCAATTCATATCTAGGAGAGCTAGATCTAGCAGGAGCAAAAGCAGGTTCTATCTCAATAGTATCGGGAGTATGAGAAGCATCACGTGCATTGGGAGTAACTCTAGCAATATGAGCATCAAGGAACACCCCTAGTGGAACATCAGGCAAAGTATTATCTCTAGCAGTATCAAGCATAGCATCATCAGGAAAAATAGCATCTCTAGCATCATTAGGCAAAGCAGTATCAAGCATAGCATCTCTAGCAGTATCAGGCATAGCATTAGGCATAGTATCAAGCATAGCCTCTCTAGCACTAGCATCATCAAGCACAGGCGACATATCAAGATTTCTAGCAGGAGGTGATGTCGCAAACTTACTCACAACTGAAGGTGAATCAAGTGTAGAGCTAGATGGCAATTCCTTACCTCCCCTCGTAGTTGAAGGCAAGACTTTGGTCTTCGGATCCTTCAGATTCTTCATAGTGATCAGCAGATATAAATCCCAAGTGACTCAGAGAATATAGCAATACCTCCATGGCAACAGCGCCAGAAAAATGCTTGATGTCAACTGTTCTTCCCTTTGCAACGGCACCAGAAGAATGTTGTTAGCACTCTCCGGCAATCGAAACTAGAAGAATGTTGTTGACGGCCCACCAGCGCGTGGGATCGTAGCAGTTTTCGAGGGTAGAGTATTCGACCCAAATTTGTTGATCGCCAAAACAGGAGGTGAGAGAATACTCTCGAGTATTAGCAGTCGAATTTGTTAGATTCAACCACACCTGAAAGATTAGTATCTGCAAGCAAAGTAGTAACAACAAAGTAGCGAGTAACGGCAATGGCAAGGAACAGCGGTAGTGACAGCAGTAGCAAGCGACAGTAGTAGCAACAGTAGCAGGAGAGCAAGACAAGTAACAGTGGTAGCAACAGTAGTAGCAGCAGCAGAGGAAGACAAGTAACAGCAGCAGCAACAGTATTAACAGTAGAGCAAGACAAGTAACAGCAGTAGTAGGACAAACTCGTAGGCAATGGGTCGGTGATTTGTTTGGATGATATTCATCATGCAACAGTTATAACACGGAGATATATGTGGCTAGCTCCCGTTCGTCAATGTGATGTAGGCATACATTCCGTGTGTCGTCGTACGTGCTTAGGGAAAAGAACTTGCATGACATCTATTGTCCATCCCTCCCGTGGCAGCGGGGTCCAAAAGGAAACTACGGGATATTAAGGTTCTCCTTTTAATAAATAACCGGACCAACGCATTAGCACTTGGTGAACAAATGAACTCCTCAAACTATGGTCATCACCGGGAGTGGTTCCGGTTATTGTCACTCCGGGGTTGCCGGATCATAACACATAGTAGGTAACTACATCTTGCAAGATCGGATCTAAAACACACATATATTGGTGACAACATAATAATTTCAGATCTGAAATCATGGCACTCGGGCCCTAGTGACAAGCATTAAGCATGGCAAAGTAGTAGCAACATCAATCTCAGAACATAGTGGATACTAGGGATCAATCCCCATCAAAACTAACTCGATTACATGATAGATCTCATCCTACTCATTACCACCCAGCGAGCCTACGAATAGATTACTCACGAACGACGAAGAGCTTCATGGAATTGGAGAGGGAAGAAGGTTGATGATGATGATGATGGCGACTATTTCCCCTCTCCGAAGCCCAAGACGGACTCCAGATCTGCCCTCCAGATGAAGAACGGGTTGTGGCGGCGCCTCCGTATCGCAAACGCGACAAAAACTTCTCTTTTTATTTTTTATGGGACGAAAGTGAACTTACAGACCTGAGGTTGGGGCGGCAGAGCCATGTGGGCCCCACAAGCCTGCCCACCGCCACCAGGGGGTGGTGGCGGAGCCAGGGCTTGTGGCCCACTGGACCACCCCCTCAGGTGGAACTTGGGGAGATATTTTTCATATTTTCCAAAAAATTTCCCCGTAAATTTTCAGCACGTTTGGAGAACTTTGATTTCTGCACAAGAATAACACCAAGGCAATTCTGCTGAAAACAGCGCCAGTCCAGGTTAGTTCCATTCAAATCATGCAAATTAGAGTCCAAAACAAGGGCCAAAGAGTTTGGAAAAGTAGATACGATGGAGATGTATCAGGTACCCTTGGGTAGGACATCTAGGTCAGGCCTGTGACCCTACCCTAGGTACATATCCCAATCATTATCCCCCGAATGGGTCTGGGTTCGGGTGAGGAAGGGGTCGATGCGGATTCTGTCGAGTCATACTGATTTTGAACATACTTCCGTGCTTCATAGAACTTTGCGTCGACTGAAGTCTTCGTCATTCACCTTGACCGATTCTGTCGCGAAGCATGACCGAGTGAATTTAAGCACTTGAAGTTGATCCGAGTGGCTGACGAGATCTTAAGATGTGACGGATCACTTCGTCAGGTCCGGATTTCATGAGATTCTTTATTTCGGGTTCCGCGTGTTGCGCGATGATGACGCAACAACCAGCGCAAGTGGGGCAATGACGCCTCAATTATCACACTGACATTATCACCATGTATCACATCTCCTGTGTTATCGGGATAGACAGAGATTTGGGGGGCCATGAGTTAGTGACTCACTCGGGTTATTATAAATCTGGCCGATGTTAGGGTTGAAGCAGTATCTCCCTCAGATTCTTCCTCGCTTCCTCTCCACCTCCATCTCGCAGGTGCTTCTTTGGTTTGTCTCCAGCGCTGCAGCAATAATGAAGGGCAAGACGACTCAGCTCGAGCGCACCAAGAAGGGTGGGAAATCGAGGAAGCCAGGCGGCCGATCTGCGCTGCCATTGGGGTGGATCCAGGGAGACTTTCTCCCATCCACTATCCGGAAGGAGGACGTTCTGGAGCTTGTTGAGCATAGGATGGTGCTCGAGAAGTCTTGGAGGCTGCCGGAAGGAGAGCTCGAGCCGGAGCCTCGCGTAGGGGAACGGGTCCACCTACTAACTCACATTGAGCGAGGTTTCTCTCTGCCCCCTCATCCTTTCATCCACAGCTTTTTGTATTATTTCGGTGCACAACTTCATCATCTTCCTCCCAACTCCATCACGTAAATCTCTGCATTCATCACGGTGTGCGAATGCTTCTTGGGCTATCCTCCCCACTGGGGACTGTTCAAACACATATTCTCTGAGCGCTCCCAAGCAGTGAAGAAACCAAACCCGAGTGACAGTAGGACTCACGTCATCCAATTATGTGGTGGTCTGTGGATCCAAAAAAGGAGTAGGAGTATGTATCCCCAGATGACCCTCCCTAAGTCAGTCTGTAACTTATAGTCGACCTGGTGTTGGGGAACGTTGCATGGGAAACAAAAAAAGTCCTATGCACACAAAGACCTATCATGGTGATGTACATCTACGAGAGGAGATTAGATCCACATACCCTTGTAGATCGCTAAGCAGGAAGCGTTAAGAAACGCAGTTGATGTAGTGGTACAGCTTCGTGATTCAAATCACCGTTGTCCCCCGATCCGTTCTGATCTAGCGCCGAATGGACGGCACCTCCGCGTTCAGCACACGTACAGCTCGATGACGATCTCGGCCTTCTTGATCCAGCAAGAGAGATAGAGAAGTAGATGAGTTCTCCGGCAGTGTGCCGACTCTCCGGTGGTGGTGATGATCTACTCGTGTAGGGCTCCGCCCGAGCTCCGTAGAAATCCGATCTATTGGATGAACTACGTGGTATAGATTCGAGTTGCACGTGGCAAAGTAGTGTCTCAAAAAGCCCTAAACCACCAATATATATATATGAGGAAGGGAGCGGCTAGCCTTGGGGCTCATGGGAGCCCCAAGGGCACCGGCCGAAGTGGAGGAGGTGGATTCCCACCCCAATTCGGTTTGGGGGAAGAAGTCCACTCCTTTCTTCCCACCTCCCTCATTCCTTTTTTTCTTTCCTTTTGGTATTTTCCACTTGTAGCACCATGGACCTATTGGGCTGGCCTCACCAGCCCACTATGGGCTGGTGCGCCACCCTAGGGTCACTCGGCTCATACACGGGTAGGTGGGCCCCTCTCGGTGAATACACGGAACCCATTCGTTACTCCCGGTACACTGTCGGTAATGCCCGAAACTTTGCGGTGACCAAATGAAACCATGCGATATATCAATCTTTCTTTCCCGACCATTCCGGAAACCCTCATGACGTCCGTGATCTCATCCAGCACTCCGAACAACCTTCGGTAATTACACATATAACTCAACTATACTAAAACATCATCGAACCTTAAGTGTGCAGACCCAGTGCAGACCCTGCGGGACCTGAATTTTCATATTGGATCCTACATATTCTACGAAGATCTTATCGGTTGAACCTCAGTGCCAAGGATTCATATAATCCCATATGTCGTTCCCTTTGTCCTTCGGTATGTTACTTGCTTGAGATTCGATTGTCGGTATTCGTATACTTATTTCAATCTCGTTACCGGCAAGTCTCTTTACTCGTTCCGTAATACAAGATCCCGTGACTTACACTTGAGTCACATTGCTTGCAAGGCTTGTTTGTGATGTTGTATTACCGAGTGGGCCCCGAGATACCTCTCCGCCACATGGAGTGACAAATGCGAGTCTTGATCCATACTATCTCAACAGACACCTTCGGAGATACCTGTAGAGCACATTTATAGTCACTCAGTTACGTTGTGACGTTTGATACACACAAGGTATTCCTCCGATGTGAGTGAGTTATATGAGCTCATGGTCATAGGAATGAATACTTGACATGCAGAAAACAATAGCAATAAAATGACATGATCACATGCTATGTTCATAGTTTGGGTCTAGTCCATCACATGATTCACCTAATTATGTGATCCAGTTATCAAGTGACAACACTTGCATATGGTCAGAAAACCTTAACCATCCTTGATCAACTGGCTAGCCAACTAGAGGCTTTCTAGGGACTTTGTTTTGTCTATGTATCCAGACATGTATCTATGTTTTCATTCAATAAAATTATAGCATGGAAAATAATCGATTATCTTGAAAGAGGAAATATAATAATAACTATTTTATCATTGCCTCTAGGGCATATTTCCAATAGTATCCCACTTGCACTAGAGTCAATAATCTAGTCCTCACATCGCTATGTGATTTACATTGTTATGAATCTAACACCCATACATTTCTGGTGTTGATCATGCTTCGCTCGTGGAAGAGGTTTAGTCAGCAGATCTGCTACGTTCAGATCCGTGTGCACTTTGCAAATATTTACGTCCTGTCCTTCGACGTAGTGGCGGATGAGGTTGAAGCGTCGTTTGATGTGTCTGGTCTTCTTGTGAAACCTTGGTTCCTTTGCTAAAGCAATGGCACCAGTGTTGTCACAGAACAGAGTTATTAGATTTAGTGCGCTCGGCACAACTCCAAGATCCGTCATGAACTGCTTCATCCAGACACCCTCCTTAGATGCCTCCGAGGCAGCCATGTACTCCGCTTCACATGTAGAATATGCTACGATGCTTTGCTTGGAACTTCACCAGCCTACCGCACCCCCATTAAGAATAAATACGTATCCGGTTTGAGACTTAGAGTCATCCGGAATAGTGTCAAAGCTTGCGTCGACGTAACCCTTTACGATGAGCTCTTCGTCCTTTTCAGGTACTTCAGAATATTTTTGACCGCCGTCCAGTGATCCACTCCTGGATTACTTTGAAACCTGCCTGCCATACTTATGGCCATGCTGACGTCCGGTCTAGTGCACTGCATTGCATACATGATAGAACCTATGGCTGAAGCATCGGGGACGGTACTCATCTTTTCTCCATCTTGTGCAGTTGCTGGGCACTGAGTCTTACTCAATTTTATACCTTGTAATACTGACAAGAACACCTTCTTGGACTGTTTCATTTTGAACTTCTTCAAGACTTTATCAAGGTATGTGCTTTGTGAAAGTCCTATCAGGCGCCTCGATCTATCCCTATAGATCTTAATGCCTAGAATGTAAGCAGCTTATCCTAGGTCCTTCATAGAGAATCCTTTACACTCTCCAAAAACTCCACGTTATTTCCAATCAACAATATGTTATCCACATATAATATTAGAAACGCCACAGAGCTCCCACTCACTTTCTTGTAAATACAAGATTCTCCAACAACTTGTATAAACCCAAATGCTTTGATCACCTCATCAAAGCGCTTATTCCAACTCCGAGATGCTTGCACCAGTCCATAAATGGATCGCTGGAGCTTGCATACTTTGTTAGCATTCTTTGGATCGACAAAACCTTCATAATCGAAAAATGCAGCTATTGCTAACATGATTCGGACGGACTTAAGCATCGCTACCGGTGAGAATGTCTCATCGTAGTCAACTCCTTGAACTCGTGAAAAACCCTTTGCCACAAGTCGAGCTTTATAAACGGTCACATTACTGTCCGTGTCCGTCTTCTTCTTAAAGATCCATTTGTTCTGAATAGCCTTGCGAACTTCGGGTAATACTTCCAAAGTCCACACTTTGTTTTCATACATAGATCCTATCTCAGACTTCATGGGCTCCAGCCATTTGTTGAAATCCAGGCCCACCATTGCTTCTTCATAATTCGCAGGTTCATTGTTGTCTAACAACATGATTGATAAGACAGGATTACCGTACCACTCAGGAGCAGTACGTGATCTTGTCAACCTGCGAAGTACGATAAGAACTTGATCCGAAGTTTCATGATCATCATCAATAACTTCCTCCTCAACTGGTGTCTCTTCAACAGAGGTTTCCCCCTGCCCTGCACCACCATCTAGAGGTATTAGAGGTTCGACAACCTCATCAAGTTCTATCTTCCTCCCACTCAATTCTTTTGAGAGAAACTCCTTCTCAAGAAAAGATCCGTTCTTAGCAACAAACACTTTGCCCTCGGATCTCAGATAGAAGGTATACCCAACTGTCTCCTTTGGGTAACCTATGAAGATGCACTTTTCCGCTTTGGGTTCCAGCTTTTCAGGCTGAAGCTTTTTGACATAAGCATCACATCATCAAACTTTAAGAAACGACAACTTTGGCAAATTGCCATACCACAGCTCGTATGGTGTCGTCTCAACGGATTTTGGTGGTGCCCTATTTAAAGTGAATGCAGTTGTCTCTAATGCATAACCCCAAAATGATAACGGCAAATCGGTAAAAGACATCATAGATCGCACCATTTCAAACAAAGTACGATTACTACGTTCGGACACACCATTACGCTGTGGTGTTCCAGGTGGTGTCAACTGTGAAACAATTCCACATTGTCTTAAGTGAGCACTAAACTCGAAACTCAGATACTCACCCCCACGATCAGAACGTAGGAACTTGACCTTCTTGTTACGATGATTTTCAACTTCACTCTGAAATTGCTTGAATTTCTCAAACGTTTCAGAATTGTGCTTCATCTAGTAGATATATCCATACCTACTCAAATCATCAATGAAGGTGAGAAAATAACGATATACGCCGCACGCTTCCACACTCATTGGACCGCACACATCGGTATGCATGATCTCCAACAAGTCACTTGCACGCTCCATTGTTTTGGAGAACGGAGTCTTAGTCATCTTGCCCATGAGGCATGGTTCGCACGTGTCAAGTGATTCAAAATCAAGTGAGTCCAAAAGCCCATCGGAATGGAGTTTATTGATGCGCTTTACACCAATATGACCTAAGCGGTAGTGCCACAAAAACATGGCGCTATCATTGTTAACTCTACATCTTTTGGTCTCAATGTTATGTATATGTGTATCATCATTATCAAGATTCAATATGAACAATCCTCTCACATTGGGTGCATGACCATAAAAAATATTCTTCATAGAAATAGAACTACTATTATTCTCTGACTTAAACGAGTAATCGTCTCGCAATAAACAAGATCCAGATATAATGTTCATGCTTAACGCAGGCACTAAATAAAAATTATTTAAGTTCATAACTAATCCTGATGGTAACTGAAGTGAGACTGTGCCGACGGCGATTGCATCAACCTTGGAATCATTTCCCACGTGCATCGTCACTTCATCCTTCGCCAGCCTTCGTTTATTCCGCAGTTCCTGGTTCGAGTTGCAAATATGAGCAACAGAACCGGTATCAAATACCCAGGCACTACTACGAGAGTTGGTTAAGTACACATCAATAACATGTATATCAAATATACCTGATTTTTCTTTGGCCGCCTTCTTATCAGCCAAATACTTGAGGCAGTTGCGCTTCTAGTGACCCATTCCCTTGCAATAATTACACTTTGTTTCCGGCTTAGGTCCAGCCTTGGGTTTCTTCGTCGGATTGGCAACAGGCTTGCCGCTCTTCTTGGAGTTACCCTTCTTTCCTTTGCCGTTTCTCTTGAAACCAGTGGTCTTATTGACCATCAACACTTGATGCTCTTTCCGCAGTTCTGACTCTGCGACTTTCAGCATCGCGAATAACTCACTGGGTGACTTGTTCATCCCTTGCATGTTATAGTTCAACACTAAGCTCTTATATCTAGGTGGCAGTGATTGAAGAATTTTGTCAGTGATAGCCTCTTGCGGGAGTTCAATCCCCAACTCCGCTAGACGGTTTGAGTACCCAGACATTTTGAGCACATGTTCACTAATAGACGAATTCTCCTCCATCTTGCAAGCATAGAATTTATTGGAGGTCTCATACCTCTCGATCCGGGCGTTCTTCTGAAAGATAAACTTCAACTCCTGGAAGATCTCATATGCTCCATGACGCTCAAAGCGACGTTGAAGTCCCGGTTCTAAGCCATACAAGACTGCACATTGAACTACTGAGTAGTCCTCCTTACGTGTTAACCAGGCGTTCAAATCATCTTGGCTAGACGTAGCGGGTGGTTCATCTCCTACGCTGCATTAAGGACATAATGCTTTTTCCCAGCGTGCGGGAGTAGCTTTAGATTATGAGCCCAGTCTACAAAGTTTCTTCCATCATCTTTCAACTTAGCTTTCTCTAGGAACGTATTGAAATTCAGGGTTGCTACTGCGTGAGCCATTGATCTACAACATAAAATATCGAAAGTGGACTTAGACTATGTTTAAGATAATTAGAGTTTAACTAATCAAATTACTGATAAACTCCCACTCAAAAAGTACATTTCTCTAGTCATTTGAGTGGTACATGATCGAAATCCACCAACTCAAGTCCGATCATCACGTGAGTTGAGTATAGTTTCAGTGGTAAGCATCTCTATGCTAATCATACCAACCATACGATTCATGATCGACCTTTCGGTCTCTTGTGTCCCGAGGTCATGTATGCACATGATAGGCTCGTCAATTTAACCCGAGTGTTCCGCGTGTGCAACTGTTTTGCACCCGTTGTATGTGAGCGTTGAGTCTATCACACCCGATCATCACGTGGTGTCTCGAAACGACGAACTGTCGCAACGGTGCACAGTCGGGGAGAACACAATTTCATCTTGAAATTTTAGTGAGAGATCACCTTATAATGATACAGACGTTCTAAGCAAGATAAGGTGCATAAAAGGATTAACATCACATGCAATTCATAAGTGACATGATATGGCCATGATCTTGTGCTTCTTGATCTCCATCACCAAAGCACTGGCATGATCTTCTTGTCACTGGTGCCAAACCATGATCTCCATCATCGTGCCGCCATCGAGGTTGTCGTGCTATCTATGCTATTACTACTAAAGCTACGACCTAGCAATATAGTAAATGCATCTGCAAACACAAACGTTAGTTTAAAGACAACCCTATGGCTCCTGCCGGTTGCCGTAGCATCGACGTGCAAGTCGATATTAACGATTACAACATGATCATCTCATACATCCAACATATCACGTCACGTCTTTGTCCATATCATATCACAAGCATACCCTGCAAAAACAAGTTAGACCTCCTCTAATTTGTTGTTGCATGTTTTACGTGGTTGCTATGGGTATCTCGTCTGATCGCATCTTACTTACGCAAAAACCACAATGGAGATGTGCAAATTGCTATTTAACCTCTCTCCAAGGACCGCCTCGGTCAAAACCAATTCAACTGAAGTTGAAGAAACCGTCACACGCCAGTAATCTTTATGCAAGGAGTTGCATGTCAGTCGATGAAACCAGTCTCTCGTAAGCGTACGAGTAATGTCGGTTCGGGCTGCTTCAATCCAACAATACCGCCGAATCGAGAAAAGACTAAGGAGGGCAGCAAATCGAACAGCAACGCCCACAAAACCTTGTGTTCTACTCGAGATAACATCTACGCATGAACCTCGCTCTGATACCACTGTTGGGGAACGTTGCATGGGAAACAAAAAATTTCCTACGAACACGAAGACCTATCATGGTGATGTCCATCTACTAGAGGAGATTAAATCCACATACCCTTGTGGATCGCTAAGCGGTAAGCGTTAAGAAATGCGGTTGATGTAGTGGTACAGCTTCATGATTCAAATCACCGTCGTCCCACGATCCGTTCCGATCTAGCGCCGAAAGGACGGCACCTCCGCGTTAAGCACACGTACAGCTCGATGACGATCTCGGCCTTCTTGATCCATCAAGATGTTGGGGACGTCGCATGGGAAACAAAAAAAATTCTTACGCGCACGAAGACCTATCATGGTGATGTCCATCTACGAGAGGGGATTTCCGATCTACGTACCCTTGTAGATCGCACAGCAGAAGCGTTAAGAAACGCGGTTGATGTAGTGGAACGTCCTCACGTCCCTCAATCCGCCCCACGAACCGTCCCACGATCCGCTTCGATCTAGTGCCGAACGGACGGCACCTCCGCGTTCAGCACACGTACAGCTCGACGATGATCTTGGCCTTCTTGATCCAGCAAGAGAGACGGAGAGGTAGATGAGTTCTCTAGCAGCGTGACGGCGCTCCGAAGGTTGGTGATGATCTAATCTCGGCAGGGCTCCGCCCGAGCTCCGCAGAGACGCGATCTAGAGGTAAAACCCGTGGAGGTATGTGGTCGGGCTGCCGTGGCAAAAGTTGTCTCAAATCAGCCCTAAAACCCCACTATATATAGGAGGGAGGGAGGGGAGGAGGCAGCCTCAAAACCTAAAGGTTTGGCCAAAATTGCAGGTGGAGGAGTCCTACTCCAATCCTACTTGGAGTAGGATTCCACCTTCCCACTTGGAAACTCTTTCCACCTTGTGTTTTTTCCTTCTCAAACCTTATGGTCCATAGTGGGAACTTATTCCAGCCCACTAGGGGCTGGTTTATCACTTCCCATAGCCCATGAGACCCCTTGGGGCGTGACACCCCTCTTGATGGTCCCCGGCACCCCTCCCGGCACTCCCAGTACACTACCGATGAGCCCGAAACTTTTCCGGTAATGCACGAAAACCTTCCGGTAACCAAATGAGGTCATCCTATATATCAATCTTCGTTTCCGGACCATTCCGGAAACCCTCGTGACGTCCGTGATATCATCCGGGACTCCGAACAACATTCGGTAACCAACCATATAACTCAAATACGCATAAAACAACGTCGAACCTTAAGTGTGCAGACCCTGCTGGTTCGAGAACTATGTAGACATGACCCGAGAGACTCCTCGGTCAATATGCAATAGCGGGACCTGGATGCCCATATTGAATCCTACATATTCTACGAAGATCTTATCGTTTGAACCTCAGTGCCAAGGATTCATATAATCCCGTATGTCATTCCCTTTGTCCTTCGGTATGTTACTTGCCTGAGATTCGATCGTCAGTATCCGCATACATATTTCAATCTCGTTTACCGGCAAGTCTCTTTACTCGTTCCGTAATACAAGATCCCGCAACTTACACTAAGTCACATTGCTTGCAAGGCTTGTGTGTGATGTTGTACTACCGAGTGGGCCCCGAGATACCTCTCCATCATACGGAGTGACAAATCCCAGTCTTGATCCAAACTAACTCAATGAACACCTTCGGAGATACCTGTAGAGCATCTTTATAGTCACCCAGTTACGTTGCGACATTTGATACACACAAAGCATTCCTCCGGTGTCAGTGAGTTATATGATCTCGTGGTCATAGGAACAAATACTTGACACGCAGAAAACAGTAGCAACAAAATGACAAGATCAACATGCTACGTCTATTAGTTTGGGTCTAGTCCATCACATGATTCTCCTAATGATGTGATCCCGTTATCAAGTAACAACACTTGCCTATGGCCAGGAAACCTTGACCATCTTTGATGAACGATCTAGTCAACTAGAGGCTTACTAGGGACAATGTTTTGTCTATGTATCCACACAAGTACTGTGTTTCCAATCAATACAATTATAGCATGGATAATAAACGATTATCATGAACAAAGAAATATAATAATAACTAATTATTATTGCCTCTAGGGCATATTTCCAACAGTCTCCCACTTGCACTAGACTCAATAATCTAGTTCACATCACCATGTGATTCCAACGAATCCAACACCCATATAGTTATGGGGTATGATCACGTTTTTCTCGTGAGAGAGGTTTTAGTCAATGGTTCTGAAACTTTCAGATCCGTGTGTTCTTTACAAATCTTTATGTCATCTTATAGATGCTGCTACTATGTGCTATTCGGAAATACTCCAAATATCTACTCTACTATACGAATCCGTTTCACTACTCATAGTTATTCGGATTAGTGTCAAAGCTTGCATCGACGTAACCCTTTACGATGAACTCTTTAAACACCTCCATAATCGAGAAAAATTCCTTAGTCCACCTGTTACTAAGGATAAATTTTGACCGCTGCTAGTGATTCAATCCTGGATCACTCTGTGTACCTCTTAACAGACTTGCTGCAAGGCACACATCAGGTGCGGTACTCAGCATGGCATACTTCAGATTCTACAGCCAAGGCATAGAAGACGACCTTCGTCTATTCTCTTTATTTTGCCGTGGTCGGGTTTTGAGTCTTACTCAAACTCACACGTCACAACGCAACCAAGAACTCCTTCTTTGTTCAACTATTTTGAACTCCTTTAAAAACTTGTCAAGGCATGCATCTTGTTGAAACTTCTATCAAGCGCTTTCGATCTATCTCCATAGATCTTTGATGCTCAACGTTCAAGTAGCTCAATACAGGTACTCCTTTGAAAACTCCTTTCAAACAACCTTGTATGCTTTACAGAAATTTTACATTACTTCTGATCCACAATATGTCAACCATATATACTTATCAGAAATTCTATAGTGCTCCCACTCACTTCTTTGGAAATACAAGTTTCTCATAAACCTTGTACAAACCCAAAATCTTTGATCATCTCATCAAAGTGTATATTCCAACTCCGAGATGCTTGCACCAGTCCGTTGAAGGATCGCTGGAGCTTGCATACTTGCTAGTATCTTTAGGATCGACAAAACTTCCTGGTTGTATCACATACAATGTTTGCTCAAGGAAACCGTCGAGGAAACAATGTTTTGACATCCTATGTGCAATATTTCATAAATAATGCAGCAACTACTAACATAATTCTAACAGACTTTCAGCATCGCTACGAGTGAGAAAGTCTCATCATAGTCAATTGTTTGATCTTGTCGGAAACATCTTTGCGACAAGTCGAACTTTTCTTAATAGTGACTTATCACCATCATCGTCTGTCTTCCTTTTAAAGATCCATCTTTACTCAATAGTCCTATGACCATCAAGTAGTTCTTCCAAAGTCTACACTTTGTTTTCATACATGGATCCTCTCTCGGATTTCATGGCCTCCAGCCATTTGTCGGAATCCGGGCCCACCATCGCTTCTCCACAGCTCGTAGGTTCATTATTGTTCAACAACATGACCTCCAAGACAGGGTTACCGTACCACTCTGCAGTAGTACGCGACCTTGTCAACCTACGAGGTTTGTAGTAACTTGATCCGATGCTCGATGATCAACATCATCAGCTTTCACTTCAATTGGTGTAGGCGCCACAGGAACAACTTCCTGCGCCCTGCTACACACTGGTTGAAGTGATGGTTCAATAACCTCATCAAGTTCTACCACCCTCCCACTCAATTCTTTCGAGAGAAACCTTTCCTCGAGAAAGGATCCGTTTCTAGAAACAAACACTTTACTTTCGGATCTGAGATAGGAGATGTACCCAACTGTTTTGGATATCCTATGAAGATGCATTTATCCGCTTTGGGTTCGAGCTTATCAGACTAAAACTTTTTCACATAAGTGTCGAAGCCCCAAACTTTCAAGAAACGACAGTTTAGAGTTCTCTAAACCTCAATCTATACTGGGTCATCTCATCGGAAATACGTGGTGCCATATTTAAAGTGAATGCGGTTGTCTCTAATGCATAACCCATAAACGATAGTGGTAATTCAGTAAGAGACATCATAGCATGCACCATACCAAATAGTGTGTGGCTATGACGTTCAGACACATCATCACACTATGATGTTCCAGGTGGCATGAACTGCAAAACAATTTCCACATTGTCTTAACTGCGTACCAAAACTCGTAACTCATATATTCATTTCTATGATCATATCATAGACAGTTTATCCTCTTGTTACGACGAACTTCACTCCAAAGCAGAATTGAACTTTTCAATATTTCAGACTTGTGATTCATTAAGTAAATACTCTTGTATCCACTCAAATCGTCATTGAAGTAAGAACATAATGATATCCACTGCGTGCCTCTACACCCATTGGACTTCATACATCAAAATGTATCACTTCCAACAAGTTACTATCTTGTTTCATCTCAATATAAACAAGGCCTTGCTCATGTGGTATGATTTGCATGTCACTAGTGATTCAAAATCAAGTGAGTATAAAGATCCATCAGCATGGAGCCTCTTCATGCAATTTATACCAACATGACTCAAGCGGCAGTGCCACAAGTAAGTGGTACTATCATCATTACCTCGTATCTTTTGGCACCAATATAATGAACATGTGTAATACTACGATCGAGATTCAATAAACCATTGAAGGTGATTATTCAAGAAAATAGAGTAACCATTATTCTCTTTAAATGAATAATCGTATTTCAATAAACACGACCAATCATGTTCATGCTTAACGCAAGCACCAAATAACAATTATTTCGGTTTAACACCAATCCCGATGGTAGAGGGAGCGTGCGACGTTTGATCATATCAACCTTGGAAACACTTCCAACACGTATCGTCACCTCGCCTTTAGCTAGTCTCCGTTTATTCCGTAGCTTTCATTTCGTGTTACTAATCACTTAGCAACTGAACCGGTATCCAATACCCTCGTGCTACTAGGAGTACTAGTAAAGTACAAAAACATCATGTATATCAAATATACTTCTTTCGACTTTTTCCAGCCTTCTTATCTACCAAGTATCTAGAGTAGCTCCGCCTCAGTGACCATTCCCCTCATAACATAAGCACTTAGTCTCGGGTTTGGGTTTAGACTTGGGTCTCTTCATTAGTGCAGCAACTGTTTTGCTGTTTCACGAAGTATCCCTTCTAGCCCTTGCCTTTCATGAAACTTAGTGGTTTTACTAACCATCAACCATTGATGCTCCTTCTTGATTTCTACTTTCGCAGTGTCATACATCACGAATCTCTCAAGGATCATTGTATCTATCCTTGATATGTTATAGTTCATCATGAAGCTCTCACAGCTTGGTGGCAGTTACTTTGGAGAACCATCACTATCTCATCTGGAAGATTAACTCCCACTTGATTCAAGCGATTGTCGTACTCAGACAATCTGAGCACACGCTCAACGATTGAGTTTTTCTCCTTTACTTCAAGGACAAAGAATCTTGTCGGAGGTCTCATACCTCTTAACAAGGGCACAAGCATGAAATCACAATTTCATCTCGTTAGAACATCTCTGATGTTCCGTGACGTTTAAAAACGTCTTCGACGCCTTGCTTCTAAGCCATTAAGTATTTTGTACTGAACTATCGTGTAGTCATCAGAAACGTGTATGTCGGATGTTCACAACATCTACAAACGATGCTCGAGGTGCAGCACACCGAGTGGTGCATTAAGGACATAAGCCTTCTGCGCAGCAACGAGGACAGTCCTCCGTTTTACAGACTGAGTCTACAAAGTTTGCTACTATCAACTTTCAACTAAATTTTCTCTAGGAACATATAAAAACAGTAGAGCTATAGCGCAAGCTACATCGTAATTCGCAAATACCATTAGACTATGTTCATGACAATTAGTTCAATTAATCATATTACATAAGAACTCCCACTCAAAAAATACATCTCTCTAGTCATTTGAGTGGTACATGATCCAAATCCACTATCTCAAGTCCGATCATCACGTGAGTCGAGAATAGTTTCAGTGGTAAGCATCTCTATGCTAATGATATCAATTATACGATTCATGCTCGACCTTTCGGTCTCATGTGTTCCGTGGCCATGTCTGCACATGCTAGGCTCGTCAAGCTTAACCCGAGTGTTCCACGTGTGCAACTGTTTTGCACCCGTTGTATGTGAACGTTGAGTCTATCACACCTGATCATCACGTGGTGTCTCGAAACGAAGAACTGTCGCAACGGTGCACAGTCGGGGAGAACACAATTTCGTCTTGAAATTTTAGTGAGAGATCACCTCATAATGCTACCGTCGTTCTAAGCAATATAAGGTGCATAAAGGATTAACATCACATGCAATTCATAAGTGACATGATATGGCCATCATCATGTGCTTCTTGATCTCCATCACTAAAGCACCGGCACGATCTTCTTGTCACCGGCGTCACACCATGATCTCCATCATCATGATCTCCATCAACGTGTCGCCATTGGGGTTGTCGTGCTACTCATGCTATTACTACTAAAGCTACGTCCTAGCAATATAGTAAACGCATCTGCAAGCACAAACATTAGTTTAAAGACAACCCTATGGCTCCTGCCGGTTGCCGTACCATCGACACACAAGTCGATATTAACTATTACAACATGATCATCTCATACATCCAATATATCACATCACATCGTTGGCCATATCACATCACAAGCATACCCTGCAAAAACAAGTTAGACGTCCTCTAATTGTTGTTGCATGTTTTACGTGGTGATCATGGGTATCTAGTAGGATCGCATCTTACTTACGCAAACACCACAACGGAGATATATGAATTGCTATTTAACCTCATCCAAGGACCTCCTCGGTCAAATTCGATTCACCTAAAGTTGGAGAAACCGACACTCGCCGGTCATCTTTGAGCAACGGAGTTACTCGTAGCGATGAAACCAGTCTCTCGTAAGCGTACGAGTAATGTCGGTCCAAGCCGCTTCAATCCAACAATACCGCGGAATCAAGAAAAGACTAAGGAGGGCAGCAAGACTCATATCACCGCCCACAAAAACTTTTGTGTTCTACTCGAGATTACATCTACGCATGAACCTAGCTCATGATGCCACTGTTGGGGAACGTCACATGGGAAACAAAAAAAATTCTTACGCGCACGAAGACCTATCATGGTGATGTCCATCTACGAGAGGGGATATCGCACAGCAGAAGTGTTAAGAAACGCGGTTGATGTAGGGGAACGTCCTTACGTCCCTCGATCCGCCCCGCGAATCGTCCCATGAACCGTCCCGCGATCCGTCCCACGATCCGCTCCGATCTAGTGCCGGACGGACGGCACCTCCGCGTTCAACACACGTACAGCTCGACGATGATCTCGGCCTTCTTGATCCAGCAAGAGAGACGGAGAGGTAGATGAGTTCTCCGGCAGCGTGACGGCACTCCGGAGGTTGGTGATGATCTAATCTCGGCAGGGCTCCGCCCGAGCTCCGCAGGGACGCGATCTAGAGGTAAAACCCGTGGAGGTATGTGGTCGGGCTGCCGTGGCAAAAGTTGTCTCAAATTATCCCTAAAACCCCACTATATATAGGAGGGATGGAGGGGAGGAGGAAGCCTCAAAACCTAAAGGTTTGGTCGAAATTGGAGGTGGAGGAGTCCTACTCCAATCCTACTTGGAGTAGGATTCCACCTTCCCACTTGGAAACTCTTTCCACCTTGTGTTTTTTCCTTCTCAAACCTTATGGGCCTTAGTGGGAACTTATTCCATCCCACTAGGGGCTTGTTTATCTCTTCCCATAGCCCATGAGACCCCTTGGGGCGTGACACCCCTCCTGATGGTCCCCGGCACCCCTCCCGGCACTCCCTGTACACTACCGATGAGCCCGAAACTTTTCCGGTAATGCATGAAAACCTTCCGGTAACCAAATGAGGTCATCCTATATATCAATCTTCGTTTCCGGACCATTCCGGAAACCCTCGTGACGTCCGTGATCTCATCCGGGACTCCGAACAACATTCGGTAACCAACCATATAACTCAAATACGCATAAAACAACGTCGAACCTTAAGTGTGCAGACCCTGCGGGTTCGAGAACTATGTAGACATGACCCGAGAGACTCCTCGGACAATATCCAATAACGGGACCTAGATGCCCATATTGAATCCTACATATTCTACGAAGATCTTATCGTTTGAACCTCAGTGCCAAGGATTCATATAATCCCGTATGTCATTCGCTTTGTCCTTCGGTATGTTACTTGCCTGAGATTCGATCGTCAGTATCCGCATACCTATTTCAGTCTCGTTTACCGGCAGGTATCTTTACTCGTTCCGTAATACAAGATCCCGCAACTTACACTAAGTCACATTGCTTGCAAGGCTTGTGTGTGATGTTGTATTACCGAGTGGGCCCCGAGATATCTCTCCATCATACGGAGTGACAAATCCGAGTCTTGATCCATACTAACTCAACGAACACCTTCGGAGATACCTGTAGAGCATCTTTATAGTCACCCAGTTACGTTGCGATGTTTGATACACACAAAGCATTCCTCCGGTGTCAGTGAGTTATATGATCTCATGGTCATAGGAACAAATACTTGACACGCAGAAAACAGTAGCAACAAAATGACACGATCAACATGCTACGTCTATTAGTTTGGGTCTAGTCCATCACATGATTCTCCTAATGATGTGATCCCGTTATCAAGTAATAACACTTGCCTATGGCCAGGAAACCTTGACCATCTTTGATCAACGAGCTAGTCAACTAGAGGCTTACTAGGGACAATGTTTTGTTTATGTATCCACACAAGTATTGTGTTTCCAATCAATAGAATTATAGCATGGATAATAAACGATTATCATGAACAAAGAAATATAATAATAACTAATTATTATTGCCTCTAGGGCGTATTTCCAACACAAGAGAGACGGAAAAGTAGATGATTTCTCCGGTAGCGTGACGACGCTCCGGTGGTGGTGATGATCTAGTCCTGCAGGGCTCCGCCCGAGCTCCGCAGAAATCTGATCTAGAGGACGAACTACATGGTATAGGTTTGAGTTTCACGTGGCAAAGTTATTTTTAAAAAAGCCCTAAACCAGCAATATATATATAGGGCAGTGCGATGCGCCGGCGCGCCGGCCGAAACTTTCGGCTGACCGCGCGCGGGCCGCCCGATCCACCAACCCCCGCGCGTCCGCACCGTTGGATCTTCATGCAACATTTTTCCTCCCGATGCAGCAAAAATTCGACGCGATGCAACTATTTTTTCAATGGTCGCAAAAAAAACAAAACTTATAGCAAAAAAAATATCTACGTGACCGTAGCAAAAAAATGAAGCTGGTGGTGCGTGGTAGCAAAAGTCAAACGCCGGTTGTAATAAATATCTACGTGAACGTGTATGCAACTTTTATAGTGAACAGTTGCAGTAAAAAATGACGCCGGTTGTAGCAAAAATTAACACGGTTGTAGCAAAAGTTAAAAACATTGATTGTAACGAAAAATCCGACGAAGTGGAGTTGCAACCAAACGTATATGCAGCTTTTTTACTGGACAAATGTAGGAAAAAACGCTTGCAGCAAATATGATGCTGGTTGCAACAAATTTACACGAGAAAAAAAGCTGCATGAAAAACGTTTGTATCAGAAAAACACACGGTTGCAGCAAATTTGACGGGAAAATGTTGCAAGCATCTGCGAGCGAGGCGCGCCGGGTGGAAGCGTTTACCATATTATAGGAGGAGGGGAGGGGCTAGCCTTGGGGCTCACGGGAGCCCCAAGGGCACCGGCCGAAGGGGAGGAGGTGGACTTCCACCCCAATTCGGTTTGGGGGAAGGAGTCCACTCCTTCCTTCCCACCTCCCTCTTTCCTTTTTCTTTCCTTTAGGTATTTTCCACATGTGGCGCCATGGCCCTATTGGGTTGGCCTCATCAGACCACTAAGGGTTGGTGTGCCACCCTAGGGTCACTCGGCTCACTCCCGGGTGGGTGGGCCCCTCCCGGTGAATACCCTAAACCCATTCGTTACTCCCGGTACACTGCCGGTAATGCCCAAAACTTTCCGGTGACCAAATGAAACCATCCTATATATCAATATTCATTTCCGGACCATTCCAGAAACCCTCGTGATGTCCGTGATCTCATCTGGGACTCCTAACAACCTTCGATAACCACACATAAAACTCAACTATACTAAAACATCATCGAACCTTAAGTGTGCAGACCCTGCGGGTTCGAGAACTATGTAGACATGACCCGAGACACTCCCCGGTCAATATCCATATGGGGACCTGGATGTCCATATTGGATCCTACATATTCTACAAAGATCTTATCGGTTGAACCTCTGTGCCAAGGACTCATATAATCATGTATGTCATTCCCTTTGTCCTTCGGTATGTTACTTGCCCGAGATTCGATCGTCGGTATCTGTATACCTATTTCAATCTCGTTACCGACAAGTCTCTTTACTCGTTCCGTAATACAAGATCCCGTGACTTACACTTGAGTCACATTGCTTGCAAGGCTTGTTTGTGATGTATTACCAAGTGGGCACAGAGATACCTCTCCGTCACACGGAGTGACAATTTCCCAGTCTTGATCCATACTAACTCAACGGACACCTCCGGAGATACCTGTAGAGCACCTTTATAGTCAATCAGTTACGTTGTGACGTTTGATACACATAAGGTATTCCTCTGATGTCAGTGAGTTATATGATCTCATGGTCATAGGAATGAATACTTGACATGCAGAAAACAATAGCAATAAAATGACACGATCACATGCTACGTTCATAGTTTGGGTCTAGTCCATCACATGATTCTCCTAATGATGTGATCGAGTTATCAAGTGACAACACTTGCATATGGTCAGAAAACCTTAACCATCCTTGATCGACTGGCTAGCCAACTAGAGGCTTGCTAGGGACATTGTTTTGTCTATGTATCCACACATGTATCTCTGTTTTCATTCAATATTATTAGAGCATGGGTAATGAACGATTATCTTGAAATAGGAAATACAATAATAACTATATAATCATTGCCTCTAGGGCATATTTCCAACACCTGGTTCTATTGCAATGATATTGAGTCTCCAAACATGTCGACTGGCCTTCCTCCTTTCACCTTGGAACGACTGTTAGGTCATATTTAGGCCTAAGTGATTTTGGTGATTGATGACAGTACCTCAGTGGACTAATCATGTGCATTGAGCATTTCAGATAATACATGACAAAGGCACAAGACGATTCGACACCCCTCCATGCAATAGAAGCACGGTGTCTTCTGCAATTTTCTTTGGTGGTTTTGAGTCATAGGAACGCCGTACTATTAAGAGGGGATCCGTGTCAGAAAGGTTTGGGTGGAATCAATCTCGCACGCACACATTTTATCTCTATCTCTTTTCCCGTGCAACTATGGAGCTTGTTCCCCCTCTGTTCTTTCTCTCTATCTTGCAAAAAGGCCTCTGGCGGTAGTACCGCTGGAGATGAGCAGTAGTACTGCTAAGTTCCTAGCGGTAGTACCGCTGGAGCTGGTGGTAGTACCGCCCCAGCCTGGCGGTAGTACCGCCCCTGGCCAGCGGTAGTACCGCTCCAAGACTATTGTTTCGAATCTTACGGATCTGAACATTCATGTCACGTGAAAGAAGTTGCAAAGGACACCTATACTAGGTAGCATTCCACATGAAAAATTCATTCTTTATTACTTCCCTACTCGAGGACGAGCAGGAGTTAAGCTTGGGGATGCTTGATACGTCGCCAATGTATCTATAATTTTTGATGGATTCATGCTATTATCTTGTCAAACTTTGGATGTTTTGTATGCCTTTTATATATTTTTTGGTACTAACTTATTAACTCAGTGCCAAGTGCCAGATCCTGTTTTTCCATGTTTTTGACCCCTTTTAGAGAATATTTTGATACGGAGTCCAAACGGAAGAAAATCCCAGAAAATATTTTTTCTGGAACGGAAGAAGATCAGGAAGATTGGGAGCCAAGGCAGGGGAGCCTCAGGGGCCCCACAAGCCCCTACCTCGCGGCCAGGGGGGAGGCCGCTCCATCCAGGCTTGTGGGCCCCCTGAGCGCCCCCTGACCTAGGGGTTGCGCCTATATATTCCCTAAAAATCCCAAAAAAATCAGGAGATCATCAAAAGTACTTTCCTGCCCCCGCAAGCTTCTGTCTCCCCAAGATCCCATCTGGGGCGCGTTCTGGTGCCCTATCAGAGAAGAGATTCAGACACGGAGGGCTTCTTCATCAACACCATGACCTCTCCGATGATGCGTGAGTAGTTCACCATAGACCTACGGGTCCATAGCTAGTAACTAGATGGCTTCTTCACTCTCTTGGATCTTCAATACAAAGTTCTCCATGATCTTCATGGAGATCTATCCGATGTAATCTTATTTTGCGGTGTGTTTGTTGAGATCCGATGAATTGTGGATTTATGATCAGATTATCTATGAATCTTATTTGAGTTTCTTCTGATCTCTCTTATGCATGATTTCATATCCTTGTAATTGTCTTCGAGTTGTGGGTTTTGTCCGGCCAACTAGATCTATGATTCTTGCAATGGGAGAAGTGCTTGGTTTTGGGTTCATACTGTGCGGTGACCTCACCCAGTGACAGAAGGGGTAGCGAGGCACGCATCGTGTTATTGCCATCAAGGGTAAAAAGATGGGGTTTTCATCATTGGTTTGAGATTATCCCTCTACATCATGTCATCTTGCTTAAAGCGTTACTCTGCTCATCATGAACTCAATAGACTAGATGCATGCTGGATAGCGGTCGATGTGTGGAGTAATAGTAGTAGATGCAGAAAATATCAGTCTACTTGTCTCGGACGTGATGCCTATATGTATGATCATTGCCTTAGATATCGTCATGACTTTGCGCGGTTCTATCAATTGCTCGACAGTAATTTGTTCACCCACCGTAATACTTGCTATTTTAAGAGAAGCCCCTAGTGAACACTATGGCCCCGAGGGTCTACTCCACACCATATTTTCAGCCTTACACTTTTTACTTCGTTGCACTTTCCGCCTTCAGATCTCACTTTGCAAACAATCTTGAAGGGATTGACAACCCCTTTGAAGCGTTGGGTGCAAGCTTGTTTGTGTTTGTGCAGGTACTCTGGTTCGATACCTTGGTGCTCAAACTGAGGGAAATACTTACTACTCCTGTGCTGCATCACCCTTTCCTCTTCAAGGGAAAAACCGACGCAAACCAGAGAAGTAACAAGAAGAATTCCTAAGCGCCAAGGAAGGACTTTTGTTGTCGTAGCACCCTCCAAGGCTCCCTTGTCGCTCCCTCAGCTCATAAGTGCCCGATCTCTCTCCCTAGCCAATCAAACTTGTTGATTTTCTAGGGATTGGTGGAGAAGGCCTAGTTCTACACTTCCACCAAGAGAAATTTGATTCCCCCCACTAATCCCTTGCGGATCTTGTTAGTCTTGGGTGTTTGAGCACCCTAGACGGTTAAGGTCACCTCGGAGCCACATTCCATTGTGGTGAAGCTCAGTGATCTTGTAGGGAACCTCCAAGCTTTGTGTGGAGTTAGCCCCAACCTTGGTTGTAAAGGTTCGGCCGCCGCCTTCAATAGCACCTATAGTGGAATCACGACACCTTGCATTGTGTGAGGGCGTGAGGAGAATACGGTGGCCCTATGGCTTATTGGGGAGCATTGTGCCTCCACACCGCTCCAATGGAGACATACTTCCTGTCAAAAGGAAGGAACTTTGGTAACACATCCCCGTCTTCATCGGTTCCACTTGTGGTTATCTTTAACCTTTACATTGATTATGTTATTGTTGTAGATTATTTTTTACTTGCCTTAGCGATTATAGTTGGTAGCATCATATAGATTGCTCACCTAGTTGTCATTTTAGAGAACCTTTATGTTGCTAACACTAACTTGTTAAGAATTGTTAAAAAGTGGTAGTTGCCTATTCCCCCCCCCCTCTAGTCAACCATATCGATCCTTTCAATTGGTATCAGAGCCAAGTCTCTTTATTAAGTGTTTCACTGCCCGAAGAGTATGCTTGAGGATGAGGGAGGAACCCATGGACAACCCGAGGCCATGGCCTTGACTTCGATCACTAGGGACGACTTGAATGCGGCTATGGCCAACCTCAGGACGTCCTTGACGAATGAATTCAAGACCATGCTTAAAGAGTTAATTGAGGGAATTAAAAGTTCTCCCGAACCGAAGTTGGTGCCTAAACCCGTCAACACGGATTCGGAGGACAATTCCTCCAAGGAAGTGGCTAAAGGTATGCAACCTTGTTCCCCTCACGATATTAATGGGACTGGAACCTATACCTCAGTTCCACCTCCCATAGTCTATGGAGGGCCGGTTCCTACTCCGCGTATTAATCATGTAGGTCCTCCTCCTAAGCTTGTTAAGGGTGATTTTACTAACTAGGTATTTTCCATTAAGTCTCATTTGAATCACAACTCAACAAATTTATGGAGAATAATTGAGCAAGGCTACTATCTGCATGACCCAAGAAACCCCACTCCAAGAGAAGAAGCGGACAATCAATATAATCACTCTGCATTGTTTATTCTCCAGTCCGTAGTGCCTCTTGAAGATCTTCCTCACTTGCGCCCCTTCACTCGGGCTAAGGACTGTAGGGAGCACATTATGGGGCTGTACAAGGGAGGCTCAAGCATTCAACGGTCCAACTATGAAGTGGTGCTTGATGAGGCCGGTGAGTTTTTGATGAAGGAAGATAAGGACACTCATGATCTCTATCGAAGGGTGACTGCTATTGTTGTTGCTCTCAAGGATCATGGGAGCAAGGATGTGGATGACACATGGATCAAGTGCAAGTTTCTCAAGGCCATCATGCCATTCAGCAAAGCCATGTCATCCGTCATTCGCCAACGACCAGATTTCCACTCCCTGTCCTCCAGTGAGGTGTTGGATGAATTCATTGCAATGTCAATCATGAACAAGACCGCTGATAATGCACTTGCTCGCATTCGGTCAAAGACAGCTTCACCTAACCTTGCTCTAAAAGCAAAGGCTGCTTCTGAAGAAGAAGAAGAGGATGAGGAATACGAGAGCTGCCCTGAAGACACTAAGTATGCTTATCACGAACATGTGGCTCTTGCGTCAAGGCAATTCTGGGGCAACAAGAGAAACTAAAGGCCCAACTTCTCCAAGAATAACTCAAGTGGGTTCAAGTCCAAACAACGTGTGAGGACATGCTATAACTGCGGTAATGTGAGTCACTTCGTGGCAGAATGTCCCTTTGAGAAGAGGGAAGACAACAGGGGCAAGCTCATTGATACGTCTCCGTTGTATCTACTTTTCCGAACTCTTTTGCCCTTGTTTTGGACTCTAATTTGCATGATTTGAATGGAACTAACCCGGACTGACGCTGTTTTCAGCAGAATTGCCATGGTGTTGTTTTTGTACAGAAATAAAAGTTCTCGGAATGTCTTGAAAATTTGCGGAGATTTTTTCTAGAATAAAAGGAAAATATGTGCGCAAAGATCCACCGGAGGGGGCGTGCCAGTGGGCCACAAGCCCACAGGCCGCGGCCACCCCCCTAGGCCGCGCCGTGCAGGCTTGTGGGGCCCACGTGGTATGACCGCCCCCAAACTCAGCTCTGTATCTTCCGTTTCGCCTGGAAAAAAATCAAAGAGAAGGTTTCTTTGCGTTTTATGATACGGAGGCGCCGCCACATCCTGTTCTTCATCTGGAGGGCAGATCTGGAGTCCGTTTCCGGCTCCAGAGAGGGGAAATCGTCGCCATCGTCATCATCAACCTTTCTCCATCGACAATTCCATGATGCTGTTCATCGTTCGTGAGTAATCTCATCGTAGGCTTGCTGGACGGTGATGAGTTGGATGAGATCTATCATGTAATCGAGTTAGTTCTTTACGGGGATTGATCCCTAGTATCCACTATGTTCTAGATTGATTTTGCTACTACTTGTCTATGCTTAATGCTTGTCACTAGGGACCGAGTGCCATGATTTCTGATCTGAACCTATTATGTTGTCGCCAATATATGTGTGTTTTAGATCCTATCTTGCAAGTTGTAGTCACCTACTATGTGTTATGACCCGGCAACCCCGGAGTGACAATAGCCGGAACCACTCCCGGAGATGACCATAGTATGAGGAGTTCATGTATTCACCGTGTGTTAATGCGTTGGTCCGGTTCTTTATTAAAAGGAGAACCTTATTATCCCGTAGTTTCCATCATGACCCCGCTGCCACGGGAGGGATGGACAATAGATGTCATGCAAGTTCTTTTCCCTAAGCACGTATGACTACATACGGAATACATGCCTACATTAGATTGATGAATGGGAGCTAGTTACATATCTCTTTGTGTTATAGCTGTTACATGATGAATCACATCCATCACACTCATCCATCACCGATCCACTGCCTACGAGTCTTTTTCTACTGGTCCTCGCTACGTTACTTTGTCCAGGCTTGTCCCTTGCTACAAAAGGGATTGGGCCACTTTGCTGCTACTGTTGCTACTACTGTTACTTTGTTGCTGCTGCTACTGCTGTTCCTTTCTACTCCGCTGCTACTTAGTGCAAGACCTTTTCTGGAGCAGTTGCTGGGGAAGAATAGTCCCCCGCAACGTGCTTTTTACTAGTGCCATTGATACAACAGTTAGGAACAGTCTGTCATCAACAGATCGTTTCTGGCACCGTTGTTATCATACTACTTTGCTACTGATACTTTGCCTGGAGACACTAATCTTTCAGGTGTGGTTGAATCTGACACACTCGGCTGCTAATACTCGAGATTATTCTTTCGCTTCCCTTGTGTGAACCAACAAATTTGGATTGAATACTCTACCCTCGAAAACTGTTGCGATCCCATATGCTTGTTGGTTGTGAAGGCTTTTTCTGGCACCGTTGCTGGGGAAGCACAGCTATATTCTCTGAGTCACTTGGGATTTACGTCTGCTGATCACTATGAGGAATCTGAAAGATCCAAGAACTAAAATCCTGGCTTCCACTACAAGGAGAGGTAAGGAACTGCCATCTAGCTCTACACTTGATTCACCTTTAGTTATGAGTAAGTTTGCGACATCAGCTCGTGCTAGAAATCTTGATATGTCGCCTGTGCTTGATGATGCTACTTCTGCTTCCCATGATGCTTATGATGATGCTATGCTTGATACTATGCCTGGTGATGCTATGCTTGATACTATGACTGATGATGCTATGCCTAATACTGCTTTGCCACTAGGTGCCCTTGATGCACATATTGCTAGAATTGCTGCTAGATGTGATGATACTTCTGAAACTGCTGATACTATTGAAGTAGAACCTGCTACTATGCCTGAATTGCCTGTTATGCCTCATACGCGCTATGTTACGGAGGGAGGGATAGCTGAGGACTTCCTTGCGTGTAAGGATAGCTATGATGTTGAGAAACTTCTGCGCAAGTGGAAAGAAAAATCTCCGAACGCTAGGATGAAATACGACCCGAAGTTTGCCACTTCACCTATCTTTGTGACCGATAAGGATTATGAATTCTCTGTCGACCCTGAGTTAATCACTCTGGTCGAATCTGATCCTTTTCACGGTTATGAGTCTGAAACGGCTGTAGCCCATCTTACCAAACTGCACGATATAGCCACCCTATTCACTAGTGAGGAAAAGATCCGCCACTACTACATGCTTAAGTTGTTTCCTTTCTCGCTAAAGGATGATGCTAAGACCTGGTTCACTTCCCTTGCTCCTGGTTGTGTGCGTAGCCCCAGGATATGGTCTACTACTTCTCTGAAAAATATTTCCCTGCCCATAAGAAGCAAGCTACCTTGTAGGAAATATACAACTTTGCTCAAGCTGAAGAAGAGAGTCTCCCACAAGCTTGGGGGAGGCTCATCCAACTACTGAATGCTTTGCCTGATCACCCTCTTTATAATAATGAAATACTTGATATGTTCTATAATGGACTTACCGATGCTTCCAAAGACCACCTAGATAGTTGTGTCGGTAGTGTTTTTAGGGAACGAACTGCAGCACAAGCTGAGATTCTACTGAATAACATCTTATGCAATGAGAATGCTTGGACTATTCCCGAACCACCTCCTAAGCCAACTCCGAAGAAAAGAGGTATTCTATTCCTCAGTCCTGAATATATGCAAGAAGCCAATAAATATTTGCGAGAGAAAGGCATTAAATCTGAAGATGTCAAAAATCTACCACCTATCGAAGAGATCCATGGTCTCGATAACCCGGTACAGGTAGTAGAAGTAAATTCTCTGCGTAGGTTTGATGAGAGTGATATTCCTTTTGATAAACCTGCAAGCTTAGGCATGGATGAATTTGATAACTTCGTTGCCAAACAACATAGTTTCAATGATTATGTTAGCAGACAATTGGAAAATAATGCTCGTATTCTTAGTCATTTAAGTGCTTGTGTGGACAAGAATGTCAATGATCTTAAACTTCTGAGTAAACATGCTTCTATGGTTACTACTCAGGTAGAACAAGTGCTTAAAGCTCAAAATGACTTGCTCAATGAGTTGAATGACAATTCTGTTAGAGTCGTTACTAGAGGCGGTAGAATCACCCAGGAACCTCCGTATCCTGAGGGTCATCCGAAGAGAGTTGAACAAGATTCTCAAGGAGTTAGCGCTGATGCACCTAGTCATCCTAGAAATAAGAAGAAAGATGATAGGAACCTGCACACTAGCAACCCTGTTGCTGCTACACCTGAGAGTCCAAATGATGCCTCTGTCTCTAATGCTAAAACACAATCTGGTGATGAACATGAGCCTACTGATAATATCAATAGTGATGTTCATGAAGATGCTCAACCTAGCAATGATAAGGATGTGGAGATTGAACCTAGTGTTGATCTTGATAACCCACAGCCTAAGACTAGAAGATATGATAAGAATGACTTCACTGCTAGGAAGCACAATAAAGAAAGGGAGCCATGGGTTCAGAAACCTATGCCCTTTCCTCCCAAACCATCCAAGAAAAAAGATGATGAGGATTTTGAGCGCTTCATTGAAATGATCAGACCTGTCTTTCTGCAAATGCGTTTGACGGGTATGCTCAAGATGTCTCTGTATGCTAAGTACATGAAAGATATTGTGACTAATAAGAGGAGGATACCTGAGGTTCAGATCTCCACCATGCTCGCCAATTACACTTTCAAGGGTGGAACTCCAAAGAAACTAGGTGATCCCGGTGTGCCTACTATACCTTGCTCCATTAAAGGTAACTACGTTAGAACTGCGTTATGCGACCTTGGAGCCGGTGTTAGTGTTATGCCTCTCTCTCTTTATCGTAGACTTGAACTGTATAAGTTGACACCCACAGAAATCTCTCTGCAAATGGCCGACAAATCAACTGCTTTCCCTGTCGGCATTTGCGAGGATGTGCCTGTTGTGGTTGCTAACACCACTATCTTAACAGACTTTGTTATCTTGGATATTCCCGAGGACGATGCCATGGCTGTCATCCTCGGAAGACCCTTTTTAAACACTACAGGGGATGTTATAGATTGCAATAAAGGCAATGTCACTTTCCATGTCAACGTTAATCAGCATATGGTGCACTTTCCGAACAAACAATATCGAGTACATTGCATCAATGCTATCGAAAAAACTTCATCGATTCTTATTGGGAGCTTTGAATGCCCTATTCCTCGTGTCAAGATGTAGTATGACTTGCTTGTTGGGGAGATACACATCCCCATTGAGGTGACCTAGTGACTATTCGAAAATTCTCCGTCTTCTTTTGCGATTAGAGAAAGTTTTGTCGAGGGGATTTGATCAACCCCATTGATGGATTTCTTTCGATGACCATGAGATGGATGAATCAAGGAGTCACAAACCTCTGTTCCAAGCATTCACCTTCGGTTGCTTAGAACAAAAATGATAGATTTAGTTTAGTTTTCTGTTTTCTATTTTAGCGTCCGATAGAAAAGTACGCCGAAAATAAAAGTTCTCCGAACGCTGTGAAAATCAAGTATGATTTTTCCTGGATTTTTTGTAAAAATTCTAGGACAAAGAGTCTGTCTGGGGGCCACACCAGTGGGCCACAAGCCCTAGGGGCGCGAGTACCCCCTTGGCCGCGCCACCCAGGCTTGTGGGGCCCACAGGCACCCCCTCCACTCATTCTTGCTCTCATCTGGTTCTCCTACCTCCAAAAAAATCATTCCACAGCTCACACAGCAGTGGCATCCTCAGTCCACTCCGGAGTACCCCGGAGCTGGTTATTTCCCTCCTTGGGAGTAGACCAACTTAGGCTAAAATCCCAAGCTTGGGGGAGTACTTGTTCTCACCGACTTTACATTCTAGCTTATGCTTTCACTTTGTTAGCCGGTGTTCACACTTTGCCACTGTATCATCCATGCTAGTTTATATTATTTTTCTCGTTTTCTTTTCGTGTGTCTGTCTAGTTTGAGAAAACCTAAAAATATTTTATTTTTCTTCTTTTGCTTGTTGGGAGCTTTCCCGTGTAAATATTTTTCTTTTTCTTTGGGTCAAGGTAGAAGATATTGGTCACAATGCTTAGTGCCTCTTGCATGCATACCTGTTTAGCTTTCAAAGAGCCATATTACTTTGTCTTCTCCTTTGTGTTTGCCTGCAGATTCCAGCACAACCCAATGCACTAGCACTCTTATTATTGTTCACATCATTCGGTCGTGCAAGTGAAAGGCAATAATGACGATATATGATGAAGTGACTGAGCCTGGAAAAGTTGGTATGAACTCGATCTATGTTGTTTTTGTAAATATGACTAGCTCATCATGCCTGATTCAGCTTTGTTGTGAGAGAAACATGTTTGCAATGACAACACATAGATCATAGTTGCTTATGCCATGCTTATTTAACTAGGAGATTATAATGGTTTTTCTTGGTTGCCAACATGAATGTTGAGATGACTATGATGTAGTATGATAGGATGGTAACCTCCTTTGAATGTTTCAAGTGGCTTGACTTGGCACATGTTCACGCATGTAGTTGAAACAAAATCAACATAGCATGTATGATGTTCATGTTCATGGTGATTTATGTCCTACTCATGCTTGCACTCAATGTTAGTTAATCCCAATGCATTTTGATGACTGTTGTCGCTCTCTAGTTGGTCGCTTCCCAGTCTTTTGCTAGCCTTCACTTGTACTAAGCGGGAATACTGCTTGTGCATCCACCTCCCATAAACCCAAAGTTGTTCCATATGAGTCCACCATACCTACCTATGTGCGGTATCTACCTGTCATTCCAAGTAAATTTGCATGTGCCACTTTCTAAATCTTCAAGAAATAATCTATTTTGCATGCCCGAACCGCTCATGTGGTGACATGGGGCTATTGGTATCTTCCATGCTAGGTGTGTTATCCTCGATATGTGTTTATTCACTATCATTCACGAGAAAGGGACCGGTAATTGGAATTCCCAGTTCCATGCTCAAATCGAAAAGATAATTGCAAACAAAACTCCCCCGGGATTGATGTTGGTATGAACGGTACCCGAGGATTCGGCTAGCCGTGGAGTGTGATTGATTGGTGGTGGGGGAGTCAAAACTTTTGTTTTCTGTTTGGGAACCGCCTATAGCATGTGTAGCATGGAAGATGTTGAGAACTCTTAGTCATTGCGTTGACAATGAAAGCGTGCCACCCAAAATTATTATCTTTGTTTTCAAAGCTTGAGCTCTCGCACTTCTGCAAATCAATGCTTCCCTCTGCGAAGGGCCTATCTATTTATGTTCCTGTTGAGTCATCCTCCTCTTACAAAAGCAACAATTAGAGAGCACCTCTGTCATTTTCATGCTTTGCTTTTAACTGTGTTGACTATGACTATGACTGGATCTTCATTGCCATGAATTACAATGTTTAGTCAGCCCTTGTTCTTTAAAGGTGCTCTGCATTTATGTTTTGCGATCTTAGAAAGAGCTAGCGAGATACCATCTATTCGTACTGCTTCATGTTGTTTTGATTGAAATGTTGACACTTCAGGCTTATTATTATTTGCTCGCTGGTTGATTATGCAATTGATATGAGTTTACCGTGAGACCTAGATGTCATTTTGGTTTGCTTGTGATCTTGCTGAAACTCTGGATATGAGTTAGACATAGTTGCAACAACAAGATCAAACAAACTTCTTCAAAGTTTTTCTTTTGTCTCTTTCAGTTTGTCTACTGAATTGCTTGAGGAAAAGCAAGGCTTTAAGCTTGGGGGAGTTGATACGTCTCCGTCGTATCTACTTTTCTGAACTCTTTTGCCCATGTTTTGGACTCTAATTTGCATGATTTGAATGGAACTAACCCGGGCTGACGCTGTTTTCAGCAGAATTGCCATGGTGTTGTTTTTGTGCAGAAATAAAAGTTCTCGGAATGTCCTGAAAATTTACGGAGAATTTTTCTAGAATAAAAGAAAAATACTTGCGCAAAGATCCACCGGAGGGGGCGTGCCAGTGGGCCACAAGCCCACAGGCCGCGGCCACCCCCCTAGGTTGCGCCTTGCAGGCATGTGGGGGCCACGTGGCACCACCGCTCCCAAACTTAGCTCTATATCTTCCGTTTCGCCTGGAAAAAAAATCAGAGATAAGGTTTCATCGCATTTTATGATACGGAGGCGCCGCCACATCCTGTTCTTCATCTGGAGGGCAGATCTGGAGTCCGTTTCGGGCTCCAGAGAGGGGAAATCGTCGCATCGTCATCATCAACCTTTCTCCATCGACAATTCCATGATGCTCTTCATCGTTCGTGAGTAATCTCATCGTAGGCTTGCTGGACGGTGATGAGTTGTAAGAGATCTATCATGTAATCGAGTTAGTTCTTGACGGGGATTGATCCCTAGTATCCACTATGTTCTAGATCGATGTTGCTACTACTTGGCTATGCGTAATGCTTGTCACTAGGGCCCGAGTGTCATGATTTCAGATCTAAACCTATTATGTTCTCGCCAATATATGTGTGTTTTAGATCCTATCTTGCAAGTTGTAGTCACCTACTATGTGTTATGACCCGGCAACCCCAGATTGGTGGAGAAGGCCTAGTTCTACACTTCCACCAAGAGAAATTTGATTCCCCCCACTAATCCCTTGCGGATCTTGTTACTCTTGGGTGTTTCAGCACCCTAGACGGTTAAGGTCACCTCGGAGCCACCTTCCATTGTGGTGAAGCTCCGTGATCTTGTTGGGAGCCTCCAAGCTTTGTGTGGAGTTAGCCCCAACCTTGGTTGTAAAGGTTCGATCGCCGCCTTCAAGAGCACCTATAGTGGAATCACGACACCTTGCATTGTGTGAGAGCGTGAGGAGAATACGGTGGCCCTATGGCTTATTGGGGAGCATTGTGCCTCCACACCGCTCCAATGGAGACATACTTCCTATCAAAGGGAAGGAACTTTGGTAACACATCCTCGTCTTCATCGGTTCCACTTGTGGTTATCTTTAACCTTTACGTTGTGTATGTTATTGTTGTAGATTATTTCTTACTTGCCTTAGCGATTATAGTTGGTAGCATCATATAGATTGCTCACCTAGTTGTCATTTTGGAGAACCTTTATGTTGCTAACCCTAACTTGTTAAGAATTGTTAAAAAGTGGTAGTTGCCTATTCCCCCCCCCCTCTAGTCAACCATATCGATCCTTTCAATTGGTATCAGAGCCACATCTCTTTATTAAGGGTTTCACCGCTCGAAGAGTATGGATGAGGATGAGGGAGGAACCCATGGACAACCCGCGGCCATGGCCTTGACTTTGATCACTAGGGACGACTTGAATGCGGCTATGGCCAACCTCGGGACGTCCTTGACGAATGAATTCAAGACCATGCTTAAAGAGTTAATTGAGCGAATTAAAAGTTCTCCCAAACCAACGTTGGTGCCTAAACCCGTCAACACGGATTCGGAGGCCAATTCCTCCAAGGAAGCGGCTAAAGGTATGCAACCTTGTTCCCCTCACAATATTAACGGGACTTGAACCTATACCTCAGTTCCACCTCTCATGGTCTATGGAGGGCCGGTTCCTACTCCGCGTATTAATCATGTAGGTCCTCCTCCTAAGCTTGTTAAGGGTGATTTTACTAACTAGGTATTTTCCATTAAGTCTCATTTGAATAACAACTCAACAAATTTATGGATAATCATTGAGCAAGGCTACTATCCGCATGACCCAAGCAACCTCACTCCAAGAGAAGAAGCGGACAATCAATATAATCTCTTTGCATTGTTTATTCTCCAGTCTGTTGTGCCTCCTCAAGATCTTCCTCACTTGCGCCCTTCACCCTGGCTAAGGACTGTTGGGAGCACATTACGGGGCTGTACAAGGGAAGCTCAAGCACTCAACGGTCCAACTATGAAGTGGTGCTTGATGAGGCCGATGAGTTTGTGATGAAGGAAGATGAGGACACTCGTGATCTCTATCGAAGGGTGACTGCTATTGCTCTTGCTCTCAAGGATCATGGGAGCAAGGATGTGGATGACACATGGATCAAGCGCAAGTTTCTCAAGGCCATCATGCCATTCAGCAAAGCCATGTCATTCGTCATTCGCCAACGACCAGATTTCCACTCCCTGTCCTCCAGTGAGGTGTTGGATGAATTCATTGCAATGTCAATCATGAACAAGACCGCTGATAATGCACTTGCTCGCATTCGGTCAAAAACAGCTTCACCCAACCTTGATTTAAAAGCAAAGGCTGCTTCTGAAGAAGAAGAAGAGGACGAGGAATAGGAGAGCTGCCCTGAAGACACTAAGTATGCTTCATCGCATTTTACGATATGGAGGCGCCGCCACATCATGTTCTTCATCTGGAGGGCAGATCTGGAGTCCGTTTCGGGCTCTGGAGAGCGGAAATCGTCGCCATCGTCATTATCAACCTTTCTCCATCGAGAATTCCATGATGCTCTTCATCGTTCGTGAGTAATCTCATCATAGGCTTGCTGGACGGTGATGAGTTGGATCAGATCTATCATGTAATCGAGTTAGTTCTTGACGGGGATTGATCCCTAGTATCCACTATGTTCTAGATTGATGTTGCTACTACTTGGCTATGCTTAATGCTTGTCACTAGGACCCGAGGGCCATGATTTCAGATCTGAACCTATTATGTTGTCGCCAATATATGTGTGTTTTAGATCCTATCTTGCAAGTTATAGTCACCTACAATGTGTTACGACCCGGCAACCCCGGAGTGACAATAGCCGGAACCACTCCCGGAGATGACCATAGTATGGGGAGTTCATGTATTCACCGCGTGTTAATGCGTTGGTCCGGTTCTTTATTAAAAGGATAACCTTATTATCCCGTAGTTTCCATCAGGACCCCACTGCCACGGGAGGGATGTACAATAGATGTCATGCAAGTTCTTTTCCCTAAGCACGTATGACTACATACGGAATACATGCCAACATTAGATTGATGAACGGGAGCTAGTTACATATCTCTCTGTGTTATAGCTGGTACATGATGAATCACATCCATCACACTCATCCATCACTGGTCCACTGCCTACGAGTCTTTTACTACTGGTCCTCGCTACGTTACTTTGTTTAGGCTTATCCCTTGCTACAAAAGGGATTGGGCCACTTTGTTGCTATTGGTTCTACTACTGTTACTTTGCTGCTGCTGCTACTGTAGTTCCTTGCTACTCCGCTGCTACTTAGTGCAAGACCTTTTCTGGAGCAGTTGCTGGGGAAGAATAGTCCCCCGTCAACGTGCTTTTTACTGGTGCCATTGATACAACAGTTAGGAATAGTCTGCAATCAACAGATCATTTCTAGCACCGTTGTTATCATACTACTTTGCTACTGATACTTTTCTTGCACACACTAATCTTTCAGGTGTGGTTGAATCTGACACACTCAGCTGCTAATACTTGAGAATATTCTTTCGCTTCCCTTGTGTGAACCAACAAATTTGGGTTGAATACTCTACCCTCGAAAACTGTTGCGATCCCATACGCTTGTGGGTTGTCAATCATTCGCAAAGACAAAGCCAAGTCTTTCCAAACAAGAACAACTTTGTCAAGAAACCCCATCCAAAGGGTATGGTGGCACCTGAAGAGTACCCCTCCGATGATGATGACGATGACGATATGGTGGCAACTGCAACTATAGCCATTGCCACCCCTTCTCCCAAGATGTCTCTCTTCAACGCCCCCAACGATAACCGCATCACCAAGTGCCTTATGGCCAAAGGTATCGATTAGGTAGCACCCAACATTAAGACCACCATCACTACTGCTCCTTCATTATTAAGTTGTGTTGATAATAGTGATGTTGTGGAACTTAATGAGCATGATTTTGACAAATTTCTGTGTAAAATCATAGGAGAATCCATGAAGCACTTTGTTGCTCTTTTGGAACAACTGGGTGAGGCTAATGACCTCATCAAGTCTCATGAGGAGACTATCTCCGAGCTGCAAGGACAAAGTCGTGACTATGCCGATGAGATTGCTGAATTATCTATTGCACTAGAAAAAGAGCGCAGTCTTCGTTTGGCTCTTGAGGAGTCACACAGCGATGATCACGCTAAATTGCAAAAGGAGCTAGATCATGCTATTGTTCTTACTCGTGTGTTTAAGTCTGAAAAGGATGCACTTGGGGTTGGCCATGACAGACTCAAAGCGGAGTTTGATACACTTGACAAGGCTCACAAGGTCTTGAAAGGTGCTCATTTCTCCTTGAAAGAGTCCCATGATCAACTACAAGCAAAGCTTACCAAGGAGATCTTTACTTGTCCTCCTTTCACTATAATTGATAACGCTTGTACAACTAACCCTTGTTGTGAGCAAGTACATCTTGTGGAGGAAAATGCAAAGTTTAAGGATCAACTTGAGAAGGGCCTTGTGTCATGCATCCAAGGCGAGAAGAACCTAAATGACCTTTTGAGAAATCAAAAGGGTGTTGTAGGAAAGGAGGGACTTGGACTTACATCCAAGTCGAAAAGGAAAAGGAAGAACAGGAACAAGTGATCCCCTACCCTCATGGACATCTTTGTCAAAGAGGGCGAAGGGACTCAGAAGGAGAACAGGAACAAGGTGGAGAATGGTAGCATCAAGAAGGGCAAAACCATTCCTACCAACACAGCCGGCAAACTCAATCCATCCTATGTTTTATGTCGTGCTAATGATGGGCATGTCTATGCTAGATTTTTTGGTTCTTACCATGAGTCCATTGAATGGGCTATTTGGGTTCCTAAGACCCTTGTCTCTAACATTAAAGGACCCATTCAAAAATGGGTACCTAAAACCAAGCCTTGATCTATTGCAGGAGTTTGCTTCTGGTGGGCTGTCATGGCTGCTTGATAGTGGAGCAACAAATCATACGACCGGAAGCAAGGACTTAGTGTTGGATATGCATCCTTCCCCATCTATGCCCACCCATGTCCAATTCGCTGATGCATCAACGTCCAAGGTATTGGGATTCGGTAAGATGGTCATCTCTCAAGAGTTATCTATTGAGAAGGTCATGCTTGTTCAGTCCCTTGCTTACAATTTACTTTCGGTTCGACAACTTGCAATTATGGGATTTGCCACATTCTTTAATCTTGATACCGTGGTCCTTTTGTGGAGCAAGACTCTTAAAGTAGCCTATGTTGGATATGTCGAGAATGGTCTCTACGTGGTGAACTTTTCACAGCGACCCACTAAGACTGCGACTTGTTGATGACCCACAAGTATAGGGGATCAATCGTAGTCCTTTCGATAAGTAAGAGTGTCGAACCCAACTTGGAGCAGAAGGATCTGACAATTGGTTTTCAGCAAGGAAATATCTGCAAGCACTGAAATTGTCGGTAACAAGTGATTCTGTGGTGAGATGATTCGTAGCAAGCAACAAGTAACAAAAGTAGCAACGATGCAGCAAAATGGCCCAATCCCTTTTGTAGCAAGGGACAAGCCTAGACAAAGTCTTATAGGAGGAAAAACGCTCCCGAGGACACACGGGAATTTCTGTCATGCTTGTTTCATCATGTTCATATGATTCGCGTTCGTTACTTTAATAGTTTGATATGTGGGTGGACCGGTGCTTGGGTACTTCCCTTACTTGGACAAGCATCACACTTATGATCAACTCCTCTCGCAAGCATTCGCAACTACGAAGGAAGAATTAAGACAAAATCTAACCATAGCATTAAACTAGTGGATCCAAATCAGCCCCTTATGAAGCAACGCATAAACTAGGGTTTAAGCTTGTGTCACTCTAGCAACCCATCATCTACTTACTACTTCCCAATGCCTTCCTCTAGGCCCAAATAATGGTGAAGTGTTATGTAGTCTATGTTCACATAACACCACTAGAGGAAAAACAACATACAACATATAAAATTACCGAACGAATACCAAATTCACATGACTACTATTAGCATGACTTATCCCATGTCCTCAGGAACAAAAGTAACTACTCACAAAGCATAATCATATTCATGATCAGAGAGGTAATGAGTAGCATCAAGGATCTGAACATAAACTCTTCCACCAAATAATCCAACTAGCATCAACTACAAAGTGTAATCAACACTACTAGCAACCTTACAAGTACCAATCGGAGTCGGGAGACGGAGATTGGTTACAAGTGATGAACTAGGGTTTGGAGATGAGATGGTGCTGATGAACATGTTGATGGTGACGAGTCCCCTCCGATGAGAGGAGTGTTGGTGATGACGATGGCGACGATTTCCCCCTCCGGGTGGGAAGTTTCCCCGGCAGGATCGTCCTGCCGGAGCTCTAGATTGGTTCTGCTCAAGTTCTGCCTCGTGGCGGCGGCGAAACCACGAAAAAGGTCCTCCCTGATTTTTTTTCCTGGATGAAACCCTCCATATAGCAAAAGAGGGGAGCAAGTGGGCCAGCAGGGTGCCCACAAGCCCCCATGCCGCGGCCTAGGGGGTGGCCGTGCCGTGCAGGCTTGTGGCCACCCCCTAGCGCCCCTTTGATACATCTCCATCGTATCTACTTTTCCAAACTCTTTTGCCCTTGTTTTGGACTCTAATTCGCATGATTTGAATGGAACTAACCCGGACTGACGCTGTTTTTAGCAGAATTGCCATGGTGTTATTTTTGTGCAGAAATGAAAGTTCTCGGAACGTCCTGAAAATTTACGGAGAATTTTTCAAGAAAATATGAAAAATACCTGCGCAAAGATCCACTGGAGGGGATGGTCCAGTGGGCCACAAGCCCTGTAGCCGCGGCCACCCCCCTGGCCGCGGCAACCAAGCTTGTGGGGCCCACGTGGCTTTGCCGCACCCAAACTCAGCTCTATAAATTCACTTTCGCCCAGAAAAAAATGAGAAGAGAATATTTCATCGCGTTTACGATACGGAGGCGCTGCCACATCTTGTTGTTCATCTGGAGGACAAATCTGGAGTCCGTTTTGGGCTCCGGAGAGGGGAAATCGTCGCCATCGTCATCATCAACCTTCTTCCCTCTCTAATTCCATGAAGCTCTTCATCGTTCGTGAGTAATCTATTCATAGGCTCGCTGGGCAGTGATGAGTAGGATGAGATCTATCATGTAATCGAGTTAGTTTTGACGGGGATTGATCCCTAGTATCCACTATGTTCTGAGATAGATGTTGCTACAACTTTGCCATGCTTAATGCTTGTCACTAGGGCCCGAGTGCCATGATTTCAGATGTGAAATTATTATGTTGCCACCAATATATGTGTGTTTTAGATCCGATCTTCCAAGCTGTAGTTACCTACTACGTGTTATGACCCGGCAACCCCGGAGTGACAATAACCGGAACCACTCCCGGTGATGACCATAGTTTGAGGAGTTCATGTGTTCACCAAGAGCTAATGCATTGTTCCGGTTCTTTATTAAAAGGAGAACCTTAATATCCTGGAGTATCCTTTTGGACCTCACTGCCACGGGAGGGATGGACAATAGATGTCATGCAAGTTCTTTTCCCTAAGCACGTATGACTACGCACGGAATGCATGCCTACATCACATTGACGAACGGGAGCTAGCCACATATCTCTCCGTGTTATAACTGTTGCATGATGAATGTCATCCAAACGAATCACCGACCCATTGCCTACGAGTTTGTCCCACTGCTGTTGTTACTTGTTTTGCCCTGCTGCTATTACTCGCTACTACGGCTATTTGCTACTGGTGTTACTTGCTATTGTTGCTACTTGCTACTGTTGTCACTGCTGTTGTTACTTGCTCCGCTGTTACTACTGTTGCTGCTGCTGTTACTTGCTATTGCTGTTACTTGCTACTGTTGCTACTTGCTACTGCTGTCACTACTGCTGTTCCTTGCCACTGCTGCTACTTTTTACACTGCTACTACCTGCTACAATACTGATTCGCACGACGTTGACGGGAAAGACTCTTTCCCGTCCACGGGCAACTTCTGGCGCCATTGATACGACAGTTAGGAATAGTCTTCCTTGTCACCAGATCATTTCTGACACCGTTGTTATCATACTTCTTGCTGCTGATACTTTGCTTGCAGATACTAATCTTTCAGGTGTGGTTGAATCTGACACATTCAGCTGCTAATACTCGAGAGTATCCTCTCACTTCCTGCCCGGCGAATCAATAAATTCGGGTTGAATACTCTACCCTCGAAAACTGTCGTGGACCCACGCGCTGGTGGGGCATTGCAAGACAATTGCTAATTGTTGAGCAACTGGGAGCAGTTCTGGCTCTATTGTCGCGAAGGCATCAAGTCAGGTACACGTCAAAAACAAACTTCTAGTGTCGTTGTCGGGGACTGCCGTTAGCAGCATTTTTCTGGCGCCGTTGCCGGGGAAGGTTTGCTATATTCCCTGAGTCACTTGGGATTTATATCTGCTGATCACTATGAAGAATCTGAAAGATCCAAAAACCAAAGTCTTGCCCTCAACTACGAGGGGAGGTAAGGAACTGCCATCTAGCTCTGCACTTGATTCACCTTCAGTTATGAGTAAGTTTGCGACATCACCTCCTGCTAGAAATCTTGATATGTCACCTGTGCTTGATGATGCTTATGATACTGCTAGAGATGCTATGCCTGATACTGCTAGAGATGCTATGCCTAATACTGCTAGAGATGCTATGCCTGATACTACTTTGCCTGATGATGCTAGCGATGCTATTTTGCATGATGATGCTATGCTTGATATTGCTAGAGATACTACTTTGCCTGATGTGCCACTAGGGGTATTCCTTGATGCTCATATTGCTAGAGTTACTGCCAATGCTCGTGATGCTTCTGAACCTGCCGATACTATTGAGATAGAACCTGCTTTTGCTCCTGCTAGATCTAGCTCTCCTAGATATGAATTGCTTATATACCTGAGGGTTACGTTATGGAGGGAGAGATAGCTGAGGATTTTCTTGCGTGTAAGGATGCCTATGACGCTGAGAAATTACTTCTCATGTGGAAGGAAAAATCTCTGAAAGCTAGGATGAAATACGACCTGAAGTTTGCCACTTCACCTATCTTTATCACCGATAAGGATTATGAATTCTCTGTCGACCCTGAGATAATCTCTCTAGTCGAATCTGATCCTTTCCACGGTTATGAGTCTGAGATGGTTGTAGCCCACCTTACCAAACTACACGATATAGCCACCCTTTTCACTAGTGAGGAGAAGATCCACCACTACTATATCCTTAAGTTGTTTCCTTTCTCTCTAAAGGATGACGCTAAAGCCTGGTTCGCTTCTCTTGCTCCTGGATGTGTGAGTAGTCCCTAGGATATTGTCTATTACTTCTGTGAGAAATATTTCCCTGCCCATAAGAAGCAAGCTGCCTTGCAGGAACTATACAACTTTGCTCAACTCAAAGAAGAGAGTCTCCCACAAGCTTGGGGGACGCTCGTCCAGCTACAGAATGCTTTGCCTGATCACCCTCTTAAGAAGAACGAGATACTTGATATCTTCTATAACGGACTTACCGATGCCTGTGAAGACCACCTAGATAGTTGTGTCGGTTGTGTTTTTAGGGAACGAACTGTAGTGTTGGAAATATGCCCTAGAGGCAATAATAAATTAGTTATTATTATATTTCTTTGTTCATGATAATCGTTTATTATCCATGCTATAATTGTATTGATTGGAAACACAATGCATGTGTGGATACATAGACAAGACACTGTCCCTAGTAAGCCTCTAGTTGACTAGCTCGTTGATCAAAGATGGTCAAGGTTTCCTGACCCTAGGCAAGTGTTGTCACTTCATAATGGGATCACATCATTAGGAGAATCATGTGATGGACTAGACCCAAACTAATAGACGTAGCATGTTGATCGTGTCATTTTGTTGCTACTGTTTTCTGCGTGTCAAGTATTTGTTCCTATGACCATGAGATCATATAACTCACTGACACCAAAGGAATGCTTTGTGTGTATCAAACGTCGCAACGTAACTGGGTGGCTATAAAGATGCTCTACAGGTATCTCCGAAGGTGTTCGTTGAGTTAGTATGGATCGAGACTGGGATTTGTCACTCCGTGTGACGAAGAGGTATCTCGGGGCCCACTCGGTAATACAACATCACACACAAGCCTTGCAAGCAATGTGACTTAGTGTAAGTTGCGGGGTCTCGTATTACGAAACGAGTAAAGAGACTTGCCGGTAAACGAGATTGAAATAGGTATGCGGATACTGACGATCGAATCTTGGGCAAGTAACATACCGAAGGACAAAGGGAATGAGATACGGGATTATATGAATCCTTGGCACTGAGGTTCAAACGATAAGATCTTCGTAGAATATGTAGGATCCAATATGGGCATCCAGGTCCCGCTATTGGATACTGGCCGAGGAGTCACTCGGGTCATGTCTACATAGTTCTCGAACCCGCAGGGTCTGCACACTTAAGGTTCGACGTTGTTTTATGCGTATTTGAGTTATATGGTTGGTTACCGAATGTTGTTCGGACTCCCGGATGAGATCACGGACGTCACGAGGGTTTCCGGAATGGTCCGGAAATGAAGATTGATATATAGGATGACTTCATTTGGTTACCGGAAGGTTTTCGGGCATTACCGGTAATGTACCGGGAATGATGAATGGGTTCTGGATCTTCACCGGGAGGGGGGACCACCCACCCGGGAGGGCCCAAGGACCTTGGGGTGGCGCACCAAGTAGGTGGGGTCAGCCCAAGGCTGTCTTGCGCAAGAGAGAAAGGAAAACCAAAAGAAGAGAAAGAGAAAAAAGGGAAAGGTGGGAAGGAAGAGAAGGACTCCTCCTTCCAATCCTAGTTGGACTAGGATTGGAGGAGGACTCCAACTCCTCCTTGGTGGTGCAGCCGTTGGGGCTCCTTGAGCCTCAAGTCAAGACTCCCATCCCCTCCTCCTATACATATGGAGCTATTAGGGCTGATTTGAGACAACTTTTGCCACGGCAGCCTGACCACATACCTCCACGGTTTTTCCTCTAGATCGCGTTTCTGCGGAGCTCGGGCGGAGCCCTGCTGAGATTAGATCATCACCAACCTCCGGAGTGTCGTCACGCTGCCGGAGAACTCATCTACCTCTCTGCCTCTCTTGCTGGATCAAGAAGGCCGAGATCATCGTCGAGCTGTACGTGTGCTGAACGCGGAGGTGTCGTCCGTTCGGCACTAGATCGGAGCGGATCGTGGGACGGATTGCGGGACAGTTCGTGGGACGGTTCGCGGGGCGGATCGAGGAACGTGAGGACGTTCCACTACATCAACCGCGTTTCTTCACGCTTCTGCTGTGCGATCTACAAGGGTACGTAGATCTGAAATCCCCTCTCGTAGATGGACTTCACCATGATAGGTCTTCGTGCGCGTAGGAAAAATTTTGTTTCCCATGCGACGTTCCCCAACACGTAGAACAAGCTGAGACTCTACTGAATAAAATCTTGATCAACGATAATGCTTGGACTATTCCCGAACCACCTTCTAAGCCAACTCCAAAGAAAAGAGGTATCCTATTCCTCAGTCCCGAAGATATGCAAGAAGCCAAGAAATCTATGCAAGAGAAAGGCATTAGATCTGAAGATGTCAAAAATTTGCCACCTATCGAAGAGATCTATGGTCTCGATAACCCGATACAGGTACTGGAAGTAAATACTTTGCGTAGGTTTGATGAGAGTGATATTCCTTTTGATAAACCTGCTAGCCTGTGCTTTGATGAATTTGACAACTTTGTTGCCAAACAACAGAGTTTCAATGATTATGTTAGTAGACATTTGGAACAAAGTACTTGTATGCTTAATCATTTAAGTGCTTGTGTAGACAGAAATGTCAATGATCTGAAGCTTCTGAGTAAACATGACTCTATGATTACTACTTAGGTAGAACAAGTACTTAAAGCTCAGAATGACCTGCTCAATGAACTAAATGACAACTCTGTCAGAGTCATTACCAGAGGAGGCAAAATGAGTCAGAAACCTTTGTATCCTGAGGGTCATCCTAAGAGAATTGATCAAGATTCTCAAGGAATTAATGCTGATACACCCAGTCATCCTAAGGAAAAGAAGAAGGATGATAGAAACCTACATGTTAGTTCACCAAATACTATCACACCTGAAGAACCAAATGATATTTCTGCGTCTGATGCAGAAACACAATCTGGTGATGAACATGAACCTGGTGACAATATGGACGGCGATGTTCATAATGATGCTCAACCTAGCAAAGATAAGGATGTGGAGATTGAACCTACTGTTAATCCTGATAACCCACAACCTAAGAGATACGATAAGAATGACTTCACTGCTAGGAAGCATGGCAAAGAAAGGGAGCCATGGGTTCACAGACCTATGCCCTTTCCTCCTAAGCCATCCAAGAAAAAGGATGATGAGGATTTTGAGCGCTTTATTGAAATGATAAGACCCTTCTTTCTGCAGATGCGGTTAGTTGATATGCTCAAAATGTCTCCGTATGCCAAGTGCATGAAATATATCGTGACCAATAAACGGAAGATACCAGATCTTGAGATCTCCACCATGCTTGCCAATTACACTTTCAAAGGTGGAACTCCTAAGAAACTTGGTGATCCCGGAGTGCCCACTATACCTTGCTCCATTAAAGGAAACTACGTAAGAACTGCCTTATGTGTCCTTGGAGCCGGTGTTAGTGTTATGCCTCTCTCTCTTTATCGTAGACTTGAACTGGATAAGTTGACACCCACTGAAATCTCTGTGCAAATGGCCGACAAATCAACTGCTTTCCTTGTTGGCATTTGCGAGGATGTGCCTGTTGTGGTTGCTAACACCACTATCTTAATAGACTTTGTTATCTTGGATATTCCCGAGGACGATGCCATGGTCGTCATCCTCGGAAGACCCTTTTTAAACACTGCAGGGGCTGTTATAGATTGCAACAAAGGCAATGTCACTTTCCACGTCAACGGTAATGAGCATACCGTGCACTTTCCGAAGAAACGATATCATGCACATTGCATCAATGCTATCGAAAAAAACTTCATCGATTCTTATTGGGAGCTTTGAATGCACTATTCCTCGTATCAAGATGAAGTATGATTTGCTTGTTGGGGAGATACGTATCCCCATTGAGGAGACTTAGTGTCTATTCGAAAATTTTCCGTTCTCTTTTGCGATTCGAGAAAGTTTTGTCATGAGGATTTGATCAACCCCATTGACGGATTTCTGTCAATGACCATGAAATGGATGAATCAAAGAGTCACATACCTCTGTTTTAAGCTTTCACTTTCTGTTGCTTAGAAGAAAAATGATAGATTTAGCTTAGTTTTCCCTGTTTCCTATTTTAGCGTCCCGGAGAAAAATACCCCGAAAATAAAAGTTCTCCGATGGTCCTGAAAATCTAGTATGATTTTTTCTGGAATATTTGAAAAATACTGGGACTGAGAGCTGGCCTGGGGGCCACCCAAGTGGGCCACAAGCCCTGTCACCGCGGTCACCCCCCTGGCAGCGGCAAGCAAGCTTGTGGGGCCCACAGGGGCCCCCTCCACTCATTCCAGCCCCCATCCTCTTCCTCTACCTCTAGAAAAAATTGTTTCGCGGCTCAAACCCGTGTTCTTGCTCATTTGGCTTTGATTTTCGATCTCCTTGCTCAAAGCACCATTCCCCTAACCGTTTTGGGAAAATTACTCCTTGGTAAGTGACTCCTCCATTGGTCCACTTAGTTTTTACTCTAGTGCTTTATCCTTCGTGTATTCTTACTACCTTGGTGACCCTGTTCTTGAGCTTGAAATGTTGAATTTAGCTGGTCCCACGTAGTTTTAGCACGTGATACGGTCTCTAGACACTAGTAGGAGTAGTTGCTACAAGGTGTGGTTGGTCTTTATTCACTTTTCTCTTGAACTTCAAAATTTCAGCAAAAATAAATTATGTTCAGGAGGAAGTTTCATGGTGGTTCCTCAAGTAAGAAGGGTCCCCGTCTTTCTATTCGGGAGCCCGATCCTTATCAACTAAGGGACGCACCGGTACAACCATGTGAATGACCTTCCGATGAGTTCATGATCGAAGCAGGCTTCAAGGATGAGTTTCGTACACTTGTCCGCAATGTCGGGTTAGAAGAATTCCTCTCAGATAAATGTGAATAGTATGATGTGCTCACTGCCTCTTTCGTGCGTAGATTTAAATTTTCAGTTGGCCGTGACTCATCCATACTGTTTGATCTGTATGATAAATCCTATGCCATGGATTTGGAGGATTTCAATAGGATTCGCAAAATACCTGATGGGGGTAATCTTAAAGATCCTGCTAAATCTTCGGTTAGAGATTTTTTCTCTCTAGTATATCTGTTGGAGAAACTATAGACATCATGCAAGCTACCATAGGAAGCATTCATTTCCCTGCCTTGCACTACTTTGCCCTCTTCATAGGTAGATGCATTAACAGTAAGGTTGAACATTGTCACCTATGCGCATCCAACCTTAGTATCCTTAAGAGCGCAGTTACGGGTGAAAAAAGCTTCAACATGGGAGCTATTATAGCAAGGAGGCTGAATAAGAACGCTATTGAGGGAGATTTCTTTGGCGGCATCTATGCCACTCGCATAGCGAATTTTCTCGGAGTACCCATCCGCGCAGGAGATCCCCCGCTCCATACAGCTTTCCTTGACCGCGTCGCTTTGACACGCTACCAGTTTCTTGAGAGGGATGATGAATCCCTCCTATACCAGTTGATATTTAACTGGCAGCGTGTTTTCCATATTACCCTTCCTGCTCCTACTTTCTTTGACTTTCAGGTTAAACGGAGATACTACATAACCATAGGAGAGGCAGAGGAGTATGAGAGGGAGGCGACGGCTACTCGTCTCCGTGAGGTAGCTATTCAGGCAGTGGCTGCAGCGCTCCCATATAACCCCGATTGTGATTTTGGGTTTCGCCAGGACCGTCCTTGGGAGTAGACCAATCTAGGCCAAAATCCTAAGCTTGGGGGAGTACGTGTTCCCACTGACCTTACATTCATGCTTATGCATTCACTTTGTTCGTCGGTGTTTACACTTTGCCACTATATTATCCATGCTAGTTTATTTTCGTTTTCTTGTTTTCTTTTTTTTGTGTCCTTTTGTGAAAACCAAAAAAGATTTTCCTTTCTTCTTTTTGCTTGTTGGGAGCTTTCCCGTGTAAATAGTTTTCTTTTTCTTTGGGTCAAGGTAGAAGATATTGGTTACAATGTTTAGTGGCTCTTGCATGCATAACTGTTTAGCTTTCAAAGAGCCATATTACTTTGTCTTCTCCTTTGTGTTTGCCTGCAGATTCAGCTCAGACCATTGCACGAGCACTCTTTTTATTGTTCACAACATTCGATCGTGCAAGTGAAAGGCAATAATGATGATATATGATGAAGTGACTAAGACTACAACAGCTGGTATGAACTCTATCTATTTTTTCTATAAATATGACTAGCTTGTCGTCCCAGATTCAGCTTTGTTGGGAGAGAACCATGTTTGCAATGACAACTTAGAGATCATAGTTTCTGATGCCATGCTTATTTAGCTAAGAGCTTATAATGGTTTGTCTTGAATGCCAACATAGATTTTGAGATGACTATGATGTAGTATGATAGGATGGTATTCTCCTTTGAATGATTCAAGTGTCTTGACTTGGCGCATGTTCATGCATGTAGTTGAAACAAAATCAACATAGCCTCTATGTTGTTCGTGTTCATGGTGATTTATATCCTGTTCATGCTTGCATTCCATGTTAGTCAAACTCATCGCATCTTGATGACTGTTGTCGCTCTCTAGTTGGTCGCTTCCCAGTCTTTTGCTAGCCTTCACTTGTACTAAGCGAAATACTGCTTGTGCATCCACTTCCATAAACCCAAAAGCTTTTCCATGAGAGTCCACCATACCTACCTATTTGCGGTATTTACCTGCCGTTCCAAGTAAATTTGCATGTGCCATTCTCTAAACCTTCAAGAAATAATCTGTTTTGCATGCCCGAACCGCTCATGTGGTGACAGGGGGCTATTGGTATCTTCCATGTTAGGCGTGTTATCCTCGACATGTGTTTATTCACTGTCATTCACGAGAAAGGGGCCGGTAATTGGAATGCCCAGTTCCACGCTTAAATAGAAAACATAACTGTAAAACAAGGCTCCCCCTGGATTGATGTTAGTATGGACGGTACCTGAGGATTCGGCTAGCCGTGGAGTGTGATTGATTGGTGGTGGGGGAGTTAAAACTTTACTTTTCTATTTGCGAACCGCCTATAGCATGAGTAGCATGGAAGATATTGAGAACTCTTGGTCATTGCGTTTACAATGAAACCATGTCACCCAAAATTATTATCTCTGTTTTCAAAGCTTCAGCTCTGGCACCTCTGCAAATCAATGCTTCCCTCTGCGAAGGGCCTGTTTATTCATTTTCCTGTTGAGTCATCCTATTCCTATATAAGCATCAATTAGAGAGCACCTCTGTCATTTTTATGCATTGCTTTTGATTGATATTGAGTATGACTATGACTGGATCTTCGTTGCTATGAATTACAATGTTTACTCAACCCTTGATCCTTGAAAGTGCTCTGCATTTATGTTTTGCGGTCTCAGAAAGAGCTAGCGAGATACCATCTATTCATATTGCTTCATGCTTGTTTTGATTGAATTGTTGGTATGTGTAACTCACTATTATTTGCTCGCTAGCTGATTATGCCATTGATATTAGTTTACCGTGAGCATTTGTGTCACTTGTTTATGTGGTTAACTGGTGATCTTACTGAAATTCTGGTTACGAGTTAGACATAGTTGCAACAACAAGATCAAACAGAGTTTGTCAAAGTTCTTCTTTCTCTTTCAGTTTGTCAACTGAGTTGCTTGAGGACAAGGAAGGTTTTAAGCTTGCGGGAGTTGATACGTCTCCATCGTATCTACTTTTCCAAACTCTTTTCCCCTTGTTTTGGACTCTAATTTACATGATTTGAATGGAACTAACCCGGACTGACGTTGTTTTCAGCAGAATTGCCATGGTGTTGTTTTTGTGCAGAAATGAAAGTTCTCGGAACGTCCTGAAAATTTACGGAGAATTTTTCTGGAAAATATGAAAAATACGTGCGCAATGATCCACCGGAGGGGATGGGCCAGTGGGCCACAAGCCCTGTTGCCGCGGCCACCCCCTGGCTGCGGCAACCAAGCTTGCGGGGCTCACGTGGCTCTACCGCCCCCAAACTCAGCTCTATAAATTCACTTTTGCCCAGAAAAAATGAGACGAGAAGATTTCATCGCGTTTGCGATACGGAGGCGCCGCCACATCCTGTTCTTCATCTGGAGGACACATCTGGAGTCCGTTTTGGGCTCCGAAGAGGGGAAATCGTCGCCATCGTCATCATCAACCTTCTTCCCTCTCCAATTCCATGAAGCTCTTCATCGTTCGTGAGTAATCTATTCGTAGGCTCGCTGGGCGGTGATGAGTGATACGTCTCAAACGTATCTATAATTTTTGATGGTTTCATGCTGTTATCTTGTCATCCTTGGATGTTTTATGTACCTTTTATATATTTTTGGGGACTAACTTATTAATTTAGGGCCAAGTGTCAGTTCCTGTTTTTTCTGTGTTTTTGGCTATTTTCAGATCTGATTTTGGAACGGAGTCCAAACAAAATAAAATCCACGAAATGATTTTTTCCCGAACGGAAGAAGATCAAGGGGCTTGAGGGCCAAGCTAGGAGGGCTACAGGGGGCCCACAAGCCCCCCATCCGCCACCAGGGGCGGCGGCCAACAGGCTTGTGGCCTCCCTGGCGCCCCCCTGACCTAGATCCTTCGCCTATATATTCCCTAAAATACAGACAAAAATTCAAGGGATCCACGAAAATACTTTTCCGCCGCCGCAAGCTTCCGTTTCCGCGAGATCTCATCTGGAGACCCTTCTCGGTGCCCTGCCGGAGGGGACTTTGGAGTTGGATGGCTTCTACATCAACATCACCGCCCCTCCAATGACTCGTGAGTAGTTCACTTCAGACCTACGGGTCCGTAGTTAGTAGCTAGATGGCTTCTTCTCTCTCTTGGATCTTCAATACAAAGTTCTCCATGATCTTCTTGGAGATCTATCCGATGTAATCCTCTTTGGCAGTGTGTTTGTCGAGATCCGATGAATTGTGGATTTTTGATCAGATTATCTATGATATATATTTGAGTCTTTGCTGATTTCTTATATGCATGATTTGATATCCTTGTAAGTCTCTCCGACTCTTGGATTTTGTATGGCCAACTAGATCTATGATTCTTGCAATGGGAGAAGTGCTTGGTTTTGGATTCTTACCGTGTGGTGACCTTTCCCAGTGACAGTAGGGGTAGCAAGGCACACCTCGTGTAGTTGCCATCAAGGGTAACAACGTGGGCTTTGTCGTAGATATGAGATTGTCCTTCTACATCATGTCATCTTGCTTAAGGCGTTACTCTGTTCTTTTGGATTAATACACAAGATGCATGCCGGATAGCGGTCGACGTGTGGAGTAATAGTAGTAGATGCAGAAAGTATCGGTCTACTTTTTTTGGACGTGATGCCTATAGATATAAACATTGCCATAGATGACATCATGACTTTGCGCGGTTCTATCAATTGCTCGATAGTAATTTGTTCACCCACCGTCTACTTGCTTTCATGAGAGAAGCCACTAGTAAACACTACGGCCCCCGGGTCTATTCACATCTATCGTTTCCACTTTTGCTTTTAATTTGCTTTGTTACTTTGTTGCTTTTAGTTCTCACTTGGCGAACAATCTATAAGGGATTGACAACCCCTTCATAGCGTTGGGAGCAAGATTTTTGTGTTTGTGCAGGCACTTGTGATACTCCTTCACTGGATCGATACCTTGGTTCTCAAACTGAGGGAAATACTTACCACCTCTGCGCTACATCACCCTTTCCGCTTCGAGGGAACACCAAGGCAAGGCTCCAAGTCCACGGGGGAAATCCTATGCATATTTGCCTAGGAAGTCCCTTAAGGCGTAGCCGTAGCAGAAGGATTCCTGGTGCCGTCAACACGCCTATTTCTAGCGCCATTGGTTGCAGTAGCAATGAGTAGGATGAGATCTATCATGTAATCGAGTTAGGTTTGACGGGGATTGATCCCTAGTATCCACTATGTTCTGAGATTGATGTTGCTACTACTTTGCCATGCTTAATAGTTGTCACTAGGGCCCGAGTGCCATGATTTCAGATCTGAAATTATTATGTTGCCACCAATATATGTGTGTTTTAGATCCGATCTTGCAAGTTGTACTTGCCTACTATGTGTTATGACCCGGCAACCCCGGAGTGACAATAACCGGAACCACTCCAGGTGATGACCATAGTTTGAGGAGTCCATGTGTTCACCAAGTGCTAATGCGTTGTTCCGGTTCTTTATTAAAAGGAGAACCTTAATATCCTGTAGTATCCTTTTGGACCCCGCTGCCATGGGAGGGATGGACAATAGATGTCATGCAAGTTATTTTCCCTAAGCACGTATGACTACACACGGAATGCATGCCTACATTACATTGACGAACGGGAGCTAGCCACATATCTCTCCGTGTTATAACCGTTGCATGATGAATGTCATCCAAACGAATCACCGACCCATTGCCTACGAGTTTGTCCCACTGCTGTTGTTACTTGTTTTGCTCTGCTGCTGTTACTCACTACTGCTGCTACTTGCTACTTCTGTTACTTGCTACTGTTGCTACTTGCTACTGCTGTCACTGTTGTTGTTACTTGCTCTGCTGCTACTGTTGTTACTACTGTTGCTGCTGCTGTTACTTGCTACTATTGTTACTTGCTACTGTTGCTACTTGCTACTGCTGTCACTACCGCTGTTCCTTGCCACTGCTGCTACTCGTTACACTGCTACTACCTGCTACAATACTGATTCGCACGACGTTGACGGGAAAGACTATTTCCCGTGCACGGGCAACTTCTGGCGCCATTGATACCACAGTTAGGAATAGTCTGCCTTGTCACCAGATCTTTTCTGACACCGTTGTTATCATACTACTTTGCTGCTGATACTTTGCTTGCAGATACTAATCTTTCAGGTGTGGTTGAATCTGACACATTCATCTGCTAATACACGAGAGTATCCTCTCACTTCCTGCCTGGCGAATCAACAAATTCGGGTTGAATACTCTACCCTCGAAAACTACCGCGAACCCACGCGCTCGTGGGCCATTGCAAGACAATTGCTAATTGTTGAGCAACTGGGAGTAGTTCTGGCTCTGTTGTCGCGAAGGCATCAAGTCAGGTACACGTTGTGACGCCCTCGGTTTAATCATACGCTAATCATACACGCAAATGCGTAGGATCAAACCCAAGGACTCACGGGAAGATATCACAACACAACTCTAGACACAAATAAAAATAACATCAGCTTCATATTACAAGTCAGGGGCCTCGAGGGCTAGAATACGGAAGCTCGATAAACACACGAGTCAGCGGAAGCAACAATATCTGAGTACAGACATAAAACATGGGGTGCCTTAGAGAAGGCTAGCACAAAAGATACAATGATCGAACGAGGCGAGGCCTCCTGCCTGGGAACCACCTAACAACTACTGATCATCAGCGGCCTCCACGTAGTAGTAGGCACCGTCGGGGTAGCAGTCGTCATCGGCGGGGACCTCCATTTCCTGCGCTCCATCATCTAGTCGCAGCAAACAGATCAAGGGGACAAGGGGGAGCAAAGCAGCGGTGAGTACTTATCCAAAGTACTCGCAAGTCTTACATCAGAACTATTCTAAGTATGCATCAGTATCAAAGGGGGGTGCTATATGTGGACTGACTGCAGCAATGCGAGAATAGAGAGAGAAGGCCTAGTCCTATCGAAGACTAGCATCTTCAGGGTCTTGCAGCAATAGACGAGAGTAGAACAGGGGTAAAACATTAATAGTCATATTGTTGCAGCAATATTGAAGTGAGGTCACGCCCAAAGATACTCCCTTGACTCCCTACGAGGAAGCAATCCCGAGGCAAACTAATTCGAGTTAAGTAACCATTGTAGTTGTATAAGATCAGGGCACAACTCCAAGTCGTCCTGTAACCGTGGACACGGATTCGAATAGTTAATTTTCATCCCTACAGGGGTGCACCACATGTCCCGTCATGCTCGATAACAGTCTGGCCGGACACACTGTTCTGGGTCCTGCCCGGCCTCGGAATATCGACACGTCGCAGCCCCACCTAAGACTAATCAGAGAGGCCAGCCCTCCGGTCTAACTCCTAAGCACAAAGGGTTCGTGGGCCCAGTTCCCCTTCGCGCTCCTGCATGTGGCGTGGGCGGCCGACGTTAGTCCTAGCATTCCTTAATCACAAGCACGATGCATCTCGGGACCACTCGGGCGAGCGCCGCTCCATTTGCTGACATCTGAAAAGCTTTGGCTGATACCACGACGTCGAGTACCTATAATTCTTCCCGCGTAGCCGGTTCGTGCGAAAAGGTCTCCGACCAACCCAGATCAAATACCCAAATCCATTAACATTTTAATTAGGCCATCAACACAGTCTCACAGGAAACCACCCGTCTTACAACTAATCACCAATGATCCCAGTAACAATGTCGAGTAATTGTGCGGTTGTAACATTAGGGGGAATCCGAGGTATCACCCTCGTTGAATTCCGAACGATGTACCCATCAAGGTGGGCTCAGAGGAATCACCCTCAGGGGTCCCACATTGAAGGGTTGTACGACAGAGGCATCGTCGGGAATGGTGAAAGAGGAATCACCCGCGATAACCACGACCGACTAGCTATACTACAGAGATATCATCAGGAGTACTTAGCGAGGTGTAACCCCCGGTACCCGATAGTATCTCTATAGCGTCGTACAACTAAGGGGGTGTATGTGATGTGTTGGGTCTGGCTCGTCGATCAGGGATCGAGATTTGAAAACAAGCGGGGCAACTAGACTACTTGGTCAGAGGGGATGACTGCTCCACCTATACTAAGCATATTAAAGGTACAGGACTGAAAGAAGCAGTTCATCAAAAACAGGCTATGCATCAGATATAGGAACTAACTACAACAGTAGCAAAATACTAATGCAAGCAGTAGGAAGAAAGACATTAGTGATGTAGGAATGATCAAGAGGGGTTTGCTTGCCTTGCTGCTCTGCGGCAAAGGACTGATCGGCAGGGTCATAGATGTACCCGGCAGCAGCGTCAGTCTCGGGGTCTACCGGTAAGAAGAGGGGGAAGAAACAATAAATAATAGCAACGGTGCAACACAACGCATGACATGGCAAGATGCAGGCTAGACATGAGCTAACGCAGCAACATCCATCATAGACGGGTCGGAAGAATATCTGACGATATTTTTCGGGTCTCGGGCTACTACCGGTCACACTGGAAATGATGGAAATGTTCCATGTTTGCTATGCTAGGGACACGTGACAAACGAATGGACCGTGTATCCGGGTTCGTCTCGTTCTGCTGATCAACTTTGATGTTGAAAATATTTTGATCTCACTTACGGATTATTTTATATTAATTTTTAAAGTTTTATTAATTATTTAGGGATTAAAAACAGATTTAATTATTTTAAATAAAAGCAATTATGACATCAGCATGATGTCATGCTGACATCAACAGTTGACTGGTCAACTGACTAGTGGGTCCCGAACGTCATAGGCAGAAGTGTTAATTAAGATTAAATATTAATTAATCAGATTAATTTAGTGGGGGACCCACGTGTCATACTCTAATTATTCTAATTATCCAATTAATTAATTTAACTAATATATCTATATATTTATTTAATTGAAACATTATTTTTATTTTTATATTTTAATTTTCACTTTTCTTTAAAAGAGGGTGTGGGGCCTCCCTGCGTTGGCCCCATCGGTAAGTGGCTTTAGGCCAAATACACATTTTTACTCACACATACATATACAAACAAATAAAGTATACCGCCATATACCGAAATACATACATACATACATACGTGCATCTCATACATACAAAAATACATACGCAATTACAACGTTTATTTTTAATTCTTTCAAAAACTCTCATCTCCCTCTCTCTGTTAACAGAGTTAACACAGAGTCTTCTTCTCTGCTTCTTCTCTTCTCAACAGAGAAGAAACACTAACTTCAATCTCTCCTACGCGAACATCACGTCGTCGAAACGGAGCGCCGTTCGTCGCAACGGAACCGGGACGACGAGGGGAACGAGATGGTGGGAGGAGCCCGAGGAGGGGCTCACCGACGTTGACGAGAGGGCCCGGTGAAGCCGGAGTTCGCGGGAAGGGGCGGAGGAGACGGCGTGGAGGTGTTCCCGGAGGCGGAGATGACGGATCCGACGAAGTGGGTCGCCGGAGAAAGCCTCCCGAAGGTCGGGGCCGGCCGGATGGCCGGCGTGGTGAGGAGAAGGGGTCTCCCTGCCCGGTGCCTCCTGGACCGAGCGGGAGGAAGGGGTGGTCGGCCGACGGGGGAACCGGTAGGGCTCGGTCGGCCGGCGGGTTGGTGCTCGTCGGTGGGGGGTGTGAGAGGAGAAAGAGGCTCGGGCGTGGGGGTTCCTCTCGGGCTCCAGGGAAGACGAAGGGGGAAGGGGGGATCTGGGGCCGCCAGTGGGAGAGATCTGACCGAGGGACGGAGGCTCGGGAAGGAGAGGTCGATCTGAGGGGGGCGACGGGGGGGCTCGGGGCCTCCCTGTCTCTCTATGGGTGGGGGGGTTACGAGAGAGAGAGATGGGAGGTGTCGGTGGGGGGCAGGAGATCGCGGGGAGGGGCCCCCTCGAGGGGATGAGGGCACGTGGTGGGCGCTGGGGGAGGGACCCCCTCGAGGGGATAAGGCTGGCGGCAGCGCTGGGGAACGGGGGAGTTGCGAGGGGGACGCAGGGGGTGGCGGCTCCCGCTAGGGTTTGAGGATTGTGGTCGGCTGGGCCAAGTCGGCCACGGGGGGGGGCTTAGTTGCTTTTGTCTTCTTCTTTTCTTTCTCTTTCTTTCTTAACTATTATTTCTAATTATTTTTATTACCTAATTCTTTTACTATCTTTTATAACTTATTATAATTATTTCTTTTACATTTACTATATTTCTCTTTACTTATTTTGTTTAAGGCTCCACTTCTAAATATATTGGGCTTATCAACTATTCCAAAAGTGCCCGATTCATTTTTATACTTCGCTAGGGAATTTTTATAACTCTTCTGACATTATCATTTCAACAACCGAATCTTTTCACGTTTGACTTAATCTCAAGGTTTCGAATTTCGATTCGGTTTCAACCAACATGACAACATTGATATAATCCACGATGATGTGGCATCATTAGCGCGGGATCACTGTCGCTTAATTACAATCATTACTATAACAAAAGTCGAGGATGTCACAATTCTCCCCTACTAACAAGAATTCTCGTCCCGAGAATTAAGAGGTAGAGGGAAAGAGCCCGGGGTATTCATCACGAAGATGATCCTCGCGTTCCCAAGTGGCTTCATCTTCAGAGTGATTTGACCACTACACCTTGAGGAACTTGGTGACTTTGCGACGAGTCTTACGTTCCGCTTGGTCGAGAATGTGGACCGGATGCTCTTTATAAGAGAGGTCTTGTTGCAGCTCAAGCATACCATGATCCACTGCTCGAATAGGGTCCTTGAAGCAGCGACGGAGCTCAGAAACATGGAAGACATCGTGAACCTGAGAAAGGTTCGCCGGCAGTTCCAATTGATAAGCCACTCTCCCACGCCTTTCGAGAACAGTGAAAGGACCAATATAGCGAGGAGCTAACTTTCCCTTGATCCCGAAATGGTGTGCACCTCTCATTGGTGTGACACGAAGATAAGCCTTTTCGCCAGGTTGATAGACCATATCTTGATGATGACGGTCATACTGACTCTTCTGACGAGACTGAGCAGCCTTCAGATTCTCATGAATAATGTGGACTTGGTCTTCGGCATGTTGAATAATATCCAGACCGAACAGTGATCGTTCCCCAGTTTCTGACCAATTCAGAGGAGTTCGACACCTTCATCCATACAATACTTCGAATGGGGCCATCTTCAGACTAGCTTTATAGCTAATGTGGTAAGAGAACTCGGCATACGGTAGAGATTCCTCCCGTTTCTTACCGAAAGAAATAACACAAGCTCGAAGCATGTCCTCGAGAATTTGGTTGACTCTTTCAACTTGTCCCTGGGATTGAGGATGAAATGCAGTGCTGAAGGACAGATGAGTCCCCATAGCCTTCTGAAAACTTTCCCAGAATTTTGAAGTGAACAAGCTGCCACGGTCCGAACTGATTACCAAGGGAATACCGTGAAGTGAAACAACTCTTGACATATAAAGATGTGCCAGCTGACTAGCATTAATTGTTTCTTTAACGGCCAGGAAATGTGCAACTTTGAACAGTCGATCAATGACAACAAGAATAGCATCATTACCTTTCTGAGATCTAGGGAAACCAGTGACAACGTCCATTTCAACATGGTCCCATTTCCACTCAGGAATAGAGATAGGTTGCAGAGTTCCTGCAGGCTTTTGATGTTCTGCTTTGATATGCCGGCATATATCACATTCTGCCACATAGCGTGCAATGTCTTGTTTCATATTGGGCCACCAGAATCTTTGCCGGATGTCTTGGTACATCTTGGTACTACCCGGGTGAATAGACAATGGTGTGTCATGAGTCTCTTCCATCACCTTCCTGGTCATCCTGAGATTTTCCTTCTTATTTGGGACGAATAGGCGACCCTTGAAATACAAGGCGCCATCTTCATCAACAGTGAAAAAGGAGGGTTTACCCTTTGCAATATAACTCTTAATCCTGTCGACATCATCGTCAAAGCCTTGCAGATTCTTTATGGAGCTCACAAGATCTGGTTCAACCACGAGGTTACTGAGGGAACCCTGATTAACAACAAGAAGGTTCATCTTTTGACACTCTTCAGGAGGGGGAACAAGGTAACCCTGAGGAACAATGTGGAGGTTCAGCTTATGGAATTCCTCTTGCAGACGATCGTGAACCTTATGACCCTGGAGGTGGTTGCAGTATGACTTGCGACTCAAGGCATCAGCCATTACGTTAGCCTTTCCAGGGGTATATGATATACTACATTCAAAATCTGCTATACGGTCCATCCATCTTTGTTGACGTAGGTTCAGCTCCGGTTGAGTGAACAAGTACTTCAGACTTTGATAGTCGGTGTAGATTTCACAACGATTACCGACAAGGTATTGTCGCCATTCCTTCAATGCATGAATGACTGCGGCAAGCTCGAGATCATGAACTGGGTACTTCTCTTCATGAGCACGCAGTTGACGTGAAGCATAAGCGATCACCTTGCGATCCTGCATCAGTACACAACCTATTCCTTGACGAGAAGCATCACAGTATATGCGAAATCCCTTGCCGTATCCGGAGGAGCAAGTACTGGAGCTGACGTCAGTTTGTCCTTGAGTGCCTGGAAACTTTCCTGACATTTATCAGTCCACTCATACTTAACACCTTTGTGAAGCAGGTTGGTTAAGGGCTTCGCAATCTTGGAGAAGTTATCAACGAATCGACGGCAATAGCTGGCGAGTCTGAGAAAACTTCTGACTTGCTTGACATTCTTCGGGGGAGTCCAGTCAAGAATAGATTGAATTCGTTCGGGGTTGACTGCAATACCATCCTTGGAAATCACATGACCAAGGTAAGTCACTTCGTCTAGCCAGAACTCACATTTGGAATACTTCGCATAGAGTTTATGCTCCCGAAGCTTATCCAGTACAAGACAAAGATGTTCGGCATGTTCCTCTTTATTCTTCGAAAATACCAGAATATCATCCAGATATACCACGACGAATTTGTCGAGGTAGTCCATGAATATATAATTCATCAACCGAGAGAAGGTTGCCGGTGCATTGGTTAAGCCGAAGGACATGACGGTGTACTCGTATGATCCATAACGAGTAACAAAGGTGGTCTTTGGAATATCCTCTTTGCGAACACGGATCTGGTGGTATCCCAATCTCAAGTCGAGCTTAGAGAATACAATGGAACCAGCAAGTTGATCATACAAATCATTTATCCGAGGGAGAGGATAGTTGTTTTGAATAGTGGCCTGGTTGATAGGACGATAGTCTTGAACCAATTGATTTGTCCCATCCTTCTTCTAAACAAAGAGAGAAGGTGCTCCCCAAGCAGAGGAACTCGGATGAATGAAACCCAGACGAAGCGAATTGTCAATTTCTTGCTTAAGTTCAAGAAGTTCATGTGGCGGCATTTTATAAGGACGCTTCGCAATAGGAGTGGTACCGGGTACCAAGTCAATGACAAACTCGACAGCTCGAGCAGGGGGAATCCCCGGAAGTTCTTCTGGAAAGACATCTTGGAATTCTCGAACCACTGGAATGTTTTCAATCCCTTCAAGAGGCGACGCATTTAATGCATTCAAAGCATATAGCCATGCCTCAGCATTTCGGACGAGATGAGCATGGTAGCTTACTAATTCATCTGAAGGGTGTAGGAGGTGGACGGTTTTGGTGGTACAAACGATCGATGCCGTATGACCTTTCAACCAGCCCATCCCCAATATGAGATCAATGTTGGATGACTTTAGTAGGATGGGGTTGGCAAGGAATTCTAATCCTTCAATTTCAACTGGAACATGGGGGCAAACCACAGAGGTTCGGCATTCGCCCCCAGGGGTGTTTACCACTATCGGGATGTTCATCTCTTCGCTCCTAATATCATGCATGTATGCAAAATTTTCCAACATAAAGAAATGTGATGCTCCTGTATAAAACAATACAGAAGCAGGTACTGAGTTAACGAGAAGTGTACCCATCACGGTAGCAGGCTCGTCTTGAGCTTGACCCATATCAATGTTGTTGGCTTGACCACGAACATAAGCAGGCTTAGCGTTGAAGTTGCGGTTCTGGTTGTTGCCACTGCCAGTTGAGGGAAGTGTCAGCTGATTCGGATTCTGCCTGCAGCCTCTAGCACGGTGACCTGGACGGCCACACTTGAAGCACAGCCCGTCCTCAAGACGGGAAGGAGGAACTCGAGGTGGTGGTGCTGGAAGCCTCGGCTGCCTAGGCGGTGGAGGAGGCAGGCGAGGTGCAACATAGGACGGCCTCGGAGCAGGAGCAGGTTCATGGTATATGTTGCTGGGAATCTAGATCTTCGGCTTCTGTGTAGATGAGCCTGAAGATGAGCCCATGTCACAGTTGCGCTTGCTGCTATCTTTGTATTCCTGCAGACCAGTCTCAACCTGAATAGCCTTGTTCCCCAGGGTGGCGAAATCCGCATAGGCCTGAACGAGGAGTGCCAGCTTGATATCAGGGTGGAGGCCTTCACGGAACTTCTCCTGTCTGCGTGCATCAGTTGCAATGTCTTCTTCAACATAGCGAGATAAGTCCAGAAATTCCCGCTGATAAGCATCCACAGTCTTGTTGCCCTGGACCAGGTTGCGGAACTCACGCTTCTTCCGGTCCATGACTCCCTAAGGAATGTAGCGAGCACGGAAAGCAGCCTTGAACTCTGCCCAAGTGATGATAGTTCCACCGGGCTGAGAGCGCATGTGGCTGTCCCACCATTGAGCAGCGGGACCCTTCAGGAAGTAGGTGGCAAACTTGACATAGCTCGCCAGGGGCACATTAGCAGACTCAAGCTCGTAAGAAATGTCATGGAGCCAGTCATCAGCATCAAGAGGCTGAGTTGAGCTGTGGTAGATCGCAGGGTTGAGGCGGCAGAAGTCTTGCAGTGTCACGCCTTGCGGTTAGTTCATGTTCGGCCTTTGGAACTGATCCATGAGCCCTTGCATAAACTGGCGGTTCATCTCAAATTGTTGGATCATCCCCGCCATATACTCAGGAGGCGGGGGTGGTGCACCGTTGGCAGGGGCACGCGGGCGGCCAGCTGGTCTAACCATCCTGTTAAATATTTAACAGGGGTAGTTTAGCTTAAAGTAATTGCAAAGGCATTGCACGCATTCATGAAGTAATCAAGCATGATGAAAAGGGAAATGCGATAGATACTTCATAATAGCTGAGTTCGACATACAGACACATACATAAGTTCGATTACAGACTAACGATTACAAATTGGAAATTTGGCGATAGCCTGGACGCATTTAGACGATACCTTGGACTCACTAGGCGGTGTGCAGGCACGCGGTGGAAGAGTACCACAACGAGATGTAGCGATAAGGCTACATCAACGTCGGAGAGGACGAACGAATCCTCGTAGCTGGCGGTGATAGAAGGTAGGAACAGGATCATATGTCCCGTTGTGACTCTGGTGAGGGCACCACATCCAGTCGAGGAGCTGAGCTCCAAGTGCAGGGGTTCTACCCCCAACATGAGTCCACTCGAGAGCTAATGGTACCTCTGTCCTGCTCGGCTCGCGGATGCGCATAGGGGGAAGCCTCGGGCAGTGTGATGGCTGCAGCTCTGTCAACGCGTCATGTGCGTAGCATACAGTTCCACAGTCAGAGCTCGGAAAGCACGATCCAGTGCCTCAGTGTACTGCACCAGAAATCGCGCGTCGTAGCGACGCGTCACGTAGGGGGCGCAGACAGCGACGTAGGAACGGTCGCTGCGCTCCTGAACGTCAGAAGCGTAGGCAGTGAGATCAGACCCAGTCTCATCCCCAGCAGGAGCATGCGGGATGTATCTGAAAGGGCTCTCCTCCGGGTGAGGGTACGCTCCACGGAGACGGGTGATGGGGATGTAGGCCGCATCATGGACAACCATCTCGACCGACACTCCAATACCACAAAAGACGTGGCGCTCGAGGGTCTCGCCGCCCATCTGGTCGAAGATGCGAACCTTAGCCTGGAACTGGTACTGGTTGTACTCGTGGAAATCCTCGAACACAGTGTACTCGGGGTACCAGCGATATCCCAGCCTGGTCAGGAGGTCGACCAAAATGACCGGGAACCCAGTCGTCTCAGTGGCCTGTGTCAGGCGCACGTGCTGTCTTGCGGGACGCATGTGAAAATAAGATTGACGGATGTCAAATGACAGTGTGTGTAATATAAATTCAGGAGAAGGAGTAGATAGCCCAGCGCTCCGGGTCGATGTGATTACGAGAACCTAATGCTAGAGTTAGTAAAATCTTTGACCCGGAAGAGAAGAGAGAGTAGAGCCCAGAGTATAGGAAAGGAGTAAAAGATACTAATACCACCCAATTGAGATGTGGGGTCGTAAGCCACAACATCAGTATTAGTATAGTTTTTCAAACACTAGACTCAACTTCGGCCAAGGAGTTGGAAAGCGGGCTACCTACAGGCAGTTGGCTCTGAAACCAACTTGTGACGCCCTTGGTTTAATCATACGCTAATCATACACGCAAATGCATATGATCAAACCCAAGGACTCACGGAAGATATCACAACACAACTCTAGACACAAATAAAAATAACATCAGCTTCATATTACAAGCCAGGGGCCTCGAGGGCTAGAATACGGAAGCTTGATAAACACACGAGTCAGCGGAAGCAACAATATCTGAGTACAGACATAAAACATGGGGTGCCTTAGAGAAGGCTAGCACAAAAGATACAATGATCAAACGAGGCGAGGCCTCCTGCCTGGGAACCTCCTAACTACTCCTGATCATCAGCGGCCTCCACGTAGTAGTAGGCATCGTCGGGGTAGCAGTCGTCATCGGCGGGGACCTCCATTTCCTGGGCTCCATCATCTGGTCGTAGCAAACAGATCAAGGGGACAAGGGGGGAGCAAAGAAGCGGTGAGTACTCATCCAAAGTACTCACAAGTCTTACATCAGAACTATTCTAAGTATGCATCAGTATCAAAGGGGGGTGTTATATGTGGACTGACTGCAGCAATGCGAGAATAGAGAGAGAAGGCCTAGTCCTATCGAAGACGAGCATCTTCAGGGTCTTGCAGCAATAGACGAGAGTAGAACAGGGGTAAAACATTAATGGTCATATTGTTGCAACAATATTAAAGTGAGGTCACGCCCAAAGATCCTCCCTCGACTCCGTGCGAGGAAGCAATCCCGAGGCAAACTAATTCCAGTTAAGTAACCATTGTAGTTGTATAAGATCAGGGCACAACTCCAAGTCGTCCTGTAACCGTGGACACGGCTATTCGAATAGTGAATTTTCATCCCTGCACGGGTGCACCACATGTCCCGTGACGCTCGATAACACTCTGGCCGGACACACTTTTCTGGGTCCTGCCCGGCCTCGGAATATCGACACGTCGCAGCCCCACCTAAGACTAATCAGAGAGGCCAGCCCGCCGGTCTAACTCCTAAGCACAAAGGGTTCGTGGGCCCAGTTCCCCTTCACGCTCCTGCACGTGGCGTGGGCGGCCGACGTCGGTCCTAGCATCCCTGAATCACAAGCGTGATGCATCTCGGGACCACTCGGGCGCGCGCCGCTACATTTGCTGACATCTGAAAAGCTTCGGCTGATACCACGACGCCGAGTACCCATAATTCTTCCCGCGTAGCCGGTTAGTGCGAAAAGGTCTCCGACCAACCCAGATTAAATACCCAAATCCATTAACATTTTAATTAGGCCATCAACACAGTCGCACGGGAAACCACCCGTCTTACAACTAATCACCAATGATCCCAGTAACATGGTCGAGTAACTGTGTGGTTGTAACATCTGGGGGGATCCGAAGTATCACCCTCGTTAGATTCCGAAAGATGTACCCCTCAAGGTGGGCTCAGAGGAATCACCCTCGTGGGTCGCACACTTGAAGGGTTGTACGACAGAGGCATCGTCGGGAATGGTGAAAGAGGAATCACCCTCGATAACCACGACCGACTAGCTATACTACAGAGATATCATCAGGAGTACTTAGCGAGGTGTCACCCTCGGTACCCGATAGTATCTGTGTAGCTCGTACAACTAAGGGGGTGTATGGGATGTGTCGTGTCTGGTTCGTCGATCAGGGATCGAGATTTGAAAACAAGCGGGGCAACTGGACTACGGGGTCAGAGGGGATGATTGCTCCACCTATACTAAGCATATTAAAGGTACATGACTGAAAGTAGCAGTTCATCAAAAACAGGCTATGCATCAGATATAGGAGCTAACTACAACAGTAGCAAAATACTAATGCAAGCAGTAGGTAGAAAGACATAGGCGATATAGGAATGATCAAGGGGGGTTTGCTTGCCTTGATGCTCTGCAGCAAAGGACTGATCGGCAGGGTCGTAGATGTACCAGGCAGCACCGTCAGTCTCGGGGTCTACCGGTAAGAAGAGGGGGAAGAAACAATAAATAATAGCAATGGTGCAACACAATGCATGACATGGCAAGATGCAGGCTAGACATGAGCTAACGCACCAACATCCGTCATAGACGGGTCGGAAGAATATGTGACGATATTTTCCGGGTCTCGGGCTACTACCGGTCAGACTCGAAATGATGGAAATTTTCCATGTTTGCTATCCTAGGGACGCGTGAGAGACGAATGGACCGTGTATCCGGGTTCGTCTCTTCTGCTGATCAACTTTCATGTTGAAAATATTTTGATCTAACTTATGGATTATTTTATATTAATTTTTAAAGTTTTATTAATTATTTAGGAATTAAAAACAGATTTAATTATTTTAAATAAAAGCAATTATGACATCAGCATGATGTCATGCTGACATCAACAGTTGACTGGTTAACTGACTAGTGGGTCCCGAACGTCATAGGCACAAGTGTTAATTAAGATTAAATATTAATTAATCAGATTAATTTAGTGGGGGACCCACGTGTCATACTCTAATTATTCTAATTATCCAATTAATTAATTTAACTAATATATCTATTTATTTATGTAATAAAAACATTATTTTTATTTTTATATTTTAATTTTCACTTTTCTTTAAAAGAGGGTGTGGGGCCTCCCTCTCATAGACAGCGGGGTGTGTTGGCCCCACCGGTAAGTGGCTTTAGGCCAAATACACCTTTTTACTCACAGATACATATACAACAAATAACGTATACCGCCATATACCGAAATACATACATACATACATGCATGCATCTCATACATACAAAAAGACATACGCAAATACAACGTTTATTTTTATTTCTTTCAAAAACTCTCATCTCCCTCTCTCTATTAACAGAGTTAACACAGAGCCTTCTTCTCTGCTTCTTCTCTTCTCAATAGAGAAGAAACACTAACTTCAATCTCTCCTACGCGAACATCACATCGTCGGAACGTAGCGCCGTTCGTCGGAACGGAACCGGGATGGCGAGGGGAACGAGATGGGAGGAGGAGCTCACCGACGTTGACGAGAGGGCCCGGTGAAGCCGGAGTACGCAGGAAGGGGCGGAGGAGACGGCGTGGAGGCGTTCCCGGAGGCGGTGATGACGGATCCGACGAGGTGGGTCGCCGGAGAAAGCCTCCCGGAGGTCGGGGCCAGCCGGATGGCCAGCGTGGTGAGGAGAACGGTCTCCCTGCCCGGTCCCTCCTGGACCGAGCGGGAGGAAGGGGTCGTCGGCCGACGGGGGAACCGGTAGGGCTCTGTCGACCGGCGGGTTGGTGCTGGTCGGTGGGGGTGTGAGAGGAGAAAGAGGCTCGAGCGTGGGGGTTCCTCTCGGGCTCCAGGGAAGATGAACGGGGAAGGGGGATCAGGGGCTGCCGGCGGGAGAGATCTGACCAAGGGACGGAGGCTCGGGAGGGAGAGGTGGATCTGAGGGGGGCCGATGGGGGGACTGGGGGCCTCCCTGTCTCTCGGTGGGTGGCGGGTTACGAGAGAGAGAGATGGGAGGTGTCGGTGGGGGGCAGGAGATCGTGGGGAGGGGCCCCTCGAGGGGATGAGGGCACGTGGGGGCGCTGGGGGAGGGACCCCCTCGAGGGGATAAGGCTGGCGGCGGCGCTGGGAAATGGGGGAGTTGCGAGGGGGACGCGGGGGGGGGGGGGGGGTGGGGGGGCTCCCGCTAGGGTTTGAGGATTGTGCACGGCTGGGCCACTTTGGCCCAGTCGGCCAGGGGGGCTCGGTTGCTTTTGTCTTTTTTTTATTTCTTTCTCTTTCTTTCTTAACTGTTATTTCTAATTCTTTTTATTACATAATTGTATTTACTATCTTTTATAACTTATTATATATAATTTTAATTCTTTCTTTTATTTATTTCTTTTACATTTACTATATTTCTCTTTACTTATTTTGTTTAAGGCTCCACTTCTAAATATATTGGGCTTATCAACTATTCCAAAAGTGCCCGATTCATTTTTGTACTTCGCTAGGGAATTTGTATAACTCTTCTGACATTATCATTTCAACAACCGAATCTTTTCACGTTTGACTTAATCTCAAGGTTTCGAATTTCGATTCGGTTTCAACCAACATGAGAACATTGATATAATCCACGATGACGTGGCATCATTAGCGAGGGATCACTGTCGCTCAATTACAATCATTACTGTAACAAAAGTCGAGGATGTCACACACGTCAACAACATTCTTCTAGTGTCGTTGCTGGGGACTGCCTTTAGCACCCCTCTGGCACTTCTTCGGCCCAGTATTTTTGATAAATCGGGAAAAAAATCCTCGTTGATTTTTACGGCGTTTGGAGTTGCGCAGAATAGGTATCTCAACTTTGCTCCACTTTCAGGCCAGAATTCCAGTTGCTGGCATTCTCCCTCTTCATGTAAACCTTAAAAAATAAGAGAGAAAAGGCATAAGAATTGTACTGTGAAGTGAAATAAGAGCCAAAGAAGCGATAAATATCAACATGAAAACATGATGCAAAATGGACGTATCAACTCCCCCAAGCTTAGACCTCGCTTGTCCTCAAGCGAAAGCCGAGCTCAATAAATATGTCCACATGTTTAGGAAGAGAGGTGTCGACAAAACAATATATGGACATGCATGCATCATGATCAAGATCAAAACAGCAATACCAACATATAATCTCTCATGCTAAAGTGATAATTCCTTCACAAAGTAAAGCATGGATCAAGAACCTTACCGAGAAGTAACAACCGATAGCCTTTAGTCATTGAAGTAATTGCAATTTATCACAACATCAGAAAGAGTCAAATAAGAGCTTGTAAAGCAAATCCACATACTCAATCATTCTTTCGTTCTCTACAATTGCTACAACTCACGTGGTACTCATGAGATCAAAGTTTCAGCTGGACACAGAGAAAGATAGGGGCTTATAGTTTTTCCTCCCAACTGCTTACCTCAAGGGTAATCTCAACAATAATAATTCATGAATACTTATCTCAAAGTTGACATATGAATATAGATCTTTCCCAAGCATATGATGGTAGCCAAGACAAAGGCGAAATAGGGAATTGGTGAAGATCACCATGACTCTTTCAAGGGAAAAAATTAAAGGTACAAGATAGGCCCTTCGCAGAGGGAAGGAGAGGTTGTCATGCGCTTTTGAGGTTTGGATGTGTGTCCTCTTAGTGCGGAGGAATGTCACTTTATATTTCCTCCTGTGATAAAGAACTTTATTACGCAGTCTGTCGCTTTTATGTCTTCCTCATCACAGGTTCATACAAAGCTTATTTTCCACACACTCATAGATAATACATATTAGAAAGAAATTTTTATTGCTTGCACCTATGACAACTTACTTGTGGGATCTTATTCAATCCATAGGTAGGTATGGTGGACACTCATGGCAAAACTGGTTTGAAGGTTTATGGATGGACAAGTAGTATCTCTACTTAGTGCGGGAGTTTTTGGCTAATGTGAGGTGGAAGCAATCGTCACATGCTAAGGGATCTCTAATCATATAACATTGTTCGGAGCCAAGCAAACACAATTCATTATGTTGTTTTCCTTGTCCAACGTCTACTTCTAGGCATGCAATAGTTTAGTGAGTGTTCACAATCATAGATGGTGGCAGAGATGATATATTTATATGTGAACCTCCCCTTCTTTGTCAGTTCCTATTAATTGCAACCATGACCAAGGTCTACGTTTGCCTACCCTCAGCAAGTTTCAATCCTCATTCTTTTTATATGTGAAGCCATCACTTCCGATAAGATTATTACATGATCTTTCATGCTTTTGTTCTATTCTCACTCTATTGATCATGGCAAGAGGCAAAGCCCTTCAACTAAAACACTCTTTATTATATGGCTCACGAGCTCAAATACATCGGGGGTGACACAAAGCAAAACTCAAGACTAAAACACTAAGACTTTTAATCTACTAGAGAAAGAGAAAACTGAAAAGGAAAACTAAAACAAAGGTAAAGGCAAAAGATGTGATGGTGATACGATACCGGGGCAACTCCCCCAAGCTTGGCAAAAGCCAAGGGGATTGCCCATACCAATGCTCAGTTGTCTTCCGTTGGTGGTGATGGTAGAGTTGTTGCAATATGAGTTTGATCCTCCGTCTTCCAAGGCATAGGTGCTCCATCATGGAAAGATGAACGAGTCTCCGGAATCCTCAAATCTGCAGCCAACCGTGTTGATTTAAATCTATACTCATCATCACAGTTTTGGTTCTACAGGTCATAGATCTGGGCCTGGAGTTGATCAATCATGTCATAGAGCCTGGAGAGGTGCTTCCCAATGTCATTGGCATGAATCATGTGCTTCTTCTTCTCTTCTTCTCCTCCTCCTTCTTCTTCTTCTCCTTCTCCTTCCCCTTCTCTTCTTCTCTTCTTCTTCTTCTTCTTCTTCTTCCTTCTTTTAATTTCTCCTCTTCTCCTCTTCTTGGAGCTAAATTAGCTAACTATGTCTTTTTGGAGCTAAATGGGCTAATTATGTCATTATAGAGGAAAACAAGCTAAGTATATAATATTAATGAGCTAACCAAGGATCTTATGCCATTTTGAGGTTATAATGGCATTTTGGAGCTAAATGGGCTAATTATGTCATTGTTGGGGAAATTAAGGAAAGGAGAATATGAAAGAGGATAAGAAAGAGGAGGAGGAGGAGGAGAAGAAGAAATAAAGAAGAAGGAGGAGAAGGAGGAGGAGGAGGAGAAGGACTAGAAGGTCCTTGGCCTTCTCCTCCTTCTCCTCCTCCTCCTTCTCCTTCTCCTTCTTCTCCTCCTCCTTCTTCTCCTTCTCCTTCTCTTCTCTTTCTCTTCTTCTTTTTGTTCTTCCTTTTCATTTCTCCTCTTCCCCTCTTCTAGGAGCTAAATTAGCTAACTATGTCTTTTTGGAGCTAAATGGGCTAATTATGTCATTATAGAGGAAAACAAGCTAAGTATATAATATTAATGAGCTAACCAAGGTTCTTATGCCATTTTGAGCTTATTATGGCATTTTGGAGCTAAATGAGCTAAATATGTCATTGTTGGGGAAATTAAGGCAAGGAGAATATGAAAGAGGAGAAGAAAGAGAAGGAGGAGGAGAAGAAGAAGAAATAAAGAAGGTGGAGAAGGAGGAGGAGGAGGAGAAGGACTAGAAGGTCCTTGGCCTTCTCCTCCTTCTCCTCCTCCTCCTCCTCCTCCGCCTTCTTCTCCTTCTCTTCTCTTTCTCTTCTTGTTTTTGTTCTTCCTTTTCATTTCTCCTCTTCTTGGAGCTAAATTAGCTAACTATGTCTTTGTGGAGCTAAATGGGCTAATTATCCCATTTTAGAGGAAAACAAGCTAAGTATATAATATTAATGAACTAACCAAGGTTATTATGCCATTTTGAGCTTCTTATGGCATTTTGGAGCTAAATGGGCTAATTATGTCATTGTTGTGGAAATTAAGGCAAGGAGAATATGAAAGAGGAGAAGAAAGAGGAGGAGGATAAGAAGAAGAAGAAATAGAGAAGAAGGAGGAGAAGGAGGAGGAGGAGGAGAAGGACTAGAAGGTCCTTGGCCTTCTCCTCCTTCTCCTCCTCCTCCTCATCCTTCATCTTCTTCTCTTCTTCTTCTTCTTCTTTCTTTTCATTTTTCCTATTTCTTCTCCTCTTCTCCTCTTATTGGAGCTAAATTAGCTAACTATGTCTTTTTGGAGCTAAATGGGCTAATTATCTCATTTTAGAGGAAAACAAGCTAAGTATATAATATTAATGAGCTAACCAAGGTTCTTATGCCATTTTGAGCTTATTATGGCATTTTGGAGATAAATGGGCTAATTATGTCATTGTTGGGGAAATTAAGGCAAGGAGAATATGAAATAGGAGAAGAAAGAGGAGAAGGAGGAGGAGAAGAAGAAATAAAGAAGAAGGAGGAGGAGGAGGAGAAGGACTGGAAGGTCCTTGGCCTTCTCCTCCTTCTCCTCCTCCTCCTGCTGCTCCTCCTCCTTCTCCTTCTTCTCTACTTCTTCTTCTTCTTTCTTTTCAGTTTTCCTATTTCTTCTCCTCTTCTCCTTTCTTGGAGCTAAATTAGCTAACTATCTCTTTTTGGAGCTAAATGGGCTAATTATCCCATTTTAGAGGAAAACAAGCTAACTATATAATATTAATGAGCTAACCAAGGTTCTTATGCCATTTTGAGCTTATTATGGCACTTTGGAGCTAAATGGGCTAATTATGTCATTGTTGGGGAAAGGCAAGGAGAATATGAAAGAGGAGAAGAAATAGGAGGAGGAGGAGAAGAAGAAGAAATAAAGAAGAAGGAGGAGAAGGAAGAGGAGGAGGAGGAGGACTAGAAGGTCCTTGGCCTTCTCCTCCTTCTCCTCCTCCTCCTCCGCCTCCTCCTCCTTCTCCTTCTTCTCTTCTTCTTCTTCTTCTTCTTCTTTCTTTTCATTTTTCCTATTTCTTCTCCACTTATCCTCTTCTTGGAGCTAAATTAGCTAACTATGTCTTTTTGGAGCTAAATGGGCTAATTATGTCATTGTTGGGGAAATTAAGGCAATGAGAATATGAAAGAGGAGAAGAGAAACTTACTGTAGTGGTCATCAAGGAGGAGAAACACCTGGAGAAGGGTCGTGCGATGCTGCTCGGGAGTTATTCTGCAGAATAGATATTTTGCAATGTCTCAGTTAGCATGATTACACTCAATTATTAATACTAGTTTATAATGAAACTCACCGTGCCAATCGAAGAGAAGATGGGCATCGGCGGAGGGACTTGACCGCTCTTCTCGCACAGACCCTCAAGAGTGGGTCGTATTAGTTAGTAATGAAACAGACATTACACACATGATTTGGCTAATGTTGAAAAAAACTTACCACAAAAAGCTCGTACAGGGCCCGTTGACCCGCCTCATTCCGGGACCTCTCCTCCTCAATCAATCGTGCCATGGTCTGGTCCCTCTCATCAAGAGCAGCCTGGCTTGCCAATCTCTCTTTCTCAAGAGCAGCCTGAAGAGCAGCCTGGCTTGCCAATCTCTCTTTCTCAAGAGCAGCCTAGTTTTCCAATCTCTATTTCTGAAGAGAAGCCTGAAACACCATTCCTCGTTACCACGGTAATGATCTATGGTGACACACATAATGAAATGGATGAAAGTGTTCTTAGTCCTTACAACTAACCTCGATGGCAAGATCGACTGGCCGTGGACGACGCGACAGCTGCTCGACTGGTGCGCCTTGATCTCCGGGAGAGTGAGTGGACAACGTATTATCCCATCTCCAATGGCTATCGAGCCATGGGGCCTCCCGCCAACAGATATCATTACCAGCTCTGGATCCAAAGGTTCCTGGCTAGGGTTAAAGTCATCCCCTTTCGTAGCCCTCCCGCGTCCCAGTATGCCACGAACTTGTGGTGGGATGATATGTTGGTGAAGTTATTGGGATCATCCAGGTCAGACTCAGAGAATGTCTTTGCCTTCTTGTACGAGGCAGTATGGGCCATGCCATAAAGGTCGTACAAGTGTGGCATCTCTGTCTTATTGTGATGCGCCTAAAAGAGAGGAACAAAATATTAGCATGAAGAATGAATTGCATGAATCATGAAGCAAATCACATACCCAGTTTCGTCTGAACTGAAGTAAGTTGGGGCTGCCTTGATGGTGTGGCACACCAACCATTTGGCTACGCCGATCCTTCGCATTCTCATGGACGGCTCGCCAGCTGCCTGTGCACCACTCATCAACCAACGCCTCCCAACAATCCATCTTATCCGCACACCATCTCGGGGGCACCTGTAAGTTATTAGAAAGAATTTTGAGCGCTACGCCTATGAATGAAATGAAGAAAAATACGTAGAAGGACTTAATAATAGGTAATTACCTTCATGTATTGCTCCTTCTTCAGAAACTTTCTGCGGCAATCCTTCTTCTGCTTCTTAATACCACGCGTGGCGTAGTAGTCTCGAATAGCGTGCAGCCGAGCCTCGTGGCGTAAGTTCTGTAGTAACCGCCTACACTCGGCCTCGAGAACCCTGACCGCCTCCTCCTCATATCCATCCTCACACCTATAGAAGGTCTGCAATCAAACGTGAAAACACCAATTAGTACAATAATTGGCTATATTGTTAATTTTAGATTGTGTAAAAGGATAATTTACCCAAAAGCTCTTGATCACCATCTCGGCCCTCGTGTGGCACAAGACACCATCTATAATCTCCTCCGGCGGGGCCTGCGCAGCCTGGTAGTGCTCCCAGGAAAATCCTAGTGTAGGAACCTGACCCTCACCAGGCAACGTGACAAACCCCGGGAAATTTGTCCGGCAAAGCACACCAAGGACGGAGTTTGGCCTGCAGACTCCAAGAGGGTGTACCCATCCCCTGCAGTATGATAAGGTCAACGCATTAGATATTTGAACAAACTTGAAGGCAAAAGCTAAAAAAGAGTAAATGTACTTACCTATCTCCTTCAGGTTTAATCACCGGCCTCTGCTCGCGGGTAGCCGGCACGACCGGGAGACGTGTACTACCATGCTTGTACACGGTGGCCCCGTCCACCTGCATATCGCCCTCACTATCCGTAAGCTCATCCCCGCCCCCTGAGCCACCCGGACCCTCGGTCCAATCCAGCAACTCGGTCCGATCCGGCCAGGTCTCCCATCCGGGCCTCTCCACGTCGGGTGAAGCCTCCGGAACCGTAGTCTCGTGGGTCGAATGCACCTCGATCCGAGGCTGATCCTGGACCGGAGTCTCATGGGACGAATGCCCGTCAACACCAGGCTCCTGGACCGGAGTCCCCGTAGCCTCCTCCGCAAATGGGTCGACCATAGTAGTCCTATGCTCGGGTGAATGAGCTGGTGGTGGTGGCGAGGACGGCTCAACAATCTTCCTGGATCTTCCGCGGCCACCACCTCTCCCTGTTCCCTTCCCCTTCTTCCCTACCCGACCAGCACCTCTCTCAGTGGGCAATGCCGCCGACGAAGAAGAACCCACGGGTGGTGTCGACAAACTATCTGCCAAGCCTCTACAGAGACATAGGGGTGGAAGGGAAGTACCGCCCCTCATGCGGGGCGGCTGGGAAGAACCCGTCGAGCGCTGTGGACCAGCGCCCATCATCTTTCAACACCTGGTGACCTGCCATGATAAAGATTAAAAGAAATTAGTACAACATAAAAAAATTGAATAACTCACATGAATAATAATATGTACATGAATAATAAAGATTAAAATATATATAATTTAAGTTGTGAATCTTACAAACTAATAATCATCATCAATAAATGCATCATCATCATCACTATCACGCATGTCTTCATGAATGACGTGCTCGTCGGGTTCAACGGCGTGAAGTTGTGAAAGGCCTTTCTTTAATCGTTGAAGCATTGACAGGTCATCTGCATCAGTAACCTCTACGAGTTCCAGGTCTTCTAGTTCCGGCTCAGGGGTGGAGTCGAATTCATTGTCGCTGTCTACTTCCATGATCTTGGGTGAAGCACGGCGGTTCTTGAAACGTTTCTTGGAAAGACGTGTTTCTTGGAAGAATTCTCCATCATATGTGTCTAGGTTAATTTGAGGTTCATAATCCTGTTCATTTGGGAGAGATGGTCTGACATGTGGCGGCACTTCATAAACAACATACCAACCTTCCAAATTCTTATCCGTTTGGCATGCCCACGGTAGATAGAAAACTTGGGTCGCCTGTTGAGCTGTAATATAGACATCAGGAACATCTAAATGGGTGTTTGGATTGATTCGACTAGTCCTATATGTTCATGAGTCCTTCTAGTCTCCTTCGGCTAGAACCAATAACATTTGAAGACTACGACGTTCGTGGGTTTTCACCATAGAATTGAAGTTCATAAATTGCTTCAACTCTTCCATAATACTCGATAACACCTTCGCCGATAGCAGAGACACCACAATTTGTAGATTTCCGGTCGGGCATAGATAGCTCTTTTCCAAAGGTACGAAAGAGATACCCGTTGATGTTGTATTTCTCAAATAAATGGACCTTATAGTCAAAACCATTAGCGACTTGTCTCAATTCGGCGTCCATAGTCTCTGAATTAGCCTACAAGTTTAATATGAAACGATTGTTGCATTAGCCGCAAGTTAGACCAAGAAATGAAATGGTCCATTATTGATAATTACCGTTTGTTTGAACCAAGAGATGAAACCGGGATAGCCGCCTCTTGTCTTTGACAGAAGCTCATATTCTTTGACGGAATCATTTTCGATCACCGCTCCATCTAAGAATTTGGCGACGTAATGGTTGTTTGAAATATCCGGGAATAAGAGAAGTTCAAATGAATTAGAAGTTACGGGCAAATGTGTCGAGAACTCACTCGATGTACGGCCGCACTTCTGTTAGGTTGTTGAAGATATACAACGAAATGTGCCGCCATTCTTCGACATCCAACGTTATTGGTTTCGAAGCACCGGCTGGTGCGAGCTTCCCTTTGAATAGGCTGAGGTTGGACCCACCTTTTTTAGGGTCTGCATCATTGTGTCGAGGCTTCGGATTATGCAAATGATGATTTTTGGCTTCGTAGTGTGCTGTCACAAAGTTTGCCACCTCCTCAGTAATGAATGCCTCAGCCATCGATGCTTCAATTCTACGCTTATTTTTACATTTAGCTCGAAGGGTCTTCTGCATCCTCTCAGTTGCATAGCACCAACGATCTTGCACGGGCCCATCCAATCTTGCCTTGGTCGGTAGATGTAAAATCAAGTGCTGCATTGGATTAAAGAAGCCCGGTGGAAAGATCTTCTCTAACTTGCAGAACAACTCCGGTGCAAACTCCTCCATGTATTCTACCACGCTAGGCGACAATTCTTTCGCACAAAGAACATGGAAGAAATAGCTCAGCTCCGCCAGTACTAGCCATTCATCCCGAGGAATAAAGCCACGTAACATCACCGGCATTACCCGCTCTAGCCATATGTGCCAATCATGACTCTTGAGACCAAAGATCTTTAATTTTTCAAGACTCGCTCCCCTCTTTAGATTCGCTGCATACCCATCGAGGAACATCAAGTGCATTTTGACCCACAAGATAATTTCCCTCATAGCTGGCCTTCCAAGATTTAACCAGGCCTTTGGCTTCGACCACTTCAGCTTTCCTTTGCCTTCTCGCATGTTTTGTAACGGTCTATGACATAGTGTCTCTTGATCGACTCTAGCCTAAGTATTATCCTTTGTCTTCCCATCTGTGTCGAACAATGTACCAAAAATAGCCTCTCCGATATTCTTTTCAGTGTGCATCATGTCGATATTGTGTGGAAGAAGGAGGTCTTTGAAGTAAGGCAGATCCCAGAAGCATGGCTTGTGAATCCAGGCGTGTTTTGAATTATACCCCTTGAAATACCCTGGACGCTCTGGATCAGGCTCGAGGGCATTTAACCGATCCAGGATCTGTTGGCCTGTCAACGCAGGTGGTGCCAAGTTTTTGACAACTTTACCTTTGGTAAAGTTCTTCTTGTCTTTTCTGAACTGATTGTGAGGATCCAGGAACTGTCTATGCAAGTCAAAGCAAGAATACTTCCAACCCTCCTGCAACCAATGAAACTGAAGAGCTGCCTTGCATTGGCGGCACGGGAACCTTCCATGCACACACCATCCAGAGAATAGCGCATACGCTGGCAAGTCATGCATAGAGTACATGTACCACACATGCATTTTGAAGTTTTCTTTTCTAGCAGCATCGTATGTCTTGACCCCATTATCCCAAGCTTCTTCCAATTCATCCTTAAGCGGTTGCAGGTACACATTCATATTCTTCCCCGGATAATTGGGCCCTGGAATTATCAACGTCAGAAATATGTTCTTTCTTTGCATAATCTGCCCGGGGGGAGATTGAGTGGAATGACAAATACAGGCCAACAACTGTATTGGGTTCCGATCATGCCGAAAGGATTAAAACCATCCATGGCGGCGTAGACTCGAGGATTCCTTGGATCTGCCGCTTTATCCTGATGCAATCCATCGAAATGTTTCCACGCTTCCCCATCCGATGTGTGTACCACCATCTTATTCCCATCTGCATCTAGTTTGGTTCTTTTGCCCAATTTGTGCCATGTCATCTGTCTGGCTGTCTCTTCGACCATGAAAAGACGTTGAAGTCTTGGTACGATTGGCATATACCGAAGAACACTAACTGCGATTTTGGTCTACCTCTTCTCACCCATACTGTTGTCTACCACAAGATACCTGCAAGACTCGCAATTGGGACAATAGTCCAAGTGTGCATACTCCTTCCTAAATAAGACACATCCTTTCTCACATGCATCTATCTTCTCATAGGGCATCTTAAGTACGCGAAGTATTTCGTCCGACTGGTACAGGTTTGCAGGCATGACATGGCCTTTGGGTAGGAAGCGTCCAAATAGTGTCATCATCGCGTCGTAGCATTCTCTTCCCAAGTTGAACTGAGCCTTCAGAGCCATTACTTGTGCAATTGCATCCAGCTGACAGAGCTCAGTGTGCTCATGGAGAGGACGTTCTGAAGACTCCAACATTTCATAGAAGGCCTTTGCAGATTCCTCCATCTCATCTTCCGAATCCCGAGCATCATCAAAGTCTTGCACCATGTCTTCGATCCTGGTACCATGCTCGTCCGTGCGACGACGGACCACCTGAGCTCTTGTGCGTTGTATAGTCTCACCATGAAATGTCCACACCGTATAATTAGGCTTAAAACCCCCTCCTCTGCAGGTGTTTAATCATTACAGCCTCTCTCATTTTTTATAATTGTCGCATCCAGGACAGGGGCAATAGTTTCATTCCTGGACATTTGTGAATGCGGCTTTCACAAATTCCTTTGTTTTTACAAACCATTCTTTCGTCATCTCTTTCTGACTAGGGTGGCCGGTATACATCCACGCACGATCACTCATCTTGCCTAGCTACTAAAGACAGAAGAAATATATTTATATACAATTTAGAATTTATATTCATCGGTTAATCAGGGTCTCCATTTTTATTACGTCTAGGCAACCTACATGCTAATAGGTAAAGATAGGTCCTAATCCCACCCGAGTATGTGTAGATTGGGTTCGTTTTCCCATGCTCTGCTCCGGATCCAACGCAAAATTTCGGCAGCACCTCCCCACTGTTCTCCTGATACACGTCTCTACAATAAACACAGAGGATGTGCATTCGGAGAACAACAGGGAGGCACTGACGAAATTCCGCATCGGATCCAGAGCACAGCATACGAGAAAACGAACCCAATCTACACATACTCGGGCTATCCATGGATAATGTTGGACAATTCGAAAGGATGGCGATTATAAATATGCAAAGACATGCATATTTATAGATGTCGCCCTTTCGAACGGGAGACGCATACTGGTCACGCATACTGATAAATTAATTTAATTACCTAAATCTAGAAAGTTTCATGCGGAAATCGAGCCACAGTAAATGAAGGGGCGGGGAGGAGATGAAATTTGTACTGACCCACGAATGCAGGGGCGGAGCTCGTACAACGCACGGGGAGGTCTTCACACAGCAGACCTCACAGCGACGAGACAACTATCACATGTAAATCCACCCGATCAACACAAATATTCTAATTATGTCATTTTAGAGGAAAACAAATTAAGAATATAATATTCATGAGCTAACCAAGGTTTTTATGCCATTTTGTAGCTAAATGGGCTAATTATCTCATTATTGGGGAAAATAAGGTAAGGAGAATAAGATAGAGGAGCAGAAAGAGGAGGAGGAGAAGAAGAAGAAGAAAATCGAGAAGAAGGAGAAGGAGGAGGAGGAGAAGAAGGAGGAGAAGAAGGAGGAGGAGAAGGTATTCTTCTTCTCTTCTTCTCTTCTTCTTCTCTTCTTCTCTTCTTCTTCTCTTCTTCTTTTCTTCTTCTCCTTCTTATTTTTGTCTTCTCCTCCTCCTCCTCCTCTTCTTCTTCTTCTTCTTCTTCTTCTTCTCCTCCTCCTCCTCCTATTCTCCTCTTCTCCTCCTCCTCCTCTAGTTCTTCTTCCTATTCTTTCTATTAAGCTAACTACCTAACTAACCTAACTAACCAAGCTAACTAAACCTATCGCTAAACCTAGATAGCACTAAACAGCAAAAAAAACAGAATCTACCACTAAGTAACTAAAAAAGAATCTAGCTACCACTAAATACCAAACAATAAAAAATCAACTTCTTCTTCTTTTTTCTCTTCTTCTCCTTCTTATTTTTTTCTTATTCTCTTCTTCTTTACTTCTTCTCCTTCTTCTATTTTTCTTCTCTTCTTCTTCTTCTTCTTATTCTTCTGCTTCTCCTTCTTATTTTTTTATTCTCCTCCTCCTCTTCTTCTTCTTCTTCTTCTTCTTCTCCTCCTCCTCCTCCTCCTCCTACTCCTCTTCTTCTTCTCCTCTTCTCGTCCTCCCCCTCCTCCTCTTCTCCTCTTCTCCTCCTCCACCTAACTAACCAAGCTGACTAACTAACCTAACTAAAACTAATAACCTAACTAAATCTACCACTAAAACTACTAACAATAACAACTACTAAAACTACTGAAACTACTGAAAATAACGCGGGTGTGGGGGTGGGGGTGTGGGGGCTCACCGGGAGGGGCAGCTGTGGAGGGGCTGGGGTGTTGGAGGTGGCGGGGTGGCGCCGGGGGCGCTAGGGGCGGCGGCGCGACGGTGGTGGGCAGCGGCAGCGGGGGCGAGGTGGGGCAGCGGCGGGACGATGGTGGTGGCGCGACGGTGGCGGCGGGGGCGACAGGGGCGGCGGCGCGACGGGGGCGGCAACTCGACGGTGGTGGCGGTGGCCGGTGGGTGTCGGGGATTGGGAGAGAGAGAGGGGCACGCGGGGTGAGCTGTTACAGAGAGAGAGAGAGGGGCGGGGTGGGGGGAAGGAGCCGTTAACGGAGTTAGCGTTTTGTCGTCTGCCTCCGGACTCTTTGTCGTCCGCTAGCAGATGGCAAAGAAGGGACTCCAGTTTGACCTAACTACCCCGCGGTCAGGTGGGCCCATCTACATCTTTGCCTTCTGCTGTGCGACTCTTTGTCGTCCGCTAGCTGACAGCAAAGATGTGACTGATGGCAAAAACACTCTATGCCATCAGCCAGTGCTTGGCCGTCTGCTTTGTTGAAGCTGACGGAAAGACACTCTTTGCCATCAGCTAGCAGACGGCAAAGACAAGGCAGATGGCAAAAAACGGTTTTCCATTAGTGACCTTCTCGAAGACCTTATCCTTCGGATCTTTTGGGGAAGTCATATCAATATTGATCTGCAACAGAAACAGGCTCAAAACGAAAAACAGAGGAAATCTGCGTGATGCAGGGGTCAGACCAAACGGAAGTATATATAATCATTTTTTCCGTACCAGAAGGAGTACCCTGCACGAAAACGGAGTCCGGGAGGCGCACGAGGTGGCCACAAGCCCTCATGGCGCGGCCAGGGGGTGGGCTCGCGCCGTGCAGGCTTGTCGCCTCCTCGCGCACTTTCCGGACTACTTCCCATTTTTGTATTTTTTCAAATATTCCAAAACAGAGAAAATTTCCTACTGGAAAAGTTGTGGACTTTGTTTTCTTACCGAATCACATACCTTTTCGTTTTCGGAGTCTAAAACAGGTGATAAATGTCCCTTAGGTATTCTTCCAGTGTTATGGTATTGATGATATTGCTTTCAACATTTATGGGAGTACCTGAGATATAATGCTTGATTCTCTACCCATTTACCACTCTCGGACAATTACCTTCCTTGTTGTTGATCTTGATAGCACCGGAACGATATACTTCCTCAACAATATAGGGACCTTCCCATTTAGAGAGAAGCTTGCCTGCAAAGAATCTTAAACGAGAGTTATATAGCAAGACATAATCACCTACATTGAACTCACGCTTTTGTATCCTCTTATCGTGCCACCTCTTAACCTTCCTTTTGAACAGCTTGGCATTCTCATATGCCTGAGTTCTCCACTCATCAAGCGAGCCAATATCAAATAACCTATTCTCACCGACAAGTTTGAAATCAAAGTTGAGCTCTTTGATTGCCCAATAAGCTTTATGCTCTAGCTCAAGAGGTAAATGACATGCTTTACCGTACACCATTTTGTACGGAGACATGCCCATGGGATTCTTATAGGCAGTTCTATAAGCCCACAGTGCATCGTCGAGCTTCATAGACCAATTCTTTCTAGACCTGTTGACAGTCTTTTGCAGAATCAGTTTAATCTCTCTATTACTTAGCTCTACTTGACCACTGGACTGAGGTTGATAGGGAGACGCAATTCTATGGTTGACATCGTACTTAGCAAGCGTTTTACGGAAAGCACCATGAATGAAGTGTGAACCACCATCGGTCATTAGATATCTAGGGACTCCAAATCTAGGGAAGATGACTTCTTTCACCATCCTGATAGAGGTGTTGTGATCAGAACTACTAGTGGGGATATCTTCTACCCACTTAGTGGCGTAATCAACAGCAACTAGGATATGAGTATACCCGTTGGATTTTGGAAAAGGTCCCATATAATCAAAGCCCCAGACATCAAATGGTTCAATGACAAGTGAATAGTTCATACGCATTTCCTGACGTTTGCTAATATTACCTATCCTTTGACATTCGTCACAAGACAAGACAAACTTACGAGCATCCTTGAAGAGAGTGGGCCAATAGAAACCTGATTGCAATACCTTGTGTGCAGTTCTATTTCTCGCATGGTGTCTTTTGTAGGCCTCGGAGTGACACTTCTGTAGGATATGTCCCTGTTCATGTTCAGGTACACAACGTCTAATAACACCATATACTCCTTCCTTATAAAGGTGAGGGTCATCCCAAAAGTAATGTCTCAAGTCAAAGAAGAACTTCTTCTTTTGCTGGTACGTGAAACTAGGTGGTATGTATTTGGCAATGATATAGTTTGCATAATCGGCATACCACGGTGCACTACGTGAAGCATTGATGACATTCAATTTCTCATCGGGAAAGCTATCATCAATAGGTTGTGGGTCATCAAGAACGTTCTCCAACCTACACAAGTTATCTGCTACGGGGTTATCAGCACCCTTTCTGTCGACAACGTGCAAATCAAATTCTTGTAGCAAGAGAACCCATCTAATAAGTCTAGGTTTAGCGTCTTTATTCTCCATGAGGTACTTAATAGCAGCATGATCAGTGTGAATAGTGACTGGAATCAACTATGTAAGACCTAAACTTTTCACATGCAAACACGACTGCTAAAAATTCCTTCTCCGTAGTAGCATAGTTTATCTGGGCACTGTCTAGAGTTTTACTAGCGTAGTGAATAACATTCAACTTCTTATCGACTCTTTGCCCTAGAATAGCACCAACAGCATAATCACTAGCATCACACATGATTTCAAACGGCAAGTTCCAATCAGGTGGTTGAACAATAGGTGCAGTTATCAAAGCCCTCTTAAGTATTTTGAAGGCTTCCTCACAATCATCGTCAAAAACAAAAGGAATATCCTTTTGCAAGAGATTGGTAAGAGGCCTAGAAATCTTAGATAAGTCTTTGATGAACCTTCTATAGAAACCAGCATGACCAAGGAAACTTCTTATACCTTTGATATCTGTGGGGTATGGCATTTTCTCGATCGCATCAACCTTAGCCTTATCGACTTCAATACCTCTTTCAAAAAATTTATGTCCTAAGACGATGCTTTCATTAACCATAAAGTGGCACTTCTCCCAATTCAAGACAAGATTGGTGTCTTTACATCTCTGCAAGACTCGATCAAGGTTGCTGAGGTAATCATCAAAGGAAGACCCGTAAACGGAGAAGTCATCCATGAAAACCTCGACAATCTTTTCACAAAAGTTAGAGAATATAGCCATCATACATCTTTGAAAGGTGGCAGGTGCATTACATAAGCCAAAAGGCATACGTCTATAGGCAAAGTTACCAAAAGGGCAGGTGAAAGTGGTTTTCTCCTGATCAGATTGTGCAACTGGTATTTGGGACAAACCATAATAACCGTCTAGAAGTAGAAGTGTGTGTGTTTAGACAGCCTTTCTAGCATTTGGTCGATAAAAGGCAAAGGGTAATGATCTTTCCTAGTTGCTTTAGTCAATTTCCTAAAATCGATCACCATCCTATAGCCAGTAATAATCCTCTGTGGGATCAATTCATCCTTATCATTAGGGACAACGGTAATGCCTCCCTTCTTAGGGACGCAATGCACCGGACTCACCCAATCATTGTGAGCAACAGGATAAATGATACCTCCTTCCAGGAGCTTTAGTATTTCTTTTCTTACTACTTCTTTCATCTTAGGATTCAGTCTCCTTTGATGATGAGCAACTGGTTTGAAGTCAGGATCAGTTTTAATCTTGTGCTGGCATAGAGTAGGACTAATGCCCTTAAGATCATTAAGAGTATATCCAATAGCAGCACGATGCTTCCTCAGAGTTTTTAGTAACTTCTTTTCTTCATGCTGTGAGAGGCTAGCACTAATTATAACAGGATATATCTCCTTTTCATCAAGATAGGCATACTTAAGAGTATCAGGCAACTGTTTAAGCTCGAACACAGGATCACCCTTTGGTGGGGGTGGATCCCCAAGCAGTTCAACAGTCAGATTATTCTTAAGGATAGGATATTGTTCTAAGACAACTCTATCAATCTCATCCCTTTCATCCATATGCATATCATTTTCATGCTCAAGCAAGTATTGCTCTAAGGGATCAGTAGGAGGCACGACAATAGAGGCTAAGGCAATAGTTTCATCCCTCCTAGGCAACTCCTTTTCATGAGGTTGTCTACCAAACTTGGAGAAATTGAACTCATGTGACACTCCTTCAAAGCCAACAGTGATAGTTTGCTTCTCACAATCAATATGAGCATTGACAGTATTGAGAAAAGGTCTACCAAATATGATGGGACAAAAGCTATCTTGTGCGGTAGCAAGAACGAGGAAACCAGCAGGATACTTCGTTTTACCACATAAGACTTCAACATCCCTAACAATTCCCACAGGGCAGATAGTATCTCTATTGGCAAGCTGAATAGTGACATCAATAGGCTCTATCTCAACAGGTGCAATCTCATCTTTGATTTCATCGTATAAGGATTGAGGTATTGCACTAACACTAGCACCCACGTCACATAAGCCATGATAACAATGATATCCTGTCTTAACAAAAACCACAGGCATGCCAACAACAGGCCTATGTTTGTCTCTAGCGTGAGGTTTAGCAATTCTAGCAGCATCTTCACAAAAGTGAATATTATGTCCCTCAACTTCTTCAGACAGAAGATCTTTGATAATAACAATGCTAGGTTCAACTCTAATTTGCTCAGGGGGTGTAGGTGTTCTAATGTAGCCTCTATGTATCATAGTTGAAGCTTTAGAATGATCCTTTATCCTAACAGGGAAAGGTGGTTTCTCAATGTAAGAACTGGGAACAACAGGATCATTATAGGCAATGACTTTCTCTTCAACTGGAGTGGGTTTAACTACATTGACTTCTAAAGGAGGATGATATTTAAACCACTTCTCTTTGGGGAGATCAATATGAGCAGCAAAGGATTCACACAGTGGAGCTACTATCTCAGAGTCAGGTCCATACTTAGCGCTAAAATCATTAAAGGTATTTGTCTCAACAAAGGATTTAACGCAATCAAACATGAAATTCATACCTGACTCCTTACCTTCTTGAAGCTCCCAATCTTCAGAGTTGCGTTTAATTCTCTCCAATAAATTCCATTTGAAGTCAATATCTCTCTTCATAAAAGAACCGGTACAAGAAGTGTCAAGCATGGTGCGATCATCATGAGAAAGCCGAGCATAGAAGTTCTGAATGATAATTTCTCTCGAGATCTCATGATTGAGGCATGAATATAACATTGATTTAAGCCTCCCCGAAGCTTGAGCGATGCTTTCTCTGTCACGAGGCCAAAAATTATAAATATAATTCCGATCACGATGTACTAAATGCATAGGATAAAACTTTTGATGAAATTCCAATTTCAACCGATTGTAGTCCCATGATACAGTAACATCACATAGGCTATACCATGTCAACGCCTTATCCTTCAAAGATAAAGGAAAGACCTTCTTATTGACCTCATCCTCGGGCACACCTGAAAGCTTAAATAAACCACAAACTTCATCTACATAGATTAGATGCAAGTCTGGATGTGATGTTCCATCTCCTATAAAAGCATTAGCTAGCAGTTTCTCAAGCATACCCGAAGGAAATTCAAAGAAAATATTTTTAGTAGGTGCAGCAGGTTGAGGAGCAACTCTTTGTGCTTCCGTTCGAGGTGAAGATACCCCGAACAAGCCCCTCAAAGGATTAGTATCCATAGTGACAAGTGACAATAAATTTCAGCACACTATATGAATGTTTCCTTACCAAGTTCCACTTACCAAAGGCGCTTCACTCCCCGGCAACGGCGGCAGAAAAGAGTCTTGATGACCCACAAGTATAGGGGATCAATCATAGTCCTTTCGATAAGTAAGAGTGTCGAACCCAACGAGGAGCAGAAGGATCTGGCAAGTGGTTTTCAGCAAGGAAATATCTGCAAGCACTGAAATTGTCTGTAACAAGTGATTGTGTGGTGAGATGATTCGTAGCAAGAAACAAGTAACAAAAGTAGAAACGGTGCAGCAATGTGGCCCAATCCCTTTTGTAGCAAGGGACAAGCCTGGACAAAATCTTATAGGAGGAAAAACGCTCCCGAGGACACACGGGAACTTCTGTCATGCTAGTTTCATCATGTTCATATGATTCGCGTTCGTTACTTTGATAGTTTGATATGTGGGTGGACCGGCGCTTGGGTACTGCCCTTACTTGGAAAAGCATCCCACTTATGATTAACCCCTCTCGCAAGCATCCGCAACTACGAAAGAAGAATTAAGACAAAGTCTAACCATAGCATTAAACTAGTGGATCCAAATCAGCCCCTTACGAAGCAACGCATAAACTAGGGTTTAAGCTTCTGTCACTCTAGCAACCCATCATCTACTCATTACTTCCCAATGCCTTCCTCTAGGCCCAAATAATGGTGAAGTGTTATGTAGTCGATGTTCACATAACACCACTAGAGGAAAAACAACATACAACATATAAAATTACCGAACGAATACCAAATTCACATGACTACTATTAGCATGACTTATCCCATGTCCTCAGGAACAAAAGTAACTACTCACAAAGCATAATCATATTCATGATCAGAGAGGCAATGAGTAGCATCAAGGATCTGAACATAAACTCTTCCACCAAATAATCCAACTAGCATCAACTACAAAGAGTAATCAACACTACTAGCAACCTTACAAGTACCAATCGAAGTCGGGAGACGGAGATTGGTTACAAGTGATGAACTAGGGTTTGGAGATGAGATGGTGTTGATGAAGATGTTGATGGTGACGAGTCCCCTCCGATGAGAGGAGTGTTGGTGATGACGATGGCGACGATTTCCCCCTCCGGGAGGGAAGTTTCCCCGGCAGGATCGTCCTGCCGGAGCTCTAGATTGGTTCTGCTCAAGTTCCGCCTCATGGCGGCGGCGAAACCATGAAAAAGCTCCTCCCTGATTTTTTTCCTGGACGAAACCCTCCATATAGCAAAAGAGGGGAGCAAGTGGGCCAGCAGGGTACCCACAAGCCCCCATGGCGCGGCCTGGGGGGTGGTCGTGCCGTGCAGGCTTGTGGCCACCCCCTGGCGCCCCTCTGGCACTTCTTTGGCCCAGTATTTTTGATAAATCGGGAAAAATATCCTTGTTGATTTTTACAGCGTTTGGTGTTACGCAGAATAGGTATCTCAACTTTGCTCCACTTTCAGGCCAGAATTCCAATTGCCAGCATTCTCCCTCTTCATGTCAACCTTGCAAAATAAGAGAGAAAAGGCATAAGAATTGTACCGTGAAGTGAAATAACAGCCAAAGAAGCGATAAATATCAACATGAAAACATGATGCAAAATGGATGTATCACTTGTCTAATGGCTAAAGTTGATGTGGGCTGGCTTTGGCATCACCAACTAGCTCATGTCAATATGAGATCTTTGCAAAGTCTCCTCAAAGGGGACCATGTTCGTGTACTAACAAATGTGAGTTTTGACAGAGATCGTGCTTGCAGTGCCTGTATTGAAGGGAAGATTCATGAAACTGCTCATCGTCCAACGACTCTGATTTACACTAAGAGGCCGTTGGGGCTCCTTCATATGGATCTCTTCGGTCCCCCATCATTTGATAGTCTTGGGGGTAGAAAGTACTGCTTGGTGATTGTTGATGATTACTCAAGATACACCTGGGTATATTTCTTCAAGAGGAAGAGTGAGACTCAACAAACCGTTATCAACTTTGCTAATGAAGCTCAACATCAACATGAAGCAAAGAATCTGATGATTAGAAGTGACAACGGCACCGAGTTCAAGAACTACACCCTGGATGAGTTTCATAGTGATGAGGGAATCAAACATCAATATTCAGCACCATACACCCCTCAACAAAATGATGTGGCGGAAAGGAAGAATCGGACGTTGATGGACGCGGCAAGAACAACGATGGCGGAATTCAAATCTTCGTATAAATTTTGGGCCGAAGCCATCAACACAGCATGTCATGCATCCAATAGGCTCTATATCCACAAAGGCTTGAACAAGACCCCATATGAGATCCTCACCGGAAACAAACCCAATCTCAAGTACTTCCGGGTATTCGTGTGTAAGTGTTTCATTCTCAAGAAAGGTGCATGTTTAGCTAAATTTGATTCTAGAGCTCAAGAGGGCATCTTTGTTGGTTATGCCACAAACTCTCATACTTACCGTGTCCTCAACAAGTCTACCGGGCTCATTGAGGAAACGTGTAATGTGGAGTTTGATGAAAATAATGGCTCCCAAGTGGAGCAAAGTGGTCTTTGTGTTGTAGGTGATGATATCCCCCCCAAGCCATAAGAAGAATGGGGATTGGTCAAATACTCCCCATTGAGGGACCCCTTGTGGCCGAAGGAGAAGGACAATGCTCTACTAAAGTGGAGCCATCACCCTCGCAAGCCCCACATGCTTCCGATGAACAAAGAGAAAACCCTCAACCAGTTGAACAGGATCAAGGACAAGATCAATCACTCGAAGATGGTGATGCACCACATGATGTCCAAGTGCTTACACAAGGTTCCAAATCTACTCAAGATCAAGATCAAGTGCAGCTACAAGATCAAGATCAAATGCAGGCACAAGATCAAGATCAAGAGCAGCCACAAGATCAAGAACAAACCAGTGAGCCTGCTCAAGACAAAAATCAAGTTGATCAGGATGTTGTTTCTCAATTTCCTTCTGCAGCAGCTAAGAGGGATCTTGGTGCTAAGGAAGGATGAAAACACAGGGCCAAGCAAAGTTATCAAGTTGATGCTCCCCAGTTATCAAGTGCAGAATTCTTGGAGCGTCGTGAGCCAAGATTGCATCCAAGCCGAGAGTCAAGTCACACCTTATGAAGAACGTGCTTGGAAGTTTAAAAAGGGGAGTATCCACTCGTCAAAAAATATCAAATTATTGTGAGCATCACGCGTTTGTTTCGTATTGTGAACCTCAACAGGTACAGGAAGCGCTCGATGATGAGGATTGTCTTATGGCCATGCATGAAGAACTCAACAATTTCGAGCGTAATCAAGTCTGGAAATTAGTGCCAAGACCAAAGGAGGAACATAATGTCATCGGGACCAAATGGATCTTCAAAAACAAGCAAGATGCCAATGGGATTGTGGTTCAAAACAAGACAAGATTGGTGGCTCAAGGCTACTCCCAAGTCGACGTATCGACTACGGTGAAACCTTTGCCCCTGTTGCTCGTCTAGAATCTGTTCGCATGCTTCTTGCATTTGCATCTCATCATGACTTCAAATTACAACAAATGGATGTGAAAAATGCTTTTCTTAATGGTCCTTTAAATGAGTTGGTTTATGTTAAACAACCCCCGGGATTCAAACATCCCAAGCTCCCCAATCATGTATACAAACTTAATAAGGCACTCTATGGCCTTAAACAAGCTCCACGTGCATGGTATGAGTACCTTACTGAGTTGTTACAAGATCGTGGGTTTGAAATTGGGAAGATTGATCCCACTCTTTTTACCAAGAAGGTCAAAGGGGATTTGTTCATATGCCAACTATATGTTGATGATATCATTTTTGGTTCCCCTAACGAGTCTTTCAATGAAGAATTTGTTGCACTAATGACCGAGAAATTTGAGATGTCAATGATGGGTGAGTTGAAGTTCTTCCTCGGTTTTGAGATTAGACAAGGTTTAGAAGGAACCTTCATCAAACAAGCCAAGTACACCCAAGACATGCTCAAGAGATTCGAGCTAGAGGATGTCAAGTCGGTCAAGTTTCCCATGCCAACCGGATGCAAGCTTGACATTGATCCCAATGGTAAAGCAGTGGATCAAAAGGTATATTGCTGCATGATTGGATCCCTTCTTTACCTTTGTGCATCTAGAGCAGATATCATGTTGAGTGTAGGGATTTGTGCACGGTTTCAATCTGCACCAAAAGAAAGCCATTATATGGTTGTTGAGCGAATCTTTCGATATTTGGCTCATACTCCAAACTTTGGCCTATGGTATCCCAAAGGAGCAAACTTCAACCTAGTGGGATATTCAGACTCAGATTGGGCGGGGGACTGTGTGGAGAGGAAGTCAACTTCTGGAGGATGTCAATTTTTTGGTCGTTCACTGGTAAGTTGGTCTTCAAAGAAGCATAGTTGTCTCTCGCTATCTTCCACCGAAGCTGAGTATGTTGCAGCTGCAATTTGTTGTGCACAGTTGCTATGGATGAGGCAAACTTTAAAGAATTACGGTGTCAGCTCTGACAAAGTGCCTCTTCTGTGTGACAATCAAAGTGTTATCAAGATTTCCCTCAATCCGGTGCAACATAGGAAGACCGAGCACATTAATATTCGTCATCACTTCATTCGTGGGCATATCAAGCGTGGTGACATTGAGGTTCAATTCATCAACACTAAAGATCAACTTGCAGATATTTTCACTAAGCCCCTAGATGAAGCAAGGTTCCGGGAGTTAAGGCATGAGCTAAATATCATTGATTCAAGTAATGTGGATTGAAACTAGGCACTTTGCACCTCACTCTGCATTATATCTTGCTCTAGGTGTAGGCATGGACATAGGGGGAGTGTTGCTCTCAATGAACTTTCCCTCCCCCCATTATGCATAAATCGATCAAGTCTTTCACTTTGACCATTATTAAATGGTACTTGTGCATCAAAGACGAGCGTTGGTCATGAACCCAAGGATAATTCTTCGCGGTGTCATACCTTTGTCTCAAACATAGGTGGCTCCAGCCACCGCCCACCTTTCTCTCTCATTGAAGAAAGGTTACAAAATGACTAGTCAGCATATTTTGCTTGTGTTTTCCCTTCCTCTGCACTTACTAGTCGTTGCCCACAAAAATTTTCACATCGTTCTAAGCCTCTATGTGTTTTTTGGAGCGGTACTACCACCAGGGTAGCGGCACTACCGCCAGGACCCCAGCGGTACTACCGCCTGGGGTAGCGGCACTACCGCCAAGACCCCAGCGGTACTACCGCCTGGGGGAGCGGCACTATCACCAGGTTCCCAGCGGTACTACCGTAATGACCAATCGATCCTAGGGCTAGGTTTAATCCTTTTAGGGTTGTCTAACGGGGGAGCGGTACTACCGCCAGGGGGAGTGGTACTACCGTCAGGGTAGTGGTACTACCGCTATGATCCCAGCGGTACTACCGTCCCGCTCGTGCCCTAAGGGCTATATAAAGGGAGGGGCGTTTTTCTTGCCCCTGTTTCTTCTTCTTCGTGGTGGTCTCTCCCTCTCCACCGAAATCTCCCTGATCGGATCTCCCTCCGCGGAGCCTCCCCTCTGCTTCTAGCTAGAGGGTTTGCTCCCCTCCTCCTTCCTCCTTCAAAGGCAATGGAGTCCGGTACAGCTCCTCTCCTTCCTCTCTCTTGGTTGGTGTTTTTCCTTCTAGGGTTAGGAGCTTGATGGAATAGATCCATGGATATGCTATATGCTTGGTTTTTGGATGGCACGGAGGAGAAATCTTAGGAGATTTTAGGTCTAATGTTCTTCCTTGCATTCTTCTGACATGCCCTTGTATTCTCCATGTTTTGAATCTGATAGTTCTTGTCACAAGCCTTTTGGATTTGGTCTAGATGTGGATCCCATTGACTAGATTTAACTCCATCTAAATAACCTAGAGTTCCACATGTTTTAAAGATCTTGTGATTCTTGTCAAAAGTTTATATGCTAGATTTGGATCTCTGAATAAATCTAGTTATTTTACCTGCTTTATCTCTGTCTCGATCTACAAATCCACCCCCGAGCGGTACTACCGCCATCCTGGCGGTACTACCGCTGAGGGGGCAGTGGTACTACCGCTGGCCTGGCGGTACTACCGCTATGACCCCAGCGGTACTACCGCCAGGGCGGGAGGTACTACCGCCCCTCGATACTTTGTTTTGATTTCCTTCAGTAACTTGTGTTTCTTTTTATGAGCTCTAACGTTGCCATGACTCCTTGTGTCACTCTTTCTGTGTGTGTGTCTTGTGTGTCACACGTGGTGGTTCTCGTCGCTCGAACCCAGTACATGAAACCCAGTCAAAGCGGTACCGCAATACCGAAGCTCCAGAAGGTTCCGCAACTTCCAGTCTCAACCCTCCAAAGCACCCATTCAAGAAGACTGCCACAAAGTCCAAGGAGGCCAACCTCAACCTCCACCCTATGCCTCCTAAAGAATTTCTGGCACTCCGCGGCCGCGGCCCTTATGTCCATGAAAGAGCTCATGTCAAAAACTATGATCTGTTTTGGTCAAGGCGACAAGCAATGATTTATCGTGACATGATTCTGGACTTCAAGAAGGCTTATGTCCCAGTGCAGTGGATTGACCACCCTCACCTTCAACGGAATCCTGAGTACTTTGGCGAGGCCCTCACCTTGATTCAGCAACTTGGCATTGAGGACATCATCACCTTCCATAATGACTTCGATCCAGAGCTTGTGGCCCAGTTCTGTGTTACTGTTCACTTCCACTCTGATGAAGATCCCACTATGACTTGGATGATGTGTGGTCAGAAATTGACTGGAACATGGGTTGAGTTCATGCAGCTCCTGAAGGTAGAAGACAAGGGGTTGCAGACTACTGTTGGATTGCGTCCTCATAACCAACCTGGCCCCACCCCCAAGAACAGGCTGCAACATCTCTATGTGAGGAAGAATGTGCTTCCCCCGCTCCTGGATATTATGCACCGGATCTTCCGCAACATGTTGTTTCCTCGTATTGGCAACAAGTACGAGGTTCACTCTTATCTGGTAGATTTGCTTCTGATGTGTGACGAGGCAAGGACGAAGGACACCGGGCATCTCGACATATCTGATGTGATGTTCAATGAGCTCAAGAATTGCATCATGTGCCGTAGGGTTCCCATCTATGGGCATTACCTGTTTTCTTTTATCCAAAAGAAGTGGACAGAATCCTTTCCAACAGTGCCTCTCCCTGTTGAAGCTGACTATATCACCCATGATCCTATCAAGCTGCGTCAGAAGGAGAAATGGGCCAATACCTCAACGTCTTCTCAGCCCATGGAAACTTACACAGAGACTGCTGCTGCTGGAGGAGGCCCTGCTTCGCATACCCGCTCCTCTGCTATGCCATCTTGGGATGTGAAGCTGAAAGATCAGATGAAGACCCTCTTCTACATGTAGGCCAAGGGACAGTATCAGTCTCATGTGGCCCAGAAGGAGAACCGTCAGAGGCACAAGCGTGTCTTGAGGACACTTGATGTGGAGATCTCGAGCGGCTCTGAGGACACCATCACTGCGGAGACTGATTGGATGAAGGATCAAGGCTACCAGTGGGATGGGTCCGATATTGAGGTGGAGGTTTCTAACGAGAACGCTGAGGAGGAGGAGGATGAGGAGGATGCAGATGCTACGGACGAGTCTGCTGCGGCTACTTGAGTCACCACATGTGTCCTAGGTGTCCTCTCTACCCCTTTTTGGTGTCTTGATGCCAAAGGGGGGAGAGAGTTTGGATTTGGATTTGCTTGCTTTATCTTTTTCTAAGTCTTTCTATGCTTTGAACTTGGCTGGTCTTATCGTGTTTGCTACCTTTCATGAGTGTGATGTGAGACTTTGTTTTAATTGTGAGACTTTGCTTTAGTCATATGGTGTGAGTCATATGCCCTACATTATCTCTATTAAATTATCTTCAAGCTCACATGCTTTACCTTGCTTCCTCTCTCAAATGATGTATCAGGTCGTTGCAAGGAGTACCAGCTTACGTTTTCTAGGGGGAGTTCTCTCCTTGGACTAAGTGCACTACCATTCATAGCACTATCCTAAAATCATGCACTCATCGAGGGGGAGCCAGTCCCTGGACCATAGACTTTGGATTTGCTGTTATATTCAGTATACTTTCTTTTGTGGAAATCCAGTATTGTCATCAATTCACCAAAAAGGGGGAGATTGTTAGGGCATATTTTTGCCTAAGTGATTTTGGTGATTGATGACAGTACCTCAGTGGACTAATCGTGTGCATTGAGCATTTCAGATAATACATGACAAAGGCACAAGACGATTCGTCACCCCTCTGTGGAATAGAAGCACGGTGTCTTCTACGATTTTCTTTGGTGGTTTTGAGTCATAGGAACGCCGTACTATTAAGAGGGGATCCGTGTTGGAAAGGTTTGGGTGGAATCAATCTTGCACGCACACATTTTATCTACATCTCTTTTCCCTTGCAACTATGGAGCTTGTTCCCCCTCTGTTCTTTCTCTCTATCTTGCAAAAAGGCCTTTGGCGGTAGTAACACTCAAGGTGAGCGGTAGTACCGCTCTGGTCCTAGCGATAGTACCGTTGGGGTTGGCGGTAGTACCGCTGGGGCTGGCGGTAGTACGGCCCCAGCCTGGCGGTAGTACCGCCACTGGCCAGCGGTAGTACCGCTCCAATATTGTAGTACCGCCTTCCTTGCGGCTGTACTGCGTCGGACTTTTTGCGAAGACTTTCTTGGCGGTGGTAGGCCCGGTAGTAGCCCTTGCGCTACCAAGGGCTCAGCGGTAGTACCGCTCTGGTCCTAGCGGTAGTACCGCTAGAGCTGGCGGTAGTACCGCTGGAGGGGCAGCGGTAGTACCGCCCTGCTCGTGCTGAGAGTGAGGGTAATGGTTGGATTTGTTCCCTCACTATATAAATGATTCTTCCACTTCAAGAACCCTATCTTTGACCCTTCAAGACTCCATTGTTGCTCCCTAAGCTCATAAGTGCCCGATCTCTCTCCCTAGCCAATCAAACTTGTTGATTTTCTAGGGATTGGTGGAGAAGGCCTAGATCTACACTTCCACCAAGAGAAATTTGATTCCCCCCCACTAATCCCTTGCGGATCTTGTTACTCTTCGGTTTTTGAGCACCCTAGACGGTTGAGGGCACCTCGGAGCTACATTCCATTGTGGTGAAGCTCTGTGGTATTGTTGGGAGCCTCCAAGCTTTTTGTGGAGTTAGCCCCAACCTTGGTTGTAAAGGTTCGATCGCCGCCTTCAAGAGCACCTATAGTGGAATCACAGCACCTTGCATTGTGTGAGGGCGTGAGGAGAATATGGTGGCCCTAGTGGCTTATTGGGGAGCATTGTGCCTCCACATGGCTCCAACGGAGACGTACTTCCTATCAAAGGGAAGGAACTTCGGTAACACATCCTCGTCTTCATCGGTTCGACTTGTGGTTATCTCTAACCTTTACATTGTGTATGTTATTGTTGTAGATTATTTCTTACTTGCATTAGCGATTATAGTTGGTAGCATCATATAGGTTGCTCACCTAGTTGTCATTTTAGAGAACCTTTATGTTTCTAACCCTAACTTGTTAAGAATTGTTAAAGAGTGGTACTTGCCTATTCACCCCCCCCCTCTAGTCAACCATATCGATCCTTTCAGCGACCGACTACTCCTAGGACGATAAATGTGTTCGAATATGAGAAGACTGAGGTGGGGATGTTGGTGAACGAGGTGGTTAAATTGGTCCGTGGCGGAGTGACAGGGATGGATCTGCTCGAGACATTCCTTGGTCGGCGTATCTAGCCTCTTCACGCGAGGGATCACGTCATGTGGCACTACTCGGGCCCTGAGGACTCCACTCGGTCGCACCCGGAGGAGGTTTCGGAAGAAACCGAAGCCCACAGGCTGAAGAGCATCATTGGACCCTGCGACAATCCCTTAGGAGCCAAGCGGGTCACACCTTACTCTGCTGAGAACAAACCACGGAACCTGGTGTATTATATCCTTTATGGTTACTTTCATGTCTTTCTCGAATGACTGGATCTTTGACCGACTGATTCTACTGCTTTTGTTCCTCGTAGGAGTGGACGAACCTGCATTATCCCATACCCAATGGGGATTAGTTCGAGATCGTAGGGGAAAGCGAAGGCGACAGCGTTGACAGCAAGTGTGCTGATGACAGCAAGGAGAGCAAAGATGATTCTGGTGAGAGCGAGGAAGAAAATTAGTCTCCTACATGCCTCGAATCACGGTCCAAGCACCACCACGATGCAACAGGTGCTCCAAGCAAGACCTTAGCATCCAGTAACAGGAACATGAGGTCGATAGAGCTGTTGCGACTCACTCTGAAAAAAAGCCGCTAAACAACCCAAGCTTGATGTTCCTAAGCCTTGGAAGGCCCTGCCCTAAATGAGGATTGTTGTGCCAGTTGCTTCGACGTGAGTATTCGTCTCTTTCTTTGTTTTGTCATTGTAACCTTCTTTGTCTCTGACGACCGAGTGAAATTTACTTGCCGGAGCTGCTACCCCGGTGACGATGCCTGTTAGGGATGAAGAAGATCCCATGGACTTGGACGTTGTAGACATGCCTGCTTCCCAAAAAGGTATGATAACTCTTTGTTTTCCTCTGTTTTCTAGATTGAATCCCTCGACTGAACTAACCGACACTGTCGATTGACACCCACAGACGTCATCCTCTTGGATGATGAGCGAGAACCGCAACGTACGGCTCCCGAACAAACTCAGGCCATGCCTGCAGCACCCATGTCGAGTGTTCCTCCAGCCAATTCGACCGCTTTGATTATAGATCCTCCGACTGGTTCAACTGTTATGACAACTGTGTCGACTGCACCTGCTCCGGTAGCTCTCATTACCACTGTTGCGATACCGACTCCTTCAACGCTTGCATATTCTATGTAACATGTCCCGGAAGATCAAACTGGAGCCGTGAAAGAAGCGATGATTCAAGCCGAACTGATGATGCAGTAGACCAGAGAGGCGTATGAGGCTAGTAAGTTGGCACACGATGCCGGTTCGGTGCTTCAAGCGAACATCCGAGTAAGTGCAATTGTAAGTTCATTTCTGATTGAGTCTTGCCAATCTTGCTTTCCGATTGAGTCTTGTCAATCTTGCTTTCCAATTGAGTCTTGTCAATCTTGCTTTTAAACCCACTAGGGGCACGTTGTGTGGTTGTTTGTCTCTAATCCAGTGGGGGCACGCTGAGTGAACCCACTGGGTGTAGTCCCCGAGACCGCTGTCGAATGCTTGCATCGGCAGGGGTCTGATTTGAAGAGTTACTCTCCGTTTTTGACTCGGCCAGGCCGGACCAGGTCGGGTGGTTTTGTATCCAGCGGGGGCACGCTGAGTGCACCCATAGGGTGTAGTTCCCAAGATCGTTGTCGAGTGCTTGCATCAACAGGGGTTTAATTGGAAAACATGCTCTGTTTCTTTTTCGTGGCTCGGCCAGGACGGAGCTGGTCGAGTGGTTTATATCTAGTGGGGGCACGCTAAGTGCACCCACTAGGTGTAGTCCCTGAGACTAATGTCGATCCTTTAGGAAAGGCATTAGTCTTAAGAACTTGGGTGGGTGCGGCGGGCTGCCATTTGGTCGACTGAACTGTACTTGTCCACCCGGAAGCGGAAAATACTATTGTCGAATGAACTATTTCCTTAATGTTTTTCAGAAAGGTTGTGAGATTGGATCCAAGTATGCCAACTTGGAATCAGAGAAGAACCAGCTTCAGCTGGATCTGGAGTGACGACTAATGACTTTGATGCCTTGAAGAAAGCACTCAAAGAGAAGGACAAGGTCCTTACAGAAGTTAAGGAAAGGTCCAAGGCTGCTGAGAAGAAGCTCTTGGACGTCGGTAAGTTGGAAGAAGAAAACACGAAGTTGAAGAAAGAACGACTCGAATGGGGGGAAAACTTGAACAAATGGCTAAAAGGGGGAATGCCATGGAAAAGTTTCTGAAGGACTTCGTGACCAAAATGCTCACGATGCTTACTTATATGCTTCCTTCGCCGAGTGAACCATTACGAACTTTACCAAATGAACTGTGACTGACTTTTCATTTTTCTCTCACACCAAATTCTGCCTGGATTTTGACAAGGAGACCGAAGAGGTGGAGCCATATCTGGACCCCTCCAAGCCACCTGTCCCAGATGCCATGGCTGTAGATATGTTTCGTCTCAACGCTCGCCTCTTGAAGGTCGAGGGGTACATTGCCCGACTGCGAGCTGCGGTGGGGAAGATTGACAAGGAGCTATGGCATGAAGACACTTTCCATACTGATCAAGAGTCTGTAATGAGCTGCTTGGGCCAGATTCTCGACAGGGTGCACGCGTGGAAGAAGTCTGCTGTGCGATGTGGAGCCGATGTGACCCTTTCGCTCATCTGAGTCCATTGTAAAGAAGCAAGAGAAGACAAGTTGAAGGCACTCCAGGTGGCGATTACGAAGAAGCTCCAGTTTGAAGATTTCATGGAGACCTTCATCAACGCGGCGACTCGCATTGCTGATGGGATCGACCTTGATACCTTTGTTGAGCCTGCAAGTCCTGGTGAGCCTTGAGAAGAAGCTATGATTACTGCCAAACTTCAATTTGCCTCGGTATGCCGAGTGTTACTGTATCGTTAAAACTTCGTTCGGGTGTTGAACCCGAGTACTTTTTGTCTGCATGGACGACTTTAATCCTTGTTGGATTTCTTTGAATTTATCTGCATTTGGCTGAGTTTGTTTGGTTTTTGAATGTTCTCGAGTGAATAGGTTCCTATTCATTCGGAAAGGTTTTTAACTTAGGCGATTGATTCCCAGCTAAGCCCCCGAGTGAGAGGATTTCTCTTCACTCAGAGTAGTTTCTATACTTAGGCGAAGATTGTTTCACACCTAAGCATCCGAGTGAATAGGTTGCTATTCACTCGGAAGGGTTTTTAACTTAGGCGAAAACATGTTCGTAGCTAAGCCCTCGAGTGAGAGGATTGCTCTTCGCTCGGAGTAGTTTCTATACTTAGGCGAAGATTGATTCACAGCTAAGCATCCGAGTGAATAGGTTGTTATTCACTCGGAAGGATTTTTAACTTAGGCGAAAACATGTTCCCAACTAAGCCCCCGAATGAGAGGATTGTTCTTCACTCGAAGTAGTTTCTATACTTAGGCGAAGACTGATTCACAGCTAAGCATCCGAGTGAACAGGTTGCTATTCACTTGGAAGGGTTTTTAACTTAGGCGAAAACATGTTCGCAACTAAGCCCCCGAGTGAGAGGATTGCTCTTCACTCGGAGTAGTTTCTATACATAGGCGAAGACTGATACGCAACTAAGCATCTGAGTGAATAGGTTGCTATTCACTCGGATGGGTTTTTAACTTAGGCAAAAACATGTTCGCAGCTAAGCCCCCAAGTGAGAGGATTGCTCTTCACTCAGAGTAGTTTCTATACTTAGGCGAAGACTGATTCACAACTAAGCATCGAGTGAATAGGTTGCTATTCACTCAGAAAGGTTTTTAACTTAGGCAAAAACATGTTCGCAGCTAACCCCCGAGTGAGAGGATTGCTCTTCACTCGGAGTAGTTTCTATACTTAGGCAAAGACTGATTCGCAGCTAAGCATCCGAGTGAGGAGGTTGCTATTCACTCGGAAGGGTTTTTAACTTAGGCGAAAACATGTTCGCAGCTAAGCCCCCGAGTGAGAGGATTGCTCTTCACTCGGAGTATATTCTATACTTAGGCAAAGACTGATTCGCAGCTAAGCATCCGAGTGAACAGGTTGCTATTCACGCAGAGGTTCTTTTAACTTAGGCAAAAACATGTTTGCAACTAAGCCCCTGATATGTCTCCGTCGTATCTATAATTTTTGATTGTTTAATGCCAATATTCTACAACTTTCATATACTTTTGATAACTTTTTATACTATTTTTGGGACTAACATACTGATCCAGTGCCCAGTGTCAGTTCCTGTTTGTTGCATGTTTTTTGTTTCGCAGATTATCCATACCAAACGAAGTCCAAACGCAATAAAAAACCTACGGGGATTTTTTTGGAATATTTATGATTTTTGGGAAGAAGAATCTACGCGAAACGATGCCCGGGGAGGTCACAAGCCCAGGAGGCGCGACCCCCCCCCTAGGGCGCAGCTGGCAGGCTTGTGACTAATCCCTAAGGCGGTTGGGGCCCTTCCTTTTCCGCAAGAAAGATAATATTCGGAAGATAATCGTGTTAAAATTTCATCCCAATCAGAGTTACGGATCTCCGAGAATTTAAGAAATGGTGAAAGCCAGAATCTGGGAGCGCAGAAACAGAAGGACATAGAGAGAGAGATCCAATCTCTGAGGGGCTCTCGCCCCTCCGCCGCCATGGAGACCATGGACCAGAGGGGAAACCCTTCTCCCATCTAGGGAGGAGGTCAAGGAAGAAGAAGCAGAAAGGGGGCTCTCTCCCCTCTCTCCCGACGGCGCCGGGACGCCGCCCGGGACATTATCGTGTGACGGCGATGTACACCAACACCTTCGTCATCTTCACCAACACCTCCCTCACCTTCCCCCATCTATATTCAGCGGTCCACTCTCCCGCAACCCGCTGTACACTCTAGTTGAACATGGTGCTTTATGCTTCATATTATTATCCAATGATGTGTCGCCATCCTATGATGTCTGAGTATATTTTCGTTGTCCTATCGGTGATTGATGAATTGCTATGATTGGTTTAATTTGCTTGTGGTTATGTTGCTGTCCTTTGGTGCCCATCATATGAGCGCATGCGTGGATCACACCATAGGGTTAGTAGTATGTTGATAGGACTATGTATTGGAGGCCAAGGGTGACAGAAGCTTCATCCTAGCATAGAAATCGATGCATACGGGATTGAAGGGGACCAATATATCTTATTGCTATGGTTGGGTTTTACCTTAATGAACGTTAGTAGTTGCGGATGCTTGCTAATAGTTCCAATCATAAGTGCATAGAATTCCAAGTAAGGGATGACATGCTAGTAGTGGCCTCTCCCACATAAAACTTGCTATCGGTCTAGTAGCGTAGTCAATTGCTTAGGGACAATTCGGCAATTCCTACCACCACTTTTCCACACTCGTTAAACTAACGTAATTGTTTCTTTATCTAACCAGCCCCTAGTTTTTTATTTACGTGTTCTTTCTTTTCTTCCAAACCTATCCTATCACGCCTACAAAGTACTTCTAGTTTCATACTTGTTCTAGGTAAAGCGAACGTAAAGTGTGCGTAGAGTTGTATCGATGGTCGATAGAACTTGAGGGAATATTTGTCCTACCGTTAGCTCCTCGTTGGGTTCGACACTCTTACTTATCGAGAAAGGCTACAATTGATCCCCTATACTTGTGGGTTATCAGCCCCCGAGTGAGAGGTTTGCTCTTCACTCGGAGTATATTTTGGGTGTGAAACTGCTCGATCGGAACCGACACAAATTGTAGAAATTATGACTTCGACGAGCAACATTGTTCAGTAAACTCTCTTATTACATTAGTCCAACTGGTTGTCAAGCATAAAACTTCGGAGTAGATCCGCATTCCAAGCACCGGGCTCGTCGGCTCTCTTCTTGAGGTTGTAGAGATGGTAAGCTCCATTGTTCAGTACCTTGGTGACGATGAATGGTCCTTCCCACGTAGGGGCTAGCTTGTGAGGTCTCTGTTTATCCACTCGGAGCACCAGGTCGCCTTTGTGGAATGCCCGACTCCTGACAGGTCTTGCATGGAGGCAACAAAGATCTTGTTGATATACAGTCGACCGAATTAAGGCCAGTTCGCGCTCTTCTTCCAAGAGATCCACTCCTCCTGACGCGCCTGTTCAGCTTCAGCCTCTGAGTATAAATCCACACGGGGAGAATTATAAAGGATATCACTCGGCAAGACAGTTTCAGCTCCGTACACCAAGAAGAAGGGTGTGCGTCCAGTTGATCGGTTAGGGGTTGTTCTCAAGCCCCACAAAACTGGCAGTTCAGTTACCCAGGCTCCAGCTGCATGTTCCAAATCCCGTATGAGTCGCCGTTTCACCCCTTGAAGAATAAGGCCGTTTGCCCGCTCAGGGTGTCCATTGGTTTGGGGGTGTGCGACGGACGCATAATCCACCCGAGTGCCTTGAGCAGAGCAAAAGCTCCTGAACGCTTCTGAATCAAAGTTAGAGACATTGTCTGTTATGATGATGTGAGGAACTCCGTACCAAAATGTTATATCTCTCATGAACTTGATGGCAGTGCTCGAGTCCAACTTCTTTATTGGCTTGGCTTCAATCCATTTAGTAAACTTGTCAACTACAACAAGCAAGTGTGTGAATCCACTTTGAACCATTCGGAAGGGACCGACCATATCCAAACCCCAAACAACAAATGGCCACACGAGCAGGATGGTCTTCAAGGCAGACGCAGGCTTGTGAGACAAGTTAGAATAGAATTGGCAACCTTCACAATGATCAACTATATCATTAGCTATCCCATTAGCACGCGGCCAGAAGAACCCAACTCGGTATGCTTTGGCAACAAGGGTCCGAGAGGACGCATGCTGACCACAGGCCCGGAGTGGATTTCTTCTAGGATCAGTCGGCCCTCCTCAGGGAGATGCACTGTTGAGCTACGCCAGTAACACTTTCTCTGTAAGGTTGATCGCCCATCACAGTAAAAGCCTTCGATCTGCGGACAATCTTCTTAGCTTCAGCTTCGTCTTCAGGAAGTTCTCTTCTCATGATGTATGCAATGTATGGTACTGTCCACTCGTGTGTGATCACCAGGATTTCCACAACTACATCAACCACTGCTGGGACGTCAACCTTAGTCGTATTGGAGGTGCTTTTCGGTTGTGGGGGCTCTTCAGTGAAAGGATCCTCTTGCACTGAAGGAGTATGTAAGTGTTCCAGGAACGCATTCCTCGGGACAAGTTTCCGAGTGGATCCAATCTTGGCCAGTTCATCAGCTTCTTGGTTTTTCAAATGAGGAACATGGTGGAGCTCCAGACCTTCAAACTTCTTGTCGAGTTTCCTTACTGCATTGCAGTATCCAGTAATGGCGGGGTTTCTGACATCCCATTCCTTCATCACTTGATTGCCCACCAAATCTGGGTCACCGTATACCATCAGTCGTCGGATGCCGAGTGAGATGGCCATACGCAACACGTAGAGGAGGGCTTCATATTCAGCCTTATTGTTGGAGGAATAAAAATGAATCTGGAGAACATAGTTGAGCTTGTCGCCTTTTGGGGACACCAACAGCACACCAGCACCAGACCCATTCAACATTTTGGAGCCATCTAAGAACATAGTTCGGTGTGCCGAGTGAATTTGAGCTGGCTGCTGTTGTTCCACCCACTCGTCCATGAAATCAGGAAGGTCCTGAGACTTGATAGCTTTCTTTGCCTCGAATTTGATGTCAAAATATAACAGCTCAATGGCCCATTTAGCCACATGACCTGATGTGTCTCGATTGTGAAGAATCTCTGGCAGTGGAGCATCGCTGACGACTGATATAGAATGATCTTGAAAGTAATGCGCCACCTTCTTCGCTGACAAGTATATTCCATAACGGAACTTCTGGTAGAGGATACCTTTGCTTCCAAGGGGTCAATACTTCATAAATGTAATTGACTGGGAGCTGGACCTTGTAAGCTTTGCCTTCTTCTTCTCGCTCGACGGTCAGAACCGTGCTGACAACTTGATTGGTAGCTGCGATGTATAAGAGCATGGGTTCTTTGCTGTGCGGAGCAGCAAACACCGGCTAGGTGGAAAGCAGGGCTTTTAGCTCGACAAATGCTGCTTCTGCCTCGTCATTCCACTCAAACACATCAGATTTTTTAATCAGTCGGTATAAAGGCAATGCCCTCTCACCGAGGCGAGAGATGAACCGACTCAACGCTGCCAGACAACCTGTGAGTTTCTGGACATCGTGCACCCGCACAGGGCTTTGCATCCGGAGGATGGTGCCGATCTTCTCAGGGTTGACATTGATCCCATGTTAGGAAACGAGGAAACCGAGTAACTTGCCGCGAGGGATTCGAAAAGTGCACTTAGCTGGGTTTAGTTTGATGTCATACTTCCTCAGGTTGGCGAATGTTTCTGCTAGGTCAGTCAAGGTCGAAACATTTGTGTGACTTGACCACAATATCATCCATGTATGCTTCGACGTTCCGACTGATCTGATCAAGCAAGCACTTCTGAGTCATACGCATGAAAGTGGCGCCGGCATTCTTCACGCCAAAAGGCATGGTGATATAACAGAAACACCCGAAAGGGGTGATGAAGGCCGTTTTTATTTCATCTGGGCCAAACAGACGGATCTGATGGTAACTAGAATAAGAATCAAGAAAAGATAAACGCTCACACCCCGCAGTCGAATCGACAATTTGATCAATGCGGGGGAGCGAAAAGTGATCTTTCGGGCAGACCTTATTAATGTTCTTGAAATCGATACACATACGAAGGGACTTGTCCTTCTTGGGGACCATGACGACATTCATGAGCTAATCGGAGTGGTAAACCTCGCATCTGAACTTCGCCTCCAAGAGTCGCGCCACCTCCTGGCCGATTGCTTTTTTGCTTTTCTGCTGCGGACCGACGCAAATGCTCTCTGACAGGCTTTGCCTTCGGATCCACTCTCAGTCGGTGCTCAGCCAGTTCTCTGGGTACACCCGACATGTCAGCAGGCTTCCATGCAAAGATGTCCCGGTTCTCATGGAGGAACTAGATGAGCTCGACTTCCTATTTGTTGTCGAGTGTTGTGGATATGTTGGTCGAAGCATCATTAGGATCTGTCGGGCGGATGTTCACTGGTTTGACTTCGCGTGCCGACTGAAAATCAGAGTTAGAAGATGGCTTCTTGGAGAGCATCAGGTAGGCAGGTTCGACATTCTTCCGATGTTCCTCCATTTCGACCACAACCATCTGTTGATCAGCAATTTTAGAGCCTTGGTGCAAGCACTCTCCGGCTCTCTGTCGATTGCCTGTGACTGTGATGACCCCCTTGGGTCCTGGCATCTTCATCTGCAGATACATGTAACATGGTCGGGCCATGAAACGAGCATAGGCTGGACAACCAAGGATGGCATGATATGCACTCTCGAAATCCACCACCTCGAGTGTCAACTTCTCCTTGCGAAAGTTTTTATCAGAAACGAAAACAACGTCCAATGCAATCTGGCCAAGTGACTTGGCCTTCTTTTCGGGAATGACTCCATGAAAGTGCATATTGCTCTCGCTGAGTTGGGACATCGGAATGCCCATCCCCTTGAGAGTCTCTGTATACAATATATTCAACCCGCTTCCTCCATCCATCAAGACCTTGTGAAGCCGCACACCTTCCACAATTGGATCAACCACGAGAGCATGTCGACCTGGAGTAGGGACATGAGCTGGGTGATCCGACTGATCAAATGTTATCGGTGTCTGTGACCACTTGAGGTATGTGGTGGTGGAGGGTACTGCCATGTTGACTTCTCTGTTGATGACCTTCAGTCGACTCCTGCTCTCAACGTCAGCAAAAATAATCAGAGTTGCTTGAACTTCTGGGAAATAATATTTTTCTTCATCGTTCTCCTTTTCAGGATCCTTTCCACTCGACTGATCCTCTTTAAACTATTGGATCAACAGCCTGCACTAACGAGTGTTGTGCTTAGGCAATATCAGATTGCCATCTTCATCTTTCTTCATGTGGAGTACACACGGTTGATCCGAAACATCTATCTGACCCTCGGACTTCTTGGGGGGAAACTGTCCTTTGGATTTTCCCTTGAATTTTCCTTGTGCCGCTAGGGCGGCTGCTTCTGCTGGAGTGGAACTATCAACCTTGCACTTCTGCTTCTGATTGGAATTGCCACCAGCATCATTGTCGACTGCTTTCCCTTTACCGCTGCGGATGCGGTCTTCTTCTTCACCGTTGGCGTATCGGGCAGCAATCTCCATCATCTTGCTCATGGATATGTCGCCTGTACAACCGAACTTCAAGTATAGCTCTCTGTATCTAACTCCGGCTTTGAAGGCACAGACTGCCTGGTGCTCAGAAACATTCTCCACCGTGTGATGAAGGGTGGTCCACCGTTGAATATTATCTCTCAAAGATTCATTTGACTTATGCACGCAAAGCTGCAGCTCGGATAGACCGGCAAGACGCTTGCACGTGCCTTCAAATGTTTTGATGAACAGTTGGACGAGATACTCCCAGCAGTAGATGCTAGAAGGAGCCAACTGATTCAGCCACGCCCTAGCCGAACCATCCAACATCAGAGGCAAATGCTTCATGGAGGCGCCGTCATTGCCTCCTCCAATATGGACTGCCACTTGATATTCGTCAAGCCATGTTTCAGGCTTGGATTCTCCTGTGAACTTACTAATTCCAGCCGCCAACCTGAAGTTGGGGGGAATATCAGAAGAACGGATTGCTCTACTGAAGCACTCCGGAAACTGCAGTACCACTTCCACTCGGACGATCTCTGTCGAAACCATCCCTGTGAGCTCTGCCCCTGTCAATCTTCCTGTGGGTGAGGACATTTCTTGCATCAAATCCAGGATTCCGCTCATCACCGAACGGGCGCCTGTCATCATAGTGTCGGGACACATACGAACCACTCCTCGGAGGAGAATGCACCCGATGACGGTCATCACGGTGAAAATGGGGAGCGAACTGATTCCGCCCCTGGTCTCTGTGTTGATTCTCTCGGTAACCCCCGTCTCTGCGATGCTGAGGTGACCCTAGACTGAAAATTGAACGAACTGTATCTGCACTGGGTGAATTACAGTGCAACCTATTGAGCGACTGCGATACAGTTGAGTATTGTTGCTGCGTTGCTTGACGCAAAGTGCGAATCTTCTCTAAGCCTCTACCGACCTATGAGTCTGATGGCTGAATAGAATCTGCTATCTTAGCGGCGGCTGCAACATTTAGTACCGGAGTACGATATACTTCAATGTTGTCCTGTCGTCCACTCGAGAAGAGTTGTCGCTGATGCCGACTAGAAGTTGGAGGACGACGACGGTCGTGTCTAGTCGATGGTTCGCCTACCTCGTGTTCGCCGCGACCGAACACGGGCGGGCTCTCCATAGAACCCGCCATGAAGACCTCCCCTGCTGGATTGCAGCTCTCTCACTCGGAAGGAACATTAGACTGATCTGACACCGAGTGGATCGGGCTTCGGAGAGGTTCAGCAGGCTCGATGGCAGCAACCTGCGGAGGCAACGGAGATGACACCTGGCGAGCCACTGCGTGCTTCACCCATCGCTGAAGTCGTGAGCGACCGGATCGCTTGTGATGACGAACAGCGGAGCGAACGGTCGACAACGGACTCGATGGTTGCCAAAGGAGTATGCTGAAGAAGCTTGCACGGAAGTACGTTGCCCCGCAGATCAGGAGCGCCTTGATGTCGGAAGCCATGCCGAATCATCGGCAACGAAGATGAGTGCGCTGAAATAGATCTTGCCGCCCAAGAACGAACTGTTGGGGAACGTAGTAATTTCAAAAAAAATCCTATGTTATGCAAGGATCTATCTATGGAGAAACTAGCAACGAGTAAAGGGGTAGAGCATCTACATACCTTTGAAGATCGCTAAGCGGAAGCGTTGCTAGAACGCGGTTGATGGAGTCGTACTCGCAGCGATTTAGATCCCGGTGGATTCCGATCTATGCACCGAACAACGGTGCCTCCGCGTTCAACACATGTGGAGCCCGGTGATGTCTCCAACGCCTTGATCCAGCAAGGAGGGAGGGGAGGTTGAGGGAGAGATCCGGCAACACGACGACGTGGTGACGGTGGAGCTGCGTGGTATTCCGACAGGGCTTCGCCCAACACTACACAGGACGAGGAGAAAAAGAGATAGGGCTGCACCAAGGAGAGATCAAACTTGTGTCTCAAACAGCCCTAAAACCCCACATATATGTAGGAGGAGAGGGAGGAGGGTGCCCACCCTTTAGGGTTTCCACCCCAAAGAGTGCGGCAGCCCTAGATCGTGGAGAGGTGGCGCACCAAGGTGGGCTTTGGGCCCAAGACATCCCCTCCACTTCTAGGATATGGCCCCTTACCCCTTTGTTGCGCCTTGGGCTGATAGTGGTGGCTCACCAGCCCACTTAGGGGCTGGTTCCCACGCACCTATTGGCCCATGTAGCAATTTGGGGCTGGTGGCCCTTCCCGGTGGACCCCTGGAACCCTTCTGGTGGTCCTCGTACATTACCGGTGCCGCCCGAAACACTTTCGGTGACCAAATCCTCACTTCCTATATATGAATATTTACCTCCGGACCATTCCGGAATTCCTTGTGACGTCTGAGATCTCATCCGGGACTTCGAAGAACCTTCAGTAACCACGTACACTATTCCCCTATAACCCTAGCATCATCGACCCTTAAGTGTGTAGACCCTGCGGGTTCGGGAAACATGCATACATGACCAAGACACCTCTCTGGTCAATAACCAACAGCGGGGTCCGGATACCCATGTTGGTTCCCACATGTTCCACGATGATCTCATCGGATGAACCACGATGTCGGGGATTCAATCAATCCTGTATGCAATTCCCTTTGTCTACCGTTATGATACTTGCCCGAGATTCAATCGTCGGTATCCCTATACCTTGTTGAATCTTGTTACCGACAAGTCTCTTTACTCGTCTCGTAACAGATCATCCCGTGGCTAACTCCTTAGTCACATTGAGCTCAATATGATGGTGTATTACCGAGTGGGCTCAGAGATACCTCTGTGTTACACGGAGTGACAAATCCCAGTCTCGATTAGTACAACCCAACAGATACTTTCGAGATACCTATAGTGCACCTTTATAATCATCCAGTTACATTGTGACATTTGATACACCCAAAGCACTCCTACGGTATCCACGAGTTCACAATCACATGGTCTAAGGAAATGATACTTGACATTAGAAAAGCTTTAGCAGACGAACAACACGATCTAGTGCTATGCTTAGGATTGAGTCCTGTCCATCACATCATTCCCCAATGATGTGATCCCATTATCAATGACATCCAATGTCCATGATCAGGAAACCATGATCATCTATTGATCAACGAGCTAGCCAACTAGAGGCTCACTAGGGACACATTGTGATCTATATATTCACACATGTATTACAATTTCCGGTTAATACAATTATAGCATGAATAATAGACAATTATCATGAACAAGGAAATATAATAATAACCAATTTATTATTGCCTCTAGGGCATATTTCCAACAGTCTCCCACTTGCACTAGAGTCAATAATCTAGTTCACATCACTATGTGATTGCAACGAATCCAACACCCATACAGTTTTGGGGTTCGATTATGTCTTGCTTGTGAGGGAGCTTTATTAGTCAATGGGTCTGAACCTTTCAGATTCGTGTGTGCTTTACAAATGTCTATGTCTTCCTATAGATACCATTTGGAACTATTCCAAATGACTGCTCCACTATATGAACCCGTTTACTACTCGGAGTCATCCGGATTAGTGACAAAGCTTGCATCGACGAAAGCCCTTTATGACAAACTCTTTAATCACCTCCATAATCGAGAAAAATTCATTAGTTCACTAGTTACTAAGGATAACTTTGACCGTTATCCAGTGATCCATTCCTGGATAACTCTTGTACCCCTTTACTGACTCATGGAAGGCACACTTCAGGTATGGTACACAGCATAGCATACTTTAGAGCCTATGGCTAAAGCATAGGGGGCGACCTTCATCCTTTCTTTTTCTTCTACCATGGTCGGCTATTGAGTCTTACTCAATATTCACACCTTACAACATAGCCGAGAATCCATTCTTTGCCGATCCATTTTGAACTCCTTCAAAATCTTGTCACGGTATCTATTTCGTTGGAAGTTCTACTAAGCATATTGATCTATCTCCATAGATCTTGATGCTCAATGTTCATGTAGCTTAATCCAGGTCTTCCTTTGAAAAACTCTTTTCAAACCACCCTTTATGCTTTCCAGAAATTCTACATTATTTCCAATCAACAATATGTCAATCACATATATTCACCAGAAATTCTATAGTCCTCCCACTCATTTCTTTGGAAATACAAGTTTCTCATAAACTTTGTATATAACCAAAAACTTTGATCATCTCATCAAAGTGCATATTCCAACTCCGAGATGCTTGCTCTAGTCCATAGAAGGATCGCTAGAGTTTTGTATACTTGTTAGCATCTTTTAGGATTGACGAAACCTTCTGGTTGTATCACATACAACTGTTCCTCAAGGAAACCGTCGAGGAAACAATATTTGACATCCTATCTGCAAGATTTCATAAATGATGCAGTAACTGCTAACCTAATTTCAACAGACTTTCAACATCTCTATGAGTGAGGAAGTCTCATCGTAGTCAACTCTTTGAACTTTGTCGGAAACATCTTTGCGACAAGTCGAGCTTTCTTAATGGTGACTTTTCACCATCATCGTCTGTCTTCCCTTTTAAAGATCCATTTGTAGTTAATAGTCTTATGACCATCAAGTAGCTCTTCCAAAGTCTATACTTTGTTTTCATACATGGATCCTCCCTCGGATTTCATGGCCTTCACCCATTTGTCGGAATCCGGGCCCACCATCGCTTCTCCATAGCTGGTAGGCTCATTGTTGTCCAACAACATGACCTTTAAGGCAGGATTACCGTACCACTCTGGAGTAGTACGCGTCCTTGTCGACCTACGAGGTTTGGTAGTGACTTGATCCGAAGCTTCATGGTCACTATCATCAGCTTCCACTTAAATTGGTGTAGGCGCCACAAGAACAACTTCATGTGCCCTCCTATACACACTGGTTGAAGTGATGGTTCAATAACCTCATCAAGTTTCCACCATCCTCCCACTCAATTCTTTCGAGGGAAACTTTTCCTCGAGAAAGGATCCGTTTCTAGAAACAAACACTTTGTTTCTGGATCTGAGATAGGAGGTATACCCAACCGTTTAGGGTGTCCTATGAAGACACATTTATCCTCTTTGGGTTCGAGCTTATTCGGCTGAAACTCTTTCACATAAGCATCACAACCCCAAAGTTTTAAGAAACGACAACTTAGGTTTCTCTAAACCATTGTTCACATGGTGTCATCTCAACGGAATTACGTGGTGCCCTTTTAAAGTGAATGGGGTTGTCTCTAATGCCTAACCCATAAACGATAGTGGTAATTTGATAAGAGACATCATAGTATGCACCATATATAATAGGGCACGACTATGACATACGGACACACCATCAGACGATGGTGTTCCAGGTGGCATGAGTTGTGAAGCAATTTTCACTTGAAACAATTTTCTCTTAAATGTTTAATCAAACCCGTAACTACGATATATATGTTTACCTCCACGATCACATCGTAGACATATTATCCTCTTGTCACGAGGATCTTAAACTTCACTCTGAAATTACTTGAACCTTTCAATAATTCAGACTTGTGTTTCATCAAGTAAATACACTAGTATCTACTCAAATCATCTGTGAAGTAAGAACATAATGATATCCACTGCGTGCCTCAATACTCATTGGATTGCGCACATCAAAATATATTACTTCCAACAAGTTACTTTCCTGTTCCATCTCACTCGAAATCGAGGCCTTTAGTCATCTTGCCCATGTGGTATGATTTGCATGTCTCAAGTGATTCAAAATCAAGTGAGTCCAAATGATCCATCTGCATGGATTTTCTTCATGCGTTTATACCAATAAACATGGTTCGCATGTCTCAAACTTTTCAAAAATGAGTGAGCCAAAAGATCCATCCGTATGGAGCTTCTTCATGCGTTTTGCACCAATATGACTCAAGCGGCAGTGCCACAAGTAAGTGGTACTATCTTTACAATTTTTTATCTTTTGGCAACAATTTTATGAACATGTGTATCACTATGATCGAGATTCAATAAACCATTTATTTTAGGTGCAAGACCATTGAAGGTATTCTTCAAGTAAACAAAATAACCATTATTCTCTTTAAATGAATATCCGTATTGCAATAAACATGATCCAATCAAGTTCATGCACAACGAAAACACCAAATAACAATTATTTAAGTTTAACACTAATCCCGAAGGTAGAGGAAGCGTGTGATGTTTGATCACATCAACCTTGGAAACACTTCCAACACTTATCATCACCTTGCCTTTAGCTAGTCTCCGTTCATTCCGTAGCTTTTTATTTCGAGTTACTAACACTTAGCAACTAAACCGGTGTCTAATAACCTGGTGCTACTAGGAGTACTAGTAAAGTACACATCAATATCATGTATATCCAATATACTTTTGTCGACTTTGCCAGCCTTCTCATCTACCAAGTATCTAGGGTAGTTCCTATTCAATGACTGTTCCCCTAATTTACAGAAGTCCTTAGTCTCGGGTTTGGGTTCAACCTTGAGTCTCTTCACTAGAGCAGCAACTGGTTTTTCATTTCATGAAGTATCCCTTCTTGCCCTGGCCCTTTTTGAAACTAGCGATTTTACAAACCATCAACAATTGATGCTCCTTTTTGATTTCTATTTTCACGGTGTCAAACATCACGAATAGCTCAAGGATCATCGTATCTATCCTTGATATGTTACAGTTCGTCACGAAGCTCTAGCAACTTGGTGGCAGTAACTTTAGAGAATCATCACTATCTCATGTGGAAGATTAACTCCCACTCGATTCAAGTGATTGTAGCACTCACACAATCTGAGCCCATGCTCAACGATTGAGCTTTTCTGCCTTACTTTGTAGGCAAAGAATCTTGTCGGAGGTATTATACCTCTCAACAAGGGCACGAACATGAAATCCCAATTTCATCTCTTGGAACATCTCATATGTTCCGTGACGCTCGAAATGTCTTAGCGCCTCAGTTCTAAGCCGTTTAAGCATTCTGCACTGACCTATTATGTAGCTATCAAAACGTGTATGTCAAATGTTCACAACATCCATAGACGACGCTTGGGATTCAGCACACCGAGCGGTGCATTAAGGACATAAGCCTTCTGCGCAGCAATGAGGACAATTCTCAGTTAATGGACCCAATCCGCATAATTGCTACTTCTATCATTCAACTAAGTTTTTTCTAGGAACATATCAAAAAACGTAGAGCTATAGCGCAAGTTATAGCATAATTTTCAAAGACCTTTTTAATATGTTCATGATAATTAAGTTCATCTAATCAAATTATTCAATGAACTCCCACTCAGATAGACATACCTCTAGTATTCCAAGTGATACATGATCCATGCCGACTAGCCCGTGTCCGATCATCACGTGAGACGGACTAGTCATCAATGGTGAACATCTCCATGTTGATCATATCTACCATATAACTCATGTTCGACCTTTTGGTCTCCCGTGTTCCGAGGCCATGTCTGTACATGGTAGGCTTGTCAAGTCAACCTAAGTGTTTCGCGTGTGTAAATCTGGCTTACACCCGTTGTATGCGAACGTTAGAATCTATCACACCCGATCATCACGTGGTGCTTAGAAACAACGATCCTTCGCAATAGTGCACACTTAGGGGGAACACTTTTCTTGAAATTTTAGTGAGGGATCATCTTATTTACTACCGTCGCTCTAAGAAAATAAGATATAGAAACATGATAAACATCACATGCAAATCATATAGTGACATGGTATGGCCATTATCATCTTGCGCCTTTTGATCTCCATCTTCGGGGCGTGGCATGATCATCATTGTCACCGGCATGACACCATGATCTCCATCATTGTGTCTCCGTGAAGTTGTCTCGCCAACTATTACTTCTACTACTATGGCTAACGGTTAGCAATAAAGTAAAGTAATCACATGGCGTTGCATCTCATACAATAAATTAAGACAACTCCTATGGCTCCTGCCGGTTGTCATACTCGTCGACATGCAAGTCGTGAATCCTATTACAAGAACATGATCAATCTCATACATCACATCCTTTTGGCCATATCACATCACTTAGCATACCCTGCAAAAACAAGTTAGACGTCCTCTAATTGTTGTTGCAAGTTTTACGTGGCTGATTTGGGTTTCTAGCAAGAACACTTCTTACCTACGTGACAGCCACAACTTTGATATGCCAATGCTATTAACCCTTCATAAGGACCCTCTTCATCGAATCTGATGCGAATAAAGTGGGAGAGACAGACACCCGCTAGCCACCTTATGCAACAAGTGCATGTCGGGCGGTGGAACCAATCTCACGTAAGAGTACGTGTAAAGTCGGTCCGGGCAGCTTCATCCCACGATGTCGCCGAATCAAGACAAGACTAGTAACGGCAAGCAATTGACAAAATCATCGCCCACAACTTTTGTGTTCTACTCGTTCATAGAATCTACGCATAGACCTGGTTCGGATGCCACTGTTGGGGAATGTAGTAATTTCAAAAATTTCCTACGTTATGCAAGGATCTATCTATGGAGAAACCAGCAACGAGTAAAGGGGTAGAGCATCTTCATACCTTTCAGGATCGCTAAGCGAAAGCGCTGCTAGAATGGGGTTGATAGATTCGTACTCGCAGCGATTCAGATCGTGGCGGATTCCGATCTATGCACCGAACGATGGTGCCTGCGTGTTCAACACGCGTGCAGCCCGGTGATGTCTCCAGCGCCTTGGTCCAGCAAGGAGGGAGGATAGGTTGAGGAAGAGCTCCGGCAGCACGACGGCGTGGTGACGGTGGAGCTGCATGGTATTCCGGCAGGGCTTCGCCAAGCACTACGGAGGACAAGGAGAAAGAGAGATAGGGCTGCACCGAGGAGAGATCAAACTTGTGTCTCAAACAGCCCTAAAACCCCACATATATATAGGAGGAGAGGGAGGAGGGTGCCCACCCTTTAGGGTTTCCACCCCAAAGGGTGCGGCAGCCCTAGATGGTGGAGAGGTGGTGCACCAAGGTGGGCTTTGGGCCCAAGGCAGCCCCTCCACTTCTAGGGTTTGGCCCCTTACCCCTTTCATGCGCCTTGGGCTGATAGTGGTGGTGCACCAGCCCACTTAGGGCTGGTTCCCACGCATCTATTGGACCATGTAGCAGTTTGGGGCTGGTGGCCCTTCCCGGTGGACTCCCGGAACCCTTCCGGTGGTCCCGATACATTACCGGTGTCGCCCGAAACACTTTCAGTGCCAAATCCTCACTTCCTATATATGAATATTTACCTCTGGACCATTTCGGAACTCCTCGTGACGTCCGGGATTTCATCCGGGACTTCGAACAACCTTCGGTAACCACATACACTATTCCCCTATAACCCTAGTGTCATCGAACCTTAAGTGTGTAGACCTTGCGGGTTCGGGAAACATGCAGACATGACCGAGACACCTCTCCGGTCAATAACCAACAATGAGGTATGGATAGACATATTGGTTCCCACATGTTCCACGATGATCTCATCGGATGAACCATGATGTCGGGGATTCAATCAATCCCATATGCAATTCCCTTTGTCTACCGGTATGCTACTTGCCCGAGATTCGATCGTCGGTAGCCCTATACCTTGTTCAATCTCGTTACCGGCAAGTCTATTTACTCGTTCCGTAAAACATCATCCCGTCGCTAACTCCTTAGTCACATTGAGCTCAGTATGACAGTGTATTACCGAGTGGGCCGAGAGATACCTCTCCATCACACGGAGTGACTAATCCTAGTCTCGATTTGTACAACCCAACAAATACTTTCGGAGATACCTCTAGTGCACCTTTATAATCTCCCAGTTACATTGTGATGTTTGATACACCTAAAGCACTCCTATGGTATCCGGGAGTTGCACAATCTCGTGGTCTAAGGAAATGATACTTGACATTAGAAAAGCTTTAGCAGACGAACAACAGGATCTAGTGATATGCTTAGGATCAGATCTTGTCCATCACATCATTCCCCAATGATGTGATCCCGTTATCAATGACATCCAGTGTCCATGATGAGGAAACCATGATCATCTATTGATCAACGAGCTAGCCAACTAGAGGCTCACTAGGGACACATTGTGATCTATATATTCACACATGTATTACGATTTCGGGTTAATACAATTATAGCATGAATAATAGACAATTATCATGAACAAGGAAATATAATAATAACCAATTTATTATTGCCTCTAGGGCATATTTCCAACACGAATCTCAGCCAGAAGACATGACGGAGAGTGAAGATTGCAAACTTGCCAGAAGTCGCTTAGACGCCTGCCCCATGGTCGGCGCCAACTGTCGTGGGAATGGACGTGACAGTAGAAGTGTAGGGTACGAAGGGAGAGGGCAGAGTCCTAGCTATGGCAAGCTTGTACGCAAGATGTATGAGTTGAGGCCCCTCTCGTAGAGGTAACAACCCTACGTCTCAGTGCTCCGGAGCTCTTGCGGTGTGGAATGCGTGTTACACGGGGTGTGAACCCTTGTGCCATAGGGGAGGGGTGGCTTATATAGAGTGTGCTACCCTCATCAAAGCCCCATCATCTAAGGGTTCGATCAATAGAGTCTAAAGGTCTACGTTACTGATAACGTATGTATGTAATTAATGCTATTCATGATGATCAGTCGAACGCTCGCCTGTTGGCCTCCCTGGAGTGCCTTCTGGTCTTCTGCGTCGACTAGTTTCTTCCGAGTGGAAGTTGGTTGTTGAATGAACGGGAACATCTTCCGAGTGACTTCTTACTGAGTGACCATGGCTATCTAGTCGGAATCTTCTTCGTGGCCGCCAAGTTAATAATGAGGTACCCTTGGGTAGGACATCTAGGTCAGGCCTGTGACCCTACCCTAGGTACATATCCCCTACAGCACCTCCAATATATATAGGCATCCGACACGGGCTCAACTCTTGGGCCTCGCACATATCCTAAAGCCCATGTGTTCCTTCCCTTAAGCGCACGACCCCTTAGATTCTCGTTCACTTGGTTGCGAGCGAGATCGTAGCCGACTCGGCTAGTCGGTAGTGACCTCTAGCAAAGCATGACGACTCCCAGTGTCCGATGAAGTTGGTTAGGAGAACCTGTACTTCATATTATGTTCCCTTTGCCAGACGATATATGTTGTTGTGCACAAGGCGATATGGTCATCCTTGTTGCAGCACGACCTCTTTCTCGTTCCAGTGAATCCGACCAACACTTCAGATTATCTCATAATCCTCATCGCATGGCCATGTATATTCAGGTGAAATTGCCCGAGGGGGCCATAGTATATCTCTCCTGTTCGGAGGGGCAAATCCCATCTTGCTCGGCCATGTCTCGCAACATGGGTCTGGACAAGCCCGAAACCTACCTTTATAACTACCATGTCACGGAGTAGCATTTGGTCAGTCCAAAGCAAGTCTGTCACCATCCTGAGTACATGCGCCACCTCAGGTCTTAGGACATAGAACGTATGTTGTACTAGAGACTCGCGGATGACCTATTGTTGCATCTCATAGTTGGGTCTGTCCAACTTAGACCTTATCTCGACTAGGATCCGATTACGTCGAATTCGACCAGATCTTTGTGAGTCCATATTATCCGGCTAGCATCCAATGCTACATAGTTAGTGAGACCGGACCATCCACCGTGTCATATGCTAGTCTGATTGGTTGCATGTCCACACAACCCTTTCGACTAGGGACCATTTAGAACACTCATCATACAATGGATAATCTCACAAACAAGTCACCTACTTGTCGGTACACATCATTGATAATATCCAAGGACTATATTTATTCATAAACAAATAGGAAATATCATCATGATTGCCTCTAGGGCATATCTCCAACAATTGTGACTTATACCCTCGTGTTAGACGGAATGAATATTGATTATGAAATCTTGGAGAGTATAGAACTCCACTCTTGCATGTTTAGAACTTTTTTTGCAAACTCGCATATGGATTCAGATAAAAGGATTCGATTTCACTTTATTTTTTACAAATCTATCAGTTTTTATCAAACAGTCTAGCCTCTTGACTATTATTGGGATACTCTCACTACTCACATCTACTTAAGCTCATATGCAAGTTGCCATTAAGGGCGGTTATTTCTCATAAAAAATATCTCCTACTTAAAAATAAATATACATGTTTGAACCACTAAAAATTTAGATGTATATTTAGACACGACCCTAAATGCATATTCATACATGATTGGAATTGAACCACTAAATATGCATGCCCTGTTGCAATGCAGATGCCCTTTTACTATTGATGTTACATTTAAACCTTTATGATTGCTAGATAGTAGAAATCCAATATTGTTTTTTCTTGTGAAGTGTAGTTCACTTTATTCCCTTCTTGTTAGAGCCGTTGGTCGAGATCTAGGGCCTAAACAATTTGTGACCATAGACTGCTCAGAGTTATCCTATTTGATCTTCAAGCGCAATCCTTTAGTTGCTCTATTGCATATTTGAGCCATAATACCATACATTTCCAATCAATAATCGACTACTCGGTTTACTTCATGTGAGTTGTTACTATCTCTTAAAAAATGTTTTTGCATTTGTCTTATGAACAATTGAATTCATTATCGGCCTTTGAATTTTACTGCAAATTTGCTACACATTTTTTATTTGAGAGATACACGTGAGCTTTTTTTGTTTAGGTTTGCTAATATGAATAGTTCATCTCATACCCTCTAATAGAACATGACAAGAAATGGGAAGAATTAACCTACTGGGAGGCATGATCAAGGTCATCGCTCATGTTAGATGACATTGTTACGGGCGCCCACATACGGTGTGTATGCATGTTACCTACAACGTCGTTGTTTCTTCCCTCGGTCGGGGGAGTGGTCCACGAGCCACTGCCTGTAGGCAATATCTTTGGGCCAGCAACTATCGTTGATCAAGGGTACATATAAACCAGAATAGGAGAGGGGGTGGTGCTCTACGCCGTGGTAGGCAGAGGAAGCGAGGCTGGGAGAGGAGGGAGCAGACGACCCTATGGCGGGACAAGCGACGACTACGTCATCTGAGTTGTTGAATTTGTGCCTTGTGCAGTGGGGATAAGGGATGTGTGTTGCGTCTGTGTGGTGAGAGGTGAGGAATAGCTTTTCCTTTTTGAGGAAGGCAATTTATTTATTCGGAATAAAGAGGAATAGCTTATTTTCCCTTTTCCCTTGTGAACCGAGAGGTGTGACTATTATGCAATGAGAGAAGTGTCAAATATTCTAGAAATAGCAAAAAATCTTTTAAAGAGAATAGCCAAACAAGTGATCTAGAGAATGTCCTACGTTGCTACAAAGCGGGATGCGACTCACTCCACTCAAAGAAAAATATGATGCGACCCACTCAGCTCAAGGTGGTCACGCGCTTGCATCTAGCGGCTAGCCAATGTATGCAGATTTTGCGTTCGTATACATTCATTGACCAGTTTTTCTTGTCCACCGTAAAAAACATGCATACCATATACTCCATTCGTTTTTAAATACAAGTCTTTTTAAAGATCTATTACAAACTATATATGAAACAAAATGAGTATTTTAAATATGTCTATATGCATCCTTATGTGATTCATACTGGAATCTTTAAAAAGCCTTATATTTAAGAATGGATGGAGTATATATTTTGGACTCATCCTCTACATCGCATTCGATAAAGAATAAAGCTATGAGATACTGAAATTACTGAGATTTTCAAGAAACTCCAATAATGCACTTGAAATAGCATTTCACAACTTATATTCTCTACTGGCTGATATTCCAACGAGCACGCACAAGTATATTTATCTATTTTATTTTCATATTCAACATGCCTGCAATTATTTTATCATTTTTACATTCAAGATAATAATAGTTTATCCATTACAAAAATATGTTGGGTTATTATGTACTTCCTTCATTTTTAAATATAATTTTTTATAAAGATTTCTATACAAACTACATGCATACATATGTATCTAGACATATTTCAGAATGTTGATTTACTTATTTTGTTCTGTATATAGTATGTATTGAAATATAAAAATATATATTTAAAAACGATGGGAGTATATGATTTTATGTTCTTCATGCATATGTTGTCAAATTAAATTTTTAATACATTGCAACTAAAAAGAAATAATGGAGATGCAGGTGAAGTGGGAAAACGGAAATACATTGCATCAAGTACACTTATCGACTGTTGCTTGAAATATTTTCTATACATGTAAAATTCGAAATGCATTATCTTTCAATATGCTATCAAAGAAATATATTAAAAGATCCGTAACAACGCATGAACATTCTACTAGCATTACATGTAAAAATGGCTTTCTTCCGCAAAAAAAAATGTAAAAATGGCTTTGTTTGAATATATAAGGCAAGGAGGGCAGTTGGAGTAATTCGCCCCGCGACGTTAACGGGGGCGTGGACGGCGGAACGGACCGGACGGGGTGCGGGCGCGCATAAAGCCCGGCAAAATTCCCCGACGCGAGGCCACAAATCGCTCCCGGCCCCCCCTCCTTCCTCCTCTCCCCCGCCCGTACGGTCAAACAAGAGACCCCCCACCCCCCTCTCTCCTCCACCTCCAGTGCTCGCCGCGAGAAGCCGAGAAGGAAGAGCCTGAGAAGGTTGCATCATGGCGGACCAACTCACCGACGACCAGATCGCCGAGTTCAAGGAAGCCTTCAGCCTATTCGACAAGGACGGCGACGGTAAGTAATTTCTGTAACTCCTTGTTTTCTTGTCCCCCTCATAGAAACATGGTGTGTTTTCTCCTACTTATGCTGTGATCCGTCTCAGTCTGGATTCTCTTCGCTTCCCGTTAACGAAGAAACAAGAACACCATTTCATCATCGATGTCTACTCTCTCTCTTTGATCTAGCATAGAATTGGGAGTTAGGGACATCTTATGTGTTACATTAGATGGCTAGAGACTGAAAATTTATGCCCAGGCGTCCAGTAGCCGGAATGCCAGATTAAGGATCGCACATACTGCGTCGAAAGCAAAGGCAAATCGCGGCGCGGCATGCCACCGCCCTGCCGTACTCTGTACTGCCGTCTAGTGCACGGCTGCGGGTCACTATCTCGCGTAGTAACTGCTGTGGAAATTATGTCATCAAATCGATGTGATTGGGTCACGTCAGATTTGACCTCGTCTCGGATCCAGATGTGGCGAAGCGCTAGATCCTACCCGGATGTGGAGTAGTCAGGGCCGTCCAATGTCCAATGTCAGATGCTATAGGTTGAACTTGGCCATGGCAGGGGCAACGGGTCTGCTAGTACCATCCCCTTTGTATGCTGCTTTCATTATGGATCGTATCTGCAGATCTGTTGGAAATTCTTAGGGGGTTGAAACCCAGATCCAGCTATATGATACTAGTACGTAGTAGTACAATTTTAGCACCAGGGAGAATCCTTTGGTGTTGGATGGGGCTGATCAAGTGGTACTAATTGATTTTGGACCTGCTCAGACTTTAGTTTTGGCCTTTGATGCATATGGAGTAAGACTTGAACCAGTTGTTGTAACAGCGTGGTTTGATCTCTGTATGTACCACAGTAATTGATCTCTGTAATAGTACAGAGACGTTGCGAGTTTGATCCATTGTACATGGTGGTTGCTTCATGCGTGCATGTCTGATTAACTTTTTTGTTTGGTTATGATGCTCACTCTGGATATGAAGATGTGATTACCGACTCAGTCAGAAACGTACCTGAAATTGCCGTTGTGTGCTGGACAGGTTGCATCACAACTAAGGAGCTGGGAACAGTCATGCGTTCGCTGGGGCAGAACCCAACGGAGGCAGAGCTCCAGGACATGATCAACGAGGTGGATGCAGACGGCAACGGCACTATCGACTTCCCGGAATTCCTCAACCTGATGGCTCGCAAGATGAAGGACACCGACTCGGAGGAAGAGCTCAAGGAGGCTTTCCGGGTGTTCGATAAGGACCAGAACGGCTTCATCTCGGCCGCGGAGCTCCGCCACGTCATGACCAACCTCGGCGAGAAGCTAACGGACGAGGAGGTGGACGAGATGATCCGCGAGGCCGATGTCGACGGCGACGGGCAGATCAACTACGAGGAGTTCGTTAAGGTGATGATGGCCAAGTAATCCCGCCGATGTGCCGGTGGACGGTGGTATTATTATTTACCGGGGAGGAGGAAATTGTGCTATGCATATTAGTAGTAAGGAATGCGGCTCTCGTTTCCTTGTCTTTGCCCCGAACCAGAAGAAGCGTACTAGTAGACGTAGTTGCTGAAGAACATTCATGGAATCCTCCTCCCCTCCTGCTACCCTGTCTCTCTCCCGTGTGTCATTGAAACATCTTTCTTTCTGTGTGAATCTGCAACACTTGGCCCCTTCGTGATGAACCCTGATTGCAGTTGAATCCGTTTGATTCAAGTTCAGTTATACTCGGCCAGCGGTTTTTTCAGTTGGCAGATGTTGTATTACCTGCGATGGATGTGAGTAGTATGTTCGTCAGGAAACATGCGACCGGCAACCAAAAATGCTGGTTGAATGGCCTGGTCGCATGTGATGTGGACCTCCGTTGAATCGAAATCACTGCGATGTTTGGTGGAGTTTGGCTGGACTAACGTTTGACTGCTGAAGATGGCCCTATCCGCCCGTTTGGTTGCGAGTGTCGGAGATTGGTTCACGGGAAATCTCTCAAGAACCGGTTTCAACACTGGGAAGCTGGATGCACCTACGATTTCACCTCTCTGCTACGATCAAGATATCTGCACAAGACCACGGAGCTTACGAACCAACTTATGGTGTAAAACCTTACTCCTGCATTATGTATTTTCTTTCTATTGTGTTGCACAAGTGTTACAAACTACAAGGAAAAAGAAAACTCTTCCAAAACGTAGATGGGGCTCAATCATTCGTCCTCTCTATGGTGACCGTCTGCCTCCCTTATCCTTGCCATAGGCCTTTCTTTCCAAAACATTGGTGGGAAAAGGCGACCACGGGACGACAATTCAAAAGGGGACAAACTGCAACCTTTTCTGATAAAGGTGGTCTTCATCCTGCTAAAGGCGTCGTCCATGACGCGCTCGTGGGCTCGCCGGTGACGTCCGTCATACGCGACCGGTGTCACATTGCTCTTCTTGCACAAATCTGATAAGTCTTGGGGCTCGCCTTCCGGAGGGACAGTTGCTTGCTCTCCTTTTATCACAAAGGGGAAAGATTCTTCTGGGCCGCGTGTTGGCGCAATCCTTGCCTTCTTTGTTGGCTTTGCACGTCACCCACGTGACAGACGGACTATTGTGTGGTCAATATTGAACGGCCCCTCCAAGCGGAGGGCCTCGCCGGAAGCAGCCTCGCGGGGGAGACCTTAAGAGGCCGCCTGCCGCTGGTGAACGAGCGTCCGGCGAGTCCCTCTTAGAGAGACATCCATCGGGAGGCGGAGGCTCGTGGATGGCCTCCAGAGTCCTCCATTGGGCTAGATGCTGCATTAGGTCTTCTTCGTGTGGGCGACTGGGCCGACAGTAGCCTACGGGCTCGTGGCACGCACGTTCTGCGAGTGGAGCACGAAATGACATGGGCGAAACGCCCCGGGTCCTAACGAACTACAAAACCATGAGATGACGCGTGTCAGCCATGATGGGACAGGACGTACCCACTTCTCCTACGACACCTCGATAGCCGCACATCTGCCTTAAGACTGTCGCGCGCGCCGGGCAAGACCATCATTGCTTGCCTTCCTCGAGATGCCTCCCTTGCGTGCTGCTTCTCCTTCCTTGCGCACACACCGCTCGCCGCTCTCCTTGTCCGCCTCCTTATTCACCTCCACCGCTCCTTCTCTGCCGCCATGGCACCAAAGAGGAGCACCGATGCCGCCGAGGCATAGGTGAAGCCGGCGTTGCTGTCCTCGACCATCAAGAACCAAGAAGGGTTGCAAAAGCTCACCCCTCTGACGGCCAGCGCTCACAATAAGCATAGGGCCACCAAGATCTAGCCGAGCTCGATGCTGGCCAGGGAGTTGTCGGTGACGACGCTACCATTCTTCTTCCTATGCATATTCGCAGGTCTGCTCCCTTCATTCTCAAACTTATTCAACACAGTTCACGAGCACTACCAAATCCATGCGCTCAATCTCCATCCCAACTTGAAAGTGCGTTATATCGACTAGATGGGGGGTGAATAGGCGATTTTTACAAATTCATCACTGAGGAAATTTCTAGTGAGGAAAGTCCTCAGTCCTGAATCGAGTGCAATGGAATAAGTACTCAAGCAAATGTGCAAGCGTGGCTATAGCTTAGTCCTGAGAGTGAGGCAAGATGTTCAGGTTGCACATGTCGCGTGATCAGGATAAGCAGGTGATGAATAACTTAAATGAAGAATTTGAGGTGAGGATTTCAAAGAAAGTCTTCAGTGAAATTTTTCAAAAGTACAGATCAAAGTCACCAACATGCAATTGAGGAAATAAAAGAGTTGAAGAAATAGAACTCGTAACTCGATGAAGACAATGGTTTGATGACCCAGTTCCAACTGCTTTGACAATTGTACATCTGGTTCGGAGCGGCTTGGTGTTCAAACCAAAGGACACACAGTCCCAGGACACACAGTCCATACCGTATTCTCCTTAAGCTAAGGACACACACTCCTCGCCCAACACTCGTGTAAGTCTTCAGGGCAAGCTTCCAAACCCTCACAAACTCGACCACCTGGCGATACACAATTAACTGTTGGATGCTCTAGACCATTGACGCCTAACCGTCTGGAGGATGCACAGTCCTCAAAGGTAACAAGTGTCGGTTCCACACACGAACAATCTCTTCAGTGATGCTCAATCACTTTGGGTTTTGGTTTCGATTTGGGTGTTTGCGATTTTTCCTCACTTGATGATTTTCACTCAAAGTCCTCGAGGATAGGGTTGCTCTAAATGACAAGTGTCAGTTTATCTCGGAGAAGCCAACCAACTATTGGTTGTAGGGGGTGGCTATTTATAGCCTGGGAGCATCCCGACATGATATGACATTAATGCCCTTAATGATATGACCGTTGTGTGGATAAGACTGGGAATAGGTGGCGCGCGGCGCGGCAACGGTCGGATCTTTCAACTGTGAAAGTCCTCGTGTCTCTCATGTTCCTCACTCATAGGCAGTTCGCACTGGTGAAATCCTAACTCCCCAGTTAGTGCAATTTCTTCAGCGACCAGAAGAACTTCGTCTCTGTCACTGAAGACTTTGACTAATATGTGAGAGATTTTCAAAGGCTTCACTCTGAGGATTTGGCATTATAGGCTTTGAGTTGAGCATCATGAGGAAATCTTTCCTTAGTATTACCTCGACCCACTTTAACAGTACGGTGTTCCTATGACTCAAGAAACAAGAAGATGAAACACAAAGAGTAAATCTTCAAGCTTCAAAGTTTTCACTGTATTTTCTTCGGGACACATCGAATTCCTCATATTCAAAGTCTTCATGAGGAATAGCGATTTCTTATCTATCAAAGTTTTCAAGGAATGACCAAAGTCTTCACCTGAAGACATACATTTTTAGGGGTCGATATTCTTCGAATAACTCAAACTCCTCAGTGACTTATAGGGCATGTGTACACTCGCAAACATATTAGTCTCTTAACCTATAAGTTTTCAATCCACCAAAATCACTAAGGGCACTAGATGCACTTACAATCTCCTCCTTTTTGGTGGTTGATGACAAGTAGGCTAAGTTTTCAACGGGATAAAAATATGAAGTGTAAGTGTAGAGTTCAGGAATTTGAAAACAAGATATAGAGAAACTCCCCCTGAAGATGTGCACACTTGAGGAATTTGCTTTGGACTGCAAATGCACATTGATGATTTATAGCATGGAGATACTTGTTAGGGCATATTTATGTCTAAGTAATTTTGGTGATTGATGAAAGTACCTTAGTGGACTAATCGTGTGCATTGAGCATTTCAGATAATACATGACAAAGGCACAAGACGATTCGGCACCCTCCGTGGAATAGAAGCACGATGTCTTTTATGATTCTCTTTGGTGTTTTGAGTCGTGGGAACGCCGTACTATTAAGAGGGGATTCGTATTGGGAAGGTTTGGGTGGAATCAATCTTGCACGCACACACTTTTTTCCATCTCCTTTCCCCTGCAACTATGGAGCTTTTTCCCTCTCTGGTCTTTCTCTTCTTGCAAAAATTTCCCCTGACAGTAGTACCGTTGGACCTAGCGGTAGTACCGCTAGAGCTGGCGGTAGTACCGCTAGAGCTGGTGGTAGTACCGTTGGCCCAGCGGTAGTACCGCCCCTGGTCAGCGGTAGTACTGCTCCAGGACTTTAGTACCGTCATCCTTGCGGTTGTACTACGTCGGACTTTTTACGAAGACTTTCTTGGCGGTGGTTGGCCCGGTAGTATCTTTGCGCTACCATGGGCTTAGCGGTAGTACCGCTGCAGCCAGCGGTAGTACAGCTAGAGGGTCAGCGGTAGTACCGTTGCAGCCAACGGTAGTACCGCCGGGCTCGTGCTGTGAGTGGGGAAAACGGTTGGATTCCCCCCACTATATAAAGGGTTCTTCTTGCTCAAGAACCCTACCTTTGACCCTCCCAAGCTCCATTATTGCTCCCTAAGCTCAAAAGTGCTCGATCTCTCTCCCTAGCCAATCAAACTTGTTGATTTCCTAGGGACTGGTTGAGAAGGCCTAGATCTACACTTCCACCAAGAAAAAATTGATTACCCCCCCACTAATCCCTTGCGGATCTTGTTACTCTTGGGTGTTTGAGCACCCTAGACGGTTGAGGTCACCTCGGAGCCACATTCCATTGTGGTGAAGCTCCGTGGTCTTGTTGGGAGCCTCCAAGCTTTGTGTGGAGTTAGCCACAACCTTGTTTGTTAAGGTTCGGTCGCCGCCTTCAAGAGCACCCATAGTGGAATCACGGCACCTTGCATTGTGTGAGGGCGTGAGGAGAATACGGTGGCCCTAGTGGCTTATTGGGGAGCATTGTGCCTCCACACCGCTCCAACGGAGACATACTTCCTGTCAAAGGGAAGGAACTTCGGTAACACATCCTCGTCTTCATTGGTTCCACTTGTGGTTATCTCTAATCTTTACATTGTGTATGTTATTGTTGTAGACTATTTCTTACTTGCCTTAGCGATTATATTTGATAGCATCATATAGGTTGATCTCCTAGTTGTCATTTTAGAGAACCTTTATGTTGTTAACCCTAACTTGTTAAGAATAGTTAAAAAGTGGTAGTTGCCTATTCACCCCCCTCTAGTCAACCATATCGATCCTTTCAATTGGTATTAGGGCCATGTCTCTTTATTAAGGGTTTCACCATCCGAAGAGTATGGAGGATGACGAGGGAGGACCCCATGGGCAACCCGAGGCCATGGCCTTGACTTCGATCACAAGGGACGACTTGAATGCGGCTATGGACAACCTCAGGACGTCCTTGACGAACGAAGTCAAGACCATGCTTAAAGAGTTAATTGAGGGAATTAAAAGTTCTCCCGAACCGGCGTTGGTGGTTAAACCCGCCAACACAGATTCAGAGGCCAAATCCTCTAGGGAAGCGGGTAATGGTATGCGACCTTCTTCCCCTCTCAAAAATAATGGGACTGGAACATATGCCTCAGTTCCACCTCTCATGGTCTATGGAGGACCAGTTCCTACACCGCGTCTTAATCCTGTTGGTCTTCCTCCTAAGCTTGTTAAGGGTGATTTTGCTAACTGGGTGTTTTCTATTAAGTCTCATTTGAATCACAGCTCAACAAATTTATGGAGAATCATCGAGCAAGGGTACTATCCTCATGACCCAAGCAACCTCGCTCCAAGAGAAGAAGTGGACAATCAATATAATCACTCCACATTGTTTATTCTCCAGTCCGCAGTACCTCCTGAAGATCTTCCTCACTTGCGCCCCTTCACTCTAGCTAAGGACTGTTGGGAGTAGGGATGGCAATGGGTACCCATTACCCACGTACCCTCTGGATAAAAACCCTATTAGGGTAAGGGTATGGGTCAAAAAATACCCATAGGTACATAAACGGGAAAATTTAAAACCCATCGGGTATAGTGGGTACGGGTATGGTTTAGTATAACCCATACCCGTGTACCCATGTACCCTCATATAATTTAAAAATATGACTTAATTATTGTTTACCAACATATTAAACGTATTATATGTATAGAAATCCCGCAGCAAGCCCACACCCAGAATGTGTTATTGTTTACGAGTGTGTATTGTTATCATGAAGTGTTGTTGTTTATACATTATTATGAAAAGTTTTTGTTTATGACTTTGTAATACTCAAATTGATGTGTTGCAAATATGGGTAATTTTACCTGCGGGTACCCATTTACCCTGACGGGTGATGAGTATGGGAAAAAATTGTACCCGTCGATGGATATGGGTATGGGTGATGGGTAAGGTTTGGGGCGACGGGTAAGGGTATGGGGTGGCTCCACCCGTACCCAAACCCGGCGGGTGCCATCCCTAGTTGGGAGCACATTATGGTGCTGTACACGGGAAGCTCAAGCATTCAACGGTCCAACTATGAAGTGGTGCTTGATAAGGCCGATGAGTTTGTGATGAAGGAAGATGAGGACCCTCGTGATCTCTATCGAAGGGTGACTGCTATTGTTGTTGCTCTCAAGGATCATGGGAGCAAGGATGTGGATGACACATGGATCAAGCGCAAGTTTCTCAAGGCCATCATGCCATTTAACAAAGCCATGTCATCCGTCATTCGCCAACGACCAGATTTCCACTCCTTGTCTTCCAGTGAGGTGTTGGATGAATTCATTGCAATGTCAATCATGAACGAGACCGCTAACAATGCACTTGCTCGCGTTCGGTCAAAGACAGCTTCACCCAACCTTGCTTTAAAGGCAAAGGCTGCTTCTGAAGAAGAAGAAGAGGATGAGGAAGAGGAGAGCTGCCTTGAAGACACTAAGTATGCTTATCACGAGCACATGGCTCTTGCGTAAAGGCAATTCTGGGGCAACAAGAGGAACTCAAGACCCAACTTCTCCAAGAACAACTCAAGTGGGTTCAAATCCAAGCAACGTGCGAGGACATGCTATAACTGCGGTAATGTGAGTCACTTCGTGGCAGAATGTCCCTATGAGAAGAGGGAAGACAACGGGGGCAAGCTCATTCGCAAAGACAAAACCAAGTCATTCCCAAACAAGAACAACTTTGTCAAGAAACCCCACCCAAAGGGGATGGTGGCACTTGAAGAGTACCCCTCCGATGATGATGACGATGACGATATGGTGGCAACTGCGACTGTCGCCATTGCCACCCCTTCTCCCAAGAATATGTCTCTCTTCAACGCCCCCAACGATAACCACATCGCCAAGTGCCTCATGGCCAAACGTATCGATCAGGTAACACCCAGCATTAAGACCAACATCACTACTACTCCTTCATTGTTGAATTGTGTTGATGATAGTGATGTTGTGGAACTTAATGAGCATGATCTTGACAAATTTCTGTGTACGATCAAAGGCGAACCCAAGAAGCACTTTGTTGTTCTTTTGGAACAACTGGGTGAGGCTAATGACCTCATCGAGTCTCATGAGGAGACTATCTCCGAGCTGCAAGGACATAGTTTGTAACATCCCAAATTTTGGAATGTTAAAATAATTATTAGAATGATTGTTTGTTTGATTGAGTGATTGAAACTTGAGTGAAATTCTAAACTTTTCAAAACTTTTGAATGAGAGGGAATAAAATAACTTTCCCCTTCTCCGGTGAATTCAAATTCAATCATTTAAAAGCAAAGAAAGAAGATGACGTGACTTCTTCAACTATAAAGAATTTGAATGGATTTTGCATTTGATTTCTCTCAAATTTTTCTTTTGCATTTCTATGTTTTTCTTCACACGAGAAGTGTCGGGAAATAATTTCCTGCAAGCAAGAAAGAGCGGAGGAAAATGACCCTCCAAAATGTGAGGCACTTTTGAAAATATTTGAGCCAAGAAAAAAACCAAAGTTTTATGGAGAAATTAATTGCCAAAAAGAAAATAAAGCCTTAGGGATTTTTCTGAAAAAAAACATTTTTTAAAAGTTTTTATTTTGGTGTTGGAAAAATGATAAACGAGTAGGAAATATTTTTCTGAAAATCTTGGTATATAATACCCCATATAAATCTTTTTATTTTGTTTCCTTTTATTATTATTTTTCCTTGCTGTTTTAAAAGAAAGACAAAATCAGGAATTTTTTTCCTTTTAATATGAAACCGCGAGCACGCGTTAGGAAAGGATCGGGCCGAATCCTGGCCCAGATCCGAAATCCCACCGGGATCTCCCTCCAGCGCACCCCCCCCTTTTTTTTGTTTCCTTCCTTCCCTCTTCTTCTTCCTTCCTTCTTTCTTCCCCACGAGACTTTCCTTCCCCAGCGACCAGCACCCTCCATGGCGCCACCTCCTGGATCGTCGGGATCTCCCCGATCTCGCCTCCCCTTCCTTCCCCCACGCCCCCTCAGCCCCCTATATAAGCCGCCACCCCGAGCCCCCCCCCCTCGGCCCCCTTCCCCCACGCCACCCCTCGCCAGAACGCCGCCTCGCTGGAGCCCAAAGCTCCAGTAGAACCGCCACCACCACCCCACGCCACTACCGCACCTCCCCGCCCCCAACTGACGCTGCCACAAGCACCCTTGCCTCCAGCGCATTCCATTTTTCCACCCAGCCCGAGCCCCTCGCCGCTCCACGCCACCCCCGCTGCTCGCCGGAGTTCGGCCGGCAACAAGAACTTCCCCGGCCGCCCCTGCTCTTTCCCGACCTCGAAGCACCTCGCCGTCGCCGCCAATCGACGGACGAGACCCACCTCCGTCCTCCCCACGCCTCGGACACCGCCGGAGATCACCGGAGCACCAGCCACGACCACCTCCACTTTCCTGTCTCGCCGGAGAAGAAACAACTCACGGTGAGCCCCCCCAACTTCCTGTAGCCGTTCGATCTAAGTCAATGCCCGAGATTAGACAAGACGATACCCCTTCGGTTTTGTTAGGAAAGCCGTTCGGTTTTCTATTAGTAATTTTTAGCCGAGAGGTTTTACTTACATAGCGGCCGTTTGCTAGAAAGCCCCGCAGCACACACTACCTAGGCCTACCAGAAGCTGCGACGTGTACCCCTGTCCGTTAGAATCAGTTCTATTTTTTTCTGTTTTAATTCCAAAATAGAGAAAGTTCCAATCTTGTTTTGATCATAACTTTTTACCTAGAGATCCAATGAGGTTGATTCTTTTTCCAGTAGATCACAATTTTTCTGTAGTTCTGAAAAACATATAATTTGTCTATGTTTGAAATTTTCAAGTTTGAATTAGATCAGATTTAGTTTAAACCTTGTTTTGCTTATTCTGGGAGTTTAAAAATAGCTTATAATTTAATTATTTTTGCTACTGATCACTAGTGATCTTATTTATCAGTGGTAAAAATTTCAGAATTGTTTGAGTATTTTAGCTCATTGTTTCTTGTGAAACAATTTCTGTTTCACCTCTTTTAGGATTATGGCTATTTCCTTTTCTATAATTGTTTTTAAATTATTTTCTTTTATATTTCAGAAATATTATGTTTTGTTTCTGTTAGTTAACAGTAGGTTTGCAACAAGTTTTGATTTTTATTTTTATATGTTATCATGAAATCAATTCTAGTTCTCTAATAACTTGCAATTGGTTTCTCCACTGTTTCAAATCCCATTTGGAAATACTTTCAAATAGTTGTGTGAAAAATACTTTATTTTACCTTAGTTAAATTTATATCTTAGTTCCCTGTTATTTAAGTATATTATTTTCTGTTAGACAAAAACTATTTAGTGGTTAACGTAGTAGAAGACTCCCTAGTCTTATTTGAAGTTTCCTTCGGATTCTTATTCACTCTCTCTTTTGTTTTGATTGCTAGTATGAGTGCTTATGTGAATGATATGTTTGTTATATAGATTTCATCGGAGAGTGACGAGTAGTCTATCAAGTTATTTCTCGAGAAATTCTTCTTCATCAACATCGCCAGGCAAGTCATTTGATCATGTATCACCTATGTTTTATGCATCGTAGTTCTACCATCCTATGCCCAATTGCATGCTGACTAGGTACTTGGAAATTATGGTTACATATTGTAGTATCATGTGGTAGGCACCCAACAACCCCGTTACTTGGCCCGGGACGACAAATTTCATATTGCTATGCTTGAGTAGACGGGATTCTGGTTGAGAGTTTATCACGAGTGATGCGAGAATAATTTAATAACCAAGACCGGTTAAGTCAAGACTTTTCAAGACCTCGTGATGCAATGCAACTCTGGGTGAAGGACGGTTGATCGGCTCCCTGGAGAAACCAGTGGATGACCCGGGATGCTGGAGACGGCCATGACATCTTGCGGAAAGCTTCACCCAGGCTCAAAGAGACGGACGGATATTTTCAAGACCCAAGGCTTATCTGCACAACCACAAGTCATTATGGGCTCTGGCTTGGTTGGACAACGCGGCGACTCTGGACAGGCGGTGCTAGCAGATGTAGAAGAACGGTAGGATTGGATGGGCACCGACAGGGATCCAGAGGGACCCGTTGAAAGAGCATGTTTTGATAATCCGGTCTTCAAACACCCTTAAGTGCGAGGACATACACGGATGCGATCAAATCTTGTGGGGAACGTGTGCAAAACTCTGCAGAGTACTCAAACCTAATCGATTAGCCGTGTCCACGGTCATGGATAATTTGAGCCAAAGGAACTGAAGTTATCTGAAATTCTCAATACAAATAATAATATTGATGTGGGTATTATTGACAACATGGGTACGAGAATTGGTTGGTGGAACCATCTCGTTAACAACCAACAATGTAGTAACATTTTGCTTTTAGCCCTCTCTTGTTGTAGGAGAAAACTTGCTTTTCGCTAGAAACTTATAGCCCCACCTGCCATATATGCATATAGTATAGATGATTACTTTTTACCCCTCTCTTATGTGACTTGCCGGCATATTCAATATGCTGACCCACATGGCTGCAACATCTTATGTTGCAGATATTTTTCTTCGACGAGTAAGAGTACGATTCAGGGTTACGGTCTACACTCAACTTGCCGTTGGTGTTTATTGGGACTCCACTCCCTTGACTGCTTCCGCTGAGATATTTAAGGTATATATCAGTTTTACGCTATTTCCATGTGATTGCACTTTGATATATACATTGATGTACTGTGTGTGCCAGCATACTGATCCAGGGATGGCACAAATACACAGAGGCTTGACTCGTTTTGAGTCGGGTCGCTACAGAAATGGTATCAGAGCACATGTTGACTGTAGGACGTGACCCTAGAAACTGGAAATTTCTTAGGAAAGGATCTTTCAAAAAATTTATTTTCAACAACACCTTTTACTTCTCATCTCTTCTGATTTCATCGAATGTTCCCTCTCACCTCCAATAGTTAGACAATACCCTTACCCCTTTGACCACATGAAGGATCAACTGAGTCCCACTTCAAAGTAAAGAGGATTTCGTCATGCATTTAAAGAATTGAAGCTGCACCAATTGAAGAATCTCAAGACCCGAAGAATTCGAAGACCCTGAAGCGTTCGAATATTTGTATGACCATTAGAAGTCCAAACCCCTGTTATATACCCACGTTAGATACGATGATTTGTGAGCCGTCATTGGTGTGTGTTTTCCGACGGCCACAAATAAAAGCTATTCTCAAAAATATTGTTTGTATTGTGTGTATCTCCCTCCCTCTCTTACCCGTCTCATCCCCAAAACCTCAACCCTACCAGATGGAGTATGAAGCTGGACTTGTAGTCTTTGGACCAATGACCCAGCTGGAGGTTGAAATATGGATTCAGAACATGGAGAACCACTTCGGGAGCAACTTGATATCGAGGAAGTATGAAGTGGAACACGCTCTTCAGTACTTTACACAAAGTGCTGCAATTTGGTGGAAAATGCACCATGCCATACAAGGATTTAGTGGAGCAGAAACTTGGGACGAATTCAAGAAGACTCTGTTAAGATCCCGTCTTATTCAGAAGTGCTATGATAATCCGAAGAAGAAGACTTGTGCATGCAAGATCTGTGGAGAAATAGGACACACCCAGGAGGAACACAAGGATGGATGCACTCATTGTGAAGAAAATCACCCAGCTGAGGAATGCCCAACTAGTCAGGTGACTTGTTTCTTGTGTGAAGGAACCACCCACTACCCAGCGGCGTGTCACATTTACCCCAAGTATGCCTGAAACCCACAGACCCCGGGACTAACAAGGATCAAGTACTATCTTTTTGGAGAAGGAAACTTGTTTCAACAAACGTTTTCTTAGGAGCATACGAAAACCTGAGAGTTGTGAAGAAACGATAGATGTTTGTTCAGCTTGCAGAATCATTGGATTTATCCGAACTTCGTTCGTGGACAAGAGAAACTCTGCAACGCTTGTGAGGATGCCCAAGTGTTAGAATACGAGATTCACTAAACCTTATACAAGGTAATGATTTCAGTGCGACATGGTTTGGCCACCATGACGACTTACTATTATCATTCTCTTGCTATTCAGAATGGTAAATCTGAGAGACTTACCCACAGTGAGAGACGACGTTCTTTGAAGCCTTTTTTTAAGCCTTAGAATGGTATAATGAAAGCCCATGTACATGGCACTTGTTGTCACGCGTAGGAATTTTTTTTTACGGTGAGGATGAAGCCAAGACCCATTTCACTGCAGGATAACCACAAATGATAGACCACCATGAGAATCATCGATAAGTTATTTAGAATGACCACGAGACCTGTCAGTTAAGAAGACCCAGTGACGGAAGAAGCTTATATCAACATAAGAACCCTTGATTTTGATGGAAACGTTATGAATATAGCAGAAGATATGAAGACTCTGAGGAGTCAGATGCCAAAAACCCCAGAGGTTTGTTAAAATCTTAAGGGACTAGTAGCACTCAGTTTAAGTGTGGTAGCATCCCACTTTGCCGGAGGCTGGATTTGTTAGAAGACCCCCAAACCCTAACCTTTCTTTCTAGCCTCTTCGAATCTCGAGGACGAGATTCATTTTAAGTGTGGTAGGTTTGTAACATCCCAAATTTTGGAATGTTAAAATAATTATTAGAATGATTGTTTGTTTGATTGAGTGATTGAAACTTGAGTGAAATTCTAAACTTTTCAAAACTTTTGAATGAGAGGGAATAAAATGACTTTCCCCTTCTCCGGTGAATTCAAATTCAGTCATTTAAAAGCAAAGAGAGAAGATGACGTGACTTATTCAACTATAAAGAATTTCAATGGATTTTGCATTTGATTTCTCTCAAATTTTGCTTTTGCATTTCTATGTTTTTCTTCACACGAGAAGTGCCGGGAAATAATTTCCTGCAAGCAAGAAAGAGCGGAGGAAAATGACCCTCCAAAATGTGAGGCACTTTTGAAAATATTTGAGCCAAGAAAAAAACCAAAGTTTTATGGAGAAATTAATTGCCAAAAAGAAAATAAAGCCTTAGGGATTTTTCTGAAAAAAAACATTTTTTAAATTTTTTTATTTTGGTGTTGGAAAAATGATAAACGAGTAGGACATATTTTTCTAACAATTTTGGTATATAATACCCCATATAAATCTTTTTATTTTGTTTCCTTTTATTATTATTTTTCCTTGCTGTTTTAAAAGAAAGACAAAATCAGGAATTTTTTTTCTTTTAATAGGAAACCGCCAACAGGCGTTAGGAAAGGATCGGGCCGAATCCTGGCCCAGATCCGAAATCCCACCGGGATCTCCCTCCAGCGCACCCCCCCTTTTTTTTTCTTTCCTTCCTTCCCTCTTCTTCTTCCTTCCTTCTTTCTTCCCCACGAGACTTTCCTTCCCCAGCGACCAGCACCCTCCATGGCGCCACCTCCTGGATCGCCGGGATCTCCCCGATCTCGCCTCCCCCTTCCTTCCCCCACGCCCCCTTGGCCCCCTATATAAGCCGCCACCCCGAGCCCCCCCTCGGCCCCCTTCCCCCACGCCACCCCTCGCCAGAACGCCGCCTCGCTGGAGCCCAAAGCTCCAGTAGAACCGCCACCACCACCCCACGCCACTACCGCACCTCCCCGCCCCCAACCGACGCTGCCACAAGCACCCCCGCCTCCACCGCGTTCCATTTTTCCACCCAGCCCGAGCCCCTCGCCGCTCCACGCCACCCCCGCTGCTCGCCGGAGTTCAGTCGGCAACAGGAACTTCCCCGGCCGCCCCTGCTCTCTCCCGACCTCGAAGCACCTCGCTGTCGCCGCGAATCGATGGAGGAGACCCACCTCCGTCCTCCCCACGCCTCGGACGCCGCCGGAGATCACCGGAGCACCAGCCACGACCACCTCCACCTTCCTGTCTCACCGGAGAAGAAACAACTCACGGTGAGCCCCCCCCAACTTCCTGTAGCCGTTCGATCTAAGTCAACGCCCGAGATTAGACAATACGATACCCCTTCGGTTTTGTTAGGAAAGCCGTTTGGTTTTCTATTAGTAATTTTTAGCCGAGAGGTTTTACTTACATAGCGGCCGTTTGCTAGAAAGCCCCGCAGCACACACCAGCTAGGCCTACCAGAAGCTGCCACGTGTACCCCTGTCCGTTAGAATCAGTTCTATTTTTTCTGTTTTAATTCCAAAACAGAGAAAGTTCCAATCTTGTTTTGATCATAACTTTTGATGTAGAGATCCAATTAGGTTGATTCTTTTTCCAGTAGATCACAATTGTTCTGTAGTTTTCAAAAACATATAATTTGTCTATGGTTGAAATTTTCAAGTTTGAATTAGATCAGATTTAGTTTAAACCTTGTTTTGCTTATTCTGGGAGTTTAAAAATAGATTTTAATTTAATTCTTTTTGCTACTAATCACTAGTGATCTTATTTATCAGTGGTAAAAATTTCAGAATTGTTTGAGTATTTTAGCTCATTGTTTCTTGTGAAACAATTTCTGTTTCACCTCTTTTAGGATTATGGCTATTTCCTTTTCTATAATTGTTTTTAAATTATTTTCTTTTATATTTCAGAAAGATTATGTTTTGTTTCTGTTAGTTAACAGTAGGTTTGCAACAAGTTTTGATTTTTATTTTTATATGTTATATGTTATCATGAAATCAATTCTAGTTCTCTAATAACTTGCAACTGGTTTTTCCACTGTTTCAAATCCCGTTTGGAAATACTTTCAAATAGTTTTGTGAAAAATACTTTATTTTATCTTAGTTAAATTTATATCTTAGTTCCCTGTTATTTAAGTATATTATTTTCTGTTAGACAAAAACTATTTAGTGTTTAACGTAGTAGAAGACTCCCTAGTCTTATTTGAAGTTTCCTTCGGATTCTTATTCACTCTCTCTTTTGTTTTGATTGCTAGTATGAGTGCTTATGTGAATGATATGTTTGTTATATAGATTTCATCGGAGAGTGACGAGTAGTCTATCAAGTTATTTCTCGAGAAATTCTTCTTCATCAACATCGCCAGGCAAGTCATTTGATCATGTATCACCTATGTTTTATGCATCGTAGTTCTACCATCCTATGCCCAATTGCATGCTGACTAGGTACTTGGAAATTATGGTTACATATTGTAGTATCATGTGGTAGGCACCCAACAACCCCGTTACTTGGCCCGGGACGACAAATTTCATATTGCTATGCTTGAGTAGACGGGATTCTGGTTGAGAGTTTATCACGAGTGATGCGAGAATAATTTAATAACCAAGACCGGTTAAGTCAAGACTTTTCAAGACCTCGTGATGCAATGCAACTCTGGGTGAAGGACGGTTGATCGGCTCCCTGGAGAAACCAGTGGATGACCCGGGATGCTGGAGACGGCCATGACATCTTGCGGAAAGCTTCACCCAGGCTCAAAGAGACGGACGGATATTTTCAAGACCCAAGGCTTATCTGCACAACCACAAGTCATTATGGGCTCTGGCTTGGTTGGACAACGCGGCGACTCTGGACAGGCGGTGCTAGCAGATGTAGAAGAACGGTAGGATTGGATGGGCACCGACAGGGATCCAGAGGGACCCGTTGAAAGAGCATGTTTTGATAATCCGGTCTTCAAACACCCTTAAGTGCGAGGACATACACGGATGCGATCAAATCTTGTGGGGAACGTGTGCAAAACTCTGCAGAGTACTCAAACCTAATCGATTAGCCGTGTCCACGGTCATGGACAACTTGAGCCAAAGGAACTGAAGTTATCTGAAATTCTCAATACAAATAATAATATCGATGTGGGTATTATTGACAACATGGGTACGAGAATTGGTTGGTGGAACCATCTCGTTAACAACCAACAATGTAGTAACATTTTGCTTTTAGCCCTCTCTTGATGTAGGAGAAAACTTGCTTTTTGCTAGAAACTTATAGCCCCACTTGCCATATATGCATATAGTATAGATGATTACTTTTTACCCCTCTCTTATGTGACTTGCCGGCATATTCAATATGCTGACCCACATGGCTGCAACATCTTATGTTGCAGATATTTTTCTTCGACGAGTAAGAGTACGATTCAGGGTTACGGTCTACACTCAACTTGCCGTTGGTGTTTATTGGGACTCCACTCCCTTGACTGCTTCCGCTGAGATATTTAAGGTATATATCAGTTTTACGCTATTTCCATGTGATTGCACTTTGATATATACATTGATGTACTGTGTGTGCCAGCATACTGATCCAGGGATGGCACAAATACACAGAGGCTTGACTCGTTTTGAGTCGGGTCGCTACATAGTTGTGACTATGCCGATGAGATTGCTGAATTATCTATTGCACTAGAAAAGGAGTGCACTCTTCGTTTGGCTCTTGAGGAGTCATACAACGATGACTCCGCTAAATTGCAAAAGGAACCAGATCATGATATTGTTCTTACTCGTGTGCTTAAGTCTGAAAAGGCTACACTTGGGGTTGGCCATGACGGACTCAAAGTGGAGTTTGACACACTTGACAAGGTTCACAAGGTCTTGAAAGGTGCTCATCTCTCCCTGAAAGAGTCTCATGATCAACTTCAAGCAAAGCTTACCAAGGAGATCTCTACTTGTCCTCCTTTCGTTATAATTGATAATGCTTGTACAACTAACCCTTGTTGTGAGCATGTACATCTTGTGGAGGAAAATGCCAAGTTGAAGGATCAACTTGAGAAGGGCCTTGTGTCATGCATCCAAGGCGAGAAGAACCTAAACGACCTCTTGAGCAATCAAAAGGGTGTTGTAGGAAAGGAGGGACTTGGACTTACATCCAAGTCAAAAAGAAAAAGGAAGAACATGAGAAAACGATCCCTTACCCTCGTGGACATCTTTGTCAAACAGGGCGAAGGGACTCAGAAGGAGAACAGGAACAAGGTGGAGAATGGTAGCATCAAGAAGGGCAAAACCATTCCTACCAACACAGCCGGCAAACTCAATCCATCCTATGTTTTATGTCGTGCTAGTGATGGGCATGTTTATGCCAGATTTGTTGGTTCTTACTATGAGTCCATTGAATGGACTATTTGGGTTCCTAAGACCCTTATCTCTAACATTAAAGGACCCATTCAAAAATGGGTACCTAAAACCAAGCCTTGATCTATTGCAGGAGTTTGCTTCCGGTGGGGTGTCATGGTTGCTCGATAGTGGAGCAACAAATCATATGAATGGAAGCAAGTACTTAGTGGTGGATGTGCATCCTTCCCCATCTATGCCCATCCATGTCCAACTCATCGATGCATCATCGTCAAAGGTATTGAGATTTGGTAAGGTGGTCATCTCTAAGAGTTATCTATTCAGAAGGTCATGCTTGTTGAGTCCCTTGCTTACAAATTACTTTCGGTTCGTCAACTTGCAATTATGGGCTTTTCCACATTCTTTAATCTTGATACCGTGGTCCTTTTATGGAGCAAGACTCTTAAAGTAGCCTATGTTGGATATGTCGAAAATGGTCTCTATGTGGTGAACTTCTCAAAGCGACCCACTAAGACCGCGACTTGTCTAATGGCTAAAGTTGATGTGGGCTGCCTTTGGTATCGCCGACTAGCTCATGTCAATATGAGATCTTTGCAATGTCTCCTCAAAGGGGACCATATTCGTGGACTAACAAATGTGAGTTTTGCCAGAGATTGTGCTTGCAGTGCCTGCATTGAAGGGAAGATTCATGAAACTACTCATCGTCCAACGACTCTCATTTACACTAAGAGGCTATTGGACCTCCTTCATATGGAACTCTTTGGTCCTCCATCATTTCATAGTCTTGGGGGCAAAAAGTACTGCTTGGTGATTGTTGATGACTACTCCAGATAGACGTGGGTATATTTCTTCAAGAGGAAGAGTGAGACTCAACAAACTGTCATCAACTTTGCTAATGAAGCTCAACGTCAACATGAAGCAAAGATTTTGATGATTAGAAGTGACAACGGCACCGAGTTCAAGAACTACACCTTGGATGAGTTTCTAGATGATGAGGGAATCAAACATCAATATTCAGCACCATACACCCCTCAACAAAATGGTGTGGCGGAAAGGAAGAACCGGACGTTGATGGACGCGGCAAGAATAATGATTGCGGAATTCAAATATCCGTATAACTTTTGGGCCGAAGCCATGAACACAACATGTCATGCATCCAATCGGCTCTATATCCGCAAAGGCTTCAACAAGACCCCATATGAGATTCTCACCGGAAACAAACCCAATCTCAAGTACTTCCGGGTATTCGGGTGTACAGGAAGCGCTCGATGATGAGGATTGGCTTATGGCCATGCATGAAGAACTCAACAACTTTGACCGTAATCAAGTCTGGAATTTAGTACCAAGACCAAAGGAGGAACATAATGTCATCGGGACCAAATGGATCTTCAGAAACAAGCAAGATGCCAAAGGGATTGTGGTTTGAAACAAGGCAAGATTGGTGGCTCAAGGCTACTCCCAAGTCGAGGGTATCGACTATGGTGAAACCTTTGCCCGTGTTGCTCGTCTAGAATCTATTCGCATGCTACTTGCATTTGCTTCTCATCAGAATTTCAAATTACAACAAATGGATGTAAAAAGTGCTTTTCTTAATGGTCCTTTAAATGAGTTGGTCTATGTCAAACAACCCCCGGGGTTCGAACATCCCAATCTCCCCAATCATGTGTACAAACTTAATAAGGCACTCTATGGCCTTAAACAAGCCCCACGTGTGTGGTATGAGTACCTTACTGAGTTGTTACAAGATCGTAGGTTTGAAATTGGGAAGATAGATCCCACTCTTTTTACCAAGAAGGTCAAAGGGGATTTGTTCATATGCCAACTATCTGTTGATGATATCATTTTTGGTTCCCCTAACGAATCTTTCAATGAAGAATTTGTTGCACTAATGACCGAGAAATTTGAGATGTCAATGATGGGTGAGTTGAAGTTCTTCCTCGGGTTCGAGATTAAAAAGGCCTTAGAAGGGACCTTCGTCAAACAAGCCAAGTACACTCAAGACATGCTCAAGAGGTTCGAGCTAGAGGATGTCAAGCCGGTCAAGTTTCCCATGCCAACAAGATGCAAGCTTGACAGTGATCCCAATTGTAAAGCAGTGGATCAAAAGGTATATCGCTCCATGATTGGATCCCTTCTTAACCTTTGTGCATCTAGACCGGATATCATGTTGAGTGTAGGGATTTGTGCATGGTTTCAATCTGCACCAAAAGAAAGCCATTATATGGCTGTTAAGCGTATCTTTCGATATTTGGCTCATACCCCAAACTTTGGTCTATGGTATCCCAAAGGAACAAACTTCAACCTAGTGGGCTATTCTGACTCAGATTGGACGGGAGACTGTGTGGAGAGGGAGTCAACTTCTGGAGGATGTCAATTCCTTGGTCGTTCACTGGTAAGTTGGTCTTCAAAGAAGCAGAATTGTGTCCATCTTCCACCGAAGCTGAGTATGTGGCAGCTGCGAGTTGTTGTGCACATTTCTATGTATGAGGCAAACTTTAAAGGATTACGGTGCCACTTGTGAAAAAATGCCTCTTCTATGTGACAATCAAAGTGCTATCAAGATTTCCCTCAATCCGGTGCAACATAGCAAGACCAAGCACATTGATATTCGCCGTCACTTCATTCGTGAACATATCAAGCGAGGTGATATTGAGGTTCACTTCATCAACACTGAAGAGCAACTTGCAGATATTTTCACTAAGCCCCTAGATGAATCAAGGTTCCGGGAGTTAAGGCATGAGCTAAATATCATTGATTCAAGTAATGTGGATTGAAACTAGGCACTTTGCACCCCACTCTGCATTATATCTTGTTCTAGGTGTAGGCATGGACATAGGGGGAGTGTTGTTCTCTCAATTAACTTTCCCTCCCCCCAAATCTATCAAGTCTTTCACTTTGGCCATTATTAAATGGCACTTGTGCTTCAAAGACGAGCATTGGTCATGAAACCAAGGATAATTCTTCGCGGTGTCATACCTTTGTCTCAAACATAGGTGGCTCTGGCAACCGCCCACCTTTCTCTCTTGTTGTAGAAAGGATACAAAATGACTAGTCAGTATATCTTGCTGGTGTTACCTTTTTCTCTACACTGACTAGTCGTTTCCCACTTCATTTCCACGAAGTCCTAAGTCTCTTTGTGCTTTTCCGGAGCGGTACTACCGCCAGGGAGAGCGGTACTACCGCCAGGGGAGCGATACTACCGCCAGGACCCCAGCGGTACTACCGCTAGGGGAGCGGTACTACCACCAGGAACCCAGCCTACCATGGCTTGACTAGGGCTTTTTAGGGTTGTCTCAAGGGGGAGCGGTACTACCGCCAACGTGGCGGTACTACCGCTATGACCCCAACGGTACTACCGCTAGGGAGAGCGGTACTACCGCTATGACCCCAGCGGTACTACCGCTAGGGGGAGCGGTACTACCGCCAGGGGAGCGGTACTACCGCTATGTCCCAGCAGTACTACCGCTTTGCCCGTGACCTGAGGGCTATATAAAGGGAGAGGGGCTCGTTTTTCTTGCCCCTATTTCATCTTCTTCGTGCTGCTCTCTCCCTCTACCCGAAATCTCCCTGCTTGGATCTCCTTCCGTGGAGCCTCCCCTCTCTTTCCGGTTGGAGGGCTTGCTCCCCTCCCCCTTCCTCCTTCAAGTGCCATGGACTCCGGTAAAGCTCCTGCCCTTCCTCTCTTGGTTGGTGTGTTTCTTTCTAGGGTTAGGAGCTTGTTGATTTGGATCCATGGATATGCTTTATGCTTAGTTTTTGGATGGATTGGGGGAGAAATCTTAGGGGATTTTAGGTCTAATGTTCTTCATTGCAAATATTTTGACATACCCTAGTTCTCCATGTTTTAGATCTAGTAGCTCTTATCATACATCTCATGGATTTGATCTAAAACTTGGATCCCATTGACTAGGCTTGTCTCCATCTAGATGATCTAGAGTTCCACATGTTTTAGGGCTATGGTGATTCTTGTGATAAGTTTATTTGTTAGCCGTGGATCTCTTGAAACGAATCTAGTATTTTTAGTTGGTTCAAATCTGTCTAGACTTGAAAGTCAATCCCTAGCGGTACTACTGCTCCACTCGGGCGGTACTACCGCTCCACTCGGGCGGTACTACCGCTCCACTCGGGCAGTACTACCACTAAGGAGGCAGCGGTACTACCGCCAGCCTGGCGGTACTACCGTTGAGGGGCAGCGGTACTACTGTTGTCCCCGCGGTACTACCGCCAGGGCGAGCGATACTACCGCCAGGAGGGCATTTTTATTTATTTATTGATTTCCCTTGGCAATGTGTGCTTCTTCTTATGATTTTTGAACATTGCCATGACTCCTTTTGTCGCTCTTTTTGTGTGTGTGTCTTGTGTGTCACAGGTGGTTCTCGTCGCTCGAATCCTGCACGTAACACCCAATCAAAGCAGTACCGCAATCCAGAGGCTCCCGAAGGTTCCGCAACTTCCAGTCTGAACCCTAAAAAGAAGTCTTTCAAGAAGGTTGCCACCAAGTCCAAAGGGCTCAACGTCCGCACTATGCCTCCTAAAGACTTTGTGGCACTCCGTACACGTGATCTGTATGGTGATGAAAAGGCTCAACTCAGGGGCTGCGATCATCTTTGGTCATGGGACCATGCAATGATCCTTCGTGACATCATCGTGCCCTTCAAGAAGATTTATGTCCCAGTGCAGTGCATCGACCTCACTCACCTTCGGCGGCATCATGACTACTTTGGCGAGGCTCTCTCTTTGGTTGAAAAGCTTGGCATTACGGAAGTCATCACCTTAAGATATGACTTTGATCCAAATCTTGTGGCCCAGTTTTATGTCACCGTTCACTTTCATCCTGATGACGAGCGCACCATGACCTGGATGACGGCTGGTCATAAGTTGACTGGTACCTGGATGGATTTCATGCAGCTCCTGAAGGTCGAATTTCAGGGGCAAGAAAATGTACTTGGGCTGCGTCCTCATGCTCCAACGAATTCTACCTTCACCCCCAAGGATAGGCTGCAACATCTTTACATAAAGAAGGGTGTACTCCCCACGCATCTGGATGTCATGCATCGGATCTTCCGCAATACCCTGTTCCCTCGTATTAGCAACAAGGACGAGGTGCATGGTCATCTGGCTGAGATGCTTCTGCTGTGTGAGGAGGCAAGGAATAAGGCCACTGCGCCTCTCGACATATCTGATGTGATGTTCTGCGAGCTCTGGAATTGCATCATGAACCGTAAGGTTCCCATCTATGGGCCTTACCTGTTCGCCTTTATTCAGAAGAAGTGGAAAGATACCTATCCGGACGAGCTCCTCCCTGTTGAAGTTGACTACTTTGTGCATGATCCTATCAAGCTGCGTCTAAAGGACAAATGGGCCAACACCTCGACTTCTTCTCAGCCCATGGACACTGACACAGAGACTACTGCTGGAGGAGGACCTGCTTCGCATACCCGCTCTTCTGCTATGCATCTTGGGCTGTGAAGCTGGAGGATAAGATGAAGACTCTCTTTTGTATGCAGGCCAAGGGACGGTATCAGTCTCATGTGGCCCAGAAGGGGAACCGTCAGAGGCACAAGCGTGTCTTAAGGACACTTGATGTGGCAATCTCGAGCGGCTCAGAGGACGACATCACTCCAGAGACTGACTCGATGAGGGCTCAAGGGTACCAGTGGGATGGATCTGATGCTGAGGAGGAGGTTTCTGACGAGGACATTGAGGAGGAGCAGGACGAGCAGGATCCGGATGCCATGAATGAGTCTGAGGATGAGGAGTGACCACCTGTGTCTTAGGTGTGCCCCTTTTTGGTGTCTTGGTGCCAAAGGGGGAGAGAGTCTAGGAGTTGGATTTGCTTGCTTTATCTTTATCGTGTTTGCTTTGAACTTGGTTTGATCGTATTTGATATCTTTACTAGGTTTGATGTGAGACTTGTTTTTATTGTGAGACCTATTTTAATCATATGATGTGAGTCATATGCTCTTCAATTATCTCTATTAAATTATCTTTATGCTCACATACTTTCTACTATGCAAATCCGGTATTGTCATCAATCCACCAAAAAGTGGGAGATTGTTAGGGCATATTTATGTCTAAGTAATTTTGGTGATTGATGACAGTACCTTAGTGGACTAATCGTGTGCATTGAGCATTTCAGATAATACATGACAAAGGCACAAGACAATTCGACACCCTCCATGGAATAGAAGCACGGTGTCTTCTACGATTTTCTTTGGTGGTTTTGAGTCGTAGGAACGTCGTACTATTAAGAGGGGATCCGTATTGGGAAGGTTTGGGTGGAATCAATCTTGCACGCACACACTTTTTTCTCCATCTCCTTTCCCCTGCAACTATGGAGCTTTTCCCCTCTCTGGTCTTTCTCTTCTTGCAAAAATGTCCCCTGACGTTAGTACCGCTGGACCTAGCGATAGTACCGCTAGAGCTCGCGGTAGTACCGCTAGCCCAGCGGTAGTACCGCCCCTGGTCAGTGGTAGTACCGCTCCAGGACTTTAGTACCGTCATCCTTGTGGCTATACTACGTCGGACTTTTTGCGAAGACTTTCTTGGCGGTGATTGGCCCAGTAGTATCTTTGCGCTACCATGGGCTCAGCGGTAGTACCGCTGCAGCCAGCGGTAGTACCGATGGACGGTCAGCGGTAGTACCGCTGCAGCCAGCGGTAGTACCGCTGGGCTCGTGCTGTGAGTGGGAAAACGGTTGGATTCCCCCCCCCACTATATAAAGGGTTCTTCTTGCTCAAGAACCCTACCTTTGACCCTCCCAAGCTCCATTGTTGCTCCCTAAGCTCAGAAGTGCCCGATCTCTCTCCCTAGCCAATCAAACTTGTTGATTTCCTAGGGATTTGTTGAGAAGGCCTAGATCTACATTTCCACCAAGAGAAAATTGATTCCCCCCCACTAATCCCTTGCGGATCTTGTTACTCTTGGGTGTTTGAGCACCCTAGACGGTTGAGGTCACCTCGGAGCCACATTCCATTGTGGTGAAGCTCCGTCGTCTTGTTGGGAGCCTGCAAGCTTTGTGTGGAGTTAGCCCCAACCTTGTTTGTAAAGGTTCGGTCGCCGCCTTCAAGAGCACCCATAGTGGAATCACGACACCTTGCATTGTGTGAGGGCGTGAGGAGAATACGGTGGCCCTAGTGGCTTATTGGGGAGCATTGTGCCTCCACACCGCTCCAACACAGACGTACTTCGTGTCAAAGGGAAGGAACTTCGGTAACACATCCTCGTTTTCATTGGTTCCACTTGTGGTTATCTCTAATCTTTACATTGTGTATGTTATTGTTGTAGACTATTTCTTACTTGCCTTAGCGATTATAGTTAATAGCATCATATATGTTGATCTCCTAGTTGTCATTTTAGAGAACCTTTATGTTGTTAACCCTAACTTGTTAAGAATAGTTAAAAAGTGGTAGTTGCCTATTCACCCGCCCCCCTCTAGTCAACCATATCGATCCTTTCAATACCCCCTATATCTTGTAATTCATGCATCCTTTGAACATATAGTATGAGGAATTTGAAATGCATGATGAAAAATGGTGTCTGGCGAATTTCAACATGCATGCATTTAATCAACTTAAGGAATAAGCGTTTAAAAACGTTCAGAAGTGTTAGACCACCATCGGGCTTAAGTTACAACTCATTACACCAAAAACTTCAGAAGAACGACAGTTTGTAACTTAATAAAGTTTATAAGCCCATAAAGTAGACCCGCTTGAAGACTAACTCAGATCCCCCCCTTTGCCATCAAGTGACGAAAAGGGACGAAACTGAGGACTAACGCCCTTGAAGAATATCAATTCTTTGTTGGAGGAGGAGCGCGAGCAATCTTCGGGTCAATCTGCTTGTTTGGGCCTGTTGCAGTGTCAGCAGGATCTTCATCTTCATTAGCACAGCGGAATGAGGAAAATGATTTGTCCACCAAGTCAGGAACTGGGATCTTCTTGAATTTCTTCTTTGGTGGCCATGACTAGTCGAAGTCTTGAGTGAACTCCATTTCCTTCAGTTCCTCAGGAGTCTTGAGGTGTGATAGTATGGCCCAAGTGCGATCAAATACTTCATGAATAGAGTAGAGATTTTTCTTCACACCATTCTGAGTGGCATTGAGGGTTTGCACAATGGAGCCAAACTGACGCTTAACCCACTTATGGTTTCGATCAACTTTCTGATGAAGACTCGGTTGAAGCTCTTGGTTGGTCATCACCCATGGCATAGTTGGACTTGGTGGTTTTGCTCTGCCATCAGATTCTTGGGAGATAGTGTCATCATAGGTAGAGTATGATGCAACCTTGTGAAATTGACCATCGAGTGGTCGATTTCCTTCATCAATCACATACTAGCCTTTGCCCTCAATCGGTTCAAAATCTTTCTTGATGACTTGAAGAGGAGGTAGGCAACTGAGGTGATTCCGAAAATCAGCCTCATCGTGGATTGAGGATCTCGTTCTAATGAATCTCATAATCCAAGGCGCATATATCTTCAGCTCAAATGGTGACAAGGCATTGTTGGCCAAAGTCCACAAGAAGAAATCATGAAGATTCATTTGGATTCCATCAATGATGTTGAATAGCATGTTCTTCATGATCCCCGCAACATTTTCTTCAGAGTCATGGCCTTTGATAGGAGCGAAGGAGTAAGCCAAGATCTTGTAGACTGTTCTGGGCACATATTTCAATTCCTTCACCAGGAATTGAGTCCTTGGAGGCTTGCCTGGAGCTAAAGGCTTCATGAGAACTTCCATCAGATGATTTGGGAGCTCTTTTTCATCATATAAACATATTGCTTCATCTCAAGGAATTGGAACTGGCAGAGCTCGAAGAAATTCAATGGCAGGAGCAGTATAGTGAGTATTATCAGTCATCCAGTCCAAGACCCAAGAGCTGATGTTTTGGGGGTCAGCAAAGATGTGCAGAGTAGCATAGAACTGAAGAATAATCTCTGTGTTCCAGTCAAACATATCTGTGCAAAATTGCAGTAGCCGTGCATCTTGAAGAACACTCAGAACTGGGGTAAAGCAAGGAATTTCTTCCATATCTCCATGAGGAATATGCGTGTGTGATACGTCCATTTTGCATCATGCTTTCATGTTGATATTTATCGCTTTTTGGGCTGTTATTACACCTCAAGGTACAATACTTATGCCTTTTCTCTCTTATTTTGCAAGGTTTACATGAAGAGGGAGAATGTCGGCAGCTGGAATTCTGGCCTGAAAAAGGAGCAAGTTTGAGATGCCTATTCTGCGCAACTCCAAAAGCCGTGAAAATCAACGTGGATTTTTTTGGGGATTTAAAAAAATACTAGGTCGAAGAACTGCCGGAGGGGCGCCAGCAGGGGGCCACAAGCCTGCTAGGCGCGGCCACCCCCTGGCCGCACCTAGGGGCCTTGTGGGCTCCCAGCTGGCCCTCTAGCTCCCCCTTTTCCTACAAGAAGGGTTTCGGTCTGGAAAAAAATCAAGGAGAGGCTTTTCGGAGGATTCGCCGCCGCCACGAGGCAGAACTTGAGTAGAACCAATCTAGAGCTCCGGCAGGACGATCCTACGGGGGAAACTTCCCTCCCGGAGGGGGAAATCGTGCCATCGTCATCACCAACACTCCTCTCATCGGAGGGGACTCATCACCATCAACATCTTCATCAGCACCATCTCATCTCCAAACCCTAGATCATCACTTGTAACCAATCTCCGTCTCGCGACTCCGATTGGTACTTGTAAGGTTGCTAGTAGTGTTAATTACTCTTTGTAGTTGATGCTAGTTGGATTACTTGGTGGAAGAGTTTATGTTCAGATCCTTGATGCTACTCATTACCTCTCTAGTCATGAATATGATTATGCTTTGTGAGTAGTTACTTTTGTTCCTGAGGACATGGGATAAGTCATGCTATAAGTAGTCATGTGAATTTGGTATTCGTTCGGTATTTTGATGTGTTGTATGTTGTTTTTCCTCTAGTGGTGTTATGTGAACGTCGACTACATAACACTTCACCATTATTTGGGCCTAGAGGAAAGCATTGGGAAGTAGTAAGTAGATGATGGGTTGCTAGAGTGACAGAAGCTTAAACCCTAGTTTATGCGTTGCTTCGTAAGGGGCTGATTTGGATCCACTAGTTTAATGCTATGGTTAGACTTTGTCTTAATTCTTCTTTAGTAGTTGCGGATGCTTGCAAGAGGGGTTGATCATAAGTGGGATACTTGTCCAACTAAGGGCAGTACCCAAGCGCCGGTCCACCCACATATCAAACTATCAAAGTAACGAACGCGAACCATATGAACATGATGAAAACTAGCTTGACAGAATTTCCCATGTGTTGCAAGTTTGAGACTTTGTCAGGCTTGTCCCTTGCTACAAAAGGGATTGGGCCACTTTGCTGCACTGTTGTTACTTTTGTTACATGCTACTTGCTACGAATCTTCTCACTACACAACTACTTGTTACCGATAATTTCAGTCCTTGCAGATATTACCTTGCTGAAAACCACTTGTCAGATCCTTCTGCTCCTCGTTGGGTTCGACACTCTTACTTATCGAAAGGACTACGATAGATCCCCTATACTTGTGGGTCATCAGTGTGGTGGAAGATCTTATTCTTGTCTACGAGCACAACAACATAGTAGTTGAGTTGTGTTCTCTTCCACAACTTCTTGTGCCTGATACAAAGCTTGTCGTATGGATTTGCACCAGTGAAGAAGTGATATTCATCATAGAAATCTTCCTTTTGAAACTTTGGCCTCTTTGAGTAAGGATGACGGGGCTTTGGTTGAAGATTTAGCGGAGGAATTTCACCAACTTGAGTAATTTTAGCCACCATGACTGCTGATTAGGATTTTCAACAACTAGTTCTTCGACAATTCTTCATTTTGGACAGGTGCACTTTCTTCAGGCACATCTTCTTCAGTTTGAGGAATATGTTGAGCTGATGTATCAGTTTTTGGCGCAGTAGTTTCTTCAACCTTTTCAGTTTCATCAGCTGATGCTTGTTCCAAGACAGACTTCGCCGAAGTGCTTTTTGCTTCAAAACTTCAGTGGCTGTCGTGGATTCATGTATTTGAGGAATTGGAGTGGCGAGTGGCCAATATGAATGAGATTTTTCCCAAAATTCATCATGCATCGCTGGTGTGGTGTAGCCAATGTCCACATCTCAATCTTTTTCTTTAGCACACACATGTGTGTTCTGAGGAGGAGGAGGAGTTGAGGTTTGAGGAATTTGATCAACTTGAATTTCCTCATCCATGGGTGTTGAAGCAGCAGAGCGATTTTCTTCCATTTCTTCATCCCCTTCTGGAATGGTATATTCCTCACCATATGGCACAATCACATAAGATGGTGCAATGCTGATTGGTGTAGTATCCATGCGAGCTGTTGAGGAACTTTCCAAAGTCCTAATGTGTTTTGCTTGTGAGGGCTCTGAAGCTATTGATGCCTTTTGCTGGGGAATGTCGCATGGGAAAAAAAATTCCTGCGCGCACATAATATCTCTCAATGGTTATGACCATCTACGAGAGGAGAGATTGTTTCTACATACCCTTATAGATCGCTTAGCGGAAGCGTTAAGAAAAGCTGTTGATATAGTCGATTGTCTTCGCGATCCTATCACGAACCGCCCCGTGAACCCCTGATCAAGTGCCGAATGGACGACACCTCTGCATTTAGCACACGTACAACTCGATGACGTCTCCGCCTCCTCGATCCAGCAAGCGAGGGAGGAGTGGTAGATGAATTCCCCGACAGCGCGACGGCGTGACGGTGGTGGTGGTGGTGCCATCTCGGCAGGGCTTCGCGTAAGCACTACCAGAAAAACTAGAGGACAAATCGATCTAGGGAGAGAGAAGGGCGCCAAGAGCTCCGTGTGTCCTCTTGGGGCGCCCCTCCTCTCTATATATAAGTGGATGGGCGTGGGGAACAAGCCCTCCAAGCCTAGGGCGCAGCCAAGGCGGGAGGAGGTGGAATCCTAGTCCCGTTCCTTCCCTTCCATACGAAGGTGGACTTTCCACCTTTCCCAACTGCATGGGCCTTGAGTGACTTGTGCGCTTGGCCCGATAAGGCCACGACGTCTCCCCTCAGCCCATGCGAACCCTTGGGACGTGGTGGAATCCTTGGTGGAGTTCCGGAGTCCTCCGAAAGTTTCTGAAACCTTCTAGAAGCTTCCCGGTATAATACCGGAAAAACCCGAAACTTTTTCGGTAGCCAAAATATGGCTTCCCCTTTATAAATCTTTACCCTCGGATCATTCTAGAGATCCTCGTGACGTCTGGGATATCATTCGGGGCTCCGAAAAACTTTCGGTTACTACCACACATAACTCATTAATACCAAATCGTCACCAAACCGTAAGTGCGCAGACCCTGCGGGTTCGAGAACTATGCAGACATGACCGAGACACTCTCCGATCAATAACCAATAGTGGGACCTGGATGTCCATATTGGCTCCTACATATTCTACGAAGATCTTTATCGGTCAAACCACGATGTCAAGGATTCAATCAATCCTGTATACTATTCCCTTTGTCTATCGGTATGTTACTTGCCCGAGATCCGATCGTCGGTATCTCTATACCTAGTTCAATTTCGTTACCGGCAAGTCTCTTTACTCGTTCCGTAGTACAAGATCTTGTGACTAACTCCTTAGTCACATTGCTTGCAAGCTTCTTGTGATGTTGTATTACCGAGTGGGACCTAGAGATACCTCTCCGTCGTATGGAGTGACAAATCCCAGTCTCGATTCACGCCAACCCAATAGACACCCTCGAAGATACGTGTAGAGCACCTTTATAGTCACCCAGTTACATTGTGACATTTGATACACACAAGGCATTCCTCCGATGTCCGGAATTGATGGTTGCAGTGGGACTGCAATCCTTTTGTTGTAATCTGCAACGACTTCATTAGCTTTCGTGAAGCATCGCACCTTGGTGCCTTTCCTGTCAGCATTGTAGCTTTTGAATTTCTCACTGAGGACTTTGATCTCAGCTTGAGTGGAGGCAAGTTTCTCTAGCGTCGTGGTCAGAAGGTTTTGTTGCAACTACTTATCCTTTTGAGCCTTTGCCTTTTTAGCTTGTTTCGCTTGCTGGGCCTTCCATTTTTTCATTGATCAAAGTCTCCAACATGTGACTAGGTCCAGGTGGAAGCTTCAAGTCATCAATGGGTGTGTTTGGATCTTCATACTAGAGATCAATGAAACCCAGTACCACCTTCGGATCAAGTGTGAGGGGAATGGTGGTACCTTTTGCTTGTGCAATCCTCTCTTGTTTGTTTCTCATGATGGCTGCTGCGGCAACAAAAGTCCTTCCTTGGTGCTAGGAATTCTTCTTGTTACTTCTCTGGTTTGCGTCGGTTTTTCCCTTGAAGAGGAAAGGGTGATGCAGCACAGGAGCAGTAAGTATTTCCCTCAGTTTGAGAACCAAGGTATCGATCCAGAAGGAGGGCCTCGTCAAGTCCAGAGTACCCGCGCAAACACAAACAAGCTTGCACCCAATGCTTCAAAGGGGTTGTCAATCCCTTCAAGATTGTTTGCAAAGTGAGATCTGAAGGCGGAAAGTGCAACGAAGCAAAAAGTGTAAGGCTGAAAATATGGTGTGGAGTAGACCCTGGGGGCCATAGTAATTTCCATGAGTATTGTTGTAGGAGTTGCCAAAGTTATTAGAGGAGTTACTAGGAAAAGGCCTAGGAACATAGTTTCCTCTAAAAGCATTGTTGTTGCCAAAGTTATTCCTACCAAAAAAATTAACGTGCAAGCTAGCGTTGCTACTCTCAATCAAAGAAGACAAGGGCATATCATTAGGATCCAAAGGAGCACTTCTACTGGCAACAAAATTCATTAACTCGTCCATCTTAGCACTTAACGAGTTAATTTCTTCTATAGCGTGTACCTTCTTACTAGTAGGTGACCTTTCAGTGTGCCACTGAGAGTTGTTTGTCATGATGTTGTCTAAGAGCTTTGTGGCTTCCCCTAACGCGATTTCCATGAACGTTCCACCTGAGGCGGAGTCCAAGATATTTTTAGAAGAGAAATTCAAGGCAGCATAAAAGATTTGAATAATCATCCAAAGATTCAAGCCATGAGCGGGACAATTTTTAATCATTAATTTCGTTCTCTCCCAAGATTGTGCAACATGTTCATGATCAAGTTGCTTGAAATTCATGATATCATTACGGAGAGAGATGATCTTAGCCGGCGGATAATACTTTGATATATAAGCATCTTTGCACTTATCCCAAGAATCGATACTATTTTTGGGCAAAGAAGAAAACCAAGTTTTTGCGCGATCTCGCAACGAGAAAGGAAAAGGCTTCAATTTAATCACGTCATTATCCACATCTTTTTTCGTTTGCATATCGCAAAGCTCAACGAAGGTATTGAGATGGGATGCGGCATCTTCACTAGGATGGCCAGAGAATTTCTCTTTCATAACAAGATTTAGCAAAGCGGCATTGATTTGTATGACTCCGCACTAGTGGCGGGAGTAATCGGAGTACTAATAAAATCATTATTATTAGTATTCGAGAAGTCACAAAGTTTGGTGTTTTCGTTCATGGTGAGTTCAGCAAGCAAGCAAGCACACAAGCAAACAAAGAGCAAGCGAGAAAAAGGCCAACGAAAAAGGCAAACGAAAAAGGAAAACGAAAAAGGCAAATTGGTGAAGTGGGGGAGAATAAAACGAGAGGCAACTGGCAAACAAAGTAAATGCAAGAGATGAGTTTGCGACACTTACTTGGATGAGTTTTTCACTTGATCTTCCTCCCCGGCAACGGCGCCAGAAATTCTTCTGTCGCGGCAACAAAAGTCCTTCCTTGGCGCTAGGAATTCTTCTTGTTACTTCTCTGGTTTGCGTTGGTTTTTCCCTTGAAGAGGAAAGGGTGATGCAGCACAGGAGTAGTAAGTATTTCCCTCACTTTGAGAACCAAGGTATCGATCCAGAAGGAGGGCCTCGCCAAGTCCAGAGTACCTGCGCAAACACAAACAAGCTTGCACCCAACGCTTCAAAGGGGTTGTCAATCCCTTCAAGATTGTTTGCAAAGTGAGATCTGAAGGCGGAAAGTGCAACGAAGTAAAAAGTGTAAGGCTGAAAATATGGTGTCGAGTAGACCCTGGGGGGCCATAGTGTTCACTAGAGGCTTCTCTCATAATAGCAAATATCACGGTGGGTGAACAAATTACTGTCGAGCAATTGATAGAACCGCGTAAAGTCATGACGATATCTAAGGCAATGATCATACATATAGGCATCACGTCCGAGACAAGTAGACCGATACTTTCTGCATCTACTACTATTACTCCACACATCGACCGCTATCCAGCATGCATCTAGTGTATTGAGTTCATGACAAACAGAGTAATGCCTTAAGCAAGATGACATGATGTAGAGGGATAATCTCAAACCAATCATGAAAACCCCATCTTTTTACCCTTGATGGCAACAACACGATGCGTGCCTCGCTACCCCTTCTATCATTGGGTGAGGTCACCGCACGGTATGAACCCAAAACCAAGCACTTCTCCCATTGCAAGAATCATAGATCTAGTTGGCCAGACAAAACCCACAACTCGAAGAGAATTACAAGGATATGAAATCATGCATAAGAGAGATCAGAAGAAACTCAAATAAGATTCATAGATAATCTGATCATAAATCAACAATTCATCGGATCTCGACAAACACACCGCAAAAGAAGATTACATTGGATAGATCTCCATGAAGATCATGGAGAACTTTGTATTAAAGATCCAAGAGAGAGAAGAAGCCATCTAGCTACTAGCTATGGACCCGTAGGTCTATGGTGAACTACTCACGCATCATCGGAGAGGTCAGGGTGTTGATGAAGAAGCCCTTCGTGTCCGAATCCCCCCTCCGACAGGGTACCAGAACGTGCCCCAGATGGGATCTTGCAGAGACACAAGCTTGCAGCGGCGGAAAAGTACTTTCGATGATCTCCTGATTTTTTTGGGGATTTTTAGGGAATTTATAGGCGCAACCCCTAGGTCAAGGGGCGCTCAGGGGGCCCACAAGCCTGTGGGCCGCGGCCTACCCCCCTGGCCGCGGGGTGGGGGCTTGTGGGGCCCCTGAGGCTCCCCTGCCTTGGCTCTCAAGCTTCCCGATCTTCTTTTGTTCCAGAAAAAATCTTTTTGGGGATTTTCTTCCATTTGGACTCCGTTTCAAAATCTCCTCTCAAAGGGGTCAAAACATGGAAAAAACAGGAACTGACACTTGGCACTGAGTTAATAAGTTAGTCCCAAAAAATATATAAAAGGCATGCAAAACATCCAAAGTTTGACAAGATAATAGCATGGAACCATCAAAAATTATAGATACGTTGGAGACGTATCAATGGCTTCAAGTGTTTCATCATCATATTCATCATCTTCTTCTGATGCAGAAGGAACGTTGAGGACCACTTTGTTTGGGCTTGGCCTTGTTCCTCTCCCAGCAGTCATCTTTGTCTTCAGAATCCCTCCTGAAGAATTGTGTGCAGAACCAGAGGCAGATGGTTTTGAGGGAATTGTGGTCCCTGTTGGTTGGTGACTTGACTGGGGTTGCGTTGGTGGTGAAGACTTTGCTGCGATTGAATACTTTGCAGCAGTTGAGGATTTTCAAGCAACACTTGGTGTTGGCTGAGGATTTTGCTGTTGTGAGGACTTTGACTTTGCAGTTTTCTTCATCTGAACCTTTTGTGGGGTAGGTTCAGTGGTAGAAGCCTCAGCAGCGGAGGAGGAGGCAGCAGTAGCTGTAGTTGCAGATTCTTCAATTGAGGTCGTTGCTGCTTGTTTTGAGACTTTCCTCAGTTTTGCAAAAATACTTTGCTTTATCCTCACGATAATCTTCAATAGTGACCATACTTGAAGGATGAGCACTTTGTTGATCTCCGAGAGGAGGTCGGTTGCAAGGAGGTTTGAGGGCGAATTTTCTGGCATACTTGGGAGTGACATATTTGTATGCTTTCCACTCCTTTGCCCATCGGTGTTCAATCCTTTGAAGCCTAATCTTGCGCTTCTCTTTGGTTTCTTTTCCATGAATTGCCTCATCAAGCGTGTAATAGTAAGCGTAAATTTCTTCAGGTATCTGAAAAGCAGTGTTGGTCTGTGTCTTCTTGCCACCTTTGTTCTGTTTCTCACACATTTTCTTCGGTTGAGGAATTTGCTGAGCAATTTGAACTCTTGATGAATATGATGACAAGGGCAGATTTTCTTCAAGGAAAGCTGCAAATGAGTTAAGTTGATGAGAACCTAATGATTCATCAGCTGACATTTTGTACCTGTGAACAGAGTATAGGTGCGAAGAATTTCGATAGGTCATATGCGTTCTCGGAGTTGAGGAATTTTAAAAATGACTCAAGTTGAGGAATTTGACTAATACTCTGTTGAAGAATTTCTCTAAGCATTCTGGTCTTGGGTTCCAGAGTTGTGCAGATTCAAAAAATTACACAATTGAGGGATCTCGTGACCAACCCTTTAAGACGAACTCTTTTATCACCTCCATAATCGAGACAAATTCCTTAGTCCACCAGTTACTAAGGATAACTTTGACCGTTGTTCAGTGATTCAATCTCGTATCACTCTTGTACCTCTTGACAGACTCATGGCAAGGCACACATCAAGTGTGGTACACAACATGGCATACTATAGAGCCTATGGCTAAGGCATAGGGGACGACCTTCATCCCTTCTCTTTCTTTTGCCGTGGTCGGGCTTTGAGTCCTACTCAATATTCACACCTTACAACACAACTAAGAACTCCTTTGACTGATGTATTTTGAACTCCTTCAAAATTTTGTCACGGTATGTATTCATTTGGAAGTTCTATTAAGCGTTTTGATCTATATCTATAGATATTTATGCTCAATGTTTAAGTAGGATTAATTCAGGTTTTACTTTAAAAAACTCCTTCCAAACAACCCTTTATGCTTTTCATAAATCCTACATTATTTCCGATCAACAATATGTCAACCACATATTGTAAGTGCATCTAGTGCCCCTTAGTGATTTTGGTAGTTTGAAGACTTACAGGTTAAGAGACTGATATGTTTGCGAGTGTACACAGGATCTATAAGTCGCAGAGGAGTTTGAGCTATTCAATGAAAATAGACCCCTAAAAATGTATGTCTTCGGGTGAAGACTTTGATCGTGAAGAAATTGCGAAGAAATTGGTATTCCTCACGAAGATATTGAAGATGAGGAATTCGGTGTGTCGTGAAGAAAACACTCTGAAGACTTTGAAGCTTGAAGATTTACTCTTCCTGTTTCATTTTCTTTACATTTGAGTCATAGGAACTCCGGACTGTTAAACGGGGTCGAGGTAAAACTATGGAACGAAATTCCTCATGATGCTCAGCCCAAAGATACACCTACCAAAGCCTCAAAGTGAGGAATATGAGAGACATGAGGACTTTCAAATTTGAAAGTTCCGACCGTTGCTGCGCCACGTGCCACCTGTCATAGATCTTATCCACCCAACGGTCATATTATTAAAGGGCATTTATGTCAAATCATGTCGGGATGCTCCCAGGCTATAAATAGACACCCCCACAACCACTAGCTGGTTGGCTGCTCTGAGAGAAACTGACACTAGTCATTTAGAGCAACCCAAATTTCTGAGAGTCTTCGAGAGAAAATCATCAAGTGAGGAAATATCCCAAAGACAAACCCCAAACCAAAACCCAAGTGATTGAGCATCACTGAAGAAGTTATTCATGTGTGGAACCGACGCTTGTTACCTTTGAGGATTGTGCATCCTCCACACGGCTAGGCGTCATGGTCTAGAGCATCGAGCAGTCAATTATGGATCGCCGGGTGACCGAGTTTGTGAGGGTTTGGAAGTCTGCCCTGAACACTTACCACAACTATTGGGCGAGGACTGTGTGTCCTTAGCTTAAGGAAAATATGGTAGGGACTGTGTGTCCCGGGACTGTACGTCCTTTGGTTTCAATACCAAGTCGCTCCAAACCAGACGTACAACTGACACAGCAGTTGGAACTGGGTCATCAAAAAGTGTCTTCATGAGGCTACCGGTTCTATTTCTTCAACTCTCTCATTTCCTCAATTGATTGTTGAAGACTTTCATCTATACTATTTGAACCATTTGACTGAAGACTTTCTCCGAATTTCCTCAACCTCAAATTCTTCACATGAGTTAATCTTCACCTGCTTATCCTATACTTGTGACCTGTGCAAACTGAATCTCTGAAATCTCGCTGAGTACTTTGAAGTAGACATTTCTGCGCACCTGATCCTGTTCTATTTCCGCTGCACTCAGTTCATGACTGAGGACTTTCCTCACTAGGAATTCCCTCAGTGATGAAATTGTAAAAATCGCCTATTCACCCCCTCTAGTCGATATAACGCACTTTCAATTGGTATCAGAGCAAGGTACTCCCTTGTTCTGTGTGATTTTGGTTTAACCGCCTGGAATTTTAGTTATGTCAACCGCATGTATGATCAAGGTTACTACAGGATGTCCTACCTTCGAAGGAAAGGACTTCCCCTACTGGAAGACCAAGATGCAAATGCATCTTCAAGCAATTGATAGCGATCTCTGGTATATTGTGGAAAATGGTATTCCCTCCATCACTGCTACTATCTCTTCCGCTGATGTGAAGAAGTTCAGGCAACTTGACTCGCAAGCGAAGAATATCATCTATGGCAACCTGAGCAAAGGTCAGTATGGCAGAGTTAGTGCTTTGGGCACAGCGAAGCTTATCTGGGATAGGGTGTCCAAAGTCAATGAGGGAGTCTCAACACAGTGTGACTCTCGTGTCAATGTTCTTCGCAATCGCCTCAAGAGGCTTGACAATGAAAGCTGCCAAGACACCTTTGATTTCCTCACAGACATCTCAAATGAACTGCAAGCACTGGGAGCTAGAGACATCACTAACCATGAAGTTGTGAAGAAACTGCTACGATCTCTTGATCCATCATTTGACACACTGGTTCTGATGATCCAAGAATGAAGAGACTACAAGATGCTTGATCCAGCTGATATACTTGAGAGACTCAATACTCATGAATTCCAACAAGAAGAAAAGAGAGATATGTATGGACCAAGCTACTCAAGACCTCGTGCGCTGAAGGCTAAGGCTATTTCCTCATCCGAAGAAGACGAATATACTTGCTATGCTCGTGAGGAAATTCCAGAAGTTCACAAAACCAGTTTGGAAAATCTTCAAGAAAATATATGAGGAAATCAGAATCTTCATCTGAGGACTACAAGAAAAGTACCTACCACAAATGCAAGAAATCTGGTCACTACATTGTTGATTGTCCTCGCTGGGTGAAAGAATCAAGGAACAAAAAATACAAGGATGAAATTCTGGTGACTCGAAGAAAAAGAAGAAACCTTCAAAATCCTCATCTTCAAACTCCTCATCGCACAAGAAGACCAGTTTTAGAAAGGCTCGGGCACTCATTGGCAAGGAAATGGACTCTGAAGAAGAATCTGAGGAATGTGATGAAGGGGAAGGTCCTGAAGTGGAGTCAGAGTCTGGTGTGGCAAGTCTTGCACTGGCAACCACATTCGTTAGCAAGTCAATCTTCAACCTTGAAGAAAATAACAACGCCATCTACACTAATGAATACGATGATTACTTCGCTCCAACCTATTACTTCATGGCAAAAGGTTCAAAGGTACCAAACCACACTTCCTCCTATGATTCTAGTGACTGTGAACCTGATGATTATCAAAAACCTAGTTACTGTAAATTTGCCAACATTGCCACTAAGCAACAAAGTGCCATTGAAAAGCTCCAGAAACTGTTAGACAAAAGCGATGATCTGTTGAACGGTCAAATGAATCGTACTCAAGTCCTCACTGAAGATGTTAAAGTCTTCAGTCTAGATTTCATAGTCTTCAAGATCGTTATGGCACACTCTTGGCTGACCATGAGAAACTTTCCTATGAATTTTTTCAAAGGAAGTTTGATCTTGAGAAGCTAAGAATGTCTCAGGATAATATTTGAATGGAAAATGATTCATTGCTTTCTCAACAAATCAGTACCGCTCAGGGTGAATTCATTCCAGTCTGAAATGCATCGAGCGTGAAACTGCTAATTCTTTACGAGAATCATCAAATGCTTCTATCGCTACAAATTCTTCAGCTGTTCGTGTGGTATCAAATTCTTCACTTCAGGAAACCACAAATGCTACTGACGAAAATGCAAGATTGAAGGAATTGTATGTGACAGGCATATACAAAAGTCTCAAAGGGCATCAAACCCTTTGCGATGTGCTCAAAAATCAGATTTTGAACAGGAACCCGAGGAAAGAAGGCATTGCCTTCGAGGGGAAATTGAATGCCGATGGATCATACTGGAAACATGAGCAGTAGCCCAAAACCTCATGGGTTGCTTCTAAAGGCCCTCCCGTTGATCCATCCACTCTAACAGGCCTTGCATGTGAAATGTCCTATTCCTCCGATGAGTCATATGACTCCAACTATAAACTGTTCAAAAATCAATCTAGTGAAGTATTTGCTCGATATGTTGGAACTAACTGCAGGAATGGACCACCCCTGAGGAAAATCTGGGTCCCCAAAATTTTCTTGGAAAATCTTCAGGTGAATGTCCTCATGACACCACGAGTGAAGAACCAGAACCCCATATCAAAGTCCTCAGGTGGACCAAAGTCTTCACGAGGATCAAAGTCCTCAAATGATCAAAATTATGCTCGTACTCGCACTAATGCTTCTGATATGTAGGGAAACTACAAGGGACATGAATATGAACATTATTCCTCAAATCATTATGTTCATAATTCCTCAAAGAATTTCTCTGCCTATTTATTTGAGTACTATAACCCCCCTACTGTGAAAAGAAGTGCATTAGCTTCAATGCCTCCATTCTCATATTGTGCTCGCGGGATGATGAACTCTTGGCCACCCCTTCAGATGTGGGTGGTGAGGAAAACGAACTAATCACTTCTGCCGGTCAGGTCTCTAGATGAAAGTCATCATCTGAATAAGTTGCTGGAGACCTGAGGAAATTACTTGATTGGACGCAAGCTAAAACATGATGAAATGAACTAACATTTCACACGTCCTCAGATTTACTGATTGTGATGAAATTCTTATCTGATGAAATTGATATCATATTCTTCAAATATGAAGCATATGAGATGGTAAGTTGTACTAGTTCGTCTGCAGGATGACAAACTCAAGAATACAAAGTAGGTTCTTGACAGTGGTTGCACAAATCACATGACTAGTGATAAAAGCTTATTGATGAATATACCACTAACTCCATCACCACTGAAGAAAATCACTTATGCTTATAAAGGTAAAAGCAAGGTATTGGGACTTGGTAAAGTGGCTATCTCCAAGGACCGGCACATGGACAAAGTCATGATTGTCGAATCCCTTCGGTTTAACCTCATGTCAGTCTCAATGCTTTGTGATCTTAATATGATTGTCATCTTTGGAAAATATAGATGTGTAGTTATCATGGAATCTGACAAATCCAAAGTCTTCGAAGGCTTTAGGAGAGGAGACTTGTATATTGTTCATTTTTCCACAGGTCCTCAACCAGCCACATGTTTACTAGCAAAAATCTCAGAAGGCTGGCTATGGCATCATCGACTTGGTCACACAGGCATGACGAATTTGCACACTCTGGCGAAGAAGAAGCACGTCATAGGCATCGAATCGGTCAAATTCCTTAATGATCATCTCTGCGGTGCTTTTGAGTCTGGAAAAATAACCATATCCAAACACCCCTCGAAGACTATCATGACAAGTACTCGTCCGTTTGAATTACTTCACATGGATCTGTTTGGACCTACTCATTATGCTACTCTAACCAATGCAGCATCATTATATGGCTTTGTCATCGTTGATGACTATTCTCGTTATACTTGGGTACACATCATTCTGTATAAAACCGAAGTGCAGGAAGTCTTCAAACGATTTTCCTCAAGGGCCTCGACGAACATCGGCGACAAGATCAAACACATCAGGAGTGATAATGGGACATATTCAAAAATACTGGTCTTGATGATTATATTTATGAACTTGGTATTACTCACGAATTGTCTGCTCCTTATACTCCTGAACAAAATGGCGTCGTTGAACGCAAGAATAGAACTCTGGTTGAAATGGCACGGACTATGCTTGAAGAATATCATACTCCTCGTCGTTTTTGGCCTAAAGCAATCAACACTTCTTGCGACATCATCAATAGGGTATATCTTCACAAATTCCTCAAGAAAACCTCATATGAACTCCTCACTAAAAAGAAACCCAATGTAAGTTATTTCAAAGTCTTCGGTGCAAGATGCTCGATTGGAGATCCTCATCATAGCTCAAAGTTTGCACCTAAAGCACATGAGGGTTTTATGCTTGGTTACGGAAAGGACTCGCACACCTACATAGTCTTCAACACCTATCACAACAAGGTTGTTGAAACTGTAGATGTGCGGTTCGATGAAACTAACGGCTCACAAAGAGAGCAACTGCCTCCTGCGCTAGATAAATTGACTCCTGAGGAAGCTATCAAGCACAAGTCTACTGAAGATATCATTCCTACTGAGGAATAACCCTTGTTGAAGAAGTCGTCCCCAACACTGATGAAATTCAAGCAGGTGCACCTGAGGAAAATGCTACACATCAAATTCCTGAGCCCAACCAAAGTCTTCAACCAGCTCATCCAAGGATTGCAAATGAAGTAGAACTTGACAAAATCCTCGATGACATCAATGCGCCAGGTCCTCTCACTCGCTCAAAAGCTTCACACTTAGTTAACTTTTGTGGGCATTCCTCTTTTGTGTCTATCACAGAACCCTCAAAAGTTGCTGAAGCTTTCATGGAACCTGAGTGTATTCAAGCCATGCAAGATGAACTTCTTCAGTTCAAGCTAAATAACGCGTGGGAACTCGTCAAAAGACCAGATCCTCGCAAGCACAATATCATCGACACCAGGTGGATCTACCGAAGCAAGCAAGATGAGGATGGTGAGGTTGTGAGGAACAAGGCACGGCTTGTAGCCCAAGGCTACACACAGGTTGAAGGAATTGACTTTGATGAAACTTTTGCACCTGTTGCTAGACTTGAAGCTATTCGAATATTATTTGCTTATGCTAACCATCACCTTTATAGTCACCCAGTTACGTTGCGACGTTTGATACACACAAGGTATTCTTTCGGTGTCAGTGAGTTACATGATCTCATGGTCATAGGAACATATACTTGACATGCAGAAAAAACAGTAGCAATAAAACGACACGATCACATGCTACGTTCATAGTTTGGGTCTTGTACATCACATCATTCTCCTAATGATGTGATCCCGTTATCAAGTGACAACCCTTGTCTATGGCCAGTAAACCATGACCATCTTTGATTAATGAGCTAGTCTACTAGAGGCTTACTAGGGACAGTGTGTTGTCTATGTATCCACACATGTATCTCGGTTTCCATTCAATACATTTCTAGCATGGATAATAAACGATTATCTTGAACAAGCAAATATAATAATAACTATTTTACTATTGCCTCTAGGGCATATTTCCAACAGTTAGTTCATTAGGCGAATGGAGGACACAAGCTTATGAAAATGCTAAGTTGTTTAAGGAACAAGACAAAAGATGGCATGAAAAAATAATACAAAAATGGGAATTCAATGTAGGAGACCTCGTTCTTTTGTACAATTCTCGTTTCAGATTTTTTGCATGTAAGCTTCCCTCCAAATGGGAAGACCCTTATGTCGTCCAGGAGGTCTACCGCCTCGGTGCTATAAAGGTTAACAATTTTGAAGGTAAAAATCCGAGAGTGGTAAATGGACAAAGAATTAAACACTATATCTCACGTACGCCCATCAATGTTGAAACTAATATTATTCAAGTTATGACCCCCGAGGAACACATAAAAGCGACCTTCTCGAACGCTTCAAAAAGCTGGAAAGGGGTAGGTATGTGATACAGTAAGTGAACCGACTCCAAAAATTCCAAAAAAATATGATTTTTGATAGTTTTGGTATTTTAGAAAAATTCCAAAAATTAAAAGGAGTTAGGGGGACCCACGAGGGAGGCACAAGCCAACAGGGCGTGCCCACAACCCTGGGCACGCCCTGATAGTTTGTGGGGCCCTCGTGTGCCTCCTGGACTCCATTTTGCTCCTGGACTCGTATTCTAGCCTATAAAAATCATTATATATACTCTTGTTTGTTTTGACCACCGCATCGCAAGTTTTTCCTTGTTCCGGGTTGTTTTTCCTGACAGATTTGGAGCCAATATGTCATTACAACATTTGGAGGGAGAAAGCTATGTTTCAGATCTCATTGTCAGTTCCCAAATCTATTGGGATGTGGATCCTTATGGGAGGTCAAGGAGGAAAAGATGAAGGTTGACTTAAAAAGGATTGAGCCCTCGAGTGATGAAGAATAAGAAGAAGTACATGTGCTTCAACCGAGCGATATGCACCTGGAATTCAAAAATTCAAGCTTGCTAAACAACGATACACCTTCAATTCACGTTTTTACCCCTTATCATCGTATGTAGGAAGACACTACCGTGGCCTCCTCCAGTAAAACCCATGCTTTGATGGAGGGAGCAATGATTGTCACCAACAAACTTCGCAAGGAGAATCTATACCTTAGGCGAGAAGTTGGCAAGCTTAATGAGGAGATCCATATCCTAAGGATTATCATCGCAAAAAGGATTACGTCATCACCACCATTACCCAAGAAGGACGTTTGAGCACATGGGTATGGGCATTACCCCTAGCTTGTTCCAAGCTTCGGGGAGGTAATATGTCTCCAACGTATCTATAATTTTTTATTGTTCCATGCTATTATGTTATCATTTTAGAACACTTTTTATGTACTTATCTACCAATTTATAATATTTTTGAGCACTAACCTATTGCCCCAGTGCCAGTTGCTATTTTCTGCGTGTTTTTCCACTTTTCAGGTTTTCAGTACCAAACGGAGTCCAATTGAGCTAATAAAATTGTGATTTTTTTCTGGACCAAAACAAGACCATGGAGCATCGGAAGGAGGCAGGAGGGTGCACAAGGGCCCCACAAGCCAACAGGGCGCGGCCTGGGGGGTCGTTCCCTGATGGCTTGTGCCCCCTCATAGCTCTCCCGGTTCTATTCTCTGGCCTATAAATTCCCATCTACCCTAAAAACATCGAGGGAGGTCTCGAAACACTTTTTACACTGTCGCAAGTATCTGTTCTGATGGGAGGCCATCTAAAGGTCTGTTTGTTTCGACACTCTGTCGGAGGGGAATCGATCACGGAGGGCTTCTTCATCAACCTTGATGCCCTCATGATGATGTGTGAGTATTTCACCATACACCTACGGGTCCAGCCAGTAGCTAGATGGCAATCCCTCTCTTTGATCTTCAATACAATGATCACCACATCTTTGGTTTGATCCATATGATGTAACCCTTTTGTACGGTGCCTTTGTTGGGGTTCGATGAATTGTGGGTTTATGTTCATATTATTCATGATAAATATTTGAGTCTCCTTTGATATATAATATGATTCTTATGTGCATGATTATGATAGCTTCATAATTATCTCTAATATATTGAGATAGTTTGGCCAACTAGATTGATATTTCTTCGGTGAGAGAGGTGTGTTGTAGTAGGTTCAACCTGGCGAGTTTCTATATCCTAGTGACACAAAGGGTACAAGTTGCATATTTGTTTTGCTACTACTAAGGGTAAATCGATGGGGTTTATTCATATCGATTGAGTTTACTTTGTCTACATCATGTCATCTTACTCCAAGCATTACTTCGTTTGGCATGAACTTAATACGTAGAGAGGCAAGCATAGAAGTGCTCTTGAAGTGAAGTAATAGTAATAGGTGCAGGAAGGAGTCGGCCTATTTGTTTATGTACATGAAGCCTATATGTACATGATCATTGTCGTGAAAACCGCATAACTATCCGCTCTTCTATCAATTGCCCAACAATAATTTGTTTACCCACCATGTGCCATTTTCATGAGACATGCAATTAGGGAAAACTATGGCCCCCGGGTCTATTCACAACATATTTGTAAAACCTCCAATACCTTGCTTCCATTTATTTAATTTTATTTTATTTTGCATTTTACAATTATCTACACACCTCATCCGCTTGCAAATAACGAGGCCAAGGCGATTGCCAACCCTCTTGCCCGCATTGGGTGCAAGTTGTTTGTTCTTTTGTGTGCACCCGCTGAAGACGGTTGTGGTTAATATTCCTATTGGTTCGATAAACCTTGGTTTCATAACTAAGGGAAATACTTACCCACATTATGCTGCGATAACACGTTCCTCTTCACGGAAAACCCAACGCAGATCACAAGTATCACGAGGTGCCCCGGTATCGTATCACCATCAATTTTATCATTACCATCTATATTAGTTTGATCTTTAGTTATATCGTGATTTAGAGAAATAAAATTTCATATTTTCTTTGCTTAGAATTTTTGCTTTTAGATCTATCTATCCTTGTAACCGAGTGTGAGAGTTATATAATAAAGATTAGTTGAGTTTGTGTGCTTTACTCTCATGCATCTATCATCATATCATTGATATAATAGAAATAAAAAGATCATATGATAATCACATGAGGAGTAATGACTTCACATAGAAAAAGTATAAGTGATAAAAGTTGTTGGGAATAAACAAACATAGCATTAGTCATTGATACAATCTATACAAGATTATGATAGAGGAGAGAAGATTCACATATAAATACACTATCTTGGACATCTTTGATTATTGTGAGCCGCCACCAGATATTATATAATGAGTAAGTGTTGATGTTGGGCATGGAAGACAACATAATGACCATGATAGTTTACATTCACATAGAAGTTATTTTGTAATGGATCCTCTAACATGGGGTGCTTGCTTTAGATCTTTTGCTAGCCAAAATTGTCCGCACTAAGTAGATATACTACTTGTGCATCCATAACCCTTAAACCCAACTTATTTCCATGAGAGTCCACCATATCTACCTACGGATTGAGTAAGATCCTTCAAGTAAGTTGTCATAGATGCACCAAGCAATAAAAAATGCTCCTAGACATGTATGATCTTTTATTGTAAGGGGAAATAAGCTTTGTACAATCTTGTGATGGAAAATAAATAAAAGCTATGAATTGCATAATAAAGTTTGCTATCATAAGGGGCAATATAAAGTCACATTCCTTTGGATTAAGAGTTTGCACATCCAACTTAAAAGCGCATGACAACCTATTAACTCTCTAGTTGGAAAGCATCTTGTGTTGGGGATGTATCCAGATATATATATCGAGTTGAATGTAGGAGATCATGAACCATTATTATTGACATTATCCTTGACGCCTTGTTCAGTTACACCTCTTCTCAAGAAGATTAAAGGAAACTGGGGTGGATTTTAACTTGTAAAGGATTATATCCACCTCAATCCGTGCCAAATCCCTCCTAAATCTCTATCAACCAAACAAGGCCTGAGGTAAATAAGTTGGGTGGAAAAGTAATAAAGCTTCTATCTTCCTATGTGTCCAATGAAAACATTAGCTCCAAAAATATTCAATGAGTGTCTCCAATTGTAGAAGACTAAATGATAGTTGAGTATGTGAATTTTCAAATATGAAAGCTATTACATAGACCCTCCTCCTAAATATGATGAATTATGATTGCCTCGATGACTAAGAACATAGTTTGTTGGTTGCCAATAAAGTTTATGCTTTATACTTCAATGTTGTGGATAGATTATTACTTGTTTATGAGAAGCTATATGATGGAAAAAAACATGATGCTATGTTGATATTCATCATGCTCTCTTGTCCGTAATCTGTTTTTATCGACACCTCTCTCTCAAATTATTTGGTCATTATTATCGAGCTCGACTTTCGTTTGAGGAAAAGCGAGGTCTAAGCTTGGGGGAGTTGATACGTCTGTTTTGCATCATGAATTCTTATTGATATTTATGTTATCCTTGTCCATTATTCCTTATTATGATACAATTCTTACGGATTTCTCTCTGAATATGCATGGTACATCACAAGGCAGGAAATTACTCAAAACTAGAATTCTGGACCAAGAAAAAGACTGAAAATATACTAGAGGGAGACCACCTGCTGTCCACAAGCCAACACGGTGCGCCAACCCCCCCGGACGCGCCATGTTGCCTTGTAGGGCCCTAGCAGGTCTCACGACCCCCCCCCCTTGTCCTATATGGTGTGTTTTACCCTAAAAATCATAGGGATAATTTCAGGATGAAGCACCGCCCACTCGAGGCGGAAACCTAGTAGAGGCCCTTTTGCTCTCCGAAAGAGATTTCTACCGGGGAAACTTCCCTCCTGGAGGGGGGGGGGATCAAAGCCATCATCAGCACCAACTCTTCCTCCTTCATGAAATGATCAATCATCATCGACATCTTCACTAGTAGCATCTCATCTCAAACCCTAGTTCATCTCTTGTATTCAATCTTTTCTCAAAACCTCAGATCGGTACCTGTGGGTTAATAGTAGTGTTGATTACATCTTGTAGTTGATGCCAATTGGTATACTTGGTGAAAGATATTTTGTTTAGATCCTTTATTGCCATTATTAAACCTCTGATATTGAACATGTTGGTGAGGTCTGAGTAGATATTGTTTTTCTTGGTGACATGGGAGAACTCTTGTCATAAGTGATCATGTGAAGTTGGTATGTGTTGCTTCTCTTAGTGGTGTCGTGTGAACATCAACTACATGACAATTCACCATGTTATCGGCCTAAGGGGAGACCTTTTGGAGTAACACGTAGATGATGGATTGCAAGAGTGACCGAAACTTAAACCCAGTTTATGTGTTGCTTCATGAGGGACTGATTTGTATCGACATGTTTCATGCTATGGTTAGATTTTTATCTTAATTCTTCTTTCGTAGTTGCGGATGCTTGCGAGAGAGGGTAATCATAATTGGGTTTCTTGTTCAAGTAAGAACAACACCTTAGCACTGGTCCACCCACATATCAAATTATCAAATCGATGAACACGAATCAACTCAACATGATGAAGATGACTAGACAGAAGTTTCCATGTGTCCTCGGGAGCGCTTGCCTCATATAAGAGTACTTTCACGCATTGTCCTTTGCTATAAAAAGGATTGGGCTATCATGTTACACACTTGCTACTATTGTGACTTGTCACTTGTTACGAATTATCTTGCTACAAAACTACTTATCACTGTTACTCATAGCACCTCCAGAGAATACCTTGCTAAAACTGCTTATCATTTCCTTCTGGTCCTCGTTGGGTTTGGCACTCTTACTTATCGAAAGGACTAGATTGATCCCCTATACTTATGGGTCATCAAACACCACGGTAGTTCTGCTGAAAATAGCATCAGTCTGGGTTAGTTCCAATTAAATGATATAAAGTGCATCAAAACCATATAAAAGTATTGTAAACATAGGTAAATATGTCATGAATACTTCATAAATTATCGATACGTTGGATACATATCAACCGAGTATGATGGGACTAAGGGCAGCTCTTACTGATCCCAATAACCGGTCAGAGGAGTAAAAACAGATTTTACTCGTCTAACTCGCACCTAGCCAATTCCCAATCGGCGTTAGAGGAGTAAAAAATATACTGAATCGTGCCTCGCCTCCCGATTTTTACTCCACCACACCGCGGCCGAGTAAAACGAATCCACTTTGCCTCCTCTGCCCCTTCTCCTCCCTAATTCCTGCCATTGGTGCCCCACACTATTCTCGATGCCCCACCTCACCATGGCTGGACCGCACAACCAGCGCTCTTCCCGCCACCGATCGACAAGTGCGGATCCGCGCCGCCACGCTCGCCATGGTGCTTCCAGCGGGGCCTACTCGTTTCGCCACGCCGCAACATCTTTGACTTCCCCGACCTCCCCCAGCCACCACAGCCAGAGAGGAACTACCTCAACATTCGGCAGCGGTCCTGGGGGACATGGGTGGTGGAGATTATGGACCGCGAGACCCACACCAAGAAGTGACTCGGGTCTTGCGCCGCTCGAGTATTACCGGTGGCAAGTCCGGTTCCGCGGCGTGGAGGCGCGCCTCAATATTCCATTGCCGACGACAACCATCCACAGCGTCCCCTCGGCTCCCGGGGTGGTGAATGCCGCCATGGTGAGGAGGCCGGGAGGTGATGGTTGTGTATATTATGCATTTTTAGCTCATTTGTTAGTGTTGTATTTTCTCTCTCTATATATATATAGTATGTCCCATTGAACTAAATATGTCTCCATTATGCATGATTACTGGTTTTGCACTTATCATCGTGAGCATTGCACATTTAGTATTTTATTCGTTTTTATTTGTTTTTGTGTGTCTACTAGTGTATTGGAGCAACCTAGGATCAAACATGATGAAAGGATTAAGGATGGGTTCAATACGAAGACACACACGGGTAGACTTAGCCATTTCGGATGTCGGAAAAACTCGATTTCCAGATTTTCCAAAATCAAGATCTAAGACCAGAAATGGATCGGCGTCATTCATACGGATCAAACAAGCCCACAAACATTAAATTCCAACTTCGTATGAAAAAATGACGACCGTTTTAGCGGAGAAGGTCAGAATAAAATACGTTGTTTTATGCGACCGCGTCTGGTCGTTTGACGTATACATACCTCCAAAAGTTGCCTTTCCACATGGGATTCTCCATCGATTTCGTCAGAATTGTTTCCATAGGATATTTGGCTAATAAGGAATGGTTTGGGAGAGGATAAGGCTCATCTAGAGCCCTTCGATGACCACGGGAAAGGAGAAGATATCGGGAGGCCTTCATATAAGCACCATCAACCCTAGGCGCCTCACATCTTCGTTCATTCATCCACGCAGTTGTCATCCATCTCTATTGTTGTTCCAAGACCAGCTCATAGAGGAGAGAAGGGCCAAGCTAAGAGGAAGACGAAGGGGCGCGTCCACCTCACGTGCACCGGCCTTCGGGTCGTTGCGGTCTTCACTGCCAGCCCCACAATCATCACCACCACCGGCGCCACCATGCTCCTCTTCTTCACTGGTTTCACGTCGTCTTGTAACTTTCCCTCTCCATGTATGATGTTTGAGTAGTTGTGTTAGTTCCTGAGGAATTGGATGAACCCTTGATGACTAGTACTTGTCGAACAAGCGATCCAATCATTCTCTTTATATATTTTGCGTTGATTGTCTCATTGTGTTGTGAAGAACGCTCACGCGTCATTAGCCTCTTGTGGGCTTGAGGCAAGTCATGTTGGCAAGCAGGCTGGTTGCGGAGGTAGGTAGTGACAACCCTATTCTCCCTTCATCCCGGGTCATTGCACGAGGGATTAGTGCAATACCCTAGAACTTAATAATGTGACCATGGGGAATTTACTCCCTTAATCACTCCCTAGATCATTGTTGTGCTAATCGGAAAGGGGAAGCACGGTGGTGACACGAGTGTACGCGGTAATCGAACTAAGGATGCGTATTTTATTGGCTCCGCCCACGTAAGATCATGTACAAATGGCTTAGTGATATAAATAGAAAGCCATGTTTATCATGTGTTGTCGGCATCATGCTTGTGGTGATAGTTTAGTCCATTTAATTTTCTGTTTTTTATTTCTCTTTTGTAGTTTAGTACACATTATCCTTTTATTTTCCTTCCTAGGGACTCACTAAAATAAGTTAATTTAAATCTACGGTTTGGGTGCGTAAGAAACTATAGTCACGGGTTTTATAATGCCTTTTCATCAGTTTTCTATGGATTCGACACTTACTTATCATGAAAGTGGTACAACAACTTTTTGTACTTGCATGTCATCAGGAGGGGAGGGAGCGCCTCAAGGCAGAGGCAGCCGATGAGAAGTACATGACGGACCACCGCATCCGACACCCTTAGCTAGTGGAGGCGGAGCGGGCGGTTGACGAGGAGGTCATCGACATCTGTGACAATGAGAAACAAGAGGAGAAACTCAACTCTCAAGAGTGACGGCGCATCTCCCTTGACTCGAGCTATGACGGCTCTGGCCTGGACCCAATGAATGGTGGGATGACCCGGGGCGCTCGCGTGTAGGGGTGTCGAAGCCAACAACGGACAGGTGGCTTCCCCTTCTCACATGTATCTGGCCGGAGGCCGTGGTAGGGCGTCACAGACGATGCAGGGGAGGCTGTTGGAGGGATGGGTAGACTGACTGCTCGTCACTGGCGCAAGGGCGCCGGTTCGGACGAGCTTCGCTCCCCTTCCCCTCTTCCAGGCCTGGCCTCCTGGCTGCAGATCGATGTTGCGGGGAGGGAGGGCCACCGGCAGTTCCATTGATGCTTGGTTCCCGCCGGTCGGCCCAAAGTCAGCACCTTTGATGGTCTCCGGATTATCTCGAAGCGGGGCGACGGCCCTGGTGATGGGAGCTCCTGGCTCGTGGGCGGAGCTCGCGGCTCGGGTGTTGACAGGCTCGTTGCCATGGCCGCATGGGTGGCATGGGGGTGGGCCTTCGACGATCTACGGTGGTGGTGCGGCCAGCGATCTCCTGCCGTGTCGTACCACGGGCGGAGGTGGAGGGTAGTGGTCGAGGTCAAAACCTCGTCTGGTTCGGACCAGACGATGGCGGGGGCGTTCATGCGCCGTTTCCTTTCTAAAGGCTCCATCGCGATAGCCCTGCGTCCTTCGCCATACTCTGGGTGAAAACCTCGATTCAGTGGATCGAGCGGTGGCGGCTCTCCGATGTCGTTTCTTTCTTGAAAGCACCGTTTTAAAGTTTTCTGGGTTGTTGGGTTTTGGTGTTGCTCATTATCAACCCCTTGTATCTGCCTTGAATGTATGTGGTGTCAGGTTGTTTGGATCGTTGTTTTATATATAAAACGGAACGAAAGCCTTTTTGGGTAATTTGGCAGCGAGTTAAGCCCGCCCAGATGCGGGCGCCGGCGAGTCAAAGCCGTCTGGCGCGTCCGGTCAAGACCGGGTCGGGATGTGCCAGCGCCGCCGTAACCGGGATCGCTGCCGTGGCGCGAGAGAGCGAGTCAAAAAAAGCTAAGGAAGCCAGTCAACCGGCGGGCGTGGGCGGGAGCAGATGGAGACATGGCAACATCGGCGGACGCGGCTCACAACTCGCTAGGCTTTCATCTTTGCCGGCAAATGTGAGAGTTCGTCGCTGGTCCGACTACATTTTTCTGTTCGCAGTTTGAAGAACACATCGGTTTCATTTTCACTGGTCAGTTAGGATTGCACGAGCTTCCTACCTTCACACACGCAGCATCGCCGGCAAGGATCAGCATTTTATTTATTTAGAGTCATCTCCCCGGCTATAGCTACTACAATGCTACAAGTACTACAGCACAAACAAAGTTCAACACATTGCACTGTTCAATGTACCCTCCTACCAATACAATCTTAGAACAATACGGCCTTTCGCCTCTGGACCATGAATATGATAAGCAAACTAACGAAGCCATAGATAGGCTCTTCCACAGCAGGCTGCGCGCCCGCTGTTTCATCGGAGCCTATTCGATCATCATCATCAACAAACGAACGAACAAAAGAACTTGGTCTGCACAATCCATTCCGCACCCTCCATGCCCCATCCCACATATCAAGGAACTATGTACATGGAAAACCAGCGCCGATCGGTCGGTGAGTCTCAAAATGTGCTTCATGCCGCGGTGCTGTTATCTTCTACCTCGCCGCCGCACTTCCAAACTACGTCCTTGAGCTGGGTCGAGAGAGATCTGTAGAACTGTTTCACAGTAGAATAAACTCTTGTTACTTGGTTGTGCAAACAATGCCATGGATCCGAAATGCTATGCAATTATAGGTATGTGGTTACTACAGATTATCTAGAAGAGATTAATTCCAATACAATAATTATTTATACGTCAGCTTTACTTTTTTTTTAAGTATTCAGAGGTAATCAAGAGTTATACGATGTTTGCAGCAGACCTCAGATGGGCCTATTTTATTAGTGTTAGACTTTGTCCAAAGTTGTTCGTTTAATTAGCAGTGCTTTGCTATTGCGAGTATCAATTCTAAATTCGCAGATAATTTGGATGGAAAAGGATGCTATGGCAGCACCGCTCATGATTAGTACGTACCATTTGAAATTCCAGAGTATCCCCCTTCGCCTTTTTCAGCTCAACCACATGTAGGGATGGAGCTACTTGAAACACCTGAATGGTTGCCACATAAAAAAAATATGAATGGGTAATCCTTCTTTAGTGTTCGAAATAGTTTGTTTGTGTGGTGTTTTCACTTGCCTCAGTTGCAACATTGAGATTGCCTTTTCTACCTGCTTTCGGGTTCTCCATCCGCATCTGGAAATAACAAAATCAAAACTAGTTCAATTTCCTGCAAACTTCGATTATGTTCAACATATATACAAATAATTTAATTGTAACATAAGATGTATGGACATGTAGACAATAAGCAATATGAATACCTTGTAGTTTTTCTTCTGAATGTCAAATCCAAGTGGCCTTGCAGCTTCAGCAATCTTGCTGATGATTTCTTTTGGAGGGCATTGCGAGGTGAATCTTGTCTCTCTTTTATGCTCCTGCCACATAATTCGTACAGATAAGAAGGTTGTTTCTAAAGGAAATCATAGGCAACAAACAGACAATAGAATATGGGAAGTCAAACCTAATAAGACAGACATATAATGGCTATCTGCAGCAGAAATATTTCAGAATTTGCAGTTCTTACCTCCTTTGCCTCGAATAAATTGTCCAGATTCAGTCCCTGATTCAGCGAAATCAGTTCAAATGCATTCATTGAGGTTGGCTTATGTTCAGTCTCCTCTTTCACATGTTGGTCCTAGTAAATTATTAATAGATACATATAGTTAATCACTTATTCCAACCACAAGTGTAAGCATTTTAACCATGTCAGGTCAACTGCCTCACCTCTGAGTCTCCAAATGCAGCATAGACATCATCGAAACTAGTTTCATACTTATCATCAAAAACAGGTGGCTTGAATCCCTTTTTGAACCAAGGATCCTCCAGTATCTGAGGAATGGTCATACGCTGTTCAACATTCAACAACAAAAACAGGACAGATGAGTTGGGATTGGATAACTTTTTTCCAGTACTGAGAAAGTAATGGTACATTGGTACAAGTCGAATTAAGGAGTACTGGTGTTTCATTTGTAGTACTGCTCATAAGTCTGATTCTCTTTTGAAAGGATTATTCTTAGTGATTTCAACAGCCATATTCAAAAGCTGTATCCCACTTACAGTTGAAGGATTAGGGTCCAGAATTCTGGAAATCAACTTCTTAGCTCCAGTAGAAAACCAAGAGGGGCACGTGAACTGAGCCTCTGAGATCTGTTATTCCATGAGGGAGTAAGAAGAAATTATAAGCAATAATATCATCTCAGATGTTCTTACAAATTTTTGTATCTTTGGGCAGTATTGGTATTACCTTTTTATAAAGAGCGATGATGTTTTCATCCTCGAAAGGTAAAAACCCGGCAAGCAGAATAAAAAGGATTACCCCGCAAGACCAGATATCTGCAGCTGCGCCATCATAACCTCTATCCTCAATCACCTGCGGAGAAATCGAAGTTAGACAATAGTTCTAGGCTTCTAGTGGATTGGACACATGATCTTACTATGACAAGCAAAACAAAATTACCTCAGGAGCAACATAGTTCGGAGTTCCGCATGTTGTGTGCAGCAAACCGTCAGCCTGTAGAGTCGAAGAATTTCAGTAACAGTGAGAATCAACACAAGGCAATGATGTGACTAGCTCGAATTTTTTACCCAAAGTAAGAGTATATCTTAAAAATACCTTGACTTGCTCAGTTAAAGCACTTAAACCGAAGTCGGACACTTTGAGGTTTCCAGCAGCATCAAGCAACAAATTTTCTAACTGCAAATGCAGGTTTAACATATTTTTGTCACTTTCATGTACTTGTATGTGTATAGTTAACCATAGAAGAACACATGACCCAGAAGATAAGGTTTTTACCTTCAAATCTCTGTGATACACACCCCTACTGTGGCAATAATCAACGGCATTTATCAGTTGTTGGAAGTATTTGCGTGCTTCCTCTTCTTTCAACCTTCCATTGGTATACTGTGTATAACAGCAAGTAAACAGATTAAACAGATGATCGTGTAACATGAATGAAAATCTAACCGACAATACAACAGCACCAATTGCAGATGGATGGATGGCATATTGGCACTTACAATGGTATCAAAGAGTTCCCCTCCAGTAATGTATTCCAGAACAATGAAAATTCTTGCTTTACTTCCCATCACCTGAGATGAAAAGCAAATATTAGCAAAAAGGTACTAAGACCGCAGCCATGAATAAACACAAATGTACTAAAGTATGGCAATAAATCTTGAATCTTCCATTGATTTTGGGACTTTACCTCGTGCAGTCGGACAACATTAGGATGCTTTATTAACTTCATAGTGCAAATTTCGCGCCTAATCTGCATTGAGTTGAGGATGGTATTAGGATACAGATATCAAATCTCACTATATGAGCACATGTATGAAATAATATGTTTCAGTTTTGACAATGTTTTTTGTGGCTAACAGAAGTCCTTGTTTGAGGACTGTATGGTTAGAACTTGGAACTTGGAAGAGCACCAAAGTACAGCAAAGGCAACAAGGGACACATATGTGTTCAATTTGCACAAAGTTCAGACATCAATTAGAAACTGCACAAGATATTAGGAGAACATTCTGAGGTTGGTGATATATGACTTCAATTGGAAGATCAGTATGTGGGTAAGATCGCTATGTAATGCAAATGTGTAGATACGGAATCATTCTTAACTGAAGTCACACCTTCCTATGCCCCCATGCTGGCACGGCAACATCCAGGGAAGCTAGAAATGGTTTCTCCAGTTAGCTCCTTGATATAAAGGTGTACAGATTATACTCCCTTTGTCCTAAAATAAATGTCTCAACTTTATACTAGCTCTAGTATAAAATTGTACTAAGCTTAAGACACTTATTTTGGGACGGAGGGAGTAATAATGAAGAAAGATTGCAACTGTGCATCTCAGCAAAAAGGTAAGAAACATAATCCTTTTGCTGGCTGTGGTAAAAAAAAATACTACTCCCTCTGTTCACTTTTGTAAGACGTTTAAGACAGATGAAATTGAATTGTTTTAGGTGTTGTCTTAAATGTCTAAAACGTCTTACAAAAGTGAACGGAGGGAGTAGTGGTATTCATGAAAGATGATATGGTTGACTGAACTTTAAATTGTTACCACGTGCATCTTATGGTCTGGTCTGATCTATTACTCCCTCCGTTCCTAAATATAAGTCTTTCTAGAGATTTCACTAACGGACTATGTACGAATGTATATAGACATGTTTTAAAGTATAGATTCATTCATTTTGCTTCGTATGTAGACCCCTAGTGAAATGTCTTAAAAGACTTATATTTAGAAACGGAGGGAGTATATGATATGTTCAGATAACAGGAATATGAGGAAACTGTGTGATAATGACCTGTTCAACCAATCTGAGCTTCTGAACCTTCTCCTTGTCGAGGATTTTGATAGCAACAGGCTCCATAGTTTCAGTGTTCTTTGCGAACCTGACCTTTGCAAATGTCCCTTCCCCGATGGTGCGGCCGAGCTCATACTTGCCGACACGGCGCTTCACCTTTGGTGACAATGCGGCTCTCTTGGCCCGATACATCTTCCCACAACCGAAGGTTACTGTCAACCTTCAAAATGCTCTTGGACGACCTGCAGTTGCGCAATCAAATCAGGCTTTGGACACTATGAATTTGGCTTGTGCCATATTTTATCATGAGGCAGCCTTTACCATCTTTTCCCAAAAGGGATAAAAGGAAAAACAGTAGAAGTAGCGTAGATCCTAAAGATCTCAGGATCCAGGAACACTAAACAACACCTGATCATCTTCATCAATATAAAATGACCAGACTAGTCCAAAACACTCAACCCACTTTGACTTTACTAATATAAAAGGTGGCAAAGACATACGGAGTATCTACAAAAAAAAAAGGTGGCGAAGACCATGAGAATAAGATGCATCATCCCAAGCTAAACCAGGGACATGTGCCTGCGGCCGAAAGGCGAAAAAATCATGAAAAGTACATGGAGGTCACACAGTACAGGAAGAATCTCCAGTTGGTAACCTATGAATGATCCTACCCGACACAGTCACCTAAGATGGAGTTTTCCAGAAAGCAGTTTACAGACATGTACTTTCTGGAGCAAGGTAGATAATCCTAGCTTAAAAAAGTGTGTGTGCTGCTCAAATGAAGAGCAGAAAGAGAAATGAGTGGTGATAATGAGCCGGAAATTCCAGATCAGAGCTGTATGTAGGTCCCCGAGTAGCACAAGAAAATGCAAAATTCTCACACCGGCACGGTAGGGAACAGATTCAGGGGCCTTACCTTCAACCCGACGAGGTAGCAGACAGCAGGTGGAGCTTGGCAGCAGATGCAGCTAGGAGCTAGCGAGGGTTGGTCTGAGGAGGAAGAGGATGCTGTTGCTGTGGATGCAGAGGAGGAAGAGGGATAAATAAGGAGGGAGGGAGGGAGGGAGGAGGTGGGGGGGTGACACTGACACGTACGTACTCGCATAGCTAGCTGGGCCTGGGCAGGAGGAGCACCACCACGAGAAAAGGACATGGGATCGGGATGGATGCGAGCAGAGCAGCCGCTGCTGGCGTACGTAAGTTTGATTGCCGACGCTGCCTTGCCACCTCTTTCAGTTCCCAAGGGCTGCACCTGCACCTGCACTGCACTGCATGTGCATGGCCTATCCTTTTCGTCCCCTTCGTTCTACTGCTGCTTTTCGATTCTACTCGAAAAAGAAAAAAGATCCTGCTAGCACTAGTGGTATTTTCAACATACTCCATGAAGAACGTTGTGTGCACCAGAGACCAGAATCAGACCAGGGTACGTGGATAAGGTTGTGCTCTTATCAGAGCTATGCAGCGCAACTCTCTTCTCTACTCTCTAGTACTGCTACATGCTATATGAATCTTCAAGCCTTGCGAATTCGCCCCCGTATACAAAATTAACTGTAATACTTCTTCCGTTTTTAAATATAATTTTCTTAAGAGGTTTTAATAGCGGACCAACTGGAATGGCCAGCTGATTTGAACGATAATCTTGGTCACTGGTCATTTTTGCTATCGTGATAATCTTTAACTATGCATATACAACTTTGCACGTAGTATATGCCGTTGTAGGGAATATAATACTTTTACACGAGGGGAGTATATCCGCACCAGTTTGGGCCTGCTGTTTGAGAAAACAAAACCCACCTGTTTGGCGTGGGAACAATATTCTACCATTCTCCGTGGGCTTTCTGGTCACCGGTATGTGTTACGTGCAGAGATAAATTACAAGACACGAGCTGTGTTTGGCATGACAACTTTCTTCACGGCCTGATACTGTACATGGCCACGTACTACTAATTTCGAATTAAGATGCTGGCACCCCCCCACCTTACTGTTTTTGGTTGCGGCCGCTGGAAACACGAGGGGGGCAAACAAAAGGAGCGACGGCACAACCACCGATTGAAGTTTCGCGACCTCTGGCTAATGTCGATGGCAGTTAATATCCTGCCTGCTTCGATGTGGAAATGTGATCTTATGAGCAGGCGAGGCGTGACACGTCCACATGACAGGGAAACCCCGGCCATCTGACGCGCGCAACATATTTGGCGGGAGATCTCACACACGAATAAATTAAGCGCAAGTAAATTAAATTGCCTTGGTATAGAAACCCGGCCGGTACATACCGTAAGCTGGAGATAATTGCAGGACACTACCACACTTGGACATCATGTAACGAATCGATACCAATAGTCATTTTTTTATGCGTGTCAATACCATCTCATAGCCTAATTGTTGTAATACGATCTGACACATGTATCTGACGTACCGGGCCCGCATGTAAGTGTCGACACGAACCGGTTCGGTCAGTCTTTGTGTCTCGCTCCAACCTGGTCGACCAAGCCAGTCGCCTCCTTCCCTCTTCTTCTCTCCTCGCACTCTGCCCCTCTCGTCGCCGAACCTCGTCGGCCGCCACCACCTCCGCCACGCCATGGTTTATGAGGATGATAGTAGCAACGACCTATCGAGCCTGGACATCAGCTCTTCCTCCGACGGCATGATGCATCGGGTAATTTGTAGAGCTAGGGTTAGGTTTAGGGTTCCGGTTTCTTCACATTAGGGATTTATCTCTGTTTTTTGGTTCTTTTTTAGATCCCTACTAGCATCGACGACGAAGACTACATGGGCATCGAGAATTCTGTCCTGGATGTTTGCTTGGAGCATGGGCTGCCGCCTGAGCGTCACGTAGCATTCGAAGGATTTGAGACAGGCATGAGGTTTTTAGTGTGTGCTCAGCCGGTAAGATGCATGAAGTTGCTTCTGTTTTTTCTATCTGCTGGTTCCCTGCAATTTTCTAGATGCAGCTTAGTTAGATTAGCTAATTGTTGATGTTTAGTTAGATTAGCTAATTCCTGTTTAGATCCCTGTTTATTCAATATAGAAGACTACATAGTTAATTGTTTTTGGTTGGTTCTTTAGATCCCTGTCAGCTTAGTTCGATGCAGACTATCATTGTTCCTGATCCAAGCAGTGTCATTGTTTATTACAAATGGGCAAGTGCTCTTAGATTGTTTAATACTAAAGATGGAGCTTAGCTCAAAGATTCTGGCTTAGTTGAAAGTGCTGATATTTTTTTACAAGTAGTGGAAGTAGTGATCAGTACTTCTACAATTGCTGGTATTTTTTTATTGATTCTAAACATGGAGCTTAGCTCAAAGATTCTGGCTTAGTTGGAAGTGCTGGTATTTTTTACAAGTAGTGGAAGTAGTGGTCAGTACTTTTGTAATTGCTGTTATTTTTCTACAAGTAGTTAGAAGTGTTGGTATTGATGGACTGCTAAAGATGCAGCTTAGTTACAATTGCTGTGATTTTCTTACCCGTTCATGGAAGTAGTGGTCAGTACTTTTGCAATTATTTTATTGGTGTTCTTTATGGAATAATATAATATGTGTTTTTTGTATTGCAGATGTAGGGTAACGTAGCATAAATTTAAAATTTTCCTACGCCATATTCAGATCTTCCTATGAAGAGACCAGCAACGAGAGAGGGGTGAGTGGATCTTCATACCTTTGAAGATCGCTAAGCGGAAGCGTTGCTAGAACGCGGTTGATGGAGTCGTACTCGCGGCTATTCGGATCACGGTGTGATTCCAATCTAGTGCCGAATCACGACACCTCCGCGTTCAACACACGTGCAACCCGGTGACCTCTCGTGCACCTTGATCCAGCAAGGAGGAGGGAGAGGTTGGGGAATATCTCCGGCAGCACGACGGTGTGGTGTTGATGGAGAGACGATGTCTCCCGGCAGGCCTTCGCCAAGCACCGTGGGAGAGGAGGAAGAAGAGAGACAGGGCTACGCCGAGAGAGATGGAAAACCGTGTTCTCAAAGGCCAAAAAACCCGCTATACATAGGGGGAAGGGAGGGTGGCGCGCCCTTTAGGGTTTCCCACCCTAAAGGGGGGGAGCCCTAGATGGGAGAGGGGGTGGTGGCCAGGAGGGGGAGAGGGGGGGTGGCGCACCCCTGGTGGGCCTTAGGCCCACCTGACTTAGAGTTTCCCCCCTTTCCCTCTCTAGGTGCCTTTGGCTGTGTGTGGGAGGCGCACCAGCCCACCCAGGGGCTGGTTCCCTCTCACACTTGGACCATGTAGCCTCCTGGGGCTGGTGGCCCCTCCTGGTGGGCCCCCGGAACCCTTTCGGTGGTCCCGACACTTTGCCGGTGGTGCCCAAAACATTTACGGCGTCCAAACCCATCCACCCTATATATCAATCTTTACCTCCGGACCATTCCGGAGCTCCTCGTGACGTCCGGGATCTCATCCGGGACTCCGAACAACCTTCTGTAACCTCGTGTAGAAATTCCCTATAACCCTAGTGTCATCGAACCTTAAGTGTGTAGACCCTACGGGTCCGGGAGGCATGCAGACATGACCGAGACACTCTTCGGCCAATAACCATCAGCGGGATCTGGATACCCATGGTGGCTCCCACATGTTCCACGATGATCTCATAGGATGAACCGCGATGTCAAGGATTCAATCAATCCCGTATACAATTCCCTTTGTCTGTCGATATAGAACTTGCCTGAGATTCGATCGTCGGTACACCCATACCTTGTTCAATCTCATTAACGGTAAGTCTCTTTACTCGTTTCGTAGCACGTCATCCTGTGACTAACTCCTTAGTCACATTGAGCTCATGATGATGTTCTACCTAGTGGGCCCAGAGATACCTCTCCGTCACATGGAGTGACAAATCCCGATCTCGATTCGTACCAACCCAACAAACACTTTCGGAGATACCCGTAGTGCACCTTTATAGTCACCCAGTTACGTTGTGACGTTTGATACACCCAAAGCACTCCTACGGTATCCGGGAGTTGCACAATCTCACGGTCGAAGGAAAAGACATGTGACATTAGAAAAGATTTAGCATACGAACAAGACGATCTAGTGCTATGCTTAGGGTTGGGTCTTGTCCATCACATCATTCTCCCAATGATGTGATCCCGTTATCAATGACATCTAATGTACATGATCAGGAAACCATGATCATCTATTGATCAACGAGCTAGCCAACTAGAGGCTTGCTAGGGACACATTGGGATCTATTTATTCACACATGTATTACTGTTTCCTATTAATACAATTATAGCATGAACAATAGACGATTATCATGAACAAGAAAATATGATAATAACCATTTTATTATTGCCTCTAGGGCATATTTCCAATAACAACCACCTCAAAACTGTGGTTTTGTTGGGTGGGTAGACCAAGAGTGGCCTCCCACAATGCAAAATGCATTGTTGAAACTTTGGGAAATGTTGGAAGACAGCAAGAGTGGTAGGAGGGATGATAATTTGGAGAATTCACTGAAAATTCACCACCTCCCATAGGAGAAAAGAAATCTTGATGCAAACTATGAGAAACTAGTAGAAGATGTGAATCAACTCCTCAATGCCCAGGAGGAGAGAGTCATGGATTTAAGCTATATAAAGGTGAATGCCCATGGTGCAGAGAGCTCTAGTTCTGTTGTGTGTGTCATGAAGTCTGAGATTGAGAAGAAAGAGGCAGAGATAATGGAAGTTAAAGGGAAGTATTCAGTGCTTATGAACCTTGCAGAAGCTCAAGGCAGGGTCATTAGGACCCAGAAGGCAAATCATTTGAAGGAGAAGGAGAAGCTAAGTGAAGAGAACTACAATTTAAAGGTTCGGGTTGATAAACTGTCAAAATCTAAGGAAAAACCTAATGATGACATTGTGGTGCTCAACCTTCACATTGATGGTCTGAAGAAAGGAATTGAGAATCTGATTAAACGCGAGGATGAGCTAAAGCTCCAGATTACTGATCAGTTGAAGGCATTGGAGAAGAACCAAGAGAAGTTGAAGATGATCAGAGACATTTTGGATGGATGAGCCGATCAGATGAAGATGAAGTCCACTATGCTATGGTTGATGTGGTGCCCTTTTGTGAAAACTTGTTCTTTAATGCATGATGAACTCCACTATGCTATGTTTGTAACTCTACTATGCTATGGTTGGTGTGTTGCCCTTTTGTACCAATGTTGTAATGCAAGAATCTCTGAATTATGTATGCTTAAGTGACTTGATCTTTGTTCAACCCAAGTATGTTGTGCTATGCTTAAGTGACTTCTTATTTGTTGCATTGATAGATGGGTATGTGTTTATGTGTCCATGACAATGAAGCACCTGTTGCATTGACAGATGGGTATATCTTAAGAACCATGACCATCAGAGAGCAATAAGAACCATGACCATCAAGCACATCAGAGAGTAGATATGACACCATTTGAGAAATAAGAACCATGACCATTTGTTGTATTATGTGAAATCTGCTAGCTAAAGAGAGCTTTTAGTTTCCTAACCTGTTGCTATAAACAGATGATGAACACATAAATAGATCAGATCATGACCATCACATCACACATCATATAACTTGATCATCAGCTCACCAAGAAATTAGTACTTATCATAGAACCAGCAAATTCACTTAATACTTATCACTTAGTACTTATCACTTATCACACATCACTTACTACTGGTAGTACAACCAACAAATTCACTTAATACACATCATAGAACTTAGTACTTATCACTTATCACACATCACTTAGCACTGGTCATACAACCAGAAAATACTTTGAATACACATCATTAATCATGGTTACCACTAGCAGTAAAAATGCCATCCAGCCAGAATGGTTTCTTGGTGTAGGAGCAGCTGATGAACCTCCAGGAGATGATGATGAAGCTCCAGCAATAAATCTTGGGGCAGGAGCAGATGATGAACCTGCATCAACAGATGATGAACCTACAGCAGCAAATCTTGGGGTAGTGAAAGGCCTATGAACACTGTCACTAGTTGTTGATCTTCTGGTAGATCTTGCAGGGGGATGGTGTGATCTTGCTTCCCTCCTTGGTCTTGCAGCTGCAGGTTGTGATCTTGCAGTTGGAGGCTGTGATGTTCCAGTTCTAGCCTGTAATAATGGATTGAACACATGAACATAATAGTTGCAAAGCAAATAAACACAAAAGAAAATACTTGGAAAGCACATTATGAGAAAATGTGCTTACCACATGCTTGTTTTTCCTCAGAGCCAACTCTGCTCTCAACTGTTGTCCGCAGTTGGTGTACCTATGGCCTTGGAGCCCACAGTTGCTGCATGTTATAGTGGCCATTCTTGAACTGTCCTTTGGTTTTGGAACCTCAAATTTTCCCTTTATTCTCTTCTCTTTCTTTCTTCCCCTCTTCACATGAAATGTGGGTGGCTCTATGTCTGGTCCACTTATCCTTGTCCAATCATGTTCACCAGGAACATGATATATCATTGGCTCATAAGAAGCAAGGTAGAAAGGTTTTTTAAAGAATTTGGACATATATTCCTCTGGAAATATTTTTGCCTTGTTAATTTCTGATATTGCATGGTTGCAAGGTATGCCAGACAGGTCCCACTTTTTGCAGCCACATGTATGCAGTTTCAAGTTTACAGCATGTGTTTGCTGCCCACTACTCACTTGCCATAAATTAACACCAGCTTGGATAGGTTTGCAGTATCTACCTCTTTCCTTTTACACCTCTAGCTTCTCAGCATAATGTGTTGTAATCTCCCACAGAGCTGCCTTTCCTTTCTCTCTATTCCTATGCCACCTCACCATCTTCTTGTCCTTAATACCATCAATCATAGTCCTAATAGGTTTTCCCTAAAGTCTAGGATATAATTGTTGAACACCTCAGACAGGTTGTCAACAACCAAGTCTGTCTTGCAGTTAGTGTCAAAAGCATGCCTAGCCCATGTGTGCTTAGGTATTCCAGTCAGCCACTTCCAAGCTTCCTCACTCTCATTTTTGAGATCATTCATGGCAATGTTAAACTTGTGTTGGTTGTAAGCATAGGTGGCATTATCCATGCATTTCTTAAGATCTCCCCCCCTAAAACGAGCATTATGGAAATTTGCATAGAGGTGTCTAAGGCAAAATCTTTGATGGCAGTTTGGGAATACTTGATTTACTGCATTTAGCAGCCCCTGATCACATAGCATCCTAAACTTAGCTATTATACAACTACAAATGCAGAACTTAATAGAAATGCTAAATTTGATTCAGTTGCAAAGCACATACCTTCTGTCTATCAGACATGATAGTATAAGGACCAAATTTCCCAATTTCACCTCCTAGACATATCTTCAATTGGTGCAGAAACCAACACCAGTTAGCTGCGTCTTCTTGTCCAACTATAGCAAATGCAAGTGGGAAAATATTGTTATTGCCATCTCTTCCAGTGGCATCAAGGATTTAAGCACCAGTTGTCAGCTTAATGAAGCATCCATCAACACCTGTTCATGGAAAGCAAAGAACAATTTAAGTCTATAAAGCATTGCTAAACAATTAAAATTACTGATGCACAATAAAAGAATGACTAACCAATGAATGGTCCGCATCCATTCAGAAATCCCTCCCTTGCTCCATTGATGCAGAAGAACATAGCATGAAACCTTGGTGGTGGATGTGGTATTTTTGTAGTAGGTTTAGAAGTAACTGTTGTGACTACAACTCTACTACCAGGGTTTGTATCCATGATGGTGTGAGCATAATCCCTAAGTCTAGGATACTGCTTCTTGTGCTCTCCTAGCACAGCTTATACAGCAAGGTTTTTGGCCCTATAGGCCATGTGCCTTCCCACATCAACACCATAATTCTCCCTACAGTTATCCATCAAAGTGTTTATGCTAGTGCTGGGATCAGACCTGAACAATGACTCATAGGTCTTTGCAAGCCACTTTGCACTAATCCTTGAGTTCTCTGTGTTGGTAGGGCAAGTGTGCTCCAGCCTCATTTTCTTAATAGCAAAGGTCTTCTCCCCTTTGATAACTTCAGCAACAATGCAAAACTGGCAATGATCTTGCTTACAACAAGCAATGATCCTTTGGTCTGAGTTTCTGTGATACCTAAAGTATCTAACCTATGTGATGTGCAAGCTCAACAAAGCTTCTCTGAATTGATGTTGACTCTTAAAGCACATGTACAGACATAACTGCTGATGTGGATGCTCAAGTTTGTCATTGTACCACATCCTTGGTTTCCTTTTCTTGGCCCTACTCTTCCTCCCTTTAGGTAGCACAAATGAGGGTGGCTCATGTCCATCATCATCATCCTCAAACAACAACCAATCATCTTCTTCATCTGCTGAAGGAATGAAATCAGGTATTACCTACTCTAACACACTACAATGTGACCTAGTAGTGGGGCCTTTCCTAACTTCAAGTTTCTTCCTCCTTTTTGGAGATTTTTGCATTGGAGGCTCTTCTGTTGCAAAAATATCCTCATCTTCCTGCTCAAACAAATCCTCAACATCAGTGTCACCATCATAATGTAATAGTTCCTCATCTGAATTTTCATCTGAATCTTCAGATTGATCTACATCTTCTTTCTCCTCTCCTAATTGTGAGCTATTATCTAAATTGTTATCACTGTCATATGCATCACTACTATTATGTGATTGTTCAAACATTGGCTCTTCCTCCACTATAACATTCTGATTGTCCTTTCTGAAGTTTATGCTCTCTTGGGTGCATAAGGAAGTAGGCTGACTAGGGCAGCTATGGAAAACTACACCTTCTGGATCAACAGCAAGAACTACAGGCTCACTAAGATCATAAAGAACAGGTGGTTCATAAACTATTGCTGCTAATTTATCATCTTCAGCTGCTGCACTTGCTGCTAAATAAGTTGTTGTTGCCCTCACTAGCAAGTTGAGAACTAAACTGTGGTTATATTCCTTTTTTAGTTCCTGCAGTTTGATGTTTGTGTCAATCAAATCTAAGCCCTGCTCTCTCTCCTCTCCTATTCCTAAATTCCTCATGTGGTATAACTCATCTGACAAATAAAAACCTTGTGTTTGCAACACTGCATACAGGTTCAGAAATGTAACATCTGAGCTACATAGCTTCATATCAATATTTGGCTGAGAATCAAAGTGAATCCGCAGTTCCCTAACATCATCATTCAAACTACAGTTCAGGCATAAAAATTCAGATAAGCACATAAGCATCAAAATTCAGATAAGCAAGCATATAAATTCAGATAAGCAAGCATATAAATTCAGATAAGCACATAGACATCAAAATTCAGATAAGCACATAAGCACTTGCTGTCTTCATCAGTCAAACTATAAGCATATAAAGCATATACTATGAGTTCTTAATTGCACAGGAGCAACACACAACCTGTACTATGAATTTTTAATGTCACAGGAGCACTGGTTCAGAGTCCAGGAGCAACACAGAACCTCTACCATTGATAAACCTAGCTGGAGCAACACACATATCGAGTCTAGGAGCACTGGTTCAGAGTCCACGAGAAACAGACAACCTCTAGCATTGATACAACTAGCCTCTACCATTGATACAACCCAAAAAAAGAAAGAAAAAAATTGTCAGTGTTCATCAGTGACTTACATCATGCCGCCACCAGCACCACTGGTCCAGTGATGGCTACTGCTAGGGTTGGCGACCCAGATCTCTGCCATCTTCACCCCGTCCTCCATGGACAGCGCCGCCTCCTCCTCCAAATCCTCATCCTCTGAACCAGCGCCGGAGGAGTGGTTTGAACTGTAGCCGCCATCGTCCACAGCCAGACCTACATGGTCATCTACCCCGAGGCCGGGGAGGTCTCCATAGCCGCCAGCAACGTCACCGCCGCCGGGAGTCGCCGTCGCCATCGTCGGAGAGCCGCACAGAGAGGGAGAGGGGAGAGCAAGGCTAGGGTTCGAGCGAGAGAAGAGGGTTGGTCCGGTTCGACCAGGTTCGAGCGAGATGGTCGGGTTCGACCAGGTTCGAGTGAGTGACCGAGCCGGTACGTGTACGCCGCTGTGGAGACTGACATGCGAGCCCGGTATGTCAGATACATCGTCAATACGTGTTATACGGCTATCAGATCGTATTGCAACAATTAGGCTATGAGATGGTACTAACACGCAAAAAATGACTATTGGTACCAATTCGTTACATGGTGCCCAAGTGTGGTAGTGCCCTGCAATTATCTCTATAAGCTGTGTCGACAACAAGGAATTGAACCTCGGATCTGAATGCGTACTTTTTTTTGAATAGGAGGAATGACCCCCGGCCTCTGCATCAATCGATGCATGCAGACATATTATTAAAATAACAAAGTAATATCATAGTTCCAGATAAGTTTGCTTCTTGCAATTAAAAGAAGAACTAAAAATAAACAATCCCTTAAAAAGCAAACTGCCACATCCGGCGTAGGTAATAGTAGACTATGATGCCTATACACCTAGTCTATTACTAACACGCCATCCAAAACGGTTGAAGATAACCCGTGCGGTCATCTCCCATCTGTTGCACCCAGTATCCATAAGCTCGCTGGAGTCCACATAGTAATGACCACGTACGGATCCAAGAAGTTGCTCTGCCGATGCTTACTTGCTCTACCGATGTGTTTCTCCGGATTGGCTACTGGACAAGCACGGAACATCTGGTGTGGTGCATACCAATACCAGCAAGTCGTTGCTAACATTCAAACCAAAACAAATCATTACTATAGTACCACTTGAGATGCAGTAAAACCCCTAAACAGAATCTCGAACGCCGATTTGAAAATTTTCTCTCGCATCCGTTTGTGAACAATGGGTCACTCTGCAGACACGGATGCAGAAGACAGTCATTCAACACTGCCCGCATACATCTGTTCCTCCTAAAAAATAGAAATATGCATGTTCAATTAGCCTTATACATAAAGTACGAACGTTTCCGCATGCAACAATAGTTCAAATTTTAAAAAGTTCAGATATTACATTCGAACATTGTTGTCCCCTTTAAACACCCACAGATACTTAATCACATCATCCTTTAGCTGCTCGTGAGTTGGGCAATGCCGAATTTGATGATGCATTTGAATAAACTCTTCAAATGTGACTGGATTCTTGTCTCAGAGTTCGATACGATCACCCCTCTTCTCAAAATCTATAGTTGTGGTAGCATCCTCACTCTCATTCTCATCGATCATGTTATGCATGATCACACAACATGTCATCACCTTTCACAAGATCTCTGGATCTCATTGTTTAGCAAGTCCACGGACATCTGCAAAACAGGCATGTAGAACTCGAAATGCCCTTTCTACATCTTTTCTAGTAGCCTCTTATCTTTGAGCAAAGTGAGACTTTTTGCCAACTGAATTAGAGATTGTGTTGACAAAGGTAGCCAACAGAGGATAGATATTGTCAACCATATAATAATCCATCTTGCACTTATGTCTATTGATAGTATAGTGATAAGGAGGATATTTTCCATTAGTCACTCTGTCTCACAAACAATGGTGATCGCTGCAGTACATTGATGTCGTTGTGAGACCCGGGAGGACAAAGAAAGTGTGCCAAATCCAAAGGCCATGTAAAGGATCTGCTTCAAAAATGATGATGGGATTCTTAACATGAATCTGATATTGCCCTTGTAAATCCTTCGAGCGGTTCTTCAATTTCCATTGCATGCGGTCAAGAGATCTAAGCAAACCTGGTCGACCATGTGCTTCTGAGATTTCCAAGATCCTCTCGGGGTCTCCCATAGTTGGTTCTCTCAACTACATAGGTCCAAACACCTCGAACACGACAGTTGCAAACTTGACCATGACATCTCTGCATGGGCTCTCGCACATTTGTAGGTACTTGTCCCACTAATCAGCGGTTGTGCCATATACAAGCATCTGAAATGCGGTCATACACTTCTGGTAACCAGAGAACCCAATCGTTCCCACGGTGTCCTTCTTCAAGCTGAAGTAGTCATCATAGAACCGGACACCATGATACAAACAATTTAAGACAGTCTTGTGTATCCAAAAACACCGATGATAATGGTCAACGAAGAGTGCGGCGAGGTCAAAGTAGTCGTCTATCAGTGTCAATTGGCCACGTGCCCTGTCGTGGTTGAGCACTCGATGACCCTTGATCGATCCCTTGAAATTGAGAACATGCTCCTCCGCACGCTCCACGTCTTCAAGGACTGCCTTCATCACAGACGTCTCATCTGTGTAGTCGTCATCGTGGGACGAGTCGTTGAATGACTCAACATAGTGCTCATATATGTACTTCAAATCGGAATCAATTGCTTGAAAGAAGAAGGGACAACTTTTTTAGCTCCAGCAATTCATCGAAAAATTGTCAGGCATGGTTAGTATAGCAGTAGCGGATGGTACCTGGAGGGAAGATCAAAGGAGAGGGGTTGAACGGTGATGGAGGAGAAGCGAGGTGGAGATCACCTGGAACGTTGGAGGTGACATAGAAGTAGAGTTCCGGCAAGAGTGTGGCATGGCAGCCGGGGTGGTGGAGTGGCAGCGAAGGCAAAAGAGAAAGAAGGGAGGAGATAAAATGGTGAGGATTGCGGCGCGGGGTCCGGGAAGGGTTTTGGGTGGATGATACGGCTCAAACGTATCTACTTTTCCAAACACTTTTGCTGTTGTTTTGGACTCTGATTTGCATGATTTGAATGAAACTACCCGGACTAACGTTGTTTTCACCACAACTACCTTGGTGTTATTTTTGTGCAGAAATAAAAGTTCTCATAATCAAACAAAACTTATCATGGATTTTTTCTGTAATATATGAAGAATTATGGAGTGAAGACCTACCGGAGGGGGCTGTCTATGGGGCACAAGCCAACATGGCGCGCCCAGTCCCCTTGGATGCATCCTGTTAGCTTGTGGGGACCACGTGGCTCCCCCGATCCTAATTCGAGTCCTATAAATTCACAATCATGGAGAAAAAAAATTGAAGAGAAGTTTTCCTCGCATTTTACGAGACGGAGCCACGGCCGCCTCCTGTTCTTCCTCGGGAGGGTTGATCTGGAGTCCGTTTTGGGCTCCGAAGAGGGGGTTTCGTCGCCTTTGTGATTACCAACTCTTCTCCATCAACAATTCCATGATGCTCACCGCCGGGAGTGGGTAATTCCTTTGTAGGCTTTCTCGACGATTATTTGATTGAATGAGATTGATCATGTAATCGAGTTATTTTGATAGGGCTTGATCCCTAGTATCCATTATGTTTTGAGATTGATGTTGCTATGAATTTTCTATGTTTAATGCTTGTCACTAGGGCCCGGGTGCCATGATTTTAGATCTGGACCTATTTTGTTTTCTCTAAATATGAAAGTGTTTAAATCCTATCTTGCAAGTTGTATGCACCTATTATGCGTTATGATCCACATACCCCAAGGTGACAATGTTCTAATGATTACCGTAGTTTGAGGAGTTCATGTATTTACCATTAGTTAATGCTTTGTTCCAGTTCTCTATTAAAAGGAGGCCTTAATATCCCTTAGAATTCCTTATGGACCCCGCTTCCATGGGAGGATAGGATAAAAGAGTTCATGCAGGTTCTTATCGCAAGCACGTATGACTATATACAGAATACATGCCTACATTACATTGATGAATTGAAGCTAGTTCTGTGTTGCTCTAGTGTGTAACTGTTACATGATTGATGTCATCTAATCATTATCCATCATGGGTCCACATGCCTACGTTCTTCATATACTGAACTTTGCTAAGTCACCATTGTTGCTGCTACTTTTATAATCACTACAAAACTGCTACTTTTACAATTACTACACGATTGCTAGTTATTGTTACAACCACTATTTTTCCGTGCTACTAAAACCTTTGCTGCATAGAGATATCCCAGGTGTGGTTCAATTGATAACTCGGCTGCTAAGACCAATAAATATTATTTGGCTCCCCTTGTGTCAAATCAATAAATCAGGGTGTAATACTACCCGCGAAGCCTATTGCGATCCTCTATACTTGTGCGTTATCAAGACTATTTTCTGGTGCCGTTGTCGATGAGCATAGCTCCATTTATTGTGTTCACTTGAGGTTATCCAATTGCTACTATTTAGAATCAAGACGCTAAAATCAAGATCATACCCTCTAAGACGAGGGGAAGTAAGGAATTGCCATCTAGATATGCTTTTGATTCTCCTACTATTTAGAATCAGTTTATGACACCACCACTTGGTGCTCGTTCTGATATGTCGCAATTACTTGATGATGCTAGTTTTTAAATTCATGAAAATTAGGATGATGCTACTGCTATGCTTGATAAAAATAAATCGATGCCACTTGGGGAACTAACTGATGCTCATATTGCTAGATTCTTAGAAAATGAAAATGTTGAAACTAAAGAATATTATGATTCACCTATTATGCCTAGCTCTCCCAATAGATATGAATTACTTGATGTACCTGAGGGTTATGTTATGGATGGGGAGATAACTAGAGACTTTGGTGGTTTTCATGATAGAGATGATTTGAAGAAACTGCTATGCAAACTCTAGTAGAATCTGATTTGAAGAAAATGATAGAGATGATTTGAAGAAAATGAAACATGATCCCAAATTTTCTACTTCTCCTATATGTGTTACTGACAAGGATTATGAATTCTGTGTTGACTCTGATTTAATCACTATAGTAGAATCCGATATTTTCCATGGCTATGAAACTGAAACTATTGTGGGACACCTTACTAAATTGAATGATATTGCCACTTTATTTACTCATGAGGAAAAGATGCACTACTATTATATCCTAAGCTTTTTCCTTTTTTGCTACAAGGCGGTGCTAAGGAGTGATTCCTCACTCTGTCTCCTAGTTTTGTGCGTACCCCCTAGGATATGATTTATTACTTTTTTGAAAATATTTTCCTGCTCATAAGAAACAAGCTACTTTACAGGAAATATTTAACTTTGTGCAAATTAAAGAAGAGAATCTCCCTCAAGCTTGGAGGAGGCATCTCCAGCTTGTTAGAGCATATATCTCCATATGTGGTTTTGGTAATTGATGACAATTCCTATGGACTAATGGTTGCCTTAAGTTACATTTATAGGATTTGTCCATAGGCACTTCTTGAAATCCATGTGTTGGGTTCAAGGAGTTTATATGATGACCAAGATGGTATTCTAGGTATTATCCAAAGAATGGTCATATAGACACAAGGTTGATCAAGATCTCAGACAAATAGTAAATCAAGATGATCAAAACACAAAGCGTACAAGATGTACCGAGAGGGATCAAGTGATCCCATGGTATGGTAAGCATTGTCCATTAAGTGTTGTGTACTAACCCATGGTCTTCGTGAGAGTTCTATGTGGGGGTTAGGTGTGTTTCCATGGGCTTGCGTCAAAGGGAAGATCTCATACAACCCATGAAGTATGCGTCAAGTTGTGATCGTCATCAAGATTGCGATGTGCAAGTTCAAGTGGATCAGCACGAAGATATCATGCTTTAAGCTTGCCATCCATTGTGGTGGCAATGGACTTGTGAAGATATGTTGAAGACTGGCTCACCCATAGTGAGTATGGGGGAGCAATCAACTAGTCTTCATCAAGCCAACGCAATCAAGAAAGGTGGTCCATCTTGAGGAAGCCAAGATCATCATCATCTAGCTCAAGAGGACGAGGTGCAAGGTATAGGTTTGCCCTTGATAGGTTTTCTGTTTAGGATAGATTGTTGTACTATCAAGGGGGGTTCTCAAGTGAGTAGCTTGATCATATCGTTCGTTGAGAGCTCAAACCATTTGCATCCTTGCATCATACTTCTTGGTTCTTGTTTGGTGTTTCTCTTTGTGAGTTTTAGAGCTTATGGTCATCTTCGTGACAAGCTTGAGTTCATCGAAAACGGAGTCCATATGCATCTACTATGATGTTTTCGATGTTGTAGCTTTTGCCGGTTCTTCATTCATAGAGGACTCACATCTCTATATCATTGGCATTTTCATATCTGCATGGTCGCTGTTTGGATAGCTCTTGTCGTCCTGAATCCAACAAGCTTGGGTTTGCTCGATTCAGAGCTCGTATGCGAAAGTTATGGATGTTTCAGTGGCGAGCGATAGTACCGCTGGACCTAGCGGTAGAACCGCTAGAGTTGGCGGTAGTACCACTGGCCCTAGCGGTAGTACCGCTAGAGCTGGCGGTAGTACCGCTGTCCCAGCGGTAGTACCGCCCCTCGTCAGCGGTAGTACCGCTCCAGGACTTTAGTACCGTCATCTTGGCGGCTGTACTGCGTCGGACTTTTTGCGAAGACTTTCTTGGCGGTGGTTGGCCTGGTAGTTTCTTTGCGCTACCATGGGCTCAGCGGTAGTACCGCTGCAGCCAGCGGTAGTACCGCAGGAGGGTCAGCGGTAGTACCGCTGGAGCCAGTGGTAGTACCGTTGGGCTCGGGCTGTAAGTGGGGGTAACGGTCTGATTCCGTCCCCCACTATATAAAGGGGGTCTTCTTCCCCCTTGGTCTTATCCATCCGTTGAGCTCTTGTTCTACCCCCATTGTTGACATTCTTAGAGCTTGCTTACTCTCAATCCCTCCAATGATTCTTGTTCTTGAGGGAAAAGAGAGAGGAGATCTAGATCCACATCTCCACCAATCACTTTCTCCTCTATGTGAGGGGAACCCCTTGGACCTAGATCTTGGAGTTCTTTGTGAGCTCCTTGTTCTTCCTCTCATATTTCTCCATAGCTTTCGTTGTTGTGGAGGGATTTGAGTGTGAGGGACTTGACCACTTCGTGTGTTCTTGCCATTGCATTGGTTGCATCGGTTTGAGTTCTCCACGGTGATACGTGGAAGTGAAGTTCGAGAAGCTTATTACCTTTGGTACTTAGTACCCTAGATATTGTTCTTCGTGGATGCTTTGGCATCCTAGAAGCTTGGTGGTGTCTTGGAGCTCAAGCATTGTGGTGTAAAGCTCCGAGCAAGCGTCGGGGTCTCCAATTAGGTTGTGGAGATTGCCCCGAGCAATTTGTAAGGGTACCGGTAACCGCCCCCAAGGGTTGCCACGTGTACGGGTTCGGTGACCGCCCCCAAGGGTTGCCATTTGTATGGGTTCGGTGACCGCCCTCAAGGGTCCCTTAGTGGAATCACGGCATCTTGCATTGTGCGAGGGCGTGAGGAGATTACGGTGGCCTTAGTGGCATCTTGGGGAGCATTGTGCCTCCACACCGCTCCAACGGAGATTAGCATCCGCAAGGGTGTGAAATTCGGGATACATCATCGTCTCCCCGTGCCTCGGTTATCTCTTACCCCGAACCCTTTACTTATGCACTTTACTTTGTGATAGACATATTGTTTATTGTAATATATCTTGCTATCACTTAGTTGTTTATCTTGCTTAGCATAAGTTGTTGGTGCACATAGGTGAGCCTAGTTATTTGTAGGTTTTGTGCTTGACATATTAAACGTTAGTTTTATTCCGCATTTGTTCAAGCCTAAACCTTAATTATTTTAAAGCGCCTATTCACCCCCCCCCCTCTAGGCGACATCCACGTCCTTTCACAGCTACTAAGAGGTTTGCCTAATCATCATGTTAAGAAAAATGAAATACTTTATATCTTTTATAATGGACTAAGTAATGTTTCTAGGGACTACCTAGATAGTTGTGCTGGTTGTGTTTTCAGAGAACGAACTGTTGGACAAGCTAGAGAATTACTGAATAATATATTGCAAAATGCTGATAATTGGACACTTCTTGAACCACCGCTGGAACCTATTCAAAAGAAGAGAGGTATTATATTCCTCAATCCTAAAGATATGCAAGAATCCAAGAGATCTATGAAAGAAAAGGGCATTAAATCTTAAGATGTCAAGAATTTATCATCTATTGAAGAAATACATGGACTTAACATCCCTACACAGGTAGTAGAGGTAATTCTCTCTCTATATTTAATGAAAGTGATATACCTTATATGAAGACTCCTAGTCAATGCATGGATGAATTTCATAATTACATTGCCAAGCAAGAGCACTTTAATAATTATGTTAGAGATCAATTACAATGTAATGCTATGATGGTAGATCGCTTGAGTGGCTTGATATTTATAATTTATAATGATGTTAAAATTCTAGTTAAACATGCTTCTATTGTTCACACTCAACTAGACCAAGTTGCTAAGTCACAAAATGATTTGCTTGCTGAACTAAAAGATAACATGAATGACCATGCTGTTAGAGTAATGACTAGAGGAGGTAGAATGACTCAAGAACCTATTTATCCTGAAGGTCACCCTAAAAGAATGGAACAAGATTCTTAGAGAATTAATGAAGATGCACCAAGTCCAACTAAAAATAAAAATAAAAATAAGAGTGATAGGACTATGCACGCTTCTAGTAAACCTGTTATAAAAAACCTACTCACAATCATAATGATCTTTCTATTTGTGATGCCGAGACACAATATCGTAGTGAACATTCACCTAGTAATTATTAGAATGAGAATGTTAAAAATGATGGTCACTTAGTTGCTCAACCAGATAGTAATAAAGAACATGACAAAGATGTCGAAATAGAACTTCGTGCAAATCTTGATAACCACATCCAAAAAATAAACGTTATGAGAAGAAAGACTTTGTTGCTAGACAACATGGTAAAGAAAGAGATGCATGGGTTCAAAAACCCATGTCGTTCCCTCGTAAGCATTCCAAGAGTAAGGACGAGGAGGAGTTTGAATGCTTTGCTGAAATGATTAGACCTGCCTTTTTGCGCACTCGCTTGACTGTTATTTTCAAAATGCCTCTGTATGTTCATTATATGAAGGACATCATTACCAACAAAAGAAAGACACCTAAAACTGAAATTGCTACCATTTTTGCTAATTATTCTTTTTATGGTAGAGTGTCTATGAAGTTGGGAGATCCGGGTATACCCACAATACCATGCTCCATTACACGAAGTTATGTTAAAACTGCTTTATGTGATTTAGGAGTTGGTGTTAGTGTTATGCCTTTCTATCTATATAAAAGACTTTATTAGAATAAGCTTACACCTATTGGGAATCCTTGCAAATGGCTGATAAATCCACTTCTAAACCTATTGGAATTTATGAGGATGTTCCTGTTATGGTTGCAAGTGTTACTATCTTAACAGATTTTGTTATTCTTGATAAGCCTGACGACGACAATATGTCGATTATCCTTGGTAGACGATTTTTGCATACATCGGAGGTTTGTCATTGATTTCAACAAAAGAAAGGTTAATTTTCATGTCAATGGCAAATGATTTATTTTGCATTTTCCAAAGAAACAAGATTTGGTTAATAATATAATGTCATTGAGCCAACTACCACAATAGCTATTGAAGGTTTTAAATTTTCTCTTCCTACTGCCAAGAAGGAGTATGATATTCTTATTGTGGGCGACATGCAAACCCCCATTGAGGAAACCTAGTGTTTTATGAAAATTATTCGGTTTCTTGTCAATTAGAAATGATTATTAATAAAACTTGATCAACCTTATTAATGGGTCCTTTTCGAAAGACATGTGGTCGATGAATTTAATAAACATAACCTTGTATACCATTAGCTTACCCTCTGTTATTCTAGTTAAATAAAATAAAATGTCATGATTTTGTAGTTTTCTCTGTTCCTAGTGCAATAAAAATGACCCAAAAATAAAAACTTTTAAAATGCCACAAAAAAAATTCAACATGATTTTTTCTGGAATATATAAAAAAATTGGTGCTGAAAACACATCAGGGAGGTGCACGTGTGGGCAACAAGCCAACAGGACGCGCCCACTCCCCTAGGCATGCCCTGATAGCTTGTGGGGACCATGGGCCCCCTGCCTTTTCCATTCAACCCATGTCATCTTTAATTCCACCAAAAATTCATACACACACCCTCTCTCTCGTGTTCTTGCTCCTCAACCTGAGATTTTTGATCTCTTTTCTCGGAGCCCCGTTTTCGAAACCGTTTTGGGGAATTGCTCTTTGGTATGTGACTCACATTCCTCCAATTAGTTTTTGCTTTAGTGGTTTGTGTTTTGCATATTTTGCTGCAATTGGTGCTACTGAAGATGAGCTTGCATGCTGAATTCTTAGCATTCCAAGTAGTATGAATACTTGATATGGCATGTAGGCATCTATATGAGTAGTTGCTACCAATCTTACTAATTTTTCTTAACATAATTTGATGGCCCAAATATTTTAGAAATTTGTTCATAGGAAAATGAAATTCCTTAGGAGGGGCTCTTTGAGACAGAGTTCTAAAGGAGTTGTTGGGAGAACTCACGAGCAAGACAACAACATCTTTCACAACACGAAGGTTAGGCCATGTGAATGGCCACATGTACCTTTCATGAGCAAGGCGGGTTTCCACCAAAAGTTTATGCAATTCATTGTAAATGACGGGCAGACCAACTTCCTCGAAGATGAGTGTGATCAATACTATCTCCTTACAAATTCCTTTATGCAAAAGTTTATTTCATTAATAGGCCCCATGCTCCCATGGTACGATTTGATTTATATGCAACACATTATGAACTACCACTCTCTGAATTTCATGAAATATGTTTGATTGCTTCTGACAGGGGAACGTGTGATCCTAAACCAGAGGAGTTCGAGGAATTTCTCCTTACCTTACTTGTGGGAGAAACTAGGGGTGTATCAAACGCCAGGGCCACCAGTTTACATTTTCCTTCTATCCACTACTTCACTTTATTCATAGTAAAATGTTTAAGCAATGAGTCAGGGTGGTCATCTCAGTACCCCACCCTCGTTGTTTTGCGTCGTGCACTATATGGAGATAACACTTACAACTTAGGGGCTATCATTGTGTACTGCTTGCATCTTAACCGAACTAAGGACAAGGTTCATGGTGGCATTTACGCCATTCGCTTAGCAAAAAAATTTAATGTGACCATACTCCCTGATGATTACTTGTTGCCTAAGGTTTATCTCGATTACCAGTCCATGATAGATCACTAGTTCATTGAGGAACCTCAGGCTCCACAGCTCATCCGTTATAACTTAGTATACAACAAGGATACTCATGATGTTATCGTGTTGCCTGCACCTTCTTTGTTTAACTATCATGCCAGGAATAGATACACCATCATGCCAGCACATATAATTGCTTATCGGAATGAGGTCCCTGAGGCTGAGGCCGCAACTCGGGCGTGGGATGCTCAAGTGCCTAAGCCCAACTACTTTCCTCTTGGACCATATGGCTACTACGGATGGTGATCGCCATGCTAGGAAAAAGCCCAAACTTGGGGGAGTACCTATTTCTCGCCGACATTACATTCATTTTGACACACTTCATATCAATTTTCGGTGTTCATCCTTTTTCATTGTATATCCATGTTAGTTTTTATTTTCCACTTTATTCCTATGTGTTTGAAAAACTTTTAAAATCCAAAAATATTTCTTGCTTGTTTTTTTAAAATCTAGCTTAATTAGGTTGCAGTATTAGAAGAAAACCCAAAAATATTTACTTTGCATGTTGGGAGCTTTCCCGTGTAAATATTTTTCTCATTCTTGTTTTTCCTTGCTTATTTGCTTCCTTCATAAAATCAAAAACTCCAAAAATATTTTAGTGTGTTTCTTTGAAATTCCTTTTTTGGTTGATCCATTGAAAGGAGAAGACCACGATGAAAATGTTGAGTGGCACTCATATGTCATATTGTTAATCTAATAGAAGAGCCAATCTTACCTTGTCTTCTCCTTCGTATAAAATATTTCACGGATTCTAGCTTACTCCACGACACACTTGCACTATTATTATTATCACATCGTTAGGTCATGCTAGTGAAAGGCAATAATAAAGATATTTGATGAAGTGATCGTGGTAAAGGAAGCTAGTATGGACTCTTCTTGATTTTCATTTATGTAAATATGTTTAGCTTGTTCGATATTTATTCAACATATTATGAGTAAACATGTTTATGATGACAATTAGAGATTATAGTTGCTCATTCCATGATTAAATAGCTAGGAGTGGATAATGACTTATCTTATGTGTCAACATGAATTAAAATGGTTATGATGTGGTATGGTAGTACGGTATTTCCCCATGAGTAATTTGAGGGGCTTGACTTGGCCCATGTGCAAACATGTAGTTGATTCAAAACCAATACAGACTTCATGATATTTAAATTCAGAGTGTCTATATCCTACTCATGCTAATTTTCAATGTAAATTATTTGCATTGCATGATTATGATTGTTTTCGCTCTCTAGTTAGCCACTTCTGAATCTATTGCTAGCCTTCACGTGTACTAAGCAGGAATTTTGCTTGTTCATCCAAACTCCTAAACCCAAGTTATGCCAAATGAGTCCACCTACCTATATGCGGTATGACCCTACTGTTCCAAGTAAATTTGCACGTGCCACCTCTAAACATTGAAATAAACAACCATTTTGTGTGCTCGTACCACTCATGGAGCGATGGGGCGGTTGGTATCTTCCATGCTAAGTGGGTTATTCTCATGATGGGCTCTTATTCACGTGTCATTGCACGAGAGAGGCTGGTAAAAAGGATGCTTGGTCCTGTATAATCAAAAATAAATTAAACAAAACTCTTGGGACATTTGATATGTTGGCACGCACCCATGGATTTGGTTGGCCATGGTTTGTGTATGGATGGTGGAAAAGAGTAAAATTTACATTTCCGTTTTGGGAACCGCCAATAATGTGTTTAAGATGGAAGATAACAAAAACTCTATCGTGACGTTGACAGGAAAATCACAGCATCCAAATTACAATTTCATCTCCGTTTTAAATCTTGAGCACTCGCACCTCTGCAAATCAATGCTTCCCTCTATGAAGGGTCATTCTATTTACTTTCATGTTATGTTATTTTCATTCTTGAGTCATCATATTCTTACTAAAAGCACCACACCTGAGTGTACTATTGTCACTCTTATGCATTAAGTATAGTTAATGTTGGATGGGAGCATGACTGGATCTTTTCTACCCTAAGTTACAATGTTTAGTCGCTTCTTGGATCTTAGAGGTGCTCTGCATTTATGTTTTACGTTCTCAGAAAGGGCTAGCGAAGTACGATGTCATCATATTATATCATGATTGTTTTGACAAATTGTTGGCATGTGAGCTATTTTATTATTACTCGCTAGCTGTTATGCATCGCCATGAATGAATATGATGTTTAATTGTTATCACGGATATGGTTATTTATGATTTATGCCGAAAACCTGAACACTAGCTAAGTATATATATAGCAACGAGAACAAAAGAGTTTGTAAAATTTTTCTTTATAACTTCCACTTTGTCAACTCAATTGCTTGAGGACAAGCAATGAGTTAAGCTTGGGGGAGTTGATACGTCTCCAACGTATCTAGTTTTCCAAACACTTTTGCTCTTGTTTTGGACTCTAATTTGCATGATTTGAATGAAACAAACATAGACTGACGTTGTTTTCAAAAGAACTACCTTGGCGTTATTTTTGTGCAGAAATAAAACATCTCGGAATGGGACAAAACTTCTTGTGGATTTTTTCTGGAATATATGAAGAATAATGGAGTGAAGACCTGCCGGAGGGGAGCTGCCTATGGGCCACAAGGCAACAAGGAGCATCGTGTTAGCTTGTGGGGCCCACATGGATCCCCGACCCTATTTCCAGTCCTATAAATTAAAAATCAAGGAGAAAAAAATTTGAGAGAATTTTTCATCGCGTTTTACGAGACGGAGCCGCCGCCACCTCCTGTTCTTCCTCGGGAGGGCTGCTCTAGAGTTCATTTGGGGCTCCGGAGAGGGGGATTCATCGTCGTCGTCATCACCAACCCTTCTCCTTCAACAATTCCATGATGCTCACCACCGGGATTGAGTAATTCCTTTGTAGGCTTGCTGGATGGTAATGGGATTGGTGAATATTGATCATGTAATCGAGTTATTTTGATAGGGCTCGATCCCTAGTATCCACTATGTTTTGAGACTCATGTTACCATGACTTTTCTATCCTTAATGCTTGTCACTAGGGCACGAGTGCTATGATTTCAGATCTAAAACTATTATGTTTTCTATGAATATGAAAGTGTTTAGATCCTATCTTGCAAGTTGTATGCACCTATTACATGTTATGATCCGCATGCCCCAAGGTGACAATAATTGAGATTCTTTCCGGTGATTGTCGTAGTTTGAGGAGTTGATGTATTCACCATGTGTTAATGCTTTGTTCCGCTCTCTATTAAAAGGGGGCCTTAATATACCCTAGATTTCTTTATGGACCCCACTGCCACAGGAGGGTAGGAAAAAAAATGTTGTGCAAGTTCTTATCGCAAGCACGTATGACTATGTAAGGAATACATGCCTACATTACATTGATTAATTGGAGCTAGTTCTGTGTCGCTCTAGTGTGTAACTGTGACATAATTGATGTCATGTATATCATTATCTATCATTGTTCCACGTGCCTACGTTTTTCGTATACTAAACTTTGATAAGTCACTATTGTTGTTGCTACTGTTACAATCACTACAAAACTGTTACTGTTACAATCACTACAAAACCGCTACTGTTACTGTTACTACCACTATTTTGCTTTGCTACTAAAATATTTGTTGCGGAGAGATATCCCAGGTGTGGTTGAATTGACAACTCATCTTCTAAGACCAATTAATATCCTTTGGCTCCCCTTGTGTCAAATCAATAAATCAGGGTGTAATACTACTCGTGAAGACTGTCGCGGTCCCTTATACTTATGGGTGGTCACTGGGCCACAGGTGACGGTTTTCTACGTGGCTGCTTTCCGGACTCCCACAAAGTGCCTCCATGTTTGTCTCGGGTTCGCGAGAAAAATACGCGTGGACCGCTCGATGGACCTATGCAAGCGTGTGTAGGAGTTAGCCTTAGCATTGTGCTTGCGTTCTTCCTGGGAAGAATGTACATGCTATGCAAGACACAACACTACACAAACTCAATTTTTTCACAAACATAATTTCTATATATCTTTTATATGTAGGACATGTTCATCAATGGCTAGAAGCTATCCATGGCCAGGAATTTAACATTGATTTCAAGTAGAATGTCAACATGGATTTACAAGGATTTCAATTACTATTTGAATAATAGATTTCAACTACGATTTAAACAACATAAATACTAAAGCTTCTATGGTCTATTCTCCACTTCAGCGTGACCTTGCAGGCGGGGGAGGCTTGTGCTGTCGTGACTTTCACGCCCATGTGGTCGGAAAATGCATGTTTATCCAGAATGAGGATACAACCACATTTTTATGGCCGGAATGAGCATGACTTCCATTTTTGCGTGGTCAGCCATCGAGATGCAGTCAAAGTACCCTGAGGGCGGTGGAGAGGTGGGCGTAACTGACGACTCATTCAGCCTTACGTGGGTGTCGCCCTTGACCAACACGAATAAATGGCACGCCTTCCCCCAGAACTTTCTCTAGGCATGTCCTCTTCGGTCTCGCCGACGAAGGGTCCGTGGGAAGGCATGACCACAACGACCTGATCAATGGTGGTGATTATCGCGTTGAAGAGGAAGGTCGAAGACAAAGGGTGGGCTGGCGGATGGCATAGGCAGTGAGTGTCGCAATGACTGTTTAGTGAGTGAGTGCGGTGGCGATGTTGATTCTTATATAACCCTCATGGACGGATTTACCGCATGCTATAGGATCCAAAGTATGTCTAGAGGGTGTGATTAGCTTACTTGACCAAATAAAACCTAACCTTTTCCCAATTTTAGTGGTTGGCAAGTTTTAGCAATTTTACCAACTCTAGCACACCCTACACATGCAAGTCTACGAGTATATCAGCAGAAAATAAAGACATGTACATGCATGTAGAGGGTAGGGATAGGAAGATCAAACGCAAAGATGAGATGTAGATTTTTGGAGTGATTCCGATAGTTGGTGCTATCGTACATCTACGTTGATGGATATTACATCTCCAACGTATCTATAATTTTTGATTGTTCCATGCTGATATATTATCATTCTAGGATACTTTTTGGGCATTTATATACCAATTTGTAATATTTTTTAGCACTAACCTATTGACACAGTGCCCAGTGATAGTTCTTGTTTTTTGCATGTTTTTCCTTTGCAGGTTTACCCTACCAAACGAAGTCCAAATGCCACAAAACTTTAATATGATTTTTTCTGGACTATATGAAGACCTACAAGCATCAGAAGTGGACGAGAAGCCGCACGAGGGAGGCACAAGACAAAAGGGGGCGGCCCAGGGCTTGGTTACGCTCCGATACCTTCTGCCCCCCCCCCCTGGATGCCTCCCGACGTCCCTCTATGGCCTATAAATTCACAAATATTAAGAAAACCCTAAGATCACTCCCAAAACACTTTTTTCGCCGCCGCAAGTCTCTGTTCCGATGGGAGGCCATCTAAACCTCTGTTCCGATGATCTGCCGGAGGGGAGATCAATCACGGAGGGCCTCTACATCAACCTTGCTGCCCTCACCAGGATGTGTGAGTAGTTCACCACAGACCTACGGGTCCATAGGCAGTACCTAGATGTCAATCTCTCTCTCTTATGATCTTTAATATCATGTTCATTGCATCTTTGCTTTGATCTATACGGTGTAATCACTATGTATGGTGCGTTTGTTGGGATCCGATGAATTGTGGGTTTATGTTTAGATTATTCATGAAAATTATTTCAGACACCTCTGATTATTACGATTCTTAATTGCATGATCATCATAGCTTCGTAATGCTCTTCGATCTATTGAGATAGTTTGGCCAACTAGTTTAATATTTCTTCTGTGGGAGTGGTGCGTTGTAGTAGGTTCAACCTGGCGTATTTCTATATCCCAGTTATAGAAGGGGACAAGATATGTATTTGTGTTGCTGCTACTAAGGATAAAACGATGGGGTTTATTGATATTAATTGAGTTTACTTTGTCTACATCATGTCATTGTTCTCCAAGCATTACTCTGTTTATACTTAATACATAGAGAGGCAAGCATAGAAGTTCTCTTGAAGTGGAGTAATAGTAATAGGTGCAGGTAGGAGTCGGCCTATTTGCTTATGGACGTGATGCCTATATACACATGATTATTGCCATGAAAATCACATAATTATTCGTTGTTCTATCAATTTCCCAACAGTAATTTGTTTACCCACCATATGCCTTTGCCGTGAGAGATGCCATTAGGGAACACTACGGCCCCCGAGTCTATTCACTTATATATTTACAAACTCTACAACTACCTTGCTGCCATTATTTGTGTTTTATTTTATTTTGCAATTTACAATTATCTACACACCTCATTTGCTTGCAAATAACGAGATCAAGGGGATTGACAACCCTCTTGCCCGTGTTGGGTGCAAGTTGTTTGTTTCTTTGTGTGCAGTCGCTGAAGACGGTTGAGGATTGGTATTCCTATTAGTTCGATAAACCTTGGCTTCATAACTAAGGGAAATACTTACCTGCATTGTGCTTCCATAATCCATTCCACTTTACGGAAAACCCAACGCAGATCAGAGTCATCGGGAAGGATTTCTGGCACCGTTGCCGGGGAATGCCATCACCAACTATCAAGTAGCTTCTCACAAATTTTCATTCCCTCGTTCTTCTTTTTATTTTTATTTTTATTTAGTTTGTCACATAAAAATTAAAAATACAAAAATATTTACCTTTGCTTGTTGCTAGTTTACTTCGTCGCTTGCTAGTTTACTTGTCTTTCTTGTTGCTTTGCTTGTTTGCTCACCATGTCTCAAGATACTACTAAATTATGTGACTTCTCAAATACTAATAATAATGATTTTATTAGTACTCCTATACCACCCGCCACTAGTGCGGAGGCTTTTGATATTAATGCTGCATTGCTAAATCTTGTGAAGAAAGTTCAATTTTCGAGAAGGCCTAATGACGATCCCACTTCTCATCTTAATACCTTTGTTGAATTATGTGATATGCAAAAGAAAAACGATATGGATAATTATATTGTGAAATTAAAGTTATTTCCTTTTTTGCTAAGAGATAAAGCTAAAGCTTGGTTTCCATCTTTACCTCAGAATAGTATCGGAACGTGGGATAAGTGTAAGGATGCTTTCATTACCAAGTATTTTCCTCCTGCTAAGATCATCTCCCTTAGAAAACAAAAAAAATGAATTTTATACATAAAAATGATGAGCATGTTGCACAAGCGTGGGAGAGATTTGAAATTAATGATAAGAAATTGACAAACTCATGGTTTAAACATGTGGATGATTATCCAAAATTTCAATGTTGTACTAAACGTTGTGTCTAGAAATATTCTATATTCTCCTGCATGTGGTACCTTCATGGATGTGACCTTAGGAGAGGCCACCAAACTTCTGGACAATATTATGACAGATTATTGTCAATTGCATACCAAAAGAGCTCCAACTGGTAAGAAGATAAATTTTGTTGAAGAAATTGCTACTTTGAGTGAAAAAGTTGATGCTCTTATGAATATGGTTGCTAGTAAAAATACTCATGTTGATCCCAGTGATATTCTTTTGTCTACCTTGATTGAGCAAACTAATGATGCTATTGATGTGAACTTCATCTCGTGAAATAATTTCAACAACAATGCTTATAGAGGAAATTTCAATACTAGGCCGTATCCTGGTAATTCCTCTAATAACTATGGTAAATCTTATGGAAATTCTTCTACAAATGCTAATAGGATACCCTCTGATCTTGAGAACACAATTAACGTATTTATTAATTCACAAAAAAAATTCAATACTATGGTAGAAGAAAAATTGCATGTTGTTGATACTTTGGCTAAAAATATGGATAAAACTACTCTTGATGTAGAAACTCTTAAAAGCAAGGCGTTGTCACCTAAGCATGGTTTTAATGAGTCTATTAAATCTATCCAAATATCTATTAATGGAAGTAAGGAGAGGACCGCTAAGTTGAGAGCTAAGCGGGAATTCATAGAAAAGGATCTTCCACCCGGTTTTTACAGGAATCATGATGAAGATATTAAAATGATTGGTGTTTCTCCTATTGAATCTTTATTTACCTCTCTGAATATAAATGAAAAATGTACTGGAGATAACTCAACTCTAGTTGAGGAGCATAACGTTTGCTTGGAGGGTGATAATTTTGATGCTAAAATTGAAAAAAGCGGGGTTGGAGATGTCAAAACTTTAGCTAGTGATGTCCCCACTATCTTGGATTATAAGGACTTTAATTGTGATAAATGCTGCTCCATAGTAGAATGTATTTCCTTGCTGCAATCCATTATTAGCTCACCCAATGCTTATGAACCAAACAAAGCTTTTACCGAACATATAGTAGAACCTATGATGAAAGCTTATGATGAGAAACTTGAACTTGAAGTTTCTATACCTAGATGAGTGGGCACCTACTATCAAAATAAAGATAAATAAATATGAATGTAATGCTTTGTGTGATCTTGGTTCTAGTGTTTCAACGATACCAAAAACTTTATGTGATGTACTTGGTCTCACCAATATTGAAGTGTGTTCCCTAAACTTGCATCTTGCAGACTCTACCATCAAGAAATCTTTAGGTAGAATTAATGATGTGCTTATTATTGCAAATAAAAATTATGTGCTTGTAGATTTCATTGTGCTTGATATTGATTACAATCCTTCTTGTCCCATAATACTTGGAAGGCCATTCTTACGAACTATAGGTGCAATTATTGACATGAAGGAGGGAAACATAAGGTTCCAATTCCCATTAAAGAAAGGGATGGAAAACTTTCCTAGAAATAGAATCAAACCACCTTATGAATCATCCATTAGAGCCACTTATGGCTTGAGTGTCAACGATGACAACACTAGAAACTATGCATTATGCCTAGCTAGGGGCATAAAACAATAGCGTTTGTTGGGAGGCAACCCAATAGTTATCTTAATTTTTTTTACTTTCTGTTCTTTTTTGTTGACATAATTATTGCCTCTGTAGTGATTATTTTTGTATGTTTTAATTAGTGTTTGTGCCAAGTAAAGCCTTTGGGATAACTTATTTGATGAGTATCATCGATGTTGTGCAAAAACAAAAACTTTCGTTTCCAGTGCAGAATTGTTATATCTCTGCTGGAGCGTACTAAATTCTTGAAAATTTTGCGCAGTATATCTGTACAAATTCTCCACGTTGTCCTAATTGTTCAGAATTTTTATAGTTACAGAAGTATGGGATCTTTACAGATTGCTACAGACTGATCTGTTCTAAACAGATTCTGTTTTTCCTGCATAGTTTGCTTGTTTTGATGATAATATGGATTATATGGGGGCGAATAAGTCATGGATAAGTTAGAATATAGTACCTATTATGCAATTATAAATTAATAATCAATTTATAATAGTACCTATTATGCAATTATAAATTAAGAATCAATTTATAATAGTACCTAAAGTATGCAATATGTTTCTTATACTAACGGATCTCACGAAGTTTTGTTGAGTTGTGTGTGATTGAAGTTTTCAAGTTTTTAGTGTGATCGCGATGGACCATGGAACAAGGAGTAGAAACCTAAGCTTGGGCGTGCCCAAGGCACCTCAAGTATTATTCTAAGGAAGACTCAAGCGTCTAAGATTGGGGATGCCCCGGATGGCATCCCCTCTTTCGTCTCAACCATCGGTATGTCACTTGGAGCTACATTTTTATTCATCACATGATATGTGTTTTGCTTGGAGCGTCGTTTGCTTCTACTTTAAGTTTGTCACAATCATCATTTTCTGGACACACCTATTATAGAGAGACTAACCTTCATCATGATTTGCTAGAATACTCTATGTGCTTCACTTATATCTTTTGAGTTTGGCAGTTGCTATAGTACTTCACTTATATCTTTTCAAGCACAGTGCCGTGTAGATTTTATAGAAATAATTTTCTCTAATTATTCACCTATATTTGTTTGAGATCTGGATAAATAGTGATGGTAATTTGCATGGGTCATAATACTAGTCCAAAAATAATAGGCATTCAATGAATGATAATCAAAACCATCATGTAGCACACATAGAGAAATTGTGAGTCAATGACATTGATATGGTAATATGAAAAAGGTGTAAGTCCATAATTGTTGATTCATAGAAGTGTCGGGATTAAAGGGGTGTTAACTTGTTGTTCATCTAAATATTAAAGAGGCATGGTGATGATGTGTGACATTCTTATTCCTCGTTGAAATCCTAGTGTTGTCTCGAGTTGGGGGCGCGCGGCGGTTAACTCCTACCACCCCCCTCCCTTGGGGCATGCGAGTAGTGCTTTGATGTGTGATAAAACTAATAAAACTTTGCAATAAGTATGTGAGTTCTTTATGACTAATGTGACACCTTGGACATACGCATCTTTAACTTCTCATATTTGCTAGCCTCTTCGATACTGTGCATAGCCCATTCTCACCTTGAGGATTGGTTAAACTTTCATCGGTGCATCCACAACCCGCGGCATGATACGGTCTGTTGCACATAAGCCTCATTACATCTTCCTCAAAACAGCCACCATACCTACCTATTATGGCATTTCCATAGCCATTCCGAGATATATTGTCATGCAAATTCCATCGTCACTTCACATGACTAGTTCTTTCATCGTCATATTGCTTTGCATGATCATATAAGGCTCACATAGTATTTATGGCAAAGCCACCTTCCGTCATGTTTTTGATACATGTCACACTAGATCATTGCACATCCTGGTACACTGCTAGAGGCATTCTCTGAGAGTCATATCTTCCTATCAGTTCTCCATACTGAGTTGTAAGTAAAGAAAAGTGTGATGATCATCCTTGTTAGAGCATTGTCCTAGTTAGGAAAGGATGATGGAGACTATGATTAACCCACAAGTCGGGATGAGACTCCGGACGAAAAATAAATAAAATGGGGGAGGCCAAATTATATATATATATATATATATATATATATATATATATATATATATATATATATATATATATATATATATATATATAGGAAAAATACATCCTACCACCCAGGGGTAGTTACTCTACGTGTTCCATATACTACCACGTGGGAGCATATATACTAATTTATCATTCCTATTATGTTCATATACTATATATAAGATTTTTCAAAGTGAGTTACATGAAAAAATTGCAAGTTGATCCATAGTTTTTATTATATTTGTGAAATACGCATATATTTGTATGTAAAAAAGAGCATACACAAAATATGATACATACTACCAAACAAATAGTATATATACTAACTAAACATGATTATATACTACATACTACACATACATACTCTCCGATTTGATAGATACTACATACAACATACAAAACACAAGTGGTGGTAACTACCACCGGTGGTAGATAAAATTTGTCCTATATATATATATATTATGGGGGAGGAAAAAAATAGAAAATATCACCATAATAATAATAATAATAAATAAATGAGCGAAAATGAGAGAAGGGACAATGCTACTATCCTTTACCACACTTGTGCCTCTAAGTGGCACCATGATCTTCATAGCGAGAGTCTCCTATGATGTCACCTCCATATGCTAGTTGGAATTATCTTATCATAATAAACTTGGCTTGCATATTCCAATGACGGGCTTCCTCAAACGCCCTAGGTCTTCATGAGCAAGAAAGTTGGATGCACACCCCACTTAGCTTTAGTTGAGCTTTCATACACTTGTAGCTCTAGTGCATCATTTGCATGGCAATCCCTAGGTTCTTGTTTATTTATTTTTGTATTATGCAGGATTGAGAATCATTTTCACCATCCTTTCTCGTGCAATGCCATGTGAATAAACACTCATCTTGATAATAACACGCTTAGCATGGAAGATAGTGACCGCCCCGCCGCTCCATGAGCGGTACGAGCACACAAAACGGATGTTTATTTGAATGTTTTATAAGTGTAACATGCAAATTTACTTGGAATGGCAGTGAAATGCCATATATAGGTAAGTATGGTGTACTCTGATGGAAGAAACTTGGCTCAAGGATTTGGATGCACAAGTAGTATCTCTACTTAGTACGAAGTTTTGGGCAAAAGGTCCTAAACAAGCACCACATGTTGGAGGATCCATAACAATATAACTTCTATGCAGATATACCCAAACATAACCATTACATTGTCTTCCTTGTCCAACTTCAACAATTAGATCAAGGTTAAAAATAATCAATGGGTATTCAGAATCATAAAGGATGTCCAAGATAACATATTTGTATGTGAAAGTTCTCTTTCTTATACTAATCATTCATGAATTGATTGTATGACCAATATCATGATTGTAAAACTTCAATAGATTTTACTATCTGAAACAAATATGAAACTACTACTAAGCATAAAGCCCATTGATAATTTAAGATTTATGATATTCAATTTATTCACAATTTATTCTTAGGATACAAGTGAAGCACAAGACTAAACATTGAACTACTCTCAAAAAATATATAAGTGAAGACCAATGAATAGTTAAACAATTAAGTAGCCATGTGAGAACTCTCCCTCAATAAAGACTTTCATATCTGAGAATTATTTAAGAAATCAAATAAAACAAAAATGCATTCCAAGAACGACACATACCATGTGGGCAAATAAAAATTTGGGCTCAACATAGGCTAACCGATATTTGTTTGATGAAGAGAGGTGGGATCTGTAGTATTCCCAAGCTTCTATGCTTGAAAATTCTTGTAATATTTACTTGGGATTACTTGGGAACCCCCAATCTTGAGCTTTTGTATCTTGTTCAATCCTCTCATATCCCGTTTTAACCTATGTCTCAAAAACTTCATCCACACAAAACTTAAAAAGAACTCGTGAGATAGATTAGTACACATAAGAACAAATCAACACTTCATGTACTGCCAAGACAAGTTGCATAGTAATTTTAAAACATTATCTATTGTTTAATATCATTTCTACAATTTATATCTACCAATATAGGCTATGGAAATTATAGGATAAGTAGATAACAAATGTATGACAACAATCTGTCTAAACAGAATAGTCTGTAGAAATTTATTTAAAAAGTGTGCTTCTATATCTGCAAAAAGTAAAAAAAATTATGACATGATAAAAAACGTATATGCCAGTACCGTGTAAAAATTTCAAAAAAATTCCCCGTTCTAGTAGAATCTTATTATTCAAATACTAAAGCAAAAGATTATGTTTTTGTATAGCACACATCACACATGCAATTCAAGCATTCTAAAGGTAACTCTTGGAACTTTTCATTGAAAAGTAATATTATAAATAATATCTAACAGAGAAAAAAAATGATGCTCCAAGAAAAACACATATCAAGTGATGAATAAAAATATAGCTCTAGGTAAGATATACCAATAGTGTTCAAGATGAAAGAGGGGATGTCTTGTGGGGCGTCCCCAAGCATAGACGCTTGATTCTTCCTTGGATATTACCTGCGGAATGCATTGGGCATACCTAAGATTAGGTTCTTGCTGCTCCTTATTCTCTCCATATCGATATCTCACTCAAAACTTGAAAACTCCACTCACACAAACTTAACAGAACTTCGTGCGATGGGTTAGTGTAATAAAGATAGATCATTCACTTAGGTACTGTCAAGACAAGATTCACAATTGTTCTCACATAATACCTACTGTATTATATCATCCCCATAATTTATATCACTCAATATAAGCTATGCAAATACTCAAATTAGCAAACTATGCATGCAAAATAGAATCTATCAAAAACAGAACAGTTTGTGAAGATCTAAATGAAAACCATACTTCCCTAGCGCTAACAATTCTGAGAAATTAGGAAAACAAAGAGAATTTGCATACCATAACTATGTAATAATTTCAGAATTTTTTTTATGCTCTAATAAAATCAAATAAATTATTCATTGGACGTAAAACTTTCTATTTTTGCACATAATCAAACAAGCAAGTATCCACACTATCCCAAAGGCTTTACTTTGCACCTTATTGAAATAAATGACAAAATACATGATTAATACAGTAGGTTAGTCATGTGAAAAGAGAGCTAGACATGATGATTTCAATGATACTCAAATAAAAAAATACCCCCTCCGTCCAAAAATACTTGTCATAAGAATGGATGTATTTAGATGTATTTTAGTTCTCGATACATCCATTTTTATCCATTTATGCGACAAGTTCCGGACAAAGGAAGTAGTATTAGAAATATGCAAGAGAGCATCAGGAATCACATGAACAACATAGTTAAGTCTAACTCACTTCCTATGCATAGGGATTTTGTGAGCAAACAATTCATGGAAGCAAGAATCAACTTGCATAGGAAGGCAAAACATGCATAACATCAAGATTTTCAACACATAGAGAGGAAAATTGATATTATTGCAATATATGCAAGCATATATTCCCCTCTCATAATAATTTTCAGTAGCATCATGAAGGAATTCAACAATATAACTATCACATAAAGCATTCTTTTCATGATGCTTAAGCATAGAATTTTCATTACTCTCCACATAAACAAATTTCTTCTCAATCATAATAGTAGGAGCAAACTCAACAAAATAACTATCATGTGATACTTGATTGGCATAATCCAATTGAAAATTGAGATCATGATGACAAGTTTCATGTTTATTATTACTCTTTATAGCATACATGTCATGACCATAATAATCATAGATTCATAGATAGTAAATATGTTGCCATAATCAATTGAAACCTCTTCCAAAATAGTGGACTCGTCACTAAATAAATTTATTAGCTCTCCAAATCATATTTTATCATTATGAAAAGATTCAACACCCTCCAAAATAGTGGGATCATTAGTACCTAGATTTTACACTCTTCCAAACCCACTTTCATCAATATAATCATCATAAATTGGAGCCATGCTCTCATCATAATAAATTTGCCCATCAAAACTTGCGGGACTAAAAATATAATCTTCATCAAACATAGCATCCCTAAGCTTGTGGCTTTGCATGTCATTAGCATCATGGATATTCAGAGAATTCGTACTAACAATATTACTATCATGCTCATCATTCAAGGAATTCACATTAAGATTTTTTATAGATTCTTCCTCGAACAATACAACACAATTTTCTGAAACATCATTTTCACAAAAGACATTAAAAAGGCAGCAATTGACACAACCTACATTCCATTTTTTGTACTAGTTCTCTCTTATAAAACCAAACTAGTGAAAAACAAGAAACTAACATATTTAATTGCAAGATCTAAAAATATAACTTCAAGCACTCACCTCCCCGTCAATAGCGCCAAAAACGTTCTTGATGTCTACTATGCAAATTTATTCTTCTAGACATTGTTTGGCCTCCAAGTGTAGAGTATTGTAAGACAGAAGCAAATTTCCCTCGAGTGTATGACCTAAGGTTTATCAATCCGTGGGAAATGTAGGAAGAAGATGATCTCTATGAAGCAACCGTGCAATCAAATACAAAAAAAATCTCTTGTGTCCCCAACACACCAAATACAATGGCAAATTGTATAGGTGCACTAGTTCACCGAAGAGATGGTGATATAAGTGTAGTATGTATAGTAGAAATATATTTTTTATCTGAATAAATTAAAACAGGAAGGTAAAAAATGGTAAACACCAAGCATAATGTTCTATAAGTTATAGGAAATAAGGCCTAGGGTTCTTACTTTCTCTAGTGCAATCTCTCAACAATGGTAACATAGTAGAATCATACGGTCATCCCTCGACATCCAACAAAGAATAACTCCAAAATTCCTATTAGCGGAGAACATAATAAGAAGTCGTTATAGGTAGCGGACCACCTCAAATTTATTCTTTCCGCTCTATATTTTGGGTTATTACTATAGGTCTCAGAAACAACTCTAGAGTTCGTAACAGAATATCACATATGATACATATCAATCAACCCTAATGTCACCAAGATACTCCAATGTCACCAAAAGTATCTCTGGGTTAACTATTTGACATGCATAAAACAATTTCAGATTCATCATATTCGATCCAACACAAAGAACTTCAAAGAGTACCCCAAGATTTTTATCGACGAAACTAGGATGAAAACGTGTGATCAACCCCTATGCATAGATCCCCAAGGTAACCGGAGTCTACAAGTTTATGCCATAACATATATCAAGTGAATCAATAGAATACCCCATTGTCACCACGGGTATCCACATGCAAGACATACATCAAGTGTTCTCAAAATCAAAATATTCAATCCATCATAACAAGATCTCAACGGGAAAGATTCAATTCATCACAACAAGATAGCAAGTGAAGAAGACCATATGATCAAACTATGTTAACAAAGCTTGTGATACATCAAAATTGTGCCATCTCAAGAACACGAGAGAGATAGAGAGATTAAACACATAGCTACTGGTACATAACCTCGGCCCCGAGGGTGAACTGCTCCCTCCTCGTCATGGCCTATGCTGGGATGATGCAGATGGTCACCGGAGATGATTTCCCCCTCTGGCAGGGTACTAGAAAGGCTCCAGATGGGGTTTTCTTTGATGCAGAAAGTTACAACGATGGAGCCGAAGTTCTAGGTTAACTTTTCGAGGTTTCTGGATTTATAGGATTTTTTCAGCATTGGAATCACGTCAGTCGGAGCCTTGTGGGCCCCAAAAGCTAAAAGGGCATGCCTAGAGGGGTGCCCCGTTTGCTTGTGGCCCACACGTGGCCCCCCTCCAGTGGTTATTCTCTCCGGTATTTTTTATTTTCCCCAGAAAAATCATCAAAAAGTTTCGAGCAATTCCGAGAACTTTTATTTTCTGCACAAAAAACAACACCATGGTAATTGTGCTGAAAAAGCATCAATCGAGGTTAGTTCTAATTAATTGAGATAAAGTGCATCCAAATAATATAAAAGTATTGTAAACATGGGTAAATATGGCATGAATACTTCATAAATTATCAATACGTTGGAGACGTATCAATGTGGTCGATCAAGCAGATAGAGGCTCTTTCCAACTTTGAAGTTGATGAGCATCTGAATACATGGAGCATCTCCACATGATCTCTTCTGGTCGGCACCTTTCCTCTTGATGGTTTCAATGATCATATCCATCACTCTGATCCTGGTGTGGTTTCCCACATGATGTAGCATATTGATTGAATATCCACGGATCATTTTGTCATCTCCTGATTTGGGCCTCAAAATGGTGTTGGAGGTAGTGAGTCCTTGGAGAAAATAGATTGGCCCAAACTTGTGAGTCTTCACATACTCCAGGGGAATTGGCTTGTACATATTGTCCATGGAGTTGTGGTTCATCTCGGACTCTAAGTATACATCAAATCACCTTCTTGCACCTTTGGGGCTCCTAAGATGGTATCCCACTCACCAACAGTAGACTGGTACATGTGCCTTCAGTCATCCGCATAATCTTTCCACCTGGATAGAAATGAGCAGTGGAATAGAATTGCATGATCATCTCATCATTCCACGCTGTCATCTCCTTTCCTATGAACTTCTCAATATATAGCAATCTGAATTTCTTCTCGACATGGGGGAAATAGGCCTCATTGGAATTGGTTTATTTCCAATCCATGTACCTCATGTCGCTGACTTCAGGGTGTTTTTCAAACAAGACAGTCTCATAGAAGTCTTCTTTCTCCTTGATGTGAACACGGGCATCAAAAGTAGTCATTCTTCTCAGATCATAGGGATCATTGGCTATCCATCTCCTGATACCTTGATCCTTACTCTTCCTCATGTTCTGTGTAATGGGATAGTCAACATTGTGATGTGGCAGGTGGGGTCTTAGCTTCCTCAAAACAGCAAAATCCTCATCAACATGAGGAGGCGGGACACCCCTTGAAGTAGTGCATTTGTTCTTATCTGCAACAAAAATACCTCTTGTGGTGTTCTTGGGCTTGGGGGAAACTGGCTTGGCCTTGGGAGCTGAGGGCTTAGCCTTAGGATCAGGCTTCACTACCGCAAGATGGTCCAAACGCGACACTACAATCGAAAACCCTTCGACGAAATTGTATGCGATGCATTAATCGCAAATGGTGATGTGGGAAAACCGTAAAAAAAGATGCAAACCATTTGCGATGGTTGTGACATCAAACACGGTTCAGATTGGAGTTGTATGTGTGATGTGTGGCATACGGTTCGCTCCAATGAACTATTTGCGATGAGGTAGAACAACAGAAACATGCATCCAGCTGAAGGTGTGTGCGATATACGACATACAATTCACTCGTATGAACTGTTTGTACTTAGGCAATACAACAAAACAGTCAGCTAGATCAAAGGTGTGTGCGATATACAACATACAATTCACTTAGATAAACTGTTTGCATTGAGCCAAGAGAACGGAAATGGTTCAACTTAACAAGATGTACTGATAAGGAAATGATTGCACGACCAAATTAAACATCCAATTACATAGGTGGCTAGTACACACATGACATTTCCACACACCAAAATAAACTATTGCATGCATAATTAACTAGGATTAATGATGATCTGATCATCATCTACTTATTCTTGTAACGCTTTCCATCACTGCTCTACTAGGATAAACGGAACATTATTCTTTACTGTGGATAGTGTGCTCTGTTGGCGGGCACACGAGTATATATATGGATCATAGCACTGGGAGAGCAAAGTGCCCGCACGTGTCGTGCTAGCTCAATGTCCCTTTTATGCTAAGTATCCATCAATTGATGGTGTTTTATGAACAAGACACTGTTTCTCGCCATTTCATCGCCGGTTTCCCGCCGCCACCCAGCGATATTTGCGCATAAACCTAGGTAGCGCGCCACGCACCGAGACAACAAGCACAGCCTGTAGCACATCCACATTTGCATGCCAAACCACGGAAGTGCCCCCTCTGGCATCAACCTCCTCCACGAGGAAAACGAGAAGGCGTCACGGCCCATCGAGGCCGAGGCGCTCCCCGACAACATGATGGACGATGCCATGTTGCGCGTCACCGCCAGGCTTGAGGAGACCCTTCACACACGGGGCTTCAGCATCGTGGATCAAGATAGGCATGTCAGTGCCTAGAGGCTAAATCTCGTCACACAACATGATCGATGGTACGCCGCACAGCAAGCTACGTGCGTCTGCATCGATACGCTGTGGCTTGCCGCACAGGGAGACCGTTGGAGCACCGTGGAGCGAGAGGCACGGCACACCGCACAGCAAGAGCGGATCCATCAGCACTTGCCTGTTGTTGATAGGGCGTAGCAGCTGGGTACACGTCCTGCCAGTAGCCCCATTCCTCGCCACGAGTGGGCAGAGGCCATCTGTGCCGTACTTGCACCAAAGGTCTACAACACCGTACTTGCACCAGATGCCCTTTGTGTCGTTCGCATGGGTTGCGCCATTCACCTTGTCGGTGGCCCGCTCGATGCCAACGCGCTGGTCGCTAGGCTCGATGCCTCCTTGGCCCATGTGTCCACCTAGGCGTAGTAGAGGAACTTGGCCGTCGCATCCTTGAGCTGGTGATCTCCTATGAAATAGCCAACTTGAAGCTCGAGAATAGCTCCAAATGTCGACTGCTTGGAAGAATGCCTACAGGAGTTCACGCGGAGCCAAGAGCTACCTTAGGCAAGGGTTGCTGGTCATGTACGCGTTTTATTCTGTTCAATCGTTTCGATGTGGAGCGCTATGTATTCACAACAATCATAACATTGCTCTGTTTACTGCTCTGTTTCAATGTGTGTACTCTGTTTTGTGTTCTCATATGTTCTGTTTCAATGTGTGTATATATGCTTTCCATTCTGTATATGCGGATGACAACAACTAGATACAAATAAATATACTAAATAAGATAGAAAATGGAATTCATAACATATATTAATTGTTCATTAGTTCATCACAAAATATATATAATATCATCAACTATACGTGATTATACTTAACTACAATGTACAATGCATAAAACTGAAAACGAACAATACTAAAATTAATAATCCCTCCTCGGGGCAGTATTTTGGCAGCCCCTCGCGAGCAGCTCCTTGGTGTGTGGTGTCTTCCCACCGTGGAGGCAGTAATCTGCCTCCTCCGTCTCGCGGTGCTTGACATACCGATCTACCTCTTGCTAGCAGACGAGCACGAAAGATCTTGCCATTTGGTTGGGCAACCACACGAGCTCCTCATCGGTGGCACGCTGGAGCATATCGGCCCACCTCCATGCAGCGATGAGGCACCTAGCGCCTTTGAACTTCCTCGTGAAATACCTGTCTACGTACACCTCCTCCGCATGACAACGCGCCCGCCCCCAAAAGCTCCACCACCTCCTTTTTCGAGGGGGACACACAGGCTTCACAGATCGCCTGGAACCTGGCTTTCTCCTCCGCCATATCCTTCTTCGACTCCACTTGTGTGGCTTTCTTAGAAGGCAGCAGTGACTTCCACAGACAAAGATCGTACTGGCCCCAAAACCACTCCAAAGTTGGGGGTCCGGTGCAACCTCGTCCGATGGCCTGTAGGGATCCTCCTCGTCGCTGCTCTTGGACTGAACGTCCTTTGGGGGCGGCGCCTCGTTGTCGGCGCGTGCGTAGATCGTCGGCACCCTGGTAGAGATCTGAGAGAGAGAGAGAGGGCGAGCGAGAGGAGGATGTAAATGAGAATCCAGGCCGGACGATGTGAGCAACGTAGTATTTATTGGCGGCCAGGATCTAGATCGGCGAGAACAGTACACATGCTGGTCGTCAAAACGTACGAGTACTCTACTTAATAGGTGACAATTTCCAATACAGAATCGCCTCTGATTGATAACCCATGCCACTCACCTTCAAAACATCAAGGCACGAAATTGAGTGTCAATCGTGTGGTGCCCGGTTGTCTTGCCAGATATTTACATTTTCTTTCCTCATATAAGGCACAAATGCTTATTTTGTATTACCATGGCACTCCATGCATGTGTCCAAGCCGTGACACCAATATGTTTGAAAATCCTTCCAATTTACTGCACATGAAATTAACTCGCACATAAGTACACAAATGTGATTTTTCAAACTCTTATGGTTAGCTATTGCATGTACTTGTAATTCAAATTTGAATTACTATCATTAAATGGCTAGAAAATCACTTAACTGTCTTAAAAAGGTCAAATGAACCCCAAAATTTTCCAATTTTTTACATGACAGTTGTATTAGTGCTAATTGTAGAAATTTTTTGAAGGCTATAAGAGCAAGATATCGTCGGTTCGTCATCAAACATGGATTGTTCCCACTCGGAACCACAAGCCTTCTAGTGAGTTGCTCCGATTTGTGAGGGGTGTGTGTCCAAACTTTTGTCAAACATGCCATTTTTAACCACGTCATCTTGGTGCCATGCCATTACGTCAAGCAAGGTTTCATGTGTTTTTTATCATTTTAAAAATTTTTGGTATTTAAATACCATGGCACTCAATGTGTCCAAGCCATGATATGAATATGTTTTAAAATCCTTCCAGTTTACCGCAGATGGAATTAACTAGCACACAAGTAAACAAATATGATTTTGCAAACCATTATGGTTAGCTGTTGAATGTACATGTAGTTTTAAATTATAATTACGGTAGTTAGATGGCTAGAAAATCACTTAAATGTCTTAAAAAGTAAAATGACCCCTGAAATATTCCAAAATGTGACTTGAGAATTGTATTAGTTCACATTAAGTGTAGAAAATTTTGAAGGCCATAAGAGCAAGCTATCGTTGGTTTCTCATCAAACATGCACTGTTCCCTCTTGGAACCACGAGCCTTCTAGTGAGTTGCTTCAGTTTGTGAGGTGTGTGTGTCCAAACTTTTGTCAGACATGCCATTTTTATACCACATCATCTTGGTGGCATGCCATTAAGTCAAGCACGGTTTCACGTATTTCTCATCATTTTTTATTTTTTGGAATTTAAATGACATGACACTCGATGTGTCCAAGCCGTGACACCAATATGTTTGAAAATCCTTCCAATTTACTGCACATGGATTTAACTCACACACAAGTACACAAATATGATTTTTCAAACCGTTATGGTTAGGTCTTGCATGTACGTGTAGTTCAAATTTGAATTACGGTAATTAAATGGCTAGAAAATCACTTAAATGTTTGAATAAAGTCAAATGACCCCTGAATTTTTTGAAATTTTGACATGGAAGTTGTATTAGTGCACGTTAACTGTAAAAAATGTGAAGGACGTAAGAGCAAGCTATCGTCGGTTCGTCATCAAACATGCATTGTTCGCTCTCGGAACCACGAGCCTTCTAGTTAGTTGCTCCGATTTGTGAGGGGTGTGTGTCCAAAATTTTGTCAAACATGCCAATTTTTTTACCGCATCATCTTGGTGGCATGCCATTGCGTCAAGCAAGGTTTCATGTTTTTTTTTATCATTTTTTATTTTTTTGGAATTTAAATGCCATGGCACTCAATGTGTCCAAGCCGTGACACCAACATGTTTGCAAATCCTTCCAATTTACTGCAGATGGAATTAACTAGCACATAAGTAAACAAATGTAATCTTTCAAATCGTTATGGTTAGCTGTTGCATGTACATGTGGTTCAAATTTGAATTATGGTAATTAAATGGCTAGAAAATCCATTAAATGTCTTGAAAAGTCAAATGGCCCCTGAAAATTTCCAAAATGTGACTTGAGAGTTGTATTAGTGCACATTAAGTGTAGAATATTTTTGAAGGCCATAAGAGCAAGCTATCACGGTTCGTCATCAAACATAAATTGTTCCCCCTTGGAACCACGAGCCTTCTAGTGAGTTGATACGGTTTGTGAGGGGTGTGTGTCCAAACTATTGTCAAACATGCCAATTTTTTTACCACGTCATCTTGGTGGCATGCCATTACGTCAAGAAAGGTTTCATGTTTTTCTGACCATTTTTTATTTTTTTTGTAATTTAAATGCCACGACACTCGATGTGTCCAAGCCGTGACACCAATATGTTTGAAAATCCTTCCAATTTACTACACATGGAATTAACTCACACACAGGTATAAAAATATCATTTTTCAAACCGTTATGGTTAGTTGTTGCATGTACATGTAGTTCAAACTGAATCACGGTAATTAAATGGCTAAAAAATCACTTAATTGTCTTAAAAAGGTCAAATGACCCATGAAATTTTCCAGATTTTGACATGACAGTTGTATTAGTACTCCAAATTTTCTCGTACATTTAAAACACTACCCGTTGCCATTGTACTCCAAATTGGTCTTTCACAGCTAATACACAGTTTGTTGTAGGAACCGTTTGCGATGAAAATCCTTGGGTCTATTTAAGTCTCCTTCCATAAGCTTCGCCGGCTTCGTCTGCTCTAGTGTCGGTCACCCCCGAATCCACGAATGCCAAATCCCCATTCCGACAACCCCTTCTTGCAAAGAATGATGCCATGGAAACGCTTCGTGAGGGCACGTACGGTGGTTCTGTCCTCCCCGAGCGATGTCGCCTGCGCCGAGAGCGGCCGCCAACACCGAGAGACGGCGCATTTGCCGAGAGGGCGTCTGCGATAGCCGGCATAGTAGCTGCAACGGCTGAGATGACTGCAGCAGCTGCTATGACGGCGGCTGCAAACGCCGAGAGCGCTGGAGTTGCCGTTGCGCCGCCCTGTCCCGGGTCGAGGCCATCCACGCCATGATCAAGGATGCACACTCCAAGTTATTCCAGGCCCCCTCGGAATTCAGCATGCATCCCACTTCTGAAAAGGCGACGGAGGCGGCTTCCTCATGAGATCGTCGGGTGGGAGCTGGAGATGCACGAGGTGGCGAAGATCGACGAGCACCGGGAGGAGGAGTTGCGCATGGCTGAGGACGAGGTAGAGAAGAGCATGTCCATCGAGGAATCGACAGTGGAGTACCAACACGAGCTCTAGCGCAACCACTACTATGATTACTACAACCTTGAGGGGGGCACCAAGGACGAGGACGAGGACAATGACACAGTCAACTTCAGCAGGGGGACGCGCACTCCACCAATGGCGACATGTCATGAGTACAAGTCACCGATGTCTCATCTTACACCGGCGAGGCATAGGGTGGTGCAGCGGCGGCTTTGTTAAAATTATGCATACTCAGCCTTTGTTTATAATGTTGGTCTTTTGTTAGAGCAATGTTAGGTCAACTCGCTCTGTTTAATTACTAAAATTGCTCGATTTAGTAAGTGTGGTCTATTTGTTGTAGGCTCTTTTGTGTGCCGAAATTAGCAAGCAATGTTAAATTATGCAATGACGTGGAAGAGGACAGTATCGAGGGAAATTGCCACCAAAATTTGAATAATCAAACTCATCACGTGTGCATAAAGCAGAAGAATCATTTGCGATGAACATATTCGTTCAAAGTGAATGGTTTCCCGCGCTGCCGCGCTCAAAGTTTCCTTCCACTTTTCGAAAATTTTGGTCTACCGTCGAAATATCTAACTCCCCCCTCCCCATCCCCCTTTTCTCCCCGACCACAAGTCACATTCCCCCTATTTCCTCCTTCCTTCCTTCCTAAGATATAGCCGCTTCCTCCCTCTCACGGTCTCGCATCCGACCGCCACGTTCGCCATGGTCTTCTCAATGACCTCTCCTGCGGTTCCTCCTCCGACGATGACTCTTTCACCACCCGGGTATGTCTCTCATATCTCTCTGGGATTAGGATTTGGAATGGAGAATTGTAACCCTATGGTCGATTTAAGTCATTTATTGCTCTTGTAGCTCCCTAGGACCATCAGTTGCAAGTAATGGAGCGGGTGGCTGAAGATCTGTGTGCTCGTTGTCACCATCAATCTCCATGCGTGAAGTTAGTTGCGTTTGAATCCGTGGACAGTGTGGAGGAAGTTGTTGGCATGTGTAGAGAAGGTTAGCCCCACTTTTGTTGTTACAAATCATTTGTTAGATGTGATTCAGCCACTAACAATGTGCTATGTTATTTTGGTTGTGATTAAGACAGTATCACAATTTCTACCTAGTATCTAAAATGTTGCCATCTCATCAGTGGTGCCATTAGAAAATTATTTGGCATCGCTTCAGCAGTTTGTGCAGCCAACTTTGGTCCACACATCAGAGCAGTCAAGCAGTAAAATACTAGAACTTTGTGACACAAGAAACTGGGCGTCGGAGCAATTAGGTGCTCCAGAGATCCGTTCCCTATTTTTCCCCTCTACATTGGCTCGCCAGTGTAGGGCACCTGTGCCAAATGTAGCAACAGTTGTCTTCACACCGATTTTGGCATACGTAGTGGACGGCCTTAGTGCTATTAGTTCTATGTTACTAAATTTGTGCATGTCACACATGTTAGTATTAATTTGATGTCATCCAAACACTGTCGCTATGTTGGCGCAGTTATATTTAGCTTCCTCATAAAATGTTCAATTTGTTATTTATATTACATGACTAAGAACTTGTAGCGTTGTTGCACTTAATTAAAGCTTCTGATGTTACTGAATTTGATTGGTGTCTCAGTAGCAATTAATTCATTTGCATATTGATCTTTTTGAGAAGATATGTCATAATTAACATGTTTCTTCAGTTTTTCAAAATATGTATTTGGTGATTTTCTATGTTGCTAGAAACCCATTTTCCCTACAATTGTTATTGATTTAGTTTAAATATTATAGGATGAATGAAACTGTTCTTACTTGGGGTGGGTTGATCAAGAGTGGCCACAGTCTTTGAAGATGTGCCTAGCAAAGCTCTAGAGCATGTATGAGGAAAAGAATAGAGATAGGCTTAGAGAAAGTATTGTCAACAATGAAGAACATTTCAAGATGCGGGGAAAATGAGGAAGATGGAACATGCACTCAGATTTTTTAAATTGGACTATGCTAAGATGGTGTCGGTCAGTGCAAAACAGGTTTTTACTAATCTGGAAGGAGAGGCGGAGAAGACTCTCCTCGCTGATCATGCAACAGTCGATTAGGGAAATGAATATATCGTTCTAATATTGTTCTTATTTTTGAAGGTGAACTAGCTATATGATGTAATGTGTTGTTTTCTGGTAGCCATCGCACTGTGATGTTAAAATATATTTATGTGTCGGATATGAAATTCGCAAACAACTGTTAGATATGAAATGTAAATTTGCATACTAATGGAATTATTAATTATAAACTAATAAACTTGCTAAATGGGTCATGGAACTTTGCAAATGGTTTTAGCAGTAAAAGCGGTTGTGATGGATAGCCCAATGCCATAAAGTTTTCTTCATCAAATCATGTGTGATATAGTTGAATAAAGCAAACGGTTAACGGAGGCATAGTGTGTGTGGTCGTTACACCTATCACACACGATGTTATACATAAAACTATGTGGGGTGTGTAGACAAACGGAAACGTGTTTCTGGGATTCAGTGTGTGGGTTGTGCAAATGAAGGGAAACTCTTCTATGGGAATCAATGTGTGGGATGTACCTACGAACGGAAATGTTTCTATGTGAATCACTGTGTGGGATGTACCTACAAATAGAAACGATTAGGCATTGTATGTTGGCTAGTCCGACCGCACACGAACTCATTTTGCACGGAGTGTGTGACCAGAGAGCCTATCCTCGACGGTTTTTGGGTCGTGTGGGAAGGACCCCCTATCGCCCGCACTCACTAAGCGACGGTTTAAAATGCCATCGGGGATAGGGGTTAAAAACCATTTGTATAGCACATCGTTGCACCCGTTCTTGTTGGGCATTGCATCAGCCATCAACTTCCTCTGCATGGGAGGAGGAGGGTTAGCATATGGTTCCTCCTGTTCCTCTTCACCATCTTTCCTCATGGAGACTAACATTACTGTCGCATATACTGTCTTTGTTATCTCCCTCTTCATGGCAGGCTTCTTGGCCAAAGATTTTGTTTTCTTGGAAGTGTGTGGGGACTTGGCACACTCAAGAACCTTTTTGGCTTCAGCGCTCGCATACTCCTTTGTGACAAGTTTCCTCTTTGATTGTTTCCCCAGGCATGAAACCGGCATCCTCCTTATCTGAACTCCTTGGCTTCCTTTCTCTAGTGGCTTCCTTGGGAAATTCATGGAAGCTAGGAGTCACTGGGTCTGAATAGCTTGCCTCGGGACTAGTGCATGCTTCAGCATATGGAGTTGGCTCTCTAAAATTATTCTAGCTATCATTTGAACCTCACATGGATGCGCACTGACCGGGTGAATAGATGTAGAGGAACAGAGAGAATGAACATAAAAAAATTCAGATGTTTTTGCAAATTTGAACCCAAAACGTTAGTTTCAGGTTTCCAAAGTGTGAGATTCGGTTCCACTGAGTTCTAAATTTCGGAGCTTCGGAGACAACAAACATCAACATCATTCCTTTCAATAAATCAATTTTTTATCAAGTGTAACTTGGCTAAGAGAATCATTAGTGGAACCAATAGTACTACTAGAAGCAACATCATTAGATTTAGCATTTTTATTGTTCCTACTAGATGAAGAACCTTTCTTGCCTTTGTACTAGTTTTCTTAGATTTAACTTGTGGTAGAAAAGTGGACAAGAGTAATTGTTTGGCTAGATAAGAAGAACTCTTCGTTCAATAATCGTCATTCATAACTTCAAGAAACTCATGCTCTTGCACTAAATTTAGCTTCTCGAAGTGTAGCTTCTCATGAGTTCTTAAAAGCTCTCTATGATCTTCATGAGCTAACTTAAGAGTGTTTAGGTCTTTAGTTAGACGCTCAATCTCCTTATTATCATCATCACACAGCTTATCTTGACTAGCATGATTATTAACAAGTTCATTTTGACTAACATCACTAGTTTTATCAAAGAGCAAGTCATCATCTACTAGTAAGTCATCCTCATAACTATCAAAGTCAGAGTATTCGGGGTGTGATACCTTGGGAACTTTAGCCATGAAGCAACTTCTAATTCCCTCATTTGGTGAATTAAATAAATCATAGAAGTTCGAGGAAACAAGTGCTAGTCCGGCAACATCTTCATCTTAACTATAGTCGGAGTTGGAGTGGTAGCTCCTCGCGAATTGGTTGTCGGATTCGGAGCCGAATACCCATTCACCAACATGATCTTGATGTCTTCTTATTGTGTAGATCTTGGTGTACTTGTCCTTCTTCTTTGAGTCCTAGCTTCTCCGGGATGGTCTTCGTTCATAACGATCTTCTCTACTCATTATGTCTCTTCGAGGTGACTCATATCTTGAGCTTCTTCTTATAGGTAACTCTTCTATTCTATTGGAGGGGGTCGAGCAATCATTGGAAAAGTGTCCGGGTCTTCCACAATTGTAACAATTGTGGTCATGACTAGATGAATAATTTTCTTCATATCTTGAGCTTAAGAGAAGCTTCTCTCTCTGCCTCTATTCTTGTAGAACTTGTTGAATTTCTTAACCATGAGGTTTATTTGTTCATTGGTAACAAGGTTGTCACTTGAAGTTGCTGGAGTGTCACTTGAAGCTTTGTATGCACAGCTTGACTTGTTGTGGAGATCTTCTTTGTCATTGAATGACATTTCATGAGAAATAATCCTTCCGGTGACTTCTGTAGGCTTGATATCTTTGTAGTTTGGCATCATTTGGATCAATGTGCACACTCTATCATACTTACCATCCAAGGCTCTAAGGATCTTCTTAATGCTGAATTTGTCAGTCATCTCTTCACTTCCTAAGCCGACAATCTCATTTGTGATGAGAGCAAGCGTAGAGTACATTTTCGCGACTCCTTCAACATCCTTCATCTTGAACTTGTAAATTTTACTTTGTAACACATCCAACTTAGATTCCCTAACGGATTCAGTTCCATTGTGCATATCGACGAAAGTATCCCAAATTTAATTTGCATTCTCAGGACGGCTTATCTTGTTGAACTCTTCGGGGCATAGACAGTTGAATAGAATGTTGCAATGTTGAGCGTTGTATTGAAACATCTTTAATTCTTCCACAGCCGCTTCATGATCCGGTTCTTTTCGATCACCAAATAATTCACCTTGCAAGCCAACGATGAGATTATGACCAAGTATATGCATTTTAATTTTATGCTTCCAACTAGCAAAGTTTATACCTTCAAAATATGGACCTCTACGGTGGTAATTTCCCTCATTAGATGTCATACTCTCCTAGGTTGTGCAATCATTGCAATGGAAACCAAAGCTCTGATACCACTTGTAAGTTCCTAAGTATGTCTAGAGGTGAGGGTGATTAGACTACTTGACCAAATAAAAAACTAACCATTTCCAAATTTTATTGGTTGGCAAGTTTTAGCAATTTTATCAATTCTAGTACACCCCTACACATGCAAGTCTACAAGTATAGCAGCAGAAAGTAAAGACATGCACATGTAAGTAGACGGTAGGGATAGGAAGACCAAACACAAAGATGACATGGAGATTTTTGGCGTGGTTCCGATAAGTGGTGCTATCGTACGCCCACGTTGATGGAGACTTCAACCCACGAAGGGTAACGGTTGCGTGAGTCCACGGAGGGCTCCAGCCACGAAGGGTCCACGAAGAATCAACCTTGTCTATTCCACCATGGCTTACGTCCATGAAGGACTAGCTCACTCGGGGTAGATATTCACGAAGTAGGTCATCTCCTTGCCCTTACAAACTTCTTAGATCAACTCCACATGATTTGGAGGCTCCCATGCAATACCTAAGCAATCTAGGAGACACCACTCTCCAAAAGGTAATGTATGCGGTATGGATGATGAACTCCTTGCTCTTGTGCTACAAAAGACAGTCTCCTCAACACTCAATCACTCTCTCATATAATTTGGCTTGGTAGAAGAAATTTCTTGGATGGAAAGCAACACGGGAGGCTAGAAATAAAGATTCATATGGTTGGGGTAGAATATCTTGATCTCAACACTTGAGTATGTGGTTCTCTCTCAGAAAATGAATAGTTGAAGTGTTTGCTTGTTCTAAGTGCTCTCTCTCCGAATGAGAGAAAGGTGGAGGGTATAGTTATCTCCAAAAATACAACCGTTACAACATTATTACCCAACTAGGTGGAACTGAAGTAAAAACTCGGTTACATCGACTAGTGCAAAATGTATAAACTTTTGGCTTTTCAGTGAGACCGATATACAATATCTTGGTGAGACCGATTCGGTTGACTTAGGCAGTACCAAGACTCGGTGAGACCGATTTGCAAAACTCGGGAATTCCAATTTTATGCAAATGAGCCACAACAAGTTTGCCATTGTTTTTGGATGTACTGAAGTGAATCTTGGTAGCATCGATTTGCTAGGGTTTGTCTGTCATATCTGTCTAAGGAAAGCTCGGTATGGCCAATTTGGAAATGTTGATGTCACCGAATTTTCTTTTGAGATTTTGACACAATATATTGTGTGAGAATTCATGACGATTTTTGGTGGCTAATCTCTAAGCACTTGAACAACCAGATCATCATAGATACCTCATCCCCTTTTAATAGTATTGACTTTCCTATGGATCAAGTGTGATTTATCACATGAATATAAAAAGTAGAGTCTTGAAGCTTTTGCCAATTGATGTTCCAAGCATCTAGGTATTCTTATCACAATCCTAGGCAATTCATTCATTAAACATTTCCTGAAATATACTAGATAAAATCATTAGTCCAAGGAAGTATATGTTGTTATTAATTACTAAAATCACCTAGGAAGAAGTTATGGTTTCACATATCAATGGGAAATGTGTCTTGGATGCGGCGGCGATCATTAATTGGCACTTTACATGATGGAAATGTGTGTGGTGTGGCATTGTCGGAGACGGAAGCGATAGTCGTACGGACGCCCGCATCATTTACTGGTCTACATGTGTGGGGGGGGGGGGGAGTGGCCCATGACGGAGTCAAATCTGTCAGATCTCACATAAGGGGGCGATCTGGAAGCCTTGGCTAGATGGTAACAGGAAACAAGAGCCCTCTTGAAGAGGTAAAAGCCTACGTCCCGCTCTGTTGTATTGATTGTGAACGGGGTACAGACTACACGTGATCTACCACGATATCATACGAGAATGAATGTATACTCTACGGCCCTGGCACCTCGATTTATATTGATAACGGGGTACCTAGGATTTATAGATAAATCGGTTAACTCTAGGACAAGTGTGTCGTGCACTACCTAAAGCTCTTGGAGTACCCGCAAAGTCTTCGGATAATTTCTTCCGCTCATTGTCGGACCAAAAAGATAAGGCCCACCACATGATGGGCTTAGGGGCTCCACGATCCAGCACAAAGGACGAGTGACCAACGCGCCGAGCGCCCCCTAATTCAGGACTCCGTCAACTAGGTGGAAGCTTTTTCGATGAGAATGGTTGACGGATGGCGTGTGCTCCATGCCAATGCACATAACCTTCAAATATTGAGTCTCGCTGACTATACATAGAGTGTGATCTATAAACTATGATGAACTGGTCATATGTGAATTTTGCTATAATGCTATTTTAGACCAAAATCATCCTATCGGTGGTTATTATATTGATATGATGACTCTGTTAGAATTGCTATTAGTTTCTAATGGTTCAGTGCACGCATGTTTTAGTAAGTCCATGCATGTATTCACCTATATTTTCTGTCTGCCGACGTCGCTCTGTTTCGGTCGAACATATATATGTTGGTTCTTTTCTCTTTTCTTTTTTTGGAAAAACGGAAAGAGGCAGATATGTTGGTTCGACGGATCAAGTGATACCTTTTTGTTCCCGTTCCTCTATTATTAACTCTGGTATGCGTGCTGTGATGCTTTTTGTAGCCATGAGTATGTCGATGTCGACCTTTTTCTCCTAGGCGGCTCAAGACAAGAATGACCACTTGAGCAAGCAAGATTCTGTGCAAGCTTTTGGCATTGCATCGATGTAAACAAAAATTGACGATCGTTTTTTTCATTGCGGTAGCTTGGGTGGCTGCTTTCTTTTATCATTGCCTCCACGTCTGCTATGCTAAAAGCTTCCAGAGTTAGACCTTACAAATCTGATCCTCAATTACGTCTTAAATAATATATTTTATATCCGAACATCTTAAATTTCATACCTTAAATTTATATAACTCATGCAATTATTATGTCGACGCATTACACACATCGTTTCGTTACTCCATCCCTACGAACATGGCATCGGACTATCAAAAATTAACATGTTTGGCTATGGTGCCACTGGTAGAAAATGAGGCTTTCGGCCGGAGTCCCAAATCCGATTAGCCTCGGGTCCAAGTAAGACTGAGACCAATGTCATTGGTCTCGGTACGAGCTGTCAGGGCTTTGCGGGCAATGGCCCCGGTTTGGTTCGATGCATTAGTCCCGGTTCGTGTCAAAAATCGGGATTAAAGATCCAGCGACTGACACGTGACGTGCCGCGGAGCATTAGTCCCGGTTGGTGGATGGAACCGGGACTATATGGTAGGCTATTACACCCGGTTTTAGACAAAAACCAGGACTAAAGTTTTGCCTATATATATCCACCGCCCCCTTCCATTTCCTCTGTTTTTTGACCGTGGAAGGGTGGAGGTGTGTGCTACTCTATTTTTGCTTACATATGCATATGAGGTGTTCGATGAAATGCCCGAGTCACACTTAAGCTTTCTCTTCTCCAAGCTCGACCTACAAGCTCCATTTTCCTCAATAGTTGTCTAGGTTTAGCGGTGCGCCAACTACACAAGTGTTATAAAAGGTTAGCTACTTCATCCTTTCATCTCTCACTGCTAGTTTAGCTCATTTCAAATGCTCTAGAAGTAGAGTGGTTTGTGGATTTTAGTGTAGAAGTGTATGTGGGAGTTCTTTTGATTTAGATGCAAAATTTGAGCTTAAATTAACTTCTTAGAGTCTGCACATGTGTAGGGTGTCGTACCGTGCTCGTCCTCACCGTCGTCGATCGCCCGCGCCGATCTCGCCGCCAGCACCACCGTAGTGAGCCTCTTGTTCTTATCTTCTTTTTAAAAGAATAAAATTCTTACTTGTATGATTTAGATAGATACTTTATAAATTACTTTTTTTTATTTGTTGTTATTATATAATGCGATGGTTTTGGTATCCGCCCACGTCAGCCCTAGTCCGGCCTATGATTCGGACGTGGTATATTTTCTTTTATAACTATTTGTTTCATTTAGTGTTTATGATGACAATTATGCCGACCAACGTGGCATGGATATTTTTATCTAGGATGTATGTGAACCGGAAATTCAAACCAACCCTCTTGTCGAGAAGTTAAATTTAGTTGAAAAATAAAATAATTACTTAAAGAAAAAATTGAAAATAATTGAGGAGGAGAATATGGAACTGGAATTGCATGTTGCCGATGTCGTCGATGATCACAAGATCGAAATGGATGCAATGCGGTTGAAGATTGATGCAATGTGCTTGAAGATGGATGCAATGCGCTTGAAGATTAGGAATATTAAAAAATATGTCATTGATAAAGATGCTTGGTATCATTATGCTGTTGGGTCAATTGTTACCTTAGTTGCGATTTTGATCGCATTTGTTGTTGCATTTAAATGTTTTACATAGTTGTATGTTGTTTTACGAGAGAACTTTATGTATTTGTTTTTGCAATAATAACATTTGATGACAACTGTACTTTGGTTTTAATGTGATGATGAACTTGTATTAATGATTGCATCCTGTACCACGATGAGAAGTACGAGAATATGGATAAATGTCCGGTATGCACTGCATGTCGGTACAAGATTAGACAAGATGACCCTGATGATGTTGAGGGCGATGATGAGCCCCCCAGGAAGAAGGTTCATGCTAAGTCTATGTGGTATGCTCCTATAATACCACGGTTGAAACGTCTGTTCTGAAACAATGATCATGCTAGGTTGTTGCGATGGCACAAAGAAGAGCGTAAGAAAGACGATAAGTTGAGACACCTCACCAATGGGTCGCAGTGGATAAAAATCAAGAGAAAGTACCCGGACCTTGCAGGTGACGAGAGGAACTTATGGTTTGGTCTAAGTACAGACGACATGAATCCTTTTGGGGAGCAGAGCTGCAGTCACAACACCTGGCCCGTGACTCTATGTATCTACAACCTTCCTCCTCGGTTGTGCATGAATCGGAAGTTCATTTTGATGCCAGTGCTCATCCAAGGACCGAGGCAACCCGGTAACGACATTGATGTGTACCTCAGGCCATTATTTGATGAACTTTTGCAGTTGTGGGCCAAGCTAGGTGTACGTGTGTGGGATGAGCACAAACAGCTGGAATTGGACCTACGAGCATTGATGTTCGTGACCATCAATGATTGACCTGCTCTTAGTAACATTTCAGGACAGTCAAACAAGGGATACAATGCATGCACGCACTGTTTAGATAAGACTAAAGGTACATATTTGGAAAACTCTAAGAAGGTTTTCTACCTCGGGTGTCGTCAATTTCTTCCGACCAATCATCCCGTAAGAAAGAAAGACAAGCATTTCAACGGTGAGGCAGATCACCGGAAGAAGCCTAACCTTCCTACTGGTGATGAGGTATTGTCTATGGTCAAGGATTTGGATCAAATAGTAATCTTTGTAAATGGTCCTGGCGGTCAATCTGTTCCGAAAGACGTCGTTACCGGACACGTGCCCATGTGGGAAAACAAATCTTTATTTTGGGAGCTACCCTATTGGGAATACCTAGAGGTCCGGTCTTCAATCGACGTGATGCACCTGACGAAGAATCTTTGCGTGAACCTGCTAGGCTTCCTGGGCGTGTATGGGAAGACAAAAGATACACCAGAACCACTGGAGGAGCAGCAACGTATGAAAGACACATACGACAAGAAGACTGATAAAGGGCGTTAATACTTAAGCAGCTATGCTCTTACCAAAGCAGAGAAGAAAATCTTTTTTGAATGCATGAGCCATCTCCACCGCACCGTGAGCCGTATCCACCGCCGCATCAGCCGTCTCCACCACCCTGTCAGCCGTTTCCACCGCTACATCAGCCGTCTCCACCCCCCCGTCAGCCGTCTCCGTCCACTGAGGATCAGAGCCAAAAGCGGAAACGTACCACCGCTAATAGTGACAGCAGAAAGGGGTTTCGGTCACCGAAACGTAAGTCGTTGCCCCTCCCAAAAGTACCTCATCAGAATATGGAGATGAGACCTTGGGACTAGAGTGAAGAGGAAAATAAGAAGAGGGCAGACGCCCAGTATCAATAGTGGATGGCTAACAAGAAGAAGCCGAAAGAGCCAGAGTTCATGGTCACCCCAGAAGATCACGTTGTGTGCGTGAAAATGTTGAATACCCTTGCAGAATCCCCGCCAAAGTTTCCAGCAGATTATGAACGCTCTATTCTCAAGTCGGTTGAGGCAAAAAAGCAGAGGTTGAAGAGTAGTAGGTCCAGCGGGAAATCAGTTGCCCAGCTCGGACAACAAAAAAACCAATCGTGCCCCCGCTCAAAGTGTATTCCGATATAGAGGTGTGCTCGAGCGGAGTTGCGGTCGAGCAGAGGTATGATGAAACAGTTGATATCGATCCGCAGTTTGTTGCACTGTACAGAGAAGAGGCCAAGGCTCATGGCATGTCTATTGATCAGTACTTAAACCATATACAGGATTTAGCTGACGTAACATACGTGTACCAGCAGGGGTCTCCTCTCGTCAAACCTGAGTTAGTCAACGAGCTACCAACAAAAATGCAAAGATTGCATAACTGGTACATGCAAGCATCTACTGAACAACAAAACTGAATCTACTGTGCATATAAAAACGAGCATTACGGGCATTGAGAAGGCGTGCTAATGATTGAATTCAACGAATTATTTCAATTATACAAACAAGACACCCTCGAAAAATCTATCATGAGTGCCTATTGTTTGTAAGTATTATGAATTTATGTCATTAAGTCTTACTCAACTCGTCCATTGCATGTATAATCTTACTCATCACTATATTAATTTTGCAGAATGAAGATTCTCGAATGCAAAAGAGGACGAATCTATAAAAAAGGGTTCATTGACCCATATTTCATTCATGACAAAAGTCTCGCATTGGATCCCTGCGAGACAGAGAATAACTTGGTACAAGGGTTAAGGTTTTCCGATACCAAAAGGGAAATGCTATTTCCTTACAACTTCAAGTGAGTGTTACTATCTTGTACACACATTCTATTTTCGCTTACTCGATGTTAAGTGTATAATTGACTCGGTATGTGTGCGCAACTTCCACTTTATTCTGTTAATCATTGTACCTCACGATGGACTAGTAAAATTCATGGACTCGCTACGCAAACCCCTCGCTGATTGGGCGAACATGCAGGAATGCATCTAGAGGTAATTTCAATCATTATGGCACTATATCGGCAATTTTTCGTTCATTTACTAATAGCAAGTAATTAATATAGAACTCATTTATTCATTTCCTTTTCTTGACAGGGCTTGGAAACGGTTCATCGACAAGTGTCGGGATGTTTGGAAGTCAGAGCTTACATTTAGACAAATGGATGTAAGTACTACTAGCTAGATCCGCGCACCTCTTTATTCTAGTATCAATACCATTATCATGCTTGATTATGTTTTTGATTGAACTTTGTTCTCGTAAAGTGCTTGAGGCAGGAAAAGGGGAACAATTTGTGTGGATACTATGTTTGCGAGTTCATTCGCCGAACGACCCATGAGACGGGCAAAAACCGGGACTTAAAAAATTGAAGTACTATAAACAGTACTCACAACTTTATTTTATTACCATCAATTGTGTTCGGTTTCATTGATATATATTGACCCCTTCTTTAAATTAGACCGAACGGTTGCAGGACGGTCTTCTACCACAGGAACGCGTACGAGCAATTCAAGAGGAAATTATCGGATTGTTAGATGTAGAGGTCCTAGATTCGAAAGGAGAATACTATTGCCCGCCGGATGCAGTGAAATTTTAAGTATAAAAAAGATGCATATGTGCATGTAACTCGTGTCTACATTTTGTAATATGTTTGACAAAGCACGACGGATAAGATGGTGTAATATATTCATGACGATGATGTGAAATATAGTTGTTCCTTTATTGATGTGTATGTACCATCCAATTTAGTGCAAAATAAGAAATAAAAAGTGCTCAAAACAAATAAATGGGAAAATAACAAACAAAAAAGGGGCAGCAAAATAGCCCCCATCCAATTTAGTGCTAAACCCTAAAAAGTGCTAAAAAGGCAGCGAAGCAATAGCCCCAGTTCGTAATAAGAGCCAGGACTAATACCCCTCCCCTCCCCGCTCCCAGCCCCGCCACGTGGAGGACCATTAGCCCCGGTTTGGGGCCGAACCGGGGCTAGCATTAGTCCCGCTTTTCTAGTCCTGGTTCCTGAACCGGGGCTAATGGCCCAAACAAACCGGGTCTGAAGCCTCATTTTCTACTAGTGGTGGAGATCATCACGGTTGCCCTTGTCCTTTCCGACGCCTGTGTCGTCCTTGTAGTGGAAGTACCGATCAAAAACACGGCACAGATCGAGCTGGATTTGCTCATTGTCAGAGTTGTCCTCGCCGTCGCTCACCTCCTTCTCCTCCTTCGGTAGCAGTCTGCCATTTCACGGACCGCCCGATTCTACTCATGAGCGAGGGCGTGCGTGGTCCTCCTTTGTCGTTTGTTCAAAATGCGGGCGCGGATGGCTTCCTCCTCTCTGGTCGCCCGCGTCGCCACATCAGCCACCTCCGCCTTCACCATTTTCTCCGCCAGGTAGGCCTCGGCGGCCCTAATCCTCTCCTTCCCACAACAAACATCCTATTGCCAGCGAGACTCAAAGTCGGCCAGACCGGTCGATGGATCCGCCCGTCGGGACCTCGATGATCCCCTAAAGGAATCGAGCGCCAATTGAGCGAACAATATGTAGTCGCGGCGGACAGATATTGCCGTCGGTCGGGCGTTGTCCTCGCGAGAATGGAGCGGTGCAATGGGAACCGCCATTACCTCCTCCAATCTGTAGGGGACAAACCCCCGGTCGATGGATCCTCACTGGTAGGAGTTAGATCCGCTGCCCACCATGACGGAGACGATCGAAGATCATCAAAGATGAGCTAGGGTGATGGATGTGAGTGGAGGAGAGTGGAGTGAAGTGGCTAGGATTTGGTCTGACGAACGGATGATGACTAATATAGGTGAGTCGATGCGGGTGAGTGCGAGCCACACGGGCATGCGCGCCCGGGCTCCCTCATATTCGCCCCATATTTGGGCTGGATATGAGGGGTGTCGGTCAGCTCGGACGTTTGAAGTATGTTTGAGGGGCCGGCTGGATCGATTTTTAATGACAAGTCAGTGACCCGACGGCCTTGAGGACAGTATGAGATCATCTATAGCCAGATACCTTAAATGACCCCTCATACATCCACGGACACGCCCGGTAAATGACCGGACACGAGAGAGAAGGAAAAAGTGACCCAACCGGACCCCTCATATCGTCCATATATGCCCGGGCTGTCCACAAACTCCCATATACATCCCAAAAATGGGGAGGATATGACGGCTCGCGGACATGCCCGGGCGCGCCTGGTCAGTCCGCCACATAGGACGTGACCCCATCCCGGACCACCTTGTTCTTTAATTTTTTCATTCTTTTCTGTCTCTCTCTTCCTCTCCACCAATAACGTGCAATTGACTAGACATATGAGAAAGAAAATGAGAAGTGTGGATGCATGGACGGACAAATAGGGGACATGCCCGGTCACTGACGGGGCGCGTCTGTGAGTGCTTGAGGGGCCGGATTTGCAAGGTCCGACTGTAGATGCTCTTGTAGAGGAATAGGATGCAACTCTCGATGTATTGATTGGGTGCAAGCACACATATACATGATGTACAAGGTGGGCCACAACCTGAACTATACAAGGAAGTAGGAGGTGGGCGAGGTATACAAGATACATGCGAAATATACTCACCCCCCTCCCTGGGTCTAAGCATCCCGAGTGCTGACATAATAACTGGATCGGAAGTCTTCAAACAACGCCGTAGGCAATCCCTTGGTCATGATATCCGCAAATTGTTGAGAAGTAGGAAGGACCACCCGTTCTCGAACAAAATGAATATCCAGCTCAATATGCTTGGTCCGACGATGGTGAACGGGGTTGGCGGAGAGGTAGACGGCACACAAGTTGTCACAGTGGACCACCGTGGCCTTATGAACAGGACACGAGGGCTCAAGGAGTAACTGCTAAGCCACGAACACTCTGCAACGACATTGGCGACGTCGTGATACTCAGCCTCCGCACTAGAGAGAGAAACTATAGGTTGGCGCTTGGACGACCAAGAGATGAGGGATGGTCCAAGTAAGACATAATAATCCAAGGTGGAGCGACGAGTGTCCGGGCAGCCGACCGAGTCAGCATCCTAGTAAGCGGTGATGTCGGTGGCGGTGGAGGCGCGCAACGTGATGCCAAGATCCATATACCCTCGAATATACAGAGGAATCCGCTCACGACGATCTAGTGAGCATCCCAGGGAGCATGCATATGAAGACACACGTGCTGGACTGTGTACTGAAGCTCCGGTCTAGTGAGAGTAAGGTACTGAAGAGCACCAACAATGGACCGATAAAGAGGCGCATCAGGAGCAGGCGAGCCATCAGTCGTAGAGAGCTTGGCCTTCATGTCGACCGACGTAGACGCGAGTTTGCAATTAAGCATGCCGACGCGGTCAAGGAGCTCATGGGCATACTTCCGCTGATGAAGAAAGAAGCCATCGCTGCGGTGCGCCACCTCAACACCGAGGAAGTAGTGCAAAGGACTCAGGTCCTTGATGGCAAACTCAGCGCAAAGATGATCACTAAGCTCATGGAGGAGACCAGGCGTGCAGGCTGTCAGGATGATGTCGTCGATGTAGAAGAGCAGGTATGTCGTGTTAGCGCCCTGGTGGTACACAAATAGCGAAGCATCAGAGCGTGTCGAGCGGAATCCAAGTCGATGAAGAAACGTTGTGATGCACTGGTACCAAGCACGTGGAGCCTGCTTGAGCCCATATAATGAGCGTGAAAGCACACACACATGATCCGGGAGGTTCGAATCCTTGAATGTCGTGGGCTACTGACAGAATACCTCGTCGTCGAGATGACCATGAAGAAAGGCATTGGAGACATCCATGTGATGCAGTGGCCATGCACGCGAGACCGCGAGCTGGAGAACAGTCCGGACCATCTCGGTTTTGACAATCGGGGTGAAAGTGTCGGTGAAGTCGATTCCAGCACGCTGTCGAAAACCACGCACGACCCAACGCGCCTTGTAGCAATCCAGAGTGCCATACAAACGCGACTTGTGCTTGAAGACCCACTTCCCTGTGATCACGTTAGCATGCCGAGGACGGGGGACAAGCTGCCAGGTCTGGTTCCGCTGCAAAGCATTGAACTCCTCCTGCATCGCGACAAACCAGAGTGGGTCACGTAGCTCCGCATGGGCGGACGTGGGCAGAGGTGACAGTGCCGTGGTAGAGGTCATGCAGGCATACTTGTCCAAAGGATAACGAGTGCTGGTGTTAGAGCGTATTTCTCTGTATGTGGTTTTGGTAATTGATGACAATCCCTATGGACTAACATATGCCTTAAGTTATATTCGAAGGATTTTTCCATAGGCACTTCTTGAATTCCATTTGTCCATAGGTCATCTCGAAGCCACAGTCCATTGTGGTGAAGCTTCGTGGTGTTGTTGGGAGCCTCCAATTAAGTTGTGGAGATTACCCCAACCTTGTTTGTACGGGTTCGGTGACCACCCTCGAGGGTCCCTTAGTGGAATCACGACATCTTGCATTGTGCGAGGGCGTGAGGAGATTACGGTGGCCCTAATGGTTCTTGGGGAGCATTGTGCCTTCACACCGCTCCAAACGGAAATTAGCTTCCGCAAGGGTGTGAACTTCGGGATATATCATCATCTCCTCTTACCTCGGCCCTTTACTTATGCACTTTACTTTATGATAGCCATATTGTTTCTTGTTATATATCTTGCTACCACTTAGTTGTTTATCTTGCTTACCATAAGTTGTTGGTGCACATAGGTGAGCCTAGTTGTTTTTAGGTTTTGTGCTTGAAAAAATAAATGTTAGTTTTCTTCCGCATTTGTTCAAGCCTAAACCGTTATTATTTTAAAGCGCCTATTCACCCCCCTCTAGGCGACATCCATGTCCTTACAACTGGGATGAAGGACCCCCGCGCAAGCATGGGTAATGGGCCCAGCGGGAGTCGGCGCCGGAGGCGCTGCGGGTGACGGCGATGAAGGGCCTGCAGTAGCCGACGACACTGTTGCCGGCTACCCAACAGCAGTTGGCGACCCAACAGCCAGTGATGCAGCAGCTGGCGACCCAACAGCTAGCGACCCAGTAGCCGATGGAGTAGCCGGTGAAGATGGGGCGGCTGGCGACGTAGTGGTCGGCGTCGAGCCAGCCAGAAGCGCAGTGGCCGAAGGCGCGGGCACAAGGCGGCGACGCAGGATGCTCGCTTCCAGAGAGGAGTCCACCTATGTGTGGGCAAATAGAAAACAATGCTCGTCAAAGTACACGTGTCGGGAGGTGATGACACGATGGGACACCGGGTCATAGCAGCAGTAGCCTTTGGTGTTAGCTGGGTAACCGAGGAAGACACAAGGAACTAAGTGAGGAGCAAGTTTGTGAGGAGTCATAGACGCGATGATAGGATAGCAACGGGAACCGAAAATACGGAGGCCGTCGTAGGAGGGTGGAGTTCCATAAAGAAGATGATGAGTAGAGTAATACTAGCGTGAGTGACAAGGTCGGAGGTTAACGAGTAGTGTGGCAATGGAGAGGGCATCATGCCGGAATTGTGGAGGTATGTAGGAGTGAAAAAGAAGAGTGCGAATACACTCGTTAAGAGTGTGAAGGACACGTTCAACGTGGCCATTTTGTTGGGATGTGTAAGGGAAAGTGAGGTGGAAGATGGTGTAGTGTGTGGAAAGTAGGGTGTGAATTGTGAGATTGTCGAACTCCTTCCCGTTGTTAGTTTGAAGAGCGAGTATGGAGCGGCCAAATTGTGTAGAGACGTAGGAGTAAAAGGCTTGGAGCATAGCTGGAACGTCGGATTTCCTACGAAGAGGAAATGTCCATACAAAATGAGAGTAGTCATCTAGAGTAACCAAGTAATAAAGAAAATCAGTATGACTAGAACCAGGAGATGTCCATACATCGCATTGTAGTATCTCAAATGGAAAAGATGCAATTGTGGAGGAGGAACTAAAAGGAAGGCAACCATGTTTGCCGAGACGACATGCTTCACAAGAGTGAGCATCCGTTTTATTACATGTAAAATAAAAACTCCTCATTATTTGACGAAGCAAAGCGGAGTTGGGGTGTCCAAGACGCGCGTGTCAGAGATCAACACGAGTGGAGAGGGCTCGGGGAGCGACGAATGTGGAGGATGGCGGCTGAACTGGATAGAGATCAGTAGGACTGTCATATCGGTGCAGAACCATCCTGGTGCGGGCTTCCTTAACAGAAAAACCAAGTCCGTCAAATTCCATAGTTACAGAATTGTCACGAGAAAGTTTACGAACACAAACTAAGTTGTGAATAAGCTCAGGAGAAATAATGACATCTTGAAGAGATAGTGGCCTAGATGAAGAGGGAAAACTAGTGGAACCAATATGAGAGATGGGGAGGCCGACACCATTACCAACAATGATGCGGTTAGAAGTAGACATGGGAAAAGCAATGGAGAGGTTACCCGGATGTTCTACCATGTGGGCGGAGGCCCTGGTGTCCATGAATCAATCACCCCCGCCGCCGGTGTAGGGCGCGGCGGGAGGCTGCTAGAGAGCACCGAGGAGCGAGGGGTCCACCACGGGATACCCGTGAGGGCCGCCATAAGCACCGTAGGGGTGGCCGGTGGTGGAACTAGGAGGCCTGCATGGCCGGGTGGCACAAGAGCGTCGTAGCTGGGCTGTTGCATGGCTATCATGGCATGATGCGCCGCCAGATGGGGGCCAAAGAGGCATGGGGCCGGGGGGGCGCGACATGGGCATGCTATAGGCATACACAACCCGAGTCCAGGGTTTGTAACCACCACCCCAGGGCGGCGGAGCTGTCGTGTTGGAGAAGAACGGTTGGCCAGCGCCACCGCCATTGCCGTTGTCGCTGTGATTACGGTTGCCGCCGCGGCCCCGATGACGGTTGTCCTTGCCACCGTTGTCGCCGTTGGGCTGCTGCTGCTGTTGCGGCTGCGACGATGATGGTGGAAATGGCGGGAACTGGGCCGGAGGAGCCAGTTGTGGAGCCGGCGGGCGCGGTTGTGGAGCCGACGCGGGAGGAGCGGGTCCGCCGCAGGAGAGGTCATCGGCGAGGGCGGTGTGGACGGCGCGGGTGCGTGCGTGATTCATATGTCGTTCCTCAAGGCGGAGATAGGCCACCGCGCGGTCGAAGGTGGGATCCATCATGAGGGTGAGGTTGGTGGCGGCGTTGTCGAAGTCCTCGTTGAGACCGACAGTGAGAGTGGAGAGGAGAACCGCATCATTGATCTTGAAGTCGATGTCGTTGAGTTCATTAGAGAGGGTTTTAAGCCGAAGGTAATAGGCGTCGATGGAGAGGTCATTTTGACGACATCCAAAGAACTCCCGCTACAAGAACACGATGCGTTGCAGCTTGTTGTCGGTGAAGAGGCCATTGATCTTGGTCCACACCGTGTAGGCATCGTCCCTGTCGCAAACGATGGTGTGGAAGATGTCTGGCGAGACGGTGAGGAAGAACCACCAGATGAGGGTGGCATTGATGGTCATCCAGTTAGCGTCGCGGCCCATGGCGAGGAGGTTGGCGGTGACGTCGATGTGATCACGGAGGTTGTAATCTCGAATGAGGAGGTTGAAGTAGGTCTTTCAGGCGTAGTAATTAGCTTCCTTGTAGGAGAGCCTGATGGGAGCGTGATCGGAGAGGGGAATGTCGCGGATGTGGGTGGCGTTGGGAACCTCGAAGTCAGAGGAGAAGGAGCAGCCGAAGGGGTTACTGAAAGAAGACATGGCGGCGGTGGCTTGGGTGAAGCGGCAGCGCGGGTAGGGTTAGGGTTTGGAGCGGCGCGACCGAGAGAGGTGGCAGCACGGGTGGGAGGGTTGAGACGCGGAGCGACCGATGGGGCTGACAACGCGGGAAGGAGTGGCGGCTGCCTGGCGGCGCGAGGGAGGCGCGACGCGGAGGCCGCTAGGGTAGGCACGGCGACGGCGTGGAGGAGACGTGGCGCGGCGCAGCTAGGATATGATCGGGTAGGCTGATATCATGTAGAGAAATAAGATGCAACTTTCTATGTATTGACCGGGTGCAAACGCACATATAAATGATGTAGGAGGTGAACCACAATCTCAATTATAAAAGGAAGTAAAAGCTGGACCAGATATATAAGATACATACGAAGTATACTCAACAACATCCGGTTGTACATGCTCTAGGGATTGTCGGAGGAGCTAATTACAGCTGCAGTACATAAACTTTCGGCTTGTTAACGGATTCATACAAAAACAAAAAAACCCCAGAAAAATGGTACAGTAACTACGATGCGGATTCATTAAGGGCAAAAACGCACTTAAAGTTGCCACATAGGCTGCCACGCATACCTGGATGGTCCTGATGTGTGAAGGCCATTTTTGCTGATAACCCCTGAAGTATCTCTGAATTATCCCAACTGATCTGGCATCTACAAGTGAATGAAATCTCCACACAGGAGGATATAGATAGCAGCAACAACTCAATAGGATATAGATAGCAGCAACACAAATACATAGATAGCAGCAGGATATAGATAGCAGTCTGTAACATGAACAAAACATCAAAATAGATGGGCGTCGATAGATAGCAGCAGGATATAGATAGCAGTCTCAGCAGGATATAGATAGTAGTAAGCTCCCTAATTAGCATCTAGACTGATGCACAACACCAAATGCCAGCAAGTTAGTCTTTCCATATAGAGGAACTGCAATATGTAACCAGCCTGCAAGTAGTAGTTTTTAGCAAAAGCAATCTGGACAGTTAAAGACTACAGTCTGTAGCCACAAGTGCCATTACCAGCACAAAATACTAATCCCTCCTGCAAGCTTCTAGTTCATGTATGAACTGGGACATTTTTGCAGTTCAGAGATGAACTAATTGAACAAAGCAGTAATGAACTAATTGTCTGGAGTCCTAGGGGCATTCTGGGTCAGTGGAATCTCTTCATTCAAGTTTGGGATTGGTCCAAACATTAGCTGCCACAGAGGATAATCTTCCACTCTTCTCCCTCCTTCAGCTCCTCTTCCAGCAGCTGCTCCAGCTCCAGCTGCTGCTTGTGCTCCAGCTCTAGTTCCAGCAGCTGCTCCAGCTCCAGCTGCTGCTTGTGCTCCAGCTCCAGTTCCAGCAGTTGCTCCAACTCCAGTTTCAGCTTCTGCTCCAGCTCTTGGTCTTGCTCTTGCTCCAGTCCTTCCACCTGCAGCTCCTCTTGCTCTTGCTCTTCCACCTCCTCTTGTTTTTTTCTTTGCTCTTCCTGCATTGGCACTTGTTCCTGCCTCCTCTTCATTTGCAAAGTGTAGTAAATTCAGCAAATGGACTAACTATTGTTTCTAATTTTTGTAAAGTTTAGTGAAGTTTCATTGCACTTGTTTCTGGCTCACCTGCATTTGGTTCCACTTCCTGTGCTGCTCTTCTTTTGCCTCTGCTTGCCATTGTAGTTCTTCCTCTAATAGTTGCAGTTGTATTTGTTCTTCTTTGGGGGATCAAATCCCTGGCATCAATTACAAAAGTTGATTCCTCTGGTAGAGGTCCAGGTGGCACCATCCTTGTCACATGAGCCCTCTCCTAGATTATGTACCCCAACATTCAGTATAACATTCAGTGTGAAATACAGGTAAACTAAGTAAAATACAGTGCTAATACCTCTTCTCCCATTGTGTACACCATGCTGCTCCTATCATTGACTGGGTCCAGCCTATGGTTGTTGTTCTGGGTCACTATATCCTGCACATGATAATTAGGTCAGTCCAAAAAAGGAATTAAGTGCATTCAAAAAGGATTTAAGTGCATTAAGTGCATTAACCTGAAGAATTTCTGGACATGCAAATTCATCATCCACTTCAACTTCTGGCTCCTGCATTTGCCTTTCAATGTATTTACCATGACCCCTTTTGTTGTGGTCACCTTTTCCACAAACTGAGCAGTGCATAGTCACCCCATTCTTATTGAGATAAATTGTGCCATCTTTCTTCTTCTTCTCTTCTGGAGTTTTCCTCCTTTTTGTGGCTGGTCTTCCCATGACCTTAGTAAACACAGGGGGGTGGATGTCAATACCATTGAGCTTCTCCCAGTGGGCCCTATCTCTAAGAGGCATGATTTTGTGACCATAGGCTTTCAAATAGGTGTCAATGGTGTAACATTTGTGCACCAGCTCTTCAGGGTCAATCCTCTCAGTCCTACAAACTGCTATAGCATGTGGACAAGGGATCCCACTTAATCCCCAGGCCTTGCAATCACAGCTTCTACCAATGATGTCAACTATATATGAGTTGGGGCCAGATTGCACATGGTAAATACCATTGCCAGATTCTCTTGGAAAAGAGTTGGCACTGAAATCTGCATTCTTCTCTACCTTCTTCCTGATTTTTGGACAAATTCTTCCAGTCCACTTCTCCACTGCTTCCCTATGCTTGCTAGCATGTCTTACAGAAATTTTTCCCAAGATACATTCTAACATGGATATAATGCATAGACCTCTGGCTTCTAATATGTAGCTGCAATATGTGAAACATAGATATAAGAGGATATAAGAGGATATAATGCACAGATTCGGACATATATAATTTACCTATTGTAGACCTCAGACATATTGTTCAAGAGGATATCACACTTTGGGAAATCACTGAAGAAGTTCTTCACCCATTGGTTAGGTGGCTTTTCCTCTAGCCAGTTGAAAGCCTCAATGCTAGCCTCCTTCATTTTCTCTCTGTTCAGGTTCCACTTTGGTAAGTTTGTTGACCTTGCAATGGCCCAGAGCAGGTTTTTCAGTGTTTCCCCTTTGAAAAGCTTGTGAAAGTTCTGGTATAAGTGCCTCACACAAAATCTATGCTCTGCATTTGGAAAAACTTTCCCAACTGCATTTATTAAACCCTGAAAATTGGCAGAAAGTCACACATAAAAACACAAGACATATGAAATTTGTAGAGAGCACAACATTACAAGAGGTACCATTACCTTCTGCTTGTCACTCATGATAGTATATGGGCATGTGTTGATAATGTTGAGATCATTCTTAAGTGTTGTCAAGAACCATTCCCATGTATAAGTAGATTCCACTTCTACTAATCCCATGGCAATAGGAAATATGCAATCATTTGGGTCTATGCCCACTGCTGTTAGTAGCTGGCCTTTGTATCTACTCTTCAAGTGGCAACCATCAACAAATATTATAGGCCTACATCCATTTAGAAAGCCTCTCTTGCAAGCATCATAGGACCAGTACAGTGATGACAAATGGTCCTTTGGCACAACATCATCTGTCTCCTTGACCTTGGTAGTTCTCACAATAAATTTGCTCCCAGGGTTGCATCTTCTCAGTTCTTGTCCATAGTCCCATAGCGGCTTATATTGTTCTGATTCATCTCCATGGATGATATCAAGTGCTGCCTTTCTAGCTCTTCCTAGTTTCATTTTGTTGGGCATCAACTTGAACTCTCTCTGCACTTTATTCCCAAATGTAGTGAGATCCATTTTTTGGTTGTCTCTAAACTCATCAATGAATTTCTGTGTAAGCATCTTAACTGCCAGACACTTAGAATCAAAGTGTTTCTGACATGTGTGATTGCCATTGTACTGCTTTATTACAATGCTTCCAGTCCTATTGTCTTTTGAAGCTTTAAGTACCCAAGGGCATCCCTGAGAACAAACAGCATTAAGCCTCTCACTCTCATTTCTTTCTTTGGAAATTTTAACTCTGTTCCTCACAGTGTAGGCATCAAGTGCCATCCTCAACTCCTTCATCTCACCAAACACAAGCCCTACCCTGAACACTGGATTGTTCATGTCAACTTCTGGATTGTAGGCCCTAAATCTGTAGTTGAGCTTCTCAAGTTCTGCTTTAGACAGGTTGAGATCATCATCATCCAAAAGGTCATCCTCTGGTATATATCCTTCCTGCTCATTGTTATCACCAAGTGCTGCATCTATATTCTCAGTGAATATATCATCATCCATGTCTTCCACATCATAGTCACTCTCATCAAAATTAGAATCAGTTTCCTCTACATGCTCCTCTTCCTCTCTCTCCTCTCCTTGCTCTACATGTTCATCTTCATCTCTCTCCTCTCCTTGCTCTACATCTGCATCTGCTCTTCCCTCTCCATGCTCTTCTTCACTTCTGCCCTCTCCATTCTCTTCTTCACTTCTGCCCTCTTCCTCTCCCCCTTCAGCTCCTCTTGAAATAATTACATCTGGCAGAGGGGGGCCATCTTTGATCACATCTTCATAAAATCTTCTGATCTTGTTCTCCTCATCAACTATCACCAGCAGAGTCTTAGCTTCCTTACTTGCATTGACCATAGCAGCAATAACCTCTTCACTATTTACACAAACAAGACCATCAACAATGTCCTTGTCTGGCAAGCACCAGCATACTTGCAAATCAGGAAAACCATGCGAGTAATCCAACCTGTCCAAACAGTACTTCACCATTGAGAGTGACCATGTGTCTGCATGACAGTAATCAAAGGTTGCAATCGTGTTGTAAAGGTAGGATCTATTCATTCCTTCACCAATGAATATGCCATTATGCTCAAACTCTACTGAGAACAAAAGACTTTCTTCTCCTGAGGTAACTGAAAAAATGAAAAGCAATACTCAGACAAGAAACAAAGCACATATGTAGGAAAAAATAGAAAAACAATATTCAGACTTAGACAGGAAACAGAGCACATATGTAGGAAAAAAATGAAAACCAAGAATAAATTACTAGTCAGCCTGCTTGAAGAATAAATTACTAGTAAAATGACTGAATATGCAATTATCATCAGCAGCATATAGATGATCATCCCAGCAGTGTTCTTCATTGACCGCTGGTGATCTTGCAAGTGACAGTGACTATTGGTGTTTATTCAGCAAACTGCAACTCCAATTAACTTCAAAGCAACACAAGCATAGAGTTTAGTGTCATCTTCTTTATTTTGTTGGGTTGATGATATGTTTGATGTTTGTATGTTTGTCCGTAAACGTCAACTAAATTGAAAATTTCTTTCAAAATTTCCGTTTGGGTGCTGCTGTTCCGTTTAACTGAATCAGAAACTCATGTAGTTCACCTGCCTTGACTAATTAACTAGTTTCAAGGCACTGTTAATCGGATGCCATCTGTCATTGTCGTTACTCCTTGAGGATCCATGCCAATCCGGTTGTCCCTGGTCAGACTCAGCCGGATATTAAAAAAATCTATGATAACAGTCACATTCCTAAGTTCTAACCATAATAAAAGGAAGTGTATGGAGGGTAGGAAGGTGGAAACACTTGTCAAGTGTGGCTACAAAGGCGGATACGTCTGAAGATTGGCTCAAGCAGACAGTATTCAACCAATCCTTTGCTCCAACTTCACTCATTTACATCTCAAACACTTAACATTTTTTCTAGTAGATGACAGCACGGTTCGGACTCGAGATACTAGTAAAATGACTAGTAAAGCAATATTTACTAGTCAGCCTGCTTGAAGAAACAAAACATCGACACCAAAACAAAACATCAGTATGTACTAGTCAGCCTGCTTGAATAATCAGTAGCAAGGAAGCTCACTCATTTGGTTTTAACTGAAGAATACTAATGTAAGCATACCGTACAAGATCCAGTTAACAGGTTGAAACAAAACAACCACGTAGTACCAAAAATAGAAGTGCTAATATAAGCATCCAGTTTTTTAAGATACTAATGTAAAAGCTGATTTATTTTGTTCACTGTAATTTGTTTACATAGAGGAGAACAGAGTACCATGGCAAAGGAATTCAGAAAAGGGGGCATAGAGGAATTCAGAACAGAGTACCATTTGCTCACTCATTTTGTTCACTGTAATTTGTTTACATAGAGGAATTCAGAGTACCATGGCAAAAGTAAGTATTGAAACGCATATAAGCAGAATAATCTGTAGCGGCTCGGGTGATCCAAGACCCGTGGGGCAAAACCTGCAGTCCCCAAACCACAAAAAAGGGGCTCGCTTTTTTCCATTACAGAAATACGCCACGGACAGAAATACGCTACGCCAGGGAGGGGAAGGGGAGGGGAGGACGTCGCCGCACCGATCGCGACCAGCTCGAGGACGTTGAGCTCCTTGGCGAGCTGCTGCTGCTGCCCCTCGGCACGGGCCCTGTCGGAGTCGACCGGCTTCCGCCGCATCAGGCCCCACAACCCGCCGCCAAGCTGCAATGCCATCGCCGACGCCGAGAACCAAGGAATCGTGTTCCGGCGGATAAGGGCATCGGGTTCCGGCGGTTTACGCGGGGATTGGGCGGCGAGAAAGCGACGCAATCGTGTTGGTTTCGTGAGGAGGAGGAGGAGGGAGATCAAGATCCATACCGTACTCTGGAGGGAACAGCCCCAGTTCCCGGAGGAGCGGCTCCATGCCGCGTCGACCGACGGTGCCGACACCAATGCCGCCGACGGAGAAGGAGACCGAGGCAGCAGCGTCGGAGGCAGCAACGAGGAACAGCGTGGGAGGGTTTCTGGGGCAGCTGCGATTCAGACCAAGACAGAGGAACGGGGGGGGGGGGGGGGGGTCTATGGAACGAGACAGAAGAACGGGGGGTTTCTGAAAAATACGATTGTGGGCCTCCTTCCGACGTGGCTGCCGCCGCGGCGCGTTTCGGACACTGTTGTCCATAAATGGTACGGCGTCTTAATTACTGTACCATTTTTCTGGGGTTTTTTTATTTTTGTATGAATCCGTTAACAAGCAGAAAGTTTATGTACTGCAGCTGTAATTATCTCTTGTCGGAGCAGGCAAGTTCAATTTTTTTTACAGGTGGCTGCTGTAGTTGCTGATGGACAGGAATGTGTTGAATTGGAACCATGGAATTGATCGACTTGTTGGACTGCCGAGGGGCCAGGAGGTGCACCCCTGTCACTTGCGTGTGCCCCCTCCCGTCCCGAGGTTGTGCATTGCGAAGGAGGAAGCTTCCTGGCAGCTGCGCGCATGCATGGCCCTGCATGAATTAGGGAATGCGTGGAGGTGATGAGGTGATCGACGACTGAAATCCATCCTAATTCTGGCCACAGATGGGAAGAGAGGATTGTCGATCACGCGTAACAAACTGCAAATGCACGGCGCGGGCTTGTCTAGCCGTCGAGCGTAAGAGAGATATGAGGTGCCTGTTTGGTCATTTTCATTTAATCTCTCGAAAAATCCGTGTGATGAACGCGTGAGGCCATGGGAGGAGCTACTACACACAAATTTGGAACGAACTTGCCGTCCAACTTAACTGGCGGCCGTTGTCACGACGCGCATCAGCATTGGCAGTAGCAAAGACGAGATAGCGCCCACAGAGAGAGAAGATGACGGTCGAGGGTGGACACCGGATCCGGCACGCAAGATCAGCATCGGAGTCCTCGATCGATCGATCAGCCATGTATACACTGGTGCAACTGCAATAGCTGGCCTCGGTTGCTTTCGCGTATCGCTGCCCCTTTTAATTAGCTGCCATGCCACCTGGGCCAGGGGTGGCCACGCAGCGCGGGATGCACCCGTAAACGTAAACCGGCCAACAACCGGGCGGACGTCGCGGGGGCCGCGGCGAGGGGTGATCGGGATGGACGAAGCTTCCTGGCAGCTGCGCGCGGAACGGACAAACGGTCACCACACGAGCCCATTGAAAAGGACCTGGCCCCGGCGCCGCTCGTGGCCCACGCGCGCCCGCGCCCCCAATCGATCTCGGTCCCGCCCGCCTACCTACCGGCAACAGATATCCGTACGGACCCGGCATCGTGGAGGGCCTTCTCGCGGCTAAATTTCATGTTTTAATATTAGAAAATTATAAAAAGAAGCGCGGCATCACAGCTCTTTCATGCAGCGGCTTCCGCAGCCCCATGCGCATGCAAAAATCTTTCACCTCATGCTTACATCATCGCATTAAATGCTTTTTCAAATTTTAAAAATAATTTATCTCATAAATTAATAATTTTATTCAAGATTTGCTTTCACCGTTAGGTTCGTCTCGATGAGACTTTCAAAATAAGATCCCATGTTGACATGTTTCGTTGATTTTTTGTAGTCGTTTCTAGTTGCCACATTTATGTCATCTTACGGATGTATAGTTGTCACAAAAGTTATACATAGTTATCAGGACAATATTTTTATACTTTTCAAGCATTGCAATGTTATGTGAAGCTAAAAAGTGGGTATTAAAATACTAATAACAAGCAAGTAAATGCATAAAGCAGCACAAGTACAATGAATCAAGTTTTTTTTAGTGCGGTATATCAACATTCATAAACCTGATAACCAAGTTGATTTAATGTGAGAACTATGTAACAAATAATATGACAAGTAAGTGATAGTAATCTGGCAAGTAACGAAGAAAACGAAAGTTATCCAAACATATCGACATGGGAGCTAGTTTTGAAGATCTCGTCGTGAAAAAGTCAGTGGTGAAAGCGGATCATTAATTGAATTAACGGTTTTGTAGATAAAACTTTTTAAATTTCAAACATCGAAGGGAATCTTGATGATGTCATTGCATGCATGCATAATAAAAAAAAGGGGAATTTGCCTGCATGTCCAAGCTGTTTAAAGTAATGAGTATGCATCTACGGAGTACTAATTTTGCATGCGTACTAATATTTCATTAGCTGGGCCGCCGCACCGGAAGCCTCAGATACGGCGCTGCTCCGTAGCGTGGTCCTTTAATATTTTACTAAAAAGATATCACTCCATTGCAACGGAAGAAAAAAAAACATCACATCTCTAAGAATAATCAAGACCCTTCACTCAGGTCCACGTTCTATATTTTAACATAGCAAATCAGCAATGTCATCACTTATCCTCCCACCCACCCCCCTCCTTTATGTATGGTATATGTAATTGCAATGCTTTAAGATCTAAAGTAATACTAAAAATCATATTATCCATAATATTCTCATAATAAGCATAAGTAATACTAATTGATTTTCACATTTAACAATTTATTGTCCAAAATATTCACACGATAACCAAAATTTAAAAACAAAAGAGCTAGTGTGTTGCAACAGGTACAAAATATAAATATATGCTTAAAAACTCGGGGAGAAATTCCACTCAAAGAACTTTACAAGTAACAAAAAACCAAAGCATGGCATCATTAGTCAAACTATTTTTGTCGTGAAAAATATATTTCCAGTTGATGTTTCAAGTTGCATGGTCTCTGTCGTCCTTGATGATGCCCACAAATTTTTGCATTACGATGAAAATAGTAAAGTATGGTTTATTAATTAATGATAGCATATGCATAAGAGCATTATTTTTGTCTTGCTGATATATATATATTTGCATTTGTAATCTAAGTGAAGTATATTCAGTGGTAGACATATTAGATAGCTCCATCGAAATCAATCAGTTTGTAAGTACATTCATACCAAATATTCAAGGTTGCATATCGGCATCAATATTCTTAAAAAGAACATTAGTAGAACAATTTAAAATAATATGAAAATCAAAGCTAAGCCATTGGCTTATGTAAAGCTTGTATCAGCTAAATTGGACATTTTTCATACATCAGAAACTTTGTTTATATACACGTTTACTATTTTACAATTTCATGTTCTACATTTTTCTAAATATATTTAGGTTTGACATTATCCAAATACATGATTAACATTTTTGAAAATATATATTTTTTATGTCTGCGTTGTTACATACACAATGTATATTTATGTATACGTTTTCTTTTACATTGAAGACATTCTTCTATGCAAATTTAACATTTTCTAAATGGATGATAAATATTTTTTAAAATAAGTGAAAAACATATATTATTATTATTTTCATACAAATTGTACAATTTTTTCATTTAATGAAAACATTTTTCTATTCAATTTTAACATTTCTTTAATGCATGATTAACATTTTCCCAAAGTTTGTGTATGAGTGATTTTTATAAATAAAATATTCAAATTTTATCAAAATAAAGCCAGAAAAAACGAATGTAGAAGAAGTGAAAAAAAGGGAAAAAAAGAGAGTAAGCGCTGAAGGCCGGCCCAACCGGTCAGCTCGCGAGACTAAGGGGAAAAACGAAGAGAAAAAAAAGGAAGAATGAGAATCGAACCTGGGTTTGCAAGGTGGAAGAGCCAGCGTCCAACCAATTAGGATAGTCATTACCTGTGATGAGAGTGGGAACCGCGTCTTCTTGAATTAGAAGAATCGCGCGACTTAAAAACCGAATCATATTCTACACTTACCGGTGGTATAGGGGGTAATTTCATGCGAACTTTAGGTGTAATTTCCCTGACGGACGACCAGAAGTTATCCCTACTTTATTATTAGAAAGAGATTTATAAAAGTTGATTCAAATCTAATTCTAATTTATAAATTTTCAGGATGTGATTATTTTTCTATCATTAGGATGGCAAAATATAATAGCCTATCATTGAGGATCTTGGTAGTAGAAATGCACATTTTATCCTAAAAATTTCTTAAATATTAGATACATCACCTATTGTCACACAACTTAGCGGTAGGGTTGGATAGACTCCTGTCATCCTATTTGACGGCAGGGGTGCGCCGTCTGATATGAATAAGTTTTTTATTGTTAAAGACCTTACGGTAAGTTGTTGTACCCTCGTCCTGAACCTTGATCCTGATTTTTTTTCCAAACGAGACTAGATCTCGATTAACTTTAAAAGAAGGGCCAAACACAAATTTACTTTTAAAGAAAGATGAAAACACAAACTTACTTTTAAAGAAGGGTGAAAACACAAATTTTGCCCCTTCTCGACTCCGCTCCCCGGCTTCCTACTCTCGGTTCACTTTCAGATCCAGTGGCTTAGGGCAACTTCAACGGAGCGACCCAAACGGACGCGCGCTTTGTTCGTTTTTTGTCAGTTTGGATCGTCCACCGTCCTGTTTGTGTTCGTTTTTTTAAAATGGATCGATACATGCGTCCAACGAGAAGCAAGTGGGCAGCAGCATTGTAGTATTATAATAATAGGAGAGATGTGGGTGGGAGTGGGTCAGTGAATTAAATAAGCAAACAGAGATGGATGGATGCTTGTGTGACAAGTAGACCAGACCGACCACATGTAGACAGAGGACGACGCATTTCAGTCCTAAATTTGAGTTAGAAATGATCGACACGGACTCAAACGATAAATCCGAACGTTGGATCATTACTTTTATCCGTATAAACTCAAACGAATGATGACAGACAAAATAAGTCTGTCCCGTTGGGTTTGCTCTTATCGCGGCACGGTCCGCCGTGCTTATCTATCTATATATCTCGTGGCGGCTGCCGGGAGTGTGCGTGCGGCCGGCTGTGGTCAAAACTTGCGTGCTGACTGACGGAGATGCCGTCTCGGGTGAATCATGAGTGTCCGTGCATGAAGAGCAAGATTTGAGTTTTGCCGCTTCGTAGAGCGTACAACACTTACGTATGCGAGATTCCCTCGTCGGGTGGCTGTGCGAGTGAGGAGTTGGTGATTTTGTATATCATCAAACGATCAACGTGCCCATGGCTGGCCACTACCCACTAGTCCACTCTTCTTTCACCACCGCACCACGCACATCGGCACATGCAGCCGGCCCGGAAGAAGGCGAGATTCCCAACTCATCATAGGATGATAGATTAGACTGTCACACCAGATTATCTTGGAATTGATTATCACCAAGGAGTGCGAGTACAGTGTAGTGAGTGACCCAGCGATTGCCAGCCCGTGATCTTGCCATATTCATGGAGGCAAAATGGACGTAACTAACGTGTGGATGAAAATATTTTACAAACTGAATCGTGTTTAAAAAAAATTCACTCACTGATTCTTTTATGTACGTTTGATAGATATGCGTCATACTACATTATGTGACGTCTGACGCGTAGGCGTCACTCATCCTGCCATGCTGACGCCTTGTGTCAAGGCCTTGTGTCACTCATCCTGTCATGCTGACGCCTTGACTGACGCGTAGGCGTCACTCATCCTGCCATGCTGAAGTTTGTCGTATGTCCACAAGAGACGACGGAATTGATGGTTGTAATTGATGGTTGTATGCTTGTACTTTTGGTATGGAGTTGGAAACGCCTTTCAGTTGGACGCCCTAGAGAGGTAACATTCAAGGCCTAGGAAGACCATGACAAGCATGTACGGCTTCCCACCTGGGCTTACAAATGAAACGTCATATCAAAGGTAACGAGGGATGTGAATATCTTGTACAAGCAATACACCATCAAGATGGATTCGCTTACCGCTGAGCAGGTAAACATTGCTAAATACATCACTCACTGGACCCCCCCCCCCCCCTTAAATGAAAGGAAAACATGAATGTTGCATTTTTGTGTTGTGTTATAGATGGAATGGCAACCATATGGTGTCGGGGCTAGCTTTGGTGATGCACACACGTTCCAACTTAATCCAATGTGCTTGCAGGGAAAACATCTTTGGCTAATGCGGTGCTCGTTGATATGCAATTGGGTGATTGAGTTTCATCTCCCGCATCGTGTGTTGCATCAATTTGGTTTGTTTTAGGGTCACCCATCAGAGTTGATGGACACGGATCCACAACTTCACAGGTAAAAAAGCATGCACAATAAACAACTACGTTTGAGCTAAGTCTGGAGCGAGCTAATAATGAGGTATTTAAAATGCAGGTTGGATAGGAGGAGGCAACGAAAGATCAAGGATTGGAGTAAGCATCATAAGAAGTACGTCATCATATTTGAGCTTAGTGTGGAGCAAGCTAGGAGTACGGCAGGATCCGAGCTCCGCGAGCATTGTCCACTTGCGTTCAACAACTACGTCAGATGGCTTCAGGAGAATACTCGAATGGAAATTTGTTCGCCGGGTTTTTAGGAGGACATAAAGATCCCACTTCATTCGATGAACTTGCCCAGGACGAATACAATAAGCTTATTCGCCAAGGGTACCAAACCCCTTTTGCTCGAGTGCTCAATTTTGTGGTAAGTGTGCACTCCTATGCCATCTATGGAGAGTACTACACATCTGTTGGGGAACGTCGCATGGGAAACAAAAAATTTCCTACGCGCACGAAGACCTATCATGGTGATGTCCATCTACGAGAGGGGATGAGTGATCTACGTACCCTTGTAGACCGTACAGCAGAAGCGTTAGAGAACGCGGTTGATGTAGTGGAACGTCCTCACGTCCCTCGATCCGCCCCGCGAACAATCCCGCGATCAGTCCCACGATCTAGTACCGAACGGACGGCACCTCCGCGTTCAGCACACATACAGCTCGACGATGATCTCGGCCTTCTTGATCCAGCAAGAGAGACAGAGAGGTAGAAGAGTTCTCCGGCAGCGTGACGGCGCTCCGGAGGTTGGTGATGACCTTGTCTCAGCAGGGCTCCGCCCGAGCTCCGCAGAAACGCGATCTGGAGGAAAAACCGTGGAGGTATGTGGTCGGGCTGCCGTGGAAAATTCGTCTTAAATCAGCCCTAAAACCTCCGTATATATAGGTGGGAGGGAGGGGGCCTTGCCTTGGGGCTCAAGGAGCCCCAAGGGGGTCGGCCGAGTCCAAGGGGGAGGACTCTCCCCCCCCCAAACCGAGTTGGACTAGGTTTGGTGGGAGGGAGTCCCCCTTCCTTCCCACCTCCTCCTTTTTTTTCTTTCTCTCTTGATTTTCTTCTCCTTGGCGCATAGGGCACTTGTGGGCTGTCCCACCAGCCCACTAAGGGCTGGTGTGTCTCCCCCAAGGCCTATGGGCTTCCCCGGGGTGGGTTGCCCCCCCCGGTGAACTCCCGGAACCCATTCGTCATTCCCGGTACATTCCCGGTAACTCCGAAAACCTTCCGGTAATCAAATGAGGTCATCCTATATATCAATCTTCGTTTTCGGACCATTCCGGAAACCCTCGTGACGTCCGTGATCTCATCCGGGACTCCGAACAACATTCGGTAACCAACCATATAACTCAAATACGCATAAAACAACGTCGAACCTTAAGTGTGCAGACCCTACGGGTTCGAGAACTATGTAGACATGACCCGAGAGACTCCTCGGTCAATATCCAATAGCGGGACCTGGATGCCCATATTGGATCCTACATATTCTACGAAGATCTTATCGTTTGAACCTCAGTGCCAAGGATTCGTATAATCCCGTATGTCATTCCCTTTGTCCTTCGGTATGTTACTTGCCCGAGATTCGATCGTCAGTATCCGCATACCTATTTCAATCTCGTTTACCGGCAAGTCTCTTTACTCGTTCCGTAATACAAGATCCCGCAACTTACACTAAGTTACATTGCTTGCAAGGCTTGTGTGTGATGTTGTATTACCGAGTGGGCCCCGAGATACCTCTCCGTCACACGGAGTGACAAATCCCAGTCTTGATCCATACTAACTCAACTAACACCTTCGGAGATACGTGTAGAGCATCTTTATAGTCACCCAGTTAGGTTGCGACGTTTGATACACACAAAGCATTCCTCCGGTGCCAGTGAGTTATATGATCTCATGGTCATAGGAATAAATACTTGACACGCAGAAAACAGTAGCAACAAAATGACACGATCAACATGCTACGTCTATTAGTTTGGGTCTAGTCCATCACGTGATTCTCCCAATGACGTGATCCAGTTATCAAGCAACAACACCTTGTTCATAATCAGAAGACACTGACTACCATCGATCAACTGGCTAGCCAACTAGAGGCATGCTAGGGACGGTGTTTTGTCTATGTATCCACACATGTAAATGAGTCTTCATTCAATACAATTATAGCATGGATAATAAACTATTATCTTGATACAGGAATTTTAATAATAACTATATTTATTATTGCCTCTAGGGCATAATTCCAACAGTCTCCCACTTGCACTAGAGTCAATAATCAAGCCCTCACATCACCATGTGAATTACATTGTAATGAATCTAACACCCATACAGTTCTGGTGTCGATCATGTTTTGGCCGTGGAAGAGGTTTAGTCAGCAGGTCTGCTACATTCAGATCCGTGTGCACTTTGCATATATTTACGTCCTCTTCCTCGACGTAGTCGCGAATGAGGTTGAAGCGTCGTTTGATGTGTCTGGTCTTCTTGTGAAACCGTGGTTCCTTTGCTAAGGCAATGGCACCAGTGTTGTCACAGAACAAGGTTATTGGATTTAGTGCGCTTGGCACCACTCCAAGATCCGTCATGAACTGCTTCATCCAGACACCCTCCTTAGCCGCCTCCGAGGCAGCCATGTACTCCGCTTCACATGTAGAATCTTCTACGACGCTTTGCTTGGAACTGCACCAGCTTACTGCACCCCCATTAAGAATAAATACGTATCCGGTTTGCGACTTAGAGTCGTCCGGATCTGTGTCAAAGCTTGCATCGACGTAACCTTTTACGGCGAGCTCTTCGTCACCTCCATACACGAGAAACATCTCCTTAGTCCTTTTCAGGTACTTCAGGATATTCTTGACCGCTGTCCAGTGATCCACTCCTGGATTACTCTGGAACCTACCTGCCATACTTATGGCCAGGCTAACATCCGGTCTAGTGCACAACATCGCATACATGATAGAACCTATGGCTGAAGCATAGGGGACGGAGCGCATATGCTCTCTATCTTCATCAGTTGCTGGGCACTGAGTCTTACTCAATCTTGTACCTTGTAAAACTGGCAAGAACCCTTTCTTGGACCATTCCATTTTGAACCTTTTCAAAACTTTATCAAGGTATGTGCTTTGTGAAAGTCCTATCAGGCGTTTTGATCTATCCCTATAGATCTTAATGCCTAGAATGTAAGCAGCTTCTCCTAGGTCCTTCATAGAGAAACTTTTATTCAAGTAACCTTTTATGCTCTCAAAAAGCTCTACGTTGTTTCCAATCAGTAATATGTCATCCACATATAATATTAGAAACGCCACAGAGCTCCCACTCACTTTCTTGTAAATACAAGATTCTCCAACCACTTGTATAAACCCAAATGCTTTGATCACCTCATCAAAGCGTTTGTTCCAACTCCGAGATGCTTGCACCAGTCCATAAATGGATCGCTGGAGTTTGCACACCTTGTTAGCATTCTTAGGATCGACAAAACCTTCGGGTTGCATCATATACAACTCTTCCTTAAGGAAACCGTTAAGGAACGCCGCTTTGACATCCATATGCCAGATTTCATAATCGAAAAATGCAGCTATTGCTAACATGATTCTGACGGACTTAAGCATCGCTACGGGTGAGAAAGTCTCATCGTAGTCAACTCCTGGAACTTGTGAAAAACCCTTTGCCACAAGTCGAGCTTTATAGACGGTCACATTACCATCAACGTCCGTCTTCTTATTAAAGATCCATTTGTTCTGAATAGCCTTGCGGCCCTCAGGTAGTATCTCCAAAGTCCACACTTTGTTCTCATACATGGATCCTATCTCGGACTTCATGGCTTCTAGCCATTTGTTGGAATCTGGGCCCACCATTGCTTCTTCATAATTTGCAGGTTCATTGTTGTCCAACAACATGATTGATAATACGGGATTACCGTACCACTCTGGAGCAGCGCGTGATCTCGTCGACCTGCGTGGTTCAACAGACACTTGAACTGGAGTTTCATGATCATCATCATTAACTTCCTCCTCAACCGGCGTCGCAACGACAGAGGTTTCCCCTTGCCCTGCGCCACCATCCAGAGGGATGAGAGGTTCGACAACCTCGTCAAGTTCTATCTTCCTCCCACTCAATTCTCTCGAGAGAAACTCCTTCTCGAGAAAAGCTCCGTTCTTAGCAACAAACACTTTGCCCTCGGATTTGAGATAGAAGGTGTACCCAACTGTCTCTTTTGGGTAACCTATGAAGACGCACCTTTCCGCTTTGGGTTCTAGCTTTTCAGGCTGAAGCTTTTTGACATAAGCATCACATCCCCAAACTTTAAGAAACGACAACTTTGGCCTTTTGCCATACCACAGTTCTTATGGTGTCGTCTCAACGGATTTTGATGGTGCCCTATTTAAAGTGAATGCAGCTGTTTCTAATGCATAACCCCAAAATGATAACGGCAAATCAGTAAGGGACATCATAGATCGCACCATCTCTAACAAAGTACGATTACGACGTTCGGACACACCATTACGCTGTGGTGTTCCAGGCGGTGTCAACTGTGAAACAATTCCACATTTTCTTAAGTGATCACCAAACTCGAAACTCAGATATTCACCCCCACGATCAGACCGTAGGAACTTGATCTTCTTGTTACGATGATTTTCCACTTCACTCTGATATTTCTTGAACTTTTCAAATGTTTCATACTTGTGCTTCATCAAGTAGACATAACCATACCTACTCAAATCGTCAGTGAAGGTGAGAAAATAACGATATCCGCCGCGTGCCTCCACGCTCATTGGACCACACACATTGGTATGTATGATTTCCAATAAGTCACTTGCACGCTCCATTGTTCCGGAGAACGGAGTCTTAGTCATCTTGCCCATGAGGCATGGTTCGCACGTGTCAAGTGAATCAAAGTCAAGTGACTCCAAAAGTCCATCAGCATGGAGTTTCTTCATGCGCTTTACACCAATATGACCCAAGCGGCAGTGCCACAAAAATATGGCGCTATCATTGTTTACTCTAACTCTTTTGGTCTCAATGCTATGTATATGCGTATCGCTATCAAGATTCAATATGAACAATCCTCTCACATTCGGTGCATGACCATAAAAGATGTTACTCATAGAAATAGAACAACCATTATTCTCTGACTTAAAAGAGTAACCGTCTCGCAATAAACAAGATCCAGATATAATGTTCATGCTCAACGCAGGCACTAAATAACAATGATTTAAGTTCATCACTAATCCCGACGGTAGCTGAAGTGACACTGTGCCGACGGCGATTGCATCAACCTTGGAACCATTTCCTACGCGCATCGTCACTTCATCTTTCGCCAGCCTTCGTCTATTCCGCAGTTCCAGTTTCGAGTTGCAAATATGAGCAACAGAACCGGTATCGAATACCCAGGCACTACTACGAGAGCCGGTTAAGTACACATCAATAACATGTATATCAAATATACCTGATTTTTCTTTGCCCGCCTTCTTATCTGCCAGATACTTGGGGCAATTGCGCTTCTAGTGACCCATACCCTTGCAATAGTAGCACTCCGTTTCAGGCTTAGGTCCAGCCTTGGGTTTCTTCGGCGGATTGGCAACAGGCTTGCCACTCTTCTTCGAATTGCCCTTCTTGCCTTTGCCGTTTCTCTTGAAACTAGTGGTCTTATTCACCATCAACACTTGATGCTCTTTACGGAGTTCAGACTCTGCGACTTTCAACATCACAAACAACTCGCCGGGAGACTTGTTCATCCCTTGCATGTTGTAGTTCAACACAAAGCCTTTATAGCTTGGCGGCAGTGATTGAAGGATTCTGTCAGTGATAGCTTCTTGCGGGAGTTCAATCCCCAGCTCAGCTAGACGGTTTGAGTACCCAGACATTTTGAGCACATGTTCACTGACAGATGAGTTTTCCTCCATCTTGCAAGTATAGAATTTATCAGAGGTCTCATACCTCTCGATCCGGGCGTTCTTCTGAAAGATAAACTCCAACTCCTGGAACATCTCAAATGCTCCATGACGCTCAAAGCGACGTTGAAGTCCCGGTTCTAAGCCATACAAGACTGCACATTGAACTATTGAGTAGTCCTCCTTACGTGCTAACCAAGCGTTCTTAACATCCTGATCAGCCGTAGCGGGTGGTTCATCTCCTAGCGCAGCATTAAGGACATAATCCTTCTTCCCAGCTTGTAAGATTAGCTTAAGATTACGAGCCCAGTCTACAAAGTTGCTTCCATCATCTTTCAACTTAGCTTTCTCTATGAATGTATTAAAATTCAGGATGACTGTCGCGTGAGCCATGATCTACAACACAAATATATTCAAAGTGGACTTAGACTATGTTCAAGATAATTAGAGTTCAACTTAATCAAATTATATGCTAAACTCCCACTCAAAAAGTACATCTCTCTAGTCATTTGAGTGGTTCATGATCCACTTACACTATCCCAAGTCCGATCATCACGTGAGTTGAGTATAGTTTCAGTGGTAAGCATCCCTATGCTAATCATATCAACTATATGATTCATGATCGACCTTTCGGTCTCATGTGTTCCGAGGCCATGTCTGCACATGCTAGGCTCGTCAAGCTTAACCCGAGTGTTCCGCGTGCGCAACTGTTTTGCACCCGTTGTATGTGAACGTTGAGTCTATCACACCCGATCATCACGTGGTGTCTCGAAACGACGAACTGTAGCAACGGTGCACAGTCGAGGAGAACACAATTTCCTCTTGAAATTTTAGTGACAGATCACCTCATAATGCTACCGTCGTTCCAAGCAAAATAAGGTGCATAAAAGGATTAACATCACATGCAATTCATAAGTGACATGATATGGCCATCATCACGTGCTTCTTGATCTCCATCACCAAAGCACCGGCACGATCTTCTTGTCACCGGCGCCACACCATGATCATCCATCAACGTCTTGCCATCGGGGTTGTCGTGCTACTCATGCTATTACTACCAAAGCTACATCCTAGCAAAATAGTAAACGCATCTGCAAGCACAAACGTTAGTATAAAGACAACCCTATGGCTCCTGTCGGTTGCCGTACCATCGACGTGCAAGTCGATATTTCTATTACAACATGATCATCTCATACATCCAATATATCACATCACATCGTTGGCCATATCACATCACAAGCATACCCTGCAAAAACAAGTTAGACGTCCTCTAATTTTTTTGTTGCATGTTTTACGTGGTGACCAAGGGCATCTAGTAGGATCGCATCTTAGTTACGCAAACACCACAACGGAGATATATGAGTTGCTATTTAACCTCATCCAAGGACCTCCTCGGTCAAATCCGATTCAACTAAAGTTGGAGAAACCGTCACTTGCCAGTCATCTTTGAGCAAAGGGGGTTACTCGTAACGATGAAACCAGTCTCTCGTAAGCGTACGAGTAATGTCGGTCCAAGCCGCTTCAATCCAACAATACCGCGGAATCAAGAAAAACTAAGGAGGGCAGCAAAACGCACATCACCGCCCACAAAAACTTTTGTGTTCTACTCGAGAAGACATCTACGCATGAACCTAGCTCATGATGCCACTGTTGGGGAACGTCGCATGGGAAACAAAAAATTTCCTACGCGCACGAAGACCTATCATGGTGATGTCCATCTACGAGAGGGGATGAGTGATCTACGTACCCTTGTAGACCGTACAGCAGAAGCGTTAGAGAACGCGGTTGATGTAGTGGAACGTCCTCACGTCCCTCGATCCGCCCCGCGAACAATCCCGCGATCAGTCCCACGATCTAGTACCGAACGGACGGCACCTCCTCGTTCAGCACACGTACAGCTCGACGATGATCTCGGCCTTCTTGATCCAGCAAGAGAGACGGAGAGGTAGAAGAGTTCTCCGGCAGCGTGACGGCGCTCCGGAGGTTGGTGATGACCTTGTCTCAGCAGGGCTCCGCCCGAGCTCCGCAGAAACGCGATCTGGAGGAAAAACCGTGGAGGTATGTGGTCGGGCTGCCGTGGAAAAGTCGTCTCAAATCAGCCCTAAAACCTCCGTATATATAGGTGGGAGGGAGGGGGCCTTGCCTTGGGGCTCAAGGAGCCCCAAGGGGGTCGGCCGAGTCCAAGGGGGAGGACTCTCCCCCCCAAACCGAGTTGGACTAGGTTTGGTGGGAGGGAGTCCCCCTTCCTTCCCACCTCCTCCTTTTTTTCTCTCTCTTGATTTTCTTCTCCTTGGCGCATAGGGCACTTGTGGGCTGTCCCACCAGCCCACTAAGGGCTGGTGTGTCTCCCCCAAGGCCTATGGGCTTCCCCGGGGTGGGTTGCCCCCCCGGTGAACTCCCGGAACCCATTCGTCATTCCCGGTACATTTCCGGTAACTCCGAAAACTTTTCGGTAATCAAATGAGGTCATCCTATATATCAATCTTCATTTCCGGACCATTCCGGAAACCCTCATGACGTCTGTGATCTCATCCGGGACTCCGAACGACATTCGGTAACCAACCATATAACTCAAATACGCATAAAACAACGTCGAACCTTAAGTGTGCAGACCCTGCGGGTTCGAGAACTATGTAGACATGACCTGAGAGACTCCTCGGTCAATATCCAATAGCGGGACCTGGATGCCCATATTGGATCCTACATATTCTACGAAGATCTTATCGTTTGAACCTCAGTGCCAAGGATTCGTATAATCCCGTATGTCATTCCCTTTGTCCTTCGGTATGTTACTTGCCCGAGATTCGATCGTCAGTATCCGCATACCTATTTCAATCTCGTTTACCGGCAAGTCTCTTTACTCGTTCCGTAATACAAGATCCCGCAACTTACACTAAGTTACATTGCTTGCAAGGCTTGTGTGTGATGTTGTATTACCGAGTGGGCCCCGAGATACCTCTCCGTCACACGGAGTGACAAATCCCAGTCTTGATCCATACTAACTCAACTAACACCTTCGGAGATACGTGTAGAGCATCTTTATAGTCACCCAGTTAGGTTGCGACGTTTGATACACACAAAGCATTCCTCCGGTGCCAGTGAGTTATATGATCTCATGGTCATAGGAATAAATACTTGACACGCAGAAAACAGTAGCAACAAAATGACACGATCAACATGCTACGTCTATTAGTTTGGGTCTAGTCCATCACGTGATTCTCCCAATGACGTGATCCAGTTATCAAGCAACAACACCTTGTTCATAATCAGAAGACACTGACTACCATCGATCAACTGGCTAGCCAACTAGAGGCATGCTAGGGACGGTGTTTTGTCTATGTATCCACACATGTAAATGAGTCTTCATTCAATACAATTATAGCATGGATAATAAACTATTATCTTGATACAGGAATTTTAATAATAACTATATTTATTATTGCCTCTAGGGCATAATTCCAACAGTCTCCCACTTGCACTAGAGTCAATAATCAAGCCCTCACATCACCATGTGAATTACATTGTAATGAATCTAACACCCATACAGTTCTGGTGTCGATCATGTTTTGGCCGTGGAAGAGGTTTAGTCAGCGGAATTATAATAATAACTATATTTATTATTGCCTCTAGGGCATAATTCCAACAACATCTTTACTTGAGTTACATGTCGTTTTCGTGTCATCATAGCGCAAAGAGATCGAGAAACAAGCTGATGAAACCGAGGCTATTCTAGACACAACCCATATAGGAAAAAAGGGAGAATCTGCACTTCGACTTTTCATCAAGGTGCTTTGACATATTTCATAATTTTCCGATTTGCGTAATCTTTGATACATTCTACATCTCATTCATCTGTCAATGTTACAGAAACAGGGCCAAAAGTTGCGCTGATTATCCAACATTTTAGGTTGCCGTGACCCCGAATATTCAGAACTGTCGAGATTCGAAGCATCCCGTAGGAATACTCTCGACGATTCAAGTACATCGGGAGCTTGTATGGATGACCATGGCATTACCTCAGGAGCTCATTTAGAGGATGATGATGTGGTCTCTCCAGAGGTATGACAATACCATACTTTCAACTATTCATGCCTCGCTTCAAGATGATGATACCATTTTTATATTGAAGGCTGAGGATGACATGATGCGGAGGTTTTCCAACGCTTCGCTTACTTGTTGAAGCCTAGGAGGGGAATCAAGCGGTACACATCGGATGACTATGCGAACTAAGAAAAGAAGTCGGTCGCTGAGGGCTCGCGTATGACATAAGAGGTGACAAAGATGAGAGATATGGACGACGACGATGAGTTGGAGAAACCGCAACTGATTATGAGGAAGGAGCTGCCTACTAAGAGGGGATGAGGAAACAGTACGCGAGGAATGAAGTAGTGGTGGTTTTCTTATGAAGTGTTGTCGGTGTCTTAAGTTGTTGAACAAGTAGCAATGTTGAAATTATTGTCTTTGTTATTCGAAGTTGAACTTGTAGTACAATCAAAACAAGTATTTGGTTGAATTTAAAGTTATGTTGAGCTTATTGTATTTTTGTTTATGAAGATGTGTTTTGTTGTTTGTTAAGATTATATATCTCTGTGTTTATGAAGATGTGTTTTGTTGTTTGTCAATTATATATCTCTTTGTTTTGTTGTTTGTCGAGTGGCGCCCTAGTGTTAGGTGCCACACAATGACTTAGCAGTCCACCATAGCGAAAAACTTTTAAGAGAAATTTCAACTACCTGACGCCTAAGAGTGAGACGCCAAACTGTGTGTTGTGTGGTGTCTGATCCTTAGGCGCTACACAGTGGTGCATCTCTCTGTTTGCTCTCTGGACATGAGTGATTTCAATTGTGCGATGCCTAATTCTTAGGCGCCAAACACTCAAATTTCCCAAGAAACAGCAGGAAAGTGCAGTTTTGAGGTGTAATAACATAAAAATTTAACACAACATAGCACGTCATAATTTTAATGTGTCCATACAATACACGAGTACACATAGTGGAGTTTCATGACAGTTTCATGGGACGACGAGTTCCAAATAGCAAAGCACGCAAGACGACAAGGTTTAACAACACAAGAGGTTCAAAGATTAAAGCGCGCATGACGAAAAGAAGTAGCATGCTCTATTGTGTCGAGCAAGGCCCCTTTCCCTTCTTCTTCTTCTCTCTTCTTCCTCTTCCTCCTCCCTTTTACGCATCTTTGAAGTCTCTTGCATCACCCTCTCTATGAAGCGTTGATGCTCCCACTCTTTCCTTGATGCATCCTCTGCCCAAACCTTCTTCCATCTCGCTTCAAAATCCTTTTGACGTTGCTCAATACTCTTATTTTGCTCCTTATCCATCCGCAAAAGGTAGTTGCTATGTTGAATATGTATTTTCGTACCATCCTTCATCTTTGCTTCCCTCGCCTCTTGCTTCTTCCTCTCCGCTTTGGCTGCATCCTCCTCTCTCAACTTATTTGCAGCCCTCTCCACTACTGGAATCCAGTTCTTTGCCGTCAGCCAGGTCTTTGCCGTCTGCCGGCTAATGGCAAAGAACCTCATTGCCGTCGGTTGACACAAGGCAGGTGGCAAAGGGCTGACTGATGGCAAACATACTATTTGCCACGTGTCGGCCCTTTGCCGTCTCCTAGCGGTCGACAAAGAGATCCAGGGCAGACGATGAAGAGGACGGGTGGGTCCCATGCCTGCCGTGTCCGACGGAAGGCTAACTTTTCCATCAGGGGGCCTTTGTCGTCCGCCATGGGGCCCTTTGCCGTCGGGGGGCGGACGACAAAGGGGCCGACCCTGTAACGGCCGTCTACTCCCCCTTGCGCTCATTGTCTCTCTCTCCCCCCCCACACAGTCTTTCTCTCCCCCTCACCTCACTTGCCCCCGCCGCCGCCCCGCCTCGCTCCAGCACCACCGGCGACCCCCTCCCCGCGGCGACCCCCTCCTCGCGGCCACCCCCTCCCCGCGGCGCCCCCTCCCCGCAGCCCTCCTCCCCACCACCACACCTCCTCCCTTTGTCATTGGTGAGTTCATTTTTTTGTTGAGTTCATTTTCTTTCATTTTTTCATTTCATTGCATCTGTTAGTTTAGGTTACTGTCAGTGTTAATTAGGTTAATGTCAGTTTAGGCTAATTAGGTTACTATTAGTTTAGTGTTAATTAGGTTATTGTTAGTTTAGGTTAATTAGGTTACTATTAGTTTAGTGTTAATTAGGTTACTATTAGAAGAGGAGGAGGAGGAGGAGAAAAAAGAATAATAATAAAAGTAATAAGATGATAAAGAAGAAGAAGAAGAAGAAGAAGAAGAAGAAAAAGAGGAGGGAGGAGAAGAAGAAAGAAGAGGACCCCGACCCCGACCCCAACGCCCGACGCCACCAACCCCCGACGCCCGACGCCACCAACCCCCGACCCTCGACCCCCGACCCCCGACACCACTAACACCCGACTCCCGACCCCCGACGCCCGACACCACTGACCCCCGACCCCCGACACCCGACTCCCGACCCCAGACGCCCGACGCCACCAACCCCCGACGCCCGACGCCACCAACCCCCGACCCTCGACCCCCGACCCCCGACGCCACTAACACCCGACTCCCTACCCCCGATGCCCGACACCACTGACCCCCGACCCCCGACACCCCCGACCCCCGATCCCCGACTCCCGACCCCCGACGCCCGACACCATTGACCCCCGACCCCCGACGCCACTGACCCTCGACCCCCGACCCCCGACACCCTACCCCCGACCCCCGACGCCACTAACCCCCAACCCCGGGCCCCCGACACCTCTTTGGCCTCTTGTTGATCGAAAAGACCCCAACCCCGACGCTAGTGACCCTCGACCCCCGACGACACTGACCCCCGACCATCGACGCATTTAACCCGACTCTCGACCACCGACACCTGACACCACCGACCCTCGACGCCATCAAGCCCCGACCCCCGACACCTCTTCTACTTACTGTTGAACGAGAAGGTGCTTTTCGGCCTTCCAGAGGCCCACGGGGTCATAGTTTTGTAAATTATGAGTTAGGTCACATATTTTTCGATTATGTTAATTATAAAAACATCATATTTGTGTTGATCGTGTGAATTTCAATGTGAAGTTGTTCGACGACCTCCACGTGCGTTGGACGAGCTCCGCCCGTGCGTTTGTTGGTGAGTGATACGTCTCAAACGTATCTATAATTTTTGATGGTTTCACGCTGTTATCTTGTCATCTTTGGATGTTTTATGTACCTTTTATATTTTTTTTGGGACTAACTTATTAATTCAGTGCCAAGTGCCAGATCCTATTTTTTCTGTGTTTTTGGCTCTTTTCAGATCTGATTTTGGAATGGAGTCCAAAAGGAATACAATCACCGAAATGTTTTTTCCCGAACGAAAGAAGATCAGGGGGCCTGTGGGCCAAGCGAGGAGGGCTACAGGGAGCCCACAAGCCCCCACTCCGCCACCAGGGGGGAGGCAGCGGTGGGCAGGCTTGTGGCCTCCCTGGCGCCTCGCTGAACTAGATCTTGCGCCTATATATTCCCTAAAAATCAGGAAAAAAATCAAGGGAGCCACGAAAATACTTTTCCGCCGCCGCAAGCTTCCGTTTCCGCGAGATCTCATCTGGAGACCCTTCCCGGTGCCCTGTCGGAGGGGACTTTGGAGTTTGAGGGCTTCTTCATCATCATCATCGCCCCTCCAATGACTCGTGAGTAGTTCCCTTCAGACCTACGGGTCCGTAGTTAGTAGCTAGATGGTTTCTTCTCTCTCTTGGATCTTCAATACAAAGTTCTCCATGATCTTCATGGAGATCTATCCGATGTAATCTTCTTTGGCGGTGTGTTTGTCGAGATCCGATGAATTGTGGATTTGTGATCAGATTATCTATGCTATATATTTGAGTCTTTGCTGATTTCTTATATGCATGATTTGATATCCTTGTAAGTCTCTCCGAGTCTTGGGTTTTGTTTGGCCAACTAGATCTATGATTCTTGCAATGGGAGAAGTGCTTGGTTTTGGGTTCTTACCGTGTGGTGACCTTTCCCAGTGACAATAGGGGAAGCAAGGCACACATCGTGTGGTTGCCATCAAGGGTAACAAGGTGGGCTCTGTTGTAGATATGAGATTGTCCATCTACATCATGTCATCTTGCTTAAGGCGTTACTCTGTTCTTTTGGACTTAATACACTAGATGCATGCTGGATAGCGGTCGACGTGTGGAGTAATAGTAGTAGATGCAGAAAGTATCGGTCTACTTGTTTTGGACGTGATGCCTATAGATATAATCATTGCCATAGATATCGTCACGACTTTGCGCGGTTCTATCAATTGCTCGACAGTAATTTTTTCACCCACCGTCTACTTGCTTTCATGAGAGAAGCCACTAGTAAACACTACGCCCCCCGGGTCTATTCACATCTATCGTTTCCACTTTCATTTTTACTTTGCTTTGTTACTTTGCTGCTTTCAGTTCTCACTTGGCGAACAATCTATAAGGGATTGACAACCCCTTCATAGCGTTGGGAGCAAGATTTTTGTGTTTGTGCAGGCTCTTGTGATACTCCTTCACTGGATCGATACCTAGGTTCTCAAACTGAGGGAAATAGTTACCACCGCTGTGCTACATCACCCTTTCCGCTTCGAGGGAACACCAACGCAAGGCTCCAAGGCCACGGGGGAAATCCTTTGCATATGTGCCTAGGAAGTCCCTTAAGGCGTAGCCGTAGCAGAAGAATTCCTAGTGCCGTTGCTAAGGAGTATCAAGCAACACTCCTATTTCTGGCGCCGTTGGAAGATCTTTTGTTGCAGTAGAAGAAGTATTTCTGGCACCGTTGCCGGGGAAGGAGAGATCTATCCAAGTAGGTCTCACAAACTCATCTCTTTCATTTACTTTTTTTGCCAGTTGCCTCTCGTTTTCCTCTCCCCCACTTCACATTCGCCGTTTTCATTTGCCTTTCTCCTTTGCCGTTTTCTTTTGCCTTTGCCGTTTTCCTTTGCCGGTTTTCTTGCTTGCTTGTGTGCTTGTTTGTTTGTTGATGTCATCATGGCTGAAAACACCAAACATTGCGACTTCTCGAGTACCAATAATAATGATTTTATTAGTACTTCGATTGCTCCCGCCACTAGTGCGGAATCGTATGAAATCAACGCAGATTTGCTGAATCTTGTTATGAAAGAGCAATTCTCTGGCCTTCCTAGTGAAGATGCCGCATCCAATCTCAATACCTTCATTGGGCTTTGTGATATGCAAAAGAAAAGAGATGTGGATAATGACGTGATTAAGTTGAAATTTTTTCCTTTCTCATTGCGAGATCGTCAAAAACTTGGTTTTCTTCTTTGCCTAAAAATAGTATCGATTCTTGGGATAAGTGCAAAGATGCTTACATATCCAATTATTTTCCGCCGGCTAAGATCATCTCCTTACGTAACGATATCAAGAATTTCAAGAAACCTGATCATGAACACGTTGCACAATCTTGGGAGAGGATGAAGCTTATGATTAGAAATTGTCCCGCTCATGGCTTGAGTTTGTGGATGATTATACCAATCTTTTATGCTGGCTTGAATTTCGCTTCTCGCAATATCTTGGACTCCGCCTCAGGTGGAACGTTCATGGAAATCATGTTAGGAGATGCTACAAAACTTCTAGACAATATCATGACCAACTACTCTCAGTGGCACACTGAAAGGTCACCTGCTAGCAAAAAGGTACACGCTATAGAAGAGATTAACTCGCTTAGTGCTAAGATGGACGAGTTGGTGAATTTGGTTGCTAGTAGAAACGCTACTGTAGATCCTAATGACATGCCACTATCTTCCTTGATTGAGAGTAGCAACGCTAGTTTGGACGTGAATTTTGTTGGTAGGAACAATTTTGGCAACAACAATGCTTTTAGAGGAAACTATGTTCCTAGGCCTTTTCCTAGTAACTCCTCTAACAATTATGGCAATTCCTACAACAACACTTATGGAAATCACAACAAATTACCCTCTGATTTAGAGAGTAATATCAAAGAGTTCATCAACTCTCAAAAGATTTTCAATGCGTCCGTAGAGGAAAAACTACTCAAAATAGATGATTTGGCTAAAAGCGTTGATAGGATGTCTTGTGATATTGATGCTTTGAAAGTTAGATGCGCTCCTCCCAAGGTCAACTTGGATGAAACTTTGAAAGCTACGTGTGTCTCCATGAATGAGAGCAAAGAAAGAACCGCCCAAATTCGCGCTAGGCATGAATGGTTTGAAAGGGTGCGTTCTAGTGATGCAAATCACGAAGATCTTAAAGTGCTTGGTGTGTCTCCTCTTGAATCTTTGTTTTCGCATGTCAAACCTATTTATGGAGGGGCTGGATATGAATCCACTTTGGTTGAAAAACGCCCCAATGATTCAGAGTCCACCCATCGTGATGATAAAGGTGTGGAGAGTGGAGTAGAAGAAATCAAAATTATGGGTAGTAATGAAACTCCCACTTTGGATTTCAAGGAATTCAATTCTGATAATTGCTCCTTGTTTGAATGCATTTCTTTGATGCAATCCATTGCAAACTCTCCACATGCTTATAGCCCAAGCAAAGCCTTTACCGCGCATATCGTAGATGCTATGATGAAATCTCTTCAAGAGAAGCTCGAACTAGAAGTCTCTATACCTAGAAAACTTCATGATGAGTGGGAACCTACTACCAAAATCAAGATAAAAAACTATGAGTGCAATGCTTTGTGTGATTTGGGTGCTAGTGTTTCCGCGATTCCAAAGTCTTTATGTGATATTCTTGGTTTTCATGAGATTGAAGAGTGTTCTCTTAATTTGCATCTTGCGGATTCTACTGTCAAGAAACCCATGGGAAGGATCGATGATGTTCTTATTGTTGCAAATAAGAACTATGTACCCATGGATTTCATTGTACTTGACATAGATTGCAATCCTTCATGTCCCATTATTCTTGGTAGACATTTCCTAAGGACTATTGGTCCTATCATCGATATGAAGGAAGGGAATATTAGATTTCAATTTCCTTTAAAGAAGGGCATGGAGAAATTTCCTAGAAAGAAAATAATATTGCCTTATGAATCTATGATGAGGGCTACTTATGGTTTGAGCACCAAAGACGACTATACGTGATTCCATCACCTTTTGCCTAGCTACGGGCGTTAAACAAAAGCGCTTGTTGGGAGGCAACCCAACGAATCTATCCTTTTTCTTTCTGTTTTGTGTTTTCGACACTTTCATAATTCTGTTATGATTGTGTTTTTGTGTTTCTTTTTGCGTTTGTGCCAAGAAAAACCGTTATGATTAGTCTTGGGGATGATCGTTTGGTTATGCTGGAAAAGACAGAAACTTTGTGCTCACGAAAAGAGTTTTCATTTTTTTCTGTAAGAGCTTTTGAGTTGATTCTTTTTGCTGCGGATTGCTACGCAAATTCTTCAGACTTCCGTAATTATTCAGAATTTTTGGAGTACGATAAGTATACGAAATATACAGATTGCTACAGACTGATCTGCTGTTAACAGATTCTGTTTTTGTTGTGTTGGTTGCTTATTTTGATGAAACTATGGATAGTATCGGGGGTATTAGCCATGGAAGATTGAAAATATAGTAACCCAACATCAGCACAAGTAGAATTTAAGTTTGCTACAGTACCTAAGGAAGTGGTGGTTTGCTTTCTCTTACTAATGTTATCACGAGTTTCTGTTTAAGTTTCGTGTTGTGAAGTTCTCAAGTTTTGGGTGAAGTTCTTATGGACAAAGAGATAAAGAGTGGCAAGAGCTCAAGCTTGGGGATGCCCAAGGCACCCCAAGATATTCAAGGATGCCGTAAAAGCCTAAGCTTGGGGATGCCCCGGGAAGGCATCCCCTCTCTCGTCTTCAATCCATCGGTAACGTTACTTGGGGTTATATTTTTATTCACCACATGTTATGTGTTTTTGCTTGGAGCGTCTTGTTTCGTAGGATTCTTTTATTTTTTTTGTGTCACAATCATCCTTGCTGCACACCTAGAGAGAGAGACATGCACACACCGTGATTTTGTCGAGCTTCACTTATATCTTTTGGTAGACAATTCAGCTCACATGTGCTTCACTTATATCTTTTGAGCTAGATACTTTTGCTCTGTGTGCTTCACTTATATCTTTTAGAGCACAGCGGTGCCTGGCTTGGTAGTTGATCTATGCTTTGAAAGTAGTCTCAAAAGGGGTAGTTATCCAAAGGGATACGAAAACTTCCACCTTCATGTGCATTGAGTAGTTAGAGAAGTTTGATTCATCTCAATTAGTTTTGAGTTGTGGTTATGGTATTATTGAAGTCATGCTAGTAAGGTGTTGTGGATCTAGAAATACTTGTGTTGAAGTTAGTGATTCCCGTAGCATGCACGTATGATGAACCGCTATGTGATGAAATCTGAGCATGATTAGTCTATTGATTGTCATCCTTTGCGTGGCTGTCGGGATCGCGCGATGGTTTATACCTACCAACCCTTCCCGTAGGAGTATGTGTTGAATGCTTTGTTTCGATTACTAATAAATTTTTTGCAACAAGTATATGAGTTCTTCATGACTAATGTTGAGTCCATGGTTTAGATGCATTTTCACCTTCCACCATCACTATCTTCTTAGTGCCGTGCAACTTTCGCCAGTGCACAAAACCCACCATTAGCCTCCCTCAAAACAGCCACCATACCTACCTACTATGGCTTTTTCAAAGTCATTCCGAGATATATTTCCATGCAACTACCACCATGACATGTGCCATCACGTCTACATTTCCATTGCATGATCGTAAGATAGCTAGCATGATGTTTCCATTAATGTCTATGCCATGCTAGATCATTGCCACGGTACACTACCGAAGGCATTCCATATAGAGTCATAGTTGCTCTAAGTTTTGAGTTGAAAGTGTGATGATCATCATTGATGGAGCATTGTCCCATGTGAGGAAATAAAAGAGGCCAAAGAAGCCCACCAAAAGAATAAGAAGAAGAAGAGGCCAAAGAGCCCAGAAAAAAAATGATTAGAGAAAAAGAGAGAAGGGACAATGCTACCACTTTTTCCACACTTGTGCATATTAAGCACCATGATCTTCATGATTGAGAGTCTCTCGTTTTGTCACCACCATATAGATAGTGGGAAATTTTCATTATAATTTGGCTTGTATATTCCAATGATAGGCTTCCTCAAAATTTCCTTAGGTCTTCGTGAGCAAGCAAGTTGGATGCACACCCACTAGTTTTCTTTAAGAGCTTTCACATACTCTTAGCTCTAGTGCATCATTTGTATGGCAGTCCCTACTCATTCACATTGATATCTATTAATGAGCATCTCCACAGCTCATTTATATGCCTAGTTAATGTGACCATCTTCTCCTTTTTTGTCTTGCAACCTCCACCACACTCCACACCATCTATAGTGCTATAACCATGGCTCACGCTCATGTATTGCGTGAGAGTTGAAAAGGTTTGAGAAAGTAAAGGTGTGAAACAATTACTTGGCCAATACCGGGGTTGTGCATGATTTAAATTCGTTGTGCAATGATGATAGAGCATAGCCAGACTATATGCCTTTGAAGGGATAACTTTATTTTGGCCTTGTTATTTTGAAAGTTCATGATTACCTTGCTAGTTTGCTTGAATTATTATTGTTTCCACGTCAATAGCAAACTATTGTTTTGAATCTAATGGATCTGAACATTCACGTCACATAATAGGAGTTAAAAAGGACATCTATGCTAGGTAGCATGAAAGCATCAAAAATTCATTGTTTATCACTTCCCTACTCGAGGACGAGCAGGAGTTAAGCTTGGGGATGCTTGATACGTCTCAAACGTATCTATAATTTTTGATGGTGTCACGCTCTTATCTTGTCATCTTTGGATGTTTTATGTACCTTTGATATTTTTTTGGGACTAACTTATTAATTCAGTGCCAAGTGCCAGTTCCTGTTTTTCTGTGTTTTTGGCTCTTTTCAGATCTGATTTTGGAACGGAGTCCAAACGGAATAAAATCCCCGAAATGATTTTTTCCCAAACGAAAGAAGATCAGGGGGCATGTGGGCCAAGCTAGGAGGGCTACAGGGAGCCCACAAGCCCCCACTCCACCACCAGGGGGGAGGCGGCGGTGGGCAGGCTTGTGGCCTCCCTGGCGCCCCCCTGACCTAGATCTTGCGCCTATATATTCCCTAAAAATCAGGAAAAAAAATCAAGGGAGCCACGAAAATACTTTTCCGCCGCCGCAAGCTTCCGTTTCCGCGAGATCTCATCTGGAGACCCTTCCCGGTGCCCTGCCGGAGGGGACTTTGGAGTTTGAGGGCTTCTTCATCATCACCATCGCCCCTCCAATGACTCGTGAGTAGTTCCCTTCAGACCTACGGGTCCGTAGTTAGTAGCTAGATGGTTTCTTCTCTCTCTTGGATCTTCAGTACAAAGTTCTCCATGATCTTCATGGATATCTATCCGATGTAATCTTCTTTGGCGGTGTGTTTGTCGAGATCCGATGAATTGTGGATTTGTGATCAGATTATCTATGCTATATATTTGAGTCTTTGCTGATTTCTTATATGCATGATTTCATATCCTTGTAAGTCTCTCCGAGTCTTGGGTTTTGTTTGGCCAACTAGATCTATGATTCTTGCAATGGGAGAAGTGCTTGGTTTTGGGTTCTTACCATGTGGTGACCTTTCCCAGTGACAATAGGGGAATCAAGGCACACATCGTGTGGTTGCCATCAAGGGTAACAAGGTGGGATCTGTTGTAGATATGAGATTGTCCATCTACATCATGTCATCTTGCTTAAGGCGTTACTCTGTTCTTTTGGACTTACTACACTTGATGCATGCTGGATAGCGGTCGACGTGTGGAGTAATAGTAGTAGATGCAGAAAGTATTGGTCTACTTGTTTTGGACGTGATGCCTATAGATATAATCATTGCCATAGATATCGTCACGACTTTGCGCGGTTCTATCAATTGCTCGACAGTAATTTTTTCACCCACCGTCTACTTGCTTTCATGAGAGAAGCCACTAGTAAACACTACGCCCCCCGGGTCTATTCACATCTATCGTTTCCACTTTCATTTTTTACTTTGCTTTGTTACGTTGCTGCTTTCAGTTCTCACTTGGCGAACAATCTATAAGGGATTGACAACCCCTTCATTGCGTTGGGAGCTAGATTTTTGTGTTTGTGCAGGCTCTTGTGATACTCCTTCACTGGATCGATACCTTGGTTCTCAAACTGAGGGAAATACTTACCACCGCTGTGCTACATCACCCTTTCTGCTTCGAGGGAACACCAATGCAAGGCTCCAAGGCCACGGGGGAAATCCTTTGCATATTTTCCTAGGAAGTCCCTTAAGGCGTAGCCGTAGTAGAAGGATTCCTGGTGCCGTTGCTAAGGAGTATCAAGCAACACTCCTATTTTCTGGCGCCGTTGGAAGATCTTTTGTTGTAGTAGCAGTGGGCACAAATGACTTCTCCTCATACCCCCTTAATTTGCTCTGTCCCGGTCTTCGTGCCAATGAAACTTGCTAGCTATAGGTTTCTTCAATCATGAGCATGCGTGACTAGTATGCATCTCTCGTTCGAAAGGGCGACATCTATAAATATGCATTTCTTTGCATATTTATAACCGCCATCCTTTCGAATTGTCCAACATTATCCATGGTCAGCCCGAGCATGTGTAGATTGGGTTCGTTTTCCCGTATGCTGTGCTTTGGATCCGATGCAGAATTTCGTCAGTGCCTCCCTGTTGTTCTCCGGGCACACATCCTCTCTGCTTATTGCCCAGATGTGTATTAGGAGAACAACGGGGAGGTGCTGCCGAAATTTAGCTAAAAATGAAATAATAAGCTCAAAATGGCATAAGAACCTTGGCTAGCTCATGAATATTATATACTTAGCTTGGCTTCCACCTAAATGATATAATTAGCCAATTTAGCTCCAATATGGCTTAATAAGCATAGTTAGCTCCAAAATGACATATTTAACCCAAGTGAGCTCCAAAACGACCTATAGTTAGCTAGGCTTCCACCTAAATGACATAATTAGCTTAGTTAGCTCCGAAATGACCTATTTAATAAAAAATGACCTATAGTTAGCTAAGTTCTCTCCTCAATGACATAATAAGGCTCACGTAGCTCCAAGATGACCTATTCCCCCTAACTTAGGTATTAAATGGCCTATAATTAGCTTAGCTAGATCCAAAATGGCTTAATAAGCATAGTTTGCTCCGGAATGACATATTTTACCCAAATAGCTCCAAAATTACTTATAGTTAGCTAGGCTTCCACCTAAATGACATAATTAGCTTACTTAGCTCCAAAATGGTCTATTTAATAAACATGACCTATACTTACCTAATTATCCTCAAAATGACATAATTAGCTCCAAAAAGGCATAATTAGCTAATTTAGCCCGAAGAAGGGGACAAGAGGAGAAGAAAGAGGAAAAATGAAAAGAAGGAAGAAGAAGAAGAAGAGAAGAAGAAGAGAAGAAGAAGGAGAAGGAGGAAGAAGAAGGTCCTTCTCCTTCTTCTCCTCCTTCTTCTCCTTCTTCTTGTCCTTCTTCTTTTCTTCTTCTTCTCCTCTTCCTTCTCCTTCTCCTCCTCCTTCTCCTCCTCCTCCTCCTTCTTCTTTTTCTTCTCCTTCTTCTTCTCTTCTTGCTTCTTCTCTTTCTTCTTCTATGTAGGTTATTTTCCCCAACAAAGACATACTTAGCTAATTATCCTCCCAAATGACATAATTAGCATAGTTAGGTAAAAACATCATAAGAACCTTGGTTAGCTCATTAAAATGACTAATTTAGCTCCAAAATGACATAATAAGGTCAAAATGGATTAATAATCATAGTTGGCTACAAAATGACATATTTTATCCAAGTTAGCTCTAGAATGACCTACACTTAGCTAAGTTCTCTCCTAAATGACATAATAAGGCTATGTAGATCCAAGATGACCTATTCCATCTAACTTAGCTATTAAATGGCCTATACTTAGCTAAGTTCTCTCCGAAATAACCTATATATATACTTCTTCATCTAGTATTATTATTCTAACTTTCTTATTTGTCATTTTGCAGATTACATTCACTTCACGGGAAGCTTGGATTATATTGATGCAATGCTTGAAGATGATTTCTTGTACCATGCCTTCATGGAAGCTTGTATTGAAACTATTGTAGTATATGGATATATATGAAACTTTGTATGCATGTGGATGAAACTGGTGTAATATATGGTTTGGTACGGATGCAACTTGCATAATATGTATGTACTACGGATGAAAGTTATTTAAATATGCTTATGAGTACGGAAACAGATTTATTTTTGTCAAATATATATATATATATATATATATATATATATATATATATATATAGCCTGATTATTGTGAAAATTGCTGGATATAATAAGAAATAAAATAAAAAGGGGCTGGTTCCCCCCTTTGTCGTCTGCCCCCACATGGCAAAGGGGGTAGGGCAGACGGCAAAGAGGGGAGAGAGAGGGGCTGGTTCCCCCCTTTGCCGTCTGCCCCATATGGCAAAGGGGGGAGGGCAGACGGCAAAGAGGGGAGAGAGAGAGGGGCTTAGTTCCCCCCTTTGCCGTCAGCCCCCTCATGGCAAATGGGGGAGGGCAGACGACAAAGAGGGGAGAGAGAGGGGCTGGTTCCCCCCTTTGCTATCCGCCCCCTCATGGAAAAGGCGGGGAGGGCAGACGACAAAGAGAGGAGGCCTTCCGTTAACACTTAACGGGACCGTTGGTGTATCTATCGTCCCATTTAATTTGCCGTCTGCCCCTCATGGCAAAGATTCTTTGTCGTCCGCTTTACAAAAGCAGACAACAAAGAACCTCTTCACCGGATTTTTTTGCCGTCTACTTTGCCGTCTGCTGACCGACGGCAAAGCCTTTGCCGTCCGTGGTTCCCCCCTTTTCCGTGAGCCATGGCAGACGACAAAATTATAAATTCCAGTAGTGCTCCCACAACCCAGGCTCTTCACCGACCGCATCCTTCTCCTCCACCCACTCCGTTGTTGCCATGTTCGATTGAGACGCCGCCATACCTACGAACAAATAGCAACATAGTAGTTAGTAAAGCAACAATAGTATATGGTTAACATAGAATGCAACATTTAAAACAACATGAAAAGCTAAGTGAATAGTAGTGACATACGAAAATGGTCCTCGACGAACAATCCCACGAGAAAGTCCTCTGGTAAGTCCAAGTCGGCTCCTTGTCCTTGTTTGGCTAGGACCTTGTTGGCTAATACTTGCATGCCTATCAAATTGTTGGCTAGGAACTTGTTGGCTAGGAACATGTTGGCTACTACTTGTTTGGCTAGGAACTTGTTGGCTACTACTTGGTTGGCTTGACCTTGAATCATTTTTTTGGACTTCTACTTCCGGTTGGTACACTTTCTGGTGTTGTGCCCTCTACCACCACACTCTCCACAATGCGCTCTCTCACTAGGCTCTTGGAATTGGTTGTTCCCCATTTCTCGGCCACCACCATGGCCCCATCCATCCATGTCTCCTCTAAAATGCTTTGTCTTTGGTATTCCCCATTTGACCACCTTTCATTCCGGGTCGGGCCATAGTTAAAGTCCATGATACTTCGGACATTGTGATTGGTCAAAGTATGGTTAAAATATAGGAGCCCATGTATTCTTGGTGGTTACGATAGAGAACTTGGACTCCCTCACGGTTAGCGGATGGTTGACGTCCACATTCCTAGTGCGAGCTGTCGTGTACAAGTGCGAGCATGTGAGATGAACCAACCTTGGCCTCCCGCAACAACAATCACACGCTGATAAAGATACCTTGAATGCCCGGTTTCCGTGTTGCTCGCCATCGTTTGTGGTTCCTCCGGGCTCATTCACTTGGTACGTCCAATCCTCATTGTTGTATAATGTAGCTGTTTGGGAGTCAGCCTTCCATGATTGAAATTCCATCCATTTGTTAACCTTTGATGGGAACTTGTACTTGTAATTTTGCTTGTTCTCTCCTGCAATATGTTTATCCATTTCAATTGAGTACTTTAGAAAGTATGCTCTCAGTTTGTCGAATGTGTATTGAACTATTTGTTGGGGAACATCGCATGGGAAACAAAAAATTTCCTATGCTCACCAAGATAAATCTAGGATACGCACATCTATGAGAGGAGATATTGTATCTACATACCCTTGTGGATCGCTTAGCAGAAGCGTTAAGAAACACAGTGGATGTAGTTGAACGTCTTCGCGATCCTATCATGATCCGCCCCGCGAACTCCCGATCAAGTGCCAAACGGACGACACCTCCGCGTTCAACACAAGTACAACTCGATAACGTCTCTGCCTCCTCGATCCAGTGAGTGAGGGCGGAGTGGTAGATAAATTCCCCGATAGCGCGAGGTGTGATGGTGGTGGTGGTGGTGCTGTTCCGGTAGGGCTTCGCCTAAGCACTACCAGAAAAACTAGAGGAGAAATCCATCTAGAGAGAGAGAGAGAGAGAGAGGGGCGCCAAGGGCTTCGTGTATGCTCTTGGGGTGCCCCTCCTCTCTATATATAGGTGTATGGGCGTGGGGAACAGCCCCTCCAAGCCCTAGGGCGCATCCAAGGGGCGGGGGGAGGTGGAATCCTAGTCCCCTTCCTTCCCTTCCATACAAAGGTGGACTTTCCAACTTTCCCAACTGCATGGGCCTTGAGGGACTTGTGCGCTTGGCCCAATAAGGTCACGATATCTCCCCTCAACGCATGCAAACCCTTGGGACGTGGTGGAACCCTTGGTGGACTTCCGAGCTCCTTCGGAAGTTTCTGGAACCTTCTAGAATGTTCCCGGTACAATACCGAAAAAATCTAAAACTTTCCCGGTAGCCAAACTATGACATCCCATATATAAATATTTACATCCGGACCATTCTGGAGCTCCTCGTGACGTCTGGGATCTCATTCGGAACTCCGAAAAACTTTCGGTTACTACCACACATAACTCATTAATACTAAATTGTCACAAAACCTTAAGTGTGCAAACCTTGTGGGTTCGAGAACTATGCAGACATGACCGAGACACTCTCCGGCCAATAACAAATTGCACGACCTAGATGTCCATGTTGTCTCCTATATATTCTACGAAGATCTTTATGGGTCGAACAACGATGTCAAGGATTCAATCAATCCCGTATACCGTTCCCTTTGTCTATCGGTATGTTACTTGCCCGAGATTCGATCGTTGGTATCTCTATACCTAGTTCAATATCGTTACCGACAAGTCTCTTTACTCGTTTTGTAATACAAGATCTCGTGACTAAATCCTTAGTCACATTGCTTGCAAGCTTCTTGTGATGTTGTATTACCGAGTCGGCCCTAGAGATACCTCTCTATAATACGGAGTGACAAATCATAATATTGATTCACGCCAACCCAACAGACACCCTTGGAGATACTTGTAGAGAACATTTATAGTTACCCAGTTATGTTGTGATGTTTGATACACACAAGGCATTTGCTACGGCAAGAGACAACAGCGCTAGAAATTGACACGTTGACGGAGACTGGGCTTGCGTTGGTTTTTCCCTTGAAGAGGAAAGGGTGATGCAGCACAGGAGCAGTAAGTATTTCCCTCAGTTTGAGAACCAAGGTATCAATCCAGTAGGAGAATCTCATCAAGTCCAGAGTACCTGCGCAAACACAAAAGAGCTTGCACCCAACGCTTTAAAGGGCCTGTTAATCCCTTCAAGATTGATTGCAAAGTGAGATCTGAAGGCGAAGAGTGCAACGAAGTAAAAAGTGTAAGGCTGAAAATATGGTGTGGAGTAGACCCGGGGGCCATAGTGTTCACTAGAGGCTTCTCTCAAAATAGCAAATATCACGATGGGTGAACAAATTACTGTCGAGCAATTGATAGAACCGCGCAAAGTCATGATGATAACTAAGGCAATGATCATACATATAGGCATCACGTCCGAGACAAGTAGACCGATACTTTCTGCATCTACTACTATTACTCCACACATCGACCGCTATCCAGCATGCATCTAGTGTATTGAGTTCATGACGAACAGAGTAACGCCTTAAGCAAGATGACATGATGTATAGGGATAATCTCAAACCAATGATGAAAACCCCATCTTTTTACCCTGGATGGCAACAACACGATACGTCCTCGCTACCCCTTCTGTCATTGGGTGAGGTCACCGCACGGTATGAACCCAAAACCAAGCACTTATCCCATTGCAAGAATCATAGATCTAGTTGGCCAGACAAAACCCACAACTCGAAGAGAATTATAAGGATATGAAATCATGCATAAGAGAGATCAGAATAAACTCAAATAAGATTCATAGATAATCTGATCAGAAATCCACAATTCGTCGGATCTCGACAAACACACCGCAAAAGAAGATTACATCGGATAGATCTCCATGAAGATCATGGAGAACTTTGTATTGAAGATCCAAGAGAGAGAAGAAGCCATCTAGCTACTAGATATGGACCCGTAGGTCTATGGTGAACTACTCACGCATCATCGGAGAGGTCATGGTGTTGATGAAGAAGCCCTCCATGTCCGAATCCCCCTCCGGCAGGGCACCAGAACGTGCCCCAGATGGGATCTTGCAGAGACAGAAGCTTGTGGCGGCCGAAAAGTACTTTCGATGATCTCCTGATTTTTTCTGGGAATTTAGGGAATATATAGGCGCAAAACCTAGGGTAGAGGTGGCCCAGGGAGCCCACAAGCCAGGGTGGCACGGCCGCCCTGACCGCGCCATGAGGGCTTGTGGGGTCCCTGTAGGCCCCGTGCCCTGATTCTCCGGCTTCCCGATCTTTTTATGTTTCGGAAAAAATCTTTTTGGCAGTTTCATTCCGTTTGGACTCCGTTCAAAATCCTCCTCTGAAAGGGGTCAAAAACATGGAAAAAACAGGAACTGGCACTTGGCACTGAGTTAATAAGTTAGTCCCAAAAAATATATAAAAGGCATACAAAACATCCAAACTTTAACAAGATAATAGCATGAAACCATCAAAAATTATAGATAAGTTGGAGACGTATCAAGCATCCCCAAGCTTAACTCCTGCTCATCCTCGAGTAGGGCAGTGATAAAGAATGAATTTTTGATGTGGAATGCTACCTAGCGTAGTTGTCCTTTGCAACATCTTTCACGTGACATGAATGTTCAGATCCGTAAGATTCAAAACAATAGTTTGCTATTGACATGAAAACAATAATACTTCAAGCAAACTCGCAAGGTAATAATGATCTTTCAAAATAACAAGGCCAATGAAAGTTATCTCTACAAAATCATAGAGTTTGGCTATGCTCCATCATCCTCACACAACTAATTTAAATCATGCACAACCCCGGTATTGGCCAAGTAATTGTTTTCGCACTCTTACTTTCTCAAACTTTTTATAACTATCACGCAATACATGAGCGTGAGCCATGGATATAGCACTATAGGTAGAATAGAGTGTGGTGGTGGTTGTGAGACAAAAAAGGAGGATATGGTCACATTGACTCGGCGTATCAAAAGGCTATGGAGATGTCCATTAATAGATATCAAAGTGAATGAGTAGGGATTGCCATACAAGGGATGCACTAGAGCTATAAGTATGTGAAAGCTCAAAAGTAGAACTAGTGGGTGTGCATCCAACTTGCTTGCTCACGAAGACCTAGGGCAATTTTGAGGAATCCCATCATTGGAATACACAAGCCAAGTTATATAATGAAGATTCCCACTAGCATATGGTGGTGACGAAACGGGAGGCTCTCAATCATGAAGAACATGGTGCTATTACGAAACACAAGTGTGGAAAAAGATAGTAGCATTGTCCCTTCTCTTTTTTCTCTTTTTTTTATTTGGGCTCTTAGGCCTCTCTTTTTTTCTTTTCTCTTTTCTCTTTTTTTGGGCTCTTTGGCCTCTTTTTTTCCTCACATGGGACAATGCTCTAATAATGATGATCATATCACTTTTATTTACTCACAACTCAAAGCTTAGAAATGACTCTATAGGAAATGCCTCCGACAGTGTACCGGGATATGCAACGATCTAGCTTGGCGTATGACGTTGAAACATCTCGCTAGCTATCTTACGATCATACAATGGCAATATGAGAGTGACGGCACAAGTCATGAGACGAAACAGTGGGAGTTGCATGGCAATATATCTCAGAATGGCTATGAAAATGCCATAGTAGGTAGGTACGGTGGCTGTTTTGAGGAAGGCATATGGTGGCTTTGTGTACCGGCGAAAGTTGCGCGGCAATAGAGAGGCTAGCAATGGTGGAAGGTGAAAGTGAATCTATACCATGGACTCACATTAGTCATGAAGAACTCACATACTTGTTGCGAAAGTTTTTATTAGTAATCGAAACAAAGTGCTAAACGCATACTCCTAGGGAAGGGTTGGTAGGTGTTAACCATCGCGCGATCCGACCTCAACACAAAGGATGACAATCAATAGATCAATTATGCTCCGACTTCCTAACATAGCGGTTCACCATACGTGCATGCTATGGGAATCACTAACTTCAACACAAGTATTTCTAGATTCACAACACCCTACTAACATAACTCTTAATATTACCGAATCCACGTCTCAAAACTAATTGAGAGGAATCAAGACTTCTCTTTCTACTCAATGCACATGAAGATGGAGGTTTTCGTATCCTCTTTGGGTACCTATCACCTTTGGGACTACTTTCATAGCATAAGCCAACTACCAAGTCACGCACCGCCGTGCTCTAAAAGATATAAGTGAAGCACAAAGAGCAAAATTATCTAGCTCAAAAGATATAAGTGAAGCACTATGAGCATTCTAGCAAAATCACGATGAGTGCATGTCTCTCTCTCTCAAAAGGGTGTGCAGCAAGGATGATTGTGACACAACAAAAAGAAAAGACTCCTACGATAAAAGACGCTCCAAGCAAAACACATATCATGTGGTGAATAAAAATATAGCTCCAAGTAGTGTTACCGATGTATTGAAGACGAAAGAGGGGATGCCTTCCCGGGGCATCCCCAAGCTTAGGCTTTTTGGTGTCCTTGAATTTGTCTTGGGATGCCTTGGGCATCCCCAAGCTTGAGCTCTTTCCACTCCTTATCTCTTTGTCCATGAGAACATCACCCAAAACTTCAAAACTTTACAAACAAAACATAAACAGAAACTCGTGATAACATTAGCACAAGAAAACAAACTACCACCTCTTTTGGTACTGTAGAAAACTTGAATTCCATCTATATTGGTGTTGGGCTACTGTATTCTCACTGTTCCATGGCTAGTACCCCCCGATATTAACCATAGTTTCATCAAAACAAGCAACCAACTCAACAAAAACATAATCTGTCAAAAACAGACCAATCTGTAGCAATACGTATACTTCGTATACTTCTGGTACCTAAACAATTCTGAACAATTACGACTGCCTGGTAAAAAGGAATATCAACCAGCAGCAAAAAGAATCAACTCAAAAGCTCTTTCTGAATAAAAATGAAAAATCATCTCGTGAGATAAAAGTTTCTATCTTTTTCCAGCAGGATCAAACAACCATTACCAAGACTTGTCATAAAGGTTTTGCTAGGCTCAAACACAAAAAGAAACACAAAAGACACAATCACAACAGAATTATGATGGTGTGGACGCAACAAAACAGAAAGAAAAAAGATAAATTTATTGGGTTGCCTCCCAAAAAGCGCTATTGTTTAATGCCCTTAGCTAGGCATAAAAGCGATAGAATCACGTATCGTCGTCTTTGGTACTCAAACCATAAGTGGCCGTCGTCATAGATTCATAAGGCAATCTTATTTTCTTTCTAGGAAAGTGCTCCATGCCCTTCTTTAAAGGAAATTGAAATCTAATATTCCCTTCTTTCATATCGATGATAGCACCAATAGTCCTTAGGAAAGGTCTACCAAGAATAATAGGGCATGTAGGATTGCAATCAATGTGAAGCACAATGAAATCCACGGGTACATAGTTCCTATTTGCAATAATAAGAACATCATTGATCCTTCCCATGGGTTTCTTGACAGTGGAATCCGCAAGATGCAAATTAAGAGAACACTCTTCAATCTCATTAAAACTCAGAACTACTTAAAGTTCATTACTACTCAAAGTTTTAACATCTTCTACTCCACTTTCAATGCTTTTAGCATCAAGATAGATGGACTCCGAATCATTGGGGCACTTTTCAACCAAAGTGGATTCATATCCAGCCCCATATTCATTAGGTTTGTCACAAGAAAACAAACATTCAATGGGAGTCACACCAAGCACTTTAAGGTCTTCGTGATTCTCATCACGATTCTTAGGTTTAGCACCTATTTTATTGACTAAGGTAGCGTGCTTATCAGAAATCTGGCCTACCAACTTTTCAAGACGAGCAAACTGAGCATTAAGCGCAAGGAATTCTTTGGCATATCGTCAACTTCTCTACTCATAAAGGACAAAAAAGAATTTAGCTCCTTCAGTTCTCTACGAAAGTAACTATTGTATTCAAACTGTGTAGACATGAAGCCTTTAACACTAGTTTCAGTATCTTCCATCTTTGCATAGTGGGCATCAAAATCCCTTAGTTGGGCCATGAGGGTTTTAGCAGGCAGACAACCGGGCAAAGAGCAAGCAAGAAAAAGGGTGAACGAAAAGGCGAATGAAAAAGGCAAACGAAAAAGGCAAATTGTGAAGTGGGGGAGAGGAAAACGAGAGGCAACTGGCAAACAAAGTAAATGCAAGAGATGAGTTTGAGACACTTACTTGGATGAGTTCTTGACTTGATCCTCCCCGGCAACGGCGCCAGAAATTCTTCTGCTACGGAAACAGACAACAACGCCAGAAATTGACACGTTGACGGAGACTGGGCTTGCGTTGATTTTTTCCTTGAAGAGGAAAGGGTGATGTAGCACATGAGCAGTAAGTATTTCCCTTAGTTTGAGAACCAAGGTATCACTCTAGTAGGAGAATCTCGTCAAGTCCAGAGTACCTGCGCAAACACAAAAGAGCTTGCACCCAACGCTTTAAAGGGGTTGTCAATCCCTTCGAGATTGATTGCAAAGTGAGATCTGAAGGCGAAAAGTGCAACGAAGTAAAAAGTGTAAGGCCGAAAATATGGTGTGGAGTAGACCCGGGGGCCATAGTGTTCACTAGAGGCTTCTCTCAAAATACCAAATATCACGGTGGGTGAAGAAATTACCGTCGAGCAATTGATAGAACTGCGCAAAGTCATGACGATATCTAAGGCAATGATCATACATATAGGCATCACGTCCGAGACAAGTAGACCAATACTTTCTGCATCTACTACTATTACTCCACACATCGACCGCTATCCAGCATGCATCTAGTGTATTGAGTTCATGACGAACGGAGTAACACCTTAAGCAAGATGACATGATGTAGAGGGATAATCTCAAACCAATGATGAAAACCCCATCTTTTTACCCTTCACGACAACAACACGATACATGCCTCGCTACCCCTTCTGTCATTGGGTGAGGTCAGCGCATGGTATGAACCCAAAACCAAGCACTTCTCCCATTGCAAGAATCATAGATCTAGTTGGCCAAATAAAACCTACAACTCGAAGAGAATTACAAGAATATGAAATCATGCATAAGAGAGATCAGAAGAAACTCAAATAAGATTCATAGATAATCTCATCATAAATCCACAATTCATCGGATCTCGACAAACACACCGCAAAAGAAGATTACATCGGATAGATCTCCATGAAGATCATGGAGAACTTTGTATTGAAGATCCAAGAGAGAGAAGAAGCCATCTAGCTACTAGCTATGGACCCATAGGTCTATGTGAACTACTCACACATCATAGGAGAGGTCATGGTGTTGATGAAGAAGCCCTCCGTGTCCGAATCCCCCTCCGGCAGGGCACCAGAACATGCCCCAGATGGGATCTTGCGGAGACAGAAGCTTGCGGCGGCAGAAAAGTACTTTCGATGATCTCCTGATTTTTTCTCGGATTTTAGGGAATATATAGGCGCAAAACCTAGGGCAGAGGTGGCCCAGGGAGCCGACAAGCCAGGGTGGCGCGCCCCCTGGCCGTGCCATGAGGGCTTGTGGGGTCCCTGTAGGCCCCCTGCCCCGATTCTCTGGCTTCCCGATCTTTTTTCTGTTTCAGAAAAAATCTTTTTGGCAGTTTCATTACGTTTGGACTCCGTTCAAAATCCTCCTCTGAAAGGGGTCAAAAACATTGAAATAACAGGAACTGGCACTTGTCACTGAGTTAATAAGTTAGTCCCAAAAAATATATAAAAGGCATACAAAACATCCAAAGTTTGGCAAGATAATAGCATGAAACCATAAAAAATTATAGATACGTTGGAGACGTATCAGCATTCCTTCGTTGTTTGGGAGTTGCATGATCTCATGGTCATAGGAACAGATACTTGACATGCATAAAATAGTAGCAATAAACTGAGACGATCACATGCTTAGTTCATAGTTTGGGTCTCGTCCATCACATAATTATCCTAATGATGTGATCCTGTTATCAAATGACAACTCTTATCTATCATTTGGATATTTGTTTTAAGGATTTCGCTACATTTCCTTATATCAGACGAGCTTCTCTATTTCCTGATGTCAAATAGTCACGTGTAATCTCACCCAGAATTTATGAAATTTTTCCTCCACATACGTTCTTTAATTTTTATGTCAAAAACTATACATCCTATATTTAGGAATAGAGGGAGTAGACAGTTTGAAGCAAGCCGGACCGGTTAGACGCGTCCACACCTGCATAACCGCAAGCGAATAAACATGTCCATTTGCCACTCCTAAGAGCATCTCTAGTGGATGGTGTATATTTGAACGTGTATATCTCCATATACACGTCCATATACACGGCGTGGAAATTATACACGTCTAGTTTTTCAGTGGAACGTGTAAATTAGGACGTGTATATTCCCCTCATTCTTTTCCCCTCTGCAAGATAAGAGATTTAGTAGTGCACACAGGTTCAGAGAACAGACAGGGGAGCTTCGCCGCATTGCAGCCGTCTCCCTCGTCGCCGGCAGCCTTCCCAGTGGAATCCAAGATGTCCATGGACTCGAGGGTGCCTCCCTCGTTCCATTCCCATCGCTAGGGTGACCGGTGGGCCACCACGGCGACGGCCCCAACCTCGTCTCCGACGAGTACCCGAAGCCCTGCAGCAGGAGGAGGAGCCCCCGTGCTAGCAGGAGGAGGAGCCCCCGAAGCCAGCAGGAGGAGATCCCTCGTCGCCGGCAGCCCGCCCCGCACCGCCGCCGCCCCGCACCCCGCCCCGCCGCCGACCCGCACCCCAGCCACCCCGCCCCGCCGTCGCCAGCCCGCACCCCGCCGCCGCCCCGCACCCCGCCAGCCAGCCCGCACCCCGCAGCGCCGCCCCGCCGCCGCCCCGCACCCCGCCGCCCCGCCAGCCAGCCCGCACCCCGGCCACCCCGCCGCGCCGCCCGCACCCCGGCAGCCCGCCCCGCCCCGCCGCCGCCCCGCACCCCGGCCACCTCGCCCCGCCGCCGCCCCGCACCCCGGCCACCCCGCCCCGCCGCCGCCAGCCCGCACCCCGCAGCGCCGCCCCGCCGCCGCCCCCGCACCCCGCCGCCCCGCCAGCCAGCCCGCACCCCGGCCACCCCGCCGCGCCGCCCGCACAGCGCCACCCCCGCACCCCGGCAACCCGCCCCGCCCCGCACCCCGCCCCACCGCCGCCCCGCACCCCGGCCACCCCGCCCCGCCGCCGCCAGCCCGCACCCCGCCAGCCAGCCCGCCCGCACCCCGCGCCGCACAGCGCCCCGCACAGCGCCACGAGCGTGGCTTCATCGTGTTTATTTACACGACGGGTAGCCTCGTGGATGGACGTGTATAACTTCCACGCCCGTATACACGTTCCACTGGGAGGCATTTTTCTGCTAGCAACGTGTATATTTACCATCCACCTCCATATACACCATCCACTGGAGATGCTCTAACGAACGAAATTCGAACAAAACAGAAGTTGGGATGGAATCGTTTCGTTGGATTTGCCATTAGATTGTCAGACTATATTACCTTAAAATATATTATCACCAAGGAGTGTGTATGTCCTAGTGATTGCCAGCCCGGGACATCATGGACTGGACGTCCTGACAACTGACGCGCCCTAGCGTGCTGCGCAGCCTTTTCTCTGAGAAAAAAAATATAGAACGTACATCGTACTCCAGCTTTCATTTCCGGTCAGGACCATGATATACGAGCCGTGAATTGGAGGTTCCAGCTGCTTCAGTGATCGGGCAAACATGTGCGAGCATTTTTTTTTTTAGCACGATCCAACGTTCCATTTCTTTCTCAATCATTTGACGATTCCTTTTTATTTTGTTGCGAGGAATCATTTGAGGACGATCTCAAATTGTATTTACTTGAATGATGCTACAAATCTCGATTTATATGAGTTCTGCTAAATTTTAAAATTGCATCTTCATCATCCCCAACTTTCAAGCAACACGTCACGATCACATCCAAAGCATATTCTTCACCATAAACAGATCCGATCCACGATCTGGAGGCTTCATAGTTTTTCTTTTTCTTTTGCAAGTTGGAGACTCCATAGCTTTGATGATGAAAATGCAGCGGCAATAGCAAATAGACACCCACATCTTTACCTATTAATAAAGCATCTATTGCTTCTGTGGTACGTCATTAAAATTGCATTCAAAGTTGATTTAAATTATCCACTATGCCATTCATAAATAAAAAAAACTGTTTAGATTTTTTTATGTCAAAGTAGTTATACGCTATCCTTCTTAAAGCTTGAAACCGTGATCTGTCAACACCATGTGTGAGGCGTATTGGCTGGTGCAACTCTCATGCATCTAGGAGAGCTAGGTTCGATCCCTGGTTCTAGCACATCAGTTTCTTATGTATTTATTACCCTTCACACATATAACTTGTGTTTCTTGCTTCTTAAGATTATTGCCTGGTATGGTCGCCTCTGCAATGGTCTATACCAACAAAGATAATGATTTAGAAAAAATAGATGAGGACTAGCCATTGAAAAGCATAATAATGTTTTTATTTCTTCTTCATGACAATCAAGGTCAAACAAAATATCTTCATGTTTATTAAAATAAATTAAATTGATGGACAGTGCCACTCCATTAATAACTAGAGCTAGCAGCGTGTTCACCTATATGGTTACATTTTCTTCTTAGAAGAATATATCATGCTGGAATTGGTCTGTGCATTAGAATTGTATAATCATTAGTGGCGAATTACTCATTGTAATAAGCGGTCAATACACAGTTTTGTTACTCCGTTGCAACGCACGGGTCTTTTGCTAATATAAAATAATACGATCAAGATAACGATAACGATCATGTATTTTTTGTAAAATAATACGATGATAATAATCATGTCAGGAAGAGCACGTATTGGCCGTGTTGAAAAACTTGCACACACAGTCCAACACTACCCCCCGTTGCTCCCTCCCCGGGGCGACATGGGCGACGACCCCCACCCCTACCACATCCACCCACCTCCAGCCTCCTCCCCTCCCTCACCGTCGCCGGTGGCCTCCGGCAGACAAAGGCTGCATGGATCCGGCGGCGGTGGGGTGCTCTCTGGCCGCTCTTCGCTCGGGAGGAGGGGATCTCGCGAGCGGTTGGGCGGCTACCCGGCGCTGGGCTCTAGGTCGGAGTCCTCGCGTGTGGCGGAGGAGGCCTTCGTCGGGCTGCGCGGCGTCTGGCCGCGGCCGTGGGCGCGCCGTCGCGTTGCGCGCGGCCGACGCTGATCTGGTCCCAATGGGATCTTGTGGGCTCCGACTAACGCAGGTTGGGATGCGGGTGGAGGGAGGCTCGGCTCCCCTGATGCGAGTCTTGGAGTGGTCTCTTGTAGCGTCTCTCCGGCTAGGTGCCGTGGTGGTTCTGGCTGGTGCTTCGGCTGGTGGGCTCCCGATCTGGATCGAGTGGCTCCTCTAGGGAGTTGGGATGGGGTGGCGGCCCCTTCCTTGCTTGGGACTCTTCTTTGGCGTTGCAGCGGTAGTGAGTTGCCGGATCTGGCCGGTTTCTGCCAGTTTCGGCTCGTCGGCGTTTGCCCAACGGCGATGATGATGGTGGCTTCTGCGTGGTCATGGTGTGATGGTTTTGTGGGAGGCGTGCCGGCTAGAGGAGGTGTTGTGCGTGGGGTTGCGGTGTTGGGCGGTGCTTCGGACGAAAGCTTGCCGGGCAAAAGCTTGTCGGCCGACGGTGTCAGCGTTTGTGAATGTCGTCTCACCTCCTTGGATGTATAGTTGAGGAGTTCTCACCCTGCACACCCTCGGATCCAGTTCTTCGAGTGAAAATCTTAGACCCGGTTGGGTCGGACGACGACGTCGGCATCGTCGCTTCCTTCTTGGGGGCGTCATCTTGAAGAGTTTTGGATCTCGTTTGCATGCTCAATGGGCTAGACGCTCGCGACATTGCGGTTAGCTGGTGCCCGTCCGGCAATGTGGATGCTTTGCGCGGCTTCTTGCGTGGCAATGATGGCCGCTTCAAGCGGAGTAGGATTTGCTGTTGTGTTATGGTAGTCGGCCTCATCCGACGCGTTCGAGGGGTCGCCGTGCCTATATTGTCTTCTGAAGTCGGAACTGTTTGAGGAGGAGCTTTGCGGTGACGATGATGCGAGACGGGTGGTCGGTTCTAGCGCTGGCTCGGCGCAGGTCCAACGCTTTTTATCCTACAATGCTCGTCGACAGAGTCGGAGCTGCTTGGTCGCCGACGCGTGTGGTGGACTGTTTGGCGTTGACCGATGCAGGCCTCTGCACTCGTCTACGGTGAAGGCTACATCGGTGGTCGTTGATGGTGAAGTCAGAGTCACCCTCGCGGAGGTGTGATGACAATGACGCCGGATTGCAACCTTGACGGAGCTCTTCCTCTTGGCGGTGTGTGTGCGTTCTTGTGTAGGTTGTCACGTCGCCCTGTATGCCTTGTTTTGGCAGATGTATTGTAACGGTTTTAGCCTGATTTTCCGTTTATTAATCGGACAACTCTCTTCAATCTTTTTTAATGAATCGGATCCTGCCGCGTTTCAAAATAATCATGTTAGGATGATATCGAGATGGGCCTTCTCCTATTGTTCTATTTGTGTACACAAGTTATGCTTCTATTTTCATTTCAGTATTGCTTGTTGTATTATTGGAACCGCTCGATAGTAATCTCACACTAGAAAAGAAAACAAAAGATACGAACGAAAAGCAACTAGATAATACCTCACGCGTTACGGCAGAATTTTATAGCAATTAATTTCCAAGGAAACAAATACCAACTATATTATATACTCCCTCTGTTCCATAATATAAGTCTTTTTAGAGATTTCACTAGAGGACTACATACGGATGTATATAGACATACTTTAGAGTGTAGATTCATTCATTTTGCTTTGTATGTAGTCCCTTAATGAAATCGCTTAAAAGACTTATATTTAAAAACGGAGGGAGTACATGTGATAGAAAATAATTTACTAATGTGGAAGTGTAATTTATGCATTAGGAGCACATCAAACGGTGCTTCGACCATTCTGTAACTACACGAATTAGATATTTTTAATCCTTTATGCTATTTTATAGGAAATCCCTGATACTTCTGACATTAAATTCACAGTACATATCAAATGTTTTTTAAAATACTCATATATTTTAAACCATAACTCCAAAGTTAACATGTTATGTATGGAATTTGATTAGAAAAATATGAAGAATCTGAATATGATGATATTTTACGTCTTGACCATTTAAAAAAACTATCTAGGATGCAATCTTAATCAATTATGGATTGTCCGTCTTTCTTTCATGTCGGTGCTGATCCGGATTGGAAATGAACGCCTCAGTAAAATCAAGACTTGGAGACGAAATTGAAGATAAGTTTGCTAGATACACCCAATAAATAGGAACATGCATGACAAGAAATCAAAGAAGGACCCAATAAAGATGGGATGTCCGCTATAAAATAAATAAAAAAGAAAATACAGAGGAGATCCGATAAAGATGAGATATTATGCTATTTTTCTTATATATAAGAAGAAGAAAAGAGGACATGCATGGAAAAAAATAAAGAGGAGGCATGCATGACAAAAAATAAAATAAAAGACATGTTTAATAAGATATAAATAGTGATGAAACACGAACGAATACCTATGACATGTATGGCAAAAAATAGTGATGAAATAGGGGCGCAAATACGTGCGTCCACAGGAGACTATACAAAAATGTTCTTTTCCACACAAAAATCTCTCCTTATAATTAAAAAATAATGTATCTTTTTTAACAACTCTTCATGTATTTAAGAAATATGCATATGAAAAAAGTGTTCAAGAGTTACAACTAAGATATTTGCACGTACAAAAAAATGTATAGTTTTCAAAACAGATGAAATCAAGGTGTAGACCATATCAAATGTAGCACTCTATTAAGATTGTTGGGCTTGCGGACAAAAAATACGACACCAATATCCTTTTTCACATAGGTTGTAAACAACAAGCCAAGAGACTCTCTATCAAAGGGGTGGATAAATTATCAGAAAGAAGATGTTGGCAAACCAAACTAGGTAAGCATAGAGGAGGCATGAAGAGTTCGAGAGTGAAGTGAGGATGAGCTCGGGACGGCGGCGCAAGGATGAGATGGAGGTCATGGATGGGAGCTAGGAGCTGGAATGATGTTAAACATGCCCTTAGTTGGTGATGCTTAAACACAAAACCGCCCTTGATGCATGCATGTCTCGGTAGTGTGCCAATGTGTATCGTCTGCTTTTGTCGTTTTCCATTACCATCCCATAACAACACTTCATTTCGCACATGACATGAATAAATGCATGACCGCTTGCTTTTTTGTACGTAGTAAATTTACATGCAAGCCAAGTTGAAATAGAAGAGATGTGGAGTCTTGAACTGTGCTTTTGTAGTCTAAGACCATTTTTGTTTGGGCCGTAGCTACAAATTCTCATATTATAGATCTTTTTTTGTAGTTAAGAACATTGATATTCTTTTTTCCCGTTGCAATGCATGGACCCTTTTGCTAGTGAGGAAAAAAATCAAGTCACCTAACAAACGGCAACAAATAATAACTTAACCTTTAATGTTCATACTGTTAGGCTAAAAGGTTTCAATTTTGTAATATCATCTCAACCAATTAGATGTTCACATAAGATGTTACAATCTTGACAACATTTAGATATCACACATTTACAGATATCCCCAATTACATAACAATAAAATGAGTATGTTACATTTGTCGATACTATATACACCCATAAGTAGAATTTGGCGATCACTAAATGTTCTTTCTGAAGTACAATCAGGAACCTTCAAACCTGAAAAACAGAGACATGACATGAAGCCCTCAAATGACAGAAAAAGGAAACTTATCATTCAAAGTTTGTTCTCATCCTCCAATTTAGTCTAAATGCTGCCAGAAATATTAGATGTATACCATATGAAACAAAAAAGATAATGTTATCAGTAACTATTTAGCGGAAGAGGGATCACACATGAAACCAAATCCTCGTTAATCTGTCTATTTATGTGCTCGTAATTTTGTTTATTGTAACCATGAGGAGCTCCTAGTCTGCAGAGAAGTGCAGAAAATCTAGGCAAGATAACATTGCCTACTAACTTTGTCTAATGGAAAAGAGGAAGCAAACTCAAGGGTTCCTTTGAGCAGATTGCACATCAAAGATATGTGCGGTGTTGAACTAAAATGTAGCATGAGGAATTTGGTCTATGCATTATTTGGTGTAAATAAGCATGTGAATCATATTTCATCTCATTTTAGCCTCTTTGTGAGTTCACACGAAAAAAAATCAATCCCTGCTTGAGTGGATAAATCCATGCATAAATCAGTAAGGAAAATCTCTATTTGTTGATTTATATCGTTAGTACAAATGCCTATCAAAATTCAAAATAAATAAAATTAATCTCTTCCCCTTCAGAAAAAGGTAGACTAAACCCATTCAAGCAAGATGCATTTGGTTAAGATCGCAAAACACACACTGTTGTACCTTAAATTATTGTCCAATAATACAACATTAAGCAATGCGAAGCAAAGGCATATAAATTATTAAGTTTCATTTTGGAGAGAAGGACATATTATGAGGATAGGGGGCACAACAGTTAAGGAGTTCACTTTTGAATTCTTACGATCTAGGTTAGTCGTCTATTGGTCCTCTTAGAAGAGACTCCTCGTGTTTTCTTCTCTAGGTAGTAATCCTATAGGAAATTGCTTACTTTCTGATGAATAAAACATACATATATGAATAAAGTAGTTGGAAGGACGGAAGGATACAATAGTACTTGACATACTCACTAAATTAACCGCAATTCTACAACACTGAGAAATTGCATAGTGTGAAAACTAGGTTAATCGTATGCTTCAGCAGGGACATGATTCATGTTAATATAGGCAGAGAACATACAGGGTTGTTATGCCGTGCATTGATCTCCAAGTCATATCTCAACGGCATAACGTGTTTAGATTACGAGGCAACTATCTTATCTCTAGCAACTAACTTATCTCTAACAGTTTATACAACATCGTATGATTATAGCTTTCAACACTCTCCCTCAATTGAAACTATCCAAGTTAAGATTGTGACTAAAAATGCTAGTTGTTGTACCGACGGTGGTTTGGTAAAGCCATCTGCAACTTGATCTCCAGTGGGTATAAACCTGGTGTTCAACTGTTTGCTGGCTACTCTTTTCACGAACAAAGTGATAATCAATCTCTATATGCTTAGTTCTGGCATGAAAAATGGGGTTAGCGGACAAGTATGTGGCACCAAGATTATCACACCAAAGAGATGTTGCCCTGGGTGTGGAACACCCAATTCTGTCAACATATTTTGCACCCGTATAATTTCAGTCGCATCATTTGCTAGTGCTTTATATTCAGCTTCTGTGCTTGACCTGGACAAAGTAGCCTGCTTGCGAGCACTCCAGGAAACTAGATTGCTGCCCAAGAAAACTGCAAACCCCCTTGTTGATCTCCTGTCATCAGAGCATCCTGCCCAATCTGCATCTGAGAAAGCGCTTACTAGCATTGAGTCTGACTTACCAAGCTTAAGCCCATAGCCCTTTGTTGCTTGATGATACATGAGTATTCTTTTCACACCTGTAAAGTGTACATTGGTTGGAGCATGCAAAAATTGACAGACCTTATTTACTGAGAATGAGATATTCGGCCTAGTCAAAGTTAAATATTGTAGAGCTCCTACAATGCTTCTATACTTGGTAGAATCTTATGGCTCAAGTACCTTTCCATCATAAAGGGACAATTTCTGAGAAGTTGACAAGGGTGTGGGTGATGGCTTACAACCCTTCATGCCCGCTCTCTGGAGTATGTCCTGAATGTATTTCTCTTGTGATAGCACAATATCATTTTGCACATATTTTACCTCAATGCCAAGGAAGTAGTGGAGATCACCTAGATCCTTGAGAGCAAAGTCCAAATGCAAATCCTTGAGAAGAGCTTCAACTGCTTGGGAACATGAGATTGTGACAATTATAGCATCAACATAAATAAGCATATAAATAGTGACTCCTTTCCGATGATAAAAGAACAATGAGGTGTCTCCCTTGAGGGCACAAAACCAAGTGATTGCAATCTGGAAGACAACCTATAGTATCAGACTCGTGGTGCTTGTTTTAGACCATGCAAGGCCTTGTCAAGTTTGCAAACATGTCGTGGTAAGCGTGGATGCTCATATACAGGAGGTTTCCTCATAAACACTTCCTCTTCTGGAACACCATGCAAAAACGCGTTCTTCACATCTAGTTGTCGCATGCACCAGTTTCTAGATGCTGCATCTAAAAGGATTATTCTAATAGTGTCAGCTTTAACTACAGGACTGAAAGTGTCCTCATAGTCAATCGCATACCTCTGTTTAAACCCTTTTGCAACCAAACAAGCCTTGCACCTGTCAATGGTGTTGTCGGACTTTCTTTTTACCTTGTAGACCCACTTGCAGTCAATCACATTTCTGCCCTTGGCAGGAGGCACCAGTCGCCATGGTTTGTTCTCCATAAGAGCAGAATACTCCTCATCCATAACAGCTTTCCATCTAAACTCACCAAGAGCCTCATCCAAGGTTTGTGGTTCACCCGTAGAACAGAAAGAACCTAGTGAACACATCTATCTTTGTAAACTTTAGGTTTAGTAATACCACTTTGAGACATGGTATGGAGACGTTTAGGTCGAGGTGGAGGAGGCCATGAGACTTGCTGTTGTAGCTGATTTTGCTGCTCAGGAGAAGCATCAGATCCCCTAGCCGCAGAAGATCCGTCATGATCCACATGCAACAGATTAGACGGCAGCAGTCCAACGTCCTCCACAGCACTGCCACTTGGCAGTTCCGGAGAGGTTGCATGTGCCCCACTAGAACCACAAGCACCTCTCGGAGACGTCGCGCATGCACAGGACTCACCTATCCCGCCTGGCGCTGGCGCCGATCCCGGAGGGGATGCACCTAGTGCGGCTGCAGCATGCGATCCTGAGGAGCGACTGCCGTCAGAGTCAGCTTCGGGATTAGCGTGTGGATCTTCTGTGTTGGATTATGTTTGCTGCATAAAATCAAAACCATTGTCGCTGATTTCTTCAGCAATTACCTGCACACTTGCACCAGGGTTATGGGATATAGACATATGATCAGAATCTACTCCACCCCCTCGTAGAAAACCCGACATAGGTAGAAGATGAGATGGACGGAGAATTAATTCTTTGCGAAGTTGAGCGTCGACGTTTGGATGTAAAGCAGCAAATAAAAAAATTTGCTCATCAAAAACAACATCCCGGGAAATATAAACACGGCCAGAGGAAACATCAAGGCACTTACATCCCTTGTGGAGATTGCTATAGCCTAAGAAATCACATTGCTTGGAGCGGAATTCTAGGTTATGCTTGTTGAAGGGACGCAGGTTTGGCCACACAACGCAGCCAAAATGCGAAGAAAGTTGTAGTTTTGTTTAATACCAAAGAGGCGCTCTAGAGGAGTTTCATTGTGTATGACTCGACTAGGGACACGGTTTATAAGATAGACCGCGGTAAGAAACGCTTCATCCCAAATATTTAACGTCATAGAGACGTGAGCTAGGAGGGACAAGCCAACTTCGACAATATGGCGATGTTTTCGTTCAGTGGATTCATTCTGTCGGTGAGCATGAAGATATGAGACATGGTGGGAGATACCAATGCGCTCAAAAATGAATTTAGCGTTTGGTATTCGCCACCCCAATCAGTTTGCATGGATAAAATTTTCCGATCAAAGAGACGTTCAACATGTTGTTGAAAGAGATGGAATTTCTCAAAAACGTCAGATTTATTTTTGAGCAAATAGATCCAAGAAAATTTACTGAAATCATAAATGAACCTCACATAATATTTTTCTCTACCAACAGAAATTGGGCTAGGACCCCACACATCAGAAAACACAAGTTCTAAAGGAACTTTTGATTCACTAGTTGATCAAGGATAGGGAAGTTGATGGCTTTTAGTCATTTGACAAGCATCACAAACTAAGTGATGATCCCTTTTATTTGACACATGAAGCTTAAAATCTCGAAGAATTCTTTGAACTACTGGTAGAGACGGATGCCCTAAACGCCTATGCCACCGAGATGTGGATGGTGTTGTAACGCCCAGTGCTTGATGATGCGGAGGAGCATCCTGGTGACCAGAAACAGGGAACAAGCCACCTCTACTCTTGCCTTGGAAGATTGTTCTCTGGTTGGCCCGATCCTTGACAAAGAAAATTTCAGGGTAAATCTCAAGGAAGGCGTGATTATCTTTGATAAGTTTATAACTAGAAAGAAGGCTTTGATTAGATTTAGGAGCATGGAGAATATCTTTGAGTTCAAGAGATCCATGGGGAGTGTTAAGAGTAGAATGACCAATGTGTGCTATATCCATCCTTGACCACTCGCCGTGTGGATTTGTTCCGTGCCGGTGTAGCGATCACGGATAGCAAGTTTTTCAAGCTCGCCTGTCACATGATTTGTTGCTCTCATGTCTAGGTCCCAATTTGTGTCCACCCCATAGGAGTGCACAACATTGGTTGAACAGTTTCCACCTCCACCACCGCGAGCAGGATTGCGAACATTGTTGTTGTAGCCGCGATCGTAGCGCTTTCTGCAGCGCCACATAATGTGCCCCATCTCTTTGCAGATTTGACACTTCTCTTGCACACGGTCACCGCGATCACCTCCTCCTTGCCGTGGCGCCCGTCCTGAGCCGTCGTTGTTTCCTCCAGAGTTGTCGGAGTAGCGTCCCCCGGTATAGTTGTTGTTGTAGCCCCGGGAGCGGCCACCGCCGTTGCTTGCACCAGGGCGGCTGGAGTTGCCGCGGATGCCGCCGCGGGAATCATGGTTGAGGAGTGGTTGGATAGAAAGGAGGCATGTTGAGCTGCTATGCGGGACTCGGCAGCAAGCAACAGCGAAAAAAGCTCACCAAGGCTGATCGGCTGATCGGTAGCAGTGTGGGTGGAGATCGCCGACACGAAGCATTGTAATCCGATTCATGAAGGAGACCTTGCAGGATGTGGGAGACCACATCATCCTCGTCTAGAGGCTTGTCGGCGGCGGCCAGATCGTCGGCGATGCTCACCATCTTGGTGTAGTACGTCGCCGCTGACATGTCTCCCTTGCGCGTATGTTCGATGGCGGAGCGAAGCTGGATCACCCTTGCCCTCGACTGCGAGGCGAAGCTCTGCAGCAAGGCTTTCCAGATGCCAGCGGCTGTAGTGAAGGAGCTAACCTGCAGCAACACTTCGCGAGACAGCGATGAGATCGGAAAGGTAAGAACCTGCTGATCCTGCGTGACCCATACAACATGTGTTGGGTTCGGCGTCTCCATGACTTCTTTCTTCCTAGAGACCTCCTTCTCCACGATGATCACAGCCGGCGGTTCCATGACTGAGCCATCCAAGTAGCCCATCATGCCCGCCGCTTTCACATGCGGCAGAACATGTGCCCTCCACACCAGGAAATTCTCCCGCGTCAACTTTTCACAGATAGTGTAACCGAGAGAGGCAAGGGAGGGCGCGGCCATGGCGGCGGATGAAGAGGTTGACATAGCTAGATGCGATAGGAAGAGTTGACTCTGATTACCATGTGAAAACTAGGTTAACCATATGCTTCAGTAGGGACGGGATTCGTGTTAATATAGGCAGAGAACATACAGGGTTGTTATGCCATGGATTGATCTCCAAGTCATATCTCAATGGCATAACGTGTTTAGATTACAAGGCAACTATCTTATCTCTAGCAACTAGCCTTTGTGGTGAGTACTCCATAGTTGCACACTCATTAGCTTCACAATGAGACATGATTGAATGGAACGATGGATTCAAGCCAACATAGCATTATGCTAGTTTATTCTTTCTGAAACTCTTCTAATATTGTTGGCCTCAACATCACACAAGTCAACTAACCAAGTTTTGCACTTCTGCGGAAGGGAAAACCATAGTAGATCCATCAGGCAATAACATCAAAAACAGCTACAATTACAAAGTAATGCATCTACAATATACTTGTAATCCCTTGGTGCCGCATATCCATAAACAAATTAAAGGGTGGATGTGAGGCTAATTAAAGACTGAGCAGTGAGCCCCTACCTTGGTTACCATCGGCCAGGGGCGGAGGCAGGCTGGCGGAAAGCCCTGGGCCGCCTTCAAGAAGTGCATGTATTTGGGCCTTGTATCCTTACTAATTGCTATAATTAACAAAGAAGTTGGGCCTCAGGACCCGGGCCCAGGCCCCGGGGCCTGGGTCCCGTCTCCGCCCCTGCCATCGGCTGAAGATCTGAACAGGCCAACAATGTTGTGTTGTTTGTCAGTCATGGTTGTGGAAGCACCTTCAGGCCTCGTTTGGTTAAGGGGGGATTGAGGAGGTTTAGCGAGGAAAATCCGCGGAAGGGCCAGAAACCCCACAGATCCTCGGACGCTCATTTGGTAGGAGGAGTTTGCTTAGCCCAATCTCCTCCATTCCCCTTCAATCCCTTTCTATCTATGTGTTTCAAAACCCTACTCGGAAGACTAGTGAAAGCAGAGCCCCGGGTTTTGAAAGGATTGGATGAAATCCCTTCCTCTCAAAACCTCCCCAATTCCCCTTAACCAAACGAGGTTTCAGGAGGCCAACGACGCCGTGGGAGGTTGGGTACAGGCATGGCAGAGGGAGGAGGCTCTAGTTGGGCGCAGGTGGGAGGATATGATTGTGCTGAAGGTTGTGTCGCCCGACGGGGTCCCGGAAGTCGTCGCACATGGAGGTGGCCCAAGTTGGGCGTGCCTAGCTGCTGGGTAGCGGCGGGGTCCCGATGCGTTCGCTGGTCCATTCATCGTGGATCTGCGTCCCTGCCCGGCGTCGCACCGCCGAGGCTGGAAAGAAAGCAACTCCATAGTTCAATTTCAACAATAATTCCGGTGGAACCGATCAAAACCAATCTCTCAAATAGAGTCGGAGCTCCCTTGGCAGGTAGAGAGTAGAGACAGACGGGAGGTGAAAGGATTGCGGCTCCAGTTGAGTCGTCTCGACAAACAAAACGAATGCCGGGGAAGATGTAGAGATAGGCTCCCAACTGTCGGGAAGAAATTGATGTTCTTTTTCTTGGCGGAGATGGTGGTCGATTGTTTTATTTTCTTTCGGGGTACAGAAGGGTCCGTGGCTTTTACAGCTCGAAACGGAGATACGGTTGTTCGTTCGATATGTGCTCATTGTCGTTGGAAATGGAACGCACCGAGGTGACAACATGGCATGCATGCATGCTGATGATGCTAACAGAATGCACCGAGGCCATGATGTGGTGTGTTTGCTGATGTGGATAGGCTGCATGTCAAGAGAAATAAGATAGGAGGAATGAATTATTTAGGTATTACTCCCTCCGTTTCTAAATACTTCCCCGTCACAGTTTAGAAAGCATGCACGTGTATCTAGATTGTCAATTTAACTTATATAAAATATATTGTTTAACATAAAAATTACTTCATCCGTTCCTAAATATAAGTCTTTTTAAAGATTTCACTAAGAGACTTCATACGGAGCAAAATAAGTGAATCTACGTTTTAAAGTATGTCTATATGCATCTGTATGTAGTCTTCTAGTGAAACATCTAAAAAGACTTGTATTTAGGAACGGAGGGAGTATATTATTAGAAAATGGAACATTTAAAGGTTTTAATGATATATTTTTTCTTATGTATGTCTCTCATTAGGTTGGTCAAATTGACGACCTAGGTACATGTGCCGAACTTATAAACTGAGACGGAGGGAGTATTTGTCTTTTTAGAGATTTCATTACGGACTACATACGGATGGATATGAAAATAATTTAGAGTGTAAGTTTACTCATTTTCTCTATATGTAGTCCATAGTAGAATCTTTAAAAAGATAAATATATAGAAACGGAGGGAGTAGTATATACTCCCTCCGTCTCAGTTTACAAGTCTGGCACATGTATCTAGGTCGTTAATTTAATCAACTTAATGAGAGGCATATATATTACAAAAAAATATATCATTAGAAATTTTAGGTGTTTTATTATTTAATAATATAATTTTTATATTAAATAATATATTTTATATAAATTAATTTAACGATTTAGGTACACGTCCATGTCTTCTAAACTGTAACGAAGAGAGTAGGAGAGACCAAATTAATACTCACTACATAGTAGTTGGTGTGCATTAGGCCACCAGTAGCAGCAGAAGGACGTTAAACACCTTTGAAGGGGCCGGATGCTCGACAGACAGAAACCATATCACATGGACCTGGACCACAAGAACGGGCCCATTACACCTTCCCTTGCAGCCCCATTTGGAGACTGGAGCGGGGAATTCTTTTCTGCGATTCCCGCGTTAAACTTCAGCTCCAAGTTCTAAGTACAGACGCACAAAATCCAAAAAAAAAAAAGGGTACAAATGCACAAAGTTTCCTTAAAAGAAAGTACAAATGCACAAAGTTTCCTTAAAAGAAAGTACAAATGCACAAAGGAGCTAGTTAATCAAAGAAACACAAATATACAGGAGCTAGTAATTCCAGATTTACTTTCTTTCTTTCTTAACCCTGTATGAACAAAATCATACAATATTTTTAGTTGAGCAGTAAACCGTTGCATAAATACATATGGATTTTTCAACCCGAACGAACCAGTTGGACGTTATAGAAGTACTACCACATAAATGAGTACGGGATAAAGCATGAAATGTTGTGGCCTTGTGGGCACTTACGTTTTGGTACACCCCCCATCACAAATGGTATAAAGGGTAATATAGACCTTTCACCAGCTGTATTCAGTTTGATATATATACGATGGGTCACGCATATGCTATTGCTGAACGGGCCGGCTCATTCAGGATAATAAATGTCAGGAAAAACAAATTATTTTTAAGGGGAGTCAAACTCCAGACCTCTTGATACTTTGGGGAGTTTCTCACCCGTTGAGCTAACAACCATTGGTGGCCAAATATAATCTACATTCTTAAAATACGAAGTAAATCGAAAGATACCTTTTTACCAAAAGCTTAGACATTTACTGAAAAATATGTTTACACATTTTATGAAAGAATGCGAATAATCTTTAAAAATCATGAACAAAGTATAAAATTGAAAAAGCCTTTTAGAACATGAACATTTTTTGTAAAGTGAAAAAAATGAAAAAATGTACACAGTTTTGAAATTCTGAAAAATTCTTAATTTTAAATATACGATGAATATTTCTTAATATACACTAAGATTTCCGTAATATACACTAAACATTATTTAATACACATTAAACATTTCTGTAATATATGCGGAGCAATATTTAAATACACATTGAACCTTTTTTTCCATATACGCTAAACAATATTTAAATACACATTGAACTCTTTTGTGACAAATGCTACGCTGAACATTTTTAACTATGCATGAGCACTTAAAAATATATTCTACATTTTCTTAATATGCGGTGATTTTTTTCAGAATGTATGATAAACATTTTATAAATACACGCGTAAATTATTTGTATAAATAAACAATACGATTAGAAAAACACAAAAAAATTTAAAGAAAATGGAATGAGAAGCCATAGAAAGAACCTTTTAAAAGGGGGTTGTACCAGCCAGCCGAGCTAGCAGGTAAGATTAACTTATATGCAGTGATAAATTTTAATTACTATCTAAACAAGTAACGTACATCCATTCTTTTACTTGTTCAATATTTTTTGAAATAAATGTGATTTTTTAAATCAGAATTTAAAAAACAATTGTGAAAAAATTTAAAAATCTACTTATCAAAAAGCGAATTAAAATACACACTGAACATTTTCATAGTATACGGTGACCTGAATTTAAATACAAATTAAATGTTTTCTAAAATATATGGTGACCTTTTTTCAAATACATGCTGAAAAAAAATTCTACACACGATGAACATTTTCCATAAACAGTGATTTTTTCAGTAATACGGAACAAAATGTCAAATAAATGTACACCGAACGAATTTCTTCAACACGGTGATTTTATTAACACATGAATAACTTTTTGAAAACGAACATAACTGGAATTTATAACTTCTATTTGAAAACGAACTAAAAATTAAACATTATTTAAAGGCAAGATTATTTTAACGTATTCAAAAGAATATTCCAAAATTTTGAGCATGTGCCTATTAGATCAACCCAAGCGTTCACGGATTTTGAAAATGTTCATCTTTTAGTTCGTAAAATTTTGTACAAATTAATCTACCTAGTAGTCAACTTTTTCTCAAATTTGTGGATCATTTTGGAACAAAATTTCTACCTGTTTAGAAAAATCACAAATGTTGTAAACAAATTGGAAAAAAATAGAAAATTTAAAAAAAATCAAAACAAATTGCAAAAAAAGTTCAATTACCTGAAAAAAAATCAAAATTTTAGAGAAAGATCATAGCACAAAATACGACGAAAATCCAATTTTATTACTCTTTGCGACAAAGTGTGGCTCATTAGCAGAGAGGCGAGCGACCTAACAAACAAGATGGGCCTGCCCAATTATGAGATAAACGCATATGCTGCAGTATCCGGTTTGTCATGAATCTGTTTTCACTGGGTTTTTTGTTTCTTATTTCAAAATTGTTTGTGTTTTAAATTTTTCACGAGAATTTAAAAATTATTCATATTTTCCAAAACTGATAAAGAAAATAAAAATGTTCATTTAAAAAAAGTGAGATACAGTATCCGTTAGTTTCAAAAAATTATTCATCTTTTTGAAAAATGTTTGCGTTTCTTTAAATTTTCAAAAAATATTTCATGTTCTATATAATTTTTTGCTACATTACCTCCTATTCTTGAAAAATTGTTTGTTTTTCAAAGAACATTCACGTTCAAAAAGTGTTCAAAATTCTACAATAAGTTTGAAATTTTTAAAATTCACAACTTTTGCAAAATATTTGCATTTTAAAAATATTCACTTTTTCAGAAATAATGATTCACTTTTTCTTTCAGGATCTGGCACCGCTAGGAGACTCTCTAATATGTTATGCTGCGTAATTAGTAAATAATCACAATTAGGCCTAGTGGCTATCAACTCCCTCCTATAATAGAAGGTCTTGTGTTCGAATCCTGCCCTAGCAATATTTTATTTAGCTTTAATGATGTGTTTAGGGGGTGTGCCGAAGAGGAAGTGAATAATTATTAGGCTGAAAAAGGAGAACTTGGTCGAATTTTCAGGGTACTAATTGTCTGATAGTAGCATGGCTGCACTGCAGCGACAATACACAAGGTGGTGTAACTTAAAGAAAACAACTCCGGTGCAATTTAAAGAAAACTAGCAGTTTTAGCTTCATCATATCTACTGAATGCTTTGTTATATGTGTGTGTTCACGAATCATATAAACTCAATGGTAACTCCCTAACGATATTAATTGATTGGTTTTCTAGAAACTAGAGAAAAGACTTGCACGACACACTGATAAATTGCAGGATCACAAAATGTCAATTGTCGGTCAGTGCGAGACAGGTGACGAGTTCAACGGTCTCGACCACAGTTGAGTTGTGTCAAGAAATACACATTAAGGAGGCTTCTTACATGCTGACAGATAAACATTTTAGAATAATGATCATATGATTATATGATCTGGAGTTCTTGCTCCAGAAAAAATGGTGGACACCACTCCCACAATAACAATATTCCTTCTTCATTTTCTCTGAAGGAATACTTGAAGGAGAGCCAAATAGAACCTAAATTCAAGTCCATGAGGACTTCAACCCAGGTGATGGTATTGTATGTACATCCACTCCCGAACCAAGCGAGCTAGGCTCACTTCCTGAAGTCTATTCCTTTTTGTTCTTGTTTTTATCTGCTTCTTGCTCCTTGGTCTTCTTGGGTTTAGTTAAGAAGGTAACCACCCATACCCCTACAAGGGTTGCTTGGAGGGGTGCAAGCCAATATACCAGTAGGTGGTCAAATGATGTGTGATCTCCACGAGCATAGGCCCAGGCAAAAGCCTGTAGAATATAACACAAGTGAATCATTACATAACTGAAATGCAATCTCAAGAATTAGATGTAGCAAGCTAAAAATGCATGTTAGGTGTTACTCTACTGTGAATAAAAATGCTTTTATGGTTTATCACTAAGTTTGATAGTTATTTGCTAGCAGTGAACATCTGTCAACCTGCTGTAACCACCTCTTAGGAGGCTGTAATTCCCCTTCTTTTCAATACAAAGAAACGCAACTCTTTGCGTTTTCTCGAAAAAAAAAGTATTCGATAGCATCAATGCAACATCTTTGAGACAACAAAGAAATGCATGCATGTAAAATCGTTTCGGCAACTTAAAACTGTTACATTTTATGTCCAGAGTTCGATATCACCGTGGTAGACTTGGAAAGTAGTTGAGAAGTGGATGATGTGAACATTTCACATTCAACTGGTCATACCATATAGCAAAGGAACAGAATATTAAGGAATGTACTGGCAACCAGAACGGAATTAGTGCTGCCATACATGTGTATGCATACTACTTTGATGATTTGTATTAGATTCGTATCGAAGTTATGCACATGTGTTGTAGTTCAAGTTCAAGAGGTTAATTTCTACAGCAGTCTCATGACATTAGGTGTAGATAACACTTACAGATGCAGGGTTCATAATTCCTCCAGTAATATCTGAGCTAAGGATATGAATCGTCATTTTCCAAATGCTGGCGATCCATGTCTTCACAAAGAACCCCTGTTCTTTCTTTTTAAGTGTCAATGACACCATAACAACCATCAAGGTTGCCAGTCCTTCAGTTAAAGCCCCATGATGAACACCGACGTTTAACGCGGCTCCTTTACCTACTTTAGGGAATGCGAATCGCATGAGCATCACTCCAATAACTGCCCCAATCACCTGATAACCAAAAAAATATCAAATGTTAGACAGACGTGCAGATCCATAAATCAACATGGCTACAAGAAACAGGCAGATCAGCCAAAGAGAAAAAATATCATTTTTCTAAAAAGGAAAGAAGTATATTTCCCCTCCAAAAGTATGAAACATCTCCAAAAATATCTTCAGGCCTGGAGATATTACCTCAAGCAAGATCTCAAGTTGTTGCAATTCAAAATAAAGGAGAAGCATGATTTACAGGTCGCTATCTATCCACTGGTGAAAGGCATGAACATGCTTCTCTTTTATTTTAGCTATGAGACCTACAAAATTCTCTTTTATTTTAGGTCTCATAGCGAAAATAAAAGAGCAACATGTTCATGCCTTTCACCAGTGGATAGATAGCGACCTGTAAATCATGTGTTTTGTTCCAAGAGCAGGCAATGGCTAGCCCCTAACTTTGTTTTGGCCTCCTGGGCCTTTTTTTTCCTTCCCCCCTGTAACATACTGTTGGTAGTATATGAAAAATATACCGTAGAAGAGAACTATTGTTGTACGGTTTGCAAATTAAAAAAGAAAGTATGAAACATCTTTCTTGCGACAGAGAGAGTATGAAACATCTATTGTTCAACATGAATTAAAAAGGAAGTTCCTATGTAGCGATGTGGAATCATTGCTGCTCATTAGACAGGTGCCGGAGGTGGACGTCCTCAAGGGGAAGCAGACAGTTATCCTATCCGGCCATGTTGCAGAACACGATATTCTGGAGCCTAGCGTGAAACCTAATTGGTCACCTTCCCCAAGCGGCGTTGCAAAGCTAAATGTCGACGGCGAACGGCCGGCGCTGGTATGATCCTGCGAGATCACACGGGTACGGTTATATATAAGGCATGCAGATGGCTCCTGAACTGCCCGGGTCCGCTGGAGGCGGAGCTAGCTGCATGTGAGGATGGTCTGAAGCTGGCGCTGCACTGGACTCACCTGCCACTCCAGGTGGAGACAGACTGTGCGGAGAGCATGAAGCTCCTCGTGTCAGGTTCAAGTGAACGATCAACGAACATGTTTCAAGTGGCGGCCATCTCAGGAATGATGAATGAAAGATCAGTCCAGTTGATAAAAATCAGTAGATCACAGAATAAGGCTACGCATGCTATGGCAGCTATGGGTCGTAGTCAACAGAGTACGACTTGTTGGTTAGGAAACTCTCCCTAGGAGATTAGCATTATCATTTCAAATGATTGTAATCCCATTGATGATTAAATGAAATGAAATGCTTTCCCGCCGCAAAAAAGAAAGAATTAAATAGGTCTGATAGTTCATCTCTCCCCTCCCATCCAATTTCATTTGAAGAAAAACAGAAAGTTTCCTAACACATCTTATACGATGTCTCTTGTCCAATGTCTAGAAATCATCTACATGCCAATGCCAACATAGCTGTTATGTTTCGCTATCAATCTATATCACATCTGAAGTGACAAAATTGACCACTGTTTCATAGTACTGCATTATGCCACATGCCCACACAGTTTGTATTTCGTCCCTTCATTAAGAGTAGACTTCTTAGACATGTATTAACATTTTGCCCACACAATTATCTGCAAAGCCTTTCTGTTCTTTAACATTATATGTATCCACGTGTGCCCCATATAACATTAAATCGAAAAATATAGTAATGGCTTAAGGCATCCATAATGTGGCCAAATACTGGTGTCATATTCAGATTTTGGCATTCTGGCACAACTTGCTATACCTGCCCGTTGTAACAAAGACAAAGGTGTGCTGATTTTTTTTTATAGAGGCCAATATATTTGTAATATATTGAACAAATGTGTGTTGTTCCCAGTACATAGTACTCCATCCGTTCCTAAATATAAGACCTTTTAAAGATTGCATTATGAACTACATTCAGATGTACATAGACATACTTTAAAGTATAGATTCACTCATTTTGCTCTTCTTGTGAAACCTTATATTTTGAAACGGAGGGAGTAGCAACGACAATGCCTCATGGATCGGTTATGAGATAGTGGTATATTATAAGATGATATGGCCCGCAAATAGGTACCGGTCAAATCGTGTTGGCTCCTCTGTTGAAAACAATAAATACTAGGCACATGTGTTCCGGGAACTCAAAAGTGGAGATGGAAGGATGAGGCAGAGCGACTAATCACCTGCGCAGGGACCCGTACGAAGACGGTGAAGAGGTAGAGGGCGGGGCCGCCGCGGGAGGCCAGGGCACCGGAGATGGCGGTGAGCGGGTTGTAGGAGGCGCCGCCGGTGGCGGATTCGAGCCAGGCGAAGAGGAACATGTAGACGACAGAGAGCGAGACCTTGGCGGCTTCTCCCTCCGGGCGGCCCCCAAGTCCGAGCACGTTGTACACGGCCAGCTTCACCAGCGCGCCCGCGCACACCCACAGCACCGCCAGGACCAGGTCGCCAACCACCAGCCAGGGCCGGATTCGGCCGCTCGACGCCGGAGCCGGAGCCATGGGCGGGCGTTGGGGGGGAGCGGGGCGGAGGCGGTGTCTGCCTGCCGGTGCTTTGAGGCCACGGGATTCTCCTCTCCTCCTGCCGGGATTAGTAGGAAGGAGGCGAGCGAGAAATTTGGAATTTTAAATTTGGGAGCGGGTTAAGAATAGATTCCCTTATTAGGATAGGATGGCCACCAGCACGACTGCCAAGGAAGGAGGTGCGCGTCAATGATTGTTCACCACGGGAACATCGGACAATATTTTCCACATGTTTGTCAATACTGTCGTTTCAAGGGCGCAGTTCCTTGCAAAAATATATACTATACGAAATCCTTTTTTTTCGAGCCCCAAAAAAATTCCGTCGCCGGGACTTGAACCCGGGTCTCTCGGGTGAGAGCCGAGTATCCTAACCACCTAGACTACGACGGAGAATCTGTCCATGAGAGTTAGACCAAGGCCTATAATCATAGATAAGCGCTTGCCTTTTGACGCATATATATGTATGTATGTAAAATGTACATCGACACACGCCCACATTAAGTTTATGTTTATTCCAAGTTCATGATTTGCACTGAGAGGCGGTTCTCTCGTCTATCGCATTCCTTTCTGTATTCACACACTTGAATGCAAGCTTGACTCTGGGACTGGATGCATCATCGTGCTACTGCTCTGGTCCAAGAGGAGATCAAACGAGGTGAGGGCGTACGGATCCAGTACAAGACTCATCTCCTCCCTCGCATTGGTTATCGGGCTTTCCACCGGCACCACCTATTGCATTCCATACAAAAGTTCAAGACAAAACATTGCAAGTTTACAAGCACCACTACAGCTACTAATCCAATACGGAACAATTCTCACGCCCAATTCACTTTGCGGTTACCCGAAAGAAAACAAGTCAATGTAGCATACCTTGTCTGGTTGCTGGAAGGAATTCTCATCCCATAGAGAACCAGATGTAAGTACCGTCTTTATGGAGCCAAATGTCTGAATCCCGTTCTCCAGCCCGGTTATAGAGATACTAAGATCTACAGCTTTGTTGCCGAAATTTAGAACCTGACATAAACGGATTTGGTTATTTAAATGTTCATCGGACCTGTTTAATTCTAGGACAATGGAATAAATGCACCTTTATTTTTAGGTAAGCATTTCCATCTTTAGAATTCTGCCAAGTGATAGCCGATGCGACCAGTTGGTTATAGTTCGATACTTGAATGGTAGATGGATGAAGTGCTGCACCACTTGAGTCCTTGAAGAAGTGTAACATCCAGTAGTTTGGACATCCATAGTGCTGCCACGAGTTGAAGACTATGGCATCTGGACTCCACCTATTAAGCACAAACGTATTTTCATGGATACCACAGGCATCAGTAGAAAAATCGTAATGACGTGCAAGTGTATTTCTCTCTCCAGAGATCCTTCCATCTCTCTACAGTAATTCAAGTCAAAGGATTATCTAAATTTCAGCTTAACTTCAAGTAGACAAACTGTAGCATGTTTTCAGAATTACTCTGTGACTGATTTACTGATACAAAGCGTTGAATCATTTACCTGCGATCATTGTCATTTACGAAGAGTGGAGCACAACTTGCCATTTCAACAGCGTCGCTGCATACAAAAAGTAGGAAAAACATGCAAGCTCACAATGGCTGCTCTGATCACCATGATACCAAACCAGAAGCAGAATACAAGAACCTGTTTCTTTCTAATCCAATAAGAAATGCAGCTTCAGCTAGAGCAGCTACTAATGTTCCTCGGCCAGCATCATTTCCAGTCACAGCATATTCACTAACAATTGCCTAAAAGTTTACACAGGGTACTGGTTAGTTGTAAGTATGAGAATTGACGTTAATAGAAGCGCAGCTCGTACCTTTGGTCCACCTCGGCGTGTGCTGTCAAACATGCTAGATTTGGAAAACATATCACCAGATGAGGTATAGACCTACCATAGAGCGGATGTCGAACATTGCCAATGTATTATTAATTTAATTAAAGCTGAATATATATACTTTATCTAAGTGAAGACAGAGGAACAGTCTTTACATGAACATCATACAGATCAGCAGGTGCGACTGGTGAAATGGTAGATCTATCACAGCTGGATATGATTTTGATATCTGGGTAGGATGCTTTTATTGCAGAGTAGAACTTGCGGTAATTCTCTACAAATACAGACAAGAGAAAACTCGGAGATTTTAAAAAAAAATGCAGCTTCAATACTTGCTTTCCTATATTGCCATCGATGAAGAAAATGTGAAGAAACCAAGAGATATATAAATTAACCTTTATAGTAGTGCATTGAGCATTCCTGATTTCCCATAGAAATATAATTAAGCTGAAAGGGCTCTGGGTGTCCCATTGCTGCACGAACTGAACCCCATGAAGTCCCAGGGTCTCCCCTTGCAAACTCAATACTGTCAACAACATCCTGCAAGAATTAAGAAATTCAAATAACAACGATTTCCTACAAATGGAACCAAGTACAGTGAAGAAACATCCCTTACTCTCACAATCCTGATTAAGATCATTATGTATGGCATCCTTCAGCTAGGCATGTAAGAAATACGTATTCCACATCGACTCTTGATATATATTTAGTCATTTCCCAGATATTCATGCTAGACTGTAGCCTAGACATTCGAAATTTGTAGTAACAGATAGAATATAGACCAAGTGATTGTTCAATTATGCATCCAAAGATAGTAATTAGCAATGTGCACTTGTTTCCTAGAAAAACATTGCGTAAGCACACATATATGATTACATTTAGCAGATTCCATTCTGGCCACTCAACCTAGGGATGCCATTTCTGAATCCTAAGTGACAAGATTATGTCTGTATTTCATTTTCTGTTCTACTTGGTTCTCTGCTGAGATAGCTTTTAAAATAAATGGATGGTTCATTTATCGTGCAATCCTTTCCTTATTATTGGTCATTGGAGAATAAATTCAGTAAAGAGAGTAAATAGGCAATCGTAATTTCTTATTTTGTTAGTTTAATGCTCAGAAAATAAGAAAACCTACTAAGGGAGGAATAGATACAGACCATGGCAAGTGAAAAAATGACCTGTAACTATATTCAAGAACATACCTTTACAAAAGCAGCTATTGTGGCAGATGATACTTGTTCATATCGGCTAGCCCCTGCCACAATGAAAATAATTGATCACATCACCAGATTAGCAAACATTTTTTTTTACTTCTTAGACATAGTAATTACCATCATTGACCACCCAAACTGGGCAAGCACCAAGGTCTTCTGCTAACTACAGTAATAAAATAACAAATCTCAGCTTAAGACTGTTTGCAATTGTCTGACGATTTCCAGATCTAAGTCAAGCAGTAGTTTTTTTTACTCACTTGAAGGAACTCAAAGAATCCAAGTCCATCATCAGTCCAGTAGCCCCAAACATCATTAAAATGACCAGGTCTCTCCTCCCAGGGTCCAACAGTTTCACTCCAGCGAAATGCATTTAACAGATAGTTTCCCATGACATAGTTTCCACCTAAAACATGTAATCAGGATACTATCAATCTCCAGAAATCAGTGTTTAACTATAACCAAGCTTTAACCTTCTGTTACAAAATCTTTTTGTATCAGAGCTAAGAGCTTACCTATACTGACTATTAGTTGCCACTGAATCATGTTGTTCGGCACACAACTTCTTTATACAGTTTATGTTACATAATCTACCAACCACAGCTACATATACTGAGAAAAGATCTAATGATTGTTTGAAACCTCAAAAACACCTAATTGCCAATAGCCTGTTTGGTATGCTGCAAGAGCATTTGAAGCAAGAAAACGAAAAATTCTTTCTATAGTAACTTTTAACTGTGTAGCAAATCATGTTCATGCAGTTTGTTATGCCAAACCCATAAACCGTGTGTGAAGAAGTTTTGTGTCAAACAAGATGATTCAGTGGCAACTAATAGCATCGGTTGCTTATAATTTTACAAGGTACTGTACCTTGTAAAATATTTCTTTACAGAGGGAGTATCTTCATTCGGTCGTACCACATATAGTGATAGAGAGAAGAATACGTATCTAATGCTAGTTTAGTTCGTTACCACGAGTCTACCCAGTCTAATATTGTACCCTTAAGTGCAGAAATACATGGTTGAGAAAACAGAACAATTAACACATGTCATTGAATACTCAAACATGTAAGCTGACTTTTAGACATATAAATTGTACGATATTCACAGTACATAGATATTGTACGATATCACAGTACATTGTACAATTTTGTAGTACAAAAAATCATGGAACTTCTACCACATATTAACTACCAAGGAATAATATCTTCACCCCTTGATATGAATCACAGATGAAAGATGAAAATACCAGTGACAAACCTGGGAATTTCAAAAATTTAGGCTTTAGATTTGCCAGCATAGACGCAAGATCTTTACGATAACCATGCCCCTGAAAAGAAAAATGATTGAAAAATACATTGTAATCAACGATGGAAACTCTAGATAATTTTCATTTTTCTACTTAATTTATATGTCATGTGCAAATTAGGAACAAATTGACAATGCTACAAAAGATACATAAAAATAGAACTTAATGTTGTGGATATTTCCCGGGGTAAAAGTATCACCGTGCAATTTTAGTTATGACCAATGCACCTGTATTAAGAAACATTTGAATGTGAACTACTAGAACTCTGCTTCCTGAACAAATAGTTATACATGTACACATAACAAGTTTAGTGAGAACTCTGGTCCCAGGTTATTAAATGTTTGGATTTATTTATGACATGATAACTGAAACATAAATAGTTGTTAATTGCACAACACAATTTCATATTTACTGCATCAAACCTATCCATGGACAAATATCTTAAGTTCACTGAGTTGTAAAAAATATGGATATCCGAAATCATAATCTAAACATAAATAGTTGTTGCATAATCGAAAATATATTTACTGCTATGTTGTGTTTCTCAATTCTTGTGGATGCAAGGGAACTTCACAGTCGAAACATGCCATCTATTACGAGACAAAAGGAAAAAGGACAGTACCCAGATAATAATTGAAAAGTAAATTACCATGTAAGTATCAGATGGCATAAGTGATACTTGATCAAACCAAACTATGCCACTTTTTGTGGTCGTAAGCTGAAGCCTTGAGTTATAATTTCTTCCACTTGATTGCAGATCAAACTCAACCTTCGTCCACTCTTTAAACTCTTCCTTATCAGCCCTACAGAAGAAAGATTTATAACAACCACCCATTACACACAGAGAGCCATATCTGTAATAAATGCTGAACTGTAGTTAAATTAAGCCACAATATTGCTTACGTGATGGTATAAGCAGCTAGATTCTGAAGACCATCTGAGCTTGTCAAGGAAACTGTTAGATCCATGGAGTCTGATGACCTGATGTACATGCTGACTTTATAAACCTTTGCTTCCTCAATATTCTACAACAATGGTAGCAAAAGTAATTCTTATTGTTATACTCGAAACAAACTTATATTGTTCACATATAAAAGCCTAAAAGCCAGGAAGAAGAAAATAACAGATATTGTATCAACTCAAATGCAGTGTGTCACTAATGAGTAGAGACTACAAAAGATCTAGGTTTAACGGATCTTTATCTTTTGTCTCTTGGTATCAAATTGGTATATAAAAAATGAGAAAAGCTCAAGTTACATGAGATTCAGAATCCTGAATTTGGGTTAGATAAGTAAAAGTCATACCATGCCCCAGAAACCAGGATTATAAATGCCAACACCTCCTGGTGGGCAGACATCATTTCCACTAGATTGACAAAGTACTTCCATCCGAAGTGCGATCGGATTAGTCGCAAAACAGGATGAGCGGTCGGTTGCAACAATAATATTTGATTCATCTCCAATTATCAACCATGGATCAATATTTGAAGGAGTATTAGGACCACCAGCTTCAAAACCTGCAAGTTAAATTGTTAGAGATTTGCACATAAAACAGAACAACATAAGGGAACCACACAAATGTAGGACAGAATGTTCAGCTCATTATCTACGTCTATTGCATGTCCTCTATACAACTCTTCACCACATATAAGAATTATGTCTAAATGATTAGTGGCTGCTAATGCCTAGTGTTATAACAGAGCTGTAAGTAACATAATGAGACAAACAATTAGTCAGTAGCTTTCCATTAAAAAAATTACAGTTACAGCAGAGATCAGTAACAGTTAGTTCGAACAAAGAGCATTATGACCCTGCAGTAATTTCCCTGAAAATGACTACAAGTGAAAATTTTGAACTACCCCAGGTAATACACCAAGAAGTGCCAAAATGGCGAGCACTCACTTCAATCAGATAAACCAAAGTGCATGTATATCTTTGACACCTCAGATATCAGATCACGTTACCTCTATTGTTTACAAGTTCGGCCCACAACCCGCCAGCCCCAGCATGGTTAATCTCCTACAAGTAAAACCAATAATAAGCAACAATTCTCAACAAAGTAAAAAAACTGAATAACCTTTAACACTATATTACGATTTGCAAGGTTCGGCTGCATGAATTATTGTAAAGGAATAAGTAGCGAACAGGTTTGCTGGCTAGTCTCATCACAAATAAACTTCTTAAACTACATGTATTTGTTGCAATTCTACAGCTCGTGAATTATACATGCAAAAGTAACACCGAGTTATGCAAATATGTTATGTGGGCTGCTGTTGTCTATATATAGCCATCTAACACAGAGTTTGTTGAGTTGGCCAAGTAAATAGCCAAACATTGTCAAAGCATGCCCCTCTCTGCACAGGCATGGTGTTGATAGGGTATGAGAACAAATTTACTACATGTGGCTCATATACCTACTCAAAATCAATGTATGAATCAACAGTTAAACATTAATCTGACCTCAAAAAAGATGCCAAACATATTCTCAGGGATCATCTGAGTATTTTGATGTGAAGCGTCCACACTCAACTGTGCACTTTGACCCGCTGCTGACCCAACAAAAAATATCTGATACATGGCGCAAACAAGACCCAGCACCCAGAACAACCAGCCATTCAAAGACCCCCTTAGGACGGCCATTGCAACCTGTCACAACTGAAACCAAAGCATTAACTAATCGATCGTTCTATCTGCGCAAATACATATACTGCAAACCCAGAAACGCAGAGCATCGAAGTTACAATGGACAGGGAAGAAGCAAGAATAAGAAACATTAATTAAGTCAGAGCAGTAATGTAGGAGTACAAGTGAAGACAACAGAATACCAGAATACAAGTTAGCGCCAACAGATTGCGACACGGGTATTGTTTTCTGCAGTTTACTTTGCAGGGCTGCACTTCGTCGCGGACAAGCAACACATAACTGTCGTTCCCTTGCCATCCATGAAAGCAATACCACATAATGTCCACTTAATTAATTACTGTTTATGCCCTGAAGAAGTTTTTTTCCCTCGTAACTGAAATGTTTACTTTTAAGGGATGAGTTGAAATGTTTTGGCTCGAATTAAGTTGGTCTACAGGCCAGTCTGAACACTCCTTATGAAATAAACTTTTTTTAGGGAACTTTATGGAAACAAATTGCTACAGATATACTACAAGGTATAGTGTACCAAAACGAAAACTGTGAGAATAACCTATGAATTGGGGAATAGTCATCAAATATTTCACTTGGCGCTCTACTCTAGTGTACCTATTTTGGGCCGACATCAGAATCTGTCAGACTTGCAGATCATACAATAAGGTTGAAGCAAGTAATGCAGGCAGGAACCGGCTTAAAAGAGGCAAAGAAACAGAGTAACAGACAGTACAGTAAGGGGCATTTCCGCAGAATAGCAAGAGAAGCGTGCCACATACACATAGACTGCTTAGAGCAAACATTTCACAGTCAAATTGTACTACTGTGCAAGCAAAGCAAGTTGGCAACCAAGCAAGTGAACCATCTGCTGATCCCCATCCTGAACATAAACTTAACCATTGGCCAACCAAAGAATAAGCTCTAAAAGGTCGAAAGCATCGCAACATTCGCGCAGCAAAATTAACCACAAAAATAGAGGGCACGCAAGAAGATCGAGCGAGCTGAGACCTTTTCGGGGATCGCGGAAGCTCGCCAATGCCGGATTTGGGGGAGGAAGCGGGGCCGGAGGGCGGCATTTCTAGGTCTCCGCCCCCGCATCGACGAGTCGACGTCGTTGTCGAGAGCAGGCGCGGCGGCCCCGTCGGATCGCGATCGTGTGGACGGGCGCAGAGGTATCGGTTGCGTTGCTTGAGAAACTAGGCAAGTCGTTGGTCCTGCGTCGAGCTTATCGCGGTGAACAGGTCAACTGGGCCCACACTTCCACACCCTTATCCGGCTTATTGAGAGCATGGTTAGAGCAAGTACAATAGTAGAGCCGGCTGCCGGCTGTAAGCTCATGCCATGTCACCTATAACCCATCTTATAGTTAACATATACAATAGTTAGTTAGAAGAGTGTACTACTTATTTATTATATGACCCACCTTTCATTCTCACAAAGTGTCTAGGAGCACGTGCTAGAGCTGGCTCTTAACTAAGAGCCCGCTTACCTTCTTTCTCCTCTTATCTCTCGTCCAACTAAGCAAAAATATACTACTTTATTCCTTATAGCCAGCTGACTCAGCTCTATTGTACTTGCTCTTAGAGCAAGTACAATAAGGCACAGTCAGTAGGCTGTAATAATTAAAATATTATATTTTTGCTGATTTGGATGAAAGAGAAGAGGAGAGAGAAGGGAAGCGAGCTCTTCATGAAGAGCCAACTCTAGCACGTCCTCCTGGGTGTTTTGTGAGAATGAAAGGTGGACCATATATGCTAAAAGTAATATTCTTTTATAGCTAACTATTGTACAAACTCTTCATTCTCACAAAAGCACATAGGATCACGTGCTAGAGCTGACTCTTCACGAAGAGTCCGCTTCCCTTCTCTCTCCTCTTCTCTCTCATCCAACTCAGCAAAAATATAATATTTTAATCCTTACAGCCTGCTGACTGTACCTTATTGTACTTGCTCTAACTCTTCACGAAGAACCCGTTTTCCTTCTCTCTCATCCAACACAGCAAAAATATAGTATTTTAATCCTTACAGCCTGCTGATTGTATCTTATTGTACTTGTTCTGAAGATTTTAGTTGCGCACTCAGTTATCAATTAAATCGAAATAGCATTACTAGGTTGGACTTGTCAAATTCGGTCCTTCGCGTGTCCGTGGATGGGTTCGGACATATGCCCACGAACGATGCCGGGCTTTTCATATGTCGTGCGTGACAATCACACATCTTAAATTCAAAGTGAGAATAAATATTATTAATAAAAATAGTATCTCATGTTGTAGTCACGTGTGACGAAACTAGGAATGGCAATGGGTCGGGTTTGAAACGGGTGGAGCTGGTCCAAATCCAACCACTCACCCTGTTGGAAATATGCCCTAGAGGCAATGATAAAATAGTTATAATTATATTTCCTGTTTCAAGATAATCTTTTATTATCCATGCTATAATTGTATTGAATGAGAACATAGATACATGTGTGGATATATAGACAAAACAATGTCCCTAGCAAGCCTCTAGTTGGCTAGCCAGTTGATCAAGGATGGTTAAGGTTTTCTGACCATACGCAAGTGTTGTCACTTGATAACTGGATCACATCATTAGGAGAATCATGTGATGGACTAGACCCAAACTATAAACGTAGCATGTGATAGTGTCATTTTGTTGCTATTGTTTTCTGCGTGTCAAGTGTTCATTCCTATGACAATGAGATCATGTAACTCACTGACACCGGAGGAATACCTTGTGTGTATCAAACGTCACAACATAACTGCGTGGCTATAAAGGTGTTCTACAGGTTTCTTCGAAGGTGTCCGTTGAGTTGGCATAGATCAAGACTGGGATTTGTCACTCCGTGTGACGGAGAGGTATCTCGGGGCCCACTCGGTAATACAACATCGTACACAAGCCTTGCAAGCAATGTGACTCAAGTGTGAGTCACGGGATCTTGTATTACAGAACGAGTAAAGAAAGTTGCCGGTAACGAGATTGAAATAGGTATAGGGATACCGACGATCAAATCTCGGGTAAGTAACATACCGAAGGACAAAGGGGATGTGATACGGGATTATATGAATCCTTGGCACAGAGGTTCAACTGATAAGATCTGCGTAGAATATGTAGGATCCAATATGGACATCCAGGTCCCGTTATTGGATATTGACCGAGGAGTGTCTCGGGTCATGTCTACATAGTTCTCGAACCCGCAGGGTCTGCACACTTAAGGTTCGATGATGTTTTAGTATAGTTGAGTTATATGTGTTGGTGACCGAAGGTTGTTGGGAGTCCTGGATGAGACCATGGACGTCACAAGGGTTTCCGGAATGGTCCGGAAACGAAGATTGATATATAGGATGGTTTCATTTGGTCACCGGAAAGTTTTCGGGCATTACCGACACTGTACCGGGAGTGACGAATGGGTTCCGGGTATTCACCGAGAGGGGCCCACCCACCCGGGAGTGAGCCTAGTGACCCTAGGGTGGCGCACCAGCCCTTAGTGGGGTGGTGAGCCCAGCCCAAGAGGGCCATGGTGCCACAAGTGGAAAAAACCAAAAGAAAAGAAAAAAAACAAGGAAAGAGGGAGGTGGGAAGGAAGGAGGGGACTCCTTCCCCATACCGAATTGGGGTGGGAGTCTACCTCCTCCCACTCGGGCGGCGCCCTTGGGGCTCCCTTGAGCCCCAAGGCTAGCCCCTCCCCTCCTCCTATATATATTGGTGGTTTAGGGCTTTTTGAGACACAACTTTGCCACGTGCAACTCAAACCTACACCGCGTAGTTCTTCCTCTAGATTGGATTTCTGTGGAGCTCAGGCGGAGCCCTGCAGGAGTAGATCATCACCACCACCGGCGCGCCGTAACGCTGCCGGAGAACTCATCTATTTCTCTGTCTCTCTTGCTGGATCAAGAAGGCCGGGATCGTCATCGAGCTATACGTGTGCGGAACGCGGAGGTGCCGTCTGTTCGACGCTAGATCGGAAGGATCGTGAGACGGATCGTGGGACGACGGTGATTTGAATCACGAAGTTGTACCACTACATCAACTGCGTTTCCTAATGCTTCCCGCTTAGCGATCTACAAGGGTATGTGGATCTAATCTCCTCTCGTAGATGAACATCACCATGATAGGTCTTCGTGTGCGTAGGAATTTTTTTTGTTTCCCATGCAATGTTCCCCAACAGTGGCATCATGAGCTAGGTTCATGCGTAGATGTTATTTCGAGTAGAACAAAAAAGGTTTTGTGGGCGTTGATGTTCGATTTTATGCCCTCCTTAGTCTTTTCTCGATTCGGCGGTATTGTTGGATTGAAGCGGCCTGGACCGACATTACTCGTACGCTTACGAGAGACTGGTTTCATCGACTAACATGCAACTGTTGGAAATATGCCCTAGAGGCAATAATAAATTAGTTATTATTATATTTCTTAGTTCATGATAATCGTTTATTATCCATGCTATAATTGTATTGATTGGAAACACAATACTTGTGTGGATACATAGACAAAACACTGTCCCTAGTAAGCCTCTAGTTGACTAGCTCGTTGATCAAAGATGGTCAAGGTTTCCTGGCCATAGGCAAGTGTTGTCACTTGATAACGAGATCACATCATTAGGAGAATCATGTGATGGACTAGACCCAAACTAATAGACGTAGCATGTTGATCGTGTCATTTTGTTGCTACTGTTTTCTGCGTGTCAAGTATTTGTTCCTATGACCATGAGATCATATAACTCACGGACACCGGAGGAATGCTTTGTGTGTATCAAACGTCGCAACGTAACTGGGTGACTATAAAGATGCTCTACAGGTATCTCCGAAGGTGTTCGTTGAGTTAGTATAGATCAAGACTGGGATTTGTCACTCCGTGTGACGGAGAGGTATCTCGGGGCCCACTCGGTAATACAACATCACACACAAGCCTTGCAAGCAATGTAACTTAATGTAAGTTGCGGGATCTTGTATTACGGAACGAGTAAAGAGACTTGCCGGTAAACGAGATTGAAATAGGTATGCGGATACTAACGATCGAATCTCGGGCAAGTAACATACCGAAGGACAAAGGGAATGACATACGGGATTATATGAATCCTTGGCACTGAGGTTCAAACGATAAGATCTTCGTAGAATATGTAGGATCCAATATGGGCATCCAGGTCCCGCTATTGGATATTGACCGAGGAGTCTCTTGGGTCATGTCTACATAGTTCTCGAACCCGCAGGGTCTGCACACTTAAGGTTCGACGTTGTTTTATGCGTATTTGAGTTATATGGTTGGTTACCGAATGTTGTTCGGAGTCCCGGATGAGATCACGGACGTCACGAGGGTTTCCGGAATGGTCCGGAAACGAAGATTGATATATAGGATGACCTCATTTGGTTACCGGAAGGTTTTCGTGCATTACCGGAAAAGTTTCGGGCTCATCGGTAGTGTACCGGGAGTGCCGGGAGGGGTGCCGGGGACCATCGGGAGGGGTGTCACGCCCCAAGGGGTCTCATGGGCTATGGGAAGAGATAAACCAGCCCCTAGTGGGCTGGAATAAGTTCCCACTAAGGCCCATAAGGTTTGAGAAGGAAAAAGCACAAGGTGGAAAGAGTTTCCAAGTGGGAAGGTGGAATCCTACTCCAAGTAGGATTGGAGTAGGACTCCTCCACCTCCAATTTCGGCCAAACCTTTAGGTTTTGAGGCTGCCTCCTCCCCTCCCTCCCACCTATATATACGGAGGTTTTAGGGCTGATTTGAGACGACTTTTCCACGGCAGCCCGACCACATACCTCCACGGTTTTTCCTCTAGATCGCGTTTCTGCGGAGCTCGGGCGGAGCCCTGCTGAGACAAGGTCATCACCAACCTCCGGAGTGCCGTCACGCTGCCGGAGAACTCTTCTACCTCTCCGTCTCTCTTGCTGGATCAAGAAGGACGAGATCATCGTCGAGCTGTACGTGTGCTGAACGCGGAGGTGCCGTCCGTTCGGTACTAGATCGTGGGACTGATCGCGGGATTGTTCGCGGGGCGGATCGAGGGACGTGAGGACGTTCCACTACATCAACCGCGTTCACTAACGCTCCTGCTGTACGATCTACAAGGGTACGTAGATCACTCATCCCCTCTCGTAGATGGACATCACCATGATAGGTCTTCGTGCGCGTAGGAAATTTTTTGTTTCCCATGCGACGTTCCCCAACAGCAACTTGGTGCATAAAGATGACTGGCGGGTGTCGGTTTGTTCAACTTTAGTTCAATTTGATTTAACCAAGGTGGTCCTTGGAGAGAGGTTAATTAGCAATTTGCACATCTCCGTTGTGGTTTTTGCGTAAGTAATATGCGATCATAATAGATACCCGTAGCAACCACGTAAAACATGCAACAAAAAATTAGAGGACGTCTAACTTGTTTTTGCTGTGTATGATTGTGATGTGATATGGACAAAGACATGATGTGATATATTGGATGTATGAGATGATCATGTTGTAATAGTTAATATCGACTTGCACTTCGATGCTACGGCGGCAGGAGCCATAGGGTTGTCTTTAAACTAACGTTTGTGTTTCTAGATGCGTTTACTATATTGCTAGGTTGTAGCTTTGGTAGTAATAGGATAGATAGCACGACAACCTCGATGGCGGCACGATGATGGAGATCATGGTGAGGCGTCGGTGACAAGAAGATCATGCCGGTGCTTTGGTGATGGAGATCAAGAAGCACAAGATCATGGCCATATCATGTCACTTATGAATTGCATGTGATGTTAATCCTTTTATGCACCTTATTTTGCTTAGAACGACGGTAGCATTATAAGGTGACCCATCACTAAAATTTCAGGATGAAATTGTGTTCTCCCTGACTGTGCACCATTGCGACAGTTCGTCGTTTCGAGACACCATGTGATGATCGGGTGTGATAGACTCAACGTTCACATACAACGGGTGCAAAAAAGTTGCACACGCGGAACACTCGGGTTAAACTTGACGAGCCTAGCATGTGCAGAGATGGCCTCGGAACACATGAGACCGAAAGGTCGGGCATGAATCGTATAGTTGATATGATTAGCATAGAGATGTTTACCACTGAAACTATACTCAACTCACGTGATGATCGAACTTGGGTTAGTGAATTTGGATCATGCACCACTCAAATGACACGAGGGATGTATTTTTTGAGTGGAAGTTTATTAATAATTTGATTAGTTAAACTCTAATTGTCTTGAACATAGTCTAAGTCCACTTTGCAATATTTTATGTTGTAGATCAATGGCTCACGTAGTAGCAACCCTGAATTTCAATACGTTCCTAGAGAAATCTAAGTTGAAAGATGATGGAAGCAACTTTGTAGACTGGGCATGTAATCTTAGGCTCATCCTACAAGCTGGGAAAAAGAATTATGTCCTTGATGCTGCGCTAGGAGATGAACCACCCGCTACGTCTGACCAATATGTTTTGAACGCTTGGCAATCGCACAAGGAGGACTACTAAGTAGTTCAATGTGCATTCTTGTATGGCTTAGAACCGGGACTTCAACGTCGCTTTGAGCGTCATGGAGCATATGAGATGTTCTAGGAGTTGAAGTTTATCTTTTAGAAGAAAATCCACTTCAGATAACCACGTCTCTACTAGGCAGCGTGTGGAATGGCCGAGAGCGGACCAAATGGATATATAATCCAAGCCGAGAGTGTACCAAGAGGAGGCGGGGCTCTCTCCAATCATTCCGAAGGCCGAGATCTCGTAAAGGAAAAATTAGCTAGCTCAGCAGGTTTGGACCCGGGTGAATCAGTTCAGTGAAGGAAGGGAGCCCACGAATGCCTTTTTTTCCTAAAATATAAGAGCGAGTCTCCCAACTGAGCTATTTCGTCATTTTCTAAAAGACTCATTGACGCGATTGGCGCTCTCCCATCTGACAGTGCGGGCTCTGCGTGTCGCCTATGGGGATCGAGAGGTATGAGACCTCCGATAAATTCTATGCTTGCAAGATGGAGGAGAATTCGTCTGTCAGTGAACGTGTGCTGAAAATGTCTGGGTACTCAAACCGTTTAGCTGAGCTGGGGATTGAACTCCCGCAAGAGGCTATCACTGATAGAATTCTTCAATCACTGCCACCTAGCTATAAGAGTTTTGTGTTGAACTATAACATGCAAGGGATGAACAAGTCACGCGGCGAGTTATTCACGATGCTGAAAGTCATAGAGTCAGAACTCCGAAAAGAGCATCAAGTGTTGATGGTCAATAAGACCACTGATTTCAAGAGAAACGACAAAGGCAAGAAGGGTAACTCCAAGAAGAGCGGCAAACCTGTTGCCAATCCGAAACCCAAGGCTGGACCTAAGCCGGAAACAGAGTGTTATTATTGCAAGGGGATGTGTCACTGGAAGCGCAACTGCCCCAAGTATTTGGCTGATAAGAAGGCGGCCAAAGAAAAATTAGGTATATGTGATATACATGTTATTGATGTGTACCTAACCAACTCTCGTAGTAGTGCCTGGGTATTTGATACCGGTTCTGTTGCTCATATTTGCAACTCAAAGAGGAACTGCGGAATAAACGAAGGCTGGCGGAAGATGAAGTGACGATGCGCGTGGGAAATGGTTCCAAGGTTGATACAATCGCCGTCGGCACAGTCTCACTTTCAGTTACCATCAGTATTAGTTATGAACTTAAATAATTGTTATTTGGTGCATGTGTTAAGCATGGACATTATATCTAGATCTTCTTTATTGCGAGACGGTTACTCGTTTAAGTCAGAGAATAATGGTTGTTCTATTTCTATGAGTAATATCTTTTATGGTCATGCACCCCAATGTGAGAGGATTGTTCATATTGAATCTTGATTGTGATGATACACATATACATAATATTGAGACCAAAAGATGTAGAGTTAACAATGATAGCGCCACGTTTTTGTGGCACTTACGCTTAGGTCATATTGGAGTAAAGCGCATGAAGAAACTCCATTCTGATGGGCTTTTGGAGTCACTTGATTTTGAATCACTTGACATGTGCGAACCATGCCTCATGGGCAAGATGACTAAGACTCCGTTCTTCGGAACAATGGAGCGTGCAAGTGACTTGTTGGAGATCATACATACCGATGTGCACGGTCCAATGAGTGTGGAGGCGCGCGGCAGATATCGTTATTTTCTCACCTTCACTAACGATTTGAGTAGGTATGGTTATATCTACTTGATGAAGCACAAGTCTGAAACGTTTGAGAAGTTCAAGCAATTTCAGAGTGAAGTTGAAAATCATCGTAACAAGAAGATCAAGCTCCTACGTTCTGATCGTGGGGGTGAGTATCTGAGTTTCGAGTTTGGTGCTCACTTGAGACAATGTGGAATCGTTTCACAGTTAACACCACTTGGAACACCACAACGTAATGGTGTGTCCGAACGTCGTAATCGTACTTTGTTACAAATGGTGCGATCTATGATGTCTCTTACCGATTTGCCGTTATCATTTTGGGGTTATGCATTAGAGACAGTTGCATTCACTTTAAATAGGGCACCATCAAAATCTGTTGAGACGACATCATACGAGCTGTGGTATGGCAAGAGGCCAAATTTGTCGTTTCTTAAAGTTTGGGGATGTGATGCTTATGACAAAATGCTTCAGCCTGAAAAGCTGGAACCCAAAGCAGAAAAGTGCGTCTTCATAGATTACCCAAAGGAGACAGTTGGGTACACATTCTCTCTCAAATCCGAGGGCAAGGTGTTTGTTGCTAAGAACGGAGCTTTTCTTGAGAAGAAGTTTCTCTTGAAAGAATTGAGTGGGAGGAAGATAGAACTTGATGGGGTTGTTGAACCTCTACTCCCTCTAGATGGTGGCGCAGGGCAAGGGGAAACCTCTGTCGAAGCGACTCTGGTTGAAGAGGAAACTAATGATGATGATCATGAAGTTTCAGATCAAGTTGTTGTCGGACCTCGCAGGTCGACAAGATCACGTACTGCTCCTGAGCGGTACGGTAATCCTGTCTTATTAATCATGTTTTTAGACAACAATGAACCTGCGAATTATGAAGAAGCAATGGTGGGCCCGGATCCCAACAAATGGCTGGAGGCCATGAAGTCCGAGATAGGATCCATGTACGAAAACAAAGTGTGGACTTTGGAAGTATTACCTGAAGGCCGCAAGGCTATTAAGAACAAATGGATCTTTAAGAAGAAGACGGACGTGGACGGTGATATAATTGTTTATAAAGCTCGACTTGTGGCAAAGGGTTTTTCACAAGTTCAAGGAGTTGACTACGATGAGACGTTCTCACCGGTAGCGATGCTTAAGTCCGTCCGTATCATGTTAGCAATGGCTGCATTTTTCGATTATGAAATCTGGCAGATGGATGTCAAAACAGCGTTCCTTAACGGTTTTCTTAAGGAAGAGTTGTATATGATGCAACCCGAAGGTTTTGTCGATCCATAGAATGCTAACAAAGTGTGCAAGCTCCAGTGATCCATTTATGGACTGGTGCAAGCATCTCGGAGTTGGAATAAATGCTTTGATGAGGTGATCAAAGCATTCAAGTTTATACAAGTTGTTGGAGAATCTTGTAGTTACAAGAAAGTGAGTGGGAGCTCTGTAGCGTTTCTAATATTATATGTGGATGACATATTGCTGATTGGAAACAATGTGGAGTTTCTAGAGAGCGTAAAAGATTACTTGAACAAGTGTTTCTCTATGAAGGACCTAGGAGAAGCTGCTTACATTCTAGGCATTAAGATCTATAGGGATAGATCGAGGCGCCTGATAGGACTTTCACAAAGCACATACCTTGATAAAGTTTTGAAGAAGTTCAAAATGGAACAGTCCAAGAAGGGGTTCTTGCCAGTATTACAAGGTATAAAGTTGAGTAAGACTCGGTGTCTAGTAATTGCGGAAGATAGAGAAAAGATGAGTATCGTCCCCTATGCTTCAGCCATAGGGTCTATCATGTATGCAATGTTGTGCACTAGACCGGACGTCAGCCTGGCCATAAGTATGGCAGGAAGGTTTCAAAGTAATCCAGGAGTGGATCACTGGACGACGGTCAAGAATATTCTGAAGTACCTCAAAAGGACTAAGGAAATGTTTCTCATTTATGGAGGTGACGAAGAGCTCGTCGTAAAGGGTTACGTCGACGCAAGCTTTGACACTGATCCAGATGACTCTAAGTCTCAAATCGGATACATATTTATTCTTAATGGGGGTGCAGTAAGCTGGTGTTGTTCCAAGCAAAGCGTCGTAGCAGATTCTACATGTGAAGCGGAGTACATGGCTGCCTCGGAGGCAGTTCGTGACGGATCTTGGAGTTGTGCCGAGCGCACTAAATCCAATAACTTTGTTCTTTGACAACACTGGTGCCATTGCTTTAGCAAAAGGAACCAAGGTTTCACAAGAAGACCACACACATCAAACGACGCTTCAACCTCATCCGCGACTACGTCGAAGGAGAGGACGTAAATATTTGCAAAGTGCACACGGATCTGAATGTAGCAGATCCGCTGACTAAACCTCTTCCACGAGCGAAGCATGATCAACACCAGAACTGTATGGGTGTTAGATTCATTACAATGTAAATCACATAGCGATGTGAGGAGTAGATTATTGACTCTAGTGCAAGTGGGAGGCTGTTGGAAATATACCCTAGAGGCAATGATAAAATAGTTATTATTATATTTCCTATTTCAAGATAATCGTTTATTATCCATTCTATAAGTGTATTGAATGAAAGCATAGATACATGTGTGGATATATAGACAAAACAATGTCCCTAGCAAGCCTATAGTTGGCTAGCCAGTTGATCAAGGATGGTTAAGGTTTTCTGACCATACGCAAGTGTTGTCACTTGATAACTGGATCACATCATTAGGAGAATGATGTGATGAACAAGACCCAAACTATGAACGTAGCATGTGATCAAACATCACAATGTTACTGGGTGACTATAAAGGTGCTCTACAGGTATCTCCAAAGGTGTCCGTTGAGTTAGCATAGATCAAGACTGGGATTTGTCACTCCGTGTGACGGAGAGGTATCTCGGGGCCCACTCGGTAATACAACATCACACACAAGCCTTGCAAGCAATGTGACTCAAGTGTGAGTCACGGGATCTTGTATTACGGAACGAGTAAAGAGACTCGGTTCAAATAGGTATAGGGATAACGATGATCAAATCTCGGACAAGTAACATACCGAAGGACAAAGGGAATGTGATACGGGATTATATGAATCCTTGGCACAGAGGTTCAACCAATAAGATCTTCGTAGAATATGTAGGATCCAATATGGACATCCAGGTCCCGCTATTGGATATTGACCGAGGAGTGTCTCGGGTCATGTCTACATAGTTCTAGAACCCGCAGCGTCTTCACACTTAAGGTTCAATGATGTTTTAGTATAGTTGAGTTATATGTGTTGGTGACCGGAGGTTGTTCGGAGTCCCGGATGAGATCAAGGACGTCATGAGGGTTTCCATAATGGTCCAGAAAAGAAGATTGATATATAGGATGGTTTCATTTGGTCACCGGAAAGTTTTCGGGCATTGCCGGCAGTGTACCGGGAGTGACGAATGGGTTCCGAGTATTCACCGGGAGGGGCCCACCCACCTTGGAGTGAGCCCAATGACCCTAGGGTGGAGCACCAGCCCTTAGTGGGCTGGTGAGGCCAGCCCAAGAGGGCCATGGCGCCACAAGTGGAAAAAAAACCAAAAGAATAGAAAAAACAAGGAAAGAGGGAGGTGGGAAGGAAGGAGGGGACTCCTTCCCCCAAACCGAATTGGGGTGGGAGTCCACCTCCTCCCACTCGGCCGGCGCCCTTTGGGCTCCCTTGAGCCCCAAGGCTAGCCCCTCCCCTCCTCCTATATATATTGGTGGTTTAGGGCTTTTGAGACACAACTTTGCCACGTGCAACTCAAACGTACACCACGTAGTTCTTCCTCTAGATCGGATTTCTGTGGAGCTCGGGCGGAGCCCTGCAGGAGTAGATCATCACCACCACCGGCACGTCGTCATGCTGCCAGAGAACTCATCTACTTCTCTGTCTCTCTTGCTGGATCAAGAAGGCCAATATCGTCATCGAGCTATACGTGTGTGGAACACGGAGGTATCGTCCGTTCGGCGCTAGATCGGAACGGATCGTGAGACGGATCATGGGACGGCGGTGATTTGAATCACGAAGCTGTACCACTACATCAACCGCGTTTCTTAACGCTTCCCGTTCAGCGATCTACAAGGGTATGTGGATCTAATCTCCTCTCATAGATGAACATCACCATGATAGGTCTTCGTGTGCGTAGGAAATTTTTTGGTTCCCATGCAACGTTCCACAACACACCCATCTTCCTATCCTCTGCCCATCCACCAAAGCATCCATGGATTTTTTTTGGGAAAAGCATTAGAATCAACCGTGCGATTTTAAACTCACGTAAGCCTCCTCTCCCACGCGACACCTCGCATGGTCCATCCACCGCTTTTCCTCCCAACCTTAGATCCTTCCTCTGCTCACATTTCTTCCCCGACGACGGCGGGGAACTGCGGAGGGATGGACCCCGTGAAGCTGTAGTTGTGCACGTCGAGCAGCTCCAGCACTGTGATGTTGGCGAGCTTGGCGAGGAGGTGTCCCGTGAACCTGTTCGAGTATAGGTCCAGGAACACAAGGTTCTGCAGCTTCTATCTCCCTGGGTATCTTGTCGGCGAGCTAGTTCTCACCGAGCTCGAGCCGGACCAGCGACACGCAGTTGGCGACTCTCGGTGGAAGCAACGCTCACAGCGCGTTGTCGAGCAGGAGCAGCTTGCTGAGCTTCTGGAGTCCGAAAACCTCGTCGGGGATGCCGTCGGTGAGCCGGTTTTTGGACAGGTCCAGCGCATACAGCTCAGTGCAGTCGCCCAGCGCGTAATAGCTTCCACAACAATTTGACACCACCGTCACGTGCTTCGTCACAGCACCCCGCCGCGATGCAATGAAGCACCATGCGTCGGTGTCGCGCTGCAGGGAAGCTTCACCGGCGGCTCAGGTGCTGCGATGGAGCTTCAAGGAGGCGGTTAGTGCAGCAACGGAGCACCGCCACGCGACGGTGCTGCTGCAGTGAAGCTTCATCGGAGGTTGTCAAGGTGTTGTGATGGAACCCGTCACGCCGGCTGCGCGCTGCAGTGAAGCATCGCCGGCGGTTGTCAGTTGCTGTGATGGAACCCGCCGTGCGGCTGCGCGCTGCAGTGAAACATCATCGGAGTTGCAATGATGCATCGTCCGAGCCGGTGAAGCTCCGATGGTGTTGCAATGAAGCGTCGTGAGCGCTGCAATGGAGCATCGTCGGGCCGGTCGATATTGCACAATGCTGCCATGAAGTTGTTGTGCGATGCTGTAATGGGAGCGTTTGATTGTGCGGCTGAAAGCGTCTGATCGTATAGCTGCCAACCCACTGATTTTCTGGGGAAATCAGCCGGTTGATTTGTAGCAACGCCCGAAAAATTATGCCAATGCTCAAACCATTGGATACCCATATACCCATGGAGCCCCATGGACATAGAAAAATCAGCATGAAACCTTCCCAAAGATCTAATTAACTCATCTTCATTCATTAATTTTGATTGGGTTTAATAATTAGGTTAGTGCGGTTGTGGAGGATTGGGAACCATGGGGCGGACTTTGACCTTGTGTGGCCGTGAGTGACTTGAGGTAGGACATTTTCTTAGTTTAGTGTCACTCTCATATGGGCCCACGTGTCATACGGGTATCCACTGGATATCCATGGAGCAAACAATATAACCGTGCCTAACTCGACCGTTCATGGCCTAGATCAACATCCACAGATCCATGGGTAGAAATGTGCTCCATATCCAGATCTGCAGATCCATGGGTAGAAATGTGCTCCATATCCTTGCCCAACCGGGTCGGTTATCCATGGGTATCCTGATCCATGGATAAAATTGTCATCCCTAGACAAAACTCTCCATAACAGGGTATCCAAAATATTTAGTAAATGCATCTCATCGAAAATATCAGGCGTAAGTGAAAAATTACCAAGGTGATGATTTATCTCGCCATTACATTTTCATCTATAAGAAAACCACGGGAATCACCTCTACCACGAAAATTTTCCCTATAAAAGATCTTTGGAGAGGCCAGATGACGTCAGCCATGATGGTCTTAGGGATCGAGGCCTTGAGGAGAGGGGACACGTGTTACAAAGAGGAGATGAGCTTGCAACACAATCTATCATCCAAGCATTTAATACCTAGACAGGCTATCCCGCATAGCCCGATGCAGGTCTATGGAATAGGGCCATCATCGCGACGACCGGGGAGGGGTGAGTGATAGAACCATACCCTGGCTCGGCTTAAAGCAGGAGGAGGACGGTGCGGTGCATCACATCAAGCAGAAGTACTCGAGCGCCTAAGAAATGAGCACTATCAGCTCATCTACTCAGCATGGAAGAGATGATTTGTATACCACGCATACCATCTTTTGTGTATGTTCACATGTATTTAACGGACCAATGTGGTATCCACCCCCGACCTATATATATGGGGAGGCTAAGGTCAGTAGAGAGAGATAAAACATAACAATCATACTATAGACACCCACGAGCAAACCCAACACCAGGGAGAAAGAAGGAGCTTGGTATTAGCGGTGCTCGGGCACTCTAGCTAGGAGCCCAACCATTACTAATCACACCCTGACCACCTCCATTGTAAAGCAAAATCACTTGTAAAGAGGCTGCATGCATCTTTTTGATGCAGAGGCCAGAGGCATTCCTCCTTTTCTAAAAAAAGATCCCTAGTTTATATCAATACCAACATGAAGTAGGGTTCTACGCTTAGATGATGGCCTCGGCCTTTATAAAAATTCTCGTGTCCTTATGCTCTTTTGTTTTTGTGTGACCTTGTCCGTGGATTGACAAAGCATTTTAGCCCCTGGCCGAACTCATAAATATATGGTATTATTGATCCCTATTGTCCTTATAGACATTCCGACATCTGACGCACAAGATAGGGACTAAGGCTTTGCAATCTAACCACTCACACACACTGATACCACAGAATATGGCAGGTCGATACGAGCTGTTAAGTGAATTCATCATATTCCCTCTTGAGGGAGGTAGCGAACTAGAAGAGAAGGCACTGAGAACCTGGCACGGGCAAGGCCCCCAAGGAACGTGGCAGGCCACCCATATGCAGGAAGAATGACACCAGCGTCTGCCTTGCAGCTGCTCATGCTTTCCCCCTACACTCACGTGTCGCCATCGGTGATCAATCCCCTTTAAGGCCATGGCTTCGGGAAAACACGGAGAAGGTAGGGATCGCGAGGCAACACCCAGATCATGGGCGTCCCCGAGTCCTGCAAGGGCCAACCAAGCGCCGACATATTAAGTGTCAAGGTATGCTAGCCAAGCCAGTCCTGGTAGTACCTCTAGCTCCACATCACATTTTTGTGCAGGTGAGTACATTAGGGCGCAAACGAAAAGAAAGGAGGTTGGACCCCACCAGTGGGAGCACCTGTCGTGGAGTTGTCACGACAAGTTTCCTCATAGGAGAACTTAGTTGTGAGGCCATAGCGACGAGTCTAAGCCTTGGATGGGGTTGATCGAGAACAAGAGAGGTGAGTTTACCTAGGTTCGACCCATCACATGACGTAAAAGCCTACTTCTACTTGTTTTGCTTATCGGATGTCAAGGTCTTGATTACAAGGGTGTTGTTTTTCTACCTATGGCTCGAGAGCTTCTAACTTGATCTGACTATTGGATGACCTAGACGACCAATACCCCCCCTTATATAATAGGGTGGGTTCCTGTTGTTTACAATGGATTTCGGGTTCTACCTGTCTTTGGGGTCCTACTTTAAGTTCTAGTCATTCCCAAGTTGTAAAGTCTCTAACTTGGGTATGATCTTTCCTTGTCGGGTTTTGTGTGGGCATGTCGGCTTATCCAAAGATGTCTCGCACGTCTTCTCTTAAAGACTTGGTCTTGGGCCTTCGGTCCTTGTGAGCCCATCAAGTCCCATTCATCACTTCCATAGGACAAACCTCACCATGGGCCTTATGGTCTCTAAAGGCCTGCTCGATTCATAAGCTGGTTCTTTAAGACCCGGCCCTAGTAGGTTGGTTTATGTCAGTGGATAATATCCCCAACATTAGCCCCATGTTAGCTTGGATTTTCCATGGTAATCACCTCATCTTCCTGTATTTGCATTTCTTCCGCATATTCTGCGCAATCTTCCTTTGATGGACGTGTCATGATGCACAACGAATCTAGGGTTTGATGTAGGTCAAATATTTTCACATTTATCCAACATGTCTCCTATTATCAAGCTGAATGGGGTTTTATCAAGATTATCAAAGTAGTATTTAATGTGTTCCACATAATAAGCATCGAGGGTTTTAGGAGGTTCCCCATCTCCATGAGAGAAATTACAAGTATTTTTTTGGTGTTTTGTATTCCATATCGATAACTAAATATATAAAACAACTTCGAACAAAAAATATTACTTAATGACAAAGCAAACAAGCAAACACGAGAATGTTCACACTACGCTATTACGCCCTAGCAAGTTGCCAGAAAAGGTCTTGATAACCCACAAGTGTAGGGAATCGTTTGTAGCCTTCTCGATAAATAAGAGTGTTGAACCCAATGAAGAGCTAAAGGTAGAATTAATTGTTGGGGAACGTCGCATGGGAAACAAAAATTTTCCTACGCGCACGAAGACCTATCATGGTGATGTCCATCTACGAGAGGGGATGAGTGATCTACGTACCCTTGTAGATCGTACAGCAGAAGCGTTAGTGAACGCGGTTGATGTAGTGGAACGTCCTCACGTCCCTCGATCCGCCCCGCGAACAATCCCGCGATCAGTCCCACGATCTAGTACCGAACGGACGGCACCTCCGCGTTCAGCACACGTACAGCTCGACGATGATCTCGGCCTTCTTGATCCAGCAAGAGAGACGGAGAGGTAGAAGAGTTCTCCAGCAGCGTGACGGCGCTCCAGAGGTTGGTGATGACCTTGTCTCAGCAGGGCTCCGCCCGAGCTCCGCAGAAACGCGATCTAGAGGAAAAACCGTGGAGGTATGTGGTCGGGCTGCCGTGGAAAAGTCGTCTCAAATCAGCCCTAAAACCTCCGTATATATAGGTCGGAGGGAGGGGAGGAGTCAGCCTCAAAACCTAAAGGTTTGGCCGAAATTGGAGGTGGAGGAGTCCTACTCCAATCCTACTTGGGGTAGGATTCCACCTTCCCACTTGGAAACTCTTTCCACCTTGTGTTTTTTCCTTCTCAAACCTTATGGGCCTTAGTGGGAACTTATTCCAGCCCACTAGGGGCTGGTTTATCTCTTCCCATAGCCCATGAGACCCCTTGGGGCGTGACACCCCTCCCGATGGTCCCTGGCACCCCTCCCGGCACTCCCGGTACACTACCGATGAGCCCGAAACTTTTCCGGTAATGCACGAAAACCTTCCGGTAACCAAATGAGGTCATCCTATATATCAATCTTCGTTTCCGGACCATTCCGGAAACCCTCGTGATGTCCGTGATCTCATCCGGGACTCCTAACAACATTCGGTAACCAACCATATAACTCAAATACGCATAAAACAACGTCGAACCTTAAGTGTGCAGACCCTGCGGGTTCGAGAACTATGTAGACATGACCCGAGAGACTCCTCGGTCAATATCCAATAGCGGGACCTGGATGCCCATATTGGATCCTACATATTCTACGAAGATCTTATCGTTTGAACCTCAGTGCCAAGGATTCATATAATCCCGTACGTCATTCCCTTTGTCCTTCGGTATGTTACTTGCCCGAGATTCGATCGTTAGTATCCGCATACCTATTTCAATCTCGTTTACCGGCAAGTCTCTTTACTCGTTCTGTAATACAAGATCCCGCAACTTACATTAAGTTACATTGCTTGCAAGGCTTGTGTGTGATGTTGTATTACCGAGTGGGCCCCGAGATACCTCTCCGTCACACGGAGTGACAAATCCCAGTCTCGATCTATACTAACTCAACGAACACCTTCGGAGATACCTGTAGAGCATCTTTATAGTCACCCAGTTACGTTGCGACGTTTGATACACAAAAAGCATTCCTCCGGTGTCCGTGAGTTATATGATCTCATGGTCATAGGAACAAATACTTGACATGCAGAAAACAGTAGCAACAAAATGACACGATCAACATGCTACGTCTATTAGTTTGGGTCTAGTCCATCACATGATTCTCCTAATGATGTGATCCCGTTATCAAGTGACAACACTTGCCTATGGCCAGGAAACCTTGACCATCTTTGATCAACGAGCTAGTCAACTAGAGGCTTACTAGGGACAGTGTTTTGTCTATGTATCCACACAAGTATTGTGTTTCCAATCAATACAATTATAGCATGGATAATAAACGATTATCATGAACTAAGAAATATAATAATAACTAATTTATTATTGCCTCTAGGGCATATTTCCAACATTAATATTTCCTTCAAGTTCTATCGACAACTGACAAAACTCTATGCACACTTAATGTTTGCTTTACCTAGAACAAGAATAAAAATACTTTGCAGGTGTAATAGGATAAGTTTGCAAGAATAAAACTAGAAGTACTTAGCTAGATAATGAAAGTTAGTTTATTTTATCATATAGATTTTTGTAGAACGATGAGAGAGATTGTCCATAGTCAACTGAATGTAAAACGATAGATAATTATCATATGCAACGAGGGAGAGGCATACGCTAACATACTTTCTGTACTTGGATCACGTGCACTTATGATTGGAACTCTAGGAAGCAAACACAACTAATAAAGATCATTAAGGTAAAAATCAACCATAGCATTACGTAACAAGTCCTCTTTACTCCCATACGCAACAACCTCTTACCCAGGTTTAAGATTTTGTCACTCTCGCAACCTACTATAAGCGAATTATGAACGTATTGCAACTGTTGGGGAACGTTGCATGGGAAACAAAATTTTTCCTACGTGCACCCAAGATCTATCTATGGATATGTATAGCTACAGAAGGGGAGTGCATCTACATACCTTTGTAGATCACTAAGCGGAAGCATTTAAGAAACACGGTTGATGTAGTCGAATGTATTTGTGATCTAATCATGATCCATCCTGATCTAGCGTCGAACGGACGGCACCTCTGAGTTCAGCACACATATGGCTCGACGATGTCTCCACCTTCTCAATCCATCAAGCGTAGGCAGAGTAGTAGATGAGTTCTCTGGTAGCACGATGGCGTGGTGACGGTGGTGGTGGTGCAATCACAGCAGGGCTTCGCCAAGTGCTGCCGCGACACAACGGAGGAAAAACGATCTAGAGGGAGAGAGGGAGGGCGCCGCCAAGGCTTGGTGTGTTAGCTGCCTCCCTCCCCCTCTCTATTTATAGGAGGAAGGGATAGGTAGGGTGCAGCCTTGGCCCCTCCTCCAAGGGAGGGCTGGCCGACCAATTGGGGAGGAGTCCACCTCCTACAAGGGAGGTGGCGCCCCTAGGGGAGGAGTCCCTCCTCCTCAAGGCACCTCCCCACCTACGACTTGGGCGCGTGGGCCTCTTCGGGTGGGGCACCCAACCCATGAGGGGCTGGTGTGCCTCACTCTTCAGCATTTGTGGGCCCTCGGGGTGGGTGGATCCCCGGAACCCTTTCGGCACTACCGATACTATACCGGAAAAACCCGAAACTTTTCCAAAACCCGAAGACCAGTTTCATATATATAAATCTTTACTGCAGGACCATTATGGAACTCCTCATGATTTCTAGGATCTCATCTGGACTCCGAACAACCTTCGGTCACCAACATATATAACTCAACAATACTATATCATCATCGAACGTTAAACGTGAGGACATTGCGGGTTTGATAACTATGTAGACATGACCGAGACACCTCTACGGTCAATAACCAATAGCGGGACATGGGTGCCCATATTGGTTCCTACATATTCCAGGAAGATCTTTATCGGTCGAACCACGATGCCAAGGATTCAATCAACCCCGTATGCAGTTCCCTTTGTTCAACGGTATGTTACTTGGCAGAGATTGAATCGTCGGTATCTCCATACCTAGTTCAATCTTGTTACCGTAAAGTCGAATTACTCGTTCCATAATACAATATCCTATGACTAAATCCTTAGTCACATTGCTTGCAAGCTTATTGTGATGTTGTATTACCAAGTGGTCCTAGAGATACCTCTCCGTCATATGGAGTGACAAATCCCAGTCTCGATCCATGCCAACCCAACAGACACCCTCGGAGATACCTGTAGAGCATATTTATAATCACCCAGTTACATTGTGACATTTGGTATACACAAGGTATTCCTCCAGTGTCATGGAGTTGCATGATCTCATGGTCTTAGGAACAGATACTTGGCATGCAGAAAGCAATAGCAATAAACTTAATCATACAATCAAATGTTATGCTTACGCTTGGGTCTTGTCCATCACATCATTCTCCTAATGATGTGATCCCGTTATCAAATGACAACTGATGTCTATGGCTATGAAACCTTAACCATCTTTGATCAACGAGCTAGTCTAGTAGAGTCTTACTAGGGCACATTGTTGTCTATGTATCAACACATGTATCTGAGTTTCCAATCAATACAACTATAGCATGGGTAATAAACGATTATCATCAGTAAGGAAATATGATAATAAACAATTTATTATTTCCTCTAGGGCATATTTCCAAAAGTCTCCCACTTGCACTAGAATCAACAATCTAGTATTACATGGTAATGAATCTAACACCCATAGAGTTCTGGTGTTGATCATGTTTTGCTCGCGAGAGAGGTTTAGTCAACGGGTCTGCAACATTCAGATCCGTATGTACTTTGCAAATGTTTAAGTCCTCCTCCTTGATATAATAATGGATGGAATTGAAGTGGTGCTTTATGTGTCTGGTCCTTTTGTGAAACCTGGGTTCCTTGGCTAGAGCAATGGCAGCAGTGTTGTCATGAAAGAGGGTCATTGGATCTAGTGCACTGGGCACAAATCCAAGGTCCACCATGAACTGCTTCATCCAAACAGCTTCCTTTGCTACTTTTGAAGCAACTATTTACTCTGCTTCACATGTAGAATCAGCTACCACGCTTTGCTTGGAACTGCACTAGCTTATCGCTCCACCATTTAGAATAATTATGTATCCAGTTTGAGATGAGTCATTCGTATCTGCGTCAAAGCTAGCATCGAAATAACCCTTTATGACGAGCTCTTGATCACCTTCATAAACGAGAAACATCTCCTTGGTCCTTTTCACGTACTTAAGGATATTCTTGACCATTGTCCAGTGTTAAATTCCTGGATCACTTTGAAACCTTCCGGCCATACTTATGGCAAGGCTGACATATGGTCTTGTGCACAACATTGCATACATGATAGATCCTATGGCTGAGGCATAGGGGATGACACTCATATTTTCTCTATCCTCGGTAGTCGTTGGGCATTGAGTCTTACTCAACTTCACACCACACAGGAAAAGGCAAGAACCCCTTCTGGAGTGATTCATTATGAACTTCTTAAAAACCGTGTCTTGGTATGTGGAAGGATCAATTTGGTTGACTAGTGGGGGTGAATAGGCAACTAACAATGTTTAAGCTTTTCTTTTAACAAATTAAGTTTAACAACAAATAGCTTGTCTAGATATGCAACTAGGTGAACAACCTATATGATGCTAATGAACAACAATAGTAAGAAAGAAGTAGGTACAAGTAAAGGTAAGAAATAACCACAAGTGAAACCGATGAACATGAGGATTTGTTTCCAAAGTTCCTCCCCTTTGAGGGGAAGTACATCTCCATTGGAGCGGTGTGGAGGCACAATGCTCCCCAAGATGCCACTAAGGCCACCGTATTCTCCTCACACCCTCACATGATGCGAGATGTCGTGGTTCCACTAAGTGGTGCCCTTGAAGGCGGCGATCGAACCTCTACAAACAAGGTTGGGTCAATCTCCACAACTAAATTGGAGGCTCCCAACGAAACCAGAAGCTTCACTACAATGGAATATGGATTCGAGGTGACCTCAACCGTCCAGGGTGCTGAAACAGCCAGGAGTAACAAGATCCGCGAAGGATTAGTGGGAGGGAATCAAATTTCTCTTGGTGGAAGTGTGGATCAAGGCCCTCTCAACCAAACCCTAGAGTATCAACAAGTTTTGTTGGCTAGGGAGAGGGATCAGGCAAAAATGGAGCTTAGGGTTAGAAAAGGTAGTGTTCTCAGGGAAGAAGAACCCATTTAGATAGTGGGGGAAGAATCCGCCTGTTACCCACCTGTTCTGCCCATACCAAAGTTGTACTACCGCTCCTGGGAGCGGTACTACCGATGATAAGAGGTAGTATAGCTCCGGAGTAAGCGGTACTACCGCTCTGGCAGAGGGCAGCCGATCCGAGTGGGGGCAGGGGCCGATAGTAGTACCGGAGTGGTACTACCGCTCATAAGAGGTAGTACCGCCTCCTACCACCAATCGGGGATCTGAAGTGGAACCAACCCAGAAAAAACAAGGACTCCCATCGCGGTAGTAACAAGCGGTACTACCGCCCAGTACTACCGCAAAGTCTGACACAAAAAGTGTCGAGACCCATGGGCAGCGGTGATGGGCAGCGGTACTGTCCAGCGGTACAAGCCGGGCAACATCCTCCCTGGAGCGGTACTACAACTTGAGTCCTTGTGGGCAGAGATGGGCAACAACAAAGGCTCCATTGAGGCGGAAAAGTGGGTGCGAGGGAAAGTGTACGTGAAGATTCCATCTAGACTTTTTCGATGCGGACCTCCTCTTAATAGTACGACTTTTCCCACGACTCAAGTCCACTGACAACGGAACGTAATACAGAAAGTCGTCTTCATATCAATACACCGTGGGGCATGAATCGTCTTTGTGCTAACAGAGGAAGCACGTGAAAGGCTTAGTGCACATGATTAGTGCGCAAAAGTATTGTCATCAATCATCGAAACCATTGGGGTAGAAATATGCCCTTACAATCTCCCGCTTTTTGGTGGATTGATAACAACGCGAGGTTTGCATAGAAGATGAAAATGAGATAGAATGCAAACCCCACTCTCTACAAAATATGGACAAGCCCACCTAGGTGTGTGCACTATTTGAATATGCATTTGGAATGCAAGGTGGACACACTAGGATCAAAACTCCCCCTATATTTTATAGACAAACACTACTTGCACATAGGGAACAACTGAAAGTAAAAATAACTTCAGGAAGTGATGTGAGCATTAACATTAGGGCACAAGATAAGCATCTCACGAAATTTAAGACATATGATAATACTACGGTAGCATATGTCCCACACCATATGACATAGTCTCACACACTTAAAACGCAAAGCAACATATGTCTCACAACACACGACGTAGTCTCCAACCAAAGCAAATGATAAAAGAGTTCACGAGTGAAAAGATGGGCCACGAAAGGACACTCCCGACTCTCGCAAATCCAAACACTATCCCCCTTTGGCAGCAGGACGCCAAAAAGGACAGAGAAAACAACGAGGATCCAGGAAGTGTGCTAACATTGAAACATCAATATTCGCCTGACTCAGGGCTGTGATGAATGGTGCCAGGAGGAGCATGAGAGCGAGGAAAATTAGCATTGGAATCCCATGGGTAGTGGCGAGTAATCCAGGTGTCCTCATCAGTGAATCTATCCTCAGAACCGCTCTGAATCGTTAAGCCAACCTGCCTACCAAGAGCCTTGTGACGACTGATAGCCACATGAGCCCTGTACTGACCTTTGGCCTACAGGCAGAAGAGCTTCTTCATCTTCTTCTTGAGATTATTAGCCCAAGATGGTTCTTCTGTAGTTGGCACAACACCAGAAGCAGCGTCCTCTTCAGCCAAAATGTCCTAATCAGCCTCTTCATCTTCAGAATCCCATCCATGCCTTCTGGCACATCCTGCTTAGGGGCAGTGTGAGTAGCCCACTTGTCCATCTGGTGAAACTGCACAGCCTTTTGGGAAATCAGCTCCCTAGCCTCAAACAACTCGTCAGGAAAGGTTTCTGCCCCTGTCTTCTCAATCAGATGCATCAGAAAGGGCCCATAGATGGGGCACTTGCGCTTAGAAACCGTAGAATGAAGCTCAAACTACATAACATGAGAAACATCCAGTGGCTTCACATTAACCTTGAATTTATGAAACTCGCAGCAAAGAAGCATATCCACCACGTAAGAGTGGACCTGATCCAGATTACCAACTCAATGGAACAAGGTGTGGAGGAAGATGGGGTGCATGATATCTAGGAATGGTTCCAACACCCAAGTGGACTTGCCTGTTGCATAGGAGATCTTCTCAGTGTTGTACTTGTAAAGGGCTTGCTTGTGGGTGGCAACAGTCTCATGGTGGGGACAAAAACCAAGAGGGTTGTCGAGCCCCTTGTACTCAATGTCAAGCAGATGCATAAAATATTTCCAGGGAGTAGAAAGAACCTTCCATTAGTCATCCATGATAAGGTCATGTCCTCATCAGTTTGCAGATGCACCATGGAAAAGAAGACAACAATAATCTCGGCATCAAAGTCTTTATTGAACTGCATAATGTTGAGAATGCACAGTTTCTCACAAAGAGATAGAGCAGTCCCGAAGTACCTTTCATTGCGCCGCAAGTATTCAACGTCAATGAATTTGACATGAGGAATAAACAAATTCTCCCTTGGCTTGAAAATGTTTCTGGTTCCAGAAGGGATGGTTGCACATAGATGGCTCCTGGGGATCCCCATAGGGATAGGCCTTGCGGGACATCCAGAAGTCCTTAGCATTCAGAGTGGCCATGGATTGGGACTTCGAGGGCCTCACAACAGGGCACTTCCCCTTAGATTTGGAAGCAGACTGACTGACCCTCTGTGCGTGAGCAGGCTCTTGTGGTTGACTTGAGCTATCTGCCTTAGAAGAATGGTACCTCTTCATGCTGCCATGGCTGTGGTTCATCCTACGCTCCTGATGAGCAGAGCTGCCACCTCCTGAGATCCAAGACACAACCAGAGGAAAGCACGAGAGTAAACGATGAGCAAGAGATAGCAAGAAAACAAGTGATGGGAGAAAGAGGCGATGAACAAGTAGGAATGTCTTGCAATGGCCAGCCCAGAGTGGTAGTATAGCTGCGAGGAGCGATACTATCTCTTATAAGTTGTAGTACCGCCCGGAAGAGCGGTAGTGCCGCTCAGGGCAGCGACCATGGGGTAAAACCCACCATAGGTCAGATCCGGTACTACCGGGGATGCCATGAGCACAAAATTCCTATAAGAACATCGTGTCTATTCTCTAGCCATCTTCCACACCCTTCACATGCCGCAAATCAGGACTAAAAAGAGAGATATACACCCCATATTGCCCAAGACCTAGATCTGAAAAGTAGATTGCCCAAGACCTAGATATGAAAAGTAGACCAAACGAAGAGAAGAATGGGGGCAATACTGGTATCCGTGGCAAGAGGAAGGGATGGAGAACGATTCCACCGGTTGAAATTGCAAACGAGTGGCTGAAAACGAAGATCGACGGCGGCCACCGGAGCCTCTCGGTCGCATGGAGAGAGACACCCATGAGAAGGAGTGTGGATGAATGGGTATGGGGAGTGGAAACTACCCCTGCTTGGCCCCATAACCCCCTCGTATATTTAACTAAGCGGTAGTACCACCCGGCGGTAGTACCGCTGCGATGAGCGGTACTACCTCTTATCATTGGTAGTACCGCTTATGGTAGCGGTAGTACCGCTCCAGAAGGCCCCAAAACATGAGAACGATGGAAAAAAATTGAATCACACAGAGGCTAGAGACATAAAGACACATCATGGAGATGGTGACACTCCAAGTTGTGAAAAAAACATAAGTAGATGAAATCAACTTGGAGCAAGACAAAGGAATAATAGCATACTCTCGAGAGACTAGTGCCATAAGGAGAAGGGCGGTGTCCGAAGCCACCTATGTTTGAGTTAGTACGTATGGCACCGCAAAGATTTTAACCTTGGCTCCATGACCAAAACTCTTCTTTAAAGCACATGTGTCATCTAAGATTTACGCATAATAGGGGAGAGAAAGTTCATTGAGAGAACAACACTCCCCCTAAATTCATGCATACATCTAATCAAGATAGTATAATGAGAGTGGTGGGGTGTGCCTAGTTTCAATCCACATTGCTCAAATAAATGATATTTAGCTCATGCCTTAACTCGCAAAATCTTGCTTCATTCAATGGTTTCGTGAAAATATCTCCAAGTTGATCATTAGTGTTGAGGTAAATGAGATAATCTCCCCATGCTTGATATGATCCCGGATGAAGTGGTGACAAATACTAATGTGCTTCGTCTTGCAGTGTTGAACCGAGTTGTTAGAGATCGATATAGCACTCACATTATCTCAATAAAGAGGCACTTTGTCACATGTGACACCATAATCCTTTAAAGTTTGCCTCATCCAAAGCAACCGAGCACAACAACTAGCAGCAACGACATACTCGACCTCGGTGGACGAGAGAGAAACATCGTTTTGTTTCTTGGAAGACCAACTTACTAGAGAGCGACCAAGAAATTGGCAACCTCTGGAGGTTGACTTCCTCTCCACGTGGTCTCCCTCCCAATCTGAATCTGAGTATCCTATAAGATCAAATGAAGGACCTTTCGGATACCATAAGCCAAAGTTTGGGGTATGAGCCAAATATCAAAATATTCGCTTGACTACCACATAGTGACTTTCCTTAGGTGCGACTTGAAATTGTGCACAAATTCCCACACTCAACATAATATCTCGTCTAGATGCACAAAGGTTAAGCAGGGAGCCAATTGTAGAGCGATATACCTTTTGATCCACAACTTTACCATTGGGATCGAGATCAAGATGGCAGTTGAGAGGCATGTGAGTGTTTGCCTTGGCTGGTTTGAGGTCATCCATATTGAACCTCTTGAGCATGTCTTGACTATATTTGGCTTGATTGATGAAGGTTCATTAACTTTGTTGCTTGACTTCGAATCCAAGGAAAAACTTCAACTCTCCCGTCATAGACATCTCAAACTCTTTGGTCATTAGTGTGAAAAATTATTCATTAAAAGCTTTGTTAGGAAAACCAAATATAATATCATCAACATATAATTGGCATATGAACAAACTCCCTTTGACCTTCTTAGTAAAAAGAATGGGGGTCAATTTTCCCAATTTCAAACCCACTATCATGTAACATCTCGGCAAGGTGCTCATACCACACACGTGGGGCTTGGTTAAGGCCATACAGTGCCTTGTCGAGAACATATACATTATTGGGGAACTTGGGATCCTCGAACCCCAGGGGTTGCTTGACATACACCAACTCTTCAAGGGGACAATTAAGAGATGCACTCTTCACATCCATTTTGATATAATTTGAAGTTATGATGAGAAGCAAATGCATGCAACATGCGAATAGATTCAAGACGAGCAACGAGAGCAAAGGTTTCACCATAGTCGACGCCTTGACTTGGGAGTAGCCTTGTGCTACCAATCTTGCCTTGTTACAAATGACGACATCATTTGCATCTTGCTTGTTCTTAAAAACCACTTGGTTCCAATGACATTGTGGTTATCCTTCGGTCTTGGCACCAATCTCCACACTTGGTTGCACTCGAAGTTGTTGAGTTCATGGTGCATGGCTTCAACCCAGTCCATGTCTTCGAGCACCTCTTGTACCTTTAGGGGTTCAATGCAAGAAACAAATGCGTGATGGGTACTAAAGTTCGTTGATTGACGATGAGTGGTTACCCCTCTCATTAAGCTGCCGTAGACATTCTCTAGTAAATGAGAATTCTTTATGAGCTTTTCAGCATTCCTGGCAGCACGTCTTTCTCGAATCTCCTCAGGGGTAAGCTGAGGATGAGCCTTTTTGAGACCTTTACTGCCTTTGCGAGCTTGATTTTGATCTTGATCTTGGTATTGATCATGAGCTTAGTCTTGATCCTGAGCTTGCTCTTGATCTTGAGCATTCTCGGAGGGGTGAGCTTGATCAAGGACATCACTTGGAGAAGAACCATCATGAGGTTGATCTTCTCCTTGAGCTTGATCACAGGTTGAGGGCCTTCAGTTTGTTCTATGGAAGCGTGTGGGTCTTGCGTTGATGATGGTTTCACTTGAGTGGAATATTGTACTTCTCCTTCTGCCACAAGGGGTTCCTCAATGGGTAGGAAGTGTCCCATATCCATTCTTCTTATGGCTTGGGGAGGAATTCCATCACCTACATCACAAAGTCCACTTTGCTCCACTTGGGAGCCATTATTCTCATGAAACTCCATGTTACACGTCTCCTCAATGAGTCCAGTGGAATTGTTGAGGGTATGGTAAGCACGAGAGTTTGTGGCATAACCAACAAATATGCCCTCTTGAGCTCTAGGTTAAAATTTAGACAAACGAGCACCTTTCTTAAGAATGAAACACGTACAATCAAACACCCGGAAGTACTTGAGGTTGGGCTATTACCGGTAAGAATTTCATATGAAGTCTTGTTCAAGCCTTTGCGGAGGTAGAGCCGATTGGATGCATGACATGCGGTATTGATGGCTTTGTCCCAAAAGTTATACAGAGATTTAAAATCCACCATCGTGGTTCTTGCTGGATCCATCAATGTCTAGTTATTCCTTTCTACTACACCATTTTGTTGAGGAGTATATGGTGCAGAGTACTGATGCTCGATTCCTTCATCACTCAGAAATTCATTTAAGGTGTAATTATTGAACTCGGTGCCATTGTCACTTCAAATCATCAATATCTTTGTATCATGTTATCGTTGAGCTTCATTGGCAAAGTCGATGACTGTTTGTTGAGTCTCACTTTTCCTCTTGAAGAAGTATACCCAAGTATATCTCGAGTAATCATCTACTATCACCAAGCAATACTTTCTTCCCCCAAGACTATCGAAAGATGGAGGACCAAATATATCCATGTGGAGGAGCTCTAAAGGCCTCTTCGAGTATATGGTAGTCGTGGGGCGGTGAGCTGTCACGTGTAGCTTTCCTTCAATGCACGTACTGCAAGCACGATCTTTAGCAAAACTTACATTTGATAGTCCAAAAATGTGGTCCCCTTTGAGGAGACTTTGCAAAGATCTCATATTGACATGAGATAGCCGGCGATGCCATAGCCAGCCAATATCAACTTTAGACATTAGGCAAGTCGTGGTCTTAGTGGGTCGCTCCGCAAGTTAACCACATAGAGACTGTTCTCGACATGTCCAAAGCCTTGCTCCACAAAAGGGTCATAGAGTCAATGCCAAATAAAGTACTAAAACCCATAAGTGCAAGTTGATGAACGGAAAGCAAATTGTATGCGAGGGTCTCAACAAGCATGACTTTTTCAATGGTAAGTTCGGGAGAAATTACCACCTTGCCGAGACCCATTACCTTCGAAATGGCATCATCACCAAAGGAGACTTGGGTGGTTACAGACGGGTCAGGATGAACGTCCACCACCAAGTCCTTGCTTCTGGTCATATGATTTGTTGCTCCGCTATCAAGCAACCATGACACATCACCGGAAGCAAACTCCTGCATAAAATCAATGCTTGGATTTAGGTACCCATTCTTTAATGGGTCCTTTCAGGTTAGTAACAAAGGTCTTAGGAACCCAAATATACCATTCAATGTACTCATAAGAGAACCACCAAATTTAGCAAAGACATTTCCATCACTAGCACGACATAAAACATAAGATGTGTTGAAGTCGCCGACATTGTTAGGAGGGAGGGTTTTCCTTTCTTGGCATTACCACTCTTAGCTTTGCTCTTCTTCTTTTCGTGAGTACTCTCCCCAGCCTTGACAAAGGATTCTTTAAGCAATGGAGGTTGCTTGGTCTTGATCTTCTTGTTCTTCTTGGCCTTGGGGGCAGACCCAACTCCTTCCTTAGCAACCACTTCCTTTTGATTGCTTAGAAGGTCATTGAGATTGTTTTCGCCTTGAATGCATGTCACACGACCTTTCTCAAGCTGCTCCTTTAATTTGGCATTCTCATCCCCAAGATGTACATGCTCATAACATGGGTTAGTAGCATGTGTGTTATCAATTAAAACAAATGGAGAACACGTGGCTATCTCCTTAGTAAGTTTTACTTGGAGTTGAGCATGAGACTCTTTCAACGAAGCATGAGCACTCTTCAAGGCCTTATGGGCCTTGTCAAGCATGTCAAGCTCTTTCTCGAGTCTAGCATGGTCAACCCCAAGTGCAACCTTTTTAGATTCAAGCACACGAGTAAGAACAAGAGCATGATTATGATATTTTTGTAATTTAGCAAGGCCATCATTGTGTGACTCCTCAAGAGCCAAACGAAGCCCTTGCTCTTCCTCAAGAGAAATGGAGAGATCTGCTATCTCATCAGCACAGTCACGACTATGTCCTTGCAAAGTAGAAATAGTTTCTTCATGAGTTTCGATGAGGTCATTAGCCTCTCCAAATTTTACTAAGAGAGCAATAAAGTGCTTCTTGATTTTACCTTTGATTTTTCTCATGAATCTATCAAAGGAGTTTTTTTCATCATTAACCTCCTCTTGTTCATCTCCACTAACCATAGAAGAGGGGGTAGTGGAAATGTTAGTTTTGATGTTGGAGGTTACCTTGTTGGATGCCTTGACCATAAGGCACTTAGCAATGCGGTTCTCGTTAGGGGCGTTGAAGAGGGACACCTTGCTTGGGGAAGAAGCTACAATGGCCACCGTGGCCATTCCCAATACTTCACCACTTTCATCATCGTCATCATCCTCATCGGATAGATACTCTTCTTGAGCCACCAACACCTTTTGGGGCTTGTTCTTGAAGAAGTTGTTCTTGTTGGGGAAGGGCTTGGCCTTGTCTTTGCGAATAAGTTTGCCACCATTGTCTTCCCTCTTCTCATAAGCACAGTCAGCCACAAAGTGACTCACATTGCCACAGTTGTAGCAAGTCCTCACCCGTTGCTTGCCTTCTGGCCAATTTGAGTTTTTCTTGGAGAAATTGGGCTTTGTGTTTCTCTTGTTGCCCCAAAACTATGTTGACGCAAGAGCCAGATGCTCGTGATAAGCGTACATGGTGTCTTCGGGGAACAATTCCTCTCATTATTCTTCATCTTCCTCCAAAAAAGCCTAGGCTTTGAAAGCAAGGTTGGGAGAGTCTTTTCTTGACCGTTGGACACGAGCTATAGCATTGTCAGTGGACTTGTTCAATATGTTCATGGCAATGAACTCATCCAACACATCACTCGAGGACATGGAGTGAAAGTATGCCTTAGACGGATGATGAAGGACATGGATTTGTTGAAAGGCATAATAGTCTTGAGAAACTTACGCTTGATCCAGTTGTCATCCACATCCTTGCTTCCATGATCTTGAAGAGCAACTGCAAGAGTTGTCACCCTTCGATAGAGCTCACGAGGATCCTCATCCTCAACCATAACAAACTCATTGGCCTCATCAAGTATCACTTCATAGTTTGACCATTGAATACTAGAGCTTCCCTTGTACATGGAAATGATGTGTTCCCAACAATCTTTGGCATGAGTGAAGGGACACAGTTGAGAAAGATCTTCAATAGGAACACCTGCTTGAAGGATGAACAAGGAAGAGTGATTGAGCTGATTGTCAACCTCTTCTCTTGGAGTGAGGTTTCCTGGATCAGGTGGGTAGTAGCCTTGCTCAATGATTCTCTAAAGTTGTGCCGAGCTGTGATTCAAATGAGCCTTTATATGAAAAACCAAGTTAGTAAAATCATTCTTAACAAGCTTTGATGGAGGACCGAGGTTAATAATATGCGATGGGTGAACCGGTCCTCCATAGACTACGTGAGGAGGAACCGAGGCAAAGGAATTTTCCCCACTTGTTCCTTGAGGCAATTTATCTCTATCACTGCATTTTCCTTTTCAGAATTGGTCCCCGTGTCCGAAGTTGTGGGATTAACCACATGCAATGGATCGGTAGACAATTTAAAACTATCATGGAAATCTTTGAACATGTTCTTGACCTCGATAGCCACTCAAGATCTAAAGGTGGACAAGCCTCATTTAGGTCCTCTCGGAAGACCGAGTTTGCAACAAATGCCCCGGGCAACTCCATCGGCCTAACCTCGTCGTCATCCATACTCTTTGGGTGGTCAAACCCTTAATAAAGAGACGTGGCTCTCATACCAATTGGAAGGATCAATATGGTTGACTAAAGGGGGGGGGGGTGAATAGGCAACTAACAATTTTAAGTTTTTCTTTTAACAAATTATGTTTAGCAACAAATAGGTTGTCTAGATATGCAACTAGGTGAACAACCTATATGATGCTAATCAACAACAATAGTAACCAAGAAGTAAGTACAACGAGAGGTAATAAATAACCACAAGTGAAATCGATGAACATGAGGATATGTTCCCAAAGTTCTTTTCCTTTGAGGGGAAGTACGTCTCTGTTGGAGCGGTGTGGAGGCACAATGTTCCCCAAGATGCCACTAAGGCCACCGTATTCTCCGCACGCCCTCTCATGATGCGAGATATCATGATTCCACTAAGTGGTACCCGTGAAGGCGGTGACCGAACCTTTATAAACAAGGTTGTGACAATCTCCACAAATGAATTGGAGGCTCCCAATGAAACCACGAAGCTTCACCACAATGGAATATGGCTTGGAGGTGACATCAATCGTCTAGGGCTCTCAAACACCCAAGAGTAACAAGATCCACGAAGGATTAGTGGGGGGAACCAAATTTCTCTTGGTGGAAGTGTGGATCAAGGCCCTCCCAACCAAACCCTAGAGTATAAACAAGTTTTGTTGGCTATGGAGAGAGATCGGGCGAAAATGGAGCTTGGAGCAACAATGGAGCTTAGGGTTAGAAAAGGTAGTGTTCTCAGGGAAGAAGAACCCCTTTATATAGTGGGGGAAATAATCTTCCCGTTACCCACGTGTTCTGCCCGTACCAGAGCAGTACTATCGCTCCTGGGAGTTGTACTACTGATGATAAGAGGTAGTACTGCTCGAGAGTGAGCGATACTACCGCTCAGGCAGAGGGCAGCCGATCCAAGTGGGGGGCAAGGTCCGATAGTACTGTCAGAGCGGTACTACCACTCATAAGAGGTAGTACCGCTTCCAACCACCGCTCGGGGATCTGCAGCAGACCCAACTCAGAAAAACCAAGGACTCCCTATGCGGTAGTAACAAGCGGTACAACCGCACAGTAATACCGCAAAGTCCGACACTAAAAGTGTCGAGACCCGCGGGCAGTGGTATTAGCTAGCGGTACAAGCTGGTCAACATCCACCGTGGAGCGGTACTACAGCCGACCTGGGCAGTACTATCGATGATAAGAGGTAGTACCTCTTGAGTCCTTCTAGGCAGAGATGGGCAAGGACATAGTCTCCATTGAGACAAAAAAGTGGATGCGAGGGAAGTGTACGTGAAGATTCCATCCACACTTTTCCGATGCAAGCCCCCTCTTAATAGTACGACTTTTTCTATGACTCAAGTCCACCGACAACGAAACATAAGAGAGAAATCCATCTTCATATCAATACACCGAGGGGCATGAATCGTCTTTGTGCTAACAGAGGAAGTAGCTGAAAGGCTTAGTGCACACGATTGGTCCGCAAAAGTATTGTCATCAATAACCAAAACCACTAGGGTAGAAATATGCCCTTACAGTATGTGCTTTGTGAAAGTCCTATTAGGCGTCTCGATCTATCCATATGTAAACAACCTCTCCAAGATCTTTCATTGAAAAATTCTTATTCAAATATATCTTCACGCTTTCCAAAAGTTCTATATTGTTTCTAATCAACAATATGTCATCCATATATAATATTAGAAATGCTATGGAGCTCCCACTCACTTTCTTGTAAATACAAGCTTCTCCATAAATTGTATAAACCCAAACGCTTTGATATCCTCATGAAAGCGAAGATCCAATTCCAATATGCTTGCACCCGTCCATAAATGGATCGCTAGAGCTTGCATACTTTGTCAACATTTTCTAGATCGGCAAAACCTTCCGGTTGTATCATATATAACTCTTCCTTAAGAAAACCATTAAGGAACGCTGTTTTGACATCCATCTGCCAGATTTAATAATAAAAAAATGCAGCTATTGCTAACATGATTCTGATAGACTTAAGCATCGCTAAGGGTGAGCAAGTCCCATCGTAGTCAACTACTTTAACTTGTGAAAACCCTTTTGCAACAAGACGAGCTTTATAGACGGTGACATTACCGTACACGTCTGTCTTTCTCTTAAAGATCCATTTGTTCCGAATAGCCTTGCAACCATTAGGTAATACTTCCAAAGTCCATACTTAAGCATCACTATGGGTGAGCAAGTCTCATCATAGTCAACTCCTTGAGCTTGTGAAAACCGTTTTGCAACAAGACAAGCTTTATAGACGCTGACATTACCATCCACGTCCGTCTTTCTCTTAAAGATCCATTTGTTCTGAATAGCCTTGCGACCATTAGGTAATACTTCCAAAGTCCATACTTTGTTTCCATATATGGATCCTATCTCGAATTTCATGGCCTCTAGACATTTGTTGGATTCCGGGCCCACCATCGCTTCTCCATAGCTCGTAGGTTCATTGTTGTCCAATAACATGACCTCAAAGACAGGATTACCGTACCACTCAAGAGTAGTACTGTCCTTGTCGACCTACAAGGTTCAGTAGTAACTTGATCCGAAGCTTCATGATCACCATCATTAGTTTCCTCTTCAACTAGTGTAGGTGTCACAAAAAATCTTCCTGTGTCGTGCTACTCTCTAATTGAAGTGACAATTCAATAACCTCATCAAGTTCTACCTTCCTCCCACTCAATTCTTTCGAGAGAAACTCTTTCTCTAGAAAGGACTCGTTTTTAGCAACAAACATTTTGCCTTCGAATCTGAGATAGAAGGTATAACCAACTGTTTCCTTTGGGTATCCTATGAAGACGCACTTATCCGCCTTGGGTTCGAGCTTATCAGACTAAAGCCTTTTGACATAAGCATCACAACCCCAAACTCTAAGAAGCAACAACTTAGGTTTCTTGCCGAACCATAATTCATACAATGTCGTCTCAACGGATTTAGATGGTTCCCTATTTAAAGTGAATCCCGCTGTCTATAATGCATAACCCCAAAATGACAGTGGAAAATCGGTAAGAGAGATCATAGAACGCACCATATCCAGTAAGGTACGATTATGATGTTCGGACACATCATTACGCCGTGGTGTTCCAGGTGGCGTGAGATGTGAAATAATTCCACACTGTCTCAAGTGCATACCAAACTCAGAACTTAGATATTCTCCTCCACGATCAGATCGCAGAAACTTTATTTTCTTGTTACGATGGTTCTCAACTTCACTCTGAAATTGGTTGAACATTTCAAATGTTTTAGATCTATGCTTCAATAAGTAATTATATCCATATCTACTAAAATCATCAGTGAAGGTAAGAAAATAACGATACCCACCGCGCGCTTCAACGCTCATTGGACCACACACATCAGTATGTATGATTTCCAATAAGTCACTTGCCCGTTCCATTGTACCGAAAATAGGGTTTTCGTCATCTTGCCCAGGAGGCATTGTTCGCATGTATCAAGCGATTCAAAATAGAGTGATTCCAAAAGTCCATCAACACGAAGCTTCTTCATGCATTTTACACCAATATGACCTAAGCGGGATTCCACAAGAAAGTGGTACTATCATTATCATCTCTACATCTTTTGGCATCAATGTTATGAACATGCGTATCACAATCGAGATTCAACAAGAATAAACCATTCACATTGGGTGCATGACCATAAAAGATATTACTCATATAAATAGAACAACCATTATTCTCTGATTTAAATAAGTAACTATCTCGCATTAAACAAGATCCAGATATAATGTTCATGCTCAAAGTAGGCACCAAATAACAATTATTTAGGTTCATAACTAATCCCGATGTTAATCTAAGAGCGAGTGTGCTGACGGCGCTCACATCATCCTTGGAACCATTTCAGCGAATCGTCACTTCGTCCTTTGCCAGCCTCCGTTTATTCTGTAGTTCCTGCTTCGAGTTACAAATATGAGCAAGCGAACCGGTATCAAATACCAGGAACTACTATGAGAGCTAGTAAGGTACACATAAATAATATGTATATCAAATATACCTTTGTTGACATTGCCAACCTTCTTATCGGCCAGATACTGGGACAATTCGGCTTCTAGTGGACAGTTCCCTTGCAATAGAAGCACTCATGCTTGGGTCTAGCCTTGGGTTTCGTCACGGGAGCGTCAACTGGCTTGCCGTTCTTCTTGAAGTTTCCCTTCTTTCCCTTGCCCTTCTTGAAACTAGTTGTTTTATTCACCATCAACACTTGATGCTCCTTCTTGATTTCTACTTCGGCGACTTTCAACATCGCTAATAGCTGGGAGATGGACTTGTTCATCCCTTGCATATTATAGTTCATCATGAAGCCTTTGTAGCTAGGTGGCAACTACTAGAGAACTTTGGCACTGACCATTTCGGAGGGAAGCTCAACTTCCAATTGACTCACACGGTTGTAGTACCCACACATTCTGAGTATGTGCTCACTGACAGAACTATTCTCCTCCATCTTGCAGGCAAAGAATTTATCGGAGGTCTCATACCTATCGATCCAAGCATTTGCTTGAAATACTAACTTCAACTCCTGGAACATCTCATATGCTCCATGGTGGTCAAAAAACTTTTGAAGTCCCAATTCTAAGCCACATCATGGCGCACTGAACTATCGAGTAGTCATCAATATGATCCTGCCAGACGTTCACAACATCCACAGACGACACTGGAGAGGGTGGCACCTCAAGCGGTGCATCAAGGTCATAAGCCTTTTGTTAAGCCATGAGGATAATCCTCACATTATGGACCCAGTCATGTTGGATCAATATAAGGGGTATCTAGAGGGGGTGAATAGACTACTTGCATAACTTAAAATCCTAGCCTTTCCCAATTTTAGTGGTTGGCACTTTTTAGCAAATCTAACAAGTCTAGTGCACCCTACACATGCTAGTCAACAAATATGGCAGCGAAAAGTAAAGATTTTGCACATGTAAGTAAGGAGTAGAGTTTAGGAAGATCAAACGCAAATATTGACATGGCGATTTTTGCGTGGTTCCAACAGGTGGTGCTGTCGTACGTCCGCATTAGTGGAGACTTCGACCCATGGACGGTAATGGGTGCAAGAGTCCACAGAGGGTTCCACCCACAAGGGGTCCACGAAGAAGCGGCCTTGTCTATTTCACCATGGCTTACGTCCACACAGGACTAGCCTCACTCGTGGTAGATCTTCACGAAGTAGGCGATCTCCTTGCCCATACAAACTTCTTGGTTCAACTCAACAAAACTAAGTAGGAGTCTCCCAAGCGACACCTAACCAATCTAGGAGGCACCACCCTCCAAAAGGTAATAGATGCGATAGAAAGATGAAATCCTTGCTCTTGTACTTCAAACGATAGTCTCCTTAACACTCAATCACTCTCTCACATATTTGGCATGGGTAGGAGAGATTGATTTTGTGGAAAGCAACTTGGGGAGGCTAGAGATCAAGTTTCAAATGGTTGGATTGGAATCTCTTGATCTCAACACGTGAGTAGGTGGCTCTCTCTCAGAAAAATGGATCTTGCAAGTGGGTGTCTGTTCTTAGTGCTTCCTGTGTGAATGAGAAGAGGTGGAGGGGTATATACATGCATCCCCCAAAATCCAACCATTACAACATTATTGCCCAACTCGGTGACACCAAAATGAATCTCGGTGGTACCGAGTTGCACTAAATGTGGCAACTTTTGAATTATCGGTGAGACCGATACATAAATCTCGGTGGTACCGATACGATGACCTAGAGGAGTTTACAAATCTCGGTGAGACTCATTCCAATCTCGGAAATTCTGATTCTTGGAACTTGCTCGACAGAAAGTTGGTCACATGCTTTCCGTGGCACCGATTTGGAAGTTGGTGGTACCGAGAGTTTAGGGTTTGGCGAAGGATTTATGTGGTGGAGAATCGGTAGGTCTGAGTGGAAAAAGTTTGTGGCACTGATTTTGCTGCTTTGGCTTGGGACAGAGATATTTGTGGGAGAATGAGTGAATATTTTTGTGGCTATCTCTAAGCACTTGAGCAACCAATTCATCATAGTAACTCACCCCCTTTTAATAGTATTGGCTTTCCTATGGACTCAAAAGTGATTTCTCACAAATGTAAAATGTAGAGTCTTCTTGATTGAAGCTTGAGCCAATCCTATTCCTTTCCTTCCATCAAGGGGTTTATCCTCACAATCCTTTAGCCAATGCTCTTTGTGGACTATACCTGAAATATACTAGGTAAAAGTGTTAGTCCAAGAGACAATGTATGTTGTCATGAATTATCAAAACCACCAAGCGAGCATATGTGCTTTCGATCTACCCCTTTTTGGTAATTGATGACAACATACAATCAAAGCTTCAATTAAAGATAAGCATTGCAATATGACAGGTTTGAAGGATACATGACTAGTACAAGCTCCTCCTAAATGTGTGCAATCCCTTTTAAAGGATAGTTGCTTTGGACTGCATGGGCACATACAAGGTAGAAAGGACAAGACAAGTCATGTAGATCTTGGCTATATGCATCATACATTTGTGAATGAAGGATTTCCATGTTCAAGACCCACTCTTGCAAACAATATGTGCAAGAGACAAGAGACAAGAAAAGACAAGGATATGATGCATATATAGTTACATTGAGGTTCTTGAGCATATGATACGTCCCAAACGTATCTATAATTTCTGCTTATTCCATGATCCTTTGGGTGACATTGTTATATGTTTTTCTAAACTTTTATATCTTTTTACACATATTTGGACTAACCTACTATCTCAGTGCACCCAGTGCCAGTTTCTGTCCGCTGATGTTTTTTTGCAGGGGCTTTTACCCAAATTTCCAGAGCCCCAAAAATCCCGAGAAAAATATATAAAAATCAGCGTGACGGAAGCTTCGGGATCACCGAAGATGGGCCAGAGGGGAGCCAGGGGTGCCCAGGGGGCCACCCTGCACGGCCTGACACCTAGCCGCGCCCACAGGCCGCCTGGGTAGCCCCCACCTCCTCTAACGCCCTCCTTTGGCCTATATTTACCCCTCCGATCGGAAAACCTTCCATCATATCCAGAATTGCGAATTTCTCCATCGTTCTGCTGCCGCAGCATTTCCGAGATCAAGAGCGTCAGGACACCTCTTCCCGGCACCCTGCCGGAGGGAGGATTGACCTCCGGGAGCTTCTCCACTGCAATGGACGCTTCCCGGACGTGCCGTGAGTAGTCCTCCTTGGACCATGAGTCCATGACCAGTAGCTATGTGATGTCTTCTATCCAATCTTGTGCTTCCATGATTAGCCCTTGTGAGCCGCCCTACATGATCAATGCATCTATGTAATTTTCCTGCTATTGCTATGCTCAGTTTGTTGGGATCCGATGGATTATGAGATTATGTTCAGATTGTTATAAGTTATATATTTGATTATCCTTTTATATTATGTTCTTTTAGTGATTCATGCATGTTCTCCGTTGCTCTTTATTGCTTTCGCCGAGTAGTAGATTGTAACTCCAAGAGGGAGCGTTATGCATGATTGTGGGTTCATACCCCTTGATGTCTAGCTTGAGTGACAGAAACATGAGACTAGGGGATGTGCTGTTGCCACCAGGGAGAAAACAACGGTGCTTGTTACCACGGTTGCAAGGATTGTTTACCTTACACATAGTTCGTTAATGAAGTTGTCCGTTGCTTTGAGTTTACACTTTGTGTGGGGCTCTGATACGTCTCCAACGTATCTATAATTTTTGATGGTTTCATGCTATTATCTTGTCAAACTTTGGATGCTTTGTATGCCTTTTATATCTTTTTTGGGACTACCTTATTAACTCAGTGCCAAGTGCCAGTTCCTGTTTTTTCCGTGTTTTTGACCCTTTTTAGAGGAGGATTTTAAACGGAGTCCAAACGGAACGAAACTTCCAAAAAGATTTCTTCCGTAACAGAAGACGATCGAGGGACTTGAGAACCAAGGCAGGGGGCCACCAGGGAGCCCACAAGCCCCCTAGCCGCGGCCAGGGGGGTCCGCGCCTCCCAGGCTTGTGGGCTCCGTGGGCCACCTCTGCCCTAGGTCTTTCGCCTATATATTCCCAAAAATTCCAGAAAAAATGAAGAGATCATCGAAAGTACTTTTCCGCCGCCGCAAGCTTCTGTCTCCGCAAGATCCCATCTGGGGCACGTTCTGGTGCCCTGCCGGAGGGGGATTTGGATACATAGGGCTTCTTCATCAACACCATGACCTCTCCGATGATGCGTGAGTAGTTCACCATAAATCTACGGGTCCATAGCTAGTAGCTAGATGGATTTCTCTCTCTCTTGGATCTTCAATACAAAGTTCTCCATCATCTTCATGGAGATCTATTCGATGTAATCTTCTTTTGCGGTGTGTTTGTCGAGATCTGATGAATTCTGGATTTATGATCAGATTATCTATGAATCTTATTTGAGTTTCTTCTGATCTCTTATATGCATGATTTCATATACTTGTAATTCTCTTCGAGTTGTGGGTTTTGTTTGGCCAGCTTGATCTATGATTCTTGCAATGGGAGAAGTGCTTGGTTTTGGGTTCATACCGTGCGGTGACCTCACCCAGTGACAGAAGGGGTAGCGAGGCACGCATCATGTTGTTGCCATCAAGGGTAAAAAGATGGGGTTTTCATCATTGGTTTGAGTTTAACCCTCTACATCATGTCATCTTGCTTAAGGCATTACTCTGTTCGTCATGAACTCAATACACTAGATGCATGCGGGATTGCGGTCGGTGTGTGGAGTAATAGTTGTAGATGCAGAAAGTATCGTTCTACTTGTCTCGGACGTGATGCCTATATGTATGATCATTGCCTTAGATATGGTCATGACTTTGCGCGGTTCTATCAATTGCTCGACAGTAATTTGTTCACCCACCATAATATTTGCTATTTTGAGAGAAGCCTCTAGTGAACACTATGGCCCCCGGGTCTACTTCACACCATATTTTTAGCCTTACTCTTTTACTTCATTGCACTTTCCGCCTTCAGATCTCACTTTGCAATCAATCTTGAAGGGATTGACAACCCCTTTATGGCATTGGGTGCAAGCTCGTTTGTGTTTGCGCAGGTACTCTGGACTTGACGAGATTCTCCTACTAGATTGATACCTTGGTTCTCAAACTGAGGGAAATACTTACTGCTCCTGTGCTGCCTCACCCTTTCCTCTTCAAGGGAAAACCAACGCAAGCAAGTTTCCTTCAACGTGTCAATTTCTGACGCTGTTGTTTGAGAAGTAGCAGAAGGATTTCTAGCGTCGTTGCCGGGGAGGATCAAGTCAAGAACTCATCCAATTAAGTATCGCAATCTCATCTCTTGCATTTACTTTTTTGCCTCTCGTTTTCCTCTCACCCACTTCTGAAAAAACAAAAATTTACAAAAATATTTGCCTTTTTCGTTCGCCATTTTCTCTCACTTGCTCTTTGTTCACTTGTGTGCTTGCTTGCTTGCTGAAGTCACCATGACTGAAAACACCAAACTTTGTGACTTCTCGAATACTAATAATAATGATTTTATTAGTACTCCGATTGCTCCCGCCACTAGTGCGGAGTCGTACGAAATCAATGCTGCTTTGCTGAATCTTGTTATGAAAGAGCAATTCTCCAGCCTTCCTAGTGAAGATGCCGCATCCCATCTTAATACCTTCATTGAGCTTTGCGATATGCAACATAAGAAAGATGTGGATAATGATGTGATTAAATTGAATCTTTTTTCTTTTCTCGTTGCGTGGTCGAGCAAAAACTTGGTTTTTGTTTTTGCCCAAAAATAGTATTGATTCTTGGAATAAGTGCAAAGATGCTTACATATCCAAGTATTTTCCGCCGGCTAAGATTATCTCTCTCCATAATGATATCATGAATTTTAAGCAACTTGATCATGAACATGTTGCATAATCTTGGGAGAGAATGAAATTGATGATTAGGAATTGTCCCGCTCATGGCTTGAGTCTTTGGATGATTATACAAATCTTCTACGCTGGTTTGAATTTCGCTTCTAGAAATATCTTGGACTCCGCCTCAGGTGGAATGTTCATGGAAATCACATTAGGAGAAGCCACAAAACTCCTAGATAATATCATGATGAACTACTCTCAGTGGCACACTGAAAGGTCACCTACTAGTAAGAAGGTACACACTATAGAAGAAATTAACTCGTTGAGTGCTAAGATGGATGAGTTAATGAATTTGGTTGCTAGTAGAAGTGCTCCTTTAGATCCCAATGATATGACCTTGTCTTCCTTGATTGAGAGTAGCAACGCTAGCTTGGACGTTAATTTTGTTGCTAGGAATAATTTTGGCAACAACAATGCTTTTAGAGGAAACTATGTTCCTAGGCGTTTCCTAGTAACCCCTCTAATAACTTTGGCAACTCCTACAACAATACTCATGGAAATTACAATAGATTACCCTCTGATCTAGAGAGTAATATCAAAGAGTTTATCAACTCACAAAGGATTTTCAATGCGTCCATAGAGGAAACACTACTCAAAATTGACGATTTGGCTAGGAGCATTGACAGAATGTCTAGTGATATTGATGCTTTTAATGTTATATGTGCTCCTCCCAAGATCAACATGGATGAAACTTTGAAATCTATGCATGTTTCCATGAGTGAGAGCAAAGAAAGAACCGCCCAAATTCATGCTAGACATGAATGGCTTAAAAGGCGTGTTCTCGTGATAAGAATCACGAAGATCTTAAAGTGCTTGGTGTGACTCCCATTGAATCTTTGTTTTCTTGTGTCAAACCTAACGATGATGGGGCTGGATGTGAATCCACTTTGGTTGAAAAACGCCCCAATGATTCGGAGTCCATCTATCTTGATGCTAAAAGCATTGAAAGTGGAGTAAAAGATATTAAAACTTTGAGTAGTAATGAAATTACTACCTTGGATTTCAAGGAACTCAGTTATGATAGTTTCTCCTTGATTGAATGCATTTCCTTGATGCAATCCATGCTAAACTCTCCACACGCTTATAGCCAAAACAAGGCCTTTACCGATCATATCGTCGAAGCTATGATAAAAACCCTTGAAGAGAAACTTGAATCGGAAGTCTCTATCCCTAGAAAGCTTCATGATGAGTGGGAACCTACTATCAAAATCAAAATCAAAAACTATGAATGCAATGCTTTGTGTGATTTGGGTGCTAGTGTTTCCGCGATTCCAAAGTCTTTATGTGATGTTCTGGGTTTTAATGAGATTGAGGAGTGTTCTCTTAATTTGCATCTTGTGGATTCTAGTGTCAAGAAACCCATGGGAAGGATCAATGATGTTCTTATTATTTCAAATAGGAACTATGTACCCGTGGAATTCATGCTTGACATTGATTGCAATCCTACATGCCCTATTATTCTTGGTAGACCTTTCCTAAGGACTATCGGTGCTATCATCGATATGAAGGAAGGGAATATTAGATTTCAATTTACTTTAAAGAAGGGCATCGAGCACTTTCCTAGAAAGAAAATAAGATTGCCTTATGAATCCATGATGAGGGCTACTTATGGTTTGAGCACCAAAGACGACGATACGCGATTCTATCGCTTTATGCCTAGCTAAGGGCGTTAAACAATAGCGCTTGTTGGGAGGCAACCCAATGAATTTATCTTTTTATTTTTGTTTTGTTGCGTCCACACCATCATAATTCTGTTATGATAGTGGCTTTTGTGTTTCTTTTTGTGTTTGAGCCAAGCAAAACCTTTATGACTAGTCTTGGTGATGGTTGTTTGATCCTGCTGGAAAAAGACAGTAACTTTTTGCTCACAAGATTATTTTTCGTTTTTATTCAGAAAGAGCTTTTGAGTTGATTCTTTTTGCTGCTGGTTTATATGCCTTTTTCCCAGGCAGTTGTAATTTTTAAGAATTTTTGAGGTACCATAAGTATACGAAGTATACAAATTGCCACAGACTCGTCTGTTTTTGACAGATTCTGTTTTTGTTGAGTTGGTTGCTTGTTTTGATGAAACTATGGATAGTATCGGGGGGGGGGGGGGGGTACTAGCCATGTAAAAGTGAGAATACAGTAATCTAACACCAATATAAATAGAAATCAAGATTGCTACAGTACCTAAAGAGGTGGTAGTTTGTTTTCTTGTGCTAATGATATCACGAGTTTCTGTTTCAGTTTTGTGTTGTGAAGTTTTCAAGTTTTGGGTGATGTTCTCATGGACAAAGAGATAAGGAGTGGAAAGAGGTCAAGCTTCGGGATGCCCAAGGCATCCCAAGCCAAATTCAAGGACACCAAAAATCCTAAGCTTGTGGATGCCCCGGGAAGGCGTCCCCTCTTTCGTCTTCAATCCATCGATAACATTACTTGGAGCTATATTTTTATCCACCACATGATATGTGTTTTGCTTGGAGCGTCTTGTATCGTAGGAGTCTTTTGTTTTTGTTGTGTCACAATCATCCTTGTTGCACACCTTTTGAGAGAGACATGCACTCATCGTGATTTTGCTAGAATGCTCATCGTGCTTCACTTATATCTTTTGAGCTAGATAATTTTGCACTTTGTGCTTCACTTAGATCTTTTAGAGCACGGTGGTGCGTAACTTGGTAGTTGGATTGTGCTATGAAAGTAGTCCCAAAGGTGATAGGTACGCAAAGAGGATACAAAAACCTCCATCTTCATGTGCATTGAGTAGAAAGAGAAGTTTTGATTCCTCTCAATTAGTTTTGAGACGTGGAATTGGTAATATTAAGAGTTATGTTAGTAGCGTGTTGTGAATCTAGAAATACTTGTGTTGAAGTTAGTGATTCCCGTAGCATGCACGTATGGTGAACCGCTATGTTAGGAAGTCGGAGCATAATTGATCTATTGATTGTCATCCTTTGTGTTGCGGTCGGGATCGCGCGATGGTGAACACCTACCAACCCTTCCCTTAGGAGTATGCATTTAGCACTTTGTTTTGATTACTAATAAAAACTTTCGCAACAAGTATGTGAGTTCTTCATGACTAATGTGAGTCCATGGTATAGATGCACTTTCACCTTCCACCATTGCTAGCCTCTCTAGTGTCGCGCAATTTTCGCCGGTGCACAAACCCACCATATGCCTTCCTCAAAAAAGCCACCATACCTACCTACTATGGCATTTTCATAGCCATTCCGAGATATATTGCCATGCAACTCCCACCGTTCCGTCTCATGACTTGTGCCGTCACTCTCATATTGCCATTTCATGATCGTAAGATAGCTAGTGAGATGTCTCAACGTCATACGCCAAGCTAGATCGTTGCACATCCCGGTGCACTGCCGGAGGCATTTCCTATAGAGTCATCATCGTTCTGAGCTTTGAGCTGTGAGTAAATAAAAGTTTGGTGATCATCATTATTAGAGCATTGTCCCATGTGAGGAAAAAAAAGAGGCCAAAGAGCCCAAATAAAAAAAGGGGAAAAAAAGGCCCAAGAGCCCAAATAAAAAAAAGAGAGAAAAAGAGAGAAGGGACAATGCTACTATATTTTTCCACACTTGTGCTTCATAATAGCACCATGTTCTTCATGATTTAGAGCCTCTCGTTTTGTCACCACCATATGCTAGTGGGAATATTTATTATATAACTTGGCTTGTATATTCCAATGATGGCCTTCCTCAAAATTGCCTTAGGTCTTCGTGAGCAAGCAAGTTGGATGCACACCCACTAGTTCTCCTTTTGAGCTTTCACATACTTATAGCTCTAGTGCATCCTTTGTATGGCAATCCCTACTTATTCACATTGATATCTATTAATGGGCATCTTCATAGCCCTTTGATACGCCGAGTCAATGTGACCATCTCTTCCCTTTTTGTCTCACAACCACCACCACACTCTATTCCATCTATAGTGCTATATCCATGGCTCACGCTCATGTATTGCGTGATAGTTATAAAAAGTTTGAGAAAGTAAGAGTGCACAAACAATTACTTGGCCAATACCGGGGTTGTGCATGATTTAAATTAGTTGTGTGAGGATGATGGAGCATAGCCAGACTATATGATTTTGTAGGGATAACCTCCTTTGGCCTTGTTATTCCGAAAGTTCATGATTACCTTGCTAGTTTGCTTGAAGTATTATTGTTTTCATGTCAATAGCAAACTATTGTTTTGAATCTTACGGATCTGAACATTCATGTCACACGAGACAAGTTACAAAGGACAACTATGCTAGGTAGCATTCCACATCAAAAATTCAGTCTTTATCACTTCCCTACTCGAGGACGAGCAGGAGTTAAGCTTGGGGATGCTTGATATGTCTCCAACATATCTATAATTTTTGATGGTTTCATGCTATTATCTTGTCAAACTTTGGATGCTTTGTATGCCTTTTATATCTTTTTTGGGACTAACTTATTAACTCTGTGCCAAGTGCCAGTTCCTGTTTTTTCCGTGTTTAGACCCTTTTCACAGGAGGATTTTAAACGGAGTCCAAACGGAACGAAACTTCCAAAAAGATTTTTCCGAAACAGAAGACGATCGGGGGACTTGAGAACCAAGGCAGGGGGCCACCAGGGACCCCACAAGCCCCCTAGCCGCGGCCAGGGGGCGCCTCCCAGGCTTGTGGGCTCCCTGGGCCACCTCTGCCCTAGGTCTTTCGCCTATATATTCCCAAAAATTCCAGAAAAAATGAAGAGATCATCGAAAGTACTTTTCCACCGCCGCAAGCTTCTATCTCCGCAAGATCCCATCTAGGGCATGTTCCGGTGCCCTGCCGGAGGGGGGATTCGGATACGGAGGGCTTCTTCATCAACACCATGACCTCTCTGATGATGCGTGAGTAGTTCACCATAGACCTACGGGTCCATAGCTAGTAGCTAGATGGCTTTCTCTCTCTCTTGGATCTTCAATACAAAGTTCTTCATGATCTTCATGGAGATCTATCCGATGTAATCTGCTTTTGCGGTGTGTTTGTCGAGATCCGATGAATTGTAGATTTATGATCAGATTATCTATGAATCTTATTTGAGTTTCTTCTGATCTCTTATATGCATGATTTCATATACTTGTAATTCTCTTCGAGTTGTGGGTTTTGTTTGGCCAGCTTGATCTATGATTCTTGCAATGGGAGAAGTGCTTGGTTTTGGGTTCATACCGTGCGGTGACCTCACCCAGTGACAGAAGGGGTAGCGAGGCACGCATCATGTTGTTGCCATCAAGGGTAAAAAGATGGGGTTTTCATCATTGGTTTGAGTTTATCCCTCTACATCATGTCATCTTGCTTAAGGCATTACTCTGTTCATCATGAACTCAATACACTAGATGCATGCTGGATAGCGGTCGATGTGTGGAGTAATAGTAGTAGATGCAGAAAGTATCGGTCTACTTGTCTCGGACGTGATGCCTATATGTATGATCATTGCCTTAGATATCGTCATGACTTTGCGCGGTTCTATCAATTGCTCGACAGTAATTTGTTCACCCACCGTAATATTTGCTATTTTGAGAGAAGCCTCTAGTGAACACTATGGCCCCCGGGTCTACTTCACACCATATTTTCAGCCTTACTCTTTTACTTCGTTGCACTTTCCGCCTTCAGATCTCACTTTGCAATCAATCTTGAAGGGATTGACAACCCCTTTATAGCGTTGGGTGCAAGCTCGTTTGTGTTTGCGCAGGTACTCTGGACTTGACGAGATTCTCCTACTGGATTGATACCTCGGTTCTCAAACTGAGGGGATACTTACTCCTCCTGTGCTGCATCACCATTTCCTCTTCAAGGAAAAAACCAACGCAAGCAAGTCTCCGTCAACGTGTCAATTTCTAACGATGTTGTTTGAGAAGTAGCAGGCTCACAACTTAATACCAGCGAGATGTTCTGGATAGATATCTCAAGGTGGATGATTAGTAAGTAGATGCTAATGAATAAATGGTCTACTTGTCTTGGCGTACTGCCCATTAGTATGGAACCTCTAACTTTCAAGTTGCATAATTAGCATTGCGGTGCGTTTATAATTCTGTCAATTGCCCAACTATAATTTTTTTACCCTTGCATAGTTGTTTATCGTCTTTTGGGAGAGAGACTTCACTAGTGAACATCATGTGACTCCGGTCCATATCAAGACCATTGCTTACACCTCCATCATTTACTGCTTTCATTTACTTTTCCGTTGCAATCACTAACACTATTCCCGCTTGTGTTTTGATCCTTTGCAAACTACAAGGCCGGAGAGATTGACAACCTCTCTGTACTCGTTGGGAGCAAAGTTATTTGTTGTGTGTGCAGGTCCACGTCTTCTGCTAGCGCCAGGGCAGCGGAGACCTACTTGTTGATCCTTGGAGTCCTCATGGTTGGACAAACCTTACAGTCTCCATGTAAGGGAAACTTGCTGCTGACTACGTCTCCACCTTCCACTTGGGGTAACCAACGAGGGGGGAGAAGTATATTCATCAACTCGTCATCAAGCAAGTTTCTGGCGCCGTTGCCGGGGACTCCAGTCTTGAAGATAGGGGAGTTGCACACTAGTTTTGTTAGTTTTGCCGGGGAGTCTTTTACCTTTGCTTTTTAGTTTTGTTAGTTTGCTTTCTAGTTTTTTCTTTAGAGTCCTATACCAAAAACCACAAAGATACAATCAATAGTAGGATCGGGGGAAACCCTTGTCGGCCTGGCCGACACCGACGTGGCGACGCCGGTGGGTGCCGCCGGACCTTCCTGGAGGGTGTCAGGGGCGACCCTTCCTCTTGCCTCGTCACGTACCAGGGAAACCCTTGGCAGCAGTGTCGTCATCGTCGCGGTCCTTCTTGGAGGTGCTGATTGGTACCGGTGCTTCGGAGCCTTGGAGCTTGGTGGGAGATCTTCAGTGGGCGCAGTGGTCGTGAAGCGTCTTTGTTTCCGTCGATCCGCTGTTGTCGGCATTTTTCTCTTGTTGTTTCTCTTTCGTTTCTTTTGGGTGTGATTGTGCTGCTTCCGCCCCAACACCTACTATTGATTGTATCGGTTGGTTGCTTTGTAATACAAAGCGGGGGGAAACCCTTTTTCGGTAAAAACCACAAAAAAATTAGTTGCTTTGTTCTTGCTTGTTGCTGCTGCTATGGGTTCCACTGAAAACACCAAGTTGTGTGACTTCACTAGTCACAACAACAATGACTTTATATGCACTCCTATTGCTGCTCCCGCCACTGAGGCTACCTCCTATGATATTAAACCTGCTTTACTGAACCTTGTTATGAAAGATCAATTCTCCGGTGCTGGAGATGCTGCTGCTTTGCACTTGAATAAGTTGAGCTTTGTGATATGCAAAAATATAAAGAAGTAGATGGTGATATTGTTAAACTTAAGCTTTTTACTTTCTCCTTGAGAGGAGGAGCTAAAGTGTGGCTTCAATCTTTGCCTAGGAATAGCATAGATTCTTGGGATAAGTGCAAAGATGCTTTTATTGGGAAGTATTATCCGCCTGCTAAGATTATCCAGTTAAGAAGTAACATTATGAATTTTAGGCAACTTGATAATGAACATGTTGCTCAAGCTTGGGAACGTATGAAATCTCTTGTTAAGAATTGCCCTACACATGGTTTGAATACTTGGATGGTTATCCAAACTTTCTATGCAGGATTAAACTTTACCTCGCGGAATCTGCTAGACTCAGCCACCAGAGGAAGCTTTATGTCAACTACACTTGGTGCTGCCACAAAGCTATTGGATGAGATGATGACAAATTATTCTCAATGGCACACCAAGAGAGCTCCAACATGTAGGAAGGTAAACTCTGTTGAGAAGATCTCCTCCCTTAATGATAAGGTTGACATGATCATGACTTTACTCACTAAGCAAGCTCCTATTGATCCTCATGATATTCCTTTAAATTCTTTGGTTGCTCAAGAAAGAGAGCAAGTTGATGTTAATTTTATCTCTAGGAACAACTTTAATAATAATGATTATAGGAGTAATTTTGGTAGCAATCCTAGACCGCTCCCATCCAACAACTAGGGGAACAACAACACTTATCCTAGCACCAAAAACTCCACTTCTGAATTAGAGAGCATTCTTAAAGACTTTATCGCTTGTCAAAAAGCCTTCAACAAGAGTGTAGAAGAAAAAATAGAAAAATTAGATAGTCTCTCTTTGAAGGTGGACAACATAGCTCATGATGTAGAGATGCTAAAAATTAGAACTTGCCCCCTTGAGGAAAGGAACACCACACCCACGAATGCTATCCAAGTCCAAACTAATGAGAACATAAGAATGCTAGCCAAACTTAAAGATAGATGGGCTAGAGAAAAAGAAGAGGAAGATAGGATTAAGAGCCTTCCTACACATACTACCATTACTACTATACAAGTTGTTGAGGATCTCAGAACTTTTAGCACCCATCACACCCCTAGTCCCAATGGACCTATTAATGGTGATGCTAATACCTCAACTATAGGACAAAAAGGTCCTTTGAATTTAGAGACTACCAAAAGAATGAGCTTAGATGACATCACTACCACTTTAATTAATGGTAGTAATCTTGATTTTGACAATTGTAGTCTTTCTGAAGTTATCACCTTTTTGCAAAGAATAGCTAAAGACCCCCACACTAGTACACTCAATTTTGCCTTCACCGAGCATATTACCAATGCTCTTATCAAATCTAGGGAGGAGAAGCTCAAGCTAGAGACTTCTATTCCTAGGAAACTAGAATATGGTTCGGATCCTATGGTCAAGATTACATTGAATAATATCTCTTGCTTTGCTATATGTGATGTTGGAGCTAGTGCCTCCGTTATGCCCAAAAGAATGTATGATATGCTCGATTTGAAACCTTATGATCAATGTTATTTTGGTGTTAATCTTGTTGATTCTTCCATAAAGAAACCTTTATGGAGAATTGATATTGTGCATATTTTTGTCAATGATAATTATGTTCCCGTTGATTTACTTATTATGGACATTGAGTGTGATCCTTCATGTCCAATTATTTTGGGATGTCCTTTTGTTCGCACCGTTGGTGCTATCATTGACATGAAAGAAGGGACCATTATATTCCATTTCCCCTTAAAAAGGGAATGGAATAGTTCCCTATAAATAAGATTAAGTTACCTTATGAGTCTGTTACTCGGGCAAGTTATTCTTATGGAGTTGATAATACTTGATCTTTTTGCATCATGCCTAGATCAAAGGCATAAAATAAAGCGCTTGTTGGGAGGCAACCCAATTTGTTTTTACTGTCATTTTTAGTGGTATTGATGCTTGTTACTACCGTAGCAACAACATTGTATCTTTATTTTCAAGCTTTGTGCCAAGTTTTAGCCTCCGATAGCAAGAAAGTTCAAAAGTTGTGACATGTTGTCTAGAAACAGATTCTGTCTGCCTGATGGAAAAACTCGCCAAAACTCACGAGACCATCTTTTTGATCTGAATTACTTTAACAACATGCTCTATATAATTGTCTTTGTGGCGTCTATTCTGAGTTTTTTTATTCGAGTTGCAGAAGTGCCCCCAAAAAATTATTTACTACCTGTTGTTCGTTTTTTCACAAATTCTGCCATGTTTTGCGTTTTCATCATTTTACAAATCTTAAGCTTGTTTTTTCTTTGCAAAAACCTTTTGGCGATCTTTAGAAACAATAGCTTTTCATGAAAATCTTTATTTCCAGTAGGTAATGAATTATTTTATCATGGGTACTAACCACTCTAATCAGCTTATGATGAGTTTAGTATGAAGGGAGTTTTCAAGTATGCGATGGAAGATGATGAAAGAAGATCCATGAGTGTCAAGCGCTCAAGCTTGGTGATGCCCCCATGCACCCCCAAGAAATATTCAAGGAGACTCAAGCGTCGGGGAGGCCCCCGTGCATCCCCTTGTCTATCAACAATCATCAGTTCGTCCATCTCCGTGCTATATTTTTATCACTTCATATGTTATGTGCTATGCTTGGAGCATCCCGCTCTTTACTTTTCAGTTTGTTTTAGTTTTGCTTGCTGTTCATAACAAGTCGGAACCTAGCCTTCCTTGTTTGGGAGAGAAACACGCTCCACTCCACCCTAGAACACAACATAGGTTTTCATGCTTATCTTTTTGTGTGTTCTTTATCTTTTATAGCTGTTGTCATGCTTAGCCCTTAAGTTTTCATGCTATATCTTTTTAGGAGCTTTTATTTAGGTTGCTTTTGGAACTATCTTGAGTTATCATGCTTATCTTGTTTAGTGAGTTGGCTCGTTGCACTGAGTTGTGTGTCTTCCATGAGTATGTAACTGAGGTTGCTATTGAAGTATAATAGTAACTTGCAATAGTTTTGATGTATTGATTTGAGTAATGTTTGGACTATTGCTGCCAAGAGCTTGAGCCTATTAGTGATAGGTGTAGTATTTTGGGAAATCCATGTGTTTTTCAAAAACTAAAAATTAGTTGAGAATTCTAGCTACTAAATTGATCGCTAACCTCTGGAGGGGTTGGAATATATAGAGTACCCTCACGTTATCATGGGTCGAGGATGCGCAAGGATAACCAAACCCCCAAACACTCCTCCTCGGGGTACTTGTCTCTTTGTGAATGTCCTAATTAGATAGAGAGTAACCGATAATAAGTGTATGAGTTCTTCGGGCTAATGTGAGTATTCGATTGTTGGCACTGATACGTCTCCATCGTATCTACTTTTCCAAACTTTTTTGCCATTGTTTTGGACTCCAATTTGCATGATTTGAATGGAACTAACCCGGACTGACGCTGTTTTCAGCAGCATTGCCATGGTGTTGTTTTTGTGCAGAAATGAAAGTTCTCGGAACGTCCTGAAAATTTACGGAGAATATTTCTGGAAAATATGAAAAATACCTGCACAAAGATCCACCGGAGGGGACGGGATAGTGGGCCACAAGCCCTGTCGTCGCGGCCCCCCTGGCCGCGGCAACCAAGCTTGTGGGGCCCACGTCGCTCTGCCGCCCCCAACTCCAGCGCTATTTATTCCCTTTCGTCCCGAAAAATCAAGAGAGAAGATTTCATCGCGTTTGCGATACGGAGGCGCCTCCACATCCTGTTCTTCATCTGGAGGGCAGATCTGGAGTCCGTTTTGGGCTCCGGATCAAGGATATCGCCACCATCGTCATCATCACCTTCTTCCCTCTCCAATTCCATGAAGCTCTTCATCGTTCGCGGGTAATCTATTCGTAGGCTCGCTGGGCGGTGATGAGTAGCATGAGATCTATCATGTAATCGAGTTAGTTTTGACGGGGATTGATCCCTAGTATCCACTATGTTCTGAGATTGATGTTGCTACTACTTTGCCATGCTTAATGCTTGTCACTAGGGCCCGAGTGCCATGATTTCAGATCTGCAATTATTATGTTGTCACCAATATATGTGTGTTTTAGATCCGACCTTGCAAGTTGTAGTTACCTACTATGTGTTATGACCCGGCAACCCCGGAGTGACAATAACCGGAACCACTCTCGGTGATGACCATAGTTTGAGGAGTTCATGTGTTCACCAAGTGCTAATGCGTTGGTCCGGTTCTTTATTAAAAGGAGAACCTTAATATCCCGTAGTATCCATTTGGACCCCGCTGCCATGGGAGGGATGGACAATAGATGTCATGCAAGTTCTTTTCCCTAAGCACGTATGACTACACACGGAATGCATGCCTACATCACATTGACGAACGGGAGCTAGCCACATATCTCTCCGTGTTATAACTGTTGCATGATGAATGTCATCCAATGAATCGCCGATCCATTGCCTACGAGTTTGTCCCACTGCTGCTGTTACTTGTTTTGCTCTGCTGCTGTTACTACTGTTGCTACTGCTGTTACTTGCTACTGTTGCTACTTGCTACTGGTGTCACTATTGCTGTTCCTTGCCACTGCTGTTACTCGTTACACTCCTGCTACCTGCTACAATACTTTTTCTAGCACCATTGCCGGGAAAGAATATTTCCCGTCCACGGGCAACTTACTGGCGCCATTGATACAACAGTTAGGAATAGTCTGCCTTGTCAACAGATCGTTTCTGGCACCGTTGCTATCATACTACTTGATGTTGATACTTTGCTTGCAGATACTAATCTTTCAGGTGTGGTTGAATCTGACACATTCAGCTGCTAATACTTGAGAATATTCTTTCACCTCCCGTCGCGCGAACCAACAAATTTGGGTTGAATACTCTACCCTCAAAAACTGCCGCGATCCCACGCGATGGTGGGCCATTGCAAGACAATTGCTAATTGTTGAGCATCGGGGACAAGCTCTTTTCTGGCTCCGTTGCTGTGGAGGCATCAAGTCAGGAATAGTTGCACGTCAGCAGCATTTTTCTGGCGCCGTTGCCGGGGAAGGATAGCTATATTCTCTGAGTCACTTGGGATTTATATCTGCTGATCACTATGAAGAATCTGAAAGATCCAAAAACTAAAGTCTTGCCCTCAACTACGAGGGGAGGTAAGGAACTGCCATCTAGCTGTGCACTTGATTCACCTTTAGTTATGAGTAAGTTTGCGACACAACCTCCTGCTAGAAATTTTGATATGTCGCCTGTGCTTGATGATGCTTATGATGCTATTGCTAGAGATGCTATGCCTGATACTGCTAGAGATACTATGCCTGATACTGCTAGAGATGCTATGCCTGATACTGCTAGAGATGCTATGCCTGATACTGCTAGAGATACTATGCCTGATACTGCTAGAGATGCTATGCCTGATACTGCTAGGGATGCTATGCTTGATACTGCTTTGCCTGATGATGCTAGAGATGCTATTTTGCCTGATGATGTTATGCATGATACTGCTTTGCCTGATGATGCTTTGCTTGATACTGCTAGAGATACTACTTTGCCTGATATGCCACTAGGGGCATTCCTTGATGTTCATATTGCTAGAGGTACTGCCAATGCTCGTGATGCTTCTGAAACTGCCGATACTATTGAGATAGAACCTGCTTTTGCTCCTGCTAGATCTAGCTCTCTTAGATATGAATTGCCTGATATACCAGTGGGTTATGTTATGGAGGGAGAGATAGCTGAGTATTTTCTTGCGTGTAAGGATGCCTATGACGCTGAGAAATTACTTCTCAAGTGGAAGGAAAAATCTCTGAAAGCTAGGATGAAATACGACCCGAAGTTTGCCACTTCACCTATCTTTATCACCGATGAGGATTATGAATTCTCTGTCGACCCTGAGATAATCTCTCTAGCCGAATCTGATCCTTTCCACGGTTATGAGTCTGAGACGGTCGTAGCCCATCTTACCAAACTACACGATATAGCCACTTTTTTCACTAGTGAGCAGAAGACCCGCTACTACTATATCCTTAAGCTGTTTCCTTTCTCTCTAAAGGATGACGCTAAAGCCTGGTTCACTTCTCTTGCTCCTGGATGTTTGAGTAGTCCCCAGGATATGGTCTATTACTTCTGTGAGAAATATTTCCCTGCCCATAAGAAGCAAGCTGCCTTACAGGAAATATACAACTTTGCTCAACTCAAAATAGAGAGTTTCCCACAAGCTTGGGGGAGGCTCATCCAGCTACAGAATGCTTTTCCTGATCACCCTCTTAAGAAGAACGAGATACTTGATATCTTCTATAACGGACTTACCGATGCTTCTAGAGACCACCTAGATAGTTGTGCCGGTTGTATTTTTAGGGAATGAACTATAGAACAAGCTAAGATTCTATTGAATAACATCTTGATCAACGATAATGCTTGGACTATTCCCGAACCACCTCCTAAGCCAACTCCGAAAATAGAGGTATTCTATTCCTCAGTCCCGAAGATATGCAAGAAGCCAAGAAATCTATGCAAGAGAAAGGCATTAAATCCGAAGATGTCAAAATCTACCGCCTATAGATGAGATACATGGTATCGATAACCCGATACAGGTAGTAGAAGTAAATTCTCTGTGTAGGTTTGATGAGAGTGATATTCCTTTTGACAAACCTGCTAGCCTATGCTTTGATGAATTTGACAATTTTGTTGCCAAACAACAGAGTTTCAATGATTATGTTAGCAGACATTTGGAACAAAGCACTCGTATGCTTAGTCATTTAAGTGCTTGTGTAGACAGAAATGTCAATGATCTGAAGCTTCTGAGTAAACATGCCTCTATGATTACTACTCAAGTAGAACAAGTACTTAAAGCTCAGAATGACTTGCGCAATGAATTAAATGACAACTCTGTCAGAGTCATTACTAGAGGAGGCAAAATGACTCAGGAACCTTTGTATCCTGAAGGCCATCCTAAGAGAATTGATCAAGATTCTCAAGGAATTAATGCTGATACACCCAGTCATCCTAAGAAGAAGAAGGAGGATGATAGAAACCTACATGTCAGTTCACCAAATACTATCACACCTGAAGAACCAAATGATATTTCTGCGTCTGATGCAGAAATACAATCTGGCGATGAACATGAACCTGGTGACAATATGGACAGCGATGTTCATAATAATGCTCAACCTAGCAATGATAATGATGTGGAGATTGAACCTACGGTTAATCCTGATAACCCACAACCTAAGAGATACGATAAGAATGACTTCACTGCTAGGAAGCATGGTAAAGAAAGGGAGCCATGGGTTCAGAGACCTATGCCCTTTCCTCCTAAGCCATCCAAGAAAAAGGTAGATGAGGATTTTGAGCGCTTTATTGAAATGATAAGACCCGTCTTTCTGTAGATGCGGTTAATTGCTATGCTCAAAATGTCTCCATATGCCATGTACATGAAAGATATCGTGACTAATAAACGGAAGATACCAGATCTTGAGATCTCCACCATGCTCGCCAATTACACTTTCATAGGTGGAACTCCTAAGAAACTTGGTGATCCCGGAGTGCCCACTATACCTTGCTCCATTAAAGGAAACTACGTAAGAACTGCCTTATGTGACCTTGGAGCCGGTGTTAGTGTTATGCCTCTCTCTCTTTATCGTAGACTTGAACTGGATAAGTTGACACCCACTAAAATTTCTCTGCAAATGGCTGACAAATCAACTGCTTTCCGTGTCAGCATTTGCGAGGATGTGCCTGTTGTGGTTGCTAACACCACTATCTTAACAGACTTTGTTATCTTGGATATTCCCGAGGACGATGCCATGGCTATTATCCTCGGAAGACCCTTTTTAAACACGGCAAGGGCTGTTATAGATTGCAACAAAGGCAATGTCACTTTCCATGTCAACGGTAATGAGCATACCGTGCACTTTCCGAAGAAACAATATCAAGTACATTGCATCAATGCTATCGAAAAAACTTCATCATTCTTATCGGGAGCTTTGAATGCCCTATTCCCCGTGTTAAGATGAATTATGATTTGCTTGTTGGGGAGATTCATATCCCCATTGAGGTGACTTAGTGACTATTCGAAAATTCTTTGTTCTCTTTTGCGATTCGGAAAAGTTTTGTCATGAGGATTTGATCAACCCCATTGACGGATTTCTTTCGATGAACATGAAATGGATGAATCAAAGAGTCAAATACCTCTGTTTTAAGCTTTCACTTTCTGTTGCTTAGAAGAAAAATGATAGATTTAGTTTAGTTTTCCCTGTTTCCTGTTTTAGCGACCCGGAGAAAAGTACCCCGAAAATAAAAGTTGTCCGATGGTCCTGAAAATCTAGTATGATTATTTCTGGAATATTTGAAAAATACGGGGACTGAGAGCTGGCCTGGGGGCCACACTAGTGGGCCACAAGCCCTGTCACCGTGGCCACCCCCTGGCCGCGGCAACCAAGCTTGTGGGGCCCACAGGGACCCCCTCCACTCATTCCAGCTCCCATCCTCTTCTACCTCCAGAAAAAATCGTTTCGCTGCTCAAACCTGTGTTCTTGCTCATTTGGCTGTGATTTTTGATGTCCTTGCTCAAGGCACCATTCTCCGAACCGTTTTGGGGAAATTACTCCTTGGTAAGTGACTCCTCCATTGGTCCAATTAGTTTCTACTCTAGTGCTTTATCCTTCGCATATTCTTGCTACCTTGGTGACCCTGTTCTTGAGCTTGAAATGTTGATTTTTAGCTGGTCCCAAGTAGTTTTAGCGCGTGATACGATCTCTAGGCACTAGTAGGAGTAGTTGCTACAAGGTTTGGTTGGTCTTTATTCACTTTTCTCTTGAACTTCAAAAATTTCAGCAAAAAGAAATTATGTTCAGGAGGAAGTTTCATGGTGGTTCCTCAAGTAAGAAGGGCCCCCGTCTTTCTATTCGGGAGCCCGAGCCTTATCAACTAAGGGACGCACCGGTACAACCATGTGAATGGCCTTCCGATGAGTTCATGATCGAAGCAGGCTTCAAGGATGAGTTTGATACACTTGTCTGCAATGCCGGGTTAGAAGAATTCCTCTGAGATAAATGTGAACAGTATGATTTGCTCACTGCCTCTTTCATGCGTAGATTTAAATTTTCAGTTGGCCGTGACTCATCCATACTGTTCGACCTGTATGATAAATCCTACGCCATGGATTTGGAGGATTTCAATAGGATTTGCAAGATACCCGATGGGGGTAATCTTAAAGATCCTGCTAAGTCTTCGGTTAGAGATTTTGTCTCTAGTATAACTGTTGGAGAAACTAGAGACATCACGCAAGCTACCATAGGAAGCATTCATTTCCCTGCCTTGCACTACTTTGCCCTCTTCATAGGTAGATGCATTAACGGCAAGGTTGAACATTGTCACCTATGCGCATCCGACCTTAGTATCCTTAAGAGCGCAGTGACGGGTGATAAAAGCTTCAACATGGGAGCTATTATAGCAAGGAGGCTGAATAAGAATGCTATTGATGGGGATTTCTTTGGCGGCATCTATGCCACTCGCATAGCAAATTTTCTTGGAGTACCCATCCGCGCAGGAGATCCCCCGCTCCATATTGCTTTCCTTGACCGCGTCGCCATGACACACTACCAGTTCCTTGAGAGGGATGATGAAATCCTCCTATACCGATTGATATTTAACCGGCAGCATGTTTTCCATATTACCCTTCCTGCTCCTGCTTTCTTTGACTTTCAGGTAAAACGGAGATACTACATAACCATAGGAGAGGCACAGGAGTATGAGAGGGAGGCGACGGCTGCTCGTCTCCGTGAGGCAGATATTCAGGCAGTGGCTGCAGCGATCCCGTTTAACCCCGATTATGATTTTGGGTTTCGCCAGGACCGTCCTTGGGAGTAGACCAAGCTAGGCCAAAAGCCTAAGCTTGGGGGAGTACGTGTTTGCACCAACTTTACATTCATGTTTATGCTTTCACTTTGTTAGTCGGTGTTTACACTTTGCCATTGTATTATCCATGCTAGTTTATTTTCGTTTTCTTGTTTTCTTGTTTTGTGTCCTTTTGAGAAAACCCAAAAAGATTTTCCTTTCTTCTTTTGCTTGTTGGGAGCTTTCCCGTGTAAATAGTTTTCTTTTTCTTTGGGTCAAGGTAGAAGATATTGGTTACACTGTTTAGTGGCTCTTGCATGCATACCTGTTTAGCTTTCAAAGAGGCATATTACTTTGTCTTCTCCTTTGTGTTTGCCTGCAGATTCAGCTTTAGTCCAATGCATGAGCACTCTTATTATTGTTCACATCGTTCGATCGTGCAAGTGGAAGGCAATAATGATGATATATGATGAAGTGGTTGAGACTGGAAAAGCTGGTATGAACTCTATCTGTTTTGTTTTTGTAAATATGACTAGTTTGTCGTTCCAGATTCAACTTTGTTGAGAGAGAACCGTGTTTGCAATGACAAGTTAGAGATCATAGTTTCTGATGCCATGCTTAATGAGCTAGGAGCTTATAATGGTTTGTCTTGCATGCCAACATAGATTTTGAGATGACTATGTTGTAGTATGATAGGATGGTATTCTCCTTTGAATGATTCAAGTGGCTTGACTTGGCGCATGTTCATGCATGTAGTTGAAACAAAATCAACATAGCCTCTATGATGTTCGTGTTCATGGTGATTTATATCCTGTTCATGCTTGCACTCCATGTTAGTCAAACTCATTGCATCTTGATGACTGTTGTCGCTCTCTAGTTGGTCGCTTCCGAGTCTTTTGCTAGCCTTCAGTTGTACTAAGCGGAATACTGCTTGTGCATCCACTTCCATAAACCCAAAAGTTTTTCCATGAGAGTCCACCATACCTACCTATTTGCGGTATCTACCTACCGTTCCAAGTAAATTTGCATGTGCCATTCTCTAAACCTTCAAGAAATAATTTGTTTTGCATGCCCGAACCGCTCATGTGGTGACAGGGGGCTATTGATATCTTCCATGTTAGGCGTGTTATCCTCAACATGTGTTTATTCACTGTCATTCACGAGAAAGGGGCCGGTAATTGGAATGCCCAGTTCCACGCTTAAATCGAAAACATAACTGTAAAACAAGACTCCCCCCGGATTGAAGTTAGTATGGACGGTACCCGAGGATTCGGTTAGCCATGGAGTGTGATTGATTGGTGGTGGGGGAGTTAAAACTTTACTTTTCTATTTAGGAACCGCCTATAGCATGAATAGCATGGAAGATATTGAGAACTCTTGGTCATTGCGTTGGCAATGAAAGCATGCCACCCAAAATTATTATCTCTGTTTTCAAAGGTTGAGCTCTGGCACCTCTGCAAATCAATGCTTCCCTCTGCGAAGGGCCTGTCTATTTATTTTCCTGTTGAGTCATCCTCCTCTTATAAGCACCAATTAGAGATCACCTCTGTCATTTTTATGCTTTGTTTTTGATTGATATTGAGTATGACTATGACTGGATCTTCGTTGCTATGAATTACAATATTTAGTCAACCCTTGATCTTTGAAAGTGCTATGCATTTATGTTTTGCGGTCTCAGAAAGAGCTAGCGAGATACCACCTATTCATATTGCTTCATGCTTGTTTTGATTGAATTGTTGGTATCTGAAACTCATTATTATTTGCTCGCTAGCTGATTATTGCAACAACAAGATCAAACAAAGTTTGGCAAAGTTTTTCTTTCTCTTTCAGTTTGTCAACTGAGTTGCTTGAGGACAAGCAAGGTTTTAAGCTCGGGGGAGTTGATACGTCTCCATCGTATCTACTTTTCCAAACTCTTTTGCCCTTGTTTTGGACTCTAATATGTATGATTTGAATGGAACTAACCCAGACTAACGCTGTTTTCAGCAGAATTGCCATGGTGTTGTTTTTGTGCAGAAACGGAAGTTCTCGGAATGTCTTGAAAATTTACGGAGAATATTTCTAGAAAATATGAAAACTACCTGCGCAAAGATCCACCGGAGTGGACGGGCCAGTGGGCCACAAGCCCTGTCGCCGCGCCCCCTTGGCCGCGGCAACCAAGCTTGTGGGGCCCACGTGGCTCTGCCGCCCCCAACTCCAGTGCTATTTATTCCCTTTCGTCCCGAAAAAAAATCAATAGAGAAGATTTCATCGCGTTTGCGATACGGAGGCGCCGCCACATCCTGTTCTTCATCTGGAGGGCAGATCTGGAGTCCGTTTTGGGCTCCGAATCAAGGAGATCGTCGCCATCGTCATCACCAACCTTCTTCCCTCTCCAATTCCATGAATCTCTTCATTGTTCGTGAGTAATCTCTTCATAGGCTCGCTGGGCGGTGATGAGTAGGATGAGATCTATCATGTAATTGAGTTAGTTTTGACGGGGATTGATCCCTAGTGTCCACTATGTTCTGAGATTGATGTTGCTACTACTTTGCCATGCTTAATGCTTGTCACTAGGGCCCGAGTGCCATGATTTCAGATCTGAAATTATTATGTTGTCACCAATATATGTGTGTTTTAGATCCGATCTTGCAAGTTGTAGTTACCTACTATGTGTTATGACCCGGCAACCCCGGAGGGAGAATAACCGGAACCACTCCCGGTGATGACCATAGTTTGAGGAGTTCATGTGTTCACCAAGTGCAAATGCGTTGGTCCGGTTCTTTATTAAAAGGAGAACCTTAATATCCCATAGTATCCATTTGGACCCCGCTGCCACGAGAGGGATGGACAATAGATGCCATGCAAGTTCTTTTCCCTAAGCACGTATGACTACACACAGAATGCATGCCTACATCACATCCACGAACGGGAGCTAGCCACATATCTCTCCATGTTATAACTGTTGCATGATGAATGTCATCCAACGAATCGCCGATCCATTGCCTACGAGTTTGTCCCACTACTGTTGTTACTTGTTTTGCTCTGCTGCTGTTACTACTGTTGCTACTTGCTACTGCTGTCACTACCGCTATTCCTTGCCACTGCTATTACTCGTTACACTGCTGCTACCTGCTACAATACTTTTTCTAGCACCGTTGTCGGGAAAGAATCTTTCCCGTCCATGGGCAATTTACTGGCGCCATTGATACAATAGTTAGGAATAGTCTACCTTGTCAATAGATCGTTTCTGGCACCGTTGCTATCATACTACTTTGCTGCTGATACTTTGCTTGCAGATACTAATCTTTCAGGTGTGCCTGAATCTGACACATTCAGCTGCTAATACTTGATAATATTCTTTCACTTCCCATCGCGCGAACCAACAAATTTGGGTTGAATACTCTACCCTCGAAAACTGTCGCGATCCCACATGCTGGTGGGCCATTGCAAGACAATTGCTAATTGTTGAGCAACGGGGACAAGCTCTTTTCTGGCTCCGTTTCCATGGATGCATCAAGTCAGGAATAGTTGCACGTCAGCAGGCACTTCCACCATCCATATTTGTTAGCCTCTTTGGTGCCGTGCATTTCCCTTTCTCATCTTGAGAGTTGGTGCAAACTTCGCCGGTGCATCCAAACCCTTGGCATGATACGCTCTGTCATCATAAGCCTCATTATATATTTCCTCAAAACAACCACCATACCTACCTATTAAGGCATTTCCATAGCCTTTTCAAGATACATTACTATGCAACATCCACCATCTCATGACTTGATCTTCATGTCATACATGCTTTTTCTTGGTCGAGGAGTCGCATGCTAGTTGGGCCTTGCCTTTATTATTGCTAGATGACGCGCTAGTATCATTGCATATCCTGCTACACTGGCAGAGTCATACATTTGCATACATCATGATAGTTTTCATTTGTCTTTATGTGAGTACTTCTTATAAAGTGTGAAGATCTTCTTTTATTCTTGTAGAACATAGAGTGTTGCCCTTAATTGAGGAAAATATCCCAAAGAGGACAAATTAAAAGATCCCAAAGAGGACAAATGAAAAGATCCCAAAGAGGGCAAATGAGAGATAAGTAGAAAGAGCCAAAGAGGCCACACAAAAAAAAGAAATATAAAAATAAAAAGAAAAAAAATAAAAAAGAAATAAAAAGAGAGAAGGGGGCAACACTACTATTCCTTCTGAAAGATCCACACTCGTACTCCATTGTTATATTTGTACTCCATAGAGATTATCATTCATGCATAACTATGTGGGGACCCTTACACTATAGAACTTGGCTTGTATATTCCAATGATGAGCCTCCTCAAATGAGCTCTAGGTATTCATGAGCAAGCAATTTGGATGCACCCCCACTAGTTCCATTGGAGAGCTTACCTTAGCTCATATGTGCATCTGTTGCATGGCAATCCCTACTCCTCACATCATATCTATCATTTGGCTTTCTCTCACCTATGGTTGTCCTCATTGATGTGAGCCTTTCACACCTTTTTGTCTTCCTTCCCCATCATTATTCTATTTTCCATCCTAAGTGCCAATATATCTTGAGCTCATGCATTGCATGAGTGCTCAAAGTTGAAAGGGAGAGGATCATTTTGACTTGTGCCTGACTAGTGGTCTGGGGATGAGTAAGAAGACCAAGTGTGAGGTTTAGTAGATTGAGTTCTCAATTTAAAAATATATTTTATGCTCTAAACCCATCTCCCACTTCTTGCACGCAAACACCATTTGGAGACATTCGAGTCACGGACAGTGAGAGCTCTTGCATCTTTATGTTCTTACTTTGCTAATTTCAATACTAGATATAGACTCTTGCTTGTTATTATCTTGATTTGAATTGCATATCTTACTTGCTTTACTTTGAAGTTCTTATATGTGTGTTAGCATGTCACCATAGAAATTATTTGTGTTATCATTTACCTACTCGATGACGAGCAGGAACTAAGCTTGGGGATGTTGATACGTCCCAAACGTATCTATAATTTATGTTTGTTCCATGACCTTTTGGGTGACATTGTTATATGTTTTGCTACACTTTTATATCTTTCTACACATATTTGGACTAACCTACTAACTCAGTGCACCCAGTGCCAGTTTCTGTCTGCTGATGTCTTTTTTTCAGGGGCTTTTACCCAAATTTCCAAAGCCCCAAAAATCCTGAGAAAAATATATAAAAAAAGCGTGAAGGAAGCTTCCGGATCACCGAAGATGGGCCAGAGGGGAGCCAGGGGGTGCCCACGCGGCCTCGGCCCTGGCCACGCCCACAGGCCGCCTAGGTGGGCCCCGCCTCCTCTAATGTCCTCCTTTGGCCTATATTTACCCCTCCGATCAGAAACCCTTCCATCATATCCAGAATCGCGAATTTCTCCATCGTTCCGCCGCCGAAGCGCTTCCGAGATCGAGAGCGTCATGAGACCTCTTCCCGGCACCCTGCCAGAGGGAGGATTGACCTCCGGGAGCTTCTCCACTGCCATGGACGCTTTCCGGACATGCCGTGAGTAGTCCTCCTTGGACCAAGAGTCCATGACCAGTAGCTATGTGACGTCTTCTCTCCAATCTTGTGCTTCCATGATTAGCCCTTGTGAGCTGCCCTACATGATCAAGGCATCTATGTAATTTTCCTGCTATTGCTATGCTCACTTTGTTGGGATCCGATGTATTATGAGATTATATTCAGATTTTTATGAGTTATATATTTGATTATCCTTTTATATTATGTTCTTTTAGTGATTCATGCATGTTTTCTGTTGCTCTTTATTGCTTTGGCCGAGTAGTAGATTGTAACTCCAAGAAGGAGCGTTATGCATGATTGTGGGTTCATGCCCCCTGATGTCTAGCTTGAGTGACAGAAACATGAGACTAGGGGATGTGCTGTTGCCACCAGGGAGAAAACAATGGTGCTTGTGACCACGGTTTCAAGGATTGTTTACCTTACGCGTAGTTCGTTAATGCAGTTGTTCGTTTCTTTGAGTTTACACATTGGGTGGGGCTCGCATCTTAATACCAGCGAGATGTTCTAGATAGATATCTCAAGGTGGATGATTAGTAAGTAGATGCTGATGAATAAACGGTCTACTTGTCTTGTTGTACTGCCCATTACTATTGAGCCTCTAACTTTCAAGTAGCATAATTAGCATTGTGATGCGTTTATAATTCTGTCAATTGCCCAACTATAATTTGTTTACCTTTGCATAGTTGTTTATCGTCTTTTGGGAGAGAGACATCACTAGTGAACATCATGTGACTCCGGTCCATATCTCCACCATTGCTTACACCTCCATCATTTACTGCTTTCATTTACTTTTCCGTTGCAATCACTATCACTATTCCCGCTTGTGTTTTGATCCTTTGTAAACTACAAGGCCGAAGAGATTGATAACCTCTTGTACTCGTTGGGAGCAAAGTTATTTGTTGTGTGTGCAGGTCCACATCTTCTGCTAGCGCCAGGGCAGCGGGCACCTACTTGTTGATCCTCGGAGTCCTCCTGGTTCGGTAAACCTTACAGTCTTCGTGTAAGGGAAACTTGTTGCTGACTACATCTCCACCTTCCACTTGGGGTAACCAACGAGGGGCGAGAAGTATATTCATCAACTCATCATCAACATGTTAGTAGTAGGAGTACACTTGAGAAAACAATTGTTAGATGTCACAAGAGTATTCTATTGTAAATATGCAAAGAGCTTCAAAAGTACCAAGATATGGAGAACATATGAGAAAATATGATTTGATGATAGATATATCTACAAGAGCGTGCAGAACTTTCTCCCCTAAGCATGAACATGTAGGATTTCCTATCCCCATGAATCATAGAATGTAGATATTGGGAGTAGGTAGGATGAGACAACTTCAATCCATATATAGAAATAAAACAACCATATCTCTCCCCCTTAATGGCATTACTCCCCCAGAGTATGTAAGGTTTGATATATCTCCCCCTTTGGCAAATCTCCCCTTAGGTAGACCCCCCTTAGGTATATATCCCCCCCTTTGTGTGAAGCTTACTGGAAGATCTGATATTTCTCCCCCTTTAGCATTAATTTACAAAAAGGTTAGAGGGTAAGGGATCATTGAGAGAAAGGGATCCTTGATTCTTCTCTCTTTGATAAGGGTTTCTTGAATTTGACTTTTCTCCCCCTTAAGAATTTTTTAAGAGATCCTTGAATTAGCTCCCCTATGTTAGGGATCCTGGATGTTTCTCCCTCTTAGAGAAGTTGTTACCCCCCTCGAAAATTCTGGGAAACAAGATTTTATCCTCCTTTGGCGAAAATGTAAATGTTAAATAAGAGCTTAGGAGGTAATCAATCTGGGAATCATTGATAATCTTTCTCTCCCGAAGGAAAAAGTTCAGAAATATCTGAAAATCTTAGGCAGTGTTGATATTTGGAGTCACCAAGGCAATATGGTCCGGTAGAACAGAGAATAATAATAGGCCTCAGGGAGGAATTGGTTAGACCGAATTTCCCAGATTGGTGAGACCGAGTTGCAATGAAAATCAACTCCTTCACTTAAATTAGACAGAAAATATCCACAAACTTTGAAAATGGAAATATCCAAAGATTTAAAAAGAAATAAGAGAAAACATTCTTTTTTTGAAAAGGAAAACAAATAGATGAGAGTTGAATGGTTCCATGAAAAGTGTGCAATGAGAATGTGAAGCATACAAGAATCTCCATCTAGATGTAGGATGGTGACCAGGTCACCTATATTAAAGTATATTGACTTGAGGAGTTAAGGAAGAATGCTTGATCATAGGTCATACTCATCATTTAAGTGCAAAATGGGGTTACCATTTTTTATTAAGCTTTTTAATGTCTTCGTATCACTCGAGTTGCTTTACCTCATGACTTGGTGCAAAGCTTTATCAAGGATATGAGTACATACCTTCGAATGATGTTGATGACGTGCCGTGTAGGTGAACTTATCGTGGATGCTCAAAGTTCATGATGATCATCTTGAGTTGGGAGCTATCCATGTCATTTTGGTTCACTTTTCACCTACATTGGTTAGTCATGCAAGGAAGAACATAATATATCCAAATGACATGAGTGAATTTCATCATCATATAATTGTCAAGGATATGATTGTCTTCTTCCTCCATCTCCGAAGAAGGGGTTGTTGATACTTGGCCATGACAAGATTGCTTTTGATGTGAGTATATGCAATCTTGTGGAGTGTAGTTTTTCGAAGTACCTACAAAAAGTTAGATGCAATAGAAGGGAGCATAGTTTTCCAAGATATACGATAGTGTCATATAAATAGTGTCAAGGAATAGACAATCAAGCTCATGTCCTTGCATGCATACGAGTGAGTCTAGCTCAAGTCTGAAGCATCAATGTTGTTCAACTCACTCCTCAAATGACAAAATACTTTCTCATCAAGTGGTTCGGTAAAGATATCAACTAATTGTTTGTCGGTACAAACATGCTTCACATCTATATCTCCTTTACCAACATCATCACAATAAAATGATGTCGCACTTGAATATGTTTAGTTCGAGAATGTTGCACAGGATTATAGGCAATTTTAATAGCACTTTCATTGTCGCACAATAATGGAACATGTCTCGCATGAATGCCATAATCCTTAAGTGTTTGAGTCATGCGTAGTAATTGTGCACAACATGATTCGGCGGCAATGTATTCTGCTTTAGCAGTAGATAAAGATATCCATTTTTGTTTGTTAGATGACCAAGACACAAGAGATCTCCTAAGAAATTGACATGTACTAGAGGTGTATTTTCTATCAACCCTGTCTCCGACTTAGTTCGAGTCCTAATATCCAACAAGATTAAAAGAAGATCCCTTGGGATACCATATGCCAAAGTTTGGTGTATGTATCAGGTATCTCACAATTCTTTTCACAACCAATAGATGACACTCCTTAGGTGCTGCTTGATTCGGGAACATATGCAAACACTCAACATGATATCAGGATGGGAGGCACATAGATATATCAAAGACCAATCACTAAACAATAAACCTTTTGATCAACCGGTTTGTTCTCCTTAGCGAGGTCAACATGTGCACTAGTAGGCATGGGGGTTCTCATACCTTTGCACTCTTGCATGTTGAACTTCTTGATTAAGTCCTTGGTGTACTTGGTTTGAGAGATAGATGTACTCCCTCCGTCCAAGTGTATAGGGCATGCGCGTTGTTCTAGGTCGTTAATTTAACTACTTAAATATGTATTATATGTAATAAATAATATACCATTAGATTCATGTGGGGATGTAGAATCTGAATATGTAATTTTTATTACATATAATATATATTTAGCTAGTTAAATTGACAATTTAGAACTACGTGCATGCCCTATACACTTGGACGGAGGTAGTACCTTCTCCTGATTGCTGGTTTGCAAACAAAGTAAGAATTTCAGCTCACACATCATAGACATCTCATACTTCTCTGACATCAACCTTCCAAATTTCTCACTAAAATATGGGTTAGTAGAACCAAAGATAATATCATCCTCATATATTTGGAACACAAATAGCTCTCCATTAACTCTTTTAGTGGATAAGGTTGCATCAGTTTTACTAATCTCAAAACTCTTTTCAATGAGAAACTTCGTTAGGCATTTGTACCATGACCTAGGAGCTTGTTTAAGACCATATAAAGCTTTACGAAGTTTGTAAACATGATTAGGTTTCTTAGGGTTCACAAAACCGGGAGGTTGTTTGACATAAACCTCCTCCTCAATTTCCCCATTTAGAAAAGAACTTCTAATATCCATTTGGTAAAGAGTAATGTCATGGTGATTGACATAAGCGAGAAGAATGTGAATGACTTCAAGTCTAGCAATGGGGGCATAAGTCTCAACGTAGTCCATACCTTCTACTTGCGTGTATCCTTGGGCTACGAGACGTGCCTTGTTGCGTATAACTTGACCATCTTCATCTTGCTTGTTACGAAACACCCATTTTGTACCGATGATGTTGTGCTCGTCCTTGGGCTTTTCAACAAGTGTCCACACTTGTTTCTTCTCGAAGTTGTGTATCTCTTCGTGCATGGCATTCACCCAATCCGGGTCTTGAAAGGATTCTTCTACCTTCATAGGCTCAATACTAGAGAAAAATGAGTAATGTTCACAAAAGTTAGCTAAACAGGATTTAGAGCGAGTGATTCTCCCGGTCTGTATGTCACCGAAGATATGATTCAATGGATGATCTTTGTCCACTCTTGCTCGAACTCGTGACATCTTCTTCTTTTTGGATGGTGGAGCTTCTTCATCATCATCTTCTTGCTCATTTTAATTGACGCTGTCATCTCCTTGAGGTGGTGGTGAGGAAGGTTGAGGTGGATCATCACCATGTACTTCTTCCTCTTCTTCATCATGTCATGTACAACTTGTGGAGGCCTCCATGTCGTTTTGTGGTTCGCCTTGACGCGAAGTACAAGCTTCCACTTGAGTTCATGAAGTACTTTACTTCACCTCCATGGGACGAATCTTGCTGATAGGTATATATTGGATGGCTTCCGAAGGTTCCTTATCTCCTACATCATTTGGCAATTGTTCGACTTGCGAACCATTAGATTCATCAAACTTCACATCTACCGTCTCTTCAACTTTTTGAGTGAAGCTTTTGTAGATACGGTAAGTGTGAGAGTTTGATTTGTAACCAAGTAGGAAACCTTCATGTGATTTAGGAGCACATTTAGAGTGACGATGCTTATCAAGAATGTAGCACTTAGATCCAAATACTCGAAAGTATCCAACTTGGGGTTTGTTACCGGTGAGTAGCTCGTATGCCGTTTTACCGAGAAGCTTGTGTAAGTAGAGTCGGTTTATGGCGTGACAAGATATTCCATGGCTTCTTCTCAAAAGTGTCTTGGCGTCTTGTATTCATCAAGCATCATTCTGGCCATCTCTATGAGAGTTCGGTTCTTCCTCTCAATAACTCCATTTTGTTGAGGTGTGTACGTTGCCGAGAACTCATGTGAGATACTTTCTTCATCAAGAAAAGTATCCACATTTGTGTTCTTGAACTCCATTTCATTGTCGCTCCGAACTTTCTTGATCTTCACTTCAACCTGATTTTGAGCTTTCCGAGAGAAGTTATTGAAGATCTTTTGTACGTGCAACTTATCATCAAGAGAGAATACCCGCGTAAATCTGGAAAAATCATCAACAATGACTAAACCATAAGAATTTCCATCGAGGCTCTTGTAAGCATTGGGACCAAAGAGATCATGTGAAGAAGCTCGAGTGGCCTTCTCGTAGTCATGATGTTCTTCACGGGTTGACTTCCATCAACTTGCTTTCCTGCTTGACAAGCACTACAAAGTCTATCTTTGTCAAAGATAACATCTTTAATATGAAGAATATGATCACCTTTGATAAGCCTGTCAAGGTTACGCATACCAACATGTCCTAGACTTCTATGCCATAACCAACCTTAAGAAGATTTTGCAATAACACATGTACGGGGTTTGGATTTTTTAGTGAAATCGACAATGTATAGATCACCTCTACGGAAATCAGTAAATACCATGTTATGATTGTCACTACGAAACACTTGGCAGTCACCTTTCGTAAATATCACATTGAAACCAAAGTCTGCTAGTCCAGATACAGAAAGAAGATTGTAGCCAAGGGATTCAACAAGCATTACATTTTGAATGGAGCTATATTGAGATATGGCCTCCTTACCAAGACCAAGTACCTTACCCTTGGAGTTGTCTCCAGAAGTCACATACCATCAAGTTCCACGGTTTGGTGTGATCTGATGGAACATGTCTTCATCTCTGGTCATGTGATCGGTGCATCCAGTGTCAAGTATCCACTCTTTTCCTCCGACCATGTAATCTATAAGGTTCGCCATAAGACTAAGGTTCCTCATGATCTTCTCATACTCGATGTCAAACTCCTCATCTTCATCGTAGTAGCCATGCTCCACATTGTCATCGTTAGATGGAATATCCTCGTCATAAGAATCAAGAATTTCATCAGAATTTTGACTATGACAATATTCATGTTTATGCATGCGAATGGCTTCAACAATGACATTGTTAATGGTAATAACATCTCCTTTAGCACGCATGAGGTCACAAAGCTCAAATAGATATTTAACAAAATCAGGATCATTTGGCTTCATTTTGGGAAAGGCAATGCATTTATGGAAAATGATATCAAGACTTTTTAGGGAATAGTTTGGATATCTTTTCTCTAGGTTATTCCACAAAGTATGAGCACACTCAAAATTCTGCAATTAATTAAGCAAATTTCTTGGCATTCTCTAATGATTAGTTTTACAGTTTTAAGATTACCAAGCATATCAAGTTCTTCATCATGAGAAGGATGTAAGGGATCAATGGGAGGCGCATAGGGATATTCAACATACTTGCGCAAATGGAATTCATCAAATATATCAACCATTTCATCTTTTCATTGTCTATAATACTCCCCATTGAGAACATGCTCTCTACAACTAATATTCCCCAAACTAGGCACATCCATCTTCCTCCAACGGTTTTTTAAACCAAGGTTATGTAGACCTTGCTTTGATACCAATTGTTGGTCGATAGAAGGGGTGTCTAGAGGGGGTGAATAGACTACTTGCATAACTTAAAATCCTAGCCTTTTCCCAATTTTAATGGTTGGCAAACTATAGCAAATATAACAAGTTTAGTGCACCCTACACATGCTAGTAAACACATATGGCAGCGAAAAGTAAAGACTTTGCACATGTAAGTAAGGAGTAGAGTTTAGGAAGATCAAACGCAAAGATTGACACATCGATTTTTGGCGTGGTTCCAATAGGTGGTGCTATCGTACGTCCACATTAGTGGAGACTTCAACCCATGGAGGGTAACGGGTGCGAGAGTCCATGGAGGGCTCCACCCACAAGGGGTCCATAGAGAAGCGATCTTGTCTATTCCACCATGGCTTACGTCCACAAAGGACTAGCCTCATGCATGGTAGATCTTCACGAAGTAGGCGATCTCCTTGCCCGTACAAACTTCTTGGTTCAACTCCACAACACGAACTAGGAGGCTCCCAAAGGACACCTAACCAATCTAGGAGGCACCACCCTCCAAAAGGTAATATATGAGGTAGAACGTTGAACTCCTTGCTCTTGTGCTTCAAAAGACAGTCTCCTCAACACTCAATCACTCTCTCACAGATTTGGCATGGGTAGGAGAGATTGATTTTGTGGAAAGAAACTTGGGAAGGCTAGAGAACAAGTATAAATGGTTGGATTGGAATCTCTTGATCTCAACACATGAGTAGGTGGCTCTCTCTCGAAAAAATGGATCTGGCAAGGGGATGTGTGTTCTGAGTGCTTCCTCCGCAAATGAGAAGAGGTGGAGGGGTATATATAGGCATCCCCAAAAATCCAACTGTTACTATGTTATTGCCCAACTCGATGAAACCGAAATGAATCTAGGTGGTACCAAGTTGCACTAAATGTGGCAACTTTTGAATTCTCGATGAGACCGATATATAAATCTCGATGGTACCGACACGATGACCTAGAGGAGTTTCCAAATATCGGTGAGACCGTTTCCAATCTCGGAAATTCCGATTCTTGGAATTTGCTCAACAGAAAGTTGGTCACATGCTTTCGGTGGCACCGATTTGTAAGTTGGTGGTACCGAGAGATTAGGGTTTGGCAAAGGACGTGTGTGGTGGAAATCAGTAGGTCCGAGTGGAAAAAGTTTGTGGCACCGATTTTGGTGGTTTGGCTTGGGACAGAGATATTTGTGGGAGAATGAGTGAATATTTTTGGTGGCTATCTCTAAGCAATTGAGCAACCAATTGATCATGGTACCTCGCCCCTTTTAATAGTATTGCCTTTTCTATGTACTTAAAAGTGATTTCTCACAAATGTAAAATGTAGAGTCCTCTTTCTTGAAGCTTGAGCCAATCCTATTCCTTTCCTTACATCATGGGGTTTCTCCTCATGATCCTTTAGCCAATGCTCTCTGTGGACTATACCTGAAATATACTATGTAAAAGTGTTAGTCCAAGAGACAATGTATGTTTTCATGAATTACCAAAACCACCAAGGGAGCATATGTGCTTTCTAGTCCGCATAGTTACTTCCATCATCTTTCAACTTAGCTTTCTCTAGGAATGCATTAAAATTAAGGGGAGCTACTGCACGAGCCATTGATCTGCAACATAATTTGCAAAGACATCTTAGACGATGTTCATGATAATTAGTTGTATTAATTATATTACTAAAGAACTCCCACTCAAATTAACATACCTTAGGTTGTCCGAGTGTAACATGATCCAAATCCACAAATCCAAGTCCGATCATCATGTGAGATGAGGTGGTTTCAATGGTGAACATCTCCTTGTTGATCATATCAACTATATGACTCATGTTCGAACTTTTGGTCTCATATGTTCCAAGTCCATGTCTGTACGTGCTAGGCTCATCAAGTTTAACCCAAGTGTTTTGCATGTGCGAAACTGGCTTACACCCGTTGTATGCAAACATAGAGTCTATCACGCTCGATCATCATTAGGTGCTTTGAAATGACGAACCTTCTCAATGCTGCACACTTAGGGAGAACACAATTTTATCTTGAAATTTTAGTGATGAATCATATTATAATGCTAGCGTTGTCCTAAGCAAAATAAGATGCATAAAAGATAAACATCACATGCAAATTATATAAGTGACATGATATGGTCAGCATCATCTTGTGCTTTTGATCTCCATCTCCAAAGCACCGACATGACCTCTATCATCACAAGCATGATACCATGATCTCCATCATCGTGTCGTCATGTGGTTGTCGCGCCAACTATTTCTTATACAACTATTGCTAACTCATAGCGATAAAGTAAATCAAATGGCACAAATAAATTAAAGACAACCCTATGGCTTCTGTCGGTTTTCGTACTCATCGACATGCAAGTCGTGATAATCTATGCAAACCATGATCATCTCATACATCACATATATCACATCATGTCTTTGGCCATATCACACATGCCCTACAAAAACAAGTTGGACGTCCTCTACTTTGTTGTTGCAAGTTTTACGTGGATGCTATGGGCAACTAGCAAGAACCATTCTTACCTATGCAAATCCACAATGGTGATATTCAAGTTGCTATTTAACCTACTACAAGGACTGCCTCTGTCGAATCTGATTCAACTAAAGTGGGAGAGACACACACCTGCCAACCACCTTTATGCAACCAAGTTACATGTCAATCGGTGGAACCGATCTCTTGTACGTGGACAAGTAAGGTTGGTCTAGGCCACTTCATCCCACAATACTGCCGAATCAAAATAAGACGAAGGAAGTGAGAAATTTGAACATCAACGCCTAGAAACACTTTGTGTTCTACTCGTGCATATCATCTATGCATAGACCTAACTCATCATGCCGCTGTTGGGGAACATTGCATGGGAAACAAAAAATTTCCTACGTGCACCGAAGATCTATATATGGAGATGTATAGCTACAAGCGTGGGAGTGCACATACATACCCTTGTAAATTGCTAAGTGGAAGCGTTTAAGAAACCCGGTTGATGTAATTGAATGTCTTCACGATCCAATCACGATCTATCCCGATCCAACACCGAACAGACGACACCTCCGCGTTCAGCACACGTACGGCTCGACGATGTCTCCACCTCCTCGATCCAGCGAGCGTAGGAAGATTAGTAGATGAGTTCTCCAGCAGCACGACGGTGTGGTGATGGTGGTGGTGGTGCAATCACAGCAGGACTTCGCCAAGCGCTGCCGCGACGCAATGGAGGAGAAAACGATCTAGAGGGAGAGAGGGAGGGTGCCACCAAGGCTTGGTGTGTTGGTTTCCTCCCTCTCCCTCTCTATTTATAGAAGGAATGGGTAGGTAGGACGCAACATTGGCCCCTCCTCCAAGTTAGGGCTGGCCGACAAAGTGGGGAGGTGTCCACCTCCCACGAGGGAGGTGTGCGCCCTAGGGGAGGAGTCCCTCCTCCTCAAGGCACCTCTCCACCTACCACTTGGGCGCATGGGCCTCTTTGGGTGCGCCTCCCAACCCATCAGGGGCTGGTGTGCCTCACTCTTCAGCCCATGTGGTCCCCCGTGGTAGGTGGACCCCCTCGTTGGACCCCCCGAAATCCTTTCGGCACTCCCGATACTATACCAAAAAAACGAAACTTTTTCGAAACCCGAATACCAGTTTCCTCTATATAAATCTTAACCTCCGGAACATTTTGAAACACCTCGTGACATCCGGGATCTCATCCGGGACTCCAAACAACCTTCATTCACCAACATATATAACTCAACAATACTATATCGTCATCAAACGTTAGGCATGCGGACCCTGCGGGTTCGAGAACTAAGCAGACATGACCGAGACAAGTCCACGGTCAATAACCAATAGAGGGACCTGGCTGTCCATATTGGTTCCTACATATTCCATGAATATCTTTATCGATCGGACCATGATGCCAAGGATTCAATCAATCTCGTATGCAGTTCCCTTTGTTTAGCGGTATGTTACTTGCCCGAGATTCGATCGTCTGTATCTCCATACCTCGTTGAATCTCGTTACTGGCAAATCTCTTTACTCGTTCCATAATACAAGATCCCGTGACTAACTCCTTAGTCACATTGCTTGCAAGATGATTGTGATGTTGTATTACCGAGTGGGCCCATCCGCCCAGAGATACCTCTCCGTCATATGGAGTGACAAATCCCAGTCTCGATACATGCCAACCCAACAGACACCCTCGGAGATACCTGTAGAGCATCTTTATAATCGCCCAGTTACGTTGTGAAGTTTGATACACACAAGGTATTCCTTCGGTGTCACGGAGTTGCATGATCTCATGGTCTTAGGAACAGATACTTGACATGCGAAAAGCAATAGCAATAAAGTTAATGATGCGATCAAATGATATGCTTAAGGTTGGCTTTTGTCCATCACATCATTCTCTTAATGACGTGATCCCATTATCAAATGGAACTCATGTCTATGGCTACGAAACCTTAACCATCTTTGATAACGAGCTAGTCTAGTAGAGGCTTACTAGGGACACTTTGTTGTCTATGTATCCACACATGTATCTGAGTTTCCAATCAATACAATTATAGCATGGATAATAAACAATTATCATAAACAAGGAAATATGATAAAAACCAATTTATTATTGCCTCTAGGGCATATTTCCCACACGCTTGTGTGACACGGAGGGCAACAAAGGACAACATCATATCAACATATAACTCATATCAATCATACCATACCACAGTTAACCCGTAGGACAAAATGGAACTACTCAAACATCATAGGATGGCCAAACATTATTGGATAATAATATGTGGCATAACGCACCATCTTTAGTAGATATTACAGTGGGGAAACAAGGTGTTACACCGCTGCATAAAGGGTGAGAGAGTTGGTGATGATGGCGGCGAAGTTGGCGGTGTAGATCATCGTCACGATGATTCCCCGGTGGCACTCCGATGCCATAGGAAGAGAGGGGTGAGAGCCATCCTTCTTCTTCTTCTTCTTCTTCTTCTTCCTGGGCCTACCCCTAGATGAGAGGACGGTTTACCCTCTGGTCCTTGGCCACCATGGCTCCCGGAGGGCAGGAGCCCCTCCGAGAATGGATCTCTCCATGTTTCTCTTCTGTTTCGCGTTCCTGTTTTGTGGCCTTTCACTGTTTCTTACATTCCCGGAGATCCATAACTCCGATTGGGCTGAAGTTTTCAGGGGATTTTTATATGGATACTAGCTTCCTTGCGATCGAAGGACACCCCAAACGACTTATAGAGGAGTCACAAGCCCACCCAGCGCGCCCTACCCCCAAGGCCGCCACATGAGCTCGTGACTCCCTCAAGCATCGTATCGTGTTGATTATTTCCCCCAAAAATAACATATATTCCAATATAAATGTCCATAAATTTTTATCATGTTTGGAATTCGTTTGATATGGATTTTCTGCGAAACAAAAAAACATGCAACAAATAGGAACAACCACTGGCACTAGATCAATATGTTAGTCCAAGAAAATAATATAAATTATGGGGAAAATTATATGAAAGTTGTAAAATATTGGCATGAAACAATAAAAAAATATAGATATGACAAAGACATATCAGTGTCCCCAAGCTTAATTCATGCATGTCCTCGAGTAGGTAAATGATCAATAGATAATTTTGATGTCGAATTCTACCTAGCATAATCTTGATCATGTAATCTAATCATGGCATGAATATTAAGATACGAGTGATTGTGAGACAATAGTCTATCAATTTGATATTAAACAATAATACAGAACATGCATGTATTTCATCATTGCCTTCCATAGTAATGGAGCTAAAGGATACAACCTCTATACACTTAGTTTTGGTAAGTGAGGGAGTCCAGGATTAAGGGGTCCTCGGGTAGCTTACCTATTTCCACGGGCCGGTCTCCTGGGCCGTTCTACCCTCGTAAATAAAGTGATGTTGTATTCAAGATGGACTCTTCCGAAGACTTGGCGTGTACTCCATGATCTCGTGGTGACCTATGTGATCCCTCATTGATGTGTAACCGACATTGTGTAACTCTAGTGCCTCTGGTATCTATATAAACGAGGGGGCTTTAGTTCATAGGTGGATTAAGCTCATTACAATTAGGGTTTAGACCACAACATCCAATCTTGAGGTAGATCAACTCTGCACTCTGTGCAACCCCATGAGTACAACAAGAGCAGGAGGTAGGGTTTTACCTCCATCAAGAGGATCCGAACCTGGGTAAACATCGTCTCCCTTGTCTCTTATTACCCATCGATCCAAGATCCACAGTTCGGACCTCCTACTCGAGATTTGTCGGTTTTGATATCGACGTTGGTGCTTTCATTGAGAGCCCGCTACAGATTTAGAGAAGGATTGATGGCTCGCCTCATCATAAATGATGACATTTGCATCGGTGATATTTTCGTCCTCGGACAGATCTTCGCGTTTGGCAGTATTGTATTGCATGCCAACCCGACCAGTCGCTTACACCACATTGGAAATCTTGCCCCCGATTAGGAGATCAGGTTTAGGAACTTAGAGTTTGTCTCCGACTCCCGAGGAGAGCTTATTCTAACGACGCCTTTTACCCCCGATGCTGTGACATCGGATGGGGCGGATATCGTCCTCGAGATGACTCTCGTCCGGGCTCCGGCATCAAGGCCCGAACCAGACGACATATGTGGATCGTCCTCGGGTGAACGCTACTCTGTCACGATGTCAAGTGTCCCGATATCAGCGGCACTATAGGTTGACCCCATGAACTCCGAAACATGGACGCCACGGATGTTACGAAACTTAACGAGCTTCTCAGTCGAATTCAGGCAATGTGAGTATCCCACGACCAACCATCAATCTACGATCAAATCGGGATCAGACCCAATGACTAGGAAATACAAATTCCACCTATCACGCACTTGATTGCCACCATTGAGAAACCATAGGAAGGTTCGCCCTCTCAACCATCGGAGCTTAAAACCATCTATATCCCGGTATCCTATAATTCGAACTCCCATGGTAGTTCGGCAATCAAGCTGCGCCCCGAGCTTAATCCGGTGCGCAAGCAGTCGTGTATGGTCATCCAACTAGGCCAAGAGCCTGACATGTCTCTTTACTCGTCCTGTTGGAACACCAAGTTTTTCCCACCCACCTTTGAATCTAAGCGCCCTCTGAACATCTCAGAAAATCCTAGCATATAGGTCCTCCACTTCATCCGGCAAAAGCGAGACGAAACAGTCCAAGACTTCTGGGCTAGATTTCTCCTAACAATAAACCAGATACCGGACTCCATCGGCCAGGATATCACAAAAATATTCCGACATAACTGCCATGAGGAGGGAATAATAAATGCCCTTGCCCGCTGCTTCATTCAAAGCTTCAGAGAGTTATCTGCATTGATACACAAATACCGCGCAATGGGAAGCACCTGGTAGTCTCAACAAATGCAAGTGGAATCAATCCACACAGAGCAGCCCAGAGAAGCTCGGAGGAAGCGCGCGCCCCAAAATGGTTAACCAATCATGGGCCCTCAGGAAAAAAGAATAAGCCTTTGGATGGATCCCAAACTATGCTTGATAAAGTATTAGACAATCAAAGCCCTATACATTCCTCGTTGTCCAACGTAGGCTCAACTCACAGTCTTCGAGCTTGTTGGGTTGTTAGGTAGCTAGACAAAAGCGGAGAGGCTATCCTCGGGACCCAATCATTGCAAAATCATTCATCTGAACCACAACACAACAATGTCGATGTACTCACAATTTACGAGACGTTCTCCTCAAATAATCAAAGGAAAAGAGCTCTTCGATAAATAGACCAGGTATTCCAGGTGGCAGCAACAAATTCTTGGATAAATACACACATAAACTTCACTTAGGAGAGCCATCTGGGGATTCATTCTAACCGAACTTGCCGCTCTAGTACTCAACCCCATTATAGATGGTTTGAAACTATCCAAAGTACTAATGGATGACGACAGTAGCTTAAACCTCATCTATGAGGATACCCTGGACAAAATGCATTTCTGCAGATCTCACATCAAGCACAACAATACCACCTTCCGAGGAATAATACTCGGAAGAGAGGCATGATGCATTGGCCGAGTCTCCCTCGATGTAGTATTCGACACCTACGAGAATTATAGGTCTGAAGAACTCATGTTGCACATTGTACCCTTTAAAAGCGGCTATCATGCCCTTTTGGGACGCGAGGCCTTCACCAGATTTTAGGCCATACCACATTATGGGTATATGAAACTCAAAATGCCCGGGCCCAACAATGTCATTACTCTCATGACTGACCCCGACAGACCTTTGCAGGACGAAAACAAAACTGTAGCGCTCACCCTCGAGCCACTTTCCAAAGCCCTTGCGGTAGAAGAGCTAACCGAATTACGATCGGTGGTCAATAAGGATGACATAACCCTTAGCAATAGGCTCAAGCCCACATCCTTCAAGCCCGCTAACGAAATAGTCAAATTTCAAGTGCATCCGACGGACCCCAATAAAACAACGTCCATCGGAGCACAACTAGACCCTGCGGGTGATGAGGCATGGAGCACATTCTTACGAGAAAATTGGGATATATTTGCGAGGCACCCTTCACACATGCCAGGAATCCCACGAAAACTGCCAGAGCACACCTTGAACATAATCAATGGTTTCAAATCTATCATATAGATGCTACGTTGCTTCTCCGAACCAAGCGTCATGCCATGGGTACCGAACTAGCAAAATTGCTCAATGCCAGAATCATTCAAGATATCACACACCCCGAGTGGTTGGCAAATTTTTCATGGTTCCAAAGAAGGATAAATCGTGGTGGCTATGCATCGATTTCAAAGACCTCCACAAAGCCTGCCCTAAGGATCCATTTCCTTTACCTCGCATAGACCAAATCATTGATGCCACCGCCAAACATGACTCACTATGTTTATTCGACGCATACTCTGGATACCATCAAATAAAGATGAAGGAATCCGATCAGGCTGCAACCGCTTTTATTACTCCGTATGGGCCATTCTGCTTCAACACAATGCCCTTTGAGTTAAAACCACAGGCGCCACATATCAACGCATGATTCAGACGTGCCTAGAAAAAAATCGGCAAGATAGTCGAAGTGTACGTGGATGACGTGGTCATCAAGACTAAACACACCAGCCAACTGGTGGACGACCTTCGACAAACCTTTGACAATCTCCGGGAATATGACATATGACTCAATCCGGATAATTGTGTCTTCGGCGTTCCCATGGGTAAAATTCTCGGTTTCATCATCTCCCATAGGGGAATAGAGGCCAATCCGGCTAAAATCCGATCTCTATCCCAGCTGGCGACCCCGACAGAGTTAAAACACGTACAAAACTTGGGGGCTTTATGGCGGCTTTAAGCCGTTTGATTTCTTGCCTCGGCGAAAAGGCACTACCGCTCTATTGACTACTTAAGCGAACAAAATACTTTGAGTGGACCAAAGAGGCAACACCAGCTCTGGAGGAAATTAAAACACTGTTAGCCAATAACCCAATGCTGACAACACCTACCATAGGGGAGCCAATTCTGTTCTACATCTTGGCCACCAACCAGGTTGTCAGCGCAGTACTCGTGGTTGAACGAGGGGCAACATGCCACAACTCCGGGTATAGAAACCAGTATACTATGTGTCTGAGGTACTCACTACATGCAAATCTCGTTATCTGCACTACCAGAAGATAGCCTACACAATTTTCATGGCATCTCGCAAGCTCCGACAATACTTTCAAGAGTGTTCGATCACGGTGTTAGTGTCAAAACCGTCTGATCTCGAGTAGGGGGTCCGAACTATGGATCTTGGACTGATGAGTAACAATGGACGAAGGAGACGATATTTACCCAGGTTCGGGCCCTCTTGATGGAGGTAAAACCCTATGTCTTGTTCTTGTTGATATTGATGATGAAGTATCGAGTACATAGTTGATCTACCTCGATATCATATGTTGTGATCTAAACCCTAATGATGTAGACGTTGTGTCTAATGCATAGATATAAACTAGCTTGGCCTCGGCTTATATAACACAAGGGAGGCCTGGGATAACAAGAGTACTAGTCGGCTACGTCAGTGTAGAGGAGTCCTTGTATTGATCACCAAGTCTTGTGGAATGTTCCTCGTATATGTCATCGACTGCCCGAAGTGGCCGATGAGTCTGGCCCGTAGAGATAGGCCGGCACCCCGAGGACCCGTTAGTCCCGGACTCCCTCAGTAGCCCCCGAACTAGCCGACAATGCCATAGTCTTGATCCTTAGCTTCACGCGTCTAAAGTCTTTGGCTTGCGGGGTGAGTTCTTCTCCCAATTTATGTTCGACCAACACCAGTTCGACCGCCAATAATTTCCCGATTTCCGAGCATAGGTCTTACAGTTGGGGATGCTCCTCAATTCTTTCGAACTGTTCTTTATCTTCGATCATCGGTCTTGAATAATGATTCAACAAATCTTCCCATCATTGATCTTGAGGATCACCGAGTTGAATCCGAAGAGTTTTACACGTCGGGCATCCGAGGAGCCCCTTTAAGTTATCGGCTTATATTAATGCCTTGTATTTTTTCATGCCACACCTTGGGTTTGAAATGTTTCCCATGTGGCGATATCTTGTTGGGCCCGAGCTCCAATGCCGAACTGCATCCAAGGTATCCTCTTGCGTCTGAGCTCCAACATCAGATTGCATTCAAGGTGTCTTTTTGTAGTCGCGCTCCAACGTTGGTCGGCATCCGAGGTGTCATAGATTACCTCGGTAAGGGAAAATTTGAAGGAATTCATGTTAGCTTAAACGCCGGAATAGTCTTTTATGGAGCCAGCCATTCGCATCCAAACTATATGTTGGACTGCTTCCAAGGTGGTGCACCACCTTGGTCTCGGGCTGTTTTTTGCGGAATTTATTTCCGATTAGTGTAATTTACTTAATACCGAGATGTATAGACATCATCCCTTAAGGTGTGTGTCAGTCCAAAACCCTTGATGCACCTGAAGGATAAAAATAAAACCACTGATCCTAGTAGCCCCCGAGATTCAAGTCGATTTGCGAAATCAATCGGAGGATCAATTCCCTACTCAGCAGCATACTTTAGGAATTAAAATGCGGTGTGCAATAGCCCCCGAGACTCAGATTGGGTGCACACGACCAACCCGAGGATCGTAATCTCTTTGAAAACTATTTTGCATTTGTTGTGTATGTTTTGACAATGCCAAGGTGCAGATTGGCAGGAAAGATGCCAAACTGTGGGTCACAAAAGATTTTCTAGTTGGTGTAATTTATTCTCTGATGCGCTATATAAGTAGTAGCCCCCGATACTTGGGTTTGGCAACATGGCCGACCCTAGGATCGTATCTCCTCGGGACCTATTTCATCCATTAAGTGTGTTTTGACAACACCGAAGTGGATCTCGGCACGGAAGATGCCTGAAAGCACAATTGCTCCCTAGGGTGGTATTGATAATTGATCACAACATATGCATCATTGGACTAATGTATTTTCCAGCTATATTTCAGAAAATTTCAAAACATGCTATGGATTAAGGTTTTTCTGGAGATGCCCCTCTTTGCAAGAAAGGAATAATATTGGCTTAAGCTTGAAGCTAGAAGACGCTTCATTTTATATTTGTGAGAAATCACTTTTGAGTCCATAGGAAAGCCAATACTTTTAAAAGGGGTGAGGTAGTAAAATGAACTGATTGCTCCAATGCTCAAAGTTAGCCATCAAAACACTCAGTCATTTTCCCACATATCCGTTCTGTAAAGTTCCACGTTCACAAATTTGGTGTCACCAACATTGCCACTTCGGATCCACCGAGTTTGAACCTCAGACAGAACCCTAGCCATTGCCACCAAATCAGTGCAACCAAAGCTGCATCGGTGCTACTGAGTTTAGTGTGACCAACATTCCATTGCCAAGATACACAAAAACGTAATTTACGAGTTTGAGTATCGGTGCCACCAAGTTTGGCCATGTGATTGTTAGTCACCTTTTCGGTGCCACTGAGTTCTATATATCGGTCTCACCGAGATTCAAAAGTTCACACCTTTAGTGCTAGTTGGTACCACCGAGTTTCCAACTTCGGTGTCACCGAGTTTGCTCTTTTGTGTGTAACGGTTGGATTTTGGCTACTGCCTATATATACCCCTTCGCCCACCTCTCATTCGTGGGAGAAGCACTTAGAACACACACTTCATTTCCAGATCCATTTTCTGAGAGAGAACACCTACTCATGTGTGGAGACCAAGATATTCCAATCCAATCATTTGAAACTTGATCTCTAGCCTCCCCAAACTGCTTTCCACCAAATCAACCTCTCCTACCCATGCATATTATGTGAGAGAGTGATTTATGTTGAGGAGACTATCTTTAGAAGCACAAGAGCAAGAAGTTCATTGATCTACCCCATCTATTACCTTTTGGAGGGTGGCGCCTCCTAGATTGGTTAGGTGTCTCTTGGGAGCCTCCTACTTCATGTTGTGGATTTGAACCAATATGTTTGTAAGGGCAAGAAGATCGCCTACTTCGTGAAGATCTACTGTGAGTAAGGCTAGTCCTCCGTGGATGGAAGCCGTGGTGGGATAGACAAGGCCGCTTCTTTGTGGACCCTCCATGGGTGCAGCCCTCTGTGGACTCTCGCAGTCCTTACCCTCCATGGGTTGAAGTCTCCACTAACATGGACGTACGATAGCGCCACCTATCGGAACCATGCCAAAAACCGTCATGTTAACCTCACACGTTTGATCTCCCTACCTTACTCCTCTACTTTACACTTGCATGTTTTACTTTCCGCTACTATACTATTAGAACTGCATGTGTAGGGTGTACTTGACTTGTTATAACTGCCTCTCAAGTAAAATTGGGAAAAGGCAAAAAAAATATCTTGTCAAGTCGTCTAATCACCCCCCTCGAGACATACTTTCGATCCTACAAGTGGTATATGAGCTTTGGTCTCCATTTCTTTGGTTTAGCAACCTAGGAGATTATGGCATCTAGTGAGGGAAATTATTATCATAGAGGTCCTTACTTCGATGGCACTAATTTTCCTAGTTGGAAGCATAAAATTAAAATGCACATACTTGGCTTTAATCCTCATGTTTGGGATGTTATTCGTGTTGGTGTGCAAGGTAACTTCTTTGGAGAAGGGCATGAACTAGATCGTGATGCGACATCTGATGAACTTAATGCTCAAGCCTGCGATACCATCTTTAATTGCCTTTGCTCCGAAGAACTCAACAAAATCAATCTTCTTTAGAATGCAATAGAAATTTGGGATACTTTGGTTGATATGCACAAAGGTACTGATTCTGTCAGAGAATCTAAGTTGGATGTGCTTCAAAGTTAGCTTGACAAGTTCAAGATGAAGGATGGTGAAGGAGTTGCTGAAATGTACTCTAGGATAGCTCTCATCACCAATGAGATTGCCGGCTTAGGAAGCGAAGAGATGACTGAAAAATTCATCATCAAGAAGATACTAAGAGCTCTTGATGGCAAGTATGACATAGTGTGCACATTGATCCAAATGATGCAAAATTACAAAGATCTCAAGCCAACTAAAGTCATTGCTAGGATTATTGCTCATGAGATGTCACTCAAGGACAAACATGAGCTGCACAACAAATCAAGCGGTGCTTACAAAGCTTCATGTGATGCCCCTGCTACTTCAAAAGACAATATTGTCAGTGCTGAAGTGATAAGCCTCATGGTCATAAAATTCAACAAGTTCTACAAGAGTAGAGGCAAAGATAGAAGCTCAAGTTCAAGACATAATGAGAAGCGTTCATCCAGTCGTGACAGAAACTGCTACAATTGTGGGAAGCCCGGACACTACTCAAATGAGTGATTGGCTCCCTACAATAGAAGAGAAGAGTCAGCTCGAAGACAAAGCTTAAGAGATGAGTCACCTCGTAGAGAGAGAAGGAGTAGAGAAGATCACTATGAACGAAGACACTCACAGAGAGGCAAGGAATCGGACAAGAAGGACAAATACACCAAGAGCAGTTCAAGAAGAAGACATCAATCTCATGTTGGTGAATGGGTGTCTGGCTCCGAGTCGGATCACCACTCCGAGAGAAGCTATCACTCCCACTCCGATTATAGTCAAGATGAAGGTGTTGCTGGGATTGCGCTTGTTTCCACCAACTCCTACGACTTATTTGATTCACCAAATGAGGGAGTCGGAAACTGCTTCATGGATAAAGGCCCCAAGGTATCACATGTTGAGGATCTTGATTTCAATACTGACGAGGATGACTTGTTAGGATACGATGACTTGCTTCTAGATAAAACTAGTGAGTGCACTGAAAATGGACCTGCTATTTACCATGCTAGTCAAGAGAAATCGAATGATGATGATAAGAAAGAAATTGAGCGACTAACTCAAGAATTAAAAACTCTTAAGTTAGCTCATGAGACTACTCTATAAGATCATAGAGAGCTTGCAAGAACCCATGAGAATCTACGCTTCGAGAAGCTCAACTTGGAGCAAGAGCATGAGTTCTTAAAAGCAATCAATGATGATCTTCAGAAGAAGAGTTCTTCTTATCTAGCCAAATGAGTACTCTTGTCTAACTTTGTTCCACAAGTTAAACCTAGGAACACTAGTAACAAAGGCAAGAAGGTTTCTGCATCTAGTAACAACAATGCTAAAGCTAAATCCAATAATGTTGTTGCTAGTAACTCTATTCATTCCACTAACGATTCTCTTAGCCAAGTTACACTTGAGCAAGAAAATGATCTATTGAAAGGTATTATAGAGACATGTGTCTTCAAGAGTCTTGCCGTAAGTAAGCAATTTGAGGAAATTGTGCGCAAGCAAGGAGGACATCGTAAGAAACAAGGTGTTGGCTACTTCAATGTCAATAGAGATGTTTGGGAAGAAGGTCCATATCCCACTCCCAAGTTTGTTCCCCAAGCAGAGAAGTGTGATTCCACTCCTTCCGAAGGAACAAGCTCACAAGATGGCCTTCTACCACAAGATCACAAAGGCAAGGGAAAGCTTCAAGATGACATTGACCTATTTGAAGAAGAACCCCAAGCCAAGGTCAAGTGGAATCCCAAGGATACTACTAGCTCTACCTCAGCGAGTGCTACCACAACTCCAAGAATCCCCATCAATTTGGTGTGGATTCCCAAGAGGAAGAACTAGAAGTTCTTGAGGGGTGACTCTGCCAATGAAATTCACTCTTATTCATTTTAGCAAGAACTATATGCAATCAACCTAAACCATATGCATTAGTTCGAGTCACACATCCCCTCAAAGGTAAGCAAGGAACAAGGTAATTAATGCATCTTTGGACATTATCCCATATGTTCTTCACTCCATGTCCATATATATTCTTGCATATGTTATTTTTTTTCTTTGGGACTAACCCATGTAGGTGAAAGGAGTATGAAAACAACAAGGATTGCTCCCAACTCAAGATGATCTTCATCAACATTGAGCATCCACCACTACTTCAGCTACTTTAAGTCTTCTACAACAAAACCCAAGGTTAGTTGATCCCTCTTAGTGGGGTTATCATATCAAGGTGGATCTTTACTCTAAGGCTTGAGTATAAGCATCTCTGAAGGATATGAACACATTAATGCTTATGTAAAAGTGGTAACCCCACTTGTGCTTAACGATGAGTATGACCTATGATCAAGTATTCTTACCTGGATCCTATGTCAATATACTCATATATAGATGACTTTGTCATCGCCCAAGTGCCTGATAGCTGCTAGGATGTTTGTGCATGTTCACCATGTTTTATTCATCATTCTTATTGTGTGAGCATGTTGGTGTGTATGTGTTTGATCATTCGACGACATTCAATTGTTGTTATTTGGATTTTGATTTATCTTCTGCCAATTGGATGGAAAAGAATGCCTAGGACCCTTCTCTAGCTATCTATGCTATCTCATCTCAAGTTCTATTCATGCTTCATCACAAAACTTGAACAAGCACTTGTCGATCCCTCTGTGTGAAGGTGCACTCGGAGTTTCGTATCGTCAAAGGCTGCCTTCCAAAACATCTTTGAAAAAACTCGGTGTGACCAACTCCACAAACTCGGCGCCACCGATTTTTGAAAGTTGATCAGGTTTTCCTATCTCGGCACCACTGAAATTGCCAACTTGGTTACACCGAGTTTCCCTGTCTACTGATAGTTGAGGAACTCGGTGACACCGATTTCGCCATCTCGGTGACACCAACAGCGCACAAGTATATATATACCGCGAATCGAATCTTTTGACTTCACTTCGTCAAAACTGTTCGTTCCCCAAACCCTTGCTGCCACCGAGACCCGAGGTCATCGCTTTTGTCTCCCCGAGCGCCGCCGCCTCTCGGATTCGCCGCTGGCGACGCAATCTGCTCTAGCATCATCGCCGTAGCCGGACCGCTACCAAGTTAGGATATGGTTCCGATTTCCTATTGGGTTCCCCTATCTGATTCTTACGCATTGGGAAAGATTTTCTTCGAACCACCATGTGCAAACCCTTCCTTCCACCAAATAAATCTCATAGCGTAGAAGAACTAGAAATTCTGGATCTGATCTGCCGTAGTATGCAACTTGGTGATACCGAGTTTGTAAAATCGGTTCCATCGATTCTTGTTTTAGGATTCCTGAGAAGCAACTCAGTGAGACCGAGCAGCTCCTTTCGGTGCCACCGAAAATGACTGCCAAGTTTCTGTTAAGCTAGTAAGCTTTCTCGGTGACTCCAAAAATGCCAAATCGGTGCTACCAATTTACATCCTACAGAAGATCATACCTAAGTTTCAAACTTCAAATTTTCAGAAATATCTGAATTTTGTGATGCTCATCCATTCTGTCTTTCCTATATCCACTTCACAGGTTCTGCTGTTTGCTGCTGAGCGTGTCTATAAGTATGTCAGGTTTAGATGATAGTCAGAATGACTTCCGAGACCAGAGTGTTGAGATGGACTCAGGCACTAGTCCGGGAAAGTCTGCTTCAGATCCAAGTTCTCACAGCTTCCATGGCTTGCCCAAGGCAGCCACCAGGCAGAGAAGGAAGCTAAATTCTGATGAGGAGGATTCAGACTTTGTGCTTGAAGACACTTCAGCTCCTTCGAAGGCCCCTCCAAGGAAAAGTGTCAGGAAAGTAACTACTACTTTAGCTTATTTGAGAGCACCTGAGTATGCCAGGAAGAGCACTGAGCATTCAAAGGTAGCACCTGCGAAGAAAGCTGGTGTAAAGAGGCCTAGGAAGAGAACTATCCATTTTGTTGGCAGAAAAACTTCCATGTTTGGAGACCCAAAAGATGCCGAGGAAGAAGCTCTTGAGGAGATCCCAGTTCCTCCCAAGAAGAAGTTGATGGATGACGCCATGAAGTCTACTCCTAAGCCTGCTGCTAAAGCAAAGAAGGATCCAGCTTCCAGGAACACCACCAAAGACATACCTGCAGCTTCCAAAGCAAAAGGCCCTACATTCAGTGCCCCTGCTGCAGAGGAAGAAGAAGATGAGGATGCTTCAGTTCTTAGGAAGCTCAGACCATTCCTTCCACTCCACAATGCTGGTCATCCAATAGCAGAAGATATGAAGAAGAGGAAGGATGCCGGACTAAGGAAGTGGAGAGCAAATGATCCATATGCTATCATAAGAAGAACTGCTGTTGATCCAAGGTTTCACACCAAAGAACAACAAGATTTTTATGAGACTGTCTTATTTGACAAGAGTCCCGCTGTCAGTGATATGAGGTATGTCGATTGGGAATACATTAAGGATAATGAAGATTACTTTGCACATGTCTGAGAGAACTTCAAGGCAGTGGACATTGCAAAGTTTGTTGGGAAGAAGATGGCCCCATGGAATGACAAGCTGATCATGCAATTATATGCAACCGTTCACTTCTATGATGACTCTTTAGTTTGGATGACCGATGGACACAGGTATGATGCTACAATTGCTGAATGGGCTGCTATCATTGGTGCCCCCAAGCAGGAAGAATCAGATGTAGATGTGTATGCAGAAGCGAAGAAGAATCACAACTCCATGGCCAATATGTACAAGACCATTCCACATCAGTACTTGGCCAGTCACAAGTTTGGTTCAGTGTATTTTCTTCAAGATGGCATTCCTACAACGAACACTATACTGCAATACACCCTCATGCCTAACTTACGGGATGAGAAGATGATTAGAGGATATTCTATCAACCTGCTGCACCTGATAGACACACATACCAAATTTAGAGTGATGGATTTGATAGTTGAAACTATCCGGAGAACTGTTGCGGATTAGAAGAGATCCTATGGATATGCACCATATATGAATATTCATATGCTCATCAATGCCAAGCTAGGAAAGCATGCATATCTACTTGATCGTCCCCATCTACCTCTTCAGCCTAAAGTTGAAGATAATGAGGTTGAGATGGATGACAATGATCACTACTCAGATGCAGCAAGAATGTCAGCAGAGGCAGGAGAGGCTGAAGCTGCTAGAAATAGGCCACCTCCAGTTCCACAGCTTAGAACTCAAGCTGAGCAAATGTCATTTCTAGTGAGCACTGTACAATGCATGGAGAAGAACATCCAAGAGATCATGCAAAATCAGAAGTCTTGAGAGAGTTGTGGAGACAAAATTCCACAACATGGATGTGAAGGTAACTGAGTTGACCACCATTGTTAGATAGCTTCAACATGAAGTTGACTCTCTGGATATTCCACGCTTAGAGGATGAAGATGAAGAAGATGATGATGATGATGATGATGAGTCTCCTCCTCCCACTACTAGTCTGTTCAGTACCAGGCCTAGGTGAGTTGTTGTTCCTCCTTAGGAGGCAAGACACACATCTTCAGCACGAGCTTCAACACCTTCAACACCAGCTCCAGCTCAAGCTCCTTCAGTATCATCTCCTCTAGCTCCAGGGACATCAGCAGAAGCCTTCGCAGACGCTGTTCTATCGACTCCATCATGAGCTGCATAGAGAGACGAGTAGTTCTATACTTTTGAACTTTTTGGTAACTTGTTGCCAAAGGGGGAGAAAGGTATAGATCATAGACTTCGTGTGTGAGAGAGAGCTTTTGACTTTATTTGCTCTCGTTTGGTTTTAAAAACTTTGGTTTGTTGGATGACTTTATCCTATCTATGTGATTGATCATACACTTTATCCTGTGTGATGCTACAATATCATCTCTTAGCTATCCTTGTGATGATCACTGTTGACGTGCAACTATTCTTGACTTGATGCCTCCACGGCAACGATGCTAGAAAAGAGCTGCTCCCGGTTGCTCAACAATTAGCAATTTTCTTGCAATGGCCCACCAGCGTGTGGGATCACGGCAGTTTTCGAGGGTAGAGTATTCAACCCAAATTTGTTGGTTCGACACGATGGGAATGAAAGAATATTCTCCAGTATTAGCAGTTGAGGTGTCGGCTCAACCACACCTGAAAGATTAGTATATGCAAGCAGGATATAAGCAGCAAAGTAGTATGATAGCAACGGTGCCAGAAAAGATCTGTTGACAAGGTAGACTATTCGTAACTGTTGTATCAATGGCGCCAGAAAAGTATTGTAGCAGGTAGTAGCAGTGTAACGAGTAACAACAGCGGCAAGGAACAACAGTAGTGACAACATTAGCAAGTAGCAGGAGTAGCAACAGTACTGGTAGCAGCAGCAGGACAAAGCAAGTAACAGTAGCAGCAACAGTAGTAACAGCAGCAGTGGGACAAACTCATAGGCAATGGATCGGTGATTTGTTAGATGACATTCATCATGCAACAGTTATAACACGGAGAGATATGTGCCTAGCTCCCATTCGTCAATGTGATGTAGGCATGCATTCTGTGTGTAGTCATACGTGCTTAGGGAAAAGAACTTGCATGACATCTATTGTCCATCCCTCCCATGGCAGCGGGGTCCAAATGGATACTACGGGATATTAAGGTTCTCCTTTTAATAAAGAACCGGACCAACGCATTAGCACTTGGTGAACACATGAACTCCTCAAACTAGGGTCATCACCGGGAGTGGTTCCGGTTATTGTCACTCCGGGGTTACCGGATCATAACACATAGTAGGTAACTACAACTTGCAAGATCAGATCTAAAACACACATATATTGGTGACACCATAATAATTTCAGATCTGAAATCATGGCACTCGGGCCCTAGTGAGAAGCATTAAGCATGGCAAAGTGGTAGCAACATCAATCTCAGAACATAGTGGATACTAGGGATCAATCCCCGTCAAAACTAACTCGATTACATGATAGATCGCACCCTACTCATCACCGCCCAGCGAGCCTACGAATAGATTACTCACGAACGATGAATAGCTTCATGGAATTGGAGAGGGAAGAAGGTTGGTGATGATGATGGCGACGATCTCCTTGATCCGGAGCCCAAAACGGACTCCAGATCTGCCCTCAAGGGCAAGAACGGGATGTGGCGGCACCTCTGGATCGTGAAACGCGATGAAATCTTCTCTCTTGATTTTTTCCGGGATGAAAGGGAATAAATAGCGCTGGAATTGGGGCGGCAGAGCCACGTGGGCCCCATAAGCCCTGACGGCGCGGCCTGGGGGTGGCCGCGGCCACAGGGCTTGTGGCCCACTGGCTCACCCCTCCGGTGGATCTTTGCGCAGGTATTTTTCATATTTTCCAAAAATATTCTCTATAAATTTTCAGGACGTTCCGAGAACTTTCATTTCTGCACAAAAACAACACCATGGCAATTCTGCTGAAAATAGCGTTAGTCCGGGTTAGTTCCATTCAAATCATGCAAATTAGATTCCAAAACAAGGGCAAAATAGTTTGTAAAAGTAGATACGATGGAGACGTATCAACTCCCCCAAGCTTAAAACCTTGCTTGTCCTCAAGCAACTCAGTTGACAAACTAAAAAAGAAAGAAAAACTTTGACAAACTCTGTTTGATCTTGTTGTTGCAACTATGTCTAACTCATAACCAGAATTTCAGCAAGATCACAAGTTAACCACATAAGCAAGTGACACAAAGGTCTCATGGTAAACTAATATGAATGGCATAATCAGCTAGCGAGCAAATAATAATGAGTTTCAGATACCAACAATTCAATCAAAACAAGCATGAAGCAATATGAATAGGTGGTATCTCGCTAGCTCTTTCTGAGACCGCAAAACATAAATGCAGAGCACTTTCAAAGATCAAGGGCTGACTAAACATTGTAATTCATAGCAACGAAGATCTAGTCATAGTCATACTCAATATCAATCAAAAGCAAAGCATAAAAATGACAGAGGTGCTCTCTAATTGGTGCTTATATAAGAAGAGGATGACTCAACAGGAAAATAAATAGACAGGCCCTTCGCAGAGGGAAGCATTGATTTGCAGAGGTGCCAGAGCTCAAGCATTGAAAACAGAGATAATAATTTTGGGTGGTATGCTTTCATTGTCAACGCAATGACCAAGTGTTCTCAATATCTTCCATGCTACTCATGCTATAGGCGGTTCCCAAACAGAAAAGTAAAGTTTTGAACTCCCCCACCACCAATCAATCACACTCCACGGCTAGCCGAATCCTTGGGTACCGTCCATACTAACATCAATCCGGGGGGAGTCTTGTTTTACAGTTATGTTTTCGATTTCAGCGTGGAACGACATTCCAATTACCGGCCCCTTTCTCGTGAATGACAGTGAATAAACACATGTCGAGGATAAAACGCCTAAAATGGAAGATACCAATAGCCCCCTGTCTCCACATGAGCAGTTCGGGCATGCAAAACAGAATATTTCTTGAAGGTTTAGAGAATGGCACATGCAAATTTACTTGGAACGGCCGGTAAATTCCGCAAATAGGTAGGTATGGTGGACTCTCATGGAAAAACTTTTGGGTTTATGGAAGTGAATGCACAAGCAATATTCCGCTTAGTACAAGTGAAGGCTAGCAAAAGACTAGGAAGCGACCAACTAGAGAGCGACAACAGTCATCAAGATGCAAAGAGTTTGACTAACATTGAGTGCAAGCATGAGGATATAAATCACCATGAACACGAACATCATAGAGGCTATGTTGATTTTGTTTCAATTACATGCATGAACATGCGCCAAGTCAAGCCACTTGAATCATTCAAAGGAGAATACCATCCTATCATACTACATCATAGTCATCTCAAAATCTATGTTGGCATTCAAGACAAACCATTATAAGCTCCTAGCTACTTAAGCATGACATCAGAAACTATGATCTCTAAGTTGTCATTGCAAACATGGTTCTCTCTCAACAAAGCTGAATCTGGGACGACAAGCAAGTCATATTTACAAAAACAAAATAGATAGAGTTCATACCAGCTTTTCCAGTCTCAGTCACTTCATCATATATCATCATTATTGCCTTTCACTTGCACGATCGAACAATCAGAACAATAATAAGCGTGCTCATGCATTGGACTAAAGCTGGAATCTGCAGGCAAACACAAAGGAGAAGACAAAGTAATATGGCTCTTTGAAAGCTAATCAAGTATGCATGCAAGAGCCACTAAACATTGTAACCAATATCTTCTACCTTGACCCAAAGAAAAAGAAAACTATTTAGACGAGAAAGCTCCCAACAAGCAAAAGAAGAAAGGAAAATCTTTTTTTTTGGGTTTTCTCAAAAGGACACAAAACAAGAAAACAAAAATAAACTAGCATGGATAATACAGTGGCGAAGTAAGAACACCGGCTAACAAAGTGAAAGCATAAGCAAGAATGTAAAGTCGGTGAGAACACGTACTCCCCCAAGCTTAGGCTTTTGGCCTAACTTGGTCTACTCCCAAGGACGGTCCTGGCGAAACCCAAAATCATAATCGGGGTTATGCGGGAGCGCTGCAACGACTGCCTGAATAGCTGCCTCACGGAGACGACCAACCTTCGCCTCCCTCTCATACTCCTCTGCCTCTCCTCTGGTTTTGTAATATCTCTGTTTTACTTGAAAGTCAAAGGAAGCAGGAGCAGGAAGGGTAATATGGAAAACACGCTGCCGGTTAAATATCAATCGGTATAGGAGGGATTCATCATCCCTCTCAAGGAACTGGTAGCGTGTCATAGCGACGCGGTCAAGGAAAGCTGTATGGAGAGGGGGATCTCCTGCGCGGATGGGTACTCCGAGAAAAATTGCTATGCGAGTAGCATAGATCCCGCCAAAGAAATCCCCATCAACAACATTCTTATTCAGCCTCCTTGCTATAATAGCTCCCATGTTGAAGCTTTTGTCACCCGTCACTGCGCTCTTAAGGATACTAAGGTCGGATGCGCATAGGTGACAATGTTCAACCTTGCCGTTAATTCATCTACCTATGAAGAGGGCAAAGTAGTGCAAGGCAGGGAAATGAATGCTTCCTATGGTAGCTTGCGTGATGTCTCGAGTTTCTCCAACAGTTATACTAGAGACAAAATCTCTAACCGAAGACTTAGCAGGATCATTAAGACTACCCCCATTGGGTATCTTGCAAATCCTATTGAAATCCTCCAAATCCATGGTGTAGGATTTATCATACAGATCAAATAGTATGGATGAGTCACGGCCAACTGAAAATTTAAATCTACACACGAAAGAGGCAGTGAGCATAGCATACTGTTCACATTTATCTGAGAGGAATTCTTCTAACCCGACATTGCGGACAAGTGTATCAAACTCATCCTTGAAGCCTGCTTCAACCATGAACTCATCGGAAGGCCATTCACATGGTTGTACAGGTGCGTCCCTTAGTTGATAAGGACCGGGCTCCCGAATAGAAAGACGGGGACCCTTCTTACTTGAGGAACCACCATGAAATTTCCTCCTGAACATAATTTCTTTTTGCTGAAATTTTTGAAGTTCAAGAGAAAAGTGAATAAAGACCAACCACACCTTTTAGAAACTACTCCTACTAGTGCCTAGAGACCGTATCACATGCTAAAACTACTTGGGACCAGCTAAAATCAACATTTCAAGCTCAAGAACAGGGTCACCAAGGTAGCAAGAAAGCGCGAAAGATAAAGCACTAGAGTAGAAACTAATTGGACCAATGGAGGAGTCACTTACCAAGGAGTAATTTCCCCAAAACAGTTCGGAGAATGGTGCTTTGAGCAAGGAGATCGAAAATCACAGCCAAATGAGCAAGAACACGGGTTTGAGCTGCGAAACGATTTTTTCTAGAGGTAGAAGAAGAGGATGGGAGCTGGAATGAGTGGAGGGGGTCCCTGTGGGCCCCACAAGCTTGGTGGCCGCGGCCAGGGGGGAGCCCGCGGCGACATGGCTTGTGGCCCACTGGTGTGGCCCCCAAGCCAGCTCTCAGTCCTAGTATTTTTCAAAAAATCCAGAAAAAATCATATTTGATTTTCAGGACCATCGGAGAACTTTTATTTTTGGGGTGCTTTTCTCCAGGACGCTAAAACAAAAAACAAGGAGAACTAAGTTAAATCTATCATTTTTCTTCTAAGCAACAGAAAATGAAAGCTTGAAACAGAGGTATGTGACTCCTTGATTCATCCATTTCATGGTCATCAAAAGAAATCCGTCAATGGGGTTGATCAAATCCTCATGACAAAATTTTTTCAAATCGCAAAAGGAAACGGAGAATTTTCGAATAGCCACTAAGTCACCTCAACGGGGATATGTATCTCCCCAACAAGCAAATCATACTTCATCTTAACACGAGGAATAGGACATTCAAAGCTCCCAATAAGAATCGATGAAGTTTTTTCGATAGCATTGATGCAATGTACTTGATATCGTTTCTTCGGAAAGTGCACTGTATGCTCATTACCGTTGACATGGAAAGTGACATTGCCTTTGTTGCAATCTATAACAGCCCGTGCAGTGTTTAAAAATGTCTTCGGAGGATGACAGCCATGGCATCGTCCTCAGGAATATCCAAGATAACAAAGTCTGTTAAGATAGTGGTGTTAGCAACCACAACAGGCACATCCTCGCAAATGCCGACAGGGAAAGCAGTTGATTTGTCGGCCATTTGCGGAGAAATTTCAGTGGGTGTCAACTTATCCAGTTCAAGTCTACAATAAAGAGAGAGAGGCATAACACTAACACCGGCTCCAAGGTCACATAAGGCAGTTCTTACGTAGTTTCCTTTAATGGAGCAAGGTATAGTGGGCATTCCTGGATCACCAAGTTTCTTAGGAGTTCCACCTTTGAAAGTTTAATTGGCGAGCATGGTGGAGATCTCAAGATCTGGTATCTTCCGTTTATTGGTCACGATATCTTTCATGTACTTGGCTTATGGAGACATTTTGAGCATATCAATTATCCGCATCTGCAGAAAGACGAGTCTCAACATTTCATTAAAGCGCTCAAAATCCTCATCATCCTTTTTCTTAGATGGCTTAGGAGGAAAGGGCATAGGTCTCTGAACCCATGGCTCCCTCTCTTTACCATGCTTCCTAGCAGTGAAGTCATTCTTATCGTACCTCTTAGGTTGTGGGTTATCAGGATTAACCGTAGGTTCAATCTCCACATCCTTATTATTGCTAGGTTGAGCATTATTATGAACATCGCTGTCCATATTGTCACCAGGTTCATGTTCATCACCAAATTGGGTTTATGCATCAGATGCAGAATATCATTTGGTTCTTCTGGTGTGACAGTATTTGGTGAACTGACATGTAGGTTTCTATCATCCTTCTTCTTCCTCTTAGGATGACTGGGTGTATCAGCATTAATTCCTTGAGAATCTTGATCAATTCTCTTAGGATGGCCTTCAGGATACAAAGGTTCCTGAGTCATTTTACCTCCTCTAGTAATGACTCTGACAGAGTTGTCATTTAATTCATTGAGCAAGTTATTCTGAGCTTTAAGTACTTGTTCTACCCGAGTAGTAATCATAGAGGCATGTTTACTCAGAAGCTTCAGATCATTGACATTTCTGTCTACACAAGCACTTAAATGACTAAGCATACGAGTACTTTGTTCCAATTGTATGCTAACATAATCATTGAAACTTTGTTGTTTGGCAACGATGTTATCAAATTCATGCATGCATAAGCTAGCAGGTTTATCAAAAGGAATATCACTCTCATCAAACCCACGCAGAGAATTTACTTCTACTACCTGTATCGGTTATGGAGACCATGGATCTTCTCGATAGGCGGTAGATTTTTGACTTCTTCAGATCTAATGCCTTTCTCTTGCATAGATTTATTGGCTTCTAGCATATCTTCGGGACTGAGGAATAGAATACCTCTTTTCTTAGGAGTTCTCTTAGGAGGTGGTTCAGGAATAGTCCAAGCATTATTGTTGATCAAGAAGTTATTCAGTAGAATCTCAGCGTGTTCTATAGTTCGTTCCCTAAAAACACAACCGGCACAACTATCTAGGTGGTCTCTAGAAGCATCGGTAAGTCCGTTATAGAAGATATAAAGTATCTCGTTCTTCTTAAGAGGGTGATCAGGCGAAGCATTCTGTAGCTGGATGAGCCTCCCCCAAGCTTGTGGGAGACTCTCTTCTCTGAGTTGAGCAAAGTTGTATATTTCCTGCAAGGCAGCTTGCTTCTTATGGGCAGGGAAATATTTCTCACAAAAGTAATAGACCATATCCTGGGGACTACTCATACATCCAGGAGCAAGAGAAATGAACCAGGCTTTAGCGTCATCCTTTAGAGAGAAAGGAAACAACTTAAGGATATAGTAGTAGCGGATGTTCTCCTCACTAGTGAAAAGGGTGGCTATATCGTGTAGTTTGGTAAGATGGGCTACGACCGTCTCAGACTCATAACCGTGGAAGGGATCAGATTCGACTAGAGAGATTATCTCAGGGTCGACAGAGAATTCATAATCCTCATCGGTGATAAAGATAGGTGAAGTGGCAAACTTCGGGTCGTATTTCATCCTAGCTTTCAGAGATTTTTTCCTTCCACTTGAGAAGTAATTTCTCAGCGTCATAGGCATCCTTACACGCAAGAAAATCCTCAGCTATCTCTCCCTCCATAACATAACCCTCAGGTATATCAGGCAATTCATATCTAGGAGCTAGATCTAGCAGGAGCAAAAGTAGGTTCTATCTGAATAGTATCGGCAGTTTCAGAACCATCACGAGCATTGGCAGTAACTCTAGCAATATGAGCATCAAGGAATACCCCTAGTGGCATATCAGGCAAAGTAGTATCTCTAGCAGCATCAAGCATAGCATCATCACGCAAAATAGCATATCTAGCATCATCAGGCAAAGCAGTATCAGGCATAGCATCTCTAGCAGTATCAGGCATAGCATCTCTAGCAATATCAGGGATAGCATCTCTAGCAGTATCAGGCATAGCAGCCTCATAAGCATCATCAAGCACAGGCGACATATCAAGATTTCTAGCAGGAGGTGGTGTCGCAAACTTACTCATAACTGAAGGTGAATCAAGTGCAGAACTAGATGGCAGTTCCTTACCTCCCCTCGTAGTTGAGGGCAAGAGTTTGGTTCTTGGATCTTTCAGATTCTTCATAGTGATCAGCAGATATAAATCCCAAGTGACTCAGAGAATATAGCTATCCTTCCCCGGCAACGGCGCCAGAAAAATGCTGTTGACGTGCAACTATTCCTGACTTGATATCTCCACGGCAACGGCGCCAGAAAAGAGTTGCTCCCGGTTGCTCAACAATTAGCAATTGTCTTGCAATGGCCCACCAGCGTGTGGGATCGCGGCAATTTTCGAGGGTAGAGTATTCAACCAAAAGTTGTTGGTTCGACATGATGGGAATGAAAGAATATTCTCCAGTATTAGCAGTTGAGGTGTCGGCTCAACTACACCTGAAAGATTAGTATCTGCAAGCAAGATATAAGCAACAAAGTAGTATGATAGCAATGGTGCCAGAAACGATCTGTTGACAAGGCAGACTATTCCTAACTGTTGTATCAATGGCGCCAGAAAAGTATTGTAGCAGGTAGTAGCAGTGTAGCGAGTAATAGTAGTGGCAAGGAACAACAGTTGTCACAGCAGTAGCAAGTAGTAGCAGTAGCGAGTAACACCAGTAGCAACAGTAGTGGCAGCAGCAGGAGGACAAAGCAAGTAGCAGTAGCAGCAAGTAACAGTAGAAGCAACAGTAGTAACAGCAGTAGTGGGACAAACTCGTAGGCAATGGATCGGTGATTTGTTAGATGACATTCATCATGCAACAGTTATAACACGGAGAGATATGTGACTAGCTCCCGTTCGTCAATGTGATGGAGGCATGCATTTCGTGTGTAGTCGTACGTGCTTAGGGAAAAGAACTTGCATGACATCTATTGTCCATCCCTCCCATGGCAGTGGGGTCCAAATGAATACTACGGGATATTAAGGTTCTCCTTTTAATAAAGAACCGGACCAACGCATTAGCACTTGGTGAACACATAAACTCCTCAAACTATGGTCATCATCGGGAGTGGTTCCGGTTATTGTCACTCCGGGGTTGCCGGATCATAACACATAGTAGGTAACTACAAGTTGCAAGATCGGATCTAAAACACACATATATTGGTGACAACATAATAATTTCAGATCTGAAATCATGGCACTCGGGCCCTAGTGACAAGCATTAAGCATGGCAAAGTAGTAGCAACATCAATCTCAGAACATAGTGGATACTAGGGATCAATCCCCGTCAAAGCTAACTTGATTACATGATAGATCTCATCCTACTCATCACCGCCCAGCGAGCCTACAAATAGATTACTCACGAACGATGAAGAGCTTCATGGAATCGGAGAGGGAAGAAGGTTGGTGATGACGATGGCGATGACCTCCTTGATCCGGAGCCCAAAACGGACTGAAGATCTGACCTCCAGGGCAAGAACGGGATGTGGCGGTGCCTCTGGATCGTGAAACGCAATGAAATCTTCTCTCTTGATTTTTTCCGGGACGAAAGGGAATAAATAGCGCTGGAATTGGGGGCGGCACAGCCACGTGGGCCCCACAAGCCCTGACGGCGCGACCTGGGAGGGGTGGCCGTGGCCATAGGGCTTGTGGCCCACTGGCTCACCCCCTCCGGTGGATCTTTGCGCAGGTATTTTTCATATTTGCCAGAAATATTCTTCGTAAATTTTCAGGATGTTCCGAGAACTTTCATTTCTGCACAAAAACAACACCATGGCAATTCTGCTGAAAACAGCGTCAGTCCGGGTTAGCTCCATTCAAATCATGCAAATTCGAGTCCAAAACAAGGGAAAAAGAGTTTGGAAAAGTAGATACGATGGAGCCGTATCAATCACCCACTTATCTTGTTGGTGTCATGTGCATTGCTATTACATTTAGGCACCACCAAGATGTATGTGACATGGAAGAGTACCCCATGAACCTAATCGATTGTGCATTTGCATTCAAACAAATTTTTTAAATAATGCACAAATTTAGGGGGAGCTCTTGGTTTTCACATACTTCTCAAAGCGTCCATGCTAATCATTGATTATATCTTTTGTTGAAGCTTTGATCTATATGTTGTCATCAATCATCAAAAACGGGAGATTGAAAGCACAATTGCTCCCTAGGCTGGTTTTGATAATTGATCACAACATATGCACCATTGGACTAATGAGTTTTCCAAGTATATTTCACAAAAGTTGAAAAGATGCTATGGCTTAAGGTTTTTGTGGAGACGCCCCTTGATGCAAGAAAGGAATAATATTGGCCCAAGCTTCAAGCTAGAAGACTCTTAACTTTATATTTGTGAGAAATCACTTTTGAGTCCATAGGAAAGCCAATACTATTAAAAGGGGGCGAGGTAGTAAAATGAACTGATTGCTCAAATGCTCAAAGTTAGCCACCAAAACACCTAGTCATTTTCCCCACATATTGACTCTGTCAAGTTCCACATTCACAAATTCGGTGTCACCAACATTGCCACTTCGGATCCACCGAGTTTGAATCTCAGACAGAACCCTAGCCATTCCCACCAAATCGGTGCAAGCAAAACTGCATCGGTGCTACCGAGTTCAGTGTGACCAACATTCTGTTGCCAAGATACACAAAATCGGAATTTCGAGTTGGAGTATCGATGCCACCGAGTTTGGCCATCTGACAGTTAGTCACCTTTTCGGTGCCATCGAGTTCTATATATCAGTCTCACCGAGATTCAAAAGTTCACAGCTTTAGTGCTAGTCGGTACCATCGAGTTTCCAATTTCGGTGACACCGAGTTTGCTCTTTTGTGTGTAACGGTTGGATTTTGGCTGCTGCCTATATATACCCCTTCACCCACCTCTCATTCGTGGGAGAAGTACTCAGAACACACACTTCTTTTCTAGATCCATTTTCTGAGAGAGATATTCCAATCCAATCATTTGAAACTTGATCTCTAGCCTCCCCAAACTGCTTTCCACCAAATCAACTTCTCCTACCCATGCATATTATGTGAGAGAGTGATTTGTGTTGAGGATACTATCTTTAGAAGAAAAAGAGCAAGGAGTTCATTGATCTACCCCATCTATTTACTTTTGTAGGGTGGTGCCTCCTAGATTGGTTAGCTGTCGCTTGGGAGCCTCCTACTTCGTGTTGTGGAGTTGAACCAAGATGTTTGTAAGGGCAAAGAGATTGCCTACTTCATGAAGAATATACCGTGAGTAAGGCTAGTCCTACGTGGACGGAAGCCGTAGTGGGATAGACAATGTCGCTTCTTTGTGGACCCTCTATGGGTGGAGCCCTCTGTGGACTCCCGCAGCCGTTATCCTTTGTGGGTTGAAGTCTCCACTAACATGGACGTACGATAGCGCCACCTATCGGAACCAGGCCAAAAATCGCCGTGTCAACCTCATGCGTTTGATCTCCCTACCTTACTCCTCTACTTTACACTTGCATGTTTTACTCTCCGTTGCTATACTAATAGAACTGCATATGTAGAGTGTACTTGACTTGTTATAACTGTCGTAGCTGCTTCTCAAGTAAAATCGTAAAAAGCAAAAAATTTATCTTGTCAAGTAGTCTAATCACCCCTTCTAGACATACTTTCGATCCTACAATGTCGAAATGTAGGTCGGATTTTTTTTCTCCAAGAAGAATCACCATGTAGAACACATCGACCAACAAGATGTCCCGCCTCCTCAGGATCCAATCTCCTCAGAAACCATATTGCACTTTGAATTTGTGCATTGAATAAGCAATGCAATAGCCCCCGAGCCATAATTTGGGCATGGGTGGTCGAATTAAGGATCAATATTTGTTTGACACAAACTTTGTTACGTTTGACACGATCTATGTGTAATGATTCTATGTATCCAAGTACTTTAGATCATTAATACTCGGATCCACATTGTACAAGACTCTGTTGACCGACCATTAGCTTTAACCTCCTCGGCCAGTAACCGATGAGTCTTTATCCTACTTTATAAAGCCTTTATAAGGGCAAAGATATATGGAAAATAAGGCTATCTGGCCATATGGTTTTATAAACAAAGGTAAGCGAAGAGATTACTTATTTAACATAAAAACATCTTCTGGAAAAAATAGTTCATTTATAATTTCCTTTCCCATGATATCATGTTTGACCCTGATCGTGAAACCTCAACTCCGATCAATGTGGGAGGAAAATATTGAGGATTTAGTTCGGTGAATGTTCCTGAACTCCGTGGTCTTTAACGAACCAAAAGTTTCACTTCCATCGTTTCTGACCAAATATATTCTTAGGATTTCTAGCTTTCGGCTTCACCCAGTCCGAGGTACTAACCCGGATGACCCGGAAGTAACAATCATAGTGGTGCTCCCTTTGCCCCCTAGCCAAACAATCGGGAACGTAGGGAGTAAGCACATGAGCCAGGCAACCCAGCTTGGCCAAAATCTTAATTCAACTGATGCATATTTATGGCTTTATAATGATGATTATGAAAGGCAGGACTCACATATCGAATACAAATGCTTTTATGCTATATGCTATTTTGACTCCATTACGACTGTTTATAATCTAAAGGTGGCCCATCGTTGGCTTCCACCCCTCTGTAGATACTATGCAGGGTGTTTCCGTACTAACAAGACAACCCTTAGCTGACGTCACGGCGCCCGGAGGCGGTTGTGTTTAGTGGAAACGAGGCAATCGGATATTCAGGCTTTAGAACTTTCACTTAGTCATATGAGCTTTTAAGTGGGGAGGCAAGTTACTAGCCCCCGATTAGTGTTCAACATCAGCCAAGGTCAAGCCATTAACACTTCGGCCAATTTTATGTAAGGCACACCGGGTAACCTCTATTGGTCTATAGTTTGACAGAGTCATCGAGTCGCTGACCACCTTGGGCTCATTGTGACAGTCAGTTTTCAGCTTTCTCCATTGAGGTAATTGACCAGTGAAATGAGAAGTACAATCGCACTGGTTCTCCCTTTGCACACCTTGCCGAACAAAAGCAAAATATAGGAGGAAATCACAGGAGCCGGGCAACCCAACTAATGACCGAAGACACAATTCAAATCTGATGGATATAAATCGATATCTAAGAAACCAAGCTGGAGGTCGGCAGGGAAGATGCCGAACTGCGGGTCGGTAAATATTTCCGTAGCTAAATTATTACGTAGGGCACCTCGATGAAGAGGATGTCCCTCCTCCTAAAAACATGCAAGACGTTAAAAGTTCCATAAGCTCGAAAAACCCAAAAAATTAAGCACGAACTTGATGTATTCATTAAATAATTTTTTGGTGCCAATGCAAAATTGGTCTTTAAAATTAATATGTGCTTCGGTCGTGCTTTAACATGATACATCCAATCTCCATACTTCAAACGGGTCAACCTTTGGCTTCAACCTCCATATCCCAAAGGCATAGTGTTTCTCCGAGGCGAGTTTAGCGAACTAAACTCGAGCGACTTTAGAAAGAAACCATGATATCTGGCAATTGACCACACACTAGTGTCAGAAAAAGGAGTCCTAGAAAAAGACTTTGCAATGACTAAGAAGAAGAAACATTTATTTATAAAACGGCTCATATAAATTTAAGAGCCCCTAGTTAACGTGGGTAAAGGAAGTGTTTTTAACAAACAATGCTTTTAACAAGCTCAGTTTTTAACAAACAACTTTTATGTTTAACACAAATATAAGGCTTGCTGAAATGCACAAAAATAAAAAAATGAAAATGGTTGAGCATGAAAGAGACTTAGCTGGTTAATGTGCTCGGTGTGACGTGGGCCGGGCTATGGCGGGACAAGGTCCCAGCCTCCAATCCTATCATGAGGTAGCTGATGAAGAGCTCAGCTTGATGAAGTGACAACACAACACTTCGGAAGGGCAGAGGCAAAACCCCCGCTCCAGCCGAGGACACAAAGTAGTTCGGCAATGTAACGACAAACCTCCATGTTAGTCAACCATGTCGACGGCGCAATTTGGTTGACGGAGGAGTGACGACGATGTCGGCGCGCCGAGGCGACTGTCTAACACGATCCGAGACGATCACGTGTGCACATAAAATAGTGCAAGCCAAAAGTAATATCCAATAATGATAATACTCATCTACTTAATGAACTTACGTGAAGTAAATATTGGGAAAGATATAGCCTGAGCGCCGAGATTCCCGAGGGAAGAGCTTGGTTTGATGAAGTCACGACGTGGCACGACCAATGTGGCGAGGCGAATCCCTGAGTCGAGCCAAGGTGATGAAGTTGGTTGGCTGATGACGCCGAAGTCCCCGGAGCTGGTTGATGAAGAGATGAAGAAGCCCCCGGTCTAGCTAAGGTGACATTGCAGATCGTTAAGGTGGCGCTAGACCCCCAATGCCAACCAATGTGTCGAAGCAGGTCAGCGTGGTGGATGTTGGTTCGAAAACGCGACAACTCGGTGATGTCGACGCAGGTCGGAATTTGTGACGCGGTCAATGCTGACTTTATGAAGCAACGACGCGCCTGACTCATGCAACCCATGGATGACGAGGTTATTCTTGATAATTATTCGGCCATCACGATGCCGAACTCTTGGTCGGCTCATCGAGTCGATGATCCGAGGTGGTTGTCGTTGGCTTGATGGAGCAGCGACGCAGTCGATCCCGACACAACTCGAAAGCCATGGTGCAATATTGTCATGCGGGTTTGACACGACGCGATGGTAAAGATTGCCTCGGAAAAGGCTCAAAATTTATGGGCATGTGTTTTAGAACAACACATAATACCTTAAAAAATCCTTCGAAAAGGATGTCCAAAACCCCGTTCATGAAGAAAGATGAAATCGGGTCAGATTCGTTTTCACGAAGAAAAGAGATCCAAAATTCGTTGTACTCATCGGGTGGTTCCCGGAGTTTGGACAGTTGCATCGAGCGGAAATTATGCAGGGTGATCGACAAAAGAATTGAGCAGCCGATGAACGGTGGGATTTTCCAACGGATGTCGGAGCTGGATACTTGACCCTTCGCCCTACACTCTTCGAGATTCCTGTCCAGATTCGATAGGGCTCCGATATATCGGAGATCGTCGGAGATTTCTCTGTCAAAATACGATGAATTTTGAAGTGTTGTTCTAGATACGTTTCCGCATAATTCCACCAAAGAAATTGTCAAAGCGATGCTCGAGAAAATGGTGACGACGAACACAAATTCGTTGTCCATAAAAAAACTGCAATCCATCTGCAGACGAGCCATCAATCCTTCTGCCGATCACAAACGAAACTCTCAACGGAAGCACCAATGTCGGTGTCAAAACGGTGTGATCTCGAGTAGGGGGCGAACTATGCATCTTGGATTAATGATTAACAAGCGATGAAGGAGATGGTATTTACCCAGGTTCGGGCCCTCTTGATGGAGGTAAAACCATACATCCTGCTCTTATTGGTATTGATGATGAAGTATCAAATACAAAGTTGATCTACCTCGAGGTCGTATGTTGTGATCGAAACCCTAATGATGTAGACATCGTGTATAATGAATATACATAAACTAGCCCGGCCTCGGCTTATATGACACACCGGAGGCCTAGGATAACAACAGTCCTAGTCGGCTACATCGGTGTAAAGGAGTCCTTGTCTTGATCATCAAATCTTGTGGAATCTTCCTCGTATATGTCATCGGCTGCCCGAAGTAGCCCAGGAGTCCGTCCCGTAAAGATAGGTCGGCGGTCCGAGGACCCCTTAGTCCCAGACTCCCTCACACGGTAGGATCTGAAATACCCTTGAATGATATAATCAATATCAAAGACGTCACGGGCCGCAAAGCCAAATGGGCCATAGAGCTCTTACCTTTTGAAGTGACATACATGCCACGCCGAGCTATTAAATCTCAGGTGTTGGCTGATTTTCTAGCCGAATGGACAAAAGTCAAACACCCTAAAGAGTATATCACATATTCCCATTGGACGATGTACTTCGACAGCTCTAAGACGCTTGCGGGTTTGGGGGATGGCGTCATACTTACATCCCCCACCGTCAACAATATTCGGTATGTGTTACAAATCATGTACACTTATTCCAATAATGCGGCCGAATACGAGGCTTTGTTGCATGGTGTGCGGATGGCGACTTCAATGGGCATACAAAGGCTTGAGGTGCAGGGGGATTCTAACCTCGCTATCTCTCAAATCAATGGCGAATTTGACGCCAAAAATCCAAAGATGGCAGCTTATAGAAATGTTGTCCTCAAGATATCAGCTCGGTTCGTGGGCCTTGAATTCCACCATGTCTCCAAAGACGGCAACCAGGCTGCCGATGTCCTTGCTCGTATGGGTGCCAAACGTGACCCCGTCCCCAAAAATACCTTTGTGGAACGACTCTTCAAGCCTTCCGTGGTATGGTAGAACAAAAACGAAGACACTGGAGCCACATGAAAGGAATAGGTTACTCCCCCTATAGTTGAGCCAAATGAACAAATCATCGGCGGCTCAACACTGGAGGAAACACTTTCAGCTCACGAAATCATGGCCAAAATCACGCCATGGACGGAACCCTTCGTGTCTTCCTTCTCCGCCAGGAGCTCCCCGATGACCAAATAGAATAAAGACGGATAGTTCAGTGATCCAAGTATTACAAGGTTTCTAAGGGGAACTTCATAGAAAAGTACTACCGGAGCCGTCCAGCGGTGCATATCCGAAGAAGAAGGTAAACAACTCTTGGCCAAAATACACGCAGGCATGTGAGGTCACCATATAACGGCTAGGGCCGTAGTAAGCAAAACTTTCTGGGCTAGCTTCTTTTCGCCCACAGCTCGTACAAACGCTCACACACTCGTGCAACATTGTGTTGGATGTCAGCTTTTTGCAAATCAAAGCCACATGCTTGCAACAGCTCTTCGTACAATACCAATTACTTGGCCATTTGCGGTCTGGGGGCTAGACATGGCTGGACCACTCAAAGGGGGGGTCCAAGAAAAAGAAATATTTACTGGTTATGGTCTACAAATTCACTAAGTCGATACAATCTAAATCGGTAACTTCTGCCAAGTCCTAACCGGTCATTGATTTTATATCAAATGTGGTTCATCGTTATGGTGTCCCTCATATTATTATAACAAACAATGGATCCAACTTCATGACTCAAGAAGTGAAGCACTGGTGCGCCAACTTGGGCATTAAGCTCGATTACGCCTATGTGTATCATCTAGAAACCAAAGTACATGTCGAACGGGCTAATGGTCTCATAATGAGCGGAATCAAGTTGCGTTTAGTTCGGTCTCTCATAGAGTCCGATTGCCACTAGGTAGAGGAGCTTGACTTCGTACTATTAGGCTTGCGCACCACCCTGAATTGATGAAGGGTTATACACCATTCTTCATGGTGTACGAGGCATAAGTTGGCCTCCCCTACCATATCATTCATGATGCACCTCGAGTGTGCATGTACGAGGAAAAAGAAGCCAACTTGGATCAGCAGGATGACTTGGACGCATTGGAAGAAGAACGCGACATAGTGATGACCCACAAGTATAGGGGATCAATCATAGTCCTTTCAATAAGTAAGAGTGTTCAACCCAACGAGGAGCAGAAGGAAATGACAAGCGGTTTCTAGCAAGGTAATTTTTGCAAGCAGTGAAATAGCGGTAACAAGTTGTTTGATAGCAAGATAATTGTAACAAGTAACGAGTAACAATAGTAACAATAAGTGCAGCAAGGTAGCCCAATAATTTTGTGGCAAAGGACATGCTCGAACAATTTCTTATAATAGGCAAAGCATTCTTCAGGGCACACGGGAATTTCATCTAGTCACTTTCGTCATGTTAGATTGATTCGCGTTCGGTACTTTGATAATTTGATATGTGGGTGCACCAGTGCTTGGGTGCTGTTCTCACTTGAACAAACCCCCCACTTATGATTTACCCCCTCGCAAGCATCCACAACTACGAGAAAAGTATTAAGGATAAATTCTAACCATAACAATTAAACACAGGGATCCAAATCAGCCCCTTACGAAATAGCGCATAAACTAGGATTTAAGTTTCTATCACTCTCGCAACCCATCATCTAATAACTAATCCACAATCCATTCCCTTAGGCCCAAAGATGGTGAAGTGTCATGTAGTCGACATTCACATACACCACTAAGGGAATCACAACATTGATACCATCAAAATATAGAACGAATATCAACTTCACAGGACTACTTGCAACATGACTTCTCTCGTGGTCTCACGAACAAAAGTAACTACTCACAAGTGATGAACATGCTCATGATTAGTAGGGTATTAAATAGCATATTGGATCTGAACATATGATTTTCCACCAAATAAACCATAAAGCATCAACTACAAGACGTAATTAATACTACTAGTCACCCCGGGTACCAATTTGAGGTTCCGTTACAGGATTGAGCACAAGAGATGAACTAGGGTTTTGAGAGGAGATGGTGCTATTGAAGATGTTGACGAAGATTGGCCTCCCCAAGTTGAGAGGGTTGTTGGTGATGACGATGGCCTCGATTTCCCCCTCGTGGAGGGAAGTTCCCTTGGCGAAATCGCTCCGCCGAAGGGCAAAAGTGCTCCTGTCCAAGTTCTGCCTCGAGACGGCGGTGCTTCGTCCCAAAAGTCATCTCCTTATTTTTTCTAGGTCAAAGCTGAATATTGTTGGGAAACGTAACATAAATTCAACAAATTTCCTACGCATATTCAGATCTTCCTATGGAGAGACCAGCAATGAGAGAGGGGTGAGTGCATCTTCATACCTTTGAAGATCGCTAAGCGGAAGCATTGCTAGAACGCGGTTGATGGAGTCGTACTCGCGGCGATTCAGATCCCGGTGTGATTCCAATCTAGTGCCGAACCACGGCACCTCCGTGTTCAACACACGTGCAGCCCGGTGACGTCTCCCGCACCTTGATCCAACAAGGAGGAGGGAGAGGTTGGGGAAGATCTCAGGCAGCACGACGGCATGGTGTCGATGGAGAGACGAGGTCTCCTGGCAGGGCTTCGCCAAGCACCGTGGGAGAGGAGGAAGAAGGGGGGCAGGGCTGCGCCGAGGGAGAGGGAAAACTGTGTGCAAAACAGCCCCAAAACCCCCACTATATATAGGAGGAGGGGAGGGGGGGTGCCACCCCTAGGGTTCCCACCCTAGGTGGTGCGGCAGCCACCCCAGATGGGAGGTGCGGCGGCCAGGGCAGGTGAGGGGGTGGCGCACCCATAGGTGGGCCTTAGGCCCACCAGCGCCTAGGGTTCCCCCCTGTCCACCTCCTGCGCCTTGGGCCTCCTTGTGGGAGGCGGACCAGCCCACTTTGGGCTGGTTGCCCTCCCTCTTTTGGCCCATGCTACCGCTTGGCGCTGGTGGCCCCTCCCGGTGGACCCCGGGACCATTTCCGGTGGTCGCGGTGGTCCCGGTACATTATCGGTGACGCCCGAAACATTTCCGGTGTCCATCCTATATATCAATCTTTACCTCCGGACCATTCCGGAGCTCCTCGTGACGTTCGAGATCTCATCCGGGACTCCGAACAACTTTCGGTAACCTCGTATAACAATTCCCTATAACCCTAGCGTCATCGAACCTTAAGTGTGTAGACCCTACGGGTTCGAGAGACAGGCAGACATGACCGAGACACCTCTCCGGCCAATAACCATCAGCGGGGTCTGGATACCCATGGTGGCTCCCACTTTCTCCACGATGATCTCATCAGATGAACCATGATGTCAAGGATTCAATCAATCCCGTATACAATTCCCTTTGTCTGCCGGTATAGAACTTGCCCGAGATTCGATCGTCGGTATACCTATACCTTGTTCAATCTCGTTACCGATAAGTCTCTTTACTCGTTCCGTAGCACGTCATCATGTGACTAACTCCTTAGTCACATTGAGCTCATGATGATGTTCTACCGAGTGGGCCCAGAGATACCTCTCCGTCACGCGGAGTGACAAATCCCGATCTCGATTCGTACCAACCCAACAGACACTTTCAGAGGTACCCGTAGTGCACCTTTATAGTCACCCAGTTACGTTGTGACGTTTGATACGCCCAAAGCACTCCTACGGTATCCGGGAGTTGCACAATCTCACGGTCGACGGAAAAGACACTTGACATTAGAAAAACTTTAGCATACGAACAATACGATCTAGTGCTATGCTTAGGATTGGGTCTTGTCCATCACATCATTCTCCCAATGATGTGATCCCGTCATCAATGACATCTAATGCCCATGATCAGGAAACCATGATCATCTATTGATCAACGAGCTAGCCAACTAGAGGCTTGCTAGGGACACATTGTGATCTATTTATTCACACATGTATTACTATTTCCTATTAATACAATTATAGCATGAAGAATAGACGATTATCATGAACAAGGAAATATGATAATAACCATTTTATTATTGCCTCTAGGGCATATTTCCAACAGTCTCCCACTTGCACTAGAGTCAATAATCTAGTTACATTGTGATGTATCGAACACCCATAGCATTATGGTGTTGATCATGTTTTGCTCGAGGAAGAGGTTTAGTCAACGGGCCTGCGACATTCAGATCCGTTTGTACTTTACAAATCTCTATTACTCCACTTTGGACATGGTCTTGGATTGAGTTGTAGCGGCATTTGATGTGCTAGGTCTTCCGGTGAAACCTGGGCTCCTTGGCTATGGCAATGGCCCCAGTGTTATCACAGAAGAGCGTCATTGGACCCGACGCGCTTGGAACCACTCCAAGGTTGGTGATGAGCTCCTTCATCCAAATTCCTTCATGAGCCGCTTCTGAAGCAGCTATGTACTCCGCTTCATATGTAGATGCTACCACGACTTGTTGCTTGCTGCTGCACCATCTCACTGCCCCACCATTCAAAACATATACGTATCCGGTCTGTGACTTAGAGTCATCCGGATCTGTGTCGAAGCTAGCGTCGACGTAACCCTTTACGACGAGCTCTTCTTCACCTCCATAAACGAGAAACATCTCCTTAGTCCTCTTCAGGTACTTAAGGATATTCTTGACCGCTGTCCAGTGTTCCATACCGGGATCACTTTGGTACCTCCCTACCAAACTTATGGCAAGGTTTATATCAGGTCTGGTACACAACATGGCATACATTAGAGAGCCTAAGACTGAAGCGTAGGGGACAATACTCATCTTCTCTCTATCTGCTGCCGTGGTCGGTGACTGAGTCTTACTCAATCTCATACCTTGCAAAACTGGCAAGAACCCTTTCTTTGAGTTTTCCATATTGAACTTCTTCAATATCTTGTCAAGGTATGTACTTTGCGAAAGACCTATGAGGCGTCTCGATCTATCTCTATAGATCCTGATGCCTAATATGTATGCAACTTCTCCAAGGTCCTTCATTGAAAAACTCTTGTTCAAATAGGCCTTTATGCTCTCCAAAATCTCTATATTATTCCCCATCAATAATATGTCATCCACATACAGTATGGGAAAGCTACAGAGCTCCCACTCACTTTCTTGTACAGACAGGCTTCTCTGTAAACCTGTATGAACCCAAACGCTTTAATCACCTCATTAAAGCGAATGTTCCAACTCCGAGATGCTTGCACCAGCCCATAGATGGAGCGCTAGAGCTTACACACTTTGTTAGCACCCTTAGGGTCGACAAAACCTTCTGGTTGTATCATATACAACTCTTCCTTAAGGTTCCCGTTAAGGAATGCTGTTTTGACGTCCATTTGCCAAATTTCATAATCATAAAAGGCGGCAATTGCTAACATGATTCAGACTGATTTCAGCTTCGCTATGGGAGAGAAAGTCTTTTCGTAGTCAATTCCTTGAATTTGTCGAAAACCCGTTGCGACAAGTCGAGCTTTATAAACGGTTACATTACCGTTTGCGTCAGTCTTCTTCTTGAAGATCCATTTATTTTCTATGGCTTGCCGGTCATCGGGCAAGTCCACCAAAGTCCATACTTTGTTCTCATACATGGATCCTATCCCGGATTTCATAGCTTCAAGCCATTTGTTTGAATCCTAGCCCACCATCGCTTCTTCATAGTTCGAAGGTTCACCGTTGTCTAACAACATGATTTCCATCACAGGGTTGTCATACCACTCTGGTGCATAGAGTGCCCTTGTGGACCTTCACGGTTCAGTAGTAACTTGATCCGAAGCTTCGTGATCATTATCATTAACTTCCTATTCAGTTGGTGCAGGCACAACAGGAACAACTTCCCACGCTGCGCTACTTTCCTGTTCGAGAGGGGGTGTAATTATCTCATCAAGTTCTACCTTCCTCCCACTTACTTCTTTCGAGAGAAACTCTTTCTCTAGAAAGGATCCGTTCTTGGCAACAAAGGTTTTACCTCCGGATCTAAGATAGAAGGTATACCCAATAGTTTCCTTAGGGTATCTTATGAATACGCATTTCTCCGCTTTGGGTTCGAGATTTTCTGGTTGAAGTTTCTTCACATAAGCATTGCAGCCCCAAACTTTAAGAAATGACAACTTAGGTTTCTTGCCAAACCATAGTTCATACGGTGTCATCTCAACGGATTTAGACGGTGCCCTATTTAAAGTGAATGTTGCAGTTTCTAAAGCGTATCCCCAAAATGATAGCGGTAAGTCGGTAAGAGACATCATAGATCGTACCATATCTAATAAAGTGCGATTACGATGTTCAGACACTCTGTTGCGTTGCGGTGTGCCAGGCGGCGTCAGTTTTGAAACGATTCCACACTTCCTTAGGTGTGTGCCAAACTCGTGACTCAAATATTCTCCACCACGATCAGATCGTAGACACTTAATTTTTCTTTCATGCTGATTCTCGACCTCACTCTGAAATTCCTTGAACTTTTCAAATGTCTCAGATTTGTGCTTCATCAAGTAGATATACCCATACCTACTCAAATCATCAGTGAGAGTGAGAACATAACGATAGCCACAGCGAGCTTCAACGTTCATTGGACCACACACATCAGTATGTATTATTTCCAATAAGTTGGTTGCTCTCTCCATTATTCCTGAGAATGGAGTCTTAGTCATCTTGCCCATGAGGCACGGTTCGCATGTGTCAAATGATTCAAAGTCAAGAGACTCTAATAGTCCATCAGTATGGAGCTTCTTCATGCGCTTAACACCGATATGACCAAGGCGGCAGTGCCACAAGTATGTGGGACTATCATTATCAACTTTACATCTTTTGGTACTAACACTATGAATATGTGTAACATCACGATCGAGATTCATCAAGAATAAACCATTCACCAGCGGAGCATGACCATAAAACATATCACTCATATAAATCGAACAACCATTATTCTCTAACTTAAATGAGTAGCCATCTCGCATTAAGCAAGACCCTGATACAATATTCATGCTCAAAGATGGTACTAAATAACAATTATTAAGGTTTAAAACTAATCCCGACGGTAAATGTAGAGGTAGCATGCCGACAGCGATCACATGGACCTTGGAGCCATTCCCGATGCGCATCGTCACCTCGTCCTTGGCCAGTCTCCGCTTATTCCGCAGTTCCTGCTTTGAGTTGCCAATATGAGCAACATCACCGGTATCAAATACCCAGGAGCTACTACGAGCGCTGGTAAGGTACACATCAATAACATGTATATCACATATACCTTTAACGTTGCCGACCTTCTTGTCCGCTAAGTATTTGGGGCAATTCCGCTTCCATTGACCTTTTCCCTTGCAATAGAAGCACTCAGTCTCAAGCTTGGGTCCATTCTTTTTCTTCTTCCCGGCATCTGGCTTACCGGGCGCGGCAACGGCTTTGCCGTCTTTCTTGAAATTCTTCTTACCCTTGCCCTTCTTGAAACTTGTGGTCTTGTTGACCATCAACACTTGATGCTCTTTCTTGATTTCAACTTCTGCAGACTTGAGCATCGAGTACAAATCAGGAATGGTATTCTCCATCCCTTGCATGTTTTAATTCAGCACAAAACCTTTGTAGCTTGGTGGGAGAGACTGGAGGATTCTGTCAATTATAGCATCATCCGGAAGTTCGACTCCAAGTGAAGTCAGACGACCGTGTAACCCAGACATTTTGAGAATGTGCTCACTGACAGAACTGTTCTCCTCCATCTTACAGCTAAAGAACTTGTCGGAGACTTCATATCTCTCGACACGGGCATGAGTTTGAAAAACTAGTTTCAGCTCTTGGAACGTCTCATATGCACCATGTTGCTCAAAACGCCTTTGGAGCCCCGTTTCCAAACTGTATAACATGCCACACCTAACCAGAGAGTAGTCATCACTCCGTGTTTGCCAGACGTTCAGAATGTCCTGGGCTGCTGCGGGAGCGGGAGGGTCACCTAGCGGCGCATCAAGGACATAAGACTTTTTAGCTGCTTCAAGGATGAGCTTCAAGTTGCGAACCCAGTCCGCATAGTTGCTACCATCATCTTTCAGCTTGTTTTTCTCTAGGAATGCGTTGAAATTGAGGTTGACGTTGGCCATCTACAATATTTATAAAGACAACTTTTAGACTAAGTTCATGACAATTAAGTTCATTTAATCAAATTAAGTATGAACTCCCACTTAAATTGACATCCCTCTAGTCATCTAAGTGATACATGATCCATGTTGACTAACCCGTGTCCGATCATCACGTGGGACGGACTAGTCACCATGGTGAGCAACTTCATGTTGATCGTATTCAACCATACGACTCATGTTCGAACTTTCAGTCTCTTGTATTCGAGGTTATGTCTGTACATGCTAAGCTCGTCGAGTCAACCTAGGTGTTTCGCGTGTGTAAATCTGGCTTACACCCGTTGTATGCGAACGTTAGAATCTATCACACCCGATCATCACGTGGTGCTTCGAGACAATTATCCTTCGCAATGGTGCACACTTAGGGGAATACGTTCTCGAAATTTTAAGAGGGATCATCTTATTATGCTACCGTCGTTCTAAGCAATAAGATGAAAAACATGATAAACATCACAATGCAATCATATAGTGACATGATATGGCCATTATCATCTTTGCTCTTTCGATCTCCATCTTCAGGCATCGCATGATCATCATTGTCACCGGCGTGACACCATGATCTCCATCATTATGATCTCCATCATCGTGTCTCCGTGAAGTCGTCACGCCAACTACTACTATCACTACTACTATAGCTAACCGTTAGCAATGAAGTAAAAGTAGTAAGCACATGGCGTTGCATCTCATACAATAAATTAAGACAACTCCTATGGCTCCTGCCGGTTGTCATACTCATCGACATGCAAGTCGTGAAAGCTATTACAATAACTTGATCATCTCATACATCATACATGCAACATCACAACTTTGGCCATATCACATCACATGTCAAACCCTGCAAAAACAAGTTCGACGACCTCTAATTGTTGTTGCAAGTTTTACGTGGCTGATTTGGGTTTCTAGCAAGAACGCTTTCTTACCTATGTGACAGCCACAACGATGATATGCCAAAGCTATTTAAGCTTCATAAGGACCCTTTTCATCAAATCCAATCCGACTAGAGTAGGAGAGACAGACACCCGCTAGCCACCTTTATGCACGGTGTGCATGTCTGTCGGTGGAACCAGTCTCACGTAAGCGTATGTGTAATGTAGGTCCGGGCCGCTTCATCCCACAATACCGCCGAAAAATAATAAGACTAGTAGCGGCAAGCAATTGAAAAATCATCGCCCACAACCTTTTGTGTTCTACTCGTGCATAGAATCTACGCATAGAAAAACCTGGCTCGGATGCCACTGTTGGGAAACGTAGCATAAATTCAAAAAATTTCCTACGCATATTCAGATCTTCCTATGGAGAGACCAGCAACGAGAGAGGGGTGAGTGCATCTTCATACCTTTGAAGATCGCTAAGCGGAAGCGTTGCTAGAACGCGGTTGATGGAGTCGTACTCGCGGCGATTCAGATCGCGGTGTGATTCCGATCTAGTGCCGAACCACGACACCTCCGCGTTCAACACACGTGCAGCCCGGTGATGTCTCCTGCACCTTGATCCAGCAAGGAGGAGGGAGAGGTTGGGGAAGATCTCCGGCAGCACGATGGCGTGGTGTCGATGGAGAGAGAAGGCCTCCCGACAGGGCTACGCCAAGCACCATGGGAGAGGAGGAAGAAGGGGGACAGGGCTGCGTCGAGGGTGAGGGAAAACTGTGTGCAAAACAGCCCCAAAACCCCCACTATATATAGGAGGAGGGGAGGGGGGTGCCACCCCTAGGGTTCCCACCCTAGTGGTGCGGAAGCCCCCCCAGATGGGAGGTGCGGCGGCCAGGGCAGGGGAGGGGGTGGCGCACCCCTAGGTGGGCCTTAGGCCCACCAGCGCCTAGGGATCCCCCCACTCTCCACCTCCTGCGCCTTGGGCCTCCTTGTGGGAGGCGCACCAGCCCAATTTGCACTGGTTGCCCTACCTCTTTTGGCCCATGCTACCTCTTGGGGCTGGTGGCCCCTCCCGGTGGAACCCCGGGACCATTTCCGGTGGTCCCGGTGGTCCCGGTACATTACCGGTGACGACCGAAACATTTTCGGTGCCCAAAACCATCCATCCTATATATCAATCTTTACCTCCGGACCATTCCGGAGCTCCTCGTGACGTTAGAGATCTCATCCGGGACTCCGAACAACTTTCGGTAACCTCGCATAACAATTCCCTATAACCCTAGCGTCATCGAACCTTAAGTGTGTAGACCCTACGGGTTCGGGAGACAGGCAGACATGACCGAGACACCTCTCCGGCCAATAACCATCAGCAGGGTCTGGATACCCATGGTGGCTCCCACTTGCTCCATGATGATCTCATCGGATGAACCACGATGTCAAGGATTCAATCAATCCCGTATACAATTCCCTTTGTGTGTCGGTATAGAACTTGGCCGAGATTCGATCGTCGGTATACCTATAGCTTGTTCAATCTCGTTACCTATAAGTCTCTTTACTCGTTCCATAGCACGTCATCGTGTGACTAACTCCTTAGTCACATTGATCTCATGATGATGTTCTACCGAGTGGGCCCAAAGATACCTCTCCGTCATGCGGAGTGACAAATCCCGATCTCGATTCGTACCAACCCAACAGACACTTTCAGAGGTACCCGTAGTGCACCTTTATAGTCACCCAGTTATGTTGTGACGTTTGATACACCCAAAGCACTCCTACGGTATCCGGGATTTGCACAATATCACGGTCGAAGGAAAAGACAATTGACGTTAGAAAAGCTTTAGCATACAAACAATACGATCTAGTGCTATGCTTAGGATTGGGTCTTGTCCATCACATCATTCTCCCAATGATGTGATCCCGTCATCAATGACATCTAATGCCCATGATCAGGAAACCATGATCATCTATTGATCAACGAGCTAGCCAACTAGAGGCTTGCTAGGGACACATTGTGATCTATTTATTCACACATGTATTACTGTTTCCTGTTAATACAATTATAGCATGAACAAGAGACGATTATCATGAACAAGGAAATATGATAATAACCATATTATTATTGCCTCTAGGGCATATTTCCAACAAATATATATCGGAAGATGGTCGCCAAAAGTGCTCCGGGTGGCCCACTACCCACCAGGGCGCGCTAGGGGGACTGGCGCGCCGTGGTGCCTAGTAGGCACCTGACAACCCCCTCTAGTACTTCTTTCTTCTAGTATTTTTTTATTTATTCCGAAAATATTCTCCATGATTTTTCAACCCATTTGGAGATGTGCATAATAGGTATCTGTAACGTAGCTTTTTCAGGTCCAGAATTCCATCTGCCGGCATTCTCCCTCTTTGTGTAAACCTTGCATATTATGAGAGAAAAGGCATTAGAATTACTCCATAAAGTGATATAATGCACAAAAACACTATAAATAACATATCAAAACATGATGCAAAATGGACTTATCAACTCCCCCAAGCTTAGGCCTCGCTTGTCCTCAAGCGAAAGCCGATATTGAAAATCATGACCACATGTTTGGAGAGAGAGGTGTTGATAAAAAACAAAATACTGACGTAGTAGCATCATGCTCATTATTATAACACAAATTAAACTTCATTCATCACAAAGCTTTACCATATAACTTCTCATAAACAAGTAACAATTCATCACAACATAGAAGTATGAAGCATAAACTCCTTTGACAACTAACAAACTATGTTCTTAGTCAACTTTGCAACACAATTCATCACATTTTCAGGAAGGGTCTCGTATTGGAGCCTTTAGGCAAGTCCACATACTCAACCATCATTTAGTCTTCTATGGTTGCTAACACTCACCACATACATATGAGCAAAAGGTTTCAACCAGACACATAGAAAGATAGGTGCTTATTGTTTCACCTCCCAACGTATTCACCTCAAGGGTGATGTAAAGAATAATAACTCATGACCACCCACATTCAACTAGATATGTATGCACAAGCGTTCCGCGTGAGGGAAAACATTGACAATGGCGAGGCTGCCGGGCGACGGCGGGGGGGGGGGGGGGGTCTCATACTTAGTCATTTGCAACGCCAATAGTTTGCTACCTGCCGGGCATGCCTTGTGAGACCCCTTGAGTGATCCATCCTGATAAAAAATCCTGTGCACAAAAGCTTCATTTCGAACAATGTGCTCTAGCTAGCTTGCACTTGGGTGTCATGTGAGGATATCAGACACCGAGGGTCTTGGTGGGGTGACGTGCGCGGCAGCAGGCCCGCTAGCCAAAGCCCAGTCCCTTGGGGTTTTCAGCTCTGCTGGGACTAACCCAAGCATAGACACCGTGTCCAGCCGTTGCCTGCGTGAGGCTCAAGGGGAAGCTGGCGAGCGCGTGCCGTGAAAGAAGGCTAGCAGCTGCCGCATCAGGAACGATTCACCTTGATATTGGTGTGGCCCGTGGGGCGCTCTTAGTTGACTATCCACCAGGGTGGAGCATGGGGCTTCCACTTGGGCGTGGGCATGATCATGGTTTGATTGTTCCGCCAGTGTGGGGCATGGAACTTCCACTAGAGCATGGGCATGGTCGTAGTTGGACAGTTCTGCCAACGCTGAGCATGGGGATTCCACTGGGGCATGGGCATGGTCATAGTTCGGTGGTTCCGCCAGTGCTGAGCATGGGGATTCCACTGGGGCGTGGGCGGGAGCTTTGTTCGAGAGTCTCTGACGCATGTACAACACCATTTTGTTCATACACGTGGCGGGCACGACATAACTGGTGGAGGTTCCATTGTATTGGGCGTGTTGGGGACACAAGAGATTTTTTGTATTTGATTGCAGGGTTGTTTGAGAGAGACCATCTTCACCCTACCCCTCCCACGGATTGATAAACATTAGGTCATCCACTTGAGGTAAAATTACTACTACCCTACAAAACTCTGTTCTTGGAGGTCCAACATAGTCTACAAGAATAAAGTTGTGTAGTAGACATCAAGCTCTCATACCCTTATAGCTCTAGTACATCATTTGCATGGAAATACCTACTTCTTCCATTGACATCTACCGATGGGCATCTCCATAGCCCGTCGGTACGCCTAGTTAATGTGAGACTATCTTCTCCACTTTGTACCCCTTTGATACCTACCACCATATTCTATTCCACCCTTATGCTATGTCCATGGTTCACGCTCATGTATTGCGTGAAGAATAAAAAACTGATTCACATTGAAAAATTACGATCCAATTGCCTAACTTGGACATTGTGTTGCTTGACATTCGTATTAACATGGTGAATACGGAGCCATGCCTTGCTAATATGACAATATGAATGGGGGTAAACATTCTTTTAGGATCATACACTTTGAAAGATTGATGATTTTTTCTTGTGCTTATAAATATTACTATGTTGATGTTTGTTAATTCATCGTTTCTCAATGAGCATACATGCAAAAGATTACATATTGGGTAGCATGTCACATCAGAAATTCTGTTTTTATCATTTACATACTCGAGGACAAGCAAGAATTAAGCTTGGGGTTGCTTGACACATATCCAACATATATATATATATATATATATTTTTATTGTTCCATTCTATTATATTATCATCGTAGGATACTTTTTGGGTCCAATTTACCAATTTATGTTATTTTTGAGCACTAACCTATTAAACCAGTGCCCAGTGTGAGTTGCTGTTTTCTGCATGTTTTTTAATTTTCATGTTTGCAGTACCAAACGAAGTCCAATTGCCCCGAAACTTTTTTATGATTTTTTCTGGACCAAAAGAAGGCCCGGAGGCTTCGAGAGAAGGCTGGAAGCCACACGAGGGAGGCACACGACAATAGGATGCGACGAGGGGGCCGGCACACCCCGATGGCTTGTCCCTCCCTAGTGGCCCCTCTACCTTTGTTATTTGGCCTATAAATTCTCATATATTCCAAAAACCCTAAATATCATCAAGAAACACTTTTTCGGCCGCCGCAAGTATCTGTTCCATGGCGATCCCATCTGAAGCTTCATTCTAGCACCCTGCCAGAGGGGGGATCGATCATGGAGGGCCTCTTCATCAACCTTGCTTCCCTCGTGATGATGTGTGAGTACTTCACCATAGACCTACTCGTCCATAGTTAGTACCTAGATGGCTATCTCTCTCTCTCTCTCTCTCGATCTTCAATACAATGATCATCACATCTTCGCTTTGATCTATCCGATGTAATTATTTTATATTGTGTTTGTTGGGATCCGATTAATTGTGAGTTTATGTTTAGATTATTCATGAAAATTATTTGAGTCTTATCTGAGTTTTATGATTGTTATTTTCATGATCTCCATGGCTTCGTAATTCTCTCTGGTCTATTGAATTTCATAGGCAAAGTAGTTTGGTATTTCTTCAGTGAGTGGGGTGCATTGTAGTGGTTCAACCTGATGAGTTTATGTATCCTAGTGAAAGAAGGGGACAAGATGCGTCTTTGTGTTGTTGCCACTAAGGATAAAACCATGGGGTTTATTTATATTGACTGAGTTTACTTTATCTACATCATGTCATCGTTCTCTAATCATTACTCTTTTTGTCATGAACTTAATACGTAGAGAGGCAAGAATAGAAGCGCTCTTGAAGTGGAGTAATAGTAGTAGGTGCAAGAAGGAGTCAGCTTATTTGCTTATGGACATGATGCATGTATACACATGGTCATTGCCACGAAAATCTCATAACTATCCGCTTTTCTGCCAATTGCCCAACAGTAATTTGTTTACCCACCATATGCTCCTTTCATGAGAGATGCCACTAGAGAACACTATGTCCCCCGGGTCTTTTCATTTTTATATTCACAGAACTTATATTTTCCTTATTTATCTTTTTTCTTTTCTTTTACTTTTCAATTTACAATTATCTACACACCTCATTCGCTTGCAAATAACGAGATCAAGGGGATTGACAACCCTCCTGTCCGCGTTGGGTGCAAGTTGTTTGCTCTTTTGTGTGCCGCCGCTGAAGACAGTTGATGTCTGATATTCCTATCGATTCGATAAACCTTGGTTTCGTAACTGAGGGAAATACTTACCCGTTCCTCTTCACGGAAAACCCAACGCAGATCGCAAGTTTCAACAGCCGGCGGTGGGGACATGCGTTGAGCTAAGTGGTTGTCGTGGTGATAGGCGTTCACATGAAGAGTCGTGGAGGAGTGTAGGTGCTACTGGGATTGGGAGGGGGAGTGGGAGCGTGGCAGGCCGGGATGAGGTTCTTGTCACGTGTGGGTGGTGAGATTTTTCAGTCCTAGAATAATGTTCTTCCGAGGCAACGGATCGTAGAACCAACTGTGTCTGATAAAGCGTAAATAGTACTACTCCAGAATAATGTGCTTCGGAGGCAAAGGAAAATCGTAAAAAGCACTCTCAAAAGAACTAGCACTCCGATGTGTTGGAGATATGGATAGCCATTCAATCTGTGTACATCCTGTGGTCAGGATCCGTCGGGATGCGCTCCGTCCAATCAGAACACAAATGACACGACACAACAAAATTCATTGCCCTAAACATTCACCCTAATATGTATCGCACGTGTTCAAATTTGTTGCCAACTTGAACCTGAAGTAGTGTGTGTAGTGGGCAAACAGTCTCTATTAGAAAATTGTGTGGAAACATGCTACTTCTCAAACAACAGCGTCAGAAATTGACACATTCATGGAGACTTGCTTGCGTTGGTTTTTACCTTGAAGAGGAAAGGGTGATGCAACACAGGAGCAGTAAGTATTTCCCTCAGTTTGAGAACCAAGGTATCAATCCAGTAGGAGAATCTCGTCAAGTCCAGAGTAGCTGTGCAACCACAAATGAGCTTGCACCCAACGCTATAAAGGGGTTGTCAATCCCTTCAAGATTGATTGCAAAGTGAGATCTGAAGGCGGAAAGTGCAACGAAGTAAAAGACTCAGGCTGAAAATATGGTGTGAAGTAGACCCGGGGGCCATAGTGCTCACTAGAGGCTTCTCTCAAAATAGAAAATATTACAGTGGGTGAACAAATTACTGTCGAGCAATTGATAGAACCACGCAAAGTCATGACGTTATCTAAGGCAATGATCATACATATATGCATCACGTCCAAGACAAGTAGACCGATACTTTCTGCATCTACTACTATTACTCCACACATCGACCACTATCCAGCATGCATCTAGTGTATTGAGATCATGACGAACAGAGTAACGCCTTAAGCAAGATGACATGATGTAGAGGGATAAACTCAAACCAATGATGAAAACCCCATCTTTTTACCCTTGATGGCAACAACACGATGCGTGCCTCGCTACCCCTTCTGTCACTGGGTGAGGTCACCGCATGGTATGAACCCAAAACCAAGCACTTCTCCCATTGCAAGAATCATAGATCAAGCTGGCCAAACAAAACCCACAACTCGAAGAGAATTACAAGGATATGAAATCATGCATATAAGAGATGAGAAGAAACTCAAATAAGATTCATAGATAATCTGATCATAAATCCACAATTCACCGGATCTCGACAAACACACCGCAAAACAAGATTACATCGAATAGATCTCCATGAAGATCATGGAGAACTTTGTATTGAAGATCCAAGAGAGATAGAAATACATCTAGCTACTAGCTATGGACCCGTAGGTCTATGGTGAACTACTCACGCATCATCGGAGAGGTCATGGTGTTGATGAAGAAGCCCTCCGTATCTGAATCCCCCCTCCGGCAGGGCACCAGAACGTGCCCCAGATGGGATCTTGCGAAGACAGAAGCTTCCGGCGGCGGAAAAGTACTTTTGATGATCTCCTGATTTTTTCTCGAATTTTTGGGAATATATAGGCGAAAGACCTAGGGCAGAGGTGGCCCAGGGAGCCCACAAGCCTGGGAGGCACGGCCCCCTAGCCGCGGCTAGGGGGCTTGTGGGGTCCTTGGTGGCCCCCTGGCCGTGGCTAGGGGCTTGTGGGGTCCCTGGTGGCCCCCTGCCGTGGTTCTCAAGTCCCGTGACCGACTTCTGTTTCGGAAAAATCTTTTTGGAAGTTTCGTTCCGTTTGACTCCGTTTGAAATCCTCCTCTGAAAAGGTTCAAAAACACGGAAAAACGGGAACTGCCACTTGGCACTGAGTTAATAAGTTAGTCCCAAAAAAGATATAAAAGGCATCCAAAGCATCCAAAGTTTGACAAGATAATAGCATGATACCATAAAAAATTATAGATACGTTGGAGACGTATCAAGCATCCCCAAGCTTAACTCATGCTCGTCCTCGAGTAGGGAAGTGATAAATACTGAATTTTTGATGTGGAATGCTACCTAGCATAGTTGTCCTTTGTAACTTCTTTCGTGTGACATGAATGTTCAGATCCGTAAGATTCAAAGCAATAGTTTTCTATTGACATGAAAAAAATAATACTTCAAGCAAACTAGCAAGGTAATCATGAACTTTCGGAATAACAAGGCTAAAGGAGGTTATCCCTACAAAATCATATAGTTTGGCTATGCTCCATCATCCTCACACAACTAATTTAAATCATGCACAACCCCGGTATTGGCCAAGTAATTGTTTTCACACTCTTACTTTCTCAAACTTTTTATAACTATCACGCAATACATGAGCGTGAGCCATGGATATAGCACTATAGGTGGAATAGAGTGTGGTGGTGGTTGTGAGACAAAAAGGGAAGATACAGTCACATTGACTCGGCATATCAAAGGGCTATGGAGATGCCCGTTAATAGATATCAATGTGAATGAGTAGGGATTGCCATACAAAGGATGCACTAGAGCTATAAGTATGTGAAAGCTCAAAAGTAGAACTAGTGGATGTGCATCCAACTTGCTTGCTCGCGAAGACCTAGGGAAATTTTGAGGAAGCCCATCATTGGAATATGCTATTATCTTTTTCCACACTTGTGCTTCATAATAGCTCCATGTTCTTCATTATTGAGAGCCTCTCATCTCGTCACCACCATATAATAGTGGGAGTCTTTATTATATAACTTGGCTTGTATATTCCAATGATGGGCTTCCTCAAATTGCCCTAGGTCTTCGTGAGCAAGCAAGTTGGATGCACACCCACTAGTTCTCCTTTTGAGCTTTCACATACTTATAGCTCTAGTGCATCCTTTTTATGGCAACCCCTACTCATTCACATTGATATCTATTAATGTGCATCTACATAACCCTTTGATACGCCGAGTCAATGTGACCATCTCCTTCTTTTTTTGTCTCACAACCACCACCACACTCTATTCCACCTATAGTGCCATATCCATGGCTCACGCTCATGTATTGCGTGATAGTTGAAAAAGGTTTGAGAAAGTAAGAGTGCGAAAACAGTTACTTGGCCAAAACCGGGGTTGTGCATGATTTAAATTACTTGTGTGGGGATGATGGAGCATAGCCAGACTATATGATTTTGTAGGGATAACTTTCTTTGGCCTTGTTATTCCAAAGGTTCATGATTACCTTTCTAGTTTGATTGAAGTATTATTGTTTTCATGTCAATATCAAACTATTGTTTTGAATCTTACGGATCTGAACATTCATGTCACATGAAAGAAGTTACAAAGGACAACTATGCTAGGTAGCATTCCACATGAAAAATTCAGTCTTTATCACATCCCTACTCGAGGACGAGAAGGAGTTAAGCTTGGGGATGCTTGATACGTCTCCAACGTATCTATAATTTTTGATGGTTTCATGCTATTATCTTGTCAAACTTTGGATGTTTTGTATGCCTTTTATATCTTTTTTGGACTAACTTATTAACTCAGTGCCATGTGCCAGTTCCTATTTTTTCCGTGTTTTTGACCCTTTTGAGAGGAGGATTTTAAATGGAGTCCAAACAGAATAAAACTTCCGAAAAGATTTCTTCCGGAATAGAAGATACATAGAAAGCTTGGGAACCAAGGCAGGGAGTCCCGGGGGAGGCCACAAGCCCTCATGGCGCGGCTATGGGGGCCCATGCCTCCCAGGCTTGTGGGCTCCCTGGGCCTCCCCTGCCCTAGATCCTTCTCCTATAAATTCCCTAAAATCCTAAAAACAATCAAGAGATCAACGAAAATACTTTTCCGCCACCGCAAGCTTATGTCTCCGCAAGATCCCATCTGGGGCACGTTCTGGTGCCCTGCCGAAGGGGGATTCGGATACGTAGGGCTTCTTCATCAACACCATGACCTCTCCGATGATGCATGAGTAGTTCACCATAGACCTACGGGTCCATAGCTAGTAGCTAGATGGCTTCTTCTCTCTCTTGGATCTTCAATACAAAGTTCTCCATGATCTTCATGGAGATCTATCCGATGTAATCTTCTTTTGCGGTGTGGTTGTCGAGATCCGATGAATTGTGGATTTATGATCAGATTATCTATGAATCTTATTTGAGTTTCTTCTGATCTCCTATATGCATGATTTCATATCCTTGTAATTCTCTTCGAGTTGTGGGTTTTGTTTGGCCAACTTGATCTATGATTCTTGCAATGGGAGAAGTGCTTGGTTTTGGGTTCATACCGTGCGGTGACCTCACCCAGTGACAGAAGGGGTAGCGAGGCACGCATCGTGTTGTTGCCATGAAGGGTAAAAAGATGGGGTTTTCATCATTGGTTTGAGTTTATCCCTCTACATCATGTCATCTTGCTTAAGGCGTTACTATGTTTGTCATGAACTCAATACACTAGATGCATGCTGGATAGCGGTCGATGTGTGGAGTAATAGTAGTAGATGCAGAAAGTATCGGTCTATTTGTCTCGGACGTGATGCCTATATGTATGATCATTGCCTTAGATATCGTCATGACTTTGTGCGGTTCTATCAATTGCTCGACAGTAATTTGTTCACCCACCGTAATATTTGCTATTTTGAGAGAAGCCTCTAGTGAACACTATGCCCCCCGGGTCTACTTCACACCATATTTCCAGCCTTACTCTTTTACTTCGTTGCACTTTCTGCCTTCAGATCTCACTTTGCAATCAATCTTGAAGGGATTGACAACCCCTTTATAGCGTTGGGTGCAAGCTCTTTTGTGTTTGCACAGGTACTCTGGACTTGACGTGATTCTCCTACTGGATTGATACCTTGGTTCTCAAACTGAGGGAAATACTTACTGCTCCTGTGCTGCATCACCCTTTCCTCTTCAATGGAAAAACCAACGCAAGCCAAGCCTCAGTCAACGTGCCAATTTCTGGCGCTGTTCTCTGTTGCCGTAGCACGGGCTCTCTGCTAGCATTGACTAATGTAATCAACAAAGCCCTCTGCCATAAAGGGGTATCATGGTCCCGCATGTAAGGTCGGGATGGTCGACAAATCTTAAATCTATACCATGTTCGAAAATACACAAACACACACACCAACTGTGTTGCTAGTCCACCTCTTTCTGAAGTGGCTACTCAACTCGACACCATCTCCCTCGGGCATTAGTGGCACCTGACGGGGTTTTCAAAAAGTCTTTGAACTCATTTTCCTTTCCGACACCATGCATATTCCCATCCCATTTGTGTAGCAACTACTTTGCTTCCTAACTACTTCCCACCCACAAAACCCTCATAGGAAGTAGGGTCATGCCCAAGTGCAAGTATCAACCAGGAGTTTTTTGGAGACAACACACCAGGGTGGTCACTGATTCAACATGAATCAAATGCAACAATGTAGAGTGCTATATGGCATGCAAAAAAAATGGTTTCTTAGATCTGGTGAAAGCGCTGCTTGCGTAGTTCAGCAAAGTCTTTGAGGTCTTCAAAGCTTCTCGTCCAACTCCGAGCACTTCGTCTACTTCGTCAACTATCACCGCAAACAACCACAATAAGCCACAAAACAAACAAAAAAACAAAAGTGTTCTACGAATAGGATTTTTGTTTTTTAGACATCTCTCGTAATAATAAAAATTCCTAAAGTTTGTTCTAATGGATTCGGATCACCGGGGATTTTGAATGGTGGAAATGGTGGTATCATTGGCCCCACAAGAAGTCTATAGAGAATATTTTCCTAAAAATGATTGGATGTGCCTATTAATTAGGGGATTATTTTAGAAGAATTATGGAAGTGGTTTCACTGGATTTGGACTTTGGATGATTTTCCTATGATTTTTCTAAGGTGATTTAAATTGGAAAAAGAGCTATTTATATGGTTCCACAAAACTATATCATAGGAAAAATGTTAAGTATAGCTAGGAAAATACTTCATGTTTTGTAGAGTCTCTCGAAACTTGAATCACTCGAATTGGAGTTGATTTGGACTCTCTAGGAATTTTGCAATGTGGAGTTTGAATAATTGAAATTCAAATTTGAATTTGAACACTAGAGAAAATCTTTTTGGAAAAATTTGCAATGCACATATTTGGATAGGTGGTGATTTTAGAAACTCCTTGAAATTTTAATCATTAATTTTGGAGCTAATAAGAATTAACTATGAATTTATTAACCTGTGTGCAAAAATAAAAAGGGTAAAAGTAATTACCAAAGGTAACCAGGCTAAACCCCGCCCTAGGCGCAGGATAGCTGCGGCTTGACTGGGCCAGCCCAGCGGCTCAGCCGCGCGTACGCACAGGGCTACGCAGGAGACTGATGGAAATATGCCCTAGAGGCAATAATAAATTATTTATTATTATATTTCTTTGTTCATGATAATCATTTATTATCCATGCTATAATTGTATTGATTGGAAACTCAAATACATGTGTAGATACATAGACAAAACACTGTCCCTAGTGAGCCTCTAGTTGATTAGCTCGTTGATCAAAGATGGTCAAGGTTTCTTAGTGTTGTCACTTGATAAGGGGATCACATCATTAGGAGAATGATGTGATGGACAAGACCCAAACTATGAACGTAGCATATAATCGTGTGAGTTTATTGCTACTATTTTCTGCATGTCAATGTATCTGTTCCTATGACCATGAGATCATGCAACTCCCCAACACCAGAGGAATACCTTGTGTGTTATCAAACATCGGAACATAACTCGGTGACTATAAAGGTGCTCTACAGGTATCTCCAAAGATGTCTGTTTGGTTGGCATGGATCAAGACTGGGATTTGTCACTCCGTGTGACGGAGAGGTATCTCGGAGCCCACTCGGTATTACAACATCACAACAAGCCTTGCAAGCAATGTGACTAAGGAGTTAGTTATAGGATCTTGTATTACGGAACGAGTAAAGAGACTTGCCGGTAATGAGATTGAACTAGGTATGGAGTTACCGACGATCGAATCTCGGACAAGTAACATACCGAAGGACAAAGGGAACAACATACAGGATTAACTGAATCCTTGACATAGAGGTTCAACCGATAGAGATCTTCGTAGAATATGTAGGAGCCAATATGGACATCCAGGTCCCGCTATTGGTTATTGACCGGAGAGTGTCTCATGTCATGTCTGCATAGTTCTCGAACCCGCAGGGTCTGCACACTTAAGGTTCAGTGACGTTTCGGTATAGTTGAGTTATAGGTGTTGGTAACCAAAGGTTGTTTGGAGTCCCGGATGAGATCCTGGATGTCACGAGGAGCTCCGAAATTGTCTGAAGGTAAAGCTTGATATATAGGAAGTCCTGTTTTGGTGACCGGTAAAGTTTCGGGCTCATTGGTAGTGTACCGGGTGTGCCGAGAGGGTACCGGGGGGGCATCGGGAGGGGTGTCTTCACCCAAAAGGCCTCATGGGCTGTGGGAGGAGTCAAACCAGCCCCTATTTGGCTGGAAGAACCAACCACTAAGGCCCATGCGGCTAGAGGTGGGAAAAACCCAAAGGAAAGGAAGGGAAGGAGTCCAAGTAGGAAAGGAATCCAACTTGGAGTAGGATTGGAGGTGGAATCTTCCACCTCCTCCTAGTTCGACCGAACCCCTAGAGGGTTTTTTGTCTACCTATCCCCTCCCTCCCTCCTATATATACTAGATATTTAGAGGGAAAAGCTAACCCTAATTGCCACGTGCTCCCTTTACTTCTCTCTAGATCTGTTTCTCCTCTAGTCTAGTTCGATGGTGCTTAGGCGAAGCCCTCCTAGATTAATTCACCTCCACCACCACCATCACACCGTCGTGCTAGAGAACTCATCTACCTCTCCACCCCTATTGCTGGATCAAGAAGGCGGGGATCGTCATCGAGCTGTATGTGTGCTGATCGCGGAGGTGCCGTCTGTTCGGCACTAGATCGGGATGGATTGTGATGGGATCGGGGGACGGATCGTGATGTGATCGTGGGATGGGCTGCGATTTGGATCACGAAGATGTTCCACTACATTAACCTTGTTATATACGCTTTCGCTTAGCGATCTACAAGTGTATGCAGATTCACTCTCCCCTCTCGTAGATGATCATCACCATGGATAGGTATTGCGTATGCGTAGGATTTTTTCCCCATGCTACGTTCCCCAACAAAGACGTACTCAGTTGAGTATGCTTTCTGCGGGAAGACACGACTCGCCCGAATCCGCCTCCACTGAAGCAAGGGGCCCGACTGGCGGCCACTTATACGTGTGCCCCGACTGTCGGGTTCTTCTTCCTCCTCGCGCACTCGCGCATGGCTCAGGGGAGAGTGCGACCCAGGCGGCGATTGTCAGTGACTCCAACCACCGTCGAGGCGCTCAGCCTACCAGAGGGTTTAAGGGGTCGATGTGGTCCCGCCCATGCTCGACACGGCCTCCGAGAAGGCGTGAGCCAAGCACCATGACAATTGCGGTGGAGACCCAAGGCAGCGATGAAGAAATAGAATCCCCGTGCATGGGAGGAAGGAGAAGATGCATGCGAAACCTCGGGTGAGGTGCGGTCATTCAGCCGGTGATGTCAGGGGGAGAGGAGGAGCTCGAGGTAGTGCGAATTTGGAGGGAGTCCAGGGCAGCAATGTCGGCCATGGGGAGAGCAGGAAGGCAAGGGAGGATGGGGGAACAGTCCAAGGGGTTGGTTGGAGAGAGGGGGAGCGAAAGGAGTCGAGAGGTTGCTTGGGGGAGGCTTTAAGTAGCCAGGGAGTAAGTCCACCGTGGATGACGTCCACGGCCATGGGACGGTTGTTGCTAGGGGCACGTGGGATCTCCGACGCATGTCCATGAGCTTTGTGAAGGTGGTCTACGTCAAGGGAAAAGGAGAGGTGGAGCGGGGTGAGGCCAGAAGCACGCTCGTGCGGGGGCGTCGATTGGAGGCCAAAGGCGGTTGTCGCGCGTGCGAAGGAGGGACATTAGAGAGAGAGAGAGAGGAGGGGGGGCGACAACCAGCCGTGTCATGCAGGCCGTGGGTAGTCCACCGGCGAGCAGGAGGGGCTCGAGGTGGTCAAGGGATGCAGGTTAGTGCTGGAGTGCGCTTCAGCGTGCTCCAGGGCAGGCTTTTGGCCGACAGGGATGCGTGTGCACGTGCTCCGACGCGGCCACTTGTTGGAAATATGCCCTAGCATCAATAATGAAATGGTTATTATTATATTTCCTTGTTCATGATAATTTTCTATTGTTCATGCTATAATTGTATTAACCGGAAACCGTAATACATGTGTGAATACATAGACTACACCATGTCCCTAGTGAGCCTCTAGTTGACTAGCTCGTTGATCAATAGATGGTCATGGTTTCTTGAACATGGACATTGGATGTCGTTGATAACAGAATCACATCATTAGAAAAATGATGTCATGGACAAGACCCAATCCTAAGCATAACACAAGACCGGGTAGTTCGTGTGCTAGAACTATTCTAATGTCAAGTATCATTTCCTTAGACCATGAGATTGTGCAACTCCTGGATACCGTAGGAATGCTTTAGGTGTATCAAACATCACACCGTAACTGGGTGACTATAAAGGTGCACTACAGGTATCTCCGAAAGTATTTGTTGGGTTGGTACGAATCGAGACTCGGATTTGTCACTCCGTGTGACGGAGAGGTGTCTCTGGGCCCACTCGGTAATACATCATCATAATGAGCTCAATGTGACTAAGGAGTTAGTCATGTGATCATGTATTACAGAACGAGTAAAGAGACTTGCCGGTAACGAGATTGAACAAGGTATAGGGATACCAACGATCGAATCTCGGGCAAGTAACATACCGATAGACAAAGGGAATTGTATATGGGATTAATTGAATCCCCGACATCCTTGTTCATCCGATGAGATCATCATGGAACATGTGGGAGCCAATATGGGTATCTGCTACGGCAAAAAAAGTTCTTCTCCGGCAATGGTGCCAGAAATCCTTCCGTCGTCTCTTGAGCTTGCATTGGTTTTTCCCTTGAAGAAGAAAGGGTGATACAGCACATGAGCAGTAAGTATTTCCCTCAGTTTGAGAACCGAGGTATCAGTCAAGTAGGAGAATCTCGTCAAGTCCAGAGTACCAGCACAAACACAAAGAGCTTGCACCCAACGCTATAAAGGGGTTGTCAATCCCTTCAAGATTGATTGCCAAGTAAGATCTGAAGGCGGAAAGTGCAACGAATAAAAAGTGTAAGGCTGAAACTATGGTGTGGAGTAGACCCGGGGGCCATAGTGTTCACTAGAGGCTTCTCTCAAAATAGCAAATATTACAGTGGGTGAAAAAATTACTGTCGAGCAATTGAAAGAAGCGCGCAAAGTCAATACGATATCTAAGGCAATGATCATACATATAGGCATCACGTCCGAGACAAGTAGACCGGTACTTTCTGCATCTACTACTATTACTCCACGCATCGACCGCTATCCAGCATGCATCTAGTGTATTGAGTTCATGACGAACAGAGTAACGCCTTAAGCCAGATGACATGATGTAGAGGGATAAACTCAAACCAATGATGAAAATCCCACCTTTTTACCCTTGATGGCAACAAGACGATGCGTGCCTCGCTACCCCTTCTGTCACCGGGTGAGGTCACCGCATTGTATGAACCCAAAACCCAGCACTTATCCCATTGCAAGAATCATAGATCTAGTTGGCCAAACAAAACCCGCAACTCGAAGAGAATTACAAGGATATGAAATCATGCATAAGAGAGATCAGAAGAAACTCAAATAAGATTCAAACATAATCTGATCATAAATCCACAATTCATCGATCTTGACAAACACACCGCAAAAGAAGATTACATTGGATAGATCTCCATGAAGATCATGGAGAACTTTGTATTGAAGATCCAAAAGAGAGAAGAAGACATCTAGTTACTAGCTATGGACCCATAGGTCTATGGTGAACTACTCACGCATCATCAGAGAGGTCATGGGCAGGGCACCAGAACGTGCCCCAGATGGGATGTTGCGGAGGCAGAAGCTTGCGGCGACGGAAAAGTACTTTCGATGATCTCTTGATTTTTATGGGATTTTAGGGAATATATAGGCGGAAAACCTAGGGAAAAGGAGGCTCAGGGAGACCACAAGCCAGGGGGGCGCGGGCCCCCCTGGCCGCGCCATGAGGGCTTGTGGGGTCCCTGGTGGCCCCCTGCCCTGATTCTCCGGCTTCCCGATCTTTTTCTGTTCCAGAAAAATCTTTTTGGCAGTTTCATTCTGTTTGGACTCCGTTCAAAATCCTCCTCTAAAAGGGGTCAAAAACATGGAAAAAACAGGAACTGGCACTTGGCAATGAGTTAATAAGTGAGTCCCAAATTTTTTATAAAAGGCATGCAAAACATCCAAAGTTTGACAAAATAATAGCATGAAACCATAAAAAATTATAGATACGTTGGAGACGTATCAGTTTCTAGATCCCGCTATTGATTATTGGCCAGAGAGGTTCTCGGTCATGTGTGCATGGTTCCCGAACCCGTAGGGTCTACACACTTAAGGTTCGGTGACGCTAGAGTTGTAATGGGAATTGTATGTGGTTACCTAAAGTCGTTAGGAGTCCCAGATGAGATCCCGGACGTCATGAGGAGTTCCGGAATAGTCCGGAGGTGAATATTTATATATGGGAAGTCCAATTTCTATCACCAGAAAGGTTTCGAGGGTTATCGATATTGTATCAGGACCAACGAAAGGGTTCTCGGGGGTCCACCTGGAGGGGCACCTATCCCGAAGTGCCATGTGGGCTAAAGGTGGGTGGGAATCAGCTCCCTGGTGGGCTGGTGCGCACCACCCAATGGCCCAAGGCGCATAGGGCTGGGAACCCTAGGGCGTGGGGGCGCCTCCCACCAACTTGGGAGGCAAGCCACCCCCTTGGCCGCCGCCGACCCTCTAGAGGGATCTAGGGTGGCCGGCCCCTCTCCCCTTCCCCTATAAATAGATGGGGGGGGTGAGAGGGGCTGCGCACCACCTAAACCCTCTCCCCCTGGCGCAACCCTACCCCCTACACCTCCTCCTCCGTAGCGCTTGGCGAAGCCCTGTCGGGGAACCATGAGCTCCACCGCCGACACGCCGTTGTGCTGCCGGAGCTGTCCCTCAACTTCTCCTCCCCCCTTGCTGGAGAAAGAAGGAGGAAACGTCCTCGAGGTGTACGTGCGTTAAACGCGGAGGCGCCATTCGTTCAGTGCTTGGATCGGATCTTCCGCGATTTAAATCGCTGCGAGTACGACTCCATTAACCGTGTTCTTTGCAACGCTTCCGCTTAGCGATCTTCAATGGTATGAAGATGCACTCTCTCTCTCATTGCTAGCATCTCCTAGATTGTTCTTGGTGACACGTAGGGATTTTTTTGAATTACTTCTACGTTCCTCAATAGTGGAATCAGAACTAGGTCTATGCTTAGATTCTATGCACGAGTGAACACAAGTAGCGGTGGGCGATGATTTGGTCAACTTGCTTACCGTTACTAGTCCTATCTTGATTCGGCGGCATTGTGGGATGAAGCGGCCAGGACCGACTTTACACGTATGCTTACGTGAGACAGGTTCCATCGGCTGACGTGCACTTGTTGCATAAGGTGGCTAGCAGGTGTCTGCCTCTCCCACTTTAGTCGGATCGGATTCGATGAAGACGGTCCTTATGAAGGGTAAATAGCAATTGGCATATCACCATTATGGCTGTGACATAGGTAAGAAACGTTCTTGCTAGAAGCGCATAACAGCCACGTAAAACTTGCAACAACAATTAGAGGACGTCTAACTTGTTTTTGCAGGGTATGCTATGTGATGTGATATATCCAAAAGAATGTAATGAAATATATGTGATGTATGAGATTGATCATGTTCTTGTAATAGGAATCACGACTTGCATGTCGATGAGTATGACAACCGGCAGGAGCCATAGGATTTGTCTTAATTTATCGTATGACCTGCATGTCAATAAAAAACACCATATGATTACTTTACTTTATTGCTAACCGTTAGCCATAGTAGTAGAAGTAATAGTTGGCGAGACAACTTCATGAAGACACGATGATGGAGATCATGGTGTCGTGCCGGTGACGATGGTGATCATGCCACGCCCCGAACATGGAGATCAAAGGCGCAAGATGATATTGGCCATATCATGTCACTTTATGATTTGCATGTGATGTTTATCATGTTATTACATCTTATTTTCTTAGAATGACGGTAGCATAAATAAGATGATCCCTTACTAAAATTTCAAGAAATTTGTTCCCCCTAAGTGTGCACCGTTGCGAAGGATCGTTGTTTCGAAGCACCATGTGATGATCGGGTGTGATAGATTCTAATGTTCGCATACAACGGGTATAAGCCAGATTTACACACGCAAACACTCAGGTTGACTTGACGAGCCTAGCATGTACATACATGGCCTCAGAACATGCGAGACCAAAAGTTCGAACATGAGTCGTATAGTAGATACGATCAACATGGATATGTTCACCATTGATGACTAGTGCGTCTCACGTGATGATCGGACACGGCCTAGTCGATATGGATCATGTATCACTTAGATGACTAGAGGGATGTCTATCTGAGTGGGAGTTCATTAAATAATTTGATTAGATGAACTTAATTATCATGAACTTAGTCTAAAAATGTCTTTACAATCTATATTGTATATCCAATGGCTCAGGCTAATGTTGCCCACAACTTCAACGCGTTCCTAGAGAAAACCAAGCTGAAAGACGATGGAAGCAACTATACGGACTGGGTCCGTAAGTTGAGGCTCATCCTCATAGCTTCCAAGAAAATATATGTCCTTGATGCACCGCTAGGTGACGCACCTGAATTCCCAGCAACTCAAGACGTTATGAACGCCTGGCAGTCGCGTAGTGATGATTACTCCCTGGTTCAGTGCGGCATGCTTTACAGCTTAGAACTAGGGCTCCAAAAGCGTTTTGAGCAACATGGAGCATATGAGATGTTCCAAGAGCTGAGAATGGTTTTCCAAGCTCATGCCTGGGTCGAGAAATATGAAGTCTCTGACAAGTTCTTCGGTTTAAGATGGATGAAACTGGTTCTGTCAGCAAGCACATACTCAAAATGTCTGGGTTGCACAACCGCTTGTCTCAGCTGGGAGTTAATCTTCTGGATGACTCAGTTATTGACAGAATCCTCCAGTCGCTTCCACCTAGCTACAAGAGCTTTGTGATGAACTACAATATGCAAGGGATGGAGAAGTCCATTCCCGAGTTATATTCGATGCTGAAATCAGCGGAGTTGGAAATCAAAAAGGAACATCAAGTGTTGATGGTAAATAAGACCACCAGTTCCAAGAAAGGCAAGGGTAAGAAGAACTTCAAGAAGGAGAAGTTTCCGCGCCCGGTTAATTAGTTGAAGGGAAGAAGCCCAAGAGTGGAACCAAGCGTGAAATTAAGTGCTATTATTGCAAGGGAACTGGTCACTCGAAGCGAAACTGCCCCAAGTACTTAGCGGATAAGAAGGCCGATAACGTCAAAGGTATATGATATAAATGTTATTGATGTGTACCTTACCAGTGCTCGTAGTAGCTCCTGGGAATTTCATACTGGTGCGGTTGCTCACATTTGTAACTCAAAACAGGAGTTGCGGAATAAGCGGAGACTCGCGAAGGACGAGGTGACGATGCGCGTCGGGAATGGTTCCAAGGTCTTTGTGATCGCCGTCAGCACGCTACCTCTACATCTACCTCCGGGATTAGTTTTAAACCTCAATAATTTTTATTTAGTACTAGCTTTGAGCATGACCATTGTATCCAGATCCCATTTGATGTGAGATGGCTACTCATTTAAATCCGAGAATAAGGGTTGTTCTATTTACATGAGAGATATGGTCTATGGTCATGCCTCGTTGGTCAATGGTTTATTCTTATTGAATCTCGAACGTGATGTTACACATATTGATAGTATGAGTACCAAATGATCTAAGGTTGATAATGATAGCCCCACATACTTGTGGCACTGCCACCTTGGTCATATTGGTATCAAACGTATGAAGAAACCCCATGCAGATGGTGTCGGTGCACTAGAGACTGGGGTCTCTTGCGCCCCAGACTTGTGCAGCGGCACCAGCAACATACTTGGCGGAAACGCACCAAGACAACCGACGGGATAGTAAACCCCAGGCTCGCCAAGACCACGCCCACCAAAGGTGTGAAGAGCCAGCCCAGGCTACAAGGCCCCGGCGAGCCCTCCTCGCGGGGAAGACTCACAAGACCGAGGCAAGCCCTCCTTGCCGGGAAGACTTGCAAGGCCCCGGCAAGCCCTCCTTGTCGGGAAGATGTTTATGACCCCGGCAAGCCATCCTTGCAGGGAAGATGGGCGTGGCCGAAGGCAAGGACACCAGGCCGGCATGCTTCCTTCGCTTGCCAGGTGTCCCTCCTGCCATAGTGCCATCGATCACCATTGCCCCAACGCATTCCTCATGCACAAGCACAAAGCCCAGGTGTCAACACATATGGGTACGTGTCGAAGCCACCTTGATGATGGTCAGGGGGGCCTACCAAGGCCTTTACTGCCCCTGATACTACAGTAGAAAGATAAGCGGTGAACCCTGTTCACTGCGCGTCCCGTGAGCACACCGTTGGTGACCCCTTTGCCTATAAAAGGAGGCCCAAGGCTCATTTCTAGGGGTTGGACCCTTTGGGTTTTTAGACTCTCTAATCACAAGCTAAGTTACTGTAGCAAATGACCCTACAATAAGCCCCCAACACCAACAATGCAGGAGTAGGGTTTTAAGTGCCAAGCGGCCCGAACCTGGGTAAATGACCTTGCCGGTGCTGATCGCTAGTTCCGCTCTTGGCGCCACCTATCTCCCTCCGCCGAACGATCAAGGGACCCTTATAGCTTCCCGTAGGTGTCGTCATCCCGACATCTTTGGCGCGCCAGGTAGGGGTTGGAGGAGGTCGCGTTTATCCAACCTAGCCATCAGCGCACCAGATTTTCTTCACCGCCATGGTCCACAAGAAGAGCGGTGCTCCGGCGACCGACGCACCCGCACCCAGTGTTCCCACCCCAGCGCGGGCGAGAGACGGTGTGGGTGCAGGACAAGGAGGCGAAGGTCACGAACTTCCGCAACATTCTGGAGAGCAAACCCGGGCGAGTGGTATCGTCCACGACCGCGACAAGCATCCGCGCGCCGCTGTGTCGAAGGACGTAGCTGCGTATCCACTTTGAAGGATGTGAGGACATATTCCAATATGACGACGCGGACAGACCCGCCCTTACCTTCCCAGGGTGCGCGCGGCGGGCCATGTCAGAACGAGGCAATTCGCCGCCCCCACGAAGGACTCCTGGGCCTCGTTTCGAGGACTCGCAGGGTCGACACACACTCTCTGGAGTCGGCCAGGGCGGCGCACCACCACGGGACCAAGGGGGTGCTCCTTTTAACATAGTTAGAAGTTAGAGCCCCTCGTGGTCTTCGCACTGCCGCCCGCGTCGGCAGAAGCCCTGAAGCGAGCCCAGCTGCTCTTTGACTTATCTCCAACAGCGGACAGGCTCGAGGAGTGGAGGGCCACCATCGAGAGCCTCGTCGCCCTCGCCAATGGGGACGGTCCCCACCAAGCGAGGACGTCGAAACGGCCCACCAGCAAGCGCGCCCACGACTGCACCGAGAAGACTGGAGCTTCCACCGCCATGGTGCACTCTCCCCCACGGTGGCGGCAACGGGTTATCGTCTCTGATGATACGACCGGGTCTTCCGATCCGCGGACCCGCCGCAATCAACGTGATGTTCTTCACGAGCGGCGCAAGGAGGACATGCGTACTCTCATCGAGCAACAATGAGAAACGCACTGTCAATCAGACATACGTGCTGGAGCCATCGCGAACACTCCTGCATTGGGGTATCCTGGCGACCTACCTTACGAGGTGGGCTGTCGGGCATTTACCCGCGAGTTGTAGCAGGTCCAGTGGCCCAGCCTCCGTACCTTCAAGCCGGAGATCCTAGAGAAGTACGACGGCAAGACCCACCCGTCTGAGTTCCTAAGCATCTACACCATCGCGGTGCATGCTGTCGGGGCCGAGACGACAAGATACTGGCCAACTACTTCCCATTGGTGCTCAAGTCCAACGTCAGGTCGTGGTTGATTCACCTACCCAAGTACTCCATTTCCTCCTAGAAGGAGTTGTGCCAGGATTTCGTTGGCGCCTTCACGGGCGGCCACCGGGCCCTTGGCCAAGAGAGTGACTTGCACATCACCCCCAGTAGGAGGGTGAGACTCTGCGCAAGTACATCCAGAGATTCAGCCGCATACAACACAACATCCCGGATGTTACCCAGATGTTGTCATCAGAGCTTTCCATTAGAACATGCAAAATCGGAAGATGCGCGAGGAGTTGGCGATGAACAAGGTCCGCGATGTCGCCGAGCTTTATGCCCTGGCAGACAAGTGTGCACGAGCGGAAGAGGGGAGAAGGCTTCCCGACGAAGACGCCGGTGCGGAGGCTGACTCCAAAGAGGAAGACGCTGATGCCCCCATGATAAAGGGGAAACGGTGCAACAAGAAGCAGAAGGGAAAAGCCGTGTTTGCCGGCGAGACATCCGGCAACGATGACACCTCCAAGAAGGCGAAGGCCGAGGCTTCCAGCAAAGACGCTGCCGTGTGCGGCTCTTGCCAGGCCTTGGCGCCCACCGACAAGCCGGAGGGCTCCGACGCCTAGTACTGCAAGATCCACCGTACCAAGGGTCACGACCTCCAACACTGCCGACAAGTTGAACAACTTGCCGAGAAGCAGAGGGCAGAGTACCAAAGAAACGTTAAGGAAAAGGCCAGAGACCGTAGTGAAGGATCAGGCAGTAAGAAGGGCGGCCAAGGGCGTCCCCCTAGCAAGTTCAAGAACAAGAGGGTGAAGCCCGCGCCGGGGCGGGAAAGAAAGGAGGTGGATGAGGATGAAGACTGCCCCGACGACGATGCCAGCGACCACGAGTTTCAAAAGGCGACATATATGATGTGCTTCGATGAAGGTGCATCGCTTCACTCTTCCCACCGCCAACTGAAGAAGTGGGCGCGTGAGGTGAGAGCGGCAGAGCCCTCCATCGGCACTCATAGGCCCTTGAAGTGGTCACACACCCCGATCATCTTCGATTCAGAGGATCATCCAGACCGATTCACAGCGGTCGGATGTTTGCTGTTGTTGGTCTCCCCAACGATCCGCAACCTCAAGGTGACGAAAATGTTGGTGGATGACAGGTCGGGTCTAAATCTCATCTCCTCCGACTTGATCCAGAGGTTGCAGATTCCCGACAAAGATCTTGAGGAAACAGGAGCGTTCCAAGGGATCAACCCAGGGATGATTCAACTGAAGGGAAAGATCGTGCTGCCGCTGACCTTCGGCAGCGACCAGAACTACCGGACAGAGAAGATCGTCTTCGACGTTGCTGACAATCCTTTCGCGTACAATGGGATTCTTGGGCGCCCTGCATTGGCCATATTCATGATAGCCTCCCACTACGCCTACAACACCCTGAAGATTCCCGGACCGGTCGGCGTCATCGTCTTCAACACCGACAAGAAGGATGCGCTCGTGTGCACCAGCATCCTCTACCGGGGGGCAGTGGCGGCGCCTGCCGCCAAGGCACCACCTACCGCCGCCAAGGCCCCGGGGGAGAAGAACCCCGACATGAGGGATTCTCACGCTGATCCCGGCAAGCACGCATCGCCAGAATACTTCGCCGCTGCCAAGGACACACCAAAGAGCTCCGCTGCCCGGAACAAGAAATTCAGGGCTGCTCCTCCGAAGAGCAAGAAGGTGCCCGCCAGGGAGGACGACACGGGTGGAACTTTCACCATAAGTTCCACCCTTGACATCAAATAGGTAAGCGCGCTCATCGCCTTCCTCCGGGCGAATCTCGACGTTTTTGCATGGCAACCGTCAGGTATCCCCGTGGTTCCCAGGAAGGTGATTGAGCACTACCTCGCTGTCTGCCCCCACGCGCGGCTGGTCAAGCAGAAGGTGAGCAAGCAAGCCCTGGAGCGGCAGGAATTCATGCCGAGGAAATCAATAAGTTAGGAGCAGCGGGACTGGTTAGAGGAGTCATCCATCCCACATGGTTGGCCAATCCGGTTGTAGTGCGCAAGGCGAATGGGAAGTGGCGGCTCTGTATCGACTTTACTGATGTCAATAAAGCTTTCCCGAAAGACTCTTTTCCCTTGCCGCGCATTGACCAAATTGTCGACTCCACTGCTGGCTGTGACCTGCTGCCCTTCCTCGATGCCTACTCAGGGTATCACCAGATTTACATGGCCGAGGAAGATGAAGAGAAAACCACCTTCATCACCCCCTGTGGCACGTACTGTTTTGTACGAATGCCCTTCGGGTTGAAGAATGCCGTCTGCAGCTTTGCAAGAGTGATCCAGATTGGTTATGAACCCCAACTCCACAGGAATCTGGAAGCCTACATGGACGATATAGTGCTCAAGACCAAGGACAAATCAACACTCGTGCAAGATCTAGAAGAGACATTTGCCAACCTTGCAAGATCAACCTCAAGCTCAACCCCAAAAAGTGCGTTTTCGGTGTCCCATCCGAAAGCTTCTTGGTTTCCTTGTGTCCCAGCACGGGATCGAAGCTAACCCCGACAAGATCAAGGCCATCGAACAAATTGAGGCACCGAAGTGCGTCAAGGATATGCGATGCCTAGCCGGTTGTGTAGCCGCCCTGAGCAAGTTCATCTCCAAATCTTCCGAACATGCCCGTGCCATTCTTCAAAATATTGAAGAAGGTGGGACCGATCTAATGGACCATCGAGGCAGAAGCAGCGCTACAAGACCTGAAGCAATACCTTTCCTCTGCACCAATCCTAGTAGCACCTAAACCACAAGAGCCAGTGCTCCTGTACCTAGCGGCAAGCAACCAAGTGGTTAGCGCCGCCCTGGTAGTGTAGAGGGAAGGTGAAGAAGATACATTAGCAAAGGCAACGCCATCGGATGAGGAAGCGCACACCGGAAACCAGGTACCCCCGGCAGAGTCCGGGGACGACCAAGAGAAACCCCCGCCAATAGGCGGGCCAATGCAAAAGAAGAAAATGGTGCAGCGCCCGGTCTATTTCGTCAGCTCCCTCTTGCAGGGGGCCAGGTCGAGATACTTCGGGGGTGCAAAAACTGCTTTTCGGGCTCCTCATGGCATCGAGAAAGTTGTGCCAATACTTCCAAGCACACGAGATCACCGTCGTCACTCTCTTTCCACTGCAAAGGGATTTGCGAAACCCTGATGCAACTCGCAGAATTGTGGAGTGGGCATTGGAATTGTGCTGTTTCGGCCTCAAGTTTGAAAGCACATCGACAATCTAGAGCAGGGCCTTGGCGGAGTTTATTGCCGAGTGGACCCCAACGCCAGACGAAGAAATACCAGAATCAACCCTCCCGGGCAAGGAGTCCAACCAAGAATGGATTATGTATTTTGTTGGAGCGTTCTCACTGCAAGGTGCTGGAGGCGGCGTGTTGCTAGTTGCCCCTACGGGAGAACACCTCAAGTACGTAATCCAGATGTACTTCCCCGGGAGAAGTCCACCAACAACACCGCCAAGTACGAGGGGCTACTTGCCGGCCTCAGGATCGTGGCAGACCTGGGGATCAAGAAGCTCATCGTCACATGAGACTCACAGCTAGTAGTCCGGCGGGTCAACAAGGACTATCAGAGTCCATTGATGGAAGCTTACTTGGAAGAAGTGAGAAAGTTGGAAGAGTGCTTCGACGATGTGCAGACGAAGCACATCCCTTGTGCCGAGAATACCATCGCCGATGACCTGTAGAAGCGTGCAGCCCTTAAGTTGCGTGTGGAACCAGGAACTTTTGTGCTAGACTGACTCAGCCCTCTGTAATGTCATGAACCAAGCCGGCCAAGAGAAGGAAGCTAAGCAACGTGGCGAGGATCTTTCTGGAAAAGAAAAGAGGTTATGCCTTTAGTCCTTGCCGTCGAACCTTAGGCTCCGGCATGGGCGCAACACATAGTCCGGTACCTCCAAACTAGGACCTGCCTGAAGAGCACGAAGAAGCCGAAAAGACTAACCCTTCAGTCCAGCATATACCAGTTCATCGATGATGCTCTCTACAGAAGACGACTGAACGGTGTGAAATTGAAATGCATCCCCCAAGAGGAAGGACTCGAGCTGTTTGCCGAAATACATGGGGGGATATGTGGCTCCCACATAGGGTCGAGAGCCCTTGTCGGAAAGGCATTCCGGCAAGGCTTCTTCTGGCCCACAGCCCTCCAGGATGCGACTGCACTAGTAACCAAGTGTGAAGCGTGCCAGTTGCATTCAAGGAAGCTTCATCACCCAACACAAGCTCTCCAGACGATCCCTCTCTCCTGGCCATTCTTAGTCTGGGGGCTTGATATCCTCGGCCCTTTCCCCTGCGTTGCCGGGGGCTTTGAGTACTTGTACGTCACAATTAACAAGTTCACAAAGTGGCCAGAGGTGGAACCAGTGAGGAAGGTGACAACACAATCAACCGTCAAGTTCTTCAAAGGAATTGTCTGTCATTTCGGTGTCCCAAACAGGGTCATCACGGACAATGGCACTCCGTTCACGAGTTGCGCCTTCATGCAGTATGACCAAGACCTCGGCAGCAAAATATGCTTTGCTTTTGTTGCCCATCCGAGGAGCAATGGTCTAGATGAAAGAGGAAACACCGAAGTACTGCGGGGGCTCAAGACGAGAACTTTCGACAAGCTGCGAAGGCATGGAAAGCACTGGATTCGTGAACTGCTAGCGGTTCTTTGGTCGATCAGAACGATGCCAAATCGAGCCACCGGCCACACACCCTTCTCCCTGGTTTACGGGGCGGAGGCAGTTCTTCCCACGGAACTCACTTATGGGTCACCTCGAGTGCTCACTTATGATGAGCTTGAGCAAGAGAAATTGCGTCGGGATGATGAAGTGCTCCTCGAGGAGAACCGGTTTTAGGCGACTGTGCGAGCCACTCGCTATCAGCAAGACTGCGTCGCTTTTATAGCTGCAAGGTCCAAGCCAAAAGTCTTGAGGAAGGCGACCTTGTTCTTCGGCACGTTCAGTCGGCCAAGAATTCAAACAAGTTGATGCCGAAGTGGGAACGCCCATATCGGGTAGTACGAGTCACGAGGCCCGACGCTATCCGCCTAGAGACCGAAGATGGCACACCGGTGAGAAATTCCTGGAACATTGAACATCTTCGAAAGTTCTACCCGTAGGGAGAGGTTGCCGGGCTTACTGGCGTCCACCTTTTGTACAAGGCTTGCCGAAGTTGCATGTAATCCTTTGTACAAAGCCAGGCAAAGACCCTGTGCGCAGTTGAATAAAGCATAGCGTTCTGCATCATCATTTAGATTTCCATGTTAGATCATATGCATGCGTAGTCTAAGATTTTGTGAAACGCCTAGACTAATGGACTACTAAGGTCCCAACACCTACTTTGTCTTCATTCTTTTCTAAAAGACAGATAGAACCCCGCGCACAAGTTTTCCATGGTGGGGGGGGGGAAGATAGTGGGGGCACCCACGACAGCGGAAAGAACATGGACAATCTGCTCAAGACCGAAAGAAGTACAACATCCTAGAGGTAAGTTACAAGAACTTTAAGTAAGTCGTCGAGTAGATACAACACTCCCCTTTACGTGTCATTGGCACGTTTGTGTGGAAAACCTGTGCAAGGGAACTCCGTCGTGAGCCTCCCAAGCGTTGTGTCGAAGCGCACTCGATAACTTAAGCGGCCCGCCCCACGTGCCCCTTCTGCTTAAAGAGTGTGCTCGACAACCCATGGGAGAGCCCAAAGGGCGATAGTTCGCCTTGCCGGAAGTGACGACTCCAACAAGAGCCTCCCCTCGAAGCGCTCACGACAAGGCTAGTTGAGCGAGAAAATCCCCAGTGAAACACAAGGACAAACCATACAAAAAGAGCAAAAGAGGGAGGTAGTGCTTATCAAGAACATCAAGTATATTACAATACTTGTGAACAAGATACAACAACTCTTGGTTGAGAATTGCAGCAATGGAAGAACACAAACAATTAATCCCGGTGTGGACCTTGCACCCTCTTGATCTGGTCCACCTTGTCAACGATGGGCATGACCAGGTTCTCAAGTTCCTTGAGGTTCACCTCTTTCAACAAATGCCCCAGGGTGAGGTCGATGCCGGGATTCTTGTATGCCAATTTGGTGAGGACCTTGAGGAGGGCGCCCCGGCACAACCTCCGAGACTCATTCGCCAGGAGCGCCGCCTAGACGGCTCAGATCCGCTTCAAAGCGTTGACCATGCTCTCGAAGAATAGAGTTAGCTTGGCGCTTGGAGATACCTCCGGGCCCGAAGAATAACCGAAGCCTTGGGGTCCATCGAAGACAGCTCCGCGGCAATCCCCTCCGCGGCGTTGACAAGATGTTGGGTCCACAACTCCAGGCCACACGTGTACCCCTCGCGGGCGATGGAGACGGCCTCGAGGTGATTTGTTGCGTCGAGGACCTTTTGAGACAAGACCTCTTCGGAGGCCTTGCTTTCTTCAAGGGTTGCTCCAGGGAAGCCAGTTTATCTTGCAAGGCGGCAAGGGAGGCATTGGCGGAGCGGAGTTGGGCACTCTTGTCAGGAACGACAATTTGGGTCTCTGACAGGCTGGAGAGAACTTTCCTCTCTCTCAACTGTGAGAGTTGAGATCTCCTTGCCGAGGCCTTCAAGGTCCCCTTCCAGCTTCTTCAATTTGCCGGCAAACGCCTTCGTGGCAGCCTCGGTGCCAACAGCCTTGTCATCAACTCCTGCAACTTGCCGGCGTACTCTAAAGCCTAGGCAGCAAGGGTGTCCTTGTGCTAATCCATCAGCTCTTGGGTGCGCTGCACCACGAGCCTCTCAACTTCTTTGTCCTTGGCACGCAGCTTGTCGCTGATCGCCTTCTCACGATCAGCAAGTTCCTCTTCATGGGACTCGAGGCTAATCCGAAGCGCGTTGAGGTGAGCTTCTTCCTCGAAGATGTGGCGTCGGGCCTCTTCCTCCTCCTTCGAGATGTCAGACGACTTCAGAAGGAGCTCGTCATGCTCGGCCCTCAGCTTCTCGCGATCGATCTTCACCTCCTGGTGAGCCTCGGCAAAGTGGATCCGCGTCTCCTTGAAGTGCTTCTCGGAGGCCTCCTCTGCTGCCTTGACAAACGCCGCCCGGGAGTCCAGTTTCTCCTTTCGGGCCTGATAGAGGGCCTGGAGCTAGCTGACGTTGTCCCTCATGGACTGGAAGAACTGCTCTTCGCTGAGCTTCCCTCCGTGGGTGTCCGATCCCCCCACGATCTTGAGCCCAGCAATGACAGAGATTTTGGCGTCGAAGTTCTCCCCCTCCGTGGCTATCCTCGTGCGACCTCGTGCGACTCACCCCCGACGGGTTAATGAATCGACCCTTGCCGGCGCGAATGTACTCGCTGGCTGGCGGGGGCCTAGACATAGGAGGTTGGTCCTCACCAATGTCCTTGCCGGCAAGAGGGGGCTCCTCGTCCAGTGCGGCCTCCTCAGCCCCGGTGGCAGATGAATCGCAGGCACGTGCTCTGGGTCCTTCGGCGGACTCCTCCATCGGTTCCTGGGTGGCCTGTTCCCGCGCCTCCGTGGTGGACTCGCTCGCGGCAACCTTATTCGCCTCAACAGCCGCGTCCCATGTGGTCTCCTTGATGACGGAGTTGACGTTCATCTCCTCCGCAGAGGAGAGACCTAAGGTACAAGAAGTAGAAGAAGATGATTAGAATGAGATGGGCATTCAAGAAAACAAAAGGAAAAGCTCACAAACGTCCTTTGCTGGGACACTCACCCTCGTCGAGCTGGTGAGGGGTAGTTGTCCCCTCTTCAGCAACATCACTTGCCGGGGGCTCGTCTTCACGCGTCACGGGCCTCGGCGACTCCTGCTGGGGGCTCTGCCGGGGGCTGGGCACCGGAGTAGTGGAAGCTGGCGGCGGCGCCTCTGAGGGACTCGTCGAAGGACCGCCGCCTGCTGACACCTTGACCCTCTTCGCCATCCTCTGGGCCAACGTCTTTGTGTCCCTGTGAAGAAGAACCAGCACCCAATGAGTAAGAACATAAAGCAAGGGGTTCGAAGATGGTAAAGGGTCGACGCGTACTCTCCCTCCTCCCCCGAGCTGAAGGCCGAGAAATCAAATCCACATCCCCTTCGACATCCGCCGAGGGGGATGCGACCCTGGGATGCTTGACAGGCGCGGAGGACGGGGCTGGCCGAACGGGGAGGTTAGAGCCAACATGCCGCAGCACTCACTTGGGCTTTCGACGGGACAGAGGCACCTCCTCTTCCTCATCCTCCTCCTCCTCGCCAGATGCCCGTTCCTCCGAAGGCCCCCCGGTAGCCGAACTGCTAAGCTCCCCAGCAAGCTCTCCCTCCAGCAGCGCTCCCTTCTCGAGCGCTCCTTCATCGTAAAAGCCAACACTCTCGACCGGTTCAGCAAGGTCTTGTTCCTCGGCCCGGCTGGCGATGTACGTCACTTCCTCATCAATGGTGTCGCGGATGAGGTGGGTCTCTTCCCTGATGGGCTTCTTCGACAAGCAGTCGAATAAAGATAAGGCGTCCTCCTCCTTGGGCTCGATCCAAATCGTGACCATGCCATGAGCATTACACTCCGGCATCATCGCCGTTAGGGTGCTTAAGGCCGAGTTGTTGCACAAGAGGATGACGTCATGCAGCACCCAAGGTCGAGAGTGAGATTTGAACAACTTATGGCAAACGAAGGCATGCTCCAGCATCGTCAGATTGTTGTTCAAGCCGGTCTGCAGCCACATAATATCTGCGGCATTCACGAAGGCCGAGGCTGGCCTTCCTCCCCTTTTCTGGAGGGGGCGATGCGCCTGCGGATGAAGTCAGCACCCACCATCTCTATCTTCAACCGTGCGGCCCTGAGAAGCAAGATCCTGTTGACGGCGATGGTCAGCTTCTTATCATCCGGGTCGAAGTCACTCCAATGTTTGTTGCGGGAATCGATCTTGGCGGTCCTGGGCTCGCAGAAGGGCAGATACCCCTCCTCGCGGATCCAACACCATTTCCCCCACCATTCTTCCCACTTCTCGCGGAGGGCCCCATCCAGGTATAATTCCTTGCATCCGGTCCTTGGAATCCAGGTAATGGAGCCCGAAAGGGTGTCCCCTCCGTGGATGCGAGGAATGAAGTAATGGCGGAAGAGGGTTGTGTTGAGAATAATCCCAACGAAGTTCTCGCAGAGGTGCGCAAATATGGACATGCATGTCACCGCGTTCGGCGTGAAGTCCAAGAGATGGAAGCCGTATGTGTGCATGATGTCTATGAAGAATTCAGAGAAAGGCGGACAGAGGCCGCAGTAGAAGTAATCGCCAAAGAAAGGGTACTTATCGGGGCCACCACCAGCCTCTCCGGGAGTCATGCAGGTGGTCGGATGCGCCGTCGTCCGAGCCGCCCACATGAATTGGTAGCACCGCTTCAAGGTGAACGCATCGGGCCCCGGAGAAAAGTAGGCGAACTCCTTCCGCATCTTCACCAGCTCCTTCTCCGCAGGAACAACCTTCCCATTCTCGCCTTTGTTCCCCTTCGGTGCCATAACGACGACGGAAGCTGCGGCTACCCGAACCGCAACTATAAGAGGGGGGAGGGGGAAGGGGGTGGTTTCTAGATGAAGGAAGGCGATGGCGGCGGCTTCGAGATTGAAGGAAGTTGGGGGTAATAGGCTTATGCGCTTGCGTTTTCCCCCTTATTATGTGTGTGTGGGGGGGGGGGGCGGGGGGGGGATATGCGGGCCAACCCTTGCCCAACCAACGGAACTGCGCGCGTGTGGCCACCTCAGCCACTGTGCACACGCTTCCCCATTTCACGCTTTCAATGCGCGACATAGGGAAGGGACACTTGCAACGGCTCCAAGCTACCAAGAAGAAAACCGTGCACTACTTTGGGCTTGGCCCAACTATGCCTCGCATACGTGTGTGGCCCAGGCCTGGGGGCTCCTGTCCGTGCACTAGAGACTAGTGTCTCTTGTGCCCCAGATTTGTGCACGGGCACCAACAACATACTTGGAAGCAATGCATCAAGAGAGCCGACGGGAAGGTAAACCCGAGGCTCACGAATACCACGCCCCACCAAAGGTGTGAAGAGCCAGCCCAGGCTACAAGGCCCCGACGAGCCCTCCTCACTGGGAAGACTCACAAGACCCCAACAAGCCCTCCTTGCCGGGAAGACTTGCAAGGCCCGAACAATCCCTCCTTGAAGGGAAGATGTTCAAAACCCGGCAAGCCATCCTTGACGGGAAGATGGGCGTGGCCGAAGGAAAGGACACCAGGCCGGCAGGCTCCCTTCGCTCGCCAGGTCTCCCTCCTGCCACAGTGCCACCGACCGCCATAGCTCCAACGCATCCCTCATGCACCAGCACAAAGCCCAGGTGTCAACACATCTGGGTATGTGACGAAGCCACCTTGATGCTGGTCAGGGGGCCTGCCAAGGCATTTACTGCCCTTGACACCACAGTAGAAAGATAAGCGGTGAACCCTGTTAATTGCGCGACCCGTGAGCACACTATTGGTGACCCCTTTGCCTCTAAAAGGAGGCCCAAGGCTCATTTCTAGGGGTTGGACCCTTTGGGGTTTTAGACTCTCTAATCACCAGCTAAGTTACTGTTGCAAATAACCCTACGGTAAGCCCCCAATACCAACAAAGCAGGAGTAGGGTTTCACGCGCCAAGCGGCCCGAACCTGGGTAAACGACCTTGCCGTTGCTGATTGCTAGTTACGCTCTTGGCGCCACCTTTCTACCTCCGCCGAACGATCAAGGGACCCTTAGAGCTTCCATAGGTGTCGTCTTCCCAACAGATGAACTTTTGGAGTCTCTTGATTATGAATCATTTGACAAGTGCGAACCATGCCTCATGGGCAAGATGACTAAGATTCAGTTCTCCAGAACAATGGAGCAAGCAACCAACTTGTTGGAAATGATACATACGGATGTATGCGGTCCAATGAGCATTGAGGCTCGCGGTGGCTATCGTTATGTTCTCACCCTCACTAATGAATTAAGTAGATATGGGTATGTCTACTTAATGAAACACAAGTCCGAGACCTTTGAAAGGTTCAAGGAATTTTAAAGTGAGGTGGAGAATCAACGCGACATGAAAATAAAGTTCTTATGATCTGATCATGGAGGAGAATATTTGAGTCACGAGTTTGACACGGAGTTAAGGAAATGTGGAATTGTTTCACAACTCATGCCGCCTGGCACACCTCAACGTAACGGTGTGTCTGAAAGTTGTAATCACACTCTATTGGATATGGTGCGATCTATGATGTCTCTTACCGATTTACCACTATCATTTTCTGGGATATGCATTGGAGACTGTCGCACTCATTTTAAATAGGGCACATCTAAATCTGTTGAGACGACACCGTATGAATTATGGTCTGGGAAGAAACCTAAGCTGTCGTTTCTGAAAGTTTCGAGATGCGATGCTTATGTCAAGAAACTTCAACCTGAAAAGCTCGAAACCAAATCGGAAAAGTGCGTCTTCATAGGATACCCTAAGGAAACTATTGGGCATACCTTCTATCTCTGATCCGAAGGCAAGATCTTTGTTGCCAAGAATGGATCCTTTCTAGAGAAAGAGTTTCTCTTGAAAGAAGTGAGTGCGAGGAAAGTAGAACTTGATGAGGTATTTGTACCCCCTCTCGAACCGGAGAGTACCGCAGCGCAGGAAAATGTTTCTAGGGTGCCTCCACCGACTAGAGAAGAAATTAATGATGATGATCATGAAACTTCTGATCAAGTTACTACTGAACTTCGTAGGTCCACGAGGACACATTCTGCACCAGAGTGCTACGACAACCCTGTCCTAGAAATCATGTTATTAGACAACGGTGAACCTTTGAACTATGAAGAAGCCATGGTGGGCCCGGATTCCAACAAATGGCTTGAAGCCATGAAATCTGAGATAGGATCCTTGTATGAGAACAAAGTATGGACTTTGGTAGACTTGTCGATGATCGGCAAGCCATAGAAAATAAATGGATCTTTAAGAAGAATTCTGACGCGGATGGTAATGTGACCGTGTATAAGGCTCGGCTTGTCGCTAAGGGTTATTGACAAGTTCAAGCAGTTGACTACGATGAGACTTTCTCACCCATAGCGATGCTGAAGTCTGTCTAAATCATGTTAGCAATTGCCGCATTTTATGATTATGAGATCTGGCAAATGGACGTCAAAACGGCATTCCTTAATGGCTTTCTTAAGGAAGAATTGTATATGATGCAGCGGAAAGCTTTTGTCGATCCTAAAAATATCTGACAAGGTGTGCAAGCTCCAGCGCTCCATCTATGGGCTGGTGCAAGCATCTCGGAGTTAGAACATTCATTTTGATGAGGTGATCAAAGCGTTTGGGTTTGTACAAACTTATGGAGAAGCATGGATTTACAATAAAGTGAGTGGGAGCCCTGTAGCATTTCTCATTCTATATGTGGACGACATATTGTTGATGGGAAATGATATAGAATTTTTGGAAAGCATAAAGGCCTACTTGAATAAGTGTTTTTCAATGAAGGACCTTGGAGAAGCTGCTTACATATTAGGCATCAACATCTATAGAGATAGATCGAGACCCCTCATTGGTCTTTCACAAAGCACATACCTTGACAAGATATTGAAGAAGTTCAATATGGATAAGTCCAAGAAGGTGTTCTTGCCTGTATTTCAAGGTGTGAGATTGAGCACAGCTCAATGCCCGACCACGGCAGAAGATAGAGAAAAGATGAGTGTCGTCCCCTATGCTTCAGTCATAAGCTCTATTATGTATGCCATGCTGTGTACCAGACCTGATGTGAACATTGTCATAAGTTTGGTAGGTGATGTCTACTACGCAACCTTCTTCTTGTAGACGTTGTTGGGCCTCCAAGTGCAGAGGTTTGTAGGACAGTAGCAATTTTCCCTCAAGTGGGTGACCTAAGGTTTATCAATCCGCGGGAGGCGTAGGATGAAGATGGTCTCTCTCAAGTAACCCTGCAACCAAATAACAAAGAGTCTCTTGTGTCCCCAACACACCCAATACCATGGTAAGTTGTATAGGTGCACTAGTTCGGCGAAGAGATGGTGAAACAAGTGCAATATGGATGGTAAATAAAGGTTTTTGTAATCTGAAATTACAAAAACAGCAAGGTAACTAGTAACAAAAGTGAGCACGAACGGTATTACAATGCGTGGAAACAAGGCCTAGGGTTCATACTTTCACTAGTGAAGTTCTCTCAACAATGATAACATAATTGGATCATATAACTGGCCCTCAACATTCAACAAAGAGTCACTCCAAAGTCACTAATAGCGGAGAACAAACGAAGAGATTATTGTCGGGTACGAAACCACCACAAAGTTATTCTTTCTGATAGATCCATCATAGAGTTCATACTAGAATAACACCTTAGGATACATATCAACCAAGACCCTAATGTCACCTAGATACTCCATTGTCACCTCAAGTATCCGTGGGCATGATTATACGTTATGCATCACACGATCTGAGAATCATCTATTCAACCAACACATAGAACTTCAAAGAGTGCCCCAAAGTTTCTACCGGAGAGTCAAAACGTGTGCCAACCCCTATGCATAGGTTCCCAATGTCACGAACCCGCAAGTTGATCACCAAAACATACATCAAGTAGTCACATGAATCCACGTGTGCCAACCCATATGCATAGGTTCCCAATTGTCACAAACCCGCAAGTTGATCACAACAGATAGACTCGTGCAAGACATACATCAAGTATTCTCAAAGACTGAATCCGATAAGATAACTTCAAAGGGGAAACTCAATTCATTGCAAGAAGGGAGAGGGGGAAGAACATCATAAGATGCAACTGTAGTATCAAAGCCCACGGTACATCGAGATCAAGACATCTCAAGAACACGAGAGAGAGAGAGATCAAACACATAGCTACTAGTACATACCCTCAGCCCCGAGGGAGAACTACTCCCTCCTCATCATGGAGATCGCCAGGATGATGAAGATGGCCACCGGAGATGGATTCCCCATCCGGCAGGGTGCCGGAACGGGCTCCAGATTGGTTTTTGGTGGCTACAGAGGCTTGCGGCGGCGGAACTCCCGATCTAGGTTTCTTTCTGTTTCTTTTTGAATTTATAGGAATTTATGGCGGTGGAATTGCATCAGTTGGGCCCACGAGGAGGTCACAAGCCTGCACGGTGCGTCCAGGGGGGTAGGCCGCGCCCCATGGGCTTGTGACTCCCTCGTGGCTCTTCTGGGCTTCTTCCAAAACTTCGGGGGTCTCTTTTGGTCCAAAGAAAATCATCGTAAAGTTTCATTCCATTTGGACTCCGTCTGAAAAAGGGTCAAAAACACGGAAAAAACAGAAACTGGCACTTGGCACTGAGTTAATAGGTTAGTCCCAAAAAAGATATAAAATAGCATATTCATGCATATAAAACATCCAAAGTTGACAATATAATAGCATGGAACCATCAAAAATTATAGATACGTTGGAGACGTATCAGTAGAGAGGTACCAAAGTGATCCCGAAATGGATCACTCGACAACGGTCAATAATATCATTAAGTACCTGAAAAGGACTAAAGATATGCTTCTCATTTATGGAGGTGCCTAAGAGCTCGTCGTAAAGGGTTACATTGATGCTAGCTTAGACATAGATCCCGATGACTCCAAGTCACAAACCGGATACATGTATATTTTGAATGGTGGGGCAGTCAGCTGGTGCAGTTGCAAGCAAAGCGTCGTGGCGACATCTACATGTGAAGCGGAGTACATAGCTACTTCAGAAGCAGCGCAGGAAGGAGTCTAGATGAAGGAGTTCATCACCGACCTAGGAGTGATTCCCAATGCGTTGGGCCCGATGACTCTCTTGTGTGACAACACTAGAGCTATTGCCATTGCCAATGAGCCCAGGTTTCACAAGAAGACGAAGCACATTAAGCGCCACTTCAACTCCATTCGTGGTTATATTCAGGATGGAGATATAGATATTTGTAAAGTACATACGGATCTCAATGTTGCAGATCCGTTGACTAAACCTCTTCCACGAGCGAAACATGATCAACACCAGAACTCTATGGGTGTTAGATTCATCACAATGTAACTAGATTATTGACTCTAGTGAAAGTGCGAGGCTCTTGGAAATATGCCCTAGAGGCCATAATAAAAGGGATTTTTATCTCTGTGCCCCTGGTTCGTTAGCTCTACTCATTCATCCCCACGCTCTTAACTTTTGCTCACTTTTCCCCACTTCCTTGGCCGAAACCCTCAGAACTGGTCACAAACGATGGATGCCGTCGGGTCAGTGCTATGACCGTTAACTCTGACGAGTGGGGCCGCGCTGAGAGTGTCCCCCGTTGGACCTGATGAGTGGGGTCGCGGCGGATGGTGCCGCGGTTAGCCCATTGGGCCGTGCTTAGATTGTTGGGTCTTGCGCGCGCCGTAACGACATGAGCCTACTATGCATGCACGTAGCTAGCCTGCCTCCATCGGTCGCTGCTGGGACCTGCGCGTGCTGTAACGACATCAGCTTGCTATGCATGCACGTAGCTAGCGTGCCTCCATGCGGTGACGCCCGCCGCCATGATGCGCTGACTGTTGGGTAACGTAGCATAAATTCAAAATTTTCCTACGCATATTCAGATCGTCCTATGGAGAGACCAGCAACGAGAGAGGGGTAAGAGCATCTTCATACCTTTGAAGATCGCTAAGCGGAAGCGTTACTAGAACGCGGTTGATGGAGTCGTACTCGCAGCGATTCGGATCGCGGTGTGATTCCGATCTAGTGCCGAACTACGATACCTCCACGTTCAACACACGTGCAGCCCAGTGACGTCTCCCGCACCTTGATCCAGCAAGGAGGAGGGAGAGGTTGGGGAAGAACTCCAGCAGCACGACGGCGTGGTGTCGATGGAGAGACGAGGTCTCCCGGCAGGGCTTCGCCAAGCACCGGCAGAGAGGAGGAGAAAGAAGGGCAGGGCTGCGCCGAGGGAGAGGGAGAAGTCTGATCTCCAATGGCCAAAAGTGCCCACTATATATAGGGGGAGGGAGGGGCTGCGCCCCCTTGAGGGTTTCCCTCTCCTGGGGGGGGGCTAGATGGGGCTGGTGCGGCGGCCAAGGGGGGGAGGAGGGGTGTGGCGCACCCCTGGTGGGCTTAGGCCCACCTGGCTTAGGGTTTGCCCCCCTTTTTCTCTCCCCCATGCATTGGGCTGAGTGGGGAGGCGCACCAGCCCACCTAGGGGCTGGTTCCCTTCCCCACTTGGCCCACCTTACCTCCCGGGGTCGTTGCCCCCCTAAAGTCGACCCCCGGGGCCACCTCCGGTGGTCCCGGTGGTCCCGGTACGTTACCGGTGATGCCCGAAAAACTTCCGGTATCCGAAACCATCCGTCCTATATATCAATCTTTACCTCCAGACCATTCCGGAGCTCCTCGTGACGTCCGGGATCTCATCGGGGACTCCGAACAACTTTCGGTAACCTCGTATAACAATTCCCTATAACCCTAGCGTCATCGAACCTTAAGTGTGTAGACCCTACGGGTTCGGGAGACAGGCAGACATGACCGAGACGCCTCTCCGGCCAATAACCATCAGCGGGGTCTGGATACCCATGGTGGCTCCCACTTGCTCCACGATGATCTCATCGGATGAACCACGATGTCAAGGATTCAATTAATCTCGTATACGATTCCCTTTGTCTGTCGGTATAGAACTTGCCCGAGATTCGATCGTCGGTATACCTATACCTTGTTCAATCTCATTACCGGTAAGTCTCTTTACTCGTTCTGTACCTCGTCATCATGTGACTAACTCCTTAGTCACATTGAGCTCATGATGATGTTCTACCGAGTGGGCCCAGAGATACCTCTCCGTCACACGGAGTGACAAATCCCGATCTCGATTCGTACCAACCCAACAGACACTTTCGGAGGTACCCGTAGTGCACCTTTATAGTCACCCAGTTACGTTGTGACGTTTGATACATCCAAAGCACTCCAACGGTATCCGGGAGTTGCACAATCTCACAATCGAAGGAAAAGATACTTGACATTAGAAAAGCTTTAGCATACGAACAATACGATCTAGTGCTATGCTTAGGATTGGGTCTTGTCCATCACATCATTCTCCCAATGATGTGATCCCGTTATCAATGACATCTAATGCCCATGATCAGGAAACCATGATCATCTATTGACTAACGAGCTAGCCAACTAGAGGCTTGCTAGGGACACATTGTGATCTATTTATTAACACATGTATTACTGTTTCCTGTTAATACAATTATAGCATGAACAATAGACGATTATCATGAACAAGGAAATATGATAATAACCATTTTATTATTGCCTCTAGGGCATATTTCCAACAGTCTCCCACTTGCACTAGAGTCAATAATCTAGTTACATTGTGATGTATCGAACACCCATAGCATTATGGTGTTGATCATGTTTTTCTCGTGGAAGAGGTTTAGTCAACGGGTCTGCAATATTCAGATCCGTGTGTACTTTACAAATATCTATCACTCCACTCTGGACATGGTCCTAGATGGAGTTGTAGCGGCATTTGATGTGCTTCGTCTTTCGGTGAAACCTGGGCTCCTTGGCTATGGCAATGGCCCCAGTGTTATCACAGAAGAGTGTCATTGGACCCGACGCGCTTGGAACCACTCCAAGGTCGGTGATGAGCTCCTTCATCCAAATTCCTTCATGATCTGCTTCTGAAGCAGCTATGTACTCCGCTTCACATGTAGATGCTGCCACGACTTCTTGCTTGCTACTGCACCAGCTCACTGCCCCACCATTCAACACATATATGTATCCGGTGTGTGACTTAGAGTCATCCGGATCTGTGTCGAAGCTAGCGTCAACGTAACCCTTTACAACGAGCTCTTCGTCACCTCCATAAACGAGAAACCTTTCCTTAGTCCTTTTCAGGTACTTAAGGATATTCTTGACCGCTGTCCAGTGTTCCATACTGGGATCACTTTGGTACCTCCCTACCAAGCTTATGGCAAGGTTTATATCACGTGTGGTACACAGCATGGCATACATTAGAGAGCCCACGACGGATTCGTAGGGGACATAACTCATCTTCTCTCTATCTGCTGTCGTGGTCGGCGACTGAGTCTTACTCAATCTCACACCTTGCAAAACTGGCAAGAACCCTTTCTTTGAGTTTTCCATATTGAACTTCTTCAATATCTTGTCAAGGTATGTACTTTGCGAAAGACCTATGAGGCGTCTTGATCTGTCTCTATAGATCTTGATGCCTAATATGTATGCAGCTTCTCCAAGGTCCTTCATTGAAAAACTTTTGTTCAAATAGGCCTTTATGCTCTCCAACATCTCTATATTATTCCCCATCAATAATATGTCATCCACATACGGTATGAGGAAAGCTACAGAGCTCCCACTCACTTTCTTGTACAGACAGGCTTCTCCGTAAACCTTTATGAACCCAAACGCTTTAATCACCTCATTAAAGCGAATGTTCCAACTCCGAGATGCTTGCACCAGCCCATAGATGGAGCGCTGCACCTTGCACACTTTGTTAGCACCCTTAGGGTCGACAAAACCTTCTGGTTGCATCATATACAACTCTTCCTTAAGGTTCCCGTTAAGGAACGCTGTTTTGACGTCCATTTGCCAAATTTCATAATCATAAAAGGCGACAATTGCTAACATGATTCGGACTGATTTCAGCTTCGCTACGGGAGAGAAAGTCTCTTCGTAGTCAACTCCTTGAATTTGTCGAAAACCCTTTGCGACAAGTCGAGCTTTGTAAACGGTTACATTACCGTTTGCATCAGTCTTCTTCTTGAAGATCCATTTATTTTCTATGGCTCGCCGGTCATCGGGCAAGTCCACCAAAGTCCATACTTTGTTCTCATACATGGATCCTATCTCGGATTTCAAACCCTCAAGCGATTTGTTGGAATCCGGGCCCGCCATCCCTTCTTCATAGTTCGAAGGTTCACCGTTGTGTAACAACATGATTTCCATCACAGGGTTGCCGTACCACTCTGGTGCGGAGCGTGCCCTTGTGGACCTTCGCGGTTCAGTAGTAACTTGATCCGAAGCTTCATGATCATCATCATTAACTTCCTCTTCAGTCGGTGTAGGCGCCACAGGAACAACTTCCCGCGCTGCGCTACTATCCTGTTCGAGAGGGGGTGTAATTACCTCGTCAAGTTCTACCTTCCTCCCACTTACTTCTTTCGACAGAAACTCTTTCTCTAGAAAGGATCCGTTCTTGGCAACAAAGGTTTTACCTTGGGATCTAAGATAGAAGGTATACCCAATAGTTTCCTTAGGGTATCCTATGAATACGCATTTCTCCGCTTTGGGTTCGAGCTTTTCTGGTTGAAGTTTCTTCACATAAGCATCGCAGCCCCAAACTTTAAGAAACGACAACTTAGGTTTCTTGCCAAACCATAGTTCATACGGTGTCGTCTCAACGGATTTAGACGGTGCCCTATTTAAAGTGAATGCTGCAGTTTCTAATGCGTATCCCCAAAATGATAGCGGCAAGTCGGTAAGAGACATCATAGATCGTACCATATCTAATAAAGTGCTATTACGATGTTCAGACACTCTGTTGCGTTGCGGTGTGCCAGGTGGCGTCAGTTGTGAAACGATTCCACACTTCCTTAGGTGTGTGCCAAACTCATGACTCAAATATTCTCCTCCACGATCAGATTGTAGACACTTAATTTTTCTGTCACGTTGATTCTCGACCTCACTCTGAAATTCCTTGAACTTTTCAAATGTCTCAGATTTGTGCTTCATCAAGTAGATATACCCATACCTACTCAAATCATCGGTGAGAGTGAGAACATAACGATAGCCACCGCGAGCTTCAACGTTCATTGGACCACACACATCAGTATGTATTATTTCCAATAAGTCGGTTGCTCTCTCCATTATTCCTGAGAATGGAGTCTTAGTCATCTTGCCCATGAGGCATGGTTCGCATGTGTCAAATGATTCAAAGTCAAGAGATTCTAATAGTCCATCAGTATGGAGCTTCTTCATGCGCTTAACGCCGATATGACCAAGGCGGCAGTGCCACAGGTATGTGGGACTATCATTATCAACTTTACATCTTTTGGTACTCACACTATGAATATGTGTAACATCACGATCGAGATTCATCAAGAATAAACCATTCACCAGCGGAGCATGACCATAAAACATATCACTCATATAAATAGAACAACCATTATTCTCTGACTTAAATGAGTAGCCGTCTCGCATTAGCCAAGACCCTGATACAATGTTCATGCTTAAAGCTGGTACTAAATAACAATTATTAAGGTTTAAGACTAATCCCGACGGTAGATGTAGAGGTAGCGTGCCGACGGCGATCACATCGACCTTTGAACCATTCCTGACGCGCATCGTCACCTCGTCCTTGGCCAGTCTCCGCTTATTCCGCAGTTCCTGCTTTGAGTTGCAAATGTGAGCAACAGCACCGGTATCAAATACCCAGGAGCTACTACGAGCGCTGGTAAGGTACACATCAATAACATGTATATCACATATCCCTTTAACGTTGCCGGCCTTCTTGTCCGCTAAGTATTTGGGGCAGTTCCGCTTCCAGTGACCCTTTCCCTTGCAATAGAAGCACTCAGTCTCAGGCTTGGGTACATTCTTTTTCTTCTTCCCGGCATCTGGCTTACCGGGCGCGGCAACAACTTTGCCGTCTTTCTTGAAGTTCTTCTTACCCTTGCCTTTCTTGAAACTAGTGGTCTTGTTGACCATCAACACTTGATGCTCTTTCTTGATTTCTACTTCTGCAGACTTGAGCATCGAGTACAACTCGGGAATGGTCTTTTCCATCCCTTGCATGTTGTAGTTAAGCACAAAGCCGTTATAGCTTGGTGGGAGAGACTGGAGGATTCTGTCGATTATAGCATCATCCGGAAGTTCAACTCCAAGTGAAGTCAGACGACCGTGTAACCCAGACATTTTGAGTATGTGCTCACTGACAGAACTGTTCTCCTCCATCTTACAGCTAAAGAACTTGTCGGAGACTTCATATCTCTCGACACGGGCATGATCTTGAAAAACTAGCTTCAGCTCTTGGAACATCTCATATGCTCCGTGTTGCTCAAAACGCCTTTGGAGCCCCGTTTCTAAACTGTATAACATTCCACACCTAACCAAAGAGTAGTCATCACTCTGCGTTTTCCAGACGTTCAGAATGTCGTGGGCTACTGCGGGAGCGGGAGGGTCACCTAGCGGCGCATCAAGGACATAAGCCTTTTTAGCTGCTTCAAGCATGAGCTTCAAGTTGCGAACCCAGTTCGCATAGTTGCTACCATCATCTTTCAGCTTGTTTTTCTCTAGGAATGCGTTGAAATTGAGGTTGACGTTGGCCATCTACAATATTTATAAAGACAAACCTTTTAGACTAAGTTCATGACAATTAAGTTCATTTAATCAAATTAAGTATGAACTCCCACTTAAAACGACATCCCTCTAGTCATCTAAGTGATACATGATCCATGTTGACTAATCCGTGTCCGATCATCACGTGAGACGGACTAGTCACCATGGTGAGCAACTTCATGCTGATCGTATTCAACCATACGACTCATGTTCGACCTTTCGGTCTCTTGTATTCGAGGTCATGTGTGTACATGCTAAGCTCGTCGAGTCAACCTAGGTGTTTTGCGTGTGTAAATCTGGCTTACACCCGTTGTATGCGAAGGTTAGAATCTATCACACCCGATCATCACGTGGTGCTTCGAGACAACAAACCTTCGCAACGGGCACACTTAGGGGAATATGTTCTCGAAATTTTAAGAGGGATCATCTTATTATGCTACCGTCGTTCTAAGCAATAAGATGTAAAACATGATAAACATCACAATGCAATCATATAGTGACATGATATGGCCATTATCATCTTTGCTCTTTCGATCTCCATCTTCAGGCATCGCATGATCATCATCGTCACCGGCCTGACACCATGATCTCCATCATCGTGTCTCCGCAAAGTCGTCACGCCAACTACTACTATCACTACTACTGTAGCTAACCGTTAGCAATGAAGTAAAAGTAGTAAGCACATGGCGTTGCATCTCATACAATAAATTAAGACAACTCCTATGGCTCCTGCCGGTTGTCATACTCATCGACATGCAAGTTGTGAAACCTACTACAATAACATGATCATCTCATACATCATACATGCAACATCACAACTTTGGCCATATCACATCACATGTCAAACCCTACAAAAACAAGTTAGACGTCCTCTAATTGTTGTTGCAAGTTTTACGTGGCTGATTTGGGTTTCTAGCAAGAACGCCTTCTTACCTACGTGACATCCACAACGATGATATGCAAAAGCTATTTACCCTTCATAAGGACCCTTTTCATCAAATCTAATCCGACTAGAGTAGGAGAGACAGACACCCTCTAGCCACCTTTACGCGCAGTGTGCATGTCTGTCGATGGAACCAGTCTCACGTAAGCGTACGTGTAAAGTCGGTCCGGGCCGCTTCATCCCACAATACCGCCGGAAAAGAATAAGACTAGTAGCGGCAAGCAAATTGACAAATCATCGCCCACAACTTTTGTGTTCTATTCGTGCATAGAATCTACGCATAGAAAACCTGGCTCGGATGCCACTCTTGGGTAACGTAGCATAAATTCAAAATTTTCCTACGCATATTCAGATCTTCCTATGGAGAGACCATCAACGAGAGAGGGGTAAGAGCATCTTCATACCTTTGAAGATCACTAAGCGGAAGCGTTACTAGAACGCGGTTGATGGAGTTGTACTCACAGCGATTCAGATCGTGGTGTGATTCTGATCTAGTGCCGAACTACGGCACCTCCGCGTTCAACACACGTGCAGCCCAGTGACGTCTTCCGCACCTTGATCCAGCAAGGAGGAGGGAGAGGTTGGGGAAGAACTCCAACAGCACGACGGTGTGGTGTCGATGGAGAGACGAGGTCTCCCGGCAGGGCTTCGCCAAGCACCGGCAGAGAGGAGGAGAAAGAAGGGCAGGGCTGCGCCGAGGGAGAGGGAGAAGTCTGATCTCCAATGGCCAAAATTGCCCACTATATATAGGGGGAGGGAGGGGCTGCGCCCCCTTGAGGGTTTCCCTCTCCTGGGGGGGGGCCTAAATGGGGCTGGTGCGGCGGCCAAGGGGGGGAGGAGGGGTGTGGCGCACCCGTGGTGGGCCTTAGGCCCACCTGGCTTAGGGTTTCCCCCCTTTTTCTCTCCCCCACGCATTGGGCTGAGTGGGGAGGCGCACCAGCCCACCTAGGGGCTGGTTCCCTTCCCCACTTGGCCCACCTTACGTCCCGGGGCCGTTGCCCCCCTTCGGTGGACCCCCGGGGCCACCTCCGGTGGTCTCGCTACGTTACCGGTGATGCCCGAAACACTTCCGGTATCCGAAACCATCCGTCCTATATATCAACCTTTACCTGTGGACCATTCCGGAGCTCCTCGTGACGTCCGGGATCTCATCCAGGACTCCGAACAACTTTCGGTAACCTCGTATAACAATTCCATATAACCCTAGTGTCATCGAACCTTAAGTGTGTAGACCCTACGGGTTTGGGAGACAGGCAGACATGACCGAGACGCCTCTCCAGCCTATAACCATCAGCGGGGTCTGGATACCCATGGTGGCTCCCACTTGCTCCACGATGATCTCATCGGATGAACCACGATGTCAAGGATTCAATTAATCCCGTATACGATTCCCTTTGTCTGTCGGTATAGAACTTGCCCGAGATTCGATCGTCGGTATACCTATACCTTGTTCAATCTCGTTACCGGTAAGTCTCTTTACTCGTTCCGTAGCACGTCATCGTGTGACTAACTCCTTAGTCACATTGAGCTCATGATGATGTTCTACCGAGTGGGCCCAGAGATACCTCTCCGTCACACGGAGTGACAAATCCCGATCTCGATTCATACCAACCCAACAAACACTTTCGGAGGTACCCGTAGTGCACCTTTATAGTCACCCAGTTACGTTGTGACGTTTGATACACCCAAAGCACTCCTACGGTATCCGGGAGTTGCACAATCTCACGGTCGAAGGAAAAGATACTTGACATTAGAAAAGCTTTAGCATACGAACAATACGATCTAGTGCTATGCTTAGGATTGGGTCTTGTCCATCACATCATTCTCCCAATGATGTGATCCCGTTATCAATGACATCTAATGCCCATGATTAGGAAACCATGATCATCTATTGACTAACGAGCTAGCCAACTAGAGGCTTGCTAGGGACACATTGTGATCTATTTATTTACACATGTATTACTGTTTCCTGTTAATACAATTATAGCATGAACAATGGACGATTATCATGAACAAGGAAATATGATAATAACCATTTTATTATTGCCTCTAGGGCATATTTCCAACACTGACCTCCCCTCTTTCTGCTCACGAGCCGCCACGTACGCGGACCGGCCTCTTTCTGCATGCTAGCCGCCACGGACGCAGGGACGGTCGTTGCTGCTGGTTCGTCTCATGTCACACGCTTGTCTCCCCGATCCACTCGCCTCTATTCAATGTGGCAATTAAAGCTATGCATGCACGACATGAACCGCCTGCCTGCCTGCATGCGTCGATACGCCCCGCCACGGATGCAGCCTTCCTGTGAGCCGCCACGGGACGCAACGTCTATCAGCTCCTCGATCGATTCACAGTTCACGCCGTCTCAGCCTTTGACCACCGCAGCATCAATTCAGCATGGCAATTAAACTTTAGGGCATACCGATCGACGTGTGCCGCCATGATACCGAAGCGGCGAAGCCTGCTGTGCATGCCATGTGATCGAGCTAGGCTGCCTACATGCGCGCTGTCATGGACGCAACGACAGTCGCTGCCACTGGTTCCTCCCTTCTCGCACGCGTCTCCACCTTCCAAGTTTCACAGACCAAGGCTAGGGTGCAGTGCTACGTTTAGGGTTAGGTTTTAGGTATTTTAGGGTTTAGGGCTTTGAAGCATCAACAAAAAGCATGTAATATATTTTTTGAAGCATGAACATTTTGAAGCATCAACAAACATAGCTCAGAGAGCATAATAACGAAAGCATATATGTTGAAGCATCAACAAACATAGCTCAGAGAGCATAATAACGAAAGCATACAATATAGGGAAGCCTACGATATATATCCTACGTACTTCCTAGAGCACTATGCGTCTTCGTAGTTGGAGATGGCTTGATCCGCCTGCGCCGGAGCCTGGTCCTCCTGGGCCACCACCTGTGCCTCCTCCTCCGACGCCCGCGCTGCGTGCATCTGCTGCTGACGAAGACGTGGGGCCTGCACAGTGCTACTGTGACAATAGACCTTCCCTGGCAACGGCGCCAGGAATCCTGCTGCTACGGGCTACGCCTATAGGGACTTCCTTGGCAAATATGCAAAGGATTTCCTCGGGGCCTTGGAGCCTTGCGTTGGTGTTCCCATGAAGAGGAAAGGGTGATGTAGCACAGCAGTGGTAAGTATTTCCCTCAGTTTGAGAACCAAGGTATCGATCCATTGGGAGGATCGCGTCAAGTCACAAGTACCTACACAAACACAAAGAGCTTGCACCCAACGCTATGAAGGGGTTGTCAATCCCTTATAGATTGTTTGCAAAGTTAGAACTGAAAGCAAAAAGTAAACAAAGCAAAGTAAAAGTGAAAGTGGAGACGATAGTTGTGAATAGACCCGGGGGCCGTAGTGTTCACTAGTGGCTTCTCTCATGAAAGCATGTAGACGGTGGGTGAACGAATTACTGTCGAATAATTGATAGAACCGCGCAAAGCTGTGACGTTATCTATGGCAATGATTATATCTATAGGCATCACGTCCAAAACAAGTAGACCGATACTTTCTGCATCTACTACTATTACTCCACACGCCGACCGCTATCCAGCATGCATCTAGTGTATTAAGTTCAAAAGAACAGAGTAATGCCTTAAGCAATATGACATGATGTAGATGGACAATCTCAAATCTATGATGAAAGCCCATCTTGTTACCCTTGATGGCAACAACATGATGCGTGCCTTGCTGCCCCTTCTGTCATTGGGAAAGGTCACCGCACGGTATGAACCCAAAACCAAGCACTTCTCCCATTGCAAGAATCATAGATCTAGTTGGCCAAACAAAACCCATTCTCGGAGAGACTTACAAGGATATCAAATCATGCATATAAGAAATCAACAAAGACTCAAATATAATTCATAGAGAATCTGATCACAAATACACAATTCATCGGATCTCCACAAACACACCGCCAAAGAGGATTACATCGGATAGATCTCCATGAAGATCATGGAGAACTTTGTATTGAAGATCCAAGAGAGAGAAGAAGCCATCTAGCTACTAACTACGGACCCGTAGGTCTGAAGTGGACTACTCACGAGTCATTGGAGAGGCGATGATGTTGATGTAGAAGCCTCCAACAGGGCACCGGGAAGGGTCTCCAGATGAGATCTCATGGAAACGGAAGCTTGCGGCGGCGGAAAAGTGTTTTCGTGGATGCCCTGATTTTTTCTGCAATTTTAGGGAATTTATAGGCCAAAGAGCTAGGGCAGGGGAGCGCTAAGGAGTCCACAAGCCTGGTTGCCGTGGGCCCCCCTGGCCGCGGCAACAGGGCTTGTGGGCTCCCTGTGGGCGCCTGCCTTGGCCCTCAAGTCCCCTGATCTTCTTCTGTTCTGGGAAAATTATTTCGGGGATTTTATTCTGTTTGGACTCCGTTCCAAGATCAGATCTGAAAAGAGTAAAAAACACAGAAAAAACAGGAACTGGCACTTGGCACTGAATTAATAAGTTAGTCCCAAAAAAGATATAAAAGGTATAGAAAACATCCAAAGTTGACAAGATAACAACATGAAACCATCAAAAATTATATATACGTTTGAGACGTATCACGCAGCTGCTTCCGAGCGGAAGGAGTTGAGGATCACCACTTGGTCGGGCCATAGATAGTAGACCGGCGATGCCTCCACTTCCGGCTCCTGCGGTGGCGCCTCCACGTCCGGCTCCTGCGGTGGCGCCTCCACCTCCGGCTCCTGCGGGGGCGCCTTCACCTCCGGCTCCTGCGGCGGCGCCTTCACCTCCGGCTCCTGCGGCGGCGCCTCCTCCTCCGGATCCCCGAAATCCTCTAGAGGTAGCCCCGCTTGCCTCCGGATTTGGGCCCGTCGAAGGAGGTAGAGACGTTCTTCGATCGTGTAGTGCTGGCGGCGTGGTGACATGGCTGATGGGCTGGGAGAGGGGAGTGCTCGGGTTCCGGCAGGAAAACGGAGCAGACGAAGAGCTACGGCTAGGGGAGGGGAGTGTCTGTCCGGCTTAAATAGCCATTGTAACCTAAACCCTAAACCACCCCGTTTTCACACCCACCACGACATTAGGAGTGTACATGCGTGGGAAACTGTGGTTGGTTTGATGAGTGGACTGTGATCGGGGTCAAATGTGAAAGAGCGAGCACGTTCACACATGATGCAAAAAACGATGTGAAAAAACGATGCAAAAAAATGATGCAAAAAAACGACGCAAAAAACGATGCAAAAAAGACGCAAAAAAGATGCAAAAAATGATTCAAAAAAACGATGCAAAAAAATGATGCAAAAAACGATGCGGGGTCAGTGGTGGGCGAGCAGCCGAGCACAACCAACGGGATCGCCTCTCGCGGATCGCCCCACGATCCAACGATGCGGAGCCGTCCTTATGATCCAACAGCCCGGAGCCTCCACGCAGCCTGCCCACCAAATTCGTTCTAGAAGATCACATCCGAGGGCTATCGCTTGGCACCAGGGTGTGATCGGACGACTGAAGTTGGGAGCTAGGGTTAGGCGAAACCCGCTCGGTTTTGAGCTAGTCAACGGGGTTATGAAAGCTTTGACTGATCATAACTAATTTTAAAAAAATCGAAAAATGTGAAACCTTCGCCATTCGTTGTTTTATAAGACACACTAATGAGAAAAAATACTAAACTTTGTCTATGGTCATTTTCATGAAAAACCCTAGCTGGCACGATCGAGGTCAAATGAGCACCATTAATTTGAAAAAATCAAAAAAATATGAAACCTGCGCACAATGTTGTCTTATGTGACATATTACCAACCAAAAATTATAAACTTGGTCTATGGTCATTTCCATGAGAAAACCTTCACACATAGGAGCTATCACCTAAAAGATTTCATAGAGTTCAAGGAGATGAGGTAGGGCTACCTTCTGTTTTTGAATAAATTAAAAAAATCAAAAAAATCACTAAAGCTTTATTTCAAAGTGAATAAGAAGGATGTGAACTTAGTTTTACATTTTCATATTTTAAACGTGTTTTTATGGTTTTTATATTAAAGCCTATTTTTCAAAAGAAAATGTAAAAATATGAAGATTAATTCAAAAAATAGTGAGACTTCGAATCTACACTATATAGATTGAATAGGTGTTAATAAAAAAGATTTGTATCATTTAGAGTAGGTCCAGAAAAACTTGATTACAAATGGGGCTATTTACCCTAGCCTAGGAGCTCATTTGGAACACTTTTCTCAAATTGAAATTTCTTTGACTTGCTCTAAATCACCTCAAATTTTGCACACATGATCTCCTATACAAACATAGATAATTAACCTAGATAGTTTGCCAAGTTTTTTTTTGCAGCATGTCTAATCAGTGAAGCAACACTGAAACAACATGTGTGATCATTGCAACACCTAATTCATAGCTCACAACATCTAAACAGAAGTAACCATACACCACAAGAAAATTTAAGGACACAACATCTATGGTCATTTTCATGAGAAAACCTTCACACATGTGAGCTATCACCTACAAGATTTCATAGAGTTCAAGGAGATGAGGTAGGTTTACCTTCCGTTTTTGAACTTAGTTTTACATTTTCATATTTTAAACGTGTTTTTTAATAGTTTTATATTAAGGCATATTTTTCAATTTTTTTTTTAAAATATGAAGATTAATTCAAAAAATATCTAAACAGAAGTAACCATACACCACAGACAAATTTAGATAGCATAATACATAGGTTCCCATAATACGTTGGGTACCCTAATACATTACTACCATAGACTCAGTTCATCACATCATAAACAGCCACATTAAGTTTACCAAAAGTAACCCAAAAGATAAAGATAAAACATGCTGCCACATTGAGTTCATCACATCATCACATCACACCGGAGTCAGTGCCTTTGCGAGGGCAGCATGCTGCCCCCTGATCATGTAGTCCTCCCCGCAAATCGCTACATCCTCTGCATGAGACGCAAGGTGATAGAAGTGGTCATCCTTTGGCTTTGGCTTGGTGGTGCAGTAGGGGCAGCGCCACTTCTTGATCTTGCGGTTGGAGAAGGAAGCAACTCCCTTGGCCTTGATCTTCTCCACCTCCTTCGCTTTGAAGGACTTGAAGTTGCCCTTGTACACATATTCTCCTAAATCATACTGCACACATGAATGAATTGCATTAATACATTATAGATTTATATAAACCATGTCGAAGGAACTAAATGAACAATCTAAATTTCAAGTAGGCTTACCTCATATTCTTCGTCGTCACTATACTCTAGATCGTATGGGTCGAACCCAGTAATGGCCAGCTTCCTCTCTTTCCCCCATCCATCATCCTCCTGAATATACAATTACATCCATCACTATTAAATACAGAAGCCAATTGAAAATTTAGAGATGCACACATGACACATTGATCATAGGGCTAATATATTAGGGTTATTTGCATTTTCCATTGCCATGCACACACATTGAACAACAGAGCTAATATAACTACATATTGTGGACAGATTTATATACTAATGAATCAAATAACTTCTTAATCAATGGATACCATTTGGGCATATGACATTCAAAACCCCAGTATGCGTAACATTCAAAAACAAATCTAATAGGGACCCAATCTAATAAGCATACATGTGTGTAGCATTAAAAAACCCAATTTGTGTAGCATTACAAACAAATCTAATAATCATACATATGTGTAGCATTGAAGCACATGGATCCCTATCTCTCATACAGATCTATCTAGCATTTTTGCAACGAAAAAACCCCCATCCCCCCATATAGAAAACACCGGCCCATCCGTCAAACCAACTACTCTAACCATCTGTACTATCGTATGAATCACAATCTAACCAATGCAACTAACTCTTCAAGTTAATATCCTAAATATTGCAACTAACAAGCAAGTGCAAATACCTCCTTCTCCTCGCCAGGTTGCGCATCGCGGGTATCGGTATGGACTGCACCGCTCGACGCCATCACCTTCTCCACATCCTTCTCCACATCCGCAGCGGTTGCGAGTTTCCCCGCACCGCCGTGGACGCCACCAACATCCTTCACTTCATCCACGGTCACCGCGCCCTGCAACTCCACTACATATCTGGCTGTTGTGCCAGCGTTGTCATGAGCTTCCGCCATCGGATAGATGGAGGCAATGAAGGTGAGGAAGAGGATGTGGTGGGAGACAGCGAGACGGCAGTGGAGGAGAGCGAGATGATGTTGGTTGGGGAGAGGAAGATGATGCGGTAGGGAGGGGATTTGGGGGAAATGGTAGGGGCGATGCGCTGGGAGGTGGTTCCCCCTATTTATACGATGGGACGTTTCGGGCATGTTCCATCGACTGCACCCATCGACACGTGCTACCCCACGACCATGGTCAGTTGCATGCGCCCTACGAGGCCCCACTTGTCAGATTTAACGGTCAAAGCACCGACCCGACGGCAACGTCTGTTGTAACCCGTTATCAGGGTTTCGAGCAAGGGAGTGGGGAAAATGAGAAAAAGTTAAGAGCGTGGGATGAATGAGTAGAACTAACGAACGAGGGGCACAAAAATAAAAATCCCACGATAAAATGGTTATTATTATATTTCCTTGTTCATGCTAATTGTCTATTGTTCATGCTATAATTGTATTAACCGGAAATCCTAATACATTTGTGAATACATAGACCAAACCATGTCCCTAGTGAGCCTCTAGTTGACTAGCTTGATGATCAATAGATGGTCATGGTTTCCTGACCATGGACATTGGATGTCGTTGATAATAGGATCACATCATTAGGAGAATGATGTGATGGACAAGACCCAATCCTAAGCATAGCACAAGATTGTGTAGTTCGTTTGCTAGAGCTTTTCTAATGTCAAGTATCATTTCCTTTGACCATGAGATTGTGCAACTCCCGGATACCATAGGAATGCTTTGGGTATATCAAACGTCACAACATAACTGGGTGACTATAAAGGTGCACTACAGGTATCTCTGGAAGTGTTTGTTTGGTTGGTACGAATCGATAATGGGATTTGTCACTCCGTGTGACGGAGAGGTATCTCTGGGGCCACTCGATAATACATCATCATAATGAGCTCAATGTGACTAAGGAATTAGTCAGGGGATCATGTGTTACGGAACGAGTGAAGAGACTTGCTGGTAACGAGATTGTACAAGGTATTGGGATACCGAAGATCGATTCTCGAGCAAGTAACATACCGATAAACAAAGGGAATTGTATACGGGATTAATTGAATCCCCGACATCATGGTTCATCTGATGAGATCATCCTCGAGCATGCGGGAGCCAATATGGGTATCCAGATTGTTGGGGAACGTTGCATGGGAAACAAAAATTTTCCTACGCACACGAAGACCTATCATGGTGATGTCCATCTACGAGAGGAGATTTGGATCTACGTACCCTTGTAGATCGCACAGCAGGAAGCGTTAAGAAACGTGGTTGATGTAGTTGAACGTCTTCACGTACCTCGATAAGCCCCACGAACCGTCCCACAAACAATCCCGGGATCCGTCCCTCGATCCGTTCCGATCTAGGGCCGAACGGACGACACCTCCGCGTTCAGCACACGTACACCTCGACAATGATCTCGGCCTTCTTAATCCAGCAAGCAAGACGGAGAAGTAGATGAGTTCTCCGACAGCGTGACGGCGCTCCGGTGGTGGTGATGATCTACTCCTGCAGGGCTCCGCCCGAGCTCCGCAGAAATCCGATCTAGACGTAGAACTATGTGGTCTAGGGTTGAGTTGCACGTGGAAAAAGTTGTCTCAAATCATCCCTAAAACACCACTATATATAGGAGGGAGGGGGAGGAGGCTTTCCTTGAGGGCTGGTACGTCTCCATCATATCTATTTTTCCAAACTTTTTTGCCCTTGTTTTGGACTCTAATTTGCATGATTTGAATGGAACTAACCTGGACTAACGCTGTTTTCAGCAGAATTGCCTTGGTGTTGTTTTTGTGCAGAAATCAAAGTTCTCCAAATGTCCTGAAAATTTACGGAGATTATTTTTGGAAAATATGAAAAATACCTGCGCAAAGATCCACCTGAGGGGGTGGGCCAGTGGGCCACAAGCCCTATAGCCGCACCACCCCCTGGTGGAGGTGGGCAAGCTTGTGGGGCGCACGTGGCTCTGCCGCCCCCAATCTCAGCTCTATAAGTTCACTTTCGTCCCAGAAAAAATAAAGAGAGAAGATTTCGTCGCGTTTGCGATACAGAGGCGCCGCCACAACCTGTTCTTCATCTGGAGGGCAGATCTGGAGTCCGTTTTGTTCTCCGGAGAGAGGAAATCGTCGCCATCGTCATCATCAACCTTCTTCCCTCTCCAATTCCATGAAGCTCTTCATCGTTCGTGAGTAATCTATTCGTAGGCTCGCTGGGCAGTGATGAGTAGGATGATATCTATCATGTAATCAAGTTAGTTTTGACGGGGATTGATCCCTAGAATCCACTATGTTCTGAGATTGATGTTGCTACTACTTTGCCATGCTTAATGCTTGTCACTAGGGCCCGAGTGCCATGATTTCAGATCTGAAATTATTATGTTGTCACCAATATATGTGTGTTTTTTATCCGATCTTGCCAGTTGTAGTTACCTACTATGTGTTATGATCCGGCAACCCCAGAGTGACAATAACCGGAACCACTCCCGGTGATGACCATAGTTTGAGAAGTTCATGTGTTCACCAAGTGCTAATGCGTTGGTCCGGTTCCTTATTAAAAGGAGAACCTTAATATCCCGTAGTTTCCTTTTGGACCCCGCTGCCACGGGAGGGATGGACAATAGATGTCATGCAAGTTCTCTTCCCTAAGCACGTATGACAACACACGCAATGCATGCCTACATCACATTAACGAATGGGAGCTAGCCACATATCTCTCCGTGTTATAACTGTTGCTTGATGAATACCATCCAAACAAATCACCGACCCATTGTCTACGAGTTTGTCCTACTGCTGTTGTTACTTGTCTTGCTCTGCTGCTGTTACTTGTCTTGCTCTGCTGATGTTCCTTGTCTTGCTCTGCTGCTACTGTTGCTACTTGCTACTACCGTCACTACTGTTGTTCCTTGCCACCGCTATTACTCGTTACACTGCTGCTACCTGCTACAATCTTGATTCGTTGGTCGTTGACGGGAACAGGCAATTTCCATCAACGAGGCAACTTGGCGCCATTGATACAATCGTTAGGAATAGTCTGCCGTCAACAGATCGTTTCTGACACTGTTGTTATCATACTACTTTGTTGTTACTACTTTGCTTGCAGATACTAATCTTTCAGGTGTGGTTGAATCTGACACATTCAGCTGCTAATACTTGAGAGTATCCTCTCACCTCCTATAGGCGATCAACAAATTTGGGTCGAATGCTCTACCCTCGAAAACTGCTGCGATCCCACGCGCTGGTGGGCCGTCAACAACATTCTTCTTGTTTTGATTGCCGGAGAGTGATAGCAGCGTTCTTCTGGTGTCTTTGCAGGGGAAGGTCTACTGTCACGGAATCAAGGGCCAAGCCCTCAAGGGTGCACCGACCAAGGGAGAGGAGGAGTCCTACTCCAATCCTACTCCAATTAGGCTTGTAAAGTGGAGTCCTTCTCTTCCTTCCCACCTCCCTTTCTTTCTTTGGTTTTCTTTCCTTGGCACCAAGGCCCTCTTGGGCTGTCCCACCAGCCCACTAAGGGCTGGTGCGCCACCCCTAGGGCCATTGGGCTTCCCCCGGGTGGGTTGCCCCTTTCCCGGTGAACTTCCGGAACCCATTCGTCACTCCCGGTACATTCCTGGTAATGCCCGAAAACCTTCCGGTAACCAAATGAAGTCATCCTATATATCAATCTTCGTTTACGGACAATTTCGGAAACCCTCGTAACGTCCGTGATATAACTCAACTATACTAAAACATTCGGTAACTACACATATAACTCAACTATACTAAAACATCATCGAACCTTAAGTGTTTAGACCCTGCGCGTTCGAGAACTATGTAGACATGCCCTGAGGCACTCTTCGGTCAATATCCAATAGCGGGACCTGGATGCCCATATTGGATCCTACATATTCTCCGAATATCTTATCGGTTGAACCTCAATGTCAAGGATTCATATAATCCCGTATGTCATTCCCTTTGTCCTTCGGTATGTTACTTGCCCGAGATTCCATCGTTGGTATCTGCATACCTATTTCAATCTCGTTACCGGCAAGTCTCTTTACTCGTTCCATAATATTAGATCCCGTGACTTACACTTAGTCACATTGCTTGCAAGTCTTGTGTGTGTTGTTGTATTACCGAGTGGGCCCCGAGATAACTCTCCGTCACACGGAGTGACAAATCCCAGTCTTGATCCATACTAACTCAACGGACACCTTCGAAGATACCTGTAGAGCACCTTTATAGTCACCCAGTTACGTTGCGACGTTTGATGCACACAAGGTATTCCTCCGGTGCCAGTGAGTTATATGATCTCATGGTCATAGGAACAAATACTTGACACGCAGAAAACAATAGCAATGAAACGACATGATCAATATGCTACGTTCATAGTTTGGGTCTTGTCCATCACATGATTCTCCTAATGATGTGATCCCGTTATCAAGTGACAACACGTGTCTGTGGTTAGGAAACCTTGACCATCTTTGATCAACGAGCTAGTTGACTAGAGGCTTACTAGGGATAGTGTTTTGTTTATGTATCCTCACATGTATTTGAGTTTCCAATCAATACAATTATAGCATGGATAATAAATGATTATCACGAAGAAAGAAATATAATAATAACCAATTTATTATTGCCTCTATGGCATATTTCCAACAATCTCCCACTTGCACTAGAGTCAATAATCTAGTTCACATCACCATGTGATTTTAACGAATCCAACACCCATATAGTTCTGGGGTCTGATCACATCTTGCTCGTGAGAGAGGTCTTAGTCAACGGTTCTGAAACTTTCAGATCCGTGTGTTCTTTACAAATCTTTATGTCATCTTATAGATGCTGCTACTATGTGCTATTCAGAAATACTCCAAATATCTACTCTGCTATATGAATCCGTTTAACTACTCATAGTTATTCGGATTAGTGTCAAATCTTGCATCGCCGTAACCCTTTACGACGAACTCTTTAACCACCTCCATAATCGAGAAAAAAAATCCTTAGTCCATTAGATACTAAGGATGACTTTGACCGCTATTCACTGATTCAATCCTGGATCACTCTCTGTACCTCTTAACAGACTTGTGGTAAGGCACACATCAGGTGCGGTACACATCATGACATACTGTAGAGTCCGCGGCTAAGGCATAGGGGACGACCTTCGTCCTTTCTCTTTCTTCTACCGTGGTCGGGCTTTTGAGTCTTACTCAAATTCATACCTTACAACACAGCCAAGAACTCCTTCTTTGTCGATCTATTTTGAACACCTTCGAAAACTTGTCAAGGCATGCATTTCATTGGAAAGTTCTATTAAGCGTTTTGATCTATCTCTATAGATCTTTATGCTCAATGTTCAAATAGCGCTATCCAGGTCTTCCTTTGAAAAAACTCCTTTCAAACAACCTTTTATGCTTCACAAAAATTCTACATTACTTCCGATCAACAATATGTCAACCACATATACTTATCAAAAATTCTATAGTGCTCCCACTCACTTCTTTGGAAATACAAGTTTCTCATAAAACTTGTACAAACCCAAAAGCTTTGATCATCTCATTGAAGGATCGCCGTTGCTTGCACGAGTCATTTGAAGGATCGTTGTTGCTTGCATACTTGTTAGTATCCATAGGATCGACAAAACCTTCTAGTTGTATCACATACAACCTTTCCTCAAGGAAACCGTCGAGGAAACAATGTTTTGACATCCTATGTGTAATATTTCATAAATAATGCATCAACTACTAACATAATTCCAACAGACTTTCAGCATCGCTACGAGTGAGAAAGTCTCATCATAGTCAAATCTTTGATCTTGTCGGAAACATATTCGCGACAAGTCGAGCTTTTCTTAATAGTGACTTTTCACCATCATCGTCTCTCTTCCTTTTAAAGATCCGTCTTTACTTAATAGTCCTATGACCATCAAGTAGTTCTTCCAAAGTCTACACTTTGTTTTCCTTCATGGATCCTCTCTCGGATTTCATGGCCTCCAACCATTTGTCGGAATCCGGGCCCACCATCGCTTCTCCACAGCTCGTAGGTTCATTGATGTTCGACAACATGACCTCCAAGACAGGGTTATCGTACCAGTATGTAGTAGTACGCGACCTTTGTTGACCTACGAGGTTTGTAGTAACTTGATCTGAAGCTCAATGATCACCATCATCAGTTTCCACTTCAATTGGTGTAGGCGCAATAGGAACATCTTCCTGTGCCCTGCTACACACTGTTTGAAGTGACGGTTCACTAACCTCATCAAGTTCCACCACCCTCCCACTCAATTCTTTCAAGAGAAACCTTTCCTCGAGAAAGGACCCGTTTCTAGAAACAAACACTTTGCTTCCAGATCTGAGATAGGAGATGTATCCATCTGTTTTGGATATCCTATGAAGATGCATTTATCCGCTTTGGGTTCGAGCTTACCGGACTGAAACTTTTTCACATAAGCATCGCAGCCCCAAACTTTAAAGAAACGACAACTTAGGTTTCTCCAAACCATAATCTATACTATGTCATCTCAACGGAAATACGCGGTGCCCTATTTAAAGTGAATGCGGTTGTCTCTAATGCATAACCCATAAACGATAGTGGTAATTCAGTAAGAGACATCATAGTATGCACCACATCAAATAGGGCGCGACTATGACGTTCGGACACACCATCACACTATGGTGTTCTAGGTGGCATAAATTGTGAAACAATTTCCACATTGTGTTAACTGTGTACCAAAAACTCGCAACTCAGATATTCATCTCTATGATCATATCATAGACAGTTTATCCTCTTGTCACGACGATCTTCACTCTAAAATATCTTTGAACTTTTTAATATTTTAGACTTGTGATTCAACAAGTAAGTATTCCTGTATCTACTCAAATCTCCAGTGAAGTAAGAACATAACGATATCCACTGCGTGCCTCAGCACTCATTGGTCTTCACACATAAAAAATGTATCACTCCCAACAAGTTACTCTCTTGTTCCATGTGGTATGTTTTGCATGTCTCAAGTGATTCAAAAGCAAGCGAGTCCAACCGATCGATCTGCCTGGAGTTTCTTCATGCGTTAATACCAACACGTATTGTTTGCATGTCTCAAACGTTTCAAAAATGAGTGAGTAGAAAGATCCATCAACATGGAGCTTCTTCATGCATTTTATACCGTCATGACTCAAGCGACAGTGCCACAAGTAAGTGGTACTATCATTATTACTTTGTATCTTTTGGCACCAATATTATGAACATGTGTAACACTACGATCGAGATTCAATAAACCATTGAAGGTAATTATTCAAGAAAATAGAATAACCATTGTTCACTTTAAATGAATAATCGTATTGCAATAAACACGACCCAATCATGTTCATGCTCAACGCAAACACCAAATAACAATTATTTAGGTTTAACACCAATCCCGATGGTAGAGGGAACGTGCGATGTTTGATCACATCAACCTTGGAAACACTTCCAACACTTATCGTCACCTCGCCTTTAGCTAGTCTCCGTTTATTCCGTAGCTTTTACTTCGAGTTACTAATCACTTAGTAATCGAACCGGTATCTAATACCCTCGTGCTACTAGGTGTACTAGTAAAGTACACATCAATGTCATGTATATCAAATATACATCTGCCGACTTTGCCAACCTTCTTATCTACCATCTATCTAGGGTAGCTCTGCCTCACTGACCGTTCCCCTCACAACAGAAGCACTTAATCTCAGGTTTCGGTTTAATCTTGGGTTTCTTCATTACAGAAGCAACTGGTTTGTCGTTTCATGAAGTATACCTTCTATCCCTTGCCCTTCTTGAAACTAGTGGTTTTACTAACCATCAACAATTGATGCTCCTTCTTGATTTTTACTTTCGCAGTGTCAAACATTGCGAATCACTCAAGGATCATCATATCTATCCTTGATAAGTTATAGTTCATCACGAAGCTCTAGCAGCTTAGTGGCAGTGACTTTGGAGAACCATCACTATCTCATCTGGAAGATTAACTCCCACTTGATTCAAGTGATTGTTGTACCCAGATAATCTGGGAACATGCTCAACGATTTGAGATTTTCTCCTTTACTTTGTAGGCAAAGAATCTTGTCGGAGGTCTCATACCTCTTAACAAGGGCACGAGCATGAAATCTCAATTTCATCTCTTAGAACATCTTATATGTTCCGCAATGTTTCAAAACGTCTTCGGCGCCTTGCTTCTAAGCTATTAAGTATTATGCACTGAACTATCACGTAGTCGTCAAAAACGTGTATGTCAGATGTTTGCAACATCCACAGACGACGCTCGAGGTGCAGCACACCGAGTAGTGCATTAAGGACATAAGCCTTCTGCGCAGCAATGAGGACAATCCTCAGTTTTATGGACTCAGTCCGCAAAGTTGCTACTATCAACTTTCAACTAAATATTCTCTAGGAACATATAAAAACAGTAGAGCTATAGCGCAAGCTACATTGTAATTCGAAAAGACCATTAGACTATGTTCATGATAATTTGTTCAATTAACCATATTACTTAAGAACTCCCACTCAAAAAGTACATCTCTCTAGTCATTTGAGTGGTACATGATCCAAATCCACTAACTCAAGTCCGATCATCACATGAGTTGAGAATAGTTTCAGTGGTAAGCATCTGTATGCTAATCATATCAACAATACGATTCATGCTCGACCTTTCGGTCTCATGTGTTCCGAGGCCATGTCTGCACATGCTAGGCTTGCCAAGCTTAACCCGAGTGTTCCGCATGTGCAACTGTTTTGCACCCGTTGTATGTGAACGTTGAGTCTATCACACCTGATCATCACGTGGTGTCTCGAAACGACGAACTGTAGCAACGGTGCACGGTCGGGGAGAACACAATTTCGTCTTGAAATTTTAGTGAGAGATCACCTCATAATGCTACCGTCGTTCTAAGCAAAATAAGGTGCATAAAAGGATTAACATCACATGCAATTCATAAGTGACATGATATGGCCATCATCATGTGCTTCTTGATTTCCATCACCAAAGCACCGGCATGATCTTCTCTTCAATGGCGCCACACCATGATCTCCATCAACGTATCGCCATCGAGGTTGTCATGCTACTTATGCTATTACTACTAAAGCTACGCCCTAGCAATATAGTAAACGCATCTGCAACACACAAACGTTAGTTTAAAGACAACCCTATGGCTCCTGCCGATTGCCGTACCATCGACGTGATCATCTCATACATCCAATATATCACATCACGTCATTGGCCATATCATATCACAAGCATACCCTGGAAAAACAAGTTAGACGTCCTCTAATTTGGTGTTGGATGTTTTACGTGGATGCTATTTAACCTCACCAAGGACCGCCTCGGTCAAAACCAATTCAACTAAAGTTGAAGAAACTGACACCCACCAGTCATCTTTATGCAACGAGGTTGCATGTCAATCGATGAAACCAGTCTTTCGGAAGCGTACGAATAATGTCGGTCTGGGCCGCTTCAATCCAACAATACCGCCGAATCGAGAAAAGACTAAGGAGGGCAGCAAATTGAACATCACCGTCCACAAAACCCTTTGTGTTCTACTCGAGATAACATCTACGCATGAACCTAGCTCTTGATGCCACTGTTGGGGAACGTTGCACGGGAAACAAAAAAATTCCTATGCACACGAAGACCTATCATGGTGATGTCCATCTACGAGAGGAGATTTGGATCTACGTACCCTTGTAGATCGCACAGCAGGAAGCGTTAAGAGACACGGTTGATGTAGTGGAACGTCTTCACGTCCCTCGATCAGCCCCACGAACCGTCCCACGAACCATCCCGCGATCCGTCCCACGATCCGTTCCAATCTAGTGCCGAGCGGACGACACCTCCGCGTTCAGCACACGTACAACTCGACGATGATCTTGGCCTTCCTAATCCAGCAAGCAAGACGGAGAAGTAGATGAGTTCTCTGGCAGCATGACGACACTCCGGTGGTGGTGCTGATCTACTCCTGCAGGGCTACGCCCGAGCTCTGCAGAAATCTGATCTAGAGGTAGAACTATGTGGTATAGGGTTAAGTTGCACGTGGCAAAAGTTGTCTCAAATCAGCCCTATATCAGCACTATATATAGGAGGGAGTGGGAGGACGCTTGCCTTGAGGGACAAGCCCTCAAGGGTGCGCCGGCCATGGGAGAGCAGGAGTCCTACTCCAATCCTACTCCAATTAGGATGGGAAAGTGGAGTCCTTCTCTTCCTTCCGACCTCCCTTTTTTTCTTTGATTTTCTTTCCTTGGCGCCAAGGCCCTCTTGGGCTGTCCCACCAGCCCACTAAGGGCTGGTGCACCACCACTAGGGCCATTGGGCTTCCCCCGGGTGGGTTGCCCCTTTCCTGGTGAACTTCCGGAACCCATTCGTCACTCCCGGTACATTCCCGGTAATGCCCGAAAACCTTCCGGTAACCAAATGAAGTCATCCTATATATCAATCTTCGTTTACGGACAATTTCGGAAACCCTCGTAACGTCCGTGATATAACTCAACTATACTAAAACATTCGGTAACTACACATATAACTCAACTATACTAAAACATCATCGAACCTTAAGTGTTTAGACCCTGCGCGTTCGAGAACTATGTAGACATGCCCTGAGGCACTCTTCGGTCAATATCCAATAGCGGGACCTGGATGCCCATATTGGATCCTACATATTCTCCGAATATCTTATCGGTGGAACCTTAGTGTCAAGGATTCATATAGTCCCGTATGTCATTCCCTTTGTCCTTCGATATGTTACTTGCCCGAGATTTGATCATCGATATCCTCATACCTATTTCAATCTCATTACCGGCAAGTCTATTTACTCGTTCTGTAAAACAAGATCTCGTGACTTACACTTAGTCACATTGCTTGCAAGGCTTGTGTGTGATGTTTATTACAGAGTGGGCCCCGAGATACCTCTCCGTCACACGGAGTGACAAATCCCAGTCTTGATCCATACTAGCTCAACGGACACCTTCGAAGATACCTATAGAGCACCTTTATAGTCACCGAGTTACGTTGCGACGTTTGATGCACAAAAGGTATTCCTCCGGTGCGAGTGAGTTATATGATCTCATGGTCATAGGAACAAATACTTGACACGCAGAAAACACTAGCAATAAAACGACACGATCAATATGCTATGTTCATAGTTTGGGTCTTGTCCATCACATGATTCTCCTAATAATGTGATCCCGTTATCAAGTACCAACACTTGTCTATGTTTAGGAAACCTTGACCATCTTTGATCAACGAGCTAGTCGACTAGAGGCTTACTAGGGACAGTGTTTTATCTATGTATCCACACATGTATTTGAGTTTCCAATCAATACAATTATAGCATGGATAATAAACGATTATCACGAACAAAGAAATATAATAATAACAAATTTATTATTGCCTCTAGGGCATATTTCCAACACAGATCCCACTATTGGTTATTGGGCAGAGAGGTGTCTCGGTCATGTCTGCATGGTTCCCGAACCCGTAGGGTCTACATACTTAAGGTTTGGTGATGCTAGAGTTGTAACAGGAATTGTATGTGGTTACTGAAAGTTTTTCAGAGTCCCAGCTGAGATCCCGGACGTCACGAGGAGTTCCGGAATAGTCCGGAGGTGAATATTTGTATATGGGAAGTCCAGTTTCGGTCACCGGAAAGGTTTTGGAGTTTATCGGTATTGTAACGGGACCACAGAAAGGGTTTCGGGGGTTCACCGGTAGGGTCCACCTATCCCGGAGGTCCACGTAGGCTGAAGGTGGGTGGGAACCATCCCCGTGGTGGGCTGGTGCGTACCACCCAAGGGCTCAAGGCGCCTAGATTGATCTTCGTAACATGTAGGATTTTTTTAATTACTACTATGTTCCCCAACACCACTTGCGTATTGGGCATGGCCAAACTTGTCCACTAGTCCTAGGAGGGATTAAACAATGCGAGGATGCCCTTGTATGCTCTCGGTTTGCCTTGGTTGAGAAGAAAAGGTGAGAGGGAGAGAAATGAGTGTTGTCCAGGGGATAAATGGGGGTTTTACCCCACCGTTTACTGAGCTGGGGGTGGCTTTCTTACTGGAGGTAGAATATGTCTAGGAGAAGGCCTGGTAAGAGTTTGAGCTCAAGGAGAATGGTGGAAGAGGTCAAAAGGTTGTTTTTACCAAATCACCGGAAGGCGTTTGATGCTGTTTTGGGCAAGCAAATGGAGTCAACTTGCCGTGAGATTTAACAGGATCCTATGTTATGTGAAAATGAGGTTGCTCACCAAATTTGGGTTTTAGTGGTGAAAGTTTCCAATGTAAAATCTATAAACCCTAGAAATGGGTAGAAATGGTTTATCTTAGATAAATTAATGCAAATTAATTCCCCCTAATGCACGACTTGGTGTGATGGCATTATTTGATGATTAGGGATGCCCAAAAAGTTTGGGGTTATTTGGAGAAACTTTCGAATGCAGATATTTTAAATTCTAGAAATCAACAAAAGAGGTTTTGAGGGTCTTTGGACAAGTTCATCAGATCTCCTTGATGCACCACTTGGTGTAGATTCATTATTAGAGTATCTGAACATGTCCACAAAATGTAATTCACGGCCAAAACATGATCGACACCAGAACTGTATGGGTGTTAGATTTATTACAATGTAATTCACATGGTGATGTGAGGGCTGGATTATTGACTCTAGTGCAAGTGGGAGACTGTTGGAATTATGAGGCAATAATAAATATAGTTATTATTATAATTCCTGTATCAAGATAATAGTTTATTATCCATGCTATAATTGTATTGAATGAAGACTCATTTACATGTGTGGATACATAGACAAAACACCGTCCCTAGCATGCCTCTAGTTGGCTAGCCAATTGATCGATGATAGTCAGTGTCTTCTGATTATGAACAAGGTGTTGTTGCTTGATAACTGGATCACGTCATTGGGAGAATCACGTGATGGACTAGACCCAAACTAATAGACGTAGCATGTTGATCGTGTCATTTTGTTGCTACTGTTTTCTGCGTGTCAAGTATTTATTCCTATGACCATGAGATCATATAACTCACTGACACCGGAGGAATGCTTTATGTGTATCAAACGTCGCAACGTAACTGGGTGACTATAAAGATGCTCTACAGGTATCTCCGAAGGTGTTAGTTGAGTTAGTATGGATCAAGACTGGGATTTGTCACTCCGTGTGACGGAGAGGTATCTCGGGGCCCACCCGGTAATACAACATCACACACAAGCCTTGCAAGCAATGTAACTTAGTGTAAGTTGCGGGATCTTGTATTACGGAACGAGTAAAGAGACTTGCCGGTAAACGAGATTGAAATAGGTATGTGGATACTGACGATCGAATCTCGGGCAAGTAACATACCGAAGGACAAAGGGAATGACATACGGGATGATACGAATCCTTGGCATTGAGGTTCAAACGATAAGATCTTCGTAGAATGTGTAGGATCCAATATGGGCATCCAGGTCCCGCTATTGGATATTGACCGAGGAGTCTCTCGGGTCATGTCTACATAGTTCTCGAACCCGCAGGGTCTGCACACTTAAGGTTCGACGTTGTTTTATGCGTATTTGAGTTATATGGTTGGTTACCGAATGTTGTTCGGAGTCCCGGATGAGATAACGGACGTCACGAGGGTTTCCGGAATGGTCCGGAAATGAAGATTGATATATAGGATGACCTCATTTGATTACCGGAAGGTTTTCGGAGTTACCGGGAATGTACCGGGAATGACGAATGGGTTCCGTGAGTTCACCGGGGGGGGGGGGCAACCCACCCCGGGGAAGCCCATAGGCCTTGGGGGAGACACACCAGCCCTTAGTGGGCTGGTGGGACAGCCCAGAAGTGGTCTATGCGCCAAGAGAAGAAAAATCAAGAGGAAAGGAAAAAAAAGGGAGGAGGTGGGAAGGGAGGAGGACTCCCTCCCACCAAACCTAGTCCAACTCGGTTTGGGGGGGGGGAGAGTCCTCCCCCTTGGCTCGGCCGACCCCCTTGAGGGTCCTTGGACCCCAAGGCAAGGCCCCCTCCCTCCCACCTATATATACGGAGGTTTTAGGGCTTATTTGAGACGACTTTTCCACGGCAGCTCGACCACATACCTCCACGGTTTTTCCTCTAGATCGCGTTTCTGCGGAGCTCGGGCCGAGCCCTGCTGAGACAAGGTCATCACCAACCTCCGGAGCGCCGTCACGCTGCCGGAGAACTCTTCTACCTCTCCATCTCTCTTGATGGATCAAGAAGGCCGAGATCATCGTCGAGCTGTACGTGTGCTGAACGCGGAGGTGCCGTCCGTTCGGTACTAGATCGTGGGACTGATCATGGGATTGTTCGCGGGGCGGTTCGAGGGACGTGAGGACGTTCCACTACATCAACCGCGTTCTCTAACGCTTCTGCTGTACGGTCTACAAGGGTACGTAGATCACTCATCCCCTCTCGTAGATGGACATCACCATGATAGGTCTTCGTGCGCGTAGGAAATTTTTTGTTTCCCATGCGACGTTACCCAACACCGTCTTCTTCTCTTCTTGCTTCTTCTCTTTCTTCTTCTACGTAGCTTATTTTCCCCAACAAAGACATACTTAGCTAATTATCCTCCAAAATGACATAATTAGCTTAGTTAGGGTAAAAAAATCATAAGAACCTTGGTTAGCTCATGAATATTATATTCTTAGCTTTTTTCCTCTAAAATGACATAATTAGCCCATTTAGCTCCAAAAGACATAAATAGCGTATTTGTGTTGATCGGGTGGATTTACATGTGACAGTTGACTCGTCGGTGTGAGGTCTTCTGTGCAAAGACCTCCCCGTGCGTTGTACGAGCTCTGCTCCTGCATTCATGGGTCAGTACAAATGTCATCTCCTCCTCGCCCCTTCATTTACTGTGGGTCGGTTTTCGGATGAAACATGCTAGATTTAGGTAATTAAATTAATTTATCAGTATGCGTGACCAGTATGCGCCTCCCGTTCGAAAGGTTACAGTTATAAATATGCATGAATTTGCTTATATTTATAAACGTGATTCTTTCGAATTGTCCAGCGTTATCCATAGACTAGAGGCCTACTAGGGACAATGTTTTTTCTATGTATCCACACATGTATTTGAGTTTCCAATCAATACAATTATAGCATGAATAATAAACGATTATCACGAACAAAGAAATATAATAATAACCAATTTATTATTGCCTATAGGGCATATTTCCAACAGTATCCCACTTGCACTAGAGTCAATAATCTAGTTCACATCACCATGTGATTTTAACGAATCCAACACCGATATAGTTCTGGGGTTTGATCACGTCTAGCTCGTGAGAGAGGTTTTAGTCAACGGTTCTGAATCTTTCAGATCCGTGTGTGCTTTAAAAATCTTTATGTCATCTTATATATGCTGCTACTACGTGCTATTCGAAAATACTCCAAATATCTACTCTATTATACGAAACCGTTTTACTACTCATAGTTATTCAGATTAGTGTCAAAGCTGTCGTCGATGTAACCCTTTACGACGAACTCTTTAACCACCTCCATAATCGAGAAAAATTCCTTAGTTCATTAATTTACTAAGGATAACTTTGACCGATGTTTAGTGATTCAATCATGGATCATTCTCTATACCTCTTAACAGACTTGTGGCAAGGCACACACTAGGTGCGGTACACAGCATTGCATACTTTAGAGTCTATGGCTAAGGCATAGGAGACGACCTTCATCCTTTCTCTTTCTTCTGACGTGGTCGGGTTTTGAGTCTTTACCCAAATTCACACCTTACAACATAGCCAAGAACTACTTCTTTGCTGATCTATTTTGAACTCCTTCAAAAACTTGTCAAGGCATGCATTTCATTTGAAAGTTCTGTTTAGTATTTTGATCTATCTCCATAGATCTTGATGCTCAATGTTGAAGTAGCTCTATCCAAGTCTTCCTTTGAAAAAGCCCTTTCAAACAACCTTTATGCTTTACAGAAATTCTACATTAATTCCGATCAACAATATGTCAAGCACATATGCTTATCAGAAATTCTATAGTGCTCCCACTCACTTCTTTGGAAATACAAGTATCTCATAAACCTTGTACAAAGCCAAAAGCTTTGATCATCAAAGCGTATATTCCAACTCCGAGATGCTTGCACCAGTCCATAGAAGGATAGCTAGAGCTTGCATACTTGTTAGCATCGTTAGGATGGACAAAACCTTCTGGTTGTAGCACATACAACCTTTCCTCAACCAAACCGTCGAGGAAACAATGTTTTGACATCCTATGTGCAATATTTTCATAAATAATGCATCAACTACTAACATAACTCAAACAAACTTTTAGCATCGCTACGAGTGAGAAGTCTCATCATAGTCAACTCTTTGAACTTTGTTGAAAACATCTTTGCGACAAGTCGAGCTTTTCTTAATGGTGACTTTTCACCATCATCGTCTGTCTTCCTTTTAAAGATCCATCTTTACTCAATAGTCTTATGACCATCAAGTAGTTCTTCCAAAGTCTACATGGATCCTCTCTCTGATTTCATGGCCTCCAGCCATTTGTCGGAATCTGGGCCCACCATTGCTTCTCCATAGCTCGTAGGTTCAGCGTTGTTCAATAACATGACCTCCAAGACAGGGTTACCGTACCACTCTGTAGTAGTACGCGACGTTGTCGACCTACGAGTTTGTAGTAACTTGATCCGAAGCTCAATGATCACCATCATTAGTTTCCACTTCAATTGGTGTAGGCACCGCAGGAACAACTTCATGCACCCTACGACACACTGGTTGAAGTGATGGTTTAGTAACCTCATCAAGTTCCACCACCCTCCCACTCAATTCTTTCAAGAGAAACCTTTCCTCGAGAAAGGACCCGTTTCTAGAAACAAACACTTCGCTTCCGGATCTGAGATAGGAGATGTGCCCAACTGTTTTGGATATCCTATGAATATGCATTTATCTGCTTTGGGTTCGAGCTTATTAGACTGAAATTTTTTCACATAAGCATCGCAGCCCCAAACTTTTAAGAAACGACAACTTAGGTTTCTCCAAACCATAGTCTATATTGTGTCATCTCAACGGAAATACGCGGTGCCCTATTTAAAGTCAACGCGGTGCCCTATATAGTATGCACCATATCAAATAGGGCGCGACTATGATGTTCGGACACACCATCACACTATGGTGTTCTTAGGAGGCATGAATTGCGAAACAATTTCCACATTGTCTTAACCGTGTACCAAAACTCCTAACTCAGATATTCATCTCTATGATCATATCGTAGACAGTTTATCCTCTTGTGACGATGATCTTCACTCTCAAATAGCTTTGAACTTTTCAATATTTCAGACTTGTGATTCATCAAGTAAATACTCCTATATCTACTCAAATTATCAGTGAAGTAAAAACATAACGATATCCACTGCGTTCCTCAGCACTCATTGGACTGCACTCATCAAAAATGTATTGCATCCAACAAGTTACTTTCTTGTTCCATGTGGTATGATTTTGCATGTCTCAAGTGATTCAAAATCAAGTGAGTCCAAATGATCCATCTGCATGGAGTTTCTTCATGCGTTTATACCAACATGTATGGTTTGCATGTCTCAATCTGTCGGGACCCCGATCCTAAGCCATAGGAATCCAGCCTGTAACACATCGCATCTCTTTGCGGTCTCACGCACGGTTAACCCCACGGCTGCAGCCTTAGTTTAGCCGGGACAGTTTGCGCCTTTTGACTCACGTATGCAATTGTGTCGCCAGCAATCCAATGACAAAGAACCCGGATCGACATGTCTAGTCATAAACCCAAGTGGCAGTTCCGCACAGGGACATGCATACATGACCCAACAAAGAAGGTGTCGGTCACCAGCGAATGTAGACGAGTCGTAGCAAGCTACAAGGACTCCATTACATTGCGTGACATTTCCCCAAAGGGGACAAACACAACAGCTAAGAAGGACCCACGCCGGTCGACCAATGTGTCCAGAGCAGTAGCGAGCTACCATGGCTCGTTGGATCACAAAGGGGCATTTCCCTGTAAGGAATGCTACTAAAGTCTACGGCTAGGTAATCTAACCCCATACATATCAAGTACGTCACACGTACACATGGCATATCGATATGTAACGTTACATCGATGGCATCACAACATAACCATAAACATACAGGCATTATTTAAAAGGCTCGGAAGAGCCACACACATAATATTACACAGTAAGGGTCTCACGACCCATTATAGCAGTCATTCAGTTACAAGCCAGAGGAAGTCATTAAACTGTCTGAGTACAGATAGATGAAACTAGAAGGCACATGGCCTGACTATACTACAGACCCAACCTAGGGCCAGATCATAGCTGGGACACCAGCTACTCGTCGTCGTCGATGTCTAGGAAGAACCCTCCATTAGGGTCATTAACAACCTCTGCAACAATTATTAAGCAAACATGAGTATGGAGGTACTCAGCAAGACTTTAGAATAACTATCTACTCATGCAATGTATCAATAAGGAATTGTGGGGTTTCATGCGGAAAGCCAGCATTTGAATCGTGGCTAGACAACTTGCATTTTAAAACAATTTTGGACAACTTGATTTCTCGCACAAGAGTCCACTAACACCACACAATACTCTATCGTGGAATCATTCTGTCTCCATACGGAAATGCCGTCCATACGGAAATGCCGTCCACGACACTCACGCCACGACCGTTAACCACGCTAATACTTAGTCCAGGTCTATCGCCTATCTGACGGTAACCCGCACGGAAGTCCGGCCGAGGTTTCCGCCACGGCCCCAAACGATGTGTGCAAGGTTCCCAAGCCCACCATCCGGGTGCCACTTGGTATACCGTGCCACTGCCTACCGCATCACAGCCCACCTCTGAGGTCAGCACTATGCACGGCCTCCAGCATGACTATAAACACGAGAAACTACTAGCAACTCCTGGATCGAGCACTAAGCGATTAATAAGTTGAGAGGGTCAATTAAGTATCCCAAAGTGTGCTAGTATCTAGTCTTCGATTACATACACGGAACTCTGTTCCTAAGGACGGTTCTAATAAAACAACCCGCCATGTACTCCTACATAGCCTTTCACCGGTAACTTTACCAAATCAGGTTCAACACACCACCTTTACTTACTGAACACATTCTCACAATTCTGTTCATCTCCGAGATGACATACCATACACAACTCTAAGCATAGCATGCATAGCAGGATAAGGCACATCATGGCTCAAGCAACTACCAGGTATGCTAGGTTGCAAGGTTCAGCTATTTACTGTGACAAGGACAGGTCATGCAAAGGAAGTGGGTTCAACTAACATGGCAAAAGCGTTTGAAGCATTTCATCCTAATGCAATAAATAAGTGCAGGAGCGAGACCATGGGATTTATCGGGATGATCAAAATGGGTGCTTGCCTTGTTGCTCAGAGGAGGGACAATATCCGTCAGTCGGATATTCAGTGGAATCCGGGGGAGCGGAGCCTACCGAAAGGAATGACAACAATCAATGACAAACATATGCAACAAGATGATGCATGAGCATGGCATGAGGATGCAAGGTGGTATACTATTGTAGTTAACATTTATTAGGTTTGAAGTTGATTTGAATCAAATTCAAATATTACTTCAAACGAGGTATTCTCGAATACCATTTTAATTGATTCGACATGATGCTCAGATCTACTTGTTATTTTACATGCATGGAAATGACATGTTAAGTTGCTGGTTTGTGATTGAACAATGTTGGACCATATCATTTAAGGTGGAATTCAAATGATTTCCAAATTCCATCTCCAAAGTATTTACAAAATTTAACCTATTCATTATTCTATATGTTTGGGTCCAGTAACATTTTCAAACATGCCTGAAAATGACATATTCAGATTCCTTGGGTTTTTCTGATACTTTTTCATATATAAATTATTTTCATTGGAGTTACAAATTGATTTCTATGATTTTTCTAAGTTTTGGCATTTTTCTGGAATTCTTTTAAATCATAAATTCACTTATTGCGTCATAACTACATCATCATGGCGTCAGCAGGTCAACTGACCTGATCAGGTCAAACCTGACAGGGGGGACCCACTCGTCAGCGTCTCAGGAGCTAATCCCACGCTGACCAGCCCTTAAGTGGGTTTGACTTGGCCTGGGGCCCACTGTCAGTGGCTGCTTAGCGCTAAAACACCGGGTTAGGCCGGCCATGTCGTCCCCCGCCGGAGTCTGACCGGCGGAGAACAGATCCACGGCGGAACTTCGCCAGAGACGCGCTAACTCGTGCTGTGGTGCTCAGAAACGGTTGCTGAGAACACTCGGATGATCCCCAGGCTCGACCTCATCCAGCACTGGCCTCACGGGGGCTATGGGTGGCCGGAGCAAGCCGGCGACGAGCCCAGGCGGCTGCCGGAGCTCGGGTTCGTTGGTCCAGTGAGTAGGGGGCATGAATCCGAGGGGAAGAAGAGGGGAAATGATCGCAGGCTCACGGAGGAGGTGAAGCTAGGCTCAGATTGCTCGGGGAGGGGCTGTAGCCGGCGATGCACCGTCGATTTGCCGACGGCCGAAGATTGAAGACGATGGCGCTTGGGGCGTTGCAGGGCTCGGGGAGGCTTCAGCTTTTCCAGGGAGAACCAGCTCGTCGAGGCGGAGCTACTGGACTACTCAGGAGGAAGGTCCTGTGGCTAGGGGCACGGCAGCTTGAGCTTGAGCTCTTGGCAATGGCGGCAGGAGGAGGGAGGAGAGAACCCGAGACGAGTGGGGAACTGGAGCACGAGAACGGATAGGCACACGCTCGGGGAGGATAACCCTATTGTCGCGCTGTCCTGGGGGCACCGGAGGTCGACACGGCGAAGCAGGAGGTGGAGGAGCCGCCGTGGTCGATCTCTCCTCTGCCAGAAGGCAGAGGAAGAAGACGACCCTGCCCCTGATGGGCTCGGCCTCTCAGACGACAGGTAGGTTTTTTCCCCATTTCTTTCTATTTGGTTTCTGTTTTAATTATTGACATTACTTTCCATTTATTTTGGCTTCACAAGCAAACTATAAATAGTTTGAAAAATGCTGGTGTGTTAGTTGGAATATTTCCAATCACCCATAAAATTTTCAGCATTTTTGGAAACTATATACTTTTGAATTCAAATTTAAAACTTGAACCCAATAGTCTTTTGCATTTATTTAAAATGCCAAATGTATTAATAAAATGGTTTTCTTCATTGCTTATTTGTTTTCATGAATTATCAGAAAAGTTGAACTTTTCTTGAGGCCATTTTTGGTTCATTGATTTGAATAAGTTTATAATTCCTTTGAATTTGAGAAGTGGCTTGGGTTTTTGAGTTTTCCTTCTCCACTTGCTTTGTTCTTGTTGAAATTTTCTTAGATGCAATGCAAAGAAGATATGAGCACAATGCTAACTTGATTAGGGTTTCAGGGACGTGACAACTCACCCCCACTCAAAAGAATCTCGTCCCGAGATTTAGAAGTCGTCGGGAATAACGCAAGATACTCAAGTCGGAGACGATCCTCTCTTTCCCAAGTTGCCTCCTTCTCAGAATGATTTGACCATTGAACTTTAAGAAACTTGAGGTTTCGACGTCGAGTGGTACGCTCAGCTTGATCAATTATACGCACAGGGTATTCTCGGTATGAAAGGTTATCTTGGAGATCATGCGTTTCGTGGTCCACTTCACGGATAGGATCCGAAAAGCAACGCCTGAGTTGCGAGACGTGGAAGACATCATGAACCTTGGAAAGATGCGGAGGAAGTTCCAACTGGTAGGCAACTTCTCCTCGTTTAGCAAGAATGCGAAAAGGACCAATGTAACGAGGAGCCAACTTGCCCTTGATACCGAATCGATGGGTACCCTTCAAAGGTGTAACCCGAAGGTAAGCCTTCTCGTCAACTTCAAAGGTCACAGCCTTATGATGACGATCATATTGGCTCTTTTGACGAGACTGGGCTGTTTTCAATTTTTCACGAATAATGCGAACCTGCTCTTCTGCATCCTGGATCATATCCGGGCCAAAGAGTTGCCTCTCTCCGGTTTCTGACCAATTAAGAGGTGTTCGACATCTTTGTCCATAGAGAAATTCAAAAGGAGCTTTGCCCAAGCTTGATTGATAACTATTGTTATAAGCAAATTCGGCCAATGGAAGGCACTTCTCCCAATTCATACCAAACGATATAACACAAGCTCGGAGCATATCTTCTAGGATTTGATTCACTCTTTCTACTTGACCACTTGATTGAGGATGGAAAGCAGTGCTAAAAGATAAGTGAGTCCGCATGGCATTGTGAAAACTTTCCCAGAAGCGAGAAGTAAAGATACTCCCACGGCCTGAGTTAATCTCCAGGGGAACACCATGAAGAGACACTATTCAAGAGATATATAACTCTGGAAGCTGACTAGCTGTTATACTCTCACGAACTGGAAGAAAAAGAGCTACTTTGGAGAGACGGTCAATGACCACAAAGATAGCATTATTTCCTTTCTTGGTCTTGGGAAATCCGGTAATGAAATCCATACTAACTTTATCCCATTTCCATTCAGGAATAGCTAGAGGTTGAAGGGTGCCAGCAGGCCTTTGATGTTCTGCCTTAACTCGACGACAACCGTCGCAGTTAGCAACGAACTCAGCAATTTCTCTCTTCATCCTAGTCCACCAGAACCTCTGGCGTAGGTCCTGATACATCTTAGTACTACCGGGATGAATGGTGAGAGGAGAATAATGAGCCTCCTTAAGGATCAATTGCCGCAGACGTTTGCTCTTAGGAACCACTAAACGGTTCTAAAAGAACATAACACCTTTCTCATCGATGGTGAAATCCCTAGCGTTTCTGCTAGCAATATTCTCCTTGATCCGGGATATACCCTTATCATAAGCCTGCACGGCTATGATCTGATCCCTAAGAGTAGGCTTCGCCACCAGGGTAGAAAGGAATCCTTGAGGAACGATATGGAGATTCAACTTCCGAAATTCCTCATAGAGATGTGGTTGACCTTGTTGTAGCATCAAGTTGTTACAATAAGATTTACAACGTAGTGCATCAGCCATAACATTGGCCTTCCCCGGGGTGTAAGTTATCCCTAAGTCATAATCCGAGATCAACTCAACCCACCATCTTTTCCTAAGATTCAAATCTGGCTGGGTGAAGATATATTTCAGACTTTGGTGATCACTGAATATTTTGCAACGATTACCTAGAAGGTAATGTCGCCAGGTTTTTAGTGCATGGACTACAGCTGCAAGCTCAAGATCATGTGTGGGATAGTTATCCTCATGTGGACGCAACTATCGAGATGCGTATGCAATCACATGACGATCTTGCATGAGAATGCAACCTAATCCTTGTCGCGAGGCGTCGCAATAGATAACAAAGTCCTTCGAAAAATCTGGTGGTAGCAACACAGGTGCGGAAGCCAGGCGTCTTTTCAGTTCCTGAAAACTATGCTCACACTGTGGTGTCCACTCGAACTTTTTATCCTTCTTGAGGAGTTCAGTTAGAGGCTTTGCAACCTTGGAGAAATTCTCGACAAAGCGGAGACAATAGCTCGCTAGACCAAGAAAACTCCTAACTTGCTTCACCGATTCAGGTTGAGTCCAATCAAGGACGGCTTGAACTCTCTCGGGATTGACAGCAATACCCTTACCAGAGATTACGTGACCTAGATAGGTCACTTCTGGTAACCAAAATTCACATTTTGAAAACTTGGCATAAAGGCGATGCTCTCGAAGTTTCATCAATACCAGCCTTAGATGCTCAACATGTTCTTGTTTGTTCTTCGAGTAAATGAGAATATCATCGAGGTATACCACAACGAATTTATCCAAATACTCCATGAAGATTGAATTCATCAGGCGAGAGAAGGTGGCTGGGGCATTGGTTAAACTGAAGGACATGACGGTGTACTTGTATTGGCCATAACGAGTAACAAAAGCCGTCTTTGGAATGTCCCCGTTCTTGATCTTGATTTGATGGTATCCCAACCTCAAATACATTTTGGAGAAGACTGAGGATCCAGCGAGCTGATCATACAGGTCGTTGATCCTGGGGAGCGGATACTTGTTCTTTATGGTGACCATATTAACTGGTCGGTAATCTACAACCATCTGATCCGTTCCGTCTTTCTTCTTGACGAATAGGACGGGGCAAGCCCAAGGAGAAGAGCTAGGACGAATGAAACCTTTATTCAAGGCCTCATCTAGTTGCTTCTTAAGTTCGGCTAGCTCCAAGGGTGCCATCTTATATGGTCTTCTAGCTATTGGAACAGTTCCCGGAACAAGATCTATCACGAACTCTACATCTCTGTCAGGTGGAATTCCTGGCAGTTCCTCTGGAAAAACATCCGGGAAGTCACGGACTACCGGGATGTCTTCAAGTTCCGGAAGAGGGTTGGCATTGAGGGAATAGAGTTGGCATCTGGCAATTCGAGTAGAGACATTGACTATCTCACCCGAGGGATGGGTAAGCTGAACATTTCTAGAATGAGTATCAATATTGGCATAGTGAGCTGACATCCAGTCCATACCCGAGATGATCTTAATATCCGAAGATTTCAGGGCTATCAATGAGGCTAGAAAAACTAGCCTGTCTACTAGAATTTCATTGTCATAGGTTATCCTAGAGGTTTGCCACTTACTACCAGGAGTTTGAACAACCAATGGAATTGGCATATCACAAAAAGATATGTTATGCAACTGTGCATAACTTTCTGAAATGAAGGAATGAGAAAACCCAGTGTCAAAGAGAACAGACGTTGGGTGATGATTAACAAGAAGCATACCCAGTATGACGTCGGGATCCTCCGCAGCTTCTTCTGCTGAGACATAGTTCACACGGCCACGTGCCAGAGTTGGCTTCACATAGTAAGCCTTGCCCGACTTGCCTTGCCCGACGGACTTACTGGGTTGCTTGGCAACCACATTCTGAGGACACTCACGGGAATAGTGCCCTGGTTCTCCACACTTGTAGCATATCACTTGGTTGGCACGTGGTGCAGCATTGCTAGCTCGATCACCATAGGTTTTTTTGCTAGAGGGTTGGTCTGATTCGTCTGAGGCGCCACGTAGGATGGCATCGGAGTGTATCTTGGCGGCAGAGAACTGTTTGGAACCCACAACCTGCGTTTTGGAAACGCGGAACCAGATGATGAGCCAAAGTCACGGGAGTGCTTCCTTGTGGCTTCAAAGTCGGTATGACCATTCTCGGCACTGATCGCCTTGTTGACCAGGGCTTGGAAGCTTGCACACTCGTGGAGGCACAGATCACGACGAAGCTCAGGGCTCAGACCCTTACGGAATCTTGCTTGCTTCTTGGCGTCAGTAGACACCTCCTCTGTTTCGTAGCGAGCGAGGTTACCGAACTCGCGGCTATAGGCATCCACGGTCAACTTGCCCTGGGTGAAAGCACAGAACTCCTCTCTCTTTCTATCCATCAGGCCCTCTGGAATATGGTGCAGACGGAAGGCTGCACTGAAGTCTGCCCATGTGGCTGCTGGTTCAGCAGGACGCATAGCTTCAAAGTTCTCCCACCACAGATTGGCGGGTCCTTCCAGAAAATACGCCGCAAAGGTCACCTTGTCGGCCTCAAAAACATTCGGAGAGCGAATCTTGCGTGAGATGCTGCACAGCCAGTCATCAGCGTCGAGGGGATCGACAGAGTGATGGAACTTTGGAGGATTCAGCTTCACAAAGTCGTTGAGGGACACGGCAGCATTCCTAGGCTGACGAGCCGTATTCGGCTCAATACGCTCTAATAGTCGGTTGGTCTCCCTTTTGTTCCTCTCTGCCTCAAGCATAACTTCCGCCAGAGAGGGCGGGTGAGGCAGGTCTTCCTGCGACGCTTGACTACCTCGCCTTGCTCATGAGCAGGGGCATGGTTCAACGTGGTGAACACCATCCTGACAAACAAACTCACAGCTTATACCAGTATCATTATCAAGACTAGCTATGGATTAAGAATGCACTGAACACATGGAATGCGGAAATGAATATCCGAACAACATGGTAACAAGCAACTGCTATATATACACCATGGTTCATACACACCCTTACATAGTTCAGTACAACCTTAACCAAAGAGCAACTACTGAAATTATGAAACTACTCATCAAAGGCTTGCAAGCTTCCTATACATTATTTTTCTAGGCCTCCGGAATTCATTTCACATCACAAGCATACTTCACAAGTCACGCAGGACTGTGAACGTATGGATACTACCATACTATCCTTCCACTCACAGCTCAGGCATCCGCATAGAACATCTCATAAAGATTACCTCCATGGCCTGGAAGCTCAACCTGCGGATCAGGAAACACTCTGGCCTGAGATCCCTAGGATCCATAAGGACACGGATGTGGCCTTGGACCCCTGACTGGTGGTAGTAGGGGTCCCCGAAGAGGGGTGACTCCTCCTATAGCTGGCCAGTCAACATGGGCCGAAAGATGGGTCCTAACAGGGTTCAACATCTCCATATCTCCGTACCCTGTCTGGACTACCGGTGCCAGCTGCATCAAAGCCGTCCACAGACGGGCACGTGTAGCATAAAGCTCCATGCGGAGAGCATGAGCATCCCTGTCTCTGTTCTCTAGCATCTCAGCAGTGGACTGCAGTAGCGGATCCTCCAATGAGGAATCAAAATAGACCCCGCTGAGGTATCCCTCTTCACCAGGCTGAGAGGCAGGAACATAGCAAAACTCTGAATTCTGCAGCAGTGCATGTCTCGCTCTCATAATGGTCAGCATTGAATAGGCAGCATCTTGTACTGCCATGTCAACAGTGACTCCCAATCCATAGGACCAATGGATTGGCTCCTTAGCTCCAGGGTAGTCTGGAAATACCCTAACAGTGCAGATACACTGGCTCTGGTTGAAGTATCGGTACTGTTCCTCCACTGTGTAATCTGGGTACCAGCGGTAACCACACACCGACATCACCCTGACCAACATGGCCGTATGACCCGGCACATCAATGCACCTGGTCAGACGAACCACCTAACGAGAAGGACGGTCAGGCATCTGAAAATAGAGAGTAATGCAAAAGCATTAGAGCTCTGAATGCAAAATTGAGCAGCATAACGGCTGTAAATGCTCAAAAACAAATTTTGAGACAACCCAAGATAGAATAGCGTAACCACTCAACTATCAGGTTCAATTCTGTGATCATCAAACTTACTTCCTTCTTCCTAGGGACAAAAGAAACCCAATATAACTATCAACCCGTAGTCTTATAATTTACCGATCAGAAACACGGTCCTAGAAGAAGATGAGTAACCTAGTCCTTAATTCCCGCAGAAAAGACGAGGATGACCAGAATAGAATACTTGAGAAGTGAACAAGAGTCTTACGTTCCCTTCCACAAAAAAATCCCTAATATATAACTAAAGCAATTCTAGACTCAACTTCGACCAGTTTGGCTTAGTAGTCCTACAGTCAGTCAGGCTCTGATACCAACGCTGTCGGGACCCCGATCCTAAGCCATAGGAATCCAGCCTGTAACACATGGCATCTCTTTGCGGTCTCAGGCACGGTTAACCCCACGGCTGCAGCCTTACCTTAGCCGGGACCGTTTGCGCCTTTTGACTCACGCATGCAATTGTGTCGCTAGCAATCCAATGACAAAGAACCCGGATTGACATGTCAAGTCATAAACCCAAGTTGCAGTTCCGCACAGGGACAGGCATACATGACCCAACAAAGCAGGTGTCGGTCACCAGCGAATGTAGACGAGTCGTAGCAAGCTACAAGGACTCCATTACATCGCGTGACATTTCCCCAAAGGGGACAAACACAGCAGCTAAGAAGGACACACGCCGGTCGACCAATGTGTCCGGAGCAGTAGCGAGCTACCATGGCTCGTTGGATCACAAAGGGGCATTTCCCTATAAGGAATGCTACTAAAGTCTACGGCTAGGTAATCTAACCCCATACATATCAAGTACGTCACACGTACGCATGGCATATCGATATGTAACGTTACATCGATGGCATCACAACATAACCATAAACATACAGGCATTATTTAAAAGGCTCGGAAGAGCCACACACATAATATTACACAGTAAGGGTCTCACGACCCATTATAGCAGTCATTCAGTTACAAGCCAGCGGAAGTAATTAAACTGTCTGAGTACAGACAGATGAAACTAGAAGGCACATAGCCTAACTATACTACAAACCCAACCTAGGGTCAGATCGTAGATGGGACACCAGCTACTCGTCGTCGTCGATGTCTAGGAAGAACCCTCCATTAGGGTCATTAACAACCTCTGCAACAATTATTAAGCAAACATGAGTACGGAGGTACTGAGCAAGACTTTAGAATAACTATCTACTCGTGCAATGTATCAATAAGGAATTGTGCGGTTTCATGCGAAAAGCCAGCATTTGACTCGTGGCTAGACAACTTGCATTTTAAAACAATTTTTGACAACTTGATTTATCGCACACGAGTCCACTAACACCACACAATACTCTATCGTGGAATCATTCCGTCTCCATACGGAAATGCCGTCCACGACACTCACGCTTATCTTGACAATTTTATGAGTAGCCATTTAAGTTATCTATGAACAACATATGTCTCCAAGTAGTCCATATCCATGGACGCGGCTATTCGAATAGATCATCACCCTGCAGGGGTGTACTTTGTCACACACGCTCTCGCCACTTATCGCCATGTGCACGTCATGCACCTAGGCAACCTTCTAGCGGAAGCCCAGCGAGGGAGTCGGCCACGACCGTTAACCACGCTAATACTTAGTCTAGGTCTATCGCCTATCTGAGGGTAACCCGCACGGAAGTCCGGCCGAGGTTTCCGCCACGGCCCCAAACGATGTGCGCAGGGTTCCCAAGCCCACCATCCGGGTGCCACTTGGTACACCGTGCCACTACCTACCGCATCACAGCCCACCTCTCAGGTCAGCACTATGCATGGCCTCCAGCATGACTATAAACACCAGAAACTATTTACAACTCCTGGACCGAGCACTAAGCGATTAATAAGTCGAGAGGGTCAATTAAGTATCCCAACGTGTGGTAGTATCTATTCTTCAATTACATAAACGGAACTCAGTTCCTAAGGACGGTTCCAATGAAACAACCCGCCATGTACTCCTACATAGCCTTTCACCGGTACCTTTACCAAATCAGGTTCAACACACCACCTTTACTTACTGAACACATTCTCATAATTCTGTTCATCTCCCAGATGACAGACCATACACAACTCTACGCATAGCATGCATAGCAGGATAAGGCACATCATGGCTCAAGCAACTACCAGGTATGCTAGGTTGCAAGGTTCAGCTATTTACTGTGACAAGGACAGGTCATGCAAAGGAAGTGGGTTCAACTAACGTGGCAAAAGCATTTGAAGCATTTCATCCTAATGCAATGAATAAGTGCAGGAGCGAGAACATGGGATTTATCGGGATGATCAAACTGGGTGCTTTCCTTGTTGCTTAGAGGAGGGACAATATCTGGCAGTCGGATATTCAGTGGAATCCAGGGGAGCGGAGCCTACCAAAAGGAATGACAAGAATCAATAACAAACATATGCAACAAGATGATCCATGAGCATGGCATGAGGATTCAAGGTGGTATACTATTGTAGTTAACATTTATTAGGTTTGAAGTTGACTGGAATCAAATTCAAATATTACTTCAAACGAGGTATTCTCGAATACCATTTTAATTGATTCGACCTGATGCTCAGATCTACTTGTTATTTTACATGCATGGAAATGACATGTTAAGTTGGTGGTTTGCGATTGAACAATGTTGGACCATATCATTTAAGGTGGAATTCAAATGATTTCCAAATTCCATCTCCAAAGTATTTATAAAATTTAACCTATTCATTATTCTATATGTTTGGGTCCAGTAACATTTTCAAACATGTTTGAAAATGACATATTCAGATTCCTTGGATTTTTCTGATACTTTTTCATATATAAATTATTTTCATTGGAGTTACAGATTAATTTCTATGATTTTTAGAAGTTTTGGCTTTTTTTTGGAATTCTTTCAAATCATAAATTCAATTATTGCGTCATAACTACATCATCATGGCGTCAGCAGGTCAACTGACCTGATCAGGTCAAACTTGACAGGGGGGGACCCACTGGTCAGCGTCTCAGGAGCTAATCCTGTGCTGACGAGCCCTTAAGTGGGTTTGACTTGGCCTGGGGCCCACTGTCAGTGGCTGCTTAGCGCTAAAACACCGGGTCAGGCCGGCCACATCGTCCCCCGCCGGAGTCTGACCGGCGGCGACCAGATCCGCGGCGGAACTTCGCCGGAGACGCGCTAACTCGTGTTGTGGTGCTCGGAAACGATTGCTGAGAACACTAGGATGATCCCCAGGCTCGACCTCATCCAGCACTGGCCTCAGGGTGGCTATGGGTGGCCGGAGCAAGCCGGCGACGAGCCGAGGCGGCTGCCGGAGGTCGGGTTCGTTGGTACAGTGAGTAGGGGGCATGAATCCGAGGGGAAGAAGAGGGGAAGTGATCGCAGGCTCACGAAGGAGGTGAAGCTAGGCTCAGATTGCTCGGGGAGGGGTTGTAGCCGGCGATCCACCGTCGATTTGCCGGCGGCCGAAGGTTGAAGACGATGGCGCTTGGGGCGTTGCAGGGCTCGCAGAGGCTTCGGCTTTTGCAGGGAGAACCAGCTCGTCGAGGTGGAGCTACTGGACTACTCGGTAGGAAGGTCCTGTGGCTAGGGGCACGGTAGCTCGAGCTTGAGCTCTTGGCAATGGCGGCAAGAGGAGGGAGGAGAGAACCCGAGAGGAGGGGGGAACTGGAGCACGAGAACGGATAGGCACGCGCTCGGGGAGGATAACCCTGCTGTCGTGCTGTCCTGGGGGGCACCGAAGGTAGCCACGGTGAAGCAGGAGGTGGAGGAGCCACCGTGGTCGATCTATCCTCTACGAGAAGGCAGAGGAAGAAGACGACCCTGCGCCTGATGGGCTGGGCCTCCTCAGGCAACAGGTAGGTTTTTTTCCCCATTTCTTTCTATTTGGTTTCTGTTTTAATTATTGACATTACTTTCCATTTATTTTGGCTTCACAAGCAAACTATAAATAGTTTGAAAAATGCTAGGGTGTTAGTTGGAATATTTCCAATCACCCATAAAGTTTTCAGCATTTTTGGAAACTATATACTTTTGAATTCAAATTTAAAACTTGAACCCAGTAGTCTTTTGCATTTATTTAAAATGCCAAATGTATTAATAAAATGGTTTTCTTCATTGCTTATTTGTTTTCACGAATTATCAGAAAAGTTGAACTTTTCTTAAGGCCATTTTGGGTTCATTGATTTGAATAAGTTTATAATTCCTTTGAATTTGAGAAATGGCTAGGGTTTTTGAGTTTTCCTTCTCCACTTGCTTTGTTCTTGTTGAAATTTTCTTAGATGCAATGCAAAGAAGATATGAGCACAATGCTAACTTGATTAGGGTTTCAGGGATCTGACACAATCGTTTCAAAAATGAGTGAGTACAAAGATCCATCAGCATGGAGCTTCTTCATGCATTTTACACCAACATGACTCAAGCGGCAGTGCCACAAGTGGTACTATCATTATTTACTTTATATCTTTTGGCACCAATATTATGAACATGTGTAACACTACGATCGAGATTCAATAAACCATTGAAGGTAATTCCTCAAGCAAATATAATAACCATTATTCTCTTTAAATGAATAATCGTATTGCAATAAACACGATCCAATCATGTTCATGCTCAACGCAAACACCAAATAACAATTATTTAGGTTTAACACCAATCCCGATGGTAGAGGGAGCGTGCGATGTTTGATCACATCAACCTTAGAAACACTTCAAACACTTATCGTCACCTCACCTTTAGCTAGTCTCCGTTTATTTTTGAGTTACTAATCACTTAGGAATCGAACCGGTATCTAATACCCTCGTGCTACTAGGAGTACTAGTAAAGTACACCTCAATATCATGTATATCAAATATACTTATGTCGACTTTGCCAGCATTCTCATCTACCAAGTATCTAGGGTAGCTCCACCTCAGTGACCGTTCCCCTCATAACGGAAGCACTTAGTCTCGGGTTTGGGTTCAATCTTGGGTTTCTTCATTAGAGCAGCAACTGGTTTGCCGTATCATGAAGTATCCCTTCTAGCCCTTGCCCTTCTTGAAACTAGTGGTTTTACTAACCATCAACAATTGATGCTCCTTCTTGATTTCTATTTTCGCAGTGTCAAACATTCCGAATCGCTCAAGAATCATCATATCTATCCTTGACATGGTATAGTTCATCACTAAGCTCTAGCAGCTTGATGGCAGTGACTTTGGAGAACCATCACTATCTCATCTGGAAGATCAACTCCCACTTGATTCAATCGATTGTTGTACTTAGGCAATCTGAGCACATGCTCAACGATTGAGCTTTTATCCTTTACTTTGTAGACAAAGAATCTTGTCGGATGTCTCATACCTCTCAACAAGGGCACGAGCATGAAATCTCAATTTCATCTCTTAGAACATCTCTTATGTTCCTTGATGTTTCAAAACGTCTTCGGCGCCTTGCTTCTAAGCCATTAAGTATTACACATTGAACTATCACGTAGTCATCAAAAATGTGTATGTCATACGTTCGCAACATCCAAAGACGACGATCGAGGTGCAGCACACCGAGTGGTGCATTAAGGACATAAGCCTTCTGCGTAGCAATGAGGACAATCCTCAGTTTTACAGACTCAGCCCACAAAGTTGCTACTATCATCTTTCAACTAAATTTTATCTAGGAACATATAAAAAATAGTAGAGCTATAGCGCAAGCTACATCATAATTCGCAAATACCTTTTGACTATGTTCATGATAATTAGTTCAATTAATCATATTACTTAAGAAGTCCCACTCAAAAATACATCTCTCTAGTCATTTGAGTGGTACATGATCGAAATTCACTAACTCAAGTCCTATCATCACGTGAGTTGAGAATAGTTTCAGTGGTAAGCATCTTTATGCTAATCATCTCAACTATACGATTCATGCTCGACCTTTCGGTCTCATGTGTTCCGAGGCCATGTCTGCACATGCTAGGCTCGTCAATTTTAACCCGAGTGTTCCGCGTGTGCAACTGTTTTGCACCCGTTGTATGTGAAGGTTGAGTCTATCACACCCGATCATCACGTGGTGTCTCGAAACGACGAACTGTCACAACCGTGCACAGTCGAGGAGAACACAATTTCGTTTTGAAATTTTAGTGAGAGATCACCTTCTAATGCTACCGTCATTCTAAGAAAAATAAGGTGCATAAAAGAATTAACATCACATGCAATTCATAAGTGACATGATATGGCCATCATCTCATGCTTCTTGATCTCCATCACGTAAGCACCGGCTTTATCTTCTTGTCACCGGTGCCACACCATGATCTCCATCATCATGATCTCCATCAACGTGTCGCCATCGAGGTTGCCGTGTTATCTATGCTATTACTACTAAAGCTACGACCTAGCAATATAGTAAACGCATCTGCAAACACAAACATTAATTTAAAGACAACCCTATGGCTCCTGTCGGTTGTCGTAGCATCGACGTGCAAGTCGATATTAACTATTACAACATTGTCATCTCATATATCCAATATATCACATCACGTCATTGGCCATATCATATCACAAGCATACCCTGCAAAAACAAGTTAGACGTCCTCTAATTTGTTGTTGCAAGTTTTACGTGGCTGCTATGGGTATCTAGTATGATCGCATCTTACTTACGCAAAAACCACAACGGAGATGTGCAAATTGCTATTTAACCTCTCCAAGGACTGCCTTGGTCCAAACCAATTCAACTAAAGTTGAAGAAACTGACACCCGCCAGTCATCTTTATGCAATGAGGTTGCATCTTAGTCGATGAAACAAGTCTCTCGCAAGCGTACGAGTAATGTCGGTCTGGGCCGCTTCAATCCAACAATACCGCCGAATCGAGAAAAGACTAAGGAGGGTAGCAAATCGAACATCACCGTCCAAAAAACCCTTTGTGTTATACTCGAGATAACATCTACACATGAACCTAGTTCATGATGCCACTGTTGGGGAACGTTTCATGGGAAACAAAAAAATTCCTACGCACACGAAGACCTATCATGGTGATGTCCATCTATGAGAGGAGATTTGGATCTACGTACCCTTGTAGATCGCACAGCAGGAAGCGTTACGAAACACGGTTGATGTAGTGGAACGTCTTCACGTCCCTCAATCCGCTGCACGAACCGTCCCGCAATCCGTCCCACGATCCGTTCCGATCTAGTGCCAAACGGACGGCACCTCCGCATTCAGCACACATACAGCTCCACGATGAACTCGGCCTTCTTGATCCAACTAGCAAGACAGAGAAGTAGATGAGTTCTCTGGCAGCGTGACGATGCTCTGGTGGTGGTGATGATCTACTCTTGCAGGGCTCCGCCCGAGCTCCGTAGAAATCCGATCTAGAGGTGGAACTATGTGGTTTAGGGTTGAGTTGCACGTGGCAAAAATTGTCTCAAATCAGCCCTAAAAGACCACTATATATAGGAGGGAGGGCGAGGAGGCTTGCCTTGAGGGCCAAGCCCTCAAGGGGTGCGCCGGCCTGGGAGGAGGTGGACTCCCACCCCAATTCGGTTTGGGGGAAGGAGTCCACTCCTTCCTTCCCACCTCCCCTTTTTCCTTTTCTTTTCTTTTGGTATTTCTTTATGTGGCGCCATGGGCCCCTTGGGCTGACTCCACCAGCCCACTAGGGACTTGCGGCGCCACCCTATGGCCTTGGGCTCACTCCCAGATGGGTGGGCCCTTCCTGGTGAACTCCCGGAACCCATTTGTCACTCCCAGTACACTACCGGAATTGCCCGAAACTTTTCGGTAACCAAATGAAACCATCCTATATATCAATCTTCATTTCCGGACCATTTCGAAAACCCTCGTGACGTCCGTGATCTCATCCGAGACTTTGAACAGCATTTGGTAACCACACATATAACTCAACTATACTAAAACATCGCCGAACCTTAAGTGTGCAGACCCTGCGGGTTCGAGAACTATCTATACATGCCGCGAGGCACTCCTCGGTCAATATCCAATAGCGGGAGATGGATGCCCATATAGGATCCTACATATTCTTCGAACATCTTATCGGTTGAACCTCAGTGTCAAGGATTCATATAATCCCGTATGTCATTCCCTTTGTCCTTCGGTATGTTACTTGCCCGAGACTCGATCGTCGGTATCCGCATACCTATTTCAACCTCGTTACCGGCAAGTCTCTTTACTCATTCCGTAATACAAGATACCGTGACTCACACTTAGTCACATTGCTTGCAAGGCTTGTGTGTGATGTTGTATTACCGAGTGAGCCTCGAGATACCTCTCCGTCATGCGGAGTAACAAACCCAGTCTTGATCCATACTAACTCAACGGACACCTTCGGAGATACCTGTAGAGCACTTTTATAGTCACCCAGTTACGTTGCGATGTTTGATGCACACAAGGTATTCCTCCAGGGCCAGTGAGTTATATGATCTCATGGTCATAGGAATAAACACTTGACACGCAGAAAACAATAGCAGTAAAACGACACGATCAATATGCTACGTTCATAGTTTGGGTCTTGTCCATCACATCATTCTCCTAATGATGTGATCCCGTTATCAAGTGATGACACTTGTCTATGGTTAGGAAACCTTGACCATCTTTGATCAACGAGCTAATCAACTAGAGGCTTACTAGGCTTACTAGGGACAGTGTTTTGTCTATGTAGACGAGCTAATCAACGAGCTAATCAACAAGCCAAGGGGAGTGCCCATACCCGTGTACTCAAGTCTCCTTCTTTGGCAGTGTAGATGAAGGTGTTGTATTTTTCTTGTCCAACTTGCGTCTGAGGCTGACTTTATCTTGCCTCATACCCTCATTCTCCAGCTCTAGCTTTAATATATTTTCACATAATGTCGCTTTGCTCTCCTACAGAAAACGGGAAGGGATAAATTGGACCTTAGGTTTGTACTTGTTGGGGAGGCTTGACTTCTTGAATTCCACGTGCATATCTCCAGGTTAAGGCAATGGATCTTCCCCTTTGCTTCCTTCATATCCTCATATTCCTCCTCCTCCGTAGTCCAGCTGTAATGCTCCACCTCTCCGTACACCTTAGGGTTCACGACGAAATCAGCGATGTAGATCTCTCCCTCCGAATCTTGAGACGAGATAATTTCAGATCTACGAGGAAAAACAGCTCGAAACAAGAATAGATGATTTGTTCATTTTGCTGGCCAGGAAGGTACCCGAGGGCCCCACTAGACATCACGATGCGCTAGGGGGGCCTGGCGCGCCCTGGTGTCTAGTGGACACCTAGGTTGCCTTCTCGTGCGTTTCTTAGTTTCCTATTTTTTCTAATATTCCAAAACTGACGAAAAATATATTCTTCCTTTTAGGGGTTCTGGAGTGTTATAGAAGGTCTCCCAAATGTGCTCCTCCGGTGTCATGGTTTGTATAATACTTGTTTCAACATTAATTTGTGTACCTGAGACATAGTGCTTTATTCTTTGTCCATTGACTACCTTCGGGTTAGTGCCTTCGGGATTATGGATCTTAATAGCTACAGACCGATAAACTTTTTCGATGATATATGGTCCTTCCCATCTGGATAGAAGTTTTCCTACAAAGAATTTAAGAAAAGAATTGTACAACAGAACATATTCACCAACTTAGAATTTTCACTTTTGGATTCTTTTGTCATGCCATCTTTTAACTTTTTTCTTTAAATAGTTTGGCATTTTCATAAGCTTGGGTTCTCCATTCATCTAATGAGTTAATATCAAATAACCTCTTTTCACCAGCAAGTTTGAAATCATGGTTGAGTTCTTTAATTGCCCAATAAGCTTTATGTTCTAATTTAAGAGGTAAATGCCATGCTTTCCCATGAACCATTTTGTAAGGAGACATACTCACGGAATTTTCATAAGTTGTTCTATAGGCCCACAACGCATCATATAATTTCTTACACCAATTCTTCCGGGATCTATTGACAGTATTTTGCAATTTTAATTTTATTTCTCTATTGCAATATTAATTTTATAGCACCATGAATAAAATGTGAACCACCATCAGTCATTAAGTATCTAGGAACTCCAAAACATGGGAAAATATCTTCCTTAAGCATCTTAATAGAGGTGTTATGGTTAACACTATTGGTTGGAATAGCTTCTACCCATTTAGTGACATAATCAACAACAACCAAGATATGTGTAAACCCATTAGAGGAAGGAAAAGGTCCCATATAATAAAATCCCCAAACATCAAATGGTTCAGTAACAAGTGAATAATTCATAGGCATTTCCTGACGTGTACTAATATTACCAATTCTTTAACATTCATCACAAGAGAGGACAAACGTACGATCATCTTTGAAAAGAGTAGGCCAATAAAATCCATACTATAATACCTTGTGTGCAGTTCTATCTCGCGCATGGTGCCCTCCATAAGCCTTGGAGTGACACTTTCGAAGGATTTGCTCCTGTTCATGCTCAAGTATACAACATGTAATAATACCATCTAATCCCTCTTTATAAAGATGTAGGTCATCCCAAAAGTAATTTCTTAAATCAAAGAAGAATTTGTTTCTTTTGTTGATAGGTGAAACTAGGTGGTATGTATTTTATAAAAATGTAATTAGCATATATAGCAAACCCCTGTGTATTATGAGAAACATTGACCAGAACTAGTTGTTCATCCAGAAAGCCATCATCAATAGGTAGTGGGTCATCAAGAACATTTTCTAGCCTAGACAAGTAATCAGCTACGGGGTTCTCAGGTCCTTTTCTATCAATGACATGAAAATCGTATTCTTGTAGCAAGAGAACCCACCTAATAAGTCTAGGCTTAGCATCTTTGTTTTCCATAAGATATTTAATAGCAGTATGATAAATATGAACAATTACTTTAGAATCAGCAATGTAAGATATGAATTTCAAGAGGCGATTTCCTATGCATGGTGGTAGCTAAACACCCTTTGGGATAAGTGCCCTTTTTATATACAAGGTGTCGAGTTTTAAAGGCATTGGCGCAAGTGCATTTTTGTTGTATTTGAGTGACCATTTCTCACTTTTATTTGTATTTGTTGTTACCTTTTTGTGGATGGAAGATGATGAACGTTTTCTTGAGATGTTGAACTTTAGTGTATCATCACAAATGCTAGATAGTCCAATTAGGGAGCAAGAAATGTCGTCAACTCAAAAAACATCTGCATTTGTCAAAGAAAAATCCACTGAAGGACGGAATTAGTCTACTCAAGAGGGTAAACTATTGCTGGAAGCATGGTTGCACACTAGTTTGGATGCTATAATAGGGTCAGGTCAATCTACAAATTCTTATTGTGGTAGGATTTATGATTACTACAACACGCACAAGAAAGTGTCAGGGCCGGATGATGTTCAAAATGCACTCAATTGTTGTTGGAACACTACTAATGAACAAGTCACCAAGTTCTATGGATACTATCAGCAAATACTTAATAGAAATCAAAAGGGGTGACTACTGCTCAACGGGACTACATGAGCGACAATACACATCCGCGGCATCAGGAGCATAGAGGCCCAGTAGAATTTCTTTTTTGCTTCAAATAACTATCATGCTCAAGTACTGCTTCTGCTTTGAGATTAAACAAATTATGAGACATTCTATACGTGTGCGGACAAACAAATATGAGACACGCAGATGACAAATATGCAAATAGAGAATAATGTTGTAATACTAACCTTCAATGAAAATAACTTTCGGGAAAGGTTGGATTTCATTTGTAGCCATCCTAGAGTAGAACAAATACGACATCTCTTCTGCGATACAAATATTGTCGCCCCAATGTCGAACCACTGTGACGTCGAGCATTCGCCTCCTCTTCCTCCTTGCACTCTGCAAATGCTGCAAGAATTAGTTCGTCATCGTCCGATGAAGATGGCGACAACGAATTCATGAGCATATCCAAAACAAATCTTGTTTCACTCGTTGTGTTGTAGGAAAGAAGACACAAGATTTGGAAGAGAGATCAGAGAAGCACAAGATGAAATAATTTAAAAGAGGTGAGAATGGTTGTTATATATAGTCCTGGAATAGAGCCTTTAAAATAGAGCTATTTGAGGTTATAAAATGGTAGTTCAATTGGTAGTTACAAAATAATATCAAAATATAGGAAAGAGAGTATAAACGTTCTGCTGCAAAGCTGGACGTGTATATGAGTAAATCATTTTAGACAATTGTCTGTATGAACATATAGACATCCAAATATACACATGATATTGGAGATGCTCAAATATACAATGAAAAAAATGATAATTGGGGAACGCTCCTTTTTTATTTGAACAAAGAAAGACACCGAGAGGTGCCTAATTTCATTATCAGCTCATAATATGAGTACATGAGAGTAAAATGGTTGGAAGAAGGATAAACATGTAGAGATACAGCCAAAGAGGTAAAGCTGAAAAAAGTAGCAAAGAATAGGTTGAGTAAAACTCAACCACATGAGCCTGAGCTACAAGAAAAAAACTGATAAAATCCTGCGAACAGCTGGGAATGTAGTACCAACCAACCATGAGTACCGTGAGGAAGATAAAAACGAAGTGCATGATATGAATGTTGTCACCACTTGCTAATATTCCATGGGAGGATATTCCATCATCACGGAGGAAATGTCTTCCTTCCATCCAGAGAATCCTGTGAAACAGCTCGAGTTTGATAGAACAAGTAGCAATAGAAACACACGAAGAAACAAAAGCAGCCATCAACTCGAAAGATCATTGACCATCTTGCGCAGCAAACCTGCAAAATAGGCAAAACAAAGCAACGTCGAACTCGAAAAACCCTTAGTAGCGGCCGGAACCAAGTCCAAATGCATGGAAATTGATAGAGTTGGAAACAAGTACAACCTAGGCTCCACCGAGTTAATAACAATCCACTGTGTGCAGCGAACACCCCACACACTGAAAATTAGAAAGGAGAGACATCACTAGGCATGAAAGGTTTAATTTGTAAGATGTAGGGTTTGGGAAACTGCACCTTACCTCTTAGGAGGTGGGATATCTCATATATATAAAGGGGTACACAACATGTACAATACAATATACAAGATCTATACATGAGCTACGTATAAATACAGTCTAACACCGTCCCTCAATCTTAACTATGCCCTGAGGTAGAGAGTATGTTAAGATTGCGCCTACACCCTACAAAATGAGATCGTGGTAGAGGCTTCATGAAGATGTCAGCAAGTTGATCTTTAGAGGAGATGAACTTGATGTGAAGTGGCTTCTGTGCAACACATTCCCGTACAAAATGATAGTCAATTTCAATGTGTTTTGTTCGCGCATGAAACACCGGATTAGATAACAGATAGGTAGCACTGATGTTATCACATCAAAGGATAGGAGGTTGAGCTTGAGGAACTCCCAACTCTCTCAATAACGACTATATCCATATGATCTCAGCCGTACCGTTTGCAACTGCTTTGTACTCAGCTTCAGTGCTACTTCTAGACACTGTAGCTTGTTTATGAGTAGTCTAGGCGATCAGACTAGGACCAAAGAAGACAGCATGCCCCACATGGATCGCGTGTCATCTGGATTACCAGCCCAGTCTGCATTAGAGAACGTTGAAAGCTCAGTAGATGGTGCCAGCTGAAGAAGCAAACAATATGAAGCAGTGAGACTGACGTAGCGTAGAATGCGCTTGACCACTGTCCAATGAGGAGTCCGAGGAGCATGAATGAACTAATACACACGATTGGCTACATAGGAGATATCGCGCCGAGTGATAGTGAGATACTGCAGACCACCAACAATACTACGATACTCAGTTGCATTATCGGAAGTAAGAGGATCTCCATCAAGTGCACACAAACGATCATTAGCAAACATCAGAGTGGAACGACGCTTGCACTTCAGCGTACCTGTCCGTCTCATTAAGTCCAAAGAGTACTTTTGTTGCGAGAGCATCAAGCCAGCGAAGGAGCGAGAAACTTCCAGCCCAAGGAAGTAATGCACAGTGCCTAAATCTTTTACTGCAAAGTCACCACTCAACGCACAAATCAGACGACAAGCAGCAACATCAGAGGAGCTAATGAGGATAATGTCATCAACATAGACCAGGAGATACATCGTCATCTCACGCCGATGTAGTAGAAAGAGCGATGTGTCAGTAGTGGATTGAATAAAACCAAGTGCCCGAAGAACAGAGCCAAGCCTGGCATGCCATGCACAAGGAGCCTGCTTCAGCCCATAGAGTGCCTTGACCAGGTAGCACAGGTGATGAGGGCGAGCAGGATAAACAAATCCCGGGGGTTGTTGCATGTATACCTCCTAATCAAGAACACCATGTAGAAAAGCATTCTAAACATCGAGTTGGCAAAGAAACTAACCTCGAGTAATAGCTAAAGAGAGCAGAAGCCATATGGTAGTAGGCTTGACAACTTGGCTAAAAGTATCCTCATAGTCAATAACACAACGTTTCTTGAACCCTTTCGCCACTAATCGTGCCTTGTAGAGCTCAATAGAACCATCAGTGTGCCCCTTAACTTTGAAGACCCACTTTGAAGCAATGACATTAACACGGGAGACCGAAGGGACTAGGTGCCAAGTACCATTCGTCAGTAATGCCTGATACTCTTGTTCCAAGGCTTGGCGCTAGTGTGGAATCCCTAGATCAGCCTGGAAATGTCGTGGATCTTCTTGTGACTGTGCCACACAGACTTCAAGCCATGAAACTGTGCCATCTGTACGCTCCTTGGGACAAGAAATATCGGACCGACTGCGTCTATGAGGGCAATGAGCAGTCACAGTCGATGGTGCGGTAGGTGGTGATGGCACCGCTGGCGACTGCTCAATTGGCGAAGCCACTAGCAAAGAGGCCGTCGCCCTAGTTGAGCCAGGCGACTCAACACAAGCCGCCAACCCACGTGTTAGGGCAGGAGACGCTAGCCCAGGCGAAGGGGCAGGCAAAACCAGGGCGGATGTCGTGTGCTGAACCGACACACGCATGGCCGATGCTGGTGAGACCACCCCAGGGGAGGATGACACGAGCTCATCCAACGCAAAGGAGGCCGATCCAGTAGTAGCCGATGCACGTGAGGGCGCCCTAGGCATGCATGGCACATGCTCGAAACCGTTACTCATGTCTGGGCCAGCCAGTGGCTCGAGACATGCACCACAACCTGTACCTGCAACATGATTAGGCAACAATGCACGGGAGTATGCAATATCAACAAACTGAGAGAAGGCAGTGGAGAGGTGGAAGGTGAGCCGGAGGAGCGGAAGGTAGAGAAAGAGATGAAAACGGGAACACATTCTCATCAAACACAACATCACGCGAGATGTAAACACGGTTGGACGGAATATGGAGACACTTGTACCCTTTGTGAAGCGAGCTATACCCGAGAAAGACACACGGTTTGAAACAAAACTCAAGCTTACGCTTGTTATAAGGGCAAGGATGAGGCCAACACGCACACCCAAGGACTTTAAAGAAGGTTTAATCTGGAGATCCGTTGAGCAAGATTTCAAGTGGTGTCTTTATCCCAAGGAGTCATGTAAGAAGCCAATTTATAAGAAAACAGGCTGTCGAAAACACATCACTGCAAAAGCGGAAAGGTACTGACGCATGAGCAAGAAGAGCAAGGCCAGTTTCAACAATATGACGATGCTTACATTCGGATGCTCCATTCTGCTCATGTGTATGGGGACAAGACACACGGTGCAAAATCCCAAGCTTATTAAAAAACGTATTGAGGTTGTGATACTCAACCCCAGTTGGACTGAACATGGATAATTTTATGCTTAAGAAGACACTCAACACGAGCTTGGAATTGTAGGAAAACATCGAACACATCAGATTTACGCTTGATAAGGTAAAAGCCAAGTAAACCGACTATAAGAATCAATAAAACTACCATAATAGTTATGACCACTAACCGAAGTTTGGGCATGGCCCCGTACATCACAAAACACAAGCTCAAGTGGAGTTTTAACGACACGACTCGATTTCAAAAATGAAAGTTGGTGACTCTTGCCTTGTTGATAAGCATCACAAACTATGGCAACATCTTTATTTGACACAACTGGAAGATCATGACGATGAAGAATAATACGAACTATAGGAGTAGCGAGATGACCAAGCCGTGCATGCCAATAAGTGGGCGAAACATGCACACCACTAAAAGCTCGAGGAGCAGACGACATATCAAGTGCATAAAGTCCATGGAGCACACGACCTCTAAGTAGAACGTCCCTCGTGTCTCGACCCTTGATAAAAAAAAGGATGCAACTTGAAAGTGCGTTATATCGACTTGAGGGGGGTGAATAGGCGATTTTTACAATTTCATCACTGAGGAAATTACTAGTGAGGAAAGTCCTCAGTCAAGAACTAAGTGGAGTAGAAATAGTACTTAGTCAGGAGTGCAGCAACGTCTACAGAAAAGTACTCAGCGTGAATTAAGAGAATCAGTTTGCACAGGTCACGTACATGATAAGAAGGTGAAGAATAACTCAGGTGAAGAATTTGAGGTGAGAAATTCAGGGAAAGTCTTCACACAAATTCTTCAAACAATAGAGATGAAAGTCTTCAACATGCAACTGAGGAAAGGAGAGAGTTGAGGAAATAGAACCAGTAGCTCGATGAAGATAGTTGTTGATGACCCAGTTCCAACTGTTGTGATAGTTGTATGTATGGTTTGAGCGGCTTGGTATTGAAACCAAAGGACACACAGTCCCGGGACACACAACCCCTACCGTATTCTCCTTGAGCTAAGGACACACAGTCCTCGCCGAACACTCGTGGTAAGTCTTTAGGGCAGACTTCCAAACCCTCACAAACTCGATCATCCACCGATCCACTATAGACTGTTGGATGCTCTAGACCATGACGCCTAGCCGTCTGGAGGATGCACAGTCCTTAAAGATAACAAGCATCGGTTCCATACAGGAATAACTTCTTCAGTGATGCTCAATCACTTGGGTTTTGATTTGGGTTTGGGTGTTTGGGGTATTTCCTCAGTTGATGATTTTTGCTCAAATGCTCTCAGGAATTTGGGTTGCTCTAAATGACTAGTGTCAGTTTCTCTTGGAGCAGCCAACCAGCTAGTGGTTGTGGGGGCGGCTATTTATAGACTGGGAGCATCCTGACATGATTTGACATAAATGCCCTTAATGATATGACCGTTTGGTGGATAAGATCTGGGACAGGTGGCATGTTGTCCGACAACGGTCAGAACTTTCAACGGTGAAAGTCCTCATGTCTCTCATGTTCCTCACATTGAGGATTTGGTAGATGTAGGTTTGGGTTGAGCATCATGAGGAAATTCGTTCCATAGTTTTACCTCGACCCCTTTAACAGTACGGTGTTCCTATTACTCAAGTATAAAGAGAATAAAATAGAAGGACTAAATCTTCAAGCTTCATAGTCTTCAGAGTGTTTTCTTCAGGACACACCGAATTCCCGATCTTCAATATTTTCATGAGGAATATCAATTTAATCGCAATTCCTTTGCGATCAAAGTCTTCAAGGAATGACCAAATTCTTCACCCGAAGACATGCATTTTCAGGGGTCGATATTTATCGAACAACTCAAACTCCTAAGCGACTTATAGAGCCGGTGTACACTTACAAACATATGAGTCTCTTAACCTATAAGTCTTCAAACAACCAAAATCACTAAGGGGCGCTAGATGCACTTAAAATCTCCCCCTTTTTGGTGGTTGATTACAAATAGGTTAAGTTTTCGACGGGGATAATAATATGAAATATAAGTACTAAGTTTGAGGAATTTGAAGGTAAGATACACATGAACTCCCCCTGAAGATGTGCATGTTTTGAGGCATTTGCTTTGAACAGAAAATGCACATTGATGATATATATCATGGAGATCTCCCCCTGTATCTTGTAATTCATGCATGCATTTGACATATAGTATGAGGAATTTGAAATGCATGATAAAAACTGGTGTCTGACGAATTTCAGCATGCATGCACTAATTAACTTGAGCAATAAGCATGCGAGGAAAAACGTTCAAAAGTGTCAGAACACCATCGGGCTTAAGTTACGACCCATTACATCAAACACTTCAGAAGAACCAAGAGTTTGTAACATAATAAAGTTTATAAGCCCATAAATTAAACCCGCGTGAAGACTAACTCTCAAATTTCTCATTCTTTGTCATCAAGTGATGAAAAGGGAGGAAACTAAGGACTAACACCCATGAAGAACTTCACTTCTGTGTTGGGGAAGAGGCGCGAGCATTCTTTGAGTCAGACTTCCTTGTTGGGCCAGTTGCAGTATCCACATGTTCTTCATCTGAATCAGCAGTGCGGAAGGAAGAAAATGAGTTGTCCACGAAGTCAGGAACTGGAATATTCTTGAATTTCTTCTTTGCAGGCCACGACCAATCAAAGTCTCGAGGGAATTCCAATTCTTCAAGTTACTTTGGAGTCTAGAGGTGGGACAATATGGCCCAAGTGCGATCAAATACCTCAGGAAGATAATAGTGATTTTTCTTCACAGCATTTTGAGTATCATTGAGGGTTTTCACAATAGAGCCAAACTGGCGTTTTACCAACTTATGGTTGTGATCGAATTCTGATGAAGATTGAGGAGAAGCTCTCTATTAGTCATCACCCTTGGGGGAGTTGGGCTTGGAGGTTTTGCTCTGCCATCACATTCTTGAGTGGCATTGTCATCATATGAGCAGTAGGAGGCATCCGTGCGGAATTGTCCATCCAGTGGCCGTTTTCCTTCATATATCACTGACTTGCCTTTGCCCTCAACTGGTTCAAAAGATTTCTTGATGACTTTGAGAGGCGACAGATAACGGAGGTGATTCTGATAGTCAACTTGGTAGTTGATGGCGGATCTGTTTCTGATGAATCTCGTGAGCCAAGGCGCATAAATATTCAGCTCAAATGGTGACAAAGCATTGTCGGCCAAAGTCCTCAAGAAGAAATCGTGAAGGTTCATTTTGATGCCATGAATGACATTGAACAGGATGTTATTCATGGTTCCAACAACATCTTCTTCCTGATCATGCCCTTTGATAGGTGCGATGGAATATGCCAATATTCTGTAGACAGTTCTGGGCACATACTTCAATTCCTTCACCAGGAATCTAGTCCTTGCAGGTTGGACCGGAGCCAAAGGTTTCATGAGGACCTCCATTAGCTAATTTGGCAACTCTCTTTCATCATATAGGTTAATTGCTTCATCTAAAGGAATTGAGATTGGTAAAGCAATAAGCAATTCTGTGGCTGGAGCTTTGTAGTGAGTGTGTTGTGTCATCGAGTCGAAGAGCCAAGAGTTGATATTTTTGGGGTCACCTGAGATATGTAGTGTGGCATAGAACTAAAGAATAGTATGTGTATTCCAGTCACCGACATCTGTGCAGAATGGCAGTAGCCTTACTTCATAAGAACACTCAGTACTGGGGTGAAGCAAGGAATTTTCTCCATATCACAATGAGGAATGTGCGTGTGATGATATATCTTTCATTTTCCACAAAGCACAGGATCATAGTAGTTAAGTTGAGTTCTGGTCCAGAACTTTTTATGCCAGATACGGAGCTTATCATAATGATTTTCTACGGTGAAGAAATGATGTTCATCATAGAAGTCTGCCTTCAGAAACTTTGGCCTCTTTGAGAAGGGCTGATGATGCTTTGGTTGAAGATAATGATATTGATCATCTTGATGATTTTTGGCCACCACAATTGCAATTTTAGGATTTGCAACTACAATTGCAGTTTCTGCAGTGGTATCTTTATCCTATGAGGAGGCATTTTCATCAGGGGCTTGTTCTTCAGTTTGAGGAATTTGCTGTCTTGATACAAACTCAGTTTCTGGTACAACAGTTTCCTTTTGAGTTTCTTCAGTTGATGCAGTTGATTATTGGTTTGGTGCTGATTTCACGTGTGAGCTCTTATCATCAGCGCTTGTCAAAATTTCTATAGCTGCAGGAGTTCGAGGAATTTGAGTGGTCACTCGCGAGTTTGGGTGAGCCTTTTCCCAAAACTCATCATGGATAACAGGTGTGCTGCTGCCAATGTCTTTATCAGCTTCCTTTTCTTCAACAGTCACTTGTGGGTATTGAGGAGGAGGTGTTGAGACTTGAGGAATTTGATCAGCTTGAATCTCCTCATCTATTGGTGTGGATGCAGCAGAGCGATTGTCATCCATTTCCTTATCATGTTCTGGAATGATGTGCTCTTCACCAAATGGTACAATCATGAATGATGGTGCAACGCTGAGGGGAGTAGCACCGACTAGAGCTGATGATGTAGTAGGCAGAGTCTTTAGGCGTTTTGCCTCTGAAGACTTTGAGGGTGTTGATGCCTTTCTCTTCTTTTCTTTCTTCTCAGCAACCTTTGTTTTTCTTCACATCTGATGCAGACAGAAGAGTCACTTTCTTCAACTTTGAATATCTTGGCGAAGGAGCATTTTCATCAGGCATTGCATGACCACTGTTAGGCCTGGCAGATTCTTCAGCATGAATATTCTGTGTAATTTCGTCATCAGGTGCTTCTTCATCTTCAACAGAATCAGCCAGTTGTATAGGTATAGCTGGGCTGAGGATTTATTGGTTGCTTTGGGGCTGCAACCCTACTGTTGTATTCATCAATTGCTTTAGTTGCGGCTTTGACAAACCTCACTTTAACACCCTTTTGGTCCGCATGAAGACTTTTGTATTTGTCAGTGGGGGTTCTCAGCTCTGGCTGAGTAGAAACAAGTTCCTTAGGTGTCAGGTTAAGGATGTTTTGCTTCAAGTACTTCTCCTTTTTAACCTTTGCAGCTCGAGCTTGTTTGGCTTCCCGATCCTTCCATTTTGCTTCATTAATGAATGAAGTAACCATGTGACTAAGTCCACGTGGAAGTTTCAAGTCATCAATTGGTGTCCACGTTCAGCACTACTTTCGAATCCACTGCGAGGGGAATGGTGTTGCTAGTAGCTTGTGTAACCCTTTCTTGTTTGTTTCTGATGATGGCTTGACAAGTTTCATCATCATATTCCTCACTTCCTTCTGATGCAGAAGGGATGTTGACAACATTGCTTGGACTTGGCCTTGTTCCTCTTCCAGCAGTCATGTTTGTATTCAGTATGCTAGGTGAAGATTTGAGAGATGAGATTGAGGCAGATGGTACTGAGGAATTTGGGTTTCCTGTTTGATGCTGCCTGACTTGTGACTACATAGGAGGTAAAGACTTTGCTACAGTTGAGGACTTGGGAGTCGCTGTTGCTTCTCTCTGAGGAATTTTATCTTTTGACAATGATGTTGAGGATTTTGACTTAAGACCTGGTTTCTTCATCAGAACCTTCTTCTGAGTATGTTCTATAGCAGAAGCCTCAGTAGTAGAAGAGGTGGCAGCACCAGCAGAATCCTCATTAAACTTTGTTACATCAACTTTTGCCTTTTTCTACAGCTTAGACAAATACTTTCCTTTTTCCTCAGGATAGTCTTCAATTGTGGCTGCACTTGAGGTATCTGCAATTTGTTGTTCTCCTTGAGGCAATCTTTTGCGAGGAGGTTTGAGGACAAACTTCTTGACATACTTCGGAGTGACGTGCCGATATTGTTTCCACTCTTTTGCCCATGTGTGTTCAATCTTTTGAAGCCCGATCTTTTGTTTTGCCATGGTCTATTTTCCATGAATTTCTTCATCAGGCGTGCAGTACTCATCATATATATCCTCTGGGATTTCAAAAGCAGTGTTCTGTTCAAGTTTCTTGCCACCCTTCTGTTTTTTGTCTTCCTCCATTTTCTTCAGCTGAGGTTTTTGCTGAGGAATTTGTATTCTTGAGGAATCTGAGGACACATGTAATGTTTCTTCGAGAAATCTTGCAAATGAGTTAAGTTGATGAGAACCTAGTGATTCATCAACACACATTTTGTATGTGTGAACAAAGTATAGGTGCGAAGAGTTTGGAGAGGTCATATGCGTTCTCAGATTTGAGGAAATTTAAAAATGACTTGAGTTGAGGAATTTGACCAGTGTCTTGAGGAATTTTACTAAGCATTCTGATCTTGGGTTCTAGAGTTGTGCAGATTCGAAAATTTACACAATTGAGGAATCTCGTGAAAAAATTAGGGGCTTAGTGAAATTCATCAAGTGTTCTAGACATGGGTGTGCATAGCTGAAAGATTTTCTGAGGAAAACTGATTTCACGAATCTAAAGAGAATAAATGGATCAATAGGGATAGTAAAATATGATTTTAATTACCCTGTATGAAGAACAAGATGAACTGGGGAAGTAAAAACAGAAGTTCTTCAATTCAGATCTTCAGTGCCCTAACTTGGCGACTGAAGACAGCTACGGCGGTGGCGGAGGAAGATGATCCGCAGTCGGCGTGAGTCCGGCGACAGCGAGTTCTAGGCAGTGAAGCTCTTCCTCACCAGCAATGAGGATGCTAGCGATGACGCTAGGTTTTGATCTCGAACGGAGGAGTCGAGAGGGAGAGAAGAGTTTTTGACTGAAGGGGGTAAGGGTGTATTTATAGCTCAGGTGAAAACGATCTGAAGCAAAAACTCCGGACGAAACTGCCCTTGCACTTTCATCTCTAGATGACACATGCTACCCATGATCGAAGCGGTGGAGATCGTAATTATCCTATCGTGAGTAGTGGGTGTTGTTACTGTGGTAACGTTTTTTTTAATTTTGAGGACTTTGTTACAAAGTCATCAACTGACAAGGATTCAGTGAGGACTTTGAACGAGTGTCAAATAGAACGCATATGAAGAATTCAGAATAGACTGGGTTGAGCATAGCGTAGAGGGGAGATGGGTCCGATCACATTCACTTAGAAGAAATACCAACTAGAAGACTTAGCAATAAGTGAATGATGTTGAGGACATTGAAAGCTCATTTGATAATATATATAGTCAATGAAGATCATCACAGAAAGTTTTGAAGGATTAGAAAATTTTGAAGACTTTATATTTTTTATGAATTTGTGAAAAAGTCTCAAATTGAAGAATTTCAACTTTGAAGAATTTCCAACTTGAAGAATTTCAAAGTTTGCTGGTGGCGTGACCCACCGTATAAGAATGATAATTTCAGGCGCCGCGTACAATTGTCGTAGGGTCTTGAGAACCAAATTCTTCATTGATTGAATAAAATTGTTACTTCGTGTGTTGCACATCTTAGTCATCAATTTTGCATAAGTGTTAGGGTGTGTGCATGTTTACAAAACATTTGAAGATTCTAGGATATTTAGCTCACACGCCAACTTGCAAAACCTTCTTTCATCCAAGGGCTTTGTTAAGATATCTGCTAGCTCGCCATCAGTCTTCACATGGTCGATGATGATATTGCCCTTGAGTACATGGTCACGAAGAAAATGATGACGAACCTAGATGTGCTTGGTCTTTGAGTGTTGTACAGGGTTGTAGGTAATCTTGATTGCACTCTCGGTGATGCCATAATCTCTGAGGGTTTGCTTCACCCATAGGAGTTGAGCACAACATGATCCAACAACAATGTATTCAGCTTCAGCGGTGGAGAGTGATATGCAGTTCTGCTTCTTTGAGGACCAGCAGACTAAAGATCGTCTGAGGAAATGACATGTGCGTGATGTTGACTCGCGATCCACATGGTCACCAGCATAATCAGAATCAGAATATCCAACAAGGTGAACATTTGAGTCCTTGGGGTAACATAATCCTAGTCTTGGTGTGTGAGCTAGATATCGAAGAATATGTTTCACAGCCTTTTGGTGTGATTCCTTTGGTTCTGATTGAAAACGTGCACACATGCAAACACTAAGCATAATGTCTGGCCTAGATGCAGATAGGTACAATAAAGAGCCAATCATAGAACGATATACCTGTTGATCAAAATCTATACCATTTTTGTCAGTGTAGAGATGGCTGTTGGTAGGCATAGGAATCTTGACGCCTTTGTAGTCATGCATGCCGAATTACCTCACGACATCCTTGAGGTATTTCTCTTGAGATATGAAGATGTCATTGCGTTGTTGACAAATTCACAGACCTAAGGAGAATTTCAGCTCCCCCATCATGGACATTTGATATTCTTCACCCATCATATAGGCAAATTCATCACTTTAACGTTTGTCAGTACAACCAAAAATAATGTCGTCGACATATATTTGGCACACGAATAGTTCATTTTCATACGATTTTGTGAAAAGAGTAGGGTCAAGTGAACCGGGTTTGAAGCCTTTCTTCATGAAATTCCTTCAATGTATCATACCACGCCCGAGGGGCTTGCTTGAGGCCATAGAGTGCCTTTTTGAGTCTGAGGACTTTGTGAGGATGCGTCGAGTCATTAAAATCTAGGGGCTAAGCAACATATACTTGTTCCTCAAGCTTACCATTGAGGAATGCACTTTTCACATCCATTTGATATAGAGTAATATTGTGATGGTTAGCATAAGCGAGCAATATTCGAATAGCTTCAAGTCTAGCAATAGGTGCAAAAGTTTCATCAAAGTCAATTCCTTCAACGTGTGTTTAGCCTTTGGCTACAAGTCGTGCCTTGTTCCTCACAACCTGACCATCCTCATCTTGCTTGTTTCGGTAGATCCACTTTGTGCTGATGATATTGTGTTTGCGAGGATCTGGTCTTTTGACGAGTTCCCATACGTCATTTAGCTTGAACTGAATAAGTTCATCTTGCATGGCTTGAATCCACTCAAGTTCCATGAAGGCTTCAACAACTTTTGAGGGTTCTGTGATAGACACAAAAGAGGAATGCCCACAAAAGTTAAATAAATGTGAAGCTTTTGAGCGAGCGAGAGGACCTGGCGCATTGATGTCATCGAGGATTTTGTCAAGTTCCACTTCATTTGCAATCCTTGGATGAGCAGGTTAAGGGTTTTGGTTGGGCTGAGCAATTTGATCTGTAGCATTTTCCTCAGGTACACCTACTTGAATTTCATTAATGTTGGGGACGACTTCTTCAACAAGGGGTTGTTCCTGAGTAGGAATGATATCTTCAGTAGCCTTGTGCTTAATAGCTTCCTCAGGAGTCGATTTATCTGGCACAAGAGGCAGTTGCCCACTTTGCGAGCGGTTAGTTTCATCGAACTGCACATCTACCGTTTCAACAACCTTGTTGTGATAGGTGTTGAAGACTCTGTAGGTGTGCGAGTCCTTTCCGTAACCAAGCATAAAACCCACATGTGCTTTAGGTGCAAATTTTGAGCTATGGTGAGGATCTCTAATCCAGCATCTTGCATCGTAGACTTTGAAGTAACTTACATTGGGTTTCTTGTCAGTGAGAAGTTCATCTGAGGTTTTCTTGAGGAATTTGTGAAGATATACCCTGTTGATGATGTGGCAAGCAGTGTTGATTGCTTCAGGCCAAAAGCGACGAGGAGTCTGATATTCTTGAAGCATAGTCCATGCCATTTCAACCAGAGTCTTGTTCTTGCGTTCAACAACACCATTCTGTTGAGGAGTATAAGGAGCAGACAATTAGTGAGTAATACCAAGTTCATCAAGACCATTATTTTTGAATTATGTCCCATTATCACTCCTGATGTGTTTGATCTTGACGTTGAAGTTTTTTAAGGCCCTTGAGGAAAATCATTTCAAGACTTCCTGCACTTCATTTTTGTAAGCAATGATGTGTAGTTGTGTACCCAAGTATAATGAGAATAGTCATTAATGATGACAAAGCCATATAAAGCTGCTCCATTGGTTGGAGTAGCATAATGAGTAGGTCCAAACAGATCCATGTGAAGCAATTCAAAAGGACGAGTAGTAGTCATGATAGTCTTCAAGGGGTGTTTGGATCTGGTCATTTTACGAGACTCACAAGCACTGCAGAGATGGTCCTTGAGGAATTTGACAGATTTGATGCCAGTGACATGCTTCTTCTTCGACAGTGTGTGCAAATTCCTCATGCCTACATGACCAAGTCGTTGATGCCATAGCCAGCCTTCTGAGTTTTTTGCTAGTAAACATGTGGCTGGTTGAGGACCTGTGGAAAAATCAACAATGTACGAGTGTCCTCTCCTAAAGCCTTCGAAGACATTAGATTTGTCAGATTCCATGATGACTACACATCTATATTTTCCAAAGATGACAATCATATCAAGATCACAAAGCATTGAGACTGACATGAGGTTAAACCCAAGGGTTTCAACAAGCATGACTTTGTCGATGTGTCGATCCTTAGAGATAGCCACTTTACCAAGTCCCAATACCTTGCTTTTACCTTTATCAGCGTAAGTGATTTTCTTCAGTGGTGATGAAGTCAGTGGTATATTCAGTAATAATATTTTATCACCAATCATGTGATTTGTGCAACCACTGTCAAGAACCCACTCTGTATTCTTGGTTTTGTCATCCTGCAGATGAATTACTACAACTTATCATCTCATATGCTTCAGACTTGAAGAATATGATATCAATTTCATCAGATAAGAATTTCATCACAAACAGTAAATTTGAGGACGTGTGAAATGTTAGATCATTTCATCATGTTTTAGCTTGCGTCCAATCAAGCAATTTTCTCAGGTCTCCACCAAATTCTTCAGACGATGACTTTCATCTGGAGACCTGACCTACAGAAGTGATTAGTTCGATTTCTTCACCACCCACATATGAAGGGGTGGCAAAGAGTTCATTATCCTGCGAGCACCGTATGAGAATGGAGGCATTGAAGCTAATGCGCTTCTTTTCACAGTAGAGGGGTTAGAGTACTCAAATGAATAGGGAGAGAAATTCTTTGAGGACTTATGAACATTATGATTTGAGGAAAAATGTTCATATTCATGTCCCTTGTAGTTTCCCTGCATATCAGAAGCATTAGTGCGAGTATGAGCATTATTTTGACCATTTGAAGAATTTGATCCTCGTGAAGACTTTGGTCCACCTGAGGAATTTGATCTGGGGTTCTGGTTCTTCACTGGTGGTGTCATGAGGACATTCACCTGAAGATTTTCCAAACAACTTTTGAGGACCCAAATTTTCCACAAGTGAGGTCCAGTCCTGTAGTTAGTTCCAACATATCCAGCATATACTTCGCCGAATCTATTTTTGAACAGTTTATAGTGGGAGTCAAATGACTCATAAGAGGAATAGAACATTTCACATGCAAATCCTGTTAGAGTGGATGGATCAATGGGAGTGCCTTTAGCAGCAACCCAAGAAATTTTGGGGTACTGCTTAGGTTTGCAGTATGATTCATCAATGTTCAATTTCCTCTCGAAGGCAATGCCTTCGTTCCTCGGGTTCCTGTTTAGAATCTGCTTTTTTAGCACATCGCAAAGGGTTTGGTGCCCTTTGAGACTTTTGAATATTCCTGTCACATACAATGCCTTCGATCCTGCATTTTCGTTAGTAGCTTTTGTGGTTTCCTCAAGTGAAGAATTTGATACCACACGAACAGTTAAAGAATTTGTAGCGATACAAGCATTTGATGATTCACATGAAGAATTAGCAGTTTCATGCTCGATGAATTTTAGACATGGTGGAATGAATTCTATCTGAGCGGTAATGATCTGTTGAGCAAGCAATGAATCATTTTCCATTCGTAGATCATCATGAGACATTCTTAACTTCTCAAGATCAAGCTTCCTATGAAGAAATTCATAGGAAAGTTTCTCATGATCATCCAAGAGTGTGCCATAGCGATCTTGAAGACTATAAAATCTAGAGTGAAGACTTTGAACATCTTCGGTGAGGACTTGAGTATGATTCATTTCATCATTCAACAGATCATCGCTTTTGTCTAGCAGTTTCTGAAGCTTTTCAAGAGCACTTTGTTTCTTAGTGGCAATGTTGGCAAGTTTACAGTAACTGGGTTTTTGATAATCACCAGGTTCACACTCACTAGAATTATAGAAGGATGTGTTGTTTGATACAATTGAACCTTTTGCCATGAAGCAATAGGTTGGAGCGAAGTCATCAGCATATTCATCAGTGTTGTTGACGTTGTCATTTTCCTCAAGGTTGAAGATCGACTTGTTGACGAATGTGGTAGCAAGTGCAAGACTTGTCACACTAGACACTCACTCCACTTTAGAACCTTCCTCTTCATCACATTCCTCAGATTCTTCTTCAGAATCCATTTCCTTGCCAATGAGTGCCCAAGCCTTTCTGAAACTGGTCTTCTTGTGCGATGAGGACTTTGAAGAAGAGCATCATGGAATTGGCGATGAAGGAAGGTTGGTGATGACGACGGTGACGATCTCCCCTCTCCAGAGCCTTGAACGGACTCCAGATCTACCCTCTAGAGGAAGAACAAGTGGTGGCGGCTCCATGTCGTAAAACGCGATGAACTATTCTCTCCTAATTTTTTCTGGGTGAGAGAGACTATATAGAGCTGGAGTTGGAGGCGGCGGAGCCACGAGGGCCTCACAAGCCTGCCAGGCGCGGCCACGGGGGCCCGCGCCTCCTGGGCTTGTGGGCTCTTGACTCCGTCCCTCCAGGTAATTCTTGCGCCAGTATTTTTTATATATTCCACAAAAAATCCTTGTAAATTTCCAGGTCATTCCGAGAGCTTTTATTTCTGTGCAAAAACATAACCATGGCAATTCTGCTGAAAATAGTGTCAGTCCGGGTTAGTTCCATTCAAATCATGCAAATTAGAGTCCAAAACAAGGGCAAAAGAGTTTGGAAAAGTAGATACGATGGAGACGTATCGACTCCCCCAAGCTTAAAGCCTTGCTTGTCCTCAAGCAATTCAGTTGACAAACTAAAAGAGACAAAAGAAAAACTTTTACGAACTCTATTTGATCTTGTTGTTGTAATTATATCTAACATCATAAGCTAACCACATAAGCAATGACATTTAGGTCTCATGGTAAACTCATATCAATGGCAGAATCAACTAGCGAGCAATAATAATAAGTTTCAAACGTCAACACTTCAATCAAAACAATCATGAAGCAATATGAACAGATGGTATCTCCCTAGCTCTTTCTAAGACCGCAAAACATAAATGCAGAGCACCTTCAAAGACCAAGGGCTGACTGAACATTGTAATTCATGGCAAAGAAGATCCAATCACAGACATACTCAATAACAATTAATAGCAAAGCATAAAAATGACGGAGGTGCTCTCTAATTGGTGCCTTTATAAGGAGAGGATGACTCAACAGAAACATAAATAGATAGGCCCTTTGCAGAGGGAAGCATTGATTTGCAGAGGTGCCAGAGCTCAAGCTTTGAAGACAGAGATGAATAATTTTGGGTGGCATGCTTTCATTGTCAACGCGATGATACAGAGTTTTCACCATCTTCCATGCTACACATATTATAGGCGGTTCCCAAACAGAAAAGTAAAGTTTTGACTCCCCCACCACCGATCAATCACACTCCACGACTAGCCGAATCCTCGGGTGCCGTCCATACCAACAACAATAGAGGGGGAGTTTTGTTTGCAATTATATTTTTGATTTGAGCATGGAACTGGGCATTCCAATTACCGGCCCCTTTCTCGTGAGTGATAGTGAATAAACACGTATCGAGGATAACACGCCTAGCATGGAAGATACTGACCGCCCCTTATCACCACATGAACGGTTCGGGCATGCAAAACAGATTATTACTTGAAGATTTAGAGAGTGGCACATGCAAATTTACTTGGACGGCAGGTAGATACCGCATATAGGTAGGTATGGTGGACGCATATGGAACAACTTTGGGTTTATGGAAGTGGATGCACAAGCAGTATTCCCACTTAGTACAAGTGAAGGCTAGCAAAAGATTGGGAGGCGACCAACTAGAGAGCGACAACAGTCATCAATATGCAATGAAATTAATCAACATTGAGTGCAAGCATGAGTAGGATATAAATCACCATAAACATGAATATCATAGAGGCTATGTTGATTTTGTTTCAACTACATGCGTAAACATGCGCCAAGTCAAGCCACTTGAATCATTCAAAGGAGGATACCATCCTATCATACTACATCATAATCATCTTGAAATTCATGTTGGCATCCAAGACAGACCATTATAAGCTCCTAGTTAATTAAGCATGACATCAGAAACTATGATCTCTAAGTTGTCATTGCAAACACGTTTCTATCATAACAATGCTGAATTAGGAATGATGAGCTAGTCATATTTACAAAAACAAAATAGATCAAGTTCATACCAGCTTTTCCAGGCTTAGTCACTTCATCATATATCGTCATTATTGCCTTTCACTTGCACGACCGAATGATGTGAATAATACTGATAGTGTTCATGCGTTGGACTAAGCTGGAATCTGCAAGCAAACACAGAGGAGAAGACAAAGTAATAGGGCTCTTTGACGGATAAATAGATATGCATGTGAGAGCCACTAAACATTTTAACCATGGTCTTCTACCTTGATCCAAAGAAAAAGAAAACTGTTTACACGGGAAAGCTCCCAACAAGCAAAAGAAGAACGGGAAATATTTTTGGATTTTCTTTTTAAACACCACTAAGCAAGCTGGAAAGTAAACTTAAAACTAATGTTTTTTGTTTTCTCAAACTAGACAAACACACGAGAAGAGAGCGAGAAAAAGAAATAAACTAGCATGGATGATACAGTGGCAAGGTGTGAACACCGACTATCAAAGTGAAAGCGTGAGCAAGAATATAAAGTCGGTGAGAAACACGTACTCCCCCAAGCTTAGGCTTTTGTCCTAAGTTGGTCTACTCCCATGGCTGGTCCGGGCGATATCCAAAATCATAATGGGGGTTGTACGGGAATGCGGCAGCTACCGCCTGAATAGCTGCCTTACGGAGGCGAGCAGCCTTCTCCTCCCTCTCATACTCCTCTGCCTCTCCTCTGGTATGTAATATCTCCGTTTTACCTGAAAGTCAAAGAAGGCATGAGCAGGAAGGGTAATATGAAAAACATGTTGTCGGTTAATTATTAACCGGTATAGGAGGGATTCATTATCCCTCTAAAGGAACTGATAACGTGTCATAGCGGTGCGATCAAGGGAAGTTGTATGGAGCGGGGCATCTCCTTCGCGGATGGGTACTGCAAGAAAATTTGCTATGTGAGTAGCATAAATCCCACCAAAGAAATCCCCTTCATTAGCATTATTATTTAGCCTCCTAGCGATTATAGCTCCCATGTTGAAACTTCTATCACCCGTTACTGCGCTCTTAATAATACTAAGGTTAGGTGCGCATAGGTGACAATGTTCAGTCTTGCCGTTAATGCATCTACCTATGAAGAGGGCAAAATAATGCAAGGCAGGAAAATGAATGCTCCCTATGGTAGCGTGCGTAATATCTCTAGTTTCTCCGACAGTTATACTAGAGATAAAATCTCTAACCGAAGACTTAGGAGGACCATTGAGACTACCCCAATCACGTATCTTGCAAATTTTATTGAAATCCTCTAAATCCATGGTATACGATTTGTCATAAAGATCAAACAGTATGGATGTGTCACGGCCAACTGACAATTTAAATCTACGAACAAAATAGGTAGTGAGAGTAGTATACTGTTCACATTTATTGGAGATGAATTCTCTGAGCCCGGCGTTGTGAACAAATGTATCAAACTTGTCTTTGAAACCTGCATCAATCATGAATTCATTAGAAGGCCATTCACATGGTTGTACCTATGCATTCCTCGGTTGGTAAGGATCGGGCTCCCGAATCGCGAGGCGGGGACCGCTCTTGCTTGAAGAACCACCATGATAGTTTTTCCTGAAATCTTCTTTTTCTGAAATTTTTAGTGACTCAAAAGAAAAATGAACAAGGCTCAACAAAACTCATAGAAACTACTCCTACAAGTGCCTAGAGGCCATATCATGCATCAAAACTACTTGGGACCAACTAAAATTAACATGCAAAGCTCAACAATATAGTCACCAAGACTGCAAAAATACACAACGAATAAAGCACTAGAGCAAAAACTAATTGGACCAATGGAGGAGTCACATACCAAGGAACAATTCCCCAAAACAGTTTGGTGAATGGGGCTTTACACAAGGAGATCGAAAAACGTAGCAAGAAGAGCAAGAACACGGGTTTGAGCTGTGGAATGATTTTTTTCTGGAGGTAGGAGAAGGAGATGGGATCTGTAATAAGTGGAGGGGGGCCACATGGGGCCCAGAAGCCTGCCAGGCGCCGCCAGGGGGGTGCCCGCGCCTCCTGGCTTGTGGCCCACTAGTGCATCCCCCTCACTAGCTCTCTATCTCAGAAATTTTTAAAAATTCCAGAAAAAATCATACTTGAATTTCAGGGCACTTGAAGAACTTTTATTTTCGGGACACTTTTCTAAGGGATGCAAAAAGCAAAAAACAAGAAAAACTAAAGCTAAATTTATCAATTTTCTTCTTAACAACAGAAAATAAAAGAATGGGAACAGAAGGTTGTGACTCCTAGATTCATCCATCTCATGGTCATCAAAAGAAATCGGTCAATGAGGTTGATCAAGTCTCCTTGACAAACTTTTTTTGAATCACATAAAACCGAAGAATTTTCAAATAATCACTAGGTTACCTCAATGAGGATGTGCATATCCCCAACAAGTAAATCATACTTCATCTTGACAGTAGGTATAGGGCATTCAAAGCTTCCAATAAGAATTGATGAAGTTTTTTCAATAGCATTGATGCAATGTACTCGATATTGTTTCTTTGGAAAGTGCACCGTATGCTCATTACCATTAACATGGAAAGTGACATTGCCTTTGTTGCAATCAATAACAGCCCCTGTAGTGTTTAAAAAGGGTCTTCCAAGGATGACCGCCATGGCATCATCCTCGGGAATATCCAGAATAACAAAGTTCATTAAGATAGTAACGCTAGCAACCACAACAGGCACATCCTCGCAAGTGCCGATAGGAAAAGCGGTTGATTTGTCAGCCATTTGCAAAGACATTTTAGTGGGTGTCAACTTATCCAATTCAACTCTACGGTATAAAGAGAGAGGCATAACACTAACACCGGCTCCAAGATCGCATAAAGAAGTTTTAACATAGTTTCCTTTAATGGAGCAAGGTATAGTGGGCACTCCAGGATCACCTAGTTTCTTTGGAGTTCCACCCTTGAAGGTGTAATTAGCGAGCATGGTGGAAATCTCAACCTGATGTATCGTCCTTTTATTAGTCACAATATCTTTCATGTACTTAGCATAAGAAGACATTTTGAGCATATCTGTCAAAGCATTTGCAGAAAGGCAGGTCTAATCATTTCAACAAAGCGCTCAAAATCCTCATCATCCTTTTTCTTGGATGGTTTGGGAGGAAAGGGCATGGGTTTCTGAACCCGTGGTTCTCTTTCTTTACCATGCTTCCTAGCAATAAAGTCGTTCTTATCATATCTCCTGTTCTTAGGTTGTGGGTTATCAAGATCAACAGGTTCAATCTCCACATCCTTATCATTGCTAGGTTGAGCATCAACATGACCACCACTATCAATATTATCACTAGGCTCATGTTCATCCCCAGATTGTGTTTCGGCATCAGAAACAGAGATATCATTTGGATTCTCAGGTGTAAAAGCAGCAGGTTTGCTAGTATGCAAGTTCCTATCATCTTTCTTTTTCTTCCTAATACCACGATGACTAGGTGCATCAGTGTTAACTCCTTGATAATCTTGTTCAATTCTCTTAGGATGACCCTCAAGATAGAAAGGTTCCTGGGTCATTCTACCACCTCTAGTGACAAATCTAACAGACTTGTCATTCAACTCATCGAGCAAGTCATTTTGAGCCTTAAGTACTTGTTCTACTTGAGTAGTGACCATAGAGGCATGTTTACTCAAAACCTTAAGATCATTGTCATTTCTATCCACACAAGCACTTATATGATCAATCATATGAGCATTTCCCCTCAATTGTCTACTAACATAATCATTGAAACTTTGTTGTTTGGCAACAAAGTTATCAAATTCATCCAAGCATAAGCTAGCAGGTTTATCAAAAGGAATATCACTCTCATTGACTCTACGAAGAGAATTTACCTCTACTACCTGTGTCGGGTTATCAAGACCATGTATTTCTTCAATAGGTGGTAGATTCTTAACATCTTCTTGGCTTCTTGCATATCTTCAGGACTGAGGAATAGAATACCTCTTTTCTTCGGAGTTGGCTTCGAAGGTGGTTCCTGAATAGTCCAAGCATTATCATTGCTCAAGATATTATTCAATATAATTTCAGCTTGTTCCACAGTTCGTTCCCTGAAAACACAACCAGCACAACTATCTAGGTGGTCCCTAGAAGCATCGGTTAGTCCATTATAAAATATATCAAGTATTTCATTTTTCTCAAGAGGGTGATCAGGCAAAGCATTAAGTAGCTGGACAAGCCTCCCCCAAGCTTGTGGGAGACTCTCTTCTTCAACTTGCACAAAGTTATATATATCCTGCAAGGCAGCTTGTTTCTTATGGGCAGGAAAATATTTTTCAGAGAAGTAGTAAATCATATCCTCGGGACTACGCACACAACTAGGAGCAAGAGAAGTAAACCAAGTCTTAGCATCACCCATTAGTGAGAAAGGAAACAACTTAAGGATATAGTAGTGCCGGATCTTTTCCTCATTCGTGAATAGGGTGGCTATATCGTGCAGTTTGGTAAGATGTGCTACAACCGTTTCAAACTCATAACCATGAAAGGGATCAGATTCGACCAAAGTGATTAACTCAGGATCGACACAGAATTCATAATCCTTATCAGTAACAAAGATAGGCGAAGTAGCAAACTTAGGAGATTTTTCTTTCCACTTGCGCAATAAATTCTCAAGATCATAGCTATCCTTACAAGAAAGAAAGTCCTCAGCTACCTCTCCCTCCATAACATAACCCTCAGGTATATCAGACAATTCATATCTAGGAGATCTAGTTCTAACAGGTGATACAACAGGTTCTACTTCAATAATTTTAGCAGTTTCAGAAGTATCATCACATTCAGCAGCAACTCTAGCAATTTGTGCATCAAGGAATGCACCCAGTGGCAAAGCAGTATCAAGCAAAGCATCATCATAAGCATCATGGATAGCAGAAGTAGCATCATCAAGCACATGCAACACATTAGAATTTCTAGTAGGTGGTGGTGTCGCAAACTTACTCATAATTGAAGGTGAGCCAAGTGTAGAGCTAGATGGCACTTCCTTACCTGTCCTCGTAGTTGAGGGCAAGATTTTAGTTTTTGGATCTCTCGGATTCCTCATAGTGATCAACAGACGTAAATCCCAAGTGACTCACAGAATAGAGCTAGGCCTCCTCGTCAACGCCGCCAGAAAATATTTTTGATAGCCCACAAGTATAGGGGATCGCAACAGTTTTTGAGGGTAGAGTATTCAACACAAATTTGTTGATTCGACACAAGGGGAAGCCAAAGAATATTCTCGAGTATTAGCAGTTGAGTTGTCAATTCAACCACACCTGAAAGATTTAGTATGTGCAGCGAAGTTTCAGTAGCAAAGTAGTGTGATAGCAATGATAGCAACGGTAACAGTAGAAGTAGTGACATCAGTAGTGGTAACAGTAGAAGCAGTGACAGCAGTAGAGGTAAAGTAACGTAGCAAGGACCAGTAGGAAAAGACTCGTAGGCATTGGATCGGTGATGGATAATTATGTCGGATGACATTCATCATGTATCAGTTATAACATGGGGTGATTTGTAACTAGCTCGAGTTCGTCAATGTAATGTAGGCATGTATTCCGTATATAGTCATACGTGCTTTTGGAAAATAACTTGCATGACATCTATTGTCCATCCCTCCCGTGGCAGCGGGGTCCTAATGGAAACTAAGGGAAATTAAGGTCTCCTGTTAATAGAGAACCGGAACAAAGCATTAGCACTTAGTGAATACATGAACTCCTCATACTATGGTCATCTCCGGGAGTGGTTCCGGCTATTGTCACTCCGGGGTTGCCGGGTCATAACGCATAGTAGGTGACTACAACTTGCAAGATAGGATCAAGAACACACATATATTGATGAAAACATAATAGGTTCAGATCTGAAATCATGGCACTCGGGCCCTAGTGACAAGCATTAAGCATAGCAAAGTAATAGCAACATCAATCTCAGAACATAGTGGATACTAGGGATCAAACCCCATCAAAACTAACTCGATTACATGATAGATCTCATCCAACCCATCACCGTCCAACAAGCCTACGATGAGATTACTCACAAACGGTGAAGAGTGTCATGGAATTGGCGATGAAGGATGGTTGATGATGACGACGGCATCGATCTCCCCTCTCCGGAGCCCAGAACGGACTCCATATCTGCCCTCCAGAGGAAGAACAGGTGGTGGCGGTCGGTCCGTGTCGTAAAACGCAATGAACTCTTCTCTCCTAATTTTTTCTGGGCGACAGAGACTATATAGAGCTGGAGTTGGAGGCGGTGGAGCCACAAGGGCCTCACAAGCCTCCAAGGCGCGACCAGGGGGGCCCGCGCCTCCTGGGCTTGTGGGCTCCTGGCTCCGTCCCTCCAGGTAATTCTTGCGCCAGTATTTTTTATATATTCCACAAAAAATCCTCGTAAATTTCCAGGTCATTCCGAGAACTTTTATTTCTGCGCAAAAACAACACCATGGCAATTCTGCTGAAAACAGCCTTAGTCCGGGTTAGTTCCATTCAAATCATGCAAATTAGAGTCCAAAACAAGGGCAAAAGAGTTTGGAAAAGTACGGAGCCGCGGGCGCGATGTCATACGGAGCCGCTGGTGCAGCCGCATAGGGCATCAGCGACGATGCATCGTTGAAGGGAGCCACATGCATAGCCTGGTAGGGCACCGATGGCGCCGGCTAGATCGGAAGAGGAGCCATCCAATGGCCGGCTGCGTGGCCGTAGTGTGTTGGAGTATTCACCCTACACGGGGGAGGACCAGACATGACGGGCGGCAGCGGTCGATCAGAGGAGGCACCATCCATAGATGATTGGCCAGTGTAGACCGATACCAGCGGGCACGAGGACACGACCGGTGAGGCAGGAGTCGCGGCAGCAGGGGCCGGCGCTCCGGCAGTAGCGGCAACAGTCGGCGCGGCGGCGACGATCGGGCTAGGTAGGGCAGCAGAAGACATAGGGACCAATTTGGGTTGATACCATGTAAAACGTAGGGTTTGGGAAACTGCACCTTACCTCTTACGAGGTGGTCTATCTCATATATATAGGGTTACACAACGTGTATAATACAATATACAAAATCTATACAGGAGCTACGTATAAATACAGTCTAACATAATTAAGAATGATCAAAGCAAGAAACTTGAACATCTTCAGTGGATCTAAAAAACTGTTGGGCAAGATTGTGTGCAATGCGATCAGTGCAAAGTTTTGGTGGATGGGGGCATTGGAGGACTTTATTTCAAAAGATTCAAGAATGATATTTCTATGTTTCAAAAAAAATCAAAAATAAATATGTGAAAACTTATACATATTTGTAGTAGATCTGTAAATTTTTGTTCAAAACAATTCTTTTTGGAAGCTGCACAAAAAATCAAAATTCCGTCCCAAGAACAACAAAAAAGGGCCCATTTTTATTTGTGTTTTTGTTTTTTATGTATACGCCACGTACGAAAGTGTATTGTTATGAACTTTTTCCTCAACGTGTTATATATGTATTTGCGTATGCATAATTTTTTGAGTTTTTTTGTGATGTGGAAATATGTCTTTTTTAAAGTCCACCCTGATGCCTGGACTCCATTTGCACTTTTCGACAATGCCATCCACTTCTCTCGAAAGGGAACGCCCCCACAACGAGTGTATCAAGATAATGTCGATGTCACTTTTTTAAAACACTAGCCTTTTCTTTTTGCGCCACATGGCATTTTTCTATTATTGATCATGGCAATTTCTGTAAAATTTTGCTATTTGTAAAATTGCCATGGGAACTTTAATTGAAATTGCATGGTGATCTGACAATTCGCTTGGAAAACGCTCCCAAGGAACGTTCCCCGGCTATTGGCGGTTAAAAGCAAAAGACATACCGGCCCGCATGAATCCATGAAAAATACCAAATGAACTAAGAAAGTGTTGAACACTGATGATGTGGCCTTGAATGGTGCATTTTGAACACACAAAAAGTCTTGAGTTCAAATAAGTTCAAAAATATGAAATCCCTTTTGTAACACGAGAGTTTTCGTAAGAAACCATGATACTTCGAAAGAGATTGTCCGATTTGTACACGAAGTGCATCCAATTTTTGTTGCAACCCTATCAACTTTTTAGCACATGCTATGTGCGTGAAATGATGATACCACGCCAAATTTCAACCTATTCAGAGTTCATTTGTAGTGTTTTTCAATTTCTGGACTATTTAGCTCAAAAAAATCAGTATATGCATGAAAAATACCAAATAAACTCAGAAAGTGTTGAAAATTGATGATGTGGCCTTGAATGGTGCATTTTGAACACACAAAAAGTCTTGAGTTCAAATAAGCTCAAAAAATGAAATCCCTTTGCTAACACATCTCTTTTCGTAAGAAACCCTAATACTTCGAAAGAGATTGTCCGATTTGTACACGAAGTGCATCCAGTTTTGGTTGCAAACCTCTCAACTTTTTAGCACATTCTATGTGTCTGCAATAATGATACCATGCCATCTTTCAACTTATTCAGAGTTCATTTGTAGTGCTTTTCAATTTCTGGGTCATTTACCTCAAAAAAATCAGTAAATGCATGAACTATACAAAATGATCTCAGAAAGTGATGAAAATTGATGATGTGGCCTTGAATGGTGCTTTTTGAACACACAAAAAGTCTTGAGTTCAAATAAGCTCAAAAAATGAAATCCCTTTTGTAACAGTTGAGTTTTCATTAGAAACCCTAATACTTTGAAAGAGATTGTCCGATTTGTACACGAAGTGCATCCAGTTTTTACCGCAGCCCTCTCAACTTTTTAGCACATGCTATGTGGGTGAAATGATGATACCATGCCAAGTTTCAACCTATTTAGAGTTCATTTGTAGGACTTTTCAATTCCTAGGTCATTTATCTCAAAAAAAAATCAGTAAATGCACGAAAAATACCAAATGAACTCGGAAATTGTTGAAAATTGATGATGTGGCCTTGAATGGTGCATTTGAACACAGAAAAAGTCTTCAGTTCAAATAAGTTAAATAAATGAAATCCCTTTTGTAACAGATCTGTTTTCGTAAGAAACCCTGATAGTCCGAAAGAGATCGTCCGATTTGTACACAAATTGCATCCAGTTTTTCCCTCAACCCTCTCAACTTTTTAGCACATGATATGTGGGTGAAATGATGATACCATGCGAACTTTCAACCTATTCAGAGTTCATTTGTAGAGCTTTTCAATTTCTCGGTCATTTAGCTAAAAAAATCAGTAAATGTACGAAAAATACCAAATGAACTCGGAAAGTGTTGAAAATTGATGATGTGGCCTTGAATGGTGCATTTTGAACACACAAAAAGTCTTGAGTTCAAATAAGTTCAAAAAAATGAAACCCCATTTGTAACAGATGAGTTTTCGTAAGAACCCATGATACTTCAAAGGAGATTGTCCGATTCGTACACGAAGTGCATCCAGTTTTTGCCGCAACTGTCTCTACTTTTTAGCACATGCTATGTGGGTGAAATGATGATACCTTGCCAACTTTCAACCTATTCAGAGTTCATTTGTACACTAGTAGAAAAAGGCCCATTTGTCCCGGTTCGAGAGGCTCATTAGCCCCGGTTCCGGAACCGGGACTAAATCCCAAAACCTTTAGTCCCGGTTCGCTTACCAACTGTTACCGAAGGGTCTCCATGTTACCTATGCGGGGAGCCCGGGCAGGAGGGCCTTTAGTCCCGGTTGGTCACACCAACCGGGACAACATTCACACCAACCGGAGATGGAGAATACCATGTGAGTTATTTTGTGATTGGATTGTAAATGAGACTTTGAGGTGAACTTCTTCCAAACCCTGCGAGGCAAAGAAAATGATTACTTGATATCAGGAAATTAACGAAAGTTGCATGCTGGTATGGTCCCGGTATTGACTGAACTTACTTCTTGAGCATTACAATCATGTCTGCATAATCCTCGAGATCTTTACGTCTCGAGTCTAAGACAGTTACTTTTGCCCCGTCAAGCTTAATGGATAGCAGAATAAAGCGGTAACTGTGCACGCATATATAACTCATCAATTACATTTACTTAACCTCGAGTAAGAAAAACCGAGTATACAGAGAAGACAACAACACTCACTTGAAGTTGTAAGGAAAGAGTATTTCCCTTTTGTTTTGATTTGCAAGCAACGAGTTTAGCAAGCTAACCTCGGTCTCTTTGGTTTCATTTTGTACCGAAAATACATTTACGGCTTCTAGGCTAATGAACCCAACGTCGGAGATTCCTGCTTTTTTTAATTCGACGATCTTCAATCTGCATAATATATATAGTGAGGATAATTATATATACATGCAATGAACGAGCTGGGCTAGAGACTTAACTATAGAAGTAATACTTACAAACAGTAGGAAGTCAGGAGTTGTTTGTCGACGGCCAGTTGATTGTATAACTGAAATAACTTCTCAAATTGAACAAGCAGCACTGAAGTTTCAATGAAATCGTGATCTTTTTTCACTCTCATATAGATAGCGTCTTTCCCAGTCTCCATGAAGATGTTCATGTACCACTCATGCAATTTGTGCATCCTCGGTGTTAGAGGAGGATGACCAGGTTTGACGAGAGGCTTCCCGAGCACATATTCATATGTTTCTTTATTTGTTACCTCAGCTATATCAAAAATTACTGAATCCTTCATGTAATCACCAGGATTGGTACCGGGAAGCAACCCTGAATCGTTAGCGACGATGATATCGCTAGACACTTTGAGCGGGGGGAACGATTGCTTCTTCTGTTGGCCGAGCTGGGGAATTGTTTTCCCACTTCTTCATTTTGCTAGCATTGCATCACTCCTAGCCGCCAGAGCGGCGGTGGAGTTTGTCTTCCGCTTGAGAGAAGGAGGAGGAGCCAACACCTTTCTTAATTTTGTAATTTTCGGCGGAGCGGCGACGGCGTCTGTCTTCCGTTGTTGCGGAGGAGGCGGACTGCTCCGACGCGCGTGAGGAGGAGCCAAAGGAGGAGGACTGCTCCGACACGCCTGAGGAGGAGCCGAAGGAGGAGGACTGCTATGACACGCCTGAGGACGAGACGAAGGAGGAGGACTGCTCCAATGCGCTAGAGGAGGAGCCGAAGAAGGAGGCAGAGTGCTCCGACGCGCCGGAGGAGGAGACGAAGAAGGAGGCAGACTGCTTCGACGCGCTGGAGAAGGAGTCGAAGAAGGAGGCGGAGTGCACTCACACCCTGGAGGAGGAGCCGAAGAAGGAGGTGGAGTTCCCTCACGCATCAGAGGAGCCGGAGTGCCCTCATCAATTGCCGGAGCAGGATGAGGAGTGCCCTGATCACTCCCCGGAGGAGGATGATGAGTGCCCTGATCACTCGCCAGAGGAGGAGGAGGAGGCGTCCAGTTTGGAAGCATGATGTACTCCTTCAGCCATAGACATGTACTCCTCACAACATGAATGAGCTTATTCTCCCCTTCACCTGTAGGGTGGTCAAGATGTCACTGCTCAAATCCCTCCTTTACTTCATCCACCATCACAATAGCAAAGCCACGTGGAATCGGAAGCCAGTGAAAAGTTCTGTTGGGTTCAGGAGGTGCAATAAAGCCGATGTCAGCCTTGAAAGTGAGGTTCCGGCATTTCGTCAAAAGATCGCAAGGTTGAGACTCCGTGATAGTATTCATGGGGTAGCTAGGAGCCGTGAAGTCAGGCTGAATGAGCTCTGTGGAAGGCATTCTGCTTCTCCGCAGAGATGGTGGGGTAACTTCTGGGGTAGTTTCGTGCCGCTGAGATGGTTGGTCGGCAGCTCGTTGGCACTCAAGTTCCTCTAGAATTTATAGTCGTGCATTGATCTTCTGCATGTCGCTCAGCTCCGCTTTCCTCTTTCTCTCTCGGCTTCTGTAACCGACTACGTCGGGAAATCCAACCTTCCACGGAATGGAGCTTGGTGTGCCTCGTGTTCGTCCAGGGTGCTCAGCATTCCCTAGGGCCCCAGTCAGCTCGTCCTTCTCTCTGTCGGGAAAGAACGTCCCTTCCTGCGCTGCGGTGATACACTTCCCTGTTTCAGGGTCCAAAGTTCCCCCAACCCTGAAGAACCAATTATTTGAACGGTTGGGCCAGTTCCATATCTGTGGTTGGACCCCTTTAGCAATTAGGTCATTCTCAGCTTTGTCCCACAACGGACGGCCTTTGAGGTAGCCACCTGACCCCGTGTGATGGTGATACTGCTGCTTTGCAGCATTGTTCTTGTTTGTCTCTAACATTTTCTTACTCTTGTTTGATGTCTTGTAGGCCACAAATGCTGGCCAGTGTTCTCTCATCTTCTCAAATCTGTCGACGAATTCTGGAGTCTTCCCTTTGTAAAAAAACTTTGACAACTCATTCTTCCACCTCCTGAATAGATCTCCCATCTTCTTAAGAGCACACGCCTTGACTGGTGGCTCTATAACTGGCTTATTCGGATCCTCCTCTGGCGGTAGGGTGAAATTTTCCTTCAGCGCAGTTTAAAGATCATCTTTCTGCCTATCGGTGACATAATCACCTTCAAGGACGTCGTCGCCCTTAGGCTTATTCCATTGCTTGATGCTGATCGGGATGTTGTCCCTGACAATAGCTCCGCACTAAGAAGAAAATGTGTCCTTGGTCCGCTTGGGTTCAATCGGTAGGCCATCGTCCGTGAGTGTTGTGATCGTAAACTTTTGATCCTTGCCCGACCTTCTCTTCGGGCCTCGTCTCGTTATTGAAGTTTGGCTCGATCCGGACTTTTCAATAGCTCCCTCCTCTGTTCAGTCACCGGAGCCGTCATCATGGTTTCCTTCCTCCGGGATTCGGTAGTCACCAAAGCCATCATGATAATGTCCTTCTTCCTCCATTGTTCGATCACCGGAGCCGTAATTCTCTCCTTCCAAACCATCGACGATGTCTTTGAGAAAAATATCGACATTACCGTGGTCGTGGATTATATCCCCCAAAATTTCTTATTGGTCCATGTCTCTTGGGATATCCATTGTTTCTGCAAATATTACAAAGTGGGGGAATCCCTTTTTTGGTAAAATACTTTTTATTAAAACTAAAATAAAAATAAGGTAGAAACTAACTTTTAAACATAATCCCAAATATTAACATAAAAATTAATTTTTAACTTAATCTAATCTAAATATTTTTGTAATTTTTATAACTTTATTTGCTATCGTAACTTAATCTATTCTAAATATTTTTATAATTTCTATAACTTGTGATTCCGGTGCATTCGCAAATAGGGAGATGGAGATGGACGTGCTACCGGCGCGTCGACGGGCGACGGCGGCGGGCTTCGAAACGATGACGGGCGACGGGCGATGACGACAACGGCGATGGGCTCGGGGGCTGCGGCGATGGCGACGGCAATGACAGGCGACAACGACGACGGCGATGGGCTCGGGGGGGACGGTGACGGCGACAGCGATGACGACGGGCTCGGGGACGACGGCGCGCAATGGGCTCGGGGAGACGACGGGCTCGGGGACGACGGTGTGCGATGGGCTTGGGGCGATGATGGGCTCGGGAACGACGGCGACGGCGATGGGCTCGGGGCGACGACGGGCTCGGGAGCGACGGCGATGGCGACGACGGGCTCGTGGAAGAGGCGCGGGCCGGCGATGACAGGCTCTGGTGCGACGATGATGACAAAGAGAGAACGGGGGGAATGGAAGTTGGTGGAAATTTTGACAACTCCCGCAATATATGGATACCTTTGTTTCTGGTTGGTGGCTCAAACTAGAACCAAAGCAACACTTTAGTCCCGGTTTGGTACACCAACCGGGACTAAAGGTCAATTTAATCGTCCCAAAAGGGCGGGAAGAAGATAACTTTAGTACCGGTTGGTGACTCCAACCGGGACGAAAGGTCCGTATTGGTGCCGGTTGGAGCCACCAACCGGGACGAAAGGTCCGTATTGGTGCCGGTTGGAGCCACCAACCGGGACCAGTGTGGTGCTGCTCGTGGCCAAAAGTTTAGTCCCACATCGCTAGACGAGAGAGGTAGCGAGTGGTTTATAAGTGCTGTTGTGCACAACCTCTCGAGCTCCTCTCAATTGCATGCTTCCGGGCCTAATATGTCACTGCCTGTGGGCCTATTGGGCCTACTGCAGCCCTGAATCCTGGCCCAATATGCTGGTCGGGTTTCTAGTCGTATTTAGGTCGTGGTCGCCGAGTAGGTGGTATTTAAAAAAACTATTTTTTTTTACTTTATATAATTTATTTTATTCCCGCTTGCTGTTTTTGAGTGATTCTTTTTTGCTTTTAGGTCACAAAATTCAACTATTTCTGACTTCATTTGGTATTTTTCATGCATTTACTGATTTTTGTGAGCTAAATGACCCTTAAATTGAAAAGCACTACAAATGAACTCTGAAAATGTTAAAAGTTGGCATGGTATCATAATTTCTCCCACGTAGCATGTGCTAAAAACTTGAGAGGGTTACGGAAAAAACTAGATGCATTTCGTGTACGAAATGGACTATCTCTTTCGAAGTATCAGGGTTTCATACGAAAACTCATGTGTTACAAAGGGATTTCATTTTTTTTTAAACTTATTCGAACTCCAGACTTTTTGTGTGTTCAAAATGCACCTTTGAAAGCCACATCATCAATTTTCAACTATTTCTCACTTCATTTGGTATTTTTCATGCATTTACTATTTTTTTGAGCTAAATGACCCTTAAATTGAAAAGCACTACAAATGAACTCTATAAATGTTGAAAGTTGGCATGGTATCATCATTTGACCCACATAGCATGTGCTAAAAAGTTGAGAGGGTTGCGGAAAAAACTGGATGCACTTCGTGTACAAAACAGACAATCTCTTTCGAAGTATCAGGGTTTCATACGAAAATTCATCTCTTACAAAGGGATTTCATTTTTTTGAACTTATTTGAACTCCAGACTTTTGTGTGTGTTCAAAATGCAACATTCAAAGCCACATCATCAATTTTCAACTATTTGTGAATTCATTTGGTATTTTTCATTCATTTACTAATTTTTTGAGCTAAATGACCCTTAAATTGAAAAGCTCTACAAATGAACTCTGAAAATGTTGAAAGTTGGCATGGTATCATCATTTCACCCACATAGCATGTTCTAAAATGTTTAGAGGGTTGCGGCAAAAACTGGATGCACTTCGCGTACAAAACGGACAATATCTTTCGAAGTATCAGGGTTTCATACGAAAACTCATTTGTTACAAAGGGATTTCATTTTTTGGAACTTATTTGAACTCCAGACTTTTTGTGTGTTCAAAATGCAACATTCAAAGCCACATCATAAATTTTCAACTATTTCTGACTTCATTTGGTATCTTTCATGCATTTATTGATTTTTTAGCTAAATGACCCTTAAATTGAAAAGCACTACAAATGAACTCTGAGAATGTTGAAAGTTGGCATGGTATCATCATTTCACCCACATAGCATGTGCTAAAAAGTTGAGAGGGTTGCGGCCAAAACTGGATGCACTTCGTCTACAAAACGGACAATCTCTCTCGAAATATTAGGGTTTCATACGAAAACTCATGTGTTACAAAGGGAATTTCTTTTCTTCACTCTTTCTTCTCTTGTGTTCTTTTCTTATTGTGCCGTAGCCATGGATAATCTTCATCGTTTAACAGGGTGTTTGGGTCAGCCTTGACTTTGAAGGGAGGAATTTCATGAAACTTTTCATAATCTTTAGACATGTTTGTCTTGTCCTCCAATCCCACGATGTCTCTTTTTCCTGAAAGAACTATGTGGTGCTTTGGCTCATCGTATGATGTATTCGCTTCCTTATATTTTCTTTTTCTCGGTTTGGTAGACATGTCCTTCACATAGAAAACCTGCGCCACATCATTGGCTAGGACGAATAGTTCCTCTACGTGCGCAAGATTTTTCAGATCCCCGCCTCCTGATAGATTGACCCATTTGCATTGAAACAAAGGGACCTTGAAATCATGTCCATAGTCAAGTCCTTATATGTCCACTATGTAACCATAATATGTGTCCTTTCCCCTCTTGGTTGCTGCATCAAAGCAACGCCACTGTTTTGGTTGGTGCTCTTCTGATCTTGGGTGATCGTGTAAAATGTATTCCCATTTATCTCGTACCCTTGATAAGTCAATACAGTCAAAGATGGTCCCATAGCCAACAAGTACAACTCATCAGAAACAGTATTGTCACACATGAGACGTTTTTGCAACCAACTGCCGAAAGTCCTGATGTGTTCAAATGTAATCTAGTCGTCACACTGCTCCGGGTGTTTGGAGCTTAGAATGTTCTTATGTTCATTGACATACAGGGTCACCAAGGTAGAATTCTGTAGAACTGTGTAGTGTGCTTGAGACCAAGAAAGCCCGTCCAGACATATTATTGAGTCCGCTCCGAGCGCGCCTTTTCCAGTTAGTCTCCCCTCATACCACGATTCAGGGAGACCAATCTTCTTAAGGTCAGGAATGAAGTCAACACAAAACCCAATGACATCCTCTGTTTGATGGCCCATGGAGATGCTTCCTTCTGGCCTAGCGCGGTCACGAACATATTTCTTTAAGACCCCCATGAACCTCTCAAAAGGGGAACATATTTTGTAGAAATACAGGGCCCAAAACGACAATCTCGTCGACTAGATGAACTAGGACATGTGTCATGATATTGAAGAAGGATGGCGGGAACACCAACTCGAAACTAACAAGACATTGCACCAAATCACTCCTTAACCTTGGCAGGATTACTGGATCGATCACCTTATGAGAGATTGCATTGAGGAATGCACATAGCTTCACAATGGCTAATCGAACGTTTTCCGGTGGAAGCCCCCTCAATGCAACCGGAAGCACTTGCGTCATAATCACGTGGCAGTCATGAGACTTTAGGTTCTGGAAATTTTTCTCTGCCATATTTATTATTCCCTTTATATTCGACGAGAAGCCAGACGGGACCTTCATACTGAGCATGCATTCAAAGAAGATTTCCTTCTCTTCTTTGGTAAGAGTGTAGCTGGCAGGACCTTCATACTGCTTTGGAAGCATGCCGTCTTTTTCATGCACACGTTCATGTTCCTCCCATCCCTCCGGTGTATCTTTTGTCTTCCCATACACTCCCAAGAAGCCTAGAAGGTTCACGCAAAGATTCTTCATCACGTGCATCACGTTGATTGCAGAGTGGACCTCTAGGTATTTCCAATAGGGTAGGTCCCAAAATATAGATTTCTTCTTCCACATGGGTGCGTGTCCCGCATCGTTATTCAGAACAAACAGTCTGCCGGGACCCTTTCCAAAGAGTACTTGTAAATCATTAACCATATCAAGTATGTGATCACTAGTACGGAGGGCGGGCTTCTTATGGTGATCTGCCTCACCTTCGAAATGCTTTCCTTTCTTTCGACATTGATGGTTGGTCGGAAGAAATCGACGATGCCCCAGGTACACATTCTTCCTACATTTATCCAAATATATACTGTCGGTGTCATCTAAACAGTGTGTGCATAGATTGTATCACTTGTTTGTCTGCCCTGAAAGGTTACTGAGAGCAGTACAATCATTGATGGTTACAAACAGCAACGCATGTGGGTCAAATTCCTCTTGTTCGTTCTCATCCCACACACGTACATCATTTCCATTCCATAGCTGTAAAAGTTCATCAACTCATGGCCTTAGGTACACATCAATGTCATTGCCGGGTTGCCTAGGGCCTTGGATGAGCATTGGCATCGTAATGAACTTCCGCTTCATGCACAACCAAGGAGGAAGGTTATACATACCTAGAGTCATAGTCCATGTGCTATGCTTGCTGCTCTGCTCCCCAAAAAGATTAACGCCATCTGCACTTAAGACAAACCATACGTTCCTTGGGTCACGTGTAAACTCGCTCCACTTTCTCTCGATCTTTCTCCACTGTGACCCGTCAGCGGGTGCTCTCAACTTACCGTCTTTCTTATGGTCTTTTATGTGCCATTGCATCAACTCGGCATGCTTTTTGTTTCTGAACAGACGTTTCAACTGTGGTATTATAGGAGCATACCACATCACCTTGGCAAGAACCATCTTGCCGGTGCGCTGGCCCTCAACATCACCAGGGTCATCTCTTCCGATCTTATACCGCAACGCGCCGCATACCAGGCATGCGTTCAAATCCTCGTACGCACCGCGGTAGAGGATGCAGTCATTAGGGCATCCATGTATCTTCTGCACCTCCAATCCTAGAGGGCATAGAACCTTATTTGCTTCGTACGTACTACCGGGCAATTCATTATCCTTTGGAAGCTTCTTCTTCATTAATTTCAGTAGGGAACTAAATCCCTTGTTAGATACACCATTGTCTGCCTTCAATTGCAGCAATTCGAGTGTGGTACCGAGCTTTGTGTTTTCATATTCCCAATTTGGCTACAACCCTTTTTTGTGATCCTCTAACATGCGATCGAACTTGAACTTCTCCCTTTCACTTTTGCATTCTCTATGTGCATCAACAATGACACGACAAAGATCATCATCGGGCACATCGTCTGGTTCCTCTTGATCTTCAACTTCTCCCATTGCAACATCGCCGTATTCAGGGGGCGGGAAGTTGTCATCATCCTCTTCTTCTACGTTGTCTTCCATCACAACCCCTCTTTCTCCGTGCTTGGTCCAAACATTATAGTGTGGCATAAAACCCTTCTGAAGCAGGTGGAAGTGAAGGGTTTTATAGTCGGAGAATTCCTTCGTATTCCCATAGACAATACATGGACAATGCATAAAACCATTCTTGTTTGCATGAGCCGCTTCGAGAAAATTATGCAGGCCCTTAATATACTCGGAGGTGCGTTGGTCACCGTACATCCATTGTCGGTTCATCTGCGTGCGTTATATATTAAAGTGTATTGAAAACCATTACAATATATCAAGAATAGAGAAGTGACCAAATAAATAGAACTTCATCATCACATTAAAGCCAAAGTACAGTAGTGACCAAAATAAACACATAACGTTCTTAAATAGTTCTCATTATTGAACAACATATAGTTGTCTAGAGCATCTAATTAGAACATACATTGAAACTATTAAATTTAAATGCAACAAGAAATGCGATCATTACCACAACTAAGGTACAAATTGATCCAACGGCATAATGATACCAAGCCTAAGTATGAATGGCATATTTTCCAATGTTTCTAATCTTCAAGCGCATTGCATTGATCTTGATCTTGTGATCGTCACGCACATCGGCAACATCCAACTCCAATATCATCTTCTCCTCTTCAACTCTTTTTAATTTTTCTTTCAAGTAATTATTTTATTTTTCATCCAAATTTAACTTATCGACAAGAATTTGTATGTCGGTTCGAATTTCCGATTCACATACGTCCTAGATTAAAAAATCTATGTCACATTGGTCGGCATAATTGTCATAAACACTAAATAAAACAAATAATTATAAAAGATAATATATACCACATCCGAATCATAGACAGGACTAGGGCCGACGGAGGCGGATACCAAAACCACCGCACTATATAATAAAAAACAATAATAGAAGTAAGAAAATTACACAAGTATCTATCAAAATCATACAAGTAAAAACTTTTTTTCTTTTAGAAATAAGATAAGAAGAAGAGACTAACCATAGTGGTGCCGACGCCGACATGGGCGCGGGCGATCGACGGCGGTGAGGACGGGGACGGGACACGGACGAACCACCAAAGCTATACAAAACTAGAGGAAAATGGAGCTTGGACAAGGAACTTTGAGAGGAGAAAGCTTAAGTGTGGCTTGGGCATTGCATCGAACACCTCATGTGCATAGGAGGTGAGCTAGAGCACCACAAAGCTCTCCCACGGCCGGCCAAAAAAATGGAGCAGTGCATTTGTCTGCTCGCGGGCAGGGGGTATATATAGGCCAAACATTGGTCCCGTTTTGTGGACGGAAGCTAGACTAAAGTTCAACATAGGGTCCCAACTCCAGCCAAAAACCAGGACTAATGGTTATGGGCCAGGAGCGAGGCACATTGGTTCCAGTTCGTGTCTGGAACCGGCACCAAAGGGGCCAGACGAACCGGGACCAATCGCCCACGAGGCCCGGCCGGCGCCCTAGCGTCACGAACCAGGACCGATGCCCGCATGGGTTCCAGTTCGTAAGTGAACCAGGACTAATGGGATTTCAGCAAGTGGACCAAAGCCCTCTTCTCTACTAGTGGTAGTGCTTTTCAATTTCTGGGTCATTTAGCTCAAAACAAAATCAGTAAATGCATGAAAAATACCAAATGAACTCAGGAAGTGTTGAAAATTGATAATGTGGCCTGGAATGGTGCATTTTGAACACAAAAAATGCTTGAGTTCAAATAAGTTAGAAAAAATGAAATCCTTTTTGTAAAAGATGAGTTTTCATAAGAAATCGTGATACTTCGAAAGAGATTGTCCAATTTATACACGAAGTGCATCCAGTTTTTGCTCCAACCCTCTCAACTTTTTAGCACATGTTATGTGGGTGAGATGATGATACCATACCAACTTTCAACCTATTCAGAGTTCATTTGTAGTGCTTTTCTATTTATGGGTCATTTAGCTCAAAAAATCAGTAAATGCATGAAAAATACCAAATGAACTGAGAAAGTGTTGAAAATTGATGATGTCGCCTTGAATAGTGCATTTTGAAGAAACAAAAAGTCTTGAGTTCAAATAAGTTCAAAAAATGAAATCCCTTTTGTAATAGATCTGTTTTTGATTAAAACAGTCATTTAAAATAACCTAAAACCTACCAAATTGAATATAATGATATAAACACGGTAGTATTAAATAGCAGGAAGAAGAATCACTCAAAAATCTAGTTTTTAGCAAAGTTATTCACGAAATATCATAAATAAAGTAAAAACGAAACAAAAAAATAGTTTTTTTTAAATGCCACCTACTCGGCCACCACGGCCTGAATACGACTAGAAACCCAAACATAGAGTAGGGCCAGGATTCAGGCCCGTAGACAGCCCAATAGGCCCACAAGTAGTGACAAATTAGGCCCAGAAGCTTGCAGTTGAGAGGAGCTCAACAGGGTGTGTGCACCAGCGCTTACAAACCACTCCCGGGATCTCCGGGTTAGCGAGTGGGACTAAACATCCAACCACACCGTGGCTGTGGTAGGCACAGACCTTTAATCCCGGTTTGATCCACCAACCGACACAAAAGACGACCTTTCGTGTCGCCTATTGGCACCAACCGGGACTAAAGGTCTCTTCTTCCCGCCCTTTGGGCTGCAGGAAATTGGCTTTTAGTCTCGGTTTGCGACACCAACCGGGACGACAGGGGTGCATTGGTCCCGGTTTTTTCCTCGAACCGGGACCACAACTGTGGGGACCGTATTTTCGGGGAATTAAATTTCCCTTTCAAATGGCCCTTAAGTATACCAGCCCCAGGAATACTGTTAGCTGGCACACCTTTCCTTGATACAAATGTCCAAGCAAAATACAAATTGAGGTACAAGACCAAGGTGGTCTAATGAGTACATCAAAAGGATTTCTAGTGGTTGATGGTGGAAGCGATAGAGGGATCTTCAATTCCTCTGGGACTCCGTTTCCCATAGGAACAGCTGGTCGGGTTAATTCCTATCTCGCACTACTGCTGTCCTCGAAGCCTATGCTCCAAGCTTTTCGTCAATCCTCTCCTCTCCAAGCTTGCAATCTGGCCAAGACAATAGCCATGGACAAGCCAGTGAGTACTTTGAATGTACTCGCAAACATCAAGAAGCAAACATATCATTTGCAGTGTTAATCATACACACATAATGATACCGTAATACCGCGTCAACCCAAAACACTACTCAAGCATTAGTAGTGAAGTTATAATCATACTGAAATTCATTAAGCAATCAATAAGGGTATTAATAGCGGATGCAATATAAAACATGCCATAGTCGGGCATCTTAGCGACACCACATAAAGGGCTTATATGACATATTAAACTTGCCACAGTCAGGCGTCTCAGCGACACCACATAAAGGGCTTATATGAAGTAATAATAAACATGCCATAGTCGGGTGTCTCAGCGACCCCACATAAAGGGCTAATATGACATAATAATAAGCATGCCACAGTCGGGCGTCTCAACGACACCACATAAAGGGCTTATATGAAATAATAAAGAATATCCAGGAGGTAGAACCGTCCCAGGAATATTCAATAATAAAAATCATAATGTTTAGTCCACAGAAAATAATATTTATAATCATCCACCATATTTCCCGATTAGACTCATACTCGTCTAACTACCTCCGAAGACCGACACTTGACTAGTCAACCAACGTCCTTAACCATGGACATGGCTACTTGAATAGTTTTGACTCTCCAGAGGATGTACTATTTACCCATAGTTCAGGGTTTTCAAAAGCCGTCCTGACTAATCATGTGTACGTCATTTTATAAGTGGACACTCAAAATCAGCACACACCCACTTTACCTTCGTGAAGCCCGGATTAACCCGGACTAAGCTGCCAAGGTAAAACCATAAGATGGGGACGCTCCGACATCGACTAGCATCAAGATGCAATTTGGGAGAAGAAGGTAGAGCTACAAGGCATATAAAACATAGGTAAAAACATGATCAACGTGACTTGCCTGGTAAGGTTGATGGAGATAGATATCGCTCTCAAGAAATAACCTGATAGAACTATTCATCGCTCTCCGAAGAAATCTGTATAATCGAACATATTATTCATATAAGCAATCATACTAGCATTCATCCTATCAATCAATATAACAAACAACAATAAAAATTGATGCAATAAAATCAATAAGAAAGATCAAGTAGAAATCCAAAGGAAAAATTCAAAGAAAACTATGGAGTCTTCTACTACAACAATCACTAAATAGCTTTTGTTCTAATTACACTTAACAGAAAATAAAACACTATAATAGTAAAATAACAGAAAACAAAATATAAAATTCACTAAGATAACAGAAAGTATTTTTCATAAAACTATATTATTTTGAAATTATTTTCAAATAGGACATCAAACTAGCAACGAAATCAATTTGCAAGTTATTACATCAAACTAGAATTGATTTTACGCTATCAAATAAAATAAAATTTTATTGTTCTTGAAAAGAACATAACCTTTCACTAGTATAAAAGAAAATAATTAAAAACAATTACAGCCAAAGAAATAGCAACAATCCTAGACAGAACAAAAACAGAATCTGTTTTACATGAAATAATGATTTAAAATATTCCAAAAAATCTGAAATTTTACCTACTCATAAATAAGATCACTAGTCATCAGTAGCAAAAAGAATCAAATAAAAATATCTTTTTAAACTCCAGTTATTAACAAAAGAATATTTAAAGCAAATCTGTTTAAATTCAAATTTAAATTTTCAAACATCGCCAAATTGTATTTATACAGAAACTACATAAAATTTGTGATCCAACGCAAAAAGAATCACCTAATTTGAAGTTATAGACTAATAGATATGAATTTTATAAATTTGCTCCTTTTCTAAAAAAAATTGTTGCGGGATTTTTTTGAAGCTCAGGGGAGTTAGTCGCCGGAGTTGGAGAAGACGACGGGAAAGTGGCTCCGGTGGTGTAGGGGAGCGACGGAGGGGTGCGGCCGGCGGTGGGGATCTCTGGCGCCGCGGTGGTGGCGTCAGGAGGCGCTAGGGGCGTGGCAGGAAGTGCTCCTAGAGCTTGGCCGAACAGGGTCTGCGGAGAGGTGTGGGCAGCGGCTAGAGGTGAGGAGAGGGGCGGTTCTTGGGGGAAATGGATAGAGGAGGGTGTGGGCATCATTTATAGGGCGATGGGAGGCGAGGGGAAGGAAAGTTCGAGGAGATCGGGGAACAAATCGGCGCCATGGTGAGTTACTTGAAGGAACCGTGGTGTGGAAGGGAAGTGACGAGAGGTACGAGAAGGAGGAGTAACGGGCCAGATTGGTTTCCTATTGAGCCCAGGATAGATTTCCAAATAAACACGATTTTTCCTTTTTATAAAAACAGGAAAGTAAAACGTACAAAAGGAAATAAATATAATTCCAAATATAGAAGTATTATATATCAAAATTCTCAGAAAAATTTCCCACCACGTGTGCAATTTATTTTTCACAAAATAAAAACTTCGTAAAAATTTATTATTTTTAAATAAAATATAAATCCAAGTATTGCCTTCAAAAATTTTGGCACTCTTTTTCTACTCACTTTTATTTATTTGGGGGTGTCATGTTACCTCCTCTCTTTCTTGCTTGGCAAGTATATTGTCAAGAAAATTTTGTGGTTGGAATCTTGTGCCAAAAATAAATTTGAATCAAATACTAAAAGAAATTCAAATGCCACCTTGATTCAAATTCCTTATAGTAGACGAAGTCATGTTATCTTCTCTTACTGATTTTTTAAATGGATGAATTTGAATTCACACGAAAAGGGGGAAAGTCATTTTATTCCCTCTCATTCAAAAGTTTTAAAAAGTTTCAAATTTCACTCAAGTTTCAATCACTAAAACAAACAAACAATCAATCTAATAATTATATTAACCTTCCAAAATTTGGGATGTTACAAACCTACCACACTTAAAATGAATCTCGTCCTCGAGATTCGAAGAGGTTAGAAAGAAATGGTTAGGGTTTGGGGGTCTTCTAACAAATCCAATCTCCTGCAAAGTGGGATGCTACGACACTTAGAATGAGGATTACTAGTCCCTGATGTCAGCTGTGCTTCCCCGGCAACGGCGACAGGAATAGTCATGTCGACGGCACCACGAATCCTTCTGCTACGGCTATGGAGCCTTGCGTTGGTGTTCCCTCAAAGCGGAAAGGGTGATGTAGCATAGCGGTGGTAAGTATTTCCCTCAGTTTGAGAACCAAGGTATCAATCCAGTGGAGGAGTATCACAAGATCCTGCACAAACACAAAAAGCTTGCTCCCAACGCTATGAAGGGGTTGTCAATCCCTTATAGATTGTTTGCCAAGTGAGATTTGAAAGCAACAAAGTAACAAAGCAAAGTAAAATCGGAGGTGTAAACGATGGATGTGAATAGACCCGGGGGCCGTAGTGTTTACTAGTGGCTTCTCTCATGAAAGCAAGTAGACGGTGGGTGAACAAATTACTGTCGAGCAATTGATAGAACCGCGCAAAGTCGTGATGATATCTATGGCAATGATTATATCTATAGGCATCACGTCCAAAACAAGTAGACCGATACTTTCTGCATCTACTACTATTACTCCACACGTCGACCGCTATCCAACATGCATCTAGTGTATTAAGTCCAAAAGAACAGAGTAACGCCTTAAGCAAGATGACATGATGTAGAGGGATAATCTCAAACCAATGATGAAAACCCCATCGTTTTACCCTTGATGGAAACAACTTAATGTGTGCCTTGCTGCCCCTACTGTCACTGGGAAAGGTCACCACATGGTAGAACCCAAAACCAAACACTTCTCCCATTGCAAGAAACATAGATCTAGTTGGCCAAACAAAACCCAAGACTCGGAGAGACTTACAAGGATATCAAATCATGCATATAAGAAATCAGCAAAGACTCAAATATATATCATAGATAATCTAATCACAAATCCACAATTCATCGGATCTTGACAAACACACAGCCAAAGAAGATTACATCGGATAGATCTCCATGGAGATCATGGAGAACTTTGTATTGAAGATCCAAGACAGAGAAGAAGCCATCTAGCTACTAACTACGGACCCGTAGGTCTGAAGTGAACTACTTACGAGTCATTGGAGGGGCGATGATGATGATGAAGAAGCCCTCCAACTCCAAAGTCCCCTCCGGCAGGGTGCCGGGAAGGGTCTCCAGATGAGATCTCGCGGAAACGGAAGCTTGCAGTGGCGGAAAAGTATTTTCGAGGCTCCCCTGATTTTTTGTTGTATTTTAGGGAATATATAGGACAAGGATCTAGGTCACGGGGTGGCCAGGGAGTCCACAAGCCCTGACACCGCCGCCTCCCCCCTGGTGGCGGAGTGGGAGCTTGTGGGCTCCCTGGAGCCCACCTGGCTTGGCCCACAGGCCCCCTGATCTTCTTCCGTTCGGGAAAAAATCATTTCTGGAATTTTATTCCATTTGGACTCCGTTCCAAAATCAGATCTGAAAAGAGTCAAAAACACAGAAAAAACAGGAACTGGCATTGGCACTGAATTAATAAGTTAGTCCCAAAAAAGATATAAAAGGTGCATAAAACATCCAAAGATGACAAGATAACAGCGTGAAACCATCAAAAATTATAGATACGTTTGAGACGTATCAAGCATCCCCAAGCTTAACTCCTGCTCGTCCTTGAGTAGGGAAGTGATAAAGAATGATTTTTTTATGCTTTCATGCTACCTAGCATAGATGTCCTTTGTAACTCCTCTTATGTGACGTGAATGTTCAGATCCATTAGATTCAAAACAATAGTTTGCTATTAACGTGGAAACAATAATAATTCAAGCAAACTAGCAAGGTAATCATGAACTTTGAAAATAACAAGGCCAAAAGAAAGTTATCCCTACAAAAGCATATAGTCTGGCTATGCTCTATAATCATTGCACAACGAATTTAAATCATGCACAACCCTGGCCAAGTAATTGTTTCACACCTTTATTTTCTAAAACATTTTCAACTCTCACACAATACATGAGCGTGAGCCATGGTTATAGCACTATAGATGGTGTGGAGTATGGTGGAGGTTGCAAGGCAAAAAAGGAGAAGATAGTCACATTAACTAGGCATATCAATGAGCTATGGAGATGCTCATCATATGTCACATCCCTGACCCCTTAAGCAAGTTAGCCTTGTGCTCATGTCTTCTTTGCATTTGCATCTAAGAAGTTTCAACAAAAACAAGATAGTGGCAAAGGAAAAACTCAAAACCCTAGCCACTACTTCAAATAAAGAAAATATCAAACTGGTTAAAATCAATGAACCCAAAATGGCCTCAAGAAATGTTCAAACTTTCTGATAAATCATGAAAGTAAATGAGCATTGGAGAAAACTATTTTCTTGACACTTTAAGCATTTTAAATAAATGCAAAAAGCTACTGGTTTCAAGTTTTAAATTTGAAATCAGAAACTATAAATTTTCAAAAATGTTGAAAACTTTGGAAATGGTTGGGAATATTATAACAAATATTCAGGTGTGTTTAAAATAGTTTTTGCAATTTGTTTTGGAGCTGAAATAAATAGCAAAATATTGAAGAAGCTAAAACAAAAACAAAAATAGAAAAAAAATGGGAAACTCTTACCTGTCGCCTAGCCTGGCCCGGCCCATCCCAGCTCCTGTCGTCTCCCTCGCGCCAGTAGGAGCAGGAGGTGGCCGCCGCCTCCTCCGGCGCGGCCACGCACCTGTGCGCCTGCCTGGCCGCCGCCTCGTGCTGGCAAGGCCAGGGATAAGCTCCCCGAGGCCTCACCTATCCCTTCCTAGCGTCGGCTCTCTCCCTCCTCCCGGATCTCTTTCTCCTTCGTGCTGCCGCCATTGGAGCCGAGCAAAGCACGAGCTGCCCGTGCCCCTAGCCATAGGATCCCCTCTCAGAGCACGCCATTAGCTCCGCCTCGTCGGTCTGGTCCTCCCTGCAGAAGCCGAAGCCACCCCGAGCCCTGCGACGCCCGCGGCGCCATCGTCTTCCACCTCCGGCCGCCGGACCTCTCCCGTCGATTCGTCGCCCCCAGGCCTTCCCCGAACCGTCTAAGCCCTGCTCTGCACTCCCCGTGAGCATGCGGTCATTTCCCCTAAGTTTTCCCCGTCGATCCCCTCCTCTAGCTCTAGTTTCACCGGAGCCCGACGAGGACCGCCGCTGCCGCTCGTCGCCGGTAGCCCTCCGGTGATCAGCTCGTCCTTCCGAGGGCACCAGCAGCTTCAGGTCGACGCGTAGATGAGCTAAGAACCGAGCGTAGTTCCCTCTGAATCAAAGACCCCGATGACGCCCGAGCCTTGGCCGCCGCCAAGCTCGTCGCCGGCGTCATCTCCGGCCAGATCAGCCTCGGCTAAGTGCAGAAATGGAGCTGCGGGAGATGTGCAGCTCTCCTGGTGCTCTCCACGCAGCATTTGGCCCCCTGTGCGCCGTTTCCGAGCCCCTCCGCCGTGCTGGTGGTCGCCGGAGGCTCCCCGCCGGCGAGGACGACCTCGCCGCCGGTGGATCTCGGCTGGCCTGAGCCACTGACTGGTGGGGCCAGCCTCTGGCAAGTTTAGAACTAATAAAAATAAATCAAATAAGTTAATCAGTCACTGACATGTGGGTCCAGCAAGGTTAATCAGTTAATTAAGTTTAGACTTAATCTAAAATTGACCAGAGAGACTGACCAGTGGGTCCCACTGGTCAGGTTTGACTTTCAACGGCCACATGGACCTGCTCATGTCATGCTGATGCAATAAAAGCATTTTCCAGTATAGAAATAATTCCAGGAAATTGCTCAAACTTGTAAAAATCATAGAAGTTAATCTGTAACTCCAATGAAAATAATTTATATATGAAAAAGTATCAGAAAAATTAAAGGATTCTGATTATGCTATTTTCAACTATGTTTGAAAAATTTACAGAACCCTAACATGTAGAATAAGGAATAATTCAACTCTTATAATTACTTTATAAATGGAATTTGGAAAATATACAAATTTCATTATGAATGCCATGATCACACACTGTCCTAATTACAAATCAGTACCATAACATGACATTTCATGCATGCTAACATCAAGTTGATCTGAGCATCAGGTCGAATCAATTAAAACGGTATCCGAGAATACCCCGTTTGAATTGATATTCGAATGTGATTCAAATCAACTCTAAACCTAATACATGTTGATTATAATAACTTATCACCTTGCATTCTCATGCCATGCTCATGCATCATTTTGATTGCATATGATTGTTATTGAATGTTGCCATTTATTTCGGAAGGCTCCGCACCCTCGGATTCCACCGAATATCCGTCTGACGGATATCGTTCCTCCTCTGAGCAACAAGGAAAACAACCCCTTTGATCATCCCGATAAATCCCATGTTCTTGCTCCTGTACCTATTTATTGCATTAAGATCAAATGCTTCAACTGCTTTTGCCACGATAGTTGAACCCACTTCCTTTGCATGACCTAACCTTGTCACAGTAAATAGCCGAACCTTGCAACCTAGCATACCTGATAGTTGCTTGAGCTATGATGTGCCTTATCCTGCTATGCATGCTATGATTAGAGTTGTGTATGGTCTGTCATCTGGGAGATGAACAGAATTGTGAGAATATGTTCGGTGAGCAAAGGTTGTGTGTTGAACTTGATTTGGTAAAGGTACCGGTGAAAGGTTGTGTAGGAGTACATGGCGGGTTGTTTCATTGGAACCGTCCATAGGAACTGAGTTTCGTGTATGTAATCCAAGACTAGATAATACCACATGCTGGGCCCTGAAATATGACCCCGCTCGGCCTATTAATCGCTTAATACTCGGTCCAGGAGTTGCAAGTAGTTTCTGGTGTTTATAGAAATGCTGGAGGCCGTGCATGGTGCTAGCCTGAGAGGTGGGCCGTGATGCGGTAGGTAGTGGCACCCGGATGGTGGGCTTGGGAACCCTGCGCACATCGTTTGAGGCCGTGGCGGAAACCTCGGCCGGACTTCCGTACGGGTTACTCTCAGATAGGCGATAAACCTGGACTAGGTACTAGTGTGGTTAACGGTCGTGGCCGACTCCCTCGCTGGGCTTCCGCTTGAAGGTTGCCGAGGTGCATGACGTGCACATGGCGATAAGTGGCGAGAGCGTGTGTGACGAAGTACACCCCTGCGGGGTTATGATCTATTCGAATAGCTGCGTCCGCAGATATGGACTACTTGGAGACATATGTTGTTCATAGATAACCTCAATGGCTACTCATAAAATTGTCAAGATAAGCATGAGTGTCGCGGACGGCATTTCCGTATGGATACGGAATGATTCCACGATAGTGTATTGTTGTGGTGTTAGTGGACTCGTGTGCGAGAAATCAAGTTGTCAAAAATAATTTCAAAATGCAAGTTGTCTAGCCACGAGTCAAATGCTGGCTTTTCGCATGAAACCCCACAATACCTTTTTGATACCTTGCATGAGTAGTTAGATATCCTAAAGTCTTGCTGAGTACCTTCGTACTCATGTTTGCTTAATACATGTTGCAGAGGTTGCTAATGACCCTAATGGAGGGTTCTTCGTAGACATCGACGACGACGAGTAGCTGGTGTCCCAGCTACGATCTGGCCCTACGTTGGATCTGTAGTATAGTCAGGCCATGTGCCTTCTAGTTGCCCTATCTGTACTCAGACAGTTTAAACTCTTCCGCTGGCTTGTAACTGAATGACTGCTATTATGGGTCGTGAGACCCTTAATGTGTAATATTATGTGTGTGGCTCTTCTGAGCCTCTTAAATAAAGGTTGTATGTTTATGGTTATGTTGTGATGCCATCGATGTATCTATACATATCGGTATGCCATGCGTACGTGTGTCGTACTTGATATGTATGGGGTTCGATTACCTAGTCGTGAACTTTAGTAGCAGTCCTTACAAGGAAATGCCCCTTTGTGATCCAATGAGCCTTGGTAGTTCGCTACTGCTCCGGACACATTGGTTGACCGGCATGTGTCCTTCTTAGCTGCTGTGTCTGTCCCCTTTGGGGAAATGTCACGCGATGTAATGGGGTCCTTGTAGCTTGCTACGACTCGTCTACATTCGTTGATGACCGACACCTGCTTTGTTGGGTCATGTATGCCTGTCCTTGTGCGGTACTGCCACTTTGGTTTATGACTAGACATGTCAATCCGGGTTCTTTGACATTGGAATGCTAGCGACACTGTTGCATACGCGAGTCAAAAGACGCAAACGGTCCCGGCTAAGGTAAGGCTGTAGCCGAGGAGTTAACCGTGCGTGAGACCACAAAGGGATGTGATGTGTTACAGGCTAGATTCCTATGGCTTAGGATGAGGGTCCCGACAGCGTTGGTATCAGAGGCTGACTGACTGTAGGATTACTAAGCCAAACTGGTCGAAGTTAAGTCTAGAATTGCTTTAGTTATATATAAGGGAATTGTTTGTGGAAGGAAACGTAAGACCCTTGTTCTCTTCTCAAGTTATTCTATTCTGGTCATCCTCGTCTTTTCTGCGGGAATTAAGGACTAGGTTACTCATCTTCTCCTAGGCTCGTGTTTCTGATCGGTAGATTATAGGACTACGGGTCAAGAGATATTGGTTTTCTTTTATTCCTAGGAAGCAGGAAGTAAGTTGATGATCAGAGAGTTGAACTTGATAGTTGAGTGGTTACGCTATTCCATTTTGGGTTGTCTCAAAATTTGTTTTTGAGCATTTACAGCCGTTATGCTGCCCAATTTTGTATTTGGAGCTCTAATGCTTTTGCATTACTCTCTATTTGCAGATGCCTGGCCGTCCTTCTCGTCAGGTGGTACGTCTGACCAGGTGCATTGATGTGCCGGGTCATACGGCCATGCTGGTCAGGGTGATGTCGGTGTGCGGTTACCGCTGGTACCCCGAGTACACAGTAGAGGAACAGTACCGAGACTTCAACCAGAGCCAGTACATCTGCACTGTTAGGGTATTTCCAGACTACCCTGGAGCTGAGGAGCCAATCCATTGGTCCTATGGGTTGGGGGTCACTGTTGACATGGCAGTACAGGATGTTGCCTACTCAATGCTGACCATTATGAGAGCGAGACATGCACTGCTGCAGAATTCAGAGTTCTGTTATGTTCCGGCCTCTCGGCGTGGTGAAGAGGGATACCTCGGTGGAGTCTATTTTGATTCTTCTATGGAGGATCCACTTCTGCAGTCCACTGTTGAGATGCTAGAGAACAGAGACAGGGATGCTCGTGCTCTCCGTATGGAGCTTTATGCTACCCGTGCCCGTTTGTGGACAGCTTTGACGCAGCTGGCACCGGTAGTCCAGACAGGGTATGGAGAGATGGAGATGCTGAACCTTGTTAGGACCCATCTTCCGGCCCACGTTGACTGGCCAGCCATAGGAGGAGTCACACCTCTTCGGGGACCCCTCTTACCACCAGTCAGGGGACCAAGGCCACATCCGTGTCCTTATGGATCCCAGGGATCTCAGGCTAGAGTGTTTCCTGATCCGCAGGTTGAGCTTCCAGGTCATGGAGGCAATCTCTATGAGGTGTTTTATGCGGATGCGTGAGCTGTGAGCGGAAGGATAGTATGGTAGTAGCCATACGTTCACAGTCCTGCATGACTTGTGAAGTATGCATGTAATGTGAAATGAATTCCGGAGGCCTAGATAAATAATGTATAGGAAGCTTGTAAGCCTCTGATGAGTACTTTCATAATTTCAGCAGTTTGCTCTTCGGTTAAGGTTGTACTGAACTATGTAAGGGTGTGTATGAACCATGGTGTATATATAGCAGTTTCTTGTTACCATGCTGTTCGGATATTCATTTCCGCATTCCGTGTGTTCAGTACATTCTTAATCCATAGCTAGTATTGATATGATGTTGGTCTAAGCTATGAGTTTGTTTGTCAGGATGGTGTTCACCAGGTTGAACCGTGCCCCTGCTCATGAGCAAGGTGAGGGTAGTCAAGCGTCGCAGGAAGACCTGCCTCACCCACCTTCTCTGGTAGAAGTGATGCTTGAGGCAGAAAGAAACAAAAGGGAGACCAACCGACTGCTAGAGCGTATTGAGCAGAATACGGCTCGACAGCCTAGGAATGCTGCAGTGTCCCTCAATGACTTTGTGAAGCTGAATCCTCCAAAGTTTCATCATTCCGTCGATCCCCTCGACGCTGATGACTGGCTGTGCAGCATCTCACGCAAGATTCGCTCTGCGAATGTGTCCGAGGCCGACAAGGTGACCTTTGCAGCATATTTCCTGGAAGGACGTGCCAATTTGTGGTGGGAGAACTTTGAACCTATGCGTCCCGCTGAACCAGTAGCCACATGGGCAGACTTCAGTGCAGCTTTCCGTCTGCACCATATTCCAGAGGGCCTGATGGATAGAAAGAGAGAGGAATTCTGTACCTTCACTCAGGGCAAGTTGTCTGTGGATGCCTATAGCCGCGAGTTCGGTAATCTCGCCCGCTATGCAACAGAGGAGGTGTCTACCGACGCCAAGAAGCAAGCAAGATTCCGTAAGGGTCTGAGCCCTGAGCTCCGTCGTGACCTGCGCCTCCATGAGTGTGCAAGCTTTCAAGCCCTGGTATACAAGGCGATCAGTGCGGAGAGTGCTCGTACTCACTTCGAAGCCACAAGGAAGCATTCCCGTGACTTTGGCTCGTCTTCTGGTTTCGCATTTCCAAAATGCAGGCTGTGGGTTCCAAACAGTTCTCTGCCACCAAGATACACTCCGAGGCCATCCTACGTGGCGCCTTAGACGAATCAGGCCAACCCTCCAGCAAAAGCTTATGGTGGTCCAGCTAGCAATGCTGCACCATGTGCCAACCAGGTGATATGCTACAAGTGTGGAGAACCAGGGCACTATTCCCGTGAGTGTGCTCAGAATGTGGGTGCCAAGCAACCCAGAAAGTCCGTCAGGCAAGCCAAGTTGGGCAAAGCTTATTATGTGAAGCCAACTCCTGCACGTGGCCGTCTGAACTATGTGTCCGCAGAAGAAGCTGCAGAGGATCCCGACGTCATGCTGGGTACGCTTCTTGTTAATCATCACCCAGCGTCTGTTCTCTTTGACACTGGGTCTTCTCATTCCTTCATTTCAGAAAGTTATGCACAGTTGCATAACATGTCTTTTTGTGATATGCCAATCCCATTGGTTGTCCAAACCCCTGGTAGTAAATGGCAAACCTCTAGGATAACCTATGACAATGAAATTCTAGTAGACAGGCTAGTTTTTCTAGCCTCATTGATAGCATTGAAATCTTCGGATATTAATATCATCTTGGGCATGGACTGGATGTCAGCTCACTATGCCAAGATTGATACTCATTCTAGAAATGTCCAGCTTACCCATCCCTCGGGTGAGATAGTAAATGTCTCTACTCGAGTTGCCAAATGCCAACTCTATTCCCTAAATGCCAACCCCCTTCTGGAACTTGAAGACATTCCGGTAGTCCGTGACTTCCCGGATGTTTTTCCAGAGGAACTGCCAGGAATTCCACCTGACAGAGATGTAGAGTTTGTGATAGATCTTGTTCCGGGAACTGTCCCAATAGCCAGAAGACCATATAAGATGGCACCCCTGGAGCTAGCCGAACTTAAGAAGCAATTAGATGAGGCTTTAAACAAAGGTTTCATTCGTCCTAGCTCTTCTCCTTGGGCTTGTCCCGTCCTCTTCGTCAAGAAGAAAGACGGAACGGATCGGATGGTTGTAGATTATCGACCAGTTAATCTGGTCACCATAAAGAACAAGTATCCGCTCCCCAGGATCAACGATCTGTACGATCAGCTCGCTGGATCCGCAGTCTTCTCCAAAATGGATTTGAGGTTGGGATACCATCAAATCAAGATTAAGAACGGGGACATTCCAAAAACGGCTTTTGTTACTCGTTATGGCCAATATGAGTACACCGTTATGTCCTTCGGTTTAACCAATGCCCCAGCCACCTTCTCTCGAGTGATGAACTCAATCTTCATGGAGTACTTGGATAAATTCGTCGTGGTATACCTCGATGATATTCTCATCTGCTTGAAGAATGAACAAGAACATGCCGAGCATCTAAGGCTGGTATTGATGAAACTTCGAGAGCATCCCTTTATGCCAAATTTTCAAAATGTGAATTCTGGTTACCAGAAGTGACCTATCTAGGCCACGTAATCTCTGGTAAGGGTATTGCTGTCAATCCCGAGAGAGTTCAAGCTGTCCTTGATTGGACTCAACCTGAATCGGTTAAGCAAGTTAGGAGTTTTCTTGGTCTAGCGAGCTATTGTCGCCGCTTCGTCGAGAATTTCTCCAAGGTTGTGAAGCCTCTAACTGAACTCCTCAAGAAAGATAAAAAGTTCGAGTGGACACCACAGTGTGAGCATAGTTTTCAAGAACTGAAAAGACGCCTGACTTCCGCACCTGTGTTGCTACCACCAGATTTTTCTAAGGACTTTGTTATCTATTGCGACGCCTCGCGACAAGGATTAGGTTGCATTCTCATGCAAGATCGTCATGTGATCGCATACGCATCTCGACAGTTGCGTCCACATGAGGATAACTATCCCACACATGACCTTGAGCTTGCAGCTGTGGTCCATGCACTAAAAACCTGGCGACATTACCTTTTGGGTAATCGTTCCAAAATATTCACTGATCACCAAAGTCTGAAATATATTTTCACCTAGCCGGATTGGAATCTCAGGCAAAGACGGTGGGTTGAGTTGATCTCGGATTACGACATAGGGATAACTTACACCCCGGGGAAGGCCAATGTTATGGCCGATGCGCTAAGTCGTAAATCTTATTGTAACAATTTGATGCTACAACAAGGTCAACCACATCTCCATGAGGACTTTCGGAAGTTGAATCTTCATATTGTTCCTCAAGGATTCCTTTCTACCCTGGTGGCGAAACCTACTCTTAAGGATCAAATTATAGCTGGCCAAACCGTGACAAGGGTATATCACGGATCAAGGAGAATATTTTTAGCGGAAACGCTAAAGAATTTTCCATGAACGATCAAGGTGTTGTGTTCTTCCAGAATCGGTTAGTGGTTCCTAAGAACCCACATCTAAGGCAGTTAATCCTTAAGGAGGCTCATGATTCTCCTCTCACCATTCATCGCAGTAGTACTAAGATGTATCAGGACCTACGCCAAAGGTTCTGGTGGACTAGGATGAAGAGAGAAATTGCTGAGTTCGTTGCTAACTGCGACGTTTGTCGTCGAGTTAAGGCAGAACATCAAAGGCCTGCTAGCACCCTTCAGCCTCTAGCTATTCCTGAATGGAAATGGGATAAAGTTAGAAAGGATTTCGTTACCGGATTTCCCAAGACCAAGAAGGGGAATAATGCTATTTTTGTGGTCATTGACCGTCTTTCCAATGTGGCTCATTTTCTTCCGGTTCGTGAGAGTATAACAGCTAGCCAGCTAGCAGAGTTATATATCTCCCGAATAGTGTCTCTTCATGGTGTTCCCCTGGAGATTAGCTCGGACCGTGGAAGTATCTTTACTTCTCGCTTCTGGGAAAGTTTTCAGAATGCCATGGGGACTCACTTATCTTTTAGCACTGCTTTCCATCCCCAATCAAGTGGTCAAGTAGAAAGAGTGAATCAAATCCTAGAAGATATGCTCCGAGCTTGTGTTATTTCGTTCGGTATGAATTGGGAGAAGTGTCTTCCATTCGCCGAATTTGCTTATAACAACAGTTATCAATCGAGCTTGGGCAAAGCCCCTTTTGAAGTTCTCTATGGACGAAGATGTCGAACACCTCTAAATTGGTCAGAAACCGGAGAGAGGCAACTCTTTGGCCCGGATATGATCCAGGATGCAGAAGAGCAGGTTCGCATTATTCGTCAAAAGTTGAAAACAGCCCAGTCTCATCAAAAGAGCCAATATGATCGTCATCATAAGGCTGTGACCTTTGAAGTTGACGAGAAGGCTTACCTTCGGGTTACACCTTTGAAGGGTACCCATCGTTTCGGTATCAAGGGCAAATTGGCTCCTCGTTACATTGGTCCTTTTCGCATTCTTGCCAAACAAGGAGAAGTTGCCTACCAGTTGGAACTTCCTCCGCATCTTTCCAAGGTTCATGATGTTTTCCACGTCTCGCAACTCACGCATTGCTTTTCGGATCCTATCCGTGAAGTGGACCACGAAACGCTTGATCTCCAAGATAACCTTTCATAACGAGAATACCCCGTGCGTATTCTTGATCAAGCTGAGCATACCACTCGATGTCAAAACCTCAAGTTTCTTAAAGTTCAATGGTCAAATCATTCTCAAAAGGAGGCAACTTGGGAAAGAGAGGATCGTCTCCGACTTGAGTATCCTGCGTTCTTCCCGACGACTTCTAAATCTCGGGACGAGATTCTTTTGACTGGGGGTGAGTTGTCACATCCCTGACCCCTTAAGCAAGGTAGTCTTGTGCTCATGTCCTCTTTGCATTTGCATCTAAGAAGTTTCAACAAAAACAAGATAGTGGCAAAGGAAAAACTCAAAACCCTAGCCACTACTTCAAATAAAGAAAATCTCAAACTGGTTAAAATCAATGAACCCAAAATGGCCTCAAGAAATGTTCAAACTTTCTGATAAATCATGAAAGTAAATGAGCATTGGAGAAAACTATTTTCTTGACACTTTAAGCATTTTAAATAAATGCAAAAAGCTACTGGTTTCAAGTTTTAAATTTGAAATCAGAAACTATAAATTTTCAAAAATGTTGAAAACTTTGGAAATGGTTGGGAATATTATAACAAATATTCAGGTGTGTTTAAAATAGTTTTTGTAATTTGTTTTGGAGCTGAAATAAATAGCAAAATATTGAAGAAGCTAAAACAGAAACAAAAATAGAAAAAAAATGGGAAACTCTTACCTGTCGCCTAGCCTGGCCCGGCCCATCCCAGCTCATGTCGTCTCCCTCGCGCCAGTAGGAGCAGGAGGTGGCCGCCGCCTCCTCCGGCGCGGCCACGCACCTGTGCGCCTGCCTGGCCGCCGCCTCGTGCTGGCAAGGCCAGGGATAAGCTCCCCGAGGCCTCACCTATCCCTTCCTAGCGTCGGCTCTCTCCCTCCTCCCGGATCTCTTCCTCCTTCATGCTGCCGCCATTGGAGCCGAGCAAAGCTCGAGCTGCCCGTGCCCCTAGCCATAGGATCCCCTCTCAGAGCACGCCATGAGCTCCGCCTCGTCGGTCTGGTCCTCCCTGCAGAAGCCGAAGCCATCCCGAGCCCTGCGACGCCCGCGGCGCCATCGTCTTCCACCTCCGGCCGCCGGACCTCTCTCGTCGATTCGTCGCCCCCAGGCCTTCCCCGAGCCGTCTAAGCCCTGCTGTGCACTCCCCGTGAGCATGCGGTCATTTCCCCTAAGTTTTCCCCGTCGATCCCCTCCTCTAGCTCTAGTTTCACCGGAGCCCGACGAGGACCGCCGCTGCCGCTCGTCGCCGGTAGCCCTCCGGTGATCAGCTCGTCCTTCCGAGGGCACCAGCAGCTTCAGGTCGACGCGTAGATGCTGTAGGAGCTAAGAACCGAGCGTAGTTCCCTCTGAATCAAAGACCCCGATGACGCCCGAGCCTTGGCCGCCGCCAAGCTCGTCGCCGGCGTCATCTCCGGCCAGATTAGCCCCGGCTAAGTGCAGAAATGGAGCTGCGGGAGATGTGCAGCTCTCCTGGTGCTCTCCACGCAGCATTTGGCCCCCTGTGCGCCGTTTCCGAGCCCCTCCGCCGCGCCGGTGGTCGCCGGAGGCTCCCCGCCAGCGAGGACGACCTCGTCGCCGGTGGATCTCGGATAGCCTGAGCCACTGACTGGTGGGGCCAGCCTCTGGCAAGTTTAGAACTAATAAAAATAAATCAAATAAGTTAATCAGTCACTGACATGTGGGTCCAGCAAGGTTAATCAGTTAATTAAGTTTAAACTTAATCTAAAATTGACCAGAGAGACTGACCAGTGGGTCCCACTGGTCAGGTTTGACTTTCAACGGCCACATGGACCTGCTGATGTCATGCTGATGCAATAAAAGCATTTTCCAGTATAGAAATAATTCCAGGAAATTGCTAAAACTTGTAAAAATCATAGAAATTAATCTGTAACTCCAATGAAAATAATTTATATATGAAAAAGTATCAGAAAAATTCAAGGATTCTGATTATGCTATTTTCAACTACGTTTGAAAAAGTTACAGAACCCTAACATGTAGAATAAGGAATAATTCAACTCTTATAATTACTTTATAAATGGAATTTGGAAAATATTCAAATTTCATTATGAATGCCATGATCACACACTGTCCTAATTACAAATCAGTACCATAACATGACATTTCATGCATGCTAACATCAAGTTGATCTGAGTATCAGGTCGAATCAATTAAAACGGTATCCGAGAATACCCCGTTTGAATTGATATTCGAATGTGATTCAAATCAACTCTAAACCTAATACATGTTGATTATAATAACTTATCACCTTGCATTCTCATGCCATGCTCATGCATAATTTTGATTGCATATGATTGTTATTGAATGTTGCCATTTATTTCGGTAGGCTCCGCACCCTCGGATTCCACCGAATATCCGTCTGACGGATATCGTTCCTCCTCTGAGCAACAAGGCAAGCAACCCCTTTGATCATCCCGATAAATCCCATGTTCTTGCTCCTGCACCTATTTATTGCATTAAGATCAAATGCTTCAAATGCTTTTGCCACGATAGTTGAACCCACTTCCTTTGCATGACCTAACCTTGTCACAGTAAATAGCCGAACCTTGCAACCCAGCATACCTGATAGTTGCTTGAGCTATGATGTGCCTTATCCTGCTATGCATGCTATGCTTAGAGTTGTGTAAGGTCTGTCATCTGGGAGATGAACAGAATTGTGAGAATATGTTCGGTGAGCAAAGGTTGTGTGTTGAACTTGATTTGGTAAAGGTACCGGTGAAAGGCTGTGTAGGAGTACATGGCGGGTTGTTTCATTTGAACCGTCCATAGGAACTGAGTTCCGTGTATGTAATCCAAGACTAGATACTACCACATGCTGGTCCCTGAAATATGACCCCGCTCGGCCTATTAATCGCTTAGTACTCGGTCCAGGAGTTGCAAGTAGTTTCTGGTGTTTATTGAAATGCTGGAGGCCGTGCATGGTGCTGACCTGAGAGGTGGCCCGTGATGCGGTAGGCAGTGGCACGGTGTACCAAGTGGCACACGGATGGTGGGCTTGGGAACCCTGCGCACATCGTTTGAGGCCGTGGCGGAAACCTTGGCCGGACTTCCGTACGGGTTACTCTCAGATAGGCGATAAACCTGGACTAGGTACTAGTGTGGTTAACGGTCGTGGCCGACTCCCTCGCTGGGCTTCCGCTTGAAGGTTGCCGAGGTGCATGACGTGCACATGGCGATAAGTGGCGAGAGCATGTGTGACGAAGTACACCCCTGCGGGGTTATGATCTATTCGAATAGCCGCGTCCGCGGATATGGACTACTTGGAGACATATGTTGTTCATAGATAACCTCAATGGCTACTCATAAAATTGTCAAGATAAGCATGAGTGTCGTGGAGGGCCTTTCCGTATGGAGACGAAATGATTCCACGATAGTGTATTGTTGTGGTGATAGTGGACTCGTGTGCGAGAAATCAAGTTGTCAAAAATAATTTCAAAATGCAAGTTGTCTAGCCACGAGTCAAATGCTGGCTTTCCGCATGAAACCCCACAATACCTTTTTGATACCTTGCATGAGTAGTTAGATATCCTAAAGTCTTGCTGAGTACCTTCATACTCATGTTTTCTTAATACATGTTGCAGAGGTTGCTAATGACCCTAATGGAGGGTTCTTCGTAGACATCGACGACGACGAGTAGCTGGTGTCCTAGCTACGATCTCGCCCTACGTTGGATCTGTAGTATAGTCAGGCCATGTGCCTTCTAGTTGCCCTGTCTGTACTCAGACAGTTAAACTCTTCCGCTGGCTTGTAACTGAATGACTGCTATTATGGGTCGTGAGACCCTTAATGTGTAATATTATGTGTGTGGCTCTTCCGAGCCTATTAAATAAACGTTGTATGTTTATGGTTATGTTGTGATGCCATCGATGTATCTATACATATCGGTATGCCATGCGTACGTGTGTCGTACTTGATATGTATGGGGTTCGATTACCTAGTCATGAACTTTAGTAGCACTCCTTACAAGGAAATGCCCCTTTGTGATCCAATGAGCCTTGGTAGTTCGCTACTGCTCCGGACACATTGGTTGACCGGCATGTGTCCTTCTTAGCTGCTGTGTCTGTCCCCTTTGCGGAAATGTCACGCGATGTAATGGAGTCCTTGTAGCTTGCTACGACTCGTCTACATTCGCTGATGACCGACACCTGCTTTGTTGGGTCATGTATGCCTGTCCTTGTGCGGTACTGCCACTTTGGTCTATGACTAGACATGTCGATCCGGGTTCTTTGACATTGGAATGCTAGCGACACTGTTGCATACGCGAGTCAAAAGACGCAAACGGTCCAAGCTAAGGTAAGGCTGCAGCCGAGGAGTTAACCGTGCGTGAGACCGCAAAGGGATGCGATGTGTTACAGGCTAGATTCCTATGGCTTAGGATCGGGGTCCCGACATCATATCAATGTGAATGAGTAGGGATTGCTATACAAATGATGCACTAGAGCTACGAGTATGTGAAAGCTCTTAAAGAAAACTAGTGGGTGTGCATCCAACTTGATTGCTCACGAAGACCTAAGGCAATTTTGAGGAAGCCTATCATTGGAATATACAAGCCAAGTTACATAATGAAGCTTTTCCCACTAGCTATATGGTGGTGACAAAACGAGAGACTCTCAATCATGAAGATCATGGTGCTTAATATGCACAAGTGTGGAAAAAGTGGTAGCATTGTCCCTTCTCTCTTTTTCTCTCATTTTTTTGGTGGGTTCTTTGGCCTCTTTTTTTTGGTGGGCATCTTTGGCCTCTTTTTTTTGCTCACATGGGACAATGCTCCATTAATTATGATCATCACAATTTCAACTCAAAACTTAGAGCAACTATGACTGTATGGAATGCCTTCGGTAGTGTACCGTGACAATGATCATGAAAAGGCAATGTAGACATGGTGGCACTTGTCATGGTGGTAGTTGCATGGAAATATATCTCGGAATGACTTTGAAAAATCCATAGTAGGTAGGTATGGTGGCTGTTTTGAGGGAGGCTAATGGTGGGTTTTGTGCACCGGCGAAAGTTGCACGGCACTAAGAAGATAGTGATGGTGGAAGGTGAAAGTGCATCTAAAACATGGACTCAACATTAGTCATTAAGAACTCATATACTTGTTGCAAAAGTTTTATTAGTAATCGAAACAAAGCATTCAACGCATACTCCTAGGGGAAGGGTTGGTAGGTATAAACCATCGCACGATCCTGACCGCCACGCTAAGGATGACAATCAATATACTAATCATGCTCAGATTTCATCACATAGCGGTTCACCATACGTGCATGCTACGGGAATCACTAACTTGAACACAAGTATTTCTAGATCCACAACACCTTACTAGCATGACTTCAACATTACCATAACCACAACTCAAAACTAATTGAGATGAATCAAACTTCTCTAACTATTCAATGCACATGAAGGTGGAAGTTTTCGTATCCCTTTGGATAACTACCCCTTTTGGGACTACTTTCAAAGCATAAATCAACTACCAAGCCATGCACCGCTGGCTCTAAAAGATATAAGTGAAGCACATAGAGCAAAAGTATCTAGCTCAAAAGATATAAGTGAAGCACATGTGAGCTGAATTGTCTACCAAAAGATATAAGTGAAGCTCGTCAAAATCACGGTGAGTGCATGTCTCTCTCTCTAGGTGTGCAGCAAGGATGATTGTGTCACAACAAAAATAAAAGACTCCTACGATACAAGACGCTCCAAGAAAAAACACATAACATGTGGTGAATAAAAATATAGCCCCAAGTTACGTTACCGATGGATTAAAGTTGAGAGAGGGGATGCCTTACCGGGCACTACAAGAAATATGCTCATATGTGACGTTTTTTAAAATGTCGTTGATGAATTCGTCATAAATCTATGACGATTTCATCCGAGATCGTCGTAAACCGTTTGAGGGGATCAAATCTACATATAAATTACGACGATGTGAGTCAAAACGTCGTAACCGCATAAGATGAGATCGTCGTAACTTTTACGACAATTGTAAAAATATCGTAACATGTTCTAACTATGTTGACATGTCACTCGTGGGTCCATTATATCCCACCTCATCCTAGTTTGTGAAGCAACCTACTATTCTATCATTCCAAAAATTCTCGAAAAATTCTCATAAATACTTTGGATCATATATTTCTCAAATATGTGAAAACCCTTCCTTCCATAGTTCAAAAATAATTCAGCAATATTCATTTTCCTATTTTGTTCAGAATAGCACTTCGTGAAGGAAGTGCTATTTCTATTTCTTTGATTACCCTCATATTTTTTGGGCACTCTTTCCTATCCAAATCATTGCCTCATGAAAACTTTTGTAACGATTTGCCTAGTAAATCTTTCTCAGCAAATATCCAAAGTTTGTGTTCAGCTAATAGCTTTGTGAAGAAAGTACTAGATAGGAATATCCTGATGAGTTGAATTTTTTTCCACACCATCAATGTGCCCAAAACATAGCTCTCCATAAAATTGTAGCCACATCTCACAATCCAGGTGAGCTCATGATCCAATCTTTGTTTCTGGTAATATTTTCATTTTGTGAAGCAACTACAGTTTATATTGCTTTATAGTTCATGAAAATTTACCACGGGATGACACTGACCATATAACCTTACTCCACCAAATTTTAGCACATTTAATTCAGGCAGTTTCTCTCAATATTTTTCCCAATATTCTATTCAGTAGAGAGCATTGTGAAGGAAGTACAATTTCTGTTTATTCAAATTTTATGAAATTTTTACAGTACCTTAATGTGCCCAAATTATCATCCTCCTCCAAATTTCAGCTCAATCCAATCATCTATATGAGCCCAGTTTCAATTACCATTTTCTGTCCAAATTGGCACATTGTGAAGGAAGTGTCACTTTGGCATGTCCAAATGGTATAATTTTTATACAGTGCATTCATATGCCCAAATTAACATCATACACCAAATTTCAGCTCAATCCATTCATTAATTTGATCCCACCTTCAACATTCATATTTCTGCACAGTGTGTTACTTCACAAAGCAAGTGCCACCTAGGTTCATCCATTTGAGCTAAAAAATTGCCAATAGAGTGTCCTTAGTAGATGATCATCCTCAACCAAAATTTAGGCCCATTGCCTATGTGAATTACCCGCACCGCTAATCAAACACTTGGGTGCTAATTCATGTTTGAGCTTAGTTCAGTCTCCTCGTGAGATTCTTCTATTGTATTCTTCTTGATAACACCTACCGAGGGATTTTCCAACCCACCAGACATGCATATTCCACCTAGAACGTGTGGCAATGCAACGGTCAGGCGGTGACCATGCGGCTGGCATGCAAGTTCATGTGCTCTGGAGTTGGGCCCTCGACCACCATCCAAACCTCAACGTCAAGGCACCACACCATGTATTTCTGATTAAAGAGATACTTATATACCTATAAATGATTTTTGGGAAAAATAAAGAGCAAACTATAATGCAGTTGCAGTTCAAATTTAACCCGCTTCCAGCTGAATCGACATAAATTTGTCTTTTTCACGAGAGGTGGATAAAAGTTTTTAACATCCAACCATTTTGTAAATTGTACATTAAATATGGACTAGTATTTTATAAAAATGATTTGGCCATTTCAAAACGCGGTCAAAACAACGGGTATGACCGTTCCTACCTAGTGATTGAATCTTGGAAATATTTTGGTGCTTCTATGATTAAATAGATACTTGTGTACCTATAAATAATTTTTAGAAAAAATAAACATCAAACTATAATGTAGTTGCAGTTCAAATTTGACCCGCTTTCAGCTGATTCAACGAAAATTTGTCTTTTTCACGAGAGGTCGATAAAAGTCTTTAACACCCAACCATTTGATCAATTGTACATTAAATATGTCCTTAAGGAACATTGTGCATAATATTAGATCATTTGAACAAACTATGCCATGAATGTGGCCATAAGATTGATCATTTGGCTTGAAAGCCATGAATCTTCACACACGATAGCCCATTCATGAGAACACTTTTTTTAAATAATTCCCATATTACAACTTTATTATTTTTCCTGGTAAGTTGGTCACATATAATGACACAATGCGAAGGTTTTTCAATTTTTTGATTTTTTTTAGAATTTTTCATGCGTGTTTCAAAATGCGGTTCAAACGGTGGGTATGACTGTTCGTAGCTAGGGCTTGATTCTTGCAAATATTTTGGTGTTTCAATGATTAAATAGATAATTATGTACCTAGAAATGAGTTTTGGGAAAATTAAAGAGCAATCTATCAAAGAGTTGTACTTCAAATTTGACCTGCTTCCAGTTGAATCAAAAAAATTGTCTTTTTCATGAGAGCTGGATCAAAAGCTTTTGCCACCAAACCATTTGTTAAACTATACATTTAATAAGACTTAAAATTTTAGAAAAATGATTTGGTCCAATTTTGCAACAAATATTTTCTAGGTCCTTCACAAAAAACTCACTTTGGCCACTTGAAAAATGAAAAATGGATTTTTTATGCAAAGAAAATGAAAAGTCCCTTTAGCAACATTGTTTATAATTGCAAGATGCAAGCTTGTCTACTCCAAAAGATCATATGTAGATGTTATCATGTGAAAAAGTAGAAGAAAAAAAAAGAAAAATACAACTACATATGCTTTATTCTAATTGGTGGAATTGGTTGTGGCATGGATCGATGACGTGGCGGTCATCCATCCATCAATATCTCCATCCCCATCCATCCATCCATCCATCTCTCCATCCCCATCCATCCGTCGCTCTCTCTCTCGCACAGAACCCTAGCCCTCTCCCCGATCTCCCCAACTACTCCGGCTGCGTCCCGTCCACCATCCTCCACAGAAGAAAGGGGAATGAACGACCACAGGCGGAGGCGGCGGAGGAGGATGGGGTTCATGCTGTGGGTGAGGCTGGCCTCCTTCTTCGCTGGCGCGGCCGCCGCGGCTGCCGCCGGCGGCTACTTCCTCTACAAGGACTACAAGCTCGCCCACGACTCCACCGCCCTCCAGGTACGGACCGCGCCCTCCTCCTCCCCTCCCCTCCGCGTCTCACATCTCGGACCGTGTACCACTCCATGGATCTTGTCATGAACTGGAAAACTCATTTTGAGCACTCGAAAGATGGAAAATGATTTTTTTGTCCAAAGAAAATGAAAAATTCATTTGAATACATCTTAATAATGTGTTTCTTCCATTACAAAATTAGGTGTCAACAAGGTCCTTCACAGAAAACCATATTTTTCACTCGAAAATAGAAAATGTTTTTCTGAAAAAGCACTTATTTTCAGTTAATTAGAACCAATTTAGATGGTCATAGCGTATTCATAGTGTTTTACTCCGTTCTGATTGGCCCATGAGGATATCACGCGGATCATGCATTAAGGACCGTTGGATGATCTCGGATCCAACGGCAGCCCTCTACTCTGTAGATGAAACCCTAGTTTTGTCCTCCTCGCATTTTTCATCCACCCCCCGCCTCCCTTCTTCCTCTCTTCTGCTTCCTCCCTTCCCCCCGAGCTCCTTCCTCTCCAGCTCCCCGATCCAATCCCTTCCCCCACATCGGCGCCGCCACCCACCGCCCCGCGTCGCTCCCTCATACCTCGTCGTGTTGTCATCGGTCATGGTGGGCGTCGCTCCCAGCCTCTCCCCTCCCCACCACTTGACCGACCTGCCTCCCCGTCCTCCTTCTCCCCCCGCTCGTTAGGTTCGGAGCAACCTCCTCCCCCGCTAGGATCCGCGGATGCCTCCGCAACGGCGAATGAAGGCGGTGGTGTACGCGCTATCGTCGTTCCAGCAGCAGGTGATGCCGGGTCTGTGGAAGGACATCACCACCAAGATCCACCACAAGGTCTCCGAGAACTGGATCTCCACCACGCTCCGACGGTCACCAGGGTGATGAAGAAATGATCATCGACAGAACCGCTGACTGGTACGTGGATTCGGTCTAGCTGTTTTGCAAGCCATGTTGTACACCGGGTGCCAACCACCTTCACACCTTGTCCTGATTATTCTCCCCATGAGATGGCAGATAAGAAAGATGCCCTCCATTTTCACATCTGTACAGCCGTGTCCTGCACTCCTGCAGCCTTGCAAATGAGTCAAATATTGAATCCTGTCATCACCGTCACACGTTAGCCTGTTGTTCGTGGTGCAGAGGGAGCCTGGAGGTCCCAAGGCTGGACTATGAGGCATCCGAGGATGCCCCGTTGATCGGGCTTGACGCGGCGGCCGGCAACCAGGCCTACGCCGAGTGCGCGAGCGCCGCCGGCAGAAGTGCTGCCTGGTGCCGGTCGGTGACGGTGACGGTACACCCCTGACCGAGACTTTGAACCACAATGCAAGGTTCAGAACTTCAGGTACGAATGGGCTTGAACTCTGTCTGAATTCTGCTTTGCCCGTGCAGTTCACTGTTGTGTTGTTGCTGAGTCATTTCATCGCCCTGGTGACCGTCGGCGCCGCAAATCAGCAGCAGGTGATTTGGGGCTCGATCTCGTTATCCTATCTCGCTGGAGCCTTCGCGCAGATTCGATGTGGCGTGTGCGTGTTTACCTTTAGAAGCCATCTGATGTACTGTATCTTGTTTGCATGACGTTGACCGTATAGGCTATGGATGGTTTGCAGGAATTGGATGGTTTGCAGGAATTGGAGAGCCTTCCACAAGATCCAGCTCTCCACGGAGAAGCCGCCCACCGCCACCGCCTTCGTCCTCCACGGCCTCCTGGGCTCCGGCCGCAACTGGCACACCTTCTCTCGCACCCTCGCCTCCCAGCTCTGCGATCGCTCCCCCTCCGACGGTAACTGCCGCCGAATACCCCCTTTTTTAAGTGCGCATGTATCTCTTAATATTTAGCTCTGCTACTGATCGTTGTGGTATTCACTGAACCTTGGAGAATCGTCAATGTGCCCGGCATTTGGTATAGTGTGCTTACATGCAGGGAGTTGTTCAGACTTAAGATTATGAGTGCTGCATTTTTTGTGTACTATAGGCCTCGCTTTTCATCTAATCTTTTCGGATCTTTACATGTTTATTTATCTTTTGAGATCGCATCTTACTAGTTGGGTCAGAACAGACTATTAGTAATTCTAGTAGTTTTAATTGATTCATAGCTGGGTCGCCGCTGCACGATGGAGTAGTACTGTATTATATAAGCTGAAGAGAATTCTTCAAACCTACCTGCTCTGCTCCTCTATGGTATCCAAGGGGAGTAGTTTAAAAAATTAGCCAAATATGAATTAGTTGTACACCTGACACACAGTTGGGGTATGCTCTGTATCGACAATGAAACTAACTTAGGTGAGCAGACACACAATGATCGAGCTGGAAGGCAGTTGTGTGTCTCCATGAGGTTGTGGCGGTAAATTAATGAACTGCATTATCTGGTCCTAGGCTAATCAGAGCTTATCTGTCTGAATTCTGATGACTCCAACGACCGGCAACCACAACAACCGATCAGAAATTAGACTTGTCGTACCAGCTCAGCTCCAATGTATACTGCAGATTGTTATGGTATGTAGTACATGTTACTGCAGACTTGTGGTTAAATATATTTTTTGTTCGCGCAGATCATGGAGATCCAGAGCACGCTGGCATCGGGCATGTGCGGCACGGGGCACGCGGTGGCGCGATGGCCGCGCATGGTGTTCATGTTCAGGGCCATGACGTGCCTGTTTGTGAGCGCGGTGGCGCACCTGCTGGCGAGCCACTCGCGCCACTTCAACCGGCTCTTTTGGCAGCTCAACTACTCCCGCTACGGTGAACTATTTTCTAGATACATCGGCGACCTTGATTTTCAGTTTAGGTATGAATATGATACGTATTGAGGTTATAGACTAATTAGTGTAGTACTCAGGGATAGCTGAAAAGTGTAGCAGCTGTTGACGGGAAGCAACAAAGTGTATCCTTCCACACGACTGTCAGCCGGTTATCTTTGATTGAATTGATTTTGTTCGTTAAGCTCACAAATCTGGATTGTACTTCTTTATTTATGTATGCATGCCCCTTGACATCACTTAGTGGGATAAAAAAAGGCGAATTGAAGATTTTAAGCCAGTTGCATTGCCAAAATCTGATTATGGTAAATTCTATTCTGGAGATTCATCTATAGTTTTGCAGGTGATTTCTTTAACTCTTGCATTCTCTGATGCATCACTGATCTTTCTGTTTTTCTATCATACAAAAGTTACTAAGCTATTTCTTTGTATTTTTCTAGACGACTTCTCCTAAGGGTCGTGCATACCTGTACAACGTCCACTTCTGGATTGGGAAAGACTCAAGCCAAGTACACACCGTGTAAACTTCAATTTCCGTCACACTCAGAAACCCATTTTCAACTAACTGACGACTTGTCGTTGTGCAGGATGAAGCTGGAACTGCAGCAATCAAGACGGTCAAACTCGATTCTGTACTTGGGGGTCGTGCAGTCTAGTATAGGGAACTCGATTCTGTATTTGTTGTTATCGCTACACCATCATTTATTTTCTGATGATATGCATGTTCGTCATCCAGTTCCTCAACCCCAAAGGTGAATTTTGTTTGCTGGTATGAGTTGTGTGCTCTAGCAAATCGTTGTCGTGATTCTAAATTGTAGTAGTCTCTTCTGTTGGTGTTTTACATCATGTGTATCACTATCAGTTAAGAAATGAATATGTGAAAGCAGTACTTCTTCATATCCAACTCCAAATATGTGTTTCTCAGTTTGTTGATAATTTAGATGCCCCCACTCATGAATCATTCCAGGTGAAAATACTGAACAGAGCTATGCATATATATTGTTGAATTTTAAGCACAATTTAACTAGTAGGTTGTGGTTATGGACTTGTTTGGTCGGTTTGGTGTGATAAACTTTGTGATTGTTAATTATTCTGTTTACTGGAACGAAACTAATAGCTGGCCGTATCTAGATTGTCTACATTAATCTCGTTTGACGAATAGATGTTCTACTTACCTGTTTTAGTTGAACTTGTGAAACCCATGGTTATATTAACAGTAACACTGTGTGGTCACTCAGTTGGAACTCGAAAGTGTTAGCTCAATGGATGTACGTACTTTGTTATATTCTGCTTAGAACAATAAATAAATGGCGTAATTACTGAAATCTCAAAGTGGTTACGTGACAGACAATGTAACCTTTTTCTGCTGTAAATTACGATTCCCTTGGAAAGAGCTGCAACATTTCCTTCATCATAGTTGGCTAGATGCTGCTGATTGACATTTTAGTCATCTATACGCCTATCAGATGGGGAGTTTCGGAACACTGGGTTAGAGAGATCAGAGGCACTGAACAAAGATCTGAAATGGTTCAGCGAACAGGGTCACACAATTCTGGAACCATCTGCTGCTGACACTAGATATGCTTCCTATTTGTAAGAGTTGTCTGAGAAGGACCAGCATGCATTTTCTGTCAGTTCTATAATATGTACTTTGGGCAATCTGCTGGAGGTCGATTTACAGGCAAAAAGGTACCACTTTTCAGCACAGAACCTTATACCAAAACTTTCATGTGAGGTCAAATAGTGTGTGTGTTCGAATGGCTTCCCATGTTGTTGTTAACAATCTGTTGTTGGCTCTGGTTCTTCTGATTGAAATTCGAAAAGAAGATAGCAGTATGTTATTACTGACTTATGCTATGCAGTCCGTAGAGGGTCACTTTATATACAGATATGTTTCATATCTCGTTCTTCTGCTATGCAAATACTTGTACATTCATTCTATTGCTGGCCATTTCGTTGTGGAGGATGAATCCTTATCTTTGCTTATCCAAAGTAAATCAGGCCGGCATCATCGGAGACTATAATCTGTGCTTGTGGTGTGAGCAAGAGTTACATGCTCCTCCATTGATAAATATTGTAATCATGTTCTCTATTCATTTTAGATTGCTGACAAGATTCTGTACAAAAAAGAGCTGGAATTCTACAAGTGGGAAGGTACCCTGTCCGATCTGCTGCAGAATGTCCGCGAAAAACATAACCAAGTTGCTTCTGTAAGTCCAAAAGATTTTTGTTGTTGTTGCAGTGGTTCAAAGGATACATGCCAGGCATTGGACGAATGAGTAGACCATCCTCGAGCAGAGCTCTCAGCAACATCCTTCCATGTGTGGACGCAACTACAACCAACCGAAGCATAGAAGCAAGTCCTCCTTTTGATTTGCTTCTAGCCAAGTGAAACATTGCATGTAGTAGTGTCAGTTTACTAGTTTATCAGCCATGCTGGTGTTGGTTCTAAAAGTCTGTATTTTGATTGTGCAAACTTGGGAGATGTATTATGTGATGTTATATGATGGATGATTTTAATTCAACTTGGAGTTTTCTTGATTTGAATATGAAATAGTGTTGGATTTAATATTGGACAAATAATTTGGTTGAAAATACCCAACAAATACAAATGAAACCAAGTTCTGGAACAAAAAGCTGCTGAATTCAAAAATGAAAAAGGCCAAAACTGAAATTGGATCAAATGTATTCGGGCACTAAAAGGCGAGTGCCCAAATTATAATGATAAAAAAATTCGAAAAAAATACTAAAGTGGCTGTAAATAGGCTAAGGCCCAAAAAGAAGCCCAATAAGAAAAGGCCAAAAAAATAAAACCAGCCCATGTGATCAATTGAAATGGGTTGGGCCGATTTCAACCATGACGTTTTGATTTCGTCGTAATTTTGCCACGTAGGACTGCCACGTAGGACTGAGTTTGATTGCCAACGATGATTTAGGATCGTCGTAAAGGTTACGACAACCCAGGAATCGTCGTAAAAGTAACGACGATTTTGATCAAAACGTCGCTGCTGTTCGTTAGACTGATACTTTCTGCATCTATTACTATTACTCCACACGTCGACCGCTATCCAACATGCATCTAGTGTATTAAGTCCAAAAGAACAGAGTAACGCCTTACGCAAGATGACATGATGTAGAGGGATAATATCAAACCAATGATGAAAACCCCATCTTTTCATGCATATAAGAAATTAGCAAAGACTCAAATATATATCATAGATAATCTGATCACAAATCCACAATTCATCGGATCTCGACAAACACACCGCCAAAGAAGATTACATCGGATAGATCTCCATGAAGATCATGGAGAACTTTGTATTGAAGATCCAAGAGAGAGAAGAAGCCATCTAGCTACTAACTACGGACCCGTAGGTCTGAAGTGAACTACTCACGAGTCATTGGAGGGGCGATGACGATGATGTAGAAGCCCTCCAACTCCAAAGTCCCCTCTGGCATGGTGCCGGGAAGGGTCTCCAGATGAGATCTCGCGGAAACGGAAGCTTGCGGCGGCGGAAAAGTACTTTCGAGGCTCCCCTGTTTTTTGCTGTATTTTAGGGAATATATAGGCCAAGGATCTAGGTCAGGGGGCGGCCAGGGAGGCCACAAGCCCTAACACTGCCGCCTCCCCCCTGGTGGCGGAGTGGGAGCTTCTGGGCTCCCTGGAGCCCACCTGGCTTGGCCCACAGGCCCCCTGATCTTCTTCCGTCAGGAAAAAATCATTTCGGGGATTTTATTCCGTTTGGACTCCTTTCCAAAATCAGATCTGAAAAGAGTCAAAAACACAAAAAATAGGAACTCACACTTGGCACTGGATTAATAAGTTAGTCCCAAAAAAGATATAAAAGGTGCATAAAACATCCAAAGATGACAAGATAATAGCGTGAAACCATCAAAAAGAATAGATACGTTTGAGACGTATCAGTCCCTCAAAATGTTTTAACAATCCTCTGGAGTCTTGGCGTCTGACTCCTCACATTCTGCATACTAACTCCTTTGGTGATGCTCTTCCGTTATATTCGTAACGTTTCCATCAAAACGAGGGTTCTTTTGTTGATATAAGCTTCTTCCGTCATTGGGTCTTCTTAACTGAAAAGTCTCGTGATCATCCTAAATAACATATCGATGATTCTCATGGTGGTCTACCATTTGTAGTTATCCTGCAGAGAGAAGGGGTCTTGGCTTCATCCTCACCGTACAATTTCCTACGCGTGACAATAGGTGCCATGTACATGGGTCTTCATTATACCATTATGAGGCTTAAACAAAAGCTTCAAAGAGCATCATCTCTCACTATGGGTAAGGCTCTCAGATTTCCATTCCGAATAGCAAGAGAATGATAAGAGTAAGTTGTCATGGTGACCAAGCCATGTCGCACTAAAATCATTACCTTGTATAAGGTTTATTAAATCTCGTATTCTAACACTTGGGCATCCTCACAGCGTTGCAGAATTTGTATTTTTCACGAACGAAGTTCGGATAAATCCAATGATTCTGCAAGCTGAACAAACATCTATCGTTTCTTCACAACTCTCGGGTTTCCGTATGCTCCTAAGAAAACGTTTGTTGATCCATCATAGCTTCTTCCAAGTTTCTTTCTTCATAAAGTTAGTGCTTGATCCTTATTAGTCCCGGGGTCAGTGGGTTGCAGGCGTACTTTAACTCATACTTGGAATTACCCCGCCTTTAAATCCTATAGTGTTTCGTTCCATCATACTCTTGGGGTAACCATCATATAATAATAATCCTCAGACTTATTTTTGGTGCACACTCCACTCTGTGTGATACTTTTTTTCCATTGGTGTGTTTACCATTAAAAGGTATTGGTTCATCCATAAATCATATTCATTTCATATTCAATCCTTTATTACATCCTTAATTTCTTCTCAAAACTCCAATTCAAAAGTACTTTATTACAAATGCTTCCATCCACATTGTTCGGTATGGTCAAGCATTTCTGCCAACTTTATTCATTCGTCTTCCTTGGAGATACTTTAGTGCCACTGGAACTTTCCGAGGTGTTCCTTGAAATCATCCATCTTTTGTTTTATCATGTTGGCCATGAGCTTCATCTCCATCATCTTCGCATGCACTTCACTCAGGTATTCCTGGGTATGACGGAGTCTTGCTTCAAGTATTTCTCCAATCTGACGTATGTCTTCCATGGCAGCTTCACGAACAACATCAAAGAAGGTTGCTCGTGGTACACGTGAAATGAAAAAGTATTGCCCCATAGTCTTTGGAGAAACTCCTTTCACATGGTGGACGTGTACTTCCACATACCAGAGTTCCACTCCACTATCCATGAATGGGTAGCCTTTGTAGACTGCATCTCCTTCAAGATGAATGTGCTTCATCATGTCCTTCAGGATTTTTGGGTAATCATGATCACTAGGTAGGGTCATGTTCGTTTCTGGGCCCTCAAGGAAGGACTCGTAGAGGGTTTTCATCTGCACGTGTGAGAAAATGAGTACTCAGAGGAATGTATGTGTCTCCTTGGTATGCATGGTACATTCATACTCATTGGATCCTGTGGGTTTACCGATTACTACCACACTTAAAATGAAATATACTCATGCCTGCATAGACCATATTTTCTCATATCCTCATAAATGTTCACAGATCTTTGTTTGTAGAGAAACAACGCATATAGTTTCAACATAGGCAATCATGACACAATAAATTTTATTGATTCATGAACTTATTACAATCTCAGAGACTTCCGTTACAAAATTTAACTCCATAAACTCATGATAACAAGAGGGCTTCATGTTACACTTATTGCCATTGTCAAAACTTAACTACTCCATCTTTAATTTTCTTCCCCTGTGGACAATTACTATCATAATGCCCTGCTTCCTTGCAATGAAAACAAATGAGTTCTGACAATTCCCGGGGACTCTTGGTGTTTTCTATTACTCCTTGGTTTTCCTGGTTCCTTCTTGGGCACATATTGTTGTAGTGTCCCAATTCCTTACTCTTAAAACATCTGATATGACTCAGGTCTTTATATGTCGGGATTTGACTCTGGCTGGTGTACTTTCTCTTCTTTCTGGACTGCTTCATGATGGTTAGTACTTCCATTTCATGTGGATCAAACTCTACTTTTTTCGTCAGGAAGTTTCCCAGATATTTATGGCTTTCCTTCGTGCAATCCTTTGAGAAATGTTCTTCTCCACATGAGTAACAGGCATTGGAGAAAAATCTGGTTGGGCCTTGTCAATCAGGGTCTTCCAGATTTTCCTTCATCACATGTTCTTCAAAAATCTTGTTCTTCAGCATTTCCCTCATTACTTGTTTCTGCTGCTTGACAACTTGTTGCACCTTGGGGTAAATTTGACACTGAGCGGGGTAGTGGGTGGTTCCTTCACACAAGAAGCAAGTCACCTGACTAGTTGGGCATTCCTCCGCTGGGTGATTTTCTTCACAATGGGTGCATCCATCCTTGTGTTCTTCCTGGGTGTGTCCTATTTCTCCACAGATCTTGCTTGCACAAGGCTTATTCATCGGGATTTCGTAGCACTTTCGAATAAGATGGGATCTTAACATAGTCTTCTTGAACTCGTCCCAGGTTTCTGCTCCACTAAATCCTTGTATGGCATGATGCATATTCCACCAGATAGCAACACCTTGGGTAAAGTACTGGAGAGCGTGTGCCACTTCATATTTCCTTGAAATCAAATTGCTCCCAAAGTGGTTCTCCATGTTCTGAATCCACATTTCAGCTTCCAGCTGGGTCATTGGTCCAGAGATTACAAGTCCATCTTCATACGCCATCTACTGGGTCCAAGGTTTTTGGGATGAGATGGGTAAGAGAGAGAGGGAAAGAGGGAGATACACACAATACAAACAATAGTTTTGAGAATAGGTTTTATTTGTGGCTGTCGGAAAACGCACACAAATTTCGCCTCACAAATCATCGTATCTAACGTGGGTATATAAAAGGGGTTTGGACTTCTAATTGCCATATAAATATCGGAACACTTCAGGGTCTTTGAATTTCTTCGGGTCTTCAGAATCTTCAATTGGTGCAGCTTCAATTCTTCAAATGCATGGTGAAGTCCTCTTTTCTTTGAAGTAGAACTCAGTTGATCCTTCATGTGGTCAAAGGGGAAAGGATATTGTCTAACTATTTGAGGTGAGAGAGAACATTTGATGAAATCAGAAGAGATGATAAGTAAAGGATGTTCTTGGAAATAAAAATTTAGAAAGATCTTTTCCTAAGAAATTTCCAGTTTCTAGGGTCACGTCCTACAGTCAACATGTGCTCTGATACCATATTTGTAGCGACCCGACTCAAAATGAGTCAAGCCTCTGTATCTGTGCCATCAATGTATATATCAAAGTGCAATCACATGTAAATAACGTAAAACAGATATATACCTCAAAATCTCAGCGGAAATAGTGAAAGGGAGTGGAGTGCCAATAAACACCAACGGCAAGTTGAGTGCAGACCGTAAACCTAAATCGTACTCTTACTCGTCGAAGAAAGTATCTGCAACATCAGACGTTGCAGCCGTGTAGGTCAGCATATTGAATATGCCGGCAAGTCACAAAAGAGAGAGGTGTAAATATCATCTATACTATATGCATATATGGCATGTGGGGATGTAGTTTAAGTTTTGCGTAGAAAATTTTCCTACAACAAGAGAGAGGGTTAAAACAAAATTTACTACATTGTTGGTTGTTAATGAGAAGGTTCCACTAAAAGTTTCTCATACCCAAGTTAATATTACCCACATCAATAATTAATGGTGTTGACAATTCCTGATAACTTCAGTTCCTTCGGCTCAAGTTGTCCATGACCGTGGACACGACTAGTCGATTAGGTTTGAGTACTCTACACAGTTTTGCACACGTTCCCCATGCTACGGCAACAAAAGTTCTTCTCCGGCAATGGTGCCAGAAATCCTTCTGTCGTCTCTTGAGCTTGCGTTGGTTTTTCCCTTGAAGAGGAAAGGGTGATGCAGCACAGGAGCAGTAAGTATTTCCCTCAATTTGAGAACCAAGGTATCAATCCAGTAGGAGAATATCATCAAGTCCAGAGTACCTGCACAAACACAAAGAGCTTGCACCCAACGCTATAAAGGGGTTTTAAATCCCTTCAAGATTGATTGCCAAGTGAGATCTGAAGGCGGAAACTGCAACGAAGAAAAAGTGTAAGGCTGAAAATATGGTGTGGAGTAGACCCGGGGCCATAGTGTTCACTAGAGGCTTCTCTCAAAATAGAAAATATTACGGTGGGTGAACAAATTACTGTTGAGCAATTGATAGAACCGCGCAAAGTCATGACGATATCTAAGGCAATGATCATACATATAGGCATCACGTCCGAGACAAGTAGACCGATACTTTCTGCATCTACTACTATTACTCCACACATCGACCGCTATCCAGCATGCATCTAGTGTATTGAGTTCATCACGAACAGAGTAACGCCTTAAGCAAGATGACATGATGTAGAGGGATAAACTCAAACCAATGATGAAAACCCCATTTTTTTACCCTTGATGGCAACAATACGATGCGTGCCTCGCTACCCCTTCTGTCACTGGGTGAGGTCACCGCACGGTATGAACCCAAAACCAAGCACTTCTCCCATTGCAAGAATTATAGATCTAGTTGGCCAAACAAAACCCACAACTCGAAGAGAATTACAAGGATATTAAATCATGCATAAGAGAGATCAAAAGAAACTCAAATAAGATTCAAAGATAATCTGATCATAAATCCACAATTCATCGAATCTCAACAAACACACCGCAAAAGAAGATTACATCGGATAGATCTCCATGAAGATCATGGAGAACTTTCTATTGAAGATCCAAGAGAGAGAAGAAGCCATCTAGTTACTAGCTATGGACCCGTAGGTCTATGGTGAACTACTCACGCATCATCGGAGAGGTCATGGTGTTGATGTAGAAGCCCTCCGTATCCGAATCCCCCCTTCGGCAGGGCACCAGAACGTGCCCCAGATGGGATCTTGCGGAGACAGAAGCTTGCGGCGACGGAAAAGTACTTTCGATGATCTCGTGATTTTTGATGGAATATTAGGGAATATATAGGCGCAAAACCTAGGGCAAAGGAGGCTCAGGGAACCCACAAGCCAGGGGGCACGGGCCCCCTGGCCGCGCCATGAGGGCTTGTGGGGTCCGTGGTGGGCCCTGCCCTGATTCTTCAGCTTTCCGATCTTTTTCTGTTCCGGAAAAAATCTTTTTGGCAGTTTCATTCCGTTTGGACTCCGTTCAAAATCCTCCTCTGAAAGGAGTCAAAAACATGGAAAAAACAGGAACTGGCACTTGGCACTGAGTTAATAAGTTAGTCCCAAAAAATGTATAAAAGGCATGCAAAACATCCAAAGTTTGACAAGATAATAGCATGAAACCATCAAAAATTATAGATACGTTGGAGACGTATCAAGCACCCCCAAGCTTAACTCCTGCTCGTCCTTGAGTAGGGAAGTGATAAAGACTGAATTTTTGATGTGGAATGCTACCTAGCATAATTTTTGATGTGAATTTTTGAAACTACTTTCACGTGACATGAATGTTCAGGTCCGTAAGATTCGAAACAATAGTTTGCTTTTGACATGAAAACAATAATACTTCAAGCAAACTAGCAAGGTAATCATGAACTTTAAAATAACAAGGCCAAGGAAAGTTATCCCTACAAAATTATATTGTCTGGCTATGCTCCATCATCCTCACACAACTAATGTAAATCATCCACAACCCCGGTATTGGCCAAGTAATTGTTTTCACACTCTTACTTTCTCAAACCTTTTATAACTATCACGCAATACCTGAGAGTGAGCCATGGATATAGCACTATAGGTGGAATAGAGTGTGGTGGTGGTTGTGAGACAAAAAGGAGGAGATGAAAACATTGACTCGGCGTATCAAAGGGCTACGGAGATGCCCATTAATAGATATCAATGTGAATGAGCAGGGATTGCCATACAAGGGATGCACTAGAGTTATAAGTATGTGAAAGCTCAAAAGGAAAACTAGCGCGTGTGCATCCAACTTGTTTGCTCACGAATACCTAGGGCATTTTGAGGAAGCCCATCATTGGAATATACAAGCCAAGTTATATAATGAAGATTCCCACTAGCATATGGTAGTGACACAGCAAGAAGCTCTCAATCATGAAGAACATGGTGCTATTATGAAGCACAAGTGTGGAAAAAGATAGTAGCATTGTCCCTTCTCTCTTTTTCTCTCTTTTTTTTATTTGGGCTCTTAGGCCTCTTCTTTTTTTTCTCTTCTTTTTTATTTTTGGGATCTTTGGCCTCTTTTTTTCCTCACATGGGACAATGCTCTAATAATGATGATCATCACACTTTTGTTTACTCACAGCTCAAAGCTTAGAAAGATGATGACTCTATAGGAAATGCCTCCGGCAGTGTACCGGGATGTGCAACGATCTACCTTGGCGTAGGACGTTGGAACATCTCTCTAGATATCTTACGATCATGCAATGGCAATATGAGAGTGACGGCACAAGTCATGAGACGGAACGGCGGGAGTTGCATGGCAATATATCTCGGAATGGCTATGAAAATGCCATAGTAGGTAGGTATGGTGGCTGGTTTGTGCACCGGCGAAAGTTGCGCGGCACTAGAGAGGCTAGCAAAGGTGGAAGGTGAAAGTGCATCTATACCATGGACTCACATTAGTCATGAAGAACTCACATACTTGTTGCGAAAGTTTTTATTAGTAATCGAAACAAAGTGCTAAACGCATACTCCTAGGGGAAGGGTTGGTAGTGTTAACCATCGCACGATCCCGACCTCAACACAAAGGATGACAATCAATAAATCAATTATGCTCCGACTTCCTAACATAGCGGTTCACCATACGTGCATGCTACGGGAATCACTAACTTCAACACAAGTATTTCTAGATTCACATTACCCTACTAACATAGCTCTTAATATTACCAAATCCACGTCTCAAAACTAATTGAGAGGAATCAAGACTTCTCTTTCTACTCAATGCACATGAAGATTGAGGTTTTTGTATCCTCTTTGGGTACCTATAATCTTTGGGACTACTTTCATAGCATAAGCCAACTACCAAGTCACGTATCGCCGTGCTCTAAAAGATATAAGTGAAGCACATAGAGCAAAATTATCTAGCTCAAAAGATATGAGTGAAGCACTATGAGCATTCTAGCAAAATCCCGATGATTGCATGTCTCCCTCTCTAAAAAAGGTGTGCAAAAAGGATGATTGTGACACAACAAAAATAAAATACGCCTACGATACAAGACGCTCCAAGCAAAACACATATCATGTGGTGAATAAAACTATTGCTCCAAGTAATATTACCGATGGATTGGAGATGAAAGAGGGGATGCCTTTGCGGGGCATCCCCAAGCTTAGGCTTTTTGGTGTCCTTGAATTTGGCTTGGGATGCCTTGGGAATCCCCAAGCTTGATCTATTTCCACTCCGTATCTCTTTGTCCATGAGAACATCACCCAAAGCTTGAAAACTTCACAACACAAAACTTAAACAGAAACTTGTGATAACATTAGCACAAGAAAGCAAACTACCACTTCTTTTGGTACTATAGAAACCTTGAATTCTATCTATATTGGTGTTGGTCTACTGTATTCTCACTTTTCCATGGCTAGTACCCCCCGATACTATCCATAGTTTCATCAAAACGAGCAACCAACTCAACAAAAACAGAATCTATCAAAAACTGACCAGTCTGTAGCAATCTGTATACTTTGTATACTTCTCGTACCTCAAAAATTCTGAAACATTACGACTGCGTGGGAAAAAGGCATATCAACCAGAAGAAAAAATAATCAACTCAAAATCTATTTCTGAATAAAAATTAAAAATCATCTCGTGAGCGAAAAGTTTTTGTCTTTTTCCAGCAAGATCAAACAACCATCACCAAGACTAGTCATAAAGGTTTTGCTTGGCTCAAACACAAAAAGAAACACAAAAAACACAATCACAACAGAATTATGATGGTGTGGATGCAAAAAATCAGAAAGAAAATGATAAATTCATTGGGTTGCCTCCCAACAAGCGCTATTGTTTAACGCCCTTAGCTAGGCATAAAAGCGATACAATCACGTATCGTCGTCTTTGGTGCTCAAACCATAAGTGGCCCTCACCATGGATTCATAAGGCAATCTTATATTCTTTCTTGGAAAGTGTTACATGCCCTTCTTTAAAGGAAATTGAAATCTAATATTCCCTTCCTTCATATCGATGATAGCACTCATAGTCCTTAGGAAAGGTATACCAAGAATACTAGGGCATGTAGGATTGCAATCAATGTCAAGCACAATGAAATCCACGGGTATATAGTTCCTATTTGCAATAATAAGAACATCATTGATCCTTGTCGTGGGTTTATTGACAGTAGAATCCACAAGATGCAAATTAAGAGAACACTCTTGAATCTCATTAAAACCCAGAACATCACATAAAGACTTTGGAATAGCAGAAACACTAGCACCCAAATCACACAAAGCTTTGCATTCATAGTTTTTGATTTTGATTTTGATGGTAGGTTCCCACTCATCATGAAGCTTTCTAGGGATAGATACTTACAATTCAAGTTTCTCTTCAAGAGATTTTATCATAGCTTCGACGATATGATCGGTAAAGGCCTTGTTTTGACTATAAGCGTGTGGAGAGTTTGACATGGATTGCATCAAGGAAATGCGTTCAATCAAGGAGCAGCTATCATAATTGAATTCCTTGAAATCCATGGTAGTAATTTCATTACTACTCAAAGTTTTAATATCTTCTACTCCACTTTCAATGCTTTTAGCATCAAGATAGATGGAGTCCGAATTATTGAGGCACTTTTCAACCAAAGTGGATTCATATCCAGCCCCATAATCATTAGGTTTGTCACAAGGAAAACAAAGATTCAATGGGAGTCACACCAAGAACTCTAAGATCTTCATGATTCTTATCACGAGAACACGCCTTTTTAAGCCATTTATGTCTAGCATGAATTTGGGCGGTTCTTTCTTTTCTCTCAATCATGGAAACACGCATAGCTTTCAAAGTTTCATCCATATTGATCTTGGGAGGAGCACATCTAACTTTCAAAGCATCAACATCATGAGACATTCTATCAACGCTCTTAGCCAAATCGTCAATTTTGAGTAGCTTTTCCTCTATGGACGCATTGAAAATATTTTGTGAATTGATGAACTCTTTGATATTACTCTCTAGATCAGAGGGTAATCTATTGTAATTTCCATGAGTATTGTTGTAGGAGTTGCCAAAGTTATTAGTGGAGTTACTAGGAAAAGGCCTAGGAACATAGTTTCTTCTAAAAGCATTGTTGTTGCCAAAATTATTCCTACCAACAAAACTAACGTCCAAGCTAGCGTTGCTACTCTCAATCAAGGAAGACAAAGGCATATCATTAGGATCTAAAGGAGCACTTCTACTAGCAACCAAATTCATTATCTCATCCATCTTAGCACTCAACGAGTTAATTTCTTCTATAGCGTGTACCTTCTTACTAGTAGGTGACCTTTCAGTGTGCCATTGAGAGTAGTTCGTCATGATGTTGTCTAGGAGCTTTGTGGCTTCCCCTAACGTGATTTCCATGAACGTTCCACCTGAGGCAGAGTCCAAGATATTTCTAGAAGCGAAATTCAAGCCAGCGTAGAAGATCTGTATAATCATCCAAAGACTCAAGCCATGAGCGGGACAATTTCTAATCATCAATTTGATTCTCTCCCAAGATTGTGCAAGATGTTCATGATCAAGTTGCTTGAAATTCATGATATCATTACGGAGAGAGATGATGTCTTAGCCGGCGGCAAATACTTGGATATATAAGCATCTTTGCACTTATCCCAAGAATCGATACTATTTTTGGGCAAAGGAGAAAACCAAGTTTTTGCGCGATCTCGCAAGGAGAAAGGAAAAAGCTTCAATTTAATCACATCATTATCCACATCTCTCTTCTTTCGCATATCGCAAAGCTCAATGATGGTATTGAGATGGGATGCGGCATCTTCACTAAGAAGGCCGGAGAATTGCTCTTTCATAACAAGATTCAGCAAAGCGGCATTGATTTCGTATGACTCCGCACTAGTGGCGGGAGCAATCGGAGTACTAATAAAATCATTATTATTAGTATTTGAGAAGTCACAAAGTTTGTTGTTTTCATCCATGGTGACTTCGGCAAGCAAGCAAGCACACAAGCGAACAAAGAGCAAGCGAGAAAAAGGGCGAACGAAAAGGCAAACGGAAAAGGCAAACGAAAAAGGCAAACGAAAAAGACAAATTGTGTAGTTGGGGAGAGGAAAATGAGAGGCAACTAGCAAACAAAGTAAATGCAAGAGATGAGTTTGCGACACCTACTTGGATGAGTTCTTGACTTGATCCTCCCCGGCAATGGCGCCAGAGATTCTTCTGCTACGGCAACAAAAGTTCTTCTCCAGCAATGGTGCCAGAAATCCTGTTGTCGTCTCTTGAGCTTGCGTTTGTTTTTTCCTTAAAGAGGAAAGGGTGATGCAGCATAGGAGCAGTAAGTATTTCCCTCAGTTTAAGAACCAAGGTATCAATCCAGTAGGAGAATCTCATCAAGTCCAGAGTACCTGCACAAACACAAAGAGCTTGCACCCAATGCTATAAAGGGGTTGTCAATACCTTCAAGATTGATTGCCATGTGAGATCTGAAGGCGGAAAGTGCAACGAAGAAAAAGTGTAAGGCTGAAAATATGGTGTGGACTAGACCCGGTGGCCATAGTGTTCACTAGAGGCTTCTCTCAATATAGCAAATATTACGGTGGGTGAACAAATTATTGTCGAGCAATTGATAGAACCGCGCAAAGTCATGATGATATCTAAGGCAATGATCATACATAGAGGTATCACGTCCGAGAAAAGTAGACTGGTACTTTCTGCATCTACTACTATTACTCCACACATCGACCGCTATCCAGCATGCATCTAGTGTATTGAGTTCATGACGAATAGAGTAACACCTTAAGCAAGATGACATGATGTAGAGGGATAAACTCAAACCAATGATGAAAACCCCATCCTTTTACCCTTGATGGAAATAACACGATGCGTGCCTCGCTACCCCTTCTGTCAGTGGGTGAGGCCACCGCACGGCATGAACCCAAAACCAAGCACTTCTCCCATTGCAAGAATCATAGATCTAGTTGGCCAAACAAAACCCACAGCTCGAAGAGAATTACAAGGATATGAAATCATGCAGAAGAGAGATCAGAAGAAACTCAAATAAGATTCAAAGATAATCTGATCATAAATCCACAATTCATCGGATCTCGACAAACACACCGCAAAAAAAAGATTACATCGGATAGATCTCCATGAAGATCATGGAGAACTTTTTATTGAAGATCCAAGAGAGAGAAGAAGCCATCTAGTTACTAGCCATGGACCCGTAGGTCTATAGTGAACTACTCACGCATCATTGGAGAGGTCATGGTGTTGATGAAGACGTCCTCCGTATCCGAATCCCCCCTCTGGTAGGGCACCAGAACGTGCCCCAGATTGGATCTTGCGGCGAGAGAAGCTTGCGGCGGCGGAAAAGTACTTTCGTGGCTCTTTTGATTTTTTCTGGGATTTTAGGGAATATATAGGTGCAAAACTTAGGGCAAAGGAGGCTCAGGGAACCGACAAGCTAGGGGGCGCGGCCCCCCTGGCCGCGCCATGAGGGCTTGTGGGGTCCCTGGTGGCCCCCTGCCCTGATTCTCCGGCTTCCCGATATTTTCGTGTTTCGGAAAAAAATCTTTTTGGCAGTTTCATTCCATTTGGACTCCGTTCAAAATCCTCCTATGAAAGGGGTCAAAAACATGGAAAAATATGAACTGGCACTTGGCACTGAGTTAATAAGTTAGTCCCAAAAAATATATAAAAGGCATGCAAAACATCCAAAGTTTGACAAGATAATAGCATGAAACCATCAAAAATTATAGATATGTTGGAGACGTATCACCCCACAAGATTTGATCTCCTCCGTTGGAGTCCTTGCACTTTAGGGTGTTTGAGAACTGGATGATCAAAACATGGTCTTTCAACGGGATCCTTTGAGCCTCTGTCGGTGCCCATCCAATCCTACCGTTCTTCTACATCTCGTAGCACCGCCCGTCCAGAGTCACCACGTTTTCCAACCAAGCGAGAGCCCATAATGACTTGTGGCTGTGCAGGTAAGCCTTGGGTCTTGAAATATCCATCCATCTCTTTGAGCCTGGGTGAAGCTTTCCACAAGATGTCATGGCGCTTCTCCATGCATCCCGGGTCCTCCGCTGGTTTATCCCAGGGAGCCCATCTGAACCGTCCTTCACCCAGAGGTATGTTGCATCACGAAGTCTCGAAAGTCTTGGAATATCCGGTCTTGATTATTATATTCTCATAACACTCGTGAATAACACTCAACCATAACCCCGTCTACTAAAAGCATAGCAAAATAAAATTCATCATCCCGGGCCAAGTAACAAGGGTGATGGGTGCCTACCACATGATACTACATCAAGATCCAAATTTCCAAGTACCTACTTTGCATGCAATTTGGGTGAAGAATGTAGAGCTACAATGCATATAAAACATAGGTAAAAATATGATCAACGTGACTTGCCTGGTAAGGTTGATGGAGATAGATATCGCTCTCAATAAATAACTTGATACAACTATTCATCGCTCTCCGTTGAAATCTATATGATCAAACATAGTATTCCTATAAGCAATCATACTAGCATTCATCTTAGCAATCAATATAACAAACAACAATAAAAATTGATGCAATAAAATCAATAAGAAAGATCAAGAAGAAATCCAAAGGAAAACTTCAAAGAAAACTATGGAGTCTTCTACTACAACAATCACTAAATAGCTTTTGTTCTAATTACACTTAACAGAAAAATAAACCACTAGAATAGTAAAATAACAGAAAATAAAATATAAAATTCACTAAGATAACCGAAAGTATTCTTCATAAAACTATATTATTTTGAAATTATTTTGAAATAGGACATCAAACTATCAACCAAATCAATTTGCAAGTTATTACCGAACTAGAATTGATTTCATGCTATCAAATAAAATAAAATTTTTTTGTCGTTGAAAACCTACTGTTAACTAACAGAAAACAAGAATATAACCTTTCACTAGTATAAAAGAAAATAGTTAAAAACAATTATAGCCAAAGAAATAGCAACAATCCTAGACAGAACTAAAACAAAATCTGTTTTACATGAAATATTGATTTAAAACATTCCAAAAATTATGAAATTTTACCTACTAATAAATAAGGTCACTAGTGATCAGTAGCAAAAAGAATTAATTAAACATATATTTTTAAACTCCAGTTATTAACAAAACAATATTTAAACAAAATTTGTTTAGATTCAAATTTAAATTCTCAAACATGGTCAACTTTTATATCTACAAAAACTACATAAAATTTGTGATCCAATGCAAAAAGAATCACCTAATTCGGAGTTATAGACTAATAGATATGAATTGTATAATTTGCTCTTTTTCTAAAAATAAAACTGTTACTGGATTTTTTTGAAGCTCACCGGAGTTAGTCGCTGGAGTTGGAGAAGATGACGGGAAGGTGGCTCCGTTGGTGTAGGGGGAGATGAAGGGGTGCGGCCGGTGGTGGGGATCTTTGGCGTCGCGTTGGTGGCATTAGGAGGCGCTAGGGCGTGGCAGGAAGTGCTCTTAGAGCTCGGTCGAACAGGGTCTTCGTCGAGGTGTGGGGCGGCGGTTAGAGGTGAGGAGAGGGGCGGTTCTTGGGGAAAATGGAGAGAGGATGGTGTGGGGATCATTTATAGGGCGACGGGAGGCGAGGGGAAGGAAAGCTCGAGCAGATCGTGGAAGAAATCGGCGCCATGGTGAGTTCCTGGAAGGAACCGTGGTGTGGAAGGAAAGCGACGAGAGGTAGGAGAAGGAGGAGTAACGGGCGAGATTGGTTTCCTATTGAGCCCATGATAGATTTCCAAATAAACACGATTTGTTTCCTTTTTATAAAAATAGGAAAGTAAAACGTACAAAAGGAAATAAATATAATTCCAAACATAGAAGTATTATATATCCAAATTCTCAGAAAAAAATTCCCACCACGTGGGTAATTTATTTTTCACAAAATAAAAAACTTTATAAAAAATTATTTTTTTTAAATCCAATAAAAATCCAAGTTTTGGTTTAAAATTTTTGGCATCTTTTCCTACTGACTTTTATTTATTTGGGGGTGTCATGTTACATCCTCTCTTTCTTGCTTGGCAAGTATATTGTGAGGAAAATTTTGTGGTTGGAATCTTGTGCCAAAAATAATTTTGAATCAAATACCGAAAGGAATTCAAATGCCACCTTGATCCAAATTCCTTATAGTAGAAGAAATCATGTTATCTTCTCTCACTGAATTTTTAAACGGATGAATTTGAATTCAGAGGAAGAAGGGAAAGTCATTTTATTCCCTCTCATTCAAAAGTGTTAAAAAGTTTCAAATTTCACTCAAGTTTCAGTCACGGAAACAAACAAACAATCAATCTAATAATTATATTAACATTCCAAAATTTGGGATGTTACAATTAGCAAGTTTTAACTCCTCTCTTCAAAGCCTATTTAAAAATATATGCTAATTAACACACAATTTAAAAACAACACATAAAGTTGTCTTAGAAAATTTTAAAATAAATACTAAAATAAACTAGGCAGAATTTGAAAGAGGTGAGAAAAAGAATCAACTCATTTGGTGTTTGCTATAAAACATTTATAGCTAGTCAAAGTTTTGGTCAAAATATGTTATAAAAAATCAAAAAGAAAAGAAAACGCTTCTGATGAAAATGCGCTAGCGCAAGAGAGAAAGCGTACTCGACAGAAGGCGCTTCCACTAGCGCGTGCTGTGGCTGGGACAGTAATGCTGACGTGGAGGGCCCACGCGCAGGTTTGACTCGGGGCTCCTTCTTCCTCTTGTGGCCGAAGGGAGAAGGGACTCCGGCGAGGCTCACCGGCGACAGGAGCCTCCAACCGGGAAGCTGAGGGCACCGGCGTCCACAGGGGGTTGCGGCGCATCGATTTCATGGTCTTGGGGCTGCGGCGGCTGCCGGAAGCGATCAGCCGTTCCTCCACGGCGGAGGAAGCTTCACCTTTGGCTAGGTGAGGTCCTAGGTGCACGGCGAGGGCTGGAGCAGCTCCGCTTGGTCCAGGAGTTTCGAGTGGTAGGCTCAAGCACGGGAAAGGCTCACTGACAGGACCGAATCAGCCCGAGGGGCTGCAGTAGCCGGAAGTCACCGGAGTTGGGAATGAAGAGGTCTTGGCCGTAAATTGGAGCTAGAGGTGCTCGCTACAGCTATCGGGGAGAACTTGTGATGCTCTGAGGCTGCCGGGGTCCTAGTTATAGGCTCGAAATGTCGGTATCGCGGCGGGGATGGATGAGATCATCGGGGACAACCACTGGCGACGGCACAGGCGTGGCTCGATGCAGGGAAGTAGCGACTCGTCGCAGGGAGGTGGTCCACGGGGCAGGTGGCGCTCGAGGAGGGCTTGGGTGGCACTGCATTGCTTTGCTGCTACTGCTGGTTGACGACGGTCGGCGCGGCTGTGGTGCTGCAGGGGCGGGAGGGGACGCAGGGGCAACAGGGGCGCACGAAGAGCTCGTGCGAGGGTGCCCACTGGCTGCAATACGCGCGCTCCAGAGCACACTCTAGCATGCCTGCCAGGTGCTCGACGAATTGCCACGGCTAGCTAGGGGCTTGGGCTGGTGGTGAAACACTCCCGGGTGACTAATGGCCTTACCATGGGTCTGCTAGACATGTTGGTTTAGTGTGGGGCTCAACTTCACCACACAAACAAACCTCCATGGCATTTCTCGTCACGGACATCAGGTGTTTGACAAAATGCTAATGGCATCTAGGGGCACTTGCTAGCCATGGTAATTTCCAGATATAAGCCTTACTGGATGGGCACAAAGATGGCAAGGTTTTATTTAGCAACTCGACAACTTCATAATGCAATTCTAGTAAAAAACCATTTCTGGACAGAAACAAAATGATAAAGCAACAGGAGTCAAAACAACTCCAATGGGGTTGAAAATTGATACTTAAGGGTTTCATTGGATGGACTATCAGCACAACAATTTCCATGAGCATTAGGGAAGGAAAAAGTGGGGTTGTAGTTCAAAAGGCTAATCTGGTCCACAACATAAAACAAGAAGTGGTGCTCAAATATTTCAAAAGAGCAATATATATTTTTGTAGAAAACTCATTCATATAAACATCTTGACCTCTACAAAATTTGACAGAGTTATTGAAGACTTTAATTCAGAGTTTGTAGTGCAAATCACTTATTTGGAACGGAACAGAAAAGATGGCAATGAGCAATATTATACCAAAGTACTCAGCTGTTTTTTTGCATAAAACTCATTTGTATGAACCCCTTGGCTACTACAAATTTTGGTAGAATTTTTGGAAACTTTATTTAGGGGGTTGTAGTTCAAATCTGCAATTGCACCAAAAAGAAAAATTAATTAAATTGCTTAATCCTACTAAAACACTTGACTATATTATTATATAAAATTGATCCAGAAACATAGTAGGTAATTGCCAAGCTTATTGTTGAATCATTAGAAGAAGTTAACAGGTGGCTGCAGTTCAAAACTGGACCCTTAGGGAAAATAAAAAGTAGTTTTGAATAAATAGAATTGGAAGATAATATTTATAGAGAAACCTTCTCTGCAATATTCAATGGAGGGAAAATATTTGAGTCAACACTCTAGTCACATAAAAGTTTTCAAACAAAACTCCAGCTCATAAAAGAGTTATTCACAAAACCAAGAATGAGAGAGGTTTTGAAATCAAGAGAAAACCCAGAAATAAAAATTTAAAACAATTTAGGCCAAATTTATTAAATAAAAAAATTGGCAAAAATTTGGGGTGTTACAAACTCTACCCCCCTTAATAAAAATCTCGTCCTGGAGATTTGTTAGAAACAAACCTCAAGTTGTATTTAAACAGAAGTAAGGGGATCATAGTAAAAAAAATTGGTGCACCTATAGTGTGGTACTGGTGATACAAACAAAAGCTACGGTTTGGCAAAATGAGGTGTTGCCACAAATGGCTACGAAAAAAATCAAAAAAGGAAAATTCTCAATTTCCAAATTTGCTTGCCGTACCCGAGTGCATAGTGTTCTCTCTCACTAACATGTGGGTCCAGGGCCCACGGTCACTATCTTCCTCTTCCTCCGTCTCTCCTCTTTCCTCTCTCTGTTGCGCGCTTTACGCTGCTTTCTCCACACGTGGCGTCTAGCTCGTAGATGTCTAGCACCGTACCGTGCTAGTGCGCGGCGTACTAGCTGTCGGCGCAGCGAGCACTCGTGTCGCGGGCCAGTGCTTTGTCGGCACTGCTCGTGGATTCATTTCCGAACACCGGTGATCGGGCGAAGAGCAGCGCTGGTGGACTGCGTCCATCGTGCACCGATCTCGGGTTATAAAATGGTCGCGTTGTTCTCTCCTCTACCTCACTCCCGGCCTCACTCTTCTTGTCTCCTCTCCTTTTTCTGCTTGTGGGAGCTCGAAGCGAGGCTCCAATGGCGGAGGAATACCCGGGGTGGCTGATCATCCTGCTAGTCGGAGGGGTGGCGGCGCTGATCGGGTTCTCGGCGCTGTTGTGCGCGATGATCCAAGATGATCGTCGTGACACTACTGCTCGAGTGGCGGCTCTCCGCAAGGGTGAGGAACACGAAGACTAGGTGCGAGAAAAAATGCAGGGGTGGCTGCCAGGGTGTTGGTAGCACTCTCGCGAAAATAAATTTCTCATAGTGTATTTCTTTTGGAGAAATTGTGGTGTTAGCGGGGTAGCTAACTAGGGTCCTGTGTGTGTGGTTCTGCTCTTAGTTGTAACGCCCAAGATGCAATCCTGTCCCTGACGGGGCCCTCGTGCCAAATTGAGGATATGATCGCATCTTGGGCGTTACAAGTTGGTATAAGAGCAGTACCGACCTGGGAGCCCCCTTGATTGATCGAAATTGGCCGAGTCGAGTCTCATGAAAAATTGCTTGAGTCTAGTTATATATCAAAGAGTAGGATTCTTTTTTCTCCTCTTCTATCCTCTGGTGAGGAATCTTGACGTAATAATTTAATTCTACTCCTCTTCTCACTCAAAAAAAAATTAGTATCACGCGGATATTTTTGGAATCTATATGATGTCGATGTGACGGAGTTCTGTCTTGGTGCCTCCTGTCTGACGTGATTTCTTCCGGGGAGTTGAGCTCCAGGGGATTCTCGAGCACATCGTTATCATTCAGATTTGTTAGTATCTCAGAACGAAGGATGTTCGTAATTGCTTCAATACTATTAGTGGCGAGATAACCCTGATGTCCCCAGTACTGGTGCAGATTGTTTGGGATTACTGCCATACTTTGTATCGTTGTGATCACGAGGGTCTGTAGTAGATGAAGGTCTGAGATTTTGGTTATGTGTTGACGGATGTGATACATTGGACGGGTTAGTATAGGAGTTGTGTGATATATTACTCCTTGTATCCGTGTACCAGATTGCATGACCAGAAATTTCGGGAGTTCTTAGGTGGGAATTCAAGTAGTTAATTATAGGACATTCTTCCAACAAATGCATGATGTTAGGTTGGGGTTCGACATCTAGTGGATTCGTTTGTTCACAGTCGTCTTACAGCGGTTCTCGTTGTGTCTTAAAGAGTCCTTGTAGCTTGCTACGACTCGGGGACGCTTCGTATGTCGTGTGCACTGCCTTGCACAGGATGGCTACTGTAAGAATCGAGCCCGTGCGATCCTGTCCACGAAAATATCGAACGGAAATCTCTCTCATGAATTTGTTCTGGCTTGTTTCATAAGTCACAACCTTTGTTTTTGTTGGAATATGGTAATTCGAGTTGCTTCGATGTCAAGTGGTGAATTCATATCTTTTCCGAGAAGTGTTCTCATATTTTTATGTGAATGCAAACTCCTTTGCTCAATCAATTGTCTTTCAATTCTTGTCAACCGGAGTTGTTATGTCAAGTCTTTTCAACCATTGCACTTCTCTTCAAGTGAACTCAATCCTTTCCAATAATTGCAAGATCATTCTCTCATGTCTTTCCGGAGTTTGTCTCATTTGTCCCAAGTTGTATTTGTTTTCCCGCCCTCCCACCCTTTTTCTTCAGTGATTGGATTTCATTCAAGTGCCTTTCTTTTCATCAATGCTTCTGCTATCTGTTCTTTCTCTCTTAGCCGGTGATTCATTGTGAACATTCTCAGGAGTTCTGAGTTCATCATTCTTGTTTTCTTCCCCGGTGGATTCTATTCATGCTTTTGGTGTCATCATATCCTTTTTCATCCTTGTAATTCTTTCCCATGTGAAAATTCTTCTCAGCCTATCTTGTTATTCAGTCCTCTCTTTTCTATCCGGTGCGTTGAGGATATCTCAGAGTTTCTTGTTTTCAGATCTTTCATTATTTCGAGGTTTTCAACCTCATCTAGTTCTCTTTATACCGGTGCTATATCTCTCTTTCTAAGAAATCTTTGCAAGGGTGATATCTTTGAGTGGGCCCATAACCCACAGGTTCTTTCCCAGGATCTTATCTGGCTCTTGTAATCTTTCCCGAAGGTCTCTAATTCTCTTGAACTATGACATAAGTATGAATTTCATCAGTCATATTCCTTCTTCAAGATCAATTCGAAGTAATTCTCATATTTGACTCAACCTTTCATTCTTCATTATTCCGGAGTGTCTCAGTTATCCTTGGTGTTGTTTGTCGTCATCATTTTCAGCTTTGAAGACCGAAGGAGTGGTTCTCTCAAATCTTGCTCCATTCTCTAGAAGATTCAGCATTTCAGCTTGGTGCCATCATCTTAATTGTTCCAATCATGAGTAATCCATTTCTTGCTATCTGATGCTTTTCTGAGTTGTTTTCATTCTCAATCCTCTGAAGGCCATCATCCAGAAGATTTTGTTCGTTCTCAGCTTGCAGCTTTCATTCTCAAATTCTTCTCCATTGTTGCCTCTTCGTTCGTCTCTCGTTTATCCGGTGCCTTGTTCTAGTTTTCTCTCAGGTGGTTCATTATCTCTTCATTCTCATGTATCTCCATTCATTCATGGTTGCCTCATTCATTTCAATTCTCACTGGTGTTTCTTTCAAGATTTCTTCTAGTTTGTGCTCATATCTCTCCTCAATCATTTCTAGAAGAATAAGGGGTATGCTAAATCCGTTGCTTGTCATCAATTAAACTTGATGAAGGATAAGCATAACATAATTCTTATTCTTGCTTCATCAAATGGTTCCAATTCTTCTTTCGGGGCGGCTCATGATATCAATTCATTCCCAAGGTGTTCTTCAAGATTCTTGTTGGAGAACCTCAAGTATCATTTCTCTTGCATTTCAAAGCGCAATTCTTCCTCCTTCATCCTTTGAGGTGGTATTATAGCGTTCTGTTAGTGTAGGAGTGTCGAAGGGAAGTTGTTTCCAGTAAATATGTAAACCCACCGATTCTATGGTCATGAGATTTTTTCCAAATCCATGGTTTGTTCATTGACCTATCTTGGTTGAGACTTCCCCTAAAGCTTTATCTAAGGATTGTCGCTATTATGGTGTTGCCATTAATCCTAGTTTCAATGTATCCTCTTGGCATAAGAAGTTTGCTTATCTTGTTTCCCGAAACAATCCTTGTTTCTGTTAGTGGCTGGTTGTCACTTCATTAGTTTGAAAAGGTTTCCATAAGCCCACTACTATCTTGTTCTTTTCGTTGTTGTTTTTCCAACAACTTCGTTCAATTCTTCTTGCAAGGATGCTTGCCAAGTTCATTTGCGATAATAGTTGTCATTCTTTTCTTCATTCTCTTCTTTCGTATAAGCTAGTTCCTATTCTATTGTTCCAGAGGCATTGTGATGTTGCTCTTTTGGGTCTATCATCTTGTTCTATCAAGATGATGGTGTTCCCTTGTTCTATTTAGTTGTTTGTTATGAATCTTGTCTAATTCTCCCATCTTATCGAATTTTTGTCCCCTTTTCCTACCGAAGTGGTGCCGAACTTTTTTGTGAATTCTTGCTAGTTCCTCATATCATTCCTCCTCTCTTTGCAACCTTCAAGGATCGTTGGTTTCACTCGTTTGTCAAATAAGCAACTAGGTTTTACCTCATGCACTTTCTCTTCCTCATCCCGTTTCATTCTTGGATCTCGGGTTGAGATCCTCTTGTAGTGTAGGAGAGTTGTGACAGCCCGATGCTGACGTTCCAGAAATTCCCCCTTATTCCGTTTTCGTCGGGTGTTTATTTTTATTTGTCGCATCATCATCGCATCATGCGCATCATTTGCATTGCATCGGTGTGCCGTTGCCGCCAGTTTTCAAAACTCACATTCGTTATTAGTTGTCGTTCTCTCCGAGTTCGTCGTTGCCTGTTCTGAGACCGACCGCACTCGCACGCGCCCGCGACATCGTTTAAATCTTGTTTCTAAAAGTGTGTATAAAACTTTCTCTGATTGGGTTGGAACTGGACGTGCGGTCTTATTTTAGTATAGGTAGGCCGCCTGTCGAATTTCGTCACAATCGGAGTCCGTCTAGTACCCGAACGGTCGACCATAGCAGCACCGTATTCGGTCTATCGTCGGACGTTTATCGGAGATTTAAAAATCGTGTTGCCGCGACACACCATTTCCCTCTCATCCTTGCAAAGCCCATCTACAGAGCCCATCAAACCCATCTAGCCACTTCCTTCGTTCCTGGTCGTCGGATCGCGATCGGACGGACGAGCACCACCACACCATACCCAACCCTATATAAGCTCCACCCCATGGAGAGACCTCTCTCACTCTACTAGGGTTTCCCCTAGCCATTTTTGCAGCCACACCCCCTCAAGAAAATCCCACCTGCAAGCCCAAGCCCTTCAATCCCACAGCCTAGCCATCCCAGTCTTTTACAGCCATCAGATATAAGATCTGGGGCTCAGATTGCCCTAATTCCCCACCTACCGAACATGTCCGTGGTCAAACCGGACACGTCCGGCGTCCACAGGGCAAAGGGAGGAGCCCCGAGCTCCCCTTCCCCGACCTCCATGGCCGCGCCTCCCATGGAGCGAAGCCTCGTGCCTCCCCACCGGCTCGTCGCCCTGCCGGAGCACCGGCGTGGCCGCCGCTTCGCCTCCCCGAGTTGTTGCCCGAGGAGATGCCGCCGCCAACACTTCCTCCGCCCGCCATGGATCCCGCTCCGTAGCTGCTCGCCGTCCCTCCGCCGTATTGAGTTGATGCCTCGACCCGGATCCGGACAGATCCGGCCGGCCCCGCCGGTCCCGCCGGTCATCCTCGTCGTGCCGCGCCCCACCGCCCTACGGCCTCCCACTCGCCTGCTCTGTGTTCGTGCCGCCAGCAGCTCCTATCGGGAGGAGAACGACGAACCGCCAACCTCCAGCGGCAGCTGGGCCCCATGCGAGCCGGCCCAGCCGCGCATCGCTCGCGTGGGCCCGATGCCGAGCCGGCCCAGCCGGTCAGCCGCTCGCCCGAGCGCGCTTGAGGCCAGCGCCTCCCGCTTCGCCCTTGGGCCGACCTCCCAACACCGACGCCAGCCAGCCCAGCTCCCGTCCGCCTCGCCCGGCCTGTCCCAGTTCCGCCTCGGCCCAGCTCCAATTTGGCCCATGGCTTTTTTTTATTTTTTTTCTCCCTATTATTTCTGCGATTAATATTTTTCAGGGTTATTAGATATATTAAAACGGTCGTAGATATTTAACCGGGCATCGGATCGAGATGATCTATATATGTAAATTTTGTAGTTTTGCGTGTAGATTACGTTTTTGTAACTTGCATGCGTGTTTGACGTAGTTTTGCTTGCCATATGCCTAGTTTTGCATGTTGTCCCAATATGATTTGTCCCATGTTATTTTTTTTCGTGCGTGTCCGGATAGTTAAACACCGTAGATAAAATGCTCATGTTTTAGGAACCCTCTTTCCATGTATTTTAGAGTAGTTGTTTGCATTTTAGCATGTAGGGTTTAGTCGCTAGTTATTATTCCGTGTTAGGACATAATCCCGCATATACGTGTGGCGTTGTTTTCATTTTGCAACCCCTCTTATTATATATGTTTTTGGGGTAGAAAAATCCATAGGGTTTAATTGTGCATTTAGTTTTAGCTTTTGAGCAAGTTAGTTCGCATGGTATTTTGCGTGATGCCCTCTTGTTTATTTTGTGGGATTTATTCCGTGCGTGATATGAAGGAGTTGTCAACTAGAGATTTGCCCTTGGATGTGTAGACTAGCCCCTGGTAATTTTGGTTGCAATAGAAATCCATGTTTAGGTGTGGTTTGCTTGCTCTCAACTTGCTAGGAAATAGTGATGATTTGGAGATGCTGAAATATTTCTAAGTCTGAAAACTGTTATATTTTGTTGCTGTCTTCGCATGAGTTTATCTGGTGATCTATAGGTCTTTTGAGGTTGGTGCAATGGAGTTAGTTGTAGACTTTGGGATTCTCTATCATGCTGTGAAATTTCATGCCATTTGGAGTCCTGTAGCTTACGGTCTTGTTGCTGTAAATATGCCTTCAGATTGAAAATTGCAGTTTTGTAAACTGTATTTTCACTAAGTCTGAAATAGTGTGTGAGATGCCATTTTGTGACTTCTTTTCCTAGTGATCCATGCTGCCATGCTAGATGTTGTTGGTTGTATGTTGTAGTGCAACTTGCCCTCTACCGCCTCATGCCTTGGTTGTGCATTTTAGATTTGTGTAGCTCGTAGTTGTGGGGTGTGGAAAATGCTATATGGCTGATTTTGGGCAGATTGTAGTGATTCCTTGTTTAGCTCGTAGTTGTTGAACCTTTGCTCCGCTTTGATCGTGTCCTATATGAAACTTGCTTAGAATCTCATGTAGTTTCATATTATCTTGCTGGTTGTGTGTTTTTAAATGTTGTGGCTGCATTTGCACACATATTGCATTCATGCCATCATATCTTGCGATGCTCGTATCTTTTGAACCGTAGCTCCGTTGGAGATGTTCTCTATGTGTAAATTTCTTGTAACGACGCGTAGATTCACGTGAACCTATTTGTTTTGCTGCTTAACAACTAATTAAAAGTTCAGATCTGGACAGAATTGATAATTAACATGTGAGGTCGTTTCGGAGATGCTATATGTCATTTCCGACCTCATTTAAAATGCCTAGATAGGTAGATTAATTGCGCTTCACCTCTTGCCTTGTTTAACAACATTTAATATTGCCGTGTACCTAATCGGGATAGAACTAAATAATCCGTATGTGGAGTTTCGTCAATATGCAACTCGTTGCATATTGAACTTCACTTAATGTGTAGTGTTTGATTGTGTGAATTGTCATGCCATATCTTGCATATATTCAGCCGCTCATGCATCATTATGTGTTGTGCACCATTTGGTGAATATCGTGGTTGATTCTTGTTTCCGGTTTCCTTCGTCTCGATAGAGTTCCGCAAGCATGTCGGAAAGTGAGGACCCGTTCGACTACGACGATTCGTCTGCTTCACGGAGTCGTTCTTCTTCCAAGCGGGATCTGATGCAAGATGACCATTTTCCCAGATACCATTACTATCATTGCCATGCTAGTATTATCGCTTCTATCGATTATGTCGTGTTGCCTACCACCTGTTAAATATGAGCCTCTCAACATTGCCATGAAACCTTCAACCTGTTCACAACCTAGCAAACCACGGTTTGGCTATGTTACCGCTTGCTTAACCATGTGTTAGCGTTGCTAGTTGCAGGTGCAGTTGCTACCATGTGATAACATGGGTTCCTTGTTATATCACCATATTAAATGTTATTTAATTTAATGGACCTATATACTTGGTAAAAGGTGGAAGGCTTGGCCTTTCTAGCCTGGTGTTTTGTTCCACCTTTGCTCCCTTAGTTTCGGCTACCGATGTTATGTTCCATAATTGAGCGCTCCTAACACGATCGGGGTTGTTATGGGGACCCCCATGATAATTCGTTTTAGATTAAGACTGGTGTGGCAAGGCCCAACTTTGGTACTACATTTGCCTAATAACTAATTAATGCATAGGGAACCGCCGGCACCCGGGGATAATTAATCAACCCCCCGAGCAAGTGCTCCGCATGAGTGTTGGTCCAAACTGACAGACTACGGGGCCACCGCGGGGCAACCCGAGGTTTGGTTTCTCCTAGTGTGACCCATCTGTCGTGTCCTGAGAACGAGATACGCGGCTCCTATCGGGTTCGTCGACACGTCGGGCGACCTTGCTGGATTAGTTTTACCTTTGACGAAATATCTTGTGCATCGGGATTCCGGTGATGCTTTGGGTAATCTCAGATTTGAGGTTTTCCACTAAGGAATCCGACGAGGTCGCGAGCTTCGTGATCAGGGATTTCTATGCGGCTTGTGGTAATTTGTGATGGACTAGTTGGAGCACCCCTGTAGGGTTAAATCTTTTCGGAAAGTCGTGCCCGCGGTTATGTGGCAACATGGAAACTTTGTTTAACACTGGTTGTAGATAACTTGAAGTTAACTAAATTAAAGCATACCAACTGTGTGCGTAACCCTGACTGTCTCTTTCGTGAGTTCCTTCTCCGATTGAGGACACGGTGGGGTTATGTCTGACGTAAGTAGGTGTTCAGGATCATTCATCTGATCATCATTAGTTCACATCCGTTATGCGTAGATCATCCCCCCTCTTTATTCTTGTACTCGTAAGTTAGCCACCTCATATTATGCTTAGTTGCTTGTTGCAGCCTCACCACTTAACCATACCTCACGCATTAAGCTTTGCTAGTCTTGATACCTTTGGAAATGAGATTGCTGAGTCCCCTATGGCTCACTGATTACTACAACACCAGTTGCAGGTACAGGTAAGGTGATTAAGACGCGAGCGCGTTGATTGTTCATTTGGAGTTGCTTCTTCTTCTTCGTCTTCGATCTAGGATGGGTTCTACGCCGGCAGCCTGGGATAGCAAGGATGGACGTCGTTCTTATTTTCTCGTTTGTTTTCGTCCGTAGACGGACCCTGCTCTTCTTCATGATGTTTATGTATTGTACTGATGTGAGTCTGATGTAGCTTGTGGCGAGTGTAAGCCAATTCTATGTATCTCATCTTTTCAATACATGTACTTGTAACGATATCCATTCTTGCGAAACGACGAGATGCGCTTGTATCCCTGACGAGGCCCTCGTGCTAAATTGAGGATAGTATCGCATCTTGGGCGTTACATTTGTGCACTGGCAGATGCATGCCGTTGTGAGCTATCTGCAATGTGAATAAAATATATGTTGAATGATCTATTTACTGCAATGGTTGTCTTAAGAAAAATTAATTACGCAAGGGTTATTGCAAGAAAAATAGCTTAAGGCAAGAATTTTTTTTTGCGATTACACAAATTAAACGACATGCATGCAGTAATATAAAATACAAGGCACAATCGTCTCATTACACAAACATGACTATACTAGTAGATACAACAAGGTATTTACAGCGCACGTAAAAGAAATCTAATGGTCATGGGGAAACATTCCTGGCAGGGGAACGTCCACTTCGTCTTCAGGGGCGAGAGGTTGGAGGACTCACAGAATGCGTCCTGCGGGGTCTGTCCTCAGGGGTTCGCCAATGGCGATTTGAGGGTTCTGGATGGCGGGGTGCTGGAGAAACTCCATCACGTGCTGTGGCAAACGCTCTTGAGCGATGACATATTGCACAAGCCTGACCAACACGGGGTCTCTCTCTGAACGGGTCCCCGGAAAAGATGCTGCTCCTCCGGGTTCTGCACAGCTCGGAAAATAACAGTACCCCATTTCACTGGCATATGGTACTGCATATCGAAGACGAGTAACCGCTTCGTAGGTAGCAACCTCTATGGCCATTTCTAGGGTAGGCATAGATTTCCCGCTGAAAAAGATTTCCGTGGGGTCTTGGTTAGGGTCTACTGGGAAAATGTGCACAACTGCCCAATATTTCGAGGTAGTGGGAGTGATGCTCGATTTGAACAACTCGTACCAGGGTGGAAAGGAAGAACCCATGGTACTGCGGGTAAAATCCCACAATAGTTTAACAAAACTGCGCGGAGTTGCATCCGGGGTTCTGAGGTAACTCCCTTGGTGTAGCATGGCAGAAGGCTGTGAAGGCAGTGCACAAGGTGAGGGTTGCTGGGAAGATCACTGGGTGACCCCTATATAGGCGGGGTTGGGATACAAGCCGTAGGTTTGGTTGATCTCGGTGGTTGGCTTCGTTCCAGTGGGGTTTGGTCAAGACCACAGATAAAATTTCACGAAATGTGACAACTTACTGTGATAGACTGTCGTGGTTACACCAAACTATTGTTATGAGGTCTAAAAGCATACACAGGTGATTACCTGCAGTGCTTAAAATAATGGAACAAAAACAGTTGTCCACACTAGCTCATACATTACATGCAAGCGAACTACACAACAGGGTCAAGGCTTAGTCTACTTCGTTTACATTTAGGTGAGCAGGTCTTGCGAACGTTGAGTTTACTGGAACTACGGTGTCACGGTTGCTCGGGGAAGGGGGTGGAGCTACATTTCCCCCAAACTCGCCCATTTGCCCCCCGAGCCCGTTCTCCTCGTCGTTGCCGCCGTCCCGAGCCCGTCGTCCTCCTCCTCATCGCCGCCGCCCCGAGCCTGTCCTCCTCATCGTTGTCGCCGCCGCCCCCGAGCCGGTCCTCCTCCTCGCCGTCGCCGTCACCCCAAGCCCGTCGTCGTCGCCAACCCACCTTATCCACCCCGTGCGCTCCCTCTCTCTTCCTCACTCCCGGCCCCTCACTCCCCCCTCACACTGTCGGCCCCTCCTCGCTCCGCCTTCCTCCTCCTTCCTTCAGTCACCCCTCCTTCTCCCTCCTCCCTCCTACCCGCCCCACGTCCTCCCTCCACTCCTCCATTCGACGTCGTCCGGCCCTTCCTCGCTCTGGCTTCCTCCTCCGTCCTCCTTCCTCCTCCCTCCTTCAGTCACTCCTCCTTCTCCCTCATCCCTCCTCCATCCACAACCCCTCCTCCCTGCTACATTTGATTTAGTAGGCTAGTTGATATGCAACATTTTGATTTACTTAATAGTTTGTAGTTGATATATAACAATTTTGATTTAGTATGATTAATTGATTAGTAAAAATTTAGACATAGTTGATAGTTTTTAGTTCATATAAGCCTTTGTTCATATATAACACTTTGATTTAGGATAGTTTCTAGGGTTTAGTTGATAGTTTCTAGTTAACTGAATTATTACTAGGGTTTTAGTATATTATTTTTAGACATAGTTGATAGTTTCTAGTGATCTTGAAACTATTTACTCATTTGCTAGAATGAACATGTCATATTTTTTTATATTTTGTTTATGCAGAAATCAAGTATTTTCCCCTGCTTCATCCTCGCTGTCGTCCCCATCGCCGACCCCCTAAGACCTCTAGGTGAGAATAGTCAAATCCCCGTGTTGTTGATATAGATGATAATGTGTTGTAAATGTCGATAATGAAAATGCTAATGCTAGTTTCCATGTCATTGATGTCGATGATGATGCATTCTGAATATACACGATGTCTTGGTGTTCTTGTTTGCAATGTACCTCCGAGTGGCCTATGTTTTCCCGGAATGTTGATTCATTTCCGTTCCGGAAAATTTCAGGCGCTCCATATGTCCACTTTTTAGCAAAGGTCATGCCCAAATTTTCCATGAATATCGACATGACTAGTGCTAGAAACTAGGACATATGAAGTGCCCTGTAATTGCCGGAAATGGGAATGAAGAGGAGAAGTAGAGGAAAAATAGAAGAAGAGGAGAAGTAGAAGAAAAAGTGGAGAAGTAGAAGAGGAAGGAGAGGAAGGAGAGGAGGAAGGAGAGGGAATTATATTTTTAGGTTAATTCTCTTTTAGGTCAATTCTGTTTTAGAATTATTTAGGTTAATTCTGTTTTAGTATTATTAGAGGAAGAGGAAGAGAGGAAGAAGTGGAGGAAAAGAAGAAAGGAAGAATTATTTAGGTTAATTCTATTTTAGAATTAATAGTGATCTGTCATATAAGTTTCCTAGTAGTTGCCTTCGATTGATTTTAAATGTTTCAACTATGAACATAGGAAATGTCTGACGACGAAAGGGAATTCGTCATGTGCGAATATTGCGAAGATGAGCGCGGCCTGTGCGACACGCCACACCTAGTTGGTGGTAGGCGCTTCAGCATCATGCTGGATGAGAACTTCAAAGTGGATACAGTAAGTCACAACGACAAGTCTTTTTTCGTAATTAAGCATGACTTCTTTTGCTTCAACTTATAATTTTTATTTTTTACTATTCTACTAGCGTATCCCCTGCCATGCAAGAATTTATGTCTTGGATAATATTGGTTTCAGTACTAAAAAAACTATGGAGGTAAAGAGAGTTCACTTGAGGACCGAACATGATTATACTTTTGCCGTAAAGTTGTACAATGCAGACAATTACTCCTATCTTGAATGCACAAATTGGCAAGCACTATGCAAGGTTTATGCATTTGAGCCTAATATGCTTATCACCTTTCATATTCGTCCGGAAGATGAAATTGAAGGTAATATCGACATCTGGGTCGATGTGCAGACGCCTCCAGTTCTACCATTATGTGAGTTTCTCAACCATATTTATTAAGTAATTTATATTGTTTATTTAAAAATAGTTGACAACTTATTTCCATTGACAGCTTATTTTCATTCTTCAAAAAATATACGGAAGATGGTAGACAGAACCTACTACTACAATGATGAAGCAAAATTAACTTATAAGGAGAAAACTCATCTTATCGCATTTATTAATTATCTTGAGAATTACAATAGCTATTATCAAACTCCTCCACATTATGGTCAATACGTGTCACTAGTGCACGTGGTGAACTACGATAACATCCATGGAGATTGCATGGCAAGATTTTCTACTATTACGACATTCGTGCATCTTTTGCATAAATTCTTATAAAACTAAACTACATTGCTAACTACAAAGTTATTACTATGTCTATCAACAGAAAATCCTGAATGATTGTGTGCCTCATCTGATGTTTCCGAGAGGTCATGTTGTTGTTATGAGCTTAGGGCCAGCACGGCCAGGTCAGCCTATGCATCACTCCTGTCCATACCGGATTTCTAAAACCGATGAAGTCATGACAATCGAAGATTGGAAAAAATGTATGGCCAACCGTAGAGAGCTACTTGGAAGCAACATTGTGCGTAGGTCAAAAATTGGAGATAGGATGATCTCCGTTCTTCATAATGGAGAGTCAGGGCCTATCATGTTTTATGATGTTATACCTAAAAGAGGGTAGAGTAGGTCCTATGAGAGAGGAGTAGGTCCTAGGTACAATGTGTTATTATGTGCTACAATGTGTTAGAGTTGCCGATGATGATGAGGAGGAGTTGTGATTATGATTAGTGACCAACTTGTTATACGATGTCTCATTGACGAAAATGATGATTAAATAGTGTTGGTGGTAATGACTATGATGATTATTAGCTATAGTGATGCAAGAGTTTTTATATTAATATGATGATGATGTTGATCATGATTATCATGATGATTTCTTATTATGATCATGATTGGTTATTATATCATTGGGGTAAGGAAAGCGGATTAGATTCATGTGGATGGATCAAAAGTGACCAAAAGTTGAATTAGTAGGATCGTCGTCCTACTAATTCAACTTTTGATCACGTTTGATTCATTTGGATGAATAAAATTCATGTTTCTTCCTCACAATGATATAGTAATTCATCATGAACATAATGATACAACAACCTCTTAATTGGTATTGTATCAAAATTTGTATAACGACGTATAAATACACTAAAAATTAAAAATAATGAAAAACAGATTACTAGTAGCGCGGGTTTGCAAGAACGCTACTAATAGTTGTCTTATCAGTACCGCTGGTATGATACACACTACAGCTATATGTCTTAGCAGTAGCGCGTCTTACACGCTGCTCGTAAGTAATAGTTGTAGCGCCTTACTAGTAGCGCGGTAACCCGCGCTACTAGTAGGCACTAAATCCGCGCTACTACTAGACTTTTTCCTAGTAGTGGACACTTCTCTCTATTAGGTAGCTAACACAATATGAAACCACTAAATTAATCCTTCAAAACCCCCCAACCCCCGTTCAAAAAAAAATCAGCTCCGGCCAGATGCTGACGCGTGGATGCCATTTGGTCCCGGTTGATGTGACCAGCCGAAACTAAAGTTCCTCCTCCCTGGATTCCCCGCAACGACCACGTGAAGCTTCTTTGGGTCCGGTTCGTAAGCCAACCGGGACTAAAGGTTTGGGCCTTTAGTCTCGACCCTTTAGTCCTGGTTCCAAAACCGGGGCTAATGGGCCTCTGAAACTGGGACAAATGGGCATTTTTCAACTAGTATTAGCACATTTATCCAACGAATAACACGACTGAGACTTCACTAAATCTTAGTTGATGAGTTTTAGCAATTCTGTAAAAAAAGAATGTCACGGTTCCACGGTAGTGCCTGCTGGACTATGTATCGAGTGGCAAGAACAAAACACAGTCTCTTATCCCTAGATCTCAAAATAAAGCTTTCCATCACCTTGCTAGTTTTGGTAGGATCGAAGGCAGAACTATGACTTGGGTTGGTTCTGCTTAGGATGTCTTGAAGTTGGTCTTGGATGATTGTAGAGACCCTCGTATTGAGTAATACAAGTATTATTCTTAAAAAAAAGAAACAGGCAGATTGAACAACCGAAGTTGAAGCAGCGAGTGCAACCGGCGAGGAGACCAAAGAGCACCTGGAACATTCATATTAGCACAGTTCGCTGCATTCCTACACTGCTAATGCGTGCTCTACTCGTAGTACTCACACTTGCATACAGCATGACTACATCTCTAATCATCTCCCACTACTCTACAACGACCAAAGGGAGGAGCAATACATCAACAGGCCAGTCGCAACGGCGCCTTCATCATGCTGCATCATGATGCTTATACGGAGCATAGAGCTTCAATTTCGATCAAGTCACCTAGTTCTTGTCGTACATGACGTTGGACGAGTCCAGCGTTGGGAAGCACGGCTGCTCCGCCGCCGGCGCCGCCGGAAGGGCGTACGCGGCGACTTGGGCCGCGGCCGCAGCAGGGTCTAACGGTAGCAAGTGATCAAAGTCGAAGGGTGACAGGAGGACACCGAGGCTGGCGTCAGCGTCGACCTGCGGCTCGGCCTCGGCGCCCGTGACGTGCTGCACCATGAGACGGAAGGTGGCCGCGTCGGTGCTTATGTACGTGGTGGGCACGCGCTTGGACGGTCGCGGCCGCCTCTTCCCGGCGCGGCCGCCCGCAGGTCCCAGCCTGCAACGCGCTGCCGCTGCCGCCGGGGGAAGCATCGCCATATTGCTGCAGGAGGAGGTCGGGGCCGTCATGGCTTCCGCGCAGCAGGCGCCGAGATCTGCGATGATGGACGGCTCGGGGAGGAAGGAGGAGCCGGCCGAGAGGGAAAAGTGGAGCGCGCGCGCGATGGCCGCGTCCGCAAACGAACGGGAGAGCAGCGCAGGCGGCGCAAAGCAGGAGACGGCGTCCATACTTGAGTGAGTTTCCTTCGGGCAACGCAGGAGCCTGAGATGCGCAAACCGGAGAATAGGGTTGGCTTGTCGGGGATGCGAATGGAATGGGAATTGCAATGGATGAGGAGGCGGTAGGCGTTATAAAAGGAGGCGGCTGGCCCGGCTGGGCAAAGGCGCAACCCGGGTGGTGGCGGGTGCGAGTGGGGGCAGACGGCCACGGGAAAACGCGTGGGGTTACCTTGGATTCGGGTGGATGGGTGATGGTGTGGGGGCGTGGAGGTGTCGGCGCGTGGGCACGAGGGGGGCAGCGCGCCGGTCTTGCCCTGCGCCATAGCCAGCATCCAAGTTAACCAAACAGGCTGAGAACTGAGACGAGTGTGTGGATGCCTGGTGCTCGTGCATGGCGTGGCCGTCCACATGGCGGCACGGGCTTTCATGTGCTTTCCCATCGATTGGTGCACGCAGCCGCACCGTACTGCGCCCACGTCTAGAACAGTCAACCCAAGTGGACTCTGGCCGAACTGTTGTCTTACCGATCAATCGAGGTAGGTGTAACCCTAAAAAATATCAAGGTAGGTGTGTGCATTTGACCTTGCGGCCACAATCAAGTAATACAAGTTTTTCTTTAGGGAATTCAAAGTCCAGTCACTGCGGTGACGGTCGGGCTGCCGTTCCGAGCCGCACGACGGGTGGCCGCGCGACGGGTGGACTAGGCCGTCCCGAGTCCAATCACTGCTGAACGGGTGGACTGGACTGGCTAGGGCGGCAACACTGGGCCGCCCCACGTCTGGTCGCCCGACCTGGCCACACACCCCTGGCGGCCCATGTTGACGTCTAGGGCCCAACCGATGCTGGGGGAGGCAGATCGGGCCTGGGCCTTCACCTTAGCGGACCTGACCAGTTGGTTGTGGATGCCCCATGGCGCTAACGGGTCGGGCGACAGGCATCCGGCTTTGCGGGCTGACGTCGATCGTTTCAGTGTCAATATACGGCTCTTGACCCATTCGGGCTCCATTCCATGCCTTAACCCTCGCCCCCGCTCTACCTATCTCACAGCATCGTCATCATCCCCGACCCCTTCCCTTCCTGCTCCCTCACGAGGCCAACCTCGTTGCCGACTAGCCGCCCCCCGCACCTACAACACCGCGTTGATGATGTCGCGGATCGGTGGCGCCCCCCCCCCCCCCCGAAGCGCCACCTCTAGCAACCGGAGTCCTCCCGACCGCCGCGTGGTCCACTTGTCCCGAACGGCGACGACGCTCGCCAGGGCTCCGACGCCCGTCGGCTGACCTCCCGCGAGGACTGAAGCGTCTCACGCCGCCCCCCTCGTACCCCCACGGCTCTGTACCGCCCTCCATCGGCTCGTGCTCTTGTGCATGATGCAGGGATCAGCCTTCCCACCGGCCTGCAGGGACGCGACCCTCGTCTCCTCATCCTTGGCTCTACGGGTGCACGCCGACGGGAGGCTGCAGACCGACAACGCGAGGAAGACATTCGACGCGAGGCTATGCTCCGTGAAGAGCTCCGCAACCGTCCCGCGCCGGCCGCCGCCGCTATCGGTCATGCCACTCGTGATAAGTATGACCGGGAATATGACCGGCGTCCGCGTGAGACGGGTCGACGCCCGACGGTCGTGGTCGCCCGCAGCTGGGTGGGCAGTTCGGCCCCAGACCATGGCGACTCGCGCGACTGGCACGCCGTGGGTCTAGCTCGCCCTGGGCATCCTCACCGCCCCGCTTCGCCGAGGGCCCAGAGTTTTCGGCTCTATCAATCCGTTGAAATAATAATAATAATAATAATAATAATAATGATAATAATAATAATAATAATAATAAGAAGAGATCGAGGGATCTTCGTGGCGAGGGGCGGGTGTGCCGGCGACAGTCGCACCACTCGTCGGGGGCCCGCAGCAGGAGATTCCCCCCGGATTGGGGTGCTCGGCCCCGGACCCACGAGGAGACTATGTGCTTCAACTACGTATTCGTGGGCCACTTCCGATCGGAGTGTGAGGCCCCTCCCTCGTACCCTTTCATGCTCGCCTCCCTCAGGTACGAGATGTCAGGGGAGGGTGGGTTCTACTACGTGGACGCTACCTTGGAGGACTGGACGGCCAAGCCGCATCTCGCCACGATCTCCCTCGTCCCCGGATAGGAGCCCCCACCGTCCGTGCTGGTTACCCCCAAGGTCATTCGGGCCGAGCTATCTGCCTACATCGGCGACTACAACGGGAGTTTCTTCTCGTGGGAGGTCTCGGAGACTGCCCCATTGGCCTTCTCTGTGTCCTTCCCTTCCACGAAGATGCTTAACGTGTGCACCCTCGATGTTGTCAAGTTCCCCATCAATAAGTTCCTGGTCTTTATCAAGAAGGCCGAGGCGATACTTGACCCGGTGCCCTCCTTAAGCAGGTGTGGATTTACATCTTTGGTCTCCCTGAGGGGGTAAGCGTGACCACACCCTCAAGGCGGTTTCAGAGCCGGTTGGCAAACTTTTGACGATTGATGTGGACTCCCTGGCGGGGGATGGGCCGGCCAGAGTCGAGATCTTGTGTCAGTCCTCGACTGAGGTCGAGGGACTCTTGTTGGTCTTCTACTTCGGGAGGACCAAGGGGGTCCGCCTCACCTACAAGCTGGAACTGGAAGACTGGGAGGCAAGGATGGCGGTCGGTCCCCCTCCCATGCCGCCATCAACGGAGCGCAGGTGATAAGTCCCAAACATATCTATAATTTCTTCTTGTTCCATGATCTTTTGGGTGACATTGTTATATGTTTTGCTACACTTTCATACCTTTTTACACATATTTGGACTAACCTACTAACTCAGTGCACCGAGTGCTAGTTTCTGTCTGTTGATGTCTTTTTTGCAGAGACTTTTAACCAAATTTACATAGACCCAAAAATCACGAGAAAAATATATAAAAATCAGTGTGACGGAAGCTTCACGAGCACCAAAGGTCGGCTAGAGGGGAGCCAGGGCCTGCCCAGGCGGCCCCCTCCTGTCGGCGCCACCACGTCTCTTGGGTGGGTCCCGCGCCCTCTGATGCCCTCTCTGATAGGAAACCCTTCCAGAATATCCAGAATCGCGAATTTCTCCATCGTTCTGCCGCTACAGCGCTCCCGAGATCGGGAGCGCCAAAAAACCTCCTCCCGGCACCCTGCCGGAGGGAGAATTGACCTCCGGGAGCTTCTCCACCACCATGGACGCTTCCTGGACGTGCCGTGAGTAGTCCTTCTTGGACCATGAGTCCATGACCAGTAGGTATGTGATGTCTTCTCTCCAATCTTGTGCTTCAATGTTTAGCCTTTGTGAGCTGCCCTACACGATCAAGGCATCTATGTAATTTTCCTGCTGTTGCTATGCTTGGTTTGCTGGGATCCGAAGGATTATGAGATAATGTTCAGATTGTGATGAGTTATATATCTGATTATCTTTTTATGTTATGTTCTTGGGTAATTCATGCATGTTCTCCGTTGCTTTTTATTGCTTTGGCTGAGTAGTAGATTGTAACTCAAGAGGGAGCGTTATGCATGATTGTCGGTTCATGCCCCCTGATGTCTAGCTTGAGTGACAGAAACATGAGACTAGGGGATGTCATGTTGCCACCAGGGAGAAAATAACGGTGCTTGTGACCACGGTTGGAAGGATTGTTTACCTTACGCAAAGTTCGTTAATGCAGTTGTTCGTTGCTTTGAGTTTACACTTTGGGTGGGGCTCGCAACTTAATACCAGCGAGATGTTCTGGATAGATTTCTCAAGGTGGATGATTAGTAAGTAGATGTTGATGAATAAATGGACTACTTGTCTTGGCGTACTGCCCATTACTTTTGTGCCTCTAACTTTCTAGTAGCATGATTAGTATTGCGGTGCGTTTATAATTCTGTCAATTGCCCAGCTGTAATTTGTTTACCCAGCATAGTTGTTTATCGTCTTTCGAGAGAGAGACATTGATACGTCTCAAACGTATCTATAATTTTTGATGGTTTCACGCTGTTATCTTGTCTTCTTTGGTTGTTTTATGTACCTTTTATATCTTTTTTGGGACTAAGTTATTAATTCAGTGCCAAGTGCCACTTCTTGTTTTTTCCCTGTTTTTGACTCTTTTCAGATCTGATTTTGGAACGGAGTCCAAACGGAAGAAAAACCCCAAAATGATTTTTTCCCGAACGGAAGAAGACCAGGGGGCTTTTGGGCCAAGCCAGGTGGGATCCAGGGAGCCCACAAGCCCCCACTCCGCCACCAGGGGGGAGACGGCGGTGGGCAGGCTTGTGGCCTCCCTGGCCGCCCCCCTGACCTAGGTCTTTGGCCTATAAATTCCCAAATATTCCGCAAAAAATCAGGGGGATCCTTGAAAATACTTTTCCGCCGCCGCAAGCTTCCGTTTCCGCGAGATCTCATCTGGAGACCCTTCCCGGCGCCCTGCCGGAGGGGACTTTGGAGTTGGAGGGCTTCTTCATCATCATCATCGCCCCTCCAATGACTCGTGAGTAGTTCAGTTTAGACCTACGGGTCCGTAGTTAGTAGCTAGATGGCTTCTTCTCTCTCTTGGATCTTCAATACAAAGTTCTCCATGATCTTCATGGAGATCTATCCGATGTAGTCTTCCTTGGCGGTGTGTTTGTCGAGATCCGGTGAATGGTGGATTTGTGATCAGATTATCTATGATATATATTTGAGTCTTTGATGATTTCTTATATGCATGATTGATATCCTTGTAAGTCTCTCCGAGTCTTGGGTTTTGTTTGGCCAACTAGATCTATGATTCTTGCAATGGGAGAAGTGCTTGGTTTTGGGTTTTGCCATGTGGTGAACTTTCCCAGTGACAGTAGGGGCAGCAAGGCACACATCAAGTAGTTGCGGTCAAGGGTAAAAAGATGGGGTTTTTATCATTGGTTTGAGATTATCCCTCTACATCATGTCATCTTTCTTAAGGCGTTACTCTGTTCTTATGGACTTAATACACTAGATGCATGTTGGATAGCGGTCGACGTATGGAGTAATAGTAGTAGATGCAGAAAGTATCGGTTTACTTGTTTTGGACGAAATGCCTATAGATATAATCATTGCATAGATATCATCACGACTTTGCGCGGTTCTGTCAGTTGCTCGACAGTAATTTTTTCACCCACCGTCTACTTGCTTTCATGAGAGAAGCCACTAGTAAACACTACGGCCCCCGGGTCTATTCACATCCATCGTTTACACCTCCGCTTTAACTTTGCTTTGTTACTTTGTTTCTTTCAGTTCTCACTTGGCAAACAATCAATAAGGGATTGACAACCCCTTCATAGCGTTGGGAGCAAGCTTTTGTGTTTGTGCAGGATCTTGAGATACTCCTGCACCGGATTGATACCTTAGTTCTCAAATTGAGGGAAATACTTACCACCGCTGTGCTACATCACCCTTTCCGCTTCGAGGGAACACCAACGCAAGGCTCCAAGGGCACGGGGGAAATCCTTTGCATACTTGCCTAGGAAGTCCCTTAAGGCGTAGCCGCAGCTGAAGGATTCCTGGTGCCGTCGACACGACTATTTCTGGCGTCGTTGCAAGGGATATACAACAAACATCAGAAGTATTTCTGGCGCCGTTGCCGGGAGGAGAAATCAAGATCTATCCAAGTAGGTATCACAAACTCTTCTCTTGCATTTACTTTTGTTGCCAGTTGCCTCTCGTTTTCCTCTCCCCCACTTCACATTTGCCGTTTTCATTCGCCTTTCGCCTTTGCCGTTTTCTTTTGCCTTTGTCGTTTTCTTGCTTGCTTGTGTGCTTGTTTGTTTGTTGAAGACATCATGTCTAAAAACACCAAATTTTGCGACTTCTCGAGCACTAATAATAATGATTTTATTAGTACCCTGATTGCTCCCGCCACTAGTGCGGAATCGTATGAAATCAACGCAGCTTTGCTGAATCTTGTTATGAAAGAGCAATTATCTGGCCTTCCTAGTGAAGATGTCGCATCCCATCTCAATACCTTCATTGAACTTTGTGATATGCAAAAGAAAAGAGATGTGGATAATGACGTGATTAAGTTGAAACCTTTTCCTTTCTCGTTGCGAGATCGCGCAAAAACTTAGTTTTCTTCTTTGCCTAAAAATAGTATCGTTTCTTGGAATAAGTGCAAAGATGCTTACATATCCAAGTATTTTCTGCCAGCTAAGATCATCTCCTTATGTAACGATATCATGAATTTCAAGCAACTTGATCATGAACACGTTGCACAATCTTGGGAGTGGATGAAGCTTATGATTAGAAATTGTCCCGCTCATGGCTTGAGTTTGTGGATGATTATACAAATCTTTTATGCTGGCTTGAATTTCGCTTCTCGCAATATCTTGGACTCCTCCTCAGGTGGAACGTTCATGGAAATCACATTAGGAGACGCTACAAAACTCCTAGACAATATCATGACCAACTACTCTCAGTGGCACACTGAAAGGTCGCCTGCTAGCAAAAAGGTGCACGCTATAGAAGAGATTAACTCGCTTAGTGCTAAGATGGACGAGTTGATGAATTTGGTTGCTAGTAGAAATGCCACCGTAGATCCTAATGACATGCCACTATCTTCTTTGATTGAGAGTAGCAACGCTAGTTTGGACGTGAATTTTGTTGGTAGGAACAATTTTGGCAGCAACAATGCTTTTAGAGGAAACTATGTTCCTAGGCCTTTTCCTAGTAACTCCTCTAACAATTATGGCAATTCCTACGGCAACACTTATGGAAATCAAAACAAATTACCCTCTGATCTAGAGAGTAATATCAAAGAGTTCATCAACTCTCAAAAGATTTTCAATTCGTCCATAGAGGAAAAACTACTCAAAATAGAAGATTTGGCTAAGAGCGTTGATAGGATGTCTTGTGATATTGATGCTTTGAAAGTTAGATGCGCTCCTCCCAAGATCAACTTGGATGAAACTTTGAAAGCTATGCGTATCTCCATGAATGAGAGGAAAGAAAGAACCGCCCAAATTCGCGCTAGACATGAATGGTTTAAAAGGGTGCGTTCTAGTGATGCAAATCACGAAGATCTTAAAGTGCTTGGTGTGTCTCCTCTTGAATCTTTGTTTTCGCGTGTCAAACCTACTTATGGAGGGGCTGGGTATGAATCCACTTTGGTTGAAAAACGCCCCAATGATTCGGAGTCCACCTATCTTGATGATAAAGGTGTGGAGAGTGGAGTAGAAGAAGTCAAAATTTTGGGTAGTAATGAAACTCCCACTTTGGATTTCAAGGAATTCAATTATGATAATTGCTCCTTCTTTGAATGCATTTCTTTGATGCAATCCATTGCAAACTCTCCACATGCTTATAGCCAAAGCAAAGCCTTTACTGCGCATATCGTAGATGCTATGATGAAATCTCTTGAAGAGAAGCTCGAACTAGAAGTCTCTATACCTAGCAAACTTCATGATGAGTGGGAACCTACTACCTTGGTTTTCATGAGATCAAAAACTATGAGTGCAATGCTTTGTGTGATTTGGGTGCTAGTGTTTCCGCGATTCCAAAGTCTTTATGTGATATTCTTGGTTTTCATGAGATTGAAGAGTGTTCTCTTAATTTGCATCTTGCGGATTTTACTGTCAAGAAACCCATGGGGAGGATCGATGATGTTCTTATTGTTGCAAATAAGAACTATGTACCCGTGGATTTCATTATACTTGACATAGATTGCAATCCTTCATGTCCCATTCTTCTTGGTAGACCTTTCCTAAGGACTATTGGTGCTATCATCGATATGAAGGAAGGGAATATTAGATTTCAGTTTACTTTAAAGAAGGGCATGGAGCACTTTCCTAGAAACAAAATAAGATTGCCTTATGAATCTATCATGAGGGCTACCTATGGTTTGACCACCAAAGATGACTATACGTGATTCCATCACTTTCGCCTAGCTAAGGGCGTTAAACAAAAGCGCTTGTTGGGAGGCAACCCAACAAATCTATACTTTATGTTTTGTGGTTTCCACACTTTCATAATTCTGTGATGATTGTGTTTTTTGTGGTTCTTTTAGCGTTTGTGCCAAGCAAAACCGTTATGATTAGTCTTGGGGATAATCGTTTGGTCATGCTGGAAAAGACAGAAACTTTCTGCTCAAGAAAAGAATTTTCATTTTTTTCTGTAAGAGATTTGGAGTTGATTCTTTTTGCTGCTGATTTCTACGCAAATTCTCCAGACTTCCGTAATTGTACAGAATTCTTGAAGTACCAGAGGTATATGAAATATACAGATTACTACAGACTGGTCTGCTGTTAACAGATTCTGTTTTTGTTGTGTTGGTTGCTTATTTTGATGAAACTATGGATAGTATCGGGGGGTATTAGCCATGGGATATTGAAAGTACAATAACCCAACATCAGCACAAGTATAATTTAAGTTTGGTACCTAAGGAAGTGGTGGTTTGCTTTCTTGTACTAATGATATCACGAGTTTCTGTTTAAGTTTCGTGTTGTGAAGTTTTCAAGTTTTGGGTGAAGTTCTTATGGACAAAGAGATAAAGAGTGGCAATAGCTCAAGATTGCGGATGCCCAAGGCACCCCAAGAGATTCAAGGATGCCTTAAAAGCCTAAGCTTGGGGATGCCCCGGGAAGGCATCCCCTCTCTCGTCTTCAATCCATTAGTAACGTTACTTGGGGCTATATTTTTATTCACCACATGTTATGTGTTTTTGCTTGGAGCGTCTTGTATCGTAGGAGTCTTTTATTTTTGTTGTGTCACAATCATCCTTGCTGCACACCTAGAGAGAGACATGCACACACCGTGATTTTGTCGAGCTTCACTTATATCTTTTGGTAGACAATTCAGCTCACATGTGCTTCACTTATATCTTTTGAGCTAGATACTTTTTCTCTATGTGCTTCACTTATATATTTTAGAGCACAACGATGCGTGGCTTGGTAGTTGATCTATGCTTTGGAAGTATTCTCAAAAGGGGTAGTTATCCAAAGGGATACGAAAACTTCCACCTTCATGTGCATTGAATAGTTAGAGAAGTTTGATTCATCTCAGTTAGTTTTGAGTTGTGGTTATGGTAATATTGAAGTCATGCTAGTAAGGTGTTGTGGTTCTAGAAATACTTGTGTTGAAGTTAGTGATTCCCGTAGCATGCACGTATGGTGAACCGCTATGTGATGAAAACTGAGCACGATTAGTATATTGATTGTCATCCTTTGCGTGGCGGTCGGGATCGCGCGATGGTTTATACCTACCAACCCTTCCCCTAGGAGTATGCGTTGACTGCGTTGTTTCGATTACTAATAAAACTTTTGCAACAAGTATATGAGTTCTTCATGACTAATGTTGAGTCCATGGTTTAGATGCACTTTCACCTTCCACCATCACTATCTTCTTAGTGCCGTGCAAACTTTCGCCGGTGCACAAAACCCACCATTAGCCTCCCTCAAAACAGCCACCATACCTACCTACTATGGCTTTTTCAAAGTCATTCCGAGATATATTTCCATGCAACTACCACCATGACATGTGCCACCACGTCTACATTGCCATTGCATGATCGTAAAATAGCTAGCACGATGTTTCCATTGATGTCTATGCCATGCTAGATCATTGCCACGATACACTACCGAAGGCATTCCATATAAAGTCATAGTTGCTCTAAGTTTTGAGTTGAAAGTGTGATGATCATCATTAATGGAGCATCGTCCCATGTGAGTAAATAAAAGAGGCCAAAGAAGCCCACAAAAAAACAGGCCAAAGAGCCCACCAAATAAATAAAAAAATGAGAGAAAAAGAGAGAAGGGACAATGCTTCCACTTTTTCCACACTTGTGCATATTAAGCACCATGATCCTCATGATTGAGAGTCTCTCGTTTTCTCACCACCATATAGCTAGTGGGAAATTTTCATTATATAACTTGGCTTGTATATTCCAATGATAGGCTTCCTCAAAATTGTCTTAGGTCTTTGTGAGCAAGCAAGTTGGATGCACACCCACTAGTTTTCTTTAAGAGCTTTCACATACTCGTAGCTCTAGTGCATCATTTGTATGGAAATCCCTACTCATTCACATTGATATATATTGATGAGCATCTCCACAGATCATTGATATGCCTAGTTAATGTGACTATCTTCTCCTTTTTTGTCTTGCAACCTCCACCACATTCCACGCCATCTATAGTGCTATAACCATGGCTCACACTCATGTATTGCGTGAGAGTTGAAAAGGTTTGAGAAAGTAAAGGTGTGAAACAATTACTTGACCAATACTGGGGTTGTGCATGATTTAAATTCATTGTGCAATGATGATAGAGCATAGCCAGACGATATGCTTTTGTAGGGATAACTTTCTTTTGGCCTTGTTCTTTTGAAAGTTCATGATTACTTTGCTAGTTTGCTTGAATTATTATTGTTTCCACATCAATAGCGAACTATTGTTTTGAATCTAATGGATCTGAACATTCACGTCACATAAGAGGAATTACAAAGGACACCTATGCTAGGTAGCATGAAAGCATCAAAAATTCATTCTTATTACTTCCCTACTCGAGCACGAGGAGGAGTTAAGGTTGGGGATGCTTGATATGTCTCAAACGTATCTATAATTTTTGATGGTTTCACGCTGTTATCTTGTCTTCTTTGGTTGTTTTATGTACCTTTTATATATTTTTTGGGACTAACTTATTAATTCTGTGCCAAGTGTCAGTTCCTGTTTTTTCTGTGTTTTTGACACTTTTTCAGATCTGATTTTTTCCCGAACGAAGTCCAAACGGAAGAAAAACCCCGAAATGATTTTTTCCCGAACGGAAGAAGACCATGGGGCTTTTGGGCCAAGCCAGGTGGGCTCCAGGGAGCCCACAAGCCCCCACTCCGCCACCAGGGGGGAGGCAGCGGTGGGCAGGCTTGTGGCCTCCCTGGCCGCCTGATGTCTACTACGCAACCTTCTCCTTGTAGACGTTGTTGGGCCTCCAAGTGCAGAGGGTTGTAGGACAGTACCAATTTACCCTCAAGTGGGTGACCTAAGGTTTATCAATCCGCGGGATGCGTAGGATGAAGATGGTCTCTCTCAAGCAACCCTGCAACCAAATAACAAAGAGTCTCTTGTGTCCCCAACACACCCAATACAATGGTAAGTTGTATAGGTGCACTAGTTCGGCGAAGAGATGGTGAAACAAGTGCAATATGGATGGTAGATATAGGTTTTTGTAGTCTCAAATTACAAAAACAGCAAGGTAACAAATGGTAAAAGTGAGCACGAACGGTATTGCAATGCATGGAAACAAGGCCTAGGGTTCATACTTTCACTAGTGAAGTTCTCTCAACAATGATAACATAATTGGATCATATAACTAGCCATCAACATGTAACAAAGAGTCACTCCAAAGTCACTAATAGCGGGGAACAAACGAAGAGATTATTGTCGGGTACGAAACCACCACAAAGTTATTCTTTCTGATCGATGTATCATAGAGTTCGTACTAGAATAACACCTTAAGATACATATCAACCAAGACCCTAATGTCACCTAGATACTCCATTGTCACCTCAAGTATCCGTGGGCATGATTATACGATATGCATCACACAATCTCGGCATCATCTATTCAACCAACACATAGAACTTCAAAGAGTGCCCCAAAGTTTCTACCAGAGAGTCAAAACGTGTGCCAACCCCTGTGCATAGGTTCCCAATGTCACGAACCCGCAAGTTGATCACCAAAACATACATCAAGTACTCACATGAATCCACGTGTGCCAACCCGTATGCATAGGTTCCCAATTGTCACAAACCCGCAAGTTGATCACAGCAGATAGACACGTGCAAGACATACATCAAGTGTTCTCAAAGACTCAATCCGATAAGATAACTCCAAAGGGGAAACTCAATTCATTACAAGAAGGAGAGGGGGAAGAACATCATAAGATCCAACTATAGTAGCAAAGCCCATGGTACATCGAGATCAAGACATCTCAAGAACACGAGAGAGAGAGAGATCAAACACATAGATACTGGTACATACCCTCAGCCCCGAGGGAGAACTACTCCCTCCTCGTCATGGAGATCGCCGGGATGATGAAGATGGCCAACGGAGATGGATTCCCCCTCCGGCAGGGTGCCGGAACAGGCTCCAGATTGGGTTTTGGTGGGTACAGAGGCTTGCGGCGGTGGAACACCCGATCTAGGTTTCTTTTTGGGGGTTTCTGAATTTATAGGAATTTATGGCGGTGGAATTGCGTCAGTTGGGCCCACGAGGAGGTCACAAGCCTGCGCGCCACCACCAGGGGGGGGGGGTTGGCGGCGTGAGGGCTTGTGACTCTCTCGTGGCCCATCTGGCCTTCTCCCAAAGCTTCGGGGGTCTCTTTTGGTCCAAAAAAATCATCGTAAAGTTTCATTCCATTTGGACTCCGTCTGAAAATGGGCCAAAAACATGAAAAAAACAGAAACTGGCACTTGGCACTGAGTTAATAGGTTAGTCCCAAAAAAGATATAAAATAGCATATTCATGCATATAAAACATCCAAAGTTAACAAGATAATAGCATGGAACCATAAAAAATTATAGATACGTTGGAGACGTATCACCGCCCCTAACCTAGGTCTTTGGCCTATAAATTCCCAAATATTCCGCAAAAGAACAAGGGAGCCTCAAAAATACTTTTCCGCCGCCGCAAGCTTCCGTTTCCGCGAGATCTCATCTGGAGACCCTTCCCGGCGCCCTGCCGGAGGGGACTTTGGAGTTGGAGGGCTTCTTCATCATCATCATCGCCCCTCCGATGACTCGTGAGTAGTTCACTTCAGACCTACGGGTCCGTAGTTAGTAGCTAGATGGCTTCTTCTCTCTCTTGTATCTTCAATACAAAGTTCTCCATGATCTTCATGGAGATCTATCCGATGTAATCTTCTTTGGCGGTGTGTTTTTCAAGATCCGATGAATTGTGGATTTGTGATCAGATTATCTATGATATATATTTGAGTCTTTGCTGATTTCTTATATGCATGATTTGATATCCTTGTAAGTCTCTCAGAGTCTTGGGTTTTGTTTGTCCAACTAGATCTATGATTCTTGCAATGGGAGAAGTGCTTGGTTTTAGGTTCTGCCATGTGGTGACCTTTCCGAGTGACAGTAGGGTTAGCAAGGCACACATCAAGTAGTTGCCATCAAGGGTAAAAAGATGGGGTTTTTATCATTGGTTTGAGATTATCCCTCTACATCATGTCATCTTTCTTAAGGCGTTACTCTGTTCTTATGGACTTAATACACTAGATGCATGCTGGATAGCGGTCGACGTGTGGAGTAATAGTAGTAGATGCAGAAAGTATCGGTCTACTTGTTTTGGACGTGATGCCTATAGATATAATCATTACATAGATATCGTCAGGACTTTGTGCGATTCTATCAGTCGCTCGACAGTAATTTGTTCACCCACCGTCTACTTGCTTTCATGAGAGAAGCCACTAGTAAACACTATGTCCCCCGGGTCTATTCACATCCATCGTTTACACCTCCGCTTTCACTTTGCTTTGTTACTTGTTGCTTTCAGTTCTCACTTGGCAAACAATCTATAAGGGATTGACAACCCCTTCATAGCGTTGGGAGCAAGCTTTTGAGTTTGTGCAGGATCTTGAGATACTCCTACAGTGGATTGATACCTTGGTTCTCAAACTGAGGGAAATACTTACCGTCACTGTGCTACATCACCCTTTCCGCTTCAAGGGAACACCAACACAAGGCTCCAAGGCCACGGGGGAAATCCTTTGCATACTTGCCTAGGAAGTCCCTTAAGGCGTAGCCGCAGCTGAAGGATTCCTGGTGCCATCGACACACATGTTTCTGGCGCCGTTGGAAGGACTTTTGTGCATTAGCATAGTTGACATCAATGCCCCCGTGCATCCCCTTCTCCATCAACAATCATCAGTTCGTCCTTCTCCATGCTATATTTTTATCACTTCATATGTTATGTGCTATGCTTGGAGCGTCCCGCTCTTTACTTTTTAGTTTGATTTAGTTTTGCTTGCTGTTCATAACAAGTTGGAACCTAGACTTCTTTGTTTTGGAGGAAAACATACCCCACTCCACCCTAGAACACAACATAGGTTTTCATGCTTATCTTTTTGTGTGTTCTTTATCTTTTCATAGTTGTCGTCGTGCTTAGCTCTTAGTTGTCATGCTCTATCTTTTTAAGAGATTTTATTTAGGTTGCTTTTGGGACTCTCTTGAGTTATCATGCTTATCTTGTTTAGAGAGTTGGCTTGTTGCATTGAATTGTGTGTCTTGCATGAGTAGGTAATTGAGGTTGCTATTTAAGTATAGTAGTAACTTGCAATAGTTTTGAGGTATTGATTTGAGTAATGTTTGGACTATTGGTGCCAAGAGCTTGATCCTATTAGTGTTAGGTGTCGTATTTTGGGAAATCCGTGTGTTTTTAAAAACAAAACAAATTAGTTGATAACTCTAGCTACTAGATGGATCGCTAACCTCTGGAGGGGTTGGAATATATAGAGTACCCTCATGTTACCATGGGTCGAGGATGCGCAAGGATAACCAAACCCCCAAACACTCCTCCTCGGGGTACTTGTCTCTTTGTGAATCTCCTAACTAGATAGAGAGTTACCGATAATAAGTGCATGAGTTCTTCAGACTAATGTGAGTATTCGGTTGTTGGCACTTCCACCATCCATGTTTTACTAGACTCTTCGATACCGTGCATTGCCCTTTCTCATCTTGAGAGTTGGTGCAAACTTCGCCGGTGCATCCAAACCCTTGGCATGATACGCTCTGTCATCATAAGCCTCATTATATCTTTCCTCAAAACAGCCACCATACCTACCTAGGCATTTCCATAGCCTTTCTGAGATAAATTGTCATGCAACATCCACCATCTCATGACTTGATCTTCATTTCATACATGCTTTTGCTTGATCGAGGAGCCGCATGCTAGTTGGGCCTTGCCCTTATTATTGCTACATGATGCGCTAGTTTCATTGCATACCCTGCTACACTGGCAGAGGCATACATTTGCATACATCATGATAGTTTTCATTTGTCTTTATGGTTGATTACTTCTTATAAAGTGTGAAGATCTTATTTTTATTCTTGTAAAACATAGTGTTGCCCTTAAGTGAGGAAAAGATCCCAAAGAGGATAAATTAAAATATCCCAAAGAGGACAAATGAAAAGATCCCAAAGACGACAAATGAGAGATAAATAGAAAGAGCCAAAGAGGCCTCAAAAAATAAAAAAAAGGAAAAAAGAAAAAAAGAAATAAAAAGAGAGAAGGGGGCAACACTACTATTCCTTTTGAAATATCCACACTTATACTCCATTGTTATATTTGTACTCCATAGAGATTATCATTCATGCATAACTATGTGGGGACCCTTCACTATAGAACTTGGCTTGTATATTCCAATGATGAGCTTCCTCAAATGAGCTCTAGGTCTTCATGAGCAAGCAAGTTGGATGCACCCCCACTAGTTCCATTGGAGATCTTACCTTAGCTCATATGTGCATCCGTTGCATGGAAATCCCTACTCCTCACATCATATCTATCATTTGGCTTTCTCTCGCCCATGGATGTCCTCATTGATGTGAACCTTTCACACCTTTTTTTTCTTCCTTCCCCATTATTATTCTCTTTGCCATCCTAAGTGCCAACATATCTTGCTTGCGCTCATCCATTGCATGAGTGCTCAAAGTCGAAAGGGAGAGGATCATTTTGACCTGTGCCTGACTAGTGGTCTAGGGACGAGTCAAAATAAAATACCGAAGGAGACCAAGTGTGAAGTTTTAGTAGATTGAGTCCTCAATTAAACTACAAAATATTTGTATACTCTACACCCATCTCCCACTTCTTGCATGCAAACACCATTCGGAGACATTCGAGTCACGGACAACGAGAGCTCTTGCACCTTTATGTTATTACTTTGCTATTTTCAATACTAAATATAGACTCTTGCTTGTTATTGTCTTGGCTTGAATTGCATATCTTACTTGCTTTACTTTGAAGTTCTTATATGTGTGTTAGCATGTCACAATAAATATTATTTGTGTTATCATTTACCTACTCGAGGACGAGCAGAAATTAAGCTTGGGGATGTTGATACGTCCCAAACGTATCTATAATTTTTCCTTGTTCCATGATCTTTTGGGTGACATTGCTATATGTTTTGCTACTCTTTCATATCTTTTAACACATATTTGGACTAACCTACTAACTCAGTGCACCTAGTGCCAGTTTTTGTCTGCTAATGTCTTTTTTGCAGGGACTTTTACTCAAATTTACAGAGTCCCAAAAATCCCGAGAAAAATATATAAAAATCAGCGTGACAGAAGCTTCACGAGCACCAAAGGTGGGCCACAGGGGAGCTAGAGCCTGCCCAGGCGGCCTCCCTACGTGGCCCCCCTCATGGCCACGCCACCAGGTCGCCTGGGTGGGTCCCACACCCTCTGGTGCCCTCCTTCGGCCTATATTTACCTCTGTGATAGGAAACCATTCCAGTGTAACATCCCAAAATTATAAATTTTGGAATGTTAATATAATCATTAAATTGATTGTTTGTTTGTTTGCTGAGTGACTGAAACTTGTGTGAAATTTGAAACTTTTCGAAACTTTTGGATGAGAGGAAATAAAATGACTTTCCCCTTCTCCGGTGAATTCAAATTCAAGCTTTTAAAAGCAAAGAGAGAAGATGACATGACTTCTTCAACTATAAAGAATTTGAACGAAGATATTTGCATTGAATTCTTTTGCATTTCCATTCGTTTTCTTCGTGCAAGAAATGCCGGGTAATACATTCTAAAGAGCAGAGGAACATGACCCTCAAATACCCGGGCATTTTGAATGTTATTTCACCCTAAAACTTAGAGGGTCATTTGAAAATTATTTGCAAAAGAAAATAAACCTTTTAGGGAATTTTGGAAAAATAATTTTTCTGAAGTTTTTATTTTGGCTTTAAAAAAATGTTATTCGGGTAGAGATTGTTTTTCTGATTTTTTTGGTATATAATACCATATATAGATATTTTGATTTATTTTCTTTTTTTAGCTTTTATATTTTCTGTTTTGGAAAAGTTAGAATTAGGAAGGGTTCTTTTTTTTCTTTAGCCGCCGCCGTGGGCGCTAGATAGCTAGGCCGAAATCCCCCCACAGCCGGGATCTGTTTCCCCTATCCATCGGCCGACCGAGCCACTTCTCCCCGCCCCCTGCCACTTACCTGCGGGCCCCCCCAACCGAGCCAAACCCCCACGTTGGCCACCTTCCTTCTCCTACCTCCCTCCTCCTTCCTTCTTCCACCAGTACCGAACCGAGTCGCACCACCGCCACAATTTCTTCCCGTTTCTTCCTCTCCCTTTCCTTCCCCACTCCCTCCCATGGCCTATATAAAGCCCCATCCCGAGCCACCCCCGTTCCCACCCTAACCTAGCCGCCGCCGCCCGAAGCCGCCTCGCCACCGCTGCCGCCGGTGCAAGCTACTGCACCTTCGGCCTCGCCCCTGGAGGAGCCACCACAGCGCCCCCCTCTCCCCCGAGCGCCTCTCCCCGAGGAGGAGGAGCCCCACCGTCGCCGCCCATCTCCTCCAACCCCGCCCCGGAGTCTCCCTCCCCCCTCGCCGGCCATCCTCCCCCGCGCCGGAGCAGCGAGCTGCACCACGTCTACCCCGCCTCCAGGACTCGCCGCCCGAGCCCCCTCTCCCCGAGCGCCTCCCCCCGAGGAGGAGGAGTACTGCCCCGCCGCCGCCTCCCCATTTTTCACCGCCCCCGGAGCTCTCCCTCGCCGCCCGAGCCACCCCGCCGGAGTAGCTGCTGCACCACGTCTACCCCACAGGAGCGCCCGCCCCCGAGCCCCTCTCCGCCCCCGAGCCCCACCCCGCGGAGGAGGAGCCCCGCCGCCGCCGCCCCGACACTCCACCGCCCCCGGAGCACCCCCAACCTCGCCGGCAACCATCCCTCGCCGGAGCTGCACCCTCTCACCCACGGTATTTCTTTCCTCCCCTCTCTGTTGTTCTTTTGTTGCTTCTTAGCCATTAGATCTCAGGCGTATGGTCTTGATTAGATCACTAGATACCTGTTCGGTTCATCTTAGAAAACCAGTGGGTTTTATTTTCACTTATGAATTAACCAGCGAACTTGCTTAGCCTAGGACGTTTGACCGAAGCCATACATCAAACACCCCCGCAGCCAATAGCATAAGGACACGTGTACCTCTCTTTTTAGCACTAGTAGTTTTATAGTTTTCTGCCTGATTTCAAAAAACAGAAAGTTTCAATTTTGTTTTGGCCACAACTTTTGATCCCTAAGTCCAATGACATTGATTCTTTTTCCAGTAGCTCACAAATGTCCTGTAGTTTTTAAAAAACATATAATTTGTCTATGTTCGAAATTTCAAATATAAGTTAGAGCAGATTTAGTTTAAACACTGTTTTGCCTATTCGAGGAGTTTGAAAAATGATTTTGAGTTGATTCTTTTTGCTACTGCTTTCTAGTGATAAAATCTTACTGTGGTAGAAGTTTCAGAATTTGTAAAGTATTTTTACTGGTGTTTTCAATAGAAACAAGTTTCTGCCATACCGGCACGTGATAAATTCTTTTGCTTAGGCTTTCGCAAATCTTTACTTGCGATGTTATTTTTACTTGTGGCATGATTGAAGTGCTTATGGTGTGCTTTGTGTTTGTATCGGTAGATCATCCGGAGTGCGAAGCGAGTTACTTAGAGACGCTCGAGCAGGACAACTATCATCAAGGCAAGTCACTTTGATCATACTATCACCGAGGTTTTATGCATTGTAGTTCTACCATCCTATGCCCAATTGCATGCTGCCTAGGTACTTGGAAACTTTAGTATAAGTTGTAGTATCATGTGGTAGGGACACAACAACCCCGATACTTGGCCCCGAGATGACAATTTCTTAATGCTATGCTTGAGTAGACGGGTCATCGGTTGAGTGTATACCACGAGTGATGCGAGGTTGATATAATAATCAAGACCGGTTAAGACAATATCTTCAAGACCTCGGACGCAATGCAACACTGGGTGAAGGACGGTTGATCGGCTCCCTGGGAAACCCAGTGGATGCCCGGGATGCTGGAGAGGCCATGTCATCCTGCGGAAAGCTTCACCCAGGCTTAAAGAGACGGACGGATATTTTCAAGACCCAAGGCTTACCTGCACAACCACAAGTCATTATGGGCTCTGGCTTGGTTGGACAACGCGGCGACTCTGGACAGGCGGTGCTAGCAGATGTAGACGAACGGTAGGAATGGATGGGCACCGATAGGGATTCAGAGGGACCCGTTGAAAGACCATGTTTTCATCATCCGGTCTTCAAACACCCTGAAGTGCGAGGACATACTCGGAGGCGATCAAATCTTGTGGGGAATGTGTGCAAAACTCTGTAGAGTACTCAAACCTAATCGATTAGCCGTGTCCACGGTCATGGACAACTTGAGCCAAAGGAACTGAAGTTATCTGGATTTCTCAACACCATTAAATATATTTGATGAGGGTAAATATTGACAACTCGGGTACGAGAACTGGTTGGCGGAACCATCTCGTTAACAACCAACAATGTAGTAACATTTTGCTTTTAGCCCTCTCTTGATGTAGGAGAAAACTTGCTTTTTCGCTAAAAACTTATAGCCCCACCTGCCATATATGCATATAGTATAGATGATTACTTTTCACCCCTCTCTTATGTGACTTGCCGGCATATTCAATATGCTGACCTACACGGCTGCAACGTCTTATGTTGCAGATATTTTTCATCGACGAGTAAGAGTACGATCCAGGGTTACGGTCTACACTCAACTTGTCGTTGGTGTTTATTGGGACTCCACTCCCTTGACCGCTTCCGCTGAGATATTTAAGGTATATATCAGTTTTACGCTATTTACATGTGATTGCACTTTGATATATACATTGATGCACTGTGTGTGCCAGCATACTGATCCAGGGATGGCACAGATACACACAGGCTTGACTCGTTTTGAGTCGGGTCGCTACAGAGATGGTATCAGAGCACATGTTGACTGTAGGACGTGACCCCTAGAAACTGGAAATTTTATAGGAAAGGATCTCTCAAGAATTTCTATTTTTCAAGAACACCTTTCACTTCTCATCTCTTCTGATTTCATCAAACGTTCTCTCTCACCTCCAATAGTTAGACAATACACTTACCCCTTCGACCTCATGAAGAAACAACGGAGTTCTACTTCAAAGTAAAGAGGATTTCATCATGGAAATTGAAGCTACACCAATTGAAGACTCTTAAGACCCGAAGAACTCGAAGACCCCGAAACGTTCGAATATTTATATGACCATTAGAAGTCCAAACCCCTGTTATATACCCACGTTAGTTACGATGATTTGTGAGCCGTCATTGGTGTGTGTTTTTCGACAGCCACAAATAAAACCTATTCTCAAAAATACGTTTTGTATTGTGTGTATCTCCCTCCCTCTCTTACCCGTCTCATCCCCAAAACCACAACCCTACCAGATGGAGTATGACGCTGGACTTGTAGTCTCTGGACCAATGACCCAGGTGGAAGCTGAGATATGGATTCAGAACATGGAGAACCACTTCGGGAGCAACTTGATCTCAAGGAAGTATGAAGTGGAACACGCTCTCCAGTACTTTACACAAGGTGCTGCAATCTAGTGGAAAATGCATCATGCCATACAAGGATTTAGTGGAGCAAAAACTTGGGACGAATTCAAGAACACTGTGTTAAGATCCCGACTCATTCGGAAGTGTATGATTATCCGAAGGAGAAGACTTGTGCATGCAAGATCTGTGGAGAAATAGGACACACCCAGGAAGAACACAAGGATGGATGCACTCATTGTGAAGAAAATCACCCAGCTGAGGAGTGCCCAAGCAGTTAGGTGACTTGTTTCCTTTGTGAAGGAACCAACCACTACCCAGCTCAATGTCACATTTACCCCAAGGTAGAACAAGTTGTCCAGCAGCAGAAAGAAGCAATGAAGGAAACACTCAAGAAGAAGATTCTAGAAGAACCGGTGATGAACGAAAGTATTGAAGACCCTGATGGACAAGGTCTGACCAGATTTTTCTCCAATGCATGCTACTCATGTGGAGAAGAAGGACATTATTCACAGGATTGCACGAAGAGAAGCCAAGAGTATCTGGGAAACTTCCCGACGGAAGAAGTGGAGTTTGATCCACTTGAAATAGAAGAACTAGCCAAAATGAAGGAGTCCAGAAAGAAGAAAAAGTACCCTCGGAAGAGCCAAATCTCTGCAGATATAGACCTGAGTCATGTCAAATGTTACAAGTGTATGGAATTTGGCCACCACAAATACATGTGCTCAGGAAGGAAGCCGGAAATCCAAGGAGCAAAAGCAAAAGCTAAGAAGCCTCGAGACTTGTCAGAACTCATTTGCTTTCGTTGCAAGGAAGCAGGACATTTTGCTAGCGATTGTCCGCAAAGGAAGAAAGATAGAATGGAGTAGTTAAGTTTTGACCGCGGCAATTAGTGTAATCTAAAGAACTCTTGTTTTTCATGAGATCATGGAGTGAAATTTTTGTAACAGAAGTCCCTGAGATTGTAATAACATCATGAATAAATGGAATTTATTGTGTCATGATTGCCTATGTTGAAAATGTATGAGTTGTTTCTCTACGAGCAAAGATCTCTGAACATTATGAGGATATGAGAAAATATGGTCTATGCAGACATGAGTATAATTCATTTTAAGTGTGGTAGTAATCGGTAAACCCACAGGATCCACTGAGTAGGAATGTACCATAACTAAGGAGACATATACATTCCTCTGAGTACCTATTTACTGACACCTGCAGATGACAACTCTCTACGAGTCCTTCCTCAAGGGTCCAGAAACGATCATGACCCTGACCAGTGATCATGATTACCCGAAAATCCTGAAGGACATGATGAAGCACATTCATCTTGAAGGAGATGCAGTCTACAAAGGCTACCCATTCATGGAAAATGGAGTGGAACTTTGGTATGTGGAAGTACACCTCCATCATGTGAAAGGAGTTTGTCCAAAGACTATGGGGAAATACTTTTTCATTTCACGTGTACCACGAGCAACCTTCTTTCATGTTGTTCGTGAAGCTGCCATGGAAGCCATACGTCAGATTGGAGAAATACTTGAAGCAAGACTCCGTCATACCCAGGAATACCTGAGTGAGGTACGTGTGGAGATGATGGAGATGAAGCTCATGACCACCATGATGAAGGAAAAGATGGATGATTTCAAGGAGCACCTCGGAAAGTTCGAGTGGAACTAAAGTACCTCAAAGAGAGGCAGATGAATAAAGTTGGCAGAAATGCTCGACCATACCGAACAATGTGGATGGCAGCATTTGTAATAGAGTACTTTTGAATTGGAGTTTTTTAGGAGAAATTAAGGATGTAACAAAGGATTGATTATGAAATGTATATGATTTATGGAAGAAGCTATGATGGATCAGCAAAACGTTTTCTTAGGAGCATACGAAAACCTGAGAGTTGTGAAGATACGATAGATGTTTCGTTCAGCTTGCAGAACCAATGGATTATCCGAACTTCGTTCGTGCACAAGAGAAATTCTGCAACGCTTGCGAGGATGCCCAAGTGTCAGAATGCGAGATTCGCTAAACCTTATACAGAGAAATGATTTGGGTGCGGAATGGATTGATCACCATGACGACTTACTCTTATCATTCTCTTGCTATTCGGAATGGTAAATCTGAGAGACTTACCCATATAGAGAGACGACGTTCTTTGAAGCTTTTGTTTAAGCCTTAGAATGGTATGATGAACACCCCATGTACATGACACTTGTTGTCACGCGTAAGAAATTTTATGATGAGGATGAAGCCAAGACCCTTCTCTCTGCAGGATAACCACAAATGGTAGACCACCATGAGAACCATCGATATGTTATTTAGAATTGACCACGAGACTGTCAGTTAAGAAGACCCAGTAACGGAAGAAGCTTATATCAACGGGAGAGCATCACCAAAGGATTTAATATTAAGACTGTGTGATGTCAGTTGCCAAAACCCCAAAGGATCGTTAAATCATTTTGAGGGACCAGTACCTCTCATTTTAAGTGTGGTAGCATCCCACCTTGCCGAAGTTTGGATTGCTAGAAGACCCCAAACCCTAACCTTTCTTTCTAGCCTCTTAGAATCTCGAGGACGAGATTCATTTTAAGTGTGGTAGTTTGTAACATCCCAAAATTATAAATTTTGGAATGTTAATATAATCATTAAATTGATTGTTTGTTTGTTTGTTTGCTGAGTGACTGAAACTTGTGTGAAATTTGAAACTTTTCGAAACTTTTGGATGAGAGGGAATAAAATGTCTTTCCCCTTCTCCGATGAATTCAAATTCAAGCTTTTAAAAGAAAAGAGAGAAGATGACATGACTTCTTCAACTATAAAGAATTTGAACGGAGATATTTGCATTGAATTCTTTTGCATTTCCATTCGTTTTCTTCGTGGAAGAAATGCCGGGTAATACATTCTAAAGACCAGAGGAACATGACCCTCAAATACCCGGGCATTTTGAATGTTATTTGCACCCTAAAACTTAGAGGGTCATTTGAAAATTATTTGCAAAAGAAAATAAACCTTTTAGGGAATTTTGGAAAAATAATTTTTTCTGAAGTTTTCATTCTGGCTTTAAAAAAATGTTATTCGGGTAGATATTGTTTTTCTGATTTTTTTGGTATATAATACCATATATAGATATTTTGATTTATTTTATTTTTTTAGCTTTTATATTTTCTATTTTGGAAAAGTTAAAATTAGGAAGGGTTCTTTTTTTTTCTTTTCCCGCCGCCCTGGGCGCTAGATAGCTGGGCTGAAATCCCCCCCACAGCCGGGATCTGTTTCCCCTATCCATCGGCCGACCGAGCCACTTCTCCCCGCCCCCTGCCACTTACCTGCGGGCCCCCCCAACCGAGCCAAACCCCCACGTCGGCCACCTTCCTTCTCCTACCTCCCTCCTCCTTCCTTCCTCCACCAGTACCGAACCGAGCCGCACCACCGCCACGATTTCTTCCCGTTTCTCCCTCTCCCTTTCCTTCCCCACTCCCTCCCATGGCCTATATAAAGCCCCATCCCAAGCCACCCCCGTTCCCACCCTAACCTAGCCGCCGCCGCCGCCCGAAGCCGCCTCGCCACCGCTGCCGCCAGTGCAAGCTAGTGCACCTTCGGCCTCGCCCCTGGAGGAGCCACCCCAGCGCCCCCTCTCCCCCGAGCGCCTCTCCCCGAGGAGGAGGAGCCCCACCGCCGCCGCCCATCTCCTCCAACCCCGCCCCGGAGTCCCCCTCCCCCCTCGCCGGCCATCCTCCCCCTCGCCGGAGCAGCGAGCTGCACCACGTCTACCCCGCCTCCAGGAGTCGCCGCCCAAGCCCCCTCTCCCCGAGCGCCTCCCCCCGAGGAGGAGGAGTACTGCCCCGCCGCCGCCTCCCCATTTTTCACCGCCCCCGAGCTCTCCCTCGCCGCCCGAGCCACCCCGCCGGAGTAGCTGCTGCACCACGTCTACCCCACAGGAGCGCCCGCCCCCGAGCCCCTCTCCGCCCCCGAGCCCCACCCCGCGGAGGAGGAGCCCCGCCGTCGCCGCCCCGACACTCCACCGCCCCCGGAGCTCCCCCAACCTCGCCGGCAACCATCCCTCGTCGGAGCTGCACCCTCTCACCCACGGTATTTCTTCCCTCCCCTCTCTGTTGTTCTTTTGTTGCTTCTTAGCCGTTAGATCTCAGGCGTATGGTCTAGATTAGATCACTAGATACCTGTTCGGTTCATCTTAGAAAACAAGTGGGTTTTATTTTCACTTATGAATTAACCAGCGAACTTGCTTAGCCTAGGACGTTTGCCCGAAGCCATACATCAAACACCCCCGCAGCCAATAGCATCAGGACACGTGTACCTCTCTTTTTAGCACTAGTAGTTTTATAGTTTTGTGCCTGATTTCAAAAAACAGAAAGTTTCAATTTTGTTTTGGCCACAACTTTTGATCCCAAATTCCAATGACATTGATTCTTTTTCCAGTATCTCACAAATGTCCTGTAGTTTTTAAAAAACATATAATATGTCTATGTTTGAAATTTCAAGTATAAGTTAGAGCAGATTTAGTTTAAACACTGTTTTGCCTATTCCAGGAGTTTGAAAAATGATTTTGAGTTGATTCTTTTTGTTACTGCTTTCTAGTGATAAAATCTTACTGTGGTAGAAGTTTCAGAATTTTTAAAGTAATTTTACTGGTGTCTTCAATAGAAACAAGTTTCTGCCATACCGGCACGTGATAAATTCTTTTGCTTAGGCTTTCGCAAATCTTTACTTGCGATGTTATTTTTACTTGTGGCATGATTGAAGTGCTTATGGTGTGCTTTGTGTTTGTATCGGTAGATCATCCGGAGTGCGAAGCGAGTTACTTAGAGACGCTCGAGCAGGACAACTATCATCAAGGCAAGTCACTTTGATCATACTATCACCGAGGTTTTATGCATTGTAGTTCTACCATCCTATGCCCAATTGCATGCTGCCTAGGTACTTGGAAACTTTAGTATAAGTTGTAGTATCATGTGGTAGGGACACAACAACCCCGATACTTGGCCCCGAGATGACAATTTCTTAATGCTATGCTTGAGTAGACGGGTCATCGGTTGAGTGTATACCACGAGTGATGCGAGGTTGATATAATAATCAAGACCGGTTAAGACAATATCTTCAAGACCTCGGACGCAATGCAACACTGGGTGAAGGACGGTTGATCGGCTCCCTGGGAAACCCAGTGGATGCCCGGGATGCTGGAGAGGCCATGTCATCCTGCGGAAAGCTTCACCCAGGCTTAAAGAGACGGACGGATATTTTCAAGACCCAAGGCTTACCTGCACAACCACAAGTCATTATGGGCTCTGGCTTGGTTGGACAACGCGGCGACTCTGGACAGGCGGTGCTAGCAGATGTAGACGAACGGTAGGAATGGATGGGCACCGATAGGGATTCAGAGGGACCCGTTGAAAGACCATGTTTTCATCATCCGGTCTTCAAACACCCTGAAGTGCGAGGACATACTCGGACGCGATCAAATCTTGTGGGGAACGTGTGCAAAACTCTGCAGAGTACTCAAACTTAATCGATTAGCCGTGTCCATCGTCATGGACAACTTGAGCCAAAGGAACTGAAGTTATCTGGATTTCTCAACACCATTAAATATATTTGATGAGGGTAAATATTGACAACTCGGGTACGAGAACTAGTTGGCGGAACCATCTCGTTAACAACCAACAATGTAGTAACATTTTGCTTTTAGCCCTCTCTTGATGTAGGATAAAACTTGCTTTTTCACTAAAAACTTATAGCCCCACCTGCCATATATGCATATAGTATAGATGATTACTTTTCACCCCTCTCTTATGTGACTTGCCGGCATATTCAATATGCTGACCTACACGGCTGCAACGTCTTATGTTGCAAATATTTTTCTTCGACGAGTAAGAGTATGATCCAGGGTTACGGTCTACACTCAACTTGCCGTTGGTGTTTATTGGGACTCCACTCCCTTGACCGCTTCCGCTGAGATATTTAAGGTATATATATCAGTTTTACGCTATTTACATGTGATTGCACTTTGATATATACATTGATGTACTGTGTGTGCCAGCATACTGATCCAGGGATGGCACAGATATACAGAGGCTTGACTCGTTTTGAGTCGGGTCGCTACATCCAGAATATCCACATTCGCGAATTTCTCCATCGTTCCGCCGCCGCAGCGCTCCCGATCTCGGGACCGCCCGAAGACCTCTTACCGACACCCTGCCGGAGGGAGGATTGACCTCCGGGAGCTTCTCCACCACCATGGACACTTCCCGGACGTGCCGTGTGTAGTCCTCCTTGGACCATGAGTCCATGACCAGTAGCTATGTGATGTCTTCTCTCCAATCTTGTTCTTCAATGTTTAGCCGTTGTGAGTTGCCCTACATGATCGAGGCATCTATGTAATTTTCCTGCTGTTGCTATGCTTCGTTTGCTGGGATCCGATGGATTATGAGATTATGTTGAAATTGTGATGAGTTATATATTTGATTATCCTTTTATATTATGTTCTTGGGTAATTCATGCATGTTCTCCGTTGCTTTTTATTGCTTTGGCCGAGTGGTAGATTGTGACTCCAAGAAGGAGCATTATGCATGATTGTGGGTTCATGCCCCCTGATGTCTAGCTTGAGTGACAGAAACATGAGACTAGGGGATGTGCTGTTGCCACCAGGGAGAAAACAACGGTGCTTGTGACCACGGTTGCAAGGATTGTTTACCTTACGCAAAGTTCGTTAATGCAGTTGTCCGTTGCTTTGAGTTTACACTTCAGGTGGGGCTCGCAACTTAATACCAGCGAGATGTTCTGGATAGATATCTCAAGGTGGATGATTAGTAAGTAGATACTGATAAATAAACGGTCTACTTGTCTTGGCGTACTACCCATTACTTTTGAGCCTCTAACTCTCTAGTAGCATGATTGGCATTGTGGTGCGTTTATAATTCTGTCAATTGCCCAGCTGTAATTTGTTTACCCAGCATAGTTGTTTATCGTCTTTCGGGAGAGAGACATCACTAGTGAACATCATGGGCCTCTGTGAACTACATGGCTTATGTTTTTATCATCTATCGCCTAAAATAGTTGTTTACAGTTTTTATTTACTTTTCCGTTGCAACCACTATCACTATTTCGGCTTGTGTTTTGATCCTTTGCAAACTACAAGGCCAGAGAGATTGACAACCTCTCTGAAATCGTTGGGAGCAAAGTTATTTGTTGTGTGTGTAGGTCCACGTCTTCTGCTAGCGCCAGAGCAGCGGACACCTACTTGCTGATCCTCAGAGTCCTCCTGGTTAGATAAACCTTACATTCCCCGTGTAAGGAAATATACTGCTGACTACATCTCCGCCTTCCACTTGGGGTAACCAACGAGGGGCGAGAAGTATATCCATCAACTCGTCATCAGCGGGTCCGGAGAGGATGGGGATCAGTCTGAGGACAAGTCCTCTAACTTGGGGCTAGTGATTCCCCTCCCCCGGGGTCAACCCCTCTCCTAGTAGGTTCGCGGACGTATGGGGGGGGAGGGGGCGCTTGCCCTGACGGGCTCTCTGCCCTCTCTGTCCCCGTTTATGCTCAAGGGAGGCTCGAGGAGCCCTCGGTTAGATGTACGCCCTCCGTCTTCACCACGTTGCCCTAGGGCGGTCTGCTACACCCTTTTGACTGGGACCCCACATGCTCCAGCCTTGGGGGTCCCCGGTGTTGGTTCCTGCCATTGCAACAACAGACCTTCCCTGGCACGGCGCCAGGAATCCTGCTTCTATGGCTACGCCTATAGGGACTTCCTTGGCAAATATGCAAAGGATTTCCCCGCGGCCTTGGAGCCTTGCGTTGGTGTTCCCTTGAAGAGGAAAGGGTGATGTGGCATAGCGGCGGTAAGTATTTCCCTCAGTTTGAGAACCAAGGTATCAATCCAGTAGGAGGAGCGTTCACAAGTACGTGCACAAACACAAAGAGCTTGCACCCAACGCTATGAAGGGGTTGTCAATCCCTTATAGATTGTTTGCAAAGTGAGAACTGAAAGCAACAAGTAAACCAAGCGAAGTAAAAGTGAAAGTGGAAACGATAGTTGTGAATAGACGAGAGGGTGCGTAGTGTTCACTAGTGGCTTCTCTCATGAAAGCAAGTAGACGATGGGTGAACGAATTACTGTCGAGTAATTGATAGAACCGCGCAAAGTCGTGACGTTATCTAAGGCAATGATTATATCTATAGGCATCACGTCCAAAACAAGTAGACCGATACTTTCTGCATGTACTACTATTACTCCACACGTCGACCGCTATCCAGCATGCATCTAGTGTATTAAGTCCAAAAGAACAAAGTAACGCCTTAAGCTAGATGACATGATGTAGATGGACAATCTCATATCTACGATAAAAGCCCATCTTGTTACCCTTGATGGCAACAACACGATGTGTGCCTTGCTGCCCCTTCTCTCACTGGGAAAAGTCAACACACAGTATGAACCCAAAATCAAGCACTTCTCCCATTGCAAGAATCATAGATCTAGTTGGCCAAACAAAACCCAAGACTCGGAGAGACTTACAAGGATATCAAATCATGCATATAAGAAATCAGCAAAGACTCAAATATAATTCATAGATAATCTGATCACAAATCCACAATTCATCGGATCTCGACAAACACACCGCCAAAGAGGATTACATCGGATAGATCTCCATGAAGACTATGGAGAACTTTGTATTGAAGATCCAAGAGAGAGAAGAAGCCATCTAGCTACTAATTATGGACCCGTAGGTCTGAAGTGGACTACTCACGAGTCATTGGAGAGGCGATGATGTTGATGTAGAAGCCCTCCAACTCCAAAGTCCCCTCCGGTAGGGCACCGGAAAGGTCTCCAGATGAGATCTCGCGGAAACGGAAGCTTGCGGCGGCGGAAAAGTGTTTTCGTAGATGCCCTGATGTTTTCTCGATTTTTAGGGAATTTATAGGCCAAAGAGCTAGGGCAGGGGAGCGCCAGGGAGGCCACAAACTGGTTGCCGCGGGCCCCGCTGGCCGCGGCCACAGGGCTTGTGGGCTCCCTGTGGGCCCCCTGCCTTGGCCCTCAAGCCTCACGATCTTGTTTCCTTCTGGAAAAATTTATTTCTGGGATTTTATTCCGTTTGGACTCCGTTCAAAATCATATCTGAAAAGAGTCAAAAACATAGAAAAAACAGGAACTGGCACTTGGCACTGAATTAATAAGTTAGTCCCAAAAAATATATAAAAGGTATATAAAACATCCAAAGTTGACAAGATAACAGCATGAAACCATAAAAAAATTATAGATACGTTTGAGATGTATCAAGCATCCCCAAGCTTAACTCCTCCTCGTCCTCGAGTAGGGAAGTGATAAAGAATGAATTTTTGATGCTTTCATGGTACCTAGCATAGATGTCCTTTGTAACTCCTCTTATGTGACGTGAATGTTCAGATCCATTAGATTCAAAACAATAGTTTGCTATTGACGTGGAGACAATAATAATTCAAGCAAACTAGCAAGGTAATCATGAAGTTTCAAAATAACTAGGCCAAAAGAAAGTTATCCCTACAAAATCATATAGTCTCGCTATGCTCTATCATCCTTGCACAACGAATTTAAATCATGCACAACCTCGGTATTGGCCAAGTAAACTTCCTCAAACTTTTTCAACTCTCACGCAATACATGAGCGTGAGCCATGGTTTTAGCACTAAGTGGAATGGAGTGTGGTGGAGGTTGCAAGGTAAACAAGGAGAAGATGGTCACATTGACTAGGTATATCAACGAGTTATGGAGATGCTCATCAATAGATATCAACGTGAATGAGTAGGGACTGCCATACAAATGATGCACTAGAGCTAAGAGTATGTGAAATCTCTTAAAGAAAACTAGTGGGTGTGCATCCAACTTGCTTGCTCACGAAGACCTAAGGCAATTTTGAGGAAGCCTATCATTGGAATATACAAGCCAAGTTATATAATGAAAATTTCCCACTAGCTATATGGTGCTGACAAAACGAGAGAATCTCAATCATGAAGATCACGGTGCTTAATATGCACAAGTGTGGAAAGGTGGTAGCATTGTCCCTTCTCTCTTTTTCTATCATTTTTTTGGTGGGCTCTTTCGCCTATTTTTTTGGTGGGCATCTTTGGCCTCTTTTTGCAAATGGGCTTCGTTGGCCTCTTTTATTTCCTCACATGGGACAATGCTCCATCAATGATGATCATCACACTTACAACTCAAAACTTAGAGCAATGATGACTCTATATGGAATGCCTTCGGTAGTGTACCGTGACAATGATCTAGCATGGCATAGACATCAATGGAAACATCATGCTAGCTATCTTATGATCATCCAATGGCAATATAGAAGTGGTGGCACATGTCATGGTGGTAGTCGTATGGCAATATATCTCGGAATAGCTTTGAAAAAGCCATAGTAGGTACGTATGGTGGCTGTTTTGGGGGAGGCTATATGGGTGGTTTTGTGCACCGATGAAAATTGCACGGCACTAAAGAAGATAGTGATGGTGGAAGGTGAAAGTGCATCTAAACCATGGACTCAACATTAGTCATCAAGAACTCATATACTTGTTGCAAAAAATTTAGTAGTAATCGAAACAAAGCATTCAACACATACTCCTAGGGGAAGGGTTGGTAGGTATAAACCATCGCGCGATCCCGACCACCACACAAAGGACGACAATCAATAGACTAATCATGCCCAGACTTCATCACATATCGGTTCACCATACGTGCATGCCATGGGAATCACTAACTTCAACACAAGTATTTCTAGATCCACAACACCTTACTAATATAACTTCAATATTACCACAACCACAACTCAAAACTAATTGAGATGAATCAAACTTCTCTAACTATTCAATGCACATGAAGGTGGAAGTTTACATATCCCTTTGGATAACTACCCCTTTTGAGACTAATTTCATAGAATAGATCAACTAGCAAGCCACGCATCTCTGTGCTCTAAAAGATATAAGTGAAGCACATAGAGCAAAATCAACTAGCTCAAAAGATATAAGTGAAGCACATGTGAGCTGAATTGTCTAACCAAAGGATATAAGTGAAGCTCGACAAAATCACGGTGAGTGCATGTCTCTCTCTAGGTCTGCAGCAAGGATGCTTGTGACACAACAAAAATAAAAGATTCCTACGATACAAGAAGCTCCAAGCAAAACACATAAAATGTGGTGAATAAAAATATAGCCCCAAGTAACGTTACCGATGAATAGAAGACAAAAGAGAGGATGCCTTCCCGGGGCATCCCCAAGCTTAGGCTTTTACGGCATCCTTGAATCAACTTGGGGTGCCTTGGGCATCCCCAAGCTTGAGATCTTGCCACTCTTTATCTCTTTGTCCATAAGAACTTCACCCAAAACTTGAAAACTTCACAACACGAAACTTAAACAGAAACTCGTGATAACATTAGTATAAGAAAGCAAACCACCACTTCCTTAGGTACTGTAGAAAACTTAAATTCTACTCATGTTGATGTTGGGTTAATGTATTTTCAATCTTCCATGGCTAATACCCCCCGATACTATCCATAGTTTCATCAAAATAAGCAACCAACTCAACAAAAACATAATCTGTTAACAGCAGGCTAGTCTGTAGCAATCTGTATACTTCGTATACTTCTCTTACTTCAAAAATTCTGAAAAAATACGATAGTCTGAAGAATTTGCATAGCAATCAGAAGCAAAAAGAATCAAGTCAAAAGCTCTTGCAGAAAAAAGTAAAATTCTTTGCGTGAGCAGAAAGTTTCTGCCTTTTCAAGCATGACCAAACGATCATCCCCAATACTAATCATAACGGTTTTGCTTGGCACAAATGCAAAATAAACACAAAAAACACAATCATAACAGAATTATGAAAGTGTGGAAAACACAAAACAGAAAGAAAAAGGATAGATTCGTTGGGTTGCCTCCGAACAAGCGCTATTGTTTAACGCCCTTAGCTAGGCATAAGGTGATTCAATGATGCTCACACAAAAGACAAGAATTGAAGCACAACGAGAGCATCATAAAGCATGTGAAAATCACATCTAAGTCTAACATACTTCCTATGCATAGGCATTTTATAGGAAAACAAATTGGCAAGACAACCAATAGTTACCAAATGCAAGGAAGAAGAAAGAGACAATAGCAATCTCAACATAACGAGAGGTAACTTGGTAACATGAAAGTTTCTACCACAATATCTTCCTCTCTCAAAGCAATTACATGTGGGATCATAATCAAATTCAACAATATAGCTATCACAAAGAATATTCTTTTCATGATCCACATGCGTGCAAAGTTGACGCTCTTCGAAAATAGTGGGATTATCATCAACTAAAGTCATGACTTCTCCAAAGCCACTTTTAATAATATTGCAAATATCATTGCAACAAGTAGTGGACACAACACAACTAGCATCCCCAAGCTTAGGGTTTTGCATATTTTTAGCATGATTGTCATTAATAGAATTTATAATGAAATCATTGCAATCATGCTTTTCATTCAAGGAGCCCTCGTGAATCATTTCATAAATTTCTTCATCACGATTTTAGGATTCACGCATCTCAAGCAAAACTCCATAGAGGAAGTCAAGTGCACTCAACTCACAAGCAATTGGTTCCACATAAGTGGATCTCGAAAAGAGATTAGCAAGTGGGTGAGGTTCCATATCACTAGATTTTCAGCAAGCGAAGATGCAAGCATATTGAAGGCACATGGCACACAAGCGAATTGAAAGCAAGTGAGAGAAAAGGGCAAACGAAAAAAAGACAAACGAAAAAGGCAAATTGGTGAAGTGGGGGAGAGGAAAACGAGAGGCAACTGGCAAAAAAAGGTAAATGCAAGAGATGAGTTTGTGAAACCTACTTGGATAGATCTCTCCTCCCCGGCAACGGCGCCATAAATCCTTCTGCTACTGTGACAACAGACCTTCCCAAGCACGGCGCCAGGAATCCTGCTGCTACGGCTACGCCTATAGGGACTTCCTTGGCAAATATGCAAAGGATTTCCCGGCGGCCTTGGAGCCTTGCGTTAGTGTTCCCTTGAAGAGGAAAGGGTGATGTAGCACAGCGGCAGTAAGTATTTCCCTCAGTTTGAGAACCAAGGTATCAATCCAGTAGGAGGAGCGTTCACAAGTACCTGCACAAACACAAAGAGCTCGCAGCCAACGCTATGATGGAGTTGTCAATCCCTTATAGATTGTTTGCAAACTGAGAACTAAAAGCAACAAAGTAAACCAAGCGAAGTAAAAGTGAAAGTGGAAACGATAGTTGTGAATAGACTCGGGGGCCGTAGTGTTCACTAGTGGTTTCTCTCATGAAAGCAAGTAGACGGTAGGTGAACGAATTAGTGTCGAGCAATTGATAGAACCGCGCAAAGTCGTGACGTTATCTAAGGCAATGATTATATCTATAGGCATCACGTCCAAAACAAGTAGACCGATACTTTCCGCATCTACTACTATTACTCTACACGTCGACCGCTATCCAGCATGCATCTAGTGTATTAAGTCCAAAAGAATAGAGTAACACCTTAAGCAAGATGACATGATGGAGATGGACAATCTCATATCTATGATAAAAGCCCATCTTGTTACCCTTGATGGCAACAACACGATGCGTGCCTTGCTGCCCCTTCTGTCACTGGGAAAGGTCACCACACGGTATGAACCCAAAACCAAGCACTTCTCCCATTGCAAGAATCATAGATCTAGTTGGCCAAACAAAACCCAAGACTCGGAGAGACTTACAAGGATATCAAATCATGCATATAAGAAATGAGAAAAGACTCAAATATAATTCATAGATAACCTGATCACAAATCCAGAATTCATCGGATCTCGACAAACACACCGTCAAAGAGGATTACATCGGATAGATCTCCATGAAGATCATGGAGAACTTTGTATTGAAGATCCAAGAGAGAGAAGAAGCCATCTAGCTACTAACTATAGACCCGTAGGTCTGAAGTGGACTACTCACGAGTCATTGGAGAGGCGATGATGTTGATGTAGAAGCCCCCCAACTCCAAATTTCCCTCCGGCAGGGCACCGGGAAGGGTCTCCAGATGAGATCTCGCAGAAACGGAAGCTTGCGGCGGCGGAAAGTGTTTTCGTGGATGCCCTGATTTTTTCTGGATTTTTAGGGAATTTCTAGGCCAAAGAGCTAGGGCAGGGGAGCGCCAGGGAGGCCACAAGCCTGGTTGCCGCGGGCCCCCTGGCCGCGGCAACAGGGCTTGTGGGATCCATGTGGGCCCCCTGCCTTGGCCCTCAAGCCTCCCAATCTTCTTTCGTTCTAGAAAAAATTATTTCGGGGATTTTATTCCGTTTGGACTCCATTCAAAAATCCGATCTGAAAAGAGTCAAAAACACACAAAAAAACAGGAACTAGCACTTGGCACTGAATTAATAAGTTAGTCCCAAAAAAGATATAAAAGGTATATAAAACATCCAAAGTTGACAAGATAACAGCGTGAAACCATCAAAAGTTATAGATACGTTTGAGACGTATCAGTTCCCACCACTTCACCATCGCCGAGGATGGGACTGGCCTTGCCTGAAAGTGCCTCCCCCTTGGCTGGCCTCAGATCTCGACCTATTTCCTCTCCATCGATGGCATCCACGCACAGCGCGCGGCTCTCCGGCTCCAGGATGTTGCCAGACGGCCCGGTTCCGACCATCGTGGAGAAGGTTGACATCTATGTGGCTTCTCGGGATTTCTCCCAAGGTATGAATCCTCCCAGCCCTAGTCCTTCTTTTTCTGGTTCCCGGTTTGTGATCCTTGGTTCTGTTCTGCTATCACACATTGGTGATGTGGACTCCGACTGTGACATTGTTTTTCGCAGTGAGAAGGGTCCTTTCCTAGAACAAATCTTGGCTATTTGTGTGAAGGAGCGACCAAATGGGGCTCTGGCCAAGGCTTGTGCTCAGGTTGAGCAGCGGTCCGACAACGGCCGAAACGTCAACGCTGTTGGGCATAGTGATCCTTTGGTGAACCCTTCCTATGATCACTGTGCGCATAAAGAGTCGAGGGTCGTCGATAGGTCGTGTAACACGGGTGTGTCACATGTTGCCTATGGCGACCCTGCATTAGGCAGGGTGCTGCGGGGAAGGCCCCCCACGTGCCTACATCCCACTAAGTAGAGGGTGGAGGGTGTGGCGCTGGTGTGAGCCTCCCATCTCAGAACTTTGACATAATGACTTCCCGTGCTAAGAAGAGGTGGCACGGGCCACCGACCAACTAGGTCCCCCGATCCGAAGTTGGCGATCGGGCTAGCTTGCCCCCCCCCCCTGAGGGGCCTTCTAGTCCCCCGACAATGGTTACATCATGAAGATCCTATGTTGGAACATACGGGGCTTCGGGCACCTAGGCCGGAAGGGGCAATTGATCGATTACATTAGAAAAGAGGGGATTGATATTGTTGGACTGCATGAGACAATTCGCAAGGACTTCTCTATCAACGAACTCCAGGGGCTCTCCCACTACCCGTGTGCCTCACAATGGCTGCCCTCAGTTGGTCTCTCGGGGGGCATCCTACTTGAGGTTTGAAAGGGCACGTTCTTGATCGAGGACATGGATCGAGGGGAGTTCTTCCTTAGTATGTGCATCATAGACCGACGTGTGAACCTCAGCTGGGAGGTGATCATCGTCTAAGGTCCTACTGACCATGGTAGGTCGGTGGAGCTTCTGGCCGAGCTCAGGGACAAAGTTAAAAGTTGCACTAGTCCTGTAGTAGTGGCTAGAGACTTCAACCTTATTCGGCATGTGACTGATAACAGTTCCACGAACGTGGGTCTGTTGCATATTGATAATTGTGATCTGCATTTGGTTTTCCGTGAAGAGGAACGTGTGATGCACCACAATCTACGTAAGTATTTTCCTCAATAGTGAACCGAGGTTTATCGAACCTATAGGAGTAACAACCAACCACCGTCTTGAGTGACTTCACACAAAGAACCAAACAATTGCTCCCAACATGGGCAAGAGGGTTGTCAATCCCCTTGTCTCATTATTTGCAAGCAAGTAAGTAGTGTGGTTGGAAGCTGCAAAGTGAAAAGTAAATAAATGCAGCGAGGAATTTTAGCATTTGTAAACTTATAAGTGAATAGACCCGGGGGTCATAGTTTTCCCTAGTGGCATCTCTCATGAAAATAAGCATACGGTGGGCAAACAAATTACTATTGTGCAATTGACAGAAAAGCGCATAGTTATGTGATATTCACGGCAATGATCATGTGTATATAGGCATCACGCCCATAAGAAAATAGGCCGAGTCCTGCCTGGACCTATTACTATTACTCCATCGATCGACCGCTAACTAACATGCATCTAGAGTATTAAGTAAATCAGAGTAGTTCTTGGAGAACGATGTCATGATATAGACAAACATAATTCAATTAATATGAACTAACCCCATCGTTTTATCCTTAGTGGCAACATATAAAGATGTATATTGTTCCCTTCTGTCGGTGGGATATAGAAATCTGTCAGATTGAACCCACTACAACACACCCCTCTCACTTAAGAAAGATCAATCTACTTGGACAAAGCAAATTAATATATCGCATAGATTTATGAAGCTATAATGATCACACACATAAGAATCATACTTAGAATTCAGAGAAGACTCTAATATTTATCATGAATAATCTGAACATAACACACAAATCATCGGATCCCAACAAACGCACCGCACAAAAGAATTACACCGGATAGATCAAAGCAAAGATGCGATGATCATTGTATTGAAGATCGAGAGAGAGAGATATCCATCTAGGGACTAATTACGAAATCGTAGGTCTGTGGTGAACTACTCAAACATGACCATGGGAGCAGCAAGGATGATGTAGAGGTCCTCCGTGATCGATCCCCCCTCCGACAAGGCACCGAAAAAGGCCTCCAGATGGGCACATGGAAGAACCGATACTTGTGGCGGTGAAAGAAGTGTTTTGGGAGGCTCCCTAGGGTTTTTGGAATATTTGTGAATTTATAGGACAAAGAGGTACACAAGAAGGCAACCGAGGGGAGCACGAGGCAATAGGGTGCGCCCTCTGCCCTGGTCGCTCCCTGTTGGCTCATGCCTCACTCGTGAGGCTTATGGCCTCCTCCAGAAGCTTCCAGGTCTTCTTTTGATCCAGAATAAATCACCAAATATTTTCATGGAATTTGGACTTCGTTTGGTGCTCTAAACCTGAAAAAGGCAAAAACATGCAGAAAACAACAACTAGCACTAGGCACTGGGTCAATAGGTTAGTGCTCAGAAATAATATTAAATGGTAAATAAACTCCCAAAAATTATCCTACAATGATAATATAATAGCATGGAACAATCGAAAATTATAAATACATTGCAGACATACCATCATCCCCAAGCTTAATTTCTGCCCGTCCTCGAGTATGTAAATGATTAAAACAGAATTTTTGATGTGACATGCTATCCACAATATAATTATTGGAAATATGCCCTAGAGGCAATAATAAAATAGTTATTATTATATTTCCTTGTTCAAGATAATCTTTTATTATCCATGCTAGAATTGTTTTGAATAAGAAACTCAGATACATGTGTGGATACATAGACAACACAGTGTCCCTAGTAAGCCTCTAGTGGACTAGCTCGTTGATCAAACATGGTCAAGGTTTCCTGGCCATAGACAAGGGTTGTCACTTGATAACGGGATCACATCATTAGGATAATGATGTGATGGACAAGACACAAACTACGAGCATAGCATGTGATCATCTCGTTTAATTGCTGCTATTTTTCTACATGTCAAGTATATGTTCCTATGACCATGAGATCATGTAAAGCACTAACACCGGAAGAATACCGTGTGTGTACCTAATGTCGCAACATAACTGGGTGAATATAAAGGTGCTCTATAGGTATCTCCTAAGGTGTCCGTTGAGTTAGCATGGATCAAGACTGGCATTTGTCACTTCGTATGACGAAGAAGTATCTCGGGGGCCAGTCGGTTGATTTATCTTCACTGGAAGAGGTGCGTTTTAGTGGGTTGAATCTTGCAGTGCTCAATCCGAGTGACACAAAGGGACATGGCATTTATTGTATTGCTTCTACTAAGGGTAAAATGATATGGTTCATTTATATTAATTGGATTTACTTTGTCTACATCATGTCATTATCCTCCAAGCATTACTATGTTTTTACTTAATACTCTAGATGCATGGTGGATAGCGGTCGATGGGTGGAGTAATAGTAGTACATGCAAGCAGGCGTTGGTCTACTTGCGTACGGATGTGATGCCTATATGTGCGATCATTGCCATGAATAAATATTGCATAACTATGCGCTTTTCTATTAATTTCCCAATAGTAATTTGTTTACCCATCGTATGCTTTCTACGAGAGACAAGCCTCTAGCGAAAATTATGGCCCCCGGGTCTCCTCATAAATATATTTACAAAAACTCTAAATACCTAGATCCCTTTTATTATTTGTATTTAATTTTTATATTTAATATATTTACATTCTCTATCTACCACTACTTATCTCTTGCAAGTAACGGGTTTAAGGGGATTGACAACGCTCATGCCCGCGCTGGGTGCAAGTGTGTGCCATTTCCACAAGTGTACGGTTCTTCCTCTCGGCTACACCATTTTATTGAGGAGTGTAGGGTGCGGAATATTGATGCTCAATCCCCTCATAATTAATAAATTCTTCCAAGGTGTAGTTCTTGAACTCAGAGCCATTATCGCTTCTTATTGCCAACATTTCTTTGTCAAACTTGTGTTGGGATTGCTTGGCAAAATCAATGAAGGTGATCTTCGTCTCATCCTTGGACTTGAGAAAAATCACCCATGTATATCTTGAATAATCATCAACAATGACAAGTCCATACTTTTTCACACTAAGACTATCCCATGACGGAGGCCCAAAAATATCCACATGAAGGAGCTCCAAAGGCCTTGAAGTAGATACAATATTCTTGGGTGGGTGCTTTGATTGATGTTGCTTCCCGGCTATGCACGCAGTACACACAAGATCTTTCTCAAAGGACACATTGGTTAGTCCAAGGATGTGATTACCCTTTAAAATATTTTGAAGATTCCTCAGGCTGACATGGGCTAGCCAACGATGCCATAGCCATCCCTTGTTGGCCTTGGCCATTATACAAGTTGCATGTAATGTGCTCTCTTTCGAGAAATCAACCGCGTAAAGGTTGTCATCCAACTCTCCAACAAAAGCCACTTCGAGAGTATCTCTCTTAAAGACTTTCACATCCGTTGGTCCAAATAGTGTATTATAAGCAACGAAAGCCAATTGGCGAACATAAAGCAAATGTTATTTAAGGGATTGGACAAGCATGACATTTGCAAGAGACATGTCATTTGTGATAGCCACCTTGCCCAACCCGAGTACCTGTCCTTTTGATCCTCCACCGAACACAATTCTCATAAATGGTTGAATAGCTTCCATGAAATCAAAAAGCAATTTGCTATCTCCGGTCATATGGTTTGTGCATCCACTATCGATCACCCATTTTTCCTCTACCAGAGAAAGCAACCTACACACAATTTATGACTTGGTTAGAGGCGCCCATTTTGCAATGGGACCTCTCAAGTTAGTCATAATGGTATTAGGGACCCAAATAGCATAGAACCGGAATGCATTACGAGGACCAACAAATTTAGCATAAACCTCTTCATCCTTTGTTTTACGAAGTACATAGAATGGAGGCAAGAACTCTTTTGGCTTGTTGAGAGTGGGCATGCCCTAGTGGCCTTCCCACTCACAACCTTACCTTTCTCCTTGTGCCCTTGTCGTACAAATGTTTCTTTGAGAGGGGTGGTGCACTTGAGGGGAGAAATATTTTTCTTGCTTGTGCTTGGGTCAAACACGAGCCCTTCCTCGGCAAACACCCAATTGTGTTGGATCAAAATCTCATTAAGATTCTTTTGTCCTTGTGCACATGTCATGAGTCCTTTCTCTAGTTGTGCCTTTAGAAAACAGTTTTCCTCAAGGATAGATGCTAAGTCACCACTAGTGTTAGTAATACAAGTATCAACATTGATAATAGGTGAGGAGTAAACCTTGGCTAGAGTTTGAAGATAACTAAGTTTGAGTGTCTCAAAGCTCTTTGTAAGAAGAGTGAGGTCCTCTTTCTTAAACTTGAGGGACACAGATGAAATTTCACAATCCTTAGAGAGAGAAGCATGAGATTTCACAAGCTTACTTTTATCATTAATCAACTCCTTGCACGAGTTCTTAGCCTTTCCAAGGAGGCAAGATTGTTAGATTGATTATCAATGTTTGCACCAATTTTTAAGCATAGTTCATCATTTTGTTCTTCCTCATATTGGACTTTCCACTCAAGGATTTCATTCTTTTCCTTTTCCTCGGTGACGAGGGTTTCGAGTTCCTTAATGGTATTGGTGTGTTTACTCATCATCTCCATAAGCATACGAAACATAGTGAGCTTCTTTCCTTTAAGGGATCACATGAACTTATTTATTTTAGCAAGCATAGGATCATCTATATCGTCATCATCATAGTTATCTGCTGCATCAAGATACTCATCACAAGTAGTAGATAATAAAAGGGGGAAATTTGAGCGTGGAGATACCTTAACCTTGTCAAGAGAGTTTTGGTCCTGTCCATCTTCTATGACGGCCTTTGCCATCAAGCACTTGTGAGCGTTGTCCTTGTAGTCTTTCATATAGTTGTAGGCGACAACATCACCACTCTTGTTGACTAAACTCAAGGTGTTTTGTTCTTGAGCTACTCCGGCAACCCCACCAACATCTTTTGGATCGGATTCTTCATGAGCCACCATTGCTTTCCCATCTCTCCTCTTCAACTTGGAGTTCATAGGGTTTGGCAACTTGTTATTTGCAAAGGCTTTGGGAAATCTTGGTTTATCTTCTCTCTTCTCATAAGGGCAATCATTGGAGAAGTGGTTGGTTTCCTCACAGTTGTAGCATTTTCTCACCTTCTTCTTCTGGAATTTTCCTGCACTAAACTTCTTTACAAAGAGGGCAATGTCTTCATATGATGGGCTCTCATCGGAGTCAATCTCATCACCATCTTCATCATCATCATCATCATCATCATCTTCTTCTTCTTCTTCACTTTGCTCTTCCTCACATACATGCTTGTCCTTCAAAGCAAGATTGATCTTTGATGTTGAGGTACCATGCATGGCAAGATGTTTTGTAGCATTTTCCTTTGATTCTTCGAATAGCTGGAAAGTGGATATGATGTCATCCGGAGTCATTTCCTTGAACCCATGATGTTGTCTTATATCCCACACCATTTGGTGATGATATGGAGAAAGGGCATGAAGTACCTTGTCCACAAGATATCTCTTGGTCAAGTTGAATCCATCTTGTGTCTCGTCACAGTCACAGGACTTAATGTCGGCGGTGAGAGTCATGAGCCGCTCTAGAAGCTGCTTGGGGAATTCACGTTTTCCCATACAAAAGTTTTGCAATTGTCCCTTGGCAATTTCATAATGAGCAAGCCGGAGGGTGGAGGTACCGGTCTTGGTCCTTACAATGTTGTCCCATAATTCCTTGGCACTTGTGATGTGTATGTAAGGTCTCCGTTGCTTATCATTCATTCCTTTTCTTATGCACATGATTGCAGTGTCGTTGAGATGCTTGTCATAAGTTTCTCTTGGAGTGAGATTCTTTGGGTCGACGGGGTGGTTGCCATGCTCTAGAATGTCCAACATTTCATCATTGGTGTACCTAAGATGATCCTGCATACCAACTCTCCACAAGGCAAAATGGAACTGCCATCACGCAAAGGAGGTTTTCCTCGAGGATTATACTTAGGTTTCTCAACTTGAGGTCTAGCATAAGGCCATGGAACACTAGTTTGGTCATTGCTAGGAGGTTGTTGGCCAGGTGAAGAAATAGGCACATTTGGCCTCGAGGCCCCACCACTTGGAGGTGTTGCCATCATCGTGGATAATGTGGCCAATCTCATTTAGACCAAGGCCTCAAGAGAAGCATCATCCTCCTCCTTTTGCTTAGCAAGAGTCCGTTCCATATCCTCAGAAGTGAAGGACTTGACTTCCATGGAAGTCGCGCCCTTATCCTTTGGATCCACAACGAGGGGAGTCCCATCGGGGTTCATCTCACTCTAAGGCGCTTAAGCCACAAGAATAGAGCACGAGGTTCTGATACCAATTGAAAGGGATCGAGATGGACCTAGAGGGGGGTGAATAGGTACAATTACAAATTTTAACGGTTACTTAGCAATTTTAGGTAATAATGTGGAATATGAAAATGAGCCTAACAATAGCAAGGGTGAAGGTTAGGCTTTGTGTATCAAGCACGACAACAAGTAGGATATGATAAAGCACAATCAAGTAATCAAAGACTAGTAACAAGTAGGAAGTTAGAGTTAGGGATAACCGCAACTCCGAGAGACAAGGATGTATGTCGATGTTCATTTCCTTGGAGGGAAGCTACGTCACCGCTTAGAGAGGTGGGTGTTACCACGAAGGCTCACCCTTTTCTCCCCTTGAGACAACACCACGAAGGCGTTTCTCAACCACTAGTGGTAAGCCTTTGAGGTGGCCTCCAAACCCTTAAAAACTTTCCGGGGGAAATCACAACGGTTTGATTCCTCTCTGAATAACTCCTGCCGCCTAGGAGTCTCCAACCTCCAAGAGGAACAAGATCACAGGGGCTGCTCAAAACTTGCTCAAATCACAAATAGCTTGGGTTGAGAGGAGGAGAGTGAGACGATCTATATTTTGATTGGAACAACACTCAAGGGAACTCAGAGATGCTCTTGGGATCTAAGATTTTGGTGCAGGCAAATGGGAGTGAGAGAGAAAGGTGTTCTTGGAATCTTTTCACTGTGTTGGACAACTCCCACTCGAGGGGGAGAATACTATATATAGAGGTGGTAGAAAAGTGGCCATTGGAGCACCTTATATTGCGCAGTTGCCGGACGTCCGACAATTCACGGTTGTCCGGACAACCACGAGGGGTTGGCCGTCCGACTGTGGTCGGTAGTCCGATGATGCACAAAGTATCAGGTTACCACGGTATTTGGTGGAGAGGTGATCAGCATACGGACGTCCGGAAGACGTCGGCCATCCGAACATACAGAAGATATGAGCAGAGCATGTGGTGAAAAGGAGAACAACATCGGACGTCCGAAAGTCATCGGCCGTCCAGGACACGATCATTTGAAAATGGTGAGAAGTCCAAAATTTTGAATCTATTGAGTGCCAACGGAATTCCTACCGTACACGGATATACTGGAATCTGTTGGCTGGCTCCGGATTTCCGGAGGACGTCGGCCATCCGGCGTCCGTACGTCCGAGGACAACCGAACGAACGAACAAGAGTAGACCAACAACATAAGATAGGGAGAGAGGAATTTCCAAAAAATTTGAGCAAGTTTCTTGTGAGACCGAGTGATCTCCTATACTCAAGAAAGACCAATAGAATGATAGACCACTTTGTCTTGTTTCTTCGTTCTTGATCATCCTGGACAAATTAGTCACGATCCATACAAAAACTCTCATGGGAACAAAACCTGAGATACACTCGATTAGGATGATTAGTTTCCTATATGTATGTTGTCAACAACATCAAAATATGATTAAGGGCATGATTTCACTTTCAGTAGTAGACATTAACCATGCAGTTATAATTCAAATAAGTGATATCCATATCATGATTGATCTTGTGATAGTTGATATGTCTGAATATCATATAGCTCCTACAATTCTCGGTAGATCTTTACTAAGGACTATCAAAGCTATGATAAATGTGTTTGAGGGGAATGTTAGATTCGACTGACCATCTAAAGATCCTTTTGTAAGACATTTCCCCTAGAAAAAAAAAAAAAAACCTACGCAGGAGATGGCATCATTTTGAATGCCATAAGCTATGATCTCGGTGTTCTTGCACCACATTGATCATCACTATGGTCGAGCTAACCGACCATAAACAAGCGCTTCATGGGAGGCAATCCATGCAAATAAAGTAGACAAGTAAGTTTTTATGTTTGTGTTCAATAGAAAGACTCTTGGAAGTTGTAGATAAAGAAATTGAGTTAGGAAGAGTCATTGTAATGTAGGCTTTGCTATGTGGAAATTAAATGTATGTTGTATTGATGTTTGGATGCCTGGAAATATGCCTATGTATTATGTTGGAACTTACACCACGGGAAAACAAAGAAAGGATAAATTTCAAAAGAAACTATGAAAATACGACCTTTCAAGCAACCACCAAGGTTATTTTCGGTCGCATGACTTCCTTACGGTTCCAACAGAAAACAAACACATGCAACAAATCAAACGATGGCATTCCCTACGGGCTCACACGTTCGCACGGGCGATCATTTGACATCTTCACCGGAACGAGAAGGAGTCCAAAGCATTTGGCAATGTTTCATATGGGTACCTGATGACCCACAAGTATACGGGATCAATCGTAGTCCTTTCGATAAGTAAGAGTGTCGAACCCAACGAGGAGCAGAAGGATCTGACAAGTGGTTTTCAGCAAGGTAAAATCTGCAGGCACTGAAATTGTCGGTAACAAATGATTGTGTGGTGAGATGAATCGTAGCAAGCAACAAGTAACAAAAGTAGCAACGGTGCAGCAAAGTGGCCCAATCCCTTTTGTATCAAGGGACAAGCCTGAGCAAAGTCTTATAAGAGGAAAAACGCTCCTGAGGACACACGGGAATTTCTGTCATGCTAGTTTCATCATGTTCATATGATTCGTGTTCGTTACTTTGATAGTTTGATATGTGGGTGGACCGGCGCTTGGGTACTTCCCTTACTTGGACAAGCATCCCACTTATGATTAACCCCTCTCGCAAGCATCCACAACTACAAAAGAAGAATTAAGACTAAGTCTAACCATAGCATTAAACTAGTGGATCCAAATCAGCCCCTTATGAAGCAACACATAAACTAGGGTTTAAGCTTCTGTCACTCTAGCAACCCATCATCTACTTACTACTTCCCAATGCCTTCCTCTAGGCCCAAATAATGGTGAAGTGTTATGTAGTCGACGTTAACATAACACCACTAGAGGAAAAACAACATACAACATATCAAAATACCAAATTCACATGACTACTATTAGCATGACTAATCCCATGTCCTCAGGAACAAAAGTAACTACTCACAAAGCATAATCATAATCATGATCAGAGGTGTAATGAGTAGCATCAAGGATCTGAACATAAACTATTCCACCAAGTAATCCAACTAGCATCAACTACAAAGAGTAATCAACACTACTAGCAACCTTACAAGTACAAATCGGAGTCGCGAGACGGAGATTGGTTACAAGAGATGAACTAGGGTTTGGAGATGAGATGGTGCTGATGAAGATGTTTATGGTGACGAGTCCCCTCCGATGAGAGGAGTGTTGGTGATGACGATGGCGACGATTTCCACCTCCGGGAGGGAAGTTTCCCCGGCAGGATCGTCCCGCGAGAGCTCTAGATTGGTTATGCTCAAGTTCCGCCTCGTGGCGGCTGCGAAACCACGAAAAAGCTCCCTTCTTGATTTTTCCTGGACGAAACCCTCCAAATAGCAAAAGAGGGGGGCCGGTGGGCCAGTGGGCTGCCCACAAGCCCCCATGGCGCGGCCTGGGGGTGGTCGCGCCGTGCAGGCTTGTGCGCACCCCGTGGTGCCCCTCCGATACTTCTTCGGGCCAGTATTTTTTATATATTGGGAAAAAAATCCCAGTTGACTTTCACGGCGTTTGAAGTTGCGCAGAATAGGTATCTCAACTTTGCTCCACTCTGAGGCCAAAATTCCAGTTGCCGGTATTCTCCCTCTTCATGTAGACCTTGCAAAATAAGAGAGAAAAGGCATAAGAATTGTACCGTGAAGTGAAATAACAGCCAAAGAAGCGATAAATATCAACATGAAAACATGATGCAAAATGGACGTATCAACTCCCCCAAGCTTAGACCTCGCTTGTCCTCAAGCGAAAGCCGAGCTCAATAAATATGTCCACATGTTTAGGGAGAGAGGTGTCGACAAAACAAGATACGAACATGCACGCATCATGATCATGATCAGAACAACATACCAACATATAATCTCTCATGCTAAAGTGATAATTCCTTCACAAAGTAAAGCATGGATCAAGAACCTAACTGAGAAGTAACAACCGATAGCTTTTAGTCATTGAAGAAATTGCAATTTATCATAACATCAGACAGAGTCAATAAGAGCTTGTAAAGCAAATCCACATACTCAATCATTCCTTCGTTCTCTACAATTGCTACAACTCACGTGGTACTCATGAGATCAAAGTTTCAGCTGAACACAGAGAAATATAGGGGCTCACAGTTTTGCCTCCCAACTGCTTACCTCAAGGGTAATGTCAATAATAATAATTCATGAATACTTACCTCCAAGTTGATATATGAATATAGATCTTTCCCAAGCATGAGACAATAGCCAAGATAAAGGCGAAATAAGGAATTGGTGAAGATCACCATGACTCTTTCAGGGACAAAAAGTAAAGGTACAAGATACGCCCTTCACAGAGGGAAGTAGAGGTTGTCATGCGCTTTTGAGGTTTGGATGCGTGTCCTCTTAGTGCGGAGGAACGTCACTTTATATTGCCTCGTGTGATAAATAACTTTATTATGCAGTGTGTCGCTTTTATGTCTTCCTCATCACAGGTTCGTATAAAGCTTATTTTTCACACACTAATAAATCATACATATTAGAGAGCATTTTTATTTCTTGCACCGATGACAACTTACTTGAGGGATCTTATTCAATCCATAGGTAGGTATGGTGGACACTCATGGAAAAACTGGTCTGAAGGTTTATGGATGCACAAGTAGTATCTCTACTTGGTGCGGGAGTTTTGGCTAATATGAGGTGGAAGCAATCGTCACATTCTAAGGGATCTCTAATCATATAACATTGTTTAGAGCCAAGCAAACACAATTCATTATGCTGTTTTCCTTGTCCAACATCTAGTTCTAGGCATGCAATAGTTTGGTGAGTGTTCACAATCATAGATGGTGTCACAGATGATATATTTATATGTGAACCTCTCCTTCTTTATCACTTCCTATTAATTGCAACAATGACCAAGGTCTACGTTTGCCTATCCTCAAGAAGTTTCAATCCTCATTCTTTTTATATGTGAAGCCATCACTTCCCATAAGACCATTACATGATCTTTCATGCTTTTGTTCTATTCTCGCTCTTTTGATCATGGCAAGAGGCAAAGCCATTCAACTAATACACTATTTATTATATGGCTCATGAGCAAGAATACATCGGGGGTGACACAAAGCAAAACTCAAGACTAAAACACTAAGACTTTTAAACTACTAGAGAAAAAGAAAACTGAAAAGGAAAACTAAAACAAAGGTAAAGGAAAAAGATGTGATGGTGATACGATACCGGGGCAACTCCCCCAAGCTTGGCACAAGACAAGGGCATTGCCCATACCAATGCTCAGTTATCTTCCTTTGGCGGTGATGGAGGAGTTGTTGCAATCTTTGACTCCAAGAGGGCCATTAATCTTTGATTTATGCATGGGAGATCTGCGATATGTTTTTCCAGCAAAACAACTTCACGAGTGAGACAAGTATTGCGAGCACGAGTTATTTCACAAAACCTCAAGAGTTCAATCAAGGATGGAGACAATAGGTGGAGGTAGGGTTGGAGGAAATCCACTCCTTCAACTTCTTCCATGTTGAGCACAGATTGCACTTCATCCCATGCCTGATCCTTCTCCTTGGCTTTGCCCTTGTTTTCTTTAGGTGGCCTCTCTCTAGCCTCCATGACGTCCATCCTTTTCAGATCAGCATGAACTTCCCCATAGATTTGACGAAGGTTGTTCTCCCCCACAGATTCCTGGGACGACATCTTGACCTAGATCTGCGGCAGAAAACAGGCTCTAAACGAAAAACAGAGGAAATCTGCGTGATGCAGGGGTCAGACCAAACGGAAGTATATATAATCATTTTTTCCAGACCAGAAGGAGTCCCCTGCACGAAAACGGAGTCCAGGAGGCGCACGAGGTGGCCACAAGCCGTCACGGTGCGTTCAGGGGGTGGGCCCGCACCGTGTAGGCTTGTCGCCTCCTCGCGCACTTTCGCGCAGTTTCCGCACTACTTCCAATTTTTGTATTTTTCAGATATTCCAAAATGGAGAAAAATTCCTATTGGAAAAGTTTTGGACTCTGTTTTCTTACCGAATCACATACCTCTTCGTTTTCGGAGTCTGAAACAGGGTGATAAATGTCCCTTAGATATTCCTCCGGAGTTATGGTATTGATGATATTGCTTTCAACATTTATGGGAGTACCTGAGATATAATGCTTGATTCTCTGCCCATTTACCACTCTCGGACAATTACCTTCCGTGTTGTTGATCTTGATAGCACGGAATGATATACTTCCTCAACAACATAGGGACCTTCCCATTTAGAGAGAAGCTTGCCTGCAAAGAATCTTAAACGAGAGTTATATAGCAAAACATACTCACCTACATTGAACTCACACTTTTGTATCCTCTTATCATGCCACCTCTTAACCTTCTCTTTGAAGAGCTTAGCATTCTCATATGCTTGAGTTCTCCACTCATCAAGTGAGCTAATGTCAAATAACCTCTTCTCACTGGCAAGTTTAAAATCAAAGTTGAGCTCTTTGATTTCCCAATAAGCTTTATGCTCTAGCTCAAGAGGTAAATGACATGCTTTACCGTACACCATTTTGTACGGAGACATGCCCATGGGATTCTTATAGGCAGTTCTATAAGCCCACAGTGCATCATCGAGCTTCTTAGACCAATTCTTTCTAGACCTGTTGAAAGTCTTTTGCAGAATCAGTTTAATCTCTCTATTGCTTAGCTCTACTTGACCACTGGACTGAGGGTGATAGGGAGACGCAATTCTATGGTTGACGTCGTACTTAGTAAGCGTGTAACGGAAAGCACCATGAATGAAATGAGAACCACCGTCGGTCATTAGATATCTAGGGACTCCAAATCTAGGGAAGATAACTTCTTTCAGCATCTTGATAGAGGTGTTGTGATCAGCACTACTAGTGGGGATAGCTTCTACCCACTTAGTGACGTAATCAACAGCAACTAAGATATGCGTATACCCGTTGGATTTTGTAAAAGGCCCCATAAAATCAAAGCCCCAGACATCAAATGGTTCAATGGCAAGTGAATAGTTCATAGGCATTTCCTGACGTTTGCTAATATTACCTATTCTTTGACATTCGTCACAAGACAAGACAAATTTACGGGCATCCTTGAAGAGAGTGGGCCAATAGAAACCTGATTGCAATACCTTGTGTGCAGTTCTATCTCCCGCATTGTGTCCTACGTAGGCCTCGGAGTGACACTTCTGTAGGATCTGTCCCTGTTCATGTTCAGGTACACAACATCTAATAACACCATCTACTCCTTCCTTATAAAGGTGAGGATCATCCCAAAAGTAGTGTCTCAAGTCAAAGAAGAACATCTTCTTTTGCTGGTATGTGAAAGTAGGTGTTATGTATTTGGCAACGATATAGTTCGCATAATTAGCATACCACGGTGGACTGCGTGAAGCATTGATGACATTCAATTGCTCATCAGGAAAGCTATCATCAATTGGTTGTGGGTCATCAAGAACGTTCCCCAACCTAGACAAGTTATCCGCTACTGGGTTATCAGCACCCTTTCTGTCGACAACGTGCAAATCAAATTCTTGTAGCAAGAGAACCCATCTGATAAGTCTAGGTTTAGCGTCCTTCTTATCCATGAGGTATTTAATAGCAGCATGATCAGTGTGAATAGTGACCTTGGAATCAACTATGTATGACCTAAACTTTTCACACGCAAACATGACTGCTAAAAACTCCTTCTCCGTAGTAGCATGGTTTCTCTGGGCACTGTCTAGAGTTTTACTAGCGTAGTGAATAACATTCAACTTCTTATCAACTCTTTGCCCTAGAATAACACCAACAGCATAATCACTAGCATCACACATGATTTCAAAGGGTAGGTTGCAATCAGGTGGTTGAACAATAGGTGCAGTTATCAAAGCCCTCTTAAGTATTTCGAAGGCTTCCTCACAATCATCGTCAAAAACAAAAGGAATATCCTTTTGCAAGAGATTGGTAAGAGGCCTAGAAATCTTAAAGAAGTCTTTCATGAACCTTCTATAGAAACCAGCATGACCAAGGAAACTTCTTATTCCTTTGATATTTGTGGGGTATGGCATTTCCTCGATTGCATCAACCTTAGCCTTATCGACTTCAATACCTCTTTCAGAAACTTTATGTCCTAAGACGATGCCTTCATTAACCATAAAGTGGCACTTCTCCCAATTCAAGACAAGATTGGTGTCTTTACATCTCTGTAAGACTCGATCAAGGTTACTGAGGCAATCATCAAAGGAAGACCCGTAAACGGAGAAGTCATCCATGAAAACCTCAACAATCTTTTCACAGAAGGCAGATAATATAGCCATCATGCATCTCTGAAAGGTGGCAGGTGCATTACATAAGCCAAAAGGCATACGTCTATAAGCAAAGGTACCGAAAGGGCAGGTAAAAGTGGTTTTCTCCTGATCAGATTGTGCAACTGGTATTTGGGAGAAACCAGAATAACCGTCTAGAAAGAAAAAGTGTGTGTGTTTGGATAGTCTTTCTAGCATTTGGTCGATAAAAGGAAGAGGGTAATGATCTTTCCTAGTGGCCTTATTCAACTTCCTAAAATCAATCACCATCCTATAGACAGTAATAATCCTGTGTTGGATCAACTCATCCTTATCATTAGGGACAACGGTAATGCCTCCCGTCTTAGGAACGCAATGCACGGGACTCACCCAATAGCTGTGAGAAACAGGATAGATAATACCCACTTCCAGGAGCTTTAGTATTTCTTTTCTCACTACTTCTTTCATCTTAGGATTCAATCTCCTTTGATGATCAGCAACTGGTTTGAATTCTGGATCAGTTTTGATCTTGTGTTGGCATAGAGTGGGACTAATGCCCTTAAGATCATGAAGAGTATATCCAATAGCAGCACAGTGCTTCCTCAAAGTTTTTAGTAGCTTCTTTTCTTCATGCTCCGAGAGGCTAGCACTAATAATAATAGGATATATCTTTTTTCATCAAGGTAGGCATACTTAAGAGTATTAGGCAACCGTTTAAGCTCGAACACAGGATCACACTTTGGTGGGGGTGGATCCCCAAGCAGTTCAACATGCAAGTTATTCTTAAGGATAGGATATTGTTCTAAGACAACTATATCTATCTCATCCCTTTCATCCATATGCATGTCATTTTCATGCTCAAGCAAGTATTGCTCTAAGGGATCAGTAGGAGGCACGGCAATAGAAGCTAAGGCAATAGTTTCATCCCTACTAGGCAACTCCTTTTCATGAGGTTGTCTACCAAACTTAGAGAAATTGAACTCATGTGACACACCTTCAAAGCCAATAGTGACAGTTTGCTTCTCACAATCAATATGAGCATTGACAGTATTGAGAAAAGGTCTGCCAAATATGATGGGACAAAAGCTATCTTGTGCGGTAGCAAGACCGAGGAAATCAGCAGGATACTTCATTTTACCACACAAGACATCAACATCCCTAACAATTCCCACAGGGCAGATAGTATCTCTATTGGCAACCTGAATAGTGAGATCTATAAGTTCTATCTCAACATGTGCAATCTCATCTTTGATTTCATCGTATAAGGAATTTCATCGTATAAGGATTGAGGTATTGCACTAACACTAGCACCCAAGTCACATAAACCATGATAACAATGATCTCCTATCTTAATAGAAACCACAGGCATGCCAACAAGAGGCCTATGTTTGTCTCTAGCGTGAAGTTTAGCAATTCTAGCAGCATCTTCACAAAATTGAATATTATGTCCCTCAACTTCTTCAGATAGAAGATCTTTGATAATAGCAATGCTAGGTTCAACTCTAATTTGCTCAGAGGGTGTAGGTGTTCTAATGTAGCCTCTACGTATGACAGTTGAAGCATTAGAATGATCCTTTATCCTAACAGGGAAAGGTGGTTTCTCAATGTAAGCACTGGGAACAACAAGATCATTATAGGCAATGACTTTCTCTTCAACTGGAGTGGGTTTAACTATATTGACTTCTAAAGGAGGATGATATTTAAACCACTTCTCTTTGGGGAGATCAATATGAGCAGCAAAGGATTCACACAATGAAGCTACTATCTCAAAGTCAAGTCCATACTTAGCGCTAAAATCACTAAATATATTTGTCTCAACAAAGGATTTAATGCAATCAAAAGTGAAATTCATACCTGACTCCTTACCTTCTTCAAGATCCCAATCTTCAGAGTTGCGTTTAATTCTCTCCAATAAATTCCACTTGAAGTCAATATCTCTCTTCATAAAAGAACCGATACAAGAAGTGTCAAGCATGGTGCGATCATCATGAGAAAGCCGATCATAGAAGTTCTGAATGATAATTTCTCTCGAGAGCTCATGATTGTGGCATAAACATAGCATTGATTTAATCCTCCCCCAAGCTTGAGCGATGCTTTCTCTGTCACGAGGCCAAAAAATTTAAATATAATTCCGATCACGATGTACTAAATACATAGGATAAAACTTTTGATGAAATTCCAATTTCAACTAATTGTAGTCCCATGATCCAGTATCATCACATAGCCTATACCATGTCAACACCTTATCCTTCAAAGATAAAGGAAATATCTTCTTATTGACCTCATCCTCGGGCACACCTGCAAGCTTAAATAAACCACAAACCTCATCTAGATAGATCAGATGCAAGTCTGGATGTGATGTTCCATCTCCCGTAAAAGGATTAACCAGCAGTTTCTCAAGCATACCCGAAGGAAATTCAAAGAAAATATTTTCAGTAGGTGCAGCAGGTTGAGGAGCAACCATTCGTGCTTCCATTCGAGGTGAAGATACCCCGAACAAGCCCCTCAAAGGATTAGTATCCATAGTGACAAGTGACAATAAATTTCAGCACACTATATGAATGTTTCCTTACCAAGTTCCACTTACCAAGGGCGCTTCACTCCCCGGCAACGTCGCCAGAAAAGAGTCTTGATGACCCAAAAGTATAGGGGATCAATCGTAGTCCTTTCGATAAGTAAGAGTGTCGAACCCAACGAGGAGCAGAAGGATCTGACAAGTGGTTTTCAGCAAGGTAAAATTTGCAGGCACTGAAATTATCGGTAACAAGTGATTGTGTGATGAGATGATTCGTAGCAAGCAACAAGTAACAAAAGTAGAAACGGTGCAGCAAAGTGGCCCAATCCCTTTTGTAGCAAGGGACAATCCTGAACAAAGTCTTATAAGAGGAAAAACGCTCCCGAGGACACACGAGAATTTCTGTCATGCTAGTTTCATCATGTTCATATGATTCACGTTCGTTACTTTGATAGTTTGATATGTGGGTGGACCGGCGCTTGGGTACTTCCCTTACTTGGACAAGAATCCCACTTATGATTAACCCCTCTCGCAAGCATCCGCAACTACGAAAGAAGAATTAAGACATAGTCTAACCATAGCATTAAACTAGTGGATCCAAATTAGCCCCTTACGAAGCAATGCATAAACTAGGGTTTAAGCTTCGGTCACTCTAGCAACCCATCATCTAATTTATACTTCCCAATGCCTTCCTCTAGGCCCAAATAATGGTGAAGTGTTATGTAGTCGACGTTCACATAACACCACTAGAGGAAAAACAACATACAACATATCAAAATACCGAACGAATACCAAATTCACATGACTACTATTAGCACGACTTATCCCATGTCCTCAGGAACAAAAGTAACTACTCACAAAGCATAATCATAATCATCATCAGAGGTGTAATGAGTAGCATCAAGGATCTGAACATAAACTCTTCCACCAAGTAATCCAACTAGCATCAACTACAAAGAGTAATCAACACTACTAGCAACCTTACAAGTACCAATCGGAGTCGTGAGACACAGATTGGTTACAAGAGATGAACTAGCGTTTGGAGATGAGATGGTGTTGATGAAGATGTTGATGGTGACGAGTCCCCTCCGATGAGAGGAGTGTTGGTGATGACGATGGCGACGATTTCCGCCTCCGGGAGGGAAGTTTCCCCGGGAGGATCGTCCTGCCGGAGCTCTAGATTGGTTCTGCTCAAGTTCCGCCTCGTAGCGGCGGCGAAACCACAAAAAAGCTCCCTTCCTGATTTTTTTCTGGACGAAACCCTCCATATAGCAAAACAGGGGGGGAGTGGGCGAGTGGTCTGCCACAAGCCCCGATGGCGCGACTTGGGGGGATGGTCGCGCCGTGCAGGCTTGTGGGCACCCCGTGGTGCCCCTCCGGTACTTCTTCGGCCCAGTATTTTTTATATATTGGGAAAAAATCCCCGTTGATTTTCACGACGTTTGGAGTTGCTCAGAATAGGTATCTCAACTTTTCTCCACTTTCAGGCCAGAATTCCAGTTGCCGGTATTCTCCCTCTTCATGTAAACCTTGCAAAATAAGAGAGAAAAGGCATAAGAATAGTACCGTGAAGTGAAATAATAGCCAAAGAAGCGATAAATATCAACATGAAAACATGATGCAAAATGGGCGTATCAGTACCCACGCCCATATAAGTGGTCATATGACATCCTAGACCAGAAGAAGAAAAAGTCGAGAGCATTCGACGACATTCCATATAGATGCTTCCGAACATTTGAAATATCGCATGTGTTCACACGCACAGATAAGCTATCAGGGTTAACGACGACCTTTCATACCACTGCTTCCATTCGTATGGGCGATCATATGTTGTCCTGTCAGCCACAAAGAGCTCGAGGATGTAGTTAAATCACTCTCATTTCTTTAGTTGCTTCTTCTTGTTCTTCCTCCAAACCTCTCCAACCACTAGGAATATTTGCCCGATCTCCCTACTCGTTCGTTTTCAATTCAAATACTTCCGTGTGATCAATCTACAGCATGTTCTCCTTTGATCGCAACTTATTTTTCATGAATCCATGTTCTACATGCATATCATTACCATGTCTAGGAAATGCATATTTTTATAAAAAATTGAATTTGGCTTTGATTTGTTGATGTTTTTAGAGGAGCATGATGTTGTGATTATCGTAGGATCAATATTGTTGAATTGTATTGGACTATTTTTTGTATATATTCTACGAGGAGGTCCACTCACATATCTAGTGCTTTGAGTTCGTCCACACAGAACCAAAACAAGTTTTCACTCAGGGGATCATCCTCACCAATCGTGAAACAAGGAAGAAATTTCAAAAGCTTACTACATGGAAGATCAAAGCAACCAAGTCATCTTGCGAGTAAGCACTCACTAAGATAGGTATTACTAATGATTTCAATTTGCTTTTTGATAATGCTGGGTTGCAACATTTTGTTTGCCAAGGATGTGAGACATATGAATGCATGACGCTTGAGTTTCTAATTAGCCTCTCGTATAATCTTGGGCTTGTGCCAAATGCCCAAGAGGAGGAGTAGATTAATTTTTGTCTCTTGGACCAAGACTTCAACATCACTCTCGATGAGTGATGTAATCACTTTGGCTTCCCCAACAATGATGATGTTCTTTGATATGTTTATGAGTTCACTAACCCGCACCCAAAGCAATACTTCTACCAAATGACTATCCATGGCTCTAGGAAAATAGCCAGTTGCACTAAAAGTCATGTTTTACATTATTTCTATTATGTTAGCAGTAACATGTTGCACACACGAGGACAAGTATATAAGATGAATGATGAGAATATGCTAGTTCTCGGGATATCAGCAAACCTTAATGTCGGTTATTCTCCCAACTTAGGGGCAATAATTTTTCTACACCTTGCGCATCAAGTAAATCATGCACGACAAGATATCGTATGTGGAGGAGTGATCACCATGTTGGAAAAGTCCCTTGGTCTCAACTACAGTCACCTTCTCCCCATTGGAGGTAACACCCTTGTTAATATTTGTGTTCTTACTAGCGCTGGAATGGTAGTAGTTAGCCGTGGTCTTCATTGCATCGAAATTCCGGGAGTGGCATCTTGGTGCCTACTCCGTTCGAGGTAACACCGTTGTTAATAGAACATGATCAATTGCATTATGTGCCACATGATGGAGATGCAGCTTTTGACCAAGAAGGCCCAAAATCAGAACAAGTAGATGAAGGAGTCGCCATGGAAAAACAAGTGGAGCAGCCCCAAGCACATCCACAATAAGAAGCCTACACCACCTATGTGAACCTCTATAGTCTCCAAGGCTCCATCAACGAGTCCCTTCGAGACACATCCGCCTACATGGATTCAAGCTTCTCACCTAGAGCCAAGGATAGGACCCTCACCAGCCGCCACAATGATTTTGCTAGTTTGGGCTTGCAAAATATTAAGCTTGGGGGAGGTCACTGCCACGTCTGCATTAAGATGTGGTAGTATTTTAATAAATTGTAATGAGGTTGTAATTAAGCTTGTGGATCTTCAAAACGCTTGTGTTGATTTGTTCCAACAATTTTCTTTTTATTTGCTTTCGTTTTTATTTTTGCCTTTGCGGTTTTTCATTTGCAAGTTAGTTTTCAAATACCCCGAAAACAAAAAATAGAATAAGCTTTTCCTTGTCCTTGTTCTTTTTGCACCATGGAGTTTGTTTGAATGTTTGTTTTCATAGGAGTTGATCTACGCCACACAATGAGGAATGCAAGAGTAAGGCAGAGAAGTGTCAAAATCCACAACCGTGAAGGTATGTCCTATGACTCTCGTCTTTTGCATTCGAAATACTTAGAGTAGTTGTAGTAGTAGTATGCGTGATGTGTGCAAGAGGGAGTAAGTCTTGATATTTAAAATAAAGGTCGTGTTCTACTAGTTGAAATAATTCCGTAGCCTTTGTTCTGTTTAATATAGATAACAAAGACTTGTGGTGGGACTATTTTAAAATGAAAATATATTAGTTGAGTATAACCGAGCGTAAGACAAAGTATTCAAAGACTTGGGCATTGAGAAAATAGTAGAGAAGATGATGTTTGAAATGTTCAACCCCATGTTATTAATTTCAATAGACTTGATAACACTTGTTTTCAAATTGTCTAGAGGAACTTAGTTGAAGGGTGAACAAGATTATGCCAAAAATTTGTGTTGTATCTCTTACATGCTGCTTCAACATCTCGCTAGATCCATGGCCGAGCTACTATATGCACGTGTACGTGTGTAAATGTGGCTTCGTCACCTTTCTTGATGTTATGCCGAGGACTCTGCTGGCCTATGAACAATCCACGAGAGCTATAGCTTGGATTTCAGCTATGAGTTTGTTATTGTATGTAGTGGCAACACTAGAAACGGATATTTGTTCGGCTTTCTCTTGAATAGGTGTCTATGTGGTAAATAAGGGTGACTAATCAAGAGAGATCGAAAGATACATATATCAGAGATCCATTGTTCCAAAAGTTAAGCCACATCAAAACTCTATGCATGATCACTTATTTGGCATCGTCCCCTTTACGTGGCAACCAAAGTTTCAGCAAACAATTATTGAAATGAAGTGCTTGAGAGCCTTGAGGATGAGATAATTGTGGGCATGTTTTTGAGAACTCTAGCATCATGTATTTCTACATGTGTTTCACTCCTTAACCTATGTTTTACGGCTCTATCAAAGAAAAACTCTGTTATGCATTCCCGACAAGCAAGTGTTGTGTAGAATACATATAATAGAGTGTTGCAAAGTTGTTTTATCCAGTAGATCAAAAACTTTGTGTTGATTATATTTGCTTCACCAACACTTGTATAATAGCCATGTCAGCGCTACAACTATACTAAGTTTCTAGGTCAAGAAACGGAGGGCTATCTAGGCATACTAATTGCAAGTGAACCAAAACCTTTTTGTTATTTTGGTTTAAATAAGTGAGTTCCTTATGATTTGTAATTGTATCTATGTTGCTCGAGGACGATCACGTTTAAGCTAGGGGGTTTCGGTGAGTGACACTTTTACACCCATTCACCCTTCGTTTAAACTCGTATATGTTTCATTAAAACTGAGATATTCGCATGGAAATTGCTACTAATGACTAATGAATGCAACGGGTTCCACCAATCCTCTCTTTGATGTGTTTCCACAGAAAATGGGACAGAAATGGAAGAAATCACATGTGAACATGGGAAGGAATGAAACAGGAGGTGGAAGAAATAAAGAGGAGGCACACCGGAAGAAACACAACAAAAGATGACGTTCCATATGACCACAACCACTCGGATGAGTGGTCGTATGGCATGGAAACCAAGGCGCTTCGTCCACCTGAACAAATTTTGTAATTGGGACAAGTTAAAATGTAAACATAACATCATTGAACAAAGTTAGAATATAACCATATTCATCCCCTCTCATCAACCCTAGACGTCACCATCGCCATATCCATAGCCACCATCACCACCATAGTTCATCTTCCTCTAGTTATTACTTGTAATCCTGCATCGTGCAAGGCATCCATTGTAAGACATATTATCAATCTATCATTCTTCAAGATATATTATTCAATGTTCTCTTCTTGCAATGTGATCTCCATGTGTGAGTAGTTTGGTAAGGTATGGGTTGAGACATGCTCCTTGCAACCCTGTGTATTTGTTGTGGGGATCAATGCAAGGGATTTGCATTAATGTTTTGTATCTATAAAATAAAATTGTTTTGTAAATGTATTTTGTATCCTCCATGTTCTTCATCCCTGTTGGTACCCAATACCATGGAGAGTAAGTCATAGTGAGGCTAAGAGTAGGGAGAACGTGAAGTGTTATTCTGAACACCAGTGACAGAAAGGTTTAGTATGGTAACACGAATCCAATCCATGGGGATTCTTGAGGTGTATCATTAAAAACCCAAAACTCTTATGTGATAAATATAATCTTAATTATTGAGGCAACCCCAAGCGACAGATAGGGCCTTCGATAGGACAATCGATTCTTGATGCAAGAAGTGTGCCGGCCAAGATGTTATTTGGACACATCCCCACTTCAGTTCGTAACAAGCACATCTCGATGGGTGACTTGCAGCACAGAAATTAAGATACTCATACCTTCATTTTACTAGACGTGTTTAATCACCACTATCTTACTTGATCTGATCAAAAGTTGGAGTTATTTATTTTGTAGAATCTTGCTAGAGACCATTGCTTCAAGGGAACCTCTCTCTCGCGGGTTCGATAACCCAGGGTCACCTCTTGGGGAAATAGGTGTGGGGTACTTTCTGTTCCTTTGCTGGATCACTAAAAAGGAAGTATCAAGAAGGTGAACTGTGCTTGTCCACAAACAGAAACAATACTTACACCTAACTTAGTGAGGGGGTTGTCGAGCCCCTTGTCTTTCTAGTTACAAGGTTAAAAACAAATAGATAGATATTGGTACGGGGAATTAAAGGGAAATATAAAAGAGCAATTTTGTAGAAGTTTGTATTTATGCAAAAATGGACCCATGAGATATAGGTCCACTCGAGGTATCTCTCTAGAAAAGAAGGTAAACAACATGGTAACAAATTACAATTTGGCCATTGAAAAGAATAGAAATGACTATGACTATGATCGTTCGCCACACAATCTCATATATGCATTGCCTTGTGAAAAGTAGATGCTTAATCCAAATGCATCTAGTACTATCACCCCACCCCAAGAATGCTATCTAGCATGCATCTCAAAGTATTAAGTTCATAAGAAATGAAGTAATGCTTTAAGAAAGATGGCATAATGTAGACATGAAGAAAGCTAGCAATAAGATAAAACCTCATTATTTTCTCCTTAGTGGCAACAATACAAATACATATCGTGTCCCAATTCCGTAACTGGGATACACAAATCGCCGCAAGATTGAACCCACTACAATGCACCACTCTCTCTGAAAATTTACCAATCAATCTTGGCCAAAGAAGACAAATAGATGAGAAAGCATACATAAATACTTAATTATACACCAAATAAATCTCAAAAGATTCAATGAACAATCTGATCATAAACTCACAATTCATCATGTCCAAAACACATCGCAAAATTATATCGGATTGATCCCAATCACACAAGAAAGTAGATGAACACGGTATTGAAGATCCATAAAGAGAGAGGAACCGTCTAGATACTAGTATGTGTAGGTTCCGAAGGAAGTACTCACACTCACACATGGTCATGGAGGAAGCAAGGTTGATAGAGAACCTCGCAGCAATGGATTCCCACTCCGACACGACTTGGGAACACGACTCCAGATGGGATCTCTTTGAAGAGAGGCTTGTGGCGGCAATAAAATTCTTCCCGAGGGACGACATATGGTTTCCGTATTTATAGTGAATTATGATGGTGGAACTTGACTAAGGCGGTATCTAGGGGCCCCACATGGACAGGCGGAACGACCACCACCCTAGACAGACCATGATTCCATGTGGGAGCCTTGTGTCCCCTCTCTCTGCCCCGAAGATTCCAATATCTATTATTACCCAAAAAATAGTGTAAAATTAACAACGTATATTGACTGCCACAAGTATTCATTTCCCGAGAAACCAAAAACAAGATGAAAATCGGAACTCGGAGTGGGCATTAAATTAATAGGTTAATCCATAGGAAATAATATAAATTTCTATAAAAAGTATATAAAATGATAACATAATACCATTTAATAATAAAATTTATAGATATTTTGAGACGTATCAGCCTTCCCCAATTTAGTTTAGCGCAACGATAGGGGCCGATCGCTTGACCCAAATTTGGGTCGATCACCACACGGGCGTCCGTTTTGGTAGGCACAAATCATTGTATCCCTCGTTGTACGTCATATTTCCCCCCTCTTTCCCCTTCATTGTTGGGGTTTCCTCATGTCGTCGTCATCACAATTCACAACGATGAACGTGTGGTCCACCTCAAAGCACTTGTGGCTAGTGGTTACGATCACTCGCGTTGTGTTTCTAGCAAAAGCGCGTCGATGGTCTTCCCCTACACAACAATCGAACGAGCAAGGCCATCACAGGAAATAATTCATGCCAACATTCCTCATGTTGGTTCTAGCATGTCGGCATCCAGTTCTAGCTCAATACCATGATGGTTGCATCACTGCCACCAGCGACCATCGCAACTCCTCGTGGAGCATTGTTGCTAGCTTGCCACATCAGCCGCGTCATCTACATACATCGGTTCACACATTCAACCGTGATGATTCCAGCAACAATATGATCTGGTGATGTGATACGTCCATTTTGCATCATGCTTTCATGTTGATATTTGTTGCTTCTTGGGCTGTTATATTACTTGTGGTACCATAATTATGCCTTTTCTCTCTTATTTTGCAAGGCTTATTTGAAGAGGGAGAATTCAGGCAGCTGGAATTCTGGACTGGAAAAGGAGCAAATCCTGGTCCACTATTGTGCATATCTCCAAATGCCCTGAAAAGTTACATGGATTTTTTCTGGATTGTACAAAAAATACTGGGTGAAAGAACTACCGGAGGGGGGCCACAAGGGCTGCACAAGCCCCCACTCCGCCACCACCCCCTGGTGGCGCAGTGCAAACTTGTGGGCTGCCTGACGGCCCACTAGCCCCCCTATTTTGCTATATGAAGGGTTTTGGTCTAGAAAAAATCAATCGGGAGATTTTTCGTGGTTTCGCCGCCGCCACGAGAAGGAACTTGAGCAGATCCAATCTAGAGCTCCGGTAGGACGATCCTGCCGGGGAAACTTCCCTGTCGGAGGGGGAAATCATCGCCATCGTCATCACCAACACTCCTCTCATCGGGGGGGAGGCATCTTCATCAACATCTTCATCAGCACCATCTCCTCTCCAATCCCTCGTTCATCTCTTGTAATCAATCTCCGTCTCACGACTCAGATTGGTACTTATAAGGTTGCTAGTAGTGTTGATTACTCTTTGTAGTTGATGCTAGTTGGATTACTTGGTGGGAGAGTTTATGTTCAGATCCTTGATGCTATTCATTACACCTCTGATCATGATTATGATTATGCTTTGTGAGTAGTTACTTTTGTTCCTGAGGAGATGGGATAAGTCATGCTGATAATAGTCATATGAATTTGATATTCCTTCGGTATTTTGACATGATGTATGTTGTTTTTCCTCTAGTGGTGTTATGTGAATGTCGACTACATAACACTTCACCATATTTGGGTCTAGAGGAAGGCATGGGTTGCTGGAGTGACAGAAGCTTAAACCCCAGTCTATGTGTTGCTTCGTGAGGGGCTGATTTGGATCCACTAGTTTAATGTTATGGTTAGACTTTGTCTTAATTCTTCTTTTGTAGGTGCGGATGCTTGCGAGAGAGGTTAATCATAAGTGGGATGCTTGTCCAAGTAAGGGCAGTACCCAAGCGCCGGTCCACCCACATATCAAACTATCAAAGTAATGAACGCGAATCATATGAACATGATGAAACTAGCATGCCAGAAATTCCCCTGTGTCCTCAGGAGCGTTTTTCCTCCTATAAGCCTTTGTTCAGGCTTGTCCCTTGCTACAAAAGGGATTGGGACACTTGCTGCACCGTTGCTACTACTTGTTACTCTTTGCTTGCTACGTTTCACCTGGCTACACAATCACCTGTTACCGCTACTTTCAGTGCTTGCAGTTATTACCTTGCTGAAATCCGCTTATCAGAGCCTTCTGCTCCTCGTTGGGTTCGACACTCTTACTTATTGAAAGGACCACGATTGATCCCCTATACTTGTGGGTCATCAAGCTCTTTTCTGGCGTCATTGCCGGGGAGTGAAGCGTCGTTGGTAAGTTGAAATTGGTAAGGAAACATGTTTATACTGTGCTGAAATTTATTGTCACTTGTCACTATGGAAACTGTTCCTTTGAGGAGTTTGTTCGGGGTATCTTCACCACGAACGGAAGCACGAGGAGTTGCTCCTCAACCTGAGGTATCTACTGAAAATATCTTTTATGAAATTCCTTTGGGTATGCTTGAGAAACTGCTGGCTAATCCTTTCACAAGAGATGGATCTTCACATCCAGACTTGCATCTAATCCATGTAGATGAAGTTTGTGGTTTATTTAAGCTTGCAGGTTTGCCCGAGGATGAGGTAAAGAAGAAAGTCTTTCCTTTATCTTTCAAGGATAAGGCATTGACATGGTATAGGCTATGTGATGATACTGGATCATGGGGCTACAATCGGTTGAAATTGGAACTTCATGAAAAGTTCTATCCTATGCATTTAGTACATCGTGATCGGAACTTTATTTATAACTTTTGGCCTCGTGACAGGGAAATCTTAGCTCATGCTTGGGGGAGGCTTAAATCAATGCTATATTCATGCCCCAATAATGATCTCTCGAGAGAAATCATCACTCAAAACTTTTATGCTCGGCTTTCTCATGGAGATCGTACCATGCTTGACACTTCTTATGCCAGTTCTTTTATGAATAAGGATATTGATCACAAGTGGAATTTATTGGTGAGAATCAAACGCAACTCTGAAGATTGGGAGCTGCAGGAAGGTAAGGAGTCAGGTATGAATTTCCAGTTTGATTGCGTTAAATCTTTTGTTGAGACAAACACTTCTAGAGATTTTAGCGCTAAGTATGGACTTGACTCTGAGATAGTAGCTTCTCTATGTGAATCTTTTGCTGCTCATGTTGATCTTCCCAAAGATAAGTGGTTTAAATATCATCCTCCTGTAGGAACATAGCCAAAACCAATCTAGTTGAGGAGAAACTCATAGCTTTTAGTGATCCTGTTGTTCCTTGTGCTTACACTGAGAAACCACCATACCCTGCTAGGATAAAGGATTATTCCAAAGCTCCAAGTGTGATACGTAGGGGTTACATTAGACCACTTGCACCCCCTGAGGAGATTAGAGTTGAACCTAGTGTTGCTATTATCAAAGATCTCTTAGCCGAAGACATAGACGGGCATGTTATCAAATTCTGTGAGGACTTCGCTAGAATTGCTAAACCTCACGCGAAAGACAAACACGGACCTGTAGTTGGCATGCCCGTTGTTTCTGTTAAGATAGGAGATCACTTTACCATGGTTTATGTGATATGGGAGCTAGTGTTAGTGCAATACCCCGTTCTCTATATGATGAAATCAGAGATAAGATTGCACCTGCTGAGTTAGAACCCATTGATGTCACTATTACGCTAGCTAATAGAGACACTATCAGCCCTCTGGGAATTGTGAGAGACGTAGAAGTCCTGTGTGGTAAGACGAAGTATCCTACTGATTTCCTCGTCCTTGGTACTGCACAAGATAGCTTTTGTCCCATCATATTTGGAAGACCCTTTCTCAACACTGCCAATGCTCACATTGATTGCATTAAGTAGACTGTTACAGTAAGTTTCGAGGGTGTGTCTCATGAATTGAACTTCTCCAAGTTTGGAAGACAACCCCATGAAAGAGAGTCGTTTGGTAGGGATGAAATCATTGCTCTTGCCTCTATTGCCATACCTCCTACGGATCCTTTGGAGCAATATCTGCTTGAGCATGAAAATGATATGCATATGGAGGAGAGAGATGAGATAGATAAAATTGTCTTAGAACAATATCCTATTCTCAACAATAATCTGTCTGTTGAACTGCTTGGGGATCCTCCCCCACCAAAGGGTGATCCTATGATCGAGCTTAAACAGTTGCCCGATACTCTTAAGTATGCCTATCTTGATGAGAAGGAGATATATCCTGTCATTATTAGTGCTCTCCTCTCAGAGCGCGAAGAGAAGAAGTTACTAAAAACTCTGAGGAAGCACCGCGCTGCTATTGGATATACTCTTGATGATCTTAAGGGTATTAGTCCTACTCTATGTCAGCACAAGATTAAAACCGATCCTGACTTTAAACCAGTTGCTGATCATCAAAGGAGATTAAATCCTAAGATGAAAGAGGTCGTTAGAAAAGAAATATTAAAGCTTCTGTAAGCAGGAATCATTTATCCTGTTGCTCATAGTGATTGGGTAAGTCCAGTACATTGCGTACCTAAGAAGGGAGGTATCACCGTCGTTCCTAATGATAAGAATGAACTAATCCCACAAAGGATTATTACCGGCTATAGAATGGTGATAGACTTCCGGAAACTGAATAAGGCAACCAGGAAAGATCATTATCCTTTGTCGTTCATCGACCAAATGCTAGAAAGGCTATCAAAACACACACACTTCTGCTTTCTAGACGGTTATTCAAGTTTCTCGCAAATACCTGTTGCATAATATGATCAAGAGAAAACCACTTTCACCTACCCTTTCGGTACCTTTGCCTATAGACGCATGCCTTTTGGCTTATGTAATGCACCTGCCACCTTCCAAAGATGTATGATGGCTATATTCTCTGACTTTTGTGAAAAGATCATCGCATTTTTCATGGATGACTTCTCCGTTTACGGGTCTTCCTTTGATGATTGCCTCAGCAACCTTGATCGAGTCTTACAGAGATGCGAAGAAACCAACCTCGTCTTCAATTGGGAGAAGTGCCACTTTATGGTTAATGAAGGTATCGTGTTAGGACACAATATTTCTGAGAGAGGCATTGAAGTTGATAAGGCTAAGGTTGATGCAATTGAGAAAATGCCTTGCCCCACAGATATCATAGGTATACGAAGTTTCTTAGGTCATGATGGTTTCTATAGAAGGTTCATTAATGACTTCTCTAAGATTTTTAGGCCTCTTACCAACCTCTTGCAGAAGGATGTTCCGTTTGTTTTTTATGAGGATTGTGAGGAAGCCTTCGAAATACTTAAGAAGGCTTTGATAACCGCACCTATTGTTGAACCACGTGACTGGAACTTGCCCTTTGAAATCATGTGTGACGCTACTGATTATGTTGTTGGTGCTGTTCTAGGACAAAGAGTTTACAAGAAGTTGAATGTCATTCACTACGCTAGTAAAACTCTAGACAGTGCCCAAAGAAACTATGCCACTACGGAGAACGAATTTTTAGCAGTCGTGTTTGCATGTGAAATGTTCAGATCTTACATAGTTGACTCCAAAGTCACTATTCACTGTGATCATGCTGCTATTAAGTACCTCATGGAGAAGAAGGACGCTAAGCCTAGACTGATCAGATGGGTTCTCCTGCTACAGGAATTTGATTTGCACGTCGTTGACCGAAAGGGTGCTGATAACCCTATAGCAGATAATTTGTCTAGGCTAGAGAATGTCCTTGATGACCCACTACCTATTGATGACAGCTTTCCTGATGAGAAATTAAATGTCATCCGCACTTCACTTAGTGCACCGTGGTATGCCGATTATGCAAACTATATCGTAGCCAAATACATACCACCCAGTTTCACCTATCAGCAAAATAAGAAATTCTTCTTTGATTTGAGAACCTACTTTTGGGATGATCCTCACCTTTATAAGGAAAGGGTAGATGGTGTTATCAGACGTTGTGTGCCTGAACATGAACAGGGATAGATCTTGCAGAAGTGTCATTCCGAAGCCTACGGAGGACACCACGCTGGAGATAGAACTGCCCATAAGGTATTGCAATCAGGTTTCTATTGGCCCACTCTCTTCAAGGATGCTCGTAAGTTTGTCTTGTCTTATGACGAATGCCAAAGAATAGGGAACATCAATAAGCGTCAGGAGATGCCTATGAACTATTCACTTGTCATTGAACCATTTGATGTCCGGGGCTTTGATTATATGGGACCCTTCCCGAGTTCCAATGGGTACACTCACATCTTAGTTGTTGTGGATTACGTTACTAACTGGGTAGAAGCTATCCCCACTAAAAATGTTGATCACCACACCTCTATTAAGATGCTTAAAGAAGTCATATTCCCAAGATTTGGAGTCCCTAGATACTTGATGACTGATGGCGATTCACACTTCATTCATGGTGTTTTCCGCAAGATGCTAGCTATGTATGATGTCAACCATAGAGTTGCATCTCCTTATCATCCTCAGTCTAGTGGTCAAGTGGAGTTGAGTAATAGGGAGATCAAGTTGATCCTACAAAAGACCGTCAATATATCTCGAAAGAACTGGTCTAGCAAACTTGACGATGCACTATGGGCTTATAGGACTGCTTATAAGAATCCCATGGGCATGTCACCGTATAAAATAGTTTACAGTAAGGCCTGGCATTTACCTCTTGAGTTGGAACACAAAGCTTATTGGGCAATCAAAGAGGTCAACTTTGATTTCAAACTTGCCGGTGAGAAGCGGTTGTTTGATATCAGCTCGTTAGATGAATGGAGAGCCCAGGCATACGAGAATGCCAGGTTGTTCAAGGAAAAGGTTAAGAGATGGCACGACAAACGAATACAGAAACGAGAGTTCAATGTAGGTGATTATGTCTTGCTATACAATTCTCATTTGAGATTCTTTGCAGGCAAGCTTCTCTCTAAATGGGAAGGTCCCTATGTTGTCGAGGAAGTATATCGTTCCGGTGCCATCAAAATCAATAACACGGAAGGAAATTTTCCTAGAGTGGTAAATGGGCAATGAATCAAGCATTACATCTCTAGTACTCTCATAAATGTTGAGACAAATATCATCAATGTCATAACTCCAGGGGAGTACATAAGGGATGTTTATCAGCCTGTTTCAGACCTTGAAAACGAAGATGTATCTGTTTCGGCAAGAAATTGGACTCCGATACTTTTCAAATAGGAAATTTCTTCTGTTTTGGAATTTTTGGAAAATTAGAAAAATAAAAAGCAGTCTGGAGAGCGAACGAGGCGGCCACAAGCCCTGCCACCGCCTCCTACCCCCTGGTGGCGGAGGGCAAGCTTGTGGGCACCTCGTGTGCCTCCCGGACTCCGTTTTCTTGCGGAGGACTCCTTCTAGCCCAGAAAAAATCAATATATAGTTGCCCAAAGACTTTGATCTCCGTATTGCGTAGTTTCCCTCTGTTTTCGTTTCGAGGCTGTTTCTGTGACAGATCTAGATCATCATGACTTCCCCAAACGCTCCTAAGGACAAGATCTTTGAGAAGGTCATCAATCCCTACCTCACGGAAGTGCTGAAACACCCTCAATCCATCAAGATGAGCGAGGGGATGTTGCACATCCGTGATGTTGAGGGGCCTAAGAAGACCGGAAGCGTGGAGACGAGGCTGGAAGTAATGGAGCATCAAGTCTTCAAGTTCCAAGGGATGGTGGAGTGTGGACTCAACGCCAACCACACGATGATCATAGAGTTCCCTAGCAATCACAAGATGGATGCTATTGATATTGGGAAACACCTCTGCAGGCTATATGATAGGGTTGATCAACTTCAGGGCTAGATCTATGACCTGCAGAACCGAAACTGTGAGTATGAGTACCGATTTAAATCAATAAGGTTGGCTGCAGATTTGAGGATTCCGGCGACTCGTTCATCCTGCCATGATGGAGCACCTATGCCTTGGAAGACGGAGGATCAGACTACTCCGACAACAACACCACCATCACCACCAAAGAAAGACAACTAAGCATTGGTATGGGCAATCCCCTTGGCTTCTACCAAGCTTGGGAGAGTTGCCCTGGTATCGTATCACCTTTATATCTTTTTCTTTTACCTTTGTTTTAGTTCTTTCCTTTTCAGTTTTTATTTCTTCTTTTTGAGGCATAAGTCTTTAGTTTCTAGTTTGAGTATTTTGCTTTTGTCTCTCCCCCGATGTATTCGAGCTTACGAGCTATATAATAAAGAGTGTCTTAGTCAAGGGCATTGCTTTGTGCCATGATCAAAAGTATGAAAAGAACGATAGCATGAAAGATCATGAGACAATCTTATGGAAAGTGATAACTTCACTTATGACACGTATGATGATTGAAACTTGTTGAGAATAAATCAACATAGACCTCAGTCATTGTTGCAATTAATAAGAAGTAATAAGGAAAGAGAGGTTCACATATAAATATATCATCTTAGACACTTTTTACAATTGTGAGCACTCACCAAACTATTACATGCCTAGGAGTAGAGGTTGGACAAGGAAGACAACATAATGAATTGTGTTTGCTTGGTTCCAAACAATGTTATATGATTAGTGATCCCTTAGCATGTGATGATTGCTTCCACCTCATATTAGCCAAAACTCCCGCACCAAGTAGAGATACTACTTGTGCATCCATAAACCTCCAACCCAGTTTTGCCATGAGAGTCCACCATACCTACCTATGGATTGAATAAGATCCTTCAAGTAAGTTGTCATCGATGCAAGCAATAAAAATTGCTCTCTAATATGTATGATCTATTAGTGTGTGGAAAACAAGCTTTGTACGAACCTGTGATGAGGAAGACATAAAAGCGACAGACTGCATAATAAAGTTCTTTATCACAGGAGGCAATATAAAGTGACGTTCCTCCGCACTAAGAGGACACACATTCAAACCTCAAAAGCGCATGACAACCTCTGCTTCCCTCTGCGAAGGGCCTATCTTGTACCTTTACTTTTTGCCCTTGTAAGAGTCATGGTGATCTTCACCAATTCCCTTTTTGCCTTTGTCTTGGCTACCGTCACATGCTTGGGAAAGATCTATATTCATATATCAACTTGGAGTTGAGTACTCATGCTTTATTGTTGTTGACTTTACCCTTGAGGTAAATGGTTGGGAGGCAAAACTATAAGCCCCTATCTTCCTCTGTGTCCAGCTGGAACTTTGACACCATGAGTACCACGTGAGTTATAACAATTGTGGAAAACGAAAGAGATGATTGAGTATGTGGGTTTGCCTTACAAGCTCTTATTTGACTCTTTCTGATGTTGTGATAAATTGCAATTGCTTCAATGACTATGGACTATTGTTGGTTACTTTTCGGTAAGGCTTTTTGCTTCATGATTTGCTTTGTGAAGGAATTGTTACTTTACCATAATAATCTTTATGATGTATTGCTATTCTATGTGTGATCATGATGCCCTCATGTCCGTATTATGTTTTATCGACACCTTCGTCCCCAAACATGTGGGCATGTTCATGGAACTTGGTTTTCGCTTGAGGACAAGCGAGGTCTAAGCTTGGGGGAGTTGATACGTCCATTTTGCATCATGCTTTCATGTTGATATTTGTTGCTTCTTGGGCTGTTATATTACTTGTGGTACCATATTTATGCCTTTTCTCTCTTATTTTGCAAGGTTTATTTGAAGAGGGAGAATTCAAGCAGCTGGAATTCTGGACTGGAAAAGGAGCAAATCCTAGTCCACTATTCTGCACATCTCCAAATGCCTTGAAAAGTTACGTGGATTTTTTGTGGATTATACAAAAAATAATGGGCAAAAGAACTACCGGAGGGGGGCTACCAGGGCGCCACAAGCCCTGAGACCGCCACCCCCCTGGTGGCGGAGTGGGGGCTTGTGGGCTCCCTGACGGTCCACTAGCCCCCCTCTTTTTCTATATGAAGCGTCGTGGTCCAGAAAAAATCAAGAGGGAGCTTTTTCGTGGTTTTGCCGCCGCCACGAGGCGGAACTTGAGCAGATCCAATCTAGAGCTCCGGCAGGACGATCCTGCCAGGGAAACTTCCCTCCCGGAGGGGGACATCGTCGCCATCGTCATCACCAGCACTCCTCTCATCGGAGGGGAGGCATCTTCATCAACATATTCATCATTACCATCTCCTCTACAATCCCTAGTTCATCTCTTGTAACCAATCTTCATCTCGCAACTCCGATTGGTACTTGTAAGGTTGCTAGTAGTGTTGATTACACTTTGTAGTTGATGCTAGTTGGATTACTTGGTGGAAGAGTTTATGTTCGGATCCTTGATGCTATTCATTACACCTCTGATCATGATTATGATTATGCTTTGTGAGTAGTTACTTTTGTTCCTGAGGACATGGGATAAGTCATGTTAATAATAGTCATGTGAATTTGATATTCATTCGGTATTTTGATATGTTGTATGTTGTTTTCCTCTAGTGGTGTTATGTGAACGTCGACTACATAACACTTCACCATATTTGGGCCTAGAGGAAGGCATTGGTAAGTAGTAAGTAGATGATGGGTTGCTGGAGTGACAGAAGCTTAAACCCCAGTCTATGCATTGCTTCGTGAGGGGCTGATTTGGATCCACTAGTTTAATGCTATGGTTAGACTTTGTCTTAATTCTTCTTTTGTAGTTGCGGATGCTTGCGAGAGAGGTTAATCATAAGTGGGATGCTTGTCCAAGTAAGGGCAGTACCCAAGCGCCGGTCCACCCACATATCAAACTATCAAAGTAACGAACGCGAATCATATGAACATAATGAAACTAGCATGACAGAAATTCCTGTGTGTCCTCGGGAGCGTTTTTCCTCCTATAAGACTTTGTTCAGGCTTGTCCCTTGCTGCAAAAGGGATTGGGCCACTTGCTGCACCGTTACTACTACGTGTTACTTGTTACTCTTTGCTTGCTGCGTTTCACCTCGCTACATAATCACTTGTTACCGCTACTTTCAGTGCTTGAAGTTATTACCTTGCTGAAATCCGTTTATCACAGCCTTCTGCTCCTCGTTGGGTTCGACACTCTTACTTATCGAAAGGACTACAATTGATCCCCTATACTTGTGGGTCATCAACCACAAACTTCATGTTAGTGCCATCGAGATTCAGTGACCAACTTTCTTTTGAGAATATTCCAAGAATCAGAATTTCCGAGATTGGAATCGTTCTCACAGAGATTTGGAAACTCGTCTAGGTCATAGTATCGGTACCACCGAGATTAATATATTGATCTCACCCAGAATTCAAAAGTTTGCACATCTAGTAAAACTTGGTAACACCGAGATTCTTTTCGGTGTCACCAAGTTGGGCAATGATGTTATAACGGTTAGATTTTGGCGGATGCCTATATATACCACTCCACCTCCTCTCATTCGCAAAGGAAGCACTCAGAACACGCACCCACTTGCCAGACCCATTTTTTGAGAGAGATCCACCTACTCATGTGTTGAGATCAAGACATTCCAATCCAATCATTTGAAACTTTATCTCTAGCCTCCCCAAGTTGCTTTCCACGAGATCAATCTCTCCTACCCATGCCAAATCTGCGAGAGAGTTATTGAGTGTTGAGGAGACTATATTTTGAAGCACAAGAGCAAAGAATTCATCGTTTTGCCGCATCTATTACCTTTTGGAGGGTGGTGCCTCCTAGATTGGTTTGGTGTCGCTTGGGAGCCTCCTACTTTGTGTTGTGGACTTGAACCAAGAAGTTTGTAAGGGCAAGGAGATCGCCTACTTCGTGATGATCTACCGTGAGTGGGGCTAGTCATGTGTGGACGTAAGATATGGTGGAATAGACAAGGCCTCTTCTTCGTGGACCCCTTGTGGGTGGATCCCTCCGTGGATCCCTTGTGGGTTGAAGTCTCCACTAACGTGGATGCACGATAGCAGCACCTATCGGAACGACGCCAAAAATCACCGTGTCAACCTTTGCGTTTGATCTTCCTACCTTACCCTCTACATTACATTTGCATGTCCTTGCTTTCCGCTTCTATACTTTTAGATATGCATGTGTAGGGTGAACTTGACTATTCATAATTGCTAAAACTGGCCCACAACTAAAATTGGGAAAAGGCTAAGGTTTTTCTCTTGTCAAATAGTCTAATCACCCCCTCTAGACATACTTTCGATCCTAGAAGTGGTATAAGAGCTTTGGACTCCATTGCATTGGTTTAATAACTTAGGAGAGTATGGCATCTAGTGAGGGAACTTATCACCATAGAGGTCCATATTTCAATGGTGCAAACTTAATTAGTTGGAAGCATAAGATGAAAATGCATATTCTTGGCCATAACCGTTCCGTTTGGGATGTTGTTCCTGTTGGTGTGCGAGGTGATATTTTGGGAGAAGGAAGAGAAACGGATCGTGATGCAACAACACAAGAATTGAAGATGTTGCAATACAATGCTCAAGCCCGTGACATCCTGTTCAACTGCTTGTTACCCACATGTCTCGTATACTACCTTGCGGTAGTATATATACCATTTCATCATTATATGTATGCATATTATGTCTAAGGTTTCTCAAAGTGACTTATATGCAAAAAAAATGCATGTGAGTCCAAAGTTTTTTGTGTATTTTCAAAATACCTTCATATATGTACACATAAAATAATATACTAGAGAAAATAGTATATACTACGTAAATAGTGGTATATATACTATCCAAATAGTCATATATACTATATACTACATGTACAAACTCTCGGTTTTGACAAATACTATATAAAACATACAAAACTGATGTGAAGATAAATACCATCGGGATATATTAATTTCGCACATGGTGGCATCAAGGACGCTCGGTGTGCGTTGGGATTTGATCTTTTGTATTCCCCTCTATTTCATTTCCTCTATATCAGATGATCACTTAGTACTTGCCCATACAGACAAACTAAACCGCGCATCGATGTTTATATCCTAGGTACAACAATTTTGTAGGCTGGCAAAGTGATAGGGCCACAGTCCTTGGTCCAAGCGCATTCGGTACCTATCCCACATGGGAAATTTGGGATACTTTGATTGATATGCACGAAGGTACTGATTCTGTCAGGGAATCTAAGTTGGATGTGCTTCAAAGTCAGCTTGACAAGTTCAAGATGAAGGACGGTGAAGGAGTCGTAGAGATGTACTCTAGGCTAGCTCTCATCACAAATGAGATTGTCGGCTTAGGAAGTGAATAGATGACCAACAAATTCATCATCAAGAAGGTACTTAGAGCCTTGGATGGAAGATACGACACTGTGTGCACATTAATCCAAATGATGCCAAACTACAAGGATCTCAAGCCAACTAAAGTCATTGGAATGATTGTTGCTCATGAAATGTCGCTCAAGGACAAAGATGAGTTGCACAACAAGTCAAGTGATGCTTACAAAGCTTCAAGTGACACTCCCACTACTTCAAATGACAACCTTGTTAGCAATGAAGAGACCAGCCTCATGGTTAGAAAATTCAACAAGTTCTACAATAGTAGAGGAAATGAGAGAAGCTCAAGCTCAAGATATGCTCAGAAGCGTTCGTCCAGTCGTGACCGAAACTGCTAAGACTGTGCAAAGCCCGGTCACTATTCAATGAGTGCTCAGCTCCCCACAAACGAAGACAAGAGTCACCTAGAAGACGAAGCTCAAGAGACGAGTCACCTCGCACAAAGAGAAGGAGTAGAGAAGATCATTATGAATGAAGACACTCCCGGAGAGGAAAGGAATCGGAGAGGAAGGACAAGTAGACCAAGATCAGCTCAAGAATAAGACATCAAGCTCACGTTGGTGAATGGGTTTCTGGCTCTGAGTCTAACAACCAATCCGAGAGAAGCTACCACTCCAACTCCGACTATAGTCAAGATGAAGGTGTTGCCGGTCTTGCACTCATTTCCTCCAACTCCTATGACTTACTTGACTCACAAAATGAAGGGATTGGAAACCGCATCATGGAAAAAGGCCCCAAGGTATCACAACCCGAGTACTTTGACTTTGTTAGTGATGAGGATGACCTGTTAGGATAATATGACTTCCTCTTTGATAAGGCTAGTGATAACATTGAAAATGAACTTGAAAATAATCATGCTAGTCATGAGAAATCGAATGATGATGCTAATAAAGAGTTTGAAAAACTAACTAAAGAATTAAACACTCTTAAGTTAGCTCATGAAACTACTCTAGAATATCATAGAGAGCTTGTGAGAACTCATGAGAAGATACGCTTCGAGAAGCTAAATTTTGAGCAAGAGCATGAGTTTCTAAAAGCAATCAATGATGATCTTCGAAAGAAGAATTCTTCTTATCTAGCCAAACGATTACTCTTGTATAATTTTGTTCCACGAGTTAAACCTAAGAACACTAGTAACAAAGGCAAGAAAGTTTCTTCATCGAGTAACAACAATGCTAAAGTTAGATCAAATGATGTTGTTGCTAGTAGCTCTCTTGATTCCACTAATGATTCTCTTAGCCAAGTTAAACTTGAGCAAGAAAATTATTTATGGAAAGGAATTATAGGGAGGTGTGTCTTCAAAAGTCTTTCCGGAAGTAAGCAATTAGAGGAAATTGTGTGTAAGCAAGGAGGACATCGGAAGAAGCAATGTGGTGGCTACTTCAATTCCAACGGGGATGAATGGGAAGAAGGTCCATATCCCTTCCCGAAGTTTGTTCCTCAAGAGGAAAATTATAATCTTACTCTTCCCAAGGTAACAAGCTCTCAATATGACCTTCAACCACAAGATCACAAGGGCAAGGGCAAGCTTTAAGAGGAGATTGACTTATTTGAGGAAGAACCCCAAGCCAAGGTTGAGTGGATTCCCAAGGACACTACTAGCACTACCTCATCTAGTGCTACCGCAACTCCAAGGATCCCCATCGAGTTGATGTGGATCCCCAAGAGGAAGAACTAGAGAGTTCTTGAGGGGTGACTCTGCCAATGAAATTCACTCTTATTCATTTTGGCAAGAATTATATGAAATCAACTCCACCCATATGCATTAGTTCAAGGAGTCACACATTCACTCAAAGGTAAGCAAGGGACAAGGTAACTAATGCATCTTTGGACATCACCTCTCATGCACTTCATTCTATGTCCATAGATATTCTTGCATATGTTCCCTTTGCTTCGGGACTAACCCATATAGGTTGGCAAATCACTTCAAACATCGCTTGCCGCACCTCCTCGCTGCCACGCCCTAGTCCCATGGACAATGCCTTGATTCTCCAGTGCGCCATCACCGCCGGACTCTTCGCCGTCGATAGGAATCTTCACTGCCATCATCGTCGTAGCGGATTCACTACCAAGCTAGGGTATGAATCTGACCCCTTTATGCGCTGAAATTCTGATCCTTGCGCATTAAGGCTTTGATGAATTGCGTCTACTTTTGCAGTCGTCCTATCCAAGAGAAAAACTGCGTAGATTAGAGAAAAATGGAATTCTTAGGGTTAGCCGTCCGCAAGATTGAATCTCGGTGTCATCAATTCAGAAAAGTCGGTCTTACCGATGTTGTTTTAGGGCTACTGAGAACGATCTCGGTGAAACCGAGTTCTCCATTTTGGTGAAACCGAAAAGGGTGCCAAGTTTGTGTTAATGAGAATGTCAGTCTCGGTGGCTCCAATTTTTTTGACTTGGTGGAACCTAAGTCCCTTTTTGCTGAATGTTAAACTAAATTTTCAGAGATAAATTTTTTCAAAACTACTAATTTTTGTGATGCTCATCCCTTATATATCTACTATATCTCTTCATAGGGTCTACTTGTCTGCTTGGCTGTTTGATACCATGGCACGATCAGAGGATACAAAACAACTTTAGTGAGCCGAGTGCTGCCATGGATTCATGCACTAGTCTTGAGAGGACACCTTCTGACCCAAGGACACCTACCTCCCATAGCTTGCCCAAGGCAGCTACCAGGTCCATAAGGAATATAAATTCATATGAAGAAGATGTTGAATTTATCCCAAAGGAATCTGATCCCTAGAAGCAGAAAGAGAAGTCCACATTCAGGAAGACTGTGAGAAAGGAATATGCCACTAATACGTCTCCAACGTATCTATAATTTTTGATGGTTTCATGCTATTATCTTGTCAAACTTTGGATGTTTTGTATGCCTTTTATATCTTTTTGGGAATAACTTATTCACTCAGTACCAAGTGCCAGTTCCTGTTTTTTCCGTGTTTTAACCCTTTTCAGAGGAGGATTTTAAACGGAGTCCAAACGGAATAAAACTTCCGAAAAGATTTTTTCCGAAACAGAAGACCACCGGGAGACTTGAGAACCAAGGCAGAGGGCTGATGTCTACTACGCAACCTTCTCCTTGTAGACGTTGTTGGGCCTCCAAGCGTAGAGGTTTGTAGGACAGTAGCAATTTTCCCTCAAGTGGGTGACCTAAGGTTTATCAATCCGCAGGAGGCGTAGGATGAATATGGTCTCTCTCAAGCAACCCTGCAACCAAATAACAAAGAGTCTCTTGTGTCCCCAACACACCCAATACAATGGTAGGTTGTATAGGTGCACTAGTTCGGCAAAGAGATGGTGAAACAAGTGCAATATGGATGGTAGATATAGGTTTTTGTAATCTGAAATTACAAAAACAGCAAGGTAACTAGTAACAAAAGTGAGCACAAACGGTATTGCAATCCGTGGAAACAAGGCCTAGGGTTCATACTTTCACTAGTGAAGTTCTCTCAACAAAGATAACATAATTGGATCATATAACTAGCCCTCAACGTGCAACAAAGAGTCACTCCAAAGTCACTAATAGCGGAGAACAAACAAAGAGATTTATTGTCGGGTACGAAACCACCACAAAGTTATTCTTTCTGATCGATCTATTCAAGAGTCCGTAGTAAAATAACACGAAGCTATTCTTTCCGGCGATCCATCATAGAGTTCGTACTAGAATAACACCTTAAGATACATATCAACAAAGACTCTAATGTCACCTAGATACTCCATTGTCACCTCAAGTATCCGTGGGCATGATTATACGATATGCATCACATAATCTCAGAATCATCTATTCAACCAACACATAGAACTTCAAAGAGTGCCCCAAAGTTTCTACCGGAGAGTCAAAACGTGTGCCAACCCCTATGCATAGGTTCCCAATGTCACGAACCCGCAAGTTGATCACCAAAACATACATCGAGTACTCACATGAATCAAACGTGTGCCAACCCATATGCATAGGTTCCAAATGTCACAAACCCGCAAGTTGATCACAGCAGATAGATACGTGCAAGACATACATCAAGTGTTCTCAAAGACTCAATCTGATAAGATAACTCCAAAGGGGAAACTCAATTCATTACAAGAGGGAGAGGGGGAAGAACATCATAAGATCCAACTATAGTAGCAAAGCCCATGGTACATCGAGATCAAGACATCTCAAGAACACGAGACAGAGAGAGATCAAACACATAGCTAATGGTACATACCCTCAGCCCCGAGGGAGAACTACTCCCTCCTCGTCATGGAGATCGCCGGGATAATGAATATGGCCACCGGAGATGGATTCCCCCTCCGGCAGGGTGTCGGAACGGGCTCCAGATTGGTTTTTGGTGGCTACAGAGGCTTGCGGCGGCGGAACTCTCGATCTGGGTTTCTTTCTGGAGGTTTCTGGATTTATAGGACCACATGGCGGTGGAGTTGCGTCAAGTGGGCCCCTGAGGAGCCCACAAGCTTGGTTGGTGCGGCCTGGGGGGGCGCACCGACAGGGCTTATGGCTTCCTCGGTACCCCTCTCTAGTATCTTTTTCTTCTGGTATTTTTGATATTTTCCATAAAAAATCATCGCAAAAGAATTATTCCGTTTGGACTCCGCCTGAAAAAGGGTCAAAAACACGGAAAGAGCAGGAACTGGCACTTGGCACTGAATTAATAGGTTAGTCCCCAAAAAGATATAAAAGGCATATAAAACATCCAAAGTTTGACAAGATAACAACATGAAACCATCAAAAATTATAGATACGTTGGAGACGTATCAAGCATCCCCAAGCTTAACTCCTGCTCGTCCTCGAGTAGGGAAGTGATGAAGAATGAATTTTTGATGCTTTCATGCTACCTAGCATAGATGTCCTTTGTAACTCCTCTTATGTGACATGAATGTTCAGATCCATTAGATTCAAAACAATAGTTTGTTATTGATGTGGATACAATAATACTTCAAGCAAACAAGCAAGGTAATCATGAACTTTCAAAATAACAAGGCCAAAAGAAAGTTATCCCTACAAAATCATATAGTCTGGCTATGCTCTATCATCCTTGCACAACAAATTTAAATCATGCACAACCTCGGTATTGGCCAAGTAATTGTTTTCACACCTTTACTTCCTCAAACTTTTTCAACTCTCACGCAATACATGAGCGTGAGCCATGGTTATAGCACTATAGGTGGAATGGAGTGGTGGAGGTTGTGAGACAAAAAGGGAGAAGATTGTCACATTGACTAGGCATATTAAAAAGTCTATGGAGATGCCCCTTAATAGATATCAATGTGAATGAGTAGGGAATGCCATACAAGTGACGCACTAGAGCTAAGAGTATGTGAAAGCTCTTAAAGAAAACTAGTGGGTGTGCATCCAACTTGCTTGCTCACGAAGACCTAAGGCAATTTTGAGGAAGCCTGTCATTGGAATATACAAGCCAAGTTATATAATGGAAATTTCCCACTAGCTATATGGTGGTGACAAAACGAGAGACTCTCGATCATGAAGATCATGGTGCTTAATAAACACAAGTGTGGAAGGGTGGTAGCATTGTCCCTTCTCTCATTTTCTCTCACGTTTTTTGTGGGCTCTTTGGCCTCTTCTTCTTTTTTTATTTTTTTTATTTTGGTGGGCATCTTTGGCCTCTTTTATTTCCTCATATGGGACAATGCTCCATCAATGATGATCATCAAACTTACAACTCAAAACTTAGAACAATGATGACTCTATATGAAATGCCTTCGGTAGTGTACCGTGACAATGATCTAGCATGGCATAGACATCTATGGGAACATCACGCTAGCTATCTTATGATCATGCAATGGAAATGTAGAAGTGGTGGCACATGTCATGGTGGTAGTCGTATGGCAATATATCTCGGAATAGCTTTGAAAAGGCCATAGAAGGTAGGTATGGTGGCTGTTTTGAGGAAGGCTATATGGGTGGTTTTGTGCACCGGCAAAAGTTGCACGACACTAAAGAAGATAGTGATGGTGGAAGGTGAAATTGCATCTAAACCATGGACTCAACATTAGTCATGAAGAACTCATATACTTGTTGCAAAAGTTTTAGTAGTAATCGAAACAAAGCATTCAACGCATACTCCTAGGGGAAGGGTTGGTAGGTATAAACCATCGCGCGATCCCGACCGCCACACAAAGGATGACAATCAATAGACTAATCATGCTCAGACTTCATCACATAGCGGTTCACCATACGTGCATGCTACGGGAATCACTAACTTCAACACAAGTATTTCTAGATCCACAACACCATACTAATATAACTTCAATATTACCACAACCACAACTCAAAACTAATTGAGATGAATCAAACTTCTCTAACTATTCAATGCACATGAAGGTGGAAGTTTTCATATCCCTTTGGATAACTACCCCTTTTGAGACTACTATCAAATCAATGATCAACTACCAAGCCACACACCGCTGTGCTCTAAAAGATATAAGTGAAGCACACAGAGAAAAATCAACTAGCTCAAAAGATATAAGTGAAGCACATGTGAGCTGAATTGTCTAACCAAAAGATATAAGTGAAGCTCGACAAAATCACGGTGAGTGCATGTCTATCTCTCTAGGTGTTAAGCAAGGATGATTATGACACAAAAAAAATAAAAGACTCCTACGGTACAAGACGCTCCAAGCAAAACACATAACATGTGGTGAATAAAAATATAGCCCCAAGTAACGTTACCGATGGATTGAAGACGAAAGAGGGGATGCCTTCCCGGGGCATCCCCAAGCCTAGGCTTTTTCGGCATCCTTGAATCAACTTGGGGGTGCCTTGGGCATCCCCAAGCTTGAGCTGTTGCCACTCTTTATCTCTTTGTCCATAAGAACTTCACCCAAAACTTGAAAACTTCACAACACGAAACTTAAACAGAAACTCGTGATATCATTAGTATAAGAAAGTAAATCACCACTTCCTTAGGTACTGTAGAAAACTTAAATTCTACTTATGTTGGTGTTGGATTGCTGTATTTTCACTTTTCCATGGCTAGTACCCTCCGATACTATCCATAGTTTCATCAAAATAAGCAACCAACTCAACAAAAACAGAATATGTTAACAGCAGACCGGTCTGTAGCAATCTGTATACTTCGTACACTTCTGGTACTTCAACAAATCTGAAAAATTACGACAGTCTGAATAAATTTCATAGAAAGCAGCAGAAAAAAGAATAAACTCAAAATCTCTTACAGAATTAAAATGAAAATTATTTTCGTGAGCAGAAAGTTTCCGTCTTTTTCCAGCATGATCAAACAATCATCACCAAGACTAATCATAACGGTTTTGCTTGGCACAAACAGAAAAAGAAACACAAAAGACACAATCATAACAGAATTATGATGGTGTGGAGAAAACAAAATAGGAAGCAAAAAAGCAAAGAAAATTTATTCATTGGGTTGCCTCCCAACAAGCGCTATCATTTAACGTCCTTAGCTAGGCATTGATTTCAATGATGCTCACATAAAAGGTAAGGATTGAAACACAACGAGAGCATCATGGAGCAAATGGCTAGCACATTTAAGTCTAACCCACTTCCTATGCATAGGGATTTTGTGATCAAACAATTTATTGGAGCAAGAATCAACTAGCATAGGAAGGCAAAACAAGCATAGCTTCAAAAATTTCAACATATGGAGAGGAAGCTTGATACTATTGCAATAAGTAGAAGCATATGATCCTCTCTCATAGTAATTTTTAGCAGCATCATGAATGAATTCAACAATATAAAAAGCACCTAAGGCTTTCTTTTCATGATCTACAAGCATAGGAATTTTACTACTCTCTACATAAGGAAATCTATTCTCGAGAATAGTAGTGGGAGTATCGTAAAAGACTTGAGCACTACAAATTGTGTCCACAATGAAAAAGCAAGGTTTAGCAAAAGGGTTCTTGAGAGTATGACAAGTTTTATCATCCCTCTTCTTTAAAGCATAAGTATCCTCACAATAATCATCATAGATAGGGGGCATGCTTTCATCAAAATGATTTTGATCATTCAAAGTGGAAGAACTAAAAAGATCATCTTTATCAAATATAGCATCCCCAAGCTTGTGCCTTTGCATATCATTAGCATCATGGGTATTCAAAGAATTCATGCTAAGAACATGGCAATCATGCTCATCATTCACATATTCTGTGCCAAACATTCTATGTAATTCTTCTTTCAGCACTTGAGCACAATTTTCCTTCCCATCATGCTCACGAAAGACATTGAAAAGATGGAGCATATGAGGCATCCTCAATTCCATTTTTTCTAGTTTTCTAGCGAAAAAACAAGAAACAAAAAGATTAGATTGCAAGATCTAAAGATATACCTTCAAGCGCTAACCTCCCCGGCAACGGCGCCAGAAAAGAGCTTGATGTCTACTACGCAACCTTCTCCTTGTAGACATTGTTGGGCCTCCAAGCATAGAGGTTTGTAGGACAGTAGCAATTTTCCCTCAAGTGGGTGACCTAAGGTTTATCAATCTGCGGGAGGCGTAGGATGAAGATGGTCTCTCTCAAGCAACCCTGCAACCAAATAATAAAGAGTCTCTTGTGTCCCCAACACACCCAATACAATGGTAGGTTGTATAGGTGCACTAGTTCGGCGAAGAGATGGTGAAACAAGTGCAATATGGATGGTAGATATAGGTTTTTGTAATCTGAAATTACAAAAAACAGCAAGGTAACTAGTAACAAAAGTGAGCACGAACGGTATTGCAATGCATGGAAACAAGGCCTAGGGTTCATACTTTAACTAGTGAAGTTCTCTCAACAAAGATAACATAATTGGATCATATAACTAGCCCTCAACATGCAACAAAGAGTCACTCCAAAGTAACTAATAGCAGAGAACAAACGAAGAGATTTATTGTCGGGTACGAAACCACCACAAAGTTATTCTTTCTGATCGATCTATTCAAGAGTCCGTAGTAAAATAACACGAAGCTATTCTTTACGTTCGATCCATCATAGAGTTCGCACTAGAATAACACCTTAAGATACATATCAACCAAGACCCTAATGTCACCTAGATACTCCATTGTCACCTCAAGTATCCGTGGGCATGACTATACGATATGCATCACATAATCTCAGAATCATCTATTCAACCAACACATAGAACTTCAAAGAGTGCCCCAAAGTTTCTACCGGAGAGTCAAAACGTGTGCCAACCCTATGCATAGGTTCCCAATGTCACGAACCCGCAAGTTGATCACCAAAACATACATCGAGTACTCACATGAATCAAACGTGTGCCAACCCATATGCATAGGTTCCAAATGTCACAAACCTGCAAGTTGATCACAACAGATAGACACGTGCAAGACATACATCAAGTGTTCTCAAAGACTCGATCCGATAAGATAACTCCAAAGGGGAAACTCAATTCATTACAAGAGGGAGAGGGGGAAGAACATCATAAGTTCCAACTATAGTAGCAAAGCCCATGATACATCGAGATCAAGACATCTCAAGAACATGAGAGAGAGAGATCAAACACATAGCTACTGGTACATACCCTCAGCCCCGAGGGAGAACTACTCCCTCCTCGTCATGGAGATCGCCAGGATGATGAAGATGGCCACCGGAGATGGATATCCCCTCCGGTAGGGTGCCGGAATGGGCTCCAGATTGGTTTTTGGTGGCTACAGAGGCTTGCGGCGGCGGAACTCTCGATCTAGGTTTCTTTCTGGATGTTTCTGGATTTATAGGACCAGATGGCGGTGGAGTTGCGTCAAGTGGGCCCCTGAGGAGTCCACAAGCTTGGTTGGTGCAGCCTGGAGGGGGGCGCGCCGACAGGGCTTGTGGCTTCCTCGGGACCCCTCTCTAGTATCTTTTTCTTCCCGTATTTTTGATATTTTCCATAAAAAATCATCGCGAAAGAATTATTTCGTTTGGACTCCGCCTGAAAAAGGGTCAAAAACAAGGAAAGAACAGGAACTGGCACTTGGCACTGAATTAATATGTTAGTCCCAAGAAAGATATAAAAGGCATATAAAACATCCAAAGTTTGACAAGATAACAACATGAAACCATCAAAAATTATAGATACGTTGGAGACGGATCAAGGGCCACCGGGGACCCCACAAGCCCCTTAGCCACGGCCAGGGGAGCCCGTGCCTCCCAGGCTTGTGGGCTCCCTGGGCCTCCTCTGCCCTAGGTCTTTCTCCTATATATTCCCTAAAATCCTAGAAAAAATCAAGAGATCCACGAAAATACTTTTCCGCCGCCGCAAGCTTTTGTCTCCGCAAGATCCCATCTCGGGCACATTCTGGTGCCCTGCCGGAGGGGGGATTCGGATACGGAGGGCTTCTTCATCAACACCATGACCTCTCCGATGATGCGTGAGTAGTTCACCATAGACCTACGGGTCCATAGCTAGTAGCTAGATGGATTCTTCTCTCTCTTGGATCTTCAATACAAACTTCTCCATGATCTTCATGGAGATCTATCAGATGTAATCTTCTTTTGCGGTGTGTTTATCGAGATCCGATGCATTGTGGATTTATGGTCAGATTATCTATGAATCTTATTTGAGTTTCTTCTGATCTCTCTTATGCATGATTTCATATCCTTGTAATTCTCTTCGAGTTGTGGGTTTTGTTTGGCCAGCTTGATCTATGATTCTTGCAATGGGAGAAGTGCTTGGTTTTGGGTTCATACTGTGCGGTGACCTCACCCAGTGACAGAAGGGGTAGCGAGGCACACATCGTGTTGTTGCCATCAAGGGTAAAACGATGGGGTTTTCATCATTGGTTTGAGTTTATCCCTCTACATCATGTCATCTTGCTTAAGGCGTTACTCTGTTCGTCATGAACTCAATACACTAGATGCATGCTGGATAGCGGTCGATGTGTGGAGTAATACTAGTAGATGCAGAAAGTATCGGTCTACTTGTCTCGGACGTGATGCCTATATGTATGATCATTGCCTTAGATATCGTCATGACTTTGCGCGGTTCTATCAATTGCTCGACAGTAATTTGTTCACCCACCATGATATTTGCTATTTTGAGAGAAGCCTCTAGTGAACACTATGGCCCCCGGGTCTACTTCACATCATATTTTCAGCCTTACACTTTTACTTCGTTGCACTTTCTGCCTTCAGTTCTCACTTTGCAATCAACCTTGAAGGGATTGACAACCCCTTTATAGCGTTGGTTGCAAGCTCTTTTGTGTTTGTGCAGGTACTCTAGACTTGACGCGATTCTCCTACTGGATTAACACCTTGGTTCTCAAACTGAGGGAAATACGTACTGCTCCTGTGCTGCATCGCCCTTTCCTCTTCAAGGGAAAACCCAACGCAAGCTCAACAGACGACAGAAGATTTATGTCGCCGTAGCAGCCACACCTGCTGACATAGAAGTTCTAGAAGCTAGTCTTGTAATAAGCCAGGTCAGAAGAGAGCGAGAAAGACACTTGCCCATGTTGTTAGAAGGCCAACCTCAATGTATGAATACCCATCAAAGGTTGCTGATACGCCTGCGTCGTATCTACTTTTCCAAATTCTTTTGCCCTTGTTTTGGTCTCAAATTTGCATGATTTGAATGGAACTAACCCGGACTAACGCTGTTTTCAGCAGAATTGCCATGGTGTTTTTTTGTGCAGAAATAAAAGTTCTCGGAATGACCTGTAATTTTACGGAGAATTTTTCTGGAATTAATGAAAAATACCTACTCAAAGATCCACCGGATGAGGTGAGCCAGTGGGCCATAAGCCCAGGAGGCGCGGCCACCCCCCCCCCCCCCGGCTGCGCCTACCTGGCTTGTGGGGTCCACGTTACTCCACCACCTCCAAACTCAGCTCTATTTAGTCCGTCTCGCCCGGAAAAAATAAAAGAGAAGAGTTCGTCGCGTTTTACGATACGGAGGCACCGCCACCTCCTATTCTTCGTGTGGAGGGTAGATCTGGAGTCCGTTTTTGGCTCCGGAGAGGGGAAATCGTCGCCATCGTCATCATCAACCTTCCTTCATCGCCAATTCCATGATGCTCTTCACCGTTCGTGAGTAATCTCATCGTAGGCTTGCTGGACGGTGATGAGTTGGATGAGATCTATCATGTAATCGAGTTAGTTTTGACGGGGATTGATCCCTAGTATCCACTATGTTCTGAGATTGATGTTGCTACTACTTTGCCAAGCTTAATGCTTGTCACTAGGGCCCGAGTGCCATGATTTCAGATCTGAACCTATTATGTTGTTGCCAATATATGTGTGTTTTAGATCCTATCTTGCAAGTTGTAGTCACCTACTATGTGTTATGACCCGGCAACCCCGGAGTGACAATAGTCGGAACCACTCCCGGAGATGACCATAGTATGAGGAGTTCATGTATTCACCAAGTGTTAATGCGTTGGTCCGGTTCTTTATTAAAAGGAGAACCTTAATATCCCATAGTTTCCATTAGGACCCCGCTGCCACGGGAGGGATGGACAGTAGATGTCATGCAAGTTCTTTTCCCTAAGCACGTATGACTACATACGAAATACATGCCTACATTAGATTGACGAACGGGAGCTAGTCACTTATCTCTCCATGTTATAGATGTTACATGATGAATCACATCCAGCATAATCATCCATCACCGATCCAATGCCTATGAGTCTTTCACTACTGGTCCTTGCTATGTTACTTTGCTGCTGCTATTGTTACTCTGTTGCTACTGCCGTTACTGTGCTGCTACTGGTTACTGTTGCTATTGCTGCTATCACCCTACTTTGCTACTGATACTTTGCTGCAGACACTAAATCTTTTAGGTGTGGTTGAATTGACAACTCAGCTGCTAATACTTGAGAATATTCTTTTGCTTCCCCTTGATTTGAATCAATAAATTTGGGTTGAATACTCTACCCTCGAAAATGCTGCGATCCCCTATACTTGTGGGTTATCAAGACATTTTTCTGGCGCCGTTGCCGGGGAAGCACAACTATATTCTCTGAGTCACTTTGGATTTACGTCTGCTGGTCACTATGAGGAATCCGATAGATCCATGAACTAAAGTCTTGCCCTCCACTACGAGGACAGGTAAGGAATTGCCATCTAGCTCTGCACTTGATTTACCTTCAGTTATGAGTAAGTTTGCGACATCACCTCCTGCTAGAAATCTTGATATGTCGCCTATGCTTGATGATGCTACTTCTGCTACCCATGATGCTTATGATGATGATATGCTTGACACTGCTTTGCCTGATGACGTTATGCTTGATACTGCTTTGCCACTTGGTGCATTCCTTGATGCACAAATTGCTAGAGTTGCTGCTAGATGTGGTGATACTTTTGAAACTGCTGATACTATTGAAGTAGAACCTGCTATTTTGCCTGCTAGAACTAGCTCTCCTAGGCCTGATCTACCTGAGCATTATGTTATGGAGGGAGAGATAGCTAAGGATTTTCTTGCATGTAAGGATAGCTATGATGTTGAGAACTTACTGCGCAAGTGGAAAGAAAAATCTATGAACACTAGGATGAAATACGACCCGAAGTTTGCCACTTCACCTATCTTTGTGACCGATAAGGATTATCAATTCTTTGTCGACCCTGAGTTATCCACTCTAGTCGAATCTGATCCTTTTCACGGTTATGAGTCTGAAATGGTTGTAGCCCATCTTACCAAACTGCACGATATAGCCACCCTATTCACGAGTGAGGAAAAGATCTGCCACTACTATATCCTCAAGCTGTTTCCTTTCTCGCTAAAGGATGATGCTAAGACCTGGTTCACTTCTCTTGCTCCTGGTTGTGTGTGTAGCCCCCAGGATATGGTCTACTACTTCTCTGAAAAATATTTCCCTGCCCATAAGAAGCAAGCTGCCTTGCAGGAAATATACAACTTTGCTCAAGCTGAAGAAGAGAGTCTCCCACAAGCTTGGGGGAGGCTCATCCAGCTACTGAATGCTTTGCCTGATCACCCTCTTGAGAAGAATGAAATACTTGATATCTTCTATAATGGACTTACCGATGCTTCTAAAGACCACCTAGATAGTTGTGTTGGTTGTGTTTTTAGGGAACGAACTGTAGAACAAGCTGAGATCCTATTGAGTAGCATCTTGTGCAATGAGAATGCTTGGACTATTCCTGAACCACCTCCTAAGCCAACTCCGAAGAAAAGAGGTATTCTATTCCTCAGTCCCAAAGATATGCAAGAAGCTAAGAAATCTATGCGAGAGAAAGGCATTAAATCTGAAGATGTCAAAAATCTACCACCTATCGAAGAGATCCATGGTCTTGATAACCCGATACAGGTAGTAGAAGTAAATTATCTGCATAGGTTTGATGGGAGTGATATTCCTTTTGATAAACCTGCTAGCCTATGCCTGGATGAATTTGATAACTTCGTTGCCAAACAACAAAGTTTCAATGATTATGTTAGCAGACAATTGCAACAGAATGCTCGTATGCTTAGTCATTTAAGTGCTTGTGTGGACAGAAACGTCAATGATCTTAAGCTCTTGAGTAAACATGCCTCTATGGCTACTACTCAGGTAGAACAAGTACTTAAGTCTCAGAATGACTTTCTCAATGAGTTGAATGACAATTCTGTCAAAGTCGTCACTACAGGCGGTAGAATGACCCAAGAACCTTTGTATCCTGAGGGTCATCCGAAGAGAATTGAACAAGATTCTCAAGGAGTTAGCACTGATGCACCTAGTCATCCTAGAAAGAAGAAGAAAGATGATAGGAACCTGCACGCTAGCAACCCTGTTGCTGCTACACCTGAGAGTCCAAACGATGTCTCTGTCTCTGATGCTGAAACGCAATCTGGTGATGAACATGAGCCTAATGTAATATCAATAGTGATGTTCATGATGATGCTCAACCTAGCAATGAAAAGGATGTGGAGATTGAACCTGTTGATCTTGATAACCCACAGCCTAAGAATAGAAGATACGATAAGAATGACTTCGCTGCTAGGAAGCATGGTAAAGAAAGGGAACCATGGGTTCAGAAACCCATGCCCTTTCCTCCCAAACCATCCAAGAAAAAGGATGATGAGGATTTTGAGCGCTTTGTTGAAATAATCAGACCTGTCTTTCTGCAAATGCGTTTGACAGATATGCTCAAAATGTCTCTGTATGCTAAGTACATGAAAGATATTGTGACTAATAAGAGGAGGATACCTGAGGTTGAGATTTCCACCATGCTCGCTAATTATACCTTCAAGGGTGGGACTCCTAAGAAACTAGGTGATCCCGGTGTGCCCACTATACCTTGCTCTATTAAAGGCAACTACGTTAGAACTGCGTTATGCGACCTTGGCGCCGGTGTTAGTGTTATGCCTCTCTCTCTTTATCATAGACTTGAACTGGATAAGTTGACACCCACTGAAATCTCTCTGCCGACAAATCAACTGCTTTCCCTATTGGCGTTTGCGAGGATGTGCCTGTTGTGATTGCCAATGTCACTATCTTAACAGACTTTGTTATTCTGGATATTCCTGAGGACGATGCCATGGCGGTCATCCTCGGAAGACCCTTTCTAAACACTGCAGGGGCTGTTATAGATTGCAACAAAGGAAATGTCACTTTCCATGTCAACGGTAATGAGCATGCGGTGCACCTTTCGAAGAAACAATATCGAGTACATTGCATCAATGATATCGAAAAAACATCTTCGATTCTTATTGGGAGCTTTGAATGCCATATTCCTCCTGTTAAGATGAAGTATGATTTGCTTGTTGGGGAGATACACATCCCCATTGAGGTGACCTAGTGACTATTCAAAAATTCTCCGTTCTCTTTTGCGATTCGAGAAAGTTTGTCAAGGGGACTTGATCAACCTCATTGACGGATTTCTTTCGATGACCATGAGATGGATGAATCGAGGAGTCACAAACCTCTTTTCCAAGCTTTCACCTTAGGTTGCTTAGAAGACAAATGATAGATTTAGTTTAGTTTTCCCTGTTTTCCGTTTTAGCGTCCCGTGGAAAAGTACCCCGAAAATAAAAGTTCTCCGAACGTCCTGAAAATCAAGTATGATTTTTTCTGGATGTTTTGAAAAATACTGAGACGAAGAGCTAGTCTGGAGTGCACCAGTGGTCCACAAGCCCTGGAGGCGTGGGCACCCCCCAGGCCGCGCCTACCAGGCTTGTGGGGCCCACGTGCACCCCCTCCACCTATTCTAGCTCCCATCTGCTTCTCCTACCTCCAAAAAAAATCGTTTCGCAGCTCAAACCCGTGTTCTTGCTCCTCTTGCTAGGATTTTCGATCTCCTTGCTCAAAGCACCATTCTTCGAACTGTTTTGGGGAAATTACTCCTTGGTAAGTGACTCCTCCATTGGTCCAATTAGTTTTTTCTCTAGTGCCTTATACTTCGCATATTTTTGTTGCCTTGGTGACCCTGTTCTTGAGCTTTGCATGCTAATTCTAGCTGGTCCCAAGTAGTTTTGATGCGTAATATGGCCTCTAGGCACTTGTGGGAGTAGTTGCTATGAGTTTTGTTGAGCCTTGTTCACTTTTCCTTAGAGTCACTAAAAATTTCAGAAATTTTCAGAGATAGAAAAGGGAAAAGATCAGGAGGTTCTTAAGAGGCTCCTCAAGCCGTGACCCCAAGGATGATGGAAGTGAGAAGAAGCCCAAGTATCCGGTCCCTCGAGTTGCAGAAGTTCGAGCGTGCGAGTGGCCAAGCGATGTGTTCTCACGCGTCGCCGGACTTTATGAGGACTTTTATCACTTGGTGGAGAACGCAGGCCTTACCGCCTTCGTTGAAGATAAATGTCCACAATACCTCCTCCTCACTAATATCTTTGTAGAAAGCTTTAACTTCTATCCGAGGAAGAATCCTCCTATGGTTGAGTTCAAATTAAATGATATCCCCAGCGCATGTCACTCCTGGATTTTTGCAATGTTTGCAAATTGCCTTTTGTTGGGGATATTCATGAACCTCGTCCACGGGACTTGGAAGCTTTCATCTATACAATTGCCGTAGGAGAGGAGAGAGGACTGTCTTGCGCTAGAGCTGCTAGCATTCATTTTCCCGTGCTTCGGTACTTCTCATTATTTGTGGGAAAATGTTTGATTGGTTGTGGGAAAGCTGGGTCACTTAGTTCCCCAGATCTTGCGGTCTTGCGGAAAGCCCTTTATAATGATAAAACTTATAGCTTGGTCGCTATAGTAGCTCAACGGTTGAACATGAACCGTTCTAAAGGCGTTGTCTATGGAGGTATCTATGCTACCCGTCTTGATAGACACTTTGAGATACCTATTAGACTGGACGAGGAAGAAGATATTCTTCTTCTCGAGAGATATCTAGATTACGATAGCATGGTTCGCCATGAGTTTCTTGATAGAGATATAAATAGAAGGATGATCTATAACCTGGTATTTAGTCAGGGTACTCGTGAGACTATTACTTTACCTGCTCCTTCGTTGTTCAATCTTCATGCAGGCAGGTACATTATTATGCCATCGGACAACTACGCATATTGGGGCTTGGCCCGACCACGGGTGCTCGTGCCCGAGCCACCAGTCGAGTACTAGACGCCAGTTTATCAGTTGGAGCCAGAGGAGCTCACACAGGAGTGGCATCCTCAGTCCACTCCGGAGTACCCCGGAGCTGGTTATTTCCCTCCTTGGGAGTATAACAACTTAGGCCAAAAGCCTAATCTTGGGGGAGTATGTGTTTCTCACCGACTTTACATTCTTGCTTATGCTTTCACTTTGTTCGTCGGTGTTCACACTTTGCCAGTGTATCATACATGCTAGTTTATTTTCTTTTTCACGTTTCCTTTTCGTGTGTCTGTCTAGTTTGAGAAAACCCAAAAAGATTTTATTTTTCTTCTTTTGCTTGTTGGGAGCTTTCCCGTGTAAATAGTTTTCTTTTTCTTTGGGTCAAGGTAGAAGATAATGGTTACAATGTTTAGTGGCTCTCACATGCATACCTGTTTAGCTGTTAAAGAGCCATATTACTTTGTCTTCTCCTTTGTGTTTGCGTGTAGATTCTAGCTTTAGTACAATGCACGAGCACTCTTATTATTGTTCACATCATTCGGTCTGCAAGTGAAAGGCAATAATGACGATATATGATGAAGTGACTGATCCTGGAAAAGCTGGTATGAACTCGATCTATTTTGTTTTTGTAAATATGGCTAGCTCATCATGCCTGATTCAGCTTTGTTGTGAGATAAACATGTTTGCAATGACAAATTAGAGATCATAGTTGTTGATGCCATGCTTAATTAGCTAGGAGCTTATAATGGTTTGCCTTGGTTGCTAACATGAATTTTGAGATGACTGTGATGTGGTATGATAGGATGGTATCCTCCTTTGAATGTTTCAAGTGGCTTGACTTGACGCATGTTCACGCATGTAGTTGAAACAAAATCAACATAGCCTCTATGATATTCATGTTCATGGTGATTTATGTCCTACTCATGCTTGCACTCAATGTTAGTTAATCTCAATGCATTTTGATGACTGTTGTCGCTCTCTAGTTGGTCGCTTCCCAGTATTTTGCTAGCCTTCACCTGTACTAAGAGGGAATACTGCTTGTGCATCCACTTCCATAAACCCAAAGTTGTTCCATATGAGTCCACCATACCTACCTGTTGGAATTATGCCCTAGAGGCAATAATAAATATAGTTATTATTATAATTCCTGTATCAAGATAATAGTTTATTATCCATGCTATAATTGTATTGAATGAAGACTCATTTACATGTGTGGATACATAGACAAAACACCGTTCCTAGCATGCCTCTAGTTGGCTAGCCAGTTGATCAATGATAGTCAGTGTCTTCTGATTATGAACAAGGTGTTGTTGCTTGATAACTGGATCACGTCATTGGGAGAATCACGTGATGTACTAGACCCAAACTAATAGACGTAGCATGTTGATCGTGTCATTTTGTTGCTACTGTTTTCTGCATGTCAAGTATTTATTCCTATGACCATGAGATCATATAACTCACTGACACCGGAGGAATGCTTTGTGTGTATCAAACGTCGCAACGTAACTCGGTGACTATAAAGATGCTCTACAGGTATCTCCGAAGGTGTTAGTTGAGTTAGTATGGATCAAGACTGGGATTTGTCACTCCGTGTGACGGAGAGGTATCTCGGGGCCCACTCGGTAATACAACATCACACACAAGCCTTGCAAGCAATGTAACTTAGTGTAAGTTGCGGGATCTTGTATTACGGAACGAGTAAAGAGACTTGCCGGTAAACGAGATTGAAATAGGTATGCGGATACTGACGATCGAATCTCGGGCAAGTAACATACCGAAGGACAAAGGGAATGACATACGGGATTATACGAATCCTTGGCACTGAGGTTCAAACGATAAGATCTTCGTAGAATATGTAGGATCCAATATGGGCATCCAGGTCCCGCTATTGGATATTGACCGAGGAGTCTCTCGGGTCATGTCTACATAGTTCTCGAACCCGCAGGGTCTGCACACTTAAGGTTCGACGTTGTTTTATGCGTATTTGAGTTATATGGTTGGTTACCGAATGTTGTTCGGAGTCCCGGATGAGATCTCGGACGTCACGAGGGTTTCCGGAATGGTCCGGAAACGAAGATTGATATATAGGATGACCTCATTTGATTACCGGAAGGTTTTCGGAGTTACCAGGAATGTACCGGGAATGACGAATGGGTTCCGGGAGTTCACCGGGGGGGCAACCCACCCCGGGGAAGCCCATAGGCCTTGGGGGAGACCCACCAGCCCTTAGTGGGCTGGTGGGACAGCCCACAAGTGCCCTATGCGCCAAGGAGAAGAAAATCAAGAGAGAAAGAAAAAAAAGGAGGAGGTGGGAAGGAAGGGGGACTCCCTCCCACCATACCTCGTCCAACTCGGTTTGGGGGGGAGAGTCCTCCCCTTGGACTCGGCCAACCCCCTTGGGGCTCCTTGAGCCCCAAGGCAAGGCCCCCTCCCTCCCACCTATATATACGGAGGTTTTAGGGCTGATTTGAGACGATCTTTCCACGGCAGCCTGACCACATACCTCCACGGTTTTTCCTCTAGATCGCGTTTCTGTGGAGCTCGGGCGGAGCCCTGCTGAGACAAGGTCATCACCAACCTCCGGAGCGCCGTCACGCTGCCGGAGAACTCTTCTACCTCTCCGTCTCTCTTGCTGGATCAAGAAGGCCGAGATCATCGTCGAGTTGTACGTGTGCTGAACGCGGAGGTGCCGTCCGTTCGGTACTAGATCGTGGGACTGATCGCGGGATTGTTCGCGGGGCGGATCGAGGGACGTGAGGACGTTCCACTACATCAACCGCGTTCTTTAACGCTTCTGCTGTATGGTCTACAAGGGTACGTAGATCACTCATCCCCTCTCGTAGATGGGCATCACCATGATAGGTCTTCGTGCGCGTAGGAAATTTTTTGTTTCCCATGCGACGTTCCCCAACAGTGGCATCATGAGCTAGGTTCATGCGTAGATGTCTTCTCGAGTAGAACACAAAAGTTTTTGTGGGCAGTGATGTGCGTTTTGCTGCCCTCCTTAGTATTTTCTTGATTCCGTGGTATTGTTGGATTGAAGCGGCTTGGACATACATTACTCGTACGCTTACGAGAGACTGGTTTCATCGTTACGAGTAACCCCCTTTGCTCAAAGATGACTGGCAAGTGTTAGTTTCTCCAACTTTAGTTGAATCAGATTTGACCGAGGAGGTCCTTGGATGAGGTTAAATAGCAACTCATATATCTCCGTTGTGGTGTTTGCGTAAGTAAGATGCGATCCTACTAGATACCCGTGGTCACCACGTAAAACATGCAACAACAAAATTAGAGGACGTCTAACTTGTTTTTGCAGGGTATGATTGTGATGTGATATGGCCAACGATGTGATGTGATATATTGGATGTATGAGATGATCATGTTGTAATAGAAATATCGACTTGCACGTCGATGGTACGGCAACCGGCAGGAGCCATAGGGTTGTCTTTATACTAACGTTTGTGCTTGCAGATGCGTTTACTATTTTGCTAGGATGTAGCTTTAGTAGTAATAGCATGAGTAGCACGACAACCCCGATGGCAACACGTTGATGGATGATCATGGTGTGGCGCCGGTGACAAGAAGATCGTGTCGGTGCTTTGGTGATGGAGATCAAGAAGCACGTGATGATGGCCATATCATGTCACTTATGAATTGCATGTGATGTTAATCCTTTTATGCACCTTATTTTGCTTAGAACGACGGTAGCATTATGAGGTGATCTCTCACTAAAATTTCAAGACGAAATTGTGTTCTCCCCGACTGTGCACCGTTGCTACAGTTCGTCATTTCGAGACACCATGTGATGATTGGGTGTGATAGACTCAACGTTCACATACAACGGGTGCAAAACAGTTGCGCATGCGGAACACTCGGGTTAAGCTTGACGAGCCTAGCATGTGCAGACATGGCCTCGGAACACATGAGACCGAAAGGTCGATCATGAATCATATAGATGATATGATTAGCATAGGGATGCTTACCACTGAAACTATACTCAACTCACGTGATGATCGGACTTGGGATAGTGTAAGTGGATCATGAACCACTCAAATGACTAGGGAGATGTACTTTTTGAGTGGGAGTTTAGCATATAATTTGATTAAGTTAAACTCTAATTATCTTGAACATAGTCTAAGTCCACTTTGAATATATTTGTGTTGTAGATCATGGCTCACGCAACAGTCATCCTGAATTTTAATACGTTCCTAGAGAAAGCTAAGTTGAAAGATGATGGAAGCAACTTTGTAGACTCGGCTCGTAATCTTAAGCTAATCTTACAAGCTAGGAAGAAGGATTATGTCCTTAATGCTGCGCTAGGAGATGAACCACCCGCTACGGCTGATCAGGATGTTAAGAACGCTTGGTTAGCACGTAAGGAGGACTACTCAATAGTTCAATGTGCAGTCTTGTATGGCTTAGAACCGGGACTTCAACGTCGCTTTGAGCGTCATGGAGCATTTGAGATGTTCCAGGAGTTGGAGTTTATCTTTCAGAAGAACGCCCGGATCGAGAGGTATGAGACCTCCGATAAATTCTATGCTTGCAAGATGGAGGAAAACTCGTCTGTCAGTGAACATGTGCTCAAAATGTCTGGGTACTCAAACCGTCTAGCTGAGCTAGGGATTGAACTCCCGCAAGAAGCTATCACTGACAGAATCCTTCAATCACTGCCGCCAAGCTATAAAGGCTTTGTGTTGAACTACAACATGCAAGGGATGAACAAGTCTCCCGGCGAGTTGTTTGCGATGCTGAAAGTCGCAGAATCTGAACTCCGTAAAGAGCATCAAGTGTTGATGATGAGCAAGACCACTAGTTTCAAGAGAAACGGCAAAGGCAAGAAGGGCAATTCGAAGAAGAGCGGCAAGCCTGTTGCCAATCCGCCGAAGAAACCCAAGGCTGGACCTAAGCCTGAAACAGAGTGCTTCTATTGCAAGGGTATGGGTCACTGGAAGCGCAATTGCCCCAAGTATCTGGCAGATAAGAAGGCGGGCAAAGAAAAATCAGGTATATTTGATATACATGTTATTGATGTGTACTTAACCGGCTCTCGTAGTAGTGCCTGGGTATTCGATACCGGTTCTGTTGCCCACATTTGCAACTCGAAGCAGGAACTGCGGAATAGACGAAGGCTGGCGAAAGACGAAGTGACGATGCGCGTACGAAATGGTTCCAAGGTTGATGCAATCGCCGTCGGCACAGTGTCACTTCAGCTACCATCGGGATTAGTGATGAACTTAAATCGTTTTTATTTAGTGCCTGCGTTGAGCATGAACATTATATCTGGATCTTGTTTATTGCGAGACGGTTACTCTTTTAAGTCTGAGAATAATGGTTGTTCTATTTCTATGAGTAACATCTTTTATGGTCATGCACCGAATGTGAGAGGATTGTTCATATTGAATCTTGATAGCGATACGCATATACATAACATTGAGACCAAAAGAGTTAGAGTAAACAATGATAGCGCCATATTTTTGTGGCACTGCCGCTTGGGTCATATTGGTGTAAAGCGCATGAAGAAACTCCATGCTGATGGACTTTTGGAGTCACTTGACTTTGATTCACTTGACACGTGCGAACCATGCCTCATGGGCAAGATGACTAAGACTCCGTTCTCCGGAACAATGGAGCGTGCAAGTGACTTGTTGGAAATCATACATACCGATGTGTGTGGTCCAATGAGCGTAGAGGCACGCGGCGGATATCGTTATTTTCTCACCTTCACTGACGATTTAAGTAGATATGGTTATGTCTACTTGATGAAGCACAAGTCTGAAACATTTGAAAAGTTCAAGCAATTTCAGAGTGAAGTGGAAAATCATCGTAACAAGAAGATCAAGTTCCTACGGTATGATCGTGGGGGTGAATATCTGAGTTCCGAGTTTGGTGCTCACTTAAGACAATGTGGAATTGTTTCGCAGTTAACACCGCCTGGAACACCATAGCGTAATGGTGTGTCCGAACGTCGTAATCGTACTTTGTTAGAGATGGTGCGATCTATGATGTCTCTTACTGATTTGCCGTTATCATTTTGGGGTTATGCATTAGAAACAGCTGCATTCACTTTAAATAGGGCACCATCAAAATCCGTTGAGACGACACCATACGAACTGTGGTATGGCAAAAGGCCAAAGTTGTCGTTTCTTAAAGTTTGGGGATGTGATGCTTATGTCAAAAAGCTTCAGCCTGAAAAGCTGGAACCCAAAGCGGAAAAGTGCGTCTTCATAGGTTACCCAAAAGAGACAGTTGGGTACACCTTCTATCTCAAATCCGAGGGCAAAGTGTTTGTTGCTAAAAACGGAGCTTTTCTCGAGAAGGAGTTTCTCTCGAGAGAATTGAGTGGGAGGAAGATAGAACTTGACGAGGTTGTCGAACCTCTCATCCCTCTGGATGGTGGCGCAGGGCAAGGGGAAACCTCTGTCGTTGCGACGCCGGTTGAGGAGGAAGTTAATGATGATGATCATGAAACTCCAGTTCAAGTTTCTGTTGAACCACGCAGGTCGATGAGATCACGCGCTGCTCCAGAGTGGTACGGTAATCCCGTCTTATCAATCATGTTGTTAGACAACAATGAACCTGCAAATTATGAAGAAGCAATGGTGGGCCCAGATTCCAACAAATGGCTAGAAGCCATGAAATCCGAGATAGGATCCATGTATGAGAACAAAGTGTGGACTTTGGAGATACTACTTGAGGGCCGCAAGGCTATTCGGAACAAATGGATCTTTAAGAAGAAGACGGACGCTGACGGTAATGTGACCATTTATAAAGCTCGACTTGTGGCAAAGGGTTTTTCACAAGTTCCAGGAGTTGACTACGATGAGACTTTCTCACCCGTAGCGATGCTTAAGTCCGTCAGAATCATGTTAGCAATAGCTGCATTTTTCGATTATGAAATCTGGCAGATGGATGTCAAAACGGCGTTCCTTAACGGTTTCCTTAAGGAAGAGTTGTCTATGATGCAACCCGAAGGTTTTGTCGATCCTAAAAATGCTGACAAGGTGTGCAAGCTCCAGCGATCCATTTATGGACTGGTGCAAGCATCTCGGAGTTGGAACAAACGCTTTGATGAGGTGATCAAAGCATTTGGGTTTATACAAGTGGTTGGAGAATCTTGTATTTACAAGAAAGTGAGTGGGAGCTCTGTGGCATTTCTAATATTATATGTGGATGACATATAACTGATTGGAAACAACATAGAGCTTTTGGAGAGCATAAAAGGTTACTTGAATAAAAGTTTCTCTATGAAGGACCTAGGAGAAGCTGCTTACATTCTAGGCATTAAGATCTATAGGGATAGATCAAAACGCCTGATAGGACTTTCACAAAGCACATACCTTGATAAAGTTTTGAAGAGGTTCAAAATGGAACAGTCCAAGAAAGGGTTCTTGCCAGTTTTACGAGGTACGAGATTGAGTAAGACTCAGTGCCCAGCAACTGATGAAGATAGAGAGCATATGCGCTCCGTCCCCTATGCTTCAGCCATAGGTTCTATCATGTATGCGATGTTGTGCACTAGACCGGATGTTAGCCTGGCCATAAGTATGGCAGGTAGGTTCTAGAGTAATCCAGGAGTGGATCACTGGACAGCGGTCAAGAATATCCTGAAGTACCTGAAAAGGACTAAGGAGATGTTTCTCGTTTATGGAGGTGACGAAGAGCTCGCCGTAAAAGGTTACGTCGATGCAAGCTTTGACACAGATCCGGACGACTCTAAGTCACAAACCGGATACGTATTTATTCTTAATGGGGGTGCAGTAAGCTGGTGCAGTTCCAAGCAAAGTGTCGTAGCAGATTCTACATGTGAAGCGGAGTACATGGCTGCCTCGGAGGCGGCTAAGGAGGGTGTCTGGATGAAGCAGTTCATGACGGATCTTGGAGTGGTGCCAAGTGCACTAGATCCAATAACCTTGTTCTGTGACAACACGGGTGCCATTGCCTTAGCAAAGGAACCACGGTTTCACAAGAAGACCAGACACATCAAACGACGCTTCAACCTCATCCGCGACTACGTCGAGGAAGAGGACGTAAATATATGCAAAGTGCACACGGATCTGAATGTAGCAGACCCGCTGACTAAACCTCTTCCACGGCCAAAACATGATCGACACCAGAACCGTATGGGTGTTAGATTTATTACAATGTAATTCACATGGTGATGTGAGGGCTAGATTATTGACTCTAGTGCAAGTGGGAGACTGTTGGAATTATGCCCTAGAGGCAATAATAAATATAGTTATTATTATAATTCCTGTATCAAGATAATAGTTTATTATCCATGCTATAATTGTATTGAATGAAGACTCATTTACATGTGTGGATACATAGACAAAACACCGTTCCTAGCATGCCTCTAGTTGGCTAGCCAGTTGATCAATGATAGTCAGTGTCTTCTGATTATGAACAAGGTGTTGTTGCTTGATAACTGGATCACGTCATTGGGAGAATCACGTGATGTACTAGACCCAAACTAATAGACGTAGCATGTTGATCGTGTCATTTTGTTGCTACTGTTTTCTGCATGTCAAGTATTTATTCCTATGACCATGAGATCATATAACTCACTGACACCGGAGGAATGCTTTGTGTGTATCAAACGTCGCAACGTAACTCGGTGACTATAAAGATGCTCTACAGGTATCTCCGAAGGTGTTAGTTGAGTTAGTATGGATCAAGACTGGGATTTGTCACTCCGTGTGACGGAGAGGTATCTCGGGGCCCACTCGGTAATACAACATCACACACAAGCCTTGCAAGCAATGTAACTTAGTGTAAGTTGCGGGATCTTGTATTACGGAACGAGTAAAGAGACTTGCCGGTAAACGAGATTGAAATAGGTATGCGGATACTGACGATCGAATCTCGGGCAAGTAACATACCGAAGGACAAAGGGAATGACATACGGGATTATACGAATCCTTGGCACTGAGGTTCAAACGATAAGATCTTCGTAGAATATGTAGGATCCAATATGGGCATCCAGGTCCCGCTATTGGATATTGACCGACGAGTCTCTCGGGTCATGTCTACATAGTTCTCGAACCCGCAGGGTCTGCACACTTAAGGTTCGACGTTGTTTTATGCGTATTTGAGTTATATGGTTGGTTACCGAATGTTGTTCGGAGTCCCGGATGAGATCTCGGACGTCACGAGGGTTTCCGGAATGGTCCGGAAATGAAGATTGATATATAGGATGACCTCATTTGATTACCGGAAGGTTTTCGGAGTTACCGGGAATGTACCGGGAATGACGAATGGGTTCCGGGAGTTCACCGGGGGGGGCAACCCACCCCGGGGAAGCCCATAGGCCTTGGGGGAGACCCACCAGCCCTTAGTGGGCTGGTGGGACAGCCCACAAGTGCCCTATGCGCCAAGGAGAAGAAAATCAAGAGAGAAAGAAAAAAAAAGGAGGAGGTGGGAAGGAAGGGGGACTCCCTCCCACCAAACCTAGTCCAACTCGGTTTGGGGGGGGGGGAGTCCTCCCCCCCCCCAAGGCAAGGCCCCCTCCCTCCCACCTATATATACGGAGGTTTTAGGGCTGATTTGAGACGATTTTTCCACGGCAGCCCGACCACATACCTCCACGGTTTTTCCTCTAGATCGCGTTTCTGTGGAGCTCGGGCGGAGCCCTGCTGAGACAAGGTCATCACCAACCTCCGGAGCGCCGTCACGCTGCCGGAGAACTCTTCTACCTCTCCATCTCTCTTGCTGGATCAAGAAGGCCGAGATCATCGTCGAGCTATACGTGTGCTGAACGCGGAGGTGCCGTCCGTTCGGTACTAGATCGTGGGACTGATCGCAGGATTGTTCGCGGGGCGGATCGAGGGACGTGAGGACGTTCCACTACATCAACCGCGTTCTCTAACGCTTCTGCTGTACGGTCTACAAGGGTACGTAGATCACTCATCCCCTCTCGTAGATGGACATCACCATGATAGGTCTTCGTGCGCGTAGGAAAATTTTTGTTTCCCATGCGACGTTCCCCAACACTACCTATGTGCGGTATCTACCTGTCGTTCCAAGTAAATTTGCATGTGCCACTCTCTAAACCTTCAAGAAATAATTTGTTTTGCATGCCCGAACCGCTCATGTGGTTACAGGGGGCTATTGGTATCTTCCATGCTAGGCGTGTTATCCTCGATATGTGTTTATTCACTATCACTCACGAGAAAGGGGCCGGTAATTGGAATTCCCAGTTCCATGCTCAAATCGAAAAGATAATTACAAACCAAACTCCCCCTGGATTGATGTTGGTATGGACGGTACCCGAGGATTCGGCTAGCCGTGGAGTGTGATTGATTGGTTGTGGGGGAGTCAAAACTTTACTTTTGTGTTTGGGAACCGCCTATAGCATGTGTAGCATGGAAGATGTTGAGAACTCTTAGTCATTGCGTTGACAATGAAAGCATGCCACCCAAAATTATTATCTCTGTTTTCAATGCTTGAGCTCTGGCACCTCTGCAAATCAATGCTTCCCTCTGCGAAGGGCCTGTCTATTTATGTTCCTGTTGAGTCATCCTCCTCTTATAAAAGCACCAATTAGAGAGCACCTCTATCATTTTTATGCTTTGCTTTTAACTGTGTTGAGTATGAATGTGACTGGATCTTCTTTGCCATGAATTACAATGTTTAGTCAGCCCTTGGTCTTTGAAGGCGCTCTGCATTTATGTTTTGCGGTCTCAAAAAGAGTTAGCGAGATACCATCTATTCGTACTGCTTCATGATTGTTTTGATTGAAGTGTTGATGTTCGAGACTTATTATTATTTGCTCGCTAGTTGATTATGCCATTGATATGAGTTTACCGTGAGACCTAGATGTCATTTGCCTATGTGGTTTGCTTGTGATCTTGCTGAAACTCTGGATATGAGTTAGACATAGTTGCAACAACAAGATCAAACAGAGTTCGTCAAAGTTTTTCTTTTGTCTCTTTCAGTTTGTCAACTGAATTGCTTGAGGACAAGCAAGGCTTTAAGCTTGGGGGAGTTGATACGCCTCCGTCGTATCTACTTTTCCGAACTCTTTTGCCCTTGTTTTGGACTCTAATTCGCATGATTTGAATGGAACTAACCCGGACTAACGTTGCTTTCAGCAGAATTGCCATGGTGTTGTTTTTGTGCAGAAATAAAAGTTCTCGGAATGACCTGAAAACTTACGGAGAATTTTTCTGGAATTAATGAAAAATACCTACTCAAAGATCCACCGGATGAGGTGAGCCAGTGGGCCACAAGCCCAGGAGGCGCGGCCACCCCCCCTGGCCGCGCCTACCTAGCTTGTGGGTTCCACGTTGCTCCACCGCCTCCAAACTTAGCTCTATTTAGTCCGTCTCGCCCAGAAAAAATAAAAGAGAAGGGTTCGTCGCGTTTTACGATACGGAGGCACCGCCACCTCCTATTCTTCGTGTGGAGGGCAGATCTGGAGTCCGTTTTTTGCTCCGGAGAGGGGAAATCGTCGCCATCGTCATCATCAACCTTCCTTCGTCGCCAATTCCATGATGCTCTTCACGGTTCGTGAGTAATCTCATCGTAGGCTTGCTGGACGGTGATGAGTTGGATGAGATCTATCATGTAATCGAGTTAGTTTTGACGGGGATTGATCCCTAGTATCCACTATGTTCTGAGATTGATGTTGCTACTACTTTGCCAAGCTTAATGCTTGTCACTAGGGCCCGAGTGCCATGATTTCAGATCTGAACCTATTATGTTGTTGCCAATATATGTGTGTTTTAGATCCTATCTTGCAAGTTGTAGTCACCTACTATGTGTTATGACCCGGCAACCCCGGAGTGACAATAGTTGGAACCACTCCCGGAGATGACCATAGTATGAGGAGTTCATGTATTCACCAAATGTTAATGCGTTGGTCCGGTTCTTTATTAAAAGGAGAACCTTAATATCCCATAGTTTCCATTAGGACCCTGCTGCCACGGGAGGGATGGACAGTAGATGTCATGCAAGTTTCTTTTCCCTAAGCATGTATGACTACATACGGAATACATGCCCACATTAGATTGACGAATGGGAGCTAGTCACTTATCTCTCCATGTTATAGATGTTACATGATGAATCACATCCAGCATAATCATCCATCACCGATCCAATGCCTATGAGCCTTTCACTACTGGTCCTTGCTATGTTACTTTGCTGCTGCTATTGTTACTCTGTTGCTACTGCCGTTACTGTGCTGCTACTGGTTACTGTTGCTATTGCTGCTATCACCCTACTTTGCTACTGATACTTTGCTGCAGACACTAAATCTTTCAGGTGTGGTTGAATTGACAACTTAGCTGCTAATACTTGAGAATATTATTTCGCTTCCCCTTGAGTCGAATCAATAAATTTGGGTTGAATACTCTACCCTCGAAAACTGCTGCGGTCCCCTATACTTGTGGGTTATCAGTTGGTGATGACGAGGAAGAAGAAATTCCAGCTGAGGTCCGTCCTCCTAAGAAGAAGAAGCTAATGGTTGATGCTATGCAAAAGAAGCATTTTTATCCCAAGAAGTCTTCAGCTCCTAAGAAGTCTATAGCTCACAAGAGGAATACCAAGGACATTCCTGCAGCAGGCAAGAACAAAAGTTGTGCATCCAGAGAATTTGTTGTAGAAGAGGAAGAGGATGCCCCTGTGCTAATGAAGCTAAGAGCTCATCTGCCACCGCACAATGATGCTCACCCAACTGCTAAGGACATGAAAAAGAGAAGAGATCAAGGACTGAGGAAGTGGAGATTAGTTTATCTATATGTTGTGAGAAGGAGAATTGCAGTTGATCCCCGCTTTCACACAAAGGAGCAACACGATTTCTATGAGACCGTGTTGCTTGATAAGAGTCCTATAGTCAGCGACATGAGATATGTCGATTGGGAATATATCAAGTCCAATGAACATTATTTTCTCGATGGGAGAGAAAACTTTCGGCTAGTCGACATTGAAGATTTTGTTCATGGAATGATGAGATGATCATGAAATTCTATTCCACCGCTCATTTCTATTCTGACGGAAGGATTATATGGATGACAGAAGGTCACCGGTACGAGTGTACTGTGGATGGGTGGGCCACTATCATTGGTGCTCCAAAGGCACAAGAAGGAGATCTGGATGTGTACTCAGAATCCAAAATGAATCATAACTCTATGGAAAATATGTACAAGCCAGTGCCCCATAAGTATGTGCAAACTCACAAGTTTGGCTTTGTCTATTTCTTCCAAGATGGGATACCTACTACAAACACCATTATGAGATAAGCCCTGATGCCCAAATCAGGACATGAAAGGATGATTAGAGTTTATTCCATCAACGTGTTGCATCATCTAGACACCCACACCCGGTTCAGAGTGATGGACTTGATAGTTGAGATTGTCACGAGGACTGCAGCAGATCAAAAGAGATCATGTGGATATGCTACATATATTAAGATGCTCATCAAGGCCAAGATTGGCAAGCATGCATATCTACTTGATCGTCCCCACCTGCCACTTCAGCCAGATCTTGAAGATAATGAAGTTGTGATGGACTCCAACCATCCCAGATCAGCTACATCTCGAGAGGCAGCAGAGGTAGAGGCTGCTAGGAATGCTCCAGCTCTAACCTCGTAGCTGAAGACCAGAGATGAGAAGATGCCTTTCTTAGTCAGCACCATCCGAGGGATGGAGAAGAAAATTTCTGAGATCTTGCTGAACCAGAAGAGCCTCGAGAGGATCGTGGAGACAAAATTCCAGGACCTGGATGTTAAGGTAACAGATCTGACTACCACTGTTGAGTAGCTCAAGCATGAAGTTGATTCTTTGCATATATCCAGCGCGAGCAGTGATGATGAAGAGTCGCCTCTTCCTACTACTTCTCAGTTTATGAACCACACTAGGCCAGCAACCGTGCCAGTTCCGGAAGCAAGATGAACTTCATCAGCCCAACTTTCAGCACCTTCAACTCCCGCTCCTGCACCTCCAGTGTCTACACCTCCACCTCCAGGGACATCTGCAGAAGCCTTCGTTGAGGCTCTCCTGTCCACTCCATCGTCAGCTACCGGAGGAGATCAAGCCTAGAGAGAAAATTAGTTCTAGACCTTTGAACTTTTTGGTAACTTGTTTACACATGGGAGAAGTGTACAGATCAAATAGGGCCGAGAGAGAGACAGAGAGAGAGCTTGCTTTTTATTTGCTCTCATTTGTTTTTTCAAAACTTTTGGTCCTTTGGATGACTTTATCCGTTTGGGAGAAGTGTTTGATCATACGCTTTGTTTGATTGATGCAACCACGTTGTTAGAGCATATTTCTCCATATGTGGTTTTGGTAATTGATGACAATCCCTATAGACTAATGGTTGCCTTAAGTTATATTTATAGGATTTGTCCATAGGCACTTCTTGAAGTCCATCTGTTGGGTTCAAGGAGTTTATATCATGACCAAGGTGGTATTCAAGGTATTATCCAAAGAATGGTCATAGAAACACAAGGTTGATCAAGATCGTCACACAAAGAGTAAATCAAGATGATCAACACACAAAGCATACAAGATGTATCGAGAGGGATCAAGTGATCCCATGGTATGGTAAGCATTGTCCATTACGTGTTTGTGTACTAACGCATGGTCTTCGTGAGAGTTCTATGTGAGGTTAGGTGTGTTTCCATGGGCTTGCGTCTAGAGGAAGATCTAATACAACCCATGAAGGATGACATCAAGTGGTGATCGTCATCAAGATTGTGGTGTGCAAGTTCAAGTGGATCAACACGAACATATCATGCTTGAAGCTTGCCGTCCATTTTGGTGGCAATGGACTTGTGAAGATATGCTGAAGAGCGGCTCACCCATGTTGTGCATGGGGGAGAAATCAAGTAGTCTTCATCAGGCCAACACAATAAAGAAGGTGGTCCATCTTGAGGAAACCAAGATCATCGTCATCTAGCTCAAGAGGACGAGGTGCAAGGTATAGATTTGCCCTTGATATGTTTTTTGTTTTAGGATAGATTGTCGAACTGTCAAGGGGGGCTCTCAAGTGAGTAGCTCGATCGTATCATTCGTTGAGAGCTCAAACCATTTGCATCCTTGCATCATACTTCTTGGTTCTTGTTTGGTGTTTCTCTTTGTGAGTTTTAGAGCTTCTGGTCATCTTCATGACAAGCTCGAGTTCATCAAAAATGGAGTCCATATGCATCTTCTATGATGTTTTCGATGTTGGAGTTTTGCCGGTTCTTCATTCATAGAGGTCTCACATCTATATATCATTGGCATTTTCTTATCTGCATGGACTTTGTTTGTATAGCTCTTGTCGTCCTGAATCCAACAAGCTTGTATGATTCGGAGCTCGTATGCGAAAGTTATGGTTGTTTCAATGGGGAGCGGTAGTATCGCTTGTGCCCAGCAGTAGTACCGCTCCCTAGTGGTAGTACCGCTCCGGGTGGGCGGTAGTACCGCTTCGGGACGGTAGTACCTCGTCGGACTTTTTGCGAACACTTTTCCAAGCGGTGGTAGGCCCGACAGTAATATCTTTACTACCGTGGCCAAGCGGTAGTACCGCTCCTCGCCAGCGGTAGTACCGCTCCTAGCCAGCGGTAGTACCGCTAGACGCGGCGGTAGTACCGCGCCTCGCCAGCGGTAGTACCGTTGTGCGCGGGCTGTAAGTGGGGGTAACGGTATGATTCCTTCCCCCACTATATAAAGGGGTCTTCTTCCCCCTTGGTCTTATCTATCCGTTGAGCGTGTTCTTCCCCCATTATTGACCTTCTTAGAGCTTGCTAACTCTCAATCCCTCCAATGATTCTTGCTCGTTCTTGAGGGAAAAGAGAGAGGAAATCTAGATCCACATCTCCACCAATCACTTTCTCCTCTATGTGAGGGGAACCCCTTGGATCTAGATCTTGGAGTTCTTTATGAGCTCCTTGTTCTTCCTCTCATATTTCTCCATAGCTTTTCTTGTTGTGGAGGGATTTGAGTGTGAGGGACTTGACCACTTCGTGTGTTCTTGCCATTGGATTAGTTGCATCGGTTTGAGTTCTCCACGGTGATACGTGGAAGTGAAGTTTGAGAAGCTTATTACCTTTTGGTACTTAGTACCCTAGAGATTGTTCTTTGTGGATGCTTTGGCGTCCTAGAAGCTTGGTGGTGCCTCGGAGCTCAATCATTGTGGTGTAAAGCTCCGGGTAAGCATCGGGGTCTCCAATTAGGTTGTGGAGATTGCCCCGAGCAATTTGTACGGGTATCGGTGACCGCCCCCAAGGGTTACCATTTGTACGGGTTCGGTGACCGCCCTCAAGGGTCCCTTAGTGGAATCACGCCATCTTGCATTGTGCAAGGGCGTGAGGAGATTACGGTGGCCTTAGTGGCATCTTGGGGAGCATTGTGCCTCCACACCGCTCCAACGGAGATTAGCATCCACAAGGGTGTGAACTTCGGGGTACATCATCGTCTCCGCGTGCCTCAGTTATCACTTACCCGAACCCCTTACTTATGCACTTTACTTTGTGATAGCCATATTGTTTCTTGTCATATATCTTGCTATCACTTAGTTGTTTATCTTGCTTAGCATATGTTGTTCGTGCACATAGTTGAGCCTAGCTGTTTTAGGTTTTGTGCTTGACAAATTAAACGTTAGTTTTATTCCGCATTTGTTCAAGCCTAAACCGTAATTATTTTAAAGCGCCTATTCACCCCCCTCTAGGGGACATCCACGTCCTTTCACACGTTATTACCTTTGAGCTATCTACTTTATGATCATTCACTTGCTTGTTTGGTCTTATGTGCATTACAATTCATTCATATCACTTATGCGCACCACCAAGTTGAACGTGACATGGAGGAGTGACCCATGACCCTAATCGATTGTGCATTTGCATTCAAACGCAAATTTAAAATAATGCACAAATTTAGGGGGAGCTCTTGCTTTTCACATACTTCTCAAAGCGCCGATGCTAATGATTGATTATATCTTTTGTCGAAGCTTTAATCTATATGTTGTCATCAATTACCAAAAAGGGGGATATTGAAACCACAATTGCTCCCTAAGGTGATTTTGATAATGGATCACAACATGTGCATCATTGGACTAATGAGCTTATCCAAGTATATTTCAAAAAAGTCCAAAGACACCTTGGCCAAAGGATTGTGACCAGAAGCCCCTCGACGCAAGGAAAGGAATATGATTGGCTCAAACTTCAAGCAAGCAGACTCTACATTTTACATTTGTGAGAAATCATTTTGAGTCCATAGAAAAGCTAATACTATTAAAAGGGGGTGAGGTATTATGATGAATTGATTGCTCATGTGCTTAGAGATAGCCACCGAATATAATCAACCATTCTCCAACAAGATATCAGTGTCCAAAGCTAAACCAGCAAAAATCGGTGTCACAAATATTTTCCACTCGGCCCTACCGATTTTCCACCACACATATCCTTTGCCAAACCCTAATTTCTCAGTACCACCAACTTTCATATCGGTAACACCGAGATTCAGTGATAAATTTCCGTTGGGAAAATTCTAAGAATCGGAATTTCCGAGATTGGAATCGGTATCACCGATATTTGGAAACTGGTCTAGGTCATCGTATCGCTACCACCAAGATTCATATATCGGTCTCACCGAGAATACAAAAGTTGCCACATTTAATGCAACTCGGTGCCACCGAGATTCTTTTTGATGTCACCGAGTTGGACAATAATGTTGTAACGGTTGGATTTTGGGGGATGCCTATATATACCCCTCCACCTCCTGTCATTCGCAAAGTAAGCACTCAGAACACACACCCACTTGCCAGATTCATTTTTCTGAGAGAGAGCCACCTATACATGTGTTGAGATCAATAGATTTCAATCCAATCATTTGAAACTTGATCTCTAGCCTCCCCAAGTTTCTTTTCATGAGATCAATCTCTCATACCCATGCCAAATGTGTGAGACGGTGATTGAGTGTTGAGGAGACTATATTTTGAAGCACAAGAGTAAAGAGTTCATCATTCTACCACATCTATTACCTTTTGGAGGGTGGTGCCTCCTTGAGTGGTATGTGTCACTTGAGAGTCTACTACTTCGTGTTGTGGAGTTGAACCAAGAAGTTTGTAAGGGCAAGGAGATCGACTACTTCGTGAAGATCTACCGTGAGTGAGACTAGTCATGCGTGGACGTAAGTCATGGTGGAATAGATAATGCCGCTTCTTCGTGGACCCTTTGTGGGTGGAGCCTCCGTGGACTCTCGTAGTCATTACACTTCGTGGGTTGAAGTCTCCACTAACGTGGAGGTACGATAGCACCACCTATCGGAACCACGTCAAAAATTATCGTGTCAACCTTTACGTTTAATCTTACTACCTTACCCTTTACATTACATTTACATGTTTTTACTTTCGGCTGCTATACTCGTAGATATGCATGTATAGGATGAAGTTGACCAGTTATAATTGCTAAACCTAGTCCACAACTAAAATTGAAAAAATGCTAAGGTTTTATCTTGTCAAGTAGTCAAATCACCCCCCTCTAGACATAGTTTTGATCCTACAAGTGGTATCAGAGAGCTTTGGTCTCAATTGCATTGGTTTCACAATTTAAAAGATTATGACGTCTAGTGAGGAAACTTATCACCGTAGAGGTCTATATTTTGATGGTACAAACTTTGCTTATGGATTCGTAGCAACGCACGGGGATTGTGTTAGGTTTTTTCAAAAGTTCAATGTTAAAACTTTCCGCAGAAACAGTGTTATCTAGTTTTTACAACATTCGACCTCTAATCTATTTTTTCTGACTCCGCCAACTGCGAGGCGACTGGGGCTTTGAACAGGCACCAGGACCCAAGCAAGCGGAGCGGATGCAAGTGCGAGGAAACGGGGAGGGACGTTGGAGTGGAGACTAGAGAGGGGCGAGCGAAGGAGACGGGCGCGGCAGGTCCGGCGAGAAGTTGCTGACAAGCGACGCGCAGCGGCTCAGATATTCCGTGTTTGTAGCGAAATCGAGAACCCTTAACCGTCGCCTGTCAACCCAACTACCAAACAGTTAACACGATCCTATTATTTGGATAACCGAGAGATGTAACGATCCGCGCATTGTTCTCTCTTTCCCTTCTCATCAGTTATGCCCTCTCTTCTATTTAAACGCATTGGTTTCTGATGTTGAGAACTTGAGATTCAGGGTGACAATACTGTGAATTCCCGGCGAACAAGATCTCCATTTTGACATTCCGCATTGAGCACACTGCTGGAGTGTTAGATATGGATAGAAGACAGGCAACCATGTGCACTCTCTTACTAATCGTGTTACTTGGTAATTTTGCTTCCGCGGCAGGTTCGTGCTTCGGATCTACGTTTATCTGACCATACAGTACTAGTATTAGGATTGTGTTTATTTGATCACAAACTACAGGCGCGTGGTGGAATTTGTGTATTTGACGTGATTTTCTTCTTCCCCTCTGTTCAATTAATATGATTCTTCGCAACTGTGGTTAAACATGATGCGTTTGTAATGCGTGTTACTAATGTGTGTGTAAATTTGCTTGCACAGACGACGACTATTGCTGGGAAGAATATAACGACAGTGCACTTTGCTTTGGTTTCGTCTGCAAGGCAGAGTGCTGGCTGAACGCGAAACTATTTGCGGGCAAAAAACCAAGTCTCAAGAGATATACGTGTACAGGATCAAAACTGAAACACCGTTGTCACTGCTTTTATTGTATACCGTGGTCCAACTAGAAAGATAGCAGGTCTCGTGTTCTTTTATTGTTTCAAATCTTACCATCATGTTTACCAGTATAGTCAATGCTATCACCGTGGACAGTGTCTGTAGTACTGTCACAGTAGGAATAAGCAATAGAAGTTAGTAGTTCTTCCGTTACTCTATGTATTTGCCAGTTGTCCTTTTGAGCTTCGGTGGTACCACTGATAATTTAGTTTTGCTTCGATTAATACGTTGTGTTGTCGTTCCTTTTGCTCCGGATCTCATTAACTTTAATGACGTTGAGTTACTTGCTTTATAATTGGACATACGAAGTCTTTCATTCAATTTGTGTACCACGTTAGAGCATCTCCAACGGCACCGTAAAAAATCCGCGCCCAATAAAAATTTTAGCGCGTCACTGTAGCAGTTTTGAAGTGCGGGGACCGGAGCATCTCCAACAGACGCGCGCTAGTGTGACGCCCAATCCAGTCCGATCCAGCGGTCCCATCTGCAGCCGTTCAGAGTTTGTTGCGCGCGCAAGCCGGCGCACCAAATATGCTGCGCGCGATAGCGTTTTTGAGCGCGCGCCCAAAAGTTTTTAGCGCGCGCAACGTTTTGCAGCTTCTGCTGAAGCAGTCCGACGCCCAAAAAACGAATCTTTTAGCGCGCGGAGCAGTTTTTGGACGCTCTTAGAACATCTCCAACCGGACTGCAAATATGGTCCCTAAATAGACAGGAACCAGTTACCCCTTTATGATCGCCCGTGCAATCTGATCCTCTATGTACAAACCTTAAATCCATACAAATAAATGCATGTCGATTGATCATTCATTCACACAAATAAACATAAAAATGCATGTAAACACATTTTTTTATCCAAATAGAAAATACACAGTTGGAAAATAAAATTTATTCGAAGTGCGTAATTCAAAGCTAAAATTCAATGATTTTCAATGTGGAGCCACATATGTTCCATAAAATTATTTAGTAGCTGAACATGTGACTCTATATCTCAAATTTGTGTATGCACCTCTAGAAAGTTTACAACATGCTATGCATCATGTTTCAGGTGCGGCGTGGACCAGAAAAGAAGTGCGAGGTGGCAAGTCCGACGAGGTTTTGGGACGATTTGGTAGGATTTGGGATCGGTCCAACCAGTCAGATCCAAGGTGACAATCTAGTTTGGATGTGTTCGGGCAGCCCCATGTCTGCCCTACATATGGGGCATGTTTGGTTTGTTTCCTGACTATGTTGCATCGATACTTGGATACGTATCGAATACGTGATATGGGGATACGCCCGATACGGCAAATTTCTAAAAACTAGAATACGGGGATGCGTTTATATATATGTTAATTATTAAAAATATGAAAAGAATAAAGAGCTTCCATGTCAAAGCATGCCTCTGTAGGATTACCCTCCTTTTTCTTTCTTGCACTTGATCCACTTCCATCATTTTGGAGTGGGGTTTATATAGGTTTGCTTCTCTCGATCAATACATGGACGCTCTCCAGCTCAACTTTCAACTCAGCAAGAACATCGATAGTCACCTTTTGACATGAACTCATCCCTTTGTTCGGAATCTTCAAAAGGTGTACCTTTGCTCTTGAGGGGATTTGACGTAGAACGAGAAGTTTCACGTATCCAAAATGTGTCGCAGATTTATCCCAGGAGTATCGGACATCATTTTCTTTTCTAAAAATAAAAAAATCGGGGGATACATATCGTGCTGTATTGGGGCATTATCCTAGTATCGAGGCAGTATCCGGCTGGATACGCGTGCTTTCTGAAGTATATCCGCGTAACGTAGCTTCCTAAAAAACTGCCTGACTCGGGCAAGAATATCAGGCATTGGATTTCTCAAGCCTGATGTTGAGATTGTTGCATGGGTAAGGAGCTGCTTGTGTGGCCTTCATCCGAACTAACCATAGGCTGGGTTTGAGGGCTATCGAGCAACCCGAACACATGGGCTAGATTTGAGGGCTTGCGGTTGGGTGGTTAATTTTGTTCGAGCGGTTTACATGTTATCTGCCCACACATTTTGGAAAAACTTAAGGGTCCGGTTGGAGATATTCTTACTCATCCAACCATGTTGGGTAATGTGCAGCAATCCGCTCGATTGACTATCGTACAATGATCGGACGCTAAGGATCCGACATATAATACTTATGATATTACTTTACCCTAATTACCATTTAGTTAGTTTTTAGACCCAATGTGTGAAAAAAATCCATGATGAAGTTTTAGTTTTGAAACCCTCATAAGCTATGAAGATTTTAAAGTAAGAAAAAGAACATTTTTTAATAATTATAAAGTTGATATATTTGTAATTTCCCTCTAACATGTGAGTTCCCAAGGAACCTATTAATAGAGGATAGATGTGCATTGAAATGACATCATGGCATCTCCAAAGTTGACCTCCAACTCGGACAACGTATCGGTTCATGGAGTGGTGAGGATCAGTCCGCGGACACCTATGGGAACCGGTCATCCAAACATATCCGCAAATGTACGCAAATATTTCAAACAGAATTTAACAAAAATAAACAAACTTGATGCAAATTTAAACAAACCGGACAAATTTCATTCACACGTGGATAATTGTTACATAAAACCGGATGATTTTCATCTTAGGTATATTATAACTTAGTCTATGTTGAAAATACGCCATTGTATTATCTATTTTCATGTTTATAATTAAGAGTTTATATTATATATTATAACTGCTATGATTCTTAAATATGTGATTCACAGCCAAACTCATAAGCACATATTCCGAGTTTTGCCTCTAGGACTAGCTCAAGTGTTGTGTGATGATCAAGTTTTCATGATCATGGACATTTGTTTTAAATGTATCAGTTATGCCAAACTACATTGATAGTATAATGTTAGTAGAACGATCATACTGAATTGACCCAACTCATTGTTATACTTTGAGATGTTTTCGTCACAAGTCTATGAGTTATAGCACACAGAACTAATGTACGATTCAGTTTCTTAGACCATGAGTGTATCATAGTCACTTCATAGTAGACGATAAATTTGGGGTTTCTCAAACGTCATCTGTAACATGGTGATCATAATGACAACTTTCCGATTCATCGGTAAGTGTGACAAGGGGCTAGATAGCTCAAGAGTGTGATTTTCTCCTCCGATGATGAAGAAATATTCTTAGGGCCCTCTAGGTGTGACAGCATCAGTCATCGTCTGGCCAAACGTAGGTGACTAAGTCACACGGATATCAGAACATGTCAACAGGTAAGAAGAATAAAATTGGTAACAAGTAGACCGATATAATGAGCATGAGAATGACTCAAAGGGATACAGATATATCTTGTTGGAAATATGCCCTTGAGGCAATAATAAATTAGTTATTGTTATATTTCCTTGTTCATGATAATCGTTTATAATCCATGCTAGAATTGCATTGATTGGAAACTCAAATACATGTGTGGGTACATAGACAACAATGTGTCCCTAGTGAGACTCTAATGGACTAGCGCATTGATCAAATATGGTCAAGGTTTCCTGGCCATAGACATGAGTTGTCATTTGATAATGGGATCACATCATTTGTAGAGTTATGTGATGGACAAGACCCAAACTATGAACATATCATATGACCGTGTGAGTTTATGGCTATTGTTTTCTGCATGTCAAATATGTGTTCCTATGACCATGAGATCATGCAATTCACTAACACCGGAGGAGTACCTTGTGTGTACCAAAAGTCGCAGCGTAACTGGGTGATTATAAAGGTGCTCTACAGGTATCTCCAAGGGTGTCTGTTGAGTTGGCGTGGATCAAGACTGGGATTTGTTACTCCGTGTGACAGAGAGGTATGTCAGGGCCCACTCGGTAATACAACATCACAATGATCTTGCATGCAATGTGACTAAAGAGTCAGCCATGGGATCTTGTATTACGGAACGAGTAAATAGACTTGCCAGTAATGAGATTGAACTAGGTATGGATATACCGACGACGGAATCTCGAGCAAGTAACATACCGATGAACAAAAGGAATGTTATACTGGATTGATTGAATCCTTGACATCGTGGTTCGACCGATAAAAATCTTCATAGAATATGTAGGTGAAAATATGGGCATCCAGGTCCCGCTATTGGTTATTGACTGGAGAGTCTCTCAGTCATGTCTGCATAGTTCTTGAACCCGCAGGCTGCACACTTAAGGTTAGGTGACGATTTGATATTAATGAGTTATGTGTGGTGATAACCGAATGTTGTTCGGAGTCCCGGATGAGTTCTCGGACGTCACGAGGAGCTCCAAAATGGTCCCGAGGTAAAGACTGATATATATGAAGTTGGTATTCCAGGTCCGAAAAAGTTCCGGGATATACCGGTCTTGTGACAGGAGTGCCGGAAGTGTTCCGGGGGTCCACCTGCTCCCGAGGGCCCCATGGGCTGTGAGAGGAGGCGCACCAGCCCCTGGTGGGCTGGCCGCCCCTCCTACCAAGGCCCATGTGTCCGAATGCAAGAAGGAGGGCAAGCCCAAGGGTGGTGCCACCCTTCCTTGGGTGGCAAGCCACCTTGGCCGCCGCCCCAAGCCTAGGGGAAACCATAGGGGCCGCCGGACTCCACCCCTTCTCCTATATATATGTGAGGAGAGGGAGGGCTGCAACAGCCAATGCCATGGCAAAACCTCTCACTCTCCCTCTAGATCGTCTCCTCCTCTAGATATTCCGATAGTGCTTGGCGAAGACCTGCTCAGACAGCTACACCACCGCCACCGTCATGTTGTCGCGCTGCCGGGGAGCTCATCTACCACTTTGCCCTCGCTTGCTGGATCGAGGAGGCGGAGACATCATCAAGTTGTACATGTGCTGAACGTGGAGGTGTCGTACGTTCGGCTCTCGATTGGGAGTTCGTGGGACAGATCGTGGTTAGATCGCAAAGACGTACCACTACATCAACCGTGTTCTTTAATGCTTGTGCTTAGCGATCTACAAGGGTATGTTGATGCAGTCCCCTTCTTCTAGATGTTAGTCTGCATAGATTGATCTTGGTGAGCGTAGGATTTTTTTTATTTCCCATGCGACATTCTCCAACAGTGGTATCATGAGCTAGGTCTATGTGTAGATGACATCGCGAGTTGAACACAAAGAAGTTTGTGGGCGTTGATATTCATATTGCTTCCTTCCTTAGTCTTTTCTTGATTCAGCGGTATTATGGGATGAAGCGGCCAGGCCAACTTTACTCGTCCATGTACGACAGACCGGTTCCATCGACTCACATGTAACTTTGTTGCATAAGATGGCTGGCGGGTGTTTGTCTCTCCCACCTTAGTTGAATCGTATTCGACAAAGGTTGTCCTTGTAGAAGGTTAAATAGCAACTTGCATATCATCATTGTGGTTTTGCTTAGGTAAGAATCGTTCTTGCTAGATACCCATAGCACGCACGTAAAACATGCAACAAAAAATTAGAGGACGTCTAACTTGTTTTTGGAGGGTATGTTGTGATATGATATGGCCAAAGACATGATGATATATATTTGATGTATGAGATGATCATGTTGTAATAGTTAATATCAACTTGCTTGTCAATGCATACGCAACCGGCAGGAGCCATATGGTTGTCTTTAATTATTGTATGGCATGCATGTCAATCATTAAGCGCTATGTAATGCTTTACTTTATCGCCAAACAGTAGCAATAGTAGTAGAAGCATGGTTGGTGCGACAACCCTGATAGCAATACGATGATGGAGATCATGGTGTCATGCCGGTGATGATGGAGATCATGCCGGTGCTTTGGTGAAGGAGATCAAAAGGACAAGTTCTTGGCCATATCATGTCACTTATGATTTGCATGTGATGTTAATCCTTTTATGCACCTTGTTTTTCTTAGGATGACAGTAGCATTATAAGGTGATCCCTCACTAAAATTTGAAGATAAACTTGTGTTCTCCCCGAGTGTGCACCGTTGCTAAAGTTCGTCGTTACGAAGCACCACATGATGATCGGGTGTGATAGACTCTATGTTCACATACAATGGGTGCAAGACAGCTTTGCACATGCAGAACACTTGGGTTAAACTTGACGAGCCTAGCATGTACACACATGGCCTCAGAACATAGGAGACCAAAAGGTCAAACATGAGTCACATAGTAGATATGATCAACATGGAGATGTTCACCATTGAAACCACCTCATCTCACGTGATGATCGTACTTGGGTTGGTGGATTTGGATCATGTCACACTCGAACAACCTGAGTGATGTTGAGTTGAGTGGGAGTTCTTATGTAATATGATTAGTTGAACTCATTATCATGGACATAGTCTAAGTTGTCTTTACAAAGTATGTTGTAGAACAATAGCTCGCGTTGTAGCTCCCCTGTATTTTTTATGCGATCCTAGGGGAAAATAAGTTGAAAGATGCTAGTAGCAATTATGCGGACTGGGTCCGTCAACTGAGGATTATCCTCATTGTTGCACAAAAGGCTTATGTTCTTAATGCACGGCTTGGTGTGCTACCTACCAAGCGTCGTCTGTGGATGTTGCGAACATCTGACATGCACGTTTTGGTAACTACGTGATAGTTCAGTGTGTCATACTTCACTGCTTAGAACTGAAGCTCCAAAATGTTTTGAATGTCACAGAACATATGAGATGTTCCAAGAGCAGAAATTAGGATTTCAGGCTCGTGTCCATGTTGAGAAGTAAGAGACCTCTGACGTGTTCTTTGCCTAAAAGATGAAGGAGAATAGCTCAATCTGTGAGCATGTGCTCAGATTGTCTGGGTACTACAATCGCTTGAATCAAGTGGGAGTTGATCTTCCACATAATATAGTGATTGACATAGTTCTCCAAGGTCACCACCACCAAGTTACTGGAGCTTCATGATGAACTATAGCATATGAGGTATGGAGAAGATGATCCCTGGGCTATTCACGATGTTTCACACCGCGAAGGTAGAAATCAAGAAGGAGAATCAAGTGTTGATGGATAGTAAAACCCCTAGTTTCAAGAAGGGTAAGGGCAAGAAGGGAAAACTCGAGGATGACAAGCCAGTAGTCGCTCCAGTGAAGAAACCCAAGGTTGAACACAAACCCAAGACTAAGTGCTTTTGAGAGGAGTTGTCACTGGAAGCACAACTTCCCCTGGTATTGTTGGGGAACGTTGCATGGGAAACAAAAAAATTCCTACGCACACGAAGACCTATCATGGTGATGATCATCTACGAGAGGGAGATCGGATCCACATACCCTTATAGATTGCTAAGCGGAAGCGTTAATAAACGTTGTTGATGTAGTGGTACGTCTTCACGATCTGTCCCACGAACCGTCCCACGATCCGTCTCGTGATCCGTCCCGATCAAGTGCCGAACGGACGGCACCTCCGCATTCCGCACACGTACATCTCGATGACGATCTCCACCTTCTTGATCCAGCAAGAGAGACGGGGAAGTAGATGAGTTCCCCGAGCTCCGCAGAAAACCGATCTAGAGGAAGAACTACGATCTAGAGGACAGGGCAGCACATAGCAAAGTTGTGTCTCAAAATACCTAAACCTTAAGTACATATAGGAGGAGGGAGAGGGAAGCCTTGGCGCCACAAGGGAGGCTCCCTTGGGTCGGCCAAAGTGGAGGAGGGAGGAGTCCTCCTCCAATCCCACTTGGATTAGGACTGCTTCCTTAATTTCCCACCTCTTTTGGATTTTCCTCTTTTTCCTCATGGGCTTTCCTTGGATGACTTTGTTATCCCATTATGACTTATTGAGCATCGAATAAACCCACGTTGACCCCTTGGGGCGTGGTGGGCCCACCCAGTGGGCCCCCGAAACCCATTCGTCACTCCAGGTACACTGCCGACAATGCCCGAAAACCTTCCAGAATCCAAATACGAACTTCCTATATATCAATCTTCGTTTCTGGACCATTCTGGAACTCCTCATGACGTCCGGGATCTCATCCGGGACTCCGAACAAAACTTCGGTCACCAACACATATAACTCAACTATACCGAAACGTCACCGAATCTTAAGTGTGCAGACCCTGCGGGTTCGAGAACTATGCTGACATGACCTGAGACACTCTCTGGTCAATAACCAACAGCGGGACCTGGATGTCCATATTGGCTCCTACATATTCTATGAAGATCTCTATCGGTTGAACCTCTATGTCAAGGATTCATATAATCCCGTATACTATTCCCTTTGTCCTTCGGTATGTTACTTGCCCGAGATTCGATCGTCGGTACCACCATACCTAGTTCAATATCGTTACCGGAAAGTCCCTTTACTCGGTCCGTAATACAAGATCCCGTAACTAATTCCTTAGTCACATTGCTTTCAAGGCTTGTTGTGATGTTGTATTACCGAGTGGGCCCCGAGATACCTCTCCGTCACACGGAGTGACAAATCCCAGTCTTGATCCATGCCAACCCAACATACACCTTTGGAGATACCTGTAGAGCACCTATATAGTCACCCAGTTACGTTGCGACGTTTGATAACTCACAAGGTATTCCTATGGTGTCTGGGAGTTGCATGATCTCAAGGTCATAGGAACAGATACATTGACATGCAGAAAACAATAGCAATAAACTGACACGATCATATGCTACGTTTATAGTTTGGGTCTTGTCCATCACATGATTCTCCCAATGATGTGATCCCATTATCAAGTGACAACACTTGCCTATGGTTAGGAAACCTTAACCATCTTTAATCAATGAGCTAGTCAACTAGAGGCTTACTAGGGACAGTGTTTTGTCTATGTATCCACACATGTTTTTGTGTTTCCAATCAATACAATCATAGCATGGATAATAAATGTTCATCATGAACAAAGAAATATAATAATAACTAATTTACTATTTCCTCTAGGGCATATTTCCAACAGTCTCCCACTTGCACTAGAGTCAATAATCTAGTTCACATCACTATGTGATTTCAACGAATCCAACACCCATATAGTTATGGGGTTTGATCACGTCTGGCTTGTGAGAGACGTTTTAGTCAATGAGTGTGAACTTTTCAGACATGTGTGTGCTTTACAATTCTCTATGTTATCATGTAGATGCTGCTACTACGTACCATTTGGAACTATTCCAAATGACTGCTCCACTATATGAATCCGGTTTACTACTCATAGTTATTCGGATTGGTGTCAAAGCTTGCATCGACATAACCCTTTACGATGAACTCTTTAATCACCTCCATAATCGAGAAAAATCCTTAGTCCATTAGTTACTAAGGATAACTTTGACCGTTGTTCAGTGGTTCAATCCTCGATCACTCTTTTGTACCCCTTAACAGACTTATGGCAAGGCACACATCAGGTGCGGTACACAGCATGGCATACTTTAGAGCCTACGGCTAAGGCATAGGGGACGACCTTCGTCCTTTCTCTTTCTTCTGCTGTGGTCGGGCTTTGAGTCTTACTCAAATTCACACATTACAACACAACCAATAACTCCTTCTTTGTTGATCTATTTTGAACTCCTTCAAAAACTTGTCAAGGCATGCATTTCATTGAAAGTTTTATTTAGCGTTTTGATCTATCTCTATAAATCTTGATGCTCAATGTTCAAGTAGCTCTATCTAGGTTTTCCTTTGAAAAACTCCTTTCAAACAACCCTTTATGCTTTCCAGAAATTCTACATTACTTCCGATCAACAATATGTCAACCACATATACTTATCAGATATTCTATAGTGCTCCCACTCACTTCTTTGGAAATACAAGTTTCTCACAAACCTTGTATAAACCCAAAAGCTTTGATCATCTCATCAAAGTGTATATTCCAACTCCGAGATGCTTGCACCAGTCCATATAAGGATCGCTGGAGCTTGCATACTTGTTAGCATCCTTAGGATCGACAAAACCTTCTGGTTCTATCACATACAACCTTTCCTCAAGGAAACCGTTGAGGAAACAATGTTTTGACATCCTATGTGCAATATTTCATAAATAATGGAGCAAGTGCTAGCATAATTCCAACAGACTTTTAGCATCGCTACGAGTGAGAAAGTCTCATCATAGTCAACTCTTTGAACTTGTTGGAAACATCTTTGCGACAAGTCGAGTTTTTCTTTATGGTGACTTTTCACCATCATCGTCTGTCTTCCTTTTAAAGATCCATATGTACTTAATAGTCTTACGACCATCAAGTAGTTCTTCCGAAGTCTATACTTTGTTTTTATACACGGATCCTCTCTCGGATTTCATGGCCTCCAGCCATTTGCCGGAATCCGGGCCCACCATCGCTTCTCCATAGCTCGTAGGTTCATTGTTGTTCAACAACATGACCTCCAAGACAGGGTTACCGTACCACTCTGCAGTAGTACACGACCTTGTCGACCTACGAGGTTTGTAGTAACTTGATCCGAAGCTTAATGATCACTATCATCAGTTTCCACTTCAATTTGCGTAGGCGCCACAGGAACAACTTCATGCGCCCTGCTACACACTGGTTGAAATGACGGTTCAGTAACCTCATCAAGTTCGACCACCCTCCCACTCAATTCTTCCGAGAGAAACTTTTCCTCGAGAAAGGACCCGTTTCTAGAAACGAACACTTTGCTTCCGGATCTGAGATAGGAGATATACCCAATTGTTCTGGGTGTCCTATGAAGATGCTTTTATCCACTTTGGGTTCGAGCTTATCATGGTGAAGCTTTTCCAAATAAGTGTCACAACCCCAAACTTTTAAGAAACGACAGCTTAGGTTTCTCCAAACCATAATTCATACGGTGTCATCTCAACGGAATTACGTGGTGCCCTATTTAAAGTGAATGCAGTTGTCTCTAATGCCTAACCCAAAAACGACAGTGATAATTCGATAAGAGACATCATAGTATGCACCACATCCAATAGGGTGCGGCTATGTTGTTCGGACACACCATCACACTATGGTGCTCCAGGTGGCATGAATTGCAAAACAAATTTTCACATTGTCTTAACTGTGTACCAAACTCGCAACTCAGATATTCATCTCTATGATCATATCGTAGACATTTTATCCTCTTGTCACGACGATCTTCACTCTAAAATAGCTTTGAACTTTTCAATATTTCAGACTTGTGATTCATCAAGTAAATACTCCTGTATCTACTCAAATCGTGAGTGAAGTAAAAACATAACGATATCCACTGCGTGCCTCCGCACTCATTGGACTGCACACATCAAAAATGTATTACTTCCAACAAGTTACTTTCTTGTTCCATCTCACTTGAAAACGAGGCCTTCATTCATCTTGTCCATGTGGTATGATTTACATTTCTCAAGTGATTCAAAATCAAGTGAGTCCAAACGATCCATCTGCATGGAGTTTCTTCATGTGTTTATACCAATAGGTATGGTTTGCATGTCTCAAACATTTCAAAAATGAGTGAGTACAAGGATCTATCAGCATGGAGCTTCTTCATGCATTTTATACCAACATGACTCAAGTGGCAGTGCCATAAGTAAGTGGTACTATCATTACTACTTTGTATCTTTTGGCATCAATATTATGAACATGTGTAGCACTACGATCGAGATTCAATAAACCATTGAAGGTAATTATACAAGAAAATAGAATAACCATTATTCTCTTTAAATGAATAATCGTATTGCAATAAACACGATCCAATGATGTTCATGCTCAACGTAAACACCAAATAACAATTATTTAGGTTTAACACCAATCCCGATGGTAGAGGGAGCGTGCGATGTTTGATCACATCAACCTTAGAATTACTTCCAACACACATTGTCACCTCACCCTTGATAGTATCCTTTTAACCCGTAGCTATAACTTCGAGTTACTAACACTTAGCAACTGAACCGGTATCTAATACCCTGGTGCTACTAGGAATACTAGTAAGGTACACATCAATATGAGGTATATCCAATATACTTTTGTCGACTTTGCCAACCTTCTCATCTACCAAGTATCTAGGGTAGTTCTGCCTCAGTGACTGTTTCCCTCATAACAGAAGTACTTAGTCTCGGGTTTGGGTTCAACCCTGGGTTTATTCATTAGAGCAACAACTGATTTGCCGTTTCATGAAGTATCCCTTCTTGCCCTTGCCCTTTCTTGAAACTAGTGGTTTTACTAACCATCAACAATTGATGCTCCTACTTGATTTCTACTTTCGCAGTGTCAAACATTGCGAATAGCTCAAGGATCATCATATGTATCCTAGATATGTTATAGTTCATCACGAAGCTCTAGTAGCTTGGTGGCAGTGACTTGGAGAACCATCACTATCTCATCTGGAAGATCAACTCCCACTCGGTTCAAACGATTGTAGCACTCAGACAATCTGAGCACATGCTCAAAGATTGAGCTTTTTCTCCCTTACTTTGTAGACAAAGAATCTTGTCGGAGGTCTCATACCTCTTAACAAGGGCACGAGCATGAAATTCCAAATTTCATCTCTTGGAACATCTCATATGTTCCGTGAGGTTTCGAAACGTCTTCGGCGCCCCAATTCTAAGTCGTTAAGCATTACACACTGAACTATCACGTAGTCATCAAAAACGTGTATGTCAGATGTTCGTAACATCCACAGACGACGCTCGAGGTTCAGCACACCAAGCGGTGCATTAAGGACATAAGCCTTCTGCGAAGCAATGAGGACAATCCTCAGTTTACGGACTCAGTCCGCAAAATTGCTACTATCATCTTTCAACTAAATTTTCTCTAGGAACATATAAAAACAGTAGAGCTACAGCGCAAGCTACAACATAATTTGCAAAGACCTTTTTGACTATGTTCATGATAATTGAGTTTAGATAATCATATTACTAATAACTCCCGCTCAAAATAGACATCCCTCTAGTCATTTGAGTGGCGCATGATCCAAATCCACTAACTCAAGTCTGATCATCACGTGAGTTGGGTATAGTTTCAGTGGTGAACATCTCCATGTTGATCATATCAACTATATGATTCATGCTCGACCTTTCTGTCTCTTGTGTTCCGAGGCCATGTTTGTACATGCTAGTCTCGTCAAGTTTAACCCGATTGTTCCGCATGTGCAACTATTTTGCACCCATTGTATGTGAACTTTAAGTCTATCACACCCGATCATCACGTGGTGTCTCGAAACGACGAACTGTCGCAACGGTGCACAGTCGGGGAGAACACAATTTTATCTTGAAATTTTAGTGAGGGATCACCTTATAATGCTACCGTCGTTCTAAGCAAGATAGGGTGCATAAAAGGATTAACATCACAAGCAATTCGTAAGTGACATGATATGGCCATGATCTTGTGCTTCTTGATCTCCATCACCAAAGCACTAGCATGATCTTCATCGTCACCGGCGCCCCACCATGATATCCATCATCATGATCTCCATCGTCACCGGTGCCCCACCATGATATCCATCATCATGATCTCCATCATCGTGCCGCCATCGAGGTTTTCGTGCTATCTATGCTATTAATACTAAAGCTACAACCTTGCAATATAATAAACACATCTGCAAGCACAAACATTAGTTTAAAGAGAACCCTATGGCTCCTGCCGGTTGTTGTAGCATCGACATGCAAGTCGATATTTAACTATTACAACATGATCATATCATACATCCAATATATCACATCATGTCTTTGGCCATATCACATCACATGCATACCCTGCAAAAACAAGTTGGACGTCCTCTAATTTGTTGTTGCATGTTTTACGTGGATGCTATGGGTATCTAGTATGATCGCATCTTACTTATGCAAAACCACAACAAAGATGTGCAAATTGCTATTTAACCTCTCTCCAAGGACCGCCTCGGTCAAATCCAATTCAACTAAGGTTGAAGAAACACACACTCGCCAGTCATCTTTATGCAACGAGTTACATGTTAGTCGGTGAAATCGGTCTCTCGTAAGCGTACGAGTAAGGTTGGTCCGGGCCGCTTCAATCCAACAATACCGCCGAATCGGGAAAAGACTAAGGTGGGCAGCAAATTGAACATCAACGCCCACAAAAAAAATTGTGTTCTACTCGAGATTACATCTACGCATGAACCTAGCTCATGATGCCACTATTGGGGAACGTTGCATGGGAAACAAAAAATTTCCTACGCACACGAAGACCTATCATGGTGATGATCAACTACGAGAGGGAGATCGGATCCACATACGCTTGTAGATCGCTAAGCGGAAGCGTTAATAAACGTGGTTAATGTAGTGGTACGTCTTCACGATCCGTCCCACGAACCGTCCCACGATCCCTCCCACGAACCGTCTCGTGATCTGTCCCGATCAAGTGCCGAACGGACATCACCTCCGCGTTCCGCACACGTACAACTCGATGACGATCTCCGCCTTCTTGATCCAACAAGAGATACGGGGATGTAGATGAGTTCCCCGGCAGCGTGACGGCGCTCCGGTGGTGGTGGTGATCTATTCCTGCACGGCTCCGCCCGAGCTCCGCAATAAACTGATCTAGAAAAAGAACTACGAAGTAGAGGTTTAGGGTTGCACGTGGCAAAGTTATGTCTCAAACAGCCCTAAACCTCTAGTATATATAGGAGGAGGGAGGGGGCATGCCTTGCGCCACAAAGGAGGAGCCCTTGGGTCGGCCGAAGTGGAGGAGGGAGGAGTCCTCCTCCAATCCCACTTGGATTAGGACTCCTTCCTTAATTTCCCACATCTTTTGGATTTTCCACTTTTTCCTCATGGGATTTCCTTGGATGAATCTGTGTGCCCATTATGACTTATTGCACATCCAATAAACCCACATGCACCCCTTGGGGCGTGGTGGGCCCACCCAGTGTCCCCCGGAACCCATTCGTCACTCCCACTACATTGTCGGCAATGCCCGAAAACCTTCCAGAATTCAAATATCGACCTCCTATATATCAATATTTGTTTCCAAACCATTCCGGAACTCCTCATGACGTCCGAGATCTCATCCGGGACTCCGAACAAAACTTCGATCACCAACACATATAACTCAACTATATCGAAACGTCACCGAACCTTAAGTGTGCAGACCCTACGGATTTGAGAACTATGCAGACATGACCTGAGACACTCTCTGGTCGACAATCAATAGCGGGACCTGGATGTTCATATTGGCTCCTACATATTCTACGAAGATCTCTATCGGTTGAACCTCTATGTCAAGGATTCATATAATCCCGTATACTATTCCCTTTGTCCTTCGGTATGTTACTTGCCCGAGATTCGATCGTCGGTACCACCATACATAGTTCAATCTCGTTACAGGCAAGTCTCTTTACTCGTTCCGTAATACAAGATCCCATAACTAATTCCTTAGTCACATTTGTTGCAAGGCTTGTTGTGATGTTGTATTACTGAGTGGGCCCCGAGATACCTCTCCGTCACACGGAGTGACAAATCCCAGTCTTGATCCATGCCAACCCAACATACACGTTTGGAGATACCTGTAGAGCACCTATATAGTCACCCAGTTACGTTGCGACATTTGATAACCCACAAGGTATTCCTCTGGTGTCTGGGAGTTGCATGATCTCATGGTCATAGGAACAGATACATTGACATGCAGAAAACAGTAGCAATAAACTGACACGATCATACGCTACGTTTATAGTTTGGGTCTTGTCCATCACATCATTCTCCCAATGATGTGATCCCGTTATCAAGTGACAACACTTGTCTATGGTTAGGAAACCTTAACCATCTTTGATCAACAAGCTAGTCAACTAGAGGCTTACTAGGAACAGTGTTTTGTCTATGTATCCACACATGTATTTGTGTTTCCAATCAATACAATTATAGCATGGATAATAAACGTTTATCATGAACAAAGAAATATAATAATAAATAATTTATTATTGCCTCTAGGGCATATTTCCAACAGATACTTGGCACATAAGAAGGTTGGGAGTGTCAACAAAAGTATATTTGATATACATCTTATTGATGTGTGTCTTAGTAGTGCTTGTTGTAGCCCCTGGGTATTTGATACTGGTTCAGTTGCTAATATTAGTAACTCAAAATAGGAGTTATAGAATAAACAGAGACCGTCTAAGGGCGAGGTGTTGATGTGTGTTGGAAGTGTTTCCAAGGTTGATGTGATCACCATCGCACGCTCCATCAACCTTTGAGATTAGTGATAAAACGTAAATACATGTTATTTGGTGTCTTCGTTGAGCATGAACATTATATTGATTTTTTTTATTGCGAGATGATTATTTATGTAAGTCAGAGAATAATGGGTTATTATGTTTACATGAATATATTTTATATGATCATGAAACCAAGAATGGTTTATTGAATCTCGATCGTAGTGGTACACACGTTCACTGTATTTATGCCAAAAAATACAAAGTTAGTAATGATAGTACCACTTACTTGCGGCACTGCCGCTTAGGTCATATTGGTATAAAAAGCATGAAGAAAATCCATGTTGATGGATCTTTGGACTCACTTGATTTTGAATCGTTTGGGACACGCAAACCATGCCTATTGGTGTAAACGCATGAAGGAACTCCATGCAGATGGATCTTTTGGACTCACTTGATTTTGAATCACTTGAAACATGCAAACCATGCCACATGGGCAAGATGACTGAAGGCATCATTTTTCAGTGAGATGGAACGGGTAAGTGACTTATTGAAAATTATACATTCTGATGTGTGCAGTCCAATGAGTGCTCAAGCACGCAGTGGATGTCGTTATGTTCTTACAATATAGATGATTTGAGTAGATACATGTATGTTTACTTGATGAATCACAAGTCTGAAATGTTTAAAAGTTCAAGCAATTTTAGAGTGAAGTTGAGGATCGTCGTGACAAGAGGATGAAATGTCTGCGATGTGATCATAGAGGTGAATATCCGAGTCACAAGTTTGGTATACATTTAAGACATGGTGAAAATTGTTTCACAACTCATGCCACCTGGAACACCATTTTATGATGGTGTGTCCATACTATGATATTTCTTAAAGTTTGATAAACTCATACCCTATTGGACATGGTGCATACTATGATATTTTTTATTGATTTACCATTATCGTTTTGGGGTTATGCATTAGACACAACAACATTCACTTTGAATAGGGCACCATATAATTCCGTTGAGATGACACCGTATGAACAATGGTTTGACAAGAAACATAAGCTGTCATTTCTTAAAGTTTGGGGCTATGATGCTTATGTCAAAAGGCTTCGGCCTGATAAGCTTGAACCCAAAGCACATAAATGCATCTTCATAGGATACCCAAAGGAAACAGTTGGGTATACCTCCTATCTTAGATTCGAAGGCAAAGTGTTTGTGAAAAACGGGTCCTTTCTCGAGAAAGAGTTTTTCTCGAAAGGATTGAGTGGGAGGATGGTGGAACTTGATGAGCTTTTTTGAATCGTCACTTCAACCAAAGAGTAGAAGGGTGCAGGAAGATGTTCCTATGGCGCCATGCCACTTGTTGCAACCTGGGAGTTTTCCCTTTTTTCGTAGATCCGTATTTTGACGAACCGTGCGTCCAAATCTCGAACCATTTTCACCGTTGGCTTCTCGCGTTGAGATCTTCAAAACTAGATCCCATGTTCATAGGTTTTGACGAACTTTTTTTTCACGAGAAAACCCAGGAAAAAAACGGACGGAAATACCGTGCCTCTCGCGGGAAAAAAGAACAGAAAACACGCTTTTTTCGTGCCTCTCGCGGAAGCAAAATCGTGCCTCTCGCGATTTTTTTTACAGAAAACGCATTTTTCCCTTTCCGAAAGGCACGGGTGTGCCTCTCGCGAAGGAAAAACCATGCCTTTCGCGAAAGCAAAACCGTGCCTCTCGCAAAAAAACAGAAAACATGTTTTTGTTTTCTTTTCGAAAGGCACGGGTGTGCCTCTCGTGAAAGCAAAACCGTGTCTTCCGCGGTAGCCAAACCGTGCCTCTCCCAAAAAACAGAAAACGCATATTTTCCCTTCCCGAAAGGCACGGGCGTGCCTCTCGTGAAGGCAAAATTGTGCCTTTCGTGAAAGCAAAACCGTGGCTCTCCAAAAAAAAGAGAACATGCGTTTTTTTCCTTTCCGAGTGGCACGGCCGTGCCTCTCGCGAAGGCAAAACCGTGCCTCCCGCGAAGGCAAAACCGTGCCTCTCGCGGAAGCAGAACCGTGCCTCTCGCAAAAAAAAAATGTATTTTTTCGCAAACATGTTTTTTGGCAAAAAATAAATAAATAAAAATTCGTCCAAAAGTTACGAAAGACTGATGAAAAATCGGAACACCAAAAAAATACGAGAAAAACCACTCAAAAAAGGCGAAAACGCATGCAAAAAAGAAAACAAAATCCGAAGGAAACGCTTAGAGCGCGACACATGGCGACGGCTAGGAACGCGCCAAGTGGTGGCGGGCGGGAGCGATCGCTGGAAGGTTTTCGAGGGAACGCTCGCTAACTAGTTGGTCCCAATTTTGTACTTTGCAGTATGTATGCACTGTTATGCCTTCTTTAATGAGCGAGTCATTCCATGTGAAAGACAAAAATAATAAGTTGTTGACGGGCTATGTTATAGTGCTTTCAGCGCCTGTTTGTATTATTTTCCGTTATCCGTCGCCTGCAGCCGCGATAGACGGGCCGGCCATTTTGTTCTTTTTTCTGGTTTTAGAGAAACGTCAAGAAAGTAGTTCACCGAGGGTTCGAACCAGTGACCCCTACGTTGTGAGCAGTTCGCTATAACCACAAGGCCGTGACCTGACTAGTTTAATATTCTTTCAGTCAACCTTTTCACTATGTAGGTTAGTTCGGTTTATTACTTCTTTTTTGTTTCTTTAATGCGGCTTTTTAAAAAATCCGTGAAACTTTTTGTTTTGTATTTTTTCAATTCTAAATTTCATCATTTTTTTAAACCAACGGGCAATTTTTTTAATCAGTGAACTATTTCCAGATTTGATGAACTATTTTAAAATTCTGTGAATTTTTTCAAAATGGATGAATTTTATTTTCAATTTAGATGAACTTTTTTCAGATTGGATGAACTTTTTTCAAGATCAATGATTTTTGTTTTCACATTCGACGAACTTCCAAATTCAATGAACTTTTTCAGATTTGATGAACTCTTTTCAAAATCAATGAAATTTTTTTTTCGAATTTGATGAAAAAATTCATATCCGATGAACTTTTTTTCAAGTCCTATGAACGTTTTTCAATTCCGGTGAACTTTTTTCAGATTTGATGAACAATTTTTTTGCAAATCCGATGAACTTTTCCATATTTGACGAACTTTTTGGAAAATTCGTTATCTTTTCTTCGAAATCCGTGAAATTTTGAAATTCACATTATTTTCTTAATTACGAGTTTTTCATTTTGTCCATATTAGTCAACGACCGACTGAAAAGAACCCACCACCAGTCACTGGTCTAGGAGCGCCTGCATATATGGGCCGGCCCACTGGCAGTGGTGCGTGGGCGGCAGTTAGGATATCCCATGAATGAAACAAATCTTTTTTTGCTTTGCTATTTAAAAAAAAGGTTGGCGAGGTGGGAATAGAACGAAGGACCTAACCCGTTGGTTGCAACTAGCAGTACCAACTGGACCACAGCACGTTGAGCGCTTTGATAGTCCCATGTCGTATTTTAAAATTGTATTGATCTGGTTAATTTATCAGCCCCACCAATCAACAAACACACGGAGAACAGCACCCAACAAATTGTGTGGGATGAATAAAAGGGGGCAACCTAACTAAGATGATGGACTAAATGAACGATAGTGGGCTATATAAATAGGGGAGGTGTTTGGTTTTGGAATTGTACGTAAACGCAAACACAATTATCTGTACTTCACATGCTTGCAAAGAAGGAATGAGAAAGAAAGAAACTAAATGTCATTATGACTACATGCATGCAATTTTTGTCTCGATAGTGTTAGTGACCTTATATAGATGTAAAATATATTTTTTATAATGACCTTGCATAAGGAAATGAAACGAGGCCTTATATAGATGCAATATATATATATTTATAATGATCTTGTATAAGAAAATGGAGGAAATAACGTAAATCAAGCCCGCCGGCGGGCCCCATCAAGCGTTAAGATTGTCGTCGGCTGGACAGGAGCAAGCGATGCACCGGATGACCAGGTTGTGCCACGTGTTATGCTTCATTGTTTGCTCTAGGGAGCAGCCAATATGAATGATCCACAATGTTTAATTTGCATTGTATAGTATTTTGGTGAAACATGAATGACTCTCACATGTACTACTACTGCAAATCTGTGTCATCAGGTTACCTCCTTCAGACGTTTTAAATATACTTTTAATTTTGCATATTAATGATTTTATAGCCACGTGCGTGCAATTAGTTTGTAATCATCATTTTTTGTTGCTAAGGAGTGTTTTCCATTAGTTATTGTTAGAAGGGATACAGGGATTGATGAAATAGTTGTTGTATTGCTTGAACCTCATGGACATATATATAGGACTACAATGATTAATTTAAAGTACAAGATAAGGTAGGACAAATCCTAGTATATCTCATATTTCCTAACAAATAAATATACTCAGCATCCCCCGCAATCACAACGGTAGCGACGCAGACGGTGAGACTCGAGAAGAATCCGAAGGTAAGCTGAGGTCATACCCCCCCCCCAGTCGTAACGGTCGATGCATCGCGGAAATTGTGGCTACAGTGAAAACCGACGAGATTGCTCAAGAAAGGCGGTACCCCTTTGCGCCGATGTCAAGGTAGCTAAGAGCGTAGGATGGTGTAATCGTGGTCGAAGTAGCCGTGCAAAGAACACTTTGGTTGATGTCGAGTCGGGGTAGCCGGTGTCGAGGAAGTCGTCGTGGAGCCGCTGGCGTAAGGAGATGCTGAGTTAGTCATTGTGACATCCTCGACTTTTGCTACAGTAGTGATTGTAATTAAGCTACAGTGATCAACCGCTAATGATGCCACGTCATCGAATTCCCATCTCAGACCCGCGTGGATTCGCGTCTGTCCGGATCGATGACTTGAAAGCAAAGGGAAGCACTTTATCGGTTCATTACAAGTATTAAAAGGATATATATATATAAAAGGAAAGTATTAAAGAAATAATAATGATAAAAGAAAGAAAGAAAATTGAAAGAAAGAAATAATAAAAAGGAAAAAGGTAAAACAAAACAAAACAAATCAAAAAAAAAGAACAACCCCAACCGGCCCAGCTGGGCCAAAAAGGGCCCAACCGGCCAAACCCTAACCCCCCTGGCGACCAGACCCCCTCCCCTCGCTACTCCCTCCCCCCCTGGGCGCCGCCGCCAGCCCCCCCCTCGTGGGGGGCCCCACCCCACCCACCGGCACTCCCTCTCTCTCTCGGCCCCCCACCTCACGAGAGCCCCCCCACCCCCCGAGATCCCTCCCCCACGACCCCTCCTTCCCTGCCGAGCCCCCATCTCCCTCCCACGTCGCCTCCACCTCGCCCCTCTCCCTCCCCAGCTGGCGGCCACTCCTCCCGCCGGCAGCCCCCCCCCCCCCGGCGGCCACTCCTCCTCCCACCGGCGGCCTCCTTCCCCCCCACGGCCACCTCCTCCACCGAGCCGCCCCACCCCACGGCCCCCTCCCTCCCGCGGCGACCCCTCCCCTCATCCTCCTCCCCGGCGGCCCCTCCTCCTTCCGCCGGCGAGCCGCCCGCCCCTCGGCCTCCACCCCGCCGGCAGGGGGCCCCGGCTGCCTCGGCCTCCACCTCGGCCGGCCTCCCTCGGCCCCTTCACCACGCCGGCGAGCCCCTCCCCCACCGGGCCTCCCCTACGCCTCTTCCTCGCCGGATCCGGCCGGTTCCCCTCGCCGGCGCGTCACCATCATCACCGTCCCCTTCATCACCGGAGCCGCGTCGCCGTCTCCACCATCACCTTCGTGCGAACTCCGGCTTCACCGGGCCGTCACGTCACCGTCGGTGAGCCCCTCCTCGGGCTCCTCCCACCTTGTCGTTCTCCTCGACGTCCCGGTCCCGTTCCGGCAAACGGGGCCTCGATCCGTCGACGGTGGACTCCGGTAGGAGGATTTGAAGTTTAGGTTCTTCTAGGTGGAGTTGGAGCAAAGTGAGTTCTCTGTCTCTGTTAACAGAGAGAGAGATGAGAGCTTTTGAGAGAAAAGAAATAAAATCAAATGTTGTATTCCGTATGTATGTATGTATGTATTCGATACCCGTATTATGTATGTGTTTGCGTATATAGGCATGTGGAGAGATACGACATTTGTATGGTTATTTATTTGTGATTAAAATGTGTAAATGGCCTAGGGTCACTTACCGGTGGGGCCAATGCACCCGCTGTCTATGACAGGGAGGACCCACGCGATAATTAAAAATAATGTTTTTTTTAAATAAATAAATAAATAGATATATTAGTTAAATTAATTAATTAACATAATTAGAGTATGACACGTGGGTCCCTCGTTGAATTAATCTGATTAATAAATAATTAATCTTAATAAAAACTTGTGCCTATGACGTTCGGGACCCGCTGGTCAGTTGACCAGTCAAATGTGATGTCAGCATGACATCGCGATGATGTCATAATGGAATTTTATTAAATCTTTTAAATATGTTTTTAATTCCTAAATAATTAATAAAACTTTGAAAATTAATATTAAATAATCCGTAAGTCAGATCAAAATAATTTCAACATGAAAGTTGATCAGCAAAGCGAGACGAACCCGGATACACGGTCCATTCGTCTGTCACGCGTCCCTAGCATAGCAAACATGGAACTTTTCCATCGTTTCCAGTGTAACCGGTAGTAGCCCGAGACCCGGGAAAATATCGTCAGATATTCTTCCGACCCGTCTATGACGGATGTTGCTGCGTTAGCTCATGTCTAGCCTGCATCTTTCCATGTCATGCTTTGTGTTGCATCGATGCTATTATTTATTGTTTTCTTCCCCCTCTTCTTACCGGTAGACCCCGAGACTGACGCTGCTACCGGGTACATCTACGACCCTGCCGATCAGTCCTTTGCCGCAGAGCAGCAAGGCAAGCAAATTCCCCTTGATCATTCCTATATCGCCTATGTCTTTCTTCCTACTGCTTGCATTAGTAGTTTGCTACTGTTGTAGTTAGCTCCTATATCTGATGCATAGCCTGTTTTTGATGAACTGCTACTTTCAGTCCTGTACTTTAATTATGCTTAGTATAGGTGGAGCAGTCATCCCCTCTGACCCCGTAACTCAGTTGCCCCGCTTGTTTTCAATTCTCGATCTCTGATCGACGAGCCAGACCCGACACAACACATTCACCCCCCTTCGTTGTACGACGCTACAGAGGTACTATCGGGTACCGAGGGTGACACCTCGCTAAGTACTCCTGATGATATCTCTGTAGTATAGCTAGTCGGTCGTGGTTATCGAGGGTGATTCCTCTTTCACCATTCCCGATGACGTCTCTGTCGTGCCACCCCGCGAGTGTGGGACCCCCGAGGGTGATTCCTCTAAGCCCACCTTGACGGGTACATCGTTCGGGATCCAACGAGGGTGATTCCTCGGATTCCCCCCCGATGTTACGACCACACAGTTACTCGACCATGTTACTGGGATCATGGGTGATTAGTTGTAAGACGGGTGGATTCCCGTGAGACTGTGTTGTGGTCTAATTAAAATGCTAATGGATTTGGGTATTTGATCTGGGTTGGTCGGAGACCTTTTCGCACTAACCGGCTACGCGGGAAGAATTATGGGTACTCGGCGTCGTGGTATCAGCCGAAGCTTTTCAGATGCCAGCAGTGTAGCGGCGCGCGCCCGAGTGGTCCCGAGATGCATCGCGCTTGTGATTAAGGGATGCTAGGACTGACGTCGGCCGCCCACGCCACGTGCAGGAGCGTGAAGGGGAACTGGGCCCATGAACCCTTTGTGCTTAGGATATAGACCGGCGGGCTGGCCTCTCTGATTAGTCTTAGGTGGGGCTGCGACGTGTCGATATTCCGAGGCCGGGCAGGACCCAGAAAAGTATGTCCGGCCAGAGTGTTATCGAGCGTGACGGGACATGTGGTGCACCCCTGCAGGGATGAAAATTAACTATTCGGATAGCCGTGTCCACGGTTACAGGACGACTTGGAGTTGTGCCCCGATCTTTTACAACTACAATTGTTACTTAACTGGATTTAGTTTTCCGCGGGATTGCTTCCTCGCAGGGAGTCGAGGGAGGATCTTTAGGCGTGACCTCACTTTAATATTGCTGCAACAATATGACTATTAATGTGTTACCCCTGTTCTACTCTCGTCTATTGCTGCAAGACCCTGAAGATGCTAGTCTTCGATAGGACTAGGCCTTCTCTCTCTATTCTCACATTGCTGCAGTCAGTCCACATATAACCCCCCTTCTTTGATACTGATGCATAATTAGAATAGTTCTGATGTAAGACTTGCGAGTACTTTGGATGAGTACTCACCGCTGCTTTGCTTCCCCCTTGTCCCCTTGATCCGTTTGCTGCGACCAGATGATGAAGCCCAGGAGATGGAGGTCCCCGCCGCCGACGACTGCTACCCCGACGGTGCCTACTACTACGTGGAGGCCGCTGATGATCAGGAGTAGTTAGGAGGTTCCCAGGCAGGAGGCCTCGCCTCGTTCGATCGTTGTATCTTTTGTGCTAGCCTTCTCTAAGGCACCCCATGTTTTATGTCTGTACTCAGATATTTGTTGCTTCCGCTGACTCGTGTGCTTATTGAGCTTTCGTATTCTAGCCCTCGAGGCCCCTGGCTTGTAATATGAAGCTGATGTTATTTTATTTGTGTCTAGAGTTGTGTTGTGATATCTCCCCGTGAGTCCTTGGGTTTGATCGTACGCATTTGCGTGTATGGTTAGCGTACGATTAAGCCGAGGGCGTCACAGTTATGGACGCAGTGGTGTCGAAGTAGTGGTTCACCACGAAGAACACGTAGTTGAGACGCGTCCAGTCAGGTTTGCCATGTCTGGGGACACGTCGTGGATGAAGGCACGTGTCGGTGTTGCCAGCACCAGGCATCCATAGACGGACGAAGTCATTGTTGACGATGCGTCGCTCCAGGCTTGCTAGGCCTGGGAACATGTGATGCCCTCGATTTAATCGTACGCTAATCATACACGCAAATGCGTACGATCAAACTCAAGGACTCACGAGAAGATATCACAACACAACTCTAGACACAAATAAAACATACAAGCTTCGTATTAAAAGCCAGGGGCCTCGAGGGCTAGAATACAAAAGTTCGAGAAACACACGAGTCAGCGGAAGCAACAATATCTGAGTACATACAGTAAACATGGGGTGCCTTAGAGAAGGATAGCACAAAACAAACACGATCGAACGAGGCGAGGCCTCGTGCCTGGGAACCTCCTAACTACTCCTGGTCTTCAGCGGCCTCCATGAAGAAGTCACCATTGGGGTGGTAGGCGTTGGCAGGAAACTCCATCTTCTGGGCTCCATCATCTGGTCACAGCAACGGATCAAGAGGACAAAGGGGGAGCAAAGCAACGGTGAGTACTCATCCAAAGTACTCGCAAGACTTATCTCAGAACTATGCTAAGAATGCATCAGTATCAAACCAGGGGTTTATATGTGGACTGACTGCAGCAATGCGAGAAAGAGAGAAAAGGCCTAGTCCTATCGAAGACTAGCATCTTCAGGGGTCTTACAACAATAGACGATAGTAGAACAAGTAACACAAATATTAGTCATATTGTTGCAGCAATAATAATATGAGGTCACGCCCAGAGATCCTTCATCGACTCCATGCGAGGAAGCACTCCCGGGGCAACTAATTCCAGTTAAGTGATAGTTGTAGTTGTATAAGATCAGGGCACAACTCTAAGTCATCCAGTAACCGTGGACAGGCTATTCGAATAGTTAATTTTCATCCCTATAGGGGTGCACCAAGTTTCCCGTCACGCTCGATAACTCTCTGGCCGGACACACTTTTTTGGGTCATGCCCGGCCTCGGAATATCGACACGTCGCAGCCCCACCTAAGCTCAGTAGAGAGGCCAACCCACCGGTCTAACTCCTAAGCACAAAGGGTTCATGGGCCAACTTGCCCTCCGCGCTCTTGCAGGATGCGTGGGCGGCCGATGTTAGTCCTAGCACCCCTTAATACAAGAGCGATGCATCTCGGGACCACTCGGGCGCGCCGCTCCATCGCTGACGTTTGAAGAGCTTCGGCTGATACCGCGACGTCGAGTACCCATAATTCTTCCCGTGTAGCCGGTTAGTGCGAAAAGGTCTCCGACCAACCCAGATCAAATACCCAAATCCATTATCATTTTAATTAAGCTCATCGACACAAACACACGGGAATCTACCCGCCAAACATATATTCATCAACGATCCCAGTAACATGGTCAAGTAACTGTGTGGTTGTAACATCGAGGGGAATCCGAGGTATCACCCTCGTTGGATTCCGAACGATGTAACCGTCAAGGTGGACTTAGAGGAATCACCCTCGAGGGTCCCACGCTTGAGGGGTTGCACGACAGAGGCATCGTCGGGAATGGTGAAAGAGGAATCACCCTCGATAACCATGACCGACTAGATGTACTACAGAGATATCATCAGGAGTACTTCGCGAGGTGTCACCCTCGGTACCCGATAGTATCTCTGTAGCGTCGCACAACTAAGGGGGGTGTAAGTGCTCTGTCGGGTCTGGCTCGTTGATCAGGGATCGAGACTTGAAAACAAAGCGGGGCAACTGGACTACGGGGTCAGAGGGGATGACTGCTCCACCTATACTAAACAGTTTAAAGTGCAGATAGAAAGTAGGATTTCATCAAAATTAGGCTATGCATCTGATATAAGAGCTAACTACAACAGTAGCAAAATTCTAATGCAAGCATGAGGAAGAAAGACATAGACGATATAGGGATGATCAAGGGAGGTTTGCTTGCCTTGTTTCTCTGTGGCAAAGGGCTGGTCGTCAGGAGGGTAGATATACCCGGCAGCAGTGTCAGTCTTGGGGTATACCGGTAAGAAGAGGGGGTAGAAACAATAAATAATAGCAACAAGTGCAACACTGAGCATGACATGGCAATATGCAAGCTAGGCATGAGGTAACGCAGTAACATCCATCATAGACGGGTCGAGAAAATATCAGATGATATTCCCCGGGTCTGCGGCTACTACCGGACACATGAAAAACCATGAAAAAGTTCCATGTGTTGCTATGCTAAGGACACGTGACAGACGAATGGACCGTGTATCCGGGTTCGTCTCGTTCTACCGATCAACTTTCATGTTGGAAATATTTTGATATGAGTTAGGGTTTATTAATTTTAAAAGTTTTATTAATATTTAGGAATTAAAAACAGATTTAATTAATTATTAAATGCTATTATGACATCCGCATGATGTCATGCTGACATCAGCAGTTGACTAGTCAACTGACTAGTGGGCCCTACATATCATTGACACAATTTATTAATTAAGGTTAAATATTAATTAATTACATTAATTTAGTGGGGACCCACGTGTCATATACTGCCTAGTATATTTTATTTAACTTAATTAATAGATTCAGCTAACAGCTTATTTAACTAGCTTACCTAATCTTCAAATAGTGCAACTAACTAAATACTTATTTATCTATTATTATTATTATATTAAGTCCTAATTATTCCAAAACAGTATTTACTGTTTAAATTACTGATTAGTCCAATTAGTTAAATTATTAATATTAATTAATTATAACACTATTTCTGTTTATTTTATTATATTAAGTCCTAATTATTCCAAAACAGTATTTACTGTTTAAATAACTGATTAGTCCAATTAGTTAAATTATTAATATTAATTAATTATAAAACTATTTCTGTTTATTTTAATTCTTGTCTTTAGGGCGTGGACCTGGCATGTCATTGGGACAATGAGTACACAAAAACTACACGCACACACACTTGGTGGACACATATATATACTTACATACATACATCCATTTTAACATACATACACACATATTTAAGTTCATACATACATATCCTCGCACATACATACATCTTCACATATACGTACACACGTATATATCCATGTATACATACGTACGATTATACAAAGATTTATTTTTCTTCTTTTTTTGTTGTTCTTTACATTCATCATGCACAAATCACACGGGGGCGCCGGATCAATGGAGAAAGAGGAGAGGGGGCCGGGGCCGCGGTGCCTCACCACCGTTGACGGGGGAGCAGAGGCTCGGTGTAGAGGTAGATCGGTGGGGAGGAGGTTGAGGAGGAGGATGCCGGCGGATCCGGCGAGGACGAGGCGCACGGGCGTCGGATCCGGTGCGGGACGGCGCTAGTGCGGCCCCGGGCGGCGTGTGATGGCGCGGGGGCGGCGGCCCAAGACAGCGGGGCGCAAGGAGCGCGGGGTGAGGTCGTCGGTGGGGGGCTCTGGTCGGCCGGCGGTTTGAGGCGACGCGGGACCAGCGCGGGGAAGCGGAGGCACGCTGGCGCTGGGGTTTCGGGCGAGGAGAGAGTAGCTCCTGGCGCTGGGGATGGGGAGGGCCGGCGCGGCCGCTGAGGGAGGAGCGACGGGGCCGAGCGGGGGTGATGGGAGGGCCTGGCGATGAGGGAGGCGATCCCCTCCTGGGATCGGCGGTGGATGGGGCGTGAGGTTAGGGAGATGGCGCGTCGTGGGGAACGACATGTGGGAAGGGCTCGTGGAGCCAGGGGGAGTGACGGGATCTGGGGGATGGGGCGCGGTGACGGGAGGCTTCGTGGGGTTGGTGCTGGGGTGGGGCGATGTGGGAACCAAGAGGGTGACGAGGGGGAGGGTTTGACGAGGGAGCCTGGCTCCCTCGTGGCTGGCGACGCTGGTGGGGGGGGGGGGAAAGTGGGGCGACAGGGTGAGGGCTAGAGTTTGCCCTAGGGGTTAAATACCCCGAGGTGGGTTGGTGGACAAGTGGTTGGCCGGCTGGGCCACTTTGGCCCAGTTAGGCGAAGGGATTTTGTGTGTGTGTGTTTTTAATTACTTTCTTTTATTTATTTTTATATAGTTTATGTTTTAAATATATAGGAATTATAAATAATTTCAAAAATGTCTGATTCACTTTCATAACTTATTAGGGAATTTTTCTAATTCATCCAACCATATTATTTTTGCATTCGAAACTTTTATCGCTTGACTTTAATTTTAATTTAAAATCCAAATTGTTTTGAACTAACGGGAGATCAACAACAGGAACACGGTGACGTGACATTCGTTGCATAGGTTTACTGTAGCTTAATTACATCCAACACTGTAGCAAAAGGTGAGGATGTCACAACTCTCACCTACTAATAAGATTTCTCGTCCCGAGAATTAAGAGGTAGATGGAAAGAGTTCGGGGTAGTCATCATGAAGATGATCCTCGCGTTCCCAAATGGCTTCATCTTCAGAATGATTTGACCACTGCACTTTAAGGAATTGGTGACCTTACGACGAGTCTGACGTTCACCCCGGTCTAGTATGCGGACCGGATGTTCTCTATAAGAGAGCTCTTGTTGCAGTTGAAGCATATCATGTCCACTATTTGGACAAGATCCTTGAAGCAGCGGCGGAGCATGAGACACATGGAAGACATTGTGAACCTGAGAAAGGTTTGATGGCAGTTCCAATTGATAAGTCACTCTTCCATGCCTTTAGAGAACAGTGAAAGGACCAATATAACGAGGAGCTAACTTGCCCTTGATCCCAAAACGACGTGCACCTCTCATTGGTGTGACACGAAGATAAGCCTTTTCGCTAGGTTGATAGACCATATCTTGATGATGACGGTCATACTGACTCTTCTGACGAGACTGAGCAGCCCTCAGATTCTCAAGAACAACACGGATTTGATCTTTAGAGTGTTAGATAACATCTGGACCGAAGAATGATCGGTCCATTGAATGGTGGCTCGAAAATTACATACGAAGCCAAGTGTAAAGGATACTTTGGAGGCAAAGATGTACATGAGAGTCAGGTTTCAATCCTGTGGAACTTTGAGTTATGGGTCCACCATGTGGGCCAAGAGTAGGCAGAGGGGTGACATATTATACGGTCTTGGTAGCAAGACATGTCAGGGGATAACCTGTCAATTATGTCGGCAACAACACCGGTACCAAGGGAGGGGGACGAATAGAACCATTTTTCCTGCTCATTGAAACGAGGTGGACCAATAGGCAAGGCTCTCGTCCATCGGCAGCTACCGGAATGTTATCCGCAATAGTAACAGGATTTTACTGACAAAGTTGTTTACCGAGAATTTTACCTAAACAGGGAATTAACACTGCTTAGATATGTTATGCCACAAGAAAGGTCAAACAGACCAATGGGGAAGGAAAATGTGTTCACACACACAAGTTTTTTAAAATATACCATTCCCGAGAAAAGCATAGAGTATGGTATACATGATACGTCATCAAGTACATAACCATTTAGACAAAGAGGCAAGAAGAATCATGATGTTTACCCATACCATATGGTTTGGATAATTGATCAGGAACAATTTAGCATTGTGCTTATAATATTCCTGTTGAAATTTGAAGTACCTTATCCGTGCTTCGAGGTAGCATCGACATGGCCATCAGATAAAGGTCAGACTTATGGGTATACAAAGAGGAACCATGAGGTACAACTTACAAAACTAAGTCATACAATTTCCTCATGGTAGAATGGCGAATCTTACATATGGAAGAATTTATAACAATAGGTCCTGCGACCCGGTGTGCCAGAAAAGACATCACCGTACTGGGTTATATAAGACCCAAGTTATAATTATTGGGAAATGTTCCAACCATCATATCTCCCGAGATTCAGATCTGATTGGTGTAGGGACACCTCAGTCTCAAGATGCGTGAGAGGAAAAATGAAGATGCAAGATTCTCATGATATGAGCTACACAAGCAATTCTTGAATCATGAGTTCGACTGTAAGACATATGAACACAATGTCAAGACATTCGTGCCCACATATAATTCTTACATCAAAATGCAACTAAGTTCTCATTTGGAAGCAATCATCGAGGATAACAAGGTTCCATGTGTAAATCTGGATTAGCTCTTAGCTCTTAGGAAGGAACTTCTTTTCCCTTGATCAAATCAGTCAGTGGCTTCGCGTGCTAAGAGAAGTTATATGAAGTGAAGATAACAAAACTTCAAAACATATAACATTTCGTGCATGCGTGAATGATTTAGTATTTCCCGAGAGGAAGCGAAACAAAACTTTCACATATTCACGGTGGCAAGAATGCACATAAACTTTGGGGAAACATTTCTGCTATCAAGCACATTCTTCATGAGCTAGGCACAAGGATAATGCTTTCAAGAGTTTCATCGCCGAACCATGAATAAGTTGAGGGTGTGGTCGATGGGCTCAGCAACAATCCCTCAAGATTTGACAGGGATGAATGTCCAAAATTATAATATCACGGAGATAGCACTTGTCAATTCAAATGGTACAATGTCGTATGATCGAGGGGACAACAACAATTAAACATTGGTCAAAGGGTGCACTTGGGAATACAAATTGAGTAGCAGGACCAATGTTATAATGGTGAGTCAACAACCAACACACCAAGAATGAAACAATCAGTAGTCAACCTCAAGGCAATAGGGTTGCCAGAAGTATTGGGATCACACATCAAAGTTCACTTGTTGGTATTCCGGTTTGAAACAACACGGGACCAAGAAATGAATAGTGATGGCGAGAAGTATTACTATATCAAGAATTCTTAAGAGGTGCAATGATGCTCACAACATTATTGACATAAAAGATAGTAATACTCCAAGGTAGAAGATAACATAGGCTGAATAGCAAGGAACTTAAGGGACAACACAAAACCTGAACACGTTTGTGTTGGAGGGAAGGCAATAAGGTTGACGATGATTTCACAAATCATCGAGGGGAAGGGATGGTATTTCTCATCATGCATTCCATTGATACCTTGCAAGAGCTCGGGGTGCTGATGATGATCACGACACATTTATCGAGAAGCTTCACAAAGATATAATCGTTCAACGACGACATCAAGCAAGGGAATAATGAAGCAAGAGGTTGTCGGAATCATAGATAAGCGGCTAGCTTAGAATTGGGATTGCCTTTCAGGACAACCAACATGATGTGGAAAGCTCGATGCAAGTTAACACAAAGTTGGAATTGTGTTCCAGGGATGAAGGGTATAGATAGCATGGTCGAGCTCCAACATGACGATGATGATGTCGCTTAACAGCTTGGAATGACATGATCGAGTACAAACTCGTAAACAAGGAAGATTACTAAAAGTTGTTGAATCGCAATGCATACTCGATTCAGTTATCAATGTACTAGTGTGCCTAACAACTCAAACACGAGGAAACTGGAATTAATGAAAATATCATAGTTGATGAGGAGCTCACAAGAAGTTATATAGCTCCGTGATATCCTCGAGCTACAAGGAATAATACTCGGAGGTAGATCAACATTAAGTCTTGGACCAATGTATTGATCTGAAGAAGACAAGTACTTTAACTCGTCTGAGAATGAAATCAAGGTAGGACAACATGGTCGGAACCACGATTGCAAAGGACAAGATCACAAATACCAGATTTAAACCACAGAATGAATGATTATTGATACGAGAAGCTTCTATGGTAAGATCAACGTCGTCTCCATGGGAATGAACACAAAGTTCAAGGTCGACTCCCACTTCATCAATGCGCCACTTGCCATTTACTCCTCACCTTTGATCAGGTTGTAGCTTAAAAAGATTATCTGGTAAAACACCAGAAGAGTAAGACTCATGAAACACTCTTCGGGTCATATTGATTTAGGAAGTCATAGGTTCAACCCATCGGGGAACCTTAGGAACATATACCACAAACTTCAAGAGTAATTAACACATGCTTGAAGAGCATGGTTGAGAAGGGCATATGATACAACTTATCAGAAGGAGAAGACACAATTTACCAATGGCATTATGTATCAAGGGAACAATATCACAAGAATTTTTTTGAATGTAAAGGATGTCGTCGGATAATAACTTAGAATGAGTCTCGCAGTCCACAAAAGATCTGATGTGAGTATCGGTACTCATTCAGAGGGGGGTAAAACGCAAAGCATCGGATTATAGAACATCTAAAAAATATCGATACGTAATTACCAAAGAAATTAGGATTTCCAGGTTGGTGTATCATAATCAGATGCTCCGGTCAAATACAAGTTGAATGGACTTAGATGGTCAACCAACCAAAGTTGATTTGTCGAGAACCAACTCTGTTTGAAAGGACGTCTAAGCCGAAAAGTAATTTATGAGTATCAACAGATGATTGTGTGCATTCACACAAAGGTAGAATCAATAAGATCACAGGAAAATCACAAAGGATTTTAATAAATGCTGCTAGACAAATGGATTTAACCATAACACAAGTAGGTGAGAAAGGTCAAGAGTAATAGGCTACTAGTAATTCGAAGAACTATCGAAACCCATGACAACTAATGACGGATGAATCCTCGATAAGATAATTCGTTGCATCTCGTAAAACAAGAGCAATTGGAAAGAAAATATGAATGACATTTGTATGTAGTCATCCATTGTGGTTGACAGAGAAGGGAAAATTGCAGAAGCAATGAGCACAAGATCTCAAGAGAACATCGAAGAGTAACTGCAGTTCTTCTGACGGATAAAGCCATCGTCTGGAATATGGGGCTCTCCGGGAGGAAGTATTTACGAGAACCTAGAGTCAGAGTTAGCAAAATCTTTAACCCGAAAGAGAAGAGGGAATAGAGCCTAGAGTACAGGAAAGGAGTGAAAGATACTAATACCACCCAATTGAGATGTGGGCCCGTAATCCACAACATCTGTGTTAGTAAAGTTTTTCAAACACTAGACCCAACTTCGGGCAAGGAGTTGGAAAGGGGTTTACCTACAGGCAGTCGGCTCTAATACCAACTTGTGACACCCTCGATTTAATCGTACGCTAATCATACACGCAAATGCGTACGACCAAACTCAAGGACTCACGGGAAGATATCACAACACAACTCTAGACACAAATAAAACATACAAGCTTAATATTACAAACCAGGGGCCTCGAGGGCTAGAATACAGAAGCTCGAGAAACACATGAGTCAGCGGAAGCAACAATATCTGAGTACAGACATTAAACATGGGGTGCCTTAGAGAAGGCTAACACAAAAGAAACACGATCAAACGAGGCTAGGCCTCCTGCCTGGGAACCTCCTAACTACTCCTCGTCTTCAGCGGCCTCCATGAAGAAGTCACCATTGGGGTGGTAGGCGTCGGCAGGAAACTCCATCTCCTGGGCTCCATCATGTGGTCGCAGCAACGGATCAAGAGGACAAAGGGGGAGCAAAGCAACGGTGAGTACTCATCCAAAGTACTCGCAAGACTTATCTCAGAACTATGCTAAGAATGCATCAGTATCAAAGCAGGGGTTTATATGTGGACTGATTGCAGCAATGCGAGAAAGAGAGAGAAGGCCAAGTCCTATCGAAGACTAGCATCTTCAGGGGTCTTGCAACAATAGACGATAGTAGAACAAGTAACACAAATATTAGTCATATTGTTGCAGCAATATTAATATGAGGTCACGCCCAGAGATCCTTCCTTGACTCCCTGCGAGGAAGCAATCTTGGGGCAACTAATTCCAGTTAAGTGACAGTTGTAGTTGTATAAGATCAGGGCACAACTCCAAGTCGTCCTGTAACCGTGGACACGACTATTCGAATAGTTAATTTTCGTCCCTGTAGGGGTGCACCAAGTTTCCCATCACGCTCGATAACACTCTGGCCGGACACACTTTTTTGGGTCATGCCCGGCCTCGGAATATCGACACGTCGCAGCCCCACCTAAGCTCAGCAGAGAGGCGCACCCGCCGGTCTAAATCCTAAGCACAAAGGGTTCGTGGGCCCACTTGCCCTCCGCGCTCCTGCACGATGCGTGGGCAGCCGATGTAAGTCCTAGCACCCCTTAATACAAGAGCGATGCATCCCGGGACCACTCGGGCGCGCGCCGCTCCATCGCTGACGTCTGAAGAGCTTCGGCTGATACCGCGATGTCGAGTACCCATAATTCTTCCCGCGTAGCCGGTTAGTGCGAAAAGGTACCCGACCAACCCAGATCAAATACCCAAATCCATTATCATTTTCATTAAGCTCATCGACACAAACACGCGGGAATCCACCCGCCTAACATCTATTCATCAAAGATCCGAGTAACATGGTCAAGTAACTGTGTGGTTGTAACATCGGGGGGAATCCAATGTATCACCCTCGTTGGATTCCGAAGGATGTAACCGTCAAGGTGGACTTAGAGGAATCACCCTCGAGGGTCCCACACTTGAGGGGTTGCACGACAGAGGCATCGTCGGGAATGGTGAAAGAGGAATCACCCTCGATAACCACGACCGACTAGCTGTACTACAGAGATATCATCAGGAGTACTTTGTGAGGTGTCACCCTCGATACCCGATAGTATCTCTGTAGCGTCGCACAACTAAGGGGGGGGTGTAAGTGTTGTGCTGGGTTTGGCTCTTCGATCAGGGATCGAGACTTGAAAACAAAGCGGGGCAACTGGACTACGGGGTCAGAGGGGATGACTGCTCCACCTATACTAAACAGTTTAAAGTGTAGATAGAAAGTAGCAGTTCATCAAAATTAGGCTATGCATCAGATATAGATGCTAACTACAACAGTAGCAAAATTCTAATGCAAGCATGCGGAGGAAAGACATAGGCGATATAGGGAAGATCAAGGGAGGTTTGCTTGCCTTGTTGCTCTGCGGCAAAGGGCTGGTCGTCAGGAGGGTAGATGTACCCGACAGCAGCGTCAGTCTCGGGGTCTACCGGTAAGAAGAGGGGGGAGAAACAATAAATAATAACAACAAGTGCAACACTAAGCATGACAGGGCAATATGCAGGCTAGGCATGAGCTAACGCAGTAACATCCGTCATAGACGGGTCGGAAAGATATCATATGATATTCCCCGGGTCTCTGGCTACTACCGGACAGATGAAAAACGATGGAAAAGTTCCATGTTTGCTATGCTAAGGACGCGCGACAACCGAATGGATCGTGTATCCGGGTTCGTCTCGTTTTGCTGATCAACTTTCATGTTGAAAATATTTTGATCTCACTTACGGTTTATTTTATATTAATTTTTAAAGTTTTATTAATATTTAGGAATTAAAAACATATTTAATTAATTATTAAATGCTATTATGATATCAACATGATGTCATGCTAACATCAGCAGTTGACTGGTCAACTGATCAGTGGGTCCTACATGGCATTGACACAATTTATTAATTAAGGTTAAATATTAATTAATCACATTAATTTAGTGGAGGATCCACGTTTCGTATAGTGCCTAGTATATTTTATTTAACTTAATTAATAGATTCAGCTAATAACTTATTTAAATAGCTTACCTAATCTTTAAATAGTGCAACTAACTAATACTTATTTATCTATTATTATTATTATTATATTAAGTCCTAATTATTGCATAACAATATTTACTGTTTAAATAACTGATTAGTCCAATTAGTTAAATTATTAATATTAACTAATTGTAAAACTATTTCTATTTATTTTAATTCTTGTCTTTAGGGCGTGGAACCCGCATGTCATTGGGACAGTGAGTACACAAAAAACTACACACACTCGGTGCACACACACAGATATATATATATATATATATATATATATATATATATATACTTACATACATACATCCATTTTAACATACATACACACATATTTAAGTTCGTACATACATATCCTCGCACATACATACACCTTCACATATACGTACACACACACATATATATATGCATGTATACATGCATACGATTATAAATAGATTTCTTTTTCTTCTTCTTTTGTTGTTCTTTACATTCATCATGCACAGATCACATTGGGGCACCGGATCAATGGAGAAAGAGGAGAGGGGGCCGGGGCCGCGGTGCCTCACCACCGTTGACGGGGAAGCAGAGGCTTTGTGTAGAGGTAGACCGGCGGGGAGGAGGTTGAGGAGGAGGATGCCGGCGGATCCGGCGAGGAGGAGGCGCACGTGCGTCGGATCCGGTGCGGGACGGCGCTGGTGCAGCCCCGGGCGGCGCGCGACGGCACGGGGGCGGCAGCCCGAGACGGCGGGGCGCAGGGAGCGCATGGTGAGGGCGCCGGTGGGAGGGCTCTGGTCGGCCGGCGGTTTGAGGCGACACGGGACCAGCGCGGGGAAGCGGAGGCGTGGTGGCGCCGAGGTTTTGGGCGAGGAGAGAGTAGCTCCTGGTGCTGGGGATGGGGAGGGCCGACGCAGCCGCTGGGGGAGGAGCGACGGGGACGAGCGGGGGCGACGGGAGGGCCTGGCGACGAGGGAGGCGACCCCCTCGTAGGATCGGCGATGGGCGGGGTGTGAGGTCAGGGAGATGGGGCGTCGTGGGGAACGGGATCTGGGAAGGGCTCGTCGAGCCACGGGGAGTGACGGGATCTGGGGGATGGGGCGCGGTGACGGGAGGCGCCGTGGGGTTGGTGCTGGGGTGGGGCGACGTGGGAACCAAGAGGGTGACGAGGGGCAAGGTGTGACGAGGGAGCGTAGCTCCCTCATGGCTGGCGGCGCTGGTGGGGGGGAGTGGGGCGACGGGGTGAGGGCTAGGGTTTGTCGTGGGGGTTAAATATCCCTAGGTGGGTTGGTGGGCAAGGGGTTGGCCGGCTGGGCCACTTTGGCCCAGTTGGCCCAGGGGCTTTTTTTAAATTACTTTATTTTATTTATTTTTGTATAGTTTCTGTTTTAAATATATAGGAATTATGAATAATTTAAAAAAAAATCCTTGATTCACTTTCATAACTTATTAGATAATTTTTATAATTCATCCAACCATATTGTTTTTGCATTCGAAACTTTTATCGCTTGACTTTAATTTTAAATTTAAATCCGAATTGTTTTGAAGTAACGCGAGATCAACGATAGAAACACGGTGACGTGGCATTCATTGCATAGGTTTACTGTAGCTTAATTACATCCAACACTGTAGCAAAAGCTGAGGATGTCACAGAACACACCGGGGACGAAGGCACACGTTGGTGTTGCCAACACCGGGCATGCATAGATGGGACCTGCACAAGCTGGTACGCCATGTCGAGGAAGCTAGTAGAGAAGGACTCGATGAAAGTTGCAGCGCAAATCGGCGGGCGCCGATGTTACCTGCGGTGGTTGGAGTAGACGAAGTGGTTGGGGAAGACGATGGCGACGCTGGCGATGAGCTTGTGCTGGACGGAGATGAAGGGGGTGGACGGGCGGTGCGGCTCGGTTGAGCGAGCTGCTGCGGCGCCAAAGAAGGTCAGTAGCGGTGGCCTGATGGCGACGGTGAGGGCTCGTTAGGAGCGTCGCGGCGATGCTCGAAGTAGGCGAGGAAGAATCCGACATCGCGACGAAGACCTGCGCGGACGATGGCGTTCGTGCGTCGAGGGAGAAGGCACAACGCATACTACATGAAGTCAACGCATACTATGGATGCGAGAGGCCTCCGCATCGCGCGAGGCCGTCGAATCGGTGTAGAGGCCGGATCACGCCAATGTCGGAGTAGAGACACGTGGCGGGTGATGCAGACCGATCTTAGAGCAGAACACTAAAAAGAGAACACCGATCGCAGTGACCGGTGGAAGAGAGAAAATCCGGATCAAGAGATCGGAAAAAAGACTCTCTAGTGCAGCCGGACAACACGACCGGCAAACAAACCCTAGGTACAGGCGGCGTGGCCCCCGGCGGCGGTCACTAAGGTCGACAACCTTGGAGGCAGCGCGGAGCGGAATCGGCGGGCGGCGACTCGGGTTGGATCGATTAGGATGATAACATCTTAGAAGGGATAGAGTGGTTGGTGGAATAGCTCTGGTATTGCTTGAGTCTCATGGACATATATATATGCCATGTCTATTCTGCTAATATTAAAACATCTCTAGAAAACCTGCAAACGCGTTTTACAGTTCGATGATCTGGGGTTTTGCGGGCCGAAATGTTGCACTGCAGAACATACCCCGTATAACTGAACTGCATAATTTGAAAAAAAGCTTTCGTGGGAGAATTTGGAAGAACACTTCATTCAGAGTTCATACGCAGTAGATGATCATACATACTAAGGGTGGGGTGGGGCTAGAGGTAAGCTATCCTAGTGGAGCTCATGAGAGCTCACCGGAGCTAGTATATCCTACCGCACTACGCAAAAACGAGTTCACTGGAGACGAGCTCGTGCGGTAGTAGATGTGCAGTGCGCTCAGTCAACGTACTTGTCCGAGGAGAGCTCGACGTAGATGCGCTCCTGCGCAGTCACTTCGCGACACCACTCCTCCACCTTCTGGCCGAAGGCGAGGGCCGACACGACACTCTTCTCGTAGAGCACGGTGTCGATCTCCTCCTCCCTCCGACGGCACTGTTGGTCCTATTCCGCCTCCCACGCACTCGGCGCCAGTAGCACGGGCAAAAAGGTTGTCTGCCTCCGCCGGGGGTGAATCCTCCGGTCCGACGACGGCCCCGGCATGTCACTGTGGCACTGCCTCGACCTCTGGCTCCTCAAGCTCCTCAAGCTCCATCTTCACCGGCGCGAGCTCCTCAAGCTCCCTCTTCAGTGGGGTGAAGGAGGTGCGTGAGCGTGAGCTCGAGGCATCGAAGGAGCTGTAGGAGAAGAGTCGGCCGCGCGCGCGGTCGTACTGAGACAGAGGAGCGACGACGGCGGCGTCAGGCCCCACTGCGTGTACCGGCGGGCGGCGCGCTTCCGCGCGGTGTCAGATCTAACGCAACAAGCCCTCTCGGGGTCGTCATTCCTACGGCCGCCCGAGCTGGTCATCAAAGGGTGGTGGAATGGATCGGCTACGCAGCGGAATGGAGGGACACAACGGCGGATTGGAGGCACCAGCGGTGAGGTGGGGGAACTTTTCACAGCGGCGGAGGTATAGGGTTTTGACCCGCATCTAGTCTATATATTTTACACTATATTTTTATGTTTGTAATTTTATGTGACATCAAATATTTTTTATGGTGACTATATATTTTCTTACGGTCTCTTTTTACGTATGAAATAAGAAATAAAGTTGAAACATAAAATTACGGTGCATTGATGTCAAAATAGAGGGGGGGTGAAGAATAAATAACTATTCTTCACCCTGGGTGACGAATAGTCAATCCCTATATATATATATATATATATATATAGGGTGACACTATTCGTCACCCTCGGTGAGGAATAGTTATTCTTCCCCCCCTCTATTTTCACATCAATACACTGTAATTTTATGTTTCTGAAATTTTAACTTATCTCATACGTAAAAAGAGACCGTAAAAAAATACATAGTCAAAGTAAAAAATATTTTATATCACGTAAAACTACAAACATAAAAACATAGTGTAAATTATACATAAAATATGATTTTTGTGGTCTTATGACCTATATTTTTGTTTTCTTATGTCAAATTTTTCGTAGTGAATCAATATAAACGTATCTATTTGTATTTCAAATTTAATTTATTTATGAAATGGTCGTAAAATTACCTCGGGTGAGGAATAATTTAATCTGCACCCTGGATGATGATATATATATATATATACAATAATGTATATATATATATATATATATATATATATACACACGGTGGTAGTTACCATCACTTGCGTTTTGTATGTTGTACGTAGCATTTATCAAATTGGAGAGTATGTACACGTAGTATGTAGTATATAATAATGTTTAGGTAGTATATATACTATTTTTTGGTAGTATGTATCATATTTTTAATGCTTTTTTTACATATAGATGTATACGTATTTCACAAATATAAAAAAACTATGGATCAACTTGTAATTTTTTCATGTAACTCACTTTGAATTTTTTCTATATGTAGTATATAAACATAATTAAAATGATAAATTAGTATATATACTACCGCATGATAGTATATGAAACATGTGGGGTAACTACCCCTGAGTGGTATGATGTATTTTTCCTATATATATATTGAGTATAATTACCCAAGAAAAGGTAAGACAAATCCTAGTCTATCTCATATTTCCTAGCTAATCAATATACTCAATAGTTATGATCCAACAACCAATTCTTCATTTCCGGATTAACAAGAAAGATCTGACTGACTAAAAAACGTAAGGACATCAACATCTTTTCTTTTCTATTAGGAGGGCATACTGCATAAACCAATAATACCTTTCATGATTCAGTGTCCTATTATTTGTTACTCTCTATAATCTTGAAGGTAGAGGATACATGATCTTTATTCCATTTTTATGGGTATCTACATTGTTGTACACACTTTGATAGCCCTAGTAATGGAATGTATTTTTATGCTTCATTGTTCTATCTATAGCTTTTGTAGCTTATATACTTCAGGTTTTCACTATCATAGTGTTGTGTCCCTTTCGAGAAAGCCATGGAAACCATGTTCTGCAGTGTACACTTCTACCTTAGTAGTTGGCCTTCAAAAAGAAACCATGATCTTTATTCATCTAAATTAAGCGAACTAATATGTTCTGATGCTCTTTTGTTCTATTTTCAGACATTAAACTGCCTTCCAGCGGGAGAGGGAAGTATAAGTGCGAGAGGTACCCATCCATCCAACGTCCTTTGGGTTGTTTGCTCTGTGTGTGCGCGGTCGGGGGATGTCGCATCGTTGCCATTTCCCCTTATGTTTATTCGATATTCTTCTTCCTATTTTTTTGTGTACCCTTGGTCTTCGAGTTCAAAATTAGCACCATTGCCCATTTGGTATATCATAATATTAATGTGGGTCAAAAAATAGGATTTGTAATCTTCACCTCAAATTTCTAAGATTTTAAACTATTATTGGTATGGTCGTATTATTGATTCCATTGAAATGAATGTTCTAATGTATATTAGACTTAACTCCGACATGTCTTGTCATGAAATTGATTTTCCTTTCCAAAGTTTTTAGGTCTCCAAGTTTCTCCTCTCATTACCATGGCATAATTTTTTTCCAGCTAATGAGTAGCAAGGTGTTAGAGCATATTTCTCCATGTGTAGTTTCAATAATTGATGACAGTCCATATGGAGTATGGACTAATGGTTTACTTGAGTCATATTCGAAGGATATGTCCATATGCACTTCTTGAAGTCTATCTGTTGGTTTCAAGGAGTTTATATGGTGACCAAGGTGGTATTCAAGATTTATCCAAATATTGGACATGTGAGAGTTGATCTTATTACAAGCATGTCTTGAAGAATAATATTGTGTGAACATTCATGTTTACCTTCAAGACATCATCTTTATTATGAGAGAAGATATGATACAAGGTTTATCGAGACTAAGTCAAAGAGTGAATCAAGTTGGTCAACACACAAAGCGTACAAGATGTACCGAGAGGGATCAAGTGATCCCATGGTATGGTAAGCATTGTCCATTATGCTTTGTGTACCAACACATGGTCTACGTCAGAGTTCTATGTGGGTTTAGGTATGTTTCCATGGGCTTGCATCAAGAGGAAGATCTCATAAAACCCATGGAGGATGACATTAAGTGGTGATCGTCATCAAGATTGTGGTGTGCAAGTTCAAGTGGAGCATCAAGAAGAGATCTGGCTTGAAGCTTGCCATCCATTGTGATGACAATGGACTTGTGAAGATGTGCCGATAAGTGGCTCGCCCATTATGGAGTATGGTGGAGCACTCTACTAGTCTTCTTCGAGCCGGAACAATCAAGAAAGGTGGTCCATATTGAGGAGGACAAGATCGTCATCATCTAGCTCAAGTGGACTCTCTGCAAGGCAAATGTTCATCCTGATAGGTTTTCTACTTTATCAATGTGAGGGTGTTAGTTGGGAGACCGGGTTATAGGACCGATTGCCTTACTATCAAGGGGGGCTCTCAAGTGAGTAGTTTCATCGTATAGTTCGTTGATAGCTCAAATCATTGCATTCTTGGCATCATCATCTTTCTTGGTTCTTCGTTGGATTTTTCATTTTGTGGGTTCTCGAGCTTATGGTCATCTTCATGACAAGTTCGAGTTCATCGGAAACGGAGTCCATATGCATCTTTTGTGATGTTTTCGATGTTGGTTTTTTCCCGGTTCTTCATCCATAGAGGTTTCACATCTGTAGATTGTTGGCATTTTTATATTGCCTCTTGTTACTATAATAAGGCTTTTGTCATCCCGAATACAACAAGGTTGAGTTTGCTCAATTCGGAGCTCATTTGGAGAAGTTATGGTAGTTATGGTATTCCTAAGTTCATACCTTGCCTTTGGTCTAGTCCATAAGGAACCAAGCGAAAGTACCATGCAAGGAAGCGGTACTACCTCTTATCTGCAGTAGTATTGCTCTGGGCAGCACTAGTACCGCTTACAAGCGGTAGTGCCATTTTCCAGTATCACGCGCTCTACCGCTGGCTTCGATGTCTCGACTTTTTGTGTCGAAGTGTGTGGTTTCTAGTCGATACTATGGCGCGATAGTACCGCTTCCAAGCGGAAGTACCGTCTGTTACTACTATGCCACTACTGTCCTTCTTTCTGGGCCTGAAACCGTGAGCAAACTATGAGCGGTAGTAGGGCGTGGTACTTGATACGTCTTCGTCGTATCTATAATTTTTGATTGTTTCATGCCAATATTCTAGAACTTTCATATACTTTGGCAACTTTTTATACTATTTTTGGGACTAACATATTGATCTAGTGACTAGTGCGAGTTCCTATTTGTTGCATGTTTTTTGTTTCGCAGAAAATCCATATCAAAAGAAGTCCAAACGGGATAAAAACTTACCAAGAATTTTTTGGAATATATGTGAATTTTGGGAAGTGGATCAACAGAAGGCGGTGCCCGAGGGGCCCACAAGCTAGAGGGGCGTGGCTTGGGGGGTAGGGCACGCTAGCTGGCTTGTGGACAGCCCGCAAGGCGGTTGGTGCCCTTCTTTGGCCGCAGCAAATCTAATATCCAGATAAAATCGTGTTAAAGTTTCAGCCCAATCGGAGTTACGGATCTCCAGGAATTTAAGAAACAGTGAAAGGCCACAATCTGGTAACGCACAAGAACACAGAAACAGAAAGAAACATAGAGAGAGATTCAATCTCGGAGGGGCTCTCGCCCCTACGCCACCATGGAGGCCATGGACCAGAGGGGAAACCTTCCTCCCATCTAGTGGGGAGGACAAGGAAGAAGAATAAGGAAGTGGGCTCTCTCCCCTCTCTCTCGGTGGCACCGGAACGCTACCGGGACCATCATCGTGACGACGGTCTACACCAACAACTTTGCCGCCGTCATCACCAACTCTCTCCCCCTCTATGCAGCGGTGTAACACCCCTTTTCCCCGCTATAATCTCTACTTAAACATGGTGCTCAATGCTATATATTATTACCCAATGATGTATGGCTATCCTATGATGTTTGAGTAGATCCATTTTGTCCTAAGGGTTGATTGAAGATCATGATTGGTTTGAGTTGCATCTTTTATTATTGGTGATGTCCTATGGTGCTATTCGTGTCGCGCAAGCGTGAGGGATCCCCGCTGTAGGGTGTTGCAATGTGTTCATGATTTGCCTATGGTGGGTTGCTTGAGTGATAGAAGCATAAACCCGAGTAGGTGGGTTGTTTCATATGGGAGTAAAGAGGACCTCATACCTTATAATGCTATGGTTAATTTTTACCTTAATGATCTTTAGTAGTTGCATATGCTTGCTAGAGTTCCAATCATGAGTGCATATGATCCAAGTAGAGAAAGTATGTTAGCTTATGCCTCCCCCTCATATAAAATTGCAATAATGATTACCGGTCTAGTTATCGATTGCCTAGGGACAAATAACTTTATTGTGACAAAAAGATCTCTACTAAGACTAACTTAGCCGCCCTTAGTTTTTACTTACGTGTTCTTTATTTTCTTGCAAACCTATCTTATCACGCCTACAAAGTACTTCTAGTTTCTTACTTGTTCTAGGTAAAGCGAACGTAAGCGTGCGTGGAGTTGTATCGGTGGTCGATAGAACTTGAGGGAATATTTGTTCTACCTTTAGCTCCTCGTTTGGTTCGACACTCTTAGTTATCGAGAAAGACTAGAATTGATCCCCTGTACTTGTGGGTTATCAATACCTTTTTCTGGCGCCGCTGCCTGGGAGCAATAGCGTGGGGTGATATTCTCTTGTGTGCTTGTTTGCTTTAACACTAAGTAGATTTTATTTGATGTTTAAGTTGTTCCCTATCTTTAGTTATGGATATGGAACACGAAATATAAAAAAATAGGTGTACTTGCTACTCATGGAGATGGGGTGTCGTGCTAACGATTCCGACAATAGAAAGGGGGTAGGATAACGGAGCATGATCTATCAAGATGCACATGGGTGACACGGTGGTTTTAGCGAGTTCGGGCCTCTCACAATGGAGATAACAACCCTACGTCTCGTGCTCTGGAGAGGCTTTGTTTTTATCTATCATGGACATGAGTTACATGGTGTAGAGAGAGAGCCAGAGTCGAGGGAAAGAATGAGCCTGCCGAGGGAGAAAAACTCTACCTCCTTGGCTTTGTGGTGGGGGTGGCTTATATAGAGTGCGTCACCCCCTCACCTCCTATGTTACAAGATGGAGCATTAGTGCCATGATGACAACCCACTATGAAACCTCCACTATGAGTATGATGCTTCGGCTACCCTGTTGGTCTTCGCATATCCGAGTGAGACATATGGCCGAGTGATTTACCGTCGTCCGAGTGGATAGTGTGTACTTGTCCGAGTGGATCCATACCGAGTGGATTAGATGTTGTCGCGATCCAGCCAGAATTTCCCTTGTAGTCCTAATAATGAGGTGCCCTTGGTTAGGACATATAGGTCAGGCCTATGACCCTACCCTAGGGCTGTATCCCCGTCATGGGGAACCTCCTAAAACCCTCGATGCTCATTATGTGGAAGATATTATGCACTACTTCAGTAATCCCAAGAAAAACCCATTCAATTATATATTGGGAGACACGTTGGATCAACGTGAATACTTTAGGGATTATCGCTTGACTCAAAAAGGGAAATTGTTATGGGATCAAATTCATATGTTGAAATGGTATGCTTGGAATCTATGCTTGAGATATGATATTACTTGTTGCTCTAGGATGAAGGCTAAACACCTTCCCTTTTGATGTAAATTTAATGATAATGAAACCTTGGCTTCTTATGCTAATGGTATATATGATTACTATGATGTGGAACAAATAGAAGAGTTTGTTGCTTTTAAGGGTGCTTATGAAATTGAAGCTTTGTTTGAAAAGTATGAAGATTATGATGATGCTGTTTACCGATCTCAAAATTTGGCTACGCTTAATTATTGTTATGACAATTATGAATATAATTCCCATATTGATCGATTTATTGAGAAAGTCTCCGCTATCCAAGAAGAGATTAATATTTTGCCAGAATCTATGGAAGAAGAAATTGATGACACTGTGAGCTCATTGGATGAAAAGGATGAGGAGGAGAGCGAAGAACAAAAGGAGGAAGAGTGGATTAGCTACCCGTGCCCACCTTCTAATGAGAGTAACTCTTCAACTCATACATTGTTTAATTTCCCTTCGTGCTTACCGAAGGATAAATACTATGATAACTGCTATGATCCCTTGGATTCATTTCAAATATTCCTTTTTGATGAACTTGATGCTTACTATGCTTGTGGCCATGATGCCAATATGAATGATGATTATGGAGATAAACTTGCTATAGTTCCTTATGTTAAGAATGAAATTGTTGCTATTGCACCCACACATGATAGTCCTATTATCTTTTTGAATTCTCCGAACTACACTATATTGGATAAGTTTGCACTTATTAAGGACTATATAGATGGGTTGTCTTTTACTATTACACATGATGATTTTGATAGATATAATATGCATGTGCTTTCTGCTCCTACTTGCAATTATTATGAGAGTGGAACTACATCTCCGACTCTCTATGTTTCCAATACGATAAAATTGCAAGAAATTGTTTATACTATGCATTAGCCTTTACTATGTGTGCATGAATTGTTCTTTTATGACATGACAATGCATAAGAAGAGAGTTAGACTTTGTTGTTATGTGATATATGTTACTTTGTTCTCACTACTAAATTAGAAATCATTGTTAATTAAAATTGGCTTTGATATACCTTGGGATCCGGGTGGATCAATTACTTGAGCACTTTATGCCTAGCTTAATGGGTTTAAAGAAAGCACTGCCATGGAGACAACATAGAAGTTTTAGAGAGTCATTTTTTTTCTGTTGTGTGCTTTTATATAGTTTAAAAAACAAAAACAAAAAGATGGTAACCTAAAACTTTTTCAAAAATAAAAGTGAAAGTGAGAGAGACGAGCATTGTTAAAATGGGAGCATGCCTTGAACTTTGTTCATGCCCATGGAAACCTTGTGAATCTTAATTACAGAAACTTTTCAAAAAAAAATAATCATACCCTTGTATAAATCCATTGTATTATAAAAATAATATGCCAAGATTTGACTTTAGGATGATTAAATTGCTTGTTTGGTGTGTGCAGTGCAAAAACATAAACTTTGGCCTTAGTGCGTGAATTTACATTTTTTACTGGAATATCAAAAGTTTCTGAAATTTTTACAAAGTACTACTATGCAAATTGTTTATTTCTTCCTAATTTTTAGAAGTTTTAGAGTTAAATAAGTATGGTGAAGGTATATATTACTACAGACTGTCCTGTTTTTGTTAGATTCTATTTTTGATGCATTGTTTTGCTCGTTTTGATGAAACTATCGATTGTATCGGTGGTATAAGCCATGGAAAAGTCATATTACAGTAGATACAATGCAAAACAAAATATGAATTGGTTGGCAACAATACTTAAAGTTGTAATTTGCTTTATTATTACTAACGGATCTCACGAGGGTTTTGTTAAGTTTTGTGTGATTGAAGTTTTCAAGTTTTGGGAGAGATCGCGATGGATGAAGGAATAAGGAGTGGAAAGATAGTAAGATTGGGGATGCCCGAGTCACCCCAAGGTAATATTCAAGGACTCCCAAGCAAATATGCTTGGGGATGCCCCAGAAGGCATCCCCTCTTTCTTCTAACAACCATCGGTTACTTCACTTGGACCTATATTTTTATTCGTCACATGATATGCGTAAATCTTGGAGCGTCCTGTTATTTTTATTTTTATTTTAATATTCCACCATGCTGGCATGAGAAAGTCCTTGTTTGATTTATAGAAGGCTCTTTGCACCTCACTTATATGTTTTGAGTACTGCTTTATAGAATGCTTCATGTGCTTCACTTATATCATTTGAAGTTTGGATTGCATGTTTCTCTACACATAGAAAATCGCCATTTGTAGAATGCTCTTTTGCTTCACTTATATTTGTTAGAGCATGGGCATATCTTCTGTAGAAATAATTAAACTCTCATGCTTCACTTATATCTATTTAGAGAGTTAACATGAGTTGGTCATTCACATGGGTAGTCATAAAATCCTACATAAAACTTGTAGATCACTGAATATGATATGTTTGATTCCTTGCAATTGTTTTGCGATATAAAGATGGTGATATTAGAGTCATGCTAGTGAGTAATTGTTGATTGGTAGAAATATTTGTGTTAAAGTTTTTGATTCCCATAGCATGCACGTATAGTGAACTGATACGTCTCCGCCGTATCTATAATTTTTGATTGTTTCATGCCAATATTCTACAACTTTCATATACTTTTGGCTACTTTTTATAATATTTTTGGGACTAACATATTGATCCAGTGCCGAGTGCCAGTTCCTGATTGTTGCATGTTTTTTGTTTCGCAGAATATCCATACCAAACGAAGTCCAAACATAATAAAAACATACGGGGATTTGTTTTGGAATATTTATGATTTTTGGGAAGAAGAATCAACGCGAGGCAGTGCACGGAGTGCCCACAAGCCCTGTCGCCGCGACCAGGGGGTGGGCCCGCGGCATGCAGGCTTGTGGCCACTCCTTAAGGCGGTTGGAGCCCTTCTTTCGCCGCAAGAAAGATAATATCCGGAAGAAAATCATGTTAAAATTTCAGCCCAATCAGATTTACGGATCTCCGGGAATTTAAGAAACGGTGAAACGCAGCATCTGGGAGCGCAGAAACAGAAGGACACACAGAGAGAGATCCAATCTCAAAGGGGCTCTCGCCCCTCCGCCGCCATGGAGACCATGGACCAGAGGGGAAACCCTTCTCCCATCTAGGGAGGAGGTCAAGGAATAAGAAGAAGGAGGGGGCTCTCTCCCCCTCTCCCCCGGCGGCGCCGGGACGCTGCCCGGGACATCATCGTGTGACGGCGATCTACACCAACACCTCCGTCATCTTCACCAACATCTCCATCATCTTCCCCCATCTATATTCAGCGGTTCACTCTACCACAACCTGTTGTACCCTCTACTTGAACATGGTGCTTTATGCTACATATTATTATCCAATGATGTGTTGCTATCCTATGATGTCTGAGTAGATTGTCGTTGTCCTATCGGTGATTGATGAATTGCTATGATTGGTTTAATTTGCTTGTGGTTATGTTGCTGTCCTTTGGTGCCCATCATATGATCGCGCGCGTGGATCACACCATAGGGTTAGTTGTATGTTGATAGGACTATGTATTGGCAGGCTAGAGTGACAGAAGCTTCAAACGTAGCATAGAAATTGATGCATATGGGATTGAAGGGGAACAATATATCTTATTGCTATGGTTGGGTTTTACCTTAATGAACGTTAGTAGTTGCGGACGCTTGCTAATAGTTCCAATCATAAGTGCATAGAATTCCAAGTAAGGGATGACATGCTAGCAGAGGCCTCTCCCACATGATACTTGCTATCGATCTAGTAACGTAGTCAATTGCTTAGGGACAATTCCACAACTCCTACCACCACTTATCCACACTCGTTAGACACTCGTAGTTGTTTCTTTATCTAGCCAGCTCCTAGTTTTATTTATGTGTTCTTTACTTTCTTGCAAGCCTATCCTATCACTCCTACAAAGTACTTCTAGTTTCATACTTGTTCTAGGTAAAGCGAACGTAAAGTGTGCGTAGAGTTGTATCGGTGGTCGATAGAACTTGAGGGAATATTTGTCCTACCTTTAGCTCCTCGCTGGGTTCGACACTCTTACTTATCGAGAAAGGCTACAATTGATCCCCTATACTTGTGGGTTATCATGAACCGTTATGTGAATAAGTCGAAGCATGATTTATTTATTGATTGTCATCCTTTTAGTGGAGGTCGGGATCGCACGATGGTCAACTCCTACCAACCCTTCCCCTAGGAGCATGCGTGTACTACCTTGTTTCGATGACTAATAAATTTTTACAATAAGTATGTGAGTTCTTTATGACTAATGTTGGGTCCATGGATTATACGCACTATCACCCTTCAACATTTGCTAGCCTCTCTAGTACCGTGCAACTTTCCCCGGTGCATTAAACCCACCTTCCTCAAAACAGCCACCATATACCTTCCTCAAAACAGCCACCATACCTACCTATTATGGCATTTCCATAGCCATTCCAAGATATAGTGCCATGCAAATCCCACCATTTCGTTTATTATGACACGCACCATCATTACATATTTCTTTGCATGATCGTAAGATAGCTAGCATGATGTTTTCATGGTTTTTGATGTCATTGCTACGCTAGATCATTGCACATCCTGGTACACTGTCGGAGGCATTCATATAGAGTCATATTTAGTTCTAGTATCGAGTTGTAATTCTTGAGTTGTAAGTAATTAAAAGTGTGATGATCATCATTATTAGAGCATTGTCCCATGTGAGGAAAGGATGTGGAAGCTATCATTAACTCACAAGCTGGGATGAGTCTCCAGACTTTATGAAAAATAAAAGTAGCCAAATAAGCCCAAAAAAGAGGCCAAAGAAGCCCACCAAAAAAGTGGGAGAAAATTAAAAAAATAAGAGAGAAGAGAGAAGGGCAATGCTACTATTCCTTTTTCCACACTTGTGCTTCAAAGTAGCACCATGATCTTCATGATAGAGAGTCTCCTATATTATCACTTTCATATACTAGTGGGAATTTTTCATTATAGATTTTGGCTTGTATATTCCAATAATGGGCTTGCTCAAATTGCCCTAGGTCTTTGTGAGCAATCGAGTTGGATGCACACCCACTTAGTTTCTTTTTTGAGCTTTCATACACGTATAACTCTAGTGCATCTGTTGCATGGAAATTCCTACTCACTCACATTGATATCTATTGATGGGCATCTCCATAGCCCGTTGATACGCCTGGTTGATGTGAGACTATCTCCTTCTTTTTGTCTTCTCCACAACATCCACCATATTCTATTCCACCTATAGTGCTATACCCATGGCTCACGCTCATGTATTGCATGCAAGTTGAAAAAGTTTGAGAATACTAAAGTATGAATAAATTGCTTGGCTAAAACCTGGGTTGTGCATGATTTAATACTTTATGTGATGAAGATGGAGCATAGCCAGACTATACGATTTTGTAGGGATAAATTTCTTTTAGCCATGATATTTTGAGAAGACATGATTGCTTTATTGGTAAGCTTGAAGTATTGTTGTCTTAATGTCAAATGATAGACTATTGCATTGAATCACTCGTGTCTTAATATTCATGCCATGATTAGATTATATGATCAAGATTATGCTAGGTAGCATTCCACATCAAAAATTATCTTTTTTATCATTTACCTACTCGAGGACGAGAAGGAATTAAGCTTGAAGATGCTGATACGTCTCCGTCGTATCTACAATTTTTGATTGTTTCATGCCAATATTCTACAACTTTCATATACTTTTGGCAATTTTTTATACTATTTTTGGGACTAACATATTGATCCAGTGCCAAGTGCCAGTTCCTATTTGTTGCATGTTTTTTGTTTTGTGGAAAATCCATATCATATGAAGTCCAAACGGGATAAAAAGTTACGGAGATTTTTTTGGAATATATGTGAATTTTGGGAAGTGGAATCAACAGAAGGCGGTGCCCGAGGGGCCCACAAGCCAGAGGGGCACGACCTGGGGTATAGGGCGTACCAGGCTAGCTTGTAGCCACCCTATAAGGCGGTTGGTACCCTTCTTCCTCTGCAAGAAAGTTAATATCCGGATAAAAATAATGTTACAATTTCAACCCAATCGGAGTTACGGATCTCCGAGAATTTAAGAAACGGTGAAAGGGCAGAATCTGGTAACGCAGAAGAACGTAGAAACAGAAAGAAACACATAGAGAGATCCAATCTCGAAGGGGCTCTCGCCCCTCCGCCGCCATGGAGGCCATGTACCAGAGGGGAAACCTTCCTCCCATCTATGGGGGGGGGACAACAAATAAGAATAAGGAGGTGGGATCTCTCCCCCTCTCTCCCGGTGGCACCGGAACGCCGCCAGGGCCATCATCGTGACGGTGATCTACACCAACAACTTTGCTGTCATCACCAACTCTCCCCTCTATGCAGTGGTGTAACACCCCTTCCCCCCGCTGTAATCTCGACCTTAATATGGTGCTCAATGCTATATATTATTTCCCAATGATGTATCGCTATCCTATGATGTTTGAGTAGATCTGTTTTGTCCTATTGGTTGATTGATGATCATGATTGGTTTGAGTTGCTTGTTTTATTATTGGTGTTGTCCTATGGTGCTCTCCGTGTCGCGCAAGCATGAGGGATCCCGGATGTAGGGTGTTAAAATGTGTTCATGATTTGCCTGTGGTGGGTTGCTTGAGTGACATAAGCATAAACCCGAGTAGGTGGGTTGTTGCATATGGGAGTAAAGAGGACTTGATACGTTATAATGCTATGGTTGGGTTTTAAATTAATGATTTTTAGTAGTTGTGGATGCTTGCTAGAGTTCCAATCATAAGTGCATATGATCCAAGTAGAGAAAGTATGTTAGGTTATGCCTCTCCCTCATATAAAATTGCAATAATGATTACCTGTCTAGTTATCGATTGCCTAGGGACAAATAACCTTCTTGTGACAAAAAGATCTCTACTAAGACTAACTTAGCGGCCCCTAGTTTTTATTTACGTGTTCTTTATTTTCTTGCAAACCAATCCTATCAACCTACAAAGTACTTCTAGTTTCATACTTGTTCTAGGTAAAGCGAACGTTAAGCGTGAGTAGAGTTGTATTGGTGGTCGATAGAACTTGAGGGAATATTTGTTCTACCTTTAGCTCCTCGTTGGGTTTGACACTCTTAATTATCGAGAAAGGCTACAATTGATCCCCTATACTTGTGGGTTATCAGTACTGCTTCTTATCTGTAGTACTACCGCTCCCACGAGTGGTAGTACTGCTTAGGAGGAACTACTTCCGCTCCTACTTCCTTTCTGGGTTTGTAAAGCTGCCGCACTGCAACTCAAGTGGTAGTACTCCTTGGGCGAGCGGTAGTACTGCTCTAGCGGCACTACCACCTCGTGGCCTTGTGCGTGGCTCAGTCGCCCAAGCGGTAGTATCGCTTGTGTGCGGCCTGAGAGGGTAACAGTTGGTTTTTTCCCTCCTATAAAATGGGGTCTTCTTCCCCAATGGATTTATCTCTTGAGCTTGTGTTTGGCCCACATTCTTGACCTTCTTTGAGTTTGCTAACTCTCAGTCCCTCCAATGATCCTTGCTAGTTCTTGAGGGTAAACAAGAGGAGATCTAGATCCACGTTTTCAACAATCACTTTCTCCTTTATGTGAGGGGAACCCCTTGGATCTAGATCTTGAAGTTCTTTGTGAGCTCCTTGTTCTTCCTCTCATATTCCTCCATAGATTTTGTTGTGGTGGTGAAATTTGAGTGTGAGGTACTTGACCAGTTCGTGTGTTTTTGTCATTGCATTATTTGCATAAGTTTGAGTTCTTCAAGGTGATATGTGGAAGTGAAGTTTTAGAAGTTTATTACTCCTGGGTGTTTTGGTACCCTAGAGCTTGTGCCTCTTGGGTGCTTTGGCGCCCTAGATAGTTGGTGGCACCTCGGAGCTCAATCATTGTGGTATAAAGCTCCCGGTAAGCGTCCGGGTCTCTAATTAGGTTGCGGAGATTGCCCCGAGAAATTTGCACCTCGGAGCCACAATCTATTGTGGTAAAGCTTCATGGTGTTGTTGGGAGCCTCCAATCAAGTTGTGGAGATTGCCCCAACCTTGTTTGTACGAGTTCGGTGACCGCACTCAAGGGTCCCTTAGCGGAATCACAACATACTGCATTTTGCAAGGGTGTGATGATATTACGGTGGCCCTAGTGGATTTTTGAGGAGCATTGTGCCTCCACACCGCTTCAAACGAAGATTAGCATCCGCGAGGGTGTGAACTTCGGGATACAATATCATCTCCGCGTGCCGAGGTTATCTCTTACTCGAGCCCTTCAATTATGCAATTTACTTTGTGGTAGCCATATTGTTTCTTGTTATATATCTTGCTATCACATAGTTATTTATCTTGCTTAGCATAAGTTGTTTGTGCACATAGATGAGTCTAGTTGTTTTAGGTTTTAGGTTTGACTAATTAAATGCTAGTTTTATTCTGCATTCGTTCAAGACTAAACCATAATTAGTTTAAAGCGCATATTCAGCCCCACCCCCACCCCTCCTCTAGGCGACATCCACGTCATTTCACAAGGCATGTGTGTTTCAAACAGTTTCTTTAATTTTTTTTGGAATGTGTTAATGTTTATTTTGTTATCTTTTAGGTACATCCCAACACCGATGTTTACCTATTCTCTTTGTTAGATAAATATATGATTCTTCATACTTAGTTGATTCTTTAAGTTTGGGGGGAAACTATAATTTGCAGCCAAATAATTACTTAATTGTTTTCATAAGCTTATTAACTTCCGCATTATCGCAAGAAAATTGTGAATAATGGGTTCTCACTTGTCACTTTACCTCTTAATATTTCCTCGTGAGCGACGAGTGAAACTTAGGTTTAGTGTGATGTTGATATAGAAGAGAGTGACATGTGAGAGGGGATTGAGTCATGCTTATTATATTAGGTACGTGTTTTCTCTGTTTGTGTCGGCCAAGTCCATCTACTTGGGTCAAGCCAAAAAATAGTGCAGAAACAAATACAAATGAAATATAATTTTTCAAAAAAATATGATCACAACACAATGATCCAATTAAAAAATGTTTTGAAAAAATTCAAAAAACACACCTTCCAATAGGAATATTTGTGTTTTTCTAAACAAGAAAAAATAAAATCAACTGAAAGACTATTACATGCACAACTAACCTTTTATCGGATGAAAGTGCGGAGCTCAATTAGGTTCTCACTGTTAGAGTAAAACAAGATTGAATGAAAGTGAATGGACTATTAGTCATGTTTCTAATGATTCTCAAGTATATATACATCTGGAAGAGGTGGGAAGAAGAGGTGTATGTTCGGAGGCATCCCTCCAGAACAGGTGCCTGTTGGCAATAGAGAGAGAAAATACATGACTGTTAGGGGTTGGACACACCCTTTGCTAATTAATTTCTAACACTCGCCTTGTACAACACCGTTCCTTGAATGTTGCATTGTTGAAAGCTTCTTGCATCTAGATCTTTCATCTTGAGAAATATTCCATATAATCTTGAGAATCTCCCCCAAAAACCTCATGGGGAAAATATGAGGAGAATAGAGTAGATATGTTGCTAAAACACCTTTAAACCCAGTGGGAAAAATAAGGAGAAAATGATGCAACATATGATGATTATTGTCTCTTGATAACTCATATGAGAAAATCCTTTGAAGGAGAAAACTCATGGATAAGTTTAGAGAACAATTAATATATCTTGAGTACTTCCTTTAAAAATCCCAATGGGGAAAATATAAAGCATGACATATGATCTTTGAGAAGATATTGCCTCAACAAAAACCATTATGAGAAACTTTGAGAGAAAACTCATAAAGGAAAAGAGTGGGATCTGATATGCCATTGAAAACTCCTTTAAAACCCACTGTGGAAAATATGAGGAGAAAATGATATGGCATATATGGACAATTGTGTTTATATTATCTCATTAAAAACCTTTTATGATAAACCATTACGGGAAAAACTCATTAAGGAAAAAAGAGTATAATATATGCAATCTGATGATCTCTAAGAGGTCATAGTTTGCGAGATTACTCCCCCTCAACTTTGCAAATATGGAGGATGTCTCATACCAATTCCATTGACATGAACATGATATTTGTGTATAATTTGTTGGATTATGACAGTATTTTGTTTGCAAATTATTTCCTCTCTTTTCTATAATCTGTGAGGATAAGTAATTTCCGAGCAATGTGATTTATGATATTGCTCTTCATATAACCTATAGATATTGAGTAACACAAGTGGAAGTATCTTGATAAATCAAGTTATGTGATTCTAATGAATCTCAATGACATGATTTTGAGTGTGGTTAATCATTCTGCCAAGCCATACATATTTTTCAATGCTTTTAGATAAAGCAATTATGTCAGAATGATAAGTGAGAATAACCATTAAAGTCCATTTACATAACTTCCATATGAAGGATATTCTAGCAAATTCAGTCATTGATATGGCGTTGTTTGGATCAAATAAAGAGCTAATATCATTACATCGTATCATGGTCATATCTTCTATTTCCTGATGGAAATATCCAAGATTTACTGTAATCTTCAGATATAAGATGATATTACTTATATCAACCATATACCTTTTGTTGGGGCTTGCACTCCGAATAAAGATAGCAAAAATAATGTCAGGCCTGACGTAGTTTGCAAGTATACGAGTGCTTTGACATTAGTGAGATATAGAACTTCAGGTCCTAGTATCACTTCATTATCACCCCTAGGTATGAATGGATTTGTACCTTAGCAAAGGTAGTATGACCATACATGTTTTTTGTTGATATGATATATCCAAATTGAACTTCTCATATATGTTTTGGATATATGTAGACTGATATGTATTCTTTGAGAGAATGCTTAAGTTGTTAACTTAAGCTAAATTTGGTTGAATCAAAATTTTCCATCTTGAGATGATTTTATGTATGTTTAGGTCTTGTAGAAGGAACTCATTTAGTCGGTAGTACCATATGATTTCCGACTATTTCAAGCCATAGAGTGACTTCTGAAATTTTACACAAATATGTTGCGATTTATTTTGAATTCGGAATTGTAAGCCCTTCAGGTACTTTGTTACAAATTTCCGAAATGCGTATGTAGTCACTACATCCATTAACTGCATGGGTAATATTATAGAGAGTCCTACATCATAATTTGATGTCTGGTCTCTGTGTGAACCCTTTTGCTACAAGCCTCACTTTCTCACCACCTCATTGACTTTGTCTATGAATGAGAAGTTTTTAGTATTCCATATGGAAGATAGTTATGAGGAGTAGGTATTACTGCGGTAAATACAGTCGTTCGTAGAACGAGGCTATTCTTCATTACTTGGTTCCTTTTATGTGAACCAATATGAGTGCAAGAGGCACTCTACCATAGATTTTGGTTCAGGGCCCAAAAGGTTTTAGCAAATTTGAGAAGAAATATATGTCGACAAATTTAGTCCTTATTTTATATGATTCTGATGGAATCGATGAAATTTGTGGAAATGTATTTATTCGTTTTAACTCCTTGTGATTTGCTACAATAATGGAGTCAAGGTGTTTCGATGTCCCGACACCAAAACATTTGTGCACATTTTTTGTCGGTCTTTTGGATGATGATCATCCAATGAGGTGTCTTTCAACTTGATGTCGAATTACATTTACTGGTTGAGGATCTAATTTCCTCTGTTTCCGCGGCAGCATATGCTAGATTATATCTCATGTGGCCATATTTCTCCCCTGTTGCTCTCATTTGGGGACAATAGTGGTTTATCAAGTACCTCCACTCTTTCTAACACTTCAGTGCAGGAATATAAAATTGAGTGACACCTTTGTCATCAGTAACGTATGTGGCAGATTTGCAATGAGTTGCAAATATGTGATTCTAAACTTCTAGTTCAGATTCTTTGAGTACGTGGATATAAGGACAGAATGTAAATAACATTTCTAATTTATTTCTCGTCATTCTTTGTGGTACTAATCCCCCCTAATGCTGGAAATGTCCTTATTGCTGATGCAATCAGCATACGGTCTATGAATACTTTTGGCTGACGGATAAATTGTTATTCCTCACATGATCCCTATTTTTTGTGAGAGCCAATTGATGTATGCTCGAGTTGTGATATTGGTATGTAACCAGATTATCGCAGATAGGACATACTTTGTTGATTTCCACGTAATTACTACAAGGGCAAAGTAGTATGCTATGCAGTTGGTATGATTTATATCGTACTTACGGTGTGTAATGCCATATTTTGTCTAGCAAGAGGCTAGTAAATTACAATTCTATAAGTTTGGTCATATTATCAATTTCACTATCTTTGATAAGATATTGACCTAAACCATTCTGGGTATGTACATCAAGTATTATATATAATCATATATTTCTTGTGAAATGAGCTCAACGAAGTTGTCCATTCGAATGGATTTTGTGGGGACCCCGACTTAAAAGTTGAGATCGCCGAATGATCGTGCTTAGTGATCCCAGAGATCAATGCTCACCGAACACATAGATACTGAAATATAGGGAGTCCTACATCTGAGTACTGAATTATTACATCACATGACCGAATGATCAAGTTTACAAGGTTGGGCCTAAGGCCAACCATACTGATAAAACTAACTGCGGAAAACATAGGGCTAAGCGGGTGCCCATGCCATCAAGCCTACACCGACAGACATTCTAACTCGGAAGCGTCCTAGTTCACAGGGGCGTCTCCAAAGACGTACTCATCTCCAAACTCCTGTCCTTCCATGTCCGGTCAATAACATAACCAGTGGAAAGCCAACGAGTACTTTGAATGTACTCGCAAACAGCCCATGACATGAACAATGAAAGTGAAGAATGATAATAATATGCATCTTTGGTGGAACTCATCATGGTGGATTGATCATGACTATGCATCAACTTAAAGAATTCCTTCTGAAGAACAAGTTACAGATATCAATATATCTGTCGAGGAATGAGCCATCCGGGCTCACCCTATATGCCAAGTCACCAAACTTGGTCATATCGTTACTTCCATAACAACACCTTTTTATCACCACTCACACACACTTGGTTTATGCGGAAATGACTGGACGTAGTTTAAGCAGCACCACCCAACTGTCCTTGACGGTGGACACGGCTATTCGAATAGTTTTACACTCTGCAGAGGTAGTACGCTAGACCCACGAGATCCGGGAAACTTCCGTGTCATCCACGACTTGCGGTATATAACATACCCGAGGTAAGTACCCGATCAATGCCTTTCCTCTGACGAAACTAGACAAAGAGGTCCACTCGGTTGGTACCCAACCCACATGTTGTACGTCTTACGAGCACCGACTCTGGACAACACCAACCATGCAGGGACCAACGGTGTGCCTGGAACTCATAAAAATGGCATAGTCGTCCTACATGGCACGACCCCATCACGAGAGTTACCACACATCACTCCCGCCACTAGTAATGTGGCTCTTTGCTAGCACCGACCAGAGTAATCAACATAGCCCCATCCCGTAAGGGGTAACATGGTCGTACTGGTAAGGTTGGGACAGACGACACATCATAAATCTAATCCCATTTCCGAACCTTACTCACTCAAAATACCCGGTGCACCACTTCACCAAAAGTGGCCACCTAACTCATCATCACCCTCGGGCATTAGTGGCACCCAACGGGGTTTTCATAAACTCTTGATTCATGCCAACAACATACTCATGCTACTATTACTCTAGCTTTACTTGTCAACGTGATAATAGCGTGATCCTAAAAGGGGTAGGATCAAGCTCAATGCATGTGCTCCGGAGGAGCCATCGGTAACATCATATCAAATGATTTACCGGCACTTATGATCATATGCAATGGAAATACTTGCTATCTTAACATGCAATATAACATATGCTGAGTCAAGGTCAAAGGGTTGCTTGCCTTGGTCAGCTAGGTATCCGGGGTCTTCGAGGTCTTTCGCTCTGATTCCCTCGTCACACGGATTTTCTATCATCGATAAAAGAATAAATAAGAAATAGCTCACACAGAAACAAATCACAAAGTTATTTTAAAAATGTTCTTTATTAATGATAAATCTAAGTTATATTTTTGAAAAATATTTGTCTCAATTTTTCATGAAGGGACATTTTTTAAATTAACCAAACAGAAGCGAAACTATTCCAATTTAGTCCTTTTTAATATTGCAAACATAATAGTTTTTTAAAAAATTCATCCAATCATCTCATTAAATAATACACATTTTTAGAAGAGTAACAATGGAAAAATTATATTTTTGCACTGGTTAAATATTTTTATAAAAATCTTTGAAATCAGATTTTAAAAATAAAGAAAAATGGGCTAAGCCTGGCCTGGCCCATGGCTAGCCGACAGCCTGCCCAGGCGCGCGCGCCGTCAGGTTGAACCTGATGTGCGGGGCCCTGCGGTCAGCGGCTGCAACCAACTCAGGGGAGGAGGCTGGGCCACCGACACGTGGGGCACAACTGTCGGGGTCGTCTCCTACCTCTGGCCAGAGAGGAGAAGCAGCACGCCGGCGAGGCTGCCGGCGTTCTCAAGCCCCAACAAGGACATGAATAGGTTCGCCATGACGTCGCCTACCTGCTGGTGGTTAGAACAACGTTGGAGAGGCAGGGGTTCGCCGGCGACGAGAAGGCCGCGGTGGAGGAGTTTCGGGAGGTGATCGAGGAGGTAGCTAGGGGCACGAAAATGCTCGGGCGAGTTGGGGGAAAGCTTCATGGGGTTGAGGGGATCAATTTCGTGGGTCGAGGGGTGCAGGAGCCATCGTGTAGCCAGAGATCAACCGGAGCTCCGAGGCGAAGGGGCCTCGGTCTATCTCGAGCACCGGGGCTCTGCTAGCTTGCTGGGGTGGCTAGGGAGGTGCTAGTGGTCGTGGTGAAGCTATCTGAAGGGTGCATGAGCGAGGGGAAGCGCTATAAATAGGTCCGCGACGGTGAGCCGATCAGGGAGCGTCGGTGACTCACCGTGGCGCGCATGGGGTGCAGAGACGGGCTGGGGTCGAAACCACGGTCTTAGGACTTGGTTTTGGACTCCCAGAACCATCTGCTGCAGAGGGAGAGAAGCAGGAGTCGAGCATCCGTGGCCGCGCAACCTTGGCCGGTTCTGGTGCGCGCGGGCACGGGTCGCACGAGCTCTAGTGCGGGGGAGGAGGGGCCCTGAGTGTTGCTCGACGCAGAGGGGTTGTTGAGGAAGAGGTTGGACACCTCGGGGCAGGCTGGAACTGGCCGAGAGCGTCGCCCCCAGAGCATAGTTTTGGCATGCGACGGCATGCTGGTGCGCTCTGAGGCACTTTGCGCGTGTCTAGCATGTCCTGGCACTGGCTGGGAGTTTGGCTAGCCGTTTGGGTCTTGTGGGAGCTTCGACTGGTCAAGGGAGACAAGAAATACTGGTGCTGCCAGCCTTGAACTGAAGCCTAAATTGGGGTTTTTGGCGTTTCCACTTTGAACCACTCAGGGGCCAGTTGACTGGGGTTAGGTATAGATACTGGCCACATAATCTATGAGTTTGGAGCAAAGGGGTTGGGTTTAGCTGTGGCTAAGATGGCTTTTTCCCATCTGTCAAAAGGTGCTCGACAGTGGTTTCAGGGGGTTGCACCCCACCACTCGTGCTGCAACTTAGCAAGTTTGGGTTTGGTGCTAAAGCATGGGGTTTTACCAAGGTTGAGCTCCATTGGAGAAGTTTAGCTTTGTAAACTTGAAAACACCTCTATATGACCAGATTTGTTCCTTCCGAAGAGAGTGTGGGCAACTAAGTCCCACAAATCCCAATTTTGGCATGGAACCCACATTTGAGGTGTTAGGCACTCCTGCAAAGTTTTAGCATCAGTGGGCAAGCTTTCCTATGTAGAGTTGTTCTAACTTCAATCTAGACAGAAGGGGTTTTAAGGTTATTTGGGGTCCTTAATCACCTTGTATCAAGGTGAAACTTTATGTGGACACCAAATATGGCTTAGGGATACCACTGGAATTTTCTGGAATTTTATTGAGAATATTTCCTTTGGAAATATTTCAAAAGGTCAAAACAGACAGAAATGGTTTCAGGGTTTTATTCAATAATTATAATATAAAATAGGGTTTAAAATCTTATGTATGAAAAATATATGTCCTTCTCATCTTCTCCAAATTTAATCAGATTTTTCTAAGGCAGAAAAGTATTTTTCCATGTAGGAATACCAATTCTAGCCTCAGAAATGGACATGCAATTAAATTAGGGAAACAATTATAAAAATAATTTTTTTGTGGTCTTGGAATATAAAGACAAGTTAAAATGAGATCACCAACTTTGAGTAGAAACCAACCTTGCCATCAAGGAGAAGTAGTGCAACTCAAGGTAGGGTTTTACCTTGATCAGAATCAAGTAAATGTTTTTAGAAATAATTCAATATTGTGAAGTGGGTTTTTATCATCTCATGATCACACACACAAGCATACAATGACATTCATGCCACTCACATCATCAGTTTTGAAAAAGTTTTAACAAGCTCAGATTTTTTGCATTACAGAGAATGTGGTAGAAAAACAGGGTGTGACAGACCTATCCCCCTTACAAGAATATCGTCCCCGAGATTCCTAAGCTAGGTGCTAAAAAGGTCTAGAAGCTCAGATCAGAGATAGTCTTCACGCTCCCATGTTGCTTCAGCTTCGGTGTGGTTGCTCGATTGAACCTTGAAATACTTGATGGTGCGGCTTCTGGTGCAACGCTTAGCTTCATCCGGAATGCGGATCGGCTTCTCGCGGTAGGTGAGGTCCGACTGAAGGGCAATGGCCTGGTGGTTAATGTCCTTGTAAGGATCGAAACATTTTGGCGGTTGAAGACACTTCGGAGCTGCGACACGTGAAAGACGTTGTGCACACCCAAAAGTTACGAGGGTAGCTCCAACTGATAAGAAACTTCTCCATGCCTTGTCGTGATCTTAAAAGGTCCAATGAACCTTGGAGCGAGTTTCCCTTTAACATGGAAACGCTTGGTTCCCTTGAGAGGTGTGACACGTAGGTACACTTGGTCTCGGGGAGTGAACTCCACATCCCTGCGGCGAGAATACGCATAGCTCATTTGCCGCGATTTGGCTGCCTTTAGATTCTCTCGGACAAGTTGCACCTTCTCTTCTGCCTTGTGCAAAACTTCTGGCCCAAAAATCAGCCCTTCTCCGGTTTTGGACCAGTTGAGCGGGCTACGGCACTTTCGTCCGTACAACACTTCAAATGGGGCCATTTGGAGACTGGACTGGTAGATGTTGTTGTATGAAAACTCAGCAAACAGTACTCAGTCTTCCCATTTGGCACCATGTGCCAAGACACAAGCGCAGAGCATATCTTCGAGTATCTGATTCACTCTTTCCGTTTGTCCGCCCGTTTGCGGGTGGAAAGCGGTGCTGAAAGAGAGCTTGGTTCCGAGGGCTTCTTGAAACTTCTTCCAAAATCTTGAGGTGAACTCCGTGCCTTAGTTAGATACAATTTCCTTGGGAACTCCGTGAAGGCTCAAGAAACGATGGATATATAGACTAGCCAATTGGTTTCCATCGTACGTAGTGTTGACTGGAATGAAATGGGCCACCTTAGACAGGTGGTCGACAATGACCCATATGGAGTTGTGCCCTTTGCTGGACCTGGGCAATCCAGTGATGAAATCCATGCCAACTTTGTCCCACTTCCATTGTGGCACTTGAAGTGGTTGTAGCAATCCAGCGGGTCGCTGATGCTCAGCCTTGACTTGCTGGCATATGTCGCACTTGGCAACATAAGATGCTATCTCCCTCTTCATGCCATGCCACCAGAATATTTCTCGGAGATCTTGATACATTTTGGTACCACCGGGGTGAATAGACTAGGGTGTATCATGTGCTTCCTGTAGGATCAAGTCCTTGAGTTCAGCCTTGTTGGGTACGCATAAACGTTTCCCAAACCACACTACTCCTTGTTCATCCACCGAGAATCCTGGGGCCTTGCCTTCTTGAATCTTCTTCTTGATGCCTGATACGTCTCCAACGTATCTATAATTTTTGATGGTTTCATGCTATTATCTTGTCAAACTTTGGATGTTTTGTATGCCTTTTATATATTTTTTGAGACTAATCTATTAACTCAGTGCCAAGTGCCAGTTCCTGGTTTTTCCATGTTTTTCACCCCTTTTAGAGGAGGATTTTAAACGGAGTCCAAACGGACCGAAACTGCCAAAAAGATTTTTTCCGAAACAGGTAACATTACTTGGAGCTATATTTTTATTCACCACATGATATGTGTTTTGCTTGGAGCATCTTGTATCTTAGAAGTCTTTTCTTTTTGTTGTGTCACAATCATCCTTGCTGCACACCTTTAGAGAGAGACATGCACTCATCGTGATTTTGCTAGAATACTCATAGTGGTTCACTTATATCTTTTGAGCTAGATAATTTTGCTCTATGTGCTTCACTTATATCTTTTAGAGCACGGCGGTGCGAGACTTGGTAGTTGGCTTATGCTTCGGAAGTAGTCCCAAAGGTGATAGGTACTCAAAGAGGATACAAAAACCTCCATCTTCATGTGCATTGAGTAGAAAGAGAAGTTTTGATTCCTCTCAATTAGTTTTGAGACGTGGATTTGGTAATACTAAGAGTTATGTTAGTAGGGTGTTGTGAATCTAGAAATACTTGTGTTGAATTTAGTGATTCCCGTAGCATGCACGTATGGTGAACCGCTATGTTAGGAAGTCGGAGCATAATTGATCTATTGATTTTCATCCTTTGTGTTGAGGTCTGGATCGCGCGATGGTTAACATCTACCAACCCTTCCCCTTGGAGTATGCGTTTAGCACTTTGTTTCGATTACTAATAAAAACTTTCGCAACAAGTATGTGAGTTCTTCATGACTAATGTGAGTCCATGGTATAGATGCACTTTCACCTTCCACCATTGCTAGCCTCTCTAGTGCCGCGCAATTCTTGCCGGTGCACAAACCTACCAAATGCCTTCCTCAAAATAGCCACCATATCTACTTACTATGGAATTTTCATAGCCATTCCGAGATATATTGCCATGCAACTCCTACCGTTCCATCTCATGACTTGTGCCGTCACTCTCATATTGCCATTGCATGATCGTAAGATAGCTAGCGAGATGTTTCAACGTCATACGCCAAGCTAGATCGTTGCACATCCCGGTACACTGCCGGAGGCATTTCCTATAGAGTAATTTCTAAGCTTTGAGCTGTGAGTAAACAAAAGTATGATGATCATTATTATTAGAGCATTGTCCCATGTGAGGAAAAAAAGAGAGGCCAAAGAGCCCAAATAAAAAAATAAATAAAAGAAGAGAAAAAAGAGGCCTAAGAGCCCAAATAAAAAAAAGAGAAAAAGAGAGAAGGCACAATGCTACTATCTTTTTCTACACTTGTGCTTCATAATAGCACCATGTTCTTCATGATCGAGAGCCTCTCGTTTCGTCACCACCATATGCTAGTGGGAATCTTCATTATATAACTTGGCTTGTATATTCCAATGATGGGATTCCTCAAAATTTCCCTAGGTCTTCATGAGCAAGCAAGTTGGATGCACACCCACTAGTTCTCCTTTTGAGCTTTCACATACTTATAGCTCTAGTGCATCCTTTGTATGGCAATCCCTACTCATTCACATTGATATCTATTAATGGGCATCTCCATAGCCCTTTGATACGCCGAGTCAATGTGACCATCTCCTCCTTTTTGTCTCACAACCACCACCACACTCTATTCCACCTATAGTGCTATATCCATGGCTCACGCTCATGTATTGCATGATAGTTATAAAAAGTTTGAGAAAGTAAGAGTGTGAAAACAATTACTTGGCCAATACCAGGGTTGTGCATGATTTACATTAGTTGTGTGAGGATGATGGAGCATAGCCAGACTATATGATTTTGTAGGGATAACTTTCTTTGGCCTTGTTATTTTGAAAGTTCATGATTACCCTGCTAGTTTGCTTGAAGTATTATTGTTTTGATGTCAATAGCAAACTATTGTTTTGAATCTTACGGATCTGAACATTCATGTCACACGAAAGAAGTTGCAAAGGACAACTATGCTAGGTAGCATTCCACATCAAAAATTCAATCTTTATCACTTCCCTACTTGAGGACGAGCAGGAGTTAAGCTTGGGGATGCTTGATACGTCTCTAATGTATCTATAATTTTTGATGGTTTCATGATATTATCTTGTCAAACTTTGGATGTATTGTATGCCTTTTATATCTTTTTTGAGACTAATCTATTAACTCAGTGCCAAGTGCCAGTTCCTATTTTTTTCCATGTTTTTGACCCCTTTCAGAGGACGATTTTAAACGGAGTCCAAACGGAATGAAACTGCCAAAAAGATTTTTTCCGAGACAGAAAAAGATCGGGAAGCATGAGAATCAGGGCAGGGGGCCACCAGGGACACCACAAGCCCCCTAGACGCGGCCAGGGGGCGTGCCTACCAGGCTTGTGGGCTCCCCGGGCCTCCTCTGCCCTAGGCTTTCGCCTATAAATTCCCTAAAATCCCAGAAAAAATAAGGAGATCATCGAAAGTACTTTTCTGCCGCCGCAAGCTTCTGTCTCTGCAAGATCCCATCTGGGGCACATTTTGGTGCCCTGCCGGAGGGGGGATTCGGATACGGAGGGCTTCTTCATCAACACCATGACCTCTCCGATGATGCCTGAGTAGTTCACCATAAACCTACGGGTCCATAGCTAGTAGCTAGATGGCTTCTTCTCTCTCTTGGATCTTCAATACAAAGTTCTCCATGATCTTCATGGAGATCTATCAGATGTAATCTTCTTTTGCGGTGTGTTTGTTGAGATCCGATAAATTTTTGATTTATGATCAAATTATCTATGAATCTTATTTGAGTTTCTTCTAATCTCTCTTATGCATGATTTCATATCCTTGTAATTCTCTTCAAGTTGTGGGTTTTTTTTGGCCAACTAGATCTATGATTCTTGCAATGGGAGAAGTGCTTGGTTTTGGGTTCATACCATGCGGTGGCCTCACCCAGTGACAGAAGGGGTAGCGAGGCACGGATCATGTTGTTGCCATCAAGGGTAAAACGATGGGGTTTTCATCATTGGTTTGAGATTATCCCTCTACATCATGTCATCTTGCTTAAGGCGTTACTCTGTTCGTCATGAACTCAATACACTAGATGCATGCTCGATAGCGGTCAATGTGTGGAGTAATAGTAGTAGATGCCGAAAGTATCGGTCTACTTGTCTCGGACGTGATGCCTATATGTATGATCATTGCCTTAGATATCGTCATGACTTTGCATGGTTCTATCAATTACTCGACAGTAATTTGTTCACCCACCGTGATATTTGCTATTTTGAGAGAAGCCTCTAGTGAACACTATGGCCCCCGGGTCTACTCCACACCATATTTTCAGCCTTACTCTTTTACTTCGTTGCACTTTCTGCCTTCAGATCTCACTTTGCAATCAATTTGAAGGGATTGACAACCCCTTTATAGCGTTGGGTGCAAGCTCTTTTGTGTTTGTGCAGGTACTCTGGACTTGACGAGATTCTCCTACAGGATTGATACCTTGGTTCTCAAACTGAGGGAAATACTTACTGCTCCTGTGCTGCATCACCCTTTCCTCTTCAAGGGAAAAACCAATGCAAGCAAGTCTCCGTCAACGTGTCAAATTTTGGCGATGTTGTTTGAGAAGTAGCAATGCCTTCAATGCACCTATGGCCCTTCTGGGCCTCCTCGATGTCATCCTCCAGCGTTGGTTTGACTTCGAGGTTAGCTAGGAATCCTGAGTCTACTAGCTCCAACCCAAAGTTCTCCAATTCTTCATACAAGGCAGGTTGCCTTTCCTTGAGCATGACGTTCAAGGTGTTGGCCTTCCGGGTTAAGGCATCAGCCACTACATTGGCCTTACCGGGGTGATATTGAATGCTGAGGTCGTAGTCTTTGATTAACTCCAACCATCTCCGTTGCCTCATATTCAATTCCCTTTGGATGAATATATACTTCACACTTTTGTGGTCAGTGTATATTTCACATCGCTTCCCCAGAAGGTAATGTCGCCATGTCTTCAGGGCATGCACTACTACTGCCAATTCGAGATCATGGGTGGCATAGTTGTCCTCATGAGGGCGCAGTTGCCGTGACAGATACGCCACCACTCTGCAATCCTGCATTAGAACCCCACTGAGCGTGGTCCTCGAGGCATCACAATATATCACAAATTCCTTGCTGATATCGGGACTGGCCAATACCGGTGCGATAGTTAATCTCTTCTTCAATTCTTGGAAGCTTGCTTCACACTCCGGCGTCTATTCGAACTTCTTGCCTTTCTTCAAGAGCTGAGTCATAGGTCGAGCGATGCGGTAGAATCCTTCTACGAACTTGTGGTAATATCCTGCGAGTCCGAGGAAGCTCCTGAGTTCCTTCACATCGATTGGCGATTCCCAGTTGGTTATCGTAGTAATTGATGACCCATAAGTATATGGGATCAATTGTAGTACTTTCGATAAGTAAGAGTGTCGAACCCAACGAGGAGCAGAAGGATCTGACAAGTGGTTTTCAGCAAGGAAATATCTGCAAGCACTGAAATTATTGGTAACAAGTGATTGTGTGGTGAGATTATTTGTAGCAAGCAACAAGTAACAAAAGTAGCAACAGTGCAGCAAAGTGGCCCAATACCTTTTGTAGCAAGGGACAAGCCTAGACAAAGTCTTATAGGAGGAAAAACGCTCCCAAGGACACACGGGAATTTCTGTCATGCTAGTTTCCATCATGTTCATATGGTTCGCGTTCGTTACTTTGATAGTTTGATATGTGGGTGGACCGGCGCTTGGGTACTGCCCTTACTTGGATAAGCAAACCACTTATGATTAACCCCTCTCGCAAGCATCCGCAACTACGAAAGAATAATTAAGACAAAGTCTAACCATAGCATTAAACTAGTGGATCCAAATCAGCCCCTTACGAAGCAACGCATAAACTAGGGTTTAAGCTTCTGTCACTCTAGCAACCCATCATCTACTTACTACTTCCCAATGCCTTCCTCTAGGCCCTAATAATGGTGAAGTGTTATGTAGTCGATGTTCACATAACACCACTAGAGGAAAAACAACATACAACAAATCAAAATATCGAACGAATACTAAATTCACATGACTACTATTAGCATGACTTATTCCATGTCCTCAGGAACAAAAGTAACTACTCACAAAGCATAATCATATTCATGACCAGAGAGGTAATGAGTAGCATTAAGGATCTGAACATAAACTCTTCCACCAAGTAATCCAACTAGCATCAACTACAAAGAGTAATTAACACAAGTACCAACCGGAGTCGCGAGACGAAGATTGGTCACAAGTGATGAACTAGGGTTTGGAGATGAGCTGGTGCTGATGAAAATGTTGATGGAGACGAGTTCCCTCCGATGAGAGGAGTGTTGGTGATGACAATGGCGATGATTTCCCCCTCCGGGAGGGAAGTTTCCCCGGCAGGATCGTCCTGCCGGAGCTCTAGATTGGTTCTGCTCAAGTTCCGCCTCGTGGCGGCGGCGAATCCTCGAAAAAGCCTCCTCCTATTTTTTTCCCGGACGAAACCCTTCATATAGAAGAAGAGGGGGGCCAGAGGGCCAACTGGGTTCTCACAAGCCCCCTAGGCGCGGCAAGGGGGGGGGGGGGTGGTGGCCGCGCCTAGCAGGCTTGTGGCCACCTGCTGGCGCCCCTCTGGCACTTCTTAGGCCCAGTATTTTTTATAAATCCAAAAAAAAATCCTCGTTGATTTTTACGGCGTTTGGAGTTGCGCAGAATAGGTATCTCAAACTTGCTCGAATTTCAGGCCAGAATTCCAGCTGCCGGCATTCTCCTTCTTCAAGTAAACCTTGCAAAATAAGAGAGAAAAGGCAGAAGTATTGTACCTTGAAGTGAAATAACAACCCAAAAAGCGATAAATATGAACATGAAAGCATGATGCAAAATGGACGTATCAACTCCCCCAAACTTAGACATCGCTTGTCCTCAAGCGAAAGCCTAGCTCAATAAATATGTCCACATGTTTAGGGAGAGAGGTGTCGACAAAACAAGATACGAACATGCATGCATCATGATCATGATCAGAACAACAATACCAACATATAATCTCTCATGCTAAGGTGACAATTCCTTCACAAAGTAAAGTATGGATCAAGAACCTTACCGAGAAGTAACAACCGATAGCCTTTAGTCATTGAAGCAATTGCAATTTATCACAACATCAGAAAGAGTCAAATAATAGCGTGTAAAGAAAAACCACATACTCAATCATCTTTTCATTCTCTACAATTGCTACAACTCACGTGGTACTCATGAGATCAAAGTTTCAGCTGGGCACAGAGAAAGATAGGGGCTTATAGTTTTGCCTCCCAACTGCTTACCTCAAGGGTAATGTCAACAATAATAATTCATGAATGCTTACCTCCAAGTTGGCATATGAATATAGATCTTTCCCTAGCATATGACGTTAGCCAAGATAAAGGCGAAACAAGGAATTGGTGAAGATCATCATGACTCTCTCAAGGGCAAAAAGTAAAGGTACAAGATAGGCCCTTCGCAGAGGGAAGAAGAGGTTGTCATGCACTTTTGAGGTTTGGATGCATGTCCTCTTAGTGCGGAGGAACGTCACTTTATATTGCCTCCTGTGATAAAGAACTTCATTATGCAGTCTGTCGCTTTTATGTCTTCCTCATCACAGGTTCGTACAAAGCCTATTTTCCATACACTAATAGATCATACATATTAGAGAGCAATTTTTTATTGCTTGCACTGATGAAAACTTATTTGAGGGATCTTATTCAATCGATAGGTAGGTATGGTGGACTCTCATGGCAAAACTGGGTTGAAGGTTTATGGATGCACAAGTAGTATCTCTACTTGGTGCGGGAGTGTTGGCTAATATGAGGTTGAAGCAATCGTCACATGCTAAGGGATCTCTAATCATATAACATTGTTCGGAACCAAACAAACACAATTCATTATGTTGTCTTCCTTGTCCAACATCTACTTCTAGGCATGCAATAGTTTAGTGAGTGTTCACAGTCATAGATGGTGTCAAAGATGATATATTTATATGTGAACCTCTCCTTCCTTATCACTTCCTATTAATTGCAACAATGACCAAGGTCTACGTTTGTCTACCCTCAACAAGTTTCAATCAACATTCTTTCTACATGTGAAGCCATCACTTCCCATAAGATCATTACATGATCTTTCATGCTTTTGTTGTTTTCTCACTCTTTTGATCATGGCAAGAGGCAAAGCCCTTCAACTAGACACTCTTTATTATATGGCTCACGAGCTCGAATACATCGGGGGTGACACAAAGTAAAACTCAAGACTAAAACACTAAGACTTTTATTCTACTAGAGAAAAAGAAAACTGAAAAGGTACAAACTAAAACAAAGGTAAAGGCAAAAGATGTGATGGTGATACGGTACCGGGGAAACTCCCCCAAGCTTGGAAAAAGCCAAGGGGATTGCCCATACCCGTGCTTAGTTGTCTTCCTTTGGAGGTGATGGTGGTGGACTTGTTGCAGAGGTCTTGAGCTTGTTTAATTTCCACCTAAGCATAAAATTTTGCTCCCTCAGATCATCATTTTCCTCTTCAAGCTTCAACACCCTTTTGCATAATTCCTGCTTACTCTCCTGCAAGAAACGAGAAGGGATAAGCACATTCTTAGGTTTATTCCTTGAGTCAGGGAGGCTCGACTTCTTGAAATCCACATGGGTGTTTCCAGGTGAAGGTAGAGGAGCCTCCTCCTCATCGGAACTTGTTCCTTCCTTCCCCTTGGGTTCATAATCTTCTTCCTCATCAGTGGTCCAGCCATAACGATCCACGCCCCCATAGACCTTGGGGTTAGCGAGGAAATCAGCCACATAGCTCTCCTCCTCTGAATCATGAGAAGACATCTTGACCTAAATCTGCGGCAAAAAACAGGCTCGAAACAAAAACAGAGGAAATCTGCGTGATACGAGGGTCAGACCTTACGGGAGAATATATATTGATTTTTTCTAGAAAAGAAGGAGTACTTCGCAAAAAACGGAGTCCGGGAGGCATACGAGGTGGCCACAAGCTCCCCAGGCACGACCAGGGGGTGGGCCCACGCCTGGCAGGCTTGTCGCCTCCTCGCGCACTTTCCGGACTACTTCCAATTTTTCTATTTTTTCAAATATTCCAAAACGGAGAAAAATTCCTACTGGAAAAGTTTTGGAGTCTGTTTTCTTACCGAATCACATACCTCTTCGTTTTCGGAGTCTAAAACAGGCTGATAAATATCCCTTAGGTATTCTTCCGGAGTTATGGTAATGATGATATTGCTTTCAACATTTAAGGGAGTACTTGAGATATAACGCTTGATTCTCTGCCCATTTACAACTCTCGGACAATTTCCTTCCGTGTTGTTGATCTTGATAGCACCGGAACGATATACTTCCTCAACAATATAGGGACCTTCCCATTTAGAGAGAAGCTTGCCTGCAAAAAATCTTAAACGAGAGTTATATAGCAAGACATAATCACCTACATTGAACTCACACTTTTGTATCCTCTTATCATGCCACCTCTTAACCTTCTCTTTGAACAACTTGGCATTCTCATATGCCTGAGTTCTCCATTCATCAAGCAAGCTAATGTCAAATAACCTCTTCTCACTAGCAAGTTTGAAATCAAAGTTGAGCTCTTTGATTGCCCAATAAGCTTTATGCTCTAGCTCAAGAGGTAAATGACATACTTTACCGTACACCATTTTGTACGGAGACATGCCCATGGGATTCTTATAGGCAGTTCTATAAGCCCACAGTGCATCATCGAGCTTCTTAGACCAATTCTTTCTAGACCCGTTGACAGTCTTTTGCAGAATTAGTTTAATCTCTCTATTGCTTAGCTCTACTTGACCACTAGACTGAGGGTGATAGGGAGACGCAATTCTATGGTTGACATCGTACTTAGCAAGCGTTTTACGGAAAGCACCATGAATGAAATGTGAACCACCATCGGTCATTGGATATCTAGGGACTCCAAATCTAGGGAAAATAACTTCTTTAAGCATCCTGATAGAAGTGTTGTGATCAACACTACTAGTGGGGATAGCTTCTACCCACTTAGTGACGTAATCAACAGCAACTAGGATGTGAGTATACCCGTTGGATTTTGGAAAAGGTCCCATATAATCAAAGCCCCAAACGTCAAATGGTTCAATGACAAGTGAATAGTTCATAGGCATTTCCTGACATTTACCGATATTACCTACTCTTTGGCATTCGTCACAAGACAAGACAAACTTACGCGCATCCTTGAAGAGAGTGGGCCAATAGAAACTTGATTGCAATACCTTGTGTGCAGTTCTATCTCCCGCATGATGTCCCCCGTAGGCCTCAGAGTGACACTTTTGTAGGATCTGTCCCTGTTCATGTTCAGGTACACAACGTCTAATAACACCATCTACTCATTCCTTATAAAGGTGAGGATCATCCCAGAAGTAATGTCTCAAGTCAAAGAAGAATTTCTTCTTTTGCTGGTATGTGAAACTAGGTGGTATATATTTGGCAACGATATAGTTTGCATAATCAGCATACCACGGTGCACTACGCCAAGCATTGATGACATTCAATTGCTCATCGGGAAAGCTATCATCAATAGGTTGTGGGTCATCAAGAACGTTCTCCAACCTAGACAAGTTATCTGCTACTAGGTTATCAGCACCCTTCCTGTCGACAACGTGCAAATCAAATTCTTGTAACAAGAGAACCCATCTGATAAGTCTAGGTTTAGTGCCCTTCTTCTCCATGAGGTACTTAATAGCAGCGTGATCAGTGTGAATAGTGACTTTGGAATCAACTATGCAAGACCTGAACTTTTCACATGCAAACACGACCACTAAAAACTCTTTTTCCGTAGTAGCATAGTTTCTTTGGGCACTGTCTAGAGTTTTACTAGCATAGTGAATAACATTCAACTTCTTATCAACTCTTTGCCCTAGGACAACACCAACAGCATAATCACAAGCATCACACATGATTTCAAACGGCAAGTTCCAATGAGGTGGTTGAACAATAGGTGCAGTTATCAAAGCCCTCTTAAGTATTTCGAAGGCTTCATCACAATCATTGTCAAAGACAACAGGAATATCCTTTTGCAAGAGATTGGTAAGAGGCCTAGAAATCTTAGAGAAGTCGTTAATGAACCTTCTATAGAAACCAGCATGACCAAGGAAACTTCTTATACCTTTGATATCTGTGGGGTATGGCATTTTCTCGATTGCATCAACTTTAGACTTATCGACTTCAATACCTCTTTCAGAAATTTTATGTCCTAAGACGATGCCTTCATTAACCATAAAGTGGCACTTCTCCCAATTCAAGACAAGATTGGTGTCTTTACATCTCTGCAAGACTCTATCAAGGTTGCTGAGGCAATCATCAAAGGAAGACCTGTAAACGGAGAAGTCATCCATGAAAATCTCAACAATCTTTTCACAAAAGTCAGAGAATATAGCCATCGTACATCTTTGAAAGGTGGCAGGTGCATTACATAAGCCAAAAGGCATACGCCTATAAGCAAAGGTACCGAAAGGGCAAGTGAAAGTGGTTTTCTCCTGATCAGATTGTGCAACTGGTATTTGGGAGAAACCAGAATAACCGTCTAGAAAGTAGAAGTGTGTGTGTTTTGACAGTCTTTCTAGCATTTGGTCGATAAAAGGCAAAGGGTAATGATCTTTCCTAGTGGCTTTATTCAATTTCCTAAAATCGATCACCATCCTATAGCGAGTGATAATCCTCTGTGAGATCAATTCATCCTTATCATTAGGGACAATGGTAATGCCTCCCTTCTTAGGGACGCAATGCAACGGACTCACCCAATCACTATGAGCAACATGATAGATAAAACCCGCTTCCAGAAGCTTTAGTATTTCTTTTCTCACTACTTCTTTCATCTTAGGATTTAATCTCCGTTGATGATCAGCAATTGGTTTGGAATCAGGATCAGTTTTAACCTTGTGCTGGCATAGAGTGGGACTAATGCCCTTAAGATCATCAAGAGTATATCCAATAGCAACACGGTTCTTCCTCAGAGTTTTTAATAACTTCTTTTATTCATGCTCTGAGAGGCTAGCACTAATTATAACAGGATATATCTCTTTTTCATCAAGATAAGCATACTTAAGAGTATCAGGCAACTGTTTAAGCTCGAACATAGGATCACCCTTTGGTGGGGGTGGATCCCCAAGCAGTTCAATAGGAAAGTTATTCTTAAGGATAGGATATTGTTCTAAGACAACTCTATCTATCTCATCCCTTTCATCCATATGCATATCATTTTCATGCTCAAGCAAGTATTGCTCTAAGAGATCAGTAGGAGGCACGACAATAGAAGCTAAGGCAATAGTTTCATCCTTACTAGGCAGCTCTTTTTCATGAGGTTGTCTACCAAACTTGGAGAAATTGAACTCATGTGACACACCTTCAAAGCCAACAGTGACAGTTTGCTTCTCACAGTCAATATGAGCATTGACGGTATTGAGAAAAGGTCTACCAAATATGATGGAACAAGAGCTATCTTGTGCGGTAGAAAGAACGAGGAAATCAGTAGGATACTTCGTTTTACCACATAAGACTTCAACATCCCTAACAATTCCCACAGGGCAGATAGTATCTCTATTGGCAAGCTGAATAGTGACATCAATAGGTTCTATCTCAACAAGTGCAATCTCGTCTTTGATTTCATCATATAAGGATTGAGGTATTGCACTAACACTAGCACCCACGTCACATAAACCATGATAACAATGATCTTCTATCATAACAGAAACAACAGGCGTGCCAACAACAGGCATATGTTTGTCTCTTGCGTGAGGTTTAGCAATTCTAGCAGCATCTTCACAGAAGTGAATATTATGTCCCTCAACATCGTCGGACAGAATATTTTTGATAATAGCAATGCTAGGTTCAACTCTAATTTGCTCAGGGGGTGTAGGTGTTCTAATGTAGCCTCTACATATCACAGTTGAAGCTTTAGAATGATCCTTTATCCTAACAGGGAAAGGTGGTTTCTCAATGTAAGCACTGGGAACAATAGGATCATTATAGGCAATGACTTTCTCTTCAACTCGATTGGGTTTAACTACATTGACTTCTAAAGGAGGATGATATTTAAACCACTTCTCTTTGGGGATATCAATATGAGCAGCAAATGATTCACACAATGAAGCTACTATCTGAGAGTCAAGTCCATACTTAGCGCTAAAATAACTAAAGGTATTTGTTTCAACAAAGGATTTAACGCAATCAAACTTGAAATTCATACCTGACTCCTTACCTTCTTCAAGCTCCCAATCTTCAGAGTTGCGTTTAATTCTCTCCAATAAATTCTATCTGAAGTTAATATCTCTCTTCATAAAAGAACCGGCACAAGAAGTGTCAAGCATTGTGCGATCATCATGAGAAAACTGAGCATAGTAGTTCTGAATGATAATTTCTCTCGAGAGCTCATGGTTGGCCATGAGTATAACATTGATTTAAGCCTCCCCCAAGCTTGAGCGATGCTTTCTGTGTCTCGAGGCCAAAAATTATAAATATAATTATGATCACGGTGTACTAAATGCATAGGATAAAACTTTTGATGAAATTCCAATTTCAACCGATTGTAGTTCCATGATCCAGTATCATCACATAGCCTGTACCATGTCAATACCTTATCCTTCAAATATAAAGGAAAGACCTTCTTCTGGACCTAATCCTCGGGCAAACCTGCAAGCTTAAATAAACCGCAAACTTCACCTACATAGATTAGATGCAAGTCTGGATGTGATGTTCCATCTCTTGTAAAAGGATTAGCCAGCTGTTTCTCAAGCATACCCGAAGGAAATTCAAAGAAAATATTTTCAGTAGGTGCAGAAGGTTGAGGAGCAACTATTTGTGCTTCCGTTCAAGGTGAAGATACCCCGAACAAGCCCCTCAAAGTATTAGTTGCCATAGTGACAAGTGACAATAAATTTCAGCGCACTATATGAATGTTTCCTTACCAAGTTCCACTTACCAAAGGCGCTTCACTCCCCGGCAATGATGCCAGAAAAGAGTCTTGATGACCCACAAGTATAGGGGATCAATCGTAGTCCTTTCGATAAGTAAGAGTGTCGAACCAAACGAGGAGCTGAAGGATCTAACAAGTGGTTTTCAGCAAGGAAATATCTGCAAGCACTGAAATTATCGGTAACAAGTGATTGTGTGGTGAGATGATTCGTAGCAAGCAACAAGTAAAAAAAGTAGCAACGGTGCAGCAAAGTGGCCCAATCCCTTTTGTAACAAGGGACAAGCCTGGACAAAGTCTTATAGGAGGAAAAACGCTCCCAAGGACACACGGGAATTTCTGCCATGCTAGTTTCCATCATGTTCATATGATTCGCGTTCGTTACTTTGATAGTTTGATATGTGGGTGGACCGGCGCTTGGGTACTGCCCTTACTTGGACGAGCATCCCACTTATGATTAACCCCTCTCGCAAGCATCCACAACTACGAAAGAAGAATTAAGACAAAGTCTAACCATAGCATTAAACTAGTGGATCCAAATCAGCCCCTTACGAAGCAACCCATAAACTAGGGTTTAAGCTTCTGTCACTCTAGCAACCCATCATCTACTTACTACTTCCCAATGCCTTCCTCTAGGCCCTAATAATGGTGAAGTGTTATGTAGTCAACGTTCACATAACACCACTAGAGGAAAAACAACATACAACACATCAAAATATCGAACAAATACCAAATTCAGATGACTACTATTAGCATGACTTATTCCATGTCCTCAGGAACAAAAGTAACTACTAACAAATCATAATCATATTCATGACCAGAGAGGTAATGAGTAGCATTAATGATCTGAACATAAACTCTTCCACCAAGTAATCCAACTAGCATCAACTACAAAGAGTAATTACACTACTAGCAACCTTACAAGTACCAATCGGAGTCGCGAGACGGAGATTGGTCACAAGTGATGAACTAGGGTTTGGAGATGAGATGGTGCTGATGAAGATGTTGATGGAGACGAGTCCCCTCCGATGAGAGGAGTGTTGCTGATGACGATGGCGACGATTTCCCCCTCCGGGAGGGAAGTTTTCCCGGCAGCATCGTCCTGCCGGAGCACTAGATTGGTTCTGCTCAAGTTCTGCCTCGTGGCGGCGGCGAATCCTAGAAAAAGCCTCCTCCTAATTTTTTCCCGGACGAAACCCTTCATATAGAAGAAGAGGGGGCCCAGAGGGCCAGCTGGGTGCCCACAAGCCCCCTAGGCGCGGCCAGGGGGGTGGCCGCGCCTAGCAGGCTTGTGGCCACTTGCTCGCACCCCTCTGGCACTTCTTCGACCCAGTATTTTTTATAAATCCAGAAAAAACTCCTCGTTGATTTTTATGCGTTTGGAGTTGCGCAGAATAGGTATCTCAAACTTGCTCCAATTTCAGTCCAGAATTCCAGCTGCCGTCATTCTCCCGCTTCAAGTAAACCTTGCAAAATAAGAGAGAAAAGGCATAAGTATTATACCATGCAGTGAAATAACAGCCCAAAAAGCGATAAATATCAACATGAAAGCATGATGCAAAATGGACGTATCAGTAATCTTGGAGGGATCAACTGCCAATCCGCTTGTTGTCATGCTATGACCCAAGAATTCAACTTCGTTCAGCCAGAATTGGCACTTGCTGAATTTGGCATAAAGTTGGTGCTCTCAAATCTTCTCCAACACTAACCTCAAGTGTCGCTCATGCTCTTCTTCGGACTTGGAAAAGATTAATATGTCATCGATGAATACGACAACAAACTTGTGCAGGTATTCCATGAAGACCTTGTTCATGAGGTACATGAAGTAAGTTGGGGCACTAGTCAACCCAAAAGACATGACAGTGCACTCGTATAGACCGTACCGGGTCACGAACACAGTCCTGGGTATGTCTTCGGGTCGGATCTTCAGTTGGTAGTATCCAGATCGGAGGTCGATCTTGGAGAATACCTTAGATCCATTTAGCTGATCAAACAAGTCTTCAATCTTGGGGAGTGAATACTTGTTCTTAATCATGACCTCATTGAGAGAACGGTAATCGACGCAGAGTCTGATAGTTCCATCCTTCTTGGACATCAAGAGAATAGGTGATCCCCAAGAGGACACACTCGGACGAATGAACCCTTTCCTGAGTTGCTCATCCAGCTGCTTCTTTAACTCCGCCAGCTCTTCGGATCCCATCCTGTAAGGCTTCTTATAGATAGGCCTTGACCCGGGCATGATCTCAATGATGAACTCGATGTCTCGGTCAGGAGGAATTCCTGGCAGCTCGTCACGAAAGACGTCCGGGTACTCATAGACTATTGGCACTTGATCGAGTTCTACCTGTTACAGCTGTTAACCCGTGGTACTCGAGCGGGTATTGGCTCAGAGACATACTTGACTTTGACTCCTTGGTCGCTTGTCATGGTAATGGCCCTGTTGGCACAGTCCAAGATGCTTTGATGTTTGGCCAACCAATCCATGCCGAGAATTACTTCTAGGCCTTGCAACTTAAGCACAATGAGATCCGTTGAGAAGCTCGTCCCATTGACAACTAACCCGGCCTTCCTACACCCTAGGTTGGTCCTCAATACTACTCCCGGGGTTTGAATTGCCATATGCCCATGAAGCAAGGTAGGTTTTAAGCCACATTTTTCCTGCAAATCATTGCGTAACAAAAGGATGCGAAGCACCACAATCAAACAATATTGTTGCTGGGGTAGAGTTGACAAGGAACGTCCCGAGAATGCAGCCCGGGTCTTCCTGTGCCTCTTCTGCAGAAATATGATTAATCCGCCCCTTGCTGTGATACTGTTGATTGCGGGGAGCCTGATTCCTGCCTGCTGCTCCTTGGCCTGGATTTGGCGCATTGGGGCACGGAGCATCGGGCTTCTTGTTGGGGCACTGCCTGGAATAGTGCCCTGTTTGTCCACATCCGAAACAGGTAACTTGCGCTAGAAGATTGGTCTTGACTCGACTATTGTTCGGCGGATTGATTGCTGGCTTGGTGTTGACTTGCTGCTGAGGCTCGTAGTTCTGGCGAAATGTTGGATACTTGTACTTCTACTGCTGATAGTTGGGTCTTGCTGGAGCTGACTGCCATGGGTGTGGCTTTGTGTTACTCGGTCCTCCACTACCCATTAGCATGCGCATACAGGTGTCGTCCATAGCACGAGGCTAGTCTTCCAACGTAAGGGCCTTATTAACCAGATCGCTAAAAGTCCGACATTCACAAACAACCAGTTGATACTGGAGTGACTGATGTAGTCCTTCCATAAAGCGTTCCACTTTGGCGGCTTCAGTGTTGACGTCTTCCGGCGTGTATCTTGATAGGAGGTTGAACTTCTGCAAATACTCCTTAACGGATCCACTGCCTTGCCTTAAGGCTCGGGTTCCCGCTTCTTAATGGCCATCATTCCTGGAGGAATGTGAGCAGCGCGGAATCCATCTTTGAACATAGCCCAAGTGATGACTTGCCCTGCTCGCGTGATCTAAAATCCATCCCACCAAGCTCTGGCTGTGCCACCGAGACAGTGAGAAGCATAGAGGACCTTCTCATGATCATCAGTGCACTTGACCAGCGTGAGGAGGTCTTCGATAGTATGGATCCAGTCATCCGCATCCAATGGTTCAGTCGTCTCCGTGAATATGGGTGGTGTAGTTCGCATGAACTCAGAGAGAGTAGAGCGACCATTGCCATTCCCATTCTGCGGCGGGTTGTTCACCAAGGTTTGAGCCAGCTGCTGAATAGCGGCATTGTTGGCTTGATGTTCCTCTCGAAGATCTTGAAGGAACTAAGCCATAGTCAAGATTTCGGGGGGAGGCGGTGGCGGTGGAACATCGTCTTCCTGCTCGTGGTGATCTCCAGCTTGAGCTTCCCCTTCGGTTCCCTGCTGCTGACCTGAAGAGGCACAGCCGGGGTTGCCGAAGGTGTTGTTGCGAGTAGCATTCACCATCCTGTCAGGGGAGTAGACAGGTCAATTTGCCGAATTGGCGGAATCATAAGGGATGATACTCTAGTAAAGAGGGGGTTTGGTGTTGTGCTAGTGTGAAAATTTTGAGCCAATGGTTTTGAAAGAGCTAATGCATTATATTGAAACAGGCGATGTATTCGCTCACAAGCTGCCTAAGGCAGAATGTGACTTGCATCATGCTTACACAACACTAGTGGTTCACTGAACCGATACATGAACTCCTATGCTCGGGGAGTAATTCCTAATTGCATACGCCACTAATGCTAAGCGGCAGACTACGCGGTCTCATAAGCGGGTTCTGCAGGATCTTCGTCTTTATCTTCATCTCCATCTTCATCAGTCCTTCCCTTCTTTGAAGGAGTAGGGGAAGGAAGCGGACAATCACGGCGTCTCTTGGTTGGTGAGGTAGCAAAAAGTTCGGTGTACTCTTCCGCGGTCAGGCGACGACTCTGAAGAGGAGTGGCCTGAAGCGGTGGTATTCCTCCTCGGAAAGCAAAGCCAGGTGGTCCTACGGGTGCTCCTTCCTTCTTCACCTTGCGGTTCTTCATCTTCTCCATGCATAGCAGATCCTTGACTTGGTGCAGCTCTTGGCGAATCCTTGTTGACTCCTTGATCAAAAGGTGCGTCAAAGTGTCGGAGGAGAGACTGAAGTAGTTCTGAAACCTCAGTGGCGTCCCGTGCTCGAAAGATGGGTTGAGTGTCCAACTCCCGTCCACCCCATCCTTAACAAAGGGTAGGTGACGAGTAGCTGGCTCGTCAACCATCTCGGGAAGGATGTCGCGGAGTCGCACGAGCGCCTCTCGTGCTGCGGTCTCCACTGCCAACATCAGATCCTCCATCTGTGGTCCTTCAAAGAACCAGCTAGTCGGGAAGTCGTTAGCCTTCACTATCACGTCCACGTGATATTCCTTGGTGTCGGTGTTGACTGAGTGCTCGTGGTAGAGAAAGATGGGTGTGCGGTGTACTTGGAACTTCTCGAGGCTATCACTCAAAAGTAGAGGAAAGCTCGTCTCCAGAAGCATCTCAGGTACGGCGGTAATCTACAAGATGTAGAGGAGAGGGTTAGAAAGTTTTTAGTGGGTGCAGAATCTCAGGTTAAGGTCTATGTGCACTAGTCATCTCGGCTATCGTCCATGCTACCTAAGGCTTCCTATAGTCAGGATGGCTCTGATACCAGCTCTGTGGGGACCCTGATATACAAGTCGAGATCACCGAATGATCGTGCTCATGGATTCCAGAGATCAATGCTCACCGAACACACAGATACTGAAATATAGAGATTCTTACATCCGTGTATCGAATTATTACATCACATGACCGAATGGTCAAGTTCACAAGGTTGGTCCTAAGGCCAATCATACTGATAAAACTAATTACGGAAAACATAGGGCTAAGCGGGTGCCCATGCCATCAAGCCTACACCGACATGCATTCTGACTCGGAAGCGTCCTAGTTCGCAGGGGCGTCTCCAAAGACGTACTCATCTCCAAACTCTGGTCCTTCCATGTCTGGTCAATAAGATAACCAGTGGCAAGCCAATGAGTACTTTGAATGAACTCGCAAACATCCCATGACATGAACAATGAAAGTGAAGAATAACAATAATATGCATCTTTGGTGGAACCCATCATGGTGGATTGATCATGAATATGCATCAACTTAAAGAATTACTTTTGAAGAACAGGTTACAGATATCAATATATCTGTCGAGGGCTGAGCCGTCCGGGCTCACCCTATATGCCAAGTCACCAAACTTGGTCATATCATTACTTCCATAACAACACCTTTTTATCACCACTCACACACACTTGGTTTATGCGGAAACGACTGGACGTAGTTTAAGCAGCACCACCCAACTATCCTTGACCATGGACACGGCTATTCGAATAGTTTTACACTCTGTAGAGGTAGTACGCTAGACCCACGAGATCCAGGAAACTTTTGTGTCATCCACGACTCACGGTATATAACATACCCGAGGTAAGTACCCGATCAATGCCTTTCCTCTGACGAAACTAGACAAAGAGGTCCACTCGATTGGTACCCAACCCACATGTTGTACATCTTACGAGCACCGACTCTGGACAGTACCAACCATGTAGGGACCAATGGTGTGCCTGGAACTCATAAAAATGGCATAGTCGTCCTACATGGCACGACCCCATCACGAGAGTGACCACACATCACTCCCGCCACTAGTAATGTGGCTCTTTGCTAGCACCGACCAGAGTAATCAACATAGTCCCGTCCCATAAGGGGTAACATGGTCGTACTGGTAAGGTTGGGACGGACGACACATCATAAATCTAATCCCATTTCCGAACCATACTCACTCAAAATACCCGGTGCACCACTTCACCAAAAGTGGCCACCTAACTCATCATCACCCTCGGGCATTAGTGGCACCCGATGAGGTTTTCATCAACTCTTGATTGATGCCAACAACATACTCATGCTACTATTACTCTAGCTTTACTTGTCAAGATGTTAATAGCGTGATCCTAAAAAGGGGTAGGATCAAGCTCAATGCATGTGCTCCGGAGGAGCCATCGGTAACATCATGTCAAATGATTTACCAGCACTTATGATCATATGCAATGGAAATACTTGCTATCTTAACATGCAATATAACATATGCTCAGTCATGGTCAAAGGGTGGCTTGCCTTGGTCAGCTAGGTATCCGGGGTCTTCGAGGTCTTCCGCTCCGATTCCCTCATCACATGGATTTTCTATCGTCGATAAAAGAATAAATAAGAAATAGCTCACTCAGAAACAGATCACAAAGTTATTTTAAAAATGTTCTTTATTACTGATAAATCTAAGTTATCTTTTTGAAAAATATTTGTCTCAAATTTTCATGAAGGAACATTTTTAAAATTAACCAAACATAAGCAAAACTATTCCAATTTAGTCCTTTTTAATATTGCAAACATAATAGTTGTTTGAAAAAAATCATCCAATCATCTCATTAAATACTACACATTTTTAGAAGAATAATAGTGGAAAAATTATATTTTTTACACTGGTTAAATATTTTTATAAAAATCTTTGAAATCAGATTTTAAAAATAATGAAAAATGGGCTAAGCCTGGCCCGGCATGGCCTGGAACTGGGCTCGCCCATGGCCAGCCGACAGCCTGCCTGGGCGCGCGCGCCGTCAGGTTTGAACCTGACGTGCGGGGCCCTGCGGTCAGTGGCTGCGGCCAACGCAGGGGAGGAGGCTGTGCCACCGACAGGTGGGGCACACCTATCGGGGTCGTCTCCTACCTCTAGCCAGAGAGGAGGAGGAGCACGCCGACGAGGCTGCAGACATTCTGATGCCCCAACAAGGACATGAATGGGTTCGCCATGACGTCGCCTACCTGCTGGTGGTTGGAACAACGTCGGAGAGGCAGGGGTTCGCCGGCGACGAGAAGGCCGCGGAGAAGGAGTTCCCAGAGGTGCTCGAGGAGGTAGCTAGGGGCACGAAAATGCTCGGGCGAGTTGGGGGAAAGCTTCCTGGGGTTGAGGGGATCGGTTTGGTGGGTCGAGGGGCGCAGGAGCCGCCGTGTAGCCGGAGATCGACCAGAGCTCCGAGGCAGAGGGGCCTCGGTTGACTGGGGTTAGATATAGATACTGGCCACCAATTGTATGAGTTTGGAGCAAAGGGGTTGGGCTTAGCTATGGCTAAGATGGCTTTTTCCCATCTGTTAGAAGGTGCTCGACAGTGGTTTGAGGGGGTTGCACCCCACCACTGGTGCTGCAACTTTACAGGTTTGGGTTTGGTGCTAAAACATGGGGTTTTACCAAGTCTGTGCTCCATTGGACAAGTTTAGCTTTGTAAACTTGAAAACACCTCTATATGACCAGATATGTCCCTTCCAAAGAGAGTGTGGGCAAACTAAGTCCCACAAATCCCAGTTTTTTGGTGTGGAACCCTCATTTGAGGTGTTAGGCACTCCTGCAAAGTTTTAGCATCATTGGGCAAGCTTTCCTATGTAGAGTTGTTCTAACTTCAATCTGGACAGAAGGGGTTTTAGGGTTATTTGTGGTCCTTAATCACCTTGGATCAAGGTGAAACTTTATGTGGACACCAAATATGGCTTAGGGATACCACGGGAATTTTCTGGAATTTTATTGAGAATATTTCCTTTGGAAATATTTCAAAAGGTCAAAACAGACAGAAATGGTTTTCAGGGTTTTATTCAATAATTATAATATAAAATAGGGTATAAAATCTTATGTATGGAAAATATATGTCCTTCTGATCATCTCCAAATTTAATCATATTTTTCTAAGGCAGAAAAGTATTTTTCCATGTAGAAATACCAATTCTGGCCTTAGAAATGGACATGCAATTAAATTAGGGAAACAATTATAAAAATAATTATTTTTGTGGTCTTGGAATATAAAGACAAGTTAAAATCAGATCACCAACTTTGAGTAGAAACAAACCTTGCCATCAAGGACAAGTAGTGCAACTCAATGTAGGGTTTTACCTTGATCAGAATCAAGTAAAGGTTTTTAGAAATAATTCAATATTGTGAAATGGGTTTTTATCATCTAATTGTCACACACACAAGCATACAATGACATTCATGCCACTCACATCATTAGTTTTGAAAAAGTTTAAACAAACTCAGATTTTTGCATTACAGAGAATGTGGTAGAAAAACAGGGTGTGACAGATTTATCCCTTGTTTAGGATAATTTGCTCTTACTTTGAGAAGTTGAAAAATTGATATATTAAGATCATTCATGGTTGTGTGTGAGAAGAGACATACTTGAAATCATTTTATTAATGTTTCTATGAGTACCATGAAGTATCTAAATAATCCCACATAATGATTAAGTCATCCACATATATCTTCTAAATGTGTTCAAGAAAGAATGAGTGGCTTATTTAGAATCTTAAGGTGAGGGGGCCATAAAACTTATTCCCCCTATGGCACATGTGGTGCAAATAAAATCTGATGATTTGCGAAATATTATAACTTAAAAAGTTGTGAACAATTAGAATTGCCAATAATTTTTCTAATCAACCCCAAACCAGGATTGTAAGGCTTAAAGCCAAATATTTTGTAAGATTTTGAAAATTATTTTGTACGCAACAATACTGAGTATGATTTGATTCATACATTCAAAAATTTATTAAATATAATGTCCAAGAAATAGGATATTGGGTATTGCACTACATGTAGTAGTACAAGTATAGGCAAACAATATTTTGGGAATAATCACGATATTAGATGAGGTCTCCCATATTACTGAAAAATGTATTACACAAACATATCATAGCCACAAAAGAATTGATCATTCTTTTATTGCACTATAGTTTTGGTTCTCCTTCTGATGAAGATTTGAGAACATCATTTACGAGAATATTTTCTGGTTGTATGTTTGCAAATTTCCAAATATCCCAATGAACTTATTTGCCTTTTAATAAATTTGCGATGTGGTTTGACCATATGTTTGAGGGTTTGGTAATCATATGTACGATATTTATGTAAACACACAGTTGACAAACTTGAGAGTTGTCTTTGTGATCATTTGAAAACGATCTATTCCCTCTTAAGAGGTAATTCTGTCTTTGGTTGTCTTTTAGCCACCACTTTACTTTGAAGTCCTCATGGTTCTATTTTGTGACCACTGACTTACTTAGTATTCTCAATACTAGCAAATATTTGAAATAATGGTATAGCACCCGTTGGTTGAATATGATGATTTTGTGAATTAATATGTTTCTTTATCATGAAAATGGCAGTACCATCATAAGAGGATTGATACGTCCATTTTGCATCATGATTTCATGTTGATATTTATCGCTTTAGGGGCTGTTACTACACTTCACGGTACAATACTTATGCCTTTTCTCTCTTATTTTGCAAGGTTTACATGAAGAGGGAGAATGCCCGCAGCTGGAATTCTAGACTGAAAAAGGAGCAAGTTTGAGATACCTATTCTGCGCAACTCCAAAAGCCATGAATATCAACGAGGATTTATTTTGGAATTTATAAAAAATACTCGGCCGAAGAAGTACCAGAGGGGAGCCAGAAGGAGGCCACAAGCCTGCTAGGCACGACCTACCCCCCTAGTCGCGCCTAGGGGGCTTGTGGGCTCCCTGTTGGCCTTCTGGCACCCCTCTTTTGCTATAAGGAGGGTTTCGTTCCAGAAAAAATCTGGAGGAGGCTTTCGGGAGGAATCTCCGGCGCCACGAGGCGGAACTTGAGCAGAACCAATCTAGAGCTCCAGCAGGATCGTCGTGCTGGGGAAACTTCCCTCCCAGAGGGGGAAATCGTCGCCATCGTCATCACCAACACTCCTCTCATCGGAGGGGACTCATCACCATCAACATCTTCATCAGCACCCTCTCATCTCCAAACCCTAGTTCATCTCTTGTAAGCAATATCCGTCTCGCGACTCCGATTGGTACTTGTAAGGTTTTGATAACCCACAAGTATAGGGGATCACAACAGTTTTCGAGGGTAGAGTATTCAACCCAAATTTGTTGATTCGACACAAGGGGAAGCCAAAGAATATTCTCGAGTATTAGCAGTTGAGTTGTCAATTCAACCACACCTGAAATACTTAGAATCTGCAGCAAAGTATTAGTAGCAAAGTGGTATGATAGCAACAGTAGCAGCAGTGACAGCAGTAGCGGCAAAGTAACAGTAGCAGCAGTGACAGCAGTAGCGACAGAGTAACAGTAGCAGCAGTGACAGCAGTAGCAGCAAAGTAACGTAGCAAGGACCAGTAGGAAAAGCTCGTAGGCATTAGATGGGTGATGGATAATTATGCCGGATGACATTCATCATGCAACGGTTATAACACGGAGAGATATGTAACTAGCTCCAGTTCGTCAATGTAATATAGGCATGTATTCCGTGTGTAGTCATACGTGCTTAGGGAAAAGAACTTGCATGACATCTATTGTCCATCCCTCCCGTGGCAGCGGGGTCCTAATGGAAACTACGGGATATTAAGGTTCTCCTTTTAATAGAGAACCAGAACAACGCATAAGCACTTAGTGAATACATGAACTCCTCATACTATGGTCATCTTCGGGAGTGGTTCCGGCTATTGTCACTCCGGAGTTGCCGGGTCATAACACATAGTATGTGACTACAACTTGCAAGATAGGATCAAGAACACACATATATTGATGACAACATAATAGGTTCAGATCTGAAATCATGGCACTCGGGCCCTAGTGACAAGCATTAAGCATGGCAAAGTAGTAGCAACATCAATCTCAGAACATAGTGGATACTAGGGATCAATCCCCGTCAAAACTAACTCGATTACATGATAGATCTCATCCAACCCATCACCGTCCAGCAAGCCTACGATGAGATTACTCACGAATGGTGAAGAGCATCATGGAATTGGCGATGAAGGAAGGTTGGTGATGACGACGGTGACGATCTCCCCTCTCCGGAGCTTAGAACGGACTCCAGATCTGCCCTCATGAGGAAGAATAGGTGGTGGCGGCGCCTCCGTATCATAAAACGCGATGAACTCTTCTCTCTGATTTTTTTCCGGGCAAAAGAGACTAAATAGAGCTGGAGGTTGAGGTGGCGGAGCCCCGAGGGCCTCACAAGCGTACCAGTCACGGCCAGGGGGGGCCTCCTAGGCTTGTGGGCTCCTCGCTCCACGTCTCCGGTTGATTCTTGCGCCAGTATTTTTTATATATTCCACAAAAAATCCTCGTAAATTTTCAGGTCATTCCGAGAACTTTTATTTCTACGCAAAAACAACACCATGGCAATTCTGCCGAGAACAACGTTTGTCCGGGTTAGTTCCATTCAAATCATGCAAATTAGAGTCCAAAACAAAGGCAAAAGAGTTTAGGAAAGTAGATACGATGGAGACATATCAACTCCCCCAAGCTTAAAGCCTTGCTTGTCCTAAAGCAATTTAGTTGACAAACGAAAAGAGACAAAATAAAAACTTTTACAAACTTTGTTTGATCTTGTTGTTGTAATTATATCTATCTCATATTTAGATTTTCAGTAGGATTATAAGCTAACCACATAAGCAATGACATTTAGGTCTCATGGTAAACTCATATCAATGGCATAATCAACTAGCGAGCAATAATAATAAGTTTCAAACGTCAACACTTCAATAAAAACAATCATGAAGCAATATGAACAGATGTTATCTCACTAGGTCTTTCTGAGACCGCAAAACATAAATGCAGAGCACCTTCAAAGACCGAGGGCTGACTGAACATTGTAATTCATGGCAAAGAAGATCCAGTCACAGTCATACTCAATAACAATTAAAAGTAAAGCATAGAAATGATGTAGGTGCTCTCTAATTGGTGCTTTTATAAGAAGAGGATGACTCAACAGAAACATAAATAGATAGGCCCTTCGCAGAGGGAAGCATTGATTTGCAGAGGTGCCAGAGCTCAAGCTTTTAAAACAGAGATAAATAATTTTGGGTGGCATGCTTTCATTGTCAACGTAATGACCAAGAGTTTTCACCATCTTCCATGCTACACATGCTATAGGAGGTTCCCAAAAAGAAAAGTAAAGTTTTGACTCCCCCACCACCTATCAATCACACTCCACGACTAGCCGAATCCTCGGGTGCCGTCCATACCAACAACAATCCAGGGGGAGTTTTGTTTGCAATTATCTTTTCGATTTGAGCATGGAACTGGGCATTACAATTACCGACCCCTTTCTCGTGAATGATAGTGAATAAACACGTATCGAGGATAACACGCCTAGCACGGAAGAAACCGATCGCCCCTTGTCACCACATGAGCGGTTCGGGCATGCAAAACAAATTATTACTTGAAGGTTCAGAGAGTTGCACATGCAAATTTACTTGGAACGGCAGGTAGATACCGCATATAGGTAGGTATGATGGACTCATATGGAACAACTTTGGTTTTATGGAAGTGGATGCACAAGCAGTATTCCCGCTTAGTACAAGTGAAGGCTAGCTAAATACTGGGAAGCGACCAACTAGAGAGCGACAACAGTCATCAATATGCATTGCAATTAACCAACATTGAGTGCAAGCATGAGTAGGACATAAATCACCATAAACATGAATATCATAGAGGCTATGTTTATTTTGTTTCAACTACATGCGTAAACATGCGCCGAGTCAAGCCACTTGAATCATTCAAAGGAGGATACCATCCTATCATACTACATCACAATCATCTTGAAATTCATGTTGGCATCCAAGACAAACCATTATAAGCTCCTAGCTAATTAAGAATGGCATCAGAAACTATGATCTCAAAGTTGTCATTGCAAACATGTTTCTCTCACAACAAAGCTGAATTAGGAACGATGAGCTAGTCATATTTAGAAAAACAAAATAGATCAAGTTCATACCAGCTTTTCCAGGCTCAGTCACTTCGTCATATATCATCATTATTTCCTTTCACTTGCATGACCGAATGATGCGAATAATAATAAGAGTGTTCGTGCATTGGACTAAGCTGGAATCTGCAAGCAAACACAAAGGAGAAGACAAAGTAATATGGCTCTTTGACAGATAAACAAATATGCATGCGAGAGCCACTAAACATTGTAACCATGGTCTTCTACCTTGACCCAAAGAAAAAGAACACTATTTACACGGGAAAGCTCCCAACAAGAGAAAGAAGAACGAGATATCTTTTTGAGTTTTCTCAATCTAAACAAACACACAGGAAGAAAGAGAGATAAAGAAATAAACTAGCACGGATGATATAGTGGCAAGGTGTGAACACTGACTAACAAAGTGAAAGCGTGAGCAAGAATGTAAAGTCGGAGAGAAACACGTACTCCCCCAAGCTTAGGCTTTTGGCCTAAGTTGGTTTACTCCCATGGCTGGTCCGGGCGATATCCAAAATCATAATGGGGGTTGTACGGGAACGCGGGAGCTACCGCCTGAATCGCTGCCTCACGGAGGCGAGCAGCCTTCACCTCCCTCTCATACTCCTCTGCCTCTCCTCTTGTTATATAATATCTCCGTTTTACCTGAAAGTCAAAGAAGGCAGGAGCAGGAAGGGTAATATGGAAAACATGATGTCGGTTAAATATTAACCGATATAGGAGGGATTCATTATCCCTCTCAAGGAACTGATAACGTGTCATAGCGGCGCGATCAAGGAAGGTTGTATGGAGTGGGAGATATCCTTTGAGGATGGTTACTCCAAGAAAATTTGCTATGCGAGTGGCATAGATCCCACCAAAGAAATCCCCTTCATTAGCATTATTATTTAGCCTCCTCGCGATTATAGCTCCCAAATTGAAACTTCTATCACCCGTTACTGCGCTCTTAAGACTACTAAGGTCAGGTGCGCAGAGGTGACAATTCTCAATCTTGTCGTTAATGCATCTACCTATGAAGAGGGCAAAGTAATGCAAGGCAGGAAAATGAATGCTCCCCATGGTACCCTGCGTAATATCTCTAGTTGCTCCGCAGTTATACTAGAGATAAAATCTCTAACCGAAGACTTAGGAGGATCATTAAGACTACCCCAATCAGGTATCTTGCAAATTCTATTGATCCTCTAAATCCATGGTATACAATTTGTCATAGAGATCAAACAGTATGGATGTGTCACGGCCAGCTGAAAATTTAAATCTACGAACAAAAGAGGCAGTGAGAGTAGTATATTGTTCACATTTATCGAAGATGAATTCCTTGAGTCCGGCGTTGTGAACAAATGTATCAAACTCGTCTTTGAAACCTGCATCAATCATGAATTCATCATAAGGACATTCACATGGTTGTACCTGTGCGTTCCTCGGTTGGCAAGGATCGGGCTCCCGAATCGCGAGACGGGGACCCCTCCTACTTGAAGAACCACCATGATAGTTTCTCCTGAACATCTTCCTTTTCTAAATTTTTCAGTGACTCAAAGGAAAAGTGAACAAGGCTCAACGGAACTCATAACAAGTACTCCGACAAGTGCCTACAGGCCATATCACACATCAAACTACTTGGGACCAGCTAACATTAGCATGCAAAGCTCAAGAACAGGGTCACCAAGGCAGCAAAAATACACAACGAATAAGGCACTAGAGCAAAAACAAATTGGACCAATGGAGGAGTCACATACCAAGGAGCAATTTCCCCAAAACAGTTTGGTGAATGGGGTTTTGCACAAGGAGATCGAAAATCGCAGCAAGAAGAGCAAGAACACGGGTTTGAGCTGCGAAACGATTTTTTCTGGAGGTAGGAGAAGGAGATGGGAGCTGGAATAAATGGAGGGGGGACACATGGGCCCCACAAGCCTGGTAGGCACGGCCAGGGGGGTGCCCGCGCCTCCAGGGCTTGTGGCCCACTCGTGCATCCCCCTGACTAGCTCTCCGTCTCAGAATTTTTCAAAAATTCCAGAAAAAATCGTACTTGATTTTCACGGCTTTCAGCTTTGCCGTTAGCAATTTCACGGGGCTGACGGCAAAGAGACTTTGCCCTCAGCCAAAATAAATGCTGACGGCATAGGAGAGGCTGACGGCATAGAAAATCTATGCCGTCCGCTTTATCTAAGCCGTTAGCCAGCTGACGGCAAAGGACAAAAACACTATCGGCATAGGGAGGCTGACGACATAGGGGGCTAACCCGGTTGCACGTTCGACCAGTGCTTAACGGGGGCCATCTTTGCCGACAGCCAGCTGAGGGCAAAGACTAAAGTCTGTCTTTGCCGACAGCTGGCTGAGGGCAAAGACTAACGCCTGTCTTAGCCGACAGCTGGCTGAGGGCAAAGCCACGTGACTTATGCCCCCCGTGCCACGACCTAACCCCTATTCTCTCTCACGTACCTCTCCCACCCTGCTCTCCCGACCCGCCGCCGTCGTCGACCCTACTCGCCCTGCGCCGCCCCGCCCTGCGCCGCCCCGTGCCGCCCCTACTCGCCGGCGCCGCCTCGTCCTGCGACGCCCCGCGCCCGCCCCGCCCTGCGCCCGCCCAGCCCTGTGCCGCCCCGCGCCGCGCCGCGCCCGCCCCGCCCCTACTCGCCGGCGCCGCCCCGCGCCCGCCCGTACTCGCCGGCGCCGCCCCGCGCCGCCCCTACTCGCCTATGCCCCCGCGCCCGCCCCTACCCGCCTCTGCCCCGCGCCGCCCCTACTCGCCTCTGCCCCGCGCCAGCCCCGCCCCGCCGCCGCCCCGTGCCAGCCCCGCCCCGACTCGCCGGTGAGCTCCTCCTCCCCCTTTTTTTAGTTTATTTTTTCTATGTTAGGGCCTCTTAGATCTACAGGATCGCAAAAGCATGGGAATAGGAAAAATGTAGGAAAATTATCGGAACTAGTGATTTGGCAGTCGTTGCATGCTTAGGAAAATACATGTTTTGTTGGTGTGGAAGTCGTTGCATGCTTAGGAAAATACTTTGTGGGTTGCAACTATTTAAGAATAGAAAAGGGTTGCATGCATAGAAAATATATTTAGTGGGACTGTAGATTAATTATGTGGCATACATGCATGGTTTGTTGGTGCGCAAGCATTGCATGCTTAGGAAAAATACTTTCTGGGTTGCAATTATTTAAGAATAGAAGATGCATGTGTAAAACTGAGGATTGAAAAACAGAGGAAAAGTACATGAATATGAAACAAATGAAACATTTGAAATGGAGGCCTTAGTTAGATCCTATGGAATTTGCATTCCTGAGTTTTTCCTATGAAAAATCCTTCAAATCAAAGAAGGCCTTAGTTAGATCTGTTAGTAGTGGATTTTTAGTTAAATTTAGTTAGCAATTACTTAGTGGTAGATTTTTAGTTAGATTTAGTTAGCAATAGATGTTAGTACATGTAAGTATTAGTTAGCTAGCTGTTAGTATTAGTCAGCTAGCTGTTAGTATTAGTTAGCTAGCTGTTAGCAATAGAAAGAAAATAATAAGAAGAAAATAAATAGAAGAAGAGAAGAGTAACAAAACTTGAATAATAAATTATTAATAATAGATGTTAGTATTAGTTAGCTTAATTACCAGAATGACTGATAATTTAACATACTTGATGAATTGATAATTTAAATTGTTTTATATGTGGATACTATGTAGCTAGCTTGCCAGAATGACTGATCGTGAATGGATGTACACCGGTCACCATAGTCAGAGAGATATGACCGATGAATGGTTGAGCAAAACCTATGAATTCGTGGAAACGGCGTTTTCTAAAGGCCAGCCAAAAACATGGTGCCCCTGCACTAAGTGCAAGAATTATTCGTGACAGACAAAGGATGTAATGGGTAAACACCTGTAGATGCGTGGTTTTACTCCCGGCTATACCTTGTGGACATTTCATGGTGAGTCGGCCCAACGTAATAGAGACGAGGTGTTGCGTTGGCGCACCGATGATTATGGTACAGGGATTGAAGACATGGTGAATGACTTTGATGATGCTCGGAACAAGGACGAAGAGATGGAGGAATCCGCGAAAGCCTTCTATGCCATGTTGGAGTCTTCAAAACATCCTCTTCACGAGCACACTAAGATTTCTCAGCTAGATGCCATCGCACAAGTAATGGCTCTGAAAGCCCAGTTCAACATTGGAAGAGACCTGTTTGACTCAGTGATGACCCTATTTGGGCGCTTTGTACCAGAAGGTCATATTATACCTTCAAACCTATATGAGTCAGACAAAATCCTTAGTGCACTCAAGATGCCGTATGAGCAGATACATGCTTGTGAGAAGGGATGTGCCTTATTTAGAAAAGAGTATGCGGACGAAACATATTGTCCATTTTGCAAGTCCTCCAGATATGTTGAGGTAGAAAACGGTGAAGGTGAGGAGAAGCAGAGCAAAATCCCCGTGAGTGTCCTACGGTATCTGCCGATCCTACCAAGACTTCAACGACTTTACATGCTCGAAGAAACAGCAAAACAGATGACATGGCACAAACATGGAATTAGGAAACACGCATGGAAGGCATTCGATAGTATACATAAGGAAAAAGCTAAAGAACCAAGGAATTGACGAATCGCCATCAGCCTCGATGGGTTCAATCCTTTTGGTATGACGGCTACCCAACATAGTTGCTGGCCTGTATTTGTCATTCCCATCAATCTTCCACCATCATACATTATGCAAAGAAAGCACATATTTCTGACGTTGATAGTTCCAGGGCCAAAATACCCGGGGAAGAATATGAGTGTGTACATGCACCCGCTGATGGATGACTTGAAAGAAGCTTGGGTGAATGGGGTCAATACATACGACGCAGCTAAGAAAGAGAACTTTCAAATGTATGTTTGGTACCAATACTCGTTGCATGATCTGCCAGCATTTGCGCTTTTCGTTGCCTGGTGTGTGCATGGAAGGTTCCCATGCCCACAATGCAAGGCAGCTCTTAAGTTTCATTGGTTGCCGGCGGGTGGGAAGTATTCCTGCTTTGACTTGCATAGACAGTTCTTGCCTATGGACCATCCATTCAGAAAAGACAAGAAAAATTTCATGAAAGGTAAAGTTGTCAAACACTCAGCACCACCTGCGTTGACGGGGGCACAAATTAATGAACAGTTAAAATCTATGGAGCCTCATCCAAACCGTCCAGGGTATTTCGTAACAACACACTATGATGCCACTATGCACAACTTGCATAATCCAAAGCCTCAGTACAATCTGGGCAACCCCAAACGACGTGAATCCAATCTCAGCCTTTTCAAAGGGAAGCTCGCACCTTCTGGAGTGGGAAAACCAAAGTTGCCGTGCGTCGAGGAGTGGCGCACACTAACGATGTATATATTGAACAATTTAACAGAAGTTCGGCCATACATCGAGTAAGTGCTATGTACATTGTTTCGCAACTTTTAACAAGTTTTGTGTCTAAAAACTATTATTAATTGATACAGTCGATACGTCGAACAATTCTCGAATGGTGTTGCAATCGAAAAAGAATCCATTCTCGAGTATGAACTTCTTGAAAACACAGGAGGCGGCTATCCCGGTTTCATCTCTTGGTTCAAAAAAAGGTACCTCCCTGATATATAATAAGTGATTCCCTTTGTTGCTATTACTCATGAGTAACACACCAAACTCTATCTTTTCTTAACTTCTAGGCTAATTCAGATGAGCAAGTCGACGATGAATTGAGACAAATAGCTAATGGTTTTGACTTTAAGGTCCGTACATTTCAGAAGTAGGACATCAACGTGTATCACTTTCGTACTGCTAGCTAAGAGCTTTCAATGCCCGGTCGAAAAACAAACAATTCCGGTGTCTCTGCTATAGGCGAGGGAGGTTTCGAGTATTATGGAAGACTTGAAGAAGTCTACGAACTTCATTATTATGGTGAAAATCCACCGAACGTTGTTGTGTTCAAATGTCATTGGTTCGATCCAAGTAAGACAAGACGGACTCATGAACATCTTGGGATTGTCGAAATTCGACAAGAGAGGCAGTTAAGCGGTGCCGATGTCTATATTGTGGCTCAACAGGCCACCCAAGTTTTCTATCTGCCATACTGTCATCAAAGTGTTAAGAACCTAGAAGGTTGGTATGTCGTGTTCGATGTGCCGCCACATCTTAGACCACCTCCCCCAAGTGAAGACGATTATGAACCTCAAATTGACCCAATAACATATGATGGAGAATTATTCCAAGAATCACGTGGTGTCAGACGTCGTACCCGAAACTGCTCTACGTCCACCCTGAACATGGAGGAACAAGACTCACGTGATGATGAGGAAGAAGTGGAACTAGAAGAAGTTACCAATGCCGATGAGCTATCAATGCTTGATCGGTTACAAAAAGGCCTTCCACATGATGTCCCTGAACCCGATGACGATATCAGTCATGACGACACGTGTGATACTGATGATGATTCTGCTTCAATTGACCATGGAGAAGAGACAGATGATCCAGACTATTAGTACTTTGTATGCATCCAAACATTGTTGTTTAATTATTCAATTATTAGTTGAATTATTCATGTATTTATTATTGTTCATTTAATTATTGTCCTTGAATTTGTACTAATTATTTAACTATGTATCGTTACAGGTGGTGAGACATGGCAGGCGGGGATAAGTTGAGGATAGCACCTGGGCAGCTACGGAGAACTTTGTTGCAGAGCTTTACCGAGGAGCCCCGTGGGAGAGACGTAGGAAAGAAGAGAGGCAGAGGACGTGGTCGTGGGAGAGGGAGGCTGCATGATAGGAGCCAGTCGCCACCACCCTCGGCTACTTCTGTCTCAGCCACTTCACCCTTGCAGACGAGGGTGTCACCGGTGCGGGATCCTCCCGTCCAGGTGCAGACACCGATGCAGGGGGCTGAGGCGGAGGCTGAGGCGGAGGGTGCTGAGGCGGAGGGGGCTGAGGCGGAGGGTGCTGAGGCGGAGGCTGAGGCGATGGGTGCTGAGGCGGAGGCTGAGGCGGAGGGGGCTGAGGCAGAGGCTGAGGGGGTTGCCAGCAAGTCGGTCTACCAACATGGTATGACACGAGTTCCAGACCGATTGGAGTTGCAGCACAGGGCGTTCATTAAGCCAGATGGCGAGAAGTAAGTTGATATATATTGTGTACCTTATATCATTATATTTCACCAAGTAGCTAATGTCTTTGCCTTATCATTATGTAGGGGGTGGGATTACCCGCAGAATACCCGGAATCCAAACTACCTCCTTGGTGCTTTACTTAGGGAGCACTTCCCCGGGATAGTGCAGTTGCCCAGTGAGGGTATGGTTCCCGAGCCAGGACTCAAGTGGGAGCCCTACCAAGCCGCTCTGCTCCCGGAAAACACACATGTCAATGGTGTTGTTTGCGTGAGCGTGGCCGACAAGGTGTTGGCTGATTTTTGGGTAACTATTATTTTACCCAATAAAAAGTATACAATGTTATATATTGTTATTTGCTTCCAAATCATTTCACTATTCATCTGTGCATCTATTTGGCATAATTGCAGAGTTACTTTAGGGTCGAGGAGGGGAAGGAGGAGGCGGCCAAGAAGAACCTCATGAAAGAGTGCAAGAGTTTATTCAATAACACGAGGCACGAGCTGCTGTTAGGCTGTTCGAGATTGGTACGCCAAGCAAGGGGAGCCGAAGACAAAGACTGAATGTCGAAAGATTTTCCTTGATAAGACCGAGTACATGGAGGTATGTACATTCCAAAGATCAATTCTTAGGGCTAGTTAGGTCTATTTAGTTATAATACTTAGTTTCATTCTTCATTAACTTACATTCATAGGTGCCCCCGAGATGGTTGGCCGATAAGATGGATTGTTGGGAGATGATAGAGGACAGGTGGTGCACAGAGGCTTGGTTGAGCACCCACACTATGGCCAAGGACCGTCGTGCCCAATTGGTTGGTGTGCCACACCACCAAGGCAATGCCAACATCAAGCAATACGCCAAAAAATGGGTATGTGTGCCTTGTTTTGTTTCATCAATAATTCGTTCGTTCATGATTTTTGTTGTACTAATTCTTTGTCTTTTCGTGTAGGCCAAACACAATAACCAGCCCGAGCCTGAGGGATACGCCGCGTTTAGCATGGCCCATAAGGGCTCGTACAAGACGGCGAAGGCATATTCTGAGGGGGACGGGCCGTCGGCGTACACAAGCCTGTCCGCCTAGAACAAGATGACGTCTTATTCTGAGGTGGTCAAACAGCTGCGCGGGCCTGACTTTGACCCGAGCCAGAATCCTATCGATCGAGAGGTGTTAATGATCTCTCGTGGCGGTAAGAGTCATGGCACGCTGGCCATGTGTGATGGCTTCGTCCCTATCACTGAGACTCTATCTCAGATCAAGTCGAGGCAAACGAGCTCCGCTCGTGTAATATGGCAACGCGCGTGGCCAGTTGATCTTGCCATCGAGGTTAGTTTTCTTCATTATTTCTTTCGTTCTTTTGTCCCTGGATGGATGATGAAAATTCCTTTTGAGGAGTGGTTGCAGGCCGCACTTATGAAGGAGAGGGAGGCCACCAGGATCTTGTTGGAGGAGAGGGACCGGAATACGCAGAGGTTGCTTGACAAGGAGAGGGCACGCAATAATGCCCATGCAAAGGCCATGCACGACTTCGTTGTGGTAAGTCAGTTGTGTGGGAATCAAGGCTATGTGTGAGACGCAACAAGGCTATTTTTTGACTACTCGAAAACTAATTTGCAGGCTATGTGTGAGAAGCAAGGTTTGCCGCCCCCTCCGCCGATGCCTTCTTCAGTGGGAACGGTGAGTTCCCTTTCAATGACCAACCTTGCACGGTCTTATACCATTGTCTGTCGCCGTGCTAACCACATATTTTAACTCTTGCCTTGTTGCAGCATCATTCCAGAGTTGAATCCCACGATCTCTTCACTTATCCTGGTGAGAGCCCTAGCAACCCAGCGACCAACGGAGATGCAGCTTCTCCTCCGTTTCTTGGCATTCGGTAAGTTATTCCTCTCCCTCTTATTCTTCTTATTGTTTAGATCAACTTAGATTATGCCAGGCTTTAGTTAGCTTAGTAAATTCTAGTTGATATTAGCCATGGTTTAGTTAGCTTAGTAAATTCTAGTTGATATTAGAGCTCAAAAATGACATAATTAGTTTAGAAAGTTTTAAAAGAAACCAGAAGAGAAGAACAAACAAGAGATGAAGAAATAAGAGAAGAAGAAAGAGGAGAAAAAGATAACTTCTCTTCTTTCTTTTTCTCTATCTTCTTCTTCTTCTTCTTCCACTTCTTCCACTTCTTCTTCTTGTTCTTGTTCTTCTTCTTCTTCTTCCACTTCTTCTTTTAATTGCTTAGCTTAATTTATATAACTTCTTTCTTATTGTATTCTTCTTCTAACTTCTTTCTCATTATGCAGATTTTGATAAAGCAGCATGGCATATGGATGGATGTTCGAGGGACTTTGTAATGCACTTGTGTAGTTTTAGATGAACTTTGTAATGCAATTGTATTTGTGGATGCACTTGTGATGCTTTGTAATACTTTGTGCTCTTGTTTGCACTTTAATTACATATATTCGTGTTGTTTGCACTTGTGTTGTGTTGTTTGCACTTTGTGATGCACTTGTGGTGCTGTTTAGGGGCTGGGCAAATATATATATATGTTGTTGTTTGTATCTATGTTTTGCAAATGGAGGGAATTAACGGAAAACAAATATGAAAAAAAAGCAGAGAGGGTCTTTGCCTACAGCTTACTGACGACAAAGGCTTTGCCGTCGGTGGACTGACGGCAAAGAACACACGTGGTAGCAGCCTGTGTATCCTGGCAACTCTGGGAGTACCAAATTTTCCCAGATTTTCGGCTTTGCCGTTAGCTGTGCTCCAGCTGTCGGCAAAGAGGCGACCAAGGGGACCCAGGGGTTTCGGCTTTGCCGTCAGCTTTGCTATGACTGTGGGCAAAGAGGGGACCTAGGGGACCTAGGGGTTTCGGCTTTGCCGTCAGCTTTGCTATGGCTGTGGGCAAAGCCTGCCGTTAACCTTCTAATGGAGCTCAGCCTGCGCCGTTGCCGCCACTGCTCTTTGCCGTCAGCCTGTGCCACAAAGCTGATGGCAAAGTCTTTGCCGTCGGTCGACCTTCAGCTGACGGCAAAGAAGGTGATTGCCGATAAAATCTTGGCCGGTACCTTTACCGACAGCACACTAACGGCAAAGCCTTTGCCATCGGTTAAGTTGTCCTTTGCCATCAGCTCTGGGTGTCGGCAAACCAGCAGATTCCAGTAGTGTAGAGGCCATATCACACATCAAAACTACTTGGGACCAGCTAAAATTAGCATGCAAAGCTCAAGAACAGGGTCACCAAGGCAGCAAAAATACGCAACGAATAAGGCACTAGAGCAAAAACTAATTGGACCAATGGAGGAGTCACATACCAAGGAGCAATTTCCCCAAAACAGTTTGGTGAATGGGGTTTTGCACAAGGAGATCGAAAATCGCAGCAAGAAGAGCAAGAACACCGGTTTGAGCCGCGAAATGATTTTTTCTGGAGGTAGGAGAAGGAGATGGGAGCTGGAATAAATGGAGGGGGGACACGTGGGCCCCACAAGCCTGGTAGGCACGGCCAGGGGGGTGCCCGGGCCTCCAAGGCTTGTGGCCCACTGTTGCATCCCCCTGGCTAGCTTTCCGTCTCAGAATTTTTCAAAAATTACAGAAAAAATCATACTTGATTTTCACGGCATTCGGAGAACTTTTATTTTTGGGACACTTTTCTACGGGACGCAAAAAGCAGAAAACAGGGAAAACTAAAGCTAAATCTATCATTTTTCTTCTAAGCAACCAAAGGTGAAAGCTTGAAACAGAGGTTTGTGACTCCTCGATTCATCCATCCCATGGTCATCGAAAGAAATCCGTCAATGAGGTTGATCAAGTCTCCTTGACAAACTTTTTCGAATCGCATAAAAAAGAATGGAGAATTTTCGAATAGTCACTAGGTTACCTCAATGGGGATGTGCATATCCCCAACAAGCAAATCATAGTTCATCTTAACAGTTGGTATAGGGCATTCAAAGCTCCCAATAAGAATCGATGAAGTTTTTTCAATAGCATTGATGCAATGTACTTGATATTGTTTCTTCGGAAAGTGCACCATATGTTCATTACCATTGACATGGAAAGTGACATTGCCTTTGTTGCAATCTATAACAGCCCCTGCAGTGTTTAAAAAGGGTCTTCCAAGGATGACCTCCATGAAATCATCCTCGGGAATATCCATAATAACAAAGTCTCTTAAGATAGTAACGTTCGCAACCACAATAGGTACATCCTCGCAAATGCCGATAGGAAAAGCAGTTGATTTGTCGGCCATTTGCAGAGATATTTCAGTGGGTGTCAACTTGTCCAATTGAAGTCTACGATAAAGAGAAAGAGGCATGACACTAACACCGGCTCCAAGGTCGCTTAAAGCAGTTCTAACGTAGTTGCCTTTAGTGGAGCAAGGTATAGTGGGCACTCCAGGATCACCTAGTTTCTTAGGAGTTCCACCCTTGAAGGTATAATTAGCGAGCATGGTGGAAATCTCAACCTGAGGTATCCTCCTCTTATTAGTCACAATATCTTTCATGTACTTAGCATAGAGAGACATTTTGAGCATATCTGTCAAACGCATTTGCAGAAAGACAGGTATAATCATTTCAACAAAGCGCTCAAAATTCTCATCATCCTTTTTCTTGGATGGTTTGGGGGGAAAGGGCATAGGTTTCTGAACCCATGGTTCCCTTTCTTTACCATGCTTCCTAGCAGCGAAGTCGTTCTTATCGTATCTCTTATTCTTAGGCTATGGGTTATCAAGATCAACAGGTTCAATCTCCACATCCTTATCATTGCTAGGTTGAGCATCATCATGAACACCACTATCAATATTATCATTAGGCTCAGGTTCATCACCAGATTGCGTTTCAGCATCAGAAACACAGACATCGTTTGGACTCTCAGGTGTAACAGCAACAGGGTTGCTAGCGTGCAAGTTCCTATCATCTTTCTTCTTCTTCCTAGGATGACTAGGTGCATGAGTGCTAACTCCTTGAGAATCTTGTTCAATTTACTTAGGATGACCCTCAGGATACAAAGGTTCCTGGGTCATTCTGCCGCCTCTAGTGACGACTCTAAGAGAATTGTCATTCAACTCATTGAGCAAGTCATTCTGAGCCTTAAGTACTTGTTCTACTTGAGTAGTAACCATAGAGGCATGTTTACTCAAAAGGTTAAGGTCATTGACGTTTCTGTCCACACAAGCACTTAAATGACTAAGCATGCGAGCATTCTGTTCCAATTGTCTGCTAACATAATCATTGAAACTTTGTTGTTTGGCAACAAAGTTATCAAATTCATCCAGGCATAAGCTAGCAGGTTTATCAAAAGGAATATCACTCTCATTGAATCTACGAAGAGAATTTACCTCTACTACCTGTATCGGGTTATCAAGACCATGAATTTCTTCGACAGGTGGTAGATTTTTGACATCTTCAGATTTAATGCTTTTCTCTTTCATAGATTTCTTAGCTTCTTCATATCTTCAGGACTGAGGAATATAATACCTCTTTTCTTCGGAGCTGGCTTCGGAGGTGGTTCGGGAATAGTCCAAGCATTCTCGTTGCAGAAGATATTATTCAATAGGATCTCAGCTTGTTCTACAGTTCGTTTCCTAAAAACACAACTGACACAACTATCTAGGTGGTCCTTAGAAGCATCGGTTAGTCCATTATAGAAGATATCAAGTGTCGTTGTTTTTTCACGGCAGATGTCCTCGTGAAAGGACTTAGTACTGGAGCCATCGCACCTTGGTGGCGACTCAAAGGGGTTAAGCGGGAGAGACACGGCGATTTACCGACGTTCGGCCCCTCTGAGGAGATAATAGTCTACGTCCTGCTTTGGTGTGTATTGATATGGATTCGATTACAAGGAAGGCGTAACTCGCCTAAACCTAGCACTCGATGATTTCTAACCCGTCCTCTGTCCCCCACGACCTCGCCTTTATATACAGGTCGACTCCCTAGGGTTTGCAAGGATTCCTTCCTTCTTACAACTCGTGACCATTGCGATCTCTAAATCGCCATCTTCCAAAGCTGGGAGACCCGCCAAGAGCCATACTCGTCATGCGACCTTGATTCGACCAAAATGAGGCCCAACTAAACACTTAGATGAGTCGCCCAATGGACAACTCGGCCCAACTAGGGTGGGTCATCCACAGGTTACATCCCCAACATTAGGCCCCAAAATTGACTTGAACCTTTCTTCTTCACGCCAATACCTCTGCTCCATTGAAGGCGATTCATCCCCTATTTTTCTTCATCTGTCAAAAAAACTGCACACCCGCCATCGCCTTTGGGTACTGACAATCCCTTAAGTCGCCAGATCATTACTAACTCGCCCTTTCTTATTCCTATTTTTTCGGGAAGACCGCCACAACTCCAACGGATCTTTAGCGCATTGTTATCCCAAAATTTTCGGCGCACATTTATAGCAAATCTTTTATCCCCCGGCGGTTCCCGCTCATGGCACCTCGATTCCAGCACATGCCTTGATAAATAGGCCGGGGGGGACAGAACTGGCGTTTCCCACCTACCAGTCCTGTCACCTTCCTCCCCACCGGCGCAGCGAGAAAAACGCATCGCCCCGAGGGATCCACCGCTGACCGTGTTTTCGGCCTTCACGCGAGGAGCTTCGGCACCGCCTGTGGGCTTTCGCCGTCGTCCATTCTCGTGCTGCAACCTACACATCCGCCATCGTCATCGTCGACTGCATCGCCGTCGGACACCTCGCCATTCACCACGAACTTCGCCACCGCCGGAAACCTCTTCGCTCGACGGGACGCCCATGCTTTTCCGGCAAACCCCATCGCCGTCGGCTCTTCTCACCCGATAATATCAGGTTAGGCTTCCACCTATCTTTAGGAGTAGTTTTACTTTCCGCTTGAACTGCCGCCATTGCCGTGTTCTTCAATCTCCTTGTGCACAGACATTATCTGCTCTGAATCGATTAGCACGAGTGTCGATAGGATAGCTAATGTTCCGAATACTTTTACCAATCCGCTGTACTCGTGAATCTTTGAAAATAATGTTTTCACCAAACGATGGGCATCATCTGATAATAAACTGTCGCGACCAGTCATTTTCTCTAGGTTTTCGCATCTGTCCGGTAGATCCATTCCTTGTTTTACTGTTTGCAAAAAGTTGTTTATAGTCTTCATCTCCTGGTACTTCAAATGAAACGCCTTTACCATCTTCAGAACGAACCCATGGGAATAGCCCCACTTCCATAAGTCGCCATAGTGACCCAACTTGGCCCTTAGATCTAGCGGGTCAAAACCCTTCCTTAATCAAAGTACTTGGCGGGTTTGAATGAACCGATTTCATCCCATACAGTAGGTGTCCAAGGCATGTAATATTATACGTTACTTATTTGTAGCATGGGTGCCGTCTTCAAGAGTGACTGGCTTCCTACCAAGGTCAGGGACTCCATTTTAGCCGATTATGTGAAAACGGGCAGTTTGGATCCTCAGGACGTTATTGGCTGGCGCACCGGGTTCGGAGAAGATCTCCCTAACCCCAAAGAAGGGGAGATAATTGTCTTTGTTGAACACCTGGAGCGAGGTTTTAAGCCGCCAGGATCAAAGTTTCTTAGGGACGCCTTAACTTTCATGAACGTCCGTCTCCAGGATCTGGGACCCAATTCCGTAAGTAATTTGTGCCAATTCCAAGTTCTCTGTGAGGCTTATCTGCGGATCGAACCTTTTGTCCCCTTATTCCGGCACTTCTTCCATCTGAATCGCCAAACAGAATTCCATAACGGCCCCAGCTTGGAACTTGGTGGTGCTAATGTCCAGCGCCGCAGGGACAGCCTATTTCCCTCACTCACCATGCCTAGCCATCCCGAAGCCTGGGGCGAGTCTTGGTTTTACTGTCAAGAGACGTCTCCTGCTGGTGAGAACAAGCTTCTGGGTTATAGGCCAACTCGCCTTCCGACCAACTTCAAGCTTCCAGACAAGCCTACCGAGGAGGAAGAATCGGAATTCATCCCAATACTATCTGAATTAAGATCTTTGACGAACAACGGTCTTACCGGGGTCGACCTAATCCGCTGTTGGGTTGAATGGCGTATCGTCCCTCTGAGCCGCCGGGATGGTCTAATGTGTGATTTTGATGGCACCCTAGATCATCCGCAATGCTATTTCCACACAGCTTTAACGGAAAAGGATATTGTGACCATTATCAAAAAGCTGACTGGCGAGCCTACGGGAAAATGCGGCCAAATCGGCCTTAAGCCTTTCTGCAAAATTAACCCGGCGCCCAAGGTAAACAAACCTAACCCGCCTTTGGTCTTTATTCTTTATGCTTCATTTGTATTGTGGTTTCGTAATATATGCCATTTCAGAAAGGCGATAAGTTCTGGTCCAGGCGGCCAAAAAGCAAGCCGTGAAAAATGTCAAGCCGCCCTCAAAGAAAACCAAGGGTAAGGGCAAATCTGCTGCAACCGAACCATCCGAAGTTGACGAATCGCAAGTTGGCGATGCACTTTCGGAGGTAAAAATTCGTTCTCTTTTCACTCCCACCTATTACTGTTAGCCTTTGTATTTATATCTCTCCCTTCCCTTGAAATAGAATGAAGATAACGAAAGCCAAGAGGACTCTGTTGAGGTAATTTCTGTTTCCTCCGATTCATCTCCTTCTCCACCTAAGCCGGCCAGGCGAATTTGTGGGAAAGTTCCCTTCTAACATCCAAATGCTTATTTGGACCCAAACTTCCTACTGAAGAAAGCATAGCACGCCTCAAACCGGAAAACACGAAGTCACTCTGGCGATCTGGTATCTGGCTTACCAGCAACGAACAAAAGAAAGCCAAGAGAGGTACTTTTATGAGTAACCATTATTCATGCTTCTTTGGATCAAATTTGTAACCCGCCTGTATTATTGACGTATAATTCTTGCAGAACTCTCCTCCCACTTCCGGCGACTCAGTGATGTCAACACTTCCAACAATGATTCGAGTTCCGGGGTAAGTCGGCCAGAGCTCACATCAGGATGATCCCGAGGCGCCAGCAAAGTAAATTTTATTGAGTTTGGCCAGAGAGCCATGTAATAGGTCCCTTTTGCATAAGTCAGTACTATTTTTGATGATACCTCTTGCAAGAACCTTTATATCGCCCTTAAGGCGATTTGAAATATTTGACCCGCCTTTTATAAGAGTCTTTTATAGCGCTTAATTCACCATGGATGAAACAATTCTTATCACCCTCCTGTCTTAAGCCTTGAGAATAGCATATGTGAAAACAAACAAACTATAGATATTTTCAACAAGCATCGGAAAGAAAAGGCTTAAAACCTTCAAGGCTATGCCACAACGAAAAATAGCAGTAGTAATTTCGTCGGCTCATAAGGTCGGAACAGGGGGGAGGCAAGTCAAATAGCTCGTGACCCCACCCTAAATGCAAGTTTCGTCGGCTCATAAGGTCGCGACAGGGGGAGGCGAGTCAGAAAGCTCGTGCACCCACCCTAAATGCAGGTTTCGTCGGCTCATAAGGTCGCGACAGGGGGAGGCGAGTCAGAAAGCTCATGCACCCACCCTAAATGCAGGTTTCGTCGGCTCATAAGGTCGCGACAGGGGGAGGCGAGTCAGAAAGCTCGTGCACCCACCGTAAATGCAGGTTTCGTCGGCTCATAAGGTCGCGACAGCGGGAGGCAAATCAGAAAGCTCGTGCACCCACCCTAAATGCAGGTTTCGTCGGCTCATAAGGTCGCGACAAGGGGAGGCGAGTCAGAAAGCTCGTGCACCCACCCTAAATGCAGGTTTCGTCGGCTCATAAGGTCGCGACAGGGGGAGGCGAGTCAGAAAGCTCGTGCACCCACCCTAAATGCAGGTTTCGTCGGCTCATAAGGTCCCGACAGGGGGAGGCGGGTCAGAAAGCTCGTGCACCCACCCTAAATGCAGGTTTCGTCGGCTCATAACAGGGGGAGGCGAGTCAGAAAGCTCGTGCACTCACCCTAAATGCAGGTTTCGTCGGCTCAGAAGGTCGCGACAGGGGGAGGCGAGTCAGAAAGCTCGTGCACCCACCCTAAATGCAGGTTTCGTCGGCTCATAAGGTCGCGACAGGGGGAGGCGAGTCAGAAAGCTCGTGCACCCACCCTAAATGCAGGTTTCGTCGGCTCATAAGGTCGCGACAGCGGGAGGCAAGTCAGAAAGCTCGTGCACCCACCCTAAATGCAGGTTTCGTCGGCTCATAAGGTTGCGACAGGGGGAGGCGAGTCAGAAAGCTCGTGCACCCACCCTAAATGCTGGTTTCGTCGGCTCATAAGGTCGCGACAGGGGGAGGCGAGTCAGAAAGCTCGTGCACCCACCCTAAATGCTGGTTTCGTCGGCTCATAAGGCCGCGACAGGGGGAGGCGAGTCAGAAAGCTCGTGCACCCACCCTAAATGCAGGTTTCGTCGGCTCATAAGGTCGCGACAGGGGGAGGCGAGTCAGAAAGCTCGTGCACCCACCCTAAATGCAGGTTTCGTCGGCTCATAAGGTCCCGACAGGGGGAGGCGAGTCAGAAAGCTCGTGAACCCACCCTAAATGCAGGTTTCATCGGCTCATAAGGTCGCGACAGGGGGAGGCGAGTCAGAAAGCTCGTGCACCCACCCTAAATGCAGGTTTCGTCGGCTAATAAGGTCGCGACATGGGGAGGCGAGTCAGAAAGCTCGTGCACCCACCCTAAATGCTGGTTTTGTCGGCTCATAAGGTCGCGACAGGGGGAGGCGAGTCAGAAAGCTCGTGCACCCACCCTAAATGCAGGTTTCGTCGGCTCATAAGGTCGTGACATGGGGAGGCAAGTCAGAAAGCTCGTGCACCTACCCTAAATGCAGGTTTCGTCGGCTCATAAGGTCGCGACAGGGGGAGGCGAGTCAGAAAGCTCGTGCACCCACCCTAAATGCAGGTTTCGTCGGCTCATAAGGTCCCGACAGGGGGAGGCGAGTCAGAAAGCTCGTGCACCCACCCTAAATGCAGGTTTCGTCGGCTCATAAGGTCGCGACAGGGGGAGGCGAGTCAGAAAGCTCGTGCACCCACCCTAAATGCAGGTTTCGTCGGCTCATAAGGTCGCGACAGGGGGAGGCGAGTCAGAAAGCTCGTGCACCCACCCTAAATGCTGGTTTCGTCGGCTCATAAGGTCGCGACAGGGGGAGGCGAGTCAGAAAGCTCGTGCACCCACCCTAAATGCAGGTTTCGTCGGCTCATAAGGTCGTGACATGGGGAGGCAAGTCAGAAAGCTCGTGCACCTACCCTAAATGCAGGTTTCGTCGGCTCATAAGGTCGCGACAGGGGGAGGCGAGTCAGAAAGCTCGTGCACCCACCCTAAATGCAGGTTTCGTCGGCTCATAAGGTCACGACAGGATGACACAATTTGCATTTTAATAGAGAAGCCCCCAAGTCGGGGAATATTTTATTACTTCATAATGAAACTGAAAATCTTACAAAGTGTAAAGCTTAAGAGCTTAAGTGTAGTAAGGCCGCAAATGGGCAATATTCCAGGGGCGAGTTGACTCAGCCTCCGTAGTCGGTCGATTAGGCCGAAGATCCACCAAATATTAAGAGCCATTGCGGAGGTTCTTGCTGACGATGAACGGCCCTTCCCAAGGGGTGACAACTTGTGCATGCCTGCTCGATCTTGTATTAGACGAAGCACTAAGTCGCCTTCCTGAAAGGTCCGACTCTTAACCCGGCGACTATGATAACGCCGCAGATCTTGCTGGTAGATAGCCGAATGGGCCGCAGCCAGGTCACGCGCCTCCTCCAAGGCATCCAAAGAATCTTGACGCGCCAGCTCATTATCTTGCTCCACATATGCGGCGACTCTAAGGGAGTCATGCCTTATGTCCGTAGGAAGAACAGCCTCTGCTCCATAGACCAAAAAGAAAGGGGTGAATCCCATGGACCGGTTCGGGGTGGTTCGAATACTCCACAGTACCGAAGGTAACTCTTCAACACAACACCCTGGAGTCCTTTCCAGGGGAACCATGAGTCGGGGCTTGATCCCTCGCAATACCTCCTGATTCGCCCGTTCTGCTTGCCCGTTAGATTGCGGGTGAGCGACCACAGAAATATCAAGTCAGGTATGTTCTCGACGACAAAAATCCTGCATCGCCCCTTGGGACAAGTTAGTACCATTATCAGTAATAATACTGTGCGGATATCCAAACCGGAAAATCAGCTTCTTCCAAAATTTGACCGATGTCTCCGCATCGCAAGCTCCAACAGGTTTCGCCTCAACCCACTTGGTGAATTTATCAACCGCCACCAATAGGTGGGTCTTCTTGTTGGAGGACATTTTAAAGGGACCAACCATGTCCAGTCCCCAGACTGCAAAAGGCCAAGTAATGGGAATCATTCTCAATTCTTGAGCCGGCACATGAGCTTGCCTCCCATAACGTTGGCACCCTTCGCACCGACGAACTATGTCTTCTGCATCTGCATGAGCCGTCAGCCAAAAGAAACCATGACGAAAAGCCTTTGATACCAAAGAACGTGACCCGGCGTGATGTCCACAGTCTCCGGAATGAATGTCATTTAGGATCGCGCATCCTTCTTCGGGGGAGACACATCGCTGAAAAACCCCAGAAGCGCTCCGTTTATACAACTCGCCATTAATGATGACCATGCATTTGCTGCACCGAACGATCTGGCGAGCCAAAACTTCGTCGGTGGGTAACTCGCCGCGAGTTAGATAAGCCAGATAAGGGAGAACCCAATTCGGAATGACATGGAGAGCTGCCACGAGCTGAGACTCGGGATCTGGTATTGCCAATTCCTCCTCAGAGGGTAAAACCACGGATGGTTTATGCAAGATATCCAGAAAAACATTAGGGGGAACCGGTTTTCTCTGTGAGCCGAGTCGCGAGAGGGCATCAGCTGCCTCGTTGAGGCGCCGGTCAATATGGTCCACCTGATAGCCATGAAAATAACCCGCCACGTCAGACACAGCTCGTCTGTAAGCCGCCATCATGGGATCCCGAGAGTCCCAGGTACCCGAAACTTGTTGCGCCACCAAATCGGAGTCGCCAAAACACCTGACTCGTGTTAGGTTCATCTCTTTTGCGAGTCGCAAGCCATGAAGCAAAGCTTCATATTCTGCCGCATTATTAGTGCAGGGAAACATGAGTCGGAGAACGTAACAGAACTTATCTCCTTGAGGGGATACTAACTTCTCACCAGCCCCCGAGACTTGCAGCTGCCTAGATCCATCAAAGTAAATAGTCCAGTAGGTAAGGTCAGGCCGGTCTTGTGGAGCCTGTAGCTCGGTCGAGTGGTTAACGAAATCAACTAGTGCCTGGGATTTGATAGCTGTGCGGGGAGTATATTGTATGTGATGAGACCCAAGCTCTATTGCCCATTTGGTGATTCGCCCTGTTGCCTCCCGATTCTGGATAATGTCACCAAGCGAAGCAGAACTAACCACTATGATCGGGTGCTCCTGGAAGTAATGCTTAAGTTTTCGACTCGCCACAAACACCCCATAGACTAGTTTTTGCCAATGCGGGTATCGCTGTTTGGAAAGAGTTAACACCTCGCTGATAAAATATACTGGGCGTTGCACTGGGTATTCCTTCCCTTCTTCCTTTCTTTCAACGACCATGGCCACACTTACTGCCTTGGAATTCGCCGCGATATACAGAAGCATAGGCTCCTTTTCAGTCGGGGCTGCCAGGACCGGCGGGTTAACCAATTGGCGTTTCAGGGCCTCAAGCGCCTGGTCTGCCTCATTTGTCCACACGAATCGATCAGACTTCCTTAATAATTGATAAAGAGGAATCGCCTTTTCCCCTAGGCGACTCACAAAACGACTTAAAGCCGCAATGCGACCTGCCAGCCGCTGAACTTGATTAACATTCGCCGGCTTTCCAAGAGAGGTAACCGCTTCGATCTTGTCCGGGTTAGCCTCGATGCCGCGCTTCGATACCAAGAAACCCAGCAATTTTCCTGCAGGTACACCAAAAACGCACTTGGTAGGATTTAACTTCATCTGATATACCCGTAAATTATCAAAATTCTCCTTAAGGTCTTCCAATAGTGTCTCCCCCTGGCGGGTCTTGATCACAATATCGTCGACATAGGCATGGACGTTGCGACCAATTTGGTTACGAAGACAATTCTGGATACAGCGTTGATAAGTCGCCCCCGCGCTTTTGAGTACGAAAGGCATGGGCACAGAGCAAAAGGCCCCGAAGGGGGTTATGAAGGCCGTCTTCTCCTGATCTTCCACCGCCATCTTGATCTGGTGATATCCTGAATAGGCGTCCAGAAAACACAATCGTTCGCATCCCGCCACCGAGTCAATGATTTGATCGATGCGGGGAAGAGCGAAGGGATCTTTGGGACAAGCTCTGTTGAGGTCTGTATAGTCAATGCACATACGGAAAGTGCCATTCTTCTTGAGTACCAACACCGGGTTAGCCAGCCATTTGGGGTGAAAAACTTCCACGATGAACCCAGCGGCTAAAAGGCGGGCGACTTCTTCTCCAATCTCCTTGCGTCGTTCCTCGTTGAATCTGCGAAGGTACTGCTGGACAGGTTTGCATTTTGGGTCAACGTTAAGATGGTGCTCAGCGAATTCTCTCGGTACACCAGGCATGTCAGAAGGTTTCCATGCGAAGATGTCCCGATTCTCACGGATGAATTCGATGAGCGCGCTTTCCTATTTGGGGTCCAGACCCGTCCCAATGGTGAACTGCTTGGATGAATCGCCAGGCACGAAATCGATTGTCTTAGTGTCATCCGTCGGCTTGAACTTGAGGGGCGACTCAGAATCTATAGTCGGCTTTTTGAGTGGTGACATGTCAGCCGGGTCAACATTGGCCCGATGGTGCTTGAGCTCTTCCGCCGCACAGGCGACTTCCGCATAAGCCGCGTCCCCTTCTTCACATTCCTTTGCGATCCTTCTATCTCCATCAACCGTGATAGGTCCTTTAGGACCAGGCATTTTGAGCTTGAGGTAGACATAGCACGGGCGGGCCATGAAGCGGGCGTAAGCCGGTCGCCTGAACAACGCATGGTATGGGCTTTTCAGCTTGACCACCTCGAAGATTAGAGACTCCGACCTGTAATTCTGCGCAGTTCCAAATGCTACTGAGAGCCTGACCCGGCCTATGGGATAAGCCGACTTGCCCGGGACAAATCCGTGGAAAACCGTGGTCGAAGGCATCAAGTCTTTCTCCAATAGATTCATCCTCTAGAAGGTGTCGAAGTATAGGATATTGATGCTGCTGCCACCATCTATTAATACCTTTGATAGGGTGTAACCCCCTACTTGGGGAGCCACGACCAATGCCAGGTCGCCCGGGTTATCTATTCTTGGCGGGTGATCCTCCCTGCTCCATGTTATGGTCTGCTCAGACCAGTGGAGATATCTGGGAATCGCCGGCTCAGTTATCCTGTACGCCCGGTGACTTACCTTTTTTTATCACGCCTGCAAGCATTAGTGGTGAAAACGTGGTACTGCCCATTACTTAGCTGTTTGGGATTGCTGCGGAAGCCCCCATTGTCATCCTGGTCCTGTGGAGCCCCCTGTGGGGGCGGCTGCTAGAAAACTCCCGGCGGGTTGTACCGCCGCTGGTGGTGCACCGGGTACTGGCCGCCGCCTGGTTGCGGGCCTCCCTGAGCACCCTGTTCGGGAAAGCCGCCGAAGGGGTTCTGTCTTTGGTTGGACGCGGCGAGTTGGTCCTGGCGCCGGTTTGGATCTTCGTTTTGGCTCTTCTTGATTGCCTCCGCCCGAAATTCTCGCATCACGAAACAGTTTTCCCAAGAATGACTCGTCGGCCCGTCAGCCGTGGCGTGGTGTGGGCAAGGGCCCTTGAGTAACTCTTCATAGTTACGCGGCCTTTTCCCATTGAAGCCTCGGTTCTTCTTTTTGCCATCATTAGCATTGGTGTAGGCGACCAAGTCCGAGGGCTCCTCCTGCGGTCTACGCTTGCCATTGGTCCCCTGATTGTGACGGTTGTGCCCCTGGAAACGGGTATGATTTTTGGACGACTCGCCCTTTTTGGACGAGTTAACCTTGCCATCCTCGCCGGGATCCTTAGTATCATCGGCCTCGGCATACCTAGTGAGGGTGTCCATTAGTTCGCCCATGTCTTGGACCTTCCGTTTGAGTCGCCCCAACTTCTGTACTAAGGGCTCGTAATGACAATTGTGCTCGACGATGAGCACAGCTTGAGCCGCCGTAATACCATCTGATGAATGAATAATTTCTGCCACCCGCCGCGACCAATGGTGGGCCGATTCGTCCGGGCGCTGAACACAGTGTTGTAGATCGACAATCGTCATTGGTGCAGGTTCCCCGGAAGTTTTTGATGAAACACTCTTTTAACTCGGCCCAGGACTGGATGGAATTGGGAGGCAATTTTTTCAACCAGGTGCGTGCCGACCCCTCGAGCATCATCACGAAGTATCGGGCGCAAACCGCCTCGTTCACGTCGAGCATGTCCATGGCAATCTCGTAACCCTCGATCCATGACGTTGGTTCGAGGTCTGGTGTATAATTAGGCACTTTCCTTGGTCCCTTAAAGTCCTTGAGCATCCTTTCGCTCCAAAGGGCCAGGGATAAGCATGGTACCCCAACTCGCCCTCCGCCCCCTACGAGGGGGGCCGGAGCGTCTTGGATATTCGGGAGATCTCGGCCCGGCGGGTTCCGCTCGGGCGGGTTGTCCTGCGGGAAATGTGGCGGCCCACTGTTTACGGCAGGCTGGTCCTCCGGCCTGCTCCTGGTATAACTTGCCTGAGGGGTGGAGTGCAACCTCTCGAGGCTATGCGAGAACTGGGCGTTTTGAACCACCGCTGTTTTCAACATCTCGATGGCGTTCCTCGCTTCAATCTCAGCTGGGGTGTTGCCGTGAATCAGAAGGGACTCCAGGTGGCGAGTTGCGGCAAGCACGTTATCCACCGGGTTGGAGAAGTGGCCTTGAGGGGTCCGGAAACGAGGAATTTGACCCTCAATCGGCTGAACCGGCGGGTTAGGTGGGCGGCCCGGTCCTCCTGCCGGGGCGGCTCCCATCCCGGGGGTTCGTGGAGTGTCGAACAGGCGGGTCGGGTTGAGGTCATGGGGCAGGCGACCCTGGTGTCTCCGCTGATGGACGGCGTCGGACGCGCGCTGCTGTCTTTCGAGCTGCCAGTTGTCAGTGTTTAATCGCATCCTTTCGGCCGCAATTTGGGCTTGTCGAGTCTCGATCCTGGCGGACTCCATCTCAGCATCCTGGTGGGCCTTTGCCACCGCCTCTCTCAGCTTTGCTAACTCTGCATTTATCTCCTCTTGGTTTCCTGGTGTGAGGGGAGTCGCCATTAGTCTCGTGATTTCCGCCGCTAAATCCAACAGGACTGCGGATGCACTTCTGGATGTCCCGCCGGTCCCATCGCCTCCGGTAGGGTTTTGTGCGGGTTGAGTTGCCCCAGCCATGTAGATGGCGATCTGGCGGCGGGTTCGGTCAAGGACTTCCCGATCCATGGCCAGCGACAAGCCTCCGAGACCGTCCCCATGGAGAGACCGGATGGAATCTGAGTCGCCCATGGATGACTCGTCGTCAGAGTTGACCGGGGTAACTTCCTGAGTCGCCAAGTGTTCTGGTTCCTCCAATCCCTGCGTGAACCCCACAAAGACCGGGCGAGTTAAATTCTGTGTTATGACTGGGCGTACGTACCTGGCCGGCCCGACGATGTCGGTGGAGATGTCCGGCTCAGGAACGGATGATCCGATCATGCCGATGAAGATGTCGATCTTGCCGAAGGGGACCCTGTAGCCAGATTCAATCGAATTCACTTCAGGTCCCCATCGCTGGTTGTCGATATAGGTTATCCCGCGGCGGCTCCGAGTCATGAGCGCCGTCGTGTAACTCCCAAACCCTGGTAGGGCTCCCTTTGAGAACTCAACTCCACCGTGCGTAGGCCGCATGGTGGGCGCCAACTGTCGTGGTTTTTTCACGGCAGATGTCCTCGTGAAAGGACTTAGTACTGGAGCCATCGCACCATGGTGGCGACTCAAAGGGGTTAAGCGGGAGAGACACGGCGATTTACCCAGGTTCGGCCCCTCTGAGGAGGTAATAGCCTACGTCCTGCTTTGGTGTGTATTGATATGGATTTGATTACAAGGAAGGCGTAACTCGCCTAAACCTAGCACTCGGTGATTTCTAACCCGTCCTCTGTCCCCCAGGACCTCGCCTTTATATACAGGTCGACTCCCTAGGGTTTGCAAGGATTCCTTCCTTCTTACAACTCGTGACCATTGCGATCTCTAAATCTCCATCTTCCAAAGCTGCGAGACCCGCCAAGAGCCATACTCGTCATGCGACCTTGATTCGACCAAAATGAGGCCCAACTAAACACTTAGATGAGTCACCCAATGGATAACCCGGCCCAACTAGGGCAGGTCATCCATAGGTTACATCCCCAACATCAAGTATTTCATTCTTTTCAAGAGGGTGATCAGGCAAAGTATTCAGTAGCTGGACGAGCCTCCCCCAAGCTTGTGGGAAACTCTCTTCTTCAACTTGCGCAAAGTTGTATATTTCCTGCAAGGAAGCTTGCTTCTTATGGGCAGGGAAATATTTTTCAGAGAAGTAGTAAATCATATCCTGGGGGCTACACACACAACCAGGAGCAAGAGAAGTGAACCAAGTCTTAGCATCATCCTTTAGTGAGAAAGGAAACAACTTAAGGATATGGTAGTGGCGGATCTTTTCCTCACTCGTGAATAAGGTGGCTATATCGTGCAGTTTGGTAAGACGTGCTACAACCGTTTCAGACTCATAACCATGAAAAGGATCAGATTCGACCAAAGTGATTAACTCAGGGTCAACAGAGAATTCATAATCCTTATCGGTCACAACGATACGCGAAGTAGCAAACTTCGGGTCGTATTTCATCCTAGCGTTCAAAGATTTTTCTTTCCACTTGCGCAGTAAATTCTCAACATCATAGCTATCCTTACAAGCAAGAAAGTCCTCAGCTATCTCTCCCTCCATAACATAACCCTCAGGCATATCAGGCAATTCATATCTAGGAGAGCTAGTTCTAACAGGTGAAATAGCAGGTTCTACTTCAATAATCTCATCAGTTTCAGAAGTATCATCACATCTAGCAGCAACTCTAGCAATTTGTGCATCAAGGAATGCACCTAGTCGCAAAGCAGTATCAAGCATAGCATCATCACAAGCATCATGGACAGCAGAAGTAGCATCATCAAGCACATGCGAAAAATCAAAATTTCTAGCAGGAGGTGGTGTCGCAAACTTACTCATAATTGAAGGTGAATCAAGTGCAGAGCTAGATGGTAGTTCCTTACCTGTCCTCGTAGTTGAGGGCAAGACTTTAGTTTTTGGATCTCTCGTATTCCTCATACTGATCAGCATACGTAAATCCGAAGTGACTCATAGAATAGAGCTATGCCTCCCCGGCAACGACGCCAGAAAATAGGCTTGATAACCCACAAGTATAGGGGATCGCAACAGTTTTCAAGGGTAGAGTATTCAACCCAAATTTATTGATTCAACACAAGGGGAAGCCAAAGAATATTCTCGAGTATTAGTAGTTGAGTTGTCAATTCAACCACACCTGAAAGACTAAGAATCTATAGGAAAGTATCAGTAGCAAAGTGGTATGATATCAACAGTAGCAACGGTAACAGTAGCAGCAGTGACAGCGGTAGCGATAAAGTAACAGTAGCAGCAGTGACAGAAGTACCGACAGAGTAACAGTAGCAGCAGTGACAGCAGTAGCGGCAAAGTAACATAGCAAGGACCAGTAGGAAAAGCTCATAGGCATTGGATCGGTGATGGATAATTATGCCGGATGACATTCATCATGCAACAGTTATAACACGAAGAGATATGTAACTAGCTCCAGTTTGTCAATGTAATGTAGGCATGTATTCCGTATGTAGTCATACGTGCTTAGTGAAAAGAAGTTGCATGACATCTATTGTCCATCCCTCCCGTGGCAGCGGGGTCCTAATGGAAACTACAGGATATTAAGGTTCTCCTTTTAATAGAGAACCGAAGCAACGCATTAGCACTTAGTGAATACATGAACTCCTCATACTATGGTCATCTCCGGGAGTGGTTCCGGCTATTGTCACTCCAGGGTTGCCGGGTCATAACACATAGTAGGTGACTATAACTTGCAAGATAGGATCAAGAACACACATATATTGATGACAACATAATAGGTTCAGATCTGAAATCATGGCACTCGGGCCCCAGTGACAAGCATTAAGCATGGCAAAGTAGTAGCAACATCAATCTCAGAACATAGTGGATACTAGGGATCAATCCCCGTCAAAACTAACTCGATTACATGATAGATCTCATGCAACCCATCACCGTCCAGCAATCCTACGGTGAGATTACTCACGAACAGTTACGAGCATCATGGAATTGGCGATGAAGGAAGGTTGGTGATGACGACGGTGACAATCTCCCCTCTCCAGAACCCAGAACAGAGTCGAGATCTGCCCTCCAAAGGAAGAACAGGTGGTGGCGGCGCCTCCATATCGTAAAATGCGATGAACTCTTCTCTCTGATTTTTTTCCGGGCGGAAGAGACTAAATAGAGCTGGAGTTGGAGGCGGTGGATCCCCGAGGGCCTCACAAGCCTGCCAGGCGCGGCCAGGGGGGCCCGCGCCTCCTGGGCTTGTGGGATCCTTGCTCCACGTCTCTGGTTGATTCTTGCGACAGTATTTTTAATATATTCCACAAAAAATCCTCGTGAATTTCCAGGTCATTCCGAGAACTTTTATTTCTGCGCAAAAACAACACCATGGCAATTCTGCTGAAAACAGCGTTAGTCCGGGTTAGTTCCATTCAAATCATGCAAATTAGAGTCCAAAACAAAGGCAAAAGAGTTTGGAAAAGTAGATACGATGGAGACGTATCAGGTTGCTAGTAATGTTAATTACTCTTTGTAGTTGATGCTAGTTGGATTATTCGGTGGAAGATTATATGTTCACATCCTTGATGCTATTCAATAGCTCTCTGGTCATGAATATGATTATGCTTTGTGAGTAGTTACTTTTGTTCCCGAGGACATGGGATAAGTCATGCTATTAGTAGTCATGTAAATTTGGTATTCGTTCGATATTTTGATGTGTTGTATGTTGTTTTTCCTCTAGTGGTGTTATGTGAATGTAGATGATGGGTTGCTAGAGTGACATTATTTGGGCCTAGAGGAAGGCATTGGGAAGTAGTAAGTAGATGATGGGTTGCTAGAGTGACAGAAGCTTAAACCCTAGTTTATGCGTTGCTTCGTAAGGGGCTGATTTGGATCCACTAGTTTAATGCAATGGTTAGACTTTGTCTTAATTCTTCTTTCGTAGTCGCGGATGCTTGCGAGAGGGGTTAACCATAAGTGGGAGGTTTGTCCAAGTAAGGTTAGCACCCAAGCACCGGTCCACCCACATATCAAACTATCAAAGTAGCGAACGCGAATCATATGAACATTATGAAAACTAGCTTGACAAAAAGTCCCATGTGTCCTCGGGAGCGCTTTACCTCCTATAACAGTTTGTCCAGGCTTGTCCCTTGCTACAAAAGGGATTGGGCCACTTTTCTGCACCGTTGTTACTATTGTTACTTGCTACTTGCTACGAATCATCTTACCACACAACTATTTGTTACCGATAATTTCAGTGCTTGCAGAGAATACCTTGTTGAAAACCACTTGTCAGATCCTTCTGCTCCTCGTTGGGTTCAACACTCTTACTTATCGAAAGGAATACGATAGATCCCCTACACATGTGGGTCATCAAGACTCTTTTCTTGCGCCGTTGCCGGGGAGTGAAGCGCATTTGGTAACTGGAAACATTTATATAGTGTGCTGAAATTTATGGTCACTTGCCACTATGGAAACTAATCCTTTCAGGAGCTTGTTAGGGGTATCTTCACCTCGAACGGAAGCACAAGGAGTTGCTCCTCAACCTACTGAACCTACTGAATATATTTGCTATAAATTTCCTTCGGGTATGCTTGAGAAACTGCTGGCTAGTCCTTTTTAAGGAGATGGAACATCACATCCCAACTTGCATGTAATCTTTGTAGATGAAGTTTGTGGTTTATTTAAGCTTGCAGGTTTGCCCGAGGATGATGTCAAGAAGAAGGTCTTTCCTTTATCTTTGAGGGATAAATCATTGACATGGTATAGGCTATGTGATGATACTGGATCATGGAACTACAACCGGTTGAAATTGGAATTTCATCAAAAGTTTTATCCTATGCATCTAGTACATCGTGATTGGAATTATATTTATAATTTTTGGCCTCGTGACAGATAAAGCTTCGCTCAAGCTTGGGGGAGGCTTAAATCAATGTTATATTCATGCCCCAACCATGAGCTCTTGAGAGAAATTATCGTTCAGAACTTCTATGCTCGACTTTCTCATGATGATCGCACCATGCTTGACACTTCTTGTACCGGTTCTTTTATGAAGAGAGATATTGACTTCAAATGGAATTTATTGGAAACAATTAAACGCAACTCTGAAGATTGGGAGTTTGATGAAGGTAAGGAGTCAGGTATGCATTTCAAGTTTGATTGCGTTAAATCCTTTGTCGAAACAAATACTTTGTGTGATTTTAGCGCTAAATATGGACTTGACTCTGAGATAGTAGCTTCATTGTGTGAATCATTTGCTGCTCATATTGATCTCCCTAAAGAGAAGTGGTTTAAATATCATCTTCCCTTAGAAGTCAATGTAGTCAAACCCAATCCAGTTGAAGAGAAAGTCAAACCACCTTTCCTTGTTAGGGTAAAGGATCATTCTAAAGTTTCAACTGTGATATGTAGGGGCTACGTTAGAGCACCTACACCCCCTGAGCAAATTAGAGTTGAACCAAGCGTTGCTATTATCAAAGATCTCCTGTCCGACAATGTTGATGGCCATGTTATTCACTTCTGTGAAGATGCTGCTAGAATTGCTAAACCACATGCTAGAGACAAACATAGGCCTGTTGTTGGCACGCCTGTTGTTTCTGTTAAGATAGGAGATCATTGTTATCATGGTTTATGTGACATGGGTGCTAGTGTTAGTGCAATACCTCAATCTTTATATGATGAAATTAAAGACGAGATTGCACCTGTTGAGATGGAACCTATTGATGTCACTATTCAGCTTGCCAATAGAGATACTATCTGCCCTTTGGGAATTGTTAGAGATGTTTAAGTCTTGTGTGGTAAAATGAAGTATCCTGCTGATTTTCTCGTTCTTGCTACCACACAAGATAGCTTTTGACTGTGAGAAGCAAACTGTCACTGTTGGCTTTGAAGGTGTGTCACATGAGTTGTCTAGTAAGGATGAAATTATTGCCCTAGCTTCTATTGTCGTGCCTCCTACTGATCCTTTAGATCAATACTTGCTTGAGCATGAAAATGATATGCATATGGATGAAAGGGATGAGATAGATAGAGTTATCTTTGAATAATATCCTATCCGTAAGAATAATTTTCCTGTTGAACTGCTTGGAGATCCACCCCCACCAAAGGGTGATCCTGTGTTCGAGCTCAAACAGTTGCCTGATACTCTTAAGTATGCTTATCTCGATGAAAAAGAGATATATCCTGTTATAATTAGTGCTAGCCTCTCACAGCATGAAGAAAAGAAGTTACTAAAAACTTTGAGGAAGCACCGTGCTGCTATTGGATATATTCTTGATGATCTTAAGGTCATTAGTCCCACTCTATGCCAGCACAAGATTAAAACCGATCCTGATTCCAAACCAGTTGCTGATCATCAACGGATATTAAATCCTAAGATGAAAGAGGTAGTAATAAAATAAATACTAAAGCTCCTCGAAGAAGGTATTATCTATCTTGTTGCTCATAGTGATTGGGTGAGTCCGGTGTATTGCGTCCCTAAGAAGGGAGGTATTACCGTTGTCCCTAATGATAAGGATGAATTGATCCCACACAGGATTATTACTGGCTATAGGATGGTGATCGATTTTAGCAAATTGAATAAAGCCACTAGGAAAGATCATTACCCTTTGCCTTTTATCAACCAAATGCTAGAAAGACTGTCTAAACACACACACTTCTTCTTTCTAGATGGTTATTCTGGTTTCTCCCAAATACCAGTTGCACAATCTGATCAGGAGAAAACCACTTTCACTTGCCCTTTCGGTACATTTGCTTACATACGTATGCCTTTTGGCTTATGTAATGCACCTGCTACCTTTCAAAGATGTATGATGGCTATATTCTCTCACTTTTGTGAAAAGATTGTTGAGGTTTTCATGGATGACTTCTCCGTTTATGGGTCTTCTTTTGATGATTGCCTCAGCAACCTTGATCAAGTTTTGCAGAGGTGTAAAGATACCAACCTTGTCTTGAATTTAGATTAGTGCCACTTTATGGTTAAAGAAGGCATCGTTTTAGGACATAAAATTTCTGAAAGAGGTATTGAAGTCGATAAGGCTAAAGTTGATGCGATCGAGAAAATGCCTCACAGATATCAAAGGTATAAGAAGTTTCCTTGGTCATACTGGTTTCTATAGAAGGTTCATTGAGGACTTTTCTAAGATTTGTAGGCCTCTTACCAATCTCTTGCAAAATGACATTCCTTTTGTTTTTGACGACGATTGTGAGGGAGCCTTCGAAATACTTAAAAAGGCCTTGATAACTACGCCTATTGTTCAACCACCTGATTGGAACTTACCTTTTGAAAACATGTGTGATGCTAGTGATTATGCTGTTGGCGCTGTTCTAGGACAAAGAGTTGATAAGAAGTTGAATGTTATTCACTATGGTAGTAAAACTCTAGACAGTGCCCAAAGAAACTATGCTACTACCGAAAAGGAACTTTTAGCAGTCGTGTTTGCATGTGAAAAGTTCAGATCTTACATAGTTGATTCCAAAGTCACTATTCACACTAATCACGCTGCTATTAAGTACCTCATGGAGAAGAAGGACGCTAAACCTAGACTAATCAGATGGGTTCTCTTGCTCCAAGAATTTGATTTGCATGTTGTTGATAGGAAGGGTGCCGAGAACCCCGTAGCAGACAACTTGTCTAGGTTGGAGAATGTTCTTGATGACCCACAACCTATTGATGATAGCTCTCCCGATGAGATACTGAATGTCATCAATACTTCACGTAGTACACCCTGGTATGTTGATTATGCAAACTATATCGTTGCCAAATATATACCACCTAGTTTCACATACCAGCAAAAGAAGAAATTCTTCTTTGATTTGAGACATTACTTCTAGGATGATCCTCACCTATATAAGGAAGGAGTAGATGGTGTTATTAGACGTTGTGTACCTGAACATGAACAGGGACAGATCCTACAGAAGTGTCACTCCGAGTCCTACGAAGGACACCATGCGGGAGATAGAACTGCACACAAGGTATTGCAATCAGGTTTCTATTGGCCCACTCTCTTCAAGGATGCCCGTAAGTTTGTCTTGTGTTGTGACGAATGTCAAAGAATAGGTAATATCAGTAAATGTCAGGAAATGCCTATGAATTATTCACTTGTCATTGAACCATTTGATGTTTGGGGCTTTGATTATATGGGACCTTTTCCAAAATCCAACGGTATACTCATATCCTAGTTGCTATTGATTACGTTACTAAGTGGATAGAAGCTATCCCAACTAGTAGTGCTGATCACAACACCTCTATCAGGATACTTAAAGAAGTTATTTTCCCCAGATTTGGAGTCCCTAGATATCTGATGACTGATGGTGGTTCACATTTCATTCATGGTGCTTTCCGTAAAACGCTTGCTAAGTATGTTGTCAACCATAGAATTGCATCTCCCTATCATCCTCAATCCAGTGGTCAAGTAGAGCTAAGTAATAGAGAGATTAAACTAATTCTGCAAAAGACTGTCAATAGGTCTAGAAAGAATTGGTCTAAGAAGCTTGACGATGCACCGTGGGCTTATAGAACTGCCTATAAGAATCCCATGGGCATGTCTCCGTATAAAATGGTTTACGGCAAAGCATGTCATTTACCTCTTGAGCTAGAGCATAAGGCTTATTGGGCAATCAAAGAGCTCAACTTTGATTTCAAACTTGCTGGTGAGAATAGGTTATTTGAAATTAGCTCAGTTGATGAATAGAGAGCTCAGGCATATGAAAATGCCAAGTTGTTCGAAGAAAAGGTTAAGAGGTGGCATGATAAAAGGATACAAAAACGTGAGTTCAATGTAGGTGATTAAATCTTGCTATATAATTCTCGTTTAAGATTTTTTGGAGGAAAGATTCTCTCTAAATGGGAAGGTCCTTACATTGTTGAGGAAGCATATCATTCTGGTGCCATCAAGATCAACAACAAGGAAGGTAAATTTCCGAGAGTGGTAAATGGGCAAAGAATCAAGCATTATCTCTCAGGTACTCCCATAAATGTTGAAAGCAATATTATCAATACCATAACTCCGGAGGAGTACATAAGGGATATTTATCAGCCTGTTTCAGACCCTGAAAACGAAGAGGTGTTTGATTCGGTAAGAAAACTGACTCCAAAACTTTCCCAGTAGGATTTTCCTCCGTTTTAGAATTTTTAGAAAATTAGAAAAATTTAAAGTAGTCCGGAAAGCGCACAAGGAGGCGACAAGCCTGCGAGGCGCGGGCCACCCCCTGGCCGCGCCTGGGGGTCTTGTGACCACCTTGTGTGCCTCCCGAACTCCGTTTTCTTGCGGAGTACTCCTTCTGGTCAGGAAAAATCATTATATATTCTCCCGAAAGTTCTGACCCTCGTATCACGCAAATTTTCCTCTGTTTTCGTTTCGAGCCTGTTTTCTGCCGCAGATTTAGAGCAAGATGTCTTCTCAATATTCAGAGGGGGAGAGCTATGTGGCCGATTACCTTGCTAAACCCACGGTCTATGGGGACTTGGATCATTATGGTTGGACCACTAATGAGGAAGAAGATTATGATCCCAAGGGGAAGGAAGGAACAAGTTCCGATGAAGAGGAGGCTCCTCTACCCCCACCTGGAGACACACATGTGGAGTTCAAGAAGTTGAGCCTCCCTGACTCAAGGAAGAAGCCTAAGATTTTGTTTATCCCTCCTCGTCTTTTGCAGGAGAGTAAGCAAGAATTATGCCAAAGGGTGTTGAGGTTTGAAGAGGAAATTAATGATGTGAAGGAGCAGAATTTTATTCTTAAGAGGAAATTAAACAAGTTGAAGACCTCTGCAACAACTTCACCACCATCACCTTTGAAGGAAGACAACTAAGCACGGGTATGGGCAATCCCCTTGGCTTGTGCCAAGCTTGGGGGAGTTGCCCCGGTATCGTATCACTATCACATCTTTTGCCTTTACCTTTTTCTTAGTTCGTCCTTTTTGGTTTTATCTATCTCTAGTAGAATAAAGTTCTCAGTGTTTTAGGCTTGAGTTTTGCTTTGTGTCACCCCCGATGTATTCGATCACGTGAGTCATATAATAAAGAGTGTTTTAGTTAAGGGCCTTGCTTCATGCCATGATCTGAAAGAAAAGAATGGTAAAAGAACAAAGGCACGAAAGATCATGTAATGATCTTATGGGAAGTGATGACTTCACATATAAAAAGAATGTTTATTGAAACTTGTTAAGGGTGGACAAACGTAGACCTTGGTCATTGTTGCAATTAATAGGAAGTGATAAAGAAGGCGAGGTTCACATATAAATATATCATCTTTGACACAATCTACGATTGTGAATAGTCACTAAACTATTACATGCTTAGAAGTCAATGTTGGACAAGGAAGATAACATAATGAATTATGTTTGGTTGGTTCCGAACAATGGTTATATGACTAGAGATCCCTTAGCATGTGACGCTTGCTTCCACCTCATATCAGCCAAAACTTCCGCACTAAGTAGAGATACTACTTGTGCATCCATAAACCTTCAACCCCAGTTTTGCCATGAGAGTCCACCATACCTACCTATGGATTGAATAAGATCCCTCAGGTAATTGTCCTTGGTGCAAGCAATAAAAATTGCTCCCTAAATATGTATGATCTATTAGTGTGTGGAAAATTAGCTTTCTACGAACCTGTGATGAGGAAGACATAACAGCGACAGACTGTATAATAAAGTTCTTTATCACAGGAGGAAATATAAAGTGACGTTCCTTCACACTAAGAGGTCACACATCCAAACCTCAAAAGCGGATGACAACCTCTGCTTCCCTCTGCGAAGGGCCTATCTTGTACCTTTACTTTTTGCCCTTGAAAGAGACATGGTGATCTACACCAATTCCTTATTTCGCCTTTATCTTGGCTAACATCATATGCTAGGGAAATATCTATATTCATATGTCAACTTGGAAGTAAGTATTCATGAATTATTATTGTTGACATTACCCTTCAGGTAAATAGTTGGGAGGCAAAACTATAAGCCCCTATCTTTCTCTGTGTCCGACTGAAACATTGATCTCATGAGTACCACGTGAGTTGTAGCAATTGTAGAAGACGAAAGGATGATTGAGTGTGTGGGTTTTCTTTACAAGCTCTTATTTGACTCTTTTCGATGTTATGATAAATTGCATTTGCTTCAATGACTAAAGGCTATTGGCTGTTAATTCTCAGTAAGGTTCTTGATCCATACTTTACTTTGTGAAGGAATTATCACTTTAGCATAAGAGATTATATGATGATATTGATGTTCTGACTATGATCATGATGCCTGCATGTCCATATCTTGTTTTCTCGACACCTCTCTCTCTCTAAACATGTGGGCATATTTATTGATCTCGGTTTCCGCTTGAGGACAAACAAAGTCTAAGCTTGGGGGAGTTGATATGTCCATTTTGCATCATGCTTTCATGTTGATATTTATCGCTTTATGGGCTGTTATTACACTTCACGATACAATACTTATGCCTTTTCTCTCTTATTTTGCAATGTTTACATGAAGAGGAGAATGCCGGCAGCTGGAATTCTGGCCTGAAAAAGGAGCAAGTTTGAGATACCTATTCTGCGCAACTCCAAAAGCCGTGAAAATCAACGAGGATTTATTTTGGAATTTGTAAAAAATACTCGGCCAAAGAAGTACCAGAGGGGAGCCAACAGGAGGCCACAAGCGTGCTAGGCGCGGCCTACCCCACTAGCCGCGCCTAGGGGGCTTGTGGGCTCCCTGTTGGCCCTCTGGCCCCCCTCTTTTGCTATAAGGAGGGTTTCGTTCCAGAAAAAATAAGGAGGATACTTTCGGGAGGAATCGCCGCCGCCATGAGGCGGAACTTGAGCAGAAGCAATCTAGAGCTCCGGCAGGGTCGTCCTGCCGAGGAAACTTCCCTCGCGGAGGGGGAAATCATCGCCATCGTCATCACCAACACTCCTTTCATCGAAGGGGACTCGTCACCATCAAAATCTTCATCAGAACTATCTCATCTCCAAACCCTAGTTTATCTCTTGTAACGAATCTCTGTCTCGCGACTCCGATTGGTACTTGTAAGGTTGCTAGTAGTGTTAATTACTCTTTGTAGTTGATGCTAGTTGGATTACTTGGTGGAAGATTATATGTTCAGATCCTTGATGCTATTCAATACCTCTCTCGTCATGAATATGATTATGATTTGTGAGTAGTTACTTTTGTTCCTGAGGACATGGGATAAGTCATGCTATTAGTAGTCATGTAAATTTGGTATTCCTTCGATATTTTGATGCGTTGTATGTTTTTTTCCTCTAGTGGTGTTATGTGAACGTCGACTACATAACACTTCACCATTAGTTGGTCCTAGAGGAAGGCACTGGGAAGTAGTAAGTAGATGATGGGTTGCTAGAGTGACAGAAGCTTAAACCCTAGTTTATGCGTTGCTTCGTAAGGGGCTGATTTGGATCCACTAGTTTAATGCTATGGTTAGACTTTGTCTTAATTCTTATTTCGTAGTTGCGGATGCTTGCGAGAGGGGTTAATCATAAGTGGGAGGTTTGTCCAAGTAAGGGCAGCACCCAAGCACCGGTCCACCCACATATCAAACTATCAAAGTAGCGAACGCGAATCATATGAACATGATGAAAACTAGCTGACAGAAATTCCCATGTGTCCTCGGGAGCGCTTTACCTCCTATAAGAGTTTGTCCAGGCTTGTCCCTTGCTACAAAAGTGATTGGGCCACTTTTCTGGACCGTTGTTACTATTGTTACTTGCTACTTGCTACGAATCATCTTACCACACAACTATCTGTTACCGATAATTTGAGTGCTTGCAGAGAATACCTTGCTAAAAACCACTTGTCAGATCCTTGTGCTCCTCGTTGGGTTCGACACTCTTACTTATCGAAAGGACTACGATAGATCCCCTACACTTGTGGGTCATCAAGGATGCAAAAGTGTATTATGGGCTTTTCAATCGGATTCAAATACGAAAATATCTGATCACAAAATATCAACTTAAAGTTTATTTTATAACTACCAAAATTGTAAGTTGCGATAGACTTGAGGCCTTGAAAACATTTTGGGTGATCATTCCAAATGTGCTCATGGCATCATGTTTCTCTTAATGGAAATATCAAGGTGAATAAACATTCGTCCATTATGTACTTTGTTTGGTAACTAAGTGAAGTTGGTGACACATGAAATACATATGAACATACTTGGCTATTAAGAAAATAGCCATGACACATATTCCGAAGGTGTAGTTATAGTGGCCACAAATGTTGCATGTGGATATAATGAATGATGTCATGAATCATCTTATGATAAATACCCTCACCTAACATGAATTTAAAGAATTTGGAAATGCCAGCCATGCGTTACATGAAAATGCTATTGCATTCATTTCAATGTACTTATATGAGTAAGAAATATATATTGATAAAATGATTTTTTGGGAACAATCATGGCCAAGGTGATCCTTGGTGAACCTGGGTGTATCCTTCCATATAACACATGCAATGAAATTATTGCTAATGTTTTGGACTTCATTCTTGAGGAAGTGTGTGATTTTAGAGTCACTGCCAAAACGTATAGACTTGCATGTGCTTAACATTGGTTAGTCACTATGAAAGTATAACCACAATGTGATGTGGTCCTTGCGGAAGTGTTGTGACACTCAATCATCTCCATACATTATGGGATCCATCTTGATGGCAGGACTACACTACAATTAGAAATAGTGACGTAGGCTCAACTGCCATTATCTAACCAATGTAATAGAAGGTAATCACACTTATATGCAAATATTTTCGTAGTTTCCCATGACATATTCAAGCAAAGTGTGCAAGAACAATATTTATTATGAGAGTAAAATATTTTAAAGAACAACAACAATAAATGCTTCTGAGGAGCAAATTCTAGTACGATTGATGCCTTATAGCCATATGTGTAGACCTCAATTTATATAGGATAACACTTTGAAGATAATCACCAATGTGGTGTAGATCTCGTAGTAATAGAAAACATAATCCGACTTTCGTCAATAGCTGCTCATATCTCTATTACCTTATGTTATGCTATATTTAAGAAAATCACTTTGAAGGTAGTTAGATGTGAGGATGACATGATGTACACCTCAGACTAGAGGTGGATAATCTGCAAATGATGCAGTAGATGTCACCAATACCTTGTGATTCGCAAATAAAATTTGGGCTTATCATATTAATATTTGGAAGAACACGTTGAAGATACTCGTCTAGCCAAAAGGGAAAGACTTAGATCTTATAGTAGTGATGGATAATCTGCAGAATATGCAGTAGATGCAATCAAATACCTTGTGATTCAGAAATATAATTAAAGGTAGTCATATTAAGTATGACACATCATAATTCATATTTGAATTTACATCCATATTTGCAAGGAAAATAAATTCCAATTGCAAGAATATAGTTGCTGTCTAAATATTGCTATTACGGAGAATCTCGGAGTATGTCAATTTCATTTTGAAGAAAAATGAGACATCAAACATAGAGACTGAATTGAACAAAAGTTAGACAGGAGAATCAAACATAGTCTGTTTACTTCGCTCATAAAAACATAGTATGTTTACTATTCTGTAACATGGAGTTGTTACACTCCTGAAATATGATCTTAAAAAAACACCAGCATATATAGATGTAAAGTGCACATGCTTGCTCAACATGTACTATACGTACTAATATGTGGATACAAGGAAGTAGGGGGTTGAATCAAAAAGAATCACCTAAATGGATAAGATCCCCAATCTTTCTTCCGTGTGCGGTTCATGAGTCATGGGTAAAATAATGCCCGCTGGCCGGGAAGGCTCGCTCATCGTGGCCAGAGGATGCTGTTGTGGTCATCGTGTGTCGCGCACTGTGCTCCAGCCAGAGGCCTTGCACATGGTGGGGTGCAAGGCCGGGTCGGGCACAACTGCGCCGTTGGCCACCATGGTCGCATCCCGTCCCACTCGCGCTTGAGAGAGCCGCCGGATTGCCCCGCGCCTAAGGTTGTCGTCGCCACAAGCGCTCATGGTCCGCGCAAGCCGGAAAGCAACGCCACCATGCGTGACGACTGCAACGTCCTGAGGATTCCGCATCGCCTCTCCAGAGGCCAGAACCAAGAGGACTTGCCCGACGGGTACCGGAGGGTCGCCATCGCTACAGGAAATTGCTGTGGCCGGGCCGAAGGGAGAAGGCGCAATCACGTCCATTCGCCGACTGCAATACCGGCCCATGAGAGGCGCTTCGAGAAAAGGCCATGGCCGCTCCTTTGTGCCTCGCGCCCGATGGCTTCGCCGTTCGACCGTCTGCCATGTCACATTACGCCGGAGGGAATTGATGACGAGTTGATGGATAAACTTCTCGCCCCTCATTGGTTACCCCAAGTGGAAGGTGGAGATATAGTCAACAGCAGATTTCCCTTACGCGGAGACTGTAAGATTTATCGAACCAGGAGGAATCCTAGGCTCAATAAGTAGGTGTCTTCCACCCTGGCGCTAGCAGAAGACGTGGACCTGCATGCACAACAAATAACTTTACTCCCAACGAGTACATAGAGGTTGTCAATCTCCCCGGCCTTGTAGTTTGCAAAGGATCAAAACACAAGCGGGAAAGTAATAGTGATTGCAATGGAAAAGTAAATGAAAGAGGTAAATGATGGAGTTGTAAACAATGGTGTTGATATGGACCGGAGTCACATGATGTTCACTAGTGATGCCTCCCTCCCAAAAGACGATAAACAACTATGCTTGGGTAAACAAATCACAATTGGGCAATTGACAGAATTATAATCACACTGCAATGCTAATTATGCTACTTGATAGTTAGAGGTTCAATAGTAATGGGCAGTACACCAAGATAAGTAGACCATTTATTCATCAACATCTACTTACTAATCATCCACCTTGAGATAGCTATCCAAAACATCTCGTCGGTATTAAGTTGCGAGCCCCACCCAAAGTGTAAACTCAAAGCAACGGACAACTGCAATAACGAACTGTTCGTAAGGTAAACAATCCTTGCAACCCTGGTCACAAGCACTATTGTTTCCTCCCTCGTGGCAATAAGAACATCCCCTAGTCTCATGTTTCTGTCACTCAAGCTAGACATCGAGGTGCATGAACCCACAATCATGCATAACTCTCCCTCTTGGAGTTACAATCTACTACTTGGCCAAAGCAATAAATAGCAATGAAGAACATGCATGAATCACTAAGGAACATAATATAAAAGGATAATCAAATATGTAACTCATAACAATCTGAACATAATCTCATAATCCATCAGATCCCAACAAACTGAGCATAGCAATAGGAAGAGAATTACATAGATGCCTTGATCATGTAGGGCATCTCACAAGGACTAACCATTGAAGCCCAAGATTGGAGAGAAGACATCACATAGCTACTGGTCATGGACTCATCGTCCAAGGAGGACTACTCACGGACGTCCGGGAAGTGTCCATGGTGGTGGAGATGCTCCTGGAGCTCAATCCGCCCTCCGACAGGGTGCCGGGAAGAGGTCTCTTGACGCTCTCGATCTCGGAAGCGCTGCGGCGGCGGAACGATGGAGAAATTCACGATTCCAGAAAGTCTGCGAGGGTTTCCTCTCGGGACTCTAAATATAGGACAAAGGAGGGTACCGGAGGAGGTGGGACCCACCCAGGCGACCTCCTGGCACGGCCTAGGGCTTCGCCGCGAGAGCAGGCCGCCTGGGAGGCCCCTGGCCCCCTCTGGCCCATCTTCGGTGATCCGAAAGCTTCTATTTCGCTGATTTTTTATATATATTTTCTGGAATTTTTCATGCTTCGGAAAATTGGGTAAATCCCCTCCAAAATAGACATCAACAGACAGAAACTGGCAGTGTGGCACTGAGTTATTAGGTTAGTCGAAATATGTGTAAAATGATATAAAAGTGTAGCAAAACATATAACAATGTCACCCAAAAGATCATGGAACAAGCAGAAATTATAGATACGTTTGGGACGTATCAACATCCCCAAGCATAATTTCTCCTCGTCCTCGGGTAGATAAATGATAACACAATAATTTCTGTGGTGACATGCTAACACACATATAAGAACTTCAAAGTAAAGCAAAGTAAGATATGCAATTCAAGTCAAGACAATAACAAGTAAGAGTCTATACCTAGTATTGAATTTAGCAAAGTAAGAACATAAAGTCGCAAGACATCTCACTGTCCGTGACACGAATGTCTCCAAATGGTGTTTCATGCAAGAAGTGGGAGATGGGTTGAGATCATAAAATATATTTTTAATTGAGAACTCAATCTACTAAAATTTCACACTTGGTCTCCTTCGAAATCTTATTTTGACTCATCCCCACACTACTAGTGAGGCACAAGTCAAAATGATCCTCTCCCTTTCAACTTTGAGCACTCATGCAATGGATGAGCGTAAGCAAGATATGTTGGCACTTAGGATGGCAAATATAATAATGATGGGGAAGGAAGACAAAAAGGTGTGGAAGGCTCACATCAATGAGGACAACTATAGGAGAGAGAAAGCCAAATGATAGATATGATGTGAGGAGTAGGGATTGCCATGTAACTGATGCACATATGAGCTAAGGTAAGCTCTCCAATGGAACTAGTGGGGTTGCATCCAACTTGTTTGCTCATGAAGACCTAGTGCTCATTTGAGGAGGCTCATCATTGGAATATGCAAACAAAGTTCTATAGTGTAAGGGTCCCCACATAGTTATGCATGAATTATAATCTCTATGTAGTACCAATATAGAAATGGAGTACGAGTGTGGATCTTTCAAAAGGAATAGTAGTTGTGCCCCTTCTCACTTTTTTTACCTTTTTTTGGTGGCCTCTTTGGCTCTTTCTTTTTATCTCTCATTTGTCCTCTATGGGATATTTCCTCTTTGGGATCTTTTCCTCACTTAAGGGCAACACTGTATGTTTTACATGAATAAAAAGAAAAATCATCACACTTTATAAGAAGTACTCAACATAAAGACAAGTGAAAACTATCATGATGTATGCAAATGTATGCCTATGCCAGTGTAACATGATATGCAATGATACTAGCGCGTCATGTTGCAGTAATAAGGGCAAGGCCCAACTAGCATGCGGCTCCTCAATCAAGAAAAAGCATGTAAGACATGAAGATCAAGTCATGAGATGGTGGATGTTGCATGGCAGTGTATCTCGGAAAGGCTATGGAAATACCTTAGTAGGTAGGTATGGTGGTTGTTTTGAGGAAAGATATAATGAGGTTTATGTATGACAGAGTGTATCATGTCATGGGTTTGGATGCACCGGCGGATTTTGCACTAACTCTCAATGTGAGAAAGGGCAATGCACGGTAACGAAGAGGCTAGCAAAATATGGATGGTGGAAGTGCCAACAATCGAATATTCACATTAGTCCAAAGAACTCATACACTTACTATCGGTAACTCTCTACCTATTTAGGAAATTCACAAAGATACAAGTACCTCGAGGAGGAGTGTTTGGGGATTTGGTTACCCTTGCGCATCCTCGACTCATGGTAATGTGAGGGTACTCCATATATTCCAACCCCTCCTAGCTAGAGTTCTCAACTAATTTTTAGTTTTCGAAAAACACACGGATTTCCAAAAATAAGACACGTATCACTAATAGGCTCAAGTTCTTGGCACCAATAGTCCAAACATTACTCAAATCAATACCTCAAAACTATTGCAAGTTACTACTACACTTAAATAGCAATCTCAATTACCTACTCATGCAAGACACACAACTTAGTGCAATGAGCCAACTCTATAAACAAGATAAGCATGGTAACTCAAGAGAGTTACAGAAGCAACCTAAAAATATAGGCATGAAAAATAAGAGCTAAGCATGACAGTACCTATGAAAAGATAAAGAACACACAAAGAGGATAAGCATGAAAACCTATGTTGTGTTCTAGAGTGGAATGGAGCGTGTCTCTCTCCCAAACAAGGTAGGATAGGTTCCTACTTGTTATGAACAACAAGCAAAACTAAAAGAAACTAAAAAGTAAAGAGTGAGACACTCCAAGCATCGCACATATCTTATGAAGTGATAAAAGTATAGCATGGAGAAGGACGAACTGATGATGGTTGATAGACAAGGGGATGCACGGGGGCATCCCCAAGCTTAGACGCTTGAGTCTCCTTTGAATATTTCTTGAGGTGCATGGGGGCATCCCCAAGCTTGAGCGCTTGACACTCCTGTATCTTCTTTCATCATCTCCCATCGCATACTTGAAAACTCCCTTCATACGAAACTCATCATAAGCTGATTAGAGTGGTTAGTTCCCTTAATAAAATAATTAATTACCTGCTGGAAATAAATATTTTCATGAAAAGCTATTGCTTCTCATGAATGCCAAAAGGTTTTTGAAAATAGAAAGTAAACTTAAGATTTGCAAAACAATGAAAACGCAAAACATGACAGAATCTGTGAAAAACAGAACATCAGGTAGTAAATAGTTTATTCGGGGAACTTATGCAACTCAAATCAAAAAACTCAGAACATATGCCAGAAAGGCAATTATATAGAGCATGTTGTCAAAACAATTCAAATGAAAAATATGATTTGCTGATTCTTGGTGAATTTTTCCGTCAAGCAGACATAATCTGTTTCTCGACAACATGTCACAATTTTTGAACTTTCTTGCAATCGGAGGCTATAACTTGGCAGAAAACTTAAAAATAAAGATACAATGATGTTGCTATAGTAGTAACACACATCAAGACCACTAAAATAGAAAGTAAAAACAAATTGGGTTGCCTCCCAACAAGCGCTTTCTTTTATGCCTTTGTACTAGGCATAATGCAAGAAGGAGGATCAAGATTCTCCGAGGTCATCGGAATTATAAAAACCTTCAAACGGATCCCCAACTAGTTCACCCGTATTTTTCCTAGGGAAAGGGTACGTACCTTTCGCTTTCCCATGTAAGCGTACGTGTCCTTTACCTATATCAATGAAGCCTCCCATGCTCAGAGGAAGTCCCTTCCAAGCACTATATTCCCTTTGTTGGGCTCCATGATGAAGAAATCAATTGTTGCATTCCTTTTAGAGAATGTAACCTGGACATCTTTTACCTTTCCCTGGATTTCAGAAATATCACCATTAGCATGTTCATGATAAGATGAAAAAAATTCCATGCCTAACCAGAGAGAATCATAAATAAATTTTGGCATTGTAGAAACCATGGATCCAATATCACAATAAGCAAGGAAGTCTTGGTTAGAGATGCTAATTCTAACAAAAGCTTCCGAGTCATCATATATTTTCAAAAAGAAATCCCTATCAACCAGGGGTTTCTCTCTTTCTCTTAAGTCTAGAGCATCTATTTTCCATTCAATAGTATCAAGTCTATCTATAATAGTGTCATAACCATGATTATAAACAAGATTAGTAGATAGATCATGTATAATATCAAGAGCTCTTGCCTCATCACACTCTAAAAAATCTCCTTTAGCTATAATATCAAGAGAGTGTTTGCACCATACAAAAAGAGACCATGGTAAAAATTTCTAAGCACAATTTTGGTAGGTATCCAAGGCATAATTCTTTTGTGTGCTTCAGAAATTCTATCCCATGCTTCCTTCATATTTTCTCCATTCCTTTGATGGAAATCTAAGACCTCAGATTGCTTCCAAGCATCAAACCTTAACATGCTTGACAACTAAAAGAAAAGTAACTATTTTTTTTGTGGTTTTTGGTATATGAATCTAAATCAAAAACTAAAAAAGACTAACAAGACTAAAAAGCAAAGATAAAAGATAGCGTGCAACTCCCCTATCTTGAAGACTGGAGTCCCCGGCAACGGCGCCAGAAATTTTCTTGATGATGGGTTGATGGATATAATTCTCGCCCTCGTTGGTTACCTCAAGTGGAAGGTGGAGATGTAGTCAGCAGTAGATTTCCCTTACACGGAGATTGTAAGATTTACCGAACCAGGAGGACTCCTAGGCTCAACAAGTGGGTGTCTTCCACCTTGGCGCTAGCAGAAGACGTGGACGTACACACACAACAAATAACTTTGCTACCAACGAGTACATAGAGGTTGTCAATCTCTCCGGCCTTGTAGTTTGCAAAGGATCAAAACACAAGCGGGAAAGTAATAGGGATTGCAATGGAAAAGTAAATGAAAGAGGTAAATGATGGAGGTGTAAACAATGGTGGTGATATGGACCGGAGTCACATGATGTTCACTAGTGATGTCTCTCTCCCAAAAGACGATAAACAACTATGCTTGGGTAGACAAATCAAAGTTGGGCAATTGACAGAATTATGATCGCACTGCAATGCTAATTATGCTACTTGATAGTTAGAGGTTCAATAGTAATGGTAGTACGCCAAGACAAGTAGACCATTTATTCATCAACATATACTTACTAATCATCCACCTTGAGATATCTATCCAGAACATCTCGTCAGTATTAAGTTGCGAGCCCCACCCAAAGTGTAAACTTAAAGCAACGTACAACTGCATTAACGAACTATGTGTAAGGTAAACAATCCTTGCAATCGTGGTCACAAGCACCGTTGTTTTCTCCCTGGTGGAAACAAGCACATCTCCTAGTCTCATGTTTCTGTCACTCAAGCTAGACATCGATGGGCATGAACCCACAATCATGCATAACGCTCCCTCTTGGAGTTGCAATCTACTACTTGGCCAAAGCAATAAATAGCAACACAGAACATGCTTGAATCACTAAGGAACATAATATAAAAGGATAATCAAATATATAACTCATAACAATCTGAACATAATATCATAATTCTATCGGATCCCAACAAACCGAGCATAGCAATAACAAGAGAATTACATAGATGCCTTGACGTAGGACAGCTCACAAGGACTAACCATTGAAGCACAAGATTGGAGAGAAGACATCACATAGGTACTGGTCATGGACTCATGGTGCAAGGACGACTACTCACGGCACGTCCGGGAAGCGTCCATGGTGGTGGAGAAGCTCCCGGAGGTTAATCCTCCCTCCAACAGGGTGCCGGGACCCACCCAGGCATTGGTTGGAGTGGTAGCTTCTCTCATATTGGTTGTCAGACTCAGAGCTAAGACAAATTCACCAACATGAGCTTGATGTCTTCTTCTTGAGCTGCTCTTGGTGTATTTATCCTTCTTCTCTGATTCCTTGCCTCTCCATGAGTGTCTTCATTCATAACGATCTTCTCTACTCCTTCTCTCTCTACGAGGTGATTCATCTCTTGAGCATCGTCTTCGAGGTGACTCTTCTCTTCATTTGTAGGGAGTCGGGCACTCATTGGAGTAGTGTCCAGGCTTCCCAGAGTTGTAGCAGTTTTGGTCACGACTGGACAAACGCTTCTCATCGTGTCTTGAGCTTGAGCTTCTCTCTTTGCCTCTATTCTTGTAGAACTTGTTGAATTTTATGACCATGAGGCTTATCTCTTCATCATTGACAATATTGTCGTTTGAAGTAGTGGGAGCATCACATGAAACTTTGTAAGCACCGCTCGACTTGTGGTGCAGCTCATCTTTGTCCTTGAGTGACATCTCATGTGAAACAATCCTACCAATGACTTCAGTTGGCTTGAGATCCTTGTAGTTTGGCATCATTTGGATCAATGTGCACACGGTGTCATACTTTCCATCAAGATCTCTAAGTATCTTCTTGATGATGAATTTGTCGGTCATCTCTTCACTTCGTAAGCCGACAATCTCATTGGTGATGAGAGCTAGCCTAGAGTACATTTGAGCGACACCTTCACCATCCTTCATCTTGAACTTGCCAAGCTGACTTTGAAGCACATCCAACTTAGATTATTTGAGAGAATCAGTACCTTCGTGCATATTGATCAAAGTATCCCAAATTTCCTTTGCATTCTCAATGCGACTGATTTTGTTGAATTCTTCAAGGCATAGACAGTTGAAGAGGTTGTCGGAGGCTTGTGCATTAAGTTGCAACATCTTCAGTTCATTGGCTGTCACATCAAGATCCGGTTCACGCCCTTCTCTGAAGAAATCACCTTGCACACCAACACGAATAACAGCCCAAACATGAGGATTAAAGACAAGGATATGCATTTTCATCTTATGCTTCGAACTAGCAAAATTAGTGCCATCGAAGTATGGACCTCTACGGTGATAATTTCCCTCACTAGTCGCCATACTCTCCTAGGTTGTGAAACCAATTCAATGGAGACCAAAGCTATGATACCACTTGTCGGATCGAAAGTATGTCTAGAGGGGGGAGATTAGACTACTTGACAAAATAATTTTTTTGCCTTTTCCCAATTTTAGTTGAGGGGCAGATTTGGCAGTTAAGGAAAGTCAAGTAGACCCTACACACGCAGTTCTAAGAGTGTAGCAGTGGAAAGTAAAACAAGCACGTGTAAAATAAAGGAGTAAGGTAGGGAGATCAAACGCATGAGGTTGACACGGTGATTTTTGGCATGGTTCCGATAGGTGGCCCTATCATACGTCCATGTTTGTGGAGACTTCAACCCACGGAGGGTAACGATTGCGAGAGTCCACGAAGGGCTCCACCCACAAAGGGTCCGCAAAGAAGTGGCCTTGTATATTCCACCACGGTTTCCGCCCATGAAGGACTAGCTTTACTCATGGTAGATCTTCACGAAGTAGGCGATCTCCTTGCCCTTACAAACATCTTGGTTCAACTCCACAACACGAACTAGGAGGCTCCCAAGCGACACCTAACCAATCTAGGAGGCACCACCCCCAAAAGTTAATAGATGTGATAGAACTATGAACTCCTTGCTCTTGTGCTTGTAAAGATAGTCTCCTCAACACAAAATCACTCTCTCACAAAATAGGCATGGGTAGAAGAGATTGGTTTGGTGGAAAGCAGTTTGGGGAGGGTAGAGATCAAGTTTCAAATGATTGGATTGGAATATCTTTGTCTCGACACATGAGTAGGTGGTTCTCTCAGAAAAATGGATCTAGAAATGAAGTGTGTGTTTTGAGTGCTTCTCCCACAAATGAGAGGTGGGTGAAGAGGTATATATAGGCAGCACACAAAATCCAACTGTTACACCAAAACTGGCAAACTCGGTGACACCAAAGTTACAAACTCGATGGTACCGACATGCACTAAAGGCAGCAACTTTTGATCTCGATGAGACCGATATACACAACTCGGTGGCACCGAAAAAGTGATAAACGGTCAAATTAGCAAACTCGGTGACATCGACACTCAAACTCGGAAATTTTGATTTTGTGTACTGAGGCAACTGAAAGTTGGCCGCCCAAACTCGGTAGCACCGATATGGTTTTTGATTGCACCGATTTGGTGGGAGTGGCTAGGGTTATGTGTGAGGTCAAACTCGGTGGGTCTGAAATATGGAAGTTGGTGATACTGAATTTGAGTATGTGGTATTGGACAGAATGGTTATGTGGGAAAAAGGACTAAGTATTTTGGTGGCTAACTTTGAGCACTTGAGAAACGAGTTAATTTTAATACCTCACCCCCTTTTAATAGTATTGGATTTCCTATGGAATCAAAAGTTATTTCTCGCAAATATAAAATGAAGAGTCTTGTAGCTTGAAGCTTGGGCCAATCCAATTCCTTTCTTGCATCAAGGGGCATCTCCACATAAGCCTTTAGCCAAAGCATCTTTCGAACTTTTTTGGAATATACTTGAATAAACATATTAGTCCAATGATGCATATGTTCTGATCAATTATCAAAACCACCCTAGGGACCAGTTGTGCTTTCACCTCTTATTATAATCCAATTGAAAATTTAAAAATATCAAATAGTCTTACAAAACCACTCAAAGGTCGTGCTCACGAAAAGAGATTAAACCGATAGATCTACTGTCTGTCAATGTGATCCCACATGTGCTCAACCAAATCATCTTGCAGCTATGTATGAGTGTTTCGATTACGCATCTCATGATGAAATTGGACGAACTATTGAAAGGTTGTAGGAGGTGAGTGCTCAGGCTCAACATTTTCACCCTGGAAATCAAACCCTTGGTTGTAGATACTGCCATCACGCTCATCCTCAACGATCATGTTGTGCAGGATCACACAAGCAATGATCACCTCTCAAAGATTCTTAGTACACCATGTCAATGCAGGGTTTCAAACACTACCCCATCGGGACTGAAGCATACCAAATGCATGCTCCACATCATTCCTAACAGTCTCCTGCATTTGGGCAAACATCTGTCTCTTCTCTCCTTGCTGATTGAGTATGGTCTTCACAAGAGTGGATCAATAGAATAGATACCATAAGCTAGGTTATATCTCTTGTTGTAATGGTTGCCATTGATCTCAAAGTTAACCTTCGAGGAGTGGACTTCTACAAACCTTGCGAAAACTGGAGAATGCTGAAGAACGCTAATATCATTGTGAGAACCAGCCATGCCGAAGAAAGAATGACATATCCACAGATCTTGTGAAGCCACAGTTTCAAGTATGACAGTGGCACCTTTCATACGCCCCTTGTACTGCCTCTGCCAAGGAAATCGACTGTTCCTTCGCTTCCAATGCATACAATCGATACTACTAAGCATGCCCGGAAAGCCCCTGTTGGCATCGATCGTCAACAACCTCTTTATATCAGTGACGTTTGGCTCTCTCGGGTATTCAGGGCCAAACACAACCACCATGTCCTTGCAGAAACTGTACATTGATTGGAAACACATGGACTCACTCATATGAACATACTCATCCACAAGATCAACAGGAATTTCATATGCAAGCATGCGAATAGCCGCAATGCATTTCTGGTAAGAACACAAGCCAAGCTTGCCTTGGGCATCCTCTTTGCACTCAAAGTATGGGTCATGTGCAAACAATCCCTCTCGAATAAGATTGAACACATGCCTCCTCATTCGGAAGCAGTGAAGAAATTGATGCGGTTTGTAGAGTGCGGTTCTCTCTAAGTAATCGGAATAGAGGAGGTCGTTCCCTTTCTCCCTATTGCGGCTCAAGGCCGGAGCATGACCGGGGATTTACCCCTTAACCGAGGCCGCAACGTACTGATGTGGTCATCGACGACCAATGCTTCCATCACTATGTCCTCATTGTCCGAGGACGAATCATGTGATGAAAAAATGAAGTTGTGAAAGAAATACTCATCCCCGCTATTCATGGTACCTTGCGAGCAAAGCACCGAACACCTTGCGGTCGTGGTGGAGATGCGGTTCGAAAGTGTACGTCGCGCCCGTAAGAGCACAATTTATCCTAAGTGGTTTTGGTAGTTGATGGCGATGCCCCTTGCGGACTAATCGTGTGCATAAAACTTTGAGAGATTATCACGTGGCACGAGACAGTTATTTTCCCCTCAGTGGTTGAAAGAGAAGATGGTGTTTGTCCATCGATTTAGTGTTGGTGGACTTGAGTCATAGGTAAACCCGTACTAACAAGAGGGGATCCAAGTTTTGAAAGGATGGGAGGAACAAACTCACACTCACTTGCACCCCTTTTTGTTCCCCGGTACAATGGAGCCTTTGATGTGTCCCTTAGGCCTTCCAACTTACCTAAGCGAAAGCACCGCTCTGAGGAGTGATAGTACCTCACATGCGGTATAGCTGCCCTTCGGGTCCGGCCCTTCTTCCACATATAAAACCTCTCTGGCATTTTCGGGGACTTCTCTTAATTTGAGCGTGAGTACCGCTTGGGGTGTGATAACCCACAAGTATAGGGGATCACAACAGTTTTCAAGGATAGAGTATTCAACCCAAATTTATTGATTCGACACAAGGGGAAGCCAAAGAATATTCTCAAGTATTATCAGTTGAGTTGTCAATTCAACCACACCTAAAAGATTTAGTATCTGCAGCGAAGTATCAGTAGCAAGGTAGTATGATAGCAACAGTAGCAACGGTAACCAATAGCAATAGTGACAGCAGTAGCAGCAGAGTAAGAGCAGTAGCAACAGAGTAACAATAGTAGCAGTGACAGCAGTAGCAGCAAAGTAACGTAGCAAGGACCAGTAGGAAAAACTCATAGGCAATGGATCAGTGATGGATGATTATGTCGGATGCTATTCATCATGCAACAATTATAACACGGAGAGATATGTAACTAGCTCCAGTTCATCAATGTAATGTAGGCATGTATTCCGTATGTAGTCATACGTGCTTAGGGAAAAGAACTTGCATGACATCTATTGTCCATCCCTCCCGTGGCAGCGGGGTCCTAATGGAAACTACGGGATATTAAGGTTCTCCTTTTAATAAAGAACCATACCAATGCATTAACACTTGGTGAATACATGAACTCCTCATACTATGGTCATCTCATGGAGTGGTTCCGGCTATTGTCACTCCGGGGTTGCCGGGTCATAACACATAGTAGGTGACTACAACTTGCAAGATAGGATCAAGAACACACATATATTGGCGACAACATAATAGGTTCAGATCTGAAATCATGGCACTCGGGCCCTAGTGACAAGCATTAAGCATGGCAAAGTTGTAGCAACATTAATCTCATAACATAGTGGATACTAGGGATCAATCCCCGTCAAAACTAACTCGATTACATGATAGATCTCATCCAACCCATCACAGTCCAGCATGCCTACGAAGAGATTACTCATGAATGGTGAAGAGCATCATGGAATTGGCGATGAAGGAAGGTTGATGATGACGATGGCGACGATTTCCCCTCTCCGGAGCCCAGAACGGACTCCAGATCTGCCCTCCAGAGGAAGAAAAGGAGGTGGCGGCGCCTCCGTATCGTAAAATGCGATGAACTCTTCTCCTTGATTTTTTTCCGGACAAACGGGACAAAATAGAGCTGAGATTGGAGGCGGTGGAGCTCCGTGGGCCCCACAAGCCTGCCAGGTGCCGCCAGGGGGCCCGCGCCTGGTGGGCTTGTGGGATCTCAGCTCCACCCTTCCGGTTGATTCTTGCGCCAGTATTTTTTATATATTCCACAAAAAATCCCCGTAAATTTCCAGGTCATTCCAAGAACTTTTATTTCTGCACAAAAACAACACCATGGCAATTCTGCTGAAAACAACGTTATTCCGGGTTAGTTCCATTCAAATCATGCATATTAGAGTCCAAAACAAGGGCAAAAGAGTTTGGAAAAGTAGATACGATGGAGACATATCAACTCCTGCGAGCTTAAAACCTTGCTTGTCCTCAAGCAATTCAGTTGACAAACTGAAAGAGACAAAAGAAAAAAAAAATTACGAACTCTGTTTGATCTTGTTGTTGCAACTATGTCTAACTCATAACCAGAATTTCAGCAAGATCACAAGCTAACCACATAAGCAAATGACATCTAGGTCTCACGGTAAACTCGTATCAATGGCATAATCAACTAGCGAGCAAATAATAATAAGTTTCAAACATCAACACTTCAATCAAAACAATCATGAAGCAATATGAACAGATGGTATCTCGCTAGCTCTTTCTGAGACCGCAAAACATAAATGGAGAGCACCTTCAAAGACCAAGGGCTGACTAAACATTGTAATTCATAGCAAAGAAGATCCGGTCACAGTCATACTCAATCACAGTTAAAAGCAAAGCATAAAAATGACAGATGTTCTCTCTAATTGGTGCTTTTATAAAAATAGGATGACTCAATAGAAACATAAATAGACAGGCCCTTCGCGGAGGGAAGCATTGATTTGCAGAGGTGCCAGAGCTCAAGCTTTTAAAACAGAGATAATAATTTTGGGTGGCACGCTTTCATTGTCAACGCAATGACCAAGAGTTTTCACCATTTTCCACGCTACACATGCTATAGGCGGTTCCCAAACAGAAAAGGAAAGTTTTGACTCCCCCACCACCGATCAGTCACACTCCACGACTAGCCGAATACTCACGTGCCGTCCATACCAACAACAATCCAGGGGGAGTTTTGTTTGCAATTATCTTTTTGATTTGAGCATGGAACTGGGCATTCCAATTACCGACCCCTTTCTCGTGAATGATAGTGAATAAACATATATCGAGGATTACACGCCTAGCATGGAAGATACTGATCGCCCCTTGTCACCACATGAGCGGTTCGGGCACGCAAAACAGATTATTTCTTGAAGGTTTAGAGAGTGGCACATGCAAATTTACTTGGAACGGCAGGTAGATACCGCATATAGGTAGGTATGCTGGACTCATATGGAACAACTTTGGGTTTATGGAAGTGGATGCACAAGCAGTATTCCCGCTTAGTACAAGTGAAGGCTAGCAAAAGACTAGGAAGCGACCAACTAGAGAGCGACAACAGTCATCAAAATGCATTGAGATTAACCAACAATGAGTGCAAGCACGAGTAGGACATAAATCACCATGAACATGAATATCATAGAGGCTATGTTGATTTTGTTTCAACTACATGCGTTAACATGCGCCAGATCAAGCCACTTGAATCATCCAAAGGAGGATACCATCCTATCATACTACATCATAGTCATCTCAAGATTCATGTTGGCATCCAAGACAAACCATTGTAAGCTCCAAGCTAATTAAGCATGGCATCAGAAACTATGATCTCTAAGTTGTCATTACAAACATGTTTCTCTCACAGCAAAGCTAAATCTGGAACGATGAGCTAGTCATAATTACAAAAACAAAATAGATCGAGTTCATACCAGCTTTTCGTGGCTCAATCACTTCATCTATATTGTCATTATTGCCTTTCACTTGCACGACCGAACGATGTGAACAATAATAAGAGTGCTCGTGCATTGGACTACGCTGGAATCTGCAGACAAACACAAAGGAGAAGACAAAGTAATATGGCTCTTTGAGAGATAAATAGATATGCATGCGAGAGCTACTAAACATTGTAACCATGGTCTTCTACCTTGACCCAAAGAAAAGGAAAACTATTTACACGGGAAAGCTCCCAACAAGCAAAAGAAGAACAATAAAATCTTTTTGGGTTTTCTCAAACTGGACAAACGCACGAAAAGAAAATGAGAAAAAAAAGAAAATAAACTAGCACGGATGATACAGTGGCAAAGTGTGAACACCGACTAACAAAGTGAAAGTGTAAGCAAGAATATAAAGTCGGTGAGAAACACGTACTCCCCCAAGCTCTGGCTTTTGGCCTAAGTTGGTCTACTCCCATGGAGGGAAATAAAGCTCCGGGGTACTCCGGAGTGTACTGAGGATGCCACTGCTGTGTGAGCTCCTCTGGCTCCCACTGATAAACTGGCGTCTGGTACTCGAGTGGTGGCTCGGGCACGGGCACCTGTGGTTGGGCTATGCCCCAATATGCGTAGATGTCCGAGGGCATAATAATGTACCTGCCTGCATGAATATTGAACAAAGAGGGAGCAGGCAAAGTAATAGTCTCACGAGTACCCTGACTAAATACCAGGTTATAAATCATCCTTCTATTTATATCTCTATCAAGAAATTCATGGAGAACCATGCTATCATAATCTAGATATCTCTCAGGAAGAAGAATCTCTTCTTCCTCGTCCAGTCTAATAGGTATCTCAAAGTGTCAGGCAAGACGGGTAGCATAGATACCTCCATAGACAACGCCTTTAGAACGGTTCGTGTTCAACCATTGAGCTACTATAGCGCCCAAGCTATAAGTTTTATCATTATAAAGGGCTTTGCGCAAGACCGCAAGATATGGGGAGCTAAGGGACCCAGCTTTCCCACGACCAATCAAACATTTTCCCACGAATAATGAGAAGTACCGAAGCACGGGAAAATGTATGTTAGCAGCTCTGGCGGAAGACACTCCTCTCTCCTCTCCTACAACAATAATATCTATGAAAGCCTCCAAGTCCCATGGACGAGGTTCATGAATATCCCCAACAAAATGCAATTTGCAAACATTGCAAAAATCCTGGAGTGACATGCGCTGGGGATATCATATAATTTGAACTCAACCATAGGAGGATTCTTCCATGGATAGAAATTAAAGCTTTACACGAAAATATTGGTGAGGAGGAGGTATTGCGGACACTTATCTTGTACGAAGGCGGTAAGGCCTGCGTTCTCCACCAAGTAATAAAAATCCTCATAAAGTCTGGCGGCGCATAAGAACACATCGCTTGGCCACTCGCATGCTCGAACTTCTGCAACTCGAGGGACCGGATACTTGGGTTTCTTCTTATCATTCCCATCATCCTTGGGGTCACGGCTTGAAGAGCATCTTAAGAACCTCCTCATCTTTTCCTTTTTCTATCTCTGAAAAAATCTGAAATTTTAGTGATTCTAAGGAAAAGTGAACAGGGCTCAACGAAACTCGTAGAAACTACTCCCTCAAGTGCCTAGAGGCCATATTACGCATCAAAACTACTTGGGACCAGCTAAAATTAGCATGCAAAGCTCAAGAACAGGGTCACCAAGGCAGCAAAAATACGCGAAGTATAAGGCACTAGAGCAAAAACTAATTGGACCAATGGAGGAGTCACTTACCAAGGAGCAATTTCCCCAAAACAGTTTGGTCAATGGTGCTTTGCACAAGGAGATCAAAAATCCCAGCAAGAAGAGCAAGAACACGGGTTTGAGCTGCGGAACAATTTTTTCTGGAGGTAGGAGAACCAGATGGGAGCTAGAATGAGTGGAGGGGGTGCACGTGGGCCCCACAAGCCTGGTAGACGCGGCCAGGGGGTACCCGCGCCTCCACGGCCTTTGGCCCACTGGTGCAGCCCGTGACTAGCTCTTCGTCTCAGTATTTTTCAAAAATTCCAGAAAAAATCATACTAGATTTTCACGGCATTCGGAGAACTTCTATTTTTGGGGTACTTTTCTACGGGACCCTAAAAGCAGAAAACAGGGAAAACTAAACAAAATCTATCATTTTTCTTCTAAGAAACCGAAGGTGAAAGCTTGGAACAGAGGTTTGTGACTCCTCGATTCATCCATCTCATGGTCATCGAAAGAAATCCGTCAACGAGGTTGATCAAGTCTCCTTGACAAACTTTTTCGAATCGCAAAATAAGACGGAGAATTTTCAAATAGTCACTAGGTTACCTCAATGGGGATGTGAATATTCCCAACAAGAAAATCATACTTCATCTTAACAGTAGGTATAGGGCATTCAAAGCTCCCAATAAGAATCGATGAAGTTTTTTTCGATAGCATTGATGCAATGTACTCGATATTGTTTCTTCGGAAAGTGCACCGTATGCTCATTACCGTTGACATGGAAAGTGACATTGCCTTTGTTGCAATCTATAATAGCCCCTGCAGTGTTGGAAAAGGGTCTTTCGAGGATGACCGCCATGGCATCGTCCTCGGGAATATCCAGGATAACAAAGTATGTTAAGATAGTGACGTTTGCAACCACAACAGGCACATCCTCGCAAATGCCGATAGGAAAAGCAGTTGATTTGTCAGCCATTTGCAAAGATATTTCAGTGGGTGTCAACTTATCCAATTCAAGTCTACGATAAAGAGAGAGAGGCATAACACTAACACCGGCTCCAAGGTCGCATAAAGCAGTTCTAACGTAGTTGCCTTTAATGGAGCAAGGTATAGTGGGCACTCCGGGATCACCTAGATTCTTAGGAGTTCCACCCTTGAAGGTATAGTTAGCAAGCATGGTGGAAATCTCAACCTCAGGTATCCTCCTCTTATTAGTCACAATATCCTTCATGTACTTAGCATACAAAGACATTTTGAGCATATCTGTCAAACACATTTGCAGAAAGACAGGTCTGATCATTTCAACAAAGCGCTCAAAATCCTCATCATCCTTTTTCTTGGATGGTTTGGGAGGAAAGGACATGGGTTTCTGAACCCATGGTTCCCTTTCTTTACCATGCTTCCTAGTAGTGAAGTCGTTCTTATCGTATCTCCTATTCTTAGGTTGTGGGTTATCAAGATCAACAGGTTCAATCTCCACATCCTTATCATTGCTAGGTTGAGCATCATCATGAACATCACTATTGATATTATTATTAGGCTCATGTTCATCACCAGATTGTGTTTCGGCATTAGAGGCAGAGACATCGTTTGGATTCTCAGGTGTAGCAGCATCAGGGTTGCTAGCGTGCAGGTTCCTATCATCTCTCTTCTTCTTCCTAGGATGACTAGGTGCATGAGTGCTAACTCCTTGAGAATCTTGTTCAATTCTCTTCGGATGATCCTCAGGATACAAAGGTTCCTGGGTCATTCTACCGCCTCTAGTGACGAATCTAAGAGAATTGTCTTTCAGCTCATTGAGCAAGTCATTCTAAGCCTTAAGTACTTGTTCTACTTGAGTAGTACCCATAGAGGCATGTTTACTCAGAAGCTTATGATCATTGACGTTTCTGTCCACACAAGCACTTAAATGACTAAGCATACGAGCATTCTGTTCCAATTGTCTGCTAACATAATCATTGAAACTTTGTTGTTTGGCAACAAAGTTATCAAATTCATCCAAGCATAAGCTAGCAGGTTTATCAAAAGGAATATCACTCTCATCGAATCTACGAAGAGAATTTACCTCTACTACCTGTATCGAGTTATCAAGACCATGGATCTCTTCGATAGGTGGTAGATTTTTGACATCTTCAGATTAAATGCCTTTCTCTTTCATAGATTTCTTAGCTTCTTGCATATCTTCGGGACTGAGGAATAGAATACCTCTTTTCTTCGGAGTTGGCTTCGGAATTGGTTCGGGAATAGTCCAAGCATTCTCATTGCACAAGATGTTATTCAATAGGATCTCAGCTCGTTCTACAGTTCGTTCCCTAAAAACACAACCGGCACAACTATCTAGGTGGTCTCTGGAAGCATCGGTAAGTCCATTATAAAAGATATCAAGTATTTAATTCTTCTCAAGAGGGTGATTAGGCAAAGCATTCAGCAGCTGGACGAGCCTCCCCAAAGCTTGTGGGAGACTCTCTTCTTCAACTTGCGTAAAGTTGTATATTCCCTGCAAGGCAGCTTGCTTCTTATGGGCAGGGAAATATTTTTTAGAGAAGTAGTAGATCATATACTCGGGGCTACGCACACAACCAGGAGCAAGAGAAGTGAACCAGGTCCTAGCATCATCCTTTAGCAAGAAAGGAAACAGCTTGAGGATATAGTAGTGGCGGATCTTTTCCTCACTAGTGAATAGGGTGGCTATATCGTCCAGTTTGGTAAGATGGGCTACAACCGTTTCAGACTCATAACCGTGAAAAGGATCAGACTCGACCAGAGTGATTAACTCGAAGTGGCAAACTTTGGATCGTATTTCATCCTAGCGTTCAAAAAATTTTCTTTCCACCTGAGCAATAATTTCTCAACATCATAGCTATACTTACAAGCAGGAAAGTCCTGAGCTATCTCTCCCTCCATAACATAACACTCAGGCCTATCAGGCAATTCATATCTAGGAGAGCTAGTTCTAGCAGGCAAAATAGCAGGTTCTACTTCAATAGTATCAGCAGTTTCAGAAGTATCATCACATCTAGCAGCAAGTCTAGCAATTTGTGCATCAAGGAATGCACCAAGTGGAAAAGGAGTATCAAGCATAGCATCATCATAAGCATCATGGGCAGCAGAAGTAGCATCATCAAGCACATGCGACATATCAAGATTTCTAGCAGGAGGTGGTGTCGCAAACTTACTCATAACTGAAGGTGAATCAAGTGCAGAGCTAGATGGCAGTTCCTTACCTGTCCTCGTAGTAGAGGGCAAGACTTTAGTTTTTGGATCTTTCGGAGAATATAGCTATGCCTCCCCGGCAACGGCGCCAGAAAATAGTCTTGATAACCCACAAGTATAGGGGATCACAACCGTTTTTGAGGGTAGAGTATTTAACCCAAATTTATGGATTCGACACAAGGGGAAGCCAAAGAATATTATCAAGTATTAGCAGTTGAGTTGTCAATTAAACCACACCTGAAAGATTTAATATGTGCAGCAAAGTATCAGTAGCAAGGTCGTATGATAGAAATAGTAGCAACGGTAACCAGTAGCAATAGTGACAGCAGTGCTCAACAGAGTAACAGTAGCAGCAGTGACAGCAGTAGCGGCAAAGTAACATAGCAAGGACCAGTAGGAAAAACTCGTAGGCATTAGATCGGTGATGGATGATTATGTCGGATGCTATCAATCATGCAACAGTTATAACATGGAGAGATATGTAACTAGCTCCAATTCGTCAATGTAATGTAGGCATGTATTCCATATGTAGTCATACGTGCTTAGGGAAAAGAACTTGCATGACATCTATTGTCCATCCCTCCCGTGGCAGCGGGGTCCTAATGGAAACTACGGGATATTAAGGTTCTCCTTTTAATAAAGAACCGGACCAACGCATTAACACTTGGTGAATACATGAACTCATCATACTATGGTCATCTCGGGGAGTGGTTCCGGCTATTGTCACTTGATACGTCCTTTTTGCATCATGCTTTCATGTTGATATTTATTGCTTTTTGGGCTGTTATATTACTTGTGGTACCATATTTATGCCTTTTCTCTCTTATTTTGCAAGGTTTATTTGAAGAGGGAGAATTCAGGCAGCTGGAATTCTGGACTGGAAAAGGAGCAAATCCTAGTCCACTATTCTGCACATCTCCAAATGCTGTGAAAAGTTACGTGGATTTTTTTGGGATTATATAAAAAATACTGGGCGAAAGAACTACCGGAGGGGGGCTGCCAGGGCGCCACAAGCCCTGACACCGCCACCCCCTGGTGGAGGAGTGGGGGCTTGTGGGCTCCCTGGCGGCCCACTAGCCCCCCTCTTTTGCTATATGAAGCGTCTTGGTCCATAAAAAATCAGACGGGAGCTTTTTCGTGGTTTCTTCGCCGCCACGAGGCGGAAGTTGAGCACATCCAATCTAAAGCTCCGGTAGGACGATCCTGTCGGGGAAACTTCCCTCCCAGAGGGGGAAATCATCGCCATCGTCATCACCAACACTCCTCTCGTCGGAGGGGAGGCATCTTCATCAACATCTGCATCAGCACCATCTCCTCTCCAATCCCTAGTTCATCTCTTGTAACCAATCTTCGTCTCGCAACTCCGATTGGTACTTGTAAGGTTGCTAGTAGTGTTGATTACTCTTTGTAGTTGATGCTAGTTGGATTACTTGGTGGAAGAGTTTATGTTCAGATCCTTGATGTTATTCATTACACCTCTGATCATGATTAGGATTATGCTTTGTGAGTAGTTACTTTTGTTCCTGAGGACATGGGATAAGTCATGCTGATAATAGTCATGTGAATTTGATATTCGTTCGGTATTTTGATATGTTGTATGTTGTTTTTTCCTCTAGTGGTGTTATGTGAACATCGACTACATAACACTTCACCATATTTGGGCCTAGAGGAAGGCATTGAGAAGTAGTAAGTAGATGATGGGTTGCTGGAGTGACAGAAGCTTAAACCCCAGTCTATGCGTTGCTTCGTAAGGGGCTGATTTGGATCCACTAGTTTAATGCTATGGTTAGACTTTGTCTTAATTCTTATTTTGTAGTTGCGGATGCTTGCGAGAGAGGTTAATCATAAGTGGGATGCTTGTCCTAGTAAGGGCAGTACCCAAGCGCCGGTCCACCCACATATCAAACTATCAAAGTAACGAACGCGAATCATATGAACATGATGAAACTAGCATGACAGAAATTCCCGTGTGTCCTCGGGAGTGTTTTCCCTTCTATAATACTTTGTTCAGGCTTGTCCCTTGCTACAAAAGGGATTGGGGCACTTGCTGCACTGTTGTTACTACTTGTTACTTGTTACTTTTTGCTTGCTACGTTTCACCTCGCTACACAATCACTTGTTACCGCTACTTTCAGTGCTTGTAGTTATTACCTTGCTGAAATCCGTTTATCAGAGCCTTCTGCTCCTCGTTGGGTTCGACACTCTTACTTATCGAAAGGACTACGATTGATCCCCTATACTTGTGGGTCATCAAGACTCTTTTCTGGCGCCGTTGCCGGGGAGTGAAGCGCCTTTGGTAAGTGGAAATTGGTAAGGAAACATCTATATATTGTGCTGAACTTTATTGTCACTTGTCACTATGGAAACTGTTCCTTTGAGGAGTTTGTTCGGGGTATCTTCACCACGAACGGAAGCACGAGGAGTTGTTCCTCAACCTGAGGTACCTACTGAAAATATCTTATATGAAATTCCTTCGGGTATGCTTGAGAAACTGCTGCCTAATCCTTTCACAGGAGATGGATCTTCACATCCAGACTTGCATCTGATCTATGTAGATGAAGTTTGTGGTTTATTTAAGCTTGCAGGTTTGCCCGAGGATGAGGTAAAGAAGAAAGTCTTTCCTTTATCTTTGAAGGATAAGGCGTTGACATGGTATAGGCTATGTGATGATACTGGATCATGGGGCCACAATTGGTTGAAATTGGAATTTCATCAAAAGTTCTATCCTATGCATTTAGTACATCGTGATCGGAAATTTATTTATAACTTTTGGCCTCGTGACAGGGAAAGCATAGATCAAGCTTGGGGGAGGCTTAAATCAATGCTATATTCATGCCCCAATCATGAGCTCTCGAGAGAAATCATCACTCATAACTTTTATGCTCGGCTTTCTCATGAAGATCGTACCATGCTTGACACTTCTTGTACCGGTTCTTTTATGAAGAAGGATATTGATCACAAGTGGAATTTATTGGAGAGAATCAAACGCAACTCTGAAGATTGGGAGCTAGAGGAAGGTAAGGATTCAGGTATGAATTTCCAGTTTGACTGCGTTAAATCTTTTGTTGAGACAAACACTTCTAGAGATTTTAGCGCTAAGTATGGACTTGACTCTGAGATAGTAGCTTCTCTATGTGAATCTTTTGCTGCTCATGTTGATCTTCCCAAAGAGAAGTGGTTTAAATATCATCCTCCTGTAGAAAGCAACATAGCCAAAACCAATATAGTTGAGGAGAAAGTCATTGCTTTTAGTGATCCTGTTGTTCCTTGTGCTTACACTGAGAAACCACCATACCCTGCTAGGATAAAGGATTATTCTAAAGCTCCAAGTGTGATACGTAGGGGTTACATTAGACCACTTGCACCCCCCAAGGAGATTAGAGTTGAACCTAGTGTTGCTATTATCAAAGATCTCTTAGCCGAAGACGTAGACGGGCATCTTATCAAATTTTGTGAGGACTCTGCTAGAATTGCTAAACCTCACGCGAAAGACAAACAAGGACCTGTAGTTGGCCTGCCCGTTGTTTCTGCCAAGATAGGAGATCACTGTTACCATGGTTTATGTGAAATGGGAGCTAGTGTCAGTGCAATACCCCGTTCTCTATATGATGAAATCAAAGATGAGATTGCACCTGCTGAGTTATAACCCATTGATGTCACTATTACGCTAGCTAATAGAGACACTATGTGTCCTCTGGGAATTGTGAGAGATGTAGAAGTCCTGTGTGGAAAGACGAAGTATCCTACTGATTTCCTTGTCCTTGGTACTGCACAAGATAGCTTCAGTCCCATCATATTCGGTAGACCCTTTCTCAACACTGTCAATGCTCACATTGATTGCATTAAGCAGACTATCACAGTTAGTTTCGAGGGTGTGTCTCATGAATTTAACTTCTCCAAGTTTGGAAGACAACCTCATGAAAGAGAGTCGTCTAGAAGGGATGAAATCATTCCTCTTGCCTCTATTGCCGTACATCCTACGGATCCTTTAGAGCAATATCTGCTTGAGCATGAAAATGATATGCATACGGAGGAGAGTGATGAGATAGATAAAATTGTCTTAGAACAATATCCTATTCTCAAGAATAATCTGCCTCTTGAACTGCTTGGGGATCCTCCCCCACCAAAGGGTGATCTTGTGTTCGAGCTTAAACTGTTGCCTGATACTCTTAAGTATGCCTATCTTGATGAGAAGGAGATATATCCTGTCATTATTAGTGCCCTCCTCTCAGAGCACGAAGAGAAGAAATTACTAAGGACTCTGAGGAAGCACCACGCTGCTATTGGATATACTCTTGGTGATCTTAAGGGTATTAGTCCTACTCTATGTCAGCACAAGATTAAAACCGATCCTGACTTTAAACCAGTTGCTGATCATCAAAGGAGATTAAATCCTAACATGAAAGAGGTCGTTAGAAAAGAAATATTAAAGCTTCTGGAAGCAAGAATCATTTATCCTGTTGCTCATAGTGATTGGGTAAGTCCAGTACATTGTGTACCTAAGAAGGGAGGTATCACCATCGTTCCTAATGATAAGGATGAACTAATCCCACAAAGGATTATTATCGGCTATAGGATGGTGATAGACTTCCGGAAACTGAACAAGGCAACCAGGAAAGATCATTATCCTTTGTCTTTTATCGACCAAATGCTAGAAAGGTTATAAAAACACACACACTTCTGCTTTCTAGACGGTTATTCAGGTTTCTCGCAAATACCTGTTGCACAATCTGATCAAGAGAAAACCACTTTCACCTGCCCTTTTGGTACCTTTGCCTATAGACGTATGCCTTTTGGCTTATGCAATGCACCTGCCACCTTCCAAAGATGTATGATGGCTATATTCTTTGACTTTTGTGAAAAGATTGTCGAGGTTTTCATGGATGACTTCTCCATTTACTGGTCTTCCTTTGATGATTGCCTCAGCAACCTTGATCGAGTCTTACAGAGATGCAAAGAAACCAACCTCGTCTTGAATTGGGAGAAGTGCCACTTTATGGTTAATGAAGGTATCGTCTTAGGACACAAGATCTTTGAAAGAGGCATTGAAGTTGATAAGGCTAAGGTTGATGCAATTGAGAAAATGCCTTGCCCCACAGATATCAGAGGTATACGAAGTTTCCTAGGTCATCCTGGTTTCTATAGAAGGTTCATTAAAGACTTCTCTAAGATTTCTAGGCCTCTTACCAACCTCTTGCAGAAGGATGTTCCTTTTGTTTTTTATGAGGATTGTGAGGAAGCCTTCGAAATACTTAAGAAGGCTTTGATAATAGCACCTATTGTGCAACCACCTGACTGGAACTTGCCCTTTGAAATCATGTGCGATGCTAGTGATTATGCTATTGGTGCTGTTCTAGGCCAAAGAGTTGACAAGAAGTTGAATGTCATTCACTACGCTAGTAAAACTCTAGACAGTGCCCAAAGAAACTATGCCACTACGGAGAAGGAATTTTTAGCAGTCGTGTTTGCATGTGAAAAGTTCAGATCTTATATAGTTGACTCCAAAGTCACTATTCACTCTGATCATGCTGCTATTAAGTACCTTATGGAGAAGAAGGACGCTAAGCCTAGGCTGATCAGATGGGTTCTCCTGCTACAGGAATTTGATTTGCACGTCGTTGACCGAAAGGGTGCTGATATCCCTGTAGCAGATAACTTGTCTAGGTTAGAGAATTTCCTTGAGGACCCACTACCTATTGATGATAGCTTTCCTGATGAGCAACTAAATGTCATCCACACTTCACATAGTGCACCGTGGTATGCCGATTATGCAAACTATATCGTAGCCAAATACATACCACCCAGTTTCACCTATCATGCTGGAGATAGAACTGCCCATAAGGTATTGCAATCAGGTTTCTATTGGCCCACTCTCTTCAAGGATGCCTGTAAGTTTGTCTTGTCTTGTGACGAATGCCAAAGAATAGGGAATATCAGTAAGCGTCAGGAAATGCCTATGAACTATTCACTTGTCATTGAACCATTTGATGTCTGGGGCTTTGATTATATGGGACCCTTCCCGAGTTCCAATGGGTACACTCACATCTTAGTTCTTGTGGATTATGTTACTAAGTGGGTAGAGGTTATGCCCACTAAAAATGCTGATCACTACACCTCTATTAAGATGCTTAAAGAAGTCATATTCCCAAGATTTGGAATCCCTAGATACTTGATGACTGATGGCGGTTCACACTTCATTCATGGTGTTTTCCGCAAGATGCTAGCTAAGTATGATGTCAACCATAGAGTTGCATCTCCTTATCATCCTCAGTCTAGTGGTCAAGTGGAGTTGAGTAATAGTGAGATCAAGTTGATCCTACAAAAGACCGTCAAAAGATCTCGAAAGAACTGGTCTAGCAAACTTGAGGATGCACTATGGGCTTATAGGACTGCTTATAAAAATCCCATGGGCATGTCACCGTATAAAATGGTTTACGGTAAAGCCTGTCATTTACCTCTTGAGCTGGAACACAAAGCTTATTGGGCAATCAAAGAGCTGAACTTTGATTTCAAACTTGCCGGTGAGAAGCGGTTGTCTGATATCAGCTCGTTACATGAATGGAGAGCCCAGGCATACGAGAATGCCAAGTTGTTCAAGGAAAAGGTTAAGAGATGGCACGACAAACGAATACAGAAGCGAGAGTCCAATGTAGGTGATTATGTCCTGCTATACAATTCTCATTTGAGATTCTTTGCAGGCAAGCTTCTCTCTAAATGGGAAGGTCCCTATGTTATCGACGAAGTATATCGTTCCGGTGCTATCAAAATCAATTACACGGAAGGAAATTTCCCTAGAGTTGTAAATGGGCAAATAATCAAGCATTACATCTCTGGTACTCCCATAAATGTTGAGACCAATATCATCAATGTCATAACTCCAGAGGAGTACATAAGGGATGTTTGTCAGCCTGTTTCAGACCTTGAAAACAAAGATGTATCTGTTTCGGTAAGAAATTGGACTCCGATGCTTTTCCAATACGAAATTTCTTCCGTTTTGGAATTTTTGGAAAATTACAAAAATAAAAAAGCAGTCCGGAGAGAGAACGAGGCGGCCACAAGCCTTGCCACCGCCCCCTACCCCCCTGGTGGCGGAGGGCAAGCTTGTGGGCACCTCGAGTGCCTCCCGGACTCCGTTTTCTTGCGGAGCACTCCTTCTGGTCCAGAAAAAATCAATATATACTCGCCCGAAGGTTTTGATCCCGTATCGCGCAGTTTTCCTCTGTTTTTGTTTCGAGCTTGTTCTGCCGCAGATCTAGGTCAAGATGTCTTCTCAAGATTCAAAGGGAGAGAGCTATGTGGCTGATTACCTTGCTAACCCCAAGGTCTATGGGGACTTGGAACCATATGGCTGGAACACTGACGAGGAACAGGACTATGAGCCCAAAGGGAAGGAGCAAACGAGTTCCGATGAAGTGGAGACTCCTCTACCTCAACTTGCAAACACCCATGTGGAGTTCAAGAAGTCAAGCCTCCCCAACTCCAGGAGGAAGCCTGAGACCGTATTTATCCCCTCTCGTTTCTTGCAGGAGAGTAAGCAGGAGCTTTGCCATAGAGTGTTGAAGCTTGAGGAGGAAAATGACGATTTAAGGGAGCAGAACTTTTTGCTCAAGTGGAAATTAGACAAGCTCAAGACTGCTTAAACAACAACACCACCATCACCACCGAAGGAAGGCAACTAAGCATTGGTATGGGCAATCCCATTGGCTTCTGCCAAGCTTGGGGGAGTTGCCCCGGTATCGAATCACCTTTATATATTTTGCTTTTACCTTTGTTTTAGTTCTTTCCTTTTCAGTTTTTATTTCTTATCTTAGAGGAATATGTCTTTAGTGTTTAGTTTGAGTCTTTTGCTTTTGTCTCTCCCCCGATGTATTCGAGCTTACGAGCTATATAATAAGGAGTATCTTGGTCAAGGGCTTTGCTTTGTGCCATGATCAAAAGTATGAAAAGAACGATAGCATGAAAGATCATGAGATGATCTTATGGAAAGTGATAACTTCACGTATGACACGTATTATGATTGAAACTTGTTGAGAATAAATCAACATAGACCTCAATCATTTTTGCAATTAACAAGAAGTAATAAGGAAAGAGAGGTTCGCATATAAATATATCATCTTAGACACTTTTTACAATTGTGAGCACTCAACAAACTATTACATGCTTAGGAGTAGATGTTGGACAAGGAAGACAACATAATGAATTGTGTTTGCTTGGTTCCAAACAATGTTATATGATTAGAGATCCCTTAGCATGTGACGATTGCGTCCACCTCATATTAGCCAAAACTCTGGCACCAAGTAGAGATACTACTTGTGCATCCATAAACCTCCAACCCAGTTTTGCCATGAGAACCATACCTACCTATGGATTGAATAATATCCTTCAAGTAAGTTGTCATCGGTGCAAGCAATAAAAATTGCTCTCTAATATGTATGATCTATTAGTGTGTGGAAAATAAACTTTGTACGAACCTGTGTTGAGGAAGACATAAAAGCGACAGACTGCATAATAAAGTTCTTTATCACAGGAGGCAATATAAAGTGACGTTCCTCCGCACTAAGAGGACACGCATTCAAACCTCAAAAGCGCATGACAACCTCTGCTTCCCTCTGAGAAGGGCCCATCTTGTACCTTTACTTTTTTCCCTTGTAAGAGTCATGGTGATCATCACCAATTCCCTATTTTTTTCCTTTGTCTTGGCTACCGTCACATGTTTGGGAAAGATCTATATTCATATATCAACTTGGAGTTGAGTACTTATGCTTTATTGTTGTTGACTTTACCTTTTAGGTAAATGGTTGGGAGGCAAAACTATAAGCCCATATCTTCCTGTGTGTCGAGCTGAAACTTTGACAGCATGAGTACCACGTGAGTTGTAACAATTGTGGAAAACAAAAGAGATGATTGAGTATGTGGGTTTGCCTTACAAGCTCTTATTTGACTCTTTCTGATGTTGTGATAAATTGCAATTGCTTCAATGACTATGGTTTATTGTTGGTTACTTCTCAGTAAGGTTTTTGCTTCATGCTTTGCTTTGTGAAGGAATTGTTACTTTCCCATAAGAATCTTTATGTTTTATTGCTGTCCTATGTGTGATCATGATGCCCTCATGTCCGTATTATGTTTTATCGACACCTTCGTCCCTCAACATGTGGACATGTTTATGGAACTTGGTTTTCGCTTGAGGACAAGCGAGGTCTAAGCTTGGGGGAGTTGATACGTCCATTTTGCATCATGCTTTCATGTTGATATTTATTGCTTTTTGGGCTGTTATATTACTTGTGGTACCATATTTATGCCTTTTCTCTCTTATTTTGCAAGGTTTATTTGAAGAGGGAGAATTCAGGCAGCTGGAATTCTGGACTGGAAAAGGAGCAAATCCTAGTCCACTATTCTGCACATCTCCAAATGCCCTGAAAAGTTACGTGGATTTTTTTGGGATTATATAAAAAATACTGTGCGAAAGAACTACCGGAGGGGGGCTGCCAGGGCGCCACAAGCCCTGACACCGCCACCCCCTGGTGGCGGAGTGGGGGCTTGTGGGCTCCCTGACGGCCCACTAGCCCCCCTCTTTTGCTATATGAAGCGTCTTGGTCCATAAAAAATCAGACGGGAGCTTTTTCGTGGTTTCGTCACCGCCACGAGGAGGAACTTGAGCACATCCAATCTAAAGCTCCGTTAGGACGATCCTGTCGGGGAAACTTCCCTCCCGGAGGGGGAAATCATCGACATCGTCATCACCAACACTCCTCTCGTCGGAGGGGAGGCATCTTCATCAACATCTGCATCAGCACCATCTCCTCTCCAATCCCTAGTTCATCTCTTGTAACCAATCTTCGTCTCGCAAATCTGATTGGTACTTGTAAGGTTGCTAGTAGTGTTGATTACTCTTTGTAGTTGATGCTAGTTGGATTACTTGGTGGAAGAGTTTATGTTCAGATCCTTGATGCTATTCATTACACCTCTGATCATGATTAGGATTATGCTTTGTGAGTAGTTACTTTTGTTCCTGAGGACATGGGATAAGTCATGCTGATAATAGTCATGTGAATTTGATATTCGTTCGGTATTTTGATATGTTGTATGTTGTTTTTTCCTCTAATGGTGTTATGTGAATGTGGACTACATAACACTTCACCATATTTGGGCCTAGAGGAAGGCATTGGGAAGTAGTAAGTAGATGATGGGTTGTTGGAGTGACAGAAGCTTAAACCCCAGTCTATGCGTTGCTTCGTAAGGGGCTGATTTGGATCCACTAGTTTAATGCTATGGTTAGACTTTGTCTTAATTCTTATTTTGTAGTTGCAGATGCTTGCGAGAGAGGTTAATCATAAGTGGGATGCTTGTCCTAGTAAGGGCAGTACCCAAGGGCCGGTCGACCCACATATCAAACTATCAAAGTAACGAACGCGAATCATATGAACATGATGAAACTAGCATGACAGAAATTCCCGTGTGTCCTCGGGAGCGTTTTCCCTTCTATAAGACTTTGTTCAGGCTTGTCCCTTGCTACAAAAGGGATTGGGCCACTTGCTGCACCGTTGTTACTACTTGTTACTTGTTAGTTTTTGCTTGCTACGTTTCACCTCGCTACACAATCACTTGTTACCGCTACTTTCAGTGCTTGCAGTTATTACCTTGCTGAAATCCATTTATCGGAGCCTTCTGCTCCTCATTGGGTTCGACACTCTTACTTATCGAAAAGACTACGATTGATCCCCTATACTTGTGGGTCATCATCACTCCGGGGTTGCCGGGTCATAACACATAGTAGGTGACTACAACTTGCAAGATAGGATCACGGACACACATATATTGGCGACAACATAATAGGTTCAGATCTGAAATCATGGCACTCGGGCCCTAGTGACAAGTATTAAGCATGGCAAAGTAGTAGCAACATCAATCTTAGAACATAGTGGATACTAGGGATCAATCCCCGTCGAAACTAACTCGATTACATGATGGATCTCATCCAACCCATCACCGTCCAGCAAGCCTACGATGAGATTACTCACGAACGGTGAAGAGCATCATGGAATTGGTGATGAAGCAAGGTTGATCATGACGATGGCGACGATTTCCCCTCTGCGGAGGCCAGAACGGACTCCAGAACTGGCCTCCAGAGGAAGAACAAGAGGTGGCGGCGCCTCCGTATCGTAAAACGCGATGAACTCTTCTCCTTGCTTTTTTTCCACACGAAAGGGACTAAATAGAGCTGAGATTGGAGGCGGTGGAGCTTCGTGGGCCCCACAAGCCTGCCAGGCGTGGCCAGGGGGGCCCGCGCCTGGTGGGCTTGTGGGCTCTCAGCTCCACCCCTCCGGTTCATTCTTGCGCTAGTATTTTTTATATATTCCACAAAAAATCCCCATAAATTTCCAGGTCATTCCGAGAACTTTTATTTCTACGCAAAAACAACACCATGACAATTCTGCTGAAAACAGCATTAGTCCGGGTTAGTTCCATTCAAATCATGCAAATTAGAGTCCAAAACAAGGGCAAAAGAGTTTGGAGAAGTAGATATGATGGAGACGTATCAGGGTGGAGCGGTAGTACCACTCCATCGGTACTGCGACCCTCCCCTTCCGCTGGTTCATGTCCTTATAAATCCTCTCTGGTATCATTGGCTCGTGTCATCGATATTAAGTGGAAGCACCGCTTGGTGTTGGACGGTAGTACCGCTCATGCAGAACTACCGCTTCCCACACCATGTTTCTTTGCATGTGGTGGTCGGTACTTCCATGCAAGCGGAAGTACCGCTCCCCTATGCAGTACTGCCGCTTAAGTGCACCAGTGGGCAGAAAAACAACCAGATTCTTCCCCCACTATAAATAGGTCTTCTTCTCCCAAGAGACCTTTACCTTTTTCCCTCTCCAAGCTCCATTGTTGCTCATGAGCTCAAACTTTCCCGATCTCTCTCCCTAGCCATCGATTTGTGTTGATGCTCTAGGGTTTGGAGGAGAAGTCCTTGATGCACACTTCCACCAAGAGAAAAATTGTCCCCCCATTAATCCCTCGCGGATCTTGTTACTCTTGGGTGTTTGAACACCCTAGACGGAAGAGGTCACCTCGAAGCCATAGTCCATTATGGTGAAGCTTCATGGTTTCATTAGGAGCCTCCAATTGAGTTGTGGAGTTTCCCCAACCTTGTTTGTAAAGGTTCGATAGACACCTTCAAGGGCACCATTAGTGGAATCACGACATCTCGCATTGTGTGAGGGCGTGAGGAGAATACGATGGCCTTAGTGGCATCTTGGGGAGCATTGTGGCTCCACACCGCTCCAACAGAGACGTACTTCCCATCAAAGGGAAGGAACTTTTGAAACACACCCTCGTCTTCATCAGTTCCACTTCTGGTTACTTCTTACTTTTACATGTATTAGCTACTTGCTTGTTATTTTTGTTGCTAGAATCATATAGGTTGCTCACTTAGTTGCATATCCAGACAACCTATTTGTTGCTAAACTTAATTGGTTAAAGAAAAACTTAAAATTGTTAGTTGTCTGTTCACCCCCCTCTAGTCAACCATATCAATCCTTTCAATTGGTATCAGAGCTACGTCTCTTTATCAAGGGGTTCGCCAATCAAAGAGTATGGTTGACGGCGGGGAACGGCTTGTGGAGTTGCCGAGGTCGGGTTTGTGAACTCGATCACCTAGAGGATCTAAATGAGGTTATTTCCTCTCTTAGATCCACAGTGTCTATTGAGGTCAAAAATATGCTCAAAGATTTCCTTGATGGCTTCAAACTTTCTACCGATTTGTTGCATGTGGTTAATCCCACAGCTTCGGAGACGGAGACCAACCCCAAGAAGGAAAATGCTAGTAGTGACAGAAATAAGTTCCCTCAAGGAACAAGTGGGGGAAAATACCTTTTCCTCGGTTCATCCTCCTGTGGTCTATGGAGGACGGTTCATCCACCGCATATCATTAACCTCGGTTCTCCTCCTAAACTTGTTAAGAATGATTTTGCTAATTGGGTTTTTCGTATTAAGGCTCGTTTGAATCATAACTCAACACAACTTTGTCAAATCATTGAGTAAGGGTACTACCCACATGATCCAAGCAACCTCACGCTAAGAGAAGATGTCAACAATCAGCTCAATCGCTACACCTTGTTCATCCTTCAAGTAGTTGTTCCCATTGAAGATATTGTGTCCCTTCACTCGTGTAAAAGATTGTTGGGAGCACATGATTTCCATGTACAAGGGAAGCTCAAGTATTCAACGGTTCAACTATGAAGTGATTCCTGTTGCGGTTGATGAATTTGTAATGATAGAAGATGAGGACCCTCGTGAGCTCTACCGGAGGGTGACAACTCTTGTCGTTGCTCTTAAAGATCATGGAGCAAGGACGTGGATGAAAATTGGATCATGCGGAAGTTTCTTGAGGCCATCGTGCCTTTCAACAAGGCCATGTCCTTTATCATCCCGCATAGGCCGGACTTTCACTCATTATCCTCAAGTGAAGTGTTGGATGAGTTCATAGCAATGAACATTTTAAACAAGACCGCCGCAATGCTCTTGCTCATGTCCAACGGTCAAGAAAAGACTCCTCCAACCTTGCTTTGACGACCAAGGCTGATTTGGAGGAAGATGATGAAGAAGAGGAAAGCTACCCCAAAGACACCAAATATGCTTACCACGAGCACATGGCTCTTGTGCCAAGGAAATTTTGGGGCAACAAGAAAAACTCAAGGCCCAACTTATCCAAGAACAACTCAAGTGGGTCTAAGGGCAAGCAACACATGACGAATTGCTACAACTATGGCAATGTGAGTCACTTTGTGGCAGACTGTCCTTATGAGAAGAGGGAAGACAATGGTGGCAAACTTATTTGCAAAGTTAAAGTCGGGCCCTTCCCCAACAATAACAACTTCTCCAAGAAGATGCCTAATACGTATCTGTTATTTTTTGTTGTTCCATGACAATATTATACAACTTTCACATATTTATGGCAACATTTTATATGATTTATTGGACTAACATATTGATCCAGTGTCAAGTGCCACTTCCTATTTGATGCATGTTTTTTGTTTCGCACAATATCCATATCAAACAAAGTCCAAACGCGATAAAAATTTATGGAGAATTATTTTGGAATATATGTTATTTTTGGGAGGTGGAATCAACGTAAATAGAAGCCCACAACCTCCACTACCCGCCAGGGCGCTGCCCATACCCCCTACCACGCCTTAACCACTAGTGGCCACACCCCCCCCCCCCACCGATCGGAGTTATCGAACTCTGAGAATTTAAGAGATGGTGAAGGGCGAGAAACTAGGAACGCAAAACAGAAGAGAGCAGAGTGGGAGATCCAATCTCGGAGGGTCTCCCGCCCCTCTGTCACCATGGAGGCCATGGACCAGAGGGGAACTCTCTTCCCATCTAGGAGGGAGGCCAAGGAAGAAGAATAAGGAGGGGGGCTCTCCTCCCTCTCTCCCGGTGGCGCTAGAGTGTCGCCGGGGCAAGGAGTGTGACGATAATCTACATTAACAATCTTGCCGCCGTCAACACCCTTTTCCCGTTGTAACACCCTTTTCCAGTTGTAACTCTCTACTTAAACATGGTGCGCAACACTACATACTATTTCCCAATGATATGTGGTTATCCTATGATGTTTGAGTAGATCCGTTTTGTCCTACGTGTTAATTGTGATATGATGTCATTGATATGAGTTGTGTGTTGATATGGTTTTGTCCTAAGGTGCCTTCGTCAGGCGCACACGTGAAGGATACACGGTGGAGGGTTTGTAATATGTTCATGATTCGCTTATAGTGGGTGGCGAGAGTGACAGAAACTTACACCCGAGTAAGGAGTTGTGCGTGTATGGGTGTAAATAGGACTTAATGTTGAATGCTATGGTAGGGTTTACCTTAATGATTTATAGTAGTCGCGGATGCTTCCTAGAGCTCCAGTCATAAGTGCATATGATCCAAGTACGGAAAATGTGTTAGCGTATGCCTCTCCCTCATTGCACATGTTAAGTATCTATCATGTTATATTCAATTGCCTATGGACAATCTTTTTCTTGCATTACACAAAAATTATTCTACTAAACAGCCCCTAACGTTTATTTCCATGCTCTTTATTTTCTTGCAAAACAACACTTAACTTTTATTTACATGTTCTTTATTATCTTGCAAACATATGTATTACACCTACTAAGTACTTCTAGTTTCATTCTTGTTTTAGGTAAAGAAAACGTTAAGTGTGCGTAAAGTTGTATTGGTGGTCGATAGAACTTGAGGGAATATTTGTTTTACCTTTAGCTCCTCATTGGGTTCGACACTCTTATTTATCGAAAAGGGCTACAAGGGATCCCCTATACTTGGGGGTTCTCAAGACCTTTTTCTGGCACCTTTGCCGGGGAGCAATAGCGTGGGGTGAATATTCTCGTGTGTGCTTGATTGCTTTTCCACTAGGTAAAAGAATTGTTATTAGTTGTTTAATATCTTTAGTTATGGATATGGAACATGAAACACCAAAAAAATAGTTGTACTTGCTATTCGTGGAGATGGGGAACCTCCTTAAACACACGATGATGGTTATGTGGAAAACATTAAATACTACTTTGATAATCGTGATAATTCCCATTGAACTTTATGATGGGATACACGTTGGATCAACGTGAGTATTTTAGGGATTATCGTTTGTCTCAAAAAGGTAAACACATTTGGGCTCAAATTAAAATGTTGCGTTGGTATGCTTGGAAATTATTCTTGAGGTGTGATTATACTTGTAGCTCTAAGATGGAGACTGTCATAGGAATGACCCTAACAAAAGTACCAGGGGTACGAACGGAGAGGCGAAGCCTCACTAAGGGTAGTGGATACACTCAGATGTACGAGTTCGGGCCCCACTCGGTAGTGGTAACAGCCTATGTCTCGAGCCCTAAGGCTGATGTTTACTTATGGGGTATCTGATATTACAGGATGCTGAACCCTTGAGAAGGAGTCTGGGAGTGGCTTATATAGAGTGCGCCACAACCGGTCGAGCTTCATTACAAGGCGTGTTAATGCTAATAAATATGGGGGTTACTAGAAATGTCATCTATAACTATGGCGTTACTGGTAACGTGGGTCTTCACTGCACTTCATGTGCTAGTTTAAGTCCTTAGCCATTGCAGCCTCTTCGATGCCATCGTCTTGCTATGGTCCGAGTTCCAAGGTGTGTCTGACTGACATAAGGCGATCCGAATTAGTTCATGTAAGCCGAGTGAGGGCACGTTGTCCCGAGTGAGGTCGTGACTACAACGATGACCTGTAGGACGCTGATGTCAATGCGGGGCCTTAGGTGGGCCTTGGGAAGCAGGTCCGTATGCCTACCCCTAATGTACAACCCCGTCAGTATCCCCCGAATCGGTTAAGGTATTGCAGACCGAGTGAATGACCTCATTAAGATTCTTTGGTGTCTCGGGGACGCTAAGGTTGTAGCTCGAGGATGCGTCATTCGGACTCTCAGCAAACTACTACGGATTCAAGAACGATGAATTCCGAGTGCTAGAGTTGTTGGAAATATGCCCTAGAGGCAATAATAAAATAGTTATTATTATATTTCTTGTTTCAAGATAATCGTTTATTACCCATGCTATAATTGTATTGAATGGAAACATAGATACATGTGTGGATACATAGACAAAATCATGTCCCTAGTAAGCCTCTAGTTGACTAGCTCATTGATCAAAGATTGTTAAGGTTTCCTAGCCATAGACAAGTGTTGTCACTTGATAACGGGATCACATCATTAGGAGAATGATGTGATGGACAAGACACAAACTATAAACATAGCATGTGATCGTGTTATTTTGTTGCTATTATTTTCTGCATGTCAAGTATACATTCCTATGACCATGAGATCATGTAACTCACTCACACCGTAGGAATACCTTATGTGTATCAAATGTCGCAACGTTACTGGGTGACTATAAAGGTGCTCTACACGTATCTCCGAAGGTGTCCGTTGAGTTAGCATGGATCAAGATTGGGATTTGTCACTCCGTGTGACGGAGAGGTATCTCGAGGCCCACTTGGTAATACAAAATCACAAACAAGCCTTGTAAGTAATGTGACTAAAGAGATAGCCACGGGATCTTGTATTACGAAACAAGTAAAGAGACTTGCTGGTAACGAGATTGAAATAGGTAATAGGATACCGACGATCGTATCTCGGGCAAGTAACATACCGAAGGACAAAGGGAATGATATACGGGATTAAATGAATCCTTGACATAGAGGTTCAACCGGTAAGATCTTCGTAGAATATGTAGGATCCAATATAGGCATCTAGGTCCCGCTATTGGATATTGAGCAGAGAGTGCCTCGGTCATGTTTACATAGTTCTCGAACCCGCAGGTTTTGCACACCTAAGGTTCGGTGACATTTTGGTATAGTTGAATTATTGATGTTGGTAACCGAATGGTGTTCTGAGTCCCGAATGAGATCCTAGATGTCACGAGGTCTCTGAAATGGTTCGGAAATGAAGATTGATATATAGGATTGTTGCATTTGCCTTCTGGAAAGATTTCGGGCCTTACCAGTAAAGTATCGGGAGTGATGAATGGGTTCCGGGGTTTTACCGGGAGGGGCCACCCACGCGGGAGAGGACCTAATAGGCCCATGGGTGGCGTACAAGCCCATAGTGGGCTGGTGAGGCCGGCCCATTAAGCCTATTTCGGCTGAAAGAAAAATAAAAGGAAAAAGGGAAAAAGGAAGGAGGTGGACAAGATGGGAAGGAGTCCTCCACCAAACCGAATTGGAGGAGTACTCCTCGCTCTTCGGCTCGGCCGAACCCTCCTACTTGGAGTAGGAGGCAAGCCACACTCCCTTTTGTTCCTCCTATAAATAGTGGAGGTTTGAGAGGCTTTTGCACCCCAAACCATTGTGCAGCCCTCTCTCCCTCCACTACTTCGTGACACCCCGTAGCTAGTTCGGTACGGCACGACGAAGCCCTGCCGTAGTAGTTCCACCACCATCACCGCCATGCCCTCATGCTTCCGGAGAATTCAGCTACCTCTTTGTCTCTCTTCATGGATCAAGAAGGCGTAAATCGGCATCGAGCTGCACGTGTGCTGAACGCGGAGGTGCCGTACGGTCTGTACTAGATCGGGGCGGAGTTCGTGGGACGGATCGTGATCGGATCAAGTAGACGTTCGACTACATCAACCGCGTTTCTTAACACTTCTCGCTTAGCGATCTAGAAGGGTATGTGGATCTGATCTCCCCTCTCGTAGATGATCATCACCATGATAGGTCTTTCGTGTGCATAGGAAAATATTTGTTTCCCATGCAACATTCCCCAACACGAGCATACTGGTATGTTTGCTATCTGCAGTGATTGACTATCTTTTGGGAAGATAGATTCAATGAATCGGACAGTTGTAAGCTCAGCGCTTCGGGTGTCTAACCGATGAGACGGGACGGATCCCATGCGCACCTAGGTAAGGGCGATCTGGTAACTTTCTTACGTTACCTGATTGATCGGGGACCCGCGGAGGGACAACATGGGAGAATGTTCGGCTCACCTCGCCTCATGCCATGGACACGGAATCCATTTAGGTTATGAGGGGGAGCGCTTTTTTTGCTGCCTTTTGAATTGACGGCTCGCGTGCGGGTGGCGGAAACGGCCACGACGTGGGTAGTGTAGGTAGTGGAGCGGCACCTCGATTTCCACGCTTGTGATGTTGCTATCGTGCTAAAGTGGACACCGTCCTCGGGATTTTGTGGATCTTCCTCGTGCTGGCGAAGTACTTGATGGGGTATCTTCCCGTTGGGTATTTAAAGGGCTAGGTGGAGAGGAGAGGAAATCACGCTTCATATCCGGGCCATTTCCATTCCCACCTCCACCTTTTGCCGCCGGAACTGAGAGCCGCGTGTCATCTCTGACGACTCCTTGCCTCGACTCCTCCGTCGAGTGATATGGTGAACGTAGCAATGGTGAAGTCCGTGCGGGCCAAGAAGGGCTCACGTAGATCATCTTCGAGCATTGGAGTGCCCCCGCGGGGTTGGATCCAGGGCGAGTGGATACCATCCCGAGTCTCCGAGGAGCGGCTACTGGAGCTTGAGAGCGAAAGCCTGATTGCTCTCAGGAGCTAGCAGCTGCCCGACGACGGTGAGCAGGAGCCTGTGCCCCGGTACGACGAGCGAGTGCTTCTCGTCACCCACATTGAGACAGGTTTTTCTTTGCGTCCGCACCACTTTTTCTGAGCGTTTCTTGACTTCTTTGGTGCATAATTTCGCCACCTTCCCCCCAATGATGTCTCATACTTAGTTTTGTTTCTATCCTTGTGCAAGAACTTCCTCGGGTGCTATCCGCACTCGGTCTTGTTCAAGCGCTTGTTCACGTGTCGGGTGATGACCGTGAAGAAATCCTCTTCATCGGGGGAAAGGCCAATGCGTTGCAGCTCTGTGGAGGTTTAGGCATACATCTTAGGGGCAAAATTAGCTTTCCCCAGATGAACTTTCCAGACTTGGTGAAGAACTAGCAGGATTCTTGGTTCTACTGCCAAGACGTCCCAGTCGGCGAGGGTCATTCGGTCTTCCACCCTATACCGTTGATAGAATCCAGTCGGCTCCTTCCTTGGCCGTGTCCAAGGAGGAGAATACTATTGTAGATATCTTGGTGATAGCGTTGGTTGCTCTGTTGCGAAAGAGCGTGAACGGAATGGACCTCTTGGAAGTCTTCTTTCAGCGTAGGATTCAGCCTCTCCAAGCCAGAGCCCATCCAATGTGAATGTATGAGGGGCCGAGTGACCCAACCCGTGTTCACCCTGAGGAGATCGGGTCGGAGCCGTTGGAAAAAAACTCAAGGCCATTACGCTGGTGAGGGACAATCTCAGGGGCACCATGTTTGTGCCCCCTTTCTCAATGGAGCCGTTGTCGAATGAGGTAAGCCATCGAGCATCTAGGCTGAGTGAACATCTTCCTTCCTTCAGTCCCTATTTGTAATTTTGTTTTCTTCATTCGAAGCGTTTTACAGTGTTGGTCAGTTATGTTCCAGTGGTTGACCACACACCCATCAACATGGAGAGCGGACTGAGCGCCAGGACATCGAGCACCTGGAGGGCTCGGAGGATGATGACAATGATGACGACGATAACGAGGAGATGAAGGAGTGCAATGAAGAACACGGGGACGAGGGGAAGTCTTCTCCGTCCTACCAGGTTCTTCCGCAGGCCCATTGCAAGGCGCGCCAGGACCCTGGAGTCTGTGCTGGCACCTTGAGGACTCCAATGATGGAGAGTCGAGTGTGTCGGCGATGAAGACTCGCACTTCCAAACGGAGTCAGGGCGAGCCTGAGACACCGTTGGAACAGGTCGCCAAGCAGCCTAAGATCACGAGTTCCAAACCCCAGAAGGTCGTTCTGCCGCGCATAAAGGTTGACATGCCCGTAGCTTCAATGTAAGTATTCTCGTCGAGTGATCCATCTCAGCTTGAGCAAGTTCTATCGGGTGATGATTGGATTTTTTGTTGTTTCAGTTGTAGAGTCGATACCTCTACCGCTTCGTTGCAACCCAAGACTTGTGACAAAGGGAAGGTCGATGTTGATGTCGCTTCATCCAAAGGTGACCCTTGAGCCTTTCCGGTGATTCATTCAAGATTCAGGGTTTAGCCACATGAGTGGCCTTTCGAATGTCTTCTGAACGTGTGAAGAGCTGTGAAGGATGATAGAACTCGACCTCGACATCGCTTCTGTAGTTGGAGAAGTGTTGAAGCACGCTACGGCTCCCAGCCGAGTGATTGTTAAGGCCAAGATTCCCATGGTGCAAGAGACCACCTCGGCTGGAGCGTCACTCGGGCTAGGTCCATTGACCTCTCCGTAGCCTCTCCTCGAAGGCCGCAAAATCTTCCAGCTCCACCATACACCAACGAATCGGGAGGGGCGTGCAAGGAGGCCATGTCTCAGCTGGACGTGATGGTTGGGCGGCTGAAAGAGGCGTATGAGGCGAGTGAAGACATGGCAAAGAACATTCGGGTGAGTCCTTCACGTATGCATTTGTTTCATACTTTCTAAATCTGATCCCGAGTGGGTATGCTCGGAGGCACACCCACTCGATGTTGGCTTTCAGTGGGGGCGCACTGAGCGCACCCACTCGGTGTACTCCCCAAGGCTACCGTTGAATGAAGCAGTCGGCGGTAGTCTTAGTTTCCTTGTCTTTTTGATAGAGGCTGGTAGGGTGCGGAGCCCTTTTCTCTCCTCTATCTCTCCAGTAGGGGCGCACTGAGCGCATCCACTCGGTGTAGTCCCCGAGGCTACCGTTGACTCGATGAGTCAGTGGTAGTCTTAGAGTTACGATATTGTATTCCGCTTTACTTGCGTTTGTTGATGGCAGACTGCCTGTGGGCTCGGGGGCCATGATGATGTTGTGGAGAAAGAGCTGCAGGAAATTCGACTGGGCCTTGTTGCATAAAGAGACAAGAATAAGCGACTGGAGCAGGAGAAACGCAGAGAAGAAGATAAGCTTTCGATGTCCGACTGGTTCCTGCTTTGGTTGTCTTTTCTATCCCAGTGAGGTTATCTTGTCATATCGCCTTCCTAAGAGGCTAAAGAATTCCATTTCTCTAGTTACCATGAAGAACGCCCTCGAGAAGAGGGATGAAGAGATCGCGTCGGTTTGGAAGGAGGCCAAGCAGAAGACGCGGATGGCCGAAACCAAGCTTAAGACGGTAGGGACACTTGAAGAAGAGAATTGGCTTATGAAGGCTGGTGCGGAGAAATGTGTCGCAGAGTCACCCCTGAAGGATGCCCAGACCATCGTGAACCGTGTGAAGGCCATCCCCAATGAACTGAAGTCATGGAAGAAGTCATCGGCGAGGGCCGGAGCCAACATCGCCCTTTCGCTCATCTGCATCCATTGTAAAGGAGTGGATGAAGAGAAGCTAAAGAGTCTCCGGGTCGTCAACAGGAAAAGCGCCAAGTTCGAAGACTTCATGGAGATGTTTATCGTGGGTGCCACTCGGATTGCGGAAAGAATCAACCTCGACACCTTCGTGGAAGCACTGGAATCTTCACTCGGAGGAAAAACATTTAAGTTTCAATTCGCCTCGGGATGCTGAGTGGTTTTATGTAACCCCAAACATTGAGCAGGCCTTGAGCTCTCTCCTATGCACTCCTTTTCCTGAACTTGATTCGATTTATCCGTATTCGAGTTTGGATCTTATTTTCTTGGTCGTCTTTATTTGGGGTCACTCTTACTCGGTCGAAAGTTGGTTCGCATCCGAGTCCCCTCGTGTGGAGGTTATACACACTGGGGATCGTTTTAGACTTAGGCAAATGCTGGTTCGCAGCTAAGCCCCCGAGTATGGAAGTTGTCCTCACTCGGGATCATTTTTTACTTAGGCAAAAGGTGGTTAGCAGCTAAGCCCCCGAGTGTGGAAGTTGTCCTCGCTGCGGATCATTTTTTACTTAGGCGAAAGCTTGTTCGTAGCTAAGCCCCCGAGTGTGGAAGTTGTCCTCACTCGGGATCATTTTGGGCTTAAGCGGAAGCTGGTTCGCAGCTAAGCCCCCAAGTGTGGAAGTTGTCCTTACTCGGGATCGTTTTTGACTTACGCGACAACTCATTCGCAGCTAAGCCCACGAGTGTGGAAGTTGTCCTCACTCGGGATCATTTTTGACTTAAGCGAAAGCTGGTTCGCAGCTAAGCCCCTAGGTGTGGAAGGTGTCCTCACAGTTGGAATTATGCCCTAGAGGCAATAATAAATACAGTTATTATTATAATTCCTGTATCAAGATAATCGTTTATTATCCATGCTATAATTGTATTGAATGAAGACTTATATACATGTGTGGATACATAGACAAAACACTGTCCCGAGCAAGCCTCTAGTTGGCTAGCCAGTTGATCAAGGATAGTCAGGGTCTTCTGATTATGAACAAGGTGTTGTTGCTTGATAACTGGATCACGTCATTAGGAGAATCACGTGATGGACTAGACTCAAACTAATAGATGTAGCATATTGATCGTGTCATTTTGTTGCTACTGTTTTTCTGCGTGTCAAGTATTTGTTCCTATGACCATGAGATCATATAACTCACTAACACCGGAGGAATGCTTTGTGTGTATCAAACGTCGCAACGTAACTGGGTGACTATAAAGATGCTCTACAGGTATCTCCGAAGTTGTTCGTTGAGTTAGTATGGATCGAGACTGGGATTTGTCACTGCGTGTGACGGAGAGGTATCTCGGGACCCACTCGGTAATACAACATCACACACACGCCTTGCAAGCAATGTGACTTAGTGTAAGTTGCGGGATCTTGTATTATGGAACGAGTAAAGAGACTTGCCGGTAAACGAGATTGAAATAGGTATGCGGATACTGATGATCGAATCTCGGGAAAGTAACATGTCGAAGGACAAAGGGAATAACATACGGGATTATATGAATCCTTGGCACTGAGGTTCAAATGATAAGATCTTCGTAGAATATGTGGGATCCAATATGGGCATCCTGGTCCCGCTATTGGATATTGACCGAGGAGTCACTCATGTCATGTCTACATAGTTCTCGAACCCGCAGGGTCGGCACACTTAAGGTTCGACGTTGTTTTATGCGTATTTGAGTTATATGGTTGGTTACTGAATGTTGTTCGGAGTCTCGGATAAGATCACGGACGTCACGAGGGTTTCCGGAATGGTCCGGAAACAAAAATTGATATATAGGATGACCTCATTTGATTACCGGAAGGTTTTCGGAGTTACCGGGAATGTACCGGGAATGACGAATGGGTTCCGGGTGTTCACCGGGGGGGGCAACCCACCCCGGGGAAGCCCATAGGCCTTGGGGGTTGCGCACCAGCCCTTAGTGGGCTGGTGGGACAGCCCAAGAAGGCCCTATGCGCCATAGGAAGAAAATCAAAGAGAAAAAAAAAGAGGAGGTGGGAAAAGGGGGAAGGACTCCTCCTTCCAAACCTAGTTGGATTCGGTTTGGAAGGGGAGGACTCCCCCCCTTGGCTCGGCCGAACCCCTTGAGGGTCCTTGGACCCCAAGGCAAGGCTCCCCCTCTTCCCCCTATATATACGGAGGTTTTAGGGCTGATTTGAGACAACTTTGCCACGGCAGCCCGACCACATATCTCCACGGTTTTACCTCTAGATCGCGTTTCTGCGGAGCTCGGGCGGAGCCCTGCTGAGATTAGGTCACCACCAACCTCCGGAGCACCGTCACGCTGCCGGAGAACTCATCTACCTCTCCGTCTCTCTTGCTGGATCAAGAAGGCCGAGATCATCGTCGAGTTGTACGTGTGCTGAACGCGGAGGTGTCGTCCGTTCGGCACTAGATCGTGGGACTGATCGCGGGACGGTTCGCGGGGAGGATCGAGGGACGTGAGGACGTTCCACTACATCAACCGCGTTCACTAACGCTTCTGTTGTGCGATCTACAAGGGTACGTAGATCGAATATCCCCTCTCGTAGATGGACATCACCATGATAGGTCTTCGTGCGCGTAGGAAATTTTTTGTTTCCCATGCGACGTTCCCCAACAGTGGCATCATGAGCTAGGTTCATGCGTAGATGTCTTCTCGAGTAGAACACAAAAGTTTTGGTGGGCGGTGATGTGCGTTTTGCTGCCCTCCTTAGTCTTTTCTTGATTCCACGGTATTGTTGGATTGAAGCGGCTTGGACCGACATTACTCGTACGCTTACGAGAGACTGGTTTCATCGCTACGAGTAACCCCGTTGCTCAAAGATGAGTGGCAAGTCTCAGTTTATCCAACTTTAGTTGAATCGGATTTGACCGAGGAGGTCCTTGGATGAGGTTAAATAGCAATTCATATATCTCTGTTGAGGTGTTTGCGTAAGTAAGATGCGATCCTACTAGATACCCATGGTCACCACGTAAAACATGCAACAACAAAATTCGAGGACGTCTAACTTCTTTTTGCAGGGTATGCTTGTGATGTGATATGGCCAATGATGTGATGTGATATTTGGATGTATGAGATGATCATGTTGTAATAGATAATATCGACTTGCACGTCGATGGTACGGCAACCGGCAGGAGCCATAGGGTTGTCTTTAAACTAAAGTTTGTGCTTGCAGATGCGTTTACTATTTTGCTACGATGTAGCTTTAGTAGTAATAGCATGAGTAGCACGACAACCCCGATGGCGACATGTTGATGGAGATCATGGTGTGGCGCCGGTGACAAGAAGATCATGCTGGTGCTTTGGTGATGGAGATCAAGGAGCACGTGTTGATGGCCATATCATGTCACTTATGAATTGCATGTGATGTTAATCCTTTTATGCACCTTATTTTTCTTAGAACGACGGTAGCATTATGAGGTGATCTCTCACTAAAATTTCAAGACGAAATTGTGTTCTCCCCAACTGTGCACCGTTGCTACAGTTCGTCGTTTTGAGAAACCACATGATGATCGGGTGTGATAGACTCAACATTCACATACAACGGATGCAAAACAGTTGCGCACGCGGAACACTCGGGTTAAGCTTGACGAGCCTAGCATGTGCAGACATGGCCTCGGAACACATGAGACCGAAAGGTCGATCATGAATCATATAGATGATATGATTAGCATAGGGATGCTTACCACTGAAACTATACTCAACTCACGTGATGATCGGACTTGAGCTAGTGTAAGTGGATCATGAACCACTCAAATGACTAGAGAGATGTACTTTTAGAGTGGGAGTTTAGCGAGTAATTTGATTAAGTTAAACTCTAATTATCTTGAACATAGTCTAAGTCCACTTTGAATATATTTGTGTTGTAGATCATGGCTCACGCGACAGTCACCCTGAATTTTAATACGTTCCTAGAGAAAGCTAAGTTGAAAGATGATGGAAGCAACTTTGTAGACTGGGCTCGTAATCTTAAGCTAATCTTACAAGCTGGGAAGAAGGATTATGATGGGGTTATAGTCCTAGGGTAGGGTCATAGGCCTGCCCTGTAAGTCCTACCCAAGGACTACCCCTCATAAGGGACAAGTCCCTTAGTCAGTTCCGACTGAATTAAGGAGTCCCCATCATCCAGTCGGTAACAGGTCCTCGACCATCCAGTCGGAGACTAGCATTCGGAGAACATCCAACTAACCGACTGGATGCCACTCGAAACATCGTAACCCCCCTGGAGGGAAACGGTCGTATGTTTCCCGGTGCATTTATTAGCATTTAGGACTTATGTTACCTGTAACGTACGCATTCAATCGCCATTACTCCACCCCTGTACCGGAACCGTTGTGGAGGGCAGCGCACTCTATATAAGCCACCCTCCCCCGCTGGTGCAGGGGTTAGCACATCATTGTACTCCATATTCCACTCGACAACAAGCTCCCAGAGCACTGAGACGTAGGGCTATTACCTCCACCGTAGAGGGGCCTGAACTCATACAACCTCGTCGTAGCTGGGACTGTGCCCATCCTTTTTGTACCCTACTGTCAGGCTTATACCCACGACAGTTGGCGCCCACCTTGGGGCAGGCGTCTAAGCGACTTCCGGCGAGTTTGCGACTACTTCCTTTCGTCATGTCGTCCGGTGGAGATTCGAGCATGGGTCATCAGATCTTCTTCGGCGCTCTTTCCTTCATTGTCGACAATTCGGCATGGCTTCGGGATGCTCCTCTCGACGTCGAGGCGCTTCCCCGTCGCGGGGCTACGCACTTCCGTGCCGGCGCCCGTGACATTCTTCTTCTCCAGCAGTCGGCTCCGGTGTCGACCTACACCGCCGTCACGCACAGCAACAAGCGGCCCTGCCGTCCGCGGCTCCAGCGTTGGGTGCAACATGCCCAGGCGCGCCAGAACGCGTCTTCACAAGTGGCGGTTCTAGAGTCAGTTGTGGTTGCCCCGCCGTCCCAGCGCTCGGGCTCGGTTCCGACCGAGTTTCCTTCCGAGTACGCGGGTCGCGGGCCTGCAGCAGAAGTACACATGGGCAATTCCCATGAAGATCCCCGTCAAGCTGGCCGGAACGAGCACGAGATCGACGAAACGTCCGGCGCGCGTCGTTCGCCTCGCCGTTCTGCCAGTCGACACACTCGGCGGAGCAACGTGGAGTTGTTCCGTACACCTCTCCTCAACTTGGCCGCGGCTGCCAAGATAGCCGATTCCCTTCAGCCGACTGATTCGGAGGCTGGCAGGGGAATCGAACAAATCCGCGCCCTGTTGCACACGACACAACAGCAAAATTCGGCGGTCTCCCAGTCGCACAACAGGATCTGCAATAGTTCTGTTCATGCGAATACGCATCGGTCAGTTCATAGCCCAGGTTCTCATCAGCGACACAGAGGAGGCAGTCGTTCCATAAATCCCGAAGATCGTCGCCGTTCACGCACCCCTCCGCGGGGTGGGCCCTACGGGCCCCGACATCATGATGATCGGCGTTCAGTCGGCGGCACTTACGACCCAAGGCCCGACGCAAGAGGGCATATCACCCAGCGGATGGTCGGCAGGGGCCGAGCCCACCGCGATGGTCACGATATTGACCGTCCGAGTGGAAGCAGGACCATCGTTTCTGGTCCCGAGTGTTTCAGTCGAGCCATTCGTTCGGCTGACATCCCTCCCAACTTCCGATTGGCGACGGGAATTAGCAAGTTTACAAGGGAGTCCAAGCCAGAAACGTGGCTGGACGATTACCGAGTAGCAGTCCAGATCGGAGGAGGAGACGACCATGTCGCCATGAAGCACCTCCCTCTGATGCTCGACGGCTTGGCGCGGGCATGGCTGAATTAGTTGGCCCCCTCAAGCATCTACAGTTGGGCAGATCTGGCCCGAGTGTTCATCAGGACCTTCGAAGGGACATGCAAGCACCCTGCAGGCCTCGTGGAGCTCCAGCATTGCATCCAGAAGCAGAATGAGCCCCTGCGTGACTTCATTCAGCGTTGGACAACTCTCTACCACACGGTGGAGAACGTCACCGAGCATCAAGCAGTCTGCACCTTCAAGGCAGGCGTGCGGTACCGGGATCTATACCTGAAGTTCGGCCGAACAGGCGACATCTCCATGAGCAAGATGATGGAGATAGCAACATGCTATGCAAATGGCGAAGAAGAAGACCGCATCCGAAGCAGCAAGCACAAAACAGTCGCTGATGGAGATGGGGGCAACACCCGAAAGCAGAAGCAGAAAGCTCCAACCGCTCCGCAAGCAGAAGCTGCAGCCGTAACCAATGCCAAGTTCAAGGGCAAAGGGAAGGCTCAGTTCATCCCCAAGAAGAAGCAGTTCAATAACCCCATCCTGGACCAGCCATGCCTGGTTCATACGAAGATGGATGAAGAGGGCAACCCCATATATGCAAAGCATACCACTCGACAGTGTCGCCTCCTGATCCAGGGGTTCAGCGAAGGGCAACCGAGTGAGAAAGACCACGAACGGGATGAGGAGGATAAGGAGGATCCGTTCCCCCAAGTCCATGCAACTCTGATGATTTTTGCTGACGTTGAGAGCAAGAGTCGACTGAAGCTGGTGAACAGAGAGGTGAACGTGGCCACCCCTACCAACCCCAAGTTCCTCAAATGGTCTCAGACTGCGATCACCTTCGACCAGTCGGATCATCCGGCACATGTACCCACCCCGGGGTGACAGGCTCTGGTCGTCGACCCGATGGTGGAAGGAGTCCGACTGCGCAGAGTCCTCATGGATGGCGGCAGCGGCTTGAACATCATGTACGCCGACACACTTAAGGGGATGGGCATCCCGATGTCCAAACTCAGCGAGAGCAGCATGCAGTTCCATGGAGTCGTCCCTGGACGGAAGGCCAAGTCACTCAGCCAGATCGCGTTGGATGTCGTTTTCGGCTCCGACAAGAACTTCCGCAAAGAAAAGCTGACGTTCGAAGTGGTCGACTTCCAGAGCGCTTATCACGCAATTCTAGGCCGCCCAGTGTATGCACGTTTCATGGCCCATCCATGTTACGTATACCTGAAGCTGAAGAAGCCAGGACCGAAGGGTGTGATCACCATCACAGGCAATCGGCAGCGGGCCGAAGAGTGTCTGCAGCAGGGATCAAGAATCTCCGACCAGCAAATGGCCGTCCTTGAGCTTGACGAGTACAAGAAAACAGTCGACCCCGCCGACCTGATGCTCTCGAAGAAGCCAGCTTCAGAGTCTGCATTCCAGTCGGCGGGAGAGACGAAGAAGGTCAGCATCCACCCGACGGACGCCACTGCTGCCCCGACGAACATCTCCACCACCCTCGATCCTAAATAGGAAGCCGAGCTCACCCAATTCTTCGGTGAGAACTGGGACATCTTCGCATAGAAACCCTTTGACATGCCAGGTGTACCCAGGGAGTTGGCTGAGCACCAACTGCATGTGGATTCCACCGCTCGGCCCGTCTGAGAGCGCCTACGCCGGTCCGCCGCGCACAAGAGGAAGGCAATCGGGGAAGAGGTGGCCAAGCTGTTGGCAGCCAACTTCATTCGCGAGGTTCAAGAAGGACAAGTCGCTCCGAATGTGCATCGACTTCAAGCATCTCAATAAGGTCTGCCCGAAAGACCATTTTCCGCTCCCCCGCATAGATCAAATTGTCGATTCGACTACGGGTTGCGAGCGTCTGTCATTTCTTCATGCCTATTCGGGCTATCATCAGATCCGTCTGTATGGCCCCGATGAATTAAAAACAGCCTTCATCACCCCATTCGGGTGCTTCTCCTACATCACTATGCCATTCGGTTTGAAGAATGCAGGAGCTACCTTTATGCGCATGATCCAAAAATGTCTCCTCGACCAGATCGGTCGGAATGTGGAGGCGTATATGGATGATATCGTAGTCAAGTCAGGCAAAGGTTCCGACCTGCTGGCTGACTTGGCAGAAACATTCGCCAACCTTCGTAGGTACGATATCAAGCTCAACCCTGCCAAATGTTCATTCGGTGTTCCCAGTGGGAAGTTACTCGGTTTCTTCATTTCCGAATGAGGGATCGATGTCAACCCCGAAAAGATCGGGACCATCATTCGGATGGAGAGGCCGGTCAGAACACACGATGTTCAACGGCTCACAGGTTGCCTAGCGGCTTTGAGCAGGTTCATCAGTCGACTTGGTGAAAAAGCACTTCCTCTGTACCGACTCATGAAGAAATCAGATACTTTCGAGTGGACTGACGAAGCCCAAGTCGCATTCGACGACCTCAAAGTCCTACTTTCCACCCAGCCGGTTCTTACTGCTCCGCACAGTAAAGAGCCCCTTCTTCTGTATATCGCGGCTACAAATCAAGTCGTCGGTACTGTTCTTACAGTCGAACGAGAAGAAGAAGGCAAAGCATACAAAGTTCAGCGACCAGTGTACTACGTCTCCGAAGTCCTGACTCCTTCCAAGAAGAGGTATCCCCACTATCAAAAACTTATCTACGGGATCTACATGACTGCGAAGAAGGTGGCCCATTTTTCCAAGACCACTCGGTGTCTGTCGTTTCTGATGCTCCGTTGTCGGAAATTCTCCACAATCGAGACGCGTCAGGCCGAGTGGCGAAGTGGGCGATGGAGATGCTGTACTGCGATATCAAGTTCGAGGCCAAGAAAGCTATTAAGTCTCAAGCGCTGGCTGACTTCATAGAAGAATGGGTAGAACAACAGCAACCGACCCACATCTACTCGGCCCATTAGACAATGTTCTTCGATTGGTCCAAGATGTTGAATGGCTCTGGCGCTGGCGTTGTGATCATATCGCCAAAGGGCGACAAACTCAAGTACGTGCTACAGATACACTTTGATTCCTCTAACAACGAGGCAGAGTATGAAGCTCTCCTCTACGGATTGCGCATGGCCATCTCACTCGGCGTCCGTCGCCTGATGGTCTACGGCGATTCGGATTTGGTGGTCAATCAAGTGATGAAAGAGTGGGACGTCAGGAACCCCACCATGACCACATACTGCAATGCAGTGAGGAAGCTTGAGAAGAAGTTTGAAGGTCTAGAACTTCACCATGTTCCGAGACTGAAGAACCAAGCAGCTGATGAGTTGGAAAAACTCGGATCCACTCGGAGACCAGTCCCGAGTGACGTCTGCCTCGAGCACCTTCACCTTCCCTCAGTCAAAGAAGATCCTTTTACAGAAGAACCAGTACAACCAAAGAGTTCAACAGATCCGACTGAAGTCGATGTACCTGCTGTGGTTGATCTGGTCATGGAGATTCTTGCTGTCATCCCTGATTGGACTGTGCCGATCATTGCATATATCCTGAGGCAGGAACTACCAGAAGACGAAGTCCAGGCGAGGCAGATAGTCCGCAGGTCGAAGTCATTCATGTCATTGATGGCCAATTGTACAAGGAAAGCGTTTCAGGCGTTCTTCAACGATGCATCTCCCCAGAGTAGGGGCAGCTAATCCTGGAAGATATTCACTCAGGAACCTGCGGTCATCACGCCTCTTCGAGAGAAATCGTCGCCAAGGCATTCAGGGCTGGTTTCTTCTGGCTGCAGGCAAACGAGATGGCTAAAGATATGGTCGACTGATGTGAGGGCTGTCAGTTCTACTCCAACAAGTCCCACAAGCCGACATCTGCGTTGAAGACAATCCCTCTTGTTTGGCCATTTGCAGTATGGGATTAGATATAGTCGGTCCATTCAAGACAGGCCAAGGATTGAAGCCAAGCCCATCAAGAAGCTTGACACCCTAACAGCCATCAAGTTTGTCAGGGACATCATCTCCAGATTCGGTCTGCCTCACAGCATAATCACGGACAACGGAACAAACTTTGACTCAGACAGATTCAAAGGTTTCTGTGCAAGCCAAGGTATTCGAGTGGATTTCGCTTCCATAGCACATCCTCAATCCAATGGACAACCAGAGCGGGCGAATGGACTTATTCTGCAAGGTTTGAAGCCCCGACTCCTGCGAGAGGTGGGACATGCCGCTGGCGCATGGGTCACTGAGCTACCTTCAGTGCTTTGGGGTCTTCGCACAACCCCAAACAGATCTACAGGGCGATCACCGTTCTTCCTCGTCTACGGAGCAGAAGCAGTCCTTCCGAGTGACTTACTTCACAATGCTCCACGAGTCGAACTCTTCTCCGAAGCTGAAGCAAAACAAGCAAGGCAAGACGGAGTGGACCTTCTAGAGGAGGAGCGCGAGATGGCACTGACTCGCTCAACCATTTAGCAACAAGATATGTGGCGTTTTCACGCGCGACACGTCAGGAGTCGTCCGTTTCAAGCAGGCGACCTGGTGCTCCGAGTGGATCAGCAAAGACCTCACAAGTTGGCTCCTGCCTGGGAAGGACCCTTCATCATCTCCAAGGGGTTGAATAATGGAGCATACAGACTCTACAACGTCGACAGGGAGACAGACGAGCCGCAAGCACGGAACGGAGCTCTCCTGAAGAGCTTCTACACGTGACCGTTGACTGAAGCAATGTAAAGAACAAGTATTGGTGAAATAATATAAAGCAGATTGAGTTTTTTCCAGGTTCAAAGTTCTTCCGCGGTCGCGGACTCCGGTCTCAAAAAAAAACTTAGCTGCGATCCAGAATCGCCTAAGTATTAACTTTCTCCGAGTGTGCACTTAACGTCACACTCGGAGGCTTAGCTGCGATCCAGAATCGCCTAAGTATTAACTTTCTCCGAGTGTGCACTTAACGTCACACTCCGGGGCTTAGCTGCGATCCAGAATCGCCTAAGCATTAACTTTCTCCGAGTGTGCACTTAACGTCACACTCGGGGGCTTAGCTACGATCCAGAATCGCCTAAGTATTAACTTTCTCCGAGTGTGCACTTAATGTCACACTCGGGGGCTTAGCTGCGATCCAGAATCGCCTAAGTATTTACTTTCTCCGAGTGTGCACATAACGTCACCCTCGGGGGCTTAGCTGCGATCTAGAATCGCCTAAGTATTTACTTTCTCCGAGTGTGCTCTTAACGTCACACTCGGGGACTTAGCTGCGATCCAGAATCACCTAAGTATTAACTTTCTCTGAGTGGGCACTTAACGTCACACTCGGGGACTTAGCTGCGATCCATAATCGCCTAAGTATTAACTTTCTCTGAGTGTGCACTTAACGTCACACTCGGAGACTTAGCTGCGATCACGAATTTCCTAAGTATCAACTTTCTTCGAGTGTGCACTTAATGCCACACTCGGGGACTTAGCTGCAATGTAGAATCGCCTAAGAACCCACATGCCTTCGACTGTATCCTACAGGTACACTCGGGAACTCAACAGACCCTCATTGAGGCTCATGTGGATGTCAAAACAACTGACAACTACATGAGTTGCAGACCCTCATTGAGGCTCATGTTGATGTCAAAACAACTGACAACTACATGAGTTGCAGACCCTCATTGAGGCTCATGTGGATGTCAAAACAACTGACAACTACATGAGTTGCAGACCCTCATTGAGGCTCATGTGGATGTCAAAACAACTGACATCTACATGAGTTGCAGACCCTCATTGAGGCTCATGTGGATGTCAAAACAACTGACAACTACATCAGTACCAACTCGCCCCGAGTGCGACCTGATAGTCGCACTCGACAACCTAGCGGCGATCCTACCGATCCACTCGGTGATAATACAGATCCAATCGGAAATTCCACGGACCCTCAATGAGGCTCATGCAGATGTCAAGACAACTGACATGTTCCGAATGTTTGCCTTTGGCTTCACCAAGAAACGCCAAACAAAAACTCGAGTCAAAATTGCAACAGAAGAGCAAAAGATTCGATTCAAAGTTCAACCAAAGATACTGGCTCGGTGTGGATCAAGCTTACCCACACCGAAACAAGAATGTGACGGCCAACAGAAGTGGCCAAAGTTTCTTACAAATCAACACTCAGCATACCGAGGATAAAGTTTTCTTACGCGTCGTCTGGATTGGCACCAGGACTGGAGGGCTCCACGAAGGTGTCCAGGTCGATTCCGTCGGTGATGCGGGTGGCACTTTCAAGGAAGGTTTCCATGAAGTCTTCGAATCGAAGTTTCTTCGTGTTGGCGACCTTCAACGCTTTCAGCGTCTCCTCGCGCACCTCCTTGCAATGCACTCGGACCAAGGACAAAGCTACATCTGCACCACAGCGAGCCGCAGATTTCTTCCATGACTGCACTCGGTTGGGGACCTCCTCCAGTCGACTCATCAAGTTTTCCATCTCCTGCCGCGACTCATCTTCCGGCCAAAGCTCCTTGTCGATCCGGCCGACGACTTCTCTCAGTCGACCGATGAAAGAACCAACTTTGCCCACATGAATGTGCGCTGCGAGCAGGTCTCGATTGGCGTCCTCGCCGAGTGGAATGTTCTCGCGAATCGACCGCTCCACGTCAGCTGCTTCAGCTTCAGCGTCCACGCAAAAATCTGCAAACACAGGACAAGCAAACAATCAGCGCCGAGTGTAATGCACGTTCCACAAGCACTCGGAAAAACCGGACTTACCACCCAGACGCGTCATCATCTGCCGAGCCCAGTAACTGACGTATTTCTCCTGCGCTATACACCGTTTGTTCAGCACATCCATTTGTCCCATCAGCGTGGACCTTTGCTTCCCCATCTTCTCAACTTCAGCAGTCAGCGCTTTATTCACTTCACGAGCCTGCTCCAATGTCACATCCCTAACCCTTAAGCAAGATAGCATTGTGCTCATGTCTTCTTTGCATTTGCATCTAAGAAGTTTCAACAAAAACAACAAAGTGGCAAAGGAAAAACTCAAAACCCTAGCCACCATTTCAATTAAAGGAAATCTCAAACTAGTTCAAAATCAATGAACCCAAAATGGCCTCAAGAAATGTTCAAACTTTCTGATAAATCATGAAAGTAAATGAGCATTGGAGAAAACTATTTTCTTGACACTTTAAGCTTTTTAAATTAATGCAAAAAGCCACTTGTTTCAAATTTAAAATTTGAAATCAGAAACTATAATTTTCCAAAAATGTTGAAAACCTTGGAAATGAGTGGGGATATTATAACAAATATTTCAGGAGGTCTAAAATAGTTTTTACTTTTTGTTTTGGAGCTGAATTAATTATCAATACAATATTTAGCAAAACAGAAAAACAAAAAGCAGAAGAAAAAGAAAAAGAGTTACCTGTCGCCTAACCCTGGCCCGGCCCATCTCCCCGCTCGTCCCCTCCCTCGCGCCAGTAGGCAGCAGGAGGTGGCCGCCGCCTCCTCCGGCGCGGCCACGCACCTGCGTGCCTGCCTGGCCGCCGGTTCGCGCTGGCGACGACGGGGATAAGCTCCCCAGAGCTTCCCCTATCCATTCCCCGCCTCGGTTCTTCCCCTCCTCCCGGATCCCCTCCTTCTCCCTGCTGCCGCCATTAGAGCCGAGCTCGAGCTCGAGCTGCCCGTGCCCCTGGCCATAGGATCCCCTCCCAGAGCACGCCATTAGCTCCGCCTCGTCGCCCTGGTCATCTCTGCAGAAGACGAAGCCTCCTCGAGCCCTGCAACGCCCTCAATGCCGTCGTCTTCCTCCTCCGGCCGTCGGACCTCTCCCGTCGATTCGTCGCCCCCAGGCCTTCCCCGAGCCGTCTAAGCTCTGCTCTGCACTCCCCGTGAGCATGCGGTCGTTTTCCTTAAGTTTCCCCCGTCGATCCTCTCCTCTAGCTCTAGTTTCACCGGAGCCCGACGAGGACCGCCGCTGCGGCTCGTCGCCGGTAGCCCTCCGATGTCCAGCTCGTCCTTCCGAGGGCACCAACAGCTCCAGGACGACGCGTAGATGTCGTAGCAGCTAAGAACCGAGCGTAGATCCCCCTGATTCAAAGACCCCGATGGCGCCCGAGCTTCGGCCGCCGCTTCGGCCCGACGCCTTTTCCGGCGACCCTAGCCTCCCAAGTTGGTCCTGCCAGATCGGCCACTTCGCGAGCATGCTGTAGCTGCCAACCGCGTGCGTTTTGGTGCTGTGCAGTGACGTCTAGGTCGCCTCCGGCGAGCCCTCCGCCGCGGGTCTGGTCGCCGGCGACCACCCTCCGGTGGCCGTCGACGTGGCCGACCATTAGGGCGTAATCGCCCTCCCCTCAGTCGCTGCCAGAGGGCCCCACGCCTGGTCAAACCCCAATTAGGGGCTGGTCAGCGCGGGATTAGTCCCACAGAGGCTGACCAGTGGGGCCCCCCTGTCAGGTTTGACCTGAACAGGTCGGCTGACCTGCTGATGTCAGCCTGATGCAATAAATGGAATTTCCAGTATAAAACTAATTCAGGAAATTGCTAAAATTTGTAAAAATCATAGAAATTAATCTGTAACTCCAATGAAAATAATTTATATATGAAAAACTATCAGAAAAATTCAAGGATTTTGATTATGCTATTTTCAACTATGTTCGAAAAAGTTACAGGACCCTAAATTGTGAAATAAGGAATAATTCAATTCTTTAATCACTTCATAAATGGAATTTGCAAAAATATCCAAATTTCATTATAAATGCAATGATCACACACTGCCCTAGATATAAATCAGTACCATAACATGACATTTCATGCATGTTAACATTAGGTTGATCTGAGCATCAGGTCGAATCAATTAAACCGGTATCCGAGAATACCCGTTTGAATTGCTATTCGAATGTGATTCAAATCAACTCTAAACCTAAAACATCTTGATTATAATAACTTATCACCTTGCATTCTCATGCCCTGCTCATGCATCATTTTGAGTGCATATGATTGTTATTGAATGTTGCCTCTCGTTTCGGTAGGCTCCGCACCCCCAGATTCCACCGAATATCCGTCTGACGGATATCGTTCCTCCTCCGAGCAACAAGGCAAGCAACCCTTTTGATCATCCCGATAACTCCTATGTTCTTGCTCCTGCACCTATTCATTGCATTAGGATCAAATGCTTCAACTGCTTTTGCCACGATAGTTGAACCCACTTCCTTTGCATGACTTAACCTTGTCACAGTAAATAGCCGAACCTTGCAACCTAGCATACTTGGTAGTTGCTTGAGCTATGATGTGCCTTATCCTGCTATGCATGCTATGCTTAGAGTTGTGTATGGTATGTCATCTGGGAGATGAATAGAATTGTGAAATGTGTTTGATGAGCAAAGGTTGTGTGTTGAACTTGATTTGGTAAAGGTACCGGTGAAAGGTTGTGTAGGAGTACATGGCGGGTTGTTTCATTGGAACCGTCCTTAGGAACCGAGTTCCATGTATGTAATCCAAGACTAGATACTACCACATGCTGGGCCCTGAAATATGACCCCGCTCGGCCTATTAATCGCGTAGTACTCGGTCCAGGAGTTGCGAGTAGTTTCTGGTGTTTATAGTAATGTTGGAGGCCGTGCATGGTGCTGACCTGAGAGGTGGACCGTGATGCGGTAGGCAGTGGCACGGTGTACCAAGTGGCACCCGGATGGTGGGCTTGGGAACCCTGCGCACATCGTTTGAAGCCGTGGCAGAAACCTCGGCCGGACTTCCGTACGGGTTACTCTCAGATAGGCGATAAACCTGGACTAGGTACTAGTGTGGTTAACGGTCATGGCCGACTCCCTCGCTGGGCTTCCGCTTGAAGGTTGCCGAGGTGCATGACGTGCACATGGCGATAAGTGGCGAGAGCATGTGTGACGAAGTACACCCCTGCAGGGTTATGATCTATTCGAATAGCCGCGTCCGCGGATATGGACTACTTGGAGACATATGTTGTTCATAGATAACTTCAATGGCTACTCATAAAATTGCCAAGATAAGCGTGAGTGTCGTGGACGGCATTTCCGTATGGAGACGGAATGATTCCACGATAGTGTATTGTTGTGGTGTTAGTGGACTCGTGTGCGAGAAATCAAGTTGTCAAAACTAATTTCAAAGTGCAAGTTGTCTAGCCACGAGTCAAATGCTGGCTTCCTACATGAAACCCCACAATACCTTTTGATACCTTGCATAAGTAGTTAGTTCTCCTAAAGTCTTGTTGAGTACCTTCGTACTCATGTTTGCTTAATAAATGTTGCAGAGGTTGCTAATGACCCTAATGGAGGGTTCTTCGTAGACATCGACGACGACGAGTAGCTGGTGTCCCAGCTACAATCTGGCCCTACGTCGGCTCTGTAGTATAGTCAGGCCACATGCCTACTAGTTGCCCTGTCTGTACTCAGACAGTTTATAACTTTTCCGCTGGCTTGTATTGTATGACTGCTATTATGGGTCGTGAGACCCTTAATGTGTAATATTATGTGTGTGGCTCTTTCGAGCCTCTTAAATAAAGCTTGTATGTTTATGGTTATGTTGTGATGCCATCGATGTATCTATACATAACGGTATGCCATGCGTACGTGTGTCGTACTTGATATGTATGGGGTTCGATTACCTAGTTGTAAACTTTAGTAGCACTCCTTGCAAGTAAATGCCCCTTTGTGGCCCAACGAGCCTTGGTAGTTCGCTACTGCTCCGGACACATTGGTTGACCGGCATGTGTCCTTCTTAGCTATTGTGTTTGTCCCCTTTGGGGAAATGTCACGCGATGTAATGGAGTCCTTGTAGCTTGCTACGACTCGTCTACATTCGCCGGTGACCGACACCTGCTTTGTTGGGTCATGTATGCCTGTCCTTGTGCGTTACTGCCACTTTGGTTTATGACTAGACATGTCGATCCGGGTTCTTTGACATTGGATTGCTAGCGATACTATCGCATACGTGAGTCAAAAGACGCAAACGGTCCCGGCTAAGGTAAGGCTGCAGCCGTGGAGTTAACCGTGCGTGAGACCACAAAGGGATGCGATGGGTTACAGGCTAGATTCCTATGGCTTAGGATCGGGATCCCGACAGCGTTGGTATCAGAGCCTGACTGACTGTAGGATTACTAAGCCAAACTGGTCGAAGTTGAGTCTAGAATTGCTTTAGTTATATATAAGGGAACTGTTTGTGGAAGGGAACGTAACACTCTTGTTCTCTTCTCAAGATATTCTATCCTGGTCATCCTCGTCTTTTCCGCGGGAATTAAGGACTAGATTTCTCATCTTCTCCTAGGCTCGTGTTTCTGATCGGTAGCTTATAGGACTATGGGTCGAGAGATATTGGGTTTCTTTTATTCCTAGGAAGCAGGAAGTAAGTTTGGTGACCAGAGAGTTGAACTTGATAGTTGAGTGGTTACGCTATTCTATTTTGGGTTGTCTCAAAATTTGTTTTTGAGCATTTACAGCCGTTATGCTGCCCAATTTTGCATTCAGAGCTCTAATGCTTTTGCATTACTCTCTATTTACAGATGCCTGGCCGTCCTTCTCGTCAGGTGGTACGTCTGACCAGGTGCATTGATGTACCGGGTCATACGGCCATGCTGGTCAGGGTGATGTTGGTGTGCGGTTACCGCTGGTACCCCGAGTACACGGTAGAGGGACAGTACCGAGACTTCAACCAGAGCCAGTACATCTGCACTGTTAGGGTATTTCCAGACTACCCTGGAGCTGAGAAGCCAATCCATTGGTCCTATGGGTTGGGGGTCACCGTTGACATGGTAGTACAAGATGCTGCCTATTCAATGCTGACTATTATGAGAGCGAGACATGCACTGCTGCAGAATTCGGAGTTCTGCTATGTTCCGGCCTCTCAGCCTGGTGAAGAGGGATACCTCAGTGGAGTCTATTTTGATTCTTCTATGGAGGATCCACTTCTGCAGTCGACTGTTGAGATGCTAGAGAACAGAGACAGGGATGCTCGTGCTCTCCGCATGGAGCTTTATGCTACCCGTGCCCGTCTGTGGACAGCTTTGACGCAGCTGGCACCGGTAGTCCAGACAGGGTATGGAGAGATGGAGATGCTGAACCCTGTTAGGACCCATCTTCCGGCTCACGTTGACTGGCCAGCTATAGGAGGAGTCACACCTCTTCGGGGACCCCTCTTACCACCAGTCAGGGGACCAAGGCCACATCCGTGTCCTTATGGATCCCAGGGATCTCAGGCTAGAGTGTTTCCTGATCCGCAGATTGAGCTTCCAGGTCATGGAGGTAATCTCTATGAGATGTTCTATGCGGATGCCTGAGCTGTGAGTGGAAGGATATTATGGTAGTAGCCGTACGTTCACAGTCCTGCGTGACTTGTGAAGTATGGTAGTAATGTGAAACGAATTCCGGAGGCCTAGATAAATAATGTATAGGAAGCTTGTACGCCTCTGATGAGTAGTTTCACAATTTCAGCAGTTTGCTCTACGGTTAAGGTTGTACTGAGCTATGTAAGGGTGTGTATGAACCATGGTGTATATATAGCAGTTGCTTGTTACCATGTTGTTCGGATATTCATTTCCGCATGCCGTGTGTTCAGTACATTCTTAATCCATAGCTAGTATTGATTTGATATTGGTCTAAGCTATGAGTTTGTTTGTCAGGATGGTGTTCACCAGGTTGAACCGTGCCCCTGCTCATGAGCAAGGTGAGGGTCGTCAAGCGTCGCAGGAAGACCTGCCTCACCCAGCTTCTCTGGTAGAAGTGATGCTTGAGGCAGAAAGAAACAAAAGGGAGACCAACCGACTGCTAGAACGTATTGAGCAGAATACGGCTCGACAGCCTAGGAATGCTGCAGTGTCCCTCAATGACTTTGTGAAGCTGAATCCTCCAAAGTTTCATCATTCCGTCGATCCCCTCGACGCTGATGACTGGCTGTGCAGCATCTCACGCAAGATTTGCTCGGCGAATGTGTCTGAGGCCGACAAGGTAACCTTTGCGGCGTATTTCCTGGAGGGACCCGCCAATCTGTGGTGGGAGAATTTTGAAGCTATGCGTCCCGCTGAACCAGTGGCCACATTTGCAGACTTCAGTGCAGCTTTTTGTCTGCACCATATTCTAGAGGGCGTGATGGACAGAAAGAGAGAGGAGTTCTGTACCTTCACTCAGGGCAAGTTGTCTGTGGATGCCTATAGCCGCGAGTTCGGTAACCTCGCCCGCTATGCAACAGAGGAGGTCTCCACTGACGCCAAGAAGCAAGAAAGATTCCGTAAGGGTCTGAGCCCTGAGCTCCGTCGTGATCTGCGCCTCCATGAGTGTGCAAGCTTTCAAGCCCTAGTCAACAAGGCGATCAGTGCCGAGACTGGTCATACTGACTTTGAAGCCACAAGGAAGCACTCCCGTGACATTGGCTCATCTTCTGGTTCCGCGTTTCCAAAACGCAGGTTGTGGGTTCCAAACAGTTTTCTGCCGCCAAGATACACTCCGAGGCCATCCTACGTGGCGCCTCAGACGAATCAGGCCAACCCTCCAGCAAAAGCTTATGGTGGTCCAGCTAGCAATGCTGCACCACGTGCCAACCAGGTGATATGCTACAAGTGTGGAGAACCAGGGCATTACTCCCGTGAGTGTCCTCAGAATGTGGGTGCCAAGCAACCCGGAAAGTCCGTCGGGCAGGCCAAGTCGGGCAAAGCATACTATGTGAAGCCAACTCCTACACGTGGTCGTGTGAACTATGTGTCAGCAGAAGAAGCTGTAGAGGATCCCGACGTCATGCTGGGTACGCTCCTTGTTAATCATCACCCAGCGTCCGTTCTCTTTGACACTGGGTCTTCTCATTCCTTCATTTCAGAAAGTTATGCACAGTTGCATAACATGTCATTTTGTGATATGCCAACCCCATTGGTTGTCCAAACCCCTGGTAGTAAATGGCAAACCTCTAGGATAACCTATGATAATGAAATTCTAGTAGACAGGCTAGTTTTTCTAGCCTCATTGATAGCATTGAAATCTTCGGATATTAATATCATCTTGGGCATGGACTGGATGTCAGCTTACTATGCCAAGATTGATACTCATTCTAGAAATGTCCAGCTTACCCATCCCTCGGGTGAGATAGTAAATGTCTCTACTCGAGTTGCCAAATGCCAGCTCTATTCCCTAAACGCCAACCCTCTTCCGGAACTTGAAGACATTCCGGTAGCCCATGACTTCTCGGATGTTTTTCCAGAGGAACTGCCAGGAATTCCACCTGACAGAGATGTCGAGTTTGTGATAGATCTTGTTCCGGGAACTGTTCCAATAGCCAGAAGACCTGATAAGATGGCACCCCTGGAGCTAGCCGAACTTAAGAAGCAATTAGATGAGGCCTTGAACAAGGGTTTCATTCGTCCTAGCTCTTCTCCTTGGGCTTGTCCCGTCCTCTTCGTCAAGAAGAAAGACGGAACGGATCGGATGGTTGTAGATTACCGACCAGTTAACCTCGTCACCATTAAGAACAAGTATCCGCTCCCCAGGATCAACGACCTGTACGATCAGCTCGCTGGATCCTCAGTCTTCTCCAAAATGGATTTGAGGTTGGGATACCATCAAATCAAGATTAAGAACGGGGACATTCCAAAAACGGCTTTTGTTACTCGTTATGGCCAATATGAGTACACCGTTATGTCCTTCGGTTTAACCAATGCCCCAGCCACCTTCTCTCGGCTGATGAATTCAATATTTATGGAGTATTTGGATAAATTTGCCGTAGTATACCTCGATGATATTCTCATCTACTCAAAGAATGAACAATAACATGCCGAGCATCTAAGGCTGGTATTGATGAAACTTCGAGAGCATCGCCTTTATGCCAAATTTTCAAAATGTGAATTTTGGTTACCAGAAGTGACCTATCTAGGCCACGTAATCTCTGGTAAGGGTATTGCTGTCAATCCCGAGAGAGTTCAAGCTGTCCTTGATTGGACTCAACCTGAATCGGTTAAGCAAGTTAGGAGTTTTCTTGGTCTAGTGAGCTACTGTCGCCGCTTCGTCGAGAATTTCTCCAAGGTTGCAAAGCCTCTAACTGAACTCCTCAAGAAGGATAAAAAGTTCGAGTGGACACCACAGTGTGAGCGTAGTTTTCAGGAACTGAAAAGACGCCTGACTTCCGCACCTGTGTTGCTACCACCAGATTTTTCTAAGGACTTTGTTATCTATTGCGACGCCTCGCGACAAGGATTAGGTTGCATTCTGATGCAAGATCGTCATGTGATCGCATACGCATCTCGACAGTTGCGTCCACATGAGGATAATTATCCCACACATGACCTTGAGCTTGCAGCTGTGGTCCATGCACTAAAAACCTGGCAACATTACCTTTTGGGTAATCGTTGCGAAATATTCACTGATCACCAAAGTCTGAAGTATATCTTCACCCAGCCGGATTTGAATCTCAGGCAAATACGGTGGGTTGAGTTGATCTCGGTTTACGACTTAGGGATAACTTACACCCCGGGGAAGGCCAATGTTATGGCCGATGCACTAAGTCGTAAATCTTATTGTAACAATTTGATGCTACAACAAGGTCAACCACATCTCCATGAGGACTTTCGGAAGTTGAATCTTCATATTGTTCCTCAAGGATTCCTTTCTACCCTGGTGGCGAAGCCTACTCTTAAGGATCAAATTATAGCTGGCCAAAAGCGCGACAAGGGTATATCACGGATCAAGGAGAATATTTTTAGCGGAAACGCTAAAGAATTTTCCATGAATGATCAAGGTGTGGTGTTCTTCGAGAATGGTTTAGTGGTTCCTAAGAACCCACATCTAAGGCAGTTAATCCTTAAGGAGGCTCATGATTCCCCTCTCACCATTCATCCCGGTAGTACTAAGATGTATCAGGACCTACGCCAGAGGTTCTGGTGGACTAGGATGAAGAGACAAATTGCTGAGTTCGTTGCTAACTGCGACGTTTGTCGCCGAGTTAAGGCAGAACATCAAAGGCCTGCTGGCACCCTTCAACCTTTAGCTATTCCTGAATGGAAATGGGATAAATTTAGCATGGATTTCATTACCGGATTTCCCAAGACCAAGAAAGGAAATAATGCTATCTTTGTGGTCATTGACCGTCTTTCCAAAGTGGCTCATTTTCTTCCTGTTCGTGAGAGTATAACAGCTAGCCAGCTAGCAGAGTTATATATCTCTCGAATAGTGTCTCTTCATGGTGTTCCCCTGGAAATTAACTCGGACCGTGTAAGTATCTTTACTTCTCGCTTCTGGGAAAGTTTTCAGAATGCCATGGGGACTCACCTATCTTTTAGCACTGCTTTCCATCCTCAATCAAGTGGTCAAGTAGAAAGAGTGAATCAAATTCTAGAAGATATGCTCTGAGCTTGTGTTATCTCGTTCGGTATGAATTGGGAGAAGTGCCTTCCATTCGCCGAATTCGCTTATAACAATAGTTATCAATCAAGCTTGGGCAAAGCCCCTTTTGAAGTTCTCTATGGACGAAGAAGCCGAACCCCTCTTAATTGGTCAGAAACCGGAGAGAGGCAACTCTTTGGCCCGGACATGATCCAGGATGCAGAAGAGCAGGTTCGCATTATTCGTGAAAAGTTGAAAACAGCCCAGTCTCGTCAAAAGAGCCAATATGATCGTCATCATAAGGCTGTGACCTTTGAAGTTGACGAGAAGGCTTACATTCGGGTTACACCTTTGAAGGGTACCCATCGTTTCGGTATCAAGGGCAAGTTGGCTCCTCGTTACATTGGTCCTTTTCGCATTCTTGCCAAACGAGGAGAAGTTGCCTACCAGTTGGAACTTCCTCCGCATCTTTCCAAGGTTCATGATGTTTTCCACGTCTCGCAACTCAGGCGTTGCTTTTTTGATCCTATCCGTGAAGTGGACCACGAAACGCTTGATCTACAAGATAACCTTTCTTACCGAGAATACCCCGTGCGTATTCTTGATCAAGCTGAGCGTACCACTCGACGTCGAAACCTCAAGTTTCTTAAAGTTCAATGGTCAAATCATTCTGAAAAGGAGGCAACTTGGGAAAGAGACGATCGTCTCCGACTTGAGTATCCTGCGTTATTCCCGACGACTTCTAAATCTCGGGACGAGATTCTTTTGAGTGGGGGTGAGTTGTCACATCCCTAACCCTTAAGCAAGATAGCATTGTGCTCATGTATTCTTTGCATTTGCATCTAAGAAGTTTCAACAAAAACAACAAAGTGGCAAAGGAAAAACTCAAAACCCTAGCCACCATTTCAATTAAAGGAAATCTCAAACTAGTTCAAAATCAATGAACCCAAAATGGCCTCAAGAAATGTTCAAACTTTCTGATAAATCATGAAAGTAAATGAGCATTGGAGAAAACTATTTTCTTGACACTTTAAGCTTTTTAAATTAATGCAAAAAGCCACTGGTTTCAAATTTAAAATTTGAAATCAGAAACTATAATTTTCCAAAAATGTTGAAAACCTTGGAAATGAGTGGGGATATTATAACAAATATTTCAGGAGGTCTAAAATAGTTTTTACCTTTTGTTTTGGAGCTGAATTAATTATCAATACAATATTTAGCAAAACAGAAAAACAAAAAGCAGAAGAAAAAGGAAAAGAGTTACCTGTCGCCTAAGCCTGGCCCGGCTCATCTCCCCGCTCGTCCCCTCCCTCGCGCCAGTAGGCAGCAGGAGGTGGCCGCCGCCTCCTCCGGCGCGGGCACGCACCTGCGTGCCTGCCTGGCCGCCGGTTCACGCTGGCGACGACGGGGATAAGCTCCCCAGAGCTTCCCCTATCCATTCCCCGCCTCGGTTCTTCCCCTCCTCCCGGATCCCCTCCTTCTCCCTGCTGCCGCCATTAGAGCCGAGCTCGAGCTCGAGCTGACCGTGCCCCTGGCCATAGGATCCCCTCCCAGAGCACGCCATTAGCTCCACCTCGTCGCCCTGGTCGTCTCTGCAGAAGCCGAAGCCTCCTCGAGCCCTACAACGCCCTCAACGCCGTCGTCTTCCTCCTCCGGCCGTCGGACCTCTCCCGTCGATTCGTCGCCCCCAGGCCTTCCCCGAGCCGTCTAAGCTCTGCTCTGCACTCCCCGTGAGCATGCGGTCGTTTTCCCTAAGTTTCCCCCGTCGATCCTCTCCTCTAGCTCTAGTTTCACCGGAGCCCGACGAGGACCGCTGCTGCGGCTCGTCGCCGGTAGCCCTCCAATGTCCAGCTCGTCCTTCCGAGGGCACCAACAGCTCCAGGACGACGCGTAGATGTCGTAGCAGCTAAGAACCGAGCGTAGATCCCCCTGATTCAAAGACCCCGATGGCGCCCGAGCTTTGGCCGCCGCTCCGGCCCGACTCCTTTTTCGGCGACCCTAGCCTCCCCAGTTGGTCCTGCCAGATCCGCCACTTCGCGAGCATGCTGTAGCTGCCAACCGCGTGCGTTTTGGTGTTGTGCAGCGCCGTCTAGGTCGCCTCCGGCGAGCCCTCCGCCGCGGGTCTGGTCGCCGGCGACCACCCTCCGGTGGCCGTCGACGTGGCCGACCATTAGGGCGTAATCGCCCTCCCCTCAGTCGCTGCCAGAGGGCCCCACGCCTGGTCAAACCCCAATTAGGGGTTGGTCAGCGCGGGATTAGTCCCACACAGGCTGACCAGTGGGGCCCCCCTGTCAGGTTTGACCTGAACAGGTCGGCTGACCTGCTGACGTCAGCCTGATGCAATAAATGGAATTTCCAGTATAAAACTAATTCAGGAAATTGCTAAAATTTGTAAAAATCATAGAAATTAATATGTAACTCCAATGAAAATAATTTATATATGAAAAACTATCAGAAAAATTCAAGGATTCTGATTATGCTATTTTCAACTATGTTTGAAAAAGTTACAGGACCCTAAATTGTGAAATAAGGAATAATTCAATTCTTTAATCACTTTATAAATGGAATTTGCAAAAATATCCAAATTTCATTATAAATGCAATGATCACACACTGCCCTAGATATAAATCAGTACCATAACATGACATTTCATGCATGTTAACATTAGGTTGATCTGAGCATCAGGTCGAATCAATTAAACCGGTATCCGAGAATACCCGTTTGAATTGCTATTTGAATGTGATTCAAATCAACTCTAAACCTAAAAGATCTTGATTATAATAACTTATCACCTTGCATTCTCATGCCCTGCTCATGCATCATTTTGAGTGCATATGATTGTTATTGAATGTTGCCTCTCGTTTCGGTAGGCTCCGCACCCCCGGATTCCACCGAATATCCGTCTAACGGATATCGTTCCTCCTCTGAGCAACAAGGCAAGCAACCCTTTTGATCATCCCGATAACTCCTATGTTCTTGCTCCTGCACCTATTCATTGCATTAGGATCAAATGCTTCAACTGCTTTTGCCACGATAGTTGAACCCACTTCCTTTGCATGACTTAACCTTGTCATAGTAAATAGCCGAACCTTGCAACCTAGCATACTAGGTAGTTGCTTGAGCTATGATGTGCCTTATCCTGCTATGCATGCTATGCTTAGAGTTGTGTATGGTCTGTCATCTGGGAGATGAACAGAATTGTGAAATGTGTTTGATGAGCAAAGGTTGTGTGTTGAACTTGATTTGGTAAAGGTACCGGTGAAAGGCTGTGTAGGAGTACATGGCGGGTTGTTTCATTGGAACCGTCCTTAGGAACCGAGTTCCGTGTATGTAATCCAAGACTAGATACTACCACATGCTGGGCCCTGAAATATGACCCCGCTCGGCCCATTAATCGCGTAGTACTCGGTCCAGGAGTTGCGAGTAGTTTCTGGTGTTTATAGTAATGCTGGAGGCCGTGCATGGTGCTGACCTGAGAGGTGGACCGTGATGCGGTAGGCAGTGGCACGGTGTACCAAGTGGCACCCGGATGGTGGGCTTGGGAACCCTTCGCACATTGTTTGAGGCCGTGGCGGAAACCTCGGCCGGACTTCCGTACGGGTTACTCCCAGATAGGCGATAAACCTGGACTAGGTACTAGTGTGGTTAACGGTCATGGCCGACTCCCTCGCTGGGCTTCCGCTTGAAGGTCTCCGAGGTGCATGACGTGCACATGGCGATAAGTGGTGAGAGCGTGTGTGACGAAGTACACCCCTGCAGGGTTATGATCTATTCGAATAGCCGCGTCCGCGGATATGGACTACTTGGAGACATATGTTGTTCATAGATAACTTCAATGGCTACTCATAAAATTGCCAAAATAAGCGTGAGTGTCGTGGACGGCATTTCCATATGGAGACGGAATGATTCCACGATAGTGTATTGTTGTGGTGTTAGTGGACTCGTGTGCGAGAAATCAAGTTGTCAAAACTAATTTCAAAGTGCAAGTTGTCTAGCCACGAGTCAAATGCTGGCTTCCCGCATGAAACCCCACAATACCTTTTGATACCTTGCATAAGTAGTTAGTTCTCCTAAAGTCTTGCTGAGTACCTTCGTACTCATGTTTGCTTAATAAATGTTGCAGAGGTTGCTAATGACCCTAATGGAGGGTTCTTTGTAGACATCGACGACGACGAGTAGCTGGTGTCCCAGCTACGATCTGGCCCTACGTCGGCTCTGTAGTATAGTCAGGCCACATGCCTACTAGTTGCCCTGTCTGTACTCAGACAATTTATAACTCTTCCGCTGGCTTGTATTGTATGACTGCTATTATGGGTCGTGAGACCCTTAATGTGTAATATTATGTGTGTGGCTCTTCCGAGCCTCTTAAATAAAGCTTGTATGTTTATGGTTATGTTGTGATGCCATCGATGTATCTATACATATCGGTATGCCATGCGTACGTGTGTCGTACTTGATATGTATGGGGTTCGATTACCTAGTTGTAAACTTTAGTAGCACTCCTTACAAGGAGATGCCCCTTTGTGGTCCAACGACCCTTGGTAGTTCGCTACTGCTCCGGACACATTGGTTGACCGGCATGTGTCCTTCTTAGCTGCTGTGTCTGTCCCCTTTGGGGAAATGTCACGCGATGTAATGGAGTCCTTGTAGCTTGCTACGACTCGTCTACATTCGTCGGTGACCGACACCTGCTTTGTTGGGTCATGTATGCCTGTCCTTGTGCGTTACTGCCACTTTGGTTTATGACTAGACATGTCGATCCGGGTTCTTTGACATTGGATTGCTAGCGATACTATCGCATACGTGAGTCAAAAGACGCAAACGGTCCCGGCTAAAGTAAGGCTGCAGCCGTGGAGTTAACCGTGCGGGAGACCACAAAGGGATGCGATGGGTTACATGCTAGATTCCTATGGCTTAGGATCGGGGTCCCGACATCCAACGACTTCTCTCGTTCCGCCAGCACTTCCTTCATTCCAGCCATTGCAATCAGTGTCGCATCTAGCTCACCAACAAATTGCACCTTTTCTGCCCTCAAAGTCTCATATGCTGACCCGATCTCGCAAGTTTTCTGCCAGTCAGCGCCAAGAGACGATCAGACAAATCCAACAATACAAAGTCTAAGTTCTTCAGACCCCTGCCGACGCAAGCAGTCGACAGCGGTCTCGGGGACTACACCCAGTGGGTTCACTGAGAGTGACCCCACTGGCATGCAACTCAAATAGGTCCGCCCTATTGAGATTCATGACAACACTTACGCCTACAAGGCTAATACCACCCGACCTGAGTAAAATTACTCTCGGAGACTCTTGCAGTAGGTGCACTCCGAGTGCCCCAACTGTTAGTAGTCGACCATATTGTTTACGAATTTAGAGACAATATGCATAAAGACAACTGCCGGTGCAAGCACTCGACAGAAGTCTCAGGGACTACACCCACTGGGTTCACTCAGAGTGAACCCATTGCAAACATCATACGGTATCCGCGCACACCCACTGGGTTACAAGAGAAACAAGATAAAAGCAAATACTTACTAGACTACTTACTCGGATATCGTCCCGCAGCTCCAAGCTGCGCTGGTACACAGAGGCGATGGAGTCGTACGCCTTATTGGCTTCTCCCGCCATCAGCTCTGCCTGCACCATGGCTCCCTTGGCCGCTCCCACCTGATCCTCCGGGAGGTGTTCGATGTTGAACTCGACATTTGACGGGCCTGGCATCGTTGGAGGCTCCTTGGGCATCCCAAGGCCCGTTCCAGTCGGTTCAGCAGCCACCAGCGCCTCCTCAGTCGGCGGCATCGCCTCAGTCGGCAGCACGACCGCGGCAAGAGCAGCAACTGGCGGGGTAGCCTCAAGGACAGGCTCCGCAGCTTGCTCAGGTCTCCCCTGGTCACCCTCATCCACATAAATCACCCCTTCCAGACCGAACGCCGCGGGATCTCAGAAAAAGAAAGGGGCAAGACAAAAGACAGAATCCATGATGCGATGATATAAAACGCTCGGAATCACTACAACGCACCTGGCTGGGACGAGACGACGTTGTCCGGGTCGATGGGATCATCCACCTGGCGCGCCGGAGAGGTGGCAGAGGTGGCAACCCTGTCGAGTGAAATTCATTCGACCAATAAAACAGCAATCCAATCGGTTATTAGAGGAAGTTAGAGGAGCAGTACACTTACGTCGAGGTGACGGGAACGACGACCCTTATCCGCGGCAAAGCCTTCCGAGGTTTAGACCCACTCACTTTGGCCACCTTGGAAGGCTGACCCACGGACTCGACAGCAACGTCCCTGGCCCTCTTGGTGCTCCAAGCACTCGGAACCACGGGACCAGCAGGCGGAGCACTCGAGGATGCCGGAGGGGCCGAGGGAACCACAGGTTCTTGTCGGCGCTTGGTCCGGTGCTTTGGCAGCAGAGGCGGCGAGTCCTGCTCTTCGTCATCCTCCTCTTCTTCACCAGACTCCTCCTCCATCTCCCCACTGTCGGAGACATACTCGCTGCTCTCCACACTGCCCTCCTGGCTGCCTTCTTCCTCCTCCTTAGTCGGGTCCCCGTTCGAGGCAGGAGAAAACCAGTTGGTCCACTTCTGCATAAAATACAGTCGGCGACATCAGACGACAGGCAGAGATTCAAGAAAGTAATAAAACTAAGGCAGATACGTGCACTCGACAAATAGTACTCACCTGGTTCGGAGGAGGATTGTCCATGCTGAAAGCCCTCACTCGACGAGACCCTCTGGGGTTCTCACATGCGCTTCTGATCTGGAGCACCCACGACGCCACCGTCTCCTCGGTCACGCTCAAGATGTTGGTCCAAGTGGAGTCTTCGGGCCCCGTGTAGTGCCACATGGCGTGGTCACGAGCCTGTAGTGGTTGTATGCGCCGACCAAGGAAAGTCTCCAACAAATCCATGCCGGTGACTCCCCTTATGACGATGTCTACGAGTGTGTCGACCAGGGGCTGGATGTCGATCTTCTACGCCTTCGTGAGCGCGAGCTGCTTAGGTGGAGCAGGACGATCTAAGCTAAAAGGAGGCAACCCTATCGAGGCATTCGGGCAGGCAACATCTTGGCAGTAGAACCACGTCGACTGCCAGTTCCTAACCGACTCACTCAGCTGAAGAGCAGGATAACTACTCCGACTCTTTTTCTGGAAACCTAAGCCTCCGCAGAGTTGGAGAAGATACGTTTTATCATCCGACTGGCTGAGTCGTTTGATAGTTTGAGATCTAGCAGAGAATATATGTTTGAACAACCCCCAATGGGGAGGGCAGCCGATGAAGCACTCGCACATAACTATGAAAGCAGAGAGATGGGCAATAGCATTCGGGGGAAAGTGGTGAAGCTGTGCTCCAAAGTGGTTCATAATGCCCTTGAAGAAAGGATGCGGGGGCAGAGAGAAACCTCGATAGACATGGCTGAGCAGGAGGACGCGCTCCCCCTCCCGGGGCGCCGGCTCGACCTCATTCTCCGTCGGCAGCCTCCAAGACTTGTGCACGATCATCCTATGCTCCACTAGCTGCAGCAGATCCCCCTCCGTCACCGTGGACGGGAGGAAGTCGCCTTGGATCCACCCCGCCGGCAACGGCCGCTGCCGCCGCTGAGCAGGAGCCACCGCCTTCCCCTTCTTCTTCCTCGCCTGCACCTTGCTGGTCTGACCCTTGGTCATGGCGGAACCTGCGAATCCGCGGAGAGGAAGGAGGAGTGGAGAGGTTAGGTGCGCTGGAGGCGGCGAGGAGGACGAAGCAAAGGCAAAAGATCCGACGGGCGTAACGAAAAACCCTTGCCGCTGGGATTTAAGTAAGGTTCCGACTGGGTCGCTGGTAGGTGGCCCCGAAACCTTATCCCCCGACCGACCGCGGCGATATCAGTGGAGAAGTTGAAGGCGCGAGAATCGAGGCGTCAGGCGCTACTCGAGCGCGATGGCGTCATCCCTGCTGAGCGCGCGGAAATCGAAATTTGAGGATCCCGGAAAATCCGCCGGAAATTTGAGGACCACGTGATGATCGGGTGTGATAGACTCAACGTTCACATACAACGGGTGCAAAACAGTTGCGCACGCGGAACACTCGGGTTAAGCTTGACGAGCCTAGCATGTGCAGACATGGCCTCGGAACACATGAGACCGAAAGGTCGATCATGAATCATATAGATGATATGATTAGCATAGGGATGCTTACCACTGAAACTAAACTCAACTCACATGATGATCGGACATTAGCTAGTGTAAGTGGATCATGAACCACTCAAATGACTAGAGAGATGTACTTTTTGAGTGGGAGTTTAGCGAGTAATTTGATTAAGTTAAACTCTAATTATCTTGAACATAGTCTAAGTCCACTTTGAATATATTTCTGTTGTAGATCATGGCTCACGCGACAGTCACCCTGAATTTTAATACGTTCCTAGAGAAAGCTAAGTTGAAAGATTATGGAAGCAACTTTGTAGACTGGGCTCGTAATCTTAAGCTAATCTTACAAGCTAGGAAGAAGGATTATGATGGGGTTATAGTCCTAGGGTAGGGTCATAGGCCTGCCCTGTAAGTCCTACCCAAGGACTACCCCTCATAAGGGACAAGTCCCTTAGTCAGTTCCGACTGAATTAAGGAGTCCCCATCGTCCAGTCGGTAACAGGTCCTCGACCATCCAGTCGGAGACAAGCATTCGGAGAACATCCAACTAACCGACTGGATGCCACTCGGAACATCATAACCCCCCTGGAGGGAAACGGTCGTATGTTTCCCGGTGCATTTATTAGCATTTAGGACGTACGTTACCTGTAACGTACGCATTCAATCGCCATTACTCCACCCCTGTACCGGAACCGTTGTGGAGGGCAGCGCACTCTATATAAGCCACCCTCCCCCGCTGGTGCAGGGGTTAGCAAATCATTGTATTCCATATTCCACTCGACAACAAGCTCCCAGAGCACTGAGACGTAGGGCTATTACCTCCACCGTAGAGGGGCCTGAACTCATACAACCTCGCCGTAGCTGGGACTCTGCCCATCCTTTTCGTACCCTACACATCTACTGTCAGGCTTATACCCACGACAGATTATGTCCTTAATGCTGCGCTGGGAGATGAACCACCCGCTACGGCAGACCAGGATGTTAAGAACGCTTGGTTAACACGTAAGGAGGACTACTCAGTAGTTGAATGTGCAGTCTTGTATGGCTTAGAACCGGGACTTCAACGTCGCTTTGAGCGTCATGGAGCATTTGAGATGTTCCAGGAGTTGAAGTTCATCTTTCAGAAGAATGCCCTGATCGAGAGGTATGAGACCTCCAATAAATTCTATGCTAGCAAGATGGAGGAGATCTCGTCTGTCAGTGAACATGTGCTCAAAATGTCTCGGTACTCAAACCGTCTAGTTGAGCTAGGGATTGAACTCCCGCAAGAGGCTATCACCGACAGAATCCTTCAATCACTGCCGCCAAGCTATAAAGGCTTTGTGTTGAACTACAACATGCAAGGATGAACAAGTCACCCGGCGAGTTGTTTGCGATGCTGAAAGTCGCAGAGTCTGAACTCCGTAAAGAGCATCAAGTGTTGATGGTGAATAAGACCACTAGTTTCAAGAGAAACGGCAAAGGCAAGAAGGGTAATTCAAAGAAGAGCGGCAAGCCTATTGCCAATCCGACGAAGAAACCCAAAGTTGGACCTAAGCCTAAAACAGAGTGTTACTATAGCAAGGGTATGGTTCACTGGAAGCGCAACTTCCCCAAGTATCTGGCTGATAAGAAGGCAGCCAAAGAAAAATCAGGTATATTTGATATACATGTTATTGATGTGTACTTAACCGGCTCTCGTAGTAGTCCCTGGGTATTCGATACCGGTTATGTTGCTCATATTTGCAACTCGAAACAGGAACTGCGGAATAGACGAAGGCTGGCGAAAGATGAAGTGACGATGCGCGTAGGAAATGGTTCCAAGGTTGATGCAATCGCCGTCGGCACAGTTTCACTTCAGTTACCATCAGGATTAGTTATGAACTTGAATCATTGTTATTTAGTGCCTGCGTTGAGCATGAACATTATATCTGGATCTTGTTTATTGCGAGACGGTTACTCTTTTAAGTCAGAGAATAATGGTTGTTCTATTTCTATGAGTAACAACTTTTATGGTCATGCACCCAATGTGAGAGGATTGTTCATATTGAATCTTGATAGTGATACACACATATATAACATTGAGACCAAAAGAGTTAGAGTTAAAAATGATAGCGCCATATTTTTGTGGCACTGCCACTTAGGTCATATTGGTGTAAAGCGCATGAAGAAACTCCATGCCGATGGACTTTTGGAGTCACTTGACTTTGATTCACTTGACACGTGCGAACCATGCCTCATGGGCAAGATGACTAAAACTCCGTTCTCCGGAACAATGGAGCATGCAAGTGACTTGTTGGAAATCATACATACCGATGTGTGCGGTCCGATGAGCATAGAGGCACGCGGCGGATATCGTTATTTTCTCACCTTCACTGACGATTTGAGTAGATATGGTTATGTCTACTTAATGAAGCACAAGTTTGAAACATTTGAAAAGTTCAAGCAATTTCAGAGTGAAGTTGAAAATCATCGTAACAAGAAGATCAAGTTCCTACGGTCTGATCGTGGGGGTGAATATCTGAGTTTCGAGTTTGGTGCTCACTTAAGACAATGTGGAATTGCTTCACAGTTGACACCGCCTGGAACACCACAGCGTAATGGTGTGTCCGAACATCGTAATCGTACTTTATTAGAGATGGTGCGATCTATGATGTCTCTTACCGATTTGCCGTTATCGTTTTGGGGTTATGCATTAGACACAGCTGCATTCACTTTAAATAGGGCACCATCAAAATCCGTTGAGACGACACCATACGAACTGTGGTATGGCAAAAGGCCAAAGTTGTCGTTTCTTAAAGTTTGGGGATGTGATGCTTATGTCAAAAATCTTCAGCCTGAGAAGTTGGAACCCAAAGCGGAAAAGTGCATCTTCATAGGTTATGCAAAAGAGACAGTTGGGTACACCTTCTATCTCAAATCCGAGGGCAAAGTGTTTGTTGCTAAAAACGGAGCTTTTCTCGAGAAGGAATTTCTCTCGAGAGAATTGAGTGGGAGGAAGATAGAACTTGATGAGGTTGTCGAACCTCTCATCCCTCTAGATGGTCGCGCAGGGCAAGGGGAAACCTCTGTCATTGCGACGCCGGTTGAGGAGGAAGTTAATGATGAAGTATCAGAGCAAAGTATGGACTTTGGAAGTACTACCTGAGGGCCGCAAGGCTATTCAGAACAAATGGATCTTTAAGAAGAAGACGGACGCTGACGGCAATGTGACCGTTTATAAATCTCGACTTGTGGCAAAGGGGTTTTCACAAGTTCAAGGAGTTGACTACGATGAGACATTCTCACCCGTAGCGATGCTTAAGTCCGTCAGAATCATGTTAGCAATAGCTGCATTTTTCGATTATGAAATCTGGCAGATGGATGTCAAAACGGCATTCCTTAACGGTTTCCTTAAGGAAGAGTTGTATATGATGCAACCCGAAGGTTTTGTCGATCCTAAGAATGCTAACAATGTGTGCAAGCTCCAGCGATCCGTTTATGGGCTGGTGCAAGCATCTCGGAGTTGGAACAAACGCTTTGATGAGGTGATCAAAGCATTTGGGTTTATACAAGTGGTTGGAGAATCTTGTATTTACAAGAAAGTGAGTGGGAGCTCTGTGGCGTTTCTAATATTATATGTGGATGACATATTGCTGATTGGAAACAACGTAGAATTTTTGGAGAGCATAAAGGATTACTTGAATAAAAATTTCTCTATGAAGGACCTAGGAGAAGCTGCTTACATTCTAGGCATTAAGATCTACAGGGATAGAACGAAACGCCTGATAGGACTTTCACAAAGCACATACCTTGATAAAGTTTTGAAGAGGTTCAAAATGGAACAGTCCAAGAAAGGGTTCTTGCCAGTTTTACAAGGTACGAGATTGAGTAAGACTCAGTGCCCATCAACTGATGAGGATAGAGAGCATATAAGCACCGTCCCCTATGCTTCAGCCATACGATCTATCATGTATGCAATGTTGTGCACTAGACCGGACGTTAGCTTGGCCATAAGTATGGCAGGCAGGTTCCAGAGTAATCCAGGAGTGGATCACTCGACGGCGGTCAATAATATCCTGAAGTACCTGAAAAGGACTAAGGAGATGTTTCTCGTGTATGGAGGTGACGAAGAGCTCGCCGTAAAGGGTTACGTCGATGCAAGCTTTGACACAGATCCGGACGACTCTAAGTCGCAAACCAGATACGTATTTATTCTTAATGGGGGTGCGGTAAGCTGGTGCAGTTCCAAGCAAAGCGTCGTAGCAGATTCTACATGTGAAGCGGAGTACATGGCTGCCTCGGAGGCGGCTAAGGAGGGTGTCTGGATGAAGCAGTTCATGACGGATCTTGGAGTAGTGCCAAGCGCACTGAATCCAATAACCTTGTTCTGTGACAACACGAGTGCCATTGCCCTAGCAAAGGAACCACGGTTTCACAAGAAGTCCAGACACATCAAACGACGCTTCAACCTCATCCGTGACTACGTCGAAGGGGAGGACGTAAATATATGCAAAGTGCACACGGATCTGAATGTAGCAGATCCGCTGACTAAACCTCTTCCACGGGCAAACATGATGAACACCACAACTGTATGGGTGTTAGATTTATTACCATGTAATTCGCATGATGATGTGAGGGCTAGATTATTGACTCTAGTGCAAGTGGGAGACTGTTGGAATTATGCCCTAGAGGCAATAATAAATACAGTTATTATTATAATTCCTGTATCAAGATAATCGTTTATTATCCATGCTATAATTGTATTGAATGAAGACTTATATACATGTGTGGATACATAGACAAAACACTCTCCCTAGCAAGCCTCCAGTTGGCTAGCCAGTTGATCAAGGATAGTCAGGGTCTTCTGATTATGAACAAGGTGTTGTTGCTTGATAACTGGATCACATCATTAGGAGAATCACGTGATGGACTAGACCCAAACTAATAGACGTAGCATATTGATCGTGTCATTTTGTTGCTACTGTTTTTCTGCGTGTCAAGTATTTGTTCCTATGACAATGAGATCATATAACTCACTGACACCGGAGGAATGCTTTGTGTGTATCAAACGTCACAACGTAACTGGGTGACTATAAAGATTCTCTACAGGTATCTCCGAAGGTGTCCGTTGAGTTAGTATGGATCGAGACTGGGATTTGTCACTCCGTGTGACGGAGAGGTATCTCGGGGCCCACTCGGTAATACAACATCACACACAAGCCTTGCAAGCAATGTGACTTAGTGTAAGTTGCGGGATCTTGTATTATGGAACGAGTAAAGAGACTTTCCGGTAAACGAGATTGAAATAGGTATGCGGATACTGACGATCGAATCTCGGGCAAGTAACATACCGAAGGACAAAGGGAATAACATACGGGATTATATGAATCCTTGGCACTGAGGTTCAAATGATAAGATCTTCGTAAAATATGTGGGATCCAATATGAGCATCCAGGTCCCGCTATTGGATATTGACCGAGGAGTCACTTGGGTCATGTCTACATAGTTCTCGAACCCGCGGGGTCTGCACACTTAAGGTTCGACGTTGTTTTATGCGTATTTGAGTTATATGGTTGGTTACCGAATGTTGTTCGGAGTCCCGGATGAGATCACGGACGTCATGAGGGTTTCCGGAATGGTCCGGAAACGAAGATTGATATATAGGATGACCTCATTTGATTACCGGAAGGTTTTCGGAGTTACCGGGAATGTATCGGGAATGACGAATGGGTTCCGGGTGTTCACCGGGGGGGAAACCCACCCCGGGGAAGCCCATAGGCCTTCGGGGTAGCACACCAGCCCTTAGTGGAGTGGTGGCACAGCCCAAGAAGGCCCTATGCGCCATAGGAAGAAAACCAAAGAGAAAAGAAAAAAAAGAGGAGGTGGGAAAAGGGGGAAGGACTCCTCCTTCCAAACCTAGTTGGATTCGGTTTGGAAGGGGAGGACTCCCCCCCTTGGCTCGGCCGACCCCCTTGAGGGTCCTTGGACCCCAAGGAAAGGCTCCCCCTCTTCCCCCTATATATACGGAGGTTTTAGGGCTGATTTGAGACAACTTTGCCACGGCAGCCCGACCACATATCTCCACGGTTTTGCCTCTAGATCGCGTTTCTGCGGAGCTCGGGCGGAGCCCTGCTGAGATTAGATCACCACCAACCTCCAGAGCGCCGTCATGCTGCCAGAGAACTCATCTACCTCTCCATCTCTCTTGCTGGATCAAGAAGGCCGAGATCATCGTCGAGCTGTACGTGTGCTGAACGCGGAGGTGCCGTCCGTTCGGCACTAGATCGTGGGACTGATCGCGGGACGGTTCGCGGGGCGGATCGAGAGACGTGAGGACGTTCCACTACATCAACCGCATTCACTAATGCTTCTGCTTTGCGATCGACAAGGGTACGTAGATTGAATATCCCCTCTCGTAGATGGACATCACCATGATAGGTCTTCGTGCGCGTAGGAAAATTTTTGTTTGCCATGCGACGTTCCCCAACACTCACTTGGATTTGTTTTTGACTTAGGCAAAAGCTGGTTCGCAGCTAAGCCCCCGAGTGTGGAAGTTGTCCTCACTCGAGATCGTTTTTGACTTAGGCGGAAGCTGGTTCGTAGCTAAGCCCCCGAGTGTGGAAGTTGTCCTCACTCGAGATCGTTTTTGACTTAGGCAAAAGCTGGTTTGCAGCTGAGACCCCTAGTCTGGAAGTTGTCTTCACTCGGGATCATTTTTGAGTGAGGCGAAAGTTCATTCGCAGCTAAGCCCCCGAGTATGGAAGTTGTCCTCACTCGGGCCAAGTTTTATCCTAGGTGAAAGCGGATTCGCTGCTAAGGGATGATTGTTCTCTTCATCTTGGCATCCGAATGAGGATCTTGCCTTCATTCGGAACCACTTTAACTTAGGCGAAAACAGGTTCGCAGCTAACCCCCAGGCATGGAGGCTGTCCCCACTCGGGAAAGGGTTTACCTTAGGTGAAAATAGGTTCGCTACCAAGAGATGATTGTTCTGTTCATCTTGGAGTCCGAGTGAAGATCTTGCCTTCATTCGGAACAATTTTAACTTATGCGTAAACTGGTTCCCAGCGAAGCCCCTAAGTGTGGAGGCTATCCCCACTTGAGGAAGGGTTTACCTTAGGAGAAAATAGGTTCGCTACCAAGAGATGATTGTTTTGTTCATCTTGGTGTCCGAGTGAGGATCTTGTCTTCAATCGGAACCTCCTTAACTTAGGAGAAAGCTGGTTCGCGGTTAAGCCCCCGAGCATGGAGGTTGTTCCTACTCAGGGAAGGGTTTACCTTAGGCGAAAACAGGTTCACTACCAACATGAAACGATATTCTTGCGAACTTGCCGATGGTCTTTCCATCTTGGTATCCGAATGACGATCATGTCCACATTCAGAACCGTTTTAACTTGGGAAAAAGCTGGTTCACGGCTAAGCCCCCGAGCATGGAGGTTATCCGTACTCGGGGCAGGTTTCACCTTAAGTGAAAGTGGATTCGCTTCTACACCCACTGCGGGCGTGTTTCACCGGAGTGAAGTATTTGTGAATAGTTGAAGAAAGAAAGCACTTTATTCTTCTAACCGTTCGGATTCATTGCAGGAATGAAAAAAGGCAAGTTCTACGTGTAGAACTTGCGGAGTAGGTCCTGGGCTCTTCCACCTCATCATCGAGGTTGTACAACCGATAAGCTCTGTTATGCAGGACTTTGGAGATGGAGTATGGCCCTGTCCACGGAGGTGCTAGCTTGTGAGGTTTTTGTTGATCCAATTGGAGGACCAAGTCCCCCTCTTGAAACGCTCGGCCCCTGACTTTCTTGTCATGGTGGCGTCGTAGGTCTTGCGGGTACAATGTGGACCGAATGAAGGCCATCTCTCTCTTCCTCGAGGAGATCCAAACTGTCTTGGCGTGGTGCTTCGGCTTCACCTTCGTTGTATTTCTCCACTCAGGGGGAGTTGTGATGTAAGTCACTTGGCAGAACAACTTTCGATCCATACACCATGAAGGAGTATGCTTGGTTGAACGATTTGGAATCATTCGCATACCCCACAAGACGAATGGTAATTCTTCTACCCCATGCACCTGCAGCATATTTGATATCTCTCAACAGTCGGGGTTTCAATCCCTTAAGTATCATACCATTCGCCCGTTCCGCCTACCCATTCGACTGTGTGTGAGCCACGGAGGCGTAATTAACACGAGTGCCTTGGGAGTGACAGAACTCGCGGAATTCCTTCGAGTCGAAGTTAGTTCCGTTGTCGACGATGATGTCGTGAGGGACTCCAAATCTAAAGATGATCTGTCGAATGAAGCTGACGGCAGTTGCTGCGTCCAAGCTTTTGATGGGTTTAGCTTCGAACCACTTGGTGAACTTATCCACCACAACTAGCATGTGGGTGAATCCACTTGTCCCGGTGTGCAAGGGGCCGACCATGTGGAGGTCCCACACGGTGAATGGCCAAGTGATTGGAATCGTTTTCAGCGCGGATGCAGGACTGTGCGACTGATTCTTTTAGAACTGGCATCCAACACACAGATCAACCAAGTCTTTTGCTGCCTCATTAGCTCGAGGCCAATAAAAACCTACTCGGAAGGCCTTGGCCACTAGGGTCCGAGAGGACATGTGATGTCCACAGGTCCCCGAGTGGATCTCGTGCAAAATCTATAATCCTTCCTCTAGGGAAATGCACTTTTCACTGACTCTTGTAACACTATTCTTGTATAGTTTGTCTCCAAGGACTTCGAAAGATTTAGACCGCCGAACGATTTAGCGGGTTTCCTCTTCGTCCCCGGGGAACTCTTGCGAGAGCAAGTAAGCTAGATAAGGCTATGTCCATTCGGGCGTGATGACCAACATCTCATGGACGAGGTCGACCACGGGCAAAACGTTGATCTAACTCGGATTAGACAAACCGATTGCTTGTGGGGGCACTTTTGTGAAGGGATCTTCCTTGAGTGAAGGGGTGCGTAAATGTTCGAGGAATACGCCCTTTGGAATGACTTTCTGAGTAGACCCGGTCTTTGCCAAGCCATCAGTCGCTTGGTTCTTGGCTCGGGGCACGTGGTGCAGTTCCAACCCTTCGAAGTTTTTCTCTAGTTTCCTGACTAGGTTGGACTAGGCTATTATTGCTGGGCTTCGAATGCCCCATTCCTTCATTACTTGATTGACAACGAGCTCTGAGTCGCCATAGACCATCAAACGGTGAATGCCGAGTGAGATGGCCATGCGGAGCTCGTACAGGAGGGTCTCGTACCCGCCCTCGTTGTTGGATGAATCAAAGTGGATTTGGAGCACATAGTTGAGTCGGTCTCCCTGGGGGAAATGAGAAACAATCCAGTCCCCGAGTCATGGAGCATTTTGGATCCGTTGAAGAACATGGTCCAATGCTCGGGGATGCCCGGAGCCGGCTGCTCTTGCTCTATCCATTCGGCCAAGAAGTCCACCAAGGACTGAGACTTGATTGCCTTCTTGGCTTCAAATTTGATCTCCGACGGGAGGAGCTCAATCGCCCATTTGTCCACTCGGCCAATAACGCCTCGATTCTGTAGGATTTCCGCGAGGGGGCCTCACTGATGACAATGACCGAGTGATCTTGGAAATAATGAACTACCTTCTTCACTGTCAGGTAGATCTCATAAACCAACTTTTGGTAGTATGGATACCTCTGGTTTGAGGGGGTCAGTACCTTAGAGATGTAGTAAATGGGCCTTTGTACCTTGTGCGCTTTGCCCGCTTCGTCGCGCTCTACGGTGAGTACGATTCTAACCACTTAGCTAGTGGCAGCGATGTACACGACCAAGGGCTCCTGGCTGCTCGGAGCAGCTAACACCAGCTGGGTGGAAAGCAGAGCATTGAATTAGTCGAATGCAACATGTGCCTCATTGGTCCACTCAAACCTGTCCGATTTCTTCATCAATCGGCAAAGAGGCAGAGCCTTCTCACCGAGTCTTGAGATGAAGTAGCTTGGGGCTCCAAGGTAGCCCGTAAGCCTTTGCACATCATGAATGCGCTCCAGCCATCTCATCTGGACGATGGCACAGATCTTGTCGGGATTGGCATAGATACCCTGTTCGGAAATGAGGAAACGGAGTAGCTTTCCAGCCAGAACACCAAAGGTGCCTTTGGCTGGATTGAGTTGAATCCCAAAGCGTTGGAGGTTCACGAAGGTTTCAACAAGGTCGGCTAGAAGGTCAGAACCTTTCCTGGACTTGAGCACGATGTCGTCCATGTACGCTTCGACATTCCGACTGACTTGTTCTTGTAAGCACATTTGGATCATGCGCTGGAAAGTGGACCCAGCATTCTTGAGGCCGAATGGCATCGTGATATAGCAAAAACACCCGAACAGGGTGATGAAGGCTGTTTTTTCATCAGATCCATACATTTGGATCTGGTGGTACCCTAAGTACGCATCCAGGAACGACAAGCATTCACATCCCCTAGTCGAATCTACGATTTGACCTATGCGAGGCAGAGGGAAGTTGTCCTTCGGACAGGCCTAATTGTGATGCTTGAAGTCAATATAGATTCAGAGTGAATTGTTCTTCTTTGGCACCATGACCACGTTCGCCAACAACTCAGAGTGGTAAACCTCATGGATGAACTCGGCATCTAGGAGCCGAGCGATCTCCTCGTCAATAGCCTTATGATTCGCCATGGAGGAGCGACACTGGTGTTCCCTAATGGGACTGACCTTTGAGTCCACTCGGAGGCGGTGCTCAGCCAGTTCCTTGGGAACCCCCCGCATGTCAGACGGCTTCCAAGCAAAGATATCCCGGTTCCCATGGAAGAACTGGATGAACTCGGCTTCCTATTTCTCTCTGAGTGAAGTGCAGATGTTTGTCGCGGAAGCACTCCGATCGGTGGGATGGATGTGGACCTGCTTTGTCTTACTGGCCGATTGAAAGGCAGACTCTGTAGCCGGCCGTTTCGACTTGAGCAGGTAGGTGGAATCCACCGCCTTCTTGTACCCATCGAGCTCGGCGGCAAGGACATGCTCGTTGGCGATCCTAGAAACTTTTTGGAGGCATTCCTCGGCGACCTTCCGATTGCCAGTCACCATGATCACGTCTTTCGGCCTCGGCATCTTAAGCTTAAGATATACGTAACATGGATGGGCCATGAAACGTGCGTAAGCAGGCCTATCCAGGATGGCGTGATAGGCGCTTCGAAACTCGACCACTTCGAAGGTCAACCTCTCCTTTCGGTAATTCTTCGCGCCGCCGAATACGGCATTCGGGGTAATCAGGCCAAGTGATTTGGCCTTCTTTCCGGGGATGAACCTATGAAACTACATGTTACTCTTGCTCAGCTGGGACAACGGAATGTCCATAGATTTGAGAGTATCGACGTATATGATGTTAAGACCACTACCGCCGTCCACGAGGACTTTCCGCAGTCGAAACCCATTGCCCGCTGGATCGACCACAAATGTTGCCTCCGAGTGGAGGCAATGTTGGTCGGGTGATCGGATTTGTTGAATGTGACGAACGTCTTTGCCCAGTCAAGGTATTTCGTGACAGCTGATACGTCTCCAACGTATCTACATTTTTTGATGGTTTCATGCTATTATCTTGTCAAACTTTCGATGTTTTGTATGCCTTTTATATCTTTTTTGGGACTAACTTATCAACTCAGTGCCAAGTGCCAGTTCCTGTCTTTTCCGTGTTTTTGACCCTTTTCAGAGGAGGGTTTTATACGGAGTACAAACGGAAAGAAACTTCCAAAAAGATTTTTCCAAAACAGAAGACGATCGGGAGACTTGAGAACCAAGGCACACGGTCACCAGGGACCCCACAAGCAACCTAGCCGCGGCCAGGGGGCCCGCGCCTCCCAGGCTTGTGGGCTCCCTGGGCCTCCTCTGCCCTAGGTCTTTCACCTATATATTCCCAAAAATCCCAGAAAAAATCAAGAGAGCCACGAAAATACTTTTCTGTCGCCGCAAGCTTCTGTCTCCGCAAGACCCCATCTGGGGCACGTTCTAGTGCCCTGCCGAAGGAGGATTCGGATATGGAGGGCTTCTTCATCAACACCATGACATCTTTGATGATGCGTGAGTATTTCACCATAGACCTACGGGTCCATAGCTAGTAGCTAGATGGCTTCTTCTCTCTCTTGGATCTTCAATACAAAGTTCTCCATGATCTTCATGGAGACCTATCAGATGTAATCTTCTTTGCGGTGCGTTTGTCGAGATCCGATGAATTGTGGATTTATGATCAGATTATTTATGAATCTTATTTGAGTTTCTTCTGATCTCTTATATGCATGATTTCATATCCTTGTAATTCTCTTCGAGTTGTGGGTTTTGTTTGGCCAGCTTGATCTATGATTCTTGCAATGGGAGAAGTGCTTGGTTTTGGGTTCTCACCGTGCGGTGACCTCACCCAGTGATAAAAGGGGTAGCGAGGCACGGATCATGTTGTTTCCATCAAGTGTAAAAAGATGGGGTTTTCATCATTGGTTTGAGTTTATTCCTCTACATCATGTCATCTTGCTTAAGGCGTTACTCTGTTCCTCACGAACTCAATACACTAGAAGCATGCTGGATAGCGGTCAATGTGTGGACTAATAATAGTAGATGCAGAAAGTATCGGTCTACTTGTCCTGGGCGTGATGCCTATATGTATGATCATTGCCTTAGATATCGTCATGAATTTGCGCGGTTCTATCAATTGCTCGACAATAATTTGTTCACCCACCATGATATTTGCTATTTTGAGAGAAGCCTCTAGTGAACACTGTGGCCCCCGGGTCTACTTCACATCATATTTTCAGCCTTACACTTTTACTTCGTTGCACTTTCCGCCTTCAGATCTCACTTTGCAATCAATCTTGAAGGGATTGACAACCCCTTTATAGCGTTGGGTGCAAGCACTTTTCTGTTTGCGTAGGTACTCTGGACTTGACGAGATTCTCCTACTTGATTGATACCTTGGTTCTCGAACTGAGGGAAATACTTACTGCTCCTGTGATGCATTACCCTTTCCTCTTCAAGGGAAAAACCAACGCAAGCAAGTCTCCGTCAACGTGCCAATTTCTGGCGCTGTTGTTTCAGAAGAAGCAGAAGGATTTCTCGCGCCGTTGTCGGGGAGGATCAAGTCAAGAACTCATCCATGTAAGTGTTGCAAACTCATCTCTTGCATTTACTTTTTTGCCTCTTGTTTTCCTCTCCCCCACTTCTGAAAAACAAAAATTTACAAAAATATTTGCCCTTTCTTTCGTTTGCCCTTTTTCGTTTGCCTTTTTCGTTCGCCCTGTTCTCTCTCTTGCTCTCTCTTTGCTTGTGTGCTTGCTTGCTGAAGTCACCATGACTGAAAACACCAAACTTTGTGACTTCTCGAATACTAATAATAATGATTTTATTAGTACTCCGATTGCTCCCGCCACTAGTGTGAAATCATACGAAATCAATGTTGCTTTACTAAATCTTGTTATGAAAGAGCGATTCTCCGGCCTTCCTAGTGAAGATGCCGCATCCCATCTTAATACCTTCATTGAGCTTTGCGATATGCAAAAGAAGAAAGATGTGGATAATGATGTGATTAAATTTAAGCAATTTCCTTTCTCGTTGCGAGATCGAGCAAAAACTTGGTTTTCGTCTTTGCCCAAAAATAGTATTGATTCTTGGAATAAGTGCAAAGATGCTTACATATCCAAGTATTTTCCGCCGGCTAAGATTATCTCTCACCGTAATGATATCATGAATTTTAAGCAACTTGATCATGAACATGTTGCACAATCTTTGGAGAGGATGAAATTGATGATTAGAAATTGTCCTGCTCATAGCTTGAGTCTTTGGATGATTATACAAATCTTTTACGCTGGCTTGAATTTCGCTTCTAGAAATATCTTGGACTCATCCTCAGGTGGAACATTCGTGGAAATCACGTTAGGAGAAGGTACAAAACTCCTAGACAATATCATGACGAACTACTCTCAGTGGCACACTGAAAGGTCACCTACTAGTAAGAAGGTACACGCTATAGAAGAAATTAACTCGTTGAGTGCTAAGATGGATGAGTTAATGAATTTGGTTGCTAGTAGAAGTGTTCCTTTAGATCCTAATGATATGCCCTAGTCTTCCTTGATTGAGAGTAGCAACGCTAGCTTGGACGTTAATTTTGTTGGTAGGAATAATTTTGCAACAACAATGCTTTAAGAGGAAACTACGTTCCTAGGCCTTTTCCTAGTAACTCCTCTAATAACTTTGGCAACTCCTACAACAATACTCATGGAAATTACAGTAGATTACCCTCTGATCTAGAGAGTAATATCAAAGAGTTTATCAACTCGCAAAAGATTTTCAATGCGTCCATAGAGGAAAAACTACTCAAAATTGAAGATTTGGCTAGGAGCGTTGATAGAATGTCTAGTGATATTGATGCTTTCAAAGTTACATGTGCCCCTCCCAAGATCAATATGGATGAAACTTTGAAAGCTATGCGTGTTTCCATGAGTGAGAGCAAAGAAAGAACCGTCCAAATTCGTGCTAGACATGAATGGCTTAAAAGGGCGTGTTCTCGTGATAAGAATCACGAAGATATTAAAGTGCTTGGTGTGACTCCCATTGAATCTTTGTTTTCTTGTGTCAAACCTAATGATGATGGGGCTGTATATGGATCCACCTTGGTTTAAAAACGCCCCAATTATTCAGAGTCCATCTATCTTGATGCTAAAAGCATTGAAAGTGGAGTAGAAGATATTAAAACCTTGAGTAGTAATGAAATTATTACTTTGGATTTCAAGGAATTCAATTATGGTAGTTGCTCCTTGATTGAATGCATTTCCTTGATGCAATCCATGCTAAACTGTCCACACACTTATAGCCAAAACAAGGCCTTTACCGATCATATCGTCAAAGCTATGATAAAATCTCTTGAAAAGAAACTTGAATTGGAAGTTCCTATCCAAAGAAAGCTTCATGATGAGTGGGAACCTACTATAAAAATAAAAATAAAAAACTACGAATGCAATGCTTTGTGTAATTTGGGTGCTAGTGTTTCCGCGATTCCAAAGTCTTTATGTGATGTTCTGGGTTTTACTGAGATTGAGGAGTGTTCTCTTAATTTGCATCTTGCGGATTCTACTGGTAAGAAATCCATGGGAAGGATCAATAATGTTCTTATTATTGCAAATAGGAACTATGTACCCGTGGATTTCATTGTGCTTGACATTGATTGCAATCCTACATGCCCTATCATTCTTGGTAGACCTTTCCTAAGGACTATCGGTGCTATCATCGATATGAAGGAAGGGGATATTAGATTTTAATTTCCTTTAAAGAAGGGCATGGAACACTTTCCTAGAAATAAAATAAGATTGCCTTATGAATCCATGATGAGGGCTTCTTATGGTTTGAGCTCCAAAGACGACGATACATGATTCTATCGCTTTATGCCTAGCTAAGGGCGTTAAACAATAGCGCTTGTTGGGAGGCAACCCAATGAATTTATCTTTTTCTTTCTTTTTTGTTGCGTCCACACTATCATAATTCTGCTATGATTGTGTCTTTTGTGTTCCTTTTTGTGTTTGAGCCAAGCAAAACCTTTATGACTAGTCTTGGTGATGGTTGTTTGATCCTGCTAGAAAAAGACAGAAACTTTTCGCTCACGAGATTATTTTTCATTTTTATTCAGAAAGAGATTTTGAGTTGATTCTTTTTTCAGCTGGTTTATATGCAGTTTTCCCAGGAAGTCGTAATTTTTCAGAATATTTGAGGTACCAGAAGTATACGAAGTATACAGATTGCTACAGTCTCGTCTGTTTTTGACAGATTCTGTTTTTTGTTGAGTTGGTTGCTTGTTTTGATGAAACTATGGATAGTATCAGGGGGTACTAGCCATGGAAAAGTGAGAATACAGTAATCTAACACCAATATAAATAGAAATCAAGATTCCTACAGTACCTAAGGAGGTGGTAGTTTGTTTTCTTGTGCAAATGATATCATGAGTTTCTGTTTAAGTTTTGTGTTGTGAAGTTTTCAAGTTTTGGGTGATGTTCTCATGGACAAATGGATAAAGAGTGGAAAGAGCTCAAGCTTGGGGATGCCCAAGGCATCCCAAGCCAAATTCAAGGACACCAAAAATCCTAAGCTTGGGGATGCCCCGGGAAGGCATCCCCTCTTTCGTCTTCAATCCATGGGCAACATTACTTGGAGCTATATTTTTATTCACCACATGATATGTGTTTTGCTTGGAGCGTCTTGTATCGTAGGAGTCTTTTCTTTTTTTCGTGTCACAATCATCCTTGCTGCACACCTTTTGAGAGAGACATGCACTCATCGTGATTTTGCTAGAATGCTCATCGTGCTTCACTTATATCTTTTGAGCTAGATAATTTTGCTCTATGTGCTTTGCTTATATGTTTTAGAGCACAGCGCTGCGTGACTTGGTAGTTGGCTTATGCTATGAAAGTAGTCCCAAAGGTGATAGGTACCCAAAGAGGATACAAAAACCTCCGTCTTCATGTGCATTGAGTAGAAAGAGAAGTTTGATTCCTCTCAATTAGTTTTCAGACGTGGATTTGGTAATATCAAAAGTTATGTTAGTAGGGTGTTATGAATCTAGAAATACTTGTGTTGAAGTTAGTGATTCCCGTAACATGCACGTATGGTGAACCACTATGTTAGGAAGTCGGAGCATAATTGATCTATTGATAGTCATCCTTTGTGTTGAGGTCGGGATCGCGCGATGGTTAACACCTACCAACCCTTCCCCTAGGAGTATGCGTTTAGCACTTTGCTTCGATTACTAATAAAAACTTTCGCAACAACTATGTGAGTTCTTCATGACTAATGTGAGTCCATGGTATAGATGCACTTTCACCTTCCACCATTGCTAGCCTCTCTAGTACCGCGCAATTTTCGCCGGTGCACAATCCCACCACATGCCTTCCTCAAAACAGCCACCATACCTACCTACTATGGCATTTTCATAGCCATTACGAGATATATTGTCATGCAACTCCCACCGTTACGTCTCATTACTTGTGCCGTCACTCTCATATTGCCATTGCATGATCGTAAGATACCTAGCGAGATGTTTCAACGTCATACGCCAAGCTAGATCGTTGCACATCCCGGTACACTCCCGGAGGCATTTCATATAGAGTCATCATTGCTCTAAGTATTGAATTGTGAGTAAATAAAAGTGTGATGATCATCATTATTAGAGCATTGTCCCATGTGAGGAAATAAAAAAAAAGAGGCCAAATATGCCCACAAAAAAATATATGAAAAGAGGCCAAAGAGCCCAAACAAAACAAAGAGAGAGAAAAAGAGAGAAGGGACAATGCTACTATCTTTTTCCACACTTGTGCTTCATAAAAGCACCATGTTCTTCATGATTGAGAGCCTCTCGTTTTGTCACCACCATATGCTAGTGGGAATCTTTATTATATAACTTTTCTTGTATATTCCAATGATGGGCTTCCTCAAATTACCCTAGGTCTTCTTGAGCAAGCAAGTTGGATGCACACCCATTAGTTCTCCTTTTGAGCTTTCACATACTTATATCTCTCGTGCATCCTTTGTATGATAATCCCTACTCATTCGCATTGATATCTATTAATGGGCATCTCCATAGCCCTTTTATATGCCGAGTCAATGTGACCATCTCCTCCTTTTTTGTCTCACAACTACCACCACACTCAATTCCACCTATAGAGCTATATCCATGCCTCACGCTCATGTATTGCGTGATAGTTGAAAAAGGGCTGAGAAAGTAAGAGTGCGAAAACAATTACTTGGCCAATACCGGGGTTGTGCATGATTTACATTAGTTGTGTGGGGATGATGGAGCATAGCCAGACTATATGATTTTGTAGGAATAACTTTCTTTGGCCTTGTTATTTCAAAAGTTCATGATTACCTTGCTAGTTTGCTTGAAGTATTATTGTTTTCATGTCAATAGAAAACTATTGTTTTGAATCTTACGGATCTGAACATTCATGTCACACGAAAGAAGTTACAAAGGACAACTATGCTAGGTAGCATTCCACATCAAAAATTCAGTCTTTATCACTTCCCTACTCGAGGACGAGAAGGAGTTAAGCTTGGGGATGCTTGATACGTCTCCAACATATCTATAATTTTTGATGGTTTCATGCTATTATCTTGTCAAACTTTGGATGTTATGTATGCCTTTTATATCTTTTTTGGGACTAACTTATTAACTCAGTGCCAAGTGCCAGTTCCTGTTTTTTCCGTGTTTTTGACCCTTTTCATAGGAGGATTTTAAACGGAGTCCAAACGGAATGAAACTTCCAAAAAGATTTTTTCCGAAAAAGAAGACGATCGGGAGACTTGAGAACCAAGGCAGAGGGTCACCAGGGACCCCATAAGCCCCCCAGCCGCGGCCAGGGGGGGCGCGCCTCCCAGGCTTGTGGGCTCCTTGGGCCTCCTATGCCCTAGGTATTTCGCCTATATATTCCCCAAAATCCCAGAAAAAATCAAGAGAGCCACGAAAATACTTTTCCGCCGCCGCAAGCTTCTGTCTCCGCAAGATCCCATCTGGGGCATGTTCTGGTGCCCTGCTGGA